>NC_045599.1:91302185-93702185 GCF_009762305.2 Zalophus californianus
AGGGTGGCCCCACTTTGGTGATGTTAAATTGTCCACTGAGTTAATGTAGTGTCAGCCTAATTGCAGCATCTAGTGCAAGTCAGCTGGTCAGTCTGTCCCTTGAGAGCTTTTGCAGACATTAACGACCGTTGCCAAGATGGAGTGTTTTATTTGCACAAAGTTCATTTTCCAACTCTGTCATTCCTCCTGCCTTTTCTAGCTTTGATTCTACTAAAGAGGACATGTCTTCATCAACCATTTGCTCATCCTGAAATACGGTCTATAGAGGAAAGGCAAGAAGAATGTTTTATTCTTTCCCTTTATTTATCTATTTTCTGAATAATGAACCGGTATCCTAGCAACCTCCAAAAGTGAGCAGTAACATCATTATGCATTTGCTGTATTTCCATCCATCAGAGTCATTATTCTTTCTGATGCTAGAATCATCCCATCTTTAGACAGGAGAGAAGTCCTTCAGATTGGCTCCTCTCCCAGTCAAGATGTTTTTGATAACTTCTTACTTTCAGGCAGGATGAGAAATTTCACACTCATCTTGCACATTCTCAGTCCCAGACCTGGAGTCGGACATCACTCCAAGGGCCTCTGGTTTCTGTTAGTGGGGACTGGAATTTAGGCTTTCATACCCTTCCAAGATTTAAGTGAAACAACGATATAAAACTAAAGAAAAATCCATATCAGCAAAGGAGAACAGAAAAAAAGTGTTTACAGTGTCGAGGCGAGAGGATTCTCTGCACACGAAAGTGCAGAGATAGTCCTACCAACCGTGATGCATCACAGGGAAAGAAAGAGATACCTGCCTGGGGAGGAAGGCAAAGGAACCCAGCAGAACCCACCCCCCCCACACAGCTGGGGTTACCCGCACAAGTGCCTTGGGAAGGAAGCACATTGATAACCCAGCCCCCCAACACACATACACACATTCCTGAGCCAAACCCTTTCCACACAAATGCAAGCTGGTGCAACCCCTCTGGAAAACAGTATGGAGGTTCCTCAAACAGTTGAAATTAGAGCTACCATTCGATCCAGCAATTGCACTACTGGGTATTTACCCCAAAGATACAAATGTAGGGACCCGAAGGGGTACGTGCACCCCAGTGTTTATAGCAGCAATGTCCACAATAGCCAAACTGTGGAAAGAGCCAAGATGTCCATCGACAGATGAATGGATAAAGAAGATGTGGTATATATACACAATGGAATATTATGCAGCCATCAAAAGGAATGAGAGCTTGCCATTTGCAATGACGTGGATGGAACTGGAGGGTGTTATGTTGAGCGAAATAAGTCAATCAGAGAAAGACATGTATCATATGACCTCACTGATATGAGGAATTCTTAATCTCAGGAACAAACTGAGGGTTGCTGGAGTGGTCGGGGGTGGGAGGGATGGGGTGGCTGGGTGATAGACATTGGGGAAGATATGTGCTACGGTGAGGGCTGTGAATTGTGTAAGACTGTTGAATCACAGATCTGTACTTCTAAAACAAATAACGCAACATATTTTGAGGAAAAAAAAAAGAAAAAGAAGAAGATAGCAGGAGAGGAAGAATGAAGGGGAGTAAGTCAGAGGGGGAGATGAACCAGGAGAGATGATGGACTCTGAAAAACAAACTGAGGGTTCTAGAGGGGAGGAGGGTAGGGGGATGGGTTAGCCTGGTGATGGGTATTAAAGAGGGCACATTCTGCATGGAGCACTGGGTGTTATGAACAAACAATGCATCATGGAACACTACACCAAAACAAATTATGTAATATATGGTGATTAACATAACAATAAAAAACAAACAAACAAACAAAAAAAGAACAAACCCTTTCCACACAAACCTGAGATAAATATTTATTTATTTGTTTATTTGTTTATTTATTTATTTATTTATTTATCAGTCAGAGAGAGCACAAGCAGGGGGAGCATCAGGCAGAAGGAGAAGCTGGCTCCCCGCCGAGCAAGGACCCTCATGCAGGACTTGATCCCAGGACCCTGAGATCATGACCTGAGCCGAAGGCAGACGCTTAACTGGCTGAGCCACCCAGGCGTCCACGAGATAAACTTTTTTTTTAAAAAGATTTTATTTATTTATTCATGAGAGGCAGAGAAGCAGAGGGAGAAGCAGGCTCCCAAGGAGCAGGGAGCCTGTGCGGGACTCGATCCCAGGACCCTGAGATCATGACCTGAGCCGAAGGCAGATGCTTAACCATCTGAGCCACCCAGGTGCCCCAACAGATAAACTTTATTAACCTCACTTCATGGGTAATGAAACAGACACTCAGGGAAGTAAAATGACTTGCCCAGGGGCACCCAACCAGTGACAGGTTGCTAGAGACTGAAGGCTCAGCTGTCATTCCCAAACCCGCGCCACTGATTAAGAAAAATGATTCATATTTGTTGTTACTTATTTATTTATTTCCTCTCAAATGTGTGTCTTAAAAGTTGGGGTGCCCATTGTGGGGTTGGAACCCTTTGCTCTCCAGGGAGAAGCTCTGGATTTGGAGCTCCTTGTGGCTATGGGTCGCTGCACTGGGGTTGGGGTGTATGGCAGGGCTGGGTCCCAGCCGCTCCTACCTGTTGTGATGTGGCTTTCTTTTCGTTTGCCAGATGTGTGGTTGTCACTCAGCAGAGGAGATTGTTCATATGGACCTGTAGACTCAGTGTGTCCGTGGGAGGAAGTGAGTTGCCATCCTGCAGTCTTCACCATGACGCTTGCTGAAGCCGGTTAAGGAGGACTTCATTCAAGAGGAACCATGTCCGTAGGCATAGCGACTGCTGCAATGGGGTCCTACGGGGCGGGGGAGATGAGCTCAACTCTGAATACAGCATGGACAAGTGGGAATTCAGAGCCAAGGAGCAGGGTGGAGGTCAGTGCGTGGAGGACACGTCAGGTCGTGGGGTGTTAGGGTCGCTAAATGAACACTTGTCAAGTGGAGCACGAGGTGCCCGATGGTGAGCCTCTGTTCCACACCAGACTCCAAGAGAAATTGAAATAGAGAAGTTTAGGACTCACGGGTGCTGGAGGAAGTACATGGCATGCCTTGAGAGGTCCCAGGCCTAGGGCCAGATTCGGGCCCTACCAAAAGAGTGGGGTGGGGGTTTTGGTAAGCCCCCCCCGGGGGTCTTCTCAAAGTGGTGCAGAAGGTACACAGGCGCTGGGAGGCAGGGGAGACTGTGGATCACCAAGGCTGATGGAGATGTAAAGTTGGAGGCTGACATTTGCATCGGACTTGCAGCTGCTATCCAGGGCATGTGCCTGAGGGGCCAGCATCAGTGTAAGGCCCCCCGGGCTGCTAGGCCAAACAGAATGGACGCCTACTGAGGCAACAGTACCATGGAGTAGCTGAGCTAAACTCTCAACAGAGGGATTTTGGCTAAATAGACCCAAACCAGATTCCTGCTGAAGACAGACCAAGGTGATCAAACATCACAATGCGGGGGGAGGGGGGTGGCGTGCGTGGAGGGATGAGGAACATGCTTGGATATTGAGGGTGGGGGATTCTGGTTAAACTGACTTAGCAGGATTCTTGCTAAAATTGGATAAAGCAGAGGCAAACACGGAAGTCCAAGGCCTCATTGAAAAAGAGCTCAGAGGAGCCTGTGTGGAGTTTGGTCAAGGGGAGAATCTTTGTCACCACCTGGATGCTCTAGTCTCAGCTTCTCCATCTTCACGTTCTGCCTGGTCTACAGCAGCACTTATCTCAATGACACTGTATTTCCCTTGAGAGTATGACTCTCATCTTGATATGTACTCATTCATTCATGCATTCAGTCAGCAAATGATTGGTGTGAGGAACTATCCAAGGTTCCATCCCTTTGCGTCCCTTCCAGGACCTGGAGTACCAGGTGGTGTTCCCTAAATGGCTAGTGAAGGAAAGAGTGAGTGAGGGCAAGAGTGAATGAATGAATGGACGGACAATGAGGGAAAAATGGCAGGAGTAGCAGCCATGATGGTGAGACGCGCGCCCCCCGCCAACACACACACAGATCTTTTTCAGTCTCTTCCAGCAGGCAGGGAGACAAGCCATGCCTCCCAAAGCCACTGTAGGCTTGCTCTCAGTCCTACAGGGAGATGGGAGAAGTCGTTTCAGGGAATGTGTTTGCACAAGGACAGCAATCTGATGCAGCCATGATGGCATCTCCCGTCTGCCTGTTAGGGGCCTACAGACCAGAGAGCATGAACAGGAGGTGACTGCTGTCCCCAGGAAGTCACTTGGAGCCCACTGTAGACACTGATGACCTGCCAGGGCCGGCTCTGTACTCCCTCAGGCCCGAAGGCAACCCCGTGGCTGGTGAGTGGGGGCCAGAGCCATATGGAGGACGCCACCTCTGCCCGATGGCTGAAGCTGGTGCAGAGGTAAGGCATCTCCCCTTCCAACATAGGGGGCTCTGAAGGGGCCCCGAGGACCATGATTTACAGAGATGGCAAACTGCAGAGGGACGGGCATGGGTGTCAAGGAGTGATCAGATTTTGCCTGCTCAAAGAAGAGAGGGAGGAAGGGTGTTGTATTGGGTTCCTACGATGTGGGAAGCTCTGGGATCCAAGGCTTATCACCTCTTGTGTATAGATGAGAAGACAGAGGCTTAGAGAGGCAAAGACCTCCACCGAGGATACCCAGCTCATAAGTGAAACAGCTGATCCTTGCACAACATGAGTCTGAACTGAGTGGGTCCACCTATACACGAATTTTTTTCTGACACATACAATATGGTACAGCACTGTAAATGTACTATCTCTTCCTTATAATCTTCTTAATAACCTTTCCTTTTTTCTCTCTTCCTTTATGGTAAGAATACAGTATATAACATATGTAACATACAAAACATGGGTTGACTACTATACATATTACTGGTAGGGCTTCTGGTCAATAGTAAGCTATCAGTAGTTAAGTTTCGGGGAAGTCAAAAGCCATTTTGACTGTGTGGGAAGTTGGTGCCCAACCCCGCCATGTTGTTCAAGGGTCAACTATAGTGAGGATGTGAATCCTGGCTGCCTCCAGCCTGGGCCTTGCTGGGAGCCTGCAAGGCAGGCCTGGCAGGGGTAAGGGGCTGCCTCTGCTGCAGAAGCTGCCAGACCCAGCCGGTGATCACCACTCCCCATCGCCAACTGGGCACGGCAGAAGCTCAGTGCTCCTCTTACTGACTTGAACTAGGGGCTGGGAAAAAACAGTCTCCCCAGTTATGCTCTACTTTATTTCTTTTTAAGATTTTATTTATTTATTTGTCAGAGAGAGAACACAAGCAAGGGGAGTGGCAGGCAAAGGGAGAGGGAGAAGCAGGCTCCCTGCTGAGCAGAGAGCCTGACGTGGGGCTCAACCCCAGGACCCTGGGATCATGACCTGAGCCGAAGGCAGACACTTAACACACTGAGCCACCCAGGAGCCCCATGCTCTACTTTAAAGATATTTATAGAATCAATAGCTTGTCCCTGCATTCGCGCCAGCCATTCAGAAGCAAAAATTTTTTAAAAAATGAAATGATTTACCTTAAAGACAAATTATAAAACACCTAGCAATAGTTAACACAAAAGACCTAGCACCTCTATGACTAAAGCCCCACAACCTTTTTTTAAAAATTTTTTTGTTGTTATGTTAATCACCATATATTACATCATTAGTTTTTGATGTAGTGTTCCACGATTCATTGTTTGTTCATAACACCCAGTGCTCCACGCAGAATGTGCCCTCTTTAATACCCATCACCAGGCTAACCCATCCCCCTACCCTCCTCCCCTCTAGAACCCTCAGTTTGTTTTTCAGAGTCCATCATCTCTCATGGTTCGTCTCCCCCTCTGACTTACTCCCCTTCATTCTTCCTCTCCTGCTATCTTCTTCTTTTTCTTTTTTCTTAAAATATGTTGCATTGTTTCAGAAGTACAGATCTGTGATTCAACAGTCTTGCACAATTCACAGCGCTCACCGTAGCACATACCCTCCCCAATGTCTATCACCCAGCCACCCCATCCCTCCCACCCCCAACCACTTCAGTAACACTCAGTTTGTTTCCTGAGATTAAGAATTCCTCATATCAGTGAGGTCATACGATACATGTCTTTCTCTGATTGACTTATTTCACTCAGCATAACACCCTCCAGTTCCATCCACGTCGTTGCAAATGGCAAGATCTCATTCCTTTTGATGGCTGCATAATGCACAATTCCATTGTGTATATATACCACATCTTCTTTATCCATTCATCTGTCGATGGACATCTTGGCTCTTTCCACAGTTTGGCTATTGTGGACATTGCTGCTATAAACACTGGGGTGCACGTACCCCTTCGGGTCCCTACATTTGTATCTTTGGGGTAAATACCCAGTAGCGCAATTGCTGGATCGAATGGTAGCTCTAATTTCAACTGTTTGAGGAACCTCCATACTGTTTTCCAGAGTGGCTGCACCAGCTTGCATTCCCACCAACAGTGTAGGAGGGTTCCCCTTTCTCCACATCCCCGCCAACATCTGTCGTTCCCTGACTTGTTAATTTTAGCCATTCTGACGGGTGTGAGGTGGTATCTCATTGAGGTTTTGATTTGGATTTCCCTGATGCCGAGCGATGTTGAGCACTTTTTCATGTGTCTGTTGGCCATTTGGATGTCTTCTTTGGAAAAATGTCTGTTCATGTCTTCTGCCCATTTCTTGATTGGATTATTTGTTCTTTGGGTGTTGAGTTTGATAAGTTCTTTATAGATTTTGGATACTAGCCCTTTATCTGATATGTCATTTGCAAATATTTTCTCCCATTCTGTCGGTTGTCTTTTCGTTTTGTGGACTGTTTCTTTTGCTGTGCAAAAGCTTTTTATCTTGAAGAAATCCCAAGAGTTCATTTTTGCCCTGGCTTCCCTTGCCTTTGGCGATGTTTCTAGGAAGAAGTTGCTGCGGCTGAGGTCGAAGAGGTTGCTGCCTGTGTTCTCCTTTAGGATTTTGATGGACTCCTGTCTCACGTTCAGGTCTTTCAACCATTTGGAGTCTATTTTTGTGTGTGGTGTAAGGAAATGGTCCAGTTTCATTCTTCTGCATGTGGCTGTCCAATTTTCCCAACACCATTTGTTGAAGAGACTGTCTTTTTGCCATTGGACATTCTTTCCTGCTTTGTCAAAGATAAGTTGACCATAGAGTTGAGGGTCCATTTCTGGGCTCTCGATTCTGTTCCATTGATCTGTGTCTGTTTTTGTGCCAGTACCATACTGTCTTGATGATGACAGCTTTGTAATAGAGCTGGAAGTCCGGAATTGTGATGCCGCCAGCTTTACTTTTCTTTTTTAATATTCCTCTGGCTATTCGGGGTCTCTTCTGGTTCCATACAAATTTTAGGATTATTTGTTCCATTTCTTTGAAAAAAGTGGATGGTATTTTGATGGGGATTGCATTGAATGTGTAGATTGCTCTAGGTAGCATTGACATCTTCACAATGTTGGTTCTCCCAATCCATGAGCATGGAAGATTTTTCCATTTCTTTGTGTCTTCTTCAATTTCTTTCATGAGTATTTTATAGTTTTCTGAGTACAGATCCTTTGCCTCTTTGGGTAAATTTATTCCTAGGTATCTTATGGTTTTGGGTGCAATTGTAAATGGGATCGACTCCTTGATTTGTCTCTCTTCTGTCTTGTTGTTGGTGTATAGGAATGCCACTGATTTCTGTGCATTGATTTTATATCCTGCTACTTTACTGAATTCCTGTATGAGTTCTAGCAGTTTTGGGGTGGAGTCTTTTGGGTTTTCCACATACAGTATCATATCATCTGCAAAGAGTGAGAGTTGGACTTCCTCTTTGCCGATTTGGATGCCTTTGATTTCTTTTTGTTGTCTGATTGCTGTGGCTAGGACTTCTAATACTATGTTGAATAGCAGTGGTGAGAGTGGACATCCCTGCTGCGTTCCTGACCTTAGGGGAAAAGCTCTCAGCCTTTCCCCATTGAGAATGATATTCGCTGTAGGTTTTTCATAGATGGCTTTTATGATATTGAGGTATGTACCCTCTATCCCTATACTCTGAAGAGTTTTGATCAAGAAAGGATGCTGTACTTTGTCAAATGGTTTTTCCGCATCTATTGAGAGGATCATATGATTCTTGTTCTTTCTTTTGTTAATGTATTGTATCATGTTGATTGATTTGCGGATGTTGAACCAGCCTTGCAGCCCAGGGATAAATCCCACTTGGTCGTGGTGAATAATCCTTTTAATGTACTGTTGGATCCTAAAGCTCCACAACCTTATTGAGGACATAAAACCGGACAACAAGCAGAAAGAAATTCTCTGTTCCTGAAGAGGAAGATGAAGTACCATAAAAATGTGATTTCTTACTGTGTAATGCAATTCCAGTTAGGATCTCTATATTTTTTGGAAAGGACAACATTATTTTAAAGTTCTGATGGAAGATGTCAAAAAATGCAATATATTCTTGAAAACAGAAAATATTTAAATTTGTCCATTTATTATCCAGCATAATAAAGACAGTATGATGTGACCTCAGAAATTTTTTAAAAAACCAACACAATGGACAGCAAAGATCCAATGGGGCAACGACCAACAAGAGAACAGTGATGCAGGATACAGTATTTAGAAATATACCCAAGTTTACACAGAAATTTAATATTTAAAATAGTGAGATGTCATGGCAGTGAGAAGTAAATAGTACTTTCCATTTGAGAGAAAACAGAACCTGGACCATATTAAGCATGCTAATTTTTTTTAAAAAAAGGTTCAAAGTGCATTCAGAATCTAAATGTAAAAAACAAAGTGAAAATAGTAATGACATTTTAGGAAAATGACTTTGGATGGAGACGAACATCTTAAACAAGTAGAAAACCCAGGTGCCTTAGAGTAGGAGAAATAGAGCTGACTTCCCAAGATGCTTAAATTATGTAGAGTAAAAAGTACTGCACGCAAAGGCAGAAGGTTTGGGGAAAACATGGCATCTATGACAGACAGTCAATTTTCCCAAAAATATGAAGAACTCCTACAAATTAATAAATAAAAGGCGAACAATGCAATCTAAAAGCGAGCCAAGGATGTACAAAGGCAAACCCATTTCCTTTGTCAGGGAAGTACAGAATAAAATGCAATATTGTTGTCGCTCATTAGATTTGCAATGCCGAAAAAATAAATGGCGAACGGATTCTGACGTGGGGCAATCGTCATTCTCTTACAAAGGGTATGGGAGCGCTAACCGCGACAACCATTTTGGAAGGAATTCTGAAAGTGTTTATTATAGGTTCATACACACTTACCTTTGGGCCCAGAAATCCCACTCTTGAAAATCTATCCTCTAGATTATAAAAATACAAGTAGGAAGACTCATATTTCAACGTTGACTTTGGAGACAGAAGAGGAGGAATTTGCCCAGCCTTGCACCTGGATGCTCCTTGGGGTGTGTTGGGTAAATAAATCCAAGTAATCCCTCCAATGGATTGCTTTGCACCAGTGACAGAGCAGGAGACAGATCTGTCTACATCAACAGGAGAGATGGACCTGATCCGTCAGTAAAAATAGCACATGGAAGAGAAATGTGTGAAGCGCCACCCCATTTTATGTCAAACAAAAGCCCCAGCGAATGTGAACGTATGTATGAGCACAGAGGGATGTTTAAGAAGTTAAACCCCACGCCTGCTCAGACCTGAAGACTCCACAGCCCCAAGCACAAGGGACTCCTCTGAGAGCTTGTCACTCGGGGATGGCCATGTTGGTAGCAATTATACCACGGAGACTGGCAAATGCGGCACGTTAAGGTCTTACCCCCTGGAAGCCAGTTGTGAACTCATTAACAACATGTTATTGCCACCAGGGGCTGTAATGGGGGGTGCAGGCATTGTCTCCAGAAGCCCTTACTCAAAGACATGCTTACTCCCAACACCAAGAAATGCATGGACGCAGAGTCATTTTATAGCACACGGGAGATCTTGCAGCTCCAATGATCCAGGAGTCTGTGGTTGCTCTCACAGAACACCATCCTTTCGCGAGGATTCTGCGGTCTGCGGTCTGCGCTCTGAGACGGCACAAGGGGCTATGCTGCATCCTTACCACTCGAGGGCAGTGTTGCCACAGCCAACACACGCACACCACCCCGCAGAGCTCCCGCGCAGCTCTCAGCCTCTGCTTTAAGGCAGCGGCTTCTCAGCCCCTGGGGCCCTCCCCTGGGGGCGCAGGAGAAAAGGGTGGGTGGAGGACTCAAACCTCAGTGTTCTTAAACTCAACAAGCATTGATTTCAAGAACGGGAATAATGATAACAACCACACAGTGCATTACTATCTAAGCCAACTTGTTCCATTTAGAGGCCACATGACAAGACCCTGCACTACGGTGAGCCTCCCGTTTCCTCATCTGTAAGGCAGGGAGGATATTAGTGTTGACTTCAGAGGGGGCAGTGATGATTAAATAAGCTTAGAAGGGTGACTGGCACGGGGTGAGTCCTCAGCAATGCCAGTTAGCATCATTATTAGAGTTTACACAGCACAGTGATGATCTGTCCCATTCTCGAGCTCCCCCTCTGAGCTATGTGCTCTTATCTTCCATTTTCTAGAGTATAAGACTAAGGGACATAGAAGGGAAGTGACTGTCCCCAGGCTACACCAAGAGTAGGGACAAGCAAGAACTTGCATCTGGCCTAGGTGACACGGCAAGCCTCTCCGCCCTAACTCAGCTCAGCAGGGGGGATAGAGAGAGAGGAGGGTGTGCAGCTTCCTCTGGGGCCTAAGCCACTCCCCCCTTCCATCCCCCTCCACCTCCACCTGGGTGGGCTCCCTGGGGCTCAGCAGTCCCCTCTCTGAGTCCAGATCCCTTCCCTGTAACGTGAGACTTGCAATCACAGAGTTATGGTGAGATTTGGCGACAGTGAGTACACAGGACTTCAAAACAAAGAAGCCGCACATTCATGCCTTCATTCAACTCACATTTATTGTGCCCCAAAGGTAGGCAGGGCCCAGTAACAGTGCTGAGTAAACCCCCAGGGCTTGATCTAATGGGCTTGCAGTCTGGGGAGGGAGCCTCAGGTTCTTCCCCTGGGCACAAGCAGTGCTCCCTGGCAGGGTCCGAGGGTCCAGCAGGGTGCCTTTCAACAAGCCCCTCCTTGCATGCTTCCCATCAGATGCTCACATGCCCGCACATGCGCGCACACACGTGCACACAGGCAGGTGTTGGGTCTTCAATTGTGCGGCAGCATCCTTCCACATTACTGAGCAACAGAGGCGGGAATCTGTCACCCTGCAGCAGCTCAGCATGAGAAGCACAGTCCCCTGCCAACAACAGCAGGCACCCCAGGAGCACAGCGGTCCTGAGCCTCACCCAGACTTAGGAAGTTGTTGTGCCAAGCAAAACTCTGGGTGCCCAGGGCGGCCCACCTGGAGAGACCACCCAGCTCACAGGTTCGCCATCAGGTGGCCATATCCCGTGTCCTAGCTTGGCTTTCTCATCGGCAAGCCAGGGACAGCGCCAGGCCCTGCACCACAGCGGCGGGGGACCTGACAGGGGATGTACAGGGAAAGCACTCAGCAGGGTGCCTGGAGTCGGTGAGCCCTGGTGGAAGAGTCCATGCTGACGTTCTCATTGCCCACCTTCACAGCTCGGCTCGCGGCTCCTATTCCAAGCTGGGGCTCACCTCTCCTCCTCCATGCCTCATAATAAACGGGTGTTCGCGACGCCTACCTGTAGTGCTGTCCCAAGGACGAAACAAGACAGAGACACCAGTGCCCACCACACAGGCCGGCAGTGCAAGGGAGCAAACCCTACCCCCTGTCGCCCCCCAGCTCCGCCCTTGCAGGTGCTTGGGCTCAAACTTCCTCTCATTCTCCATTCCTTCTCTCCTGCCCCCCATCTGGTCAGTCAGCAAATGCAGCGACTCAAACTCCAGCGGAGCCCTGCTCACCCCATACGATGACCTCTGGCTGTGAGCCGCATTATCCCCACGCCTGGGCCCCGTCAGCTACCTCCAGGGGACTGGGCTTGTCGTGTTAGAATGAGTCAGATCCTGTCCCTCCTCTGAGCTCTCCAGTGGCCCCCATCTCACTTGAAATAAAATCCAAAGTCTTCACAAGGGCCTCACTATCTGCCCCGATACCTCCCTGTCCGCTCCCTGCCTCCGTCTGGCTCAGGTATTGCTCTCTGTTTTTCTTTTATTTCTTTTTTTCAGTGGAGATATAATTGATATATTAGATTCAGGGGTACAACATAATGATTCAATATTTGTATTATTGCAAAATGATCACCAGAGTAAGTCTAGTGAACATCTGTTACCGTACATAGTTACCATTTTTTATTGTGATGAGAACTTTTAGGATCTACTGTCTCAGCAACTTTCAAATATCTAATAGAGCGTTGTTAACTCTAGTCCTCCTGCTGTCCATCACATCCCTGGGACTTATTCATTTTGTAAATGGCAGTCTGGACGTACCAGCCTCTCATCCACTCTGCAAACACTCTGCATACTCTGTTCTCTCTGTCTAGCAAGCCCTCCCCCAGTTAGCCACACACTGGCTCATCTGCTGGGCTCCCACAACAAAGAGGCCCCTTCACCGTGATGAGCGGGGTGGGCAGGTGGGCAGAGTGGGGAATGCAAAGCCCTGAGGAAAATGGACTCCACTCAGTCAGAATGCGTGTTCAGGGCACCATTTCAAGAGGAAATTGAGATTCAAACTTTCGTGTGAAATCGCCTGACCTAAATGTTGTCAGTCACCTCTGCAGGTCGTTTTTGGTCCTCAAGCCACCATCTATGGTCAGTCACTACATCCTACAAACACCAGTAAGAGAAAGCAAGAGGCAATATGGGGCAATGCTGTTTTTCTCCCCCTCCCCGCCCCCCGCTCCATCCTGCCTCTCTCTTTCTTTTAGTTATGAGATGAGTTGTGTCCCCAACATGTCGTGTATCGAAGTCTTAACCTTTAGTACCTCAGAATGTGACTGTATGTGGAGATGGGGTCTTTAAAGATGCAATTAAGTTAAAACAAGTTTGGGCCCTCATCTAATATGAGGGGTGTCCTTATAAGAAGAAATTACCACACAGACACACAGAAGGAAGGTCATGTGAAGACAAAGGAAGAAGATGGATATCTATCTCCAAGCCAAGGGGAGAGGTCTCAGAATAAACCAACCCCACTGACACCTTGATGTTGGACTTTCAGCCTCCAGACCTGTGAAGAGATTAATTTCTGTTGTTTAAGCCCCCTTACGCTGTGATACTAGTTATGGCAGCCCCAGCAAATGAATTCATTCTGTCTCTCTTTCTTTTCCTCCTCTGTCTGGTGGGACAGAAAATGATCAAGTTAAAGAGGGAAGAGTGGCCGCAGGGTGAGTTGGTGGCAGATCCGGCTCCAGAAAGGATTTAACGAGCATAGATCCACCACCACACACTTCCCACAGCCGGGATGGAGGGCCTTCCATTCGTGGAGCTTCCTCTCAGGGACGAACATGGCATCCACTTGGGAACAATGCCTGGGGGTGCAGGGTGAGACCATGAGGGTACGCCCCAGCAACCAACGATGTTTTCTAAATGGATGGCTCCAAGGCAAGGGGAAGGTATGGTGAAGGCTCAGAAGAATGAAGGTGGGAAAAAGAGGAGGGGAGAGACACTATGCTCTGTGTGCTGAGACCTCCCGGCCCCCAAATCTCCTCTAAAATTCCACTCAAGCTCACAAAACGGTGTATGGGAATGGATTTCTTAGCGGAACATGCAAAGGAGCTGTAACCAGGGTCAGGTGGAGACAGCCTCCCATTAGCTGATGCTGAGATTGGGGGAGGGGGGTAAATGTGGGGCTAGAGGCGAGAAGACCTCAATCAGCAGCATCTGGAGCACAACCAATCCCCCCACTAGCCCGTGAGTTGGGTGGCTCCTTGTCCCCATGTTACATAGGGGGGAACTGAGGCTGTAAGCGTGCTGAGCCAGCCAAGGCCTTGTAGCCAGCGAGCCGCAGGGCCGGGATTCGGTTCTGACTCCCATGCACCGCCCTGGCATCGCGGTCGGCGGCGCGCCTCGCCCAAAGTCCCGCTTCCAGAGTCCCCAGCAAGCCCAGGCTGGAGCCGCAGCAGGAAAACAAAGGGACGGCTCGCTGGCCGGCTGCAGGGGAGCGGCTCGCCACCAGGGGGAGCGCGCGCTCGCAGCCGCCCCCGGACCGCCTTTGTCCGGCTGAGGCCCCCTTCCAGCACCCCGCTGACGCCGGAGCCCTCGCTACCTGGCGCCCACGGGCGACCAGCTGCCCGGGACAGGCTCCCCGCACGCCGCAGAGCCTGCCCGCCGCGAGGCGGCTCAACCCTGCGTCACCCGGCCCTCCTCCTCTCTGCCTGGCGAATGAACTGCATTTCTTGTCATCTTCCAGGGCCTGGCTCAAAGATCTTTCCAGCTTCTCGGCTTTCATGGAGACTTCATCTTGTGCTTACGCAGATCGCAGATCGATGCTCGGTGGCCACGGCCCAGCCCTCCCTCCATCAACCCCCTCTGGGCCGTGAAAGCATCTCCTGTGTGCAGTGCCGTGCAAATGTAGGGCCCCCACCCCCTTCCCCGTTCTGTCCAAAGGGAGCCCAGAAGCTGGTCCTTCCTAGAAATCCCCAAGCTGCCTGGCCTCCTGGGCTGGGACAGCTGCCAGTGCCTGTGTCTATCCCTGCGCTGACTGTGTGGGCCCGGGAAGATCTTGTTATGGATGGAGACCTTTTTGGACCAGGACCACATCTGAGGCATCCCTGTGCCGCCCCTCCCCCCGCTCCGGCCCAGCTTGGTGGCTGCTGGTCAATCCTTCTGTGGGTTCCTAGGGGAGCCCTGGTGCCTGGAGGCACCCCTCAGATGTCCCCAGCCTCCTGCAGCTGGCCTGGGCTGGGAGTCCTTCACAGAGCCAAGGTGAACCCTACGCTGGGGAAGAGGACTTGGCAATCAACAGAGCTGGCATCTCAACCCGAGCAGGCTGTCTCCCTGGCTGCTCCCCTGCCTCCCACACACACAGACCCAAAAGTGACACTCGCTCCCTAGTGAGCTCTCACCCTCTGCTGGAAAACGTCCTTTCTGGGCATTTCCTCCTTTCACCCTCCAACAGCTTGGCAGAGCAGAAAGGCTGCCTTGCCCATTCCACAGAGGAGAAAGCTGAGACACAGGGCAGGGGAGGGACTGTGCAAGCCCCGTCTCTGCCCCACAGAGTTGTGCCGTCCTCCTGGAACCTGCTGCCGACCCCCTTCCTCCTGGCCTTGACCTCTGATCTCAAGTATTCTCCCCCTCTCTCTTATGCCTGCCCATCCTGTTTCTTCAGAGGGCCCAACACCGGACACTCGGACTCTTCTCCCCTTTCTCATGTGACTATACCTGCCTGTCTCCCCTCTCAGCTCTGAGCTCCAGGTGGTGGGTACGGTGTTAATCTTGTCCGCCGTGGCATTGCCCACACAGAGTACGTTGCCCGACACACAACCGAGGTGCTGAATGAATGACTGAAAATGCAGAACACGCCGAGGCAGCATGTGACATCATCCCCAGGCCAGGACTGCAGGCTCGTCTGGAAAAGAGGGAACACTTGATACACACGAATTAAGAAATCTTTTAAAGTGTATTTGGTTAAAGAGTTTATAGACAGGAAGTGATATGTCTGTATATTGCAAACATTTTGCGTGTTTTAATAGCAGAAGTTGAATGGACTGACATCGTCGGCTTAGTAAAACGTGTCTCAGTGTGCGAACCACACGAAGATGGGGATGAGGGACGGGGCTTTGGAGTGTCTATGTCGCTGTTCCCGTGCGTGCCCAGCGAGCCAAGAACGCAGCTGGAGTTTGACCACGTGGAGCAGAGGGCCAGGCTGAGGGTGCCATGTCCCGGCACCGAGCAGGCTGCCCTGGTCATGGGCCCCCTCCTCCGGTGAATGAGATCATGAAAATTACAATACTAGCTAGAGGCATTAAAGTGAGCCATGGGGACTAGCCAGCCGTGACCTTGCTAGCTGCGCGTGCGCAGTGGGGAGATCAGGAGGTGTGTGATGAACTTGGGTTGTCGGTGGAAGGGCTGCCCTGACCGGTGGGTTTGGAGCCCTGAGGGTTCCCTGCAGACCTGCGGCGACACCCACTTTCACACTGCCCTGTCCGCAGGAGTCTGGATTGCCACTCCTGTCCGGCTGGCTCCCCCACGACAGCTAGAGGCATCCATGGAGGGAGAGGAAGGCATCAGCCCAGAGAGGGGGACAGCTTGCTTTGGCCTCACCGTGGTGGTGGCAGGGAAAGGACTTCCCCCAGCGCTCTCGATCTGCACCCCAGTTGCCAGGCTGCAAACCACATCCTGGGGCAGGGCAGGGCACACTGCATGGAGCCGAATCCTGGCAGCCTTGTGTCTCAGTTAAGCCCCAGTCATGTGCCTGGAATTATTCTTCTAAGGTAACTGTCCCGGGCTCGTGCTGGTGACTTCTCTGGCTTTCTGTTGACAATGCTGCCCACCAGGAGGCTGTTGGCGTCAGAGCCGGAAGAGGCTCGCAAGCGCCCACAGCTCTGTACTCCTTCGTCCAGCCTTCGGCACACGCCAGGCAATGGACATAAAGACCCATAAGTTCAAACCTCAAGTCTTCCTCTTACTAGCTGTGTGAGTGGTTGGGGAAACCGCTCGACCTCTCTGGCTACTTTGTATTTGTAAAATGGGGTCAACCACTCACCGCGATTTGCTCAAGTAGCTGAGGAATAATGTGAATGTTACAAAACGTGAATGTGTCTGATGCCATCAGGGCAACTGAGGCACCAAGTCCCTGGCCCCTACTCCAGCACTGTCTCCAGGTCAGAAGGTGGACACGGTGGGGCCCGGTTGTGGGTCCTTTGAATGCTGGATACTGAACTTGGATTTCACCCTGGGAGCCATGGCAGGTTTCAAGGGAAGTACTCAGCTTTGCATTTCTGGAAAGGCCCGTGGAGTGTGGATCAGAGGGGTGAGACAGGCCAAGCCAGGACATGTCCAGGAGTCCTGAATAACGGTCCCAAAGATGTCCACATCCTAATCGTCTGGAACCGAGAATGTCACTTGGCATGGTGAAAGGGACTCTGCAGATGGGATTGAGTCAAGGATCTTGAAATGGGAAATGATCCAGGCAGCCCAGTGTTGTCACAGGGTTCTGTGTGAAAGGGGGGTGGCAGAGAGGTTTGACCAGGCCATGCTACTGGCTTTGCAGATGGAGAGGGAGCCGCAAGCCAAGGAATGCGTGCAGCTGCTAGCAGCTAGGAAAGGCAAGGAAACCTTCTCTCCACTGTGGTCTGAATGTGTCCCCCCAAAATGCCTATGTTGAAATCCTAACCCCCAATGCGATGGTATGAGGAGGTGGAGCCTTTGGGAGGTGACCAGGTCCCTCCACCCTCCCAGTGGGATTAGTACCTCTATAAAGGAGACCCTAGACAGCTTCCCATCCTGTGAGACCCACTTTGTACTTCTGGCCTCCAGATCCATAAAAGAATAAATGTGTGGTGTTTTAAGGCAGTAAATTCATGGAAAGTTTTGACAGCAGGGACAGGAACCTCATGCAGGCCTTCCCCTCTCTGGGCCTCTGTTCCCCCATTGAGGCTGTGGACACAGGGAAAGTTTATGTGCAGGCATAAAGAGGAAGCCAAGGCTGAGCAGAAATAAAGCAGGCCTTTCCAAGGAGGCCTGGACTCTCTGTGCCACCGTGGACGAGGCAGAGTGGGCATCCCAAACTCCGATGCCTGCCCCATCCAGTTCTAGAAGTGGGGGAGGTGAGCAGGTGTGAGAGGGACAGTGGGGACCGGCAGGGCCTGTGGGGAAGGACAGAGCAAGGGCACTGACCGTCGGAGGCAGCCCCACCCGTGTTGCCAGGTGAGAAGGTGGCCCAATCGCCCAACTCTGCTTGGAGAAGTCAGGATGATGGATTTTCAGGTGAAATCTCTCAATCCTCTGGTATTGCCAACCAATTAGAAAAGAACTAAACACTGAGCCGGCCAAACCAAACACATCTGCAACTCAGCCTGACCTCCAGCTTATCATTCAAACTCTGGGCTTTGGCATCAACGTATTGGGGCTGGAATCCTCGGTCTACCACAGCCAGGTCACCTGGGCAACATGGCTGATGGCTCGGAGCCTCAGTTTCCTCATTTGTGAAGAAGGGGTAAGACTGTTTACCTCACTGGGTTGGGGGAAGAATCGACTGTGGAGTGCATGTAAAGGGCAGAGCACAGAATGAGCGTGTTAGTAAGTGGTCGCTGTTACTGATGTTACCGTCATTTTACTGCATGTGCGGGAAAGACGTTTTCCATCCTTCTGTGCCCTGTGCTGGTCCTTCCCATGGGAAGGGCCTCTGTGTCAACCGCTTTGAGCTTGAGCTCCGGAAAAGAGAGCGCACAGTTGGCTGTGCCCACATTCGCACCTCAGGGCGCGTGTGAAGTGTGAGCACACGTCACTCAGAGCCTGATGCAGGAGCGGGAGGTGGGGGGGGGGTCCACAGAGAGCAAGGCCACGTCCACGGAATTCCAACCACAGCACCCCCATCCTGATCCTTTCTAAAGCAGCCTTCACGAACCTCAGACCGCCATGCCCCCCACACCAGAGTGAGCTGGGGCTTGCAGCCCCAAATCCCCCAAGCCCCAAAGAAATTTGGTGAACTCACGGTTTCCCCAAATTTAGCTCTTATGCTACAGCCAGTATCTCCTTTCATTTGCATGTTTTTCTTTAAGTTGACTCTCATCTTCTTATACGTATGTAAATCTAGCTCCATCTTAGGAATGTGAGATGTAAAACAATGGTTTTGATGAGCTAATTATTTCTCCTTATATGTGTCAAGAAAAAGTGTCTCTGTTACAAATTTAAATACCCATCAGGGTTATGATGGCCGATCATCCTGCCTGCTCTCACAATGGCCAGGCAGCCCCTTCAGGTTGGTTGAGGTGAAGGGCAGGCAGCCTGATTTCATGATCTCTGCTTCTCCCTGGAAGTCTCTCCCAGCTTTGGTTCCTCTGTCACCGGCACTTGCACACGTGGGAGGGAACAGCAAAGAGAGGAGTCAGGCGAAGCTGGGAGCACTCCTTCAGGTGCCATTATCAGCTCTTCACTTTTTAAAATGGATTTTACAGTGTGTTGGAGTAATTCATTCATGCCTCCTGTTTGGAGGATGGTTCCCAGTCCTCGCAGTGAAATTCAATGTGTAAACTAAATATGTGGCTTCTGTGGGACCAAGTCCAAACTGTGGGCATGGCATTCGAGGCTCTTTGCAGCCCTGACTTGCCAGCACTCTCTCCTCCTGATGTGCCGCCCTTGAGTCTTTGTATTCCAGCACTCCCCAGCCACCGAGGGGTGCCCTCCTGCGACGTCCATGCTGCAGTCACTGTTGGGAGAAAGCTCTTAGCCTTCGTCTGCTAAGCAAACTTCGTTTTAGTCTTCAAAACCCTACTCAGCACCACTTCCTTTGTGGAGTGTCCCCTGATTCATCCTCTGAGTTCAATCTCCCCAGGAGAGTTTCTTACTCTTTCTCTTTTGCCAAATGTCCCAAATTTTTCAGCTTTTTGGCATTTTTTTTTTTTTGCCAGCTCTGTGGGCTGAGCCCACAAGACCTGTCACCCAGCTGATGACAAGAGCCCCCAAACAGGCCTCCCTACATCCCCTTCACACCTCTTACCTCCTCTAATCTGACCTCCCCAGCAATCAGGGTTATCACGGAGAAACCTCGGTCAGAGCATACTGGTTCCGTCTTTAAAATTTTCCAGCAGCTTCCATTTTACACAGAATATACTCCAAGTTCTTATAAAAGCCCCTGAGACCTGGCATGATCTGGTTCCCACCCACCTCTCTGGCCTCCTCCTCACCCTCTCTCCCCCAGCTCACTGGCCCAGTCTTCTTGCCCCAGAGTTTGCAGCTGCTGTTCCCTTCTAGAATGTTCCATGCCTACCTGCCTCCCACACATGGGTTCCCACCTACCCTGTCACCCCTCCCCAGACACACACACACACGCTCTCTCTTCAGCTATCCATCACTCAGGACTCACTGAAGAGTCATCCCCTGGGGAAGCCCTCAGTGCTCCCCCCACACGACTGGGTGGTCTTAGAAGGGATTACATCACATTGATTTTTGTGTGTCTCCATGCTGGGGACAGGATGAGACCTAGACTATGTGTGCTGGCCATTTCCCGGGGGCCGGATGAGATGTCTCCAAAGTCACTTCCAACTTGGGGTTAATACCAACGAACTTCACAGAACCTAAATGTCTTCACTCCCCAGGTGGGAATAACAATACCTACTACAGTGTAAGGATGTAATGAGACAGGACAGCAAATGCGTCTCGAGTCCACAGGAGTGTGGACGCCATTAGGACCCTCATGGGTCCCAAGCATTATGCCTTCATGGGCCCCTTATAAAATAATTTCAACACTTACATTTTATGACGACACTGGTATAAAGATAAATACAATTCCAGCCGGATAGTATTCATTTTTCTCTCCTACTTTAAAATACATTGAAACCATTTCATGGGCCACTAAGAATATCTATTCCCCTCCCCTCCATCAGCCTACATTTCATGTTCCTCTTGATCTCCTCCTGCACTGGGTCTCGGGTTCCGCCAGGGGCTCTGATGTCAGCATGGGCGATGATGGGTCAGCCAGGCCAGCTGTAACCTGGTATATAAGTCTGCCCCCATAGCAGGCCTGTTAAGTTGCTCCTTAGGTATCGAACGTCTGCCATTGCTGCTACTGTTAGATTTGTTGGTGCCAATAACTTCCCTGGTGTCATCCTGTGAGTTCCATAGTGTCCTCTGAAAGCTCTTGTCCGCTTGGAACCTTAGAATGTGGCCTTCTTTGGAAATAGGGTCGTTGCACATTTCTTTAGACCTTAAGATGAAATCATCCTGGCTAGGCTCAATGATTGGTGTCCTTATGAATAGAGGACAGGACATGGAGTCACAAAGTGACACGAGAAGGAAGGTAGAAATTGAGAATGAGTCTGTAAGCCAAGGAACGTCAAGATTGCCAGTAGCACTTACCTGACAGCTACCAGAAGCCACTGGAGAGGCATGGGATGGGGTCTCCCTCACAGCCTCCAGAAGGAGCCAGCACCCGTAGAGCATTTGTCCTGATAAGTGAGAGCACACATTTCTGTGGGTGGCAGTCCCCTGGTCTGTGGCTATCTGTTAGAGCAGCGCTAGGACATAAATGTGCTCTGTTCATCCTCACAGCAGCTCTGCCCATGAGGAAGGCACTCTCACTGTCCTCCAGGTAGACCTCAGGACGGGGGCGCTCAGAAAGTTCCCGCAGCTTGCCCCAGGTGACTCTGTCCTCCCCCAGACTCTGGCTACGGCAGGCCCAGGATGCAGGGACTTGGGCCGTGGGGTCTAGAAGTGGTGGGAGGTGAGGCTGGCAGGTGAGACAAGGCACCGCCACTGCAAGGGGAAGCTGCGTTCTGCCGCTGTGGACACCGATCACTGGAAGCACCATGGAGCCACCTGGAAAATGCTTACGTGTGATCTTGACTGAAGAAACAATGTGAAAGCAAAACTGATTCTGCACCGAGATCTCAGCTGTGCAAAAACAGAGCTGCCTGTGCTCCAAGCCTGCAAAATATGCAGCCTTGCACTCTTAGGGCACTGGATTTGTGGGAGATTTTTTTCCATCTATTTTCCCAAATTTTCCTGATGTGACGTGGTGGTGGTGGTGGTTGTGATCTTGATAGGGAAAACACGAGGAGGGACCCTTCCCTGGCTCCTGAAAACTACAAAAACTGGAAAGCTAAGAAAACTGAAGCCCCAGCACACAGCTTCCTTCACCAGCTCTGTGGATCCTGCTGCCCAAATCCCATTCCCCTCCTGGTATTGATGCAGCAGGAGCCACAGGCCTGCTGGAAACTGCCTCCCCAGGCAAGCAGAATCCACTGGGGCTGGCTTGTCAGGTGAAAGACAAAAGCAAGCCTTCATCCCCTGCCCTGACATCAGAGCCCCTGCCAGAGCCCCTGCCAGAGCCCAGGGCCCTGTGCAGGAGTCAGAATGGGAGAAGGATGGCAAGGTGGGTGAGCCACACAGACATCACCTGGGGCTCCATGCTGGAAACACCACATTTGCACAAAGCTGTATTTTTCCAGGGTCCCTGTCGCTTATTAATTAGTATTTCCTTCGACTTGCCAGGCGAGATCATCCACAAGGTGTTGGGTGCACGTGGGGCCATCTCATGAGACGGTAGCTGAACCCTTTGGTGTCAGAGCCCCCAGCTGAGGGATGGGGGTCTTCAAGGCTATGCTGATTCCTTTCAGAGGGCATTCAGGTACATTGATTTCTCTATTCCATCATTCATCTCTGCATATTAACAACTATCTATGGAGCCCCACTGTGGGCCTGACACAGTTATAGGCCCGGAGAGCAAATGGTGAATAAGATTTGTATGACCTCTGCTCTTGAGGGGCTCACAGACTAATGTGAGTGACAGCCATCTTAATTATCCCACAAACGGTGTTTAATTACAAATGTCAAGAAGTAGAGAGAGACATGAGACCCTGTCTGGGGCCCCATAGGGCTGGTTTCTCTGGGAAAGGAAAGTTTGAGCCGAGAGCTGAGGGGTGAGGTGGTGTTGCATAAAGAGTGGAGGAAGAGAGGTGGCCGTGTGGGACTAGTATCCAGACAGAGGAGCAGCATGTGCAAAGGCCCTGAGGCAGGAGGGAACATAGCACATGCAAGGAAAACAAAAGCAGTGTAGCTGAGGTGGAGAAAGTGGTAAAAACAGGAGGTCAGTGTTGGGGCTTCAGCGAAAAGGAGTAAGGGAGGAAGAATCAGGCCACACAGGGCATGATAGGATTGGCAGGGGTTTTGGTCTCTGGCCTAAAACAGTGGGAAACACTGAAGAAGCTTAAACAGCTGAGTGATATGATCAGATTTTAACCAGACCGGGAATCTGCAACCCAAGCTGGAGTCTCCAGCACAGCCTGTGGCTAGGAGCGAGTCCCGGCATCATCCCAAGTCAATTTTCTCCTTTATAAAGTGGGAGTCAACAGGGCCACCTTATGGACCTGTGCCATTTAATTGGGCGTCTACTTAATGCCATGCCATGTGAGTATCACCTTCCTCACTATGGATGAGGAAACAGAGGCTCAGAGAGGTGATGTGACTTGCGCAGGGACACACGGCAGGAAAGTACCAGAGGTTGGTATGAACCCAAGTAGTCTGTCATTATCCCAGATTCTCTCATTGCCTGGCTCTGAAATGTGGCTGGGGTGAGATGAGGGATGGGAAGTGGGCAGAATGAGGTATGGAGGTGGTAGCCTCTGCACCGATTCTCTCTGCTCCAAATCCAGCTTCATCAGATGCACAGGGAAAAAGGCCACGGGATTCTCTGTGTTTGTGTCTGTGTGTGCATGTGCATGCATGCACGCGTGTGTCTGTGTGTGCACATGTGTGCTATGTGCGGGTGTGCATGTCTGTGTGTACATGTGCATGCATGCACGTGTGTGCGCATATGTCTCTGTGTGTGCATGTGTGCATGTATGTGTGCGCACACGTGTGTCTCTGTGTGTCTCTCTGTGTGCGCATGTGTGTACGTGTGTGTGCATCTCTGTGTATGTGTATGTGTACACGTGCATGTGTGTGTGCACATGCGTGCATCTCTGTGTGTGTACGTATGTGTGCATGTGTGTACGTGTGCGTGCACGCGTGCGTCTCTGTGTGTGTACGTGTACATGTGTGTGCACGTATGTCTCTCTGTGTGTGTGTACGTGTGCATGTGTGCGCGCGCATGTCTCTCTGTGTGCATGTGTGTACATGTGTGTGTTCGTGCATGTGTGTGTCTCTCTGTGCGTGCATGTGTACATGTGCATGTGTGTGCGTATGTCTGTGTGTGCACATGTGTGTATGTGTGTGTGTGCGTGTGCGTGCATGCGTGCATGTGTGTAGGTCTAGTTATTTTTGGCAGCCAAGGGAACTTAATTAAGAATTGAGTTCACAGCTTTCCCACTGCGAGTTAGCCAGGGGTGCAGGATAGAGAAAGGGAGTAGAAAGCCCGGCAAACTGCAGACAGTGACACCAAAATAATGAAGCAGAACCTGAGGGTTTTCCCGGGAGGAAGGGAGGGGGCACAGATGCTATTTTGGGCCCTGGTCATGCATCACAAACCCAGTGTGCTAACGTTCTGGATTCACAGGCAGAATTCTTTCTGAGCCTGAGCTGGAGCAGAGGCAGGCAGGTCGTTGCCCTTGGCGATGGCAGAGACCATGTCATTGGACAACGGGTGTTGAGACAGGGGCCGTTCCAGAAGGAGCCCTGGACCTGGAGCCCGCCCCCTTCCTCTGGCCACTCCACCTGCCATCTTCTCTTCTCATCTGGACCTTTCCCTGTGGCCTTCTGAGCTCTGGACACCATGGGTCCTTGCCCTTCCTTTAGGATTTCAGAAAGTTTCCTGGGACATCCATCCAAGACAGGCAGCTATGCAGTGAATCCAGTCTGGACGTGGGTTTTCTTTGGCCTGCACTGAACCTCTACTGTGAAGAGGAGATTGCATGTAGAGAGCACAGCTAGGTGCCAGGCCCTGAGCTAAGTGCTGGGGGCGCATTGGGAAGAGGGCAGAGGCCTAGGCAGACCGATGGCAAGCACCAATGGCAGACCGATGGCAAATATTGCACAAAAGTGACATTATTGGATGGTGATAAGAGCCATGCAGGGGTGAGACAGGGAGGGTGGCGACCTTACACTGGGTGATCAGGGAGTCTTCAAGGTTGAGGAGAAAGCAACCAGGGGAAGGAGAGAGAGGCACTTGGCAGAGGGAGGACCTGGTCCGGGAGACCAGCGAGTGCTCAGCATTTGTGGGACTAGAGCTCAGCACACAAGTAGAGCAGGCCACAGGAGGACTGAGACAGGTAAGATTGGAGGACAGTCATCTTGAAGGTCATGGACTTCGTCATGAGGGCCAGGGGTCCACAAGGTGGGGAGAGTGTGTGGGTGTCAGTAAGACCTCATTGTTATTGATTGGTTGCTGAATTGAACAAGAATGACTCATGGGAGGTGGTCCAAAAACACCTTTATTTTTGTCTCCTGCATTAGTGGGGTAGTGTTTCTCCGGGGTAAGGGTAGTAGAGACAGGCGTAAGCCACTTAAGTCCCCTGACCGCAGCTTTAGTTCTGGAAATAACAATGTCCACTCACCTGTGCACTCACCAGAGCTCTTTCATATCCCAGCAAGAGTGGAATCAGGGAGAGGGAGGGGAAGCAGTGGTTTCTACATGACAAGTGGCTTGGCATTCTCTGGCCAGCACGGAGGTTAAAGTTGACTTTTTCTATGGGAGCACCTCTATGGCTTCTCCGGAGGCTCCTGGGCTAGAACCCTCCTGGCTGTAACTCCTATAAGGTGATGTTTCTCCTTTGGCTGACTGCTCTCTCCTTAGGCCCTGGTTTCTGGACCTTCTCTGCATTCAGTGCTAGCTGCCTCTTTGAGGAGATCATCTCAGCAGAATGTAAGGCCTCTCTCAGCTGGTCTTCTCTGCTGCTGGGACCACATCTGGCCTAAGAGAGCACACATGTATTCCTTGGTCTGTTTTGAAAAAAGTCGGTTACTTCATCACCACCACCACCACCCTCATCAACATTACCATCATCATCACCATCATCATCATCACCACCACCACCCTCAACATTACCTAATCATCATCACCATCATCATCATCACCACCACCACCACCCTCATCAACATTACCATCATCATCATCACCATCATGATCATCACTACCCTCATCATCAGTATCATCATCATCATCACAATCACCATCATATTCATCATCTTCATTTTCTTCTTCTTCTTCATCATCATCATCATCATCATCATCAACATTGATCTAAACCAGGAGTTAGCAAACATTCTTTTAAAGGACCAGATAGTAGGGGCACCTGGCTGGCTCATTTGGTGAAGTGTGTGACTCTTGATCTCAGAGTTGACTCTTGATGTTTGGGTCTCATGTTGTGTGTAGAGATTACATAGAAATAAAATCGTTAAAAAATAAAAAAGGACCAGATAGTAAATATCGTAGGATGGGTAGTCCATTTGGTCTCTATCACAGCTACTCAACTATCTTTGAAGCCCAATTTGAACTCACAGAGATATATAATGAAAGAGTTGGCTGTGTCCTAATAAAACTTTGAAAAAAAAAAATAGGCAGGCTGTAGGTTGCTGATTCCTGACCTAAACAGACTTCAGAAATACTATTTCTTCCATGCATGAGAATCAGATAGCCATGCTGTCGTCTATCACAGGTCACAAATCCACCTTGCTATAGAACCTCAGCCCATGCAAATACTCACACATGCGGAAAGGGGAGAGACTAAAAGTGGAGAGACTAACAGCGATTCCCCCGTACCCACCACTTTTGCTTTGATAATCACTGCCTTTCTGCCATTCCTAAGACTATCTTGGGAGAAAAAACCTAGTGGCAGTGGTGGGAGCTAGGAGACAGCCAACTAGGATGTAAGATTAAAAAGAAAAAAGAGTTCCCAGGAAACATCTTTTCTCTGCTGGAGAAGCTTGTAACTGTCTCTTTAAGTCATTTCAGAGGCTCCGAAGGTTTGAGGTCAGAGAACTCTTAGATCTTCAAACCTTGAGGCAGAGATATTTTCTGACACAGCTGCCCTGGCCTTGTCTGGCTTCCTAGAAGAACTGCAGAGAGCTGCCAGGATGAGTCTTCTTTGTAAGTTAAGCGATTTCGGTGATTCTTGCTGATGGCAGCATCTTAGAGCCATCAAAGGTCTGTGAGTTTGAACACCAGAGCCACCATCTGCGTGACCTTGGGCAGGCACTTTGCTTCTTGAGCTCATTTTCACATGGCATGATGGGTGAATAATACCTGCCTTCAGAGGGAGGCTGCAAGAATTAAGTAAAATAATAAATGTCATGTACCATTTTCTAAGATATTGGTGGATCTGGTGGGGTATAAAAATGAAGCCTCCTTTCTCTTCCATCCCTGCTTTCTGCTGTGTGTTGTTAGAACTTGCTTTTCCATTCTTTGTCAATATCTCTGACAGATGATGGATACTGATGAGTTCCCTTTCCTTGGATCCATCTCAGCCTGTTTTCTTTTTATTTCTCTCCATCATAAAGCCAGTAAGTGCCCTCATTTATTCATTCAACAATACACACCAGCATCTGTTTCATGCCCTGTGGCACAGAAGTCTAGTGGACAGGTTCCTTGCCGTCTCAGAGCTTGGGGTCCAGGAAGGCGGTTACACAAGGTCAACTGACCGGGGCCCTCAGATGTCCAAGGTTAGACTGCTCTCGAGGGATTGCTAAGAAGGACAGAGCTGGCACCAGCAAACCACCCCAAGCCGATCCTACACCTCCCTGGCTGCATAAAGTAGAAGGTAAGAAAGCAAGGAAGAAAAGATCTTTGGAATTTTGAGCCATCGTCTCTGTACCTCTCGCACTTACTGAGACAGAATCAGGAATCAGAGAGATGGAGATCAAAGGGCCACATTATTACTGTAGAAGCTGTGCCAGAGGAATTGGCTTAGGTGTGACAAATGGTTTGTTAAAGCTCCCCTGAATTGAATTTACTTGCCCAAACTTTAGGCAGAGCTCTGCTAAGATAGCCAAACAAGTAAACCAAAATACTCTCTTCCTGAAGTCAGGCAGATGTGCGGGAGAGAGAGGGGAGAGGTCTGAGCCAGCTCCATCTCCCCAACTTTCCAACTGGAGGAGAGAATAAAGGGTGGAGAAAGGGGCCGTGAGTTCCCTGGGGATGTCCTTTCACAGAAAAAAAAATACAGATTCCTTTTCTGTTCCTACTGATGTTTTGGTATGAGGGGGATTCATTGTCATGGCCCAGAGAAAGGCTCATTTCTACACTTGGATTTGTCTGGGAATTGAGATGGATACGGACTGTGGGAGCGTGGGTACTAGAGGATGTTGTGGCGAGCTGACACTCTATAATGCATGCCTAGGTGTGGGAGGCATTTCTGAATTGACTCCCATGAGTCCCGCCTCCTGATAGTCACACTCTGGTGTAATCCCCTCCCATTGAGTGTGGGATGGACCTAGTGGCTTGCTTCTAATGACTAGAACATAGCAAAAATGATGGAAAGCCACTTCTAAAATAAGACTATACGAGATTGTGACTTCCGTTTTGCACTTGCTCACTTCCTTCTTCTCCTTCGCATTCTCCTCCTCCCCCTCTGTTCTTTCTTCTTTTTCTCCTTCCTCCTCCTCCTTCTCCCCCTCCCCCTTCCCCTCCCCCTCCCCCTCCTCCTCCTCCCCCTTCCCCTCCCCCTCCTCCTCCTCCCCCTCCTCCTCCTCCTCCCCCTCCTCCTCCTCCTCCCCCTCCTCCTCCTCCTCCTCCTCCTCCTCCTCCTTCTTCTTCTTCCTGGCTCTTCCCTCATGCTTCAACTGATGAAACAAGTATCATGTGGAACCCCCATGTCAAGGAATTAAGGGTGACCTCCAGTCAACAGCCAGTGAAGAACTGAGGCCCTCAGTCTGACAAGCCATGAGGGACTGAATCCTGTCAACAACTATGTGAGTGAGCTTAGTGGCAGATCCAACCCTACTTGAGCCTTGAGATGTCTACAGCCCTGGAGGACACCTTGATTGCATCCTGTGAGAGACCTGAAGAAAAGGCCCCTGTTAAACCACGTCCAGATTCTTGACTGAGAGAAACTGCCATAATAAATTGTGTTATTTTAAGTTATTATGTTTTGGAGTAATTTGTTAGACAGCTCTGGCTAACTAATACATAATTCCTTAGCACAGTGCTTGGCACGTGAATGCACATAAAATGGACACTATTTTTGTTACGTCTGACTCCAAAACCACTTCCCCAGCTATTGCTCAAGAGTTCCTGGGAGTTACTTCTAAAGCTAGGGTTATTTTCCCTATATCTTACTTTCTTTAATTCTCAGTTATCTGTGAGTCTCAGAAAATTGAGGAACTGAGGGTAGAGAAATGCTCTTCTTTCCTCTAGCTTGAGAGGCACCAAGAGACTGAAACTGAAGTGAACTGGTATTTTTCCCTCCTACTGTGATTTTGCTGGTCCCGAATTTTCTACTCACCCCATGAATTTAGCTGCAGCCCAAATTCAACCTTAGCTGAATAGCTCCAAAGTGATGCCAGATAAAAACAGCACGGCCCACATAGAAACGAGCCTCCCATCTCACAGTTGCCATAGAAATAAGGGAACAGGTGACTAATAAGAAAGCTTTGCCTGGATCTTGGTAAATGGACCCAGCCTTGATGCCTGGGAGATTGCTCACACACAAAATCATCCAGAGCTCTATTCAGATGAACAATTCCAAGAAAGCTGGCTCCACCGGGTTCCCAGAAATGTTGTACATAAACTCATAATACAAATCATGCTCTAAAATTGTCTGTTAAGTTGCTCTCTATGAGTAGTAATAATTTTCCTTAGGGACCCACCCCATCCCTCTCCGGGCTGTACCAGTGATTTCTTCCAGATGCGCACATGCCCCAAGCCTGCCAGTGAGGCTTCATTCTGGGATCCTGTTGTATCTACCTGGAAAGAGAAGCGTTTTTAAATAGCAGAAACAGAATGTAAGTATGGGATTGCTTGGGGCCACCATATCAGGATAACATCCCTAGAAGAAACAGGGACAGGGCAAGAAACATATTAAAAAGAAAGGGAGGGAGAAGAAGGCAGAGCTCCCACAATACCACTTGAACGTTTAGACCCATGTGTTCCCGGCCAGATTTCAACCCTGGACTCATTGGTCACATGAGCCAACCAAATTAATTTCGGCTTAAGTCTGTCTGAGTTGAGTTTCTGTCCTTTGCAAAGGAAAGAGAACTGTTAGGGATTGAATTGTGTCCCCCAAAAGATATGTTGAAATCCTAACCTCCAGTACCTCAGAATGTGACCTGATTTGGAAATAAGGTCATGTAGATATCATCAGTTAAGATGAGGTCATACTGGAGTAAGGTGGTTCCCTAATCCAATATGATGGTGTCCTTGTAAGAAGAGGATATGAGGTCACAGGAGGATATTGCCATGTGATGGCAGAAGCAGAGACTAAAGTGATGCAGCTGGCCATCCCAGGCATGCCCAAGATCGCCAGCCAGTGCCAGAAGCTAGGAAGAAGGAAGGAAGGATTCCATTTAGAGTTGAAGAAGGAGCATGACCCCGGTGACACCTAGATTTCTGGCTTCTGGCCTCCAGAACTGGGAAAGAATGAATTTCTGTCGTTTTAAGTCCCTCATTGTATGGTACTCTGTAAATACGACAGCCCTGGGAAACTAATCCAATACCTGGCTGATAGAAACATCATGAAAGGAAGCCGAGACCTGGCACCAGAGTCTGAGATAGCGTTCCTTGCCTTCTGTCTCTCTCTCTCTCTCTCTCTCTCTCTCTCTAGCTGTGGGTCTCTGGGCACCTTTCTTCACCTTAGTCGCCTTGTCTGTGAAATGAGAAGCCAATTGCCCCTGCGGTACTGTGGCACATGCTTGGGATGATGTTCGAGAAGGGACCTATCAGCGCCTATTACTCAACAACTCTACTGAAAGAACCATTAGGGATATGTGCTAAAGGATCTCAGTTGCTTTTTGGTTTTTATTTTTAAGATGTGTTTATTTATTTGAGAGAGAGAGAGAGAGCACACCCACATGTGGGGGGAGGGGCAGAGGGAGAGAGAGAGAGAGAGAGAGAGAGAACCTCAAGCAGACTCCCCACTGAGTGCAGAGCCCACTACGGGACTCCATCTCAGCAGGACCCTGAGTTCAGGACCTGAGCCGCAACCAAGAGCGGGATGCTTAACCAGCTGCACTACCCAGGCACCCCTAAAGGATCTCAGTTTTAGAAATGACTCACTCCTTGGCTTTTGTCTTCTTTCTGTTCATTTTAGAGTATATTTAGATTCATTTAGACCTCCTTTTCTTGACTTCATTTCCATTTCAGAGGATCTTCTCGAAGGGATTTCCTACACATCCCTGTCTTATTTCCCAGCAAACGCGGTTTCTTTCATTCCCCAAGACTCAGCCTTCTTCATGTGGCAGGTGACTGACAAGCAACACAAACTGTCAGACTGAAAGACTCCAGCAAGGAGACTCAGTCCTCATTTGTAGGCTTTAGTTTATCTGGGCAAGTTACTGACTGAGAGCAAGAAAAGGAAGACAGAAACACAACTGTTTGAATTTTCTCCAATTGCTTACCTATTTGCACAACCTCATGGGTCTTAATGGGGTGGGGTGAGGACATTGAGATTACGGACGCTCCTTGTTCTGTGATGCGGGGGGGAGCCTGCAAGGTGCTATGCTTCTTCAGGGGTTGGTGGAATGGAACATTCTGGCAATGGGCATTTCGTGGGAGGATAAGAGGGAAGAGAATGGGGGAAACGCACCACACAAATAGAACTGCTAGACTATGGTTTAAAAAAGATGGTGGTTATATAGGGTCTATTCATATTCCTCTAATGTGAGCCACTTCAAAAAATCTTATTACACTGTGTTTTATCTCTTCTACCCTTGACAGTCTGTCTCCATATCCTCAACATTTTGCAATGGAGCAGCCCACCTGTAAATGACATTAGCAGGCTCTAACCATAATCTTACATTTTTTTTTTAAATCAAACTGATCCAAACTGATCTATACAGACTTCATCATTTCCCCCTCCACTGCACTTCAAACCAAGCACAAAGTTCTGAGGTCAAGTCTGTTTGTGCAATCAAATGATGGGGCACTGCTGAGGCCTGATTTGTTGAAACACCAGTTGATAGCAACTACATTTGTGTGTGGCTTTTAATTTTTTTTTAAGATTTTATTTATTTATTTATTTGAGAGAGAGAGTGAGAGAGAGAGAGAGAGAGAGCATGAGAGGGGGGACGGTCAGAGGGAGAAGCAGGCTCCCCACCGAGCAGGGAGCCTGATGTGCGACTCGATCCTGGCACTCCAGGATCATGACCTGAGCCGATGGCAGTCGCTTAACTGACTAAGCCAGTCAGGTGCCCTATGTGTGTTTTATATTCTATCTGCTTTTTTTTTTTCCTTTTTTTGTGGTGTCACTACTGTTCTCAGTATAATTCAGGTTGGCCAGGCATCCTTGTATCTTTTGTTTTGTTTTTTTTAAGATTTTTATCTATTTATTTATTTGAGAGAGAGAGAGCACAAGCATGGGCAGAGACAGAAGCAGAGGGAAAGGGAAAGTGAGATGCAGATTCCCCACCAAGCAGGGATCCCAACACGGGGCTCGATCCCAGGACCCTGGGATCATGACCTGAGCCCAAGGCAGACGCTTAACCGACTGAGCCACTCAGGCACCTCGTATCTATAGATCTTATTGTCATGAGCCACCATCCTATGGCTTTAAGCAGACTAGACCCTTTCATTAGATTTTTGCCAGTTTAGGAGGGCTTATGTACGCACAACTTCTCTGCCTCGGGTTCTACAACAACTCAGACACAAAACTCAGTGTCAGCTTTGGTGTCTAGAGGAAACCCACTTAGGTGAAACCGTTCGAGAATCTCTATAGATCCCAGGGAAGATGTGTATAGAGATTCTCGAACGGTTTCACCTAAGTGAAACTTGCCCACTCTCTCTGCCAGTGTTTTCTCCTATCTCCATATATGATCAAAACAAATTTCTTAACCTTTTTTATTCATAAAAGTTAAGGAAAGATCTTTTGTGGCTTAAATATCCCGGGAGGCCGGGGCCCTCATCCTCCACCCTAGGGGGCCCAGCCAGGTGCAGTTAGATGTTTTCCTCTAGAGAAATATCAGTGAACAAGGATGTGTCCATTTTTATTTACACATTAGTAAATATGTCCCTGTATGAGTTTGCTAGAGCTGTTGTAACAAAATAACAGGTGGCTTAAACAGATATTTGTCTCACAGTTCTGGAATCTAGACATCTTACATCAAGGTGTTGTCAAGTTGCGTTCCTTCTGAAGGTTGTGAGAGAGGATCTGACCCAGGCCTCTCTCCTTGGCTTGTAGATGACGGTCTTCCATGTGCATATTGTGCTCTCTCTGCTAAGTATCTGTCTCTCAGTTTCCCCTTTGTATAAGGATCCGGTTATACTGGATCAGGGCCCACCCTAATGACCTGACTTTAACTTGATTAGCTCTGTGAAAGCCCTATCTTCAAATAAGGTTACATTCTGAGGTACTGGGGATTAGAACTTCAGCATACGAACTTGGAGCGGGACACAATTCAACCCATAGCGGTCCCATTTTCCAGTTCAGGAAATTCTGCCTATGAAATGCCTCAAATTTTAATGAAGAAAGAGTTGAAAGCATATGCACATGTCTGTGGTGGTCTTGATGCCAGCAGTGGTTACATTCAGAAGCCGAACCCCATCTTGGACAAGGACGGGGAGATGTGTTTCCCTTGGCCAGGTGGGAGGAGTTTGTTTCCCTCCACGGGGAGGTCTGTGAAGGCCTTATTCACGAGAGATCCTGACCACAAGCATGGCTACTTTGCCAAAGCTGATTTGGGAAGCCAGAATGTTAACTTTTGCCTTTTGAGTTATTATTGCTGCACAAATGATTAAAACCTGGCTCTTCAAAATTTAAGTAATTAACACCTTTGGTGATTCTCTCTGAAGGGATATCAGCTTGACTGACTGTGATAAACTTTTAATTAACTCTTATTGTTGCCAACACAGGATTTCCCTGTTAGTGTGGGCTTGTAGAGAGGTGTTCCATTATGTTGCTAAATATGCTGTCACCTTGCTGAACTGTGGCGAATCCACACCCTCAGCCTGCCATAGAAAAAATGAAAATGACTCCAGATGGGCTGGGAGAAGTGATCCCAATGTAGACTGAGTTTCTACCATAGGAACAGTGGGGTTGGGACATGTGCTTGCTCATCTGCCACCACCCAGCTAAGCTAATATCATTTCCTGGGCCAAAGTCATGCTGGGATTGCAGAATTTATATTTGGTGTATAAGGGTGAACAGTAGACCCACTAATAATAGCTATAAGAGATGTATTATTAGCTACTTTTAACAGGAAGAAAAACTCAGCCTCAGAAAAGTTAAGAGACTTGCCAGAGGTCATATGACTTTTAGCAACTGAGCCAGAACTAAGACTTAGATTTGATGCCCCAAAGTTCTTCTGACCATATAATGGAGGTCAGCTTCTCCATTCAGCCCAGATTTTCTTCTGAGAATCACCATTCCTTCACGCTCAGGTCATTTAGCTCAAGTCAGGCTGACTTCACCTATTCCACTAGGAGGTTGGGGTTGGACACATGACCCAGCCTGGTCAATCAGAGTCATGACAATTGGTTTTCATGCACATGTGACTCAAATGAAGCTGAGGAAATCTGACCAAAGGGCTCTGCTCCCATGCTGGATTTGGAGCTGCTGGTGGTCATCCTCACCTACACTTAGGAAAAGTCCGTCTAAGAATGAAAGGATCACAGGAGAAAACAGTCATGGCTAAAGTCAGAGTTATCCCTAGACTTTTCAGTTAAATGAGCCAATAAAATTTCTTTTTTCCTTAAGTTTGTTTCCATTGAGTTTTTGGCATTTGTGCTTAAAAGAATAGAGATGAATCCAAGTCCTTGCACGGTGTTAGGTGGGGAACAATCTAGTGGACGGGGAACACCGGGGGCAAAAGATGTTTGAACTCAAGTGCACACTGGTGGTGACGTGGGGTCTTGGGGACCTGTCTTGTGGTTGGAACATGCCAGCAGGGGGCTGGGCTTCTGATAATTGGGGAGCCCAATCAACATAGACCCCAATCTCACCTTAACTGGTGTGTCAGATTTCATGAGCCAAATTAAAAACAAATTTGTGGCTCTAATAGTTACAACAGGCAGGTCCAGATCACATCCTGTATTCCTTAGAATGCCTTTTCCTCCCCAGCATTCCAACACCCCCTCAGTCAATAAGTTGAAGAACGCCCTGGGACCTCCTTTAAGTTCAAGGGCTCAGCAATACCTGTTCCAATACCCTTAAAGAGAAAAAAGAAACTGGGAAAATTGAATATCCAAGTGAAGCCCATTTATGTGTTTGGATACAATTACTATGTCTGGTCCCAGTTCTAGTTATTTTATATATATGGCTATAAGATAAATATCTTAAAACCTTTTCACGCATGGTCTCTGCTTTTTTATATTTTATTTTTGTAATTCTTTTAATATTTAGAAATATGCGTCTGTTTGCCTCCAGGATTACCTTTCCATTATGATCTTTACATGATGCCTGCAGTCATCTTTTTCCTTTAGACAGTGTCTAAGGGCTCTCTACTCTGAGCAGTATGTGTTAGACAGCAGGCTCGCCCCCTCTCCGGCCCTCTCCTTCACCACCCACTCTCTGTCTGTAGACTTCTCTTTCTTACGCTAACCTTTCCATTCCTAGGTAGACTTAACCTTCTGCTGTTTGGTTTGTCAGCTTGAAGTGAGATTCTTTGATTCTTTCATCTATTACCTTTAAGGCAAACAGTGAACGGATCTCATTCTCCCTCTTACTTCCACCTTCTCCCATTTTAAAAGTTGTGTTATTTTTCTTATGTCAGGGTATTTAACATGTGCGTGCCCCTCCTCTCCCCTTACTCCAGCCTGCTCTTTTCGTGTTAGTTTTACTGCTCAACACATTCAGGCTTCCCAGCAGTCATTTGTCCAAGTTGCTTGGGTCAAGTTTCATGTTTTCTAGATTCCTTAAGAAGAGTTCACGGGGACAGTTGTCCCCCAGCTCTTGCATATTCAAGCTATTTTTTTTTCTCTCTCCATGATACTTGAAGGAGTTTAGCTGTATTCAAAATCCTTAACTCATTTTTTCTCTTCCCCTGTCTTTTTTTTTTTTTTTTAAGATTTTTATTTATTCACTTGAGAGAGAGCGCAAGCAAGGGGGAGGGGCAGAGGGAGTGGAAGAAGCAGACTCTCCGCTGAGCAAGGAGCCCAATGTGGGGCTCGATCCCAGGACTCTGAGCTCATGATCTGAGCCAAAATCAGATGCTTAACCAACTGAGCCACCCTGGTGTCCTGCTCTTCACATGTCCTGTGTATGTACTCTTCCATGTTCTTGCTCTTGAGAAAACTAATGACAACTTGATTTTCTTACTTTTGGAGAAAACTTTTTGTTTTTGTTTTTTTGACTGGAGGTCCGGAGAATATTTTTTTCCTTACATTGAAAAGCTAATAATTGTATCAGGATGTTTTGGGTTTAGCGTCTCTTGGTCAATTTTCCCCAAGTACATGGTCTGCCCTTGCAATATGGAGAGGTAGGTCTTCATTTCGGTATAGTGTTCTTGAATTAAAGTTTTAAATATTATGTCCAAGTGTTTTGTTTCCCTTCTTCTGGAATTCCAGTTCTATGTGTGTTGAATCTTCTACGAACGTCTCCTAGATCAAAACCTCCTCTCTGATCTTTTTATCTGTATTTCTGATTCAGTTTCTAAGCTTTGCTCACTTCTGTACACTAGGACCCTTGACGGTGTTGAGGCATATTTATCTTCCCTCCTTTACCTTAAAATTTAGTCTGTATTTCTGAAATGATTTTGTTTTGTCAGTTACCTTTTTACATATTTCTATGAGTTTTTGCATTTCTGTTCTGTGGTGTCGTTTTATAGATATTTGCAACTGCTTATGTAATTTGTTTTTAAGATTTTTAAGATTTTATTTATTTATTTATTTATTTATTTATGAGAGAGAGAGAGAGAGAGCACAAGCGGAGGGAGGGGCAGAGGAGAAGCAGACTCCCTGCTGAGCAGGGAGCCTGACATGAGGTTTGATCCAAGTACCCTGGGATAGTGCGTGACCTGAGCCAAAGGCGGATGCTTAACTGACTGAGCCACCCAGGAGTCCCTGCTTATATAACTATTTTAAAATTTAGGTTAGAACATTATGGTTCAGTTTTCCTCTGCTTTTTCATGAGATTTTTCTGGTGTTCTTGTGCCTCTGGAAAGGTTTTTATTCCCATTTTCTGTCATTTTTCTTACAAAATCTTTGAAGTCTTTTTCTTTGTTTTTCATATTTGAGTGTGTTGGATTTTTCTGAACTAGTTATTAACAGTGGTTCCTATGGCCAAGGGGTAGAGGAAGAGGTGTTTGGGTGAGTTTTCCAGTTTCTCAATTCAAAGATTCTCTGTTCTATAATGAGAAGGGTAGTTTTTTAAATATGTGTTGAGATTGACTCTCTTCTGAACCTCTTCTTTCTCTTGTACAGAAAAGTGGGGTGATCACTCTTCCCAGTTGGTCTGGGAATGAGGGGGTTCCCAGGATATGAGGCTTTCAGTATGAAAACTGAGATAGTCTTAGGCCAAAAAAAAAAAAAAAGGATTAAAAAAAAACAACGTATTCCCATGACAGACTGTTCCTCTTGTCCTGTTTCCTTCCAACTCCTTCCCTTTTGCTCACTCACCACATTTAAAACCAGATCTCCGTGCTTCCCCACTGAGGGCAGGCCTCTCTCCTTCCGGGTGAACCTTCTTCATGTGTTCTGGCTTCTGTCACTGCTAGGCCCCTGCTTCATACTCTGTTCTTCCACAAGGTCCTCATAGTTCTCCCTGCACTGGTCAGGATTGGGAAGCTTGACAAAAGCTCCAGCTTTTGTCAACTCAAATACATGCCTCTAGATTCACGTGTAAGTTGAAGTTCGTGGTCTTCTCTTCCTCCTTGTTAAACTAAGCTGTTGTAGACTAGGGGTGGTTTTTGTGGTGGTTGTTGTTGTTGTTGTTTTCTAGTTGGCCTGTGGATTTTTAGAAGATGTGCAAAAATTAAAATTTAGGATGGTCATCTTTATCCTCCAGGAACCCGGATGTCCAGAAAGCTGGAAAATTTGATGAATCTACCAGTAGGTCCCAAGCTCTGCTGCCATCATGGGCATTTCTGCATTACCTTTGCTGTTGAGCTTTGAGCTGCCCAAGCATCCTGCCTCACCAGTCCATCCCGTGATGACTCTCCAGTGGGCAGGCTCAGAAAGAACCACTTACCAGTTATCTTGTCATTCCAGAAACTGTGTTAAATACACTCATGCCTCCATGCCTTTGCTTATGCTGTTACTTCTGCCTTGAATACCCTTTGCCTACTTCTCCATCTGGAAAAAATCTATGCATCCTTCAAATTCAGCTCAAATGTCAGCCTTCTTTATGAAGTTTCTCCACCTCCTTTCCCCCCATCACTACCAACTCATTCTGTTATGTTAATGCATCTCTCCTTCTGCTCTGCTTATAGCATCACTTGGCTGAAATCCCCATATTGTAGTGCTTATTCCAGTGGACCTAACTTACATTCTGTCTCTTACCAGACACTGAGGTCTTCAAGGTCAGAGGATGTGCCCGATTCGTCCTGTGCCCTAAACACCCAGCACAGTGCTTGGCATAGAGTATTTGCACTCAAACCTGTTTTGAATGAATAAGTAAATAAAATAGCTTATGCCAACCTTGCATCTAAGACAGCTCCATGATGCAGAGAGCGATCACACAAAGCACTTCTCACCATTCACAAAGGCGCAGCTGACATTGCAGACTTGGCCTCCAGTAAGGAAGCCCTGGGTTCTTTTATTCTGTTTCACTATTATTTTTTTTTTAAAGAAACAATATGATGTTTCCTTAGTACTCCCCAAAGCACACCAATCAGCATACTAATCACCCCGAAGTGTCAGCTGAATCTGCCAATTTCATAAATTTGCATATTTTCCAATCAGTTTCCCATTCCCCTCCCCCCTTTCATTAGCTATTCTTGGAAGAGCTGCATTCCTTCCATATTGCTCGAACTGACTTGATTTTTATTTCTCTTTGTAAAGACAGATTTGTGAAATGATGAATTAGTCATTGCCAATTTCATGCGTTTACGCTCTGTGCATTTACACCTTATATTTATTCAGCCCCATTCTCCCCTTCTGGCTCCAGATGGTGTGGTAATACAGCCTCGAGTGTGGAGGGGCGAAAACTCATTCTCTCTCCCTCCCTCCTCCCACAGTTTCAGCTCCAGCTCAACTGTGCCAGGTTTGAATGGCGCATCACCCTCTGGCAAATGTGGCTCTGTCTGCAGATTTCACAGCCGCTTAGGAACCGGGAAATGTTAGCGAGACAAGGGGAACTGTCAAATACGGACTCTTTTCACTCCAGCCACTGTTCCCCAAATAAAGCCACAGTGGGACGATATTTTGATATATTAGCGGATACGTTGTTTTTTTTTTTTTTCCTCTAAAGGCCGTGGGCCACAAGTTGTCTCAAGAGGAGACTGACACAATGGAACTCTGGAACAAAAGAGTCAAGTCCTTAGATTTTTTTGAAAAGCCGGAAGTCCTGGTGAGATAAAAAGATTTGGGACAACATGCCATCGGGCAAAACGAGCACTGCTGGGGCTTCTTCGGCCTGAAATGGGAGTCTGGATAAATATGTGAAACAAGGACTAGGGTGGGTGGAGAAGAGTCAGAGACAGAGATGTTGGTGAGCCCTGCGGGAGGAAACAGACCACAAGGCATGGAAAGCCCAGGTGAATCCGGAGGATCTCTGAGAGTGGACAAGATCTAGTCCCTGCTTTTCAGATCGGGCCCAGGGAGGTGGCAAGCTTGTTCAGTAACTTGTTCCCAGAGCACAGCAGAGAAGAAATGGTGAAATGTCACAGCTAGATGAGGAAGGACAGGGATGAGCATGTGGCATCTCCTGTGATCCGAAATTTCCCCATTCCCATGATAGTAGGACCGGGAGAGAACAAGGAGTCAGGAGTGAGGACACCTCAGAGGACACCAGTGACATGTGCAAAGGAGGACAAATGAGGTTGATATGGAGTGGTGGACGCTGGGGGACACTCAGACCACGCCAGCATGGGCATAGAACAGATGACCCACACTGCCCATGATGCCATGGCCCTCCAGAAGCCCCCAAGAACTCAGACATGTTGGGAAGGAGAGGGAGCAAGAAAGCCCCTGACTTGGTTAAAGAGACTCTAAATTGATGAGATCATCTGGAATCAGCTGGGATTGACATTACCCACAATGGCCTGGAGAACGGAGGCTGGAGATGGACATCAAGGCCAATTTTAGAGCACATAGAAGAAGTTCATGTCTTGAATGTCTGTGTTGGGGCCTGGGGTTTGCAAACACTATGTGCCTTCTGGAACAACAGTACATGAGTTGACTGCAAAGTTTTTGTGAATCCTAGACTCCTGGCTCTCTCTGTAGAGATTCATTCAGGGCAACCACATGTTTTATGGTCTGGACATTTTATGCACACACTTGGCCAGGGTCCCAAAGCCAGTGTGAAGGAGAGATGGATGGCCTTGGCCAGCAAGCTTTCCAACACCTCCAAAAGTCAAATCAGAAATCAGAAAAGCTAATCAGCTCAACACAGATGCCCACACAAAAACATTTTACAGGGATATTTTTAAATATCTGTGGTGTGTGTGTGTGTGAGAGAGAGAGAGAGAGAGAGAGAGTTTATACAGAAAAATGAAAGGATGGAATGGCAAAAAGCTTCTGGAATCAAAGGGTCTTAAACTTCTTTAGATGGTAGAGTCCCTGCAGGTCATAGGCTCATCGCAGAGCACTGTGAAGAAGGGACATCTGGACCAGGAATGATATTATTGGCAGAAATCTAACCAGTAATTTTACGTTACTTGTAAAGCTTAAATATAGTTAATTTGCAGGCTATGAAATATAATGAATTATAAAAGAAATGGCCAAATTAGGCCCAAGTGGGTTTCCTAAGTTTTCTCATTAATTTTGATTTGCTTTGTTTGCACTATGTATGCCTCTTGTGTCCAATCTCAGTAAAAACCGGTTTGAAGGGTAAGCAGAAAATTGGTGCAAGAAGTGTAAGCCATTGTTTTCACTCATTAGGCAAAGCCGGGGTGGGGGAGGGGAGGGAAAACTAGGTTGTTTAATTTTAGTAGCAATTTGGTTTATTTTGGTAAGTGCTCATTGAGCACAAGCAATAAGCCAAGAACTCCACTGGACACTGGGGGAATCCAGGTGACCGAGTATGGTCTCCATCCTGAGAAGCCTCAAGGCACTGTGGCCTCATCACCCTATATCTGACCGAACCTGGCTCATCGGGGGAGCCCTGTGGGTGGAAAGTGACATTGGAGCAAGAGTGGTAGCAGCAATGAGGCCAGAGTGAGTCATGGATGGAGCATCATGTGAAAGCCACGGTTCCGACAGCTTACACGGAAGAAAGGCTACTTCCCTCTATCTACATACACAAAATCCTGGGATGTGGCGGCTCCTGCAAGGTCCAGGTGACCACCCCAGTTTGTTCAGAAGGTCTCAACTCTGAGCTGGAGGAGAAAGAGAACCATGCTATGTTAGCAAGCAAACCACCCTAAAGAGAGTTTCATAAAAAAAGTTATATAGGACATTAGTTCTCTATACTTCATCACACATTTTTTATCACTTTATCTTTACTTGCTCAGTGAAGAGTTGCTGGTTGAATTCCTACCTGAGCTGGTGCCCTGCAGGACTCAACAGACACGTTGTGGGCAGAGGCAGGACTGTTCTTGACGGTGTGAACAGTGCATTCCCATGTCTTCAATGGGCACATCTGTTTGCCCTCCAACTCAGGCTCCCCAGAGCTCCCCTGCTTGGGTCTGACATGGCTTTTGAAGACAACAAAATCCCAGGTGTTTGCACTTCAGGCTTCAGTTCCCCCAAAGGACCCATGCAGGGGCCAGTGACTGAAATCACACTCAGTTTGAGGACAATACTTGGCTTATTTATTCAGACATGAGTCACTGCCCTCAAGGAACTCACTATCTAGTAGAGGGGTAAAGAATTAAAGATTCTTCAATAACAAGGCAGAGTGGTATTTTTTGTAGTAGAAGGCTGGATTAATTTTGTCTGGTAGGACATGTAAAAGTGTCTAAAAGAAGGTTATGCCTAAGCTGATTTCTGAAGAAATGTGTAGGAGTTGGCTAAGCAAAGAAAATATGCTGGAAGGGTGTTTCCAGCAAAAAGAATAGCATTTGCAAAGGCTCAGGGTCACGAGACAATAAGGTGATCTAAGCTGACAAGGGGTGGTCGGAGAAGCATGAGAGTCTTGGATGACTCTCCCACCTGGCAGACCCAGTCCCAGGCAAAGTAAGGATTGGCTGGGATGACCCTTCCAGAGCCAGTGAAAGCCTGGCTGACTCAGTGCTTCCATATCCAAGCCCTGGGTTTTAATTCAATTAAATTCACAGGTGTTCATTTAGCATGTGCTTGGTCCTACTGGCACAGAGACTAGATGGAAGACAAGACATGGTCCCAGTTGTCAGGTTGCTGCCATTCTAGGAAAAAGACAAAGAAAAAAAAAAAAAACCCAAAAACGGTCACTGAAAGGTGGAGCATGAGGTACAGAGCTGGGGCCAAAACCAGTAGTCCTGACAAGTATTCCAGAGAACAAAAATTGCACCCAAAGTGCAGATACAACCCACATCTGTACTTTCTTTGGACCACTATGTTTTCACATATTAAAATGTAGTTGCCAATATTTTTGTAAAAAGTGAGCTGTCAAAGAAAAATGCAGATTTCAGATCTCGCTTGAAAAATCCGAAAGTTCTAGCCACAGTGGCCCACATGCTGACATGGCCCACATGTTTGCCCACAGCTGCATAGCAGGGGTCCATTCAGATGGGGCGTGTTCTCGCCAGCCCACATCACCTGGCTTTCTTCATTCGGTCTCATTAGCGGTGTGGTCCCTGAACCACCTGACTTAGAGATCCAATACATACAAACCCCAGGCCAGACCTTCCAACAATGGAGACCAGGATAATAATAGCAACAGGAGTTACTCTCACCCCCTGGTTTGCTTCACTGAACCAACTCGTGTTAGTTCCCAACTGCTCTGAATACTTTCTTGTGCTCCTGAGAATCTGATGACCCCTCGGCTTTCATTCAAGCATCACAGACCCAAGTGAAGTATCCAAGAAGACCCTGGCCTGCAGGGACAGAGTCCATCAAGGACCGAGTTGCTACCAAGGGAGGGGATATGGGGACAGCTTCATTATGGGAACAACAAGCATTTGTTCCATGTGGGCCCCAGCAGGAAGGCAACAGCTGCAGGATAAACAGGGCAGCAACAAAGACCCACGCTCCACTTTGCAGCGGGCAAAGCACAGCTCCAGCCTGGCTGACATCTAATTTGTAGCAAATGAGCTCATTTCTAATAGAGCCAAATATGGCTCCTTGCTTGGGTCCCATCTATCCAGACACCTGTTTTACTCCAGCTTCTCCTGCTAATCAGTGTCCCTGGGGAGCAGTTCAGCAATTATGACTTTGCTACTACACTGGGGACTCTTATCTTTTTTACCCCAGTTTTCTCCCTCCATCTGGGTGTATGTCTGTATCCACCAAGCACTTCCAACAGCTGTTTGATCACTTTTTTATGAACACCAACACTGGGGAGTGCCGTGTTCCCCTGAGTATTCTGTTGGTGCTGTGTAGAATGATTTTGGAGGGTACATGGTTGAACCTTTTCAGACTTGAGCGTTAATGAGTGTTATAGACCAAATTCTATTCCCCCCAAATTCGTGTGTTGAAACCCCAAACTTCACAGTGACTGTATTTGGAGACAGGGCCTTTAAGGAGGTAATTAGGTTAAACGAAATCCTAACAGTGGGGCCATAATCCAATAGGACTTAGTGTCCTTAGAAGAAGAGGAGACACCAGGGTTTTACATGCACAGTGGATAGACCATGTGAGCATATAGCAAGAAGGCGGCCTTCTGCAAGCCAGGAAAGAAAGCCCCACCAGAAATCAACCCTGCCAATGCCTTGATCATGAACTTCCAGCCTCCAAAACTGAGAAAATACATTCTGTGATTGAAGCCATCCCCTCTGCTGGTATTTCATTATGGCAGCCCTTGCGGACGAATACGGTGTGTACCAGGAAAGAATAGATAACTAGCACATCAAAATGCAATATCAGGGGTGCCTGGGTGGCTCAGTCAGTTGAGTGTCTGACTCTTGATTTTGGCTCAGGTCATGATCTAAGGTCATGAGATCAAGCCCTGCATCAGGCTCCACACTCAGGGTGGAGTCTGCTGGAGATTCTCTCTCTCCTCTCCCTCTGCCCCTCCCCCCACTCACACTGTCTAAATAAACAAACAAACAAAACCTTTTAAAAAACCACAATATCATAGATGATATTGCTCAGGGTGATGCTTACGTTTTTGAGTTGAAGAAAAATGTTCAACAAAGAATTTGGAGGTACAGAAACGGCAAAAAATTGTAAAGATACTATCTAACTTATTGAAGATTAGGAAGATTAGGTGACACTGGCTGAGTGGAAAGGTGGCTTTGCAATAAGGCAGCCCTGAGTTTGACCCTCATCTGTGTGAGTTTAGGAGTCAGCCTCTCTGAAGTCAGGTCCTCATTGGTCAAAAACAGGCAATAGAAATTTGGGTTTAAATTTTCTCTTAACGTGTCTGTCATTTCCATGGGCTATGAGCATCTTGAGGACCATGTCCTCTACTGTGTCATTCCATGCTCTCATTCCTATGACCGGCCTCTAGCAGGATAACAAGTAGGGAAGAAGGACATGGGCTTTGCCACTTAATAGCTGTGTGCCCTTGGGAAAAGTACTCAATCTTTCTGAAACTCAGATTCCTCATCTCTAAAATGGAATTGATAATAATACATATCCCAGGGTCTTGTTTTGGGAGTCAAGTGAAGCAATCCCTATAAAGTACTTAGCACAGTACCTGGCATATCTTAAAATGTTTATCATTAATATTAGTTCTTAGTAAATGTTAGTTGAATAAAAGAGTGAATGAATGTTTAGTCAAATGAATGGACAAGTATTTGATGGATGAGTAGGTGAGTGGCTGGGGTGGGTGTGTGTGTGGAGAGCTAGTTGGATGGATGGATGGATGTTTTTTTCAATCAATAAGTGTAGGTATATATTTATAAATGAATGAGTTGATTGACAGGTGATAAATGGATGGGAGGATGGACGGATGGATTTTTCAATCAATGAATGTACCTATGTATTTATGAGTTAATAAACCAATTGCTAGATGAGTAGCTACATGGATGGGTAAACTTTTTGAATGAGGTATGGTTATGTAGGATGGGTGGGTGGATGGATAGATAGATGGACTGTGACTGATCCACTTGAAACATCATCTGCTTCTTTGCATAGCTGAGGGCTCCAGCCTCCAACATAATGGCCAGAACATTAAGGATAGACAGTGAAGGTGGCCAGGGGAACAAGAGTTTTACCTAATTAAGTGGCAGTTTGAGACTTCCCCTTTTGAAGTACAAAGTCTGATTATGGGATCATTGACAGTCTTCTTGTTAAAGACACAGAGTGAGAGGGTTGTTTTGTGTCAGGAGCTTTGGCGTTTCCAGTATTCCCAGACATTTCGCTTCCCCCTCTCAGAAGCACATTTGCTTCTAATCTGATAAGCAAAAACTCCTTGAGCAGCCATAGACCCAGCCCCCAGGTACAGCGCTATTGGAAGACGGGCCTTGAGTAATCTATCAGACCTTTTTAATTACCAAGTGCTACCTCAGAAATAATGAGCCTTTCTGTGGAGTCTGGGCAGGTTTTGAGTCAACTGGCAAACTGCCAAGAGAGTATTTGCCACAGGAATTTCATGAGAGCTCTAGTTTCTTTCAAATATTCTAGCAATGGTCTCAGAGTCTCCAGAAGGGCCAAGTTCTCAGGGAGCCAGATGTGTGTGGCTTCCTCCAAACGGTCTAGCTGGAGAGCCAGGGCATCCAATGGAGACAGTGCTACAGATCAATTCTCATGAACTCATAAAGTTAAAAAGAAAAAAAATGTGGCCCATTGCACACACCTGTTCTCTCTCTCCTCTTCCTTTTCTTTTTAATTTTCCCACCATTTCAGTGCTAACCAGGAGTCACAACTCAAGAATTCCACGGAGGCATCATGGTACTGCCAAATACAGCTTCTACCCACACCCGCAGAGCAGAGGCCTGAGGCTTCCTGTGGAGACCTCCATTTCTCAGTCCTCTCTGGTTTTCCCTCTATTGGAGGCCATAACACACTCTACCCATGGTCTAGAGTAGGAAGCAGGCTGACCAGGCTTCCAGTTCTGGGGGCCCTGGGCTGGCTATTTCATCCCTCTGAATCTCTGTTTCCTTGTCTCTAAAATGGGATTAATAAACCCTTTCTCATAAACTGTTTTATTTTATTTTTTTTAAAGATTTTATTTACTTACCTGAGAGAGAGACAGAGACAGCAACAGAGAACACAAGCAGGGGGAGTGGGAGAGGGAAAAGCAGGCTCCCCGCTGAGCAGGGAGCCCCACTTGGGACTCGATCCCAGGACCCTGGGACCATGAACTGAGCCGAAGGCAGATGCTTAACTGACTGAGCCACCCAGGCGCCCCTCTCATAAGCTGTTTTAAAAAGAAGGTGAAATTACATACACCTTGTATGCTGCTTTGCTCCTATTAAAAACTTAAGAAAATACTTACATGGTTACATGGTTACATTCAGTCTATATTTTTTTGAACATCAACCAGTGCGGAGGAACTGTGCCAGACACAGGAGCTGTAAATGATACTATTTATGGTGGTGAGTGAAACGCACCTGGGGGTTTTTGTTTATTGTCATGGCAATGTTGGCAGATGCTCACACAATAGAAACTGCTGTTATTATGACCCTACTGATTCTTGCGCAGGGTGATGCGTTGGGGGCCGGAGAGTGTGGATAGTGTGGTGCAAGCCCACCTTCCTGTGAGCAGCAGTCCTTGCCTGCCCGGTCCGACCTTGGTAGTTTCAACCCCAGAAGCTCAGTACTGATTTTCCCACCTGAGCTTGCTGTCAGGGGCTACCTGTGACTGATCTCTGGCCAGTGAGACATCAGTATCAATCTACTGGTTAGTTTTCGAGAAAGTTGTTGTTTTCTACCTAGAAGCAGCATAGATAGCAGGTGTCATTCCTTTCCCATTCTCTTCCTTCTTTGAGCCTGGACGGGACACCTGGACAAGCAGCTAATACGTTACTATGGAACGACAAGCCAACAAGCTACGAGGGGAAATGGAGTGACAGAGAAGTTTGGTCTTTCAAAGTGTGGTCAAGCCACTGCCCCAAGCCTGCACTGCCTACCTTCAGGCTTTCTGTTTGAAAAAATCAGTCCTATACGTATTTAGGCTCCTGCCAGCCAGGTGCTCTGTCGCTTGCACCTCCTAGCTTTCTTTCTTTTTTTTTTAAAACTTTTTATTGTTATGTTAATCACCATATATTACATCATTAGTTTTTGATGTAGTGTTCCATGATTCATTGTTTGTGCATAACACCCAGTGCTCCACGCAGAACGTGCCCTCTTTAATACCCATCACCAGGCTAACCCATCCCCCTACCCTCCTCCCCTCTAGAACCCTCAGTTTGTTTTTCAGAGTCCATCGTCTCTCATGGTTCGTCTCCCCCTCCAACTTACTCCCCTTCATTCTTCCCCTCCTGCTCTCTTCTTCTTTTTCTTTTTTCTTAACATATGTTGCATTATTTGTTTCAGAAGTACAGATCCGTGATTCAACAGTCTTGCACAATTCACAGCACTCACCATAGTACATACCCTCCCCAAATGTCTGTCACCCAGCCACCCCATCCCTCCCACCCCCCACCACTCCAGCAACCCTCAGTTTGTTTCCTGAGATTAAGAATTCCTCATATCAGTGAGGTCATATGATACATGTCTTTCTCTGATTGACTTATTTCACTCAGCATAACACCCTCCAGTTCCATCCACGTCGTTGCAAATGGCAAGATCTCATTCCTTTTGATGGCTGCATAATATTCCATTGTGTATATACACCACCTCTTCTGTATCCATTCATCTGCTGATGGACATCTTGGCTCCTTCCACAGTTTGGCTATTGCGGACATTGCTGCTATAAACATTGGGGTGCACGTACCCCTTCGGATCCCTACATTTGTATCTTTGTAGTAAATACCCAGTAGCTCAATTGCTGGATCGTATGGTAGCTTTATTTTCAACTGTTTGAGGAACCTCCATACTGTTTTCCAGACCTCCTAGCTTTCTTAACTCATACACCCACTGATGCCAATACTAGGTGAAGCTTTGAAGACACAGCGGGACAGTATCAGCTGAGACGGGCCCAATAAAAGCAGCCCCAGGCAAAATGGAAGCCACACACTGGGCAGAATTAATTAAGAGTCTCTGGGCTTAGTCCCACATTTGGCTCCTTCTTTGCTTAATATTTAAGATTACGAGGGACCTTGGTGTGAATTACTGATTAGTCAGGGTCCCGGCAGGCTACAGAAGGCTATTTATGGAGGTGTGGGCAGGGTTAAGAGAACCTGCAGGGGCTGATCCCGCTCCTCTGACTCATACCCTCCTAGGCCCAAGGAGCGTGGGAAGGGAACGGCGTACACAGAGCCTGGAGACAGATGTGGAAGCAAAGAGAGGCCACCTGGCAGAGGCCATGGCAGTGGAAACAACCAAAAAGCAGTGAAGCAGGAAGTAAGTGAGGGAGGAGGTGAATGCGCAACCCCTCTTTCCTTCAGTCAGAGCCTCCCATGGACTGAACGCTGGGCAGCCAAAAGGGAGCCAGATACGGTGTAGGCTCTGCAAGGAGGGGAGAGGGTCTGAGAACGGGGACAAGCAGAGAATGACTAGCATGATGGCCCTTGGTATTTTCATCTTAGTGGGCCTCCCAATCGTGCAATGCCAAGAACACCTCTACCACTAAAAATACAAACATAATAATTAGCACTTCCTAGGTAGCTAGGCTGAAAACCAAAGTGGTGACGTTTCTTATCTCACTGGCTCTTCTCCACAGCTCTGTAAAGAAGAAACTTAGAGGAGATACTGGCTATCAGATCTCCTTGGTGCCCATCTCTGCCCAGCCACCACTCCTGGTAGTGCCCACAAAAAGAATGCCAAGTGGGGGGTTGGGAGTTCCCAGGCACCCCTGCCTAACGGACAGCCCCAGGCATTGTAATTATGCTTAACGCCGATATGCCCAATCACAGTGCTGCAAACTCCTTAGGCAAACAGAATATCTTGGATGTTCAAGCCACTACTGATTTAAAATCCCGCCAAGTGCCTGAATTTCACAGAAGCATTGACATTTTGGCCACCACGAATGCTCTCTCAACCCCGAATGCTTTCCTTCTCCATGAGCACTGCAGCCCCAAGAAGCTCCCACAGGCAACCAGGCCCAGGGAGCCTGCTCCTTTAGGATTTTCAGAGGGTTTGTTTATAGTCTCATTTACTTACTTTTTAAACAAACGAGTATAGGACTTCCTTTTACCTGACTTTAAAGAGCTATTTTCTGTTCCTTAAATGATCTGCGTTTGCTAATTAGTAACTCATAAGGAAAATGAAATCATGTGAGATTAGGCATAGTGAATTATTTATGGCTGTGTTTTCTGCTGTCACCTTCCAATGGCATCTCTCTTTGAAAGGGAAAAATAAACCTTCATAATGAGAGTGAAAAATGCCCCCTCGTCTCCTTCCCACAGTATAAGCCCGTTGACTATAGTGGTGGAACTATGCTTTGGCAGAGGAGCAAAGTAATGATTACAATAATTACAGCCATCGTCAGAGCCAGTGCGGCTTTGTTTTGTTTTGTTTCAGTTAGGAAAAAGAAAAACAAGGTGTAATACTTCTTTCAACCTTCCATTCTCTATTTATTTGAAATTTGCTTATTGAGAACCCTACCATGGAGCAAATCCTGATTCTTTTGGGACACTTAATGCAGGCAACTTCACCTGCGGGAAAGCCCCCTTTGGATCATGCCCCTTCCAGGTCCCCAGCCCAGATGGGTTCGGAGTTGCTACTGAGGTTTATCCCACAGACTTGTGATTTCCCTCGTGCCCCTACCACAGAACTCTGAGCTTCCTGATGGCCCGGATAGTATCCTTTCTACCCTCCATCCCCCAGGGCTCATAAGGGCTTGAAAAATAGATAAGGGACAAAAGTGATACGAGAAATTGAAAATAAGCTTAATAATTTATTCATTATTAAATAGCTATCAAGCCTACTATATGTCAGGTACTCCTCTAAGCACTTGAAATGCATCAGGGCACAAGAGAGATAAAATCCCTGCCTTCTTGAAATTCATATTCTAATAAAAGCAAACAGAAAATATGCATAATTAAAAAAAGGAGAGTAGAGAGTATGTCAGAAAGTCATAAGTACTATGGGGAAAAAAAACCCATAGTTCAGGGTAGAGGGGCTAGGGAGTGATAGAGGGGAGATATGGTCTCTGAAAAACAAACTGAGGGTTCTAGAGGGCAGGAGGGTAGGGGGATGGGTTAGCCTGGTGATGGGTATTAAAGAGGGCACGTTCTGCGTGGAGCACTGGGTGTTATGCACAAACAATGAATCATGGAACACTACATCAAAAACTAATGATGTAATATATGGTGATTAACATAACAATAAAAAGTTTAAAAAAAAAAGAAAGAAAGCTAGGAGGTGCAAGCGACAGAGCACCTGGCTGGCAGGAGCCTAAATACGTATAGGACTGATTTTTTCAAACAGAAAGCCTGAAGGTAGGCAGTGCAGGCTTGGGGCAGTGGCTTGACCACACTTTGAAAGACCAAACTTCTCTGTCACTCCATTTCCCCTCGTAGCTTGTTGGCTTGTCGTTCCATAGTAACGTATTAGCTGCTTGTCCAGGTGTCCCATCCAGGCTCAAAGAAGGAAGAGAATGGGAAAGGAATGACACCTGCTATCTATGCTGCTTCTAGGTAGAAAACAACAACTTTCTCGAAAACTAACCAGTAGATTGATACTGATGTCTCACTGGCCAGAGATCAGTCACAGGTAGCCCCTGACAGCAAGCTCAGGTGGGAAAATCAGTACTGAGCTTCTGGGGTTGAAACTACCAAGGTTGGACCGGGCAGGCAAGGACTGCTGCTCACAGGAAGGTGGGCTTGCACCACACTATCCACACTCTCCGGCCCCCAACGCATCACCCTGCGCAAGAATCAGTAGGGTCATAATAACAGCAGTTTGAGCAAAGTGATGTTTGAGCAAAGACTTAAAGGAGGGGAGGGCTTTGGCAAGGGGAATGAATTCCATGTAAAGGCTCTGTGGGTTGGGTGTGTACCTGGTGGGCTGGATGAATTACTCAACAATAAAACTGGGTTGTGAGTTCACAACTCACCTAGTGAGTTCACTAGGTTGTGAGTTCCCTGTTCATGGGACTATTCAAGCGGAGGTTAAAGGACCATCCACTATGAGTGCTGCAGAGAGGCTTCTTGCAATGAACAGGAGGTTAATATTATACTCAATGGTGAAAAATGAAAAAAATTTTCTCTAAGATCAGGAACATGGCAAGGATGCCCATTCTCATTATTCTATTTGTCATGGTACTGGACATCCTAGCCAGAGCAATTAGGCACAAAAAAGAAATGAAAGACCAAATAGGAAAGAAAGAAGTAAAATGATCTCTGTTCACATAGACGTGATCTTACCATGTACAAAACCCTAAAGATCCCCACCCCAAAACAAACGAACAAAAATCTGCTAGAACTAACAAACGAATTTAGTTGCAGAATACAATCAACATGCAAAAATCAGTTATATTTCTATACATCCACAATGGAAAATGTGAAAGGAAATTAGGAAAATAATCCTATTTATAATAGCATCAAAAAGAATAAAATCCTTATGAATAAACTTAACCAAAGAAATGAAAGACTTGCATACTTCAAACTGCAAAACATAGCCGAAAGAAATGCCTACTCATTCCAGGCTAATCCTTGTTCATACAGTTTCTCAATGAATCATCGTGACAATCCAGCAAGATGCTAACATAGGCAGAGCTTGCCTGATGAGCCCCTTTCATTTGATGAACTAACCCATGTCCACTCTGTGTGGCCTTGGTGACATTTTTCCTTCCCATAATCTAGGTCACAGGAAAGGATGAATGACCCATGTGGTAGCAATTAAAGTTTTGTCCTCCATTTGACATTTAGATGCTTCAGATTTCCACCTCCAGCCAAAATGGAGTGCCAGAGAGCAGATATAGCATCCTATCAGAAACAACAAAAAAACTGTACAAAATATATGAAACAACGCCTTTTAACCTTGGAATTGGGCAGCACGTGACATTTTAAGCCTGGTTCCCTTTGTTGTTGCAAGACAGTTGCCAACATCTCCTAGGGTTACCTCTTTTTTCATCCATGAGAGAAAGAGAGGAAACATCTGTTCTAGCATTCCAAATAAGAATAACAGTGAGATGAGTCTGACTTAATTGGACCAACTGAGGCGACAAGACAACCACAAAGGGCTTTGTCTGGGGGAATGTAGTGTGCTGATGGGCACCTACTCCTTGAACTGGGGGTGCAGTCAGTTTCCCCCAGCCCCTCAGCTACATGGAGGAGATGTGATCTCTTGAATGAAAATTAGACAACTATTAGAAAAATACATGAATTCTGGATAAACAATCAACAAGTGTCCATTACAATATGCGATGGTAGTAAGCCAGTTAAAGAGTGATATATCCACAAAATGGAACGTCTTGCAGCCATTGCATATAGTTGTTATACAGATCTATTTCTGTGGGAAAATGTTAAAGTAAAAAATAAAAAGATATAAAATGGCTAATGTGGAAGCATCCCCATTTTTTTTCTCAAAGGCAGGATGCATAAATAGTTAGACAGCCAAAAATATCTGAAGGAATTGTACCAAAATATTAACAGGGATGCCTGGGTGGCTCAGTTGGTTGAGTGTTGTACTCCTGGTTTCAGCTCAGGTCATGAGATTGAGCCCCTCGTCAGGCTCTGCACTCACCATGGTGTCTGCTTGAAAGTCTCTCCCACTCCCTCTGCCCCTTCCCCTACTTGTGCATGCTCTCTCTCTCTAAAATAAATAAAAAATCCTCTAAAAAATGTTAAAAAAATATTAACAATGGTTTTGTCTTGGTGGTAGGGAAATGTGAGTTTTAATTTTTTCCTTTTTCTCCTTAATTTTTAATTTATCTTCCTGTAATAACATTTGATACCTGTGTGATAACAATATCAAAATAAAGAAAAAAAAATCCAAAGAAAAATATCCTCTTCCAGAGTTTGAGCCTGTGTTTAGTTTTGCTTCGACCAGATACCTCATTTTAACAGAGTAAATACTACCCAAAACTCCTTTCTCCCTCCAAAAGCACAGACACACCCAAAAGTAGCATATTGGTAGAAGACAGATGGTGCCTGAATAATGTAAAGGTTTGAAAAGAATAAGGTCAATGTTGCCCTTTCCTCCCTGTCATTAGTTTTGGGGCAACTGGAGATGAAACGGTTTTCAGAGGACTCTTGGATCAAAGCAAACACAGAGTTTATCAACCAGTTCTTGGAAGAGTAAAATACGCGCCCAACAAGTTGGTCAGCAGGCAGTACCCTTCTCAGAGATCGTCTTGGAAGGAAGGGCAGTTATTCTCAGTGGTCATCAGACAAGCCAAGTGTATCACTGGCTAGAGCCCATTCAGCCTTTCCACTCTGGGTCCCAATAATAATGGTGACATTAACTGCAGACAATAATGAGAACACAACAAATTACATCCATGCCTTATTTTATTTAATACTACCAACCCCACAGTTGGAGTTATAGTCTATTATTTTTCCCACTTACAACATAATAAAACTGATGTCAGAAAGGTGAAGTAACTTTCTATAGTCCTTCAAGTAGACACAGAGCCCAAGTTTGAACTTAGAGCTGTCTGGGGGTAACACTGCTCTTTCTACTCTATCATACTCTCTCTTTGATCTTCTGCCAAACAACAAAGAGAACGTGGAACATATTCTCTCTGGATGTAATTTGATATGATCTACATTTACTATGAAGGGTTCAGATCAGGTTGATGGTAATTGGCTCAAGTATGCAGGGGTGCCTGGATGGTGCCTGGTCCACCTCTTCATCTCCCACAGGGTTGCAGATTATTCTCCTAAGGACAATCAACAAAGGAGAACAAAAGTATATACCACTTTGTCATTGCTTGGACTCCTGGTCGGTAAAGTTGGTTGGGGTACATGGCTTAGCCTCAAGGCCAAAGTTGGGACTTGTGTTTCTCTTTAAGCCCTAAATTTTACAATCTTGTCAGTATCTCGTGAACCAGTTGATACAGGAACATGGAATGGTCATCATGCTTAAGCGTACATACAAACACACAGAAAGAGTGAGCCGGATAGCTGGCCACATGAAGTGAAGAAAGAACAAGATGGCTGGACCAACAGGGCAGGGCAGGGCAGCTTGCCCTCCAGCTGAGAGAGATTTTGCACGACCTCTCCTACCCTCTCTTTAAGGAACCTGGCTCTACGTAATCCTGTTAGCCTTCCTTCTTGGATGGGAGCAAGGAGGGAAGTAGGAAGAAAGAATCAGGGGCCTTTTACTTGTCCTGGAATATTTGCAGACAGCATCACCCTGAGGACACAACCTGTTTGGGGAAAGCATGATTGGCCATCTCAGCACACATCAGGGAGCCTCATTTATGTTGCGATCCATTTGTTTGGTTATTCTGAAGAGAAGCAATTCCTAAGTGTAATCAGATGACTTCCTCCAAGCATGAGAGAGAAACAGGTGGTCAAGCGGGCATGACCACTGAGAGTCTTCTGAGCCAGGATCGAACAGAGGCATTGAACATGCCAAGCAACTGTAATAGACAAAAACACCGGCTCCATTTCTTTTCAAAGCATTTTGAATGAATTTTTAATTCACTCCCTGCCTTGTCAATTATGAATAGAGATGCTAGCATTAGCATAATGGCTGGAGTGTGGAAGCCCAAAAACTGATTTCAGAAGAGGCACAAACATTTTAGCATCTTATATATAATCACCTCTGCTCACATCATAGCCACCAGGGGAGGAGTTAGGTCATCTGTTAATGACACTTCTAACGTAAAAATGACCATATTGTCTTCATGATAGAGTGAATTCCAGCTCGTAACATGAAAAAAAGGTAAGCTTCTAAGGGTGACAATAAGAAGAGACTGATAGATCATAATGGGTTCTTACTATGGCTAAGCACTGTGACAATATGCATTTATATATATTTTTAATTGTGGTAAAATCCACGTAACATAAAACTTACCATCTTAACCATTTTTAAGTGTGTAACTCAGTAGCGTTAAGTGCGTTCTTACTGTTGTACAACTAACCTCCAGAACTCTTTTCGTCTCCCAAAAGTAAAACTCTGTACCCATTAAACAATTCCCTATTCTACCTCCCACCGCGCCCAGCCCCTAGCAACCACCAGTCCACTTTCTGTCTCTATGAATTTGACTACTCTAGGAACTTATGTATGTGAAATCATACAGTATTTGTATTTTTTGTGACGGCCTTATTTCACTTCACTTAAGATCTTCAAGACTGATCCACGTTGCGGCCCATGTCAGAATACCCTTCCCCTTTAACGCTGAATAACATTCCATTGGTTGTAAATACCACGTTTTGTGTAACCATTCATCTGTCAGTGGATGCTTGGGTTGCTATTGGCTACTGACTAATGCTGCCATGAACATGGGTGTACAAACATCCCTTCCAGATTCTGCTTTCCATTCTTTGGGGTAAATACCCAGAAGTGGAAATGCTGGGTCATACTCTATTTTTAGTTTCTTGAGGAACTGCCATCCTGTTTGATCTATGCACATGTTCTCATTTATTCTCACAACAACCTGTGACATGGGGATCATGATGAGGGAATAGATTCAGAGACACAGGTGCCATTTTACAGATGAAGAGACTGAGATTCAAAAGGTAATCAAATTAGGGAATATGGAGCTGTGGTTAAGAGCTTGGGGTTGGGGAGTCAGACACACAAGAGGCCATGGTGGCATTGGACCCTGTCTTTTTCTAGTTCAAACACACAGCTGTCCACAAAAGAATGCTGTTTTGGTTTTGGTTTTGGTTTGTCCCTTCCAAGATTTCGTATTTCTATTTCAAATCACTCTAAAGTTAACACTTTTAGTTTATTTCTAATCAAATTGCTAAGCAAGCAAAAAAAAAAAAAAAAAAAAAACCTCTTAGAAATAACCCTGCTGGAAGAAGATGCAATTTTATTTCATTTACGGAGCAATGATGTTTGCACAGAAAATACATTTTGGGGTCTGGTCTAGGCATGAAAGAGGGAGAAATGGAAGGAGAAGACAGGAAAATCAAGTAGTTTTCTTGGGACATAAAGTTAAAATACAATCATTTATACTGAACCAAAATCAAAATAGGTGGCTGGTGGGTCAGATGGTTCAGTGGAGAAGAAAGGACAGGAAGTCACTGCATATGGTACCCTCCACACCCACTCCCATTCATCCTGGAAATTATGAGGTACCTCATCTATTGTGTGTAATAACAAATAGCGTGATAATAAATATAAATAATAATAATATACTATTTATATTATAGAAACTAAAACATAAAGTTTAATACACGTGCCCCACCTCCCAGTTTAAACAAAGGGAACATTACCAGTACATTAGAGAGCAGAGTTTGCAACTTCGCCATCATACCCTTCTCCTTCCCAGACACCCAAGGCTACCTAAACCCCAAATTTTGTGTTAACCATTCACTTATGTGTCTTAACAGGTTTATTAAATATCTATATATGCCGAAACCTGGGTGGCTCAGTCAGTTAAGCGTCTGCCTTCAGCTCAGGTCCTGATCTCTGCTCAGTGGGGAGTCTGCTTCTCCCTCTCCTTCAACGCCTCTGCACTGCTCATGCGCTCATTCTCTCTCCCTCTCTCTCTCTCTCAAATAAATAAATAAAATCTTAAAAAAAAATCCATATATGCATCCCAAATCAGTGTTTTACATATTTGGGGTTTTGGCCAATAGTTTACATACTTGGGGTTTCTTTATAGGAACAAAATCATGCTCTCTGAATTAATGGAATCATATTTTGCCATTTTTTCAGTATTTGATCAATATTTTGGTTTTAATATTCATCAATGTAGCTATATATAACGGCAGTTCATTTTCATTGTCACATAGTATTTCATAACTTGTTTATCCTTTCTCCTGCCAAGGGACATTTGGACAGTTTGCATTAATTTGCTATTGCAAACAATGAGGTAATACCCGGCTAGTCCAGAGCATATAGAGGGAAATGCAATTGCTGGCTTGTGCAGTGTGCCATGTTAAGACTTGCTAGATAATGTCAAAAATTTTCCAAAAGTATTCATAGCAGTTTATACTCTTACTAGGAGTATAAATTTCTCTGTTGCTTCACATTGTTGTCCAATATTCAATAATAACCGATTTTTTTAAAAAACTTCTGCAAATGCTTTGGGTACTGAATGGTATCTCATTGTGGTTTCATTGTGCATTTCCCCGATTACTTATAAGATGGATCATCTTTCCATATGCTTTCGACCATTTGTATTTCCTCATCTCTGAATCATGTATCCAGATTTTCTCTCTCTTGTTCTAGTAGGTTGCTTGCCTGTGGTGGGTGGTGATGGTGTTTTCTTATTCATGCCTACAACTTCTGTATCTCTTCTGCACACTAAACCTTTTTAGGTTTCAGATAAATTTTCTGTTTGTGATTTGCCTCCATTCATTAAGGCTTCTCAATTTCATATAGTTAAACTTACAGAAATTCTCTTTGCAGCTTGTATTTTTTTATTTAAATTCAATTAGCCAACCTATAGTACATCATTAGTTTCAGAGGTAGAGTTCAGTGATTCATCAGTTGCATAGAGCACCCAGTGCTCATCACAACATGTGCCCCCCTAAATGCCCATCACATCGCACAGCTTGTATTTTTATTTTATATTTAAAAACAGTTTCCCTCCTCTAAGTTCTTAAAGTTATTCTAAAAGTTTAAAACTTTCTTTTCCCATTTAAATCTTTAATCCATCCCAAATGGGTCCCCCGAGAAAGTCACCCGATTTCATCTTTCGCATATGGGTAACAACCTGTCTCTGCACTAATGACTGAGTTCTTCTACAAGGCCATCTCTGTCATCTATCAAGTTGTGGTACAGGTATAGGGTAACTCTGGGCATCGGGGATCCTCTGTTCTTTCCCACTGAGCTATGTGTTTATCCCTCTGCCACATCAAACCATCTTGCTATTGGTCCCCCACTTTACCATTCTCCAGAAATTGCTTAGCTGCTCTTGGCCCTTTGTTTTTGCATGTTAGAATCAGCTTGTCAATGTCCATGAAAAATTATGCTGGCATTTTGATGGGTAAGCCATCAAATCTAGAGATCTATTTGGGGAACATTGATTCTTCCTACCCATAAGCGCAGTATGTCATCCTACTTACTTAGGGTCTGTAAAAAAATATATTTAGCAAAGTATGATTGTCTGCATATTTTTTATACAAAGTCCTGGCATATCTTTATAAATTTTGTACTTCTGTAGGTCTTATCTTTTAAATTAAAAATTTCTAATTGTTGCTGGTGTATGCAGTTGATTCTTTATTTTGGTGGTATGTCCAACAGTCTTGCTAAACATTTTCATTAATAATTTTACATACTTTTTTTTAAGATTTTATTTATTTATTTAAGAGAGAGAGAGCACAAGCAGGGGGAGCAGCAGAGGGAGATGGAGAAGTAGGCTCCCTGCTGAGCAAGGACCATAATGTGGGGCTTGATCCCAGGACCCTGGGATCATGACCTGAGCTGAAGGCAGATGCTTAACCGACTGAGCCACCCAGGCGCCCCTACATACATTTTTTTAAGTAGACACATATCATCTACAGATAATTACAGTTTCTTTGTTTCTGTTACTCACACCCTCCCATTTATTTTCCTTCAGTGTAAGATGCTTAGTGGGGATAGCAAACTTCCTTGTTTTATTACAGATAAAAAGGATATGCTTTTAACATTGCACCTTTGAGGAGGACATTTTCGATAGTTACTTATTGCCATTATTGTTTTGTTTTGTTTATTTTGTTTTATATGAACTTTATCAGGCATAAGAAGTTAATTTTACTTCCAGAAAAGCTTTGTTTTGGTTTTAATCATAAAGGGAGCTCAGTTTTGTCAAACCCTGGTCCTGCATCTAATATGATGATGAAGTGATTTTTTTTTCCCCCTTCAATCTGTTAATCTGGTAATTTACGTAGATAGGTCTTCTTGCTGTTGAATCAACCTTGCTTTCTCGAAATAAAACCAACCTAATTATGGTATATTAACTTTTTATCCATTGTTGGATTCCTTTTTCTAAATTTGATTGAGGGATTTGATTTGATTTAGGAATTTTTTTCAGTTACATGCTTAAATAAGATGGGTCCATATTTGGCTTTTTTAAGATTTCATTTATTTATTTGTCAGAGAGAGAGAAAGAGAACACAAACAGGGGGAGCAGAAGGCAGGGGGAGAAGCAGGCTCCCTGCTGAGCAAGGACCCCGATGTGGGGATGTGGGACTCGATCCCAGGGCCCCGCGACCATGACCTGAGCCGAAGGCAGATGCTTGATTGACTGATCCACCAAGGTGCCCAATCCCATAATAGTGGGCCATCCAGGTTTTCTGTTTTTCTTGAATCATTTTTAATAATTTATATTTTTCTAGTGTTTGTCCATTATGCCTGCTTTGAAATTTATTAAGATAAAATTATTGCTAGGGTCTCTTTTTTTTTTTTTATTGTTTCAGTCTCTGCTGAATCTGCATTTGTCTATTTTCCCATTTTAAATGCTTTTTAAAATTTGAGTCTTCTGTCTTGTTTGGGATTTCTCAATATTGCTGGAAGTTTATTAATTTTTTTTAGAGTTTTCAAAAAACTGATTTTGGGTTTCATTATATCTTTTTTTCCTCTCATTTTTCTTATTTTTGCTTTTATTTTTATATCCATCCATTCTTTCTGATTGCTTTGAGTTTATTTGCATGTGCTTTTTCTAATTTCTTAAGCGGGATGCTTTGCTCATTTGTTTCCCTCTCATTTTTTTCTTTTTCTAACCTAAGCACTTAAAGCTATAAAATTCCTTCGAATTTTCGATGCGAATTGCATCGCACATTTTATAATATAGTATTTTTATTATCACTCAGTTCTAAGTATTTTTAAATTTTTCTTTATGATTTCGTCTTTACGAAGTCATTAGTTATTCAGAAGTTTGTTTCTTAATTCTAAATGTTCACGGATTTTATTCTGTAGGCCAGGGACGTCCAATTCTGGTACATGTACCATCACCGTCCCCTGCTACACCCATGCCTGAGATCATGAGTCAGCCCCTGCGTCTTTCCCACTAAGCCCCAGAAGCCTTCCCCGTATAGCACTCTGGGAGCCAGAGCCAATCAATCCGAGCCGGCACGTTGAGATGGAAACTGTTGAGCATCCCTGCTGGAGGCTGGGGAGACATTCGGCCAGCCAGTCGGAGCTGCCAGGCTCATATTTGTGCTTAAAGAAAATGCCTCTGATCTCGAGACAGTGAAACAGACCCACTTTCCCCAGCCCTGGAATATTTTCAATCTCAAAGAAACAGATGCATCAGTTTAACTCAAAAGGCATTTACTGAGCAATTACTATGTCTAAGGCAGTGGGCTGCAAATAATGAACAAAACTGTTGCTGCCCTCCAGGCGTTTACGGGAGCCTGGGAATACGAGGTCTTGCACTCCGAAAGCCTCGTCGGGGCATTCCTCGCCCCTCGCGCTGCTTCCCTCAGGTGTGATCTCATTTCCGGCCACCCTGGGAGTGAGCTGGTGTTATCTCCACTTCACAGATAATGAAACAAGACTTAGAGAAATGAAGGCGCTCACCCAAGATTGCCCAGCGGGAATTAGAACTGAGACTCAGAGCCACACTGATGTGTGGGCACGGCGCCCTGTGCAAGATTACAGGGTTTGTTTTTTTTCCTCTCCCATATTGTCCACATGCTCAGCAATTGGAAAGTGGGATGAGAATTGACAGATATGCAGTCAATTCCCTTCTCCACTACGGAAAGTACATCTAATCTTCAAGAGGCTCTCAATTACATCATGGTTAGTTGACTCAAAGAATCTTGCTTTGGGGGCCTGTTGTCTGTTTTCCTTATCTCTCCAGGAAGCTTTGGCCAACCAAGCAGACTGCTTATCTTGCAGCTTTAGGGCTTTGAAAAAATGTATTCTGTGGTGCAGAGGCGTCCTTCCCTGGGGGCCTGTGTGACACAAACGAATCCATACCGCCCAAGGTGGGGAAGCAGCCAAAGTCCGTGTGCGCTGTGGGTAAGGCAGGGCTGTACGCATGCGTTACCCCATAGTTCCCGTGGCCCGGACACCGACTACCGGTGTCCCCTGCTACCGAAAATAGAGCGCTCCTCTGAAGCCTTCCACAAGCCTCAATGGCATACATCAAAGAAGCAGTTACCATTCATTTGCATGGAAAAAATTTTTGAGCATTCCCAGACCCAAAAAATCACCTTTCTTCGGCTTTTCTGATACCTCAGGACCATTTTGCTAATGGATGCACAAAATAAATTGAGATAAAGCCCAGATGCTCAGAGACAGCTTAGAGCTCTGGGGTTTGATGCTGAGATGCCGAGCGGTTGTTGGGGAAGGGGCTCGGTGGGGCTGCTCTCCCTTCCCCGGAGCACATGCTGCCTCTAGAATGGCTCACGGCAGAGCAAACACTGAACGCGGCTTTCACTTGTTCTCTTTTACCCATTCAAGAACAAATCCCCTTCGGATTTCTTCCATTAAGCAAAAACAGGTACTAATGTAGGTCTTTCCTAAAAGCGAAGAGGTGTCACATGAATATGATGAGCACACACGTGATTTATACCTGCTGTCCCATTTCACCTTTGATTAATAGAATGAAGATTAGTAACCCCATCTTACCAATAAGGATGGAAGACTCAGGGAGCATACATGATTTGCCCAAGGTCACACAGCCATTAAGTAGAGGGACTGAGATTTAAACCTTCGTCTGTCGGATTCTGTGTAGAGACCCATGTTCCGACAGAATATGCTACTCTATCTCTGCACCTGTACAGGGAAATAGAGTGGGAGATGATGATACCCAATAGGTGTATCCTTACATACTGACGGGTTTTTCCTAAATGGAAAAAAACATATGCTATATAATTACTATAAAGAACTATGTTAGGATTTGTCCTCAGTCTTGCTAATGTGGCCCTCAGACCAAGAGCCTCCACTTGATTTGAGTGCTCATTAGGAGTGCAAGTTCTTGGGCCCCACCTCAGACCTACACAGTTTAACAAGAGCCCCCAGATGATTCGTATATATGCTGAATTTTATGATCTCTGTAAGACACCGGAAAGCCCATTAAATGGCTTTTGTTCCATTTACAACCAGCTCTTTACTTGTCTGTAGAGCCGGCCCACAGGCGAGGCATGGTGCTTGTGTGCCTATCTCTGCATCTCAGAAATACCAGCCACAAAATCCCACTCAAGAGGAAGATCCTCCCTATTAGCCAGTTTGACTCATTTGTATTTTCTCTATTTTCTCTTTCCCTCCTTTCCTTTCTTGTCCACTGATTTATTGTTTGATTCATAGGTTTATCTGCCTCCTGTCGCTTCCTTCAGCCCACCCCCCCCACACGATGTTTCTTACATTCAAACATAAGTATGATTCCTGCTTGAAAATCGTCAGTGGCTCCCTGTTGTTGGCATAGGAAAGTCTCCATTTCACTGGCCTGCCCTTCATTGTCCTCCAAATCTGATGCCATTTTCTCTTTTCAAACTCACTGCCCCCCCTCCATTTCCCACCTTATACCCACTGATCCTTGGCTCCCCTGGCTGCTCACAGGCCCCAGCATCCCACATGTCCTGTTAGGGCACAACGACACCGTTTGTCCTTCGTTCGTCCTGCCTTGTGAACTAGCCCTGCCTGGAATCTTGTCTCCCCAACTTACTGTCATGAAAGTATTTCTTCATCTAAGAAGAAAAGATATCTCACAGGGCTATTGCAAGGCTCACAAAAGAAGAAACATGAAGTTCCTAGCACACACTGTGGGATCCATCAGTGCTAAGGAATGGAAGAGAGGGAGGAGGGAGGAAGGAGGGGTGGAGGGAAGGAAGGAGGAATAGAAATCGGCTAATGTTCTGGCCTCCCGGGCTGTGAGCTCAGTGTACAGGAAGCAGTCTGTGGCGTCCTTTAAGTCCCCAGCAAAGCCCAAGTGGAATTTTATAGGCAGCTGTGTGATTTGGAAACATTCAAGCATACTAAGCCTGTGGTCTTGGGGAGCATTTTCCCTGAGAATGGCAGGGAGCATTTTCCACCCTGATAAATAACCGAGGAGACACTCAAACATTCCTAAGTACAAAGAGTTGGCTGGAGAACACTTTCCAGGGGGGATTAGCACTCCCAGGTGCAAGCTGGGTCACAGAAATGGACCAACTAGCTAATGCTCATGGTGAGGCCAGGGTTCACAGGAGACTCCAGGGTCGCTGGTAGGAGCCTGGTGGCTCTGGTTGACACAGATTGCGGGGGTTCGCAGCACTCAGGGATGTGGCCAAGGAGGAAAGGAACAAGCTGAGTGCGGTCAGAGCCCCAGCCTCTGAGGCAGGCTGCACAAGCAGGAGATGCCCTGGCCGGTACTCTTTATCCATGCCCCAGGCAGATTTTGCTAACCTACCCCTGTGCTCCTTCTTGCCCCACCGAGACTCCAACTCAGAATCCTTCTCAACAGAGCCCACCAACAGCCAATGCAAAGGACTCAAGTTAGTACTCTGTAAAACCACACCAAACTGCAAAATCTGGGACGGGCCTTCTATCGATCAACACCATCCAGTAGAACCACCTGGGAGATGGAAGTGTTCTATGGATGATGGAAATGTTCTATGGTGTGCACTGCCCAACGCAGTAACCTACTCGCCATGTGTGACTGCTGGGCCCTTGAAATGCAGCTAGTGTGAGAAAAGAAATGTCTACTTTTGTTTCATTTTAATTGATTAACAGTTAAATTTAAATTGCCACTTTTTTTTTTTAAATAAATATGGCTATCCAGCAGCTGTTTGTGAAAAAAACTCTGCTTTCCTCATTATTTACTCTGGCACCTTTATGGTGTTCCTCACTCTTGACCCTGCTATGAGAGGTTGCCGTGACTTCCCAAGTCTTGGGCTGGCTCCTTAAATTTAAATCGACACAAATAAAGTAAGGATTCAATTTCTCAGTTTCACTAGCCATGCTCCAAGAGCTTACTGCTTTCATGTGGCTCTATGTGTGCTAGAGTTTTGGACATTTCCCTCAGCACAGAAAGCTCTCCTGGTCTAGCACTGGTCTCAAATGTGACCGCAGGCCTCAAGCTGTGGAGGGAACAGAAGGTCTGATCACAGCAACCCAAGTGGTGTGATCCTCCAGACCAGAATCTCTAAGGCCCTGATGCCACAGCGCATGGGGATGCCCGTGGCGGCTTGCCCACCCTGCAGCCCTCCGTGCTAGCAGTCCCAGAGATGCTGTCTTGGGGGACCCATCATACTCCCCTGAGAGGTTAGAATCACTTCTCCATGGGACGGAGAAGGAACCTGAGGCTCAGACAAATTACGTAACTGAACTCAGGCTCTGATGGTGGAGGAGGAGGAGCCAGACCCAGATCTGATCCTTAAGTCCGTGCCCTTTCTAGTCTGCACATGGCCCCCAGGAATGCTGGTTAGAGAGAAAACCATTTGGGCGGGGTTCCTCAAGACATGCACTACCACGGGGGTCCACCTCTGAATCATTCAATCCGCTGAAGGGTCATTTTTGAGTCCCACTCCCAGCCCATCTGTACTAAGCTAAAAGTACATTTTCATGATGATCCACAAGTTCAAAGCACGAGGCCAGACTGTGGAAGCCTTAACAACAACAACAACAACAAAAAGGTGGCCCTTGAAGACAAAGAGTCATGTAATTAATATTCCAAGGCAGAGAGAACACTATAGAATTGCTATCCACAGAAGAATGTCTGTAACTTCTTTATTAGTATAAATAATAATAATAATAATAATGTATGAGCTTCCTATTGGTGTTATACCAAATGACCACCAACTTAATTGCTTAAAACAAGGCAAAGGCATTTGCTTAAAGTTCTGGAGGTCAGAAGTCTTGAAATCAAGGTGTTAGCAGAGCTGCATTCTTTCTGTAGGCTCTAATTCCTTGTCTTTTGGAGCTTCTGGAAGCTGGCTGCATTCCTTGGCTCATAATCCCATCCTCCATCTTCAAACCTAGCTGTGTAGCAACATTCTCTGCTCTCACCACACCGACATTTTCTGGTCCCAGCCCTCCTGACTCCCTTCCATAAGGACCCTTGTGATTACATGTAGGGCTCACCTAGAGCATCCAAGATAATCTGCCCATCTCAAGAACCTTAACATAAACACATCTGCAAAGTCTCTTTTGCCATGTAAGTTTCCAAGGGTGAGGACGTGGACATATTAGGGGGGAGAGGCATTAGTGAGCCTCCCATAAATAATATCACCTACTACTTCCCTTAATCAAGTGCTTCCACTGCTAGGAACACTGGACAGGGATTATTCTTCAGCCACTCAGCAGTGCTACAAGTAGTAAGATTAGAGAAGAGAGCCCTCCATCATCACACACCTAGTAAGTCACACTACAAGGATTTAAATGTTGGCACCTCTCCCCAAGTCCCCCTGAGTTTTTTCCAGGTTATCATCATGGAGAACTTCCTAAGTACTGAGCATTAGATGGGCACCTGCATGACCTCATCTGCATTGAGTCTTCTCTTCACCCTGACACGGGGTCCTCCTATCCCCAGTTACAAGTGAGAAAACAGGTTCACAAAGGGGAAACAATTTACAAAGATCAGAGAATGCAGCCATCACAGAACCTGATGACTCTGAAGCCCTCTGCTTCTTCCCTGGATGCTGTAGGCTCCATCATCACAGCTCTGATGGCCTCAGGTGGCCCCAAGCCCCAAGATGCATGGCCCACCATGGACTTGGCCACACCACCTTCATCTCAGCCAGTCTCCCAGTGCCAGAGCAGAGAGGCTCTCCATGGCTTGCCGCCAGCTTGTATTTATCAGCTGGAATGGCTTTTATATTCTACTTGCTAAATTGGATTTCTTTCAGAAAATGCTAGGGCGGCAGATAAAAGCAGATTTTATGACCATCCAATCAGAGAAAACTGAATTTCATTTGAGCAGGTGAGACTGGATGTCTTTCAGCTTTCTCTTTTCAAACCTGGGGGAAGTACTTAGATGTCGAAGCCAATTCATCAGGCTTTAGGAGGCTTTTTTATTAGTCACTTATAGCAAACATTTTCCCCTTTACAGATGGTTACCTAATGCAACAAAGTCTCTATCTAGGCTCAATGCCAGGCTGAAACTTGGAAAGCAAGGGCAGGATGTGAATGACAGCATCTCATTCCAAATCAAGAATGAGAGAATTCACAAAGGCACCAGGGTAAGTCAAAGGAGAAAGAGACGTTCCAACAAATGGTGCTGGAACAATTAGATGCCCATATGGGAAAAATGAATGTGAACACTCAGCTCGTGCCATATACAAACGTCAACTCAAAATTAATCATAGATTTCAATGTGAAGCCTAAAACCATAAAACATCTAGAAGAAAACTAAAGAAAATTTTTGTGACCTTGGTTTAGACAATTTTTACAGAAGATAGGACACAAAAAGCAAAAGCCATAAGAGAAAAAAAAATGGTAAAGTGGAGGATATTAGAATTAAAAACTTCCGCTCTTCAGAAAGCACTGCTAAAAAAATGAAAAGACAGCCACAGACTGGGACAAAGTATTTGTGAAACGCTTATCTGGTAATTGGCTGTGTCCAGATTGTATAAAGAATTCTTACCGTTCAATGATTGAATGATAAACACTATTCAAAAATGGGTAAAAGATTTGAACAGACACTTATTCAAAGTAAAGCTACAGATGGCAAATAAGCACATGAAAAAACGCGCACCATCATTAGCCATTAACTAAACTCAAATTAAAACCACAAGGATACACCTCTGCACACCTACTAGAATGGTAAAAGCAAACAAACAAAAACCATCAATACTGCTATGGTCTAAATGTTTGTGTGTGTCCCCTCCAAAATTTATATGCTGAAATCCTAACCCCCAAAGGTAATGGTATTAGTGGGTGGGGTCTTTGGGATGTGATTAGGTCATAAAGGTCAAGTCTCCAGAACGGGATTAGTGCTCTTCTAAAAGAGATCCTACAGAGCTACCTCAGGAACCTTCCACCCTGTGAGGACACGAGAAGAAATCTTCAGCCCTGAAGAGGGCTCTTGCTTGACCAGGCTGGTACCCTGATCTCGGGCTTCCAGCAATAAGTTTCTGTTGTTTATGAGCGGCCCAGTTGGCAGAACTTGCTTATAGCAGCCCGAATGGACTAAGATAAACCCCCTTGTAAAAATGCAGAGCGATTGGAACTGGAATACATCGCTGGCAAGAATGCAAAATGGTATACCCGGCCACTTTGGAAAAATGACTGGCAATTTTTTATAGTTGCACACCAATTGTATGTATGACCCAGCAATTTTACTCTAGATGTTTACCCAAGAAAAATGCTGTGTCCACAAAAGACCTGTATGCAGATGTGCACAGCAGGTCTATTCATATTCATCAAAAACTAGAAACAACCCAAATATCCTTCAACTGATGAATAAATATCTAGCCAGTGAAATGCTGTTAAGCTGTCAAAGGGGATCAGCTACTGATATATGCAATAGCATGAATGATTCTCGAAACACATTATGCTAATTGAAAGAAGCCAGGCACAAAAGGCTACATAAGATATGATTTCACTTATATGTTACTTGGAGAAAAAACAAAACTACAGGGACAGAAATCAGCTTGAGGGGAGTGGAGCAGGAGCCGGGGAGAGGAGGAGAGGGCATTGACTACAAAGGAGCACTAGGGAACTTTCTGGAGTGATGGAAATATTCTCTACCTGGGACCGTGGCAGTGGTTACGCGATTCTAAACCTCTGTCAAAATGCACTGAATTGTCACACCCAAGAAGGATAAATTTTACTCTTTGTCAATTAAATCGAAATAAACCTGACTCTGAATAAAAGGAATGAAAGAATTGAAATCCCACTCTCCCCCCCACCGGCCCGCAATAACAACATGCAAAAGTGCTAATGGAAATGAAAATAACAACACTGGCACAATTATTCCAATTGTAGAAATTTATGCTGTAGCCCATACAGTTAATAGCAAACATCATAGGCCTGTATTCTCCAGAGCACAAAGCCTCTGAAATTGGATAATCTTTCCCTTATCTTCTGTTTCTATCATGAAAAAAAAAAAAAAAAAAGGCTTTCTTTTTCCAAAACACTTTTTTTTTCTGGAAAAAGATAATATTTTATTTCTTTATATCCTGTTTCAATCCACGAAGGAATAGAGGCAGCTTACATGAATGCTTTCAATAAAGTAGAGGTTATAAATAAAAAACTGGGACCAAAGAAAATATGCATCCAATGAGAAAGTCAAGAACAGCAAGGAAGTTGGCATGTGGATGTGCAGATGATGAACTTCTACCCACTTAGTCATGTAGTCATGAGTTTCCTGATGGCCCCAGGAGATGGGAGGGGCATGGGAAAACTAATCAGCCAAATAATTCACAGGGCACAGGACCAGTAACCCTCTAGTCCCAGTGTGAGAGAAAACGTTATCAAGGCAAGACCAAATGCCAAAGTATCCCAGCAGCTCCCTCCATTTCTACCGGCTTTGGTCTGGGAGAGAGGTAACACAGCTGGTTAACCCACCTGGAACAAACATGGTTTCAGATAGAAACTTTTCCTGCTCTGGTGTCTGCCTCTGGGTCATCCCATTGTCGTTCAGGTGGCCTCCTTCCCTCAGGCCAGATTTTTCCTAGGAGAGAAGCAGCCTGTGATGTGGTTTTTGGAATGTCGGTGAGGCCGGGAGCTGACAGCCAAGAAAGAATTCTTGAGACGTCTTTGGTGCAAAAAAGGTGATTTTATTAAAGCCCAGGGACAGGACCCGTGGGCAGAAAGAGACTGCTGCCCCAGGGTTATGAGGGGTGGCTGATCATATACTTGGGAGTTGCGGGAGGTAAGGAAAGGGGAGGTGTCCAAAAGGACCCTCATATGCTAAAGAAGATTTACAGGATACTGGAGGCCTTGTTATTGTCAAGCTAAAGTTGTTTTTCCCTCTAGTAAGGCACTAACATTAAGATAGTTGGGAGCTCCCTGGAGGAACGTTGTACTCTGCCTGCCTCAAGTGTTTGACAAGGGGCTGCAGGTTATAATGAAATTTTATTTTGTTTACTTTTCCTCTACCTCTGTTTCCCACAACGCTCACGGAAGGGAGGGTGATGTTAGGGCTCCAGGAAATTGAGTTATGGGTCTCTGGAAGTTAGGCTAATGATAAGAATGCTTTTTCCTTGTAAATCGCTAAGACTTTGGTAAACTGATGGAGACTCGTGTCTCGCAGGACTGTGGTCTCTATCAGTTCACCATTCGTTTTTCCTTCCCTTAGCTTTAGGGCAGCCAGGAGGGCCTGAGGAATGTTAAACATATCCCACTCTTGGGGGGAGGAGGTTGCAGGGTGTCAGCTTGTGCTTTGTCCTCAGCTTGCCTTCTGCTCCCTCATCAGCATGGACTCCAGAAAGAGCCCTGGCAAAGAAGCAGACCAGGTTCTGGGTCTCGGTCCTTGTCTGGACAGTGGCCGGTTGCTCATGGATTTGTGCAGGATTCCATCTTCATCTGTAAAATGGGCATACCTAATTAGGAGCCCCACACAATTGTCATGAGAATTTGTTAACAGCTCTGAAAATATTTCATAAACTGTGTGACCAGTGACTCCTATGACGGGTTGAATTGTGTCCCTTTAAAGAATGTTAAAAATCCTAACCTGCAGTACCTGTGAATGTCACCTCATTTGGCAATAGGGTCTTTGCAGATGATCAAGGTAAGGTGAGCTCATTAGGGTAGGTGCGAATCCAGTATGACAGATGTCCTTATAAAAAGGAGAAATTTAGACACACAAGAGAGAGATGGTGTGAGGACGCAGGAGAATGCCACCTATAAAGCTGAGGATGCCTGAAGCTACCAGAAGCTAAGAGAGAGGAACAGACCAGATTCTCCCTCACAGCCCTCAGGGGGAACTGACCCTGCCAACACCTTGATCTTGGACTTCTAGCCTCCAGGACCCTGAGATTTGAAATTTCTGTTATTGAAGCCACCCAGTTTATGGTGTTTTGTTATGGCAGCCCGAGAAAGTTACTATGGCACTGATGAGGGAGCAGAAGGCTAGCTGAAGACAAAGCATAACCTGACACCCTGCAACCTCGCTGCCAACACACACTCCTGGGTGGGACATGGGTGACATTCTTCCAGGGATCTCCCAACTATCTTAATGTTAATACGTTGCTAGAGGGGAAGACAACCTTAACTTGACAATGGCAAGGCCTCCATTATCTAAATACCCAAGTAATAAATGCCCTCTGAAACTCCATGAACCAGGGAAGTGCAGAGGTCTCAGCTCTCACTCCCCCAAATGGAATTTCTGGCTCCCTCTCACAAGCTAGACTGCTAAGAAGAAGCCCCTTCTGTGCCTTCCTCTGACTTGGTAGTGAGGCAGGGCATGCTTCCCTTGGGTACAGAAGAGCATTTGTCCCTTTGGCCACTTTGTCCAATGGCCTTGTGACCATCCCTTGCTATTCAGGTAGTGGGACCAGAGCTCAAACACCTCCCATGTCTTGTATGATATACGATCCGTGCAGGTGGGCATCTCCACAGGGCATCTATCAAACAATCAGGATTCAATCTCGGTCAGTCTCAGTCATCTGTTCCTGGTATCCTGAAGACTGAACCCCTGAAAAAAAACTCAGGCAACATGACCTGCTCACCCACACCTCCCACATCGTCTCTCATTCTGATTAGATCTGGTGTGTTCTTTCCTATGGCTACTGTCCCAAATGACAACAAACTTGGTAGAAATTTAGTCTCCCACACTTCTGCAGGCCAGAAGTCCAAATGAGTTGCACTGAGAGAAAATCAAAATGTCAACAGTTTTTGCACTCCCCCGGGGGCTCTAAGGGAGAATCTGGTTTTTGCCTCTTCTAGCTACTGGAGGCTGCTGCCTTCCTTGGCTTTGGCTGCTTGTCCTAGGCTTGTAGGCGACCATCTTCAAATCCTGCTTCGTGGTCACATCATCTTCTATTTCACCTCAATCTCCCTCTGCTGCTCTCTTATAAGGATATATTTCATTATATTTAGAGCCCACCTGGATAATCCAGGATAATCTCCCCAGCTCGAGATCCTTAATCTTATCAACTTTTTTGTCATTTAATGGAATATTCACCCAGGTTTTAGGGATCAGGTCTTAGATATCTTGGGGGGGGGGCATTTTTCAGCATACCATTCCTGGCTTTAATTCTGTAACCCATCTTGGCCATGCCCATTTTGGTAAATGCAGTTGAGGTATCAGAATGCACAAGCTATATGGGATCCATCATGGTCAAGTTTGGGGTAGGGATGGGTGGTCACTGATGAAGCTACAGGGCTGGTAATTGTAAAGAACAAAATCAAGGAGATACTGAGCTTGTCTGAGACAAGATAAGGCAAAAGATTTGCTCAAACCCCAGTATTCATGGTCCAGAGAGAAAGAAGTTCAATTCTGTATCTTCATGTGTACCTATTCAAGAGCCTGCGGTAGTTTCCAGAACCATAGAAACAGCATTGCCCACGGCCCTATGGCAACTTCCTTCTGTTTTCCACTAAGTTACCTTTCCTGGAGCAGATAAAATTGGTTGTCTAATCAGTGTTTATTTCCTCCTTTCTTTCCTTCTCAACAGAGCCCAGATTTGCTTTAAGGACTCCCCTCCCCGACATGAGGATCTTGGGCTTTAGGGAGGCGACCTCTGCCCTTTAAGTTGCAGATTAAAGTTCTGATTAAAGTTCTGATTAGGGCACCTGGGTGGCTCAGTTGGTTAAGCGACTGCCTTCGGCTCAGGTCATGGTCCCGGGGTCCTGGGATCGAGTCCCGCATCAGGCTCCCAGCTCGGCGGGGAGCCTGCTTCTCCCTCTGACCCTCTCCCCTCTCATGCTGTTTCTCTCTCGCTCGCTCTCTAACAAATAAATAGAATCTTAAAAAAAAAAAAAATAAAGTTCTGATTAAACCAGGCAAGTCAGGATGAGTCAGTTTACCACACCAGTGAATGGTTGTCATGAGCATATGGCAGATTACTGGTCTATTGGGACAGGAAGGAATGTCTCTTAGAGAATTTTGCAAAATGGTTTCCTTGCCCTTCCAAAGAGACACAGAGAAGTCATGGCCTCCTTTCTTCTCTGAACATGGTTGTGACTCGTCACGCCTGGAAGTGTTTTACCATTTAGTGAGCATATGGAAAGCCGATGTCAGAACAAATTTCACTTACCGAAAGTGGCAGAGTGGAGGGCAGAAAAATATGGGTCTTTAATTAGATAACTGAGCTACTGAATTAGCCAACCCAGAGAGAGCTACCTCACTTCCAGAGTTCTTATGAGGTGAGATATAATTTGCTTTATTATTTAATTTGAATTAGAGCCAAAAGTATCCTAAGTCACCTCCTGTCCAAGACCTGATAATGCCAACCCATTTTTCTTTCCAGCAACAGAAATAGAGGAACGGTCAATGTTATACATAGAAGCTTATATTAAATTTTGAATCAGGGTCCATTTTTATAAAACAAATTAGAAAAAATTGAATTTGCCAAAACTCCTCTTAGAAAGCAATCATTGTCTTAGTGGGAAAAATGGTTTGATAAGTATTTGAGGTCACAGCAGAGAATGCGAAGCATTTGATCTTGGGCAGAACAGAGGAGAGATATTGATTGTGCTTGGGAGGGTATCAAAGTGGTAGAATAAGAGGGAAAATGGAGGGGAGTGAGGAGGTGGCTGAAAGCTAGGGACCGAATGCTGTCACACCTTCTGCTGGACAGTCCCCACGTCTCCCCACTCTGGTACAGTGTCCAAAAGCCACAAAATGTGGGCCACTTGTAGAAACCAGTGACAGAGCTGACTGTGGTCTCTAAGGATTATAGACAGGGTGAAATGATAGCACACAAGAAAGCCGGTTATGAAGACAGAAAGAATCACAAGGAATTCTCCATGAATTTCCCCCAAATCACGAAGAGACATTTGGTTCTCTAAGTTAGTCTTCAGCATTGCAGTCTCAGCAATAGGGTACCATAGGTTATATCGGGGTCACGTGACTAGTTATGTTACCATTCCTAATATCTGTGTCTGTCCCACAAATCACACTGGGCTATCTGGACCAACCACTCCCAAATTTTGGACCCCCAGCCTCCCAGTGATCTTTGCTTTGAGTGCTGTCGCTTTACCTTAATCTGCCCCACACTGTGGCCAATGCAAGCCATGCTCACCAGCCCCTTTTGGAAAAGCATAGCCTCCAATGCCTCATCCTTCCAACAGGACTTTGCTCTTTCCACCTGGCTTGTAGCTTTTTCTTTTTTGCATGCATGGCATCGTGGGTCCTAGACTTTTCAGCGTGTTCGGGGTTTGAATATAGTCTTTCCATGGGAAATGCTTTCTCAGCAGAATTCCCCACCATGGGTATCCAGACCTGCCATTTGCATAAGTAAGCAGTCATTTGTACAGATGAAATGAGCAGTTACATATGTGCAGTTAGGTCCTAATAGGTACCGTATGCTTCAATTACCCATTTTCCCAGCCCCCCTGACTGATTGGTTATTAATGCAACAGATGGAGTAATTTAGCACTAGCAAAATCCCCAAATGCCACCCTTCCCTCTACTTCCCAGACCCACGAGCTTCTCCTGGCATCCTCTACTTCTTTGTTGCTGCAGAATCAATGCCAATGAACAGTATCCAACACATGCCCTTAGTTCCACTGACAATTAAATTGCATTTTTTTTTAATGAGGGTGCCACTCGGGAAACCCAGCAGGCCTTCATCGTCAAGGAGACTCTCGGCTGACAAAAGCTGGGTTTCTCAATTGCATCCCGTGTAAAAGCTGGCCTGTTTGGAGCTCTGTCGGCTGGAAGTCTTCAAAGTATCTGAAGTTCAGGGCTAGGGATAACTGAGGTTTGCTAAGAGGACCCAGAATTTTGCTGAGATCCTGGGGTCCTTGTGTGCCATCTTGGACAGACTGATGATGGTCAGCACACTCCCATCAGACCATCAAAGACTCAGAACCCCTCAGAGGTGGAGGCAAACAGGAAATCGTTCCGGCCTGCAGGTTGCACGCTGATTTCCTTGAAACCCTGAGAGTTCCCAGAGATACCTGTGAGGTATCTCTGGCAGGGAGAAGCCTGAGCAGAAGGGAAGCTGTCCTTCACAACCCTGCATCAACCAGACCTGTTCTGTTTTCACTTTGTGCACTTTATCATTTATTGGGCTTATTCATACGAATAGAAAATCCCATGGCCAAAGTCAGCTGGAAAACCCAACAGGTTATTAGTTTCAGACCTGCCCTTCTAAAACCTTCCAAATTCTTGATGTGATGGGGGGTAAGAGGTGGTAGAACAGAAGCTATTTTTAAATATTTTACAAAGCTTAATAGCGCTTCTCCGTTTACTGACTGCTCCCTAAAATGTCAGGCAGTGATCTCAACCACCCCCAGCTCCATCCACCACCTTCACGGCCGTGACTCACAGGCTTCTGCCTCCAGCACAGACCCCTTTTCCCGAATCCAGGTCTGAATCCAAGCTTGTCCACACTGCCTCTCCTCTTGCAGCTCTCAGGCATTCCTACTCAGCTCGTCTCCTCCCTGTTGCTCACGGCCCCCATACACAGATTCTTTTCTGGCATTGTCCTCGCCACACAAGCGCAAGGCAATTTCCTCTATTGAGCCGCATAGGACAGAACCCTACAAATCCCCCTTGGCAACACTCTCTCCCTTTCTTTGCCTATCTAGCCGATCACCAGGTGCTGTCAATTTCCCTTCCTAACATCTTCATAGATCATCTACTCCCTCCATCCCTTTGGACTTCACCCTACTCCAAAAATCACTCAAAGAAGCAACTGTAAAGTTTCTTACCTGGTCCCTGCTTCCATTTCCCCTTGTCTTCTCCAAACTCCTCCCACACTGCAGCTGAAGTGTAAACTTTTGGCAAGACATATCTGACCACGTCACTCCTCCTCTTAAGTCATGTCAACGTTTTCACATCTTACGATGAAGAACACAATCCTTAACAGGGCCCAAGGCCTTACAAGGCCAGGCTGCAGCCTATCTCTCAACACAGGCCCCTTGCTGCTGTGTTCCAGCCTCTCTGCCTTTTTATCAGTTCACTGTATACGTCAGGCTCCCTTCCACCACAGGGCCTTTGCCCATGCTGTTCCCTCTGCCTGGAATAGTTCTTCCTCCCTTTTCTGTCTAAGCACTCTTTCTCAGCTCTCTGGTTTCTAGTCCCTCTTGATTTGTATGTCCCTCCTGTGCCACACTCGCTACAATCCAGTTTATGGGTTATTTGATGAATACCTAACTCTGTTCCATCCCCCACTGGGCTTGAACGCTCCACTTTTTGAGGCTGTCACCTGGCCTCTGCAGCCTCCGTGGGTCTGGGCGGCTAGCACTGAGGCATTCCCCACTACAGTGGGCACCACGGGGGACGTGATGGAGGAACACTGACACCACAGCTGGCTTAGATGCTGAGTCGCCAGCAATTGCAGCCCGGGCTTTACAGACGTGGAAACAGTGCTAGGTGTTGCTGAGGCAGCAGCTGCTGGGACCGAAGTCAAATGACCCAGCCCAGAGGCAGATGGGGCCTCGGTTGGGAATGCTTCCTGTGAGGGTTAATTTTATGTGTCAACTTGACTAGGCTAAGGGACTCCCAGAGAGCTGGCAAAACATTATCTCTCGGTGTGTCTGTGAGGTTGTTTCAGGAAGAGGTTAGCATCTGAGTTGGGGACTGAGTAAAGTAGATCGCCCTCAGCAGTGTGCATGGGCATCATCCAATTCCTTGAGGGTCTGAACAGAACAAAAAGATGGAGGGAGGGCACATTTGCTCTCTGCCTGAGCTTCACCATCCATCTCCTCCTGCCCTCAGACATCAGTGCTCAGGCCTCGCAGACCTTCAGAGGCAGACTGGGACTCCGCCACTGGCTTCCCAGAGCCTCCAGCTCTCAGATCATAGAACGTCTCAGCCTCCGTAACTGCATGAGCCAGCTCCTCATAGAAAATCTCTATCTATCTACATCTACCCTATTGGTTCTGTTTCTCTGGAGAATCCTGACTGACACATTTCATATTATGTAATTATTCTCTTCTTAGCTCTGGTACAATGGCAGGAATGGGGAAGGGCATGGACTTCATAGTGAAGTTTTGAATCCTGGCTTACACCTCATCAAATGTCTGAGACTCCTCCTTTGTCTGCAGAATGGGGGCAATTGTGGTATCTGTGGCGCCAGATTGTGGTAAGACCATTTTTTCAAGCTTTTTTGGGAGTAGTAGGCAGACAGGAATGCATAGGCAATTCTAGAAGGTTGGGGGAGCAATTTAAAGCAGTTACTGCATATATGAAATAATCTTGAAACACACGCCATCATTAAAAATGAATATAAAGTGTACATTCTAGTCCATAACATATCACTTTTTTTAATCATTGAAAATTTCCCTCAACATAATTTTTTTTTTAAAGCAAAGCTTTAGGGGCGCCTGGGTGGCTCAGTCGGTAGAGCGTCTGCCTTCGGCTCAGGTCATGATCCCAGAGTCCCAGGATCAAGTCCCGCATTGGGCTTCCTGCTCAGCAGGGAGTCTGCTTCTCCCTCTGACCCTCCCCCATCTTGTGCTCTCTCTCTCTCTCATTCTCTCTCTCTCAAATAAATAAATAAAATCTTAAAAAAAAAAAAAACCCAAACCTTTAGGAAGAACTTTATCCTGCAAATGTGTATATCCCCCCTCTAAAACACCATCAGAATCCCCTTATGGGTGACAGAGCATCATAGTTTAAAAAACGCAATTCAGGACAGAAGACAATGACAGAAACAACTACTATTGATTGAATATACATTAGGTGTTTAACTTGCATTTCCTGAGCATCAAGGCTCAGGGAGATTAAATGCCTGACCCAACCAACACTGAGAATTTGAAACCAGTTCATCATATGTAAAGGTCAGATTTGTACCCACCAGACTGTATGGCTTCCCGATGCATGTTGAGCCCCTGGTGCAGTGTCTGGCCATAGCAGGGACTGAGAGCAATTCCCACTGTGGCCCGTGACATGCCGTAGTCAGCTGGCATCCCCAGGAACAGGCAGCCGAAAGCCATGCCCTTTCTGCTGTCACTAGGCACAGACATAACTAGGATAATTTTGCCTCTTGCTCATCGGTAGAGCCTAAATCTCTTTCTTTCCCTCTGCTTCTCTCTGGATCAGATAGCTGCAAATTTGCCAAGTATTCCCCAAAGCTATCAAGCTGTTACCATTTAATGGGGAGCCAGGGAACATCATGGCCGGTCTCTACTCTGCATTACCCAGATCAAGAGCTCCGAAGATGGAAGTAGCTGCAGCCAAGTCAGAAGCTGTTTTGCAGGTCAAGGATGCACTCATGGCCTGGGGAATTTAAATAGCCCCTTTAAAGGGAAATGTTATGGAAGCTCTGTATCCAAAGGAAAAAAATAAAATAAATTGAGTTTGAGTGGAAAAATACTAAACCAAAAAGTTTCTGCTATTCTTCTGTAAGTTGTTGTAAAGAAGATTAGAGTCTGAGTGTGATGATAACAACTTTCCTATATACTCTCTTCTTAAGCAATCTCTTGATTATAACCATTGTGTGTATGACAGTCATCCCCAGCTACGTCCATCCATGCATCCCTCCACCCAACCCCTTGTCAACAGAGGGCACTTCCTCTGGGCCAGGCAATACCCGTTCCTTGACCTCTACCAACTAGACACTGAGGACGGCGCTACTCTGCCTCCACGCTGAAAACGAACAAAGTCACCTCAGCCTGTGACACAACCCTGAAGTTGTCACCTCTCCCTTCCCTGCCCCCAGCTTGCTCCTCTTACAGCTTGTGTAGTGGCCTCACCGTATAGAGTGACTGGATCTGGCTTGGACCCAAGTACAAACCCTGAGAAGTTCTACATGTACTGCATCTCCGCTGATGCAGTGAAACTCCCCTTGCTAGCCTGGTGAGGAAAGAAGGTAGAATTGGATGATCGCCATTTTGCAGCCCCTAATGAAAGAATGAATTTCGGCATGAATAACAAGAGGACATTCACCTCAGGAAAAGAGACAGTCAGATCTGTCTTCCTGATCCAGCTGCTTCCTGAGCACAGTTCCGCATACACAGTGGGGCTCCCAGAGCAGCCACCCAGACCTGTGAATCTTCTCAAGCCAACCACCAGCTTACAGGAAGTACAGAGGACAGAGGAACTTAGCAAATGCCACCAAGGAAATGCAATTAGCAAAGTCCAGACTGTGGGAAACTTAAGAGGGCAAATGACTCAGTTCCTTCAGCAACAACAAATTGCAAGATGATGGGGAAAGAATCTACAGTTTAAAAAGAGTCTTAGGAGACACACTAGCTGATCACAGAGTGGACTTTATTTGGATCCCAATTCAAACAAATAAACTTAAAAAAACGTATATAAGACAACTGGAACGTATAAACACTGACTAGATGATTAATAATATGAAGAAATTACTGTTGACGGTTCTGGGCTATGATGACAGTATTGTGATTTTATCTTAAAAGGGGATTTTTTTGGTCCCAGAAACAGAGAGTAGGATGGTGGTTGCCGGGGGCCGGGGCTGGGGAAATGGGAAGGTATTCCCGAAGGGTACAAAGTTTCAGTTATGTACGATGAATAAGTTCTAGAGATCTAATGGATACCTGAAATTGCTAAGAGGATAGATTTTATTTTATTTTTTTTGTCTAGTCACACTATAATTACATTTAACCCTCTTACCCATTTTAGAATTAATACCTGAAATATATTTTGAATCTGTTTCTCTCCATTTCCACTTCCAACTTGCTAGAGTATTCCAGATCATCTCTCTCTTTTTTAAATTTTTTTATTGTTATGTTAATCACCATACATGACATCATTAGTTTCGGATGTAGCGTTCCGTGATTCATTGTTTGCGTATAACACCCAGTGCTCCACGCAGAACGTGCCCTCCCTAATACCCATCACCAGGCTAACCCATCCCCCCACCCCCCTCCCCTCTAGAACCCTCAGTTTGTTTTTCAGAGTCCATCGTCTCTCATGGTTCGTCTCCCCCTCCGACTTACTCCCCTTCATTCTTCCCCTCCTGCTATCTTCTTCTTCTTTTTTTTTCTTAACATATATTGCATTATTTGTTTCAGAAGTACAGATCCGTGATTCATCAGTCTTGCACAATTCACAGCGCTCACCATAGCACATACCCTCCCCAATGTCTATCACCCAGCCACCCCATCCCTCCCACCCCCCACCATAAGAGGATAGATTTTAAATCTACTCACTATACACACACAGACACACACACACACGTGGTGAACCGTAGAAGTGGTAGATAAGCTAAGTAGCTTGATTGTGGTGATCATTCACCATGTATATGTATATCACAACATCAAGTTGTATAGCTTACACATACACAAGTTTTATATGTCAGTAATATCTCAATAAAGCTGTTAAAATAAAATAGAGGAGTTTTCGCTTTTTGAGATACACACTGAAATATTTGCAGATGAATTGATAGATGTTTGGGATTTTCTTCAAAATCATCCAGGGTGGGACACCTGGGTGGCTCAGTTGGTTAAGAGGCTGCCTTCTGCTCAAGTCATGATCCCAGGGTCCTGGAATCGAGTCCCACATCGGGCTCCCTGCTAGGCGGGGAGTCTGCTTCTCTCTCTGCCTCTATCCTTTCCCCCTGCTTGTGTTCTCTCTCTCCCTTTCTCAGACAGATAAATAAATAAAATCTTAAAAAAAAAAACAAATAAAACCATCCGGGGTGCAGACGGAAGGGGGTATAGATGACAAAAGGTTGTTCATAATTGGCCGTTGTCAGAGTTGGATGATGGCTGTATTGGAGTGGGATACACTATCATCTCTCTAGTTATTTATGTATATTTGAAATATAGTGTAGTTTTTTAAAACTTTGAAAAATAATGTCTTCAGCAAGAATCATTAACAAATATTTTGTCCAGCCCCTACCATATGTTGTGCACTAGTCTAGGTGCTCGAAATAAATCAGCAACAAAACAAAGATTCCGACCTTCCTGGAGCTCACATTTGGCAGGGGGTGGGGGGAGAAAAACCATGAATTTGATTATTATGTTTAAAACCATAGGAGAAACTGTGAACGGACTAAGCGGGGTTGGGAGTTAGAGAGGGAGCGGGTTGTCATTTTGAACTGAGTGGTAGGGACACTTGCGTGGAGACCCTGGCAGAGATGAGGGAGTTAGCCAGTGGGTGTCAGGAGGAAGGGCATGCCTGGGAGGGGTAACGGCCAAAGCGAAGGCAAGAGGCAGGCGTGTGCCTGCTACGTTTGACCAACAGCAAGGAGACCAGCGTGGCTGGAGTGAAGTGAGTTTGAAGATGTATAGACCAGAGAGGTATGAGGGTGGGGAGAAGATCGCGTAAGGCCTGTGTAAGGACTTCGGTTTTTACCCTGAACGGGGTGGGGGTAATGCAGAGTTCTGAGCAGAAGAGGTACACGATGGGACTGCCTTTAGAGTCCCCTTGGCTGCTATGCTGAGAATAGACTGTACGGGTCAGTGGTGGTAGCAACAAGCTCACTTAGGAGGCTCCTACCATAGCGGGACGGTGGCTCAGACCAGGGAGTGCAGGTGGACACAGATGCTTGGATAATGGATACATTTTGAAAGCAGAGCCGCCAAGAATGCAGACGGAGTGAAAGAAAGGAGTCTGGGATAACTCCGAGGTTTATAACCAAAGCCACTAGATGGTTGAAGTTCCATGTCACGCCACCTCAGGTGAATTTCTCTTTCACAGCCAGCAAGTCCAGAATAAGCCATCCAGGGCCGGTGAGGTTGCTGCACATTGGTCTTGGGCCCAGACTATTCCCAGCTTTCTTCTCCACCACCCCCCAGAAACTGTGCTCAGCCTCACGGTCCAAGATGGAATCCCAGCCATCACATCCGTATTCCAAATAGTGGGATGTGGAAGGAGAGAAAGGGGGGCAAATGGGCCAGCTATATTTTAAAAACATTTTCCAGAAGCTGCCATACAACTCTTTTGCTTACACCCCATCGTTGGGAATTTAGCCCCATTCCACATCTACTTCCTGGGATGCCAGGAAATATAGCCTCTACTCCAGATAAGCCAACAAAAAACTAGAGGTTTCATCACTGAAGAGGAGGGAGAGAACAGATCCTAGGGTAAGCACATGCAGACTCTGCCACACCATCCATCTTGTTGCCCAAAGTGGAACCTCAGTCCTTCCTAGGGGTTCTTCCTCAAGTAGTGTCAATTCTACTTCCTCAATAGAATAGCATGCTGCTCATCAGCCTAGGCTTTAGAGTCAAAGAAACCCGAATTTAAATCCCTGTTCTGTCCCTTGACATCTATGCAACTTCACACTTCCACTCTGTGATCTTTTGCGTAAGCTTCTCCCAGGCTCGGAATGCCCCTTATCCTTACTCCTCAGTTAGCATGCTCCCAGTCATGCCGCGATACCCAATCCCAACGGCCCCATTTTAAGAAAGGCTTCCTTGACTTTGTCAGAGTGCTGTGAATTCACTTTCCTTACTTACTGGGATAGTTTTGTACCAATGACTGAAGTTCGGGAAAATTACCTTACCTCATTTAATCTTTATGACAACCTTGCTCTCCGGAATATCACACCTATTTTACAAAGGAGAAGTATGAAAATGTGGCCCAGAGAAGTAAAAGGCAGAGTTTACACTGGACATCAGAGACCCTGATCTTTCTGTTAGCTCCGAGTCCTAGGACACAGACCCTCTATGTCTTACTCCAGTGAGAAAGCCTGGTCGCGCAGACCCCTCCCCGGTGAACCTCCGCTGGGAATGGCAGCAGACACCCCCCACCCTCCCCCACCCCCCGCCAAGCAGTGGGCTGAAGATTCCCTGCCTGCTGGGGAGTGAGTCGATACCTCATTCTTCCCTACGTACTAGGTCTAATTCATTTCTGTACGCCCAGCACACAATTAGCATTCAGAAAATGTTTCTTATATCTCAACTGTTTCCAAATATTTAAATGTCCGCATGTGTAAGAATTAAATAAATGGTAGCTATTGCTATCATTGTAATTACTGTTATTATTACAAGTATTTTGCTGTCACGGGTACAAAATTTATGTGGTTGCCTGACTCTTAATCCATATGTTTGTAAAACAAGTCAACAGAGTGAAAATTCACCAAAGAAAACCCAAACAGAGAAAGGTCTTTGGAAAGTGGCCACCATAAAGAGCGGTGTTTTTAGGGGGGCTGGCCACCCTGCCACAGCTAAATGGGCCTTCATCACTCAGCACACGGAGCCCACAGCATAATCCAGGCACGTTTGATAAAACTTCTGTCTTCTTTCCAAAGCCTTAAATCAAAGAGAAATTTGCTTGCAGCATCAACTATAATCTTAAAAAAGCAGCACATTAGCATCAACAATGGGATTAATTAGGCTTCCCTGGAAACTGTTCAAACAAAGGATTGCGCAGTTGCCCAAGAAGGTCAAGGTTTTCGTTCTTTTCTGCAGCAGGCCCGCTCTGTGAGGGCCCACTGCTCTGGGGTCTCGTGCCATCCCCGTCACCTGTTCCCAGGGGAGGGGTCTGTGCAGCCGGGCTTTCTCACGGAGGTAGCACTCAGAGGTCCTGCGCCCTAGGACGGGGGGGGGGGGGGGGGGGGCTAATGGAAAGATCGAGGTCTTTGAAGTCAAATACAAGCCCTGCCTTTCACCTCTCAGGGCTTCATTGTCCTGCTCTGTAAAATGGGTGTGATATTCTCCACAGAAGAGCAGGTTGCTGTAAAAGCTGAAAGAAGTAATGTGGTTTTCCCAAACCTCAGTCGTTAGCACATCGCTATCCGGATCTCGCCAAAAGGCTGTACCTGTTTCGATGCTAATGACTGAATATTTGCTTTTAATCAGTGTATTTTAGGGGAAAAGACTATAGTCTTACCCTAAGTAGGAAAAACAGGATTTTCAAATTACGCAACCCAAAACGATTAAAGAAAAAATTTTTAAATTCATGTACCACCAAAAATTACCCTGTTAACCAGTAGGGTATTATTTGAGCCAAGCTTTGGGAAACACTGTAATATTTGCTGTGTGAAAGGAAAATCCCCCGGGGGCACAGACGGGTGGGTCTTTGTTCTCTGATAAAACCTTATTCTCCTTCCTGTCTCCCTCCTCAGCCCATGTCCTCCCACCAGAGGCACCCCACTGGCTCTGGGCAGAGCTGTTTCCTCACTATCTTAATAGGTCCCTCCTCCCTGAGAAGCCCACGTTTATGTACACTGCAAGGGTGCTGCGGAGGGGGACACATCCTCTCCTGCCTGGACCCCCACACGTCATGGGAGGTGCCGGAACCACCATCCCAGCTTTGGTTTGGACTTGGGCACCCTGTCCCATGACTCTCTGAGGGGAGCCAACTGATCTCTTTCTCCCAGTGTTATTTCAAGTATTCCAAGTGGACTAGACTATATTTTCCTTTGAAATTCCTATATTTGGCCTACTGGAACACTATTGTGCTTTTCAACAGATGTATCATCAATTTTAGCTTTTTTCATTGCACATGACAGGAAAATCCTTCCTGGATGTATTTAAGTAAATAATAGGAATTTACTGGCTCACATAACTACATAGTCTGGAGGCTTCAGGCCAGGCTTGATCCAGGGCCAAAATTTTGTGACTAGAATGAACTTCTCTGTCCATTTATTAGCTCTGTTTTCTTCAGTGTGGCTTCCTTCTCTGCAAGTTGTCCCCCTGTGGTCATGAATAACAAATGTGAGCTCTCACGGCTCAGGTATCCAATTACAAAGCCTACGGAAACATGTGAGCCTCACTGAGGCAGTCTTCTTAGCAAATCCTGGAATCTGTTCTGACTGGAAATTTTAGGGTACATGCCGACGCCCGAGTCAATCAATCCCCGTCATGAGGGATGATGCCACTTTGATTACTCAGTCCTGGGTCAGTCAGCTCCTCCAGAAAGACACAGGCTGAATGTGGTGCAGGAGGCGGCCCACCGGAGGGAAACTGGGGCATGACTACAAGCAGAGTGAATGGATATGGGGCAGAAACCACACATATTCAGGCTATCGGTATTATCTTCAGCTGCTTCAAATAGAAAAGCAAAAAAAAAAAAAAAAAGGCTTTAAAAAGTAGAAATAGAGTTCTCTCACATGAAACAAATCTGGAGGTGGGTATTGCAAAGCTGGTATGATGTCGTTAAGAACTTGCATGGAGCTTCTATTCTCCCAGTTATATCCTGGTCCTGGCTGGATGCTAGAGGCATCAGCTGTTATCCGAGTTGGCAGTAAGAGGAAGCAGATAGCTTGTGGGGGAAACAGGAGGCAAACGGGCTCCCTCCCAGCCGAGTTAACCACCACTCCCATCCCAACGAGCATACCTAGTTCCAAGGTATGGAAGGCAGGCTGGATGAGGAAATTCTCACTTCCCCCAAGCAGTGGGATGAATTAGGCCCACCCATCTCTGGTGTCCAGCCTTGAGGGGGTGCTCCGTAAACGTCTGCCGGTGACAGCCATGGCGAAGACGCGTCTCGGGTAGAGAGAATAGAAGGGTAGGTGGCCCTGGGTGTTATCTGAATACGAATGGATGCACGCACTAATAGATCCTCCTGAGCCATGAATTCGGAAATCAGAAATCGTGCATCAGAGTGGATCCACCTGTTTCCGACCATGCTCAGCGCTCCCCGGCAGCACAATCACATGGTGCCGACAAGCAGCTCCGAAGCGCAGCGCCTTCGGAAGCGCTGATTCCTTAGCAAGCCAGCACGCAACTCCACGGCTTCCCTTCCTAGCCTGTGCTAAATGGGCCTTTAAACTGAGATTGTACTGCTGGCGTGGTCACTCGAATTTGCCCTCCACGTGTGTGTTGGCATGGCTCAATGTTTCTAAGGATTTTTACTTTGGATGTCTTTCCATGGTGCCTGCCCATGAGCTGTTCCCGTGGCCTTCCCAGGGGCCGTCAGGAACTACCTGCCCAGCATATGCAGGCCGTTGCTTTCAATGGATTTCAATTCTGGTAGGACTTTTAAAGCTGGGTTGTGGATTTTATCTTTTTTCATTTTTCCAGGACAGCAAAATAGCTGAGTCAGGGTGGAGTTGTACAAAATCGACCCCCTACATCATATTTCTCCAGACCTTATACCTTCAACACTTCTTTCCGTCCTTTGTTCCCCACCCCACCTTGTCCACAGGGTGAACTCCTTCTGTGTTCAAGAACCAGCTGCTCAAATGTAGCACCGCTACCCCCATCTCATCCTGTGTTCTGACCCTCCAGACATCTCTAGCAAAACCCAGCTAGCTACCTGCTCCGGTTCTGGGGCTTTCTCCAAGCTCTGCCATCTTTGACCTTGAATCTTCTTTCTCTCCTCCGGTTCCTGCCCTGTGGCCTTGACTCAAATCTCCAGCTCTGCCTGGTGCCCTGGCTGGAGGGCTGCCCCAGGCTCCAGGACACTGTGCCCGCTCCCAGGCTCTGCCTCCCTGTGGTGTCCAGGGGGTGCGGGAGGGAGTGGGAGATCAGCTTCCCTTAAGGGATTTTGTCCAGTTGCTGGAGGAGGAAGGCCTGCCTAAGAATCTGACCTGATAGAACTAAAAGACAATCATGCTTTCAAAGTGACTTGCAGTTCCCACATTTCATAGGCCAAAGGCCCAGGGTGGATGACTGTTTTATTTAGAAAAATTCATTCTGGGCCCTTTGGGGTTTAAGGCAAAGAAGCTCAGAGCTTTATCTGAGGCCCAGAAAGACACTACATTTCTCTGCATAATCAAGTCAGAAGAATGAGGAACTTTCTCTGGGCAACCAGAAGGCAGGGAGGAAGGGCCTGGGGATCCAGAAAAACAGGGGAAAGGGTCGGGGGAGAAAGAGGGTCCCAAACACAGGGGAGCAGGCTGGGCCATGGGGAGAAGGTGGCCCCAGGAGAGACTCTGTGGAGTGCAGGCGGAAGGTTTGAGAGCAGGGATTGGAATAACTTGTTTCCTGCTCTGAGCTCTAGGGCCTTTATGACAACTCCCCTGCCCGCAAACACACAGGCTGAAGACACATCTGTTAACACGGTCAACATTGGAGGGACTAGGGGTGGGAAGGAAGGGGCAGAGAGGGGCAGTAGCCTCAAGGCAGCCCTGCTAATGGGGGTCACTAATTGTGTTGGGGGCAAGAGAGGCATACGGGACATTAAGAGAATGGAAGACATGAAGACAACCCTCGGGAATTCCCAGAGGAAGTCCTCCAAGTGTGTGATGGGGACTCAGTCCAATTTCTTGGCCATTAAGTGTGGCCCCAGAAGACTGGGGCCAGCAGGGTTCCTTGTTTTTAGTTTAGTTGGAAACCTAGGTAGGGGGCGCCGCCCAGCCCGGCCTCTCCAGAGCCCTCCAGCCTGCTCAGCCTGGGGGGCTCAGAGGCTGTGTGCGCACTGCCCACACTCAGGGTCTTGGCCGGCTGCTGGCTGCTTCTTCCACGAGGCAGAGAGAACTTGACATCACTGCTGGGTCATCTCCAGACTCCAGGGGCTGGTTTCTCTCCTGGTCTCCGGCCCCGCCAGCTCATGTGCCCACAGCAACACAGCTCTCAGCTGCTCGGCTCCACCTAGATATGGGGAGACAAGGAGCCCCCATGGGTGCAGCCGGCGTGTCCTGGAGAAAGTCATCAGGGACCACAGAGGAGGCAGGGAAAGCTGTGGGGTAAGGTCGGGTGTTGATGCCACCCTCCCTCCTACAACTTGGGCACGGCCTGGGCACTCGCCTCACCTGTCCGGCATGGTGTCATCATCTGGAAGAGGTGGGTGGGGATGCCTGCTCTGAGGGTTGTAGGAGGGGATGCAGATGGAGTGCTGGTACAGGGCAGGTGCCTTAGGCAGCACTGTGGGGCTCCAGATGGGCTTCCTGCCCTTGGCAGGACCCCGACCTGTGACAGGCATGCAGCCCTCTGCCCAGCCCCGAGGAGCCGAAGCTGGCTGGAGCTGAGGATGATGTCAGAGCCCCAGCTGATCCTGCTTCAGGTTAGGCCCTGGTGAGGAAAATCCAGTGTTGTCAGCAAAGTAGGCCATCCCCCAGGGTTGGGGGAGGCTGAAACATAAAGGCTCTGAGAACATGAACCCCCACCCACTTCAGCCCAGACCCAGGCCTCCAGCCACCCAGGCCTGCTCAGTGAATGAGATGGAGTTCTGGTAGGCCCCCATACCTGTCATCTTGGGGACAAGCCTGAGCTGCTGCTCACCGTTCCCAGGAGCATGGCCTTAGTTTTCCAGACAGGAGGTGCTAGCTGCCCTATCGGTGAGGCCCCAGGCAGGTGCCCACAAGCAAGAGCTTGGGAATGAGATGGGTCTGGGGCGATCTCTGACTCTGCCACCCCCGTCCAGCTATGGGAACTTAAACAGTCACCTCCTCTTTCTGAGTCTCCGTTTGCTCATCAGAAAAGTGGAGATGCTGCCTAAGAAGGCAGGATAATTAAGTGAACTCATGTTCTTCCCGAGGCAGCGTGGAATCCCTCCAGGATTCGAGCCGGTCCAGGTCCTTGGCAGCTGCACACGCCCGAACACATAATGTGACGGCCTCAGTTACCTGCCCAGAGAAGCCTAGCCCCGAGTACTCTGTCCTCTGCCCTCTCACCGATCCTTGAGAGCGGGGCATGGGGAGACGAGTTGGTCCCCCTGAGAACCCCAGAGTGGGCCTCAGGCCCGGAGGTGAGAGACGCTTGGTACCCCATTAATTGCTCTGCTCTCTCAGCCAGGTGTGGGCATCCTGGCCGGGCAGACAGTTCAGGGGATGAGGTGGTAGGAGCTGAGGTTCAGGTTTAGGGCAGATTCGGTCTACATGGCAGAGTGCTTCAGAGGATGATGGTATTAGAGCAGGGCCAACCTGGCTCAGCTCTGCCCTGATTGGCCATGGGCCCCTGCACCTCAACCATACTGACAGGCTTGAAAGGGTGATGAAAATCTGCAGTGCATCCTAGACTCACACAGGGACTGGCTCCTGGTAAGCCCTAAGAAAGCCTCAAGTTCTTTCACCAGATAGACTTTATTAAGAAGAACAGAAAACCCACCCCAAACTGACTTAAAAACTACCAAAATGAAAAAAAAAAGAAAGAAAGAAAAGAAAAAGGAATTTATTGGCCTTATAATTAAAAAGTCCAGCGTGAACAGCTTCAGGCCCTACGTGATCCAGGGGCTCAAATACCCACAGCCTATGCTCCAGGGTGTCCGGCTCTTGGCTCCATATCCCACAGTCTCTCCATCCCAGTAGCAAATTTGTCCAACAGCTCCTGTGCTCACTTGCTTATACCCTCTCATTTCTACAACCAGCAGGAAAGGTGTAAAGGCTTCCTCTGGGGGCCATAACCATAGCCCCTGGGTTTGCTCCAACCCAATTTGATTGTGTTGGCCCAAGGCCCGTGCCCAATCCTTGAGCTTGCCCGGGAGGGCCTCGGGGATGGAATTTGCTGACTGGCCCAGGGGAGTTCCACTTCTGAGACTGAAAGAGAAGCCCCGGCCAACTGCATGGGGTCAGGACCTGTCCCAAAATTAGAATCAGGAGCTGCTATCGCAAGAAGGGAACATGGCTATCAGACGGGCATACATTGACTCATTACTTCACAACAACTGGAGTCACCTAAATATATTTGTCTTCCAGAGCCAGATCCCTCTGTGGCCTTGACATCGGGAAGGTTCTTCTGTCCCCCTGGAGACTTGACCTCACTCTGGAGTGGCAGGAGGCCTTTGTCCCTGTACCTCAGGACCCTGACAGTCTTCACTCCCATTATAAACCAAGCACCCCATCATATGGTGGAATCGGATCTAACGGAACAGGAGGAAGTCTGCTGTGTTCATCATGGAAATGGCCCCATTCTTGGGGGAGGCTGAATCGAGTGTGTCTTCTTAATCACAGAAATCCAATTATCTTCTCTCCAGAAAGCTGGCGTGTGGAGACCACTTTCTCTAATTAATTGGTTCTATTGCCTGTGGTGGGCCTTTCAGGGGGCCTGAGATAAGAGTTCCGTCTGGGAGGCTGATCAGGGATGAGAGGCCAAGGTGGCCCAAGGCCTCCCATTAGCTGAGCCCAGCGAAGCAGCCATCCCAGGTCAGCTTTGCCGGAGACGGCCTCCCGCTCTCCGCACTAGAACATGTGTTGCCAGCACTCAAGGGAGGGGACCCTGTCTTCCCTTTGTTCCTCACTTTATCCTAAGACCTGGAAAAATGTCTCCACTCTGGAGTTGACGGGCTGGTTGTAAAGGCTAAGTGACTGGCTTAGCGCCATTGCCCGGCCTGTGCGTACACTTCCACATTTTTGCCTTCTGCTCCGCAGGTCCCTCTCTTCTGCCCGCCCCTAGTCCCAGCTAAGTCTTTTTCAGAGAGGACTTCACATGCGCTCTTTGAGTAGCCCAGCCTGGCTGCTGCAGCTGCCCTGACCCCGCCCGCCAGCCTCACAGATGCACCAGGCCTGGCCACTCCAGGCTGGCCATTGCAGAGTATGAAGAATGGCCTCCAAAGACATCCACGTCCTCATGCGCAGAACCTGCGAATGTTACCTTAGGTGCACATCAGGGAGACTGCGTTCAGCTCCCCGCACTTGGCAAGAGGGGCACATACGGCGGAAGATAGAAAATGAGGCCCATTATATGTGGTCCTGACTCCCAGAATCTCCTCTACTCAGCCAAACCCCCAGAATCAGAAGTGAATAAGGTTCCTAACATGCACTGAGCACCCAGTAAATGCCACGTGCCACATGCTTTACGTGCAAGACCTCACTCAATCTTCACAATAAACCTAAAAAGAAAGTACTATTATTTTCCCCATTTTATAGATGAGGAAATAATAGCCTACGATCGCCTTGCTTGCAAGTAGCAGGGCCAGGAGGCGGAGGCCGCTCTTTCTAATTCCAAAGCTGCGGAGCGGCCTCACGTGCCGTCCTGCCCTGTCCTGTCACAGTGCCTTTGTTCTTGCCAGCCGGCCAGCTTTTGACGCTACTTGAAAGTCTAGCCAACGGCGGACTTCACCACCGCATCCTCGCTTGCTCACGGTGGGAGAGGGGCTCGCAAGGACTGGAGAAACCATCGGATGAAGGCATTAGGCCATTCCACTGGGAAAGCCACAGACTTTCTAAAACAGTGCTGACTCATCAGGGCCTTCAAACTGCCAGCTGTGTGGCCATATTTGGCCCAGAGATGTACTATTTCTCTCCATGTGATGGCAATGCTTCCCATGCTTGTTTGCTCTTTTCTTCTTTTTTTTAAAATTTGAATTACTGTATTTCTTTTTTTTTTTTTCCCCTTTTTCTCATTTTAGCCTCCCTGAAATCAAGATGCCTGTTAAAGTCACTGTCGGGGAGCCATCAGCTGTGACACACATGGTTACCTGTGCACATCCCATCGCTGCTTGCAGAATGGGGGTTAGCAGCCTGCAAAAAAATCCTGGAGGCAACAGTGGGGTAAGCACAGAGGATGATCCTGTGCGGCCGAATGCAGATTCCCACAATGCTGGCAGAGAAGCCACACGAAGCAGTTTCTAAACGGGTGGACGGTTCAGAAGAACTTTAACCAGTTCATTTTGCACACGACTTCCTTTTCATGTATGCACAAGCTTGATATATGATAGAAATTTTGTGTCTAAATAAGTCTAAAATAGCTCTTTCTAGACATATAAAATAAATCTTTCATGATAAGAAAGCTCTGTGTCATAGTTCAACTGGTAAAATTTTCTTTCTTAATGGTACATAAAATAATGATGCAGCTTATAATAGATGACATCTTAAATTTGATGAGATATGGCGTTTGTACTCCCCTCCTCCCCAAAAGCTCTCTTGAGCTCCCACCCCAAATCTCAGAAAGTCTGATAATACAGTGGCATGATAGTCATTAGCTAGAGAACTGAGAGGGTGTTGCTCCTTTGGAATGCATTGTATTTTGCACTGAATGCAAGTATATTGCGCTCCAGTTTGCCACAGTCCCCACCACTCCCTACTACCTTACCCTAGACTCTCTTCAATCATTTGCATTATTATCTGGCCTCGGTGGGTACTTGACTCTGTTCCCCCTGAAAACGTTAAGTTCAGTCTTGTCTGACCAGACAAGATCCATTTATGGCCCCAGCAGCAAAAATTAGTCTCTGATGATTTCCTTAGATATACTGGGCAGGGAGGAGAGATGAATTCAGAACCAAGAGCTGCTTCAGGGCAACAACACTTAAGAGCGCCCCTTCCAAGGCACACTTTCTTGGCAGTATACCAGTATCCTATCCAGTTTCATTGTTAGGCCACTGACTGGCCTCCCAGCCAACGGATCAGACAGCGATCTCCAACCACTCGATGCCTGTCACACCTGTCCTATGAGCATCACAGAGGCATCCAGGCTGACACTGAGCAGAGGATGCAACCAGGCTCAAGCTGAAATCCCTGCTTCCCTCTGCATCTATTCATTCATTTGCAAATTTCTGCTGAGCGCTGCTCCTCTAGGCAGCAGGCTAGGCAATGGGAGGTAAAAATGAAATGCATTGTTAATGGGGGAGAAGCAGGCACAGAAAATAATAACGTGGGGAGTCAGTGTCCTAAGACAAGGAGAGAAGTGACAGGAAAAGTAAGGGTGATTATTTCTATTTTGGGATGTCAGAGAGAAGCTACAGCAAGGGATTTCGAAAGCAAGTTTTCAAAAGATGAATACTTGTCTGGAGGCCGAGCAGGGGAAGGCGTTCTAGACTGAGGAGGCAGAAAGTATACTAGTGCTTCCAGGACAATGGGCAGCGTGGGGATGACACGGGGTGGCTGGGGAGTCTTGGCGTTTGGCGTTTGGGCCTTGTCCTGCCTGCCAAAAAGAGGCTTTTAATCGTCCAGGTGGAGGGACACCACGAGAGACAAAATCAGAGGGAGGGGGGAGGGTGGAGGGTGGGTTGGGGGGACCAGACGGAGGTAGAAGACAGGAGGTGGACAAAATGGTTCCATGAGAAGAGTGATGTAGTCATGGGAAAGACTGCAAGGAGGGAACATATTTAAGAGTATTATTCTCTACCATTCAAGCTTTCGGATCCGACTATGTTTAGAGAGTGTTTTAGATACAGTAACACTTGTGATAAACCCCCAAACCTCAGCGACTTAAATTATCTCTCACTTATATAAAATCCAGTTGGTGACAGTACTCCACATAATCATTCAGGGACCCAGGCCCTCCTTTTTGAGCCTCTACTGTCCCCAAGGCCCTCAGAATCCTGCCCAAGCGGGTGAACAGGAACAACGAGAAAGGGTTCCCCGTGCAAGGAGTTTCTTGGGCCAGGCCTGCCAGGAGTAGCGATAGGGCTTCCGCATCCCATTGGCTAGAAGTCAGTCACATGACCACAACGAGCTGCACAGGAGCATGGGAAATGTGTCTAAGCTGTGTGTCCAGCGGAGGGCGGGTGCAGAGCAGGGACGGGGCAGCAGAGGTGGGGAGGACGCGGGGTCAGGGACCAAGAACATCGCCACTTTCACAGAAGATGAAAAAGAGGAATCTCTTAATAACTCCCCAGTTTCTAAATTGAGCCGGCACATGAATGGTGATTCCTTTTACCCCTGAGAAGATGACTGGGGGGCAAGATGGACACATGATAAGTTCACAGACCTAGTGGGTATTTGGATAGAACTGGATATACCGGTCCTTAGTTCAAGGTCAACTTGAGCCAAAGTGAGGTTTTGTGAGCATCGAAGAGAAGCTCAAGTCTTACTGTCTCTGCTCTCAGTCTTGAGAGGCATCAATCCAAGGGCAGTTACCGGACAAAATGGAGCCGGCCCAGTCTGGTCTCATCATCCCTGTGCTCTTCACAATTGCCCCAGCCAAACAGAAGCCTCCATAAGGAATGCCAACTGTTCGAACAGTGTGGATCAAGTCTCATTTATCTCTGAAGTCTCCAAGGGGAGAGAACAAGGAGGGCCTAAAGTCCAGAAATGTTACAGCCATCCTTCCTTTTTCTGTATGTCCTCTCATTTTCCTCCTTCATTAAACTGCATGCATATGGGAATCACTAGGGCTCACGGGACCTCCCCGGTTCCCTGAGTTCATTAAACTCACAAGGAACAGGAGATGCCAAGAGCTGCAGTTTGGTAAAGAAGTAAAGGGGTTGGATTTCATCGGGGAAGACAAAGGGAAGACCAGGGCTCCAGGCGGGGGGAGCCTGTGAGGTGCAGGTCCAGACCATTCAGAGGAGACACAAGCCAGTTGGAGAGGCAGATGTCCCAGGTCAGAGTCATACTTCCTTAATGATTTGCATGGCAGTCCCCTCCTCCGCAACAGTCCAGTAGGTCACATTCCAGAAGAGGGTCCCATTTGTCCCTTTGGGCAATTCTGCCCAAAGCCTGGGCTTCACATCTGCCAGCCTGTGGAGCTCCTGCCCTGCAGCAGGTGGGCCTTGTGCAGACAGTGTTGAGTACGACACGTATTTCCTCGAGGCGGCCACAGTCTACACAGGGAGGCCCAGGTGAGGAGGGTGAAGAGGTGGGTGGCAGCAATAGTGACACAGTCACCGTTCAAGGTGAGAGGACATGTTTTGTTGGTACCCGGGTAGCATTAGGACGGAGGTCCAGGAACACCCCCGTCCAGCCCTGGTGTCACCTTCACCCCTACGGGGTTCTAAAGCAGGAGACCAGTGTGCAAGGAGCAAGAGCTAAACCGGAAGCAAGAAACGCTTAATTGGGCAACAGTCTAACACCAACAGCTCCCTTGACCCACCCTGATGAAAGCAGAGCTTTCTGGCAAAACCTGGGCTGAATCATGCAGCATCGTTGGAGGCCCCAGTAAGCTTCTTCCGCATCAGACTACCCCCTTTCCAAATCTCAGTCTTGGACCAGCATGAGCTGGGGCTGATTCACAGAAAGAATGATGGCCAGGCTCCTGAGCACATCTGCCCATGCAGCTGCCTGGGGAAGGAAGAAACTGGCGGGTTTGGCTCTTAAGGATCGGCAACCTCTCCTCTCTTGAGGGGGTGGGGGGCCGGCTGGAAAGGAGCTGGGGAAAGGAGTGGTACAACGGGAGAAGTTCTTTCTACAGCTTTTGTTCTTCCTTTTCCGGTGTGCACTGAGGGCGGATACTCAAGCCAGAGCTCCCAGAGATTGTGTAACCTCGCCTGTGTCACACGGTGGCTAAATTGTGGAGCGAGATTCAAGCTCCAACAAATCAGTCACTACTCTGTGCTCCATAACGCAGTAAGCAGCTGTCCCAGGGGGCTGTGCAAGGAGCTTTGGAGTCAAGTGAAGAGTGTCAGCAGTTCAGCAAGGAAAGGGAGACAGAAGCAGAGCCATTTGACCCGGATGTCCCAAGTGGGAATAAAAGGAAGCGCATTTCTGGTCGGGGGACCAGGGCGAAGGCAGGGAGTCCGGGGCATTTTTCTCCAGCAGCAAGTCTGGGACCCACACCCAAGCCCGGAGGGAGATCCAAGAGGCAAGTCAGGCTCCAGACACAGTACCAGGGAGTTTCTATTTTGTTCTGTAGGGGCGGGGGAACCACACCAGAGGCTTACTGGGAGCAAAGCAGGGTTGTCCCACCAGTGATCTGAGCAGCGCAGAGGATGGAAAAGGCTGCAGGAGCGTTGACAGATGAGGAAGAACCCAGAAGCAGGGCCCTGGCAATGGGGATGGAGAGGGGTTGGCCAGTGTGAGGCGCCTTTGCCAGGAGAGGTGACTGATGAGGAGGCAAGGAGAGGGAATGAGGGGGACAAAGGGAGACTCTGAGACTACAGGTAGGGGCCCCCAAACGTAACACGTTAATACAAGCATCAGAATGAAGGAAGCGGGACTGGGTCGAGGAAGACAGGATGAGCAGACATGTTTGGAATCACCCAGCACCTGCTGAAAGGGGACCATATTCCTCTGCTCCAGGACACGTGTTCTCTCACACGGCAACATCTCCGAAATTGGAATGCGTTTTATGCGTGATGTGTCCAGAAAAGCCACGTGTCATCGTTTTGTTGGCAGCCTTTTCTCTTCCTTAGAGAAACATGTTTTCACGGCCCATGGTGTCTTAGATTTTCTGGAACGGAATGATGAGCTGGCGAGATGGCTGGGCGTGGCCTGGGGTCTAGAATACCCATCTGCCCTCCCCGCTGCTTTGTGGCACTTACGGGACCTGGAGCGCAAGTACCCTGTCTTCCTGGGACTCGGGGTGCTGATCTCTAAGGTGGGGCCACCAGCTGGTTCAGAAACTTTCCTCTAAGTGCAATGAGCTATCCTGGGCTCGCTGGTTAAGCTCAGGAAGTTTGGCATTAAAGTGACTCTAGGATTAAACCATTTTTCAGGCAGTCCTCCCTCTGCCGAGTGTACGCATTGTCTTACCCATGAAAAAGCCACCAAACAATCCAAAAATCTATCAGCTGGTGAATGATTTTTTTTTAAAGTGCATACCCATATAATGGAATACTATTTGGCCATAAAAAAGAAGGAAGTACAGCGACATGCTACATCTTGGATGAACCTTGCAAACATGCCAAGGGACAGAAGCCAGACACAAAGGACCACATATTGTAGTTCCATTCATATGAAAGATCCAGAATAGGCAAATAGAGACAGAAAGATTAGTAGATTAGTAGTTGACAGGGGCTGGGAGGTTTGGTGGGTGCAGGGTTTCTTTTTGGGGTATTGAAAATGTTCTCAAATTGATAGTGGTGAATATAGTAATATATAAAATATTATATACTATATAAGATATAGTAAGTGGTGAATTTTACACTCCAAATGGGTGAACTGTATTCAGTAAACTTTTTTAAAAAGCCACTCTGCCTCTGTTTTGGAATGCCTCCCTTTCTTTCCAGCTGGCAGGTAAGTCCTATAAAATTCTAGATGTTTACTTGAGCTGTGGACTTGGGACATAGGAGAAGGAGTCCTGAGCCACGGTGGACCTGAAGGCCTCTGTGGAGAGTGCTGGCGGGGTGATGAGGGGAGGCCTTCCAGGAGGAGAGAACCTGTCTCTCTGGCTCATGCCCTCCCAGCCTCCCCATGTCACAATTCCTATCCCTTTGGGGGAGTTGTGAGTGAGAGGCAATGGAGGGAAAATCACAGAATGTCTCAGAGGGAGGAGAAATGTTTTTGCAACCCTTCTGCTTCAGAAGGTCTGTCCTGGGACAGGGCACTCTGGCCATACTGAGGCATGGGTGAAGGTTTGCTGCTGCTGGTCTGGGTTTGAATCTTGGATTTCCCATCTTCTGTGTGACCTTGTAGTACATACTCAACCTCTCTGTGCTTCCGTCTTCCAATATGTAGAAAGGGACTAGGGATCTTGTCTGAAGAGGTTTTTGTGAACAAGGCCAAGACTGGAACAAGAGGGGGCAAAATTTAAGAAGGCACTCACTTGGGGCACCTGGGTGGCTCAGTCAGTTAAGCGTCACCTTCGGCTCAGGTCATGATCCCAGGGTCTTGGGATCGAGCCCCGCATCGGGCTCCCTGCTCAGCCGGAAGTCTGCTTCTCCCCTGCCTGCCCTTCCCCCTGCTTCTTGTGCATGCTCTCCCCCACTCTCTCTCTCTGTGTCAAATGAATAAATAAAATCTGGAAAGAAGGAAAGAAGGAAGGAAGGAAGGAAGGAAGGGAGGGAGGGAGGGAGGGAGGAAGGAAGGAAGGAAGGAAGGAACTCTCTTTTAACTGTGTACCCAGCAAGCGCTCCTTCGATTTGCTGCCCAACCCCTCACTGGCCCCACCCTAGTCTCCGTCAGGTTTCTGGAGATTGAAGTGCTTTGCCCAGTGCCTGGCAAACAGGGAGCTCTCAGGGAGGGTCGGCCCACATAACAATTGTCGTGAAGGAAATCTCTTAAAATTCTGAGAGTTGGACTTTCTTTCCATTGCCTTATCTTCTAAGCTACTCTATGATTCCAAAGGGCTGTGAGAGAATCGGGTCCGGGTGGCCTAGGTTACCGTGATGGCAGTTCTACTCTGTACTCTGTACTCCGCAGGGCCAGCAAGAAGGGCGGGGGGCTGGGCGGGGCAGTGCCACCCGCAGAGGCCTTTCTTCTCACCCCCCCAACACCCATCCTGTCTTCCCCAACACAGCCTCAGCCAGCTCCTCCCTCCACCCCTCCCTCCTGTAGGGATATAACGTTCTCTGAGATATTTACACATTTGAAACTTCTTAAACGGGGGAAAAAATGATCAAACTGGAGCCAAAATGCCTTGGGGAGAGAGGCAAACACTCCAGCAATTAACAGCCCGGGAATCACAGCTTTGCTGGCAGTCCACACCCCGCGCGGAAGCCTGAGATCTGGGGGCTGCCTTTGCTCGCCACTGCAGAGAACACAGCGGGAAGTCATTCTGGTTCTTTCCCCAACCCCCTCCTCCCCTCTCCCTTCCCCCTTCCTTCATCTTGTTTTAGCATAGTTTTCATGTTTCATTCGATTTGTGCATTCTTTCCATTTCCATTCTTTTTCTTTTTTAATTTTCTTTTTAAGATTTTATTTATTTGAAGGAGAGAGAGAGCACGAGCAGGGGCAGAGGGAGAAGCAGGCTTCCCGCTGAGCAGGGAGTCCGATGCGGGGCTCCATCCCAGGACCCTGGGATCATGACCTGAGCTGAAGGCAGATGCTTAACCGACTGAGCCACCCAGGCGCCCCTGTCATTCTTTTTCAGTCAGCACATTGCATGCATTATTTCATGTAACTCTCCCAGTTATCTTCCAAGATGGAAGCTATCCCCACCTTACAAGTGAGGGAACTGAGGTTTGGAGATGAATAACATGCAATTCTCAATCCCAAGGGATCCGGTCACAGGGGAGATGACCACACCAATATCCCCATATAGACGTAGGGGAAGGAATGACATCTCCCCAGTGTGTCCACTCAGGCCTTTGTTAGCATCCCTATTTTATGGATAGGGAAATAGAACTCCACAAGACTTTAAGAAATTTATCTTTGGTCACCGAGCAGGGTAGAGGTGTCGTTGGAGTAGAAGCAGAGTCTGGGGAGGTTTCCTGAAGTTGTAAGAGGCCGGGATGGTATCTCCTCTCCAGGGAATATTGACTGGACTTTGGACACAATGTTGTCATGGCTACTCCAAGCATCCGAGATGAGTAATGTGGGGCCTCTCTCTTGGTGGCTGCTGACCACAAGCGCAGAGAACAGCTGTCTGTGTATTGCTCTGCCTGCCCATGCATGCCCCCCTCTGCTGGGAACAGCACCTGCATCTTCACTTGGGCAAATCCCTTCCCCTAGGCTCTGTCCATCGGCTTTGGGCGAAGCTAATGCCTCTCCTGGCTCAAGAGATGGGTGTATGACCAGGGGTGGCCAAACAGAGCACCCTATCTCTTGACCCCATAATTGGCCCAGAGATGGGCATGCAATCTGCCCGGAACTGAGATGGGAGTTACTGAGCAGGGAGGCAGGACTGCCTGCTGATGTTGCCATATGAACCTGGAGCCAAGAAATTCCCTTTACTGACTATGCCTTTGAAACACAAACAGTCCTGACAAGTGCAGGTAGATTAGGTACACATAGTTGGGACAGGCATCAGACCCCGGCGGGACAGATCAGAGAGTGGAGTTGCTTAGAGAAGGAAGAAGTGGAGAGCTGTCCAGGATGGGAAGATCTGAGGTGGACCTTGAAGGCAGAAGGATCGTGCCATGTTTGGGGCTGGAGTAATCATAAAAAACTAAGCCCATTCCCACAGTGTGGCTGCTGTGGGACTTTTCCACCTCACCTCACCCCTCACTGCCCCTCCAGACTCCCTTGATAAAGGCTCATTGTACAGGCCTCGCCTGATTCTCTCACCGTCTCAACTCAGACCTTTCCCAGAGCCAGAGTATCCATTCGGCACAGAAGGCGTGGTGCCCTAAAACCATCATGTATGCACAAAATATTTTCCATTTAACATAGTATATATACACAGTGGAATGTTATTCAGCCATGAAAAAGAAGGAAATTTGCCGTTTGTGACAATGCAATGAACCTGAAGAGCATTAAAATAAGTGAAATAAGCCAGACAGACAAAGACAAACACTGTATGGTGTCACTTATATGTGGAATCTTAAAAAAAAAAAACAAAAAAACACGCCAATTTCATGCAAACAGAAAATAGAATGGTAGTGGCCAGGAACTAGGGGGAAATGGGGAAAGGCAGGTCAAAATGTACAAGCTTTCAGTTACAAGAAGAGTAAGTTCCGAAGATCTAATGTGCAGCATGGTGACTATTGTTAACCATATGGTATAGACTTGAAAGTAGCTGAGAGTAGATTTCAAGTGTTCTCAACACGCGCACATACACACACACACACACATAAAGTTGACTATTTGAGGTGATGGATGTGTCATCTTTCTTGATCTTGGTAATAGTTCCACAATGTATTATGTATCGCAAATCATGTTGTACACTTTAAATATATACGATTATATTTGTCAATTATTCCTCAATAAAGTTCAGAGGGAAAGTTTTCTTTTTACTTTATCTTAAAATATGAAAAAAATTATAATGAATATATAATTATGAATCCATTGTGAATTATATTGATTCTTTTACCAACATACCCACATAGTCATAAAAATTTTCTAATATATATAAATGTTTTGATGGAGGAAGGGGCCTCGGGAGGTGAATCACAATGTGATTCTGTCCATTTCCCTCAGGGAAGCATTTCCTGGTGCCCCAGATCGCAATAGACGTCTCCATCCCTCTCTGGGCATTTATCATTGATTTTTATAAAGTAAAATTTTTTAAATATTTACCTTTGTTTTTATAATTGCTCGTCATTTCTCTCACCAGCATACATACTTCATGAGTGTAAGGGTTGTGAGCATCTTGCACGCTGATGCGGTTGAATGAGTGAATGAATTTTGTCCTGAAAAATGCCTAAGCTGCTTCTGCAGCTTTTCATCCTGTGAGCACCAAGACGTCTCTGTGGCCTCCGGCCTCGGGGGACCACAGCTTCCCGTCTTGTCACCCTCGGGAGGAACTGACTGGTTAGGAAAGTCAGCTGCTGGTGGTTCTCTATGGAAAGAGAGCCCCGCGTCAGTTGCAATTCTATTTCTTTCATGCTATCTTCATATTATTGAGGCATATGGGATTAGGGTGTAACTTCAGGCAGATTTATCTACATTTGGGAATAGGATTTGTATGGGTTCCTCCCTCCCTCACTTATTGAAGCTGACACCTTCAAGGTTTATTGCCTAGAAATTTGCTTAACCCCGGAGTTATTTTTCTTGATGTTCATTTGTGAAGTCCTTGTAACTTTGGTTGATTTGTTCATCCACTCATTTACTTATTTAATAAATATTTATTAGCACCTATCTTGTGGGTGCAGTAGACTTGACTTAAATGGAGAGTACTGATTGGAAAAGAGCAAGGTCCTTACAAATGTCCTTCTCTCCCAGCCCCCCCTCCCTCTGGCTGCCCGCAGACAATTTCTGCTGACAACCTCTTCCCTACAGCATCTGCATCCTCATGTCATTCTCTCCCTTTCCTCTTGAACTGCTCTGAAAACTCAAAAATCTTCTCCCTCCGTTAAGCAGAATAATTCACTTCTCTCCAGCTCCTGCTTCGTCTGACAAGATTCATTTCACTTCTCTCCAGCTTCACTTAACAGGTCCATTCCTTTCCCTTTTTGTCTTTTCATTCTCCTTTGAAAGAATTGGTGAACATAAATAGAAAACCAAGTTCTGTTACATAGGTATTTGTAGTCTCAGGACTCCATTTTAATATCTTTTTTATGGATTTTTGTTTTCAAACAGAAATACTATAGGAAAGAGAAATTTATCAGTGACTTTATCTGCATACATCCTGGGATTCTAAAGCCAAAAGATGAGTGAAATTCAAAGGAAAAAGGCCCCCCCCCCCTTTCAAGAGGTTTTGGACCTTGGATTTGGGAGAGTGTCGGTGGGGAAGAGAATAACCAATAACAATAAAGAGAATGGCGTGCCTTGCCTAACTGAATTGTTCAGTGTCTCCTTCAGGAGAGGCATGATCCAGCCACTCTAATAATGTAACCTCGCATCTTACATTTCTGCCTCCTCAGAATGGTTTCAGTCTCAAAGGCTCAGGGTTGCAAGTTGCCTGACAGCAATTTCCTGGGTTGTGTGCTTCCATATGCAAATCTAGTAGTAAAGAAAATCTGCCTCACTAATTAACATGAACCAGTAACCTAAGGGTGAGCCGTGTTGACTCTGACTGGCCCAAGTTAAGTTGTATGTCCCTCCTTGAAGCTATCACTGTGGCCAGACAAAAGCCAGAAGGGCTCAACCTTGGAGCCGTGGGTGGAGTCAATCTCACCTAAACTTCAATAGCCAGGAAATTTAGGTACACGTGGGGAAGGAGATTGGAGACGGCAGAATTATCTAATCTACGGGTATCCACAGAAGGTGCGTCTTGGGAATGCGTTCCACACGGAGGGAATGATATAGCTAAGGTCTCAGAGGTGAGAAAGAAATCCTGGGGGCTGAAGAAGGTTTTGGATACTTCTCTTCCTTCCCTATCCCCTGACTCTTCAGCCCAGTCCCTCCAGTACCCCAAGCCCCCGACCCTCCATCCAGTAGTCTTATCAACTCGTCATTGTTCCTTACTCCTTCACATCCCATCTTCCCTCTTCGTAAATGCCATGGTCAATCATGACAACCCTTCCTTTACAACATCCTCAACCCTCTTGCCCTGAGACTGTGGTTCACCTCCAGGTTGTTCCAGCTTAGAAGGCAAAAAAACGGCCTGAATTTCCTCATGTGGCTGACTCCATAATCAGGGCATTTGTTGGCTCAACGAGTATATCCGTTTCCCATTGCCGCTGGAATCAATGACCACAAACTCAGTGACTCAAAACCATTTAAATTTGTTCTCTTATGGTTATAGCCCAGTCTCACTGGGCTAAAAGTCAGTTTCTTCTGGAGGGTCTGAGGGAAGAAGCTGTCTCCTGACTTTCCAGCTTCGGGGGGGCCGCCTGCGCTCCTCAGCTGCCGGGCCCCTTTCTCCACCTTCCTTCAAAATGCGTCACCTGGGTCTCTGTTTCTAGCTGCTGCCGGTTTCCCCTCTGACTGATTCTTCCCATGCCAACTTTACCAGGAGCACGGGAAGCAAATCAGCCTGCTAGGAGCATCTTACGTCTCAAGACCCTTCACTCCTGCAAATCTGCAAAACCCTTTTGTCACATAAGGTAACGCTCACAGGTTTTGGAGATTAGAATGTGAACATCTCTGGGGGGCGGGGGGGAGCAGCATTTGTCAACCTACCACAAGGACCGAAAAATTACTGGTTTTCCCATGGATCTGGAAGCTGCCTTCTAGTCCTCACGCGTTAGCTGGGAAGGGAGAAGTTCTGGCCAGCCCCCAGGCTGGGGTCTGTATGGCTGGTGCTGGGCCGTAGGCAGGCTCGAGGTAAAGCTCACGCAGCCTAGCACATAGGGAAAATTGGGGAAATCTTACATTGGCATGCAGCATTAGTCCAGATAAGCAGGGTTACATTGACATCCCTCACAGTTACTCAAAACTCAAAGACTCCATACAGCAAAGACCAGTTTTATGCTATTTGCCAAGTCCAGTGGGCTCTGGGCATCTTTCCTGGGAGAATGATTGGCAACTCAGCAGTTCGGGCTGCTTTGAGCTTGTGGCTGCACCGTCCTGACACAAGGTCCCCTCCACATCTGCCATGTTCCAGGAAGAAAGAAACCAGAGAAGGACTTTTCAATATCTTGGCCCAGAAGGGATACTGTCACTTCCCTTCATGTTTCACTGGCTAGGACTGGTCGTATGACCATAGCCAACAGCAGGGGACTGGGAAGAGCAGGGTGCTGTGCTTTGAAAGGGAAACAGAGCCAGACGTCGGTGAACACCACACTGGCCCCCCACACGCGCCGAGGGTGCAGATCAGCTGGCAGGTACCCATGGAGGGGGGACACAGGCAAGAAGCAGAGATGTTGCAAGAGCACTCTACGAGCAGGGCTATGCCACTGTTCCCCTGCACCTCCCCCAACGACCCACTGTTTTGACATCTGCCAGGAATGCCAAAGGTAGACCTAGGAGAGGGAAAGAGAATTTTCCTTTATCTTCAGATTTCACAGTTCTAATTACTCTCCTGCCTTCCTCTGCCAGGGGCATGAGTACAAATCAGAATTATCTAAAGAACTCAAAGAGGAATTTAGCCTTCAGACTCTAAATGCATAGCGTTCTTGGATTCCCACTTCAACAAGGCAGAGGTTATTAAAAAAATGAATTTTGCTTTACGTCAGAAAGTTCAAAACAAGTGAATTCACAAAGAGAGCTCTTGGCAAAAGCTCCAGGTTTGGAATTAGACAGCCATCGGGGAGAGAATTCTAGCTCTTGCCCTGTCCCCATGTAATCTCTATAAGATGAGCTTTTCCCCGTCTAGAATATGAGCTGGTAACATGTGCCCTGCCGGGTGGTGGAGATCAGATGTCTCGCACACACCCACGTGGCCCCTGCCTGTGCTGCCTAGGGTGTATGTCTTTCCTTCCTCTGCTAAGAGTTCTCAACCTACAAGGGTTGTATTGGTGATAGACCAGACACATGGGGAGGATTAACTGAGATTTTTCTTGACCTTGCATTTCCTTAGTAGCCTTGGTCCCCACTCATCCCCACAGCTCAGGTGGGCACACTGTGCTCCTCACTTCTGAGAGGGAATGCCAAGCAGAAGCGATTTAGCTTCAGAATTTGAGGCCTGGGGCGCCTGGGTGGCTCAGCTGGTTAAGCGACTGCCTTCGGCTCAGGTCATGATCCTGGAGTCCCGGGATCGAGTCCCGCATCAGGCTCCCTGCTCAGCGGGGAGTCTGCTTCTCCCTCTGACCCTCCCCCCTCTCATGCTCTCTCACTCTCTCATTCTCTCTCTCAAGTAAATAAATAAAATCTTTAAAAAAAATTTGAGGCCTTATGGAGAACGTGCAACAATTCTAGAAAATGCAATAAATGCAGGAGAATGCAGCTGAGAATCAGAAGAACTAGATCCCCACCAGCAAAGCCAGACCAAGATTCTCCTGGGTGTGGGAGGAGGAGTTGGGGCAGAAGAGAGGAGAGGTTAGAAGTCAGTGGGTCCCCTAGAAGGCTTGCTGTGGATCCTCTCCAGAGCAGGGAAGAAGATGGAATCCCCAGATCTGGTAGCAGTGGGCACCAGCTAGAGCCCTGGGAGGTGACACCCCCAGAGCTGTGAGGCTATCTGGCATGACTGGACGAAAGGTCTCTCAGCAGTGCCTGAGAGTAGCTCAAAGATGTGTAAAGGGCTTTTCATCTGGAGTGGTGGCTGATGGTGCGCACAGCCTGCTACCTCACTGCCTCGTTCAACTCCCTGATAGCTGTCCCACCTCTACTGTAGATTAGGTCTGCAAGGTGCCACCCCTTCCCCCAGCTGCCTTGCAGGGCGCAGAAGAAGGCTTTAGGGGGAGGATGTATCTAGTGGTAAGAAGGGCTAGGGACGGGTCTGCTTCTTCCTGGGCAGCTGGAAGGAGATTTACAGTTTCCAGTCCCCACACTGCAGGGCCAAGTGGCCGGCAGCATAGAGTGTTGCGTTTCCACTGAGTGAGTCCTAAGGTGGTCCCTATTTCTCCTGGCTGCATTGTCCCTGGATGTGAGACACCTACCTCTGTTCTCAGTTCTTTCTAGAGAGTCTGTGCAACTTTACACCTTCTGATAAATCCTGCTCTAGGGTGGATTCCGTCCTTGGCAGCTGGGACGCTGACGGGCACGATAACTAAGTAGGAGCTCGTGTGCTCAACAATGAAGACAAGGATGTCCCAGTGAGTGCCAATGGTGAGGACCAGAACATTTCATCATTGCACTGTTCAATCTCTCCACTTCGACATCGCTCCAGGGCAAGCAGTGGCCACTGAATGAACTGTGAACCCCTTTCCATCACTTAGCAGACTGGTAACTCCAAGCGGACAGTAAATAGTTCCATCATATTACAGAAAGCCATGTCCACCTCATGCTTCCATCAGTGGTCTGAGATTTATACCCAGCAACGATGGTTGGCTTCACAAAGAACAGGCCACGTAAAGATTTCTAAATCTCCACCTCACATTCTTAGGTGGCTTCTATCAAAAAAAAAGGAAAAGAGGGTGCCTGGGTGGCTCAGTTGGTTAAGCGACTGTCTTCAACTCAGGTCATGATCCTGGAGTCCCGGGATCAAGTCCCACATCGGGCTCCCTGCTCGGCAGGGAGTCTGCTTCTCCCTCTGACCCTCTTCCCTCTCGTGCTCTCTGTCTCTCATTCTCTCTCTCTCAAATAAATAAATAAAATCGTTAAAAAAAAAAAGGAAAAGAAAAGAAGAGAAGAGGAGGGGAGGGGAGGGAAAAGAGAAGAGAAGAGAAAACCAGAACATAAGGGATGGCAAGAAGGATGTGGAAAACTGGAACGTTTGTGCATTGCTGGGAGGAATGTACCGTGGTGCAGCTGCTGGGGACCACAGTAAGATCATTCCTCAAACAATTAAACATAGGACTACCATACGGTCCAGCAACTCCACGTCTGAGTATGTGCCACAAAGAATTAAAAGCAGGATCTTAAAGAGATATTCACATACTCGTGTTCACAGCAGCATTATTCATGATAGCCAAAAGGTCAAAGCAACCCAAGTGTCCAGTGACAGATGAGTAAAGAAAATGTGGCATACACATACAAAAATCGAATATTATTTAGCATCCATAAAAAAGGGACATTCTGACACCTGCTATAGCTCGGGTGAACCTTGAGGCCATTATGCTGAGTGAAATAAGCCAGTCAGAAAGAGGCAAATACTGCATGATTGCACTTAGATGAGGTAGAGTGGCCACACTCAACAGAGACAAAAAGTAGAATGGTGATTGCCAGGACGGAAGCAGCAATGGGGACTTGGGGTTTAATGGGCACAGTTTCCATTTTACATGATGGAAAGTTCTGGAACAGCTGCACAACAGCAAGAATACACTTAATACCACTGAACTGTACCCTAAAAAATGGTTCCGTTATGTGTGTTTCACCGCAGTTAAAATTAAAAAAAAAAAAAGGTCTAAACTGTTCATCAAGAGCCATTGGCTAGACTCCCAGAGCGTGAGCACTGACCAGAGCCTCAGAGGTCCCCCTTATTCCCAGAGGGGAAATCTGAGGCCCAGAGAAGGGAGGGGACAGACACTATGCTTCAGGTCGGTGCTCTTTCTACTCCCCACCTCCCGCCCCAGCCGTGTGACAGACAACCAGGTGACTGACACGATGTCCCCACCCTGGGATGCTCTGTGCCGCCTTACCAGGCTCTGCTCTGACCCCTGGCTGCTGGGTAATTGATGATGACTCACAAACCAGGCCAGAATAGGAAGCAGCAGGCCCAGACACTAATTAGATCTTCTCACTCCTGAAAGGATGTGCTGGAGCCTTGTTCTTAAGACGGCCACCAGCAAAGAAACGACATCGTGCAAATGAAACAGCCACCTCCCCCGAGCTCTTACTGGGTGCCAGATCCTTTGTGTACGCTGTCACCTCTAATCCCACCCCCAGCCTGGGAAAACAGTTGTTATTATTATGTCATCCCAGAAATGTGGAGCAATTTATCCAAAGCCTCACGGCGGCGGCGGCCATGGGATGGGGCCGGGACTCTGCTGGGTGTTGAACTAACTCAACAGTCTGAGCCATGTAAGGCTCGAGAGAATATTGCCATGTCTTAGCCCTCCTACTGGGTAGTAGAGTTCAGGGACAATTGTAGTAAGGACAGCAGCTACAGGTAAGTAATCAATTCTAGTTTTGACAGAGTGGTTTATTTCTACAGAGAGATGAATTTATGGGCTTCCTCTTTCCAAGTCATTCCTCTGGGAATCATTTTCAGGGAAGCGCCAGCTTTACAAAAATTTGTGGACTTCTTTGTATGGAATTGTTTGCTGAGAATGAATATATATATATATGTATATATATATATATATATAAAGATTTTATTTATCTATCTGACAGAGAGAGACACAGCGAGAGAGGGAACACAAGCAGGGGGAGTGGGAGAGGGAGAAGCAGGCTTCCCGCCGAGCAGGGAGCCCGATGTGGGGCTCGATCCCAGGACCCTGGGACCATGACCCAAGCTGAGGGCAGATGCCTAACCACTGAGCCACCCGGGTGCCCCGGGAATGAATATATTTGTCTGATTATCTTCCTCAAAGCAAAGTACAGAATATTAGAATCAGAGTATTGTTAGAGATCATTGTATCCACTCCTCTCCCCAGTCGAGGCCAAGGAAGGTTAAGAGGCCTCCAATTTATGGCAGAAGTGGGAGAGAACCCAGTTCTCCGACCATCCACTCGGCTGAATGGCCTTGGCCTTGGACATATAAGACACTGGAAAAATCTCTTTGGTGGCTAAAGTCAGTTCCTTCTTGGGTTCCAAACTGCGGTCTTCTGGGTCTGCCAGGGAGCAGACTTAAATCTCTCAGACGTGAAGCCGCAAGCCTCTGACGTGAGCCAAGTACTTGTAGTCATCTGTGAAGAAGGGATCATTACCCCCATTTTGTGGATGAGACGATAGCCTCTGAGAGGTGACCGGCCCCCCAACCCTTGCCCAGAATACCAGCAAGTGGGTGAGTGTATTATTTTTCCAGGGCTGCTGTAGCAAAGTACCATAGGCTTGGTGGCTTAAAACAACAGAAATGTATTTTATTTATAGTTCTGGAGTCTGCAAGTCCAAAATCAAGATGTAGGCAGGTTGTTTCCTACTGAGGCTTGTGATAGAAAATCTATTCCAGACCTTTCTCCTTGGCTTATAGATGACTGTCTTCCCTCTGTACACATCTCTGTATCCAAATTTCCCCTTTTATAAGGACACCAGACATGTTGAAATAGGGTCCAGCCTAATGACCCCATTTTAACTGAAACAACTCTTTAAAAATGTTGTCTCCAAATACAGTCCCATTCTGAGGTACTGGAGGTTAAAACTTCAATATATGAATTTGGGAGGGACACAATTCAACCCATAGCAGTGAAAGAGCTGAGATTGGAGGCCAGGTATGTGAACTGTGAAAGCCTGTCTTCTCCCCTCCACCACCTACAGCCTCCGTGGCAAAGTCAAGGCCAGTTGCTGATCTCCTGTGACAGTTCCACTGATGAGTCATGAGCAGAACCTGACCACTCTTCCCAGAAGCACAGAAAATGGAACCATCCCAATGGATGACGTTCCATCTCTTGCTGCAGCTTCTCCAAAGAAGAAATCCACAGAAAGAGAAGCTCAGGTAGTTCTGAAAAAGATGAAAACATCCTAAATCTTGGGGTGCCTGGGTGGCTCAGTCATTAAGCGTCTGCCTTCGGCTCACGTCACGATCCCGGAGTCCTGGGATTGAACCCTGCATCGGGCTCCCTCCTCGGCGGGAAGCCTGCTTCTCCCTCTCCCACTCCCCCTGCTTGTGTTCCCTCTCTCATTGTGTCTCACTCTGTCAAATAAATAAATGAAATCTTAAAAACAACAACAACAACGAAAAGAAAACATCCTAAATCTTACTGGTGGTAAAAGACAGGAAAAGCTAGAAAAGCTATTTGCACCAAACAAATCGACAGAGATCAAGAAGTTCGAGAATCCCAGGTGCTGATGATGCTGTTGGGAAACAGGGACACTCACAGTGGGGGTGTAAAATGGTCCACACTCTGGGGAGGGAACTTGGGCTCTACCTGTCAAAATCACAAGTGCATGCTCCAAATGTATCCAGAAACAACACCTCTAAGTATTTATCTACAGCAATACCATCACTTTCTGCAAAACAAAGTGGGTACCAAGTTCTGTATTTCAGTGCTATGCTATCCAAAGGTTCACACAACCTAAGTGCCCATTTTACTAGGAGCTTGTTTACAAAGCTGTGGTTAGAGCCATACAATGGAATACAAATTTAAAGAAGAATAAGAAAATTATTGATGAACTGACATTAATGAGAAAGTAGAAAAGGAAAGCACAGTGTAGAACAGAATGCAAAATATGCCACCATTTGTGTGAAAACCTAACATCTCTGTATATGTTGGCACGCCCAGGGAGCATCTAGGGATGGTCACACGTGAATAACTGGTATTAGTGGTTACTTTCTGGGAAGAAAACAGGGTGGCCAGGGAGGGGAATGGGGCAGGAAATGGGGCTAGAAAGCGTATTTTAAAATCTGTTCTACGTGCAAGAATTACTTATTTTAAAATATATGCAATCACAAGGAAATTTCTTCCCATCAAGCTATAGACCCCATTTGGTGGCGTATTCCTCCAGGCAAGACTTAAGCCTCTTAATAGTTTCCCAAATAAATTCAATTAATTTTTATTCTCATTTAATGAATCCAAATTAAACCAGTACCAGTATGGGGGGTGGGGGTGGGGGAATCGAAGTACAAAGAATCAACACAGATCAGATGTCATTCCCTTGTTTTCCTTCTCCCTGCCCTCTCCCTGCACCAGACTGAGTTAACCCTTCCCTCCCCAGCATTCCCAGCCTGATCTGGACCTGCTATAACTCAAGCCATGGAGACTGACAGACATTCATCAGCAAGTCTCAGAGGCAATGGGGCTCACAGACAGGCTCCGGCGCTGGACAGAGACGGCTTGGGATCCTGGTCTGGCCATGCACAAGCTGTGTGACTCTGGGGGTTTGACCACCTCTCTGTTGCTCTGTTTCCCACATGGTGGGGAAGGGGACATTGCTTGCTGTCTATGGTTGTTATCAGGTGGATTCAACACAGGGCCCAGCACAAGGCCTGCCACCGCCTGGGTGTTCTGCTCCGGGTTTTCACATTTCCTGAGCACCTGGGGTGTGCTCTCCTGGGAGACAGCAGAGAGCAAGGCGAGTCCCGGCTCCCACGGAGCTTCCTTCTAGTCTTGAGGTTGTTTATCTTATTGCCATCATGGCTTCTGTGCGCACACTGTAGCCTCGGCAGCACGCAAAGGGCTGGATAACGGCCGGTTTCCTGCTCTGGCCTTTCCACTGGCTCCCTGAGGCAGGGGCCATGTCAGCACCCACGCTGGGCCCGGCCCACGGTCCCTGCTCGGAACGGCCTGCTGAGTGAAGCGGGAAGAAGCACATGGGATGCCCGCTTTCCCTCAGCCCTCGCCTCCAGGTTGAAAAATAACATAGCAGAACAGAATCCTAGCAAGCTCCCTTCACAGCCCCAGTGGGCAGCTGAAGCAGGAGACCTCCAGGGTCTGTAGTCGTGATTTTTGGTTAAAGGGTTGGTGTACACTCTTCAGATGAAGAAAGCTGGTTTCTCAGTCTATTAGCCTTTCCTAAGAGGAGCCCAAGGAGCTCCTGACTTCAGAGCACCCCGGGAGGTCCTTTGTCATCTGCTATCAGAGCTGTGATGGAGGTGGCTCCTTGCAGAAGGGGCCAGGAAGCCGGCTCAGGTGGGGCTGGCAGAACCCCACATTCCTGAGGCCAACAGGAAGAGAGCTGGCTGGGTCCATGAGGACACATTCTCTGTGTGGCTATTTTGGACATTGTGGCATTTTTTAGAAAATCTCAAATGCCTGTAATTCCATAATGAAGAGTTCCCTCCCACGCCTTACAATGCCTCTAAGACAAAGCAGACAGAAGTGAGATGCGGAGGCCATTTAGGGGCTCAGTGGACGCGGGGGGACTGGCTTGAGGACGGAGCAAACCTGTGTGAGGGCCTCCGTATGTATCCACATTCGGGGTGAGGGGGTTGTCATAGGGGAACTGGCTGGTGAATCTGCAGAGACTGGGGGCAGAATAATGAAAGCTTTCATATTAATGCAGCTCTTATCTATGTGCAGAAAAAAAGTGACACGCCACAGATCAAGAAAAGAAACCTGCATTTTCAGTACCTATAATCTGCAAGGTGCTTTATAAGCATCCTTCTCATTAGCGCAAAGTAATGTCATTCCCATTTTAGATTTGAGGATACCAACGCTTGAAAAAATAGAGTAAATGACCACAGTTCCACAGGGAGGAATGGAGGGCTCAGCCAAGCGGCTGCAGAAGCCCAGGCTCATCTCCGGGGGCCACAGGCAGCTGTGTCCCCCCTGTGCATTCACACCCCACTGAGCAGTTTACCTCCTACTGAGGACGCATGGAGTTCTAACGTCTTGGTTATGCTCAGAAACTGCTTGTCTTTGCCTCTTGATCATCATCTTCTTCTTTTTTTTTAAGATTTTATTATTATGTAATCTCTACACCCAATGTGGGACTCGAACCTACAGCCCTAAGATCAAGAGTTGAATGCTCTACGGACTGAGCCAGCCAGGCGCCCCTATTCTTGGATGATTGAGTGGATCTGGCTGGCAGCCTGTGTCAGCCAAGAGGATTAGCACACTGCTCTGTGCCACCAAGCATCAAGGAGGCTGAGATGAATAAGACGCAGCCTTAGCCCTCAGTGGACTGGTGGGCTGAATGCAGCTTGGAGCCAGGCACACCTGGGTCTGATACCACCCTGGCCCCACCAGCCATAAGACCCTGGGCAAACCCCCTTATCCTTTCATACCCATGTCCCCTACAGACACTGGGGATGATAATATCCACACAGGGTTGATTCAAGGATTAAATGAGATGGTGTATTTAGAATTCTGGCATGCAGTCAGTGCTTAATCTTAATCCTAATCTTATGGCTGGTGGCCAGTCTTATTGTTTAAAAGACATGCTTGCCCCGCAGCCAAATCAACCTGACAATGTCACATTGTAGAGAGCGTAGTGTGTTACAGGTGAACGGAAATGCAGATTTTGGGTTGGGACACCCAGCGGGAAGACGTTCATCCCAGAGGTGGGGTGGGAAGGAAGAGGGGGAGAAATCAAACTCTTCCTGGGGTGAGCACAGGGCTGTTATGGACTGAATGTTTGTGCCCCCCAGAATTCACATGCTGAAACCTCACCCCCAGTGCTATGGTGTTAGGGGGCGGGGCTTTGGAAGGTGATGGAGGGTGGAGCCCTCAGGAAGGGGGCTAGGGCCATTACGAAAGGCACCCCACAAAGCTCCCTTGCCGTCTTTGTGCCATGTGAGGACGCATCAAGAAGTCAGCAGTCTGCAACTGAGAAGAGGGCTTTCAGCAGAACCAGCCGATGCTGGCACCCTGATCTCGGACTTCCCAGCTTCCAGAGCTGTGAGCGATACACGCCTGGTGTCCGTAAACCACCCAGTCTATGGACTCTGTTACAGCAGCTGGAGCAAAGACAAGTCTCGCCATGGCTTTAATTCTTGATTTGGCTAATCTGTCTGGAAGCTTAGGATCTGGTGTGTGACCTTGCTTAATGCTCATGATAATCAGTGAAGCGGGAATCTTTATCTTGTCCATTTAACAGATGGAGGGACTGAGGCTTGGAGGGGTAAAATTCACCCAGCCATCAGCAGCAGGTTTGTTCAAGGATTCATTCACCCATTCAATCCACACATACCCAGTGGGCCTCTCCTATGTGCCAGGCTCTGTGCTAATGACCAGCGTGCCAAGCGCTCTTAACAGGACAGACACGGTGCCTGCCCTCAGGATGCTTATAGCCTAGTGACAGGGACAGACGTGTATGGAATACCCACAGACGATCTCACAGTTGCAGGCTGTTGCGAAAGCAAAGTAGACAGTGCTACTCATCAGAATGGAATTGGAGTTACCCAGGAAAGGGGCTGGGTGGGGAGAAACTTCCAAGGAGGAGAGAACCCTGACACAGGGTCTTGTCTGATCAAGTATGAATCTTCTGGTTCCCAAGGGGGAGCTGGTAGCCTCTCCCCACAGGCAGCAAGTGTGGAGACAACACCTCGAGCTCCTGTACTGCCTCACAGCCTCCCCAGCCTTGCCGGGGCTCCTAGCCAAAGAAGTGAGTCTCTCGCTCTGCACACAGTCTGAGGTCCCTCAGGGGGAACAGGCCTTCCATGTGAGCTTGGAGACGTGGAGGTCATTCTAAGGGGTGTGTGTCTCAGTGCCTCAGGCTGTGCATGAGTGATGCCATCGGGCTGCCGTCATGGGGCCAGCCAGCGAACATTCTGAGGTTTTCAGAGACGTTAAGTGGTGATTAGAGCACAAATAATCTTCCCCTCTCGTAAAAATACACATCAAAAGCGTGTTAGGCCTGGCCCCATTGCTATATTCAGACAATTGGATCTGCCTCACTATGTGAGTTCAAATGCTTTAGAAGTCTGGCAACTGGAGAAAGAAAGTATCATTATGCTCGGGGGTGAAGGGGTGCTAGGTCCCAAAGCAAGGTACTCCTGAATTCTCGTACCAAGAAGCCCTGTGTGGGAGACCCCCTCGCTATCTCAGGGAGAAAGCCAGGGGCAGGTGGAAGGAGAAGCCAGCAGAGGCTGGCTGTTCAGGGCCTGAAGCCTAGCTGAAGATTCTGATCTTTATCCTAAACTATTGGCGCAACCCAAGGGGTTTTGGTGGAAGTGACATCATCTGGTGCCTGTTTTGAGAAGATGTCTCTGAGGCTCTGGGAAGAAGGACCGGGCAGGGGCCTGTGGGAAGCAGAGTGTGGATGCAGGAATAAGGTGCTGGGGGTGACATGGAGCACGGGAGCCAGGGAGGGGAATGCCGAGGGCCGGCCATAGGATTTGGCTCACTTCCTCTCCCAAGCAGGCAGCAGGGAACCACATTTTCTCATGGTGTCCAAGTATCCAGGCGATTCATCTTAATTGCTGAGAACGGGCCTGAGAGTTTTGTGTGAACATGGGGCACTGACTAGAGCAGCTGATGACCATGAGTGGATTTTGAAATGCAAGCATCTCCAAGCTGGGACACGCAGGAAGCAGACGCAGGAGTCTCCGAGAGGGGCCAAAGTGCGTGTACTTCACTCTGGGCATTGTAAACCTCAAGCAGTCGAGTGGAAGTAGTAATAAAACTCGGGTTCCGTAATCAGAGCATCCCCTTCCTTCTTCTGTTAGGGGCCTGCCAGTCCCCCATTCATGCAATTTGGTGTGAGCAAACTGATATTAACTGATCCCAGGACAGATCATCACAGCAGAACAGAGAACACATGTATCCAATTCTTGGCTTTTGGATTTCTAAATAATAAATAAAATAATAATAATAATAATAAATATATAGAACAAAGATGAATGGTCAGGGTCCATTTTCCCACTCCTGTAGTTTCTACACCAGTGGGAGGAGAGGGCAGGTGACAAGCAAGGACAACGAAGGACACAGGTTTAGAGAGAGCCCAGGACAGGAAGCCAACCCAGGGGCTGCCGGCAGAAGCTGGGTCAGCCTAGGAGACCACCTGTTTGTACTCTCCGGGGGCTTGCCCCCGCATGATAGACTGTCTAGTTTCCATAGCAGTGGGCGCTGTTAGTTGTCACCATCAAGAAGCTGGGTTAGCTGTCCATGAGACTGAAAATTGTCCATCATCCGCAGCCTTCACGGCACCCAAGAGCACCTGAAGCCAGCCCCCATGTGATGCACCTAGGCAACCCACCACCCCCACAACCTCCTGGGACCCCCATGAGCACCCCTCCCAAGACAAAGGGTAAGCTGTGGAAGGGAGGTTGTTCTGGAGACTTTTTTTTGGTCCATCCATGCACGGGAACAATCAGAGGCCTCCTCTTCACACACCATCACGTAACTCACTTCGTAAGTGGTCGGGTTTGGGGGCTTTTGGGTTTTTTTCATCATGAAGTCAAATTACATATATTGATCTGAGACCAGCTTTTCCCAGTTCATAATACACTTCAGAGATCTTTCCTCGTCAGAACACAGAAGACTACTTTGTTCTTTTTTAAGAGCTGCAAAATAATTCTTAACATGGAAACATTTGTAAACACCCTCTATTGCAAACATTGCATTGTTTCTGTTCCCCACTGTTATAAAACAAAGCGTGAACTTGCGCCTTCATGCGTGTGTGTGTGTGTGTGTGTGTGTGTATCTTTGTGCTTTTGGAGTGTGGAATTTCTGCATCAAATTTTGATGGCTTTTGGCCTTTTGCCTTATAGAAAGGCAGCATTACTAGATCCACATGCTGTGAATGATTTGACCAAGACGTTGAGGGAAAAAGACTTGGCCAAGGTCCCTGACTGCTAGAATGGAAGAGGCAGGATGGGAGTCCAGGTCTAGCTGCCCCCAGCCCTGGTAAGCAGCTACACAGCAGCCTCAGCTGGAGGAAGTCTCCACTGCCTCACACAGAGGGGCCTGTGATGAGTTTGGAGGCACCAGGCATCTTGTGGGCCCAGCTAGGTGTGTCCCTGTCCCTACAGGTTCAGCCCTGTCTCTGCCACGCCCTAGTGCCCACCACCAGCTTCCCGAGGGCAGCCCCCGTCACAGAGGCAGGAACAGCCAGATCAAGCCATCGGCCTGGAGTCAAGGTTACCAAACAAAACAAATGTACCACTGGGGTCTCCCTGACAAGCAGATGGCTGAGACCATCTTTCTCCTCCAAGCCCAGTGACAGAGCTAGCTGGGGTGCGGAGGCATTGAGGGCGAAGTGGCTTCTGCAGCACTCAGCAAATTCTATGACCCAGCCCCAAACACAATGTCCATTAGTGAGGTCTAATGAATGTCCTGCTTACGTTTACTTGGAAGTCTCGGTTAGGAAAGAAAGAGCTAAGACAGATCTTGGGGCTCTATTCAGTTTCTCCCACTGAAGTTGGGAAAAAGATTTTTTTCTCAGAATATATTATTTAAGGGCAGTATTTCAAGTGAGAGGGTCAGGAATCGAGAGGAGTTCAGTGCTAATTGGCAAGTGGTCTGAGTAATTTCATTAATCTGCTGTCCCCTCAGCAGGCCAGGCATGCAGCCCGTTCCTTGAACTGTTGGTTAATTCACTGTAGTCCACACAGACTTTCATCCCGCCTCCTTATTTATCAAAGCCTGGTAGCAAGTGTCTACTCGCCTTTTATTTCCTAGAACGCAAGCGCCTGACTGTTCCTGGATGCAAAGCACCCCGCCACATTCCTCTCTGCCCTACACAAGGTCAAATACAGAGTAGGTGTTCCCTAAATGTCTGGTGCCTTGAGGCTGGGTTCATTCATCCATTTGAGAAATATTCCACAGCTCTGATATGCTGTGCTCTGCTCTGCACTCAGGTTTATCTGATTCGGTGGCCAATATATAAGCAAACTACGACGTTGGGTGGTACGAAGCAGGAGTCCTGGACGGAGTCAGAAATAGGAGTTCTGGCTTGACCAATGCCCTTTCTGGGTGTCAGCTTCCTCCGCTATGATAGAAGGGGCCCTGGAGGGTCACCATGTCTCTACGACCAGCCAGCTCTGAGGAAAAACCGATAACCTTTATCAGAGTGCATAGGCCTTCAAAGAAACAGATGTGTTGCTTACTGAGTAACAGATGTGAGACAAAAGCGATCAGTCCTGGGGAAATTGACTGTTTGTTGATGCTGTTCACAGATGGAAGAGCAGATGTGGACCAGTATTGCTGGGGGAACCTGTCGCCATTGGTAGGCAAATGGCAGAGGCTGAGGCCAAGGACGGGTGGGCCGGGAAAGGGCTGTGGCCCTGGACTCAGGTGGACCTGAAGCCTTGTGCTGCTCCTTCCCAGCTGTGGCCTCTCTTGGACACTATCAACCTCTCGAAGCCCATCTCACCTGCATCACTTCTGTGAGAATCAAAGGTGCTGGTGCCAAGACTGCGACATCGCACAGTGGTGAGCCCCTGAATTCTGGAGTCCAGCCACATGGGTTCAAATCCCTATCATAACCTTTCTAGGTGGGGACTGTGGACAAATCATTCATTGTCAGTTTTCTCATAGAGATAAGAAGTAATTATTCTGGGGTTAAAAAAATTATAATAAACGCTCGATAAGGGGTCGTTATTAACACATAACTGCCTGGCACACAGTAAGTGTTAAATGTAGCGCTTGGGGAGTTCATTGGAATAATTGAGCTTGGTGCTCCCAGTGCGTCATGAGAGTCAACGGGAACGTGACGGGGCTGCTCAGCTGGCTATAGGCATCTGTGTGTGGCAATTTGCGGTGAGTGAGGGACAGTCTGACTCTAAGTGGGCTGACAGGCCTCTGGCTCTAGCCTGGGGCAGGACCATCCTACTGGGTAGTAGAGTCAGAGACAAGAAACTCCGGGCACTATAAGGATAAGAGAAGACCATCGGGATTCAAGTGGGGTTAAGGAACCCCAAGTCCTGACGTGGAACCTGCTATTTGGGGCAGTGGCCCAAGGGTAACCACTGTGAACAACAAGTTTTAGAATGTGGTTTATGATGCTTTGGGATCTGTTTTGGTTCCGTGTGTGTGTGTGTGTGTGTGTGTGTGCGTACACGCGCGCGTGTGTAAGGAAAACCAATTACTAGCATGCCGACCTAGAACCCCGGGGCACCTGACATCCACTAGCTTCCCTGGTGGTGATTATTGTCCCAGGTGGGGAAAGGAAGTCTCTTGTCCCCATTAGATTAATGCCAATGTAAGAATGTATTTGTTCTGGCTTCGGCTTTCCACAGCTTTCCCTCAGGAAATCACAGAGGACATTTCCCTCTGGGTGGTAGGAAGCCGTTTGCCCACCCTCAGTACTGAGAGGCCGTTGGCTGGTGGGAGCCCCTCTGAGGCAAAGGCCTGCAGAGCCGGCTCACCCCGGAGCTGCTGCAAGCCCAGCAGGAAGCGGGGGTGGGGGGCAGGAGGAGCTGGGAGCCCCCCAGGCGGTGTCCTTCTCCACCAGCGATGCTGGGATGTGTCTCAGCCACGGTGGTGTCTCAGGGAAGCCTCCACACTGGCTACCTCCAGCCCTCCCACACTGGTTTTAAAACTCCAGATTCATTCTTTCTAGAAACATGCACCCCTCCAGCTCAGTCTTACCCACTTACCAGCACTAACCTCTGCCTTCAAAGCAGGTATCCATTGGAGGGAGCAGCCCCAGCTCTCCCAGCCCCTTCCTCCCCTCCTGGGCTTGTGGGTCCCTCAAAAATAATAGGAGCCATCACAAATCTCTGCCACTTAACCAAGAAAGATTATATTGCTTTAAATAACAGAAGAGCAGAGATAGACGTGAAGGAAGAGCCGTGGCCCAAGTGGGCTTTGGCCAACTAGGAGAGTCTCCCAGACCTTACCTTCATCTTGCCATCACCACAGCGTCCTCTAGGGGCCTGGCGTCTAGGCTTGGAGGCCAGCTGGGAGGGCGCCCCATCAGGGCTCTGACAATGGTCAAGGACATATAGAGCTGCTGCCCAGGCCCCTGGGGCTCCCACAGTTTATCTGATTCCGTGGTTTTGGTTTCAGTGAAGCAGAAGACGACCACCCCGGCCAGTCCAAGCAGGTGATGGAATTGTCCCAACAATCGCCAGCGAGCCGCTGCAGTGGGGAAGCTGACTGGTCCTGGTTGGTCACTGCCACTGCCCCGACATTGGGCTGGGAAAGGGAAAGCAGCAGGGTTAACAGAAAGACGCTTTAAATGAACCATACCGCTGTGATCTTGACCTTTTGGTGAAGTGACTAAGACACTGTCCATTTTCCTGCTTATTAAAAGCCCACTTCTGAGACAAAGGGCATTGTGGGTGCACTCACTTCCTATGGCTGCCATAACAAATTACTATAAACTTGGCTGCTTAAGACACAGATTTATTCTCTTAGTGTTCTGGAGGTCAGAAGTCCAAAGTCAGTGTTAACCAGGCCAAAATCAAGGTGTTGGCAGGGCTGGCTCATCTAAAGGCTCTAGGGGAGAATCAGTTCTCTTCTCTTCGAGGTTCTAGAAGCCACCCTCATTCCTCAGCTTGTGGCCACGTGACTCCAATCTGCTCCTGTCACCACATCTCCCTGTGTCCTCCTAGGAATTACACCGGACCCACTGGGATAACCCAAGGTCACCTGGGGAGATGGAAGTGAAAACACCCCATTGTATATGGTGGGGTTTGGGACATGCTACCCCAAACCCCATCTTAGAATATTGAATGTCTTGAGCTGAAGGAGTTTGAGAAAATGGCAGAAGCTGGAAGGTCACTCTGACACCCCCAGCCCGTCCTTCTTTCCTGAAACAGATCGTAAAACTCCCATGGGAAAGGTAGCTTCCAGTACCAGGAGGAAGGAAGGCATGCTTACCCCCAGACAGGGAACTTGGGGCCGAGAAATCTTAACCCCTATCTGCCAGTTCCTTCTTCACCATTCATTCCTCAATCCAAACGCCTTTATCTCGTCAATTCTTCAGTTGTTTCTGTGTCAAAAAGGCATACAAACTTCCTGTTTCTGGTCACTTCCTCGAGTCTTCATCCTCTTGTGAAGACTCCTGCATCCAGGTGAAAATTCAACACTACTGGTCTGCTTTTCTCCTGTGGACCCGTCTTTGCCAGCTTACTTTTTAGGCCCAGCCAGGGACTCTATGAGGGTCAAGGAGAACATTTTCCTCCCCTACACAGTCCGATAAGGGCAGCATCACGTCAGGTCAAGCAGGTGGATCAGGGCCCCTCTGGCAGCAGGTACTTTCGGGCTCTGCGTGTGAATCATGGGCACGCGGGACAAAGGCTTGGCGGAGCCCACAGTATGGTGTGCCCGGGGGTTTCAGGGAGCTAACGGGCTTCCCCACCCTGTCCTCCAGGTTGCATGAGGCTAAGATGGGCGACATACGGAAAGCGCTTCACGAACTTCAAGGCCCTGTGTGAATGGCAGACCTGAGGCAGTGGGGGCCTCTGCCACCACCCACGGGTCCATGGCACTCTTCTCTGCTCTGGTTTCCATCAGTCAAACAGAGGCAACAATCCTGAAGTGACCTCAGAGGGTGTGTGAGGGGCAGATGAAACAAAGCGATGGGGCTATGAAAAAAAATCATTAAATGCCAACACATAATCTCATGGTCACTCTCCAGGTTAAAAGCCTCCAGTAGCTACCACACAAGCCAAAATCTCTTCCGAAGGGACCCCAGAACCCAGCTCTGGCCAGTGCTACTCTGCTGGACCCCCCCCCGACTTCTCCACCTCTCTCCCTCACCAGGGCCCCAACCCCTTCCCCCCTCCATGCCGACCTTCTCTCTATTCCTTGGACACCCCCAAACACATGCTGACTTAGGACACTATACTTGCCGTGTCCTCGGTGTGTCGGGCCCTGCCCCCAAATCCCCCACGCCTGCCTCCTCCTTCTCGTCCCTCCTCAGAGGCCTCCTCTGTGGCCCCCACGCCCCCTCTCACCTCGCACACCCCGCCACCCTCAGATTCTCTCTTCTTTTCCTCACATAACATTTATCATCACCTGGAATTACTTTCTTCCAGTACTTACTCGCTTGTCTCCCGGCGGGGTTAGGAGCTTCACGAGGACGGGTACCACGCCATGTTTGCTCGCCTCTGCATCCCCGGTGCTTGTATGACAGCTTCCAGAGCAAGGAAGACAGTCAATATTTGAAAGAATAAAATCCCAAGTGAAGAGATGGATGAGTGTAACGACAAGGATTCCTCCAGGGCTTGCAGCCCTTACTGGACAAACCGAAAGGGAGATTTGTTAACCTTCAAGTCTTTTTATATCAGGCAGTTTGGTTCTCCCTTCAGGAAAGTGGAACAACTGGCAATAGCACCCAGACATCCTGGAGGGAAAAATGAGACTATCACTGTAGAACGTATGAAGAACTTCAGCACGCCTTGTCTCACTCTTCTTTCCATGGGGACGCTGCATATTCGCTTGTATCTTAACAGATGAGGAAACAGAAGAGAGCCCAGCCGAAGCACAGAGAGGCTGTGTCACTTGCCTGAAATCACACAGCTCAATCATGGAGGACCCAGGCTCCTAGGGAAAACTATGTTCGGAAATACCCTATGCCAAGCTCCTCTCTCTAAGAACACTGATATCTGTCTTTTGTTCTGCGAGCAGTTCCTTATGAATGCACTCCTTTGGTTATTCCACATTCAGTGGCACCAAATCTTGTGCTGGGTGCCCAGACTCGGGCACTGCCCTGACATATCCATGCCAGATGGGGGAAATGAACTGTGACAGATACCCAGTTGCTGTGGTTATTACTGGCATTGTATTCTGTCTAGCATCCTACCTTTCTTCCTTTGGTCACTGCCCTTGATTTTCCCTTGGGAAATCGCCCCAAGGTGGGCGTGTGTCCTTTTCCTGACCAGTTGAAGGCACAGAGACTGAATCAGCTTAGGCACCTGACCCAAACCAGGCCAGCAAACCCATCCTAGGAATTTCCTGGAAGTTTCCTTTTCCCAAAGGTATTGTTTATTTGGGAAAATATAGGTTTAAAGTTACAATGGCTATGTGAGAATGAGCCAAATATGATGAAGCGGTTTCTCATTTACTTCCCATTACTACCTGGATCGAGCCATGCCTGAGGGTACAACTCTCTTGTTAAGGCCAGCCAGAGCTGGGCTTCTGATACTTGCAACTGAAAGAATCCTGGTGAATACAAGATGTGTGAGTCATCACTATCCCGCGCCGTAGGAATACACACTATGAAGGTTCGCCATTTGGAGGCCAGGGTAAGTCTCAGAGAGGAGGGGACGTTCGAGGTGGAACTCGAAGGAAGGGTAGGAATTCTTGGGCAAATCTCTAGGTGTTGGGACTAATATACACAACCACACTGCCATGGGATTCGGCAGGTCCAGCATTGCTGGACCACAGAATGAGCGGGTAACATGGGGAAGGGCTGAAAGGGGATGTGGAGCCCCTCACAAAGGGCTTTGAAGGCCATGCCGGAGTTTGAACTTTATTCTGTGGGCAGTAAGTTCTCACCTAAGAACATTCAAAAGGGAAGGCTGGGTTTCTGAATCAGCAAACCGTTCAGAAACCCTCCTGGAACAGGTGACCCTCGCCTCCTCCCTCCTGGAATCCTGTCATCTCCTCTGTGGGTGGATCAGCCACCCCCATCCCCACTGCACTTCAGCAGCTGAATGGCATTGGCATAATTAAGCCATGCTGGGCATATTTCCAGAAGAGACCCAGCCGAGGCCAATGAAAGCTGTGATTCTATTACAGTCTCAGATTTCTTTCAGACTTAGAAATTCTACTTTTCCTCATTTTCACCTCAGAAACAAAACACAGTCCGTCCGGAATTGGGCTCCGCGTGTGATGGGGTGTGGGGCTTTCGGGGGCTCCGACAATCTCTCTGCCAGCACCGGTGGGGCCTCCTTGCAGGATGCCACCCAAATGCCCTAAAGAGAGGGTGCCCCCTCTTGACAAAGGAAGCCTCTGGATAGGGGAGGAAGCAGAGAGTGTGCAGATGGGGAAGATGAAGCAGGGCCAGACTGCCCTCAAGGGGAACTGTGTCTTCATTAGCATCTTACTGGTGCGCTTCCTTGAGGGAGGTTGAGGGTGCAGCCCCCTGATCTGCCCTGGGGCCAAAGGCCTGCTCTCCCCTTGGCTTCTGTGGGTGGGGGAGGCTATCCATTGTGAGAGCCCCGCTGGACCCTAGGAGGGCGTCAGGATAACCCCAGACTCTTTGAGCCTAATGTCGCCAAACAGATGCCTGGGCATTACCTGGGAAGTGTCGTGATTGCAAAGCCTGGAGCAGGGTAATAATGCATTGTTACCCTAATCTCCAATCCCCCCCACACCTGCTCTTGTCCACCCCTGCCCCCACCTGCGCAGGTCCACTGCCCTCTCCGGCAGCCCACTGTGTCGCACCTGCCCCGAGCCTGCCACGGCCCACACCGCCGGCTGGATCTGGGGGTCCACAAGGCTGCTGAGCCTGGGAAGGAAATGACCCCACATGCTGGCGCCAGAGGCAGCCCCGGGGGCTTAGAGATGGTGCAGGGGGGCCGAAGGAAGCTTCCAATCCAAACTGACAAACCTGGTTGCCCTATTGTTTGCTCAGCTGCTCAGCATACTGTTCCCTCTGCTCCAAGCCGTTCCTCCCCCAGAAATCCACACGCTCTACTCCCTCCTCCTCCTCCTTCTCATTCCTCCTGCTGTGCTTCCTCTTCTCTCCTCCTCTCTCAGATCATGACTCAAATGTTCCCTTCTCGGTGGCAAACCCCTCCCTGACCACCCTATTCAGAAATGAACACCGCCCCCTCTTCCCAAAATGAACACCCCCTTCTCTCTCTCCCTCTCCTCTCTCTCTTTCACACACACAGCATGCACACGCTCCCAAGAACTCCTTATTACTGCCTTTCCTGCTTTCTTTGTCTTCCTAGCACTTGCTGGCAATATAGAAACCCACATATATCAAGTATGTACATAGTTCTTTCATGACAACAACTGCCCTTTGTTAGTCACTTGCGGTGTTCCAGCCCCTTCACGGAGCACTGTGTGTGCGGCGCGTTCCCCCTGCCGGCCTCAGGAGAGAGCAGGCGTCGCTCCAGGAGCTGTCCACGGTGACATCACCGAGGACCGACAAGTCTACAGGGCAGAGGTCGGGCCCAGCCTAGCTGGAGCTTTGGCTCAACGTCCCTGGAGGCTGAACTCAAGAGTGTCAGCTGGGGTCTTATCAGATGTGGCTGTTAATAGAAGTCATTTCCTTGTGACGGTAGGTAGGACTGAGGTCCCCATTTGTTTGCTGGCTATCGCCTGGGGGCTACTCTCAGCTCCTAGGGGCCCGTTCTCCCATTCTGGCCACAGGATCCCTCTGCAGACGCTCTTGACACAGGCACAGAAACAGTCTCAAACTCACTTATTAATGCTATCTCCCCCCCCCCCCATGCTCCTCTAGAACATAGATTCTGTGTGGGTGAGGATTTGTGTTGGTTTTGTTCACTGCCATATCCCCCAGCGCCTCAAACAGCACCTGATACATAGTAGTTGCTTAACACATGTTGATGGAATAAATGGCTACAGTGATGAAGGATGGAGATTCTAGAGACAGACAGATGGGGTTCAAACTCTAGCATTAGCATCTGCTGGTCTCGTGGCGTGGTGCTCAGCCCCTCTGGGTTCAGCTCTCTCATCTACAAAACAGGGGTGGTTGTAATGAAAATTCCTTCCTCCCAGAGTAGTTGAGCAGATTCATGAGATCCTGCATGGAAGGCACGTAACAGGTGTCCAGCCTCATGAGCATGGAGTACTCTTATCCCCTGGTGTGGTGATTTCCTTCCATAGGGTTGGGTAACTGGCCATTTTCTTACTGGAGCTCTCTGCAGGTAGAAAGAAAGTAGTATTTCAGAAAGGTCCAGTAGTTTTCTCGAGGTCCCAGGGTGAGTAAGTGGCCAACAGAACTAGAACCCAGGACCGTGTTACTCAGGGACAGACGCCAGTAAGTGGGGGACAGTAGGTAGGGAGGAGTGTGAGGGGCGATGGGGCAGCCGTGAGGTTGTCACAAGAGACTGGGGAGGAGAGGTCACCTTCCATTCCACAGATGCACTCCAGGTGATCATGTGGGGCACATGCTTAGAAGGTGGGCTCTTCCCTCACAGACCCAGTGGGAGAAAGCACACACCATGATGTTCTTGTACAATTGTCTACATATATAACTAACTGAACATCGATTCTGCTTCCATCCACTGTGTGTACATCTGTCTCTGCCCGCCCAGCATCCATGCCCTACTCTTCTGGTTCCAACACCTGATTTTGCTTTGGAAACCAGTCCTTGCCCATCCTCAGCCCATGTGGTTCTGGTGCGACTGACCATACCTCTCTGCTTCAACAGTGCTCCTTGCCAGTGATTGGGTCAAGGATAGGCATGCCACCCAGCCAGTGCAGTGAGAGTCAGTCCTGGGGTGATTGGCTAGAAGTTTGGAAAAACAGGCTCTTTTAGTGTTGCTAAGCTAGTAGGATATAAGCAGGAGCTGTACAGCATCCCCATATGGAAAGAGTATAAATAGGAAACCCAAAAAGCTAAAACGGAAGAAAAACAATGGGGAGACATGAAGAGAAAGGACAAGTAGGAGAAAGGAAACAACTTGGTAATATCGTTTGAGTCCCTGGATCTCACTGTGCCTGAAGCTAGCCCTGTCCCTGTGCTTTTCATTTGCATGAGTCAATACATTTCTTCTTTGCCACGTCAGTTGGTGTTGAGTTGCCGTCACCTACCACCAAGAAACTTCTGGTTAATGCACCGACTCCCATCCTGACTTAGCTATTAAGCAGCTTGTGATGTGTTCAGAGGTTTAAGAACATTGGAGGGAAGGAAACTACCGTCTACTGAGGACTTATCATGTCCCAAACCTTTACCAGAATCATCTAATCCTTCACAAACCCTAGGAGCTAGAAGTTATTACCCCAACATTACTGATGGAGGAACTGCAGCTCAGGAAAATGACTTCCAGAGCCAGGTTGCAAAGCAGAGGTTCAAATCCTGCACCTTCCTTTTTCTAATGCAGGCTTCCATGGATTAGGGAGGAAGGTCTTCTAAAAGATGGGACTTTAGAGCCTGGTCAAAAAGCAGGAATGTGGTCGTGTTAGGCCAAAAATGGGTAGGAAAGGAGTTCTAAGAAGAAGGAATCACACAAGCCAAGCTCAGAAGCAGGACCATGGAGAGTTGTTTTGGAAAACAGCATGGAATCCAAAGGGACTGGAAGCTAGAGCTCAGGGAGGGACCAGAAAGGAGAAGAGACCTGAGAGACGGACAGTGACTAGGTGGCAGAGGCCTGGAGAGTCCCCCTAAAGCACTTGACTGTAACCTCTGACTTCAGGGAGCTTTGACAGGTTTAGCAATTTCGTAAGATCCTTCTGAAGACACTGGGTGGGGTGAAATAGGGTGCTGGTACATGGCCCTGGTGAGAAATCAGGAGGCCTAGACCAGGCAGGGGGAGGAGGATGCGGGTGAGGAGGCACATGGGGAGAAGATTGTAAAGAAAAGGTATCAATACAACCTAACAATGAATGGAACGGAAAGAGGAATCAGAGAGTCCTCAAGTGTGGAGTTATTTACAGGAAACACAGTGAGGTTTTTCAGACGTCAGGAAGTCAGGTGAAGTAGGATCAGGCAGCAAAGATGATGATTTCTGCCAGCAGTGCTGAGAGTCTTGGGGGAAGACTGTCAGGTGAGCCGTGGGATGGGCAGGTGGTAAACAGCTGGACTCAGGACAGAAGGTCAGGGCCGTGGAGTCAGTCCTGGAGGCCAGTGACTTGAAAGCAGGCTCATGACCCCTGTCCCCCTCCCACATCACTGACAGACTGAAGAAGACCACGTGGAGAAAGGGACCAGGGGGTACCCTGTCCTTAGGGTCGGGTAGCAGGGCAAAGGCTCCAGCCCTACCACTAATGAGCAAGTTTCAATTCCGATCCTGCTGTGTGGCGCCCCAGTTGTATGATCTTGGACAAGTCACTTCCCCTCTGTGAGTCTCAGTTTCCTCCTCTGCAAAATGGGGGTCAGAGGCCCCGCCTCAGAGGGTTGTTATAAGAAGAGATGAGCACAGAGTATAGTCGTAGCTCTTCGAGGACAGTTCTTCTTTCAGCATTGCCCCTGAGGAAAGGAGGGATGTTTATTCAGGGACTGAAACTTACCTACTGACTTAGTCTGGTCAGAACAGCGTTTTTATGGCCTCATTCCTCTTGCCACCAGGACAGGAAAGGCATTTTATGGTGCAAGAGCATTTTTGCTCAGTTCTTCTAAATCTTCCTTGCAAGGTTCTGCACAAAATCACTCAGACTGTAAACAGAATTGAACAAATGGCTGAGGCAATTTCCCCTGACACTCTGAGCCTCCCACTCACCTTTGCATGGTGTTCACATTTCTCCGGCAGCCCATGGAGGACAGTTTCTGGAAGCCCGAGGTCCTGGATGGTCCAGCCCATGAAGATTGATGCATATCTGGTTAAAATAAAAGGTCACCAGTTATCTGCATAGGGTTTGTTCCTGTCCAAACAGTTATCAGTCGATGTGGCTTTGACCTCCCAAGGAGCTCCTGCACTTTGCCAGCTATGCCCATTTAATACAAACTGAGGGTTGCTGGAGTGGTGGGGGGTGGGAGGGATGGGGGCGCTGGGTGATGGACACTGGGGAGGGTATGTTCTATGGTGAACGCTGTGAATTGTGTAAGACTGATGAATCACAGACCTGTACCCCTGAAACAAATAATACATTATATGTTCATTAAAAAAAGAAAATGTATAAATATTGGGAAGGAAGAAATAAAACTGTGTTTACAAATGACAAAAAAAAGTATGCCAGTTTCAAAATACATTTCTTATTGTTGTTGCAATTTAAGCCCTAAAGCAAGGGTCACCAATTCCAATATCCACAGGGACCAAAGTGAATGGTGCTTGCTGGGTGTGGGACAATAGGGCACAGCGGGGCCTCTGTAAACTACCAGCTCAGGCCTCTCAAAAGGACGAAAGGACATAGCTGCCCCTTGACCCCTCTCCCCCCATCACCATGTACAAATGTGATTCTAACACTGCCAGAGCATTCCAGTTTTCTAGAGAAACTGGAAACCAATGTTTTCACTTGACTATGTGCTGCTGGGTGGGTACTGTGTTAAGTTAAATTAATGCTTGTAACAGCCCTTTGAAATAATTGCTATTATTAGGCCCATTTGATAGATAAAGAAATTGAGGCTTAAAGAGGTCAAGTGATCCACCCACCAGGAAGCAGAGGGACCAGGGTTCAAACCGAGGAGGTCTGATTCAACAGGGCGCTCTCAGCCACCACATTTGACAGTTCCAGGGACCCAAGCCCAAGGCAAGGGAGACCCAAGTGGTTGGGAAGCCTGCAGAATAGCAACAGTGTGGCTCTTCTCTCAGCAGGTCTGTGTTTGAATCCATGCTGCGTGACCTTGAGCGAGTCACTCCACCTCTCTGATGTTCCGGTTTCTCACCTGGGAAAAGAGAAAATAGTGGCAATGCTCTTTTAGAGACTCAGCCAGTCAGTGCGCACATCGTCCAGTTTCTGGAACATACGCGGTGCTCAGACACACATTGTGAGAATGTGGCCATTCGACTGGACACCTGAGGGTCCTCAAGGTCATCAGGGTTGCCTGTGTGACTTAAATAAAGGCTTCCCAGATAGGAAGTGAGCTCCCAGATCTTTCACTAATGGCTGTCCAGGTTTTTTATAACCTTGGGAGAATATCAGGCAGATCCATCTTCTACCGACAGGTTGTCATCCCTCAGCCGTGAAAGGACTTGCTTTCCTCAAGCCTTTGTGCTTGCAGGGTGGCTAGCTGGTGAGGAGCTGGGTCTGTTAGATGTACGGAAGCTCATTTACCCTAAACCCAAACCCCTTGTCCTCATCTGGGGATGCCTTAGCAAGGGAGATACCAAAAGTAAATTCGCAAAACACATTTTCTTTGCATCCTCTAGCTGTTTCCTTTTGGCTCCAGTAGGACTTGGCAGACTTGCCTTGGGTTTCCAGCCAGAATCATAAAGCATTTATCACACATGAGCATACGCACATACGGCTTCAGTTGCTGGATCGTTTTAACCACTCGGCTTATAAATGCCCCCTCCTCTAACTCTGTACCACCTGCTCCCTCCCTACCCACAAGTAAACTCTGAATCCACTTGAGTCCAACAGACACTCACTGCACAGCTGTCCAAACCCTGGCCTCTGGTTGGTGCAGGGCATCTCAGGAGCAGTTCTGAACAAGCTCCGCCCTTGAGGAGTCCACCTGCCCGGGCAGGTCAGATCCTGTCACTCCTCTGCCTAAAACCTCCCAGGGTGTAATGGAGGCAGCTGACTGTTCACCAAGTCGGCCTCCGCATCTTGCTGGGGCACAACTGAACCACATTTCCCAGCCCCCTTTGCAGTTAGGTATTACTATGTGCCAAGTGTTGAACGGCATCCCATAAAAATTCATAGGTTGAAGACTTGGGACTTAACCCCCAGTACCTCAGAGTGTGACTTTATGTGGAAATAGAGTCAATGCGGATGTAAGTAGTTTTGATGAAGTCAGACTGAAGTAGGGTGGGTCCCTAATCCAATAGGACAGATGTCCTTATGGAAAGGGGAAATTTGGACACAGACACACATGCAGGGAGAACACCACATGGAAATGAAGGTGGGGGGGTGCTTCCACTAGGGAAAGCAATGCCAAAGATTGCCAGCAAACCACCGGAACCTAGGAGACAGGAGACATGGCCTGCAAATCATGGAACACAGACAAGAGCATGGGACACATTCTCCATCACAGCCCTGAGAAAGAGCCAACACGCCAACACCTCGGTCTTGGACTTCCAAGCTCCTGACTGCGAGACAGTCCATTTCGGTTGCGTAAGCCATCCAGTCTATGGCACTGGGTCCTGGCGGCCCTGGCAAACTGACCATGTCACTGAGCTGGACCCCATGAAACGTGATGGCAAGAACTGTGTGCCCGGGACAGCCTGTGCCAGAGACACATCCGACAAGGCCGCCCCAACCCTCCGTCCTTCTCCCAGAAGTGGACACGCAGATGACTTGGAGCCACGCGTTGGAGGTGTGGGGCTGCTGTCCGCCTGGGTCTCTGTGTGACAGCATGGGGCACAGCCACCACCCCCGGCAGTGACTGGGTCTGATGTACTAGAGAAACGGAGTCTGACTTATTAAGCCCCTGAGATTTGGGGGTTAGTCTGAAAACCCTATTTAAAGTAGCCACCCTCACTTCCCTTTGGAGCATTCAGCACAATTTCTGTGATGCTTTCCGTTTGCTGACTTGCCCATTTTCTGCCTTGCTACCAGACCCTCAGTTTCACGAAGGTGGAGGATCTGCTTGCTAACAGCAGGCCAGGCCCGGCCCTCCTTCCATTTTTCCGGATGGGATTAAGTCTGGTCGGAGAAAGGGGCAGGGTCACACTCACAAGCGCTGCTCACAGGGACGTAAGCTGACCGGCGTGTGAACAGGTCTGGGGAGCAATGTCTTTAGCGGAAAGAAGAGAAGGACAGAGAAACTTCAGAATGCATTCTATAGGAGAGAGTGGCAGGGGGAGGGGGAGACGTGAGGCTGGGGCTGGATGAGAAACTCTGCAGACTAAGGCACAGGGACTCAGAATGTTCTGCAGCTGAGCAGGTGGTGCACCGGCCACCTGTGGGGAGCAGTAATTCCAGGGAGTGCAGCTGGACAAGTCTGCAGCAGCTGGACCAGGAAAGCTTGGATGAATTTTCACTTAATCCACCGACTTCCAAACCTCTCAGACCACACCCCAGAGAAGGAAACACATCTCACACCACAGTCCAGGACGCACGCATTCATGTCTGAATATAACAGAAATAACAGTCTTAATAAGTAATACTGGCCCTTATAATTTAAAAATATGTCTTTTATTTCCTATTCTATCCCATCCCATCTATTTTAAAATGCTGATCTCTTATGCTAAATGGATTTCACGGTAACTATTGGGCTGTGACCCAGAATTTGAACGTCTCTGCTGCCGGCACATGGAACTCCTTTAGGTGGGCTCAGAGCCAGGGAGGGGCCCGATGAGCAGACGGAGGTTGGGGAGAAGGGGAGGGAAGGGCAGGGCGGCCAGCCCCACAGTGGAGGGGCAGCAGCCCAGGCCAGGGGGTGCTCTACACAGGGCAGGGGTTACAGCCGGCGGGATGATGGATGCGATCCTGTGAGCAGGTGGGTGCCTGGGGACTGGCAGGAACCCAAGTACAGGAAATGGCCCTAGCTCTTTCTGAGGGCTTGGCTGAGCACTGTGGCATGAGTCCCAGGCCAGGGTGGGGACCGTGGGTTGGTTGATGGCTTGGATGGCTTTGTTGGAGAGGAGGGTCTGCAGAGGGGCTGGGAGTCAGAGCCAGAGGTGCAAGGAGAAGGGAGAGTGTCCAGGGGGGTGTGGGCACATTTGCGCCTCGAGAGTGGCCGGAAGGCCTCAGTGTCTGCTCTCAGCACAAGTGGCAAACCCTCAACACAACACGGGGCTGGGTGTGTGTGCGTGTGTGCGTGAGCGGCGCATGAGCGTGAGTATGTATGTGCAAGAGGGTGTGGGAGTTGTGTGTGCTTGCATAAGAGTGTGCACGTATGAATGTGTGAGTGTGAGGGGGTGTGTGTGGGAGCGCGCATGTATGAGACAGCCTGTGTGTGAGCAGGGGACCTCCTCTGGCCGCGGGGTGTCAGCCTCAGGTCTCCCCTCATCACCCCTCAGGTGGTGGCCTAACCCAGGGTGTAGAGTCAGACAGAATCCTTAGTCAGGTGCTGACTATTCCATGCTCACATGTGACTTGAGCCATATGGCTTCTCTCTGGGCCTCAGTTCCCACACCTGTGAAGTGGGTATAGAAATCCCATCCCTGCAAGGTGGCTCTGTGAGGCTTTTTGAGGCAAGGTGTGGCACATGGCTGGCATCTTCAAAGCAGATGGAAGAAGGTTCTGGGCTTTACTTCATTTCCACTGGGACCTCTCAGGCCAATACCTGAGGCAATTTGCCTCCTTTCTAAACCTCTCTCACTGCAGAAGTTGCTGCGTTAACTATTTGCTACCTTAGGAGCCTTTCCCCACTCTCACTGGTGGTCCCCCTCTATCCTGGAGACTGATGCATCCTTGAGTGACAGATGTCAGGACTAAGGGTTCACCTCTGCTTTCTTGAGCAAACTTCTCTAAGGCTTCTCATCTGCATCTGAGCAATGGGCACAAGACTCAACCCTCCCTTTGCAGGGCTGTTTTGGAAGAGCTGATGAATTACACATTTGGAAAGGTTTGTCAACTGTGAAAGCAGCTTGGGTGGTGACGAGATAATCGGAGATCGTGGGGATGTTGGCATCTCAGACAAGCCCCTGGCAAAGTCCCTGCAGAGAACTAGGAGCCCAGAACAACCCGGGTCTGCTCAGGGTGCTGGGTGTGGGTGCGGGCTGCCAGAGCCTGCGGAGAGAATTCCCTCCTTCCTTCCCTCCTCCCTGCTCCTCCCTCATCTCCTGGTTATATTTGGGTTTGGATGTGATTCAAAGGGAGGGGAACAGAGATGGTTCCCAAGAGGGCCCTGGGTCCTCCCTGACAACAGCTTGGGCCCCCTAGTACCTCCCTCGCCCCCCCAGGGGGGGCCCGTGGAAAGACCTAGAACAGCATCTCCACTGCCCCCACCCCCAATCTTTGCAGCCAGCCCTGCTTCCTGAGCAACAGGGATAAATCTGCAGCCTTCCAAGGGCTAGAATTCTCCAGTTCTCCCTGGCACCCGGTTCCCATGGCAACCGGAGGCTCTCCTTTGCCACCTTCAGGAATGTCATTAGGGCTGCTGGGGGGTGGGGGCGGGGAAGCAAACAAAGGAAGACATGTCGGGCTGTGCAGCATCTGCTCCAAGCAGAAGCCCTGTGTGTAGCAGGGGCTTTTTCTTTCCTCGTAAAGAAAATATACCAACCATTTCATTACATCAGACCAACCAAGGCTTTTCTTTCCTAAGGGGAAAAAACAACAAAACTCATAAAATGTACCTCAGAGCCCAGTCTGAGAACTGGAAAATACACGCTAATGAGTGAACCACAACAACACTACAAAAATAATAAGGACTTTACATTAAACCCTCCCAACCGCCTCCACACAGAAGAGGAAACTGAGCTCAGGAGAGGCCAACAGTCCCCTCAGGGCATGGAACCAGGGGTGGGGGGTGGGGATGTGAGCCCAGCTCAGAGCCTGCTCAGCATGAGAAGCCCCGCCAACACGCCCTCCCAGGAACCCGCGATGATGGCATCAGTGTCTGATTTAGGAGCCAGGTGCCTGTGGAGGAAGGGGAGGGATGCTGGATGTCTTCTTGGCCCTCCGCCCCCAGGTGGGCTGATGCAAACCTGGACATAACCCAGATCCCAGATGTCTCTGGAATCCACGTTCATGCCATCTTCCAGCTGGATGCTTCGAGCTTCTTCTGCTTTGGTCTCACTAACTTCCATCGCTTCATCCCAAGCCCCCCTTCACCGAGGCCACAGAATCTGTGCAAACACGCTCTGGCCATATCCTCCCACCTCTGCCTAGCCAGCACAAGATGAAGTCCAATCTCCTTAGCATCAGCCTCTGGGCCCCGCGCTGGTGGGTTCACCATAGACCTTCCAGTATCACCCTCCAGAAATAAGCCCGTTGCTCCAGACAGACTGAGCTCCACGTGGCTAACCAAATGGTTCCTGTTCCTTTTGATCTCTTTTCCTTTTATTTAAGTTGATTCCTCTGCCTGGAACAGTACCCTTCTTCCCTATGAGCCACATAAACTCCTGGTTGAACATCCAATTTCAGCCCGTGCCATCCCCCCCTGGGAGATCTTCCCTAATTTCTGGTCTCCTCCACCTCCATGCAGACTTAGTCCACCTCTCCTCTGGGCCCTTAAAATATTTAGACTCCTAGCACTTTCTTCATTTACTGAGATTACCTCCTTAGGGTCTGTGAACACTTTGAGCTCGGGGACCACAGCTGGTGCATGACTGTGATTTCAGCACGCAGTAGACGCTGAGGCATTTTTAAATGGCTGACTGGCACATTCCCGTACACAAACATGCAGATGGACAGTGAAAAGAGGAGAGCACGCAAATGTGACTAAAACTTGTTCTAAGCTAAACCAACAAGAGGTGGTGCTGGAATGAGCTACTTTCCAACTTGAAAATCTCTTTGGAGTTGTTACAACATGATTTGCCTGATATAAACAAGTCTGATCTAATGTTGGACGAATGACCCGGCTCATGGCATGGTTATCCAAGCAAGTTCAAGAATTAGCAGGATTAGTCTTACCTTGTTTAGCACCGATTACATCTCCGGCCAGTCCACCCACTTAGAGGAAAATCCATGGCCTTAAATGCATTTATTAAGAACCACAAAGCTTGACAAGAAAAGGACTTAACTTGCATCTAAAAAAGGCAGAAAAGTACAAAATAACTCACTCTCTAAACTGAAGGAAACAAGAAAGATGACAGCAGAAATTAATAAAATAGAATACAAGCAAAACAAAAGCAGTAGATTTGATCAATACAAACCTGACATGGTTTTTTTGAAAAGACCAGTATAATAGACAAATCTCTGGTAACTCTTATCAAGAAAATCAGAGAGAAGATATTAAAAAATAACTTTGGAAATGAAAGAAGTCGAAGAGCTATAGATAAGAGTGATAATAAAAATGCATTCAAGAGTGCTAAGAACAAGTTCACAGCAATGAATGTAAGCGTCTCCATGAAATGAATGACTTTTTAGGAAAATATGAATTACTAAAATTGATTCAAGAAGAGGTAGAGAACCTAAATAGAGGGGTGCCTGGGTGGCTCAGTCAGTTAAGCGTCTGCCTTTGACTCAGGTGATGATTCCAGGGTCCTGGGATGGAGCCCAGTGTCCTTAGGCTCCCTGCTCAGCAGAGTCTGCTTCTCCCTCTGCCCCTCCCCCTGTTCACGCTTCTCTCTCACTCTCACTCTCTCTCTCTCTCTCAAATAAATAAAATCTTAAATAAGAAAGAAAAAGAAAACCTAAATTGATCAACAAACAGGAGAAAAGTTTAAAGTAACAAAAGGCCTGTCCCTTAAAAAGAAAATAAACTCAAGTGGTTTATGATGAGTTCCACCAAATTTTCGAACAAAAAAAAAAGTTATCTATGATATATAAACTGTTTCAGAACATAGATTAAGATGGAAATTATTTCTCAGCCTCTGAGCAAATCCTGATATTAATATTAAAACAAGGAAATAGTAGGCTATACTCACTCAGAAACATACATATAGACGTGCTGAATAAAATATTAGCAAATCAAATCTAGTGTATTAATATTATAATTCCAAGGATATTTTGCTATTCAGTATCTATTCAATACTAGAAAAATCTATATATTTTACCAGCTTAACAGATAAGAGAAGAAAATCGTATGATTGTTTTAATAGATGCTACAAAAGCACAATAAAATTAAAGACCTGTTTCTGTTGAAAAAAGTAATGATGTAATAGCTGATGTTTCACAAACATCAAAATTCTAAACAAATAAAATTGTCATTATTTGTAGGCAATATTCTTATCTCCCTAGAAAATCAGCTAATAAAATAACAGAACAAGAGACATCAATGAAGGGGGAGTAGGTAGATATTACACAGCATTTAAAAATTAACAATTTCCTGGGTGCCTGGGTGGCTCAGATGGTTAAGCGTCTGCCTTCGGCTCAGGTCATGATCCCAGAGTCCTGGGATCGAGTCCTGCATCGGGCTCCCTGCTCAGTAGGGAACCTGCTTCTCCCTCTGCCTCTCTCTCTCTGTCTCTTAGGAATAAATAAACAAAATCTCAAAAAAAAAGTTTAACAACAAAAAAAGTTAACAATTTCCTTTGCTAAATAATAATCAGCTCTAAAATGTAATTAAAGTTCCCATTCATAACAAGAAAAAACAAAGAAACATACATACAATATTTAGGAATAAACTGACAAGAACTGTGCAAAACCTACATAAAGGAATTATTAAACCTAATGAAATGAATGCTAACAAGAATGAAAAGTCCTGCATAATGGAGATTCATGCCATAATCCTGGATAAAAGACAAATTATAAAGGTGTCAATTCTCTCCCTATAATCTTCATATTTAATGTAATCCCAATCATAATTTCAGCATGATGTTTAATGAAACTTGGTAAATAGATTCTGAACTTGACATAGAAAATGCATAAAGATTATAAGGAAAATTTTCAAAAAAAAGAATGATATAGAACTTGCTATACCACATATTAAAACACACTGTAAAGCTATAGTTATTAAAATGGTGTGCTTAGTGGTTCTGAAATAGACAGCAAATAGAACAAAATAGAAAATATGAAGACCAACCTATATACGCTTGAGAATTTTATTTCATGATACCACGTGGACTACTCAGTAAACAGGATATCTTTCTCAGTAGGAAAAAGTGAGGATATTTAACAATTTATGGAATATAATCATGAAAAATAATGAAAAAGATGCTTATGGACATGGAAGATTTCCAGTGCTTATTGTAAAGTGAAACGAGGTAAGTCATGGAACAATACGCCTACTGTAATTCCATTTCTGATTTAAGATGCAGGTCATGTTGGAACGTAAAAGCACAGACGAGTCTAGAGGACGGAAGTGAGCCTATTCACAGTGGATAGTTTGGGGGAGGAAATTGGAATGGGGAGGGGGTGTGAAAAAATTTCCCATTTTGTTCTATATTCTAGATTATTTTAATCTTTCATGCTGAAAATGTATTCATGCATTTCTTGCTTTTATGCATTCAATAATAAATTAGTGTTCAGGAAAATTAAAAAAAAAAAAAACCTCCATCATACACCACAGAAAAGACCCTGGATATGCCAGCAAAATAGATCTGGGGCTATAGAGAGCTCAGGAAGCTCCCCCCTCTCCTTCGCCCCCCACCCCCCCCACCCCCACCAGCCTGTCTGCTGTCCCCACGCACAGTCCATTTCTTCTGGAGACAATTCCAAGTCTCTTGGTCTGGCCTTCTTGAAATTGGCCCTCACGCAGAAGACCACCCAGTTTCTGGGACTGCCTTCACCCCTGGGCTCCATTCTTCTGACATTCCTTAGCATTATTCCCCACTCTTAAGCTGGTCCCACCTCATCCAGCCCAACGGGGGAATTCAGAGCATCCCAACCAAAGTGTGTGTCAAGTGAATGCCAAGGACACTGAGCCTCAGACACCACTCCCCTGAGGAGAAGCAAGAAGCCACACAGCAACCGCTGAGTATCCACTTACCAAGTGCTTCCCACTCCTCGACTTTTATGGCATCATTATTTTATACACCAAACTCTGTGTTTCCCGCGGGAATGAGGGAGGGCAAGGACTTCGTTTTGTTCATGGTCTGTCCTTTCTCCAGCACCTAGAAGTGTGCCTGGCCCCGTAGGCACTCAATAAATACTCACTGGATGACTATTCCTGTAAGATGCCCGTTGTGGACACTTCCTTCTGATTTGTGACCTCCCAGGGTCAGAGTAGGCTCCCTCCTCCCTCCTTGTGAGTCAAGGCTCATTTCTTCCCAGAAGTTTTCAACAATTTTTGAACCACCTAGCCTGTGGGCCTGGGGCCATTTTTCTCCTCTGGGTCTTAGTTTCCGTGTCCTGAATAATGTAATCCCCAAATCCCCATGTCAGGGACAAGTCAGGACTCTACAGCCAGCACCGTCCATGGCTTCTGGGACAGCAGTCATGGAATTTGCATTTTTCCGCAAGCTTGATCTCATAAATTTCCCCTGCGCATCCTGGCTGAAGATTCGTCAGACCAAAGATTTTCTATATCTCCTTTCCACCACCAAACTCAAGGAGAATTTCTAATTTTCCACAGAGTTCCAGCGCTCAGTGGGTTTCTTCCCCAGGGTTTGGGCTCACCAAAAATATTGATTTTGATTTCTTGAGGAGGAACCATAGTTGATCCAGCCTTCCCAAAGGTGCTAATGAGAAGTGCTTCGGCCAACCTGAACCGCTGTCATTCTGTCTCCTGGTTAACTGGCCCCTTTGCACCGAGGTGCGACCTCTGGGCAAGATGGCTTGAAGCATGGAAAGAGGCCAGGCATGAAACGTAGAGGACAGAATAAGGAAACTGAGGCACACGCCCAGCCCCCAGGCAAGGAGGTACTGATGACTGTAATCTTCAGAGGGATTTGCAAGAACTTGCATGCGTTTAACTCCATGGCTTAAAGAATAGGACTATAATTTCATAAACCATGACAAGCAGTAATAATCATGATCACAGCTAACATTTCTGAGCATTTGCTGCATGCCAGGCCTGGACGGGTTTTATCATTTTTAACCCTCCCTTACAGGTCTGTTGTGCAGGCCTGATCACTCTGCCTACTGCCCGGATTTGGAACCTGAGGTCAGCTCACTTGCCCAGATCACCTGCTACACCCCAGGTTCCGCTCTTTACACCCAAAGGACTTCGAGTGGAGGAGGGGTTTACCCCCACACGAAGCTCTCTCACCTGAAGAAGGAGGAGTACCTGCCAGGGAGACCAGGACGCAGGCCTGCAGCCCAGTGTACCCCTGAGACACACTGGAGTCAAACGTTTGCCTTTAGCACCAACTGTATTCAGTGAAATCCAATCTAAAATTTAGCCTTGCCTAAGGCTTTTTGTGTTCTAATTATAGTCACTATAAGTTAAAAAAAAAAAAAAAACCACCTAGATGCAAAGCCATTGGCCACACACTCCACATACCCCAACCCCTGAAGGCATGTTTTCACATTTTGCATTTTCCCCAGTTCAGTTAAAATAGTTCTTTCCAACAACTGGTAAAGAACTTCCTCTCAACCTAAGAAATCCAATTTTTTCCCTTTGTATCTCCGTGAAAACAGGGTGGGTAATTATACGAACCTAATTATCCACTCTTTCAAGAGTTGGGCTGCTCAGGCTGTGTTTGTGGTGCTAGACTTAACTGCCCTGAAAACTCTACTCGCACAATATTATAATTATCATAATCAGCCATGCTACCCTCGAAGCACTAAGTGGGGACCTTTTTCTGGAAGAAGACAGAGCAAACCCTTTCTCAGTGATAAATAGGTAGCAGAATGGGAGGCAGTTAGCTTAGTGGTCTGAGTCACCCAGATGACAGTTCCAGTCCCGGTCCTGTCCCGACCAGTTCTGTGACCTTGGACAAGTCACGTGACTTCTGAGTCTCAGTTTCTCATCTGTAGCTGGGGATGAAATGGCTTCCTTCACACCATCCTGGGAGGTTAACAAAATAATGCATGTCAAAGCAGGTCCTAGAATGCCTGGCACAAGGTAAACATTCACTCAATGATAGCATTATTTCTATTTTGCATCTTTGTATTCATATTAGCTCATTGAATTAAGGTGATAAACTGTGCGTGCTCTGGGTACATTGTCAACTCCTCTCCATATGTTCTCGCACAGTGTCCATCTAAGGTCACCTCTTAGACCTGGAAGTCACTCTCCTTGCCTGGGAGAAACCCAGATTGTAAAGCTGAAAGAGACATGGAAAGACCATCAGCCTAGGCTCCCAGGCCTCAGATTTCCTTCTATAAAATTGGCTGGTCATCTCTACCTCACCGCTTTGTCACAACTATTGATAAAAATATATGAAATGTCCTCCTCAGTGCCCAGCACACGTAACTGTGCCAGAAATGATTTGTCTCCCTTCTGGTACCCACTAAACCATGCACTCTGCACTCCTAGGAGGGAAGCAGGGCAAGGGTCAGTGTTCCCCCCGGAGCACAGAGAAAAACTGGCCTGCTTATGGCCACTCAGCCAGATAAGGCTGGAACGTGAACTCGGTTTCTGGGTTCCACTCCCATGCTCTTTCCAATGCTCCATTCACTCACTCAGTGAAAGTCTACTGAGTGCCTCCCCCATGCCCGGCCGTGGGCTGGGCTACTGCAACGGTCCAGGCTTGATATAAAGAAGGCCTGACCAAGGCCAGTGCCGGAGAAGAGGGCAAGGGGGCAGCTTCTGTGCCTTCTCCTCTCTCTTCCCTGTTTATTCCTCCTCTCATTTTCTTCTCTCCAGGGCTTCACCACCCACACAGCCAGCCACGTTCTGATGAGGTTAATAATCAGGGTGTCAGCTTTAAATACCAGTTAACTAAAGGGAGAGAACCTACTTGCCAAAAAAAAAAAAAAAAAAGAAAGAAACTTAACAAGAGGAAAATTCCAGTTGAGCTAACCCATTACCACAGCCCATGGTGCCCAGTCTCTAGTACACAGTTATATGCCATTCATTCACTCATTCATTCTTGAAACAAGTATTTACAAGCATCTATTAGATGTTAGCCTTGTTCTAGGACAGAAGTCAGAAAACTTTTTCTGTAAATGGCAAGATAGTGAATCTTTAAGGCTTTGTGGGTCATACGGTTTCTGTGGCAACCACTCAGCACTGTTGTCATAGTGCAGACAATATGGAAACACATGGGGGTCACTGTGTCCTGGTCAGACTTTATTCACAGAAATGGGAAGCAGGCTGGGGAGTGCTCACTCCTGCTCCGAACCCTGGGACACAGCACAGAAGACCCAGGTGCCCTCACAGAGGTCAGGGTATGGACATGAAGACAGACGGCGGAGCACTGTGGTGAGAGGGAGCGTAAAGGAGGCAATCGTGATGATAAGGAGTAGTTCGTTCTATACGGAGTGCCTGCTATGTGCCAGAAACTTTACCTACGTTATTTAATTTATCTTCCCACAACCCCGAGAAGGAGGTGTTACGTATGGTCACTTACAAAAAACAGGCTCTGATGGGTGAAGTGCCTTGCCTGGACCACATGGCAGTGACCAGGCAGGGGGCCAAGAATTGAAGGCAGGCAGTCCGACTCCAGCATTCACACACCTGGATGCAGCCTCTCTGTGGAGGCTCCAAGGAGGCAGGAGTCTGTTGATTTGGGCAGGTCATGGGAAACTTAGCCAGATAGGGGATGCTTAACATCTTCAAGGACTCGTTCAATGTCCCCAGACAGGAGGGCACAAGGGGGTGGAGAGAGTAGACAGGGCGTCCAATGGTGAGGTATTTTTTGAATGTTACCTACCATGGACCAGGCACTATTCAAAGAACAATATAGCAGTAAGCAAAACAAAGTCCCTGCCCTTGTGGAGCTAATATTCTTGTGGGGAGAGATATACAATGAACAAATAAATATAATAGGTCAGAGGGTGGCAAGTGCTTGGAAGGCAAAATAAAACTGGTAAGGAGGCAGAAAGTAATCAGAGGGGGCCTCTATGAAGAGCTGACATTGGAGAGACAAAAGGAGAATGAGACACCTAATCCAGGTAGTGAAAATAGCATGTGCAAACGTCCTGGGGTAGAAGCATGCTTGAGTGCTTGAGCAGCCAAGAAGGGTCAGAGATGAGCCTGACCTTCCACAGCCCAGAGTTTTACCACTAAACCATGCTGCCTCCACCTCACAGACCCAAGGGCATACTGGCTGAGGTGGGCACAGCCAGGAATGGTGAGTGGTCCCAACATTTCCCTGGCCATCCCTCCACTACCCACAGGGTGCTGAGAGGGGAGCAGCCTCCATGGAAGCCCAAATCAGAGGAGAGGTAGGTGTGTGTGCCCTGCCCTCAGGACTGAAGACCACATCCTGGGTTCTCATTGAGACAGAGGGGCCAGGAGCAGGGTGTGTAACCTGCAAAGGTCTCCGTAGCCTTAGTACAGCTGTCAGAGGAAGAGATTAAGGGGGGGAAGGACACACACACACACACACACACACACACACACACACACACACGCACACCAGAACATTCATTTCCTAGTAAATCCTAACTGGTAAAAGCAAAGTCAGCCAACACTTCCGTAAATAAAACATCACATTTGTCTTCTGTGAATCCATTCGGACTTCCCCAGTACTACAGGCAGATGTGTGTAGAGTAGAAACAACCCTCTAGGTTTACTTTATTTACTTTTAAAAAATGAGCAGACATAGGGGCGCCTGGGTGGCACAGTTGGTTAAGCATCCGACTCTTGCTCTCAGGGTCATGGGATCAAGCCCTGCCTGGAACCCCACCTCCAGCCCCTTGTTGGGCTCCACTGCTAGGTGGGGAGTCGACTTGTCCCTTTCCCTCTGCTTCTCCCCACCCCCACCCTCACCCCACTCTCTCTCTAAAATAAATTTTAAAAAATCTTTAAAAAAATGAGCAGAAACAGTAATCATTTTTTTTTTACCCATTAAAAATTTAGCTTTCAAAAATTATTTTGACTAGGGTTGGAAATGCACGAGTCAGGTGAAATTAACTGTTTTTTATTTCTGTTTTTCACCCTGCAATGGCACATTTGTGAGTTTCCTGGGAATGAAATGTAGTAGTCTCTGGTTACATTTTCAGCCCACAGCATTGATTATGGTGAAGACTGCTTTCCTGAGGCGTGTGCTGTATTGGGGTGGGTGGGAGAGATAAGCAGGAGGGAGGTCTAAAGAGGCACACGTTGACTTTGAGCTTGCTGCCAATCTGTTTCTGGATAAATTCGTGTATATGTCACAGAAATTTGCAAGGAATTTTAAAGAGACAGAAAATGATATATTCCTTCTGACAATATCTGGATGCCAGAAATAAGTTTCTGGACCTCGTCTCAAGCAATGGGCCGGAAATATAGCATTACCCTTCAGGACTCTTAGCTAAGAGACTGTGTGCAAGAGCATGTGTGTGGTAGGATTTGGTCTGTGTTCAGAAAGAAGAGTTTAATGCATTCATTATCTCAGTTCTTCTCTCTAGGGGAAAAGCAGGCTGTAGGGATGCCAAAAACTGGAGCTGTATCTGTTTGCAAGCCTTTCTCTTGTATATTTATCCAAGGAAAGCGATCGTAAGGGAGACCTGAGCTTATCACATTTTCTCTCTCCACGCCTTTGTTCACACAGATCCTTTCCCCCTCGATGCTCTTTCTCTCTATTTGTACATAAAGAACTTGTCCTTTTCCTTTGAAATCCAGCTCAGAATTCTCTTTAGAATATGGTGCATTAACTCCTGGTAGACATCAGTCCTCACAGAATCCGTAATTATAGACAGTGGACACAATACAAAAGGTATTCTACATGGAAGGTGGAGCTGCTCTGAAGACTCTGGGGGATGGTCAAAGCAGCCAATTTAGGAGGGGAGTCAAAACGTAGCAAGGACTGGCACGGGGTGAAATCCTCTTGGCAGCTTTGGTCTGAGGATGGGCTGGAATCTTGGAGTGGTGTGGGGCAACCACAGCTCTGATTAAACAAAACAAAACAAAAGAAAACCAACAAAACCACTGTCTTTATGGCCTGAGGAACAAAAAGACAGAGCCTAGGGTGGCCACAGCCACCAGAAAGTGAGGAGAAAAGTCTGGGAAAGCAGAGAGCTAGGGAAGGGGAGCCCCAGGTTCTGTGTGTAACCAGAACCAACCAAGTGTCTGACCAACCCCGTGTGTGCATGGGTGAGACTTGAAGCAGCCTAGATAAGGCTCTAATAGTAACCTGAGGATCGATCAACCACTGCCCCAGACCTCCCCATCTCCCCCCACCCCACTGTGTGTATGCATGTGTGTGCATGGATCGTACCCCTGCCGCGGTCAGAACCGTGCCTCAGCTTGGCAAGACCAGAAACACAATCTGTTGAGGGCACCTGCAGCTGACCTATGGGGCTGGATGCGTAGACCACCAGTCGCTTCTGTCATCCCCTGAGACAGAGGGGTTGGGCCACTTGTGAGGAGACTCTTGGGGCTCATCAGAAGCCAACTTAAGGCAGAGAGGACCAGGGGTTGGACCAACCTCAGCAGCAGAGCAAGGGGGCAGAAGGGGCGAGAAGAACAGTGAACATGCTTGGAAACTCCCCTGTGGCCGGAGCACTCTCCACAGATTTCCTCATTGTGCCCTCACTACAACTCTAGCAGGCGGGTGCCATTCTTATCAACATCCCTGTGCACAGAGGAGAAGTCTGGGGCTCGAGAGACGTATCTGGCTCCCCACCAAGTGCCCCTCGTGGGTTTGGGGTGTCTGAGATGGTACCGATGCTCTCAGTGCTGGCGATAGTCGAGTCCGTGACCGGGAGCAAATGCGTCTGTCCTCTCCGGGGTGACAACGAATCTCAGCTTTCTCTGTGTGGCCTTGATATGGGAAATGGTGGGAAGCAGCAGGGCAGTTCGTTCCCTAGAGGTCACTCACTGGGCAGTGGTGGAGGGGATTCAGAGCGTGCAGTTGGGCTCCCAGGCCCACCCTCCAGGGCAGGGAAACCCGGCTATGCACAACCCCAGCCCCAGGCTCTCTCCATGCCCACCCAAGTCTCCTTGCCCCCTGGCAGGACACAGTCAGCCATGACCCCTCAACCCTCCCACAGGCCTGGTGGGGCAGATGCGATCTCACCCACTATGCAGACCGGGAAACTGGGATGAGGGCATCCCTTCTTCCCACACATAAAACCTTGTTCTGTGCCTTCTCTGCCCACATGGGACACAGGGGAGGTAGGGTTGGGTAGCTGTGCTTGGCTCTAGAACTTCCTGCGGCCTTCAGTCAGAAGCTCCTTTGCAGTTGATGACCACCTCCTCACCCAGTCTTCCAGGCGAGGCTCAAATGTCTCCCCTTTCAGTACAGGATTTGTGTCCCTTTAGTGCCTGGATTCTCGGTCGCACCACTTTGAAGAATGAAGAGGTAGACCAGACGAAGAGTGGCGGGCAGCAAAGCAAAGTTTATTGAACAAGAGTTCAAAGTTCCCGGAGAGGGAGGGGGACCCGAGTGGGTTGCCCTCAGAGTTTCTAAGTTTAGGGGTTTTTATGAGCTCTTTTGGGGAACTATCTTAAGCAATCAGAGTGTGCCGAGTCGTGCCAATCAAGGCTTCGGGCACGTAGCTGTCTACCTATTAGGTTCATGTGTATGTGCCGATGGTCTTCTTCTGCTGACATCTGGGGCTTTGGTCTTAACTGCCCCTTGCCGAGATAGAGACAAATTCTTCTGTGGTTAATTGCCTTATTTTAGGACGTTTTGCAGAAGTCATTTCTGCAAAGGCTGCAAAACAGAATGTCAGTAGGGTCCTGCCTGAGCTGCAGAACGGGACGTCAGTGCTGTTTTAGTGTAGCTGTCCTGACTCCATGTTTTCTTGTTGGGGACCCTGGCCCTGACTGCCTAACTGTCCAACTCACTCCCGACACTTTGTCCCACCTCAGAAAGAGCTAGCGATTCTCTCCTCACGCCCATGGCTCCCTCATAGCAGCTCCTCCTGGAATTATAGCTATGCATCAGCAGCGTCCCCTCCTAGGAGGAACTTTGGGGGGAAAGACCTGCAGGATGGGGGCCATGCACAGGGCTGGGCTTTATTGGGAGGCAGAATGTATAGAACGTGGAGATGAAGTAGACACGGGATGCTAGAGGATGGAGGCATGAATACTCCCAACTCTCTGGTATATGCTAGAGTGCAAGATGCTGTCATTTGCTGAGATGAGGTGGAAAAGGGCAGCTGGGACATCACGGACGGAGGGGGCAATTAGAAGTCCCCTGAAAGCAGGAGTCTTGGCATCAATGCCTTCCAACAATCTCACACCAGAGAGATCTTGACGAGGACTTGAAACCTTTGGAGGCAGATTCCCCCACCCATCCCCTTTCTCTTATGTCCCAGCTATTACATATCAAGGACGCTTATTTAGATGGTGAAAGCACCCGGAAAGAAATGGAAACAGGGCTTATGAGAGCCCTCGACAGGGCTCAGATTGCCGGGAAATCACCCTCCTTTATGATCCCGGCCAATGTCTAATGAGGGCCCAGGAAGGCGAAGAGATGAATATTTAAAACACCCAGGGTCCTGGGCGAAGCAAATGGCCAGCCTTGAAGTCAGGGGTCTGGGCTCTGGTCCAGTGCCGCCTCTAATGATGGCCACAGTCCTGGAGGCAACTCCTCCGCGCCTGTCCCCCAGAGTGTTCCCAGCCTGTCTAGAAGTTCTGCTCGTTCCGAGGCCATTTTCTGTGACTCCTGTCCTGCTCCCTGCAGAGGTAGACATTTTCCTCCTCACTCTTCAGCATCCCGCATTCCTCAGTTACAGCAAATGCCACATTTAATTACGGTCCTTCCCGGTCAGTGCCACAAAGGAGGGAGAAGCAGGGGACCAGATGGTTTGGGGCTCCCTTTTCCAACGTTACCTCTCACTACACATGACTTTGGGTAAGTCCCCTTTCCTCTTTGGGTCTCTGCACCCCAACTATTGTGAGGTTTCAAACATGAGAAGAAAATGCACATAAACTGTTTAATCATCATGACTAGCACATGTGAACTGCACAATAAAGATTAGGCCCCCACCCCAAGAAGATGGTGAGCTCTGTGAGGACAGGAGCCCTCTCTCTTGGGCATCTCCAGGGACTTGGACTTTGCCACCAGACTGAAGTGTGTTCATGTCCTGGCTCTGCCCCTGACGAGGCACATGACCTTAAGGCAGACCATTTTACTCGTCTAAGCCTCAGTTTCCTAATTTGTAAAAGAGTGGCTTTTGTTAGGAAAAATGTGGATTATGAATGTGAAGTGTCTGTCAGTGTCTGGCACTTAGTATTATAAAAGGCTCAGATTGTTGAATTTGGCACCCTAAACTGTAGGGTCTGTGAGATCAGGAACTGTTTCTTTCCTGTTCACTAGCATATCCCCAGGGCTGCCAAATACAGGTGTGTAAGTTGTGCACTGCACTGTTCCAGAGAATCCTTCATATAGACTTTGATGCAAATTATGCTCTTTGGAGTTGTACAGTACATCAGCCCTGCCAGAACAGTGCCTGGCATTGTTCTAGGTGCTGTAAACAAGACCAATTCCTTCTCTCATGGAGATTATATCATAGTAGGGAGGGGGAATAATAAGGACAATAAATAAGTTCCCAATAAATAAAATAGGGTGATGTAATAATTCCTAGGAGAGGAAAGTCCTCATGGCTACAGTGACAGGAGCTGAGGCATGAGTGTCAGCTGTGCAAACGCTGGGTGGGGTATTACAGGAAAAACACAAAAGCAAGGGCCCCGGGGCAGGTGTGAACGTGCCAGGAAGTAGTCAGAAGGCAAGGTATCATGGGCACGCAGGCCCAGGTAAGGACAACATGCCCTTCTAAGTGGTTCTGGATGGCATGGAAGATTTCCGTCAAGGGCGGGACATGATTCGATTTGTGATCTCTAAAGGGGAGAGAAGCAAGCAGGGACCAATCGGGAGGATGATACAGTCACCCTGGCTGGAGATAGGGGCCGTCGGGACCAGGGAGCATGTTTGGGAATCAGAGACAATGAATCCAGGCCAGATATATATCGGACACAAGTGGGCTGGACGTGGAAGAGAAGAATGGAGACTGGCTCTCATTCCTGGGGCTTCAGGTGGAGAGCTACGTATGGAGACAAGAAGCCTGGGAGTGGGACAGGCTTGGGGGAGAGTCTGCCTGGAAGGCACCTGAGCGGAGGTGTCCAGTGTTCAACTCATGTTCAGTAAACTCGTCGGATGCATGAATCAATGAACAACTGAGGCTCCATGTTCTCGGTAAACAGAACTAATAGGGCTCTTCTGGTAAAATTGAATGAGCTCATGGAGATCGTGGCTAGAGGAAGTTGCTTCTGATGCTACCCTGAAGAGGCACAAACGGTCCCTGTGGTCTGACCCACACTCCCTTCCCCTCTGCCCCTCACATAGCCCTCTGACCATCCCAGAACCACCCCCCCCAACCCACACACACACGCATGCTTCGCCAGTCTCCAGGCTTCTCCTGTCCCACTTTGTGAGGAGAGCTGCTGCAGCCCAGGGATGGTTGAGGCCCTTTCTTAGGCGGGGAGGCCCTGCTCCATTCCCGGGGTGCAGGGCCAGAGTGCTTGAGGGTGCAGAAGCAAAGACTGTGTCACCAGGCCCGTCGATTTATCATTGTGCGGTGCACTTTGGTTGGGGTCCCGCTGAGCATGCTGGGGGGGAGGGGGAGGGTGCTCCTGGTGTCCTGGGGAGGGCTGGCCCCCTGCATGGCAAAGCTGCACTTGCCCGTGCTTTTCCCGTAATCCCTCTGCCATTCTCCACACTCCTCTGCTCCCACCCTCAATTGGCCTTTTCATTCTCTGGCAGGTGCTCTCTCTGAATGGAAGGTGTCTGCGAATACTATGAATATGTGAAAATGTCAGGGCTCTTATTTCTCCACCGTTTCATTGTAAATGCTCTTCAGAGACCTAGAACTTCACAGCCGAGCTATGGGACCAGATCCATTCAAGCCTGGATCCTGGTTCTGTTAATTACAAGCTGTGCTGTCTTGGGCAAGTGGCTTCCTGTCTCTGAGCCTCAGGTTCCTTGTCTGCAAAAGGGGCTACTCGTTAGGTGTGAATGCTGACCTAGGGATGTGCCCAGCACAAAGTCTGGCCCAAAACAGAGGCAGATTAACACGGAGGAAGAACTCCCAAGTTCAAGGTGGGGGATATCACCTGCTTTGAGGCAACAGAGCATGAAGCTTAGAGAAGAAGCATGAACAAAAAGGAAGGAGCAGGAAGGATGAGTGGGGAGGGAGAGCGCTGCCACAGGGGGGCTGGGCCACGTCAGGCCACACACAGCAGTACTACGTAATTTAAGGAGTGTGCTGAGGGCACTGGGCAGCTTGGATGGGCTGTAGCAGGAGCACATGATCTGACTTCTGGTGGCCTTGCAGAGGATGAATTGCAGTGGACAGTGGATGAAGCAGGGACTGCTAAAATCGAATCAGGCGAGAAATCAAAGCCGAATCCCACTTCCTCTCTTGAGCCCTGGAATCAGATGGACCCAGGTTCAAATCTCAGCCGCGCCACTTGGCATTTGGGTCGACTCGGACATGCCACTTTCCCTCTCTAAGTTTTGGGTTTCTCATCTGTAAAGGGGGAGGAGTTGGACCATGCATCTTGGGGCGATTATAGAAATTAAATGAGCGAATGCATGGACAGAAGCTAGCATAGAAAGGCACTCAATAAATGGAAACTATTACTATTGAAGCCTTTTTGTGCCTGTCATGCACATAAACACACATGGCCCTAATAAACCCTTAGGCTTGCAGAGGAGCCCCTCCCCATTTTTATAGCCACTTCCAAATCAACCACTGTCAGCAGCTGTGGGGTGAGGGGTGAGTGGCACAGAGGCCTCAGAGGATTTGTGCGGTGGCTCGGTTGCCTAGCAACAGCATCAGCATCTGCATCATGGCAGAGCCAGGCCACATCAGGCACCAGTCAAAACAAGGCAGCAGCAATGACTCATAGCCAGTCCTGGGAACTGGTGGGCGAAGGGCCTTGTTTTTGGCAAGGATCGGGTACCCACAGGATCTAGCTCAGGGCAGGGCTCAGCCCCCAATCTAGCCCCTCCTTCTCTCCTACGAGGCCTACTCCTTCACGGTCCCCTGGGCCTTCTGGGGCAAGGAGGGGACTTGGGGTTGATTATGTGTCAACTGTATGCCAGAGCATTCTGTAACATGCTGAGTGTTCAGTCTTCAGAGCAATGTTTCTCCCCAGGTTACAACGCCTGAAGACAAAGAAGCCCAGAGAAGACTAACATACGAAGTTCAAGGCTGTCTCCTCAAGACCATGCCCTTTGACTAGGCCACAGGGGGCCTCCCAGATCCTGCTCCCCTGCTCTCACCTCTTTACAGAGCTCTAGAGTCAAATGGCCAAGCACTCCTTGCCCGCCCCCCCTCAGCTGAGCCATGGGCCCCTCACACAGGATGACCAGAGCTGGCCTCCTCATTCTCCCTTATCCAGTTCCTTCTCTGCCTGGGCCTTCTCTGTAATGCACCAACACTACCCCATGGTGTCTCGTAAAGTAGCTGCCATCCTGGGCCCTTCCCATCCTCCTCAACCTCAAGGCCAAACAGTCACAAAATCCCAGCAACTGTCCCCTTCCCTTGCTCTCCTCCTAGGTCTTCTGTCCAGCTTGGGCCTGGCCGTGGCCCCCTGGGAAGTGTGCCCGAACCCCAACCCCACCTGCTCTCCTTCTCCATATGGTACCTTCCAAACGCCCGATAGGACCTCGGCATGGGACTCCGGGCTTCGACACCTATATGGCTCCACCTACCACAACCCAAAGCCCAAACTCATTACCAGGGCCTGTAAGCCCCCCAACAATCCAGTCCCCCTACCTATAGCTCACCACGTGCACAGACACACAGCACACCCTCACCCTCAAAGACGCTCACGCGCGCACACACACACACACACACACACACGCACAGCCTCAAAGACACACACACACCTCTCCCTCTTGACCGTGGGTGACAGAACTTCTCCTTGCTCCCTGGTGACAGACGAGCTGAGCACAGCTGGGAACCGTGGTGACTACAGCCCAGCAGTCTTCCAGGCAAAACATGGCCTAGGTTCCAGGTCAGGGGCCGCTCTTCCCTGATGCTGGACCTCCAGTCACGCTCAGATCAATCAATACCTATTTACCCCAGTGAGACCGGCCACCCATGTCATGTTAGTCCTGCCAGCGTGGAGGTGAAGAAGAAGGACCCCAGGCCTGTGGACCGTGACGACTTAGGCTTGAGTCCCAGTGAAGCCACTCGCAAGTTTTCAAGTATGGGCACACATTCGCTGATAGTCCCTCTGAGTTGGGAACCGAAGGCCCCTGCCCTAGCACGGGGGCTGGACTTGGGGGTCTTTTCTAAGAAATGGAAGAATAAAAATAAAGAGGAAATGATGAGGTGTGACTTCTGAGACCAAGTCATAAGGGGTGCTCCAGCTTTGCTTTATCCTCGCTCTTGGGTGACTCATGCTGGAGAAAGACATCTGCCGTGCCCTGAGCACGCTCCAGCGTCCTGAGGAGAGGTCCCGTGACGAGGTGCTGAGGCCTCCTGCCACGTGAGTGAGCCTCCCTGGAAGCGTGTCTTGTGTGCCATCCGTCCTGCAGATGCCTGCAGCATCTGCCAGCACCCTGACCACTGCCTCAGGAGAGACCCAACCCAGAACCACCCAGCTCTGCTCCCCAGAAACCGTGAGGTAGCAGACGTTTGTTGTAAGCTGTCAAGTCAGGGCCGAGGAGGGGCAATTGGTCTCGAAGCATGGGCACCTTATACATTATCCTAGAGTCAACCTCTTACCCTCACTCTGCTTCCATTTCCTCAGCTGTAAGATGGTTCAGTAAGAGCATGTGTCCAGTGTTGTTGAAAAGACGGAATGATTCATGATCGGGGAGTGTTTAACACAGTGCCCGGCATGTATTAAACATCCAGGAAATATCGGCTATTATTATTCTTATTTCTTACAAAGGGTTTCCTTTACATTTCCAAAAACTTGAAGTAAGACCAAAACATCCAGGGCTTGCCCCGTATCCAGCTGAGCACACCTGCCACAAGGAGCTAGGCGCTGTGATCACTGAAAGTCAGTGCCATTGCTTTGTTAGGGAAGAATTTCAGCCGAGGGATTCCCAGCCTTTTCCTTCAAAGCAGTAGGGTCCAGAATCACAAGAATCATAAATAATAGCAGCCATAAGAACAGGCGGCCCCTATCAGGCACCGAGCTCCTAGTCTGCAGAGTGCCTCACGCACACCGACCCTCGCAGGCAGGAATATGGGGCCCGGTGACAGGTGAGGAACCGAAGCCCAGAGGGCAGAGCGCGATGGCCAAGGTCCCCAGTGAGTAAGCAGTGGAGCTGGGGCACGAAGCTGTTCTATCCGATGTAACAGCCACTGCTAAGAATCGCTTCGAGAGTGGACACCCCGCTTGCCCCTCACCCCTCAGGAACGTCCAGAGAGGCAATGCTGGCTGTGGCAGGAACTGAACGTCTGCCCTAAAGGCAAAAGCCCTCCTTTTGGGCTGCATCTGTAGAACACTTTCCTCCCTGCCTTTCAGGGGCATGGAGACTCAGGGATCCCCCAGAAGCCAGGGGTCCCGTGTGGCTGTAGGGTGCTAGCACATGGGGGTGCGGACAACCTCCCCAATCCCCACACCATCCACTGCCCTGTAGTCGTGGGAAGGCCTCCAGATTCAGGGAAGGCCTCCAGAGCCGGGGAAGGCCTCCAGATCCGGGGAAGGCCTCCAGATCCGAGTAAGGCCAAAGGCCCTGGCGTGAGTGCAAGTGCCGTACGGTTACCTCTGGATGACACCAGTGCCCACCTCACTGAGATGTCACGATGGCACATGGCATTCTGGGAAGCACAAGAGGGGCCTGCCTTTGCAGCTCTGGTCTTCCCATCCAAAGCACTGCAGCAAACACCCTCCTTGAACATATCGGTGTGGCCATTTCCTGCTCCGCGACCCCTCCAGATGTCCCCAGAGGTGGCAGTCTATGGCTGGGACCAAATAGGGGCCTCTCAAATGGTTACCAAGAAACGTATCTCTTCTGGCCCTTTGTCCTGGGTGTTAACAGTGCAAAGATGACAGAATGCGCTAGACTCACATGCCATCATCCGTGTGAGGCACATTAAACTGGAAAATTCAAAGGCTTCAGGTTCAGCTGCTAACACGTGGGCTAGCTTTCATCGACGTTCTTGTTCCCACTAGAAGGCTTGACAGCTTAGTCTTAGGATGAAAAAGCCAGATGAAAAACTCTGAGCAGGGACAGAAGAGACTACACATTCCACCATCTCTGTCTCTTTGCTGAAGGGACACTCAGGCTCTCTTTGCATACCTCTACTGATGGAGAGCTGACTACCTCCCAGGACAGCCCTTTCTGGAACCAGATTCTGGAATTTGAGCCCTGGATTGGACATCCCATGCAACGTATGACCCTGGAAAAGCTGCTTCCCTCCTGTGAAGTTCGGCTTCCTTTTTCATAAATAAGGCTCATGATCTCACAGGTCCACAGGGAGATTCAAATAAGATATTGGCTATGGATGTAATTTTGAGATGGCAAGCTGCATGCGGATGGTGAGGGTTATTTTTGTCATAATTGCCATTATTATGAGGATGTTACACTAATTGTTCAGGAGCTTTCTCTGAAACTGAACCCATATTTCCTCCCCTCTAGCGCCTGTGCACTAGGTCTCCCCACCCATGGGTTAATCACAGTGTTTGTGGTGAGAAACAGAAGACTTTGTCAGCTTTATTAAGACTCGAATCCAAACCGAGAATCGTCATTCTGGAAAAATATTGGCCAAGGGTGCACTTTCAACCTATGCCTCCCCATTAATAATTTGCGGCTAGTCACAAGGCCATGTGCATCAAAAAGAGGAACGTGCCCCCATCCTCCCTCCTCCTCCTCCCGCTTTCTGTCAACAAGCATTCCAGTGCTTTCTATGGAGGATACAGAGAGGCTTTACCAGCTCACCCAACACACCCCACCTCTCTACTCTGTCTTCTATCGATACATCTCTTTCTCTGGTGCTTATCGCGATCAGACCTTTCTTAGTCATTTGTGTACTATCTGCACCTTCCTGCGAGAACGGGGACCTTGTCATCTTGTTCTCCACCCTGTTTCCAGCGCCAGCCCAGGGCCAGGGATATGAGATGCTGAATCCATGTCTGTAGCATGAATTTATAAATAAATGGTGAATAAAGTGCAGCTCCCACACCCAAAGAACTTCTGCCCGGTGGGGGACAGACAAGTAGAAGGATGGTATCAATTCCGTGCCATCCGTGCCATGATAGCAGACGAACAGGGATGAAACAAGAAGAGGTGAGGAAGGCTTCCCTTGGGAGAAACTTGAAATGGGCCTTGAGGGATGCGTAGGAGTTAGCCAGGTGGTTGAGGAAGCTGTGTGTACAAACGAGCAGAGTGTTGAATGACAGGATGCACTTGCAATAGGACACCTTCTGGAGCCCTGGGATCCCAGGGTCCACCGGGAGAGGGGAGGTGGGAAGCCTTATCTGAAATCAGGTCAGGACCCACGTGCCTCATCGTGAGAGCAGAAGGGAGCTCTGAGAGCTGGGCAGGAGCTCGGTGGGGTCAGATGGCAGGAAGACCACTTCTGGGAAAAATCTGTCCAAGGTTTCACACGTAGGGCAAAGCCAGGAATCAAACCCGGTTCTTTCTGATTTCAAAGCTCAGTTTCCTTGCCTTATATCACCTACCTCCCTGAAGACACAGGGGGACAGGTGTGAAAAGGAAGGGAAGAGAAGAAAGGAGCAAGGGGCAAAAACATGCTGCCTGCTACGGTCGGAATGTGTTCCCCCAAATTCATATGTTGAATTCCTAACCCCCAAAGTGATGGTGTCAGGAACTGAGCCTTTTTGCCTAAGTCAAGTGAGGGGAGCCCTCATGAATGAGACAGATGTCTTATAAAAGCATGCTGTTTATGGTAACATGAAAGATTTTAAATCCTTCCTCGTTCCTGGGTTCAGGCACGATTTTCTCTTTTGTGCATGCAAAATGAGGAGACCTAAGCTTTGACCCACTTCGCTCCCTCTCTTCTGGCACCAATTGTTAGAAAAAGCTTTGGATTTAAAATGAGAATTTCAGAGCAGACAGTCCACACTCTTAAAAGAAAGGAAAAACCCAGTAACTGAACCCCCAAGAGAGAGTCCCACTCGAGATGACTTCTGCGCGAGATTACCGAATCGTCACGTCTAATCATCTTCATTTTACAGATGAGAAAGCTGAGAGTCAGAGGTGGACTTTTTCATACCAGCATCACATTAGGAAGCGAAGACTGAGTATAGCTGATCCGTCATTTGGGTCCATGTCACCATGTGGCAGAGCCCGTGGCCATTTCTTCACCACTGGGCCCAGCATGGGTACTCAACAAATGTTTGCAAAATGCATGTGTCGATAGATGGATGAGCATGATCCTGTTCATTGTGACATCAACTTCCATACCTATATTTTCATTCCAAGTATAGTGTCTGGTTACCTAACGTTTACTCCATCGAAGTTTGTTGAGAAGACTGAGCAATCATGCCCTCATGGTGCAGAGTGGCAGGACCATCTCCTGCTTGAGCCCAACAATAGACCCGGAAATGAGTTGTCCCAGCCCAGGAGAACACAAATGACTGGGGGTCGATGTTGTAAAGGTGGGCTGCCTCGGGCTAGTGTGGAGAAGACAGACCGGGTGCTCACCAGACCCCTTTCTCTCTTCTCCTGGGCAGGCAGGGGGACTCTATCTGCACCCAGGCAGGGTCATGAGACTGGAAGAGGGCGCAACAGGGACAAAGATCTTGAGGCAGAAATTAGCAGGCTGCGTGTTTGAGGTACAATAAGAAGGAAAATGTGGCTGGAGTCTGCCATGTAGAAATGATTTTTTTTTAACCTAACAAGGCTTTTGTGAGGGTCATACAGAGGCAGAAAAGAGAAAAACCTCAAGCAGCAGCCTTCTCTTTGCTTCCCTCTTGGACCTCTCACAGAAGGATGGTCTGGCTAAAAGGGTGGGCAAGAACTTGAGCCTAATGGGAAGCTGAGGATGATGAGATTGAAGATGACTCTCAACAAGTGTGCAACTGGGTGGCTTTCAGTTGAAGTGACAGAAAACCCCATTGGCTGTGAATCCCGTACTAAGGACATTTATTTCTCTCTCATTAGAAGAAATCAGGGGGTCAGTGGCTCAGGGCTGGTGTATCAGCTCCACAATATGAGTGAGCTACAACAATATTCCTTTGAGTCTCTTGTCCTCCTCATGGTTGCAGAATGACTGCCACAGCACCAGGCATCATGGCCTCCCTTGACCATATTCACAGACAGAAGGCAGAGACCCGTGGTGGCAAGGGCCAAAGAGTTTACCCCCACATGCCTCCTTCTTATTACGGAAAGTATACTTTCCAGGAACTCCCCAGCAGATTGAACAGACCTGGATCACTGGTCAGACACAGGGAAGGGATAAGGTGACGCTTCGGTGGTCACCATGCACATGAGGTCACTGCTTAGCCTCTAAAGTAATTGGTTGATTCAGGAGAAGCAAACAAACACATCGAACTAATCAATCAACTCTCAGGAATAATAACTGGCCTTTGAACGGCACCTTATAATTAAAAAAGATTTACATGCATTGGCTCATTATAAGCTCCCAGCTGACTTTTCAAGGAGAGAGTAAGTATTACCCTCCTTTTATAGATGAGAATACTGAGGCTCAGAGAGAGGGAGTGACCGCATGTGGCAGAGCTAGGTTAGTCTGTTTGAAAAGCCCCCACTGCATCTACTCTTCCTCCAGCCAAGCCAACTGCCTGGCTGACTAAAGAAGGGCTTTGTTCACACTGTCCAGAAATCTCCTTCGGAAGGAAGGGTAAGGGGAGGGCGTCCCCGGCTCTTGATCCCCCACTGTGTTCAGAGAGCAGGTACACGGGGAGCAGAGCGATGTGTCTAAATGGTCGTTCGGGGGTGAGCTCGCATTCTGGACTTGACTGACCTTCCCCCAGACAGTGACACGCCTCCATGCTGCCTTGAGGAGACCTGGGATTTGGGGAGCCGGAAGCCCCAGAGAAAACCATGGCGGATGTGTGATTGATGGACTCCCAAAATAGGCTCCGGAGAACCAACGAGGGGGGCGCCCTGCAGGAGGCTTGGTGCGGAAGTTATGGACTGAGATTTGGGATGGAGAAAGGAGGGACAACTAAGCCTCACCTGCCCCTGCCTGCACCCAAGAACGGAGGGGGGCCGCCTTGGGAGTGGGAGGTAAGGGGAGTGCGGCCTTTAAAAGGCTCAAAATGGGGGAAGATACGGAGGCCTGTCTGAATTTTTCTTCCCTCGAAAAGCCTCTTCTGAAATCACAGAGTGCTTTTCTCAGATCATCCATTTTACTTAGTTATCATTATTTTCATCGATTATATATTATTAACAACTGTATCTTTACACTTTACAGAGTATTGGTCTTCCTTCGGGAATTAGGAGACTCCAAAAAGCAAAGATGCGGAGGAGAATAAACTAGCTTGCTTTCCTCCACTCTAGATAGGCTCTCAATCCTCCACCTCCATCTACAGCTGCCTCTCAGCTGGATTCCTGCCCTTTGCAGCCTCCTCCCCTGAGGAAATGGCATTAACCATCTACTTTCTTTCAAAAAAGAGAAACACAACAGCCTCGTGGCCGAACGTGGAAATGTACTTTATCTGATAACCAAGTGGATGAGCGCAGTCCCTTCATAACGTGTGCTCAGACCCAAAACCCACCCCTCCTCGTGCTCTTCAGGGGGACGACCTTAGGGCATTGGAACTGATGCCCCCCTCCCCGTACTTTCTCTGCTCCTTGCCCTCCCCTCCCCAGCCTCAGGCCCTGGTCCGCAGGCTGCCTCTGGGACTGAACCAGGTGCCTAAGGCGGAGAGAAGGAGCTTCCTTCTGGCTGGCGGCTTCCAACTTTCAAAAACCTAAACCCCCAGGGGAAGGACATCTCACAGCGCAGACGAAATATTTGGGAGAAAACACAAGGCTGTATGAACAAGCTCTCCCCTTTCTTTGTAACTTGCCACCCCTCTGATCAGAACTGAATTCTTCAGACTGGGGTGTCTCTCCCCTGGAGGGAAGATCTTAGAGGAGAAACAAGATACTTTGGGTCCTAAAGAAAACGTCCTGATTTTTCTCCAGGCTGAGCACCCCCGGAGGGTGGCAAAATCCCTAAGGAGTTTGCGGATCCTAGAGAGACGACACCTGCCCCTGGCTTCCCACGGGGAGCCCCAGAGAGGTGAGGGAAGCCACAGAACGGGATGCAGGCGTGTCTTGGAAACAAGGCTGTGCACAGCCTCACAGGGATGTGCCGGTGACCGGGAACTGTGGAAGCAATGAAATGATTTCCAAGCACCCAAAGAGGCAAGACTGAACCAGGAGCCCAGCAGATTCAACACAACTAAAAGAAAGCAGCCTTATCACCCCCACTCTGTCTCCTTCCCTCCCTCCCTCCCCCTCTCTGTCTCTCTGTCTGTCTCTCTCTTATATACATACACACACACACATCAGCAGCAGCAGATCTTGGATTGATCCTTCAAAACATAAGGACGAGAGGGATTGTCCCATCAGTATTATTATTTCTGTTGTTCTTCTCACCATCCTCACACCCCAGACCCCACCACCATCTCTCACCTGACCTGCTACAGTAGTCTCCTAACTTACTTCCACCCTTACCCCGCTATAATTCTTTCTGCCCACAGCAGCCTGGGTGATCTTTTAAAAACACAGTTTAGATCATGATAGTCCTCTTTGGCTCAGAATCCTACAGCAAGTGTTCAGTTTGCTTGGTGCAAAATGCAGATTCCCTCTGTGACCTGCAAGGTCTTACCTGTGTACCCCTCGGACCTCATCCCCCAGTCATCTCCTTCTGGCTGTTCTCCAACACACTGAGCTTACAGCCCACCTCAGGGCCTTTGCACATGAGCGAGAATATTTCCGGCTGACATGGGGCTTGCTCCTTTAAATCATTCTGGCTCAAACATTACCTGGGTACCTGATCTGAGGGCATGACTTCGTCTATTTCTTTCATGTTCCTATCCCCGATACTTAGGACATCACCTGACACTCCATGTACGATTGATGGATATTGATCGAATGAATAAATTTTCCAAGGGTCCATCGAGTGGAGTCTTGAGTCTTGATGGATGTTATCAAAGACCAGAAGATCAGCTCCTTCAGCCCTGTATAATACTTGAGTTCTCCAGATTTTAGATGCCATCCAAGGAAAAAGTGGAGGAATATTGATTATGTCCACCACCTTAAATATTGAATTAATATAAATGATAGAAAGTGAAATTGTTTTTTGCACTAATTTCATGGCCTGGGATTCCCGGTTGGCACACCTTCCTTGAAACAGAAACCCCCAGCTAGTTGGAGGCGACCCTTCAAGGTCTTCAATGACTTTGCTGCTGGACCAGCTCACCTGCTTCCTTCATTCATGGGTTTTCTTAAATAACATTTCATCCTTTCACTGTGTTGCACCTGGGCTGGTGGGCACTTGGGTACTATAAATAATAACAATTAATATTTATTGAGCATTTACAGTTCCAGAAACGGAAGGCTTCATATGGCTGATCTCCTTAATCTAACCAAGGACCCTGGGAGGTTTGTAAGGCTTGCACTATTATCAGCCACACGTTGCAGATGGTCCCTGACCTAGAGGTACTCCGAGGTCTGTAGGGGGGACAAACACATGAATCAATAATTACCATATGGCGCAAACTCGAATAGAAACAAGCACAGTGCTGTGGGAACACAGATGGAAAGCTGGCTCGTTCTCTTTAGGGTGGGGGTCAGTGAATTCTGCCTCCTGCAGCTCCCAGATCCCTCTCAGACTCTGCCTTTTTGGGACCTCCAAGCCTGTAGTTCGTCTCTCTGAGACACCCTGCCCTTGGCTCTTCACATGGCTGGCCCCTCCTCCTTCAGCTCCAGGCACCCTCCAAAGTAGGGCCCCCAACTTTCGTCCCGGAGGCACCAAGAATGTGAGCTCCCTGAGGGCAGGGGTCCTGTTGCTCTTGTTCACCACTGCATGCCCAAACCGGGATGATGAGTGTTTGACACAGCAGACGTGCTTGGTAAATATTGATCGAACAAATGCCTCTGTGAGCATGTGAGTTAATTAAGTAATTGAAATTATGAGAGGCTCAGTATACTAGAAGGGAGGAAGGGAGAAAAAGCTTTCCAGACACATTCGCCATGACACGGGCGAAGCTGGAGGGGGTTTGCCAGAACTCATGGCAGAGGGAGCCCAGAGATCATCAGAGATATCCTCTGCCTCACTCTGCTTACAGAACCTCCTGGTCCGTATCTCCCAGCCCCTCTCCCCCAGATCTCCCCCCAGCAGAGCTCTTAGGACACACTAGATTCTCCCTGACGTCTGATGAAGGAGTGAATGATGGGGCATCAGCCGAGCTGAACAAATATGTCACTGAATGGGGCGGTGCTGCCTCCCGCTCACGAGCTGTCGTCCTCAGAGAGAAGTGGCCAGTTTGCTGTTTATCTCAAAGGCACGTTCACTGGAGGTGTTCGTGTCAAGCAGACCTGGATTGGAACCCCACCTCCATCACCATGGCTGAGCCCTGAGCCCCCGAACCCTAGTGTGTGTGCCTGTCTTGGAAATGACAATGCCTCCATGCTGGCTGCCGGGATTGCCCTCTGCAGAGTGGCCGCTACAGAGTAAGGGCTCCATAAAGAACCCGTCATTGAATGAGGGAACTAACGGATGAATGAACAAATGACAAAATAAATAGGTATTTTTGGTGAGATCTTGAAACTTCCTCAATTTAGTGAATTTGAGACAGCCGGATGTAAGAGAAGCTGCAAATTCTCTTCTCCAAACATCCGGAGAAGGCACGGACGTGAGCCCTGCTGGAGTCTTACTTACCGGGCACCCATCCCAGCAGTGGTTTTGAGGGTCTGGGCCGAGGATGCTCGTGTGATCTTCCCCACACGGGACCTGTGCTGTCCTGTCCCGCACCCAAGCAGGAAGAACCAATACGACCAGAGGGGCTGCCCCACGCAAACGGAGAAGGGGCCCCCATAGAGGGGCCTGGGGGCTTGAGGCAGGCCCCAGAGAGCTTGTTGGACCTTTGCAGGCCCAGCTTAGTAGCTACAAGGGTGGGCTCCGGAACCCAACTGTCCGGGTTCGGAAGTCAACCCTGCTTCTCACTAACTGAGTGGCCCTAGACAAGTCCCATGTGCTCTGCATGCCTGGGCTTCCGGGTCTGTAAACTAAAAATGGTAACAGCACCTGCCCCACTGGGTTGTGGGGGTTCTGGAATCGCCACGGGGGAAACATGAGAGCAGTACCTGGCCCACTGTGGGTTCCCAATAGATGTTGGCTGGAAGTGGAAATAAAAAGATTTTAGCATTATTTATCTACACCTGACTTAGTGTCTGCTCTCTTCTGGGTTCTGGACATGGAGGGTATAGAGCAACAAGATGCGACCCCAGCCCCACGGGGCCCCCAGTCTGGTGAGAGAGGTCACTGTGTCAGCAGACAGGGGCCCCCAGTGACATCGCTGCTGTGACAGCACTGAGTTCCTGCACCAGGGACACCTAAGCCGACCCGGGACGCCCGAGCGCCCTTCCCGGAGGACGTGATGAACTTCACGGGGCAAGGGCCACAGAGCCAGGAAGAAGGGAGGGCAAAAGGCTGTGTATGGCATGGCCCAGGGGCAAGGGAGCTTGGGATGGCTGGGGCACAGGAGGATGAGAAACACACCGGCAAGGTGCGAAATGGTCACTGTCAGAGATTTGCAGGGCACACTCTGTGTGCCGGGCCCTGTGCCCAGCACTGAAGACCGAGAAAGCAGACAGAGGCAGCTCCCGAGGGGGTGTACATTCTAGTAAGAGAGATGGAGACCTAGATGGTAATGCTGTGGAGGGTGCCAGGCATGCCCAGAGCCTGGAGGAAGCCCCAGGTAAGCACGGGAAACGTGTTTTGACAGACCCTCAGAGGACACAATGATTGCAACGGTGTTCCTTCTTTCCTGCCTTCCACCAAGAGGCCAACCACCATGGTGGTTGAAAGGGCCGGCTCTCTGCTCAAATCTCCACTCTGCCACTGAGTGGCTGTGTGACCTTCGGCCAAGCCTCTTAACTAACCTCTCTGTGTCCTCACTGAGTTGCTATGAGAATTAAACAAGTTGACATATTTAAAGCACTCCGAACCATGCGTAGCATATAAGTAAATGCTCTATGTGTTAGATATGGTAGACCCCTTGTTCCGTTTATGGATTAAGTGTATTAAGCTCCCCTGGGTGCCAGGCATTGTTCTAGTCACTGGAGACATCACAGTGGCCTAAATAGACAAGATCCTTGCCTTCACCCAGCTTCCCAGGATGTGGGGCTCTCAGGGTTAAAGCTGGAACCATCCTGGGCAAACAGAGGCGGTTGGTCACCCTACTTCTGAGCTGTGGAGCTTCGGGAAATGATTTCCCCCTTCTGAGCCTTCTCTAAAAAGCCTTTCCTGAGCCCAGTGTCTGTGCCCTTTCCTGGCCACTCGCCCCCTTACTATCCTTTTTTTGTTTCTATCACAGCACGGGCCGCTAGCAAGCAGCGCATTACCTTGCCTGTTTGTTTGTATACTCGCTGCTCTTGTCTGCCCACACTGGAACACAAGCTGCAAGCCTGACGCTTTCTTCACTTAGAAAGTGAGCCGCCACCCTGTACCCACCACCTTACAGATACGTGACGAGCGCTCCAGGGAGATCGTGACAGGGAAATTCTTTGTAAAGGACAGCACGCATGTGAGTCGATTTTGGACACAGTTTCATTTTTTTTTAAAGATTTTATTTATTTCTATGACAGAGAGAGACACAGCGAGAGAGTGAACACAAGCAGGGGGAGTGGGAGAGGGAGAAGCAGGCTTCCCGCGGAGCAGGGAGCCCCATGTGGGGCTCGATCCCAGGACCCTGGGACCACGACCAGAGCCGAAGGCAGACGCTCAACGACTGAGCCACCCAGGCGCTCCTTTCAGCACCCAAAAAGTTGGGGTACAGCAGAAAGGACTAGAGTTGAGTTGGGGAAAAGCCCAGACACCTTAGTGTTGAACAGGCTTATCCTGTACATGAGGAAACAGGAGGCTCAGGGAAGGTGACTGGCCCCCAGGCTCCCAGGGGCTTCACAGCAAAACTGGAACCTAGGCCTCTTAACAGGGAGCTCCGTCCCTCTCCCCTGCTTCTCATATACCTGTCTCTCTGCTACCCCTCAACATCTAGCAAGACCCTGTGGAGTCCAGGATATCACCCAAAGAGGAGTCCTTCTTGTGGGGGAAGCCATTCTTGGCGGTGGGGGGGGGGCGGATTCCTTGCAAATGGTCACATTCATGTCCCAAGCCCTCAGCCCCAGCTGTTGCCAATGCTACATGGATTGAGAATTTGGGCAATGAACTTTTTGATCACTGTCAAGAGTTTTTATTTCCTTCAGTCAACTCTGGCATTATATTATGAAGGCTCTAAAATATTAATATTCCTTATGATTTGGAGTCAACGGGGAAAAAAACGCTTTGCACAAATCGCAAACTCTGAGATTTAAAAGCGAACCCCAGCATTTTGGTTTACACTTCAAATGAAAATCTCTTATTCAGTCTGGGCCTGCCCAACTTCTAACCTTCACTGGAGTATAAACATTATTTGCTTTCTTCTCGAGTCCAGAAATATGTTTTACTAAGTCATCCTAACCATTTTTTTAAAAGGCTAATTTAGCACGGCAGCATGTGCGTTATTAGGCAGGGAATCTGCTCCAATGTGCTGCCCAAACGTTTACCCGCAACAAGACACTTGGACACTTTGTCATGGACCATCGTGTATTGACAACCAAAAGGGAATTCATTATTTCCACTCCAAACCTGATTCTCCTTCTGGTTTCCTGTCCTCGTAATGCCAGCATAGTTCACTTAGGTGTCCAGAAACAAAGAACTATTCTAGACTCTTCCCTCCCCCTCACCTGCCACATCCAATCTGTCCCGTGTCCCATCATTTCTACCTCCACCCCTGTATCTCTTAAATCAGTTGCCATCCCTCCAGCCGTACTACTTAATTTAGTTGGTGTCTTCTTTTCTTTCCCCCAGACTACTACCATGGCGCCCTGACTGGGTCCTCCCAGCCCTGGCCCGTACACCTGCTAATGTATGCACCACCCAGGCCAGTGGTCAGACATCTTGCTGACTGTCTACTTTTTCTTTATTTTACATTCATCTCTTTCTTCCTGATTCTTTATTAACATCACTCCTTTTGGCACCCAGCCTGATGTGTCTAATATACGGCCTTAACTATGCATCGATTCTTATCAACTAAGTAATGTTGCTTTGTAGGGAATGTGTTTTAACTTAAATAAATAGTATTATGCTATCAACGTCATTGGTTTTCCCTTCTTTCCCTCAGTTTTCTTGCACGGAGATCTTTCCATGCAGCCGTAGCTACACCTGTTCTGTGGTGTCTGGCTCCCGTAGCGCATTCCACAGCGTGCATCCACCCCACTTTCTACTTGTGCTTGCCCCTAATGGGCACCCGAGATCCTCTCATCCCCTTCCACCCAGAGCCTAGCAACGACTCTCTTAGGACACGTTCCCCTGCAGACCTTGGAAAGAACTGATCTAAGCCGCACACCTAGGAATGTGTGGGACCTATGACACATGCAATCCTTAATCACTTTCCAGAACTCTGCCAACGTGCACCCTCACTTCCAAGCACAAGCGTTCTGGTCTCCCCACATTCTCACCAGCATGTGGAATTATTCACTGACTAATGCTCACCGCGCTCATACACATACATCGATTATCACAGTGTTGTTCTCACTTCTACTTCCCTCATTGCTAGGGAGATTGGGCCCTTCCTCACGTATTGCTCAACCAGTCGGATTCCCCTCTATGAAGCAAATGTTCATCTTTGTCCTATGTCCTGAGCTCTGTATTTTCTTTTTAATTGGTTTATAGGAGTTCTTTATAGAGCACAGGAACAATAATGTGTTGACATGGGATACTGCAAAAATCTTTACTCAGCCTGTCATTTGTCATTAACATTTCTGGTGAAATTCTTTCATTGAGAGAGAGTATCTCCATTTCAACATCAAATTCATCCATTCTTGCTGTCTGGCTTGTCGGGATCCCTTTTAGTCGCCCCCTCGCCCCAGCTTACTCCTGGTGCCAACAGTATATGACTTCAGCTGAGACAGCCATGTGCCTCCAGTGTCATCCTGCCTTAAGGAACGCAAGGGACTGGTGCCCAGATGGGCAGGCACCTGACCCCACTGCACCACAGATCCTATTCCTGAGGAAGGTGACAGTGGGACTGAGAGCAAATCAATCAATCTCTGCCTTCAGTGGTGGTCAAACTTGGGAGCTGTTGATGACCATTTTCTATTGTGATAAATCTGCCCCACAGGCAGGCATCAACATGTAACCGACAGGGGGCGCCTGCGTGGCTCAGTCGTTAAGCGTCTGCCTTCGGCTCAGGTCATGGTCCCAGGGTCCTGGGATCGAGCCCCGCATCCGGCTCCCTGCTCGGCGGGAAACCTGCTTCTCCCTCTCCCGCTCCCCCTGCTTGTGTTCCCTCTCTCGCGGTGTCTCTCTCTGTCAAATACATAAATAAAATCTTAAAAAAAAAAAAAAAACGTGTCACCGACAGGAGGAGAGAAGGAGAGAGGACAGAACTGGAGGGTGTCCTGATTTCCCATCCGATCCTCTGGCTCCTGAGGCTCAGCCCCCAGGGGACAGCTCAGCAGCTTCCCGACCTGTGTTCCCCAATTGCCTTACAAAAAGCAGTGTTTGGGCATTCAAACGCTATCTTTATCTCAGCCTTATCCATCTACCACCTGTTCTATTGCTTACTTAATACTTCACATTCAATTGATCAGGTATGTTCGCTTACAGCTTTGCAATTTCAAGAGAAAACTCTATACTGAGACTACGAACAGAAAATAAGCACCACTTGCTATACCTTGAGGTAATGATGGAAACAAATATAATTAGAACAACGCCGATGCTAACTGAAGGCAGAGCCCTGTAGAGCGTGTTCAGACAGAGTAGACCCAAACTGGGACTTTCTTCTTAATGTAATCAGGATTTATAGAGATGTACAAAAAGAGTAACCTTTTCTTGGTGTGATTCAATGGTATTGAAAATCTTTTCTCCAATCTCCTAAAACACTTCCCGGTCCCAGTGATATCTTTAAAAGTCAATGTTCTAACGAATCCCCTCTCTGTCCCCTGACAAGCTTTTTATTTTCTTTCTCCTTAATCTATGTCTGATTATTGGTTTCTGATCATTGCAACTGAAAACATCATAACAAAGTAAAGTATCTTCACCTAAGGGACAATCGTTCTAATTTATTGTTGAGAACCAAGCTTAAAGGAACCAGCACACATGCCTTCCTCCCATATTCTGTTGTTCAGAACTCAATCATGTGAACCCTCTCCTAGAAGCAAGGGGGTCTGGGAAATGTGGTCCAGAGCTCAGCAGCTGCTCCTTTGCACCATGGAAGGGATGCGTGACTCTTGTGTGGACAGTGTCTGCTGTATGCTGTCACCAGTGGCTGGCACAGGGCTGGACATGCTGTGGGAACTCGGCTGAGGAAGGGAAAGAAGGAAGGAAAAGGGACAGAGGCAGAGAATGTGCCCTATCCTTTGCCTTTAGGTGGGAAAAAAATTACTATTCACCCTTCAGGCTCATGATTTTAAATGAGCGTGAACTACATTTTTCCCCAGACATATTGATACTCAGCATAATGCAGAGAGAATTGTATGGTTTAATTAAGCAGTTTTATTTTCATTCCCAGGATCTTTCTGGGAGGACATTATATACAGATTAATTCGTGAAAGGTCATCTGGAAAATACATTTCTATAAATTAAATCTTGTCTTCCCCTGGCCCTCATTATGCTATCAGTCAAGTTTCTCTGGGAGCATATTTCTAAGCCGTATCATCTTTAAGAACTCAGCTAAACATACAATATCACACACTGGGGTGCGAGATGGTACTCAAAATAAGTCGCAGTATAAAATGCCTGGCACTGAGAATTACCTGGATGTGGTATGCATTTCCTAAGGCTGCAGTAACGAAGCACCACACAGTGGGTAGCTTACACAGCAGAGATTTGTTGTCTTCTAGTTCTGGAGGCCAGAAGCCTGAGATCAAGATGTTGGTGGGGCTGGTTCTATCTGTCAGCTCTGAGGAAGAACATATTCCATGTCTCCCTCCTGGCTTCTGGATGCTTTGCTGGCCATCTTTGGCATTCCCTGACTCGTAGGTACATCTTTCTGATCTCTGCTTCACGTTCACATGGCATTCTCCCTATGGACATGGTTGTCTCTGTGTCCAAATGTCCCTTTTTTATTGGGACGCCTGTCATATTGGATTTGAGCCCACCTTAATGACCTCATTTTAACTTGATCATCTGTAAAGACCCTATTTCCAAATAAGGTCACATTCTGAGATTCTTGGGGTTAGGACTTCAGTGCATGAACTTGTGGGGGACACGGTTCAACCCATGAGAGTCATTGTCTCAAAATCAGAATGTTCAAAAGAGAAACAGCAGGGGCCATGTAAGAGAACAAAATGCACTGCACCAAAGTCAACCAGCTTCCGTGAGGTCCTCATGGTCCATAGCTAGAGCACAGGGAACACTTTGATTTATCCAGCTTTCTTTCCCGGAACTTAAAATAGCTACTGACCTCTAAAAGAATGGGCTTGGTGAGACGCTTAGAATGTGGGTTCCAGAGGCGGAGTCCTGGGCTGCAATCGGGGCTTACATCTAACCAGCTCTATGACTTGATACATGAACCTCTCTGTTCTCATCTGTAACCTCAGGTGGTGCATGCTTCATAAGATGGTCATGATGACTCAATGAGCAAAATGCCCGATAAGTAGCTCATAGCAGGCATTGTGCTAAGCCCCGGGTATAGAATGATGTCGAAGACAAGCCTACCTTAAAGGAGTTGTACAGTGAAGGGCCACGCACCCACCCCCTCATATCTCTCCAGCCAGCCATCCCCGCCATCCTGTCATTATTCCGTCTTATTTTGTATGCATTTCAAAATACATTTTTTCCTAAACATTTCAGTGTGCATATCATTAACTAGTGTTCAGTATCTATTTATAGTTTTTTTTTTTTTATTGTGAGGTAAACTTTCAGACAGCAAAATGCACAAATCTGAAAAGTACCTGTTGATGGGTTTTGACAAATGATACCTCCGTGAAACGTAAGCAACTGTCAAGACACAGAACATGTCCATCACCCCGGAACCTTCTGTTACATTCCTTCCCAGTCAATCTCTAAACCCGCCCACCCTCCAAGACAGCCATTGTCCTAATTTCTATCATTAGGGACAAGTTTGGGCTGTTGAAAACTATATAAATAAATCAGACAGTCTGTCCTCTTTGAGGCAAGCTACTCTCACTCGGCATAAAGCTTCTGAGATTCCTCCATGTTATTGTGTAGACCAGTGTTCCTTCCTTTGGCTGCCTGGTAGTGTTCCATCGTGTTCCTTTACCCAGTCTCCCGCTGACGCACACCTGGGCTCTCCCCTGTGTTTCAGCTATTGTGGAAAATGCTGCTATGGAGAATCTTACACAAGTCTTTGTGTGGACGTGTGCCTTCATATTTCTGAAGAGTGCCATTGCTGGCCATAGGGCAGGGTTATGTTTCGTTTCACTTAAAAAGTTCCAGAACTTTTTTCCAAAGTAGTTGTATCATTCTATATTCCCACCAACAATTTCCTAAGATACTTAAAAAGGAAGATCACTCTGGTGGCCTCTGAGAAAGACGGATTAGAAGAACAAGCCCAGACCAGGCAGATGACCAATTGGGAGGAATCTGCAATGTTCTGGAGCAGGATGACAGAGGCTGGACAAGTACCTCCCAGGTCATAAAACCTCTGTTTAAAAAAAAATTTATAATGCAGCATGATCTTGATCCTCCGTGTCTGTTCCGAATAACCCCAAACCATGATCAGGACACCAGACGGAGCTCAGAGAGAGAGCGCGCTCCATTCTTGCTTTAGACAGTAATTTCTTGGAACAAAAAAAGACTTACAAATACGGAATATGTCAACATCCATGCCAGCATGTTCTTTTATTAACTCTGAAGATGTTTGACCTATTTAATACTGAAGCAGAACGGCCTGGGCTGAGAGATGAGGGTCCTTCAGTGTGGTTTCTCCATCCCTCCCCTGGCCTGCAGCTATTGCAGGGAATTCAGTGAATTGGCCTCCATATCTGTCTCCCTGCAGCATGGTTTCGAGTGCTGTCCAGAAAGCTAAGCCTGGAGTTGGGGTCTCCAGCGCTCTCAATGAATCTGGGGACCTCTTAGCAAATTGTAGTCCATCCCTTTTTCAAACTCCTTATACTACCTGGGAACCTTCAAACTGGGGGAGCAGAGACCTGGGGGTACACAAGGACTTGCGTGTGTTTTATTTAATCAGTTGCCAGATCTTCAGTTTGCAGAAGCCCATGATTCTAAAATGGACCGTCTGCCAGCTCCTAGGGTCTCTGCTCTCCTTTCCCCCTTCCCCTTTGCCCAACACCATCCTGCACCTAGCCGAAGAAAGGCTTGCCTCCCCTCCAGCCTAATTATGACTGTAGTCTTTGCCACAGGGGCCAAGGTAGCCAGGCCCAAATAAAGGGAAAGATTTGAGAAGGAACAGCTGCAGAGGGGGAGAGAGTCCCTTAGCAAAGCAAAGACCTTCAGTGACGAACACTGGAGCAAATTCCTTATAGGGCTTCCCCTTCTGATTTTATTCAATTGTCTATTTCTCTCCATTTCCATCTATCTGTCATCTATCTATCTATCATCTGTCCAACTTAGAACTGGAGTTCAGAAGGGGGATAGTTGTGTCAAGGTCAAGTTTTTTGAACTGAATAGTGAAGTCAGGTGTTTTCTGAAAATTTGATTTGGCCACTAGTTTAAATAAGTGGCCTTGCCATTTAAACGAGGTGGCAGACATTTTCCAAACTGAAAGAGTTTAAATGTGCAGCTTCAAGGTTCCAAAGAAAATAGATTTAAAGCATATACTTAGCATACAATAAACGGCAAGCTGCATCTCTTACAACCATTTAAATTTGTGATTTACATATCAACCTAAAAATGTGCAAGGGAAAACGACGCTTTTTTAAATTATTATTGTCTTAGGGGGACTTGGAGTAAAATATTTTGAAGCCCTCTGCGTTGGGATGTCACCCTTCATCCATTCGAGCTGTTTGCTCAAGGTGTTTCTTCCAAATAAATACAGTGCTCTTCTTAGAAGGAAATCTGACAAATTGACTTCTCTCTATCTCATTGCAGGAGGGGAAAAATTCTTACAAAACTGTCCCTTTGCTTTTGGAAAAAGAAGTTCATTTGCAAAAGATGCCATCAGCCACAGCAAAGCTGTGTGCCCGGCCAGAGGAAAGACAGACCTATCACAGAGGCGCAGACTCACAAGGCAACACCTCTGGGCCACACCTCTTTTGCAGGCCTCAGCTAAAAGACGCTTTCTTCCCGGAGCCGCAGGAAGAGGCTGCAGGCTGAAGCCCAAGCCAAAAGCAAATGCTAAGTCCCAAGCCCCTGGCTGTCTTCCCTAGGAGGGCCCGTCCCCCCCGCCACCGCGAACCGTTCTCCCCCCCCCCCCCACCCGCCCGCCCCCGGCTCACCAGGCAGCAGCCCCTGCACCAGCCCCGAGAAGATGGGGCTGCCCGGGGGGCTGGCTTGAGCCAGGCCCCACCAGGCTACACCCGGGTTGCTGAGGAGGGGGTCAAAGAACAACTCATTAAAAGCACCACTTCTCACGCTAGAGAAAATGCAATAATGACTTTAAAAGATTTTCCTCTGTTTTCCTTCCAAACCCAATTAGATGCCAACTACCTTTGCTGATCTCAAGCCCAAATTGCTGATGCTATTTTACCTAACTCATGATTGCAAAGGCGCTGGAGAGCTCACAGCAAATAAGTGAGGGAAAGGGGTTGTTTCCAGCTCATCTAGTCCAAATGAAGTTTCGCTCCTATTTTTTTTTTTCTCGCGGCCCCCCGCAAGGTTGGCTGTTGTGGGTGTGCCCCGCCCCGGGCATGATAGCGGTTGTTATTATCTGGGGGTTGTGCCCCCTGTCACCACACGGGAGGCCCCAGGCCCTGGAGGCCGTGCTGGGGGCCGGGCCCTCCCCTCTGCCAGTTCCCAGCAGCTCTCCAGGCGGCGTGGGCGCTGTCTGCGTGGTTGGGGGGGGGGGGTCCGGCAAGAATGCAGGGCAGCCCTCAGGAGCTGTGTGTGTTGGGCGCCTTCACTCTCACCTTGAAGGTGGGGGTCTGCATTTCCAGTCATCCCTGGCTCCCCAGGTCCTAGCAGACACCGGGCACGCGGCGCAGTGGCCTGTACGCTGAATCGGAGAGACTCACTCGAACCTGTGTTCATTTATTGTAACACCGCAAACAGTTGTTGCAAGCCTCTTGGAGAACGAGCACAGCCTCCGGGGTCTCCGTTAGTTTGCTAGAGCTGCTGTTAACAAGTTCCACAGACCGAGGGGCTGCAAATAACAAAAACGTGTCTCACAGCTTTGCAGCTGGCGGTCTGAGGTCAAGGTGCTGACGAGGCGGTCGCCTTCCGAAGGAGAACGCGCCTGGGCCCTCCCTGGCTTCGGCTGGTTTGCGGGCGGTCTCGGCACGCTTCGGTTCATACATGCGTCGCCCCAAGCCCCAGCCTTCGCAATGGGTTAGCCCTCTGTCTGTGCCCCTGTATCTAAATTCCCCCTTTTTTAGAAGGACCAGGCACACTGGACCGCCTCATTTAAACTTGAGTACCTCTGTAATACCCCTATTTACCCATAAGATCACATTCTGAGGCCCTAGGGGCTAAGATGTCAGCATATCTTTTTGGTGGGGGACACTCTTCAAGCCACAAGAGTCTAAGAGACCACGAGGTCATGACTCCATAAGTTTCTAGCAGTGTGACCATATGCTCTAGAGTCTTTGAGCCGAGGCGCGGACCACTTGCGAGGTTTTCTGCAATTTAATGTAAAGGACTCCTCCTCTTGTACTTCTACTTCTGTAGCATGGCGGAGTTCCCAAAATGGTTGGATACTCAAATGACCTTTGCAGCACCCCTGAGAAGTAGGGATTGGCACCATCCCTCCATGGATGAGGAAAGTGAGGCGCGGACTGACGGCGTGGCCTGCCCAAACTCCCAAGGGCAGGAATCAGTGCAGCCGGGATTCACACCCAAGCCCAGGACTATTTGGATGCCACTGATGTGCGGATAGCTCTCTCGTTTTCTCTTTCAAGAGCTCACGGGTCTGAATTGTGTGTGTGTTTTTTTTTTTTTCTTTATTAATTAGTTGGACAGCTTGCATAGAAGGGAATAAATTGCCAGCATAGACACATCCTCCTCATCGAATGTGTTTGTTTAAAAGCTGCTGGGGAAAAACCCAGCCCCGCACACAGTCAGCAGATGATCTCTGTCCTGCAGGAGAGCAGGACTGGGGGGCGGGGGGCCTCTAAGCCAGTGGGCAGAGGGCCGTGAGGAGGATGGAGGAGGCAAGGGCGGGTCCCAACGCCTCCACACGAGGGGACAAAGGCCGGCACCCTGGAGCTGGAGCAGCCGGGCCGTTTCAAACGCCGCACTTGACCTCTCGGAGCCTCCATTTCTTCATCTATAAACTGAAATCATAATGATAATACCTATGCCATACTCTGTTGATTGAATAAGCAATTATAGAATAAGGAGTACACCAGAAGGATAGATGAGATGCAGTGGGGACGCAGAGGAGGGGCTCCCGCAGAGTGAGCGCACAAATAGGGAAGGGCTGGAGGTGGTGAGAAGGGCAGAAAGAGTGTGGCCCTCACTCTGTAAATTCAGGGGGGCAAGATCTCTCTCTCTTTTTCCTCCAAACTCAATGAGATTCCTATCTAAGTCCCCATTCTGGTGGGCCAGCAGGAGAGGTAACCTCAGGCCTTTGAGGAATTTGGTTCTGGAATCCTAGGCGTCTCTTAGAAACAAGTGTGCCTGTCTCTGGGGCCTCTGTCAGCCTGCTTCTAAGCCACCGATGGGCATCTGCGGTCTTCTGGACACGCAGACATCCCATAGCCAGTCCTCTCTGGGGCCTCAATGCCCCTTGGTGGGGGCCCCCCCTTGGTGGGGGTGAGTGGCATGCATGGCTCTCCTCTCTCTATGACCCACAGAACTGTCTGTTCCATGCCCTGCTCCCTTCAGCCCAGAGGATCCTTTCTGGAATAAGACAAATCCTTCTCCATGTTTCTGCAAGACACTTCATCTGTATGCAGGAATTATCTCCTCTCTGAGGTACAGATTTTAGAAACAAAAGCAAGAAGGTCAGGAAGGCACTTTCTGCTTCACGCCCTGCTGTATCCCTTTCCCACACAATGAGCACAAAGACAATTCCCAATTTCAGTCAGGCACGGTGAGGAGGTTGGAGAAAGGGGCGGGGAATGAAACCTTAATCTCCAAGACATGATCCCAGCTCAAAGGGCAGTTGAGGCTATGGGTGCTTGTGAGGGGCCAACTTGGTGGGACTGAGTGTGGGTGGGAGGGGAGGGTTGTCCACGGAAGACAGGAGGGGGTAGGAGAAATCAGGGTTCAGGCTTGAACGGGCTTCCCATGACAAGGTAAAGAGGCTGGATTTAATCTTGAGGGCCAGGAGAAGCCAGTGAGAGGCTGTGGGCAGGAGCGTGACAGGATCAATGCAAGCCCTTGAGAGGGGCGGAGGGAGACTGTGAGGCCGTGCGAGGGTGAAGTGAGCGGGCATGAATTCAGGTTCCGGTGGAGGAAAGGGCAGAATTGAGTCACACTCTGAAAGTGGAATGGGCAGAACTTAGCAGCTGACCAAATGTTGGTTGATGGGGGGGGGGGGGAGGGCGTCTAAAATGAGACCCAGGTTCCCAGTCTGGAAAGCTGAGTAGTTGATGAAGTCATCGCCCAGTTTCATGAAAAATGAGGCATATTTGGGTAAAATATGATGAAGGTTTTGGGGGGCATGTTGAGTTTAAGGTGCAGGCAAGAGTCTTCAATTAGAGTTGGTCAACAGGAAGAGGCACACGTGGGTGTGAGTCTCAGAGGGGAGATCTGAACTGGAGATGGACATTTAGGAGTTATTGGCATAAAGACGTTTTTCATCTATCAATTTAACCAGGAATTCAGATAAGTAATCTGATGATAAAAATAGACTGCATACCCCTGTGATACAGGGATGCACAGGATTTGGGGGCATAGCAGTGGAGGATCCAACCCAGTTTGGGGAGAGAGAGGAAGACTTCACAGAACAAGTGATGTCTGCTTCCTGAAGCATGAACCAGAATGTGCCTGATGGCTGAGAGAGCTCGGAGGCTGAGGAGCTTTCTGGAGAGAGCTTACCTGAGGGACCACGGAGCTGGTATCATGAGTCCAGCCCAGTGTAAGGCCTAGCCACTGTTGTAATCAACTCTAAATGAGGTATAGTGTCCAGAAGGAAAATGGATTTCATTTGTGTATTGGTCTGGGCAATTCTTTCTGCCGTAACAAATAAAACCTAAAATTTCGTTAGTAACACCATAAAAGTTGTTTTTCATATGTAATAACCCAATGTAGGCAGGTGGCTCTCCTCCACAAGGAGATTCAGGAATCCAGGCTCCTTCCATTACCCCAAGTCCTGCGAGTCCTCGGCTTTGAGACGCTGCAGAGTGGGGAGGAAGGGGAGGGAAGAGAGTAGAGAAGCTCCGTCCCCTGCTTCAAAGTGCCAACCTAGAAGTGACACGTATCACTTCTAACATTTGAAGGGTGAAAACCAGTGTGTAATCAAGCTTGGATATGAGGGGGGCTGGGAAAGATGACCCCTCACCAGTCAAGGCCCTCCTAGCAATAACTCCATGCTCTGGGAGGGAGTCATGAGACGTCTTAGAGAGCCACAGTGTCTGTCACCAACAACATCAAATCAAGCAATAGAGCAAGTGTGGAGAACCAGTGCAGGGAGAGATGCCTCGGCTGCAGGAGGCCCCGTGAGAGTGAGAGAGAGTGACACAAACAATTCACAGTCTGCCCTGGGTGCAGGCGGGAGCAGCTAGGGTGCTGGCCATCTTCCTAGCACCCAAGCACGCTACTCCCATTTGTCTTTCAGTGCAGACTTCATGGATTCCCACAGTGGTCCCGTGTAGGGCACAGAGGAGGTAGGAGTGCCGAGGATACAATAAAAGAATAAAGAGAGCTATTTTGGTTAAAACTCTGTCAGGATCTGGAGGACAAGCAGTCCCGCAATGGGCCCCTGATAATAAGGTGAAGTTTAAAGGGCAGAGAACACCATGTCCCCTTATTCCACCAGAGCCTGAGGAAACAAACCACACTGCCTCTAGGGTATCTGTGGCATTGGCCATCGGTGCCTGAGAACATCTGGGGCACACGTGGAGCTCAGCAGAACCCAGCAGGAGTTCACATCTGTCCTCAAGCACACATGACGCTCCACCTGGGCTGGGGAGGAAGGTCTTTACAAGGAGCTGAATCCTCCAGGAGCAGATGGAGGCATGTGTTTATGACATTTAAGGTATTGTTGCTAATAAGAGCTCATTATTATTCTCAGTGGTGAGGCCTTGGGAAACTCAGCTGAAATATACCACAAGGCATTGGCCTCCTAAAGTGCTAACCTTCAGAAAACAAATGGCTCTACCTGTGAGTCTTTACAAATTAAGCACAAAGGAAAGTGATAGGGGCGCCTAGGTGGCTCAGTCGTTAAGCGTCTGCCTTCGGCTCAGGTTGTGATCCCAGGGTCCTGGGATCGAGCCCCACATCGGGCTTCCTGCTCAGGCAGGAGCCTGCTTCTCCCTCTCCCACTCCCCCTGCTTGTGTTCCCTCTCTCACTGTGTCTCTCTCTGTCAAATAAATAAAATCTTTAAAAAAAAAAATGGAAAGTGGTATACTCCAAAACACAAAGTTAAAGATTTGAAAATTTTCTCTAGTGGTGTTAGAAATTCTAAATGTCAAAAAAATGTACCTGAAACAACTTTACCTGTATACTAGAGACAAATAAGGCGGAAAATATATGGTAGATAATAGAGTCATATTTTCCACTGTCAGAGATAGAAATTACAAGCAAGCAAAGAAGAGATGCTAGCATGAACGCTTTGGTTTTGCGTTGGAAACGAGGTATCAAAATAAATTCATGTCTGTTTGATTTTTATAGATGGACAGATGATAAGTGGATGGTAGGTAGAAAGATGATAGATAATAGATAGACAAAAAGAGACAGAAATAGTGATATACATATGAATTACTATACATTTATAGTTTCCTAACTCTGTCCACTGAGAGGGTTTGGAAGCGACGACACCCCTCTAGGAATACATACAACTAACACCCAGGTCTTGGTTTCTAGATACCATTTCTCAAAAAGGGAACCAGGGATCCTTGGAAACATGGTTGATTCCGGGTCTGGGAAAGGGAATACAAGGTGGGTCTGGGACATGCCATGGTGCCAGAGCCCACGGGCTTCCTAAGGGCAGGTGGGAGGTGACCAATTTCTGGGTCATGGGTATGTCACAGCGCTGCCGTATTCTAAACCACAGCAATCCTGTGAGTGGAGGGTTTTTGGGGTTTTTTTAAATAAATAATTCCAATTTACAAATGAGGAAACTGAGCCTGAGGAAGGGAGTTGTTCAAGATATGGCAGCTATAATTGTTGAATAAGGCCCATAGGTAAATCTTTAAACATTATTTCATTGAATTCTGGCAAAATAAGGTAGGTACAGTTCTTGTCCCCATTTTAAAGATGGGGAGGCTGAAGCTGAGAGGGGGAAACGGAGTTAGCCGAGGCCACAGCTACAGGAAGGACGGCACCGGGAGGCCGTGTGCTTCCCAGGGACTCTGTTTCCCCCTCTGCCGCCCACGCCCAGCACAGCGCTCACCGGGGGCCTCGAATTGAAATATAAATTACATCAACTCGGTCCACAGCCTCCAGACATCCTTCCTTTGGAAGGAGGCAGAGAGGCACAGAGAGGGAAAGACAAAGAGAGAAGAGAGGGAGGCAAAGAGTGTCCAGGGAGGGGATGGCCACCTTTGAGGGCAACTATGACTAATGAACTCTGGGTCTGGGTTCGCAGAAGCAGATCGTTTCTGACAAAAGGACAGAATCAGATAAACACCCCGCTGTGCCAGATTTGAGGCTGGTCTATGGGGAATGACATTGATGTTGCCATGGAAACCAGTCTTTTTCCCTCAACTGTTTGGGAACACTATTTTTCTAAAGAGATGGTGATGTGTGCTTCTTGGAAAAAGGATCAGGGATTTATGTCTTCTTCTCCTTCTTCCACATGACTCCCCAGTCAGATTAGAACATGAGGTAGGGATGGGGGGCACGATAAACTGATCAATAACAGTTCTAACAGATAGTCTCTCGATTTTCCAAGAAAAACGAACATCTCTCTGAACACCTCCGGACCTGCCTGCCTGCTGGGATTACCGTGGTGCCATCATGGCCTGTCCCCGCGGTGCAGCAATGGTCTCTTCTGGCCCCTGCCCCTGCCCCTGGCCTGGCCCGGGAGCCACAGGGGAGTGGCAGCTGTGTCCTGGGCCTGTTTCATCTCTGCATCCAGCACGGGCACGGAGGAGACATCCCCTTACCCGGGAATGCTGTCTGCTCTGTGGCGCCCTCTCTCCACCCTCATGAAGTCTCTCCATCACAACGCAAGCCGTCCTTCAAGGCCCAGGTCTAGGGCCCGGTCCTCCAGGGACCCGCGGCTGACAGCCACACTGTCCGGCCCTCCCCTCCACCTCTCTTGCACACCTTCCTTCTGTCTTCTCTCCCGGTCAACCGGGAGCCTCTCAAAAGAGCGCTTCCCAGTGTCGGTGAGTAGGTTACAGAGGGTGCAAAAGCCACAGACGGAGCTGATCCTATGGACCAAGGGGCTGGCTTATCGTGATTTCCTGTCTTCTCCTGACTCTCCATCAGCCAGTGGTGCTCTGCAAAACCCCATCCTCCAAAAACCAGAGCAGCTTTTCCCTGACCAAACCGCCGCTGGTTAAACTCTTCTAGAACTAATCTCCCACTCCTTGGGTCTTATGGGAAGAGTTAGGTATCCTCTTTTTTTCCTGCTGAGAAAGGTATGACTCTACCAAGCAGAAAGCATGGCCCCAGGGTTGCCCCTAAAAACAGAAGTGTCTGTGGCCCATCCCCTGTCCCCCACCCTGTGCCTCCTTTCCAGTTACACACCATAGCCTCTTCGTTCCAGAGAAAAGATGGCTTTGGTTTATTTTTTGAGGCAATGGAGTGGCAGATCCATTTGTGACAGAATGTTTGAACATGTGTTCATTAAGTCTTTAGTTGACTTTGTGTAATTGAAAAAAATAGTGGGTGTTTACGCCTTGGCCATATGGATCAGCCTGCCTCAACGAGTGTGGTCTGCCGGCCCAGATCCTTGCCCGGGCTTCACCCTGGCCTGAAGAGAGGCTGAATTGCAGGGCTCTGTGGGTGCGGGTAGGGTTGTCTCACCCCAGAACTCAGCAGCGTGGGCCATCCCAAAGGACAGGAGCCCTGTTCTCTTCCTTCTCCATCCCGCCAGGCGTGCATGAATGGCCATAATCCCCGGTGCAGCAATGAACTTGGAGCCTCAGCCTCCAACTCTGCCCAAAGTCAATCCCAGCCTTTCCCTCAAACGCACCTTCATCTGAGTTTGAGAAGAGCTGTAAACACAAACCATAAACTACCAAGCAAAATATAGGGATGAGCGGTTACTGCTGAATGGCACCTCGGTTAGGACACCAGTCCCAAAACCTGTGGGTTAGAATCATGGCTCGGTGGCGGCTTCCTAACCACGTGGCCTTGTACAGGCTGGGGCACTGCTCCATGCCTCCGTGCCTCCCTCCCAAAGTGGGGGTGAGGATGACAGTGTGACAACAGTGACGCTGATGATGAGGGTGCTTACCTCATGGAGCTGATGGAGGGTTATATGACACACGTAGTACCTGGCACGGAGCAAGGGGCGTTCACGTGTTTGCTATTCTTTTTTAGTCGGGGGAGGGGGCCTCTAAATCACAATCCCAAGATCAAGAGTCGCATGCTCTACCAACTGAACCAGCCAGGCACCGCACCTGTTTGCTATTCTTAACACTAACCATTAATACTGAGTTCTGGCTGAGAGTAAGCTAGTTTGCTTTTATGGTAACAGTGACCTGACTTTAGGGGGGGGAATGAACTATAACCTTGACAGGGTTGTTCAAGGTCTTAGAGAAGCAGGTTGGGGGCAAAGGAGCCATACACACCTGGGTTCGAATCCCAGCTCATCTTCTATGGCCCTAGGGCACCTCTCCATCCCTCTGATCTTCAGTCTTCTTATCTGTGAAATGGGGGTCAATAACTATGCCCTGCCATGGTTATAATAAACCTAAAGCTAATTATGAAGAGGACCCCCACTGATCACTCATGACCTTCTTCCTCAAGCTGTTGGCTAACAGCCAACTGTGTTATACCAGTGGCATCCTCAAACTCTTCTTTTGCCAGCATCTATGTCCACGTCCAACTCCATCTCCAGATGTCAGGGTGTTGACTATGCATCATTCATCCCTGAATGCTCCGTGCCCAGCATAGCCTGGCCCTCCATGGGTGCTCAGCAGATACTCACGGGGTGAAGGACAGTGCACTGCAAGCCAAGTGGCCAGGTGTATCTCTTAGTCCTTGCTTCTGACCGCAGCATCATCTCAGGGCCCACCTGCCAGAGGATGAAGGTCCCCCACAGCCCAATTCCAGCCCCAGCCCCACAAGACACTCTGCCCCCACAGCCCACCCTATCTTCGGGGACTGATCCCTGCCCCCGGCATCTTCCCACCAGGCTCACTGAACAAAAGGTGAGGAAAGTTGCAAAGGAAGGTCAAGAATTTCAGACACATCTATCTTTATTTGTTTCCTGTCAGAAAAGTTCAAGAATTACACCAAAAAATACTTCAGCCTCTGCTACCTACTGACAAAAATACACCACAAAATTATAAAGCGCTCAGCGGTTTTGCTAGGGACAATTTGTTATTCCGCTTCGGATGACAAATGAATTTACAGGTGACTTGAGATGATGGGGTGGGAGGAGGCGAGTCAGATGATAGCATTTGGCAGGATAGTTTGAGCGATGCTAGTCTTCTTACCCAGCTGTTGTGTATGATTTCGGCAACATAGCGAGCCAGGAGAAAATGTCCATTCAACGGCCTGTCGCAGCTTCGTGGGGAAACAGTACTACATCTCAGATAACCAACTCTCCCAGCCAATTCTGGCCCTGCAGGCCTGGAGCCACATCCCACTGAGTGGGCCTTCCGGACACCTTTGCAGGAGAGTGGTATGGGAGTACCTGATGTGGTCCCAGTGCAGCGGGAGCCCTGGTCAATGCCAGACGCTGCCCCCCCTAGTCAGGAGCTTCTAGAACTAGACTGGGGACTTTGGGTGCTTGTCCAACGGCTGTCAGTACAACAAGTGGGCAAAAGATGGTCACATTTTTCAGCTTCCTTTAGGGGTGATTTGGCATTGTTGCAACCCCGGTCTTAAAGTCTCCCTGGCTGTTACCTGCAGTTCCCGGTTATGACCTTCATCACTCTTCCAATTGTTATTAGCACTTTGGGAAACAACAAGCAAACAAGACTCGTAAAATGTGGTGCCTGTGCTTATGGCTTGGCCACATATGGTACGCCTGTCCCGTGCCTTGCTTCGTCCTGCGGCCTCTCGTCCCCTCTCCCTTCCTACCCCTGCCGGCTCTTAAACATAGGCAGTATCCGGGTGTCGATCTAGGCACGCAAGAAAAAGACAGAGAAAGTCTGCCTCTGCTCAGGATTTGATTGCAACTATGCATCCCCAGGCCTCATGCGCCGGCCCAAGCCCCAGCTCAGATTCCTGTATGGACAGTCTGTGTTAACTTGGCAAAACACACCCACGGTGGGTGCTCTTGACTCTGGGTTGTGTGCGTCCCAAGCTTAACCATGCCAAAATCAGCCCTCTTCTCTAAATAGGCTCGTCCTGACTTCCTATCTTCCTCTCCTGCACAGCAGGGGCCAACCACGTAGCCCCAGCCTGCATCACTCACATTTTCTGTACCTTCCAAACCCCCCACTGAAACTACGGCTTCTCACTGAAGAAGCCTAGAGTCTGTGCTCTTTACTGCCCACCAACGTCTTCCAGATGCAGCCAGTTTAATCCTTCTTTGTCCATGTTGTTTCCTTTTCTGTTTTTAAATTTTCCTAACAAGTAATAAGCAGTGGCTTTGAAAATATCTTACATGGGAACAATCAACACGAAACATGCCTTTGTACATAATCCTGACTTGGGGACGAATCAACAATACCAAAGGACAAAAAGAAATATCGATTCAGACAACTCCAGTGCACGATATTTTCGGTGAGTTCCCCCCCACCCACCCCGGCCCCACCCCCGCCCCCATATCCCAGGAGTACAGTGGTGTCTTGTAACTGGAGCTTGGCTTAGCCGACAGGGGGGCTCCCCTCTGTGCCCCCCATTCTGGCTGGGGGTAGGCCTCTAATGGCCCTGGGTCTTGGGCGGCTTGGGCTCATGGATGACAGCTGCCGCCGACAGCCACGGCCCGATGGCCCGAGCGGTGCTCTGCTTGGCCACACTGTAGTGGCTGATGACCGTGTAGAAGCGGCTTCTGGAGTTGGGGTCCTGGGATGAGTAGTAAGCATCCAGGGAGGCCGGGATACAGCGCTTGTGCTGAGGACGAGAGAGACAGAGTCAGGGGGAGCTCAGCGGACTGCTTCCAACTCAACCTGCACCTCGGCCACCCTGTCTGAGGGCCACGGCCACAGGAGGCTCTGTACCAGAGGGCAGGTGATGTCACCTGGCCTGGGCCCGGCCCTCAGGACTCTTTCCCCAAAATCATCACCATCACCATCTCAAAGCTGCCACCTACTCAACCTCAGAAAAAATAAACCTGATGCTAGACTGGTGGTTGCTGGAGGCTAGGGGATGGGCGGCGGCGGGGGGGGGGGGGGGGGGCGGGGGTGAAGGTGGTGAAAGTGGCTAAAAGGCACAGACGTCCAGTTTTAAAATAAATAAGCCTTGCAGATGCCATGGACAATGGTGACTATTGTTAAGAACTCTGTCTTGTATATCTGAAAGTTGCTAAGAGAGTTGATCTTAAGAGCTCTTATCATAAGAAAAAAATTTTTTTGTAACTGTGTGGTGATGGATGTTACCTAGACTTACATTTAAAAATATATGCAGATATTGAATCATCACGTTGATTCTTGAAACTAACATGTTATATGTCAATTATCCCTCCATTTACAAAAAAGAGAGAAAGAAACCTGAGGCTGGTACTAATCCACGGTCCTCTGCTCAGTGACTGTGAGGCTATAGAGGACACCAATCCCCACCCCCCCACCCCCACCTCTTGATTCAGCTCAATCACCCATCCCCCAGCTGCTTCTCCGGGCCATGGCTTCAGCCTATGGCTATTTTATTTCTTTGATTTTATATTTGTAACTCCTCTCTCTTTGATCCAAATCTTTGGTTCCCAACAAACACTGATAGAATGGTCTATTTGCGTTATCCTACAACATATATCAAATGGTCACAAAATAACACGAATATTACGACCAACAGTTAGAATATTGAATCAACTTTAAGATTTCTCTATAACTTTCTGTATCCTTAGGCCATATTCCTCTGTGGCTGTACAGTCAATGCACTCTGCTCATTTGGAATATTTATTTTCTTTGTATGTTTATGTCCCCAAATTAATATAGAGCCAGGTTCTCTGTTAAGCTTGTTTTTGATTTTGAGGAATGACTTGTTGTTGTTTATTTTTTAGATATGCCCCCAGACGTTCACAGACAGCAAGGACAGGTGGATAGCGAGATGTGTCCAGAGCAGCCTTGCTCCTCTTTCCTGCCCCCTTCACTCTCTTCCCCCTCCACCCCCCCACACCGAGTAACCATTGTCCTAGTGTTTTCATTTATCCTTCTAGAACTTCTTTCTGAAAGTATAAGCAAATATCCTTCCCCTCCTCAGTGCTTTTTCTCGTCATTATTGTCCTGGAGGATATTCCAGGCCCGGGTCTGGAGGCCTTCCCGCCCATTTTCACGGTTGCGCAGAAACCCCTTGTGTGAACATGTCATCGTTCATTCAACTGTCCCCTCTTGAGAGCTGTTGCCTCTTTGAGAACCTCAGCTTTTAACCGCCAGGAATGTAGTCTGAAGAAGCCACGGAGCAGAACTGAAGGACGTGTGTTTCTAAGGCAGGACACACCCCATTTGACTCCCTCACTTAGGAATGTAATGTGACGGTTTGGAAAACTCTCTTATCCTACACGTTCTTCCCCTGTTTCCTTGTATGTAAAGTGGGGGCAATAAAACCTAATTTTCAGAATGCATGTACAGCTCAACCAAGACAATGTTTATGAAAATATCGAGGAAAGGCTGTGACTTACAGCCTATAGGTGCGCAGTAAATGGCAATTTATAAATATCTGAATCACCTGTTTTTGCTGTAGAACAGATTCTGTCTTTATGACAACTAATATTCGTTGAGAGCCCATTACCTAATAGGTCTTTTATTAACTTAAATTCTCTCCTTAAGGCCTCACAAAAATCCTGCAGACAGGTGTTACCAGTGCCCATGTTGCAGGCAAGAGAACTGAGGTTCAGGGGCGAAGAGACACCCCAGAGTCACGTAGCTGGTTCGGTTCTTCAACGGAAGGGGTGCGACCAGAGCAAGGTTCAGTGGGACAGGCCCAACAGAAGGATTCAAGAGACTTCGAAAGCCCCCACTCCCACCACAGGAACTGGGAATCGGACATTAAACCAGGAAGATGGGTGCCCAGGCAGAGCTTTCTGAAGATGGACTGGCCTATCTCAAGCAGGAGTGAGCTCTCCCTGCCCGCTGACCTCCAGCCTGAAGCTGGACCACCTCCTACTCCTGACTCCAGAGAGCACCGTCTGGGAGGGAGAACTCTACTGCCTACTGGAAGGAAACCAAGTCCTTCGTGAAACCCCTTGCCTGACACAGACTACATTTTCAGTAGTCTGCAGGGAGGTCCCCCGAATTTGGATGCCAGTGAAGAGAAGACATTGATAAACCCTCTAATTGAGGTTGGCAGTCACCTGGGGCCACTCACCTGCCAGAAGCCTCTTACCTTGTAGACAAATCCCTCTGGGCAGCTGTGGTCATAGGTGAAGGCTTTGTAAACCACCAGGAACACGATGCAAGCGAGGAAGGCGAGGGCCAGGCTGACAAGAATGGTGACCTGGAGGAAAACAACGTTGAGAGTCACCTAGCCTCAGTCCTACCTGCCTTCAGCCCAGCACACAGGCAGCCTTCGAATCCTGGAGCCGGTAGGCAAAGTGATATGTCAGAGAGAGCAGGGGCGGCCTGAGGCCTGAGGAACTGGTTCTGTCTCACTCTGCCACTAACTTGCAGTGTGACCTGGAGGAAAGCACCTGTACTGTTTGGGCCTCAGTTTCCCCCTTCTGCTAGATACTTTCTGAAACTCCTTCTTGGCCCAAGGTGTGATTTCCCCCCTCATTTACTTTTCTTGTTTTTGTTCTTGTTTTTCACTTTTCCTGTTAAGTGTGTGTGTGCTCGGGTGCACAGCCTGAAGCAGGGGGCGGTGGGGTGTGTGGCGGGGGCAGTCATTAATCCACCTGTCACTTCCGGTGCTTCTGCTTTCCATCACCACCGCCCTCCCTAGAACTACTGAATTCTAATCTCAGATACACCTGCCTCTTTCACCTCTGTAGGACATGTGACCAAACTAAACCCCTGCTCCTCGCCATCCCACATCTGTTCTGTCTACATTTTTCCCCAAGTCCACCTTTACAGTCACTTAGGCCAAACATCTTGGAGTCATTCTTTTTTTTTTTTAATTTTTATTTATCTGAGAGAGTGAGAGAGAGCAAGCACGAGCAGGAGGAGAGGCGGATGGAGAGGGAGAAGCAGGCTCCCCGCTGAGTAGGGAGCCTGATGCAGGACTCGATCCCAGGACCCTGGGATCGTGCCCTGAGCCAAAGACAGACACTTAACCATCTGAGCCACCTAGGTGCCCCTTGGAGTCATCTTCAACGCTTTTTCCTATATTCTACATCCAGTCCTCCATCAGAAGCTATGGTTTCTGCCTTCGAATATATCCCATAATCTGATGGCTTCTGACCTCCCAATTGTCTCCAACCCAGCCGAGTCATCACCACCTCTCACCTTTAGTCCCAAAGCAGCCTCTAACTAGCAGCCTTCTCGCCCTCTTCAATGCAGTCACATGCAGCAACCAGGGAGGTCCTTTCAAAATCTAAGTCAGGCCATGTCTCTTGTCTGCTCAGAAGCATCTCATGGTGTCCAAATTGCTCACAGTGAAAGCCTAGCTCCTAACCATTATCTACGAGCAAACTTTAAAAAAATAATACAAGACTAAACAGACAGGATTTACCAGAAAGGAGTAGATGGTTAATTTCAGAGGTGCCTCCAGGCTTACACCAACCCCATCCCACTCCCCGTGTACAAAGTGGTAGGGTAATCCCATGACATGGGCACCTAGCATTACACGCAGAATTCTTTTTCGTGCTATTTTTAAAAGCTGGTGGCTTTTTGAGCCAGTTGGCCCAGACACATGGCAGATTTCCTCTCGTGAAGAGGAGGTTTCTTTTGATTCAGAAGAAAAATAAAATCAACCTCGGGGGTCCCCATCCCATCTCCTCTCCACCCCAGGTCATGGTTTATGCGGACCAGAGAAGACAGAAGTCTATGTTGCTCCAAATGAACGGAGTTGTTTGTTGGCAGCTTTAAATACTGGGTGGGAGGCATTGGAAAAGCCATGAGGAAGATGGAGATGGGAGGTGTCCATCCAAACCCAATGGGCAGACACTGTCCGTGAGAAATACCTTGTGCACGTGTGTATGAAGTTTTAGGACAGTGCGCTATTATGATATAAGAAAAATATATATTTGGGTCTTGTTCCCAATTCCTGGCACAGAGCTCCTAAAACGCTTAAAATCTCCTAAATGATAGGAGCACTAGAAGCATCTTTTGCTTGGGTTTTGTGCGGAGTTCCTGAAATAGCCCAGATCCATAAAGATGAAAGGAGTCTTTTATTATTCATAAGGAGCCCCTTTCAACCACACCTGAGTTTATGTTAATGACATGACTTTTGGAAAGCCTCTAAGGAGGGGGGCCAGTTGCCAGGGAGCGACCCATGGGATTAAAGGGTTGGAACTTCTGACCGCACCCCCTCACCCAGGGGGAGGGGAGAGATTGAGTTCAATCACTAATGGCCAGTGATTTCATCAATCATGCCTATGTAATGAAGCCTCTATAGAAACCTTAACTGAAGGGATTTAGAGAGTTTCCAGATTGGTGAACAAGAACGCGTCCATATGCAGGAGTGTGGCTCACCCCATTACTCTACATGGGGACAGAAGCCCCTGTGCTCAGGACCCTTCCACGCTTCATCCTGTGTACCCCCTCCGGGGGCTGTTCATCTGTATCCTTCATAATAAATCAAGAAGACTAATATTAAGCGCTTTCCTGAGTTCTGTGAGCTGTTCTAGCAAATTATTAAAACTGAGGAAGAGAGAGCAGGAGCCGCCAGTGAATAGCCAGTTGGTCAGGAGCGCAGACACAGCCTGGGACTTGGGACTGGCATCTGAACTGGGACAGTCTGTGGGACGGAGCCCTTCACCTGCTGGGTGTGCGCTAACCCCAGCAGCTCGTGTCAGAGGCGAGTTAAATTATAGAACATCTAGTCGCCGTCCCCTGAGAATTGGAGAATTACCTGGTGTGGGGAACACCTCGCATGTTTGATGTCAGAAGTATTGTGGAAGGATGGAGAAAAAGCAGTTTTTCCTTTCAGATGGTGACATGCAAAATTCACTTCTAAACTCTTGTCAGCACAGTGCGCTGGCCGCCCCTCCATTTGCATGCTGACCCCTCAGCTGCAGCCTGTTGCACACGCACCAGCCTCCTGCCCAAGATTGGGGTGGGGGTGGGGTGGGATGGGAGAGTGCAGAGACCGGACTGGAATCACCCGGGTAAGATGTGGAGAGAGTTGGAGATGTCAGTGGAGGCTGGAAGCTGGAGTCAGGGATGCCCCACATATGCATACACCCCTTCAGGGACCTCGAAGATAGTATTTGATTAGTACAGGGAAGGGGCCACCACAGACCTCTGGCTAATGCTAAGGACCTAGGAATACCTGGGTCAGCTGATGTTTGGAGCATAGATATAAGGACTTGTAAATGCCCAGATTTCCCAGTAGCTAAAGGCAGAAACAGCCCAAATGTCCGTGGACTAATAAATGAATAAACACACTGTCCATCCATACAATAGAATATTATTCATCCCCAAAAAAAATGAAGTACTGATAGATACTACACATGTCGATGGACGCTGCAAACACGCTGAGTGAAAGACACCAGACATAAAGGGCCACATATTATGTGACTCCATTTATAGAAATATCCAGAATAGGTCAGTTCAAAGAGAAAGAATGCAGATTGGTGGCTGCCAGGGGCTGGGGGGAAGGGGAATGGGAACAGAGTTTCCTTTTGGGGTGAGGACAATGTTTGGGAACTAGGTAGAGGTGATACTTGCACAATATTGTGAATGCACTAAATGGCATTGAAGTTTTCACTTTAGTTAATTTTATATGTGAATTTTACCTCAATTTTTAAAAAATGCCCAGAGCCCAGGTTGATTCTTTCCATCAAAAGGCCCTTAAAGTCCTGCTGGCATGCCCTCACCAGAGCCGCGCGTGGGGCTGGCTGAGACACAGACATGCTTGCAGGTGCAGCCCCGGACAAAGGACAGCTGCAGAGCTCGCGTGTGCCAAGGAGAGAACAGAGACCCGCAGCCCCACCCTGTCACCACCGCCAGCCTCATGCAGGGGAAGCCCCCGGGAAACCCCCATCTTAATGTGATCAGACTGAACAGAGACCCAGTCTCTGGGCTGACCCAGCATGGGCATCTCCGGGGAAGCAGCAGGTTGGTGAAGAGGAGGAGGCGCTGGGAGCTGGAGCAGGGCCCAGCACACCTGTCCTTGGGACACGTTCCCCTTAGGGAGCCGGTGGGGAGGGCCGGGCTCTTCCCTTCCTAACAGCTCTGAGTTAAGCCCCGTTAAGCCCCCACCTAGGAGGGGCAGGGTCTGATTCACCTCAGTGCTCCCAGAGCTCCAAAGATAAGCCCAGCAATTGTTTCTGGAACAAGGAAAGAGAGGGAGGGAGAGATGGAGGGAGGGAGGGAAGATCCTGTAGGATTCAATGCTGATGCCAAGATTGTTACCACCCTGGTGGATTCTCATTTGTTGGGTTAGGGACGGTAGGTCCAGGACACGGGGAGTCTTATGAACTCTCTGGGTGATTATAACATACAAGCTATAGGACGAGGACCACTACTCTAGGATGACTAGGTGTGAGTGGTTCTCAAGCTGGCTACGCATTCTTAGAATCACCTGGGCAGCGTTTTGAACAATCCTGATGCTCTGGATCTGCCCCAGACCCATTATAGCAGAATCGCTGACGGTAGAGTCCAAGCCCCAAGGTGACCGTCGTGTGTCCGCAGGGTTGAGAAGACTTTGGCACACAGACAGCGGGCAGGGTGCCCAATATCACTGCCAGAGACCAGGGTCTGGTGCTGAGGAGGGTGCCAGGAGTGTGGCCACCCAAGGGATTTTGCTGAGTGAGGCTAACAAGCCCCGGAACGAGGCTGAGCGGAGACCATTTTAGGGGAAGGAGACTTTGCCTCCCTGTCCTGAATCTTGGTAACTTCTGCAGCTGGAGGCCAGTCATTCCCTAAAACCTTGTGGAGGTCAGAGAATACAGGGCTGTGAATCAAGCACAGGCCCTCCCTTGGAGCCTCCCAGCCTACAGGGTGAGGGAGAGCTGGACAGATGGATGTGGGCACGTGCACACCAGGGGTGGCACCCTGACTGAGGGCATCAGCACAGGGGACTGCTGGGCCTAATCAGCCTGGAGGTAGGGGATCATGGAAGGCCTCCTGGGGGAGGCAATGTTGGAAGTGACTTCAGGGAAGAAAATAGGATAGGGAAGGAGGAAGGTTCTGGGCAGAGAAGTCGTATCTGCCGTGGAGTGGAAGCTGGGGCTGTTCTGGAAACATCATACAGTTTGACATGGCTGGCCCAGAGGGTACAAGTGAGGGAGAGAGAGGTCTGGGGCAATGGGTAGGTGGCAAGAGAACAGATAAAGAAAGACCAGGCTAAAACTTGCACTGTATCTCCAGGGCAACAAGGAACCCCTGAAGGTTTTCAGGAGGGAAGTGACAGGATACAAATGATATTTTGGAAAGATGTCTCTCGAGGCAACGTGAAGGCAAGTTTGCAGAGGCATGGCTAGAGGCAGAGGCCGGTGGAGAGGCTGATGCACTGGGGCATGCCCCAAAAGCAGAGGCTGGACATGGGGTCATGAGGGTGCAAAGGAGTGCATGGTTTGAGAAGCTGCTAGGAGGTGAGCAGGGTGATGGGAGAGGGAGGAGCGAGGGGCTGACTCTGGGGACAACGGGTGACATTTGGGTTGGTCTGGATTCTTGGGAACAGCATTGATTGTTGGAAGGGTGCTCAGAGAGGACCCCAGAGAGAAGCTCCCACTTCCCCACTGAGCACCTCGCAAAGTGAAAGCCTGACTGCACGTCAGTGAGGACTAACTGGGTTTGTATAATCTCAGAGAGGTCCTACAACCCTCGGCGTCACCTCGTGATGTAACAACCTGGAACTAGAAATCAGTTCCGGGCTAGATTTGGGTTTCCTCGGAGATGCAGTCCTCACCGCTGGACGTAGCCCCCCCTCCCCATCTCCAGCCGCCCCCCGCCACACGTTCATCCGTGCATCCACGCAGCACACATTTATGAAGGGCCCACGGCGAGCCAGATGCTGCCCTATAGTCATCGCCTCGGGAGCTTACGGCAGAGACAGGGTCAGACGCTGAACAGGCACAAAGAAAGAATCCTAAAACAAGCCCTGAGCGGGATCTGGAAGGGCACATAGCAGGGATAGGGTGGTCCAGGGTGGGAGAAGGAGGCCCCCATAAGAAGACTCTGGCCAGAGTGGTCCAGGATGAGGCGCCAGCCCAAAGACCCACAAAGGGAGTAGCTGGGTCCTAGTGGGTCTGGAAGGAGCAGGGTAGCTGAGACAGGGCACAAGGGGAGAGAACATTGAGATGATGTGCCACAGGGCTTTGAGACCAAGGTCACCTTTGTCCTGCCCAGGAGAGCGACTTCCCACAACATCCATCCCATATTTCAGGTAACGTCCTGCTCAGCCTGGCCCGTCTCTGCCACCTCCAGCCACACAGGCCACCACTCTCTGGCTCGCCTGGTCCCCTCCAGCTACGCCCAGCCCACTGAGCCCTCCTGCACTCGTGTGTCTCAGCGTGGAACTCCCGCGTGTCCTTCCTGATCACAGAGAATGGTCCTCAGCCTTCCGGTCCAGCCTGCTATCCCTTCCTTGCCGGGCTCTGTACCAGGGCCTGCGTCGGCCGCTCTGAGGGTGCTCCCTCTGTCATCATGACCTCTTCATACCTCTGACCTTCCCTTCCCCAGGGAATGCCTTGGGTAGCAAGCATATTTCATCGTTTACTCTGTGCCCGGCACCATGACTCCTACAGAGGGGGATCAGTAAACATCTCCTGAACCGAAATGCTGAATCAAAGACCGCACAGTGTGTGTGTGTGTGTGTGTGTGTGTGTGTGTGTGTGCGCGCGCACACACACACACACACACACACACACACTTCCCCAGACATACACAAGCAGACAGACATGCAACCCGGTCCCAAGCACATTGTGTTTATCTAGGATGGAGGACTGAGATAACCTGCCCTTGGCCTTCTGTTCTTTTCCATCCCCTATTCTCAATCCCATCCACCACAACCCCCAACACATGCTCAAACAAAAGTACCTGAACCTTGAAAAGGGCCAGGTTTTAGGTTGGAATCTGCTAAGACCTGCCCAAGATTTCTCCTCACGCTTTTGAGCATAGGTCAGAGAGAGAACAGAGAAAGAACTCAGCACAGAAGTACGCAGCTCACAGCTCCAGCAAAACCATGCTGGGATGGGGGCCATAATGACCACCCGCCATGGGCCACACATCCATACAATGATAGTAGCAGTGGTAGTAATATTGATATTACTCATAGATATTGGGGCGTCTGGGTGGCTCAGTTGGTTAAGCGTCTGCCTTCGGCTCAGGTCATGATCCAAGGATCCTGGGATCGAGCCCCGAGTCAGGCTCTCTGCTCAGTGGGGAGCCTGCCTCTCCTTCTCTCTCTCTCTGCCCCTCCCCCCCACTTGTGCTCTCTCTCTCTCTCTCTCCCTCAAATAAATAAACAAAATCTTTAAAAAAAAATCAGAGGTGCTGTTATTAGGAACTTACTGTATACTAATATCGGCACAATCATATACTGCAAGTAGAATTATTATGCCCACTTTGCTGATGGAGAAACTGAGGCTCTGACAGGTTAAGTGACTTGCCTAAGGTCCCACAGTGAGTAAAAGATAGGTTCAGACAACACACCAAGGCGCCTCAAGGATACCTTGAACTCTCCGTTCCGGGACCAGCCACGGTGTCTTCTGCCTCAGTGGGATTTGTGTTCAGCATCCCCCTAGGCCTCAGCTCCTTCCCTCCACTGCCTGAATGCACCCTCATTTCCCCACTTCCAGGCCCCTTGTATTTGCTGGTCCTGCAGCTCATCCTAAGCCCAAGTCAAGTATCTCCTTTTCCCCGGAATCTTCCCCAAAGTCTTGAGGCAGTACTCAGCCCCTCCCCTGTCAGCTCACAGCTCCCTGACACTTTTCTCAGTGCACCGTCATTAACCACCACGGTCTGCTTCCCCTCTTGAGAGGTCGTGTGGAATAACACTTCACATTTCCATTTACGAAGCACTGATTATGTGCCAGGCACTGTTCTTGGCACTGGACATGGATTTATTCTTGTAAACCTCACAACAGCCCTACGAGGTAGGTTCATCTTCATTGTTTTAGATGACGAGACTAAGGCACAGAGAGGTTAAGTAATTTTCTCAGAGTCACACAGCTAATTAAATAATACAGCCGGAGTCTAATTCAGTGAAGTATTGGCCTGGGCTCTTCACCCATGCTGTATTCCTCATAAAGCATTTATTCATTAAATGTCAGCTGAGCCCCTACAATGTGCCAGAAATAATTCTACACATTGGACATATGCTGAGGAGGACAGGGGAGGGCCCTGCTCTCATAGTTTCCCTCCCATCCCTTCGAGTGACTTTCCTCCTCTATAAAAGGGGAATAATAATAGTACCTGCCTCTCAGAGTTCTGAGGATTAAATCAGATAATGCATGTGAAGCCTTGTAGTGAGTTGACTCACCCCGCAAGACAGATGTCCATGTCCTCACCTCTGGAACCCGTAAATATGGCCTTATTTGGAAAAGAAATCTTTGTAGATACAATGAAGTTAAAGATCTAAAGATGAAATCATCTTGGATTATGCAAGTGGGCTCCAAATCCAAGAACAAGTGCCCTTATAAGAGACATACAGAGGAAGACAAACCCACAAGGAGAAGCAGAAACTGGAATGATACACTTGCAAGCCCGGGGAATACCTGGAGCCACCAGAATCCAAGAAGCAAGGAAAGACCCTTCAGAGGGTGCAAAACCCTTCCTTGAGTTCGGACTTCTGGTCTCCAGAGCTGTGAGAGTACATTTCCATCGCATTAAGCCACACAGTCTTCAGTAATTTGTTATGCCAGCCCCAGGAAACTGATAGAATGCCCTCCTACAGGGCCTGGCAGTGCTGCAAATGGGAACTCTTGGATTTCTCCACATCATCTGCCATGCTCCTCAGCATGTAGTCCAAAACTTCCAACCACTCCAGAAGACTGCCATTTTTCTCAACATATGTTGCTCTTATGCACCTTTTCAGCCTTTCCTCCCTTAGTGAACTCCTAGGCATGCTTCAAAACCCAACTCACAGCATGTTGCCTTCCCTGACGAGCCTTCCCTTGCCTACTTGTGTTTCATCACACTTTCTTTCCTCCACCACTAAGCACTCGGCCCCGTACCACGACTATTCATTCTATTGTGTGTGTCATGGGGCAGGGACCATACCTTGTTTGCCTCTGTGGTCCCAGCTTCTGGCTCATGAGCTGGCACTGGGTAGAGGGGATGCTAATGTATACCCCACATTCCTTAGCCCTCACTGCCTTGCGGGGTGACTGGATAAAATCACTGCATAAGGCCATTTGACGCTGGAAGAATTATTAGTTGCCCCTGGAGGAATCTCCTGGTCTGTCTGCTGTGCCTGTCAAAGATGAGAGGCCTCTCTCTGATGGCTGGGAGGACTGGCTTCTCCATTCTGGGCACTGTCCATGAAGTTCTGTGCAGCAGTGGTGGCCCCATCCCAAAAGGACTCTCAGCCTACCTCTGCCTCTGATGAGCTGTGTGACCTTGGGCAGGATGCTTCACCTCTCTGAGCTCATTTCCTAATCTGTTAAATGGGGACAAAACTCCCAGCCCACAGGACGGCTGAGAGGATCCATTGATTCACTGTTTGTAAAAATGCCCAAGGTTGTCCTGGTGCACGGGCTCAACCGATAATAGCAATCCTTTACTGATTGTTCAGTAATACACCGGGTACCGTGTCCAGCACTTTGTAGGTAGTGTCTTTTTTTAAATCTTTCATGGGAAACCTATAAGCCCACTCATTCCCTGCATTTTACAGCTGTGCAAACAAAGGCGCAGAGGCACCGGGTAGCCTGCCTGAGGCCACCTGGTTATTGAAGCAGCAGAGCTTGAATGGAACTCTGGAATACCTGATTCTGACCTTCTCAACCCTAACCATTACCTTAAGTAGACTTTTGGTAAATATTTCTCTGCCCTGTTGCTGCCTTTCCTTGCAATAGCTCAATGAAAGAAGACAATCTATACTCTTAACTGATTCTAGGGGGGATGTCACCTAGACGTGGACGTGGAAATCCCAGGAGTTAGGAAGACAGAGGAGAAGAACAAAAGCCTCCCACTGTCTGCCGAGCCAGGACACCGATCTAGGACCCTCATTGTGGCAGGAAACGTGAATTTCATTCACATTCATGTACTGCAGCCTCATGGCATCACAATGCTCAGGAAACCACCCTTTTTATGAAGAATGCAAACCCTGGAAACCTCAAAGTAATCGAACCACTCACATCGGGGAAATTAAACTTTGTGGGGAGATAAAAACAGAGCTGCCCGACAGACATTCATCTTTTGAATGCAACAGCTGGAACCTCCAGAGACAGAATTAGGCCACCCGGTGCCTTGCTCCTGGCTCGGTCCCAAAGATCCTGACAATAGGGCTTGAGTGGAAAGTGCAAGGGGATGGTAAATTCTCCATAAATCCTGCCTCAATGACATCCTGGTTTCCCTGGCCCTGTCCCTAGCACCAAGAACTTAATGGAGTAGAGTTTTAGAGCCAGGATGTCGAGACCGAAAGCCCAGCTCCATGACTGACTTACTGTGTGACCCCGGGCAATGCATGAAGGCTTCAGGTTAGGCCCGGCCCGTGGTAATGACTTCAGCACCCATGGAGCACATACATGGCTCACATCATTTCATGTCCTCGAAACTCCTTGGGGAAGGTACTAGCAATGTGCCCATTTTACGGATGGCAATGACTTGACATATATGAAGACAGAGTGGAGATTTAAACTCAGGTCTAACTGAGAAATACAGCTGCCTTACCAATGGCTATACTGCTGATAAATCTATAACTGTGTTAGAGTTTATTTTTATTCCAAGTGCGCTGCACCATTATAGTAAGAACAACATGGAAATCCAAGAGGAAAACACCTATTACAATCCTGCCATCCTCTCAACTCTGTTTTTACACACTTTCTATTTATTCTTATCCACATGCATCCTTGCATAAATCTTGATTTCTTCCATTTCTTCCCATTTTACCCATTCGTCACCCATCCAACTTTCTACGACCACAAGGAAAGCCTGGCCCCTCCCAGCACCAGACAGACCTCACTTTACCACCTGCCAATGGCTCTAGGTCATTACACTAATCTACACAAAACTGTCATGAAGTATGACCAAGATGAATAATGCAAAAGGCCAAAGGGCCACGTAAATGTGAAAGTGATGAACTAATACTTCTCGTGGCCACCACTGTTACTGTTATAATCGTGCATCCTCAGAGCTGAGCTTGGTCCAGGTGTTTCTGCAGCACGAGGACCACCGGGTATTACATTGTGTTGCCATCACCTGTGACCTGTCCTCCCTGACAGACAACCCCTCAAGGGCAGTGCTGTCTGCCTTTGGGTTTCCAAGGGCCCAAAGGCCCCACCGGTGATTTTTGTTGATGGGACAGAAAGGCACCTCTCATGGGGGTCATTTTTTCTCTGGCTTCTCCTGCCTTCCCCTCCCAATCCATCATCTCTGCTGGCCTCCAAAGGGATCTTCTTAAATTATTCCTCAGCACATTTTGTGGGAGTGGCTGTAGATCTCATCTCGGCCCACTGCAGGGCTGACCTCATGTCCGGACACGGTACATCTACGATTTACTGAGCATCAAAGCCATCTGAGGAGACTGAGTAGATGCAGGGTCCCGGGCCTTACACCCAGAGATTCTGGTTCCCTCAGTCTGCCCTGACACCTGGAAACCAGCATTTCCACACAAGCCTAACAGTTTCCAGGTTTCAAGTAACCTGGAAACTATAGTTAGATCAAGGCAAAGACCAAAACTCTTTGCCTGGTCTCTAAGAGAAGAGAGCAAGGGGCTCCCACTCTTGATTGGCAGATACTCAGCACTTTACAAATATTAGCTCACTCAGTCATACCCAGTATCCCAAAAAGTTGGTATGGTTGATATTCCTGCTTTCTAGATGATGAACCTGAGGATTGCTGGCACTTCTTCAGTTCCCAGAGTTTTCCAGCCCATCAGTAATGGAGCAAGAACTAGACGCCAGATCTATTTGGATCCAAAACACATTTTCTGTCCTCAGCACTACACTGTCTTCATCATCTGGCCTCTGCTGACCTGTCCCACATCACCAACTACTACTGTCTCAGCAACCCTCACACACACACACACACACACACACACACACACACACAGACCAACATACTGACGCAGGTAGACACACAGACACAGAGACCTATGCACCGACACACAGACATACATACACACACACGCACACTCTCCCTCTCTCTCTCTCCTTAGCTCCTGAAAGTTTTAGACCTCCTGCTACTGGCATGCCTTTCCACTGCGTTCTCCCTGGAGTGCGGTCCCACAGCACACGCCAGGTAGCCTTCCCAGACCTTTCCCTCAGGAGTGAGGCCTCTCTGAAGCCCCCAGGTGCTGGGTTCTAGCCATGGTCACTTAGCTGTGTTGTCATGACTTCTTGCCCCATCAGCCTACCCCACTCGACCAGGAGCTTTTCAGGGGCAGGGGCCATGCCTCCGTGACCTGTCCAGTTCTTGTCCTGGCCCTGCCACAAAGAACGTACGAGGGAGCTGGGAAGGACTCATACGCGTTTGCTTCAGCCACACCCAGAGCCGGGCCCCCGAGCAGAGCAGGGCAGGTCCCCTCCAGCCAGGGCTCTGTGCACACCACAACCACATTCAGAAGCACACCGCTGTCCCCCCGCATCCCAGCCAGCCCTTGTCTAGACCCATCTCCATGGAGACACCAGCCCTGCCACCCAAATACCCGGTTCCATTAAGCTACTTTCATTCCTCAATCCCCTTTCTTGGCAGAGAGGTTGATTTTAAAAAGAGAGAAAGAAGCAGGTCAGCAAGATTTAGTCTGGAAAATTAGAAATCATCCTCTATGTTCCAATGTGTGGCACCGCTAGAAATACCAGCGGGGTTTTGGAACCAGATAAGCCACTCCACGTCTTCCTGTACATCTTGCAAGGGTGAGAAACCATGCCTGCCAATGCCACAGCAGCCCCACAGCAGAGGGTCCTCGGACAGAAAGCAGCTGTGCTTGGGGGAGGCGGCATTTCTGCTCCTCTCCTCAATTTGCTGCCTTTGTCCGTGAGGAGGAAGGAATCTGTACCCCCACCTTTACCTCCTCTCCCTCCCACCCCACCCACAGACACACAGACGCACAGACATGTGCACCCTCCCCACCTGGAGGAGTCTTGGAAAAGAGACTCACAGAAAAGAGTTAAAGCCCCAGGCCTGAGACCTTTACCTTCAGAAGGTCTACTTGCAGGGTTAGCACTTGGCTGGTGCCTGGGGACATGCACGTTCCCAGAACTAGTAAGAGTGGCTCACTATGCCTAACCTATACAGGCAGTACGGATGATGCTGACACCTGCCTTCCTTCCGGGGGTCTGGAATGTGGGTACGTGCTGGGCAAGGGTGTGCCTACGTGACCAGCTCCCAGTAAGAACCCTGAGTCTCTAATGAGTTGCCTAGTGGACACAATTTCATGCATGTCACAACTCATTGCTGTGGGAGCTGTGTCCAGCATGACTCCATGAGGAGAAGGGTCTGCAAGCCCGTGCCTGACTGTGGCCCTTTCTCCTTTGCCTTGTCTCCTTTTTGCTGTAATAAAACAGAGTGCTGAATACAGCTATACACTGGGTCCTGTGAGTCCTTCTCATGAATCACCAGCCTGGGGGTGGTCCCAGGGGCCTCCAGTACGGCTCCCCTCACTGGTCCCCTTTCTGGTTCCCCTAAAGGAGAAGCATCGCGGACCTGATTTTTCAGAGCCTGGCAGGAATATCTGTTGCTATGGGCCCTATGTCTTAAAGACAGGCACCAGCTTCCACCCTTGAACCTTTCCCTTCCTCCCCCTTCAGTTCAGGCCTCTTGAATCTCTCTTCCTTACTTCTTGCCTCGTGGATCAGGACAGGGTAAGGGTCTTCTTCTTCCTGCCCAGGAGGAGCCTGTGCCATCTCTTTTCAGGTCTATACCTCCTCTCTTTGTGGCCTCTTGACCCATGTGATCACTGGGTGAGCCTACATCAGGATTTGGGAATAAACACTCTCTCCTATCTTGCAGCTCACGTTTTTTTCCCTCCGGTGGTGGCGAATGTGCTTTGGACTGCTCTTTTCTCAAAGTGTAGTACGAGATCCCTCCTTGGGGTGAGGGTGAGCAGGCCAAGATGAGAAGCCAAAGGCTCTCTGAGGCCTCCCACCAACAGCTCATGCCCGCTTTGCTCACGGAAGAAGCGATCTGTCCGGATATCGGGTGCTCTCCAGGGGTACTTTGCCTCCTTACGTACAGACGTCCTTGGCAGGGAGCCTCAGAAGGAAAGAGTGAAAGGGTTCTGGCACCAAAACATTTGTCTTCCCAGCTCTTGGCAAAGTACACATGTGGGTATGTAAGCTGACTCCACAGCCACATGGCCCAGTCAGGATGCTCAGCAGTTTCACCTTTAGGTCACACCTAGGAGCTGAGTCAGCCCTCAAGGCCTAAATATTCTCAGGTCAGCCAAGGATGTTTCAGTGTGGCCTCAGGCGGAACATTTTACCATCAGTCTGTTCCATCCTGATAAAGGGAGAAAAATGCAATGGCTGTCCCATTTAGATTTCCCAGGCCTCAGCTTTCTCATCTGGAAATTGGGATCATAATAACCACTTTGAAGCCCTGGGGTGAGGATAAAATGAAATCGCTGTGTGGAAATACCGAGCCCAATGCCTGGTGCAGGGCCAGTGCCCAGAGCTGTCCAGCCCATTCTTCGTCCTCACCAAGGATCTGGGAAGAATAAAGGTGCCTCAGGATCTAAAATCTGATTTCCTCTGACTGTCCCACAATTCCATGCTTTGAATGATTTTTTTCATGCCAAACAAACGGCATTCATTGAATACTAATGAATTCATTCTCCTATTTTGGATTCCTTGGACTCAAGGACATACCTGTGAATGAGAGATAACCAGAGTGACCAAAACAAAGACCCTCGGTGTCTTTGTGGGTCCGTTTGGCCTAATCAGAAGAAAAGAAATTGTTTGGGTTTTATGAACTATCCGGACAAGACTGAAGACAGCCATCAGTAGTGGCCAGGGCCGGTCTGAGGCCCATGCAAGCTCAGAACAGACCTGCTCTCCACTTCCAGCTCTTACCCTGCTTTCTGCATGACTTTGGACAAGTTCCGTGACGTCTCTAAGCCTCAGGTTCTCCACCTAAAGATGGGGGTTACAACGATCCCTAGCCCCCAGAAGCACTGAAAGGTACCTTGTGGATCATACAGATCAGCGGCCCAGCTTTGCTCTACACGTTCAGCAGAGGGCAGAACAATTTCTGTCATACTACCTCTGGGGTAGAAATACTGACCCTAAAGTGGCAGGCAAGGACTGGAGAGTGAGCGTGTGTTTTGTTCACTCCCACGTTCTGTTTAATTCCTCCACAGGAGTTAGTTCTTAGAGAGGGAGCTGGCTGTGCTTATGGGCCGTGCTTCCATATCCAAGATGATTTCATTGGAAAGGTTTAAGATGGGCAGTAAGAATTCTTAAACACAGCTGGTTGTTTTAACTTTATTTCTTGTTGGTAGCTTTTTAAAACCAACTCTATAAGGTAGGTCTTCTCATTTTTCCTGTTTTATAAATGAGGAACATAAGACCCAAAAAAGTTGAGTTGCTTGCCTAGGTAGACTCAAATAATGAATTAAGATGCAGAATTTGAACTCAGGTGCGATTCCAAAGGCTGTGTGTTACCTTCCACTCACACTACTTCCTCTGGAATGGCTGCTAGTAGTGTGGCTCTTTGGAAGACAAAGGTTCTCTCCATCCCCAAACCAAAAAGATGGCGTTATTACACTGTTTGGCTGGCTCCCTGTGGAAGCTCCCAAAAACCCATTAAGGAAGCCTATCCTCTAGGGCCCCAAATGAATCCAGCTCAGTAAATTGCCTTTTGAAAGGAAAAGGAAACATCTGTGGCCTCAAACTTTATATGAGCAATAATTCGAGAGTCTCTTTCAGAACCCAGGAAGGGAAATTCCCCCACGGAAGGAGGAGTGGTGCCCAAGTGTGGACCCTGCTCGAGCCAGGAATTCATTAATAATTGTGGAACCCTTGAAAGAGAAGAAGCACAATTTAAACTGGAACATTCCAAAGCAATAACTTATCTCTCAATATAATTTGCTATTTGCATAATCATTAGAAAGCAGAAATGAGGGTCTGGGGGCCCCGCTTATGTGGGAGACAAATCTCTGGCCTCCTGAAATATTTTTCATTTCAGAAGTTCAAACCATTGTTCGTTTTGGACCCGAGGACCTTAAAACAGTAATGCTTTCACAAGATGGAGAGGCTAGGGCCTTACTGCACAAGGTTGTGTCTTTCTAAGCTGATAAAGACAAACGCAGAACAGAGATCTAAACAAATGCAACTTGATCTAAACAATGTATCAAGGGGGAGGGAGTCAAGGCTTCCTAGGTTCCCAAGATGTGCGAGCACAGAGTAGACAAGCAACATAAATGGGGGAAGAGGGCCAGGGCCAGGCACTGGAGGGAAAACACCCCATCCACGGGGACAGCAGCTGCTCAGCCCCAGGCAAGTGCTGTCAAGGACAGGAATGAGGGCTCATTACAGCGAATCTGCTTTCTCAAGAAAAGACAGAGGTTCGGAACCTTATGGGAAATTTCCCGATATTTAAATTGGGGGCAGCAGATACAAAACTATGTTTTCTTTCATTATACATTTTAAATGTTTCCTTATAAAATTGGCCTTTTCAATCCTATTTTGTAGGAAATCAGGTTCCAAAAAGTAGTTGGTTCAGGGTCAGATAGCAGCAAAGTGTGAAACCAGGACTTGCCCCCAATCAGTTCTACGAGGGAGGTGATGACCGATTTACTGCACAGGTCAGGTGGGAGGATTCAAGGTGTCCGGAGCACGTGTCCACAAAACATCTCCAAAGAGCCCCAGCACCTTCTACTGCAGGGAAGGGAGGGGATTTGGGGGTGTGGAGAAGAAGGATCTACCGTTTATTGAGCATCTGCTATGAGCCAGGCACTGGGTTTTGCACACATTGCTTTATCAAGTCCACACAACAACTGTTTGATGAAGATGCTATTGTCCCTGTCTTATTGAGGTCAAGCTAGGGGACTTCCCAGGGTCCCACAGCAAGGCCAGGTCAAGGCCTTCTTTCTAACATTTGCTCAGCACACCTGGGCCCTCCTCCTGCCTGGGCTGCTGAGCAAAGGGAGCCCTGGAGCTTCCCCTACAACCTTGTCACTCACCCGCATTTTGTAAATATGGTCCAGATAAGGAGACCCTCACAAATCTTGCCAGGGCTCTTTGGCACCAGGGGAAACTCAGTAAATTAAGATGTCACACAAGCCTTGCTGTTTCCACAAGGAGTGATTATAGCTACAAATCTGTCCCAACATGCAGCCAAATGGGCTTTGAGCAGATAGGTCATGAAGTTGATTTACTGCTGCCGTGATTATGATTTTGATTTATTATGAAGAAGACAAAAGGCTTCCAAGGGATCAGGATACAAGGGGTATGGCAGTTCAGTTTTGGCTTTGCAGAGACTGGGATGCAGAGGTTTAAAGGGAAGCAGTGGGAGGTGGGAGAAGGAAGCAGGCTCTAACACCAGACTGGCCTGGGATCCAGTCTCTGCTCCACCATTTTCTGGCTGTGTGACCTTAAGCAAGTAGCGCCACCTCTCTGAGCCTCCATCTCCTATCTGCAAAAATGGAATTATCATAACAGCTACCTACCAGGCACGTTGGAAGGACTCCCAGAGACACTTGATGTAAAGCTCCCAACATTGTTGGATATCATTATTGTCATTATTACTGAAATACATTTCTTAAGCAGTCACCTGCAGAGCCAACTGTTTGACTTCCTGTCACTGAAATAGTCAATGCTTAGCTGAACCTCTTAATTTCATCAAAATGGTCTGGTGAGTCAGAACCTTAATTAACTTTTGCATGGTGTTCTTGGGGCAGGAATCAGACCCTTGCATTTCGCCCACTCTCCCTGACTCCAAATAATGGAGGTGCATGTCCCTTATAAATTGCTCTGACTCTACAAAGACGAACAAATCACCCGGTAGACACACAAGATTGAGCACACAGCCAGCCTGCAGGGCCACAGAGAAACCTCTCTGCAGAACACTAACGCAAGGGCTTGGAACCTAATGAAATTACCCTCCCTCTGCTGAGTTCCCTAAAGGGATTGCAATCCCGTTTGTGTGCTTATTCAATGGTGACCTCAGCCCGACCCCTCCCAACAGCCCTGGTAGGAGTTGAGCAACGTGACCTAGAGTGAAGGGGCAGTGGCATTTCCTCGATGCTGCTCTTTGCAGGATTGCAGAAAACGAAAGGGTTGGGAGTGAGGTTCAGGTCAGGGTGGCTTCCCGGACACGGAAATCAAGCAGGGCAGAAGATGCAGAGTGTGGAATGTTCTTAGCGACAGGCTGTCCATGGCTAAGAAAGCCAGTTTGACATTTGCCCTGTGCTGTCTGTTCCTTGAGGGTCCCCAGCCTTGAAGATTTATCTTGGCACCCCCTGTCTTTGTCCAAGGCTTGACTGCAGTAGGTGTCCAATAAATCTGTGCTGAGTAAATAAATGCCACCTAACCAGTTTCATTCGTCTGATTTTTATTACACCCCCCATCTATTTCCAGAAATGATTTAAGGCAACTTACAAGCTACATGATTTAGCAATCACTACCATTCATTGAATGCTCACAGTGTGCCAAGTTCTGCCTTGAGTACATTACCTGTTTTCTCCAGTGTGTCTTCACAACCATCCTCTATGGTGGGGATTATTATGATTAGCCCCATTTTACAGATGAGGAAAACAGTAATGAAGTAAGTGGAAGGAACAAAGATAGGCATAAATTGGAAGCAGGTGTTATAACAGTGCCCACACTCAGAGCAGGGGGGCAAAAATTGGCTCAACGTTTACTAGCAGCCTGACAAAAGAAAGGAACTGGATCTGTTAGAACATTCAGAGTCCAGAAGATTAAAAAAAAAAAATTGCTCGGAAGATGCACAAATGGTTCTTAGCTGACTTGTGTGGCCTTGGGCAAGTCACCTCTCTCTCACCCTCTGTTTTTCCCTCTGTACAAAGGGAGTGATTACAGTAATGTCCCCATCACAGGGCAGTTAGGAAGGTCCAGGAGCTGATAAAGACCGCAAGCCCAGTGCCTGGAACCCAGAAGACACTCCATCAATATTCGCCCTCCTATCTCTTCTCTGACCTTTTTGCCCCATCCACTTATTGAAGGAGGCCTCTTGGAGCGTGGGTGTTTAACTGTAAAATGATTGGCAAGGCTGCCCAGCCAGCTCATTATTACTTAAAAAGAAGAAAGGAGCTGTGCAAGGCGTCTCGGGGCTTTTCAAGCACGCCTGCTTCTGAATTTCATGAGCAGTGGGTGGCTGAATGGTTTGGTGAGTTCCAGCCTGGGCCCTGCTTGAAATCCACGTTAAATGAAAGGTGCCTCCAACTCCCCATTATAGTGTCGTGCCCTGGGAGGCTCCCGAAAGTCACGCTTTTCTGTCATCTCCTGCAGCCAAGAAATGCAATTGATTTTCCTGGCCTCATTTTCGTGTTTTAAAGAACTATTTCCCCAGGGCTCCTCTGAGAACTGAAATGGAGAAAATCTCATTCATATTTTACCATGTAACCCAAAGACTAATCATGCATCTGGCAACAGATACTGGCAGAACATCTAGTCCATAGCAGACCCAGGGCCAGGCACATGGGACATAGAAATGACAGGTATGTGGTCTCTACCCTCAGGAGAACCCTTTAGAAGGCAAGCTGTGATGAAGACAGCACCAGGCGAGAGGGTTCCTAAGCCAGCCTGGAAGGAGGTGGGGAAGGGTAATGTGGGCCGAGAGAACAGCCTGTGCCAAGATATGGGGGTGTGGATGGTACGTGACGGTGAAAGAGGAGGCTGAAAGGTAAACAGAGGCAAGCTCAAGAAGGACCTTGATGTCAGACTAGAGTTTATTGGGAGAACCAGAGAGCTAACCCGTGTTTAATATCTGGTGTTCACTGATGTGGTTCCATGTGAGCATTAAACATTACTCTGGCAGTTTGGATGGAAATTGAATTGGAGGTGGTAAAACTGGGAGGTAGGAAGACCAGTCAAGGGCTCTAAAACTAATCCAGACCTGAACACATATTCCATGAGTGGCTTCTTGATAGCCAAGTACTAAGCTAGGTATTTGGGGAAATACCAAAATAAGGAGATAAACTCAGGTTTACTGGGTGCCCACTGCATTTTGATGTTTTACAAGTGTTTTCCCATCTAAGTATCACAAAACAAGATTGGTATCTCCATTTTACAGATTAAAAAAAAAAAAACCTAGCTCAGAGAAGTAGAGGTGAGTAACACCAGGAACTCCACCCGCTGAAGAGCAGCGTGGACTCTGCAGACCAGAGTCAGAGACGGCAGCAGGCTCCAACACAAAAAGGAGGGACAATTTGCTGTATGAGGGAGTGAGATGTTGCACTCTAGAGCCAAAAATAATTCGTGTATGCCTAAAGGGGAAACTGTAAATACAGAGCCCGGAGCTCTATTAATATTCAATGATAAATGATGTTGCTTTAAAATCAAATAGATGCACATGAATGGAGGTTTTAGCTGGATGCCGGGAACATTAGATTGTGGGCCAAGTCTGGTACTTCCATGAATCACCCACACCACCTACCCCAAGGCCTGGGTCCTGGTCGCTATTCTGTAAATATTTATTGACTGAATGGGGCCACTTAGAGAAAAATTGCTGAACGGAGTTACAATTAAGAGAATGACAATGGGCGCATTTCAAAAGATAAACTTTCAAAGCTTTAGAGAAGAAGCTGGGTACAAATGAAATTTGTTTATTAGTTCTTTACATATTTACTGAAAACTACCACACCCTCCCAATAACACTAAGCCAGATGACTTTATGTGTTAATTCTTAAAAAAAAAAAACCTCAAAGAAACAGTATTACTCTATTCTTTTAAATTTTCTAGAGCATCGAGAAAGAAAAAGGCATGTACATTTTCTTAACAAAGGCAGCACACACACACAAAATTACTCAACACAAACTCACAACATTCCTAAAGCAAAATTTCCAAAGAATATATTATCAAACAGAATTCAGTAGTACACCATGACCAAATGTGGACGTGTATGAATGGCTTAGTATTTAAAAATCTACTCATATAATTTACCATAATGTCAGGCCAAAGAAGACAAACCATATGATGCCCTCAGTACATGCAGAAAAGGTATTTGGAGAGGAAAAAAAAAAATCCATCAAAATGTAAATGACAAAGGAGCACCTGGATGGCGCAGTTGGTTAAGCATCTGACTCCTGGTTTCAGCTCAGGTCTTGATCTCAGGGTTGTGAGTTCAAGTCCCACACCGAGTTCCATGCTGGGTGTGGAGCCTACTTAAAAATAATAATAAATAATAAAACTATGTAATTGAGACAATTTGGTATTGTCTCAATTTTTGATATCAAGTAACTGTCAGATCAATGGAAGAAAAGAGAACCCAGAAATAAACTCAAATACAAATGGGAATGCACTATCTAAAAATGGGGGTATGTCAAATCAGAGAGAGGAAGGATTCACTAATAAATGTGGAACCAATGGCAAACTTCTAAAGAAAGAAAGTTGGATTCCTACCTTGCTCTTTGCAAATTCCAGATGGATCAAAATTTTATTACAGAAAATAAAATCATAAAAGTACCAGAAGAAAACATGAGTTTAGGGTGGAAGAAGGCCTTGATTTTTATAGAGTCAAATGTATCAATATTTTCCTTTAGGACTTCTAGAGTTGGTGATTAATCTCAGTTAAAGCAAAAGTAGGAAATCCTGCAGGCTTAAAAAAGAAGTAACACCATAAACAAAACCAAAAGGCAAAGGACAACTAAGAAAGTACCAAATAGGTGAGAATGACTAAGTTCTTAGCTTTGGGAAGAGGCCACACAAATCAGCAGGAAGGAACAGCAAGTCGCCCAACAAAATAAGATGTTTTCCAGGAAGGATGCAAAGGTCAAACAGTCAATTAGAACACAGAAAGTGGCTCCATCTCACTGATAATGAAAGACATACAAACTAAAACAAAGAAGAGGTGCCATTGTCTCTATATCAGATTGGTAAAACTTTTAAAGCTTGCTAAAACTAGCAATGTGAGGAAGAACACACTTGTAGGCATGATAGAGGAAGTATAGATTGTTGGGAAAAAGTTTTGGTAGATAATTTGACCAAATCTATTAAAATCGAAGATTCACAGACTCTCTGGCAAAGCTTGTAAGATGAAGATTCTCATAGCTTACCAATATACTTGTAAAATATATGAAAGATGTGTGTGCGTGTGTGTGTGTGTGTGTGTGTGTGTGTGTGTAGACACGCACACTAGGAAGTTTATTGCAGCAGGGTTTTTAACGACAAAAGACTGAAAGCTAGAACAACAATAAGAGACTGATTAGGAAGATTATGAAAACCCTCAGTCTACAGTCATTAACAAGAACATAAAAGGATCTCAATGTGCTGATGTACAAGGATCTCTAAGCTATATTATTAAGAGAAAAAAAGCAAGGTACAGAAGAATATATATAAAATGGTCCCATTTGAGAAAACAAAAAGGATATCAAATGTATACATGTGTATATAAATCAATATATGCTGCCATGTAGAAAATGTCTCTAGATGAGAACATAAAGTATTCCTGGGCCATCCAATGGAGCTTTGTGCAATGATGGAAACGTCCTGTAAATCTGAGCTACCCACTATGGTAGCCACTGGACTCCTGTAGCTATTGAGCACTCGAAATGTAACTTGTGTGACTGAGGAATTAAAGTCTGAATTTTATTTCATTTTGATAAAGGAGTATAGTCACATCTGGCTAGAGGCTTCCAATTTGTACGGCACAGACATAGATGATGAGTATTTGAGGTGAGAAGGATTACAGAGGGAGAGAAAAGGAGACATTTTCCATTTTATGCCTTTCTACACTGTGGGAATTTTGCACACGTAGATGTGTTACTCTTATTTAAAAAGAAAACTTACTGACCACCTATTGTTTTCAAGGCCGCATGGTCAATAGCTATGGGGGATGTAGAACTCAGCCAGGGGTGACATCTGTCTCCAAGAGCCCAGGCTTTCACAGGGCCATGGAAAATCGCAGGTAAGGAAATAACTGCATGAAGTTGACAAACTCTGTGCAGTGAGGAAGATCCCAGAGGAAACGGTCTGTTCCATAACTGACAGCAGGGAAGAGAGGTGATGTTTGAGCCAGGCCAATGAGATGAACAGGTGTACACTAGACCACGGGGGAGAGAAAAATATTCAGGGTGCAAGAAACAGCTAAGCTGAGGAGTGGAGGAGATAGGGCAGAGTGTGCCCAGGATTCCGTGGGTAATGTAGGTTGGTGGGAGGAGTTTGGCGAAAGGAAGGAAGGGAGATTGAAGAGATGAACAAAAGACAGGTTCTTGAGGACCAGGTACAATGAACTAAGGGGTTCAGATTTCACCCTGAAGGCCAGGGGAAGCCCCAAAATAATTTTAAGCAGGAGTAAGGAGTGATCACAATGACTTTGAAAAGAAACACACACTGATTGTGACTTGGAATGTTAAAATCAAAGGCTGAAGCTAGAAATGGGGGTGCAGTTGAAATATACACAAAGACTTATTTTTATTCTCTATAGAGAAATAATAGTAAAGCATTTATTATATAATAATATAATAAAGCAATAATAATAAAGAAATAATAATATTTATGGGTCTAAAATTGCACTGTTTGCCCATGAAACAATCACATTTGGTCTGTTTAGAGTTATGCAGTACCCAGAAAAAAGAAAATTCACAGGACCATATTTTCCCCACCTCCCAAGGCCATCTCATTTTTTATTAAGCCCCTGGGATCTTGAGAAGTCTTTGTCTTTACCTTAACTAATTTTCCTAGGGCTTCAACTCTCTAGGAGATGGCTAGGATAAGAACTGAATACTCGACAAATCTGACACATCTTAGTGGGGCGACAATGGCATGATTCCTCTTTTTAGACCGATAAACATGGTGGTAAGTCCTAGACCAATGTTTCTCAGCCTTGGCACCCATGACATTTGGGGCAGGATAATTCTTCACTGTAGGGGTCATCCAGTGCATTCCAGGATGTTTAGCAGCATCTCTGCCCTCTACCTACTAAATGCCAGTAGTATGCACACACACACACACACACACACACACACACACACACACACACACACCACAGCTGTGACAACTGTAAATGTCTCCATATACTGTCAAACGTCTCCCCTCATTGCAAAATCATCCCTGGTTGAGAACCACCGTAAGAACATCAAAGACAGGAGAGACCTTGGGGGCAATCCCACCCAACTGCCCATTTTACAGATGGGAAAACTGAGGTCCAGAGACTGAGACTAGAAGCTAGTTTTCCTCACACAGGTTAGAGATTTTTTTGGAGACCAGAGATCTTTTTCTTAGCTTCAAAGAAATGTAGTTTAAAAAAAATTGGCAGAATTTTCATTCAGGTCAATTTCACCTAGGTGCATATTCATTTATCTTTTCTCTCTCTCTTCTCTCTTTCCATCTCTCTCTCTCTTTGCCTCATATACATGATTCATCATAGAATTTCTATTTACTAATTTGGTTTTCTAGCCACAAATGGTACCAAAATTATTATTATTATAATTCTGTTATTATTAAAACAACCACCCTCTCTAATTCAGCATTTTTCATTTTTTATTTGTTCACAGTGAAGAGATTAAGGGGAACATATCTAATATATATCAGGGGCCCCTGACAGATACATCACAAACAGTATCATTACAACAATCCTCTGAAGTGGGCATTAGTATCCCCATTTTGCAAAAGAGGAAACTGAGGCTCATGGAGGTGAGGTGACTTGCCCAAGGTCAAACAGCCAATGAGCCAATGAGTGGTTCTATAACCAGATTTGAACCCCTGTCTGTCAGATTGCATAACACAACTGAGTTCAAGTTGTGGAGAATTAGAGTGAGCTCACGATTAACACCCAAGTGAAAGTTGAATGTCCTCAGAGAACCAAATTCCCTCCCAGTTTCTTGGATCACGGAGCTGAGGAGCTTGTCAGCATCTCCAGGAGAAAGCTAGGCCTCTGGCAGTTGCTATGACAACTACTTTTCTTATAATTATAGAACATGGTGGTGACACACAAGCTGCACATACAGTCACTTTGTTAGGACCTGTCTGCCTCTGACACTTCCAGGAGCTTAAACATCATAAATTTTTTTAATCACATTTAATATAATCACGCATTGCAACAGTGGAGGCCCAGAGAGCAAGAAAGTCAGGAGATTCACCCTCCCACCATGTGATGGGACCATGAGGCAAGCCACATGACAAGCAGTGAGGAAAATGGCAATTCTCCCTTGGGAAATTTTGCTTCTCTTTTTTTCTTTTTTGGATCAATGCATTTCAGGGCTTGGCCAAACAGTGTATTCAAAGAAAAGAAAAAGGGAAAGAGCCAAGGCAAAATTAGCCTAATTCTTGGCAAATAACAAGGAAAAGCAGCAAAATTTAGAATTCTAACAACCACTTTTCAGTTTAGTTTCATTTAGCCAGTTCCCAAAATGTGCAGGGTTTCCCAATTTGGAAGATGGGTATAGACAAATGAGCACATACACACACTCACACGTACACTCAAAAGCATCCATAGTCACACATACCACTCTGGGTCAAAAAAGCCTGATTCCGCCCCTTATTGGCTGTGTGATTGTAGGTACCTTAACTAACCTCTCTGATCCCCAGTTTTCTCCTCTGTGTATCAAAATGCTGCCTACTTCATGAGCTATAGTAAAGATGAGATGGAAAATGACTAGCTAACTACCTGACACATACAGATGTTCAAAAAAAGAAAGTTATTGTTATTAATTAACTACAAATAATTTTAAATACTGCTTTACCTTCTATGAACATCTTCCTCTTACTACCCCCACGTGGGATTCAAGAAACACTATGAAGCCCTGCCTTCAGTGCTGCCTTCAGCAACTCAACCATGTAGCAGGAGAACTCTGCCCAAGCAGAGACAGACACTAGGACAAAGGGCAATGCTGGGACTTGGGGAATCCCAGATGAGGAACTGACTTGGGGAATCCAAGACTAGTTTCTGCAGGAGGTGACATTTGAGCTGGGTCACAAGTCAGAGAGCATGGGGTAGAGGTGGGGGGAGACTGCGCGGGCAAAGATCCGGAGGTGAGAAAAGGCGTGGTGGCTTTACAGCACTATGAGAAGGCTGCGGTCCTGGGGGTGCAGGAGGTCAGTGGCACGGCGACTGGAACTAGCAGCAAGGACCACCTTTGGACGAGCCGGCAATGCCATACTAAGGTCCTCATGCTGTTGCCTGTAGCAAGTAGGGAGCCACTGAAGATTTCTCAGGCAAGATCAATGATCCAATCTGATGTTGCTCATAATGGGGGGAAGGAGGTGGCAGGGAGATGGAGGGTCAAAAGCTGACACAGTAGAAAGGGCGAGTGGGGAGGGACAGGTGTGCCCAGGCAATGTCAGTTGAGACAGAGGGCTCACAGAGATGGATTGAGGCAGGCTTCCCACTGGATGCCCGAACTAGGTGGATGTATTCCATCTGGTCAGATGACCAACTCCCCAGAAATGTACAAGAGGAAGTTCACATTTCCTGAGCTCCCAAGGGACAGTGTTAGTTTATATTATCTCACTCAGTCCTTACACCAGGCTTATAATGTAGACGTCACTATACCATTTTACAGGTCAGGAAACATGGGTTCAAACAGGTGAAATGACCTGCTTTAGTTCACACAAATCCCCGACCCCTATATTCCCCCTTCTTCCATATTGCCTTTCATATTGATTTTGCGGGGGGGGGGGGGGGGGGCTAATTTGCCTGTGTTTGCCCATTTCCATGGTGTAAATACTCCCACTATGGCTGGTTACAAGCTTGCAACAGTTTAACAACTGGCTTGCAGCCTTTTAATAACTGGCCCTCAGGAGGCCGTGTGAGCCAGCTCCAGCCCCTGCTGAGCAGCCCGGTAGGAAAGAAGATATTCACTAAACTCTAGCAGCCTTCTTATACATCCAATGTATTAACTAGTCACTTGCTTTATTGCAGCGTTTACTTACCAGTGTTTGTTTGAATCAACAAGCATGAGAAGTCAGCAATTAAAAGCAGCTCCAGTTATTGGGCTATAGAGTGGTCACTGAGCCACCCAGACACCCAGGCCCCCACTGAAATCCTGAGCACATTCCTTTTGAGACAGCGCCACGGAGGTTTTTGTTTAAAAAAAAAAAAGCCACATTTGCTTTTCAATGATCAATTGATAACAATATATATATTTCTGGAAGTTACTCTAACAGTATGATTCTATCAGGCCTGGAGAAAGCACCCAGACAGAAACATAGACCAGCATCTTTATTCTGATTTTCAATTAAACCCTAGCCAGAAATGCAATAATAAACATCAAATATGATCAGGGCCTTTCTCTACCAAATACTCATATGCAAATTCTTTCCTTACCTGCCAGATAATGACTCTGCTCTTAACCCAGCAGGCAATGTTTTTAATAACTCACCTAGAATGTTCCTCAGAATAAAAAAATTAAAAAAAATAGGAGAGCAATAAAAACCAAGACAACAGATAATAAAGTAAAATGTCTTATCTCCATTTACTACTGTCAGCAAAGATTAGAATCCCATCCAAGGAAGGCAGCCCCTGGGGTTTTGATGAAAAATTGGCAGAAGCAAATGGCAAAGGTATAAATGGGGTCTCACCTCCCTTGGAATGTGGCATCAAGAAGACATTTACAAGAATGTGTCATCATCAATAAACTTAGGAACAGAGATAAAGCCCTGATTTTAAATAAAGATGTTGAAAACGAGGCAGCCAGAGCTCTGGGGTTGTTTAAATGTGGAGTTTCTCAGTCAGCCAGGTGGATTTTTTTGTTTACTCATGCACCTGTTCACTCAGCTATTGAAGGCATCTTTTAGTTCCTAACGTGGCCGGGCGCTGGCTAGGCTCTTGAGGTGCAAAGATGAAGGAAACACCATTCCAATCCCAAGTCAGTGCAAGACATGGCAGGTAAGTCCATGACGCCAACACCATGTAACTGGTGCTAGAATAGAGGCTCGTACAGCAGGTGCAGGAAACTAAGGAGGAAGGACAGACCATGTGGGCAAGCCAGCAAGACCGCACAGGCCAGGGGCCATTTGGGGTGGGTGTTGAAGGGTGAGTATGGACTATGCCCATTGGTGAAGGCAGGAAAGGCATTCCAGCTGGAAGGCACAGCACGAAGAAAGACAGGGAGGCATACTGTGTACAGTGTCATAAGGGAAGTGCTTTGGGTGGTCAGAGTGCTTGTGGGAGAGGCAGGTGAGCTGTGGAGCTGCAGAAGGACTTTAAAGGGGCCAAAGCCCTCATGGGATATGCACTTTAGGAAGAGTCCTTCTCTGGAGTGGTGAGAAGAATGGACAGGAGCCTGAGAAAGGAGGCCCAGGGACCCAGGATGAGGCTGGGTGATGAGAGGATGGGTGAACAGAGAAGAAGGTACAGTTATTGGAGACTTTCAGGAGGGAGAGGGGCCTGGACTCTGCTGGCTTTTAGATGTGGCACTTGAGCCTGGCGAGGCTGGTTCCAGGGCTGCCCCATATCTTTTCCCATGTTGGTGGGGGGGGGGGGTACGCTAGTGGAGTAGAGGCCTGAGATGGAGTACCAAGGCCCCATCGCTTGGCCAGAAGGAAGGGAAGGAGGAAAGGAACAAGCAGCAGGTAAATTGGCTCCGCAGCATCCCCAGAGAGCTACTCACTGGTAGCCCAGCTCCCATTCCACTGCAAGCAGCCTTGCCTGACTCCTGAGCCCCTGCGTAGGGCCTGGGAGCCCAGCCCAGCCACACAGCCTCCTGGTGTGGAACTTGGGGGAAGCACCAGGCTCTCTGAGCCTGTTTCCCTTGCCTGTAAGTGGGGTGATGAGCTCACCAGCCCCGCATGCCGGGATCACTCAGTGAGATAACATACATAAGGCACCAGTCACAGGTCAGGAGCAGAGCAGAAATCCAAAAGAACTGAGTGGATCACAGCAGATAGATGAAATAGTGAAAAAGCAAAGCCTTATAATGTTAGGGGCCTGAAGTTTCAGTTGGACTTTTGTTTATTTTGTGTTGTTTGTTCGTTGTTGCTTGTTTTTTAGTAACAGCCCACAGACCCCTATTCTCTAAGAATTACTAGCCCTCCCACTTCCAGTCCTCCGCCACCTGGCTTCCTGGTAACGTGTCCGTTTGCCTGACATATGGTGAGTTCTGGTCCCTTACCACTTATGCATCCCTGCCATTCTGACTTCTCCCACTGACTGTGTTCTGGGTCTGATCTGCAGACATCCCCATGCATTTGGACGGCCTCCCTATCTGAGCTTGCCCAGGCCATAACCACCAGAGTCAGACTTTCTGGACCCCAAACTGGGGTGTGGTCAGAGACGAATACTGAGCGGCAGTCCCAAAAGACTGGGGCTCCAGTGGCCACACACCAGACACCCACTCTATGCCAGGCCCCGTGCTGGGAACTGGAGACACGTGGGTAGGCCAGAAGTGACCTTGCCCTCCAGGGACCAGAGGCTGGGGGCAGGTCTGCAGATACAGGAGCAGCCAGTTACAGTACAGCGGCATTCAAGGCCCCCTGTGAGCTGCAGAGCCAAGAGGAGGCACCAAACCCGGCTGAGAGGATCGGGGGAAGCATCCCAGAGGAGCTGACCCTATAGGTACAGTATAGCTGAGAAGGTGGCCAGAATGTTCTTGACGAATCCACATTTGTGAGCTCCTCCAGAGCAAGGATTTTGTCTTATGCATCTTTGTGTCTCCCAGCAACAGGCATTTGGCCCAGCCCAGAACAAATATTAATGAAGACAAAAAAGGAAGGAAAGAAGGCAAGCCAGCCACAGAATGGGCACAGACAATGGCAGGGTGGCATGGACGTGTGGCGGAGAGTGAGATATAGCTGGCTTCCTATCTTGTTCTAACACTGCCGGGCGGAATGACCTTGGAAGCCACCTCACTTCTCTGAGCATCAAGTTCCTCATCTGTAAAATGGGGACAACAATAGGCATTGTTGTTGTTAGGCTGAAAAGTGGATTAAAAGCGTTTTTTAACAGATACCGGGATTATTCATGTTATAACCAACGTGTTGAGAAATAGCCGACCAAAAAATTTCCCTACACTCCCCAGTAGGCAAAGAGGTAGCTCCAGAGGTCACGGTAGACAGCCAGGGGCTCCCCATGAATCCTGACATTGAACAGGCCCCCCTTGAACAATTCTGCCTGTTTCCCCAGCCACGTTCCCAAAGGGGAAAGCCGGAAAGGGAGGCCCAGGTTTGTCTCGACCAACAGACAAAAGCTGGCTAATTAGGCAGGAAGCTAAGAACCCAGGAGGAAGAAAGGGGGTCTGAACAGGAAGGAAATAAGATGAGCATTCATTAAGATCTAGAGTGTGCCAAGGACTTACACTGTTTGTTATGTCCACAGTGTGTCCTGGTTTATTGATGAGGAATCAGGAGCTCAGAAAGGCGAAAGGACTTTCCCAAGGTCATGGAGCTAAGAGGTGACAAAGATGTGATCTCAGCTTCCCAGCTCATTCTAGCCCCAAGGCCCTAGAACAACCTCTCATCAACCTAACACAGTGGCCTCCAAATGCAAAACTCAGTTCCTTCTCACACCAGCTTGGGGGACAACCAGGTTTGACAGCATGGCCAGATACAACAGCACCCCGCACCGACCAGCACCCCGCACCGACCAGCACCCCGCACCGACCAGCACCCTGCACAGACCAGCACCCTGCACGGACCAGCACCCTGCACAGCGCCTTCCACGGCAAAATCAGCTTTAGAGGAACACTCAGCTCCCAAGACTAAGAAAGAAGGAGCGGCTCCTCTCTGCATGCTACTGTTTTCTTAAGTAGCCTGCTGAACGCTTTCTCAAGTCTGTGACCTCTCACAAGAGCTTTCTTGGTTTTAGAAAAGACAAAAAGTCCAGACAATTCTTTCAGCCCACTTTCTCACTTCATTGCCCCGCCACTCTCTCCTCTCATTCTCTCTTACGTGGCTTTGAGCCGCTCTGTCTAGATCAGCTCTGAAATGTGAAGTCATAAGCCTTTCCACCTCTGTGAGGGTATTGGAATGAGGGACAGATGCATCTTTGCCATCCCCATAGTTACCTCCTACATGAGCAATATCCTTGGGAAGTAGCCCAGCCACTGTTTACCCAGCACCACACTCTCTAAGACTAACTGGGAATTCTGACTTCCAGCCCTGGTTCTCCAGCGCAGAGCCATCCTGAGCCCCAGGCCATTTACATACAAGGGTGACCAGACCACCATCCATGGCCCATATGCTCCAGGCACCTCTCACTCAATGCATGCCCCCAACCTAGGTCCCCCAGTTTCTCCTTCAGTGGACAGCATCCCCTTGCCCAGCCAGCCAAGCCAAATACCAAGGAGTCGCCCTTTTCCCAACAGGAACAAATCCTATAAATTCTGTCTTCAAAACAGACCACCTGGGCCCCAAGCCTTATTGCAGCCAACAGCTCAGACCCTCAGACTCTCCCCCAAAGCCTCCTCCCAGGTCCTCGAGCCACCGTCACCCCAACAGATATAACCTCCACACAACCCAGAGGCAGCTCTCTTTAAAAAAGCAAAAAGAGGCTAATGAATGCTCACAGCTTTACATAAAGGGATTTGCTCCATTCCTCCCATTTTGTTCCAAGTGGCAGGGCCCCCTGCCTACCCGTGACACCCGTGCTGACAAAGGACTGCTGCCCCCAAACCTAACACCCTTCCTCCTTAACCCCCTAGGACTAATCGAGTCAAGCTGCTGGGGGTGGGGGGGGCTTCTGCAGCCCCAGAGCCGGACTGAGCCCCTCCTTTTCTCTTCGTTGACTCACTTCTGTTCTGTTCGAATGGGGAGTGACCCACCACGACAGGCGGCGTGGCTGAACAGAAAGGCCACTCTGGCTCAGCTCTGAGCCGCGGCCCTGCTACTTGCTGGCTAGAGGAGCAGATCACGTCACTGCTCCGAGCCATGGCTCCCCTTCGAGAAATGGAGGATTACATCAGTCTCTCAGGGGCTTGTGGGCAGTAAATATGATTAAATAGCAACATCACTAAAAGTCAAAGAAGAGGAAAAAATCATCCAACACCACTGCTGTAACACGGCCACAGAGGGGGCACACACTGATACATTTTTGCCATGTCTTTTTCCCTCTGTTTACTTGTGGGTTTTTGCATAGTTCCAATCCTGGAAAACACACAATTTGAATCCTTGCTTTCTTCACTCAACTTTCTCTCTGAAGTATTTGCCCAAATTATTGTGTCTTCATAACTATCATTGTAAAGCAACTGATAAATAGGGAATAATTCCATCAGAAGCTTGTAACACTCTATTTGGTAAAAATAATAATAATAATCCTACTTTTTTTCTGATTATCAAAATCATGCATGCTCATATCAAATTTGGAAAGCACGGGAAAGTAAAAAGAGATGAAAATATTGCAGAAGCCCATAATTCTGAGTAAATGAAATACTTTCTGAGAGAAAGGGAACCCTGAGAAACTGCTAAAATAATCCATCATATGGCTATGGTCTTATTTACAGAATCATGAGGAAGTTGTTGAAAATGTAGCATTATTTCCAATACTTTGATGTTCTAAATAACATTGAAGTAAACGTTCTTGTATGTGAATCTGGGCATATTTCTAATGGTCTCCGCTGCCAGGAGAACAGGTCAGCTTACTCTCTGGCCCCATGCATATACTTTATTCCCCAAGGTACCCTCACCTTCACCTTGAAGCTCTGATCAGGCTCATTCTTGTGGGCATGCAGTTCAGGCCAGATCCATATTCATGGGGCCTACACTGTGAGCCAGACACTGAAGCTACAGCCAAAAATAAGAGCAGCCCCTGTCCTCAAAGAGGGCGTCAGCATCCAGGGAGCTCCCACACTCCAAGGGATGCATACAGAGGGGCCACACTCCCTCTCAGGCTCACACACCCAGCGGCTCTAACCCAAATTTAGCAGGGAGATAGGGAGGGACGGGAACAGACCAATATGTTTATCCATGTACACACTCCAACCAAGGGCTGTTTTCACTTTCAAAGCCCCCAGTCACAGCTGCCACTGAAGAGCTACTGTTCTTTTGTATTTATCATGTACAGATCGTAGTGCTCTGCATGTCTTCTGCACTTGCCCCTCACAGTGACCCTACTATTACCTCCATCTGATACATGAGGTTTGCAGACTTGTGGTGGCCACTTGGCCTAGTATAAAGTGGAAACAGGGCTCATACCCAGCCAGACTGCTCCAATATCCATCTAAAGAACGACTTTGTTCTAGTAAAATCATGGCTGATTTTGCCTCCTAAATATCTTTTAAGTCTTTCCATGTCTCTCTATCTGCTCGCCATTCTTGTTGGAGCCACCATCTCTTTCTACTTGGACGACTGCAGTAGCCTAATTGTCTCCAAACATTCCCTCTTGCCCGCTACAGTCCACTGGCCACATAAAAGCCAGTGTACTTTATTTAAAACCCAATTAAATCATGTCCTTTCCCTTCTTGAAGTCCTTCAGAGGCTTCCTTTATGCTTCTAGCATAAAATCCAAATTCCTCCATAGAGTCTACACAGCCTAGAATTGTCTGCTTTCCGCCCACTTCTCCTGTCTCCTATCTGCCTACTCCCTGCGCCCTTCTAAGAGCCTAGCCTCACTGCCTGTGTTCTTATTCAGAGTTGGGACCAGCCTCAGGGCCTTTACACAAGTTGTGCTCTTCTCAGCTTCCTAAGTGACTTCTCCAGGGTACTTCCCTCAAGTTCCTCCCTTCGTCCTTGCAGAGCATGCTTCAAGACTCCTTCATCACAGTGATATATATTTATCAGCCCTCCTAGTGACCGCTCACCAAGAAATAGAAGGTCAACCATTTGGGTTTTTTCCACTAAGAAGTCAGCTTTTTTTTCCCCCTTTGTCTTTTTTGTATTTTGTTACAACCATCCACTGACTAATATATTTGAGGGCTTTTTTTTTTTTAAATATACATTTCCATCATATTTCCTGGAGATTGTGATGGAAAGGTAGAGAGATGGGTACAGGGGGAAAAAGAAGAAAGGAGGCACATTCCTCAATTATCAAATTATCTGAGCATTCCAGAGCAGAAGAGAGCATAAATAGTCCTCAGGAGGCAGAGCTTTTGTTATTTGATCAGACTCGGTGAGCCAGATAGTGTGGCCTCAAGAAATCCTCCCAGAAATAGCCTCTCTCATTTCCCACTCCCCGGGAGCACCTGCTCTACTAGCGCGAGGAGCCTGGAGCTGGCTGAAGCCAGCCTTACCTTTACAATTTGTGTAACGAAACTGACCGTAAATTCGGCGATTTTCGGCACCCGAAACTTCCCTTTGTTCTTCTGTTCAGGCTGATATTCTGTTCTTGTCTTCACAATCACCTGAAATGTTCAACGAGTGTGAGCACAACTGGAGACTTGAACTGCTTCTTTTTTTCTTTTCTTTTTCTCAGTAGCTAGAATTTTTATACATTGCATAAAGATCAGAAAATAAAGAACCTCCTTCTCAAACATATAAGAAAGTAGAAAATTCAAATTACCCATACTTCCCCAAGCCAACAGAGACAACCATAGGTGACAATTTGGTTCACACCTTTCCAGATGTTTTTATATGCACATATATATGCATATATTAGACATATGTGTGCTATTTATATAAGCATATCTTTTCTTTTTATGTGACAGATTCATACTTCGTGAATTATAACCTATTTTAAACATACAACAATATATTAACATATTTTTATGTAGACAAATACACAATTGTATTTTGCCTTTTGATGAAGCATAATATTTCACTATATGCATATACTACAATGAATCTGATGAGTCTCTATTGTTGAACATTTAAGTTATTTTCACAGCTTGGGTTATGTAAACAAGTTATGACGAACATCTTGTAGCTCAACCTTTATATATATACTTGATTCCAATTTGACTTAGGCACTTGCACAGAGAAAAACATAAAGGTCTTTGAATCTCTTGTATCATCTTGTTTTTCTAAAGTCTGAATATTTTGCAGAGGTGGTTAATATCTTATCAAGATATGCTGTCAACCTGCCAAGACATTTATGGAACTCCATCCCACTGTGTAGGCAAAGTGGAAGAAAAAAAGAACCTGACAGATAATCAATAACCATGGCCGAGTGCCACAGTGTCAGGGGGAACACAGAAGCTGTCTGAGACTCAGGGCCTCACCTGTAAAACACGGGCAATAATCTTCCCTGTTTCGCAAGGTTGTTCTGAGGGTTAAATGAGATGATAATGGGTAATATTTTTGGAATTATTTATTATGTGCCAGAACTAGATCAAGCACTTCATAAGCCTTTCTCTACATACCACGACTATTTCCAGTCTTGGGACAAGGAAACTGAAGCTCAGAGATACTAAGTCACTTGTCCAAGGTCACTCAGCTAAAAGGAAGCTGCCTCCTAACCATGATCACTCTTACTTCTCACTGGAGCTTAAATTAACTGAATCTTCATGGAAAATTCCCATGTTTTCCTGGAGACAGTAGTCAAGTGTACTGACTCAAGCAAAAAAATTCTCCTATGAAGAATATTCTTTAAGTCTGTGAGGCATGCCATTAACTAAATGTAGCTCAAAAAGGAAAGGATGGAGAAAGGACTGCTATTACTGAGCATCGCCGGTGTGGCACTTACATATGTTGGTTAAGGAGGCTCGGCGACCAGCCCATCTAACAGTTCTCTTCCTCCCCATGATCTAGAATCCAAAATTTGCAGATGTCAGTTCTGCTCTTGCGTCCCGCCCCTCTCTGTAGTCTGCTCCTCCAAACAATGGAAGTGAGCCCTGGCTCCTTCAAATAGGGAATTAGGGCAGCCAAATAAGGGTGAGGGTCTTTTGGGAGGTAGGGTGGGTTGTTCTGTTCTTTTTATTTTCTTCCTACCTCCTATTCTAAAGAATAGGAAAGCAGAAGCTTCTTTGGCACAGGTAATAAAAATAAGTCTCATGCTTTGCAAATTTACCGTATAGCAGGCCCTGAACATTTGACATACATATCTCACTTAATTCTACGCTGTGGGGCAGACACTGATACTGTCAGTACTGTAGGAAGGTGTAAGGGTATGTGCTGGGTTTGAACACTAGCTCCACTCCTAAGCCTTCTGTGTCTTCTCCTCTATAAAGTGGGACAATAACCGTAAATATCTCATTGGGTTGTTGTGAGGCTTCAATGAGTTAATAGAAGATAAGCACTCAAACCATTCATTCAAAAACAAATGTTTATTTGCACACTGCCTCTGAGTGCTGCCAAATTTTCTTCCATGGACGTTCAAAGCAGATGTGGAATGGAGCCTGGCCTGCACTTGTCAGCCTGCAGGTCCTCCCTACCCAGCCCGAACAATGCTGTTCAAGCATGCTCCTGACCTCCTTGTCTGGAAAAAAAAAAAAAAAAAAGGTAGGGAGTGATGGATGAATAGAAATTTACTGGGTGAGGGGCTCCTGGGTGGCTCAGTCGGTTAAGCATCTGCCTTCAGCTCAGGTCATGATCCCAGGGTCCTGGGATCGTGTCCCTCATTGAGGTTCCTGCTCAGTGGGGACCCTGCTTCTCTCTCTCTCTACCCCTCACTCATGCTTTCTCTCCCACTCCCACTTTCTCTCTCTCTCAAATAAATAAATAAAATCTTAAAAAAAAAAAAAACTTCGTCATAACAGACTAGAGAAAGCGTCTCCTACTGGCCTTGAAGAAATAAGCTGACTTGTTACAAGAAGACCATGCAGCTGGAAGGCAGACTCTAGATGCTGAAAGTGACCTCAGCTGACAACCAGGTCACTCAAGAAGATGGGGACTTCTGTTCTACAACCACAAGTAACTGAATACTGCCAACAACCTCAGCAGGCTTGGAAGAGGACCCTGAGTGCCAGACGAGAAGGCAGCCTAGCCAACGCCTTGACTTCAGACCCGTGAGACACCAAGCAGAGAACACAGCTAACTTGTGCCCTGACTTCTGACCTACAAAAACTGTGAGATAATATATTTGTGTAGTTTTAAACCATTACATTTTTGGAAATTTATTGTACAACGATAGAAAACTGATATGCTTTCCCACACTGCCAAGTCCATCTCAACCAACAACCATCTTTTGGGTTGATCTGTTTGCAGCTAGATCCTTAGCCATCAGATCTCTGGTGTTTACACATCACAGAGGAAATGTTAAGAAGCATTTGCTTCTTAGTCCTTCCCTCCGCCCTCAATTTCTATGAACAGTTTTTCCAAAGCTTCTCAAAAAGCTCGAAATCATTTTCATCATTCCACATAAATTTAAAAGACCCTATGCATAGCCGACATTTTGAGACAGGTGACAGAACTTTAAAAATATTACTGTCGGAATAACATTCTAATTATCATATTAAACATTTTGTGGTTGCTTCCCTAGCATCCATTTAGATCAAAAGTCCCCAGATATTCCTTTTGGGAACCCACTGCTGCCCCTTTGTGTGGCAGCCATGTGGTTTGGTGGGATTGATGCCTCCCTTCGTGATAGGAATGATACGTTAAGCCAATCAGGGCCTACTATCCTCTTGATCACAAAATATGATTGGCTCAAGATTAGGACCAATGAGATATGAGGCAAGATTGACTAGGAACTTGGGGAAAGAAGCCTCCTTGCTCTTTATGGGTGTTCCTCAAAGAGCATGCTCTTCCTCTGGCTGGTGTGGTGAGGACTTGAGTTCTGAAACTTCCGCAGAGATTGTTGTCACAATAAGGAGTAGCCGAGATGAAGACAAAGGTGGCATATGAAGGAGAGCAGAGCCAAGAGGACCCTAGAGAAATGGAGATGGGCCCTGATGACACAGTGCCCTCTGGATCACACCTTGCCTAAAGTTCACATTGAACTCTGCAGTTATAGGGGCCAATTTATACTCTTTGGGCCTTAGTCCAATTTGGATTAGGTCCTTCTGTGAGGTAAAAAGATCTAGCTGATAAAAAATATGTTCCAAGAAAAATGAACTGAAAAGCTATTAGAATTTAGTAAGACGGCCAAATACTAAATAAGCATAAAAAAAAACAGTAGATTTTTTTGGCACCAGAAAAAAAAAAAAAAAAAAACCTCAAAATATAATGGATCCACCAAAACATACAAATAAAAATGTTCATGGCCACTTTTTTCATAATATCCCTGAACTGAGAACAATCCAAAAGTCCATTAATAGGAGAATGCATAAATTGTGGTTTATTCATAAAATGGAATGCCACACACATGGGTGAATCTTACAGACATTACCTTGAACAAGATCTGACCCCAAATTTTTTTGTATATTATATGATTTATTTATATCAAGTTCAAAATATACATAAAAATTATATATTATTTTATATAATTTATATATAATATTTATAATAAATATATAAATAGCATGTAATGTTTATAAGTATATATATACTATTTCTTTTTAAAGTCCCCCGTTTACCATTTGCAGTAATGGTGGGGGTGTTGAGTTTAGGCAGAGTTGAGGTCATAGCCCTCCTTCAAATCCATGTCCTGCTTTGCCCTAAACCCCTATGACAGGCTGCTTATGCCCTGAGTGACTTTCTAATGAAAGGGGTTCTTTTTGGTTTCGGAGCCCCAGTTCTCAAACTACCAAGTTCAAACACAAGCCACAGGTCAGGTGGGTACCTGACCCAGGCTGGTCTTCAGTCTTGTCCTCTCTTTAGCTAAGCCACATTTTCCCCAAAAGCAACCCACGTGGCTTAATATTTTACCACCGCCCCTAAGGAAATGTTAGCTCCTTAGAACCCCATCTCCACATCAAAAGCAGGTCTTTGCCCATTTGCCTAGGACAAGAACAGACAGTCCTCTGGCCTCTTCTCTGACCTCTCACTGGTAGGCTTGTTTGCTCCCTACCCCTTGAAATGCCCTTCTCCCTTGGGTCCATGGCCATATTTCTCTTGGTTCTCTTCCCGTTCACTGACCAGCTCTCCTCAGTTTCCCTTTCAAGATCCTCCCCTTCTGCTTGACCTCTCAATGATAGAATTTCTCAGGGTGAAGTCATGGGCGTGCTTCCCTCCTACGCACCTCCTCTGAGTATTCGCACTCCTATAACTTCCAAGTCCATCTTTACCCTTATAACTAAATTCAGACCTCATCCAGCATTCAGATTTCCCTACTGGACATTTGCCCTTGGACCAATCTGCCTAAATATACCATGTCCACAGCAAAGCTCTTGTGTTCCCAGTCCACCTGCCCCTTACTAGTTCTTCCCCAAGCCATCCGCCCCCAAATAGCGGCATTATCCATGCCAGTGCTTATGTCAAATACAGGAATTCTCCCATGACTCCTCCCTTCCCTGCACTCTCCAAATCCATTTCAGCACCAGCTCCTGCTTCTCAAAAACTTCTCTCAAATCAACCCATCTGTCCAGTCACACTGCCTGCACCCTAGTCCAGAGCATCGTCATCTCTCCATGAATGGTTTCTCTGGCCAACTTCTTTTTTCCATTCTTGCCTCCCCAAACTTAGGGAAAAGGGTTTTCTAGACCGAGGGAACGGCATATACCAGCGTACGTTCAGGAGACACTCAGGAGGCTGGCACATGAAGGAGCCACAGGAATTGGTTTTGAGCGGCCAGAGCATAGGGTAGGTGAAAGTGAGGGGTAAACAGAGGCTCTGAATGCCACACCAAGCAACTTGAAGATTAACTTGAAAGCAGTGAAAATCCAAGGAAGGATTATAAACCAGAGAGTGCCTTTCCAGATGTATAGTACAGGTAATGGATAAGCCTCTGGCCACAGTGAGATACACTGGAAAGATGCAGAGAACAGGAGAAATACAACCCTACAGAGTTACTGGAATCAACCAGCTATTGGGCGTGTCATGAAAGTTGGTGTTCTGTTCCCGTGGAGGGGAGCCAAAAACATTTCCCTTCTATAAAAGAAGATACGGCAACAGTCGCTTTTTTTTTTTTAAGTACTATGAAGGGGAAAGCATAAGAAATGTTAGCAAATCATTAATTGTACCTTGGAGGAATCAGCTTACATAAGCAAAGAAAGAGAAAAGAGAAAATACATTTGCAAAGAAAGGCTCTATTCTCTGCAGTTGAAAAAAAAAAGTGGGGAAAATGGAGCCCTGAGCTCTTGATTAATAACAGAAAGGGTGGGGGGGAAGTGGAGAGAGAAGAGGAAAAATCCTTTCTATGCTTTTTATCATTTAAAGTGGGGTCTTACAAATATTTGGAAAAATGAACCTCCAGATTTTCAAATACCATTGTGGATTTGGGCAAAGATATAATTTGTTTTCATATTTATACATCAGTCCCCATTGTCCTGTCAGTGGCTGATATGAAGAACATAATTTAACATAATTGGCGTTGTGAAAATGGGATAAATTATTCATCCCAAAAGGACCCCTAGTCTGGATATATTCTCTGTTCACTGGCAAGGCCAGATAATACATGGTGGTTCAGATGGCACAAAGTACAGATCATAAAAATTTAAAATACTACTTCCCGGGATTATCAATAATGAAGAGGTTCCCACATGGAGAGGCCCCAGGATTGGCAAGAACAATAAATAAAAGTGCAGAAGTGCTGACAAGGAGCAAGATTGTATTTTTATGAGCTGGACTTTCACTGGCCAAAAATAGATCTAAGTTGTACCCTGCAGCTCATCCCTGCTGCTAAGAGAGAAGTTCAGAGCAGGATAGGGAATCTGCCAAGCACCTACTATGTGCCAGGCACTGTTCTAGGGGGTCTACTGATGTGTACTCTGTTAATTCTCATAACTCTCCTCACAACCTTCTCTCCAATCTTCATGTATCTCCTTTAAAATCATTATTATTCCCATTTTTCAAATGAGACAATTCAGCCTTAGAGAATTCGTCACTTGCCTATGATCAAATGACTGGTAAGTAGTTGAACTGGTGGTTCAAACTCAAGATTACCCTGCTCTTTCCTATCATTGTTTTAAAATGGGTACCCAGGAGCACTTGGGTGGCTCAGTTGAGTAAGCATCTGACTCTTGATTTCTGCTTAGGTCATGATCTGAAGGTCCTGGGATCCAACCCTGAGTTGGGCTCTGTGCTAAGCAGGGAGTCTGCTTGAGATTCTCTCCCTCTGCCCCTCCTCTCTCTCTCTCTGCCTCCCCAAAATAAATAAAATCTTTAAAAAATTTAAAATAAAATATAATGGGTACCCACTACCACTATGCCAAAAGCTTTACATCTTATATCATAGGAAACCCTCTCTATCACTCTGAAGTAAGAATGATTATCCCCATTCTACAGATGAGGAACCTGAGTCTTGGAGAGCAGAAATGACCTCATAACCTCACAGGGCACTAAGAAGTAGAACCAAAGCTTGAATCTAAGCTTTTGGCTCAAATCCAAGTGCCACCCACTAGGAAGGTCACCATTCAAGAACTCTAACTCTGATCTTGTGGCACCTGGTACACACGAAGGGAATCCATACATACTGTTGAATGAATGAATCCCATCTGTAAAGAGACAAGGTGAAATTGACCAGATGGGGCCTGAATACTTAGTTGGGAACTTTCTCCCATTTCCCTTGCTCACCTCTCAACCCATACTCCATCTTTTTGGGTTTGAGTCTACTCTGTTTCTCTGGGCCCTCAAAGCTTGGTAAGGGCCCAGAACACAGGGTAAAATGTCAGTGCTCAGAGGACATTAATGGTAGTGTTGTCCAACCCCATCAACTCACAGATGGGGAGATGGAAGCCCAGAGAGGGGAAGGTATTTGCTACGGGTCACACAGCAAGACTGGGTCAGAAGCGGGACTCTAGTAAGGGCCTGCTCACTCCCAGTCTAGGGCTCTTTCCATGGGATCAGGTCTCTTTTCCTTGCTGGGCTTTTACTTTTTCAGAGGCAGAATGGAAGGTGGGCCAGTATGGCCTCAAATGCACTGGCCATCCCACTAAGCCTATGACTGTCCAGCCCCCCGGCAGTACGTAGCATGCGGGGAGATGAGGGACTCTCCATATGGTCCTCTCTGGGGTTTGGGGTGTGGGGAGGGCTCCAGCTCCTGTTCTGAGTGGAAACTAGCCGCCTGGGCTGGAATCTTTGTAGCAGAGACCCGCAGATCTGCCCCTGGGCCTGTCTTCTGTGGTCCAGAGGCCCAGCCCACTTCACTGCTCAGCACTCCTTGAGGCCTGGGGCCAGCCCTGTGCTCTCCACAAACAGATGAGAATGGTAATAAGCAACAACAGTAATAACAACAGCCTCACACTAGCATCTACTCTGTGCTGGGCACTGGGGTGAACACTCGACATGCATTTTCTCATTTCACCCCTAAAACAGTTGTTACAGGAAGAGATTATCGTCCTCATTTTACCAGCGAGGAAACAGAGGGACAGAGTGGTTAATAAACCTGCCCAGGGTCACACAGCAAGTAGGTGGTAGAGTTAGGGTTCAAATTCAAATTGCACTGCTGTAATGCCTTCCTCTACGTGCAGGGATGCCGGCTTGCTCCATGTGTAAGTGTGAGCAAGTCACTTCCGTGCTCCAAGACTGTCTCACCATCTGTGAGAATGGGGGTGATTTTTTTAGTAGAAAATTTGATAGATGCTCATGATAAAAATAAAGCTTGAAAAATATGGAATGAAAGTCTTCAAACAGTCCACCCTCCAACCCCTATCCCTACTCCCTCAACATATAATGGTTTCTTGTGCGTCTGTCCAGAATTGTTTTATGAATGATAAGAACAAAACATACACACAGATGTGTTTCCACAAATGAGATGACTCCGTGCCATGCTCTTTAAAGCTATTCCAACTGAGCGGTGTGTCTGTGGTTCCTCCCACATTAGCACAAGCAAGAATGCTTCGTTCTCCTAGCAACCACTCAGTATTCCACATCCATGCGCTAGGGTTCATCTAACCGGCCCAGTCGCATGGAACATTCCAGTTGTTCATAGGTTTTCTTTATGCATAAGCCTTTGCATACTTGAAAGAATATACCCATAAGGTAACTTCCTACCAGTAGGAAGCATACCAATCGAATGGTACGCATAGTTTAAATTTTATAAACAATGTCAAAACACCCTCTGCAAAACATTGCACCAAATTATATAACTGACCAGAGCGTATGGAGATCTGCTTCGCCTCAGTACTAGCAACACTGGGCTTTATCAAATGCTGTGGGATCAGGGGTTTTTTGTTTTGTTTTTGCCAATCTAATAGGTGAAAAATTATATTTTGTTTAAAATTATATTTTTAAAATTATAAAAATTTTAAATATGCTGAGTGGTCATTTTTATATCTATTTACTGGAAATGCCTGGTCAGAGCCTTTGCCCCGATTCATGGTGATTTATAAAGCTGTGTCTTGAGAGTGTCTGAAGAGCGAAACGAGGGGGCTCTGTGAATCTCAAATGTGCAGAGATGTGCATTTCTGCTGCTCCCTAGGGAATGGCTGACGGTTCTCTGATCCTGTGCTTCAGGGAGAAAAAGAACGCTCTTTTTAAAGCCACGAGAGAAGCCAAGAAGGCTCGCGGGACTCAGTGACAGGAGAGGCATCTCCTTTGGCCACATCTGTCCAGGTCCACCCTGTCGGATCCCCTGTACCTTCACCTTGGAAACCCCATTCATATCATGTTTCATTTTTACAGTCATCTTTCAAAAATGTGAACTGCAAGACCCATATTCTGGATGTCCAGTGGAAGATAGGAAACTATATCAATAAAGCACCATTTGTGTGCCATTAGACAATTTTCATGCTTTTTCCTCACAATAACCCTGGTAGATAGATATTATGCTCATTTTGCAGTTGGAAAAAAAAGTCCAGAGAGGCTAAGCGACTTGCCTAAAGCCCCACAGTAAGGAAATAGCTTAGCTGAGATCTGAACCCAGACCTCAAGGATGGCAAAGCTCATGTGGTTTACCCTGCAAAATACCAAGTGTATCAAACCTCAATACTGGATCTACAAATGTCTGCATTCTTTTCCTCCCACAAGCAAGTAAGCCAACCTCATCCAGGACATGTAAAGACTTAGGAATTAGTAGAAAGGAAAGGAACATTTTCCCAGAGCTTGGTTGCTGGCTTGCCAAATACATGATTCATCTGGGGATTTGCCAAGGTGGGGCTGTGCCCGTTTGTGGCTTACTTTCTGCAGACCTGCCACCCACTAGTTGGCATCTCCCAGCACACCTGTGTGCTGATCTTGGCTGCACTGTTTTCTTTTGGGTATCCTAGGATAGCATTTCACCTCTCTGAGTCTGTTTCTGCATCTGTAAAACGGCAATAATGGTTGCAACCTCCCAGATAGGTTGTGGGGGATATCCAGATTAACTGTGCTCACTTAGACACACCAAAGGCAACGAGGCCCCATGGGCATGTCCCAAAATTTGCTGTCTGCAGATTGATGTTTCAGCTTCTCAAGAGCTTGCGCTCACAGGCTGGAAAAGTCGCCCAACTGCTTACATTCAAGTCTATTCCCACATGTGTCAAGTGGAGAAACTAAGCCCAGCTTTAGGCTATGGAAGGGACAGGGGTCCTCGCTCAGCCAGTACTTCCCACTGCCCATTGCATGCCAGGATTCATGATGAGGCCGAGCCAGGGCCCTCCGGCCTAGTGGGCAAATCTCCTCAGTGCCCACCAGACACAAAGTCAGCCTAAATCCACCCACCTCCCCATTCTCACTGCCACTGCCCTAGTGCCACCTCCCACCTCCTTCATGAACACAGCAGTGGCCTTCTAGCTGACCTCCTGCCTTGCACTCTTTCTCTACTTCTACCACTCATGGTGGGCATGCTGCAGGGAACCAGTCACCTCTGTCTTGGGGAAACAACTCTGGTGCTGCAAGGGGGATACGTTGGAAGGAATGAGGAAGAGGAGACCCATCATGAGTCCCTCATCCCTAGGGTGGCCCACAGCAGCCAGAGGAATCTTCCTTAAATAGAAATCTGATCCCATTACTCTCCTGCTTTAAACCCCTCCAAAAAAATACACTGAGCCCCCCATGAACTGGTACCCACCTCCCCTCATCTCCCAAATGTCTCCCCCTCATCAGTGTGTCCAGCCCACCTACTTTCCTGCCTATCCCTCCGACTCCCTCAATACCTGTCCACATACTAGACCCACTGCCCCTACTCCTTTGACCACCCAACCTCCAGGTCTCAGGCGGGCCTCCTTCCTCAGGAGGACCTCCCCGACCAGCCTCTATCACAGTTCGGTCTCTCAAGTCTTATCCTCTCTCACATCACAGCTCTGTATTGTTTCCTTAAGAGCCCATTTTCAGCTTGTGTCTCTGTGCATCTGTTTGTATGATGGCTTGTTTGAAGTCCCTCTTCCCCACTGGACTGGAAGCTCCGTGAAAGCAGTGGCTAGGCCTGGTTTTTATGGCTGGATATGCATAGCCTGGCACAGTGCCTGGCACAGAGAAGTGCCCAAAAAGATGTGTTGGGTGAGTGAGTGAGTAGATACCTTCCATGGTGATAAGTAAAATCATAGCTATAATGATGGGTGGCTAGGGAAGGAACCCAGGAGAGCTGCCATCTGAGCTGGGTTTAGGAAGATGAGTACTGGCTTAACAGACAGGCAAGAGGTGATAAGGACATTCTGGGCATAAGGAATGGCATGTGCAAGAGAAGGGAGCATGAACCACCCTGGAAACTGTGGAAAACTCTAAGGCAGGGTTTCTCAACCTTGGCACTGTTAACATTTGGGGCCGGATAATTCTTTCAGTTTTGGTGGGAGGGTACATTCTATGCACTGTAGGATACTTAGCGGCATTCCTGGCCTCTACTCACTAGATGCCAATAGTGTTCCCTCCCCTAAAGTTTTCACTACCAAAAATGTCTCCAGACATTGTCAAATGTCCCCTTGGGGGGAAAAAATCACCCTCCACTGCTCTTGATATGTCTGACATGTTGGTGTTCAAGGTACAAAGTGGGAATGGTGAGAATGGAAGCCAGTAGGGCAAATAAGGATTTGCCAAGGTAAAGATTTGAGACTGTAGCCTGTGACTATGATTGAAAGGGGTTTCCATGGGAGAAGCACCTGGTCCCAACTCTGGGAGGCTCCCTCAGGTGCAGTGTGGAGGATTTGATTAGAGTGCTAGACAAGGTGGGAAGCTAGCCCATCTCCTCTCCTGAGGCAGGCATGAATCCCTCCAGTACTGGGCAGGGAGGAAGCATTGGAGGCTGGGATTTTCTCTCTGGAGGATCACACCCAGCCCCCAGCAGCTGGTCCAGGGAGCCCACGGAGGAGCATGGCCATGGATGAGGGATGTTGAGTTTGAGGAAGCACTCTCTGGAGGTGGAATACTTCTTGTTATTGACAAGCACAGTGAAGAGGGAAATATTGGGGTTTCAGGTGCACTGGGATTCCAACCCCAGCTCTCCCACTCCATCTGTGAGGCTTGGGCAAGCCACTCTATTGATGTGAGCTTAATTTCCCCATCAGTGAATTGGGTGCACTAAAACCCCCCTCACAGGGCCATTGGGAAGATTAACTGAAACAACAGATATGAATGCCTTTGTGGCCCATTCCCAGCCCAGTGCAAAGGCTTCAGACCTGCTCATTTCTCCATTTGGCCTCCGAAAGCTTTTCCCCCTGAAACTCATAGACTCCATACTATAGTACATTTAGTGAACAAATCTAAAGATGATTATCAGTATCACACGCCAAGCACGCTCCGTATTTTACATTTTCAAAAAAAATATGATTTAACATTGGTGTCAAATATACTTCTTTGTGATGAACGTTTTGGCTTCAAACACTCACCATCTGACTGGAACCTAACCAAAGCGCTGACAACTGTGTCAGGACTCACCTCACCTTCCCTACAGTCCCGTGACCTGAGTCCCAATATCATTATCCCCACTTTACAATGAGGAGGCTGAGGCAGTCTAGGAAGCTTGCTTCAAGTCATCAGCCAAAGTAAAACAGTAAAAGGTAGGGCAGAGATGTGAACCCTCCTAGAGCGGTAGCTTCAGAGTCTGTGCTGCTAAATAAGTATTTGGAGGACCCATTTGGCTTCTCAAGTGGAATTCACTTCTAACACATCTGTTCTGATGTCAGGAAAACTTGTTTACTCTTGTAAATATTATAAAATCAAAATTCTAGCACAGAATACCACTACTAGAGTTTCTGACTCAGAGAAGAGTAGACAGAGGCCTGAGTGAGGAGAAACAAGTTACACAAATCACACTGTGGGTTGCAACTGAGTTTGAACAAAAGCCCAAGTCTGTGGACTCCCAGGCCAGCTGGCTCCTTGTTCCCGCTGAAGTGAAGTTTCTGGAACAACACTGCCTAGGTTCTGGGTTCTCTAGACATCGCCAGGATGCTTGTTAACTATGTGCTTTGGGAAGTTACTTTATCACTCCATGCCTGAGTTTTGTCATCATCAAAAATTGGATTAAAATAGCAATTCCTTTATTGGGTCCTATTAACTATTTACAGCTAAAAGAAAAGTGTGTGTGTGTGCGTGCGCGCGCACCACATGTACGTATGATTTAGAACAGAATCTAGTATTTAGGAAGCACTTGAAAATGATCATTATTATTCTTTTACAGTTACTTTTGTGCCAGAAACTTTACATATGAGGCCATATCTAACTTTGTTCTGACCACTGTGAGTAGGGGTGATCCTCCCTGTTTCACAAAGGAGGAAATGGTGGTGCCTGGTAGGAAGACTTGGTCATGAACATCAGAAGAGTCTGTAATGTGCCCCTGTGAGGATGTGTCCCAGTAGGGATTTGCATCTTTCGGGATGCATTGCTTTCCCTTTCCATGCGTGCAAGTCCCCAGTGTATTTGTCCTTCAGGCTTTGGGACAGCCTTTTGGTTCATCTGGACTGGGCACTCAATGGTTATTGTGTCTTTTCCTTTCTAAAGAAGAGAAGGAAGCCCTTGAAGGCAAAAGGGTGGGATGGGAAGAGTAAGGGGAAACAGAGGCCATGGTATGTCCGGATGATTTGCGATGTGTCTAGGGATGGGGGGAGGGATGATCTCACCACAATCCCTTTTCCTTGTGCACCTTTTAGGGACATGCAGATCTTCCAGGTTGTAGCTGTTGGCAGAAGGGTAAAGAATCTTCCTAAAACCTCAGGAAAATATCCCCTTGCTCCTCTCCAATTTCCATTATATCCGGGTTCAAATTCCAGCATTGCCAGGTACTCCTTCTCTAAGCTTGGATAACTAACCAAATTTCTTTGATCCTTCACCTTTTCACCTATAAATTTGAGTGCATAATCCCTGACTCCCATGGGGAAACGTGCATCTAACGCAGCGGTTCTCAACTTTGGCTGCATGCGTGAGTCACCTGGGGAGATTTAATTAATACTGATGCCTGGATCTCACCCCCAGAGGTTCTGACATAATTGTTCTGGGGTGTAGCCTAGATATCAGGATTTTCAAAGCCTCCCCTAGGTGATTCTAATATGCAGCCCAAAACTGAGAGCCTCTGTTATCCATGCAGCAGATACCTAATTAATACTGTTCTTTTACATTTCTTTAGTGTTAAGTGCCTGTTCACATTTTATTTTTAAAAGCCTTATCAGTCTCACAGGATGGCTCAAGGATTCTTTATTTCTGCCACCCCCATGCACATTCTCATACTGACAACCTCTGCACTTTCAAAACAGATGACTCAACCCCCAGCCAATCAGCCAGGTCCTTTATCTAGCTTTGGCTCCTCTTCTGTTCATTGGCTAGAGCCAATTGGTTAAGACACACAATGCCCTCCTGGAGATGCCAATGAGAAAAATCAAACAGATGGAATGATCCATTGTTTGCTCTTCAGCCAGGGAACTCCATCATTTACCTCCAAATCTATCTCTTACGGTGTGCAAAAGCTTATATTATAAAACCCCAAGTTCTCTCAACTGGATCTTAAACAATAACGTTTCTCCCAGCTCTGCCCATGGGATAACTTTTGTATTGTTGCCCACCTTTGTATAAATGCCCACCTCCATTCTTCATGGACTACTCCCATGTCAGGAGATGTGCCATCAGCCAGTCATTCATTTCCAGCCACGCCTCCCCAAAGACACTCTACTCTAGTCATGCTATTTCTCAAAAGCTTTCCATGCTTTGCATATGTCTTAAATGTCTTTTCCTCCTATGGTCTATCTGGAAGGTTTTCACTCACCTTTACAAGCCAAATTCAAATGTTCTCCTCTGCAGTTTACCTGATCTGTTCTTCCAGTCCCTTCCCACCCCAAGAGAATTTAATTGTTTCCACCCCTGTGCTCTCATAATCTGTGAAATTCTCAGGTATAACATTTACCCTGATGTATTATATTAAGCATTACACTAGATAGGGATTTTGTGATTTGCCTTTTCATAACCAACTTGTAGCACAAGGATAGGGCCTTAGCAGGTGCAAACTAAATGCTTGTTGGACTGCATCCAATATCTCTGTCCTCAAATCTATACCAGTGAATTTTTGAAACACCTCCCCCCCAATAATCAAGACAATTTTCTCCATCACCATCCACAAGCTTATTAGTATTCATCTGCTATGATAAAACTTTAAAAAAGAAAGATTAATTTTCTTGCCCATATATGTATATGTGAACAAAAAATGAGTAAACACTTACCATAAACCTGAAATAACACAAGAGATGTCATGTCTCTGGAAGACTACATTTTATAAGAAAGGGGATATATTTGGCGGAGGGAATGAAAGGGTTTGGAGAGGTGGAATTTTTACTGCTTTATTTCCTGAGATGGGGGGAGCATGAGGGACTGATGGGGAGAAGAGCAACTGCTTTACCTTTTCCGGAGCAGGCAGCTGTAAGTGGTTAACCTCCAAGGGAGTTATGAGAGGGACGGTCTGGAAGCCATCCTCAACCGAAGGCGGCTTGGTTCCCTTCTCACTGGGGTTACTGTTCAGCTTCACCATCCTTACGCCTTTCTTCCCAGACCTAAGGCAAGCAGTGGGGTTCTGGTTACAGTGGGAGGTGAAGCAGGGTAAGAGAGGGCTGACGACAGAGAAAACAGCAGTGTCCTCAACGGGTCCACTTGGTTTTCAGTGTAGAAATCAGTCATCTATATATTTTCTGCTAGATTTCATGACATGATTCTCATTATCCAGCAAAACTTCTTTAATCATCAAAATATGCCACCTGCCTATGGAGTTCAACAGCCCTCAAATTCAGGAAAACTCAAGGAAATCCCAGACTTACACCAACAATATACAAGCTTTAAAAAAAATCCAAGATACTAGAGCTAATACAGTCATATAATTTCAGTGAAAAGCTTATTTTTACCAAAAAAATAAATCCTATTATTCTGGGTCAACCTGCAGTATGATAAATTTCACCTTACCACCACACCTTACCACCTTGCTATTTTATGATGTTGGCTTTTCTTCAGCAATCTCCTTAAACCACAATAAATACATTCAGTGTCTCTATGTGTACTGTACCCTTTCACATGATATGTAGATTGTACAAGAGATACAATTTCCTAAAACAAAACAAAAAAAAAGGCTGGCTTGAACCTGATCCTGTTATTCAGCCATGGAATGCCTCCATTTCCTCAATAGCGAAGGGCCATTTTTTTTTCTTCCATGGAAAGTTAGCAACCCCCATATTGCAAGATTGCCAACTAAATAAACAAATCACATTTATTTCTCTCAAGCTCCCTTGGAAGTCAAACGATGCTCCCACCCCACCCCTAGAAGCCCAGACAACTGGATTTCTCTTGTCAATCCTGCTGATGGAACATTATTAGACAAAATAGGATTGTTGTGGAGATGAAAGGATGATAAAGGGTCGGAGGATATTGAGGAGTGGTTATAACAAAAACAAATGCCTACTTACTGTGATGCACTCTTGGGGGGTCAGAGCAGATTCAAGCCAATTTGAAGAGGAGGAGGACGGCCAGGAGTCCTCCCTCCTCAGCCCGAGCTTGTGGTGCTGAAAAGACAGCGCCTTGCCTGTGTCTGGATTGGGAGTTTCTGAGAGCGAGGCGCGAGCAAGGGGAAGAGCTCCTGGCAGCTGCCTGCCTGCTCCCTCGCTCGCGCCCCCTCCCACCGGGGAACGGGCTCCCACACCATCTGTCATCTGGCACCACCTGCTGTTTCTCATGCATGGCCACAACCAGGGCATGGGACAAAATGGTTTCAAGAAAGTGGGAGGGATTCTGGCCATAATAATAATAATAATAACCGTATAATAAGCAATCCTTGAGTCTTTAGAAAAACAGAAGAGACATATTCATTAGGAGAAAGGATCACTTTTTAAAATCTTCCAGAGCAATATTATGAAACCCAGAATGGTTCAGGACCTGCGCTGTGCTCTGACCTGTTGTAAGGAGTGAAGGGAAACCTATATTTATTATTTCCCATGCAGTGGGCACTTTTCCAGTTTCTTTCAGACTATTTTCCTCATTTGCAAAATGTGATGGGATTAGTGTGAGGTGGGAATGTGATCACAACAGGAAAGCAGCTCAGAGCAGGGCACACTATTCTCACAATGCCGCTGGAATCACACAGGTCAGGTAGAGCACCGGGAGCTGGACCTTGAGCCCTGATCCATGGCCACTGATGTTTGCATGCAGTCCACAACTTTGTATAGCTTCCAAGTTGGTGTCTGGAATCAGAGAAGGTGAAGTCCTGGTATCAGCTCTATGAAGTTCTGACTGTGGAGATCTTGGACATTTTGTGTTCCCTCCCCAAGCCTCCATTTCTTTATCTATGATGTGGGAATAATAATACCTCCCTTGCAGGGTGGTTGTGAGTAAGATGAGACTGTGCTCAAGGATACCTCTTCTAGCTCAGGGACAAGGTTCCGAATGGCTGAATTATTTCATCTCTGGAGATTGCTCTTACACTCTTAGAATCCTCTGAGATTAAGACTATTGCCACAAGTTTCTCCTCGCTGTGGTTCAAATCACTGTTGGTCACTTATCCCCAGCTGCAGTGCTATTTATGATGCACATCATGAGGTCGAGTGGTTTGGCATTAGTAATAGCATCCCCTTTCACTTTCAAAAATATCCTGGTTCCCATGATAAATTGTTTGGCCACCTTAATTAGTGCTCACATGATGAGCATACACTCTATCACCTAAAAGGCCAGGAGAAAACATGCTTATTATCGGTATTGTTCAGTAATGAAATGGACATGTGTGTGCATGTGTGCATGTGTATGTGTAAAGAGAGATGTTTCTGAGACAGTAAAGTCTATAACATATCAGAGCTGCACAGGGTACTGTTACTAGAAGTATGCATATATATGAGAGGAAGTTACTTTAATATTAATTTCTCACTCTCTCCTTTCCAAAGACCAGGATGACTTTCAGGTGCAAGCATCGTCTAAGGAAAACACAATGTAGACATCCACATGGAGTCACTTGTGAACACTTGTGTCTGATCCAATTATTGTTGTCTCCAAAGGAAAAAAAAAAAGTCCCTTTGACACAGCTTATGATTGATTCACAAGCAGAAGTCACACCTTTAATAACTCCAAGCCAGAGGTCCTGACAGTTTAGTAAAAGGTCCAGGAGAAGCACCTGTCTCATGGCAATGGGAAATCCAGGCTTCCTGGTGTGTGGAGTCAAGAGAGAGGCTGCAAGAAGAAACAGGGGGCTGGAGTGATGTGGAAAAGCCCCTTATGGGAAAATGATATTGAGAGGAGCTTAATATAATAGACTATTATTCTTCTGTTGAGTTCTGGGAAATATGTTTCACAGTTGAAAACAAAACTAGAGCATTTTTATGAGGTTTTCCATGTGTGTAGATGTAATATATAGGATAACTGCAACATGAAGAGGAGAGGATAAATGGACCACTACAGTGGTAATGTTTTTATATTCTAAGTGGTAAAGTATATTCCCACTAAACAGTGAAAAGTTAGCTATGTCTATTTAAATCCCCAGAATAACCAAAAATATACAGAGATAAGATCAAAACTACAATAAAGAAATATAAATGGAATACTAAAAAAAAAATCAAATAACCCAAAAAAGGCAGGAAAGAAAAAACAGGAACAACAACAAAACAAAGGAAACAAGCAGAAAACAAATAATGAAATCGTAGACTTAAATCCAAACTTAGCATTATCATCCAGAGTTCATAGTTTACATTAGAGCTCATTCTTGGTGTTGTACATTCTATGGATTTGGACAAATGTGTAATGACATGTTTCCATCATCTGGTTATCATACAGAATAGTCTCATTGCCCTAAAAGTCCTCTGTGCTCCACGTATTTATCCCTCCCTCTCCCTCAGTCCTTCACAACTACTGATCTTTTAACTGTCTCCATAGTTTTGCCTTTCCAGAATGTCACGTAGTTGGAATCATACAGTAAGTTGCCTTTTCAGATTGGTTCTTTCACATAGTAAAATGCATTTACGTGTCCTCCATGTCTTTTCATGGCCTGCTAGATCATCTTTTTTTTTTTTTTTTAGCACTGAGTAAGATTCCATTGTCTGGGTAAAACACAGTTTATCCACTTACCTGCTAAAGGACATTGTGGTCACCTCCACATTTTGACAATTATGAATGTGGCTACTATAAAAATTTGTGTGCAGGTTTTTGTGTGGACATAAGTTTTTTACTTCTTTAGGTAAAAACAAAGGAGTGCAATTCCTGGATCATATGATAAGAGTATGTTTAGCTTTGTAGGAAACTGCCAAACTGTCTTCCAAAGTGTCTGTACCATTGTGCATTCCCAGGAGAGATGAGAGTTCTTATTGCTCCATATCCTTGCCAACATTTGGTGATTTTGAGACTCTTGAATTTGACCATTTAATAAGTATGGAGTAGCACTTCATTATTGTTTAATTTATATCTCCGTGATGTGACATATGATGTGGAATATCTCATATGCTTATTTGCCATCTATATATCCTCTTTAGGTAAGTGTCTATTAAGGTCTTTGGCTCATTTTTTAATTAGGTTGTTTTCTTATTGTTGAACTTTAAGAATTCTTGTGTATTTTGGATAAGAGTCCCTTATCAAACATGTGTTTTGCAAATATTTTCTCCCAGTCTATGGCTAATCTTTTCATCCTCTTGACAGTATCTTCTGCTGCAGAGCAGAATTTTTTAATGTTGATTAAGCCCAGCTTATCAATTATTTCTTCCATGGTTTATGCCTTTGGTGTTGTATCTAAAACACCACCACCAAAACCATCTAGATTTTCTATGTTATCTTCCAGGGATTTTATAGTTTTACATTTTACATTTGGATCCATGATCCATGTTATCTTTGTGAAGTGTGTAAAGTCTGCACCTAGATTAATTATTTTGCATGTGAACATCCAGTTGTTCCAGCACCATTTGTTGAAAAGGCCATCTTTTGTCCATTGTAATGCCTTTGCTCTTTATCAAAGATTGGTTGACTACATATTTTTAGGCTTATTTCTGGGCTCTCTATTTTGTTCTATCAGTCTATTTGCCCATTCTTTCTCCAATAACACACTATCTTCATTATTAAAAATTTATAGTAAGTCTTAAAGTCAGATAGTGTCAATCTTCCAACTTTGTCGTTCTTTTTCAATATCCTTGGCTATTCTGGATCTTTTGCCTCTCCATACAAACTTAAGCATTAGTTTGTTGATATCCATAAAATAACTTGCTAGAATTTTTATTGAGATTGCATTGGTCCTATAGATCAATAGAAAATCTGGCATCTTGGGAAAAACTGACACATTTATAATATTGAATCTTCCTATCCATGAACATGGAATATCTCTCCATTTATCTAGATCTTTTTTGATTTCTTTCATTACATTTTTGTTTTCCTCCTATATTCGATATATTTTGTTAGCTTATACCTTAGAATTTCATTTTGGGGTAATACTATAAATGGTATTGTGTTTTTAATTTCAAATTCTACTTGTTAATTGCTGATGTATAGGAAAGCAATTGACTTTTGTATATTAACCTTGTATCCTGTAACTTAGCTACAACTGCTTATTAGTTCCAGGAGTTTGCTTGTTGATTCTTTCAGATTTTCTACAGATTAAAAATCAGAAAACATCTGGAGGGAAGATATGGTAGAAAAGTTTGGGCTCTCTTCCTAGCTGTTCCCTTTTCTCTAGGATCTTGTCCCTTCCAGTTCTGGATATCTCGGTAGCAAAGAACTCCAAAGTTTGTCTCCCCACCTCCAAGAGACTGATGAAAGCTCTAGGCCATTGCTTTCTGCTAAGCTTCTAAGGATGTCATTAAGAATTGGCAGTGTGAAGGGGAAAAGCAGCGAGAATTTGGAGTTTGCCCCAATCCATTACTAATTTCTCTCTAGAACCTTAGCTCCCCAAGTCCTTGCTTCACTGGTCCATTTCCTTCAAACAGCTGTTTTGTCTGTTTTATTTTTAATTGACAAAATTTATTTTTTAAAGCAGTTTCAGGTTTACAGAAAAATTGAGTGGAAAGTGCAGAGTTCCCATATACCCCTGCCACCACCCACCCTGTGCAAGTACACATACAGTTTCTCCTATTATTAACATCTGACATTAGTGTGAAATATTTATTACAATTGATGAGCCACTGATGATACATTATTATTGACTAAAATCCATAATTTACATTAGGGTTTACTTTGTATTTGTACACTCTGTGAGTTTTGGCAAATGTATAATGTATCCACCATTACATGTATAGAATACATTCATCATTACAGTGTCATACAGAAGAGTTTCATAGTCCTAAAAATCCCTTGTGCTCTACCTATTTATCCCTCCCCCCTTCCCTCCAAACCCCTGGCAACCACTGATTATAAATTTGTCTTTTTCAGAATGTCATATAGTTGAAATCATACATTATGTTGCCTTTTCAGATAGGCTCCTCTCACTTAGCAATATGCATTTGACTGTCTTCCATGTCTTTTCATGACTTAATAGCACATTGGTTTTTACCACTGAATAGTATTCCATTGTTTGGATATACCACAATTTATTTATCCATTCACCCAGTGAAAATATCTTGATTGCTTTCAAGTTTTAGCAATTATGAATAAGGCTACTTTAAACATGTGTGTGCAGGTTTTTATGTAAACATGTTTTCAACTCATTTGGGTAAATACCAAGGAAAGGAAATGCTAGATCATATGAAAAGAGTATGGTCAGTTTTGTAAAAAACTGCCAAGTTCTTCCAAAGTATTTGTATTATTCTGCAATGCCAGTAGCAATGAATGAGAGTTCCTGTTGCTCCACCACCTTACTAGCATTTAGTGTTGTCAGTGTTTTGGATTTTAACCAGTTCAAAGCTGCATAGTAGTATCTCATCGTTTCACATAGCTGTGTTCTATTTTAGCCAAAATTTTAATTGCTCTCAGTTTAGAAGTATTGCTAAAACAAGCTTCTCCATCACACCAAACAGGAATTTGAGACTTGTCCTCTCAGGTTCTAGGTCCAAATTCCCAGAGAAGAGCTCTGATGGGCCCTAGTAGACTCCAGTGCCCACTTCTTATGAGGGAAACAAAATTTGAAAAGGACGACAATTTTTATTCAAACCACATGGTTGAAGTGGACAAAAGCACTTTCTGGAAGAAAGGAAGGTAGCATTTCCAAAAAGTGAGAAGGAATATTGATCACCCAAAACAACAGATATCTAAATATAATAATAACATGCTGAAGAGTTTAAACGTTATCAACTTCACCCTTAACCTACTAAATACCCTTAAGACAGTGTATTGGCATTGTCCTGGATGAAACAAAGAAATAATTATTTTTTTGAACATTATCTGACCATTCTAGATGGCTTGCACCATAAGTTACTTATAAAGAACATTTTTAAAACACCCATGTTTTTAGCATAATGTCATAAGCATTTTTTTCACTTTTAAAATGTTTTAACTGGTATTTACTGTTTGTAACCATTTTCCTTAATAATTGTGTGTATACTATGGAAATTAAGGACACAGTCTTTAGAGCCAGACTGTCTGGGGTCAAATCCCAGCCTTGCCACTTGCTAGATTTCTGGTTTTGGGTAAGTTACTTAACTGTTCTGTGCCTCAGTTTCCTCATTATAAACCTGGATACTACTAATACTTACTGCATAGGAACATTATATGGAGTTAATATATGTAAAGTGCTTAGAACAACACCTATCAGTACAAGACAAATATTTACTCATGTTATTCAATTATTATATACACTTTTTTAGACCTAGCTCCTATGTTAATCAGTTTTGTTTTTACTTTCCTAATTTACACTTTTAAAATGTTTTATTTTTCCCGATTTCCTTAAATATATCTCATTTTTCTCTTTTGAGCTTCCTGGAACAAATATCTAGTTTAATGATTTGCTTTCTTCCTGTTTGAAAATGGGAAATTAATGCTATTATTTTAATTTACCTCTGATTACTGAGGCTCTTTCATTATTATTCTTCAAATATCTTATAACTTAAGGTTTGTTTCTCTGACTTGAGTCATTCAGTAAAATAGTTTTGTTTTATTTTAATTTCTACATGCTTTTCATCATTACTAATTTGTATCTTTTGAGACCAGTTTCTAGTTTTATTGTGTGTAGTCCAAGAGTATTTTCTGTACATTTTCTATTTTGTAGAATGTATTAAATTTCCTTTGTGGCCTAGCATATGAACTATTTCTGTTAAATTTTCTGAGCATAAGGAAATAAGTCATTTTCTATTTAAATACATATGATTTTTAGCCATCAAAAGGAATGAGATCTTGCCATTTGCAACGACGTGGATGGAACTGGAGGGTGTTATGCTGAGTGAAATAAGTCAATCAGAGAAAGACTTGTATCATATGACCTCACTGATATGAGGAATTCTTAATCTCAGGAAACAAACTGAGTGTTGCTGGAGTGGTGGAGGGTGGAAGGGATGGGGTGGCTGGGTGATAGACATTGGGGAGGGTATGTGCTATGGTGAGTGCTGTGAATTGTGCAAGACTGTTGAATCACAGGTCTGTACTTCTGAAACAAATAATGCAACATATGTTAAGAAAAAAGAAAAAGAAGAAGATAGCAGGAGGGGAAGAATGAAGGGGAGTAAGTCAGAGGGGGAGACAAACCATGAGAAATGATGGACTCTGAAAAACAAACTGAGGGTTCTAGAGGGGAGGAGGGTAGGGGGATGGGTTAGCCTGGTGATGGGTATTAAAGAGGGCACATTCTGCATGGAGCACTGGGTGTTATGCACAAACAATGAATCATGGAACACTACATCAAAAACTAATGATGTAATATATGGTGATTAACATAACAATAAAACATTTAAAAAAATTAAATACATATGATTTTTATACATCACTATTAAGTCAAACCTGTTACATAAGATACTTAAATCTTCTATACCCTGATTTTTCACTTGCTTGTCTGTCAAGAAATGAAAGATAGGGGTGCCTGGGTGGCTCAGTCAGTTAGGCATCTGACTCTTGGTTTCAACTCAGGTCATGATCTCAGGGTCATGGTATCGAGCCCTGTCTTTGGGCTCCACACTCAGCAGGGAGTCTGCTTCAGATTCTCTCTCTCTCCCTTTCCCCTTTCCACCTCCCTCTCTAAAATAAGTAAATCTTAAAAAAAAGAAATGAAAGATAGGTGTTTCTATTTTCTACTACTGCTGTGATATTTCTCCTTGCATTAAAGCTATGTTATTTGACATAAAGCTTCATGATGTCACATCTTCTTGTGAATTTTGCTTTTATGGATGTAAAATGACCTGAGTCCTTTTTCGTGCTTTGTGATTTGAATTCCTCTCTATCTAAAATACAAATGCAAACTCTTTTCTTTCTGTGATTGTATTTGCTCTTTCCAGCCTTTTATAATTGGACTTTATTCTTTACATAGGTCATTATAAGTAACCTTTTTAATGTGGGAATTTAACTCCTTAAAATTAACTCTTATGATGATATGTATTGTCTTATACTTGTCATAATGTTTATTGTTCCTTGTGATTTCCTTCATTGTTTTTTACATAAAGTTTCCTCCAATAATTTGGAAGGCACATATAGTGTTTTAAATTGATGTCTTCAGTTATTTTTTAATATACCCAAAACATATTTGAATCAACATTCATCTCCCAGCCTCAAGAATAAAACAAAATCTTCTGATATCCTCCCATGTAAAATTAGATGATACGCACACATCATTTTTTTTTCACATCACATCACATTTTTTCTCCTCCTGTTCTGGCCTCTCATTTCTCCTATAATTATCAGATATTAAACCCAAGTCTTTATTTTCACTGATGCACATTTTCCCATTTTACTTCCATTTCCTGAGACACTCTTGTCAGGATTCATAGTGGGAGAAAAGTGAATACAGTGTGAGTCTTTTCCCAAAGGGCTCAATGATACTTTATCTGAAAATAATTACTTTACATACATAAGTTTCAAAGGATCTGTGATGTTTCTGTGATAGGTTTTCATTACATCTTCGCATTTAATATTTTGTTTTGTTTCCATGTATAAGATATACCTCCAATGAAAGAGATGATAAAAGAACTTTAAATGTCTCATTATAAATCTTCTTAAGTTGTCAGTTTAAGAATGTTATTCAAAATTTAATGATGTGATAGGAATATAAGCTTTTCAGAAATCTGTTCTAAGAATCTCCCAGAGGCCAGCATAAAAAGAAGCTATGCTCATACTATTGCTAGGAGCTCTATATTTAAATTTCAAACAACAGTAGTCAGAAAGCAATGAAAAGCATGAGATTCTCTTTCTTCTTAAAAAGGGAAGAGGGCATTGCCTACTTTTGATTTGAAGGAAAAACAGACAATAGAGAGGCCAAAAGGCAAATGATAGAAAGGCCAGTCCACATCTCTCCTCAGATTGGCTAGAAACAGATGAAGAAGACTTTCTAAAATAAAAAAAGGGAGGCAAGCCCTGGGGGTGAAAATTGACATCAGCTTAATTCAAGCAGGATGACTTATGAAGAACCCTTCCAATTAAGTCTGGGCATCCACTTAGAAATAAGTCGATAAGAATAAAGCCTTTTTTAAAAAATTTTAAATTTTGCCAAGAAGTATGTCTTTAAAATGCATTCCAGGGCACTTTTTCCTGTTAAATGATCCATTCATCTGTCTTTTCCAACAAAAGGTTTCTCAGTCTATTTTGTAAAATGAGTAACAATTGAGTGGAAAGTTTCGGTTGTAGAACAGGTTTCCCCAAAAGCAGATTCTGAGAGCTTTGAATGCAGGAAACTTACTAAGGAATGCTCAGGATGAAGAAAGGAAGGGAAGGAAGCAGGACTGACCAGAAGGAGAAGTTGAACTGTGATACAATCTCAATAACGCCCTCAGACAATCTCACAAGTACCTGTGAAGCCGGGATGACCTTTCTTAGTTGTCTTGAATTCAGTTGCAGGTGGACACCCTTCTCCAAGAGGGCAAGAATGGATCTCTTCAACCAAGGGCAATTCCTGGAGAGAGCTAATAGCTAAGGCTGTCAGCCAACACCTAAGGGGCAAAAGACTTTCAGTCCTGTAGGGGGATTTAACTGGGCAGCGCAGCACCCACCACAGGCTCTATCCTAGGCTGTTCTCATGCTCCCTCACTTGACAGTCACACCCTGTGACTTCAAATACCATTCATATATCAATAACTCCTAAATTTATATCTCAAGCACAGAGATTTGTTCTGGTTTCCAGACCCATATATACAACTCTTTCCTTGACATATCCATTCCAATGGTTCAAGGGCACTTGAATCTCAACATGTCCAATTCCTGCTCTCTCACCTCAAACGTGCACCTCTTCCTGCTTTGCCTCTTGGTGAATTGTGCCATCATCCATCCATTATACAACCAGAAAACTGAGAGGAATTCTTGACATGTTATTCCTCACTCCTATATCTAATCACCAAGTCCTGATCACTCTCCCTCCCAAATATCTCTCACATCTAACCCCCCCCTCCATGACTCCTGAGTCCACTCTGTCTCCCCGTCTAACAAGTCTCCTCACAACTGTATTTTCCTCCCCACCAATCTATTCTTTAACCACAGTCCAAACAAGTTCTGTGAAATGAAAAGTCTAGTAATTCTTTTTCCTTGCTTAGAATTCCTTAGAAGCTTTTCTTCTTCTCCTTCTTCTCCCCCTCCTCCTCCTCCTGCTCCCCCTCCTTCTTTTTAAAGATAAAGACCAAAATCTCAAACTTAGTCTGAAAGGCTCTTTATAGTTTGTCCCCTGCCTATTCCGCAAGCTTCATCTCCTGCCACCTTTCCCCTTACAGCTATGCTCCAGCTTCCCTGACCTCCCAAACACACTCCTTCCCAACCCAGAGACTTTTCCTATGATGTTTCCTCAATGACTCCCTCTTCAGGGAGTGCTCTTTCCTATTCCTATAATTAATTTCTTATTATTCTTCAGAGTCACTTAAATATTACTTTGTCAGAGAAGTCTCCCCTGAGACCCCAGACTATATTTGACTCCCCTTGTACTACCTTAGGAGGAGTTTTTCTATGTTGAAATACCTACCATTCTCAAAAATTTTTTTAAAGTTTTTCTATGTTGAAATACCTATAATTCTGTTTTTCTATGTTGAAATACCTATCCATGTCTTTTTATGTTGAAATACCTATCATTCTTAAAAATTATATGATTATTTGTGTAATTATGGTTTAATGAGAGTAGAGATTGTGTTCTTCCAACCAAAAGATCAACAACCAGGGGGTAGATGGGTAAATTTTAGTTCACAGCATACGGTAAAATATTATACAGTCATTAAAAATGATGTCATAGAATTTTAGGTAACATGGGAAATGTTTATAATGTTGAATAAAAAGAGGAATCAAAATTATAGGGACATTATGATTTTGATTATGTGAAAATATAGAGACTGAATACCAACTATGAAAGAAAAACAATGGGGGCATCTGGGTGGCTCAGTCAGTTAAGTATCTGACTCTTGATTTCAGCTCAGGTCATGATCTCAGGGTTGTGAGATCAAGCCCTGTGTGGAATTCTGAGCTGGGCACAGAGCCTGCTTAAGATTCTCTTTTAGGGCACTTGGGGGGTTCAGTCGGTTAAGTGTCTGACTTCAGCTTAGGTTGTGATCTCTGGGTCCTGGAATTGAGCCCCGCTTCAGGCTCCCCGGTGGGGGGGAGGGTGTCTGCTTGTCCCTCTCTCTCTGTCCCTCCCCCTGCTTGTGCTCTCTTTCTCTCTCTCTGAAATAAATAAAACCTTAAAAAAAAAGATTCTCTGTCCCTCTCCCTTTGCCCCCCAAAACTAAAAATAAAAAAAAGAATAATTATGAAATGTTACAGAAGTGCTAATTATTGCTACAATGGCAATCATATTACAATATATAAATGTATCAAATTAACATGTTGTATACCTTAAATTTACACAATGTTATATGTCAAATTATATTTCAATAAAAAAGACTGAAAAACATTAAAATGTTTATAGGTTTTTTTCTGCATGATTTTTTGTCTGATTTTCATTCTTTTCTTAACACTTCTTTGCTCATCTCCCCCAAAACATTATTTATTTTTAAATCAGTGAGGAAAAATGAACAATTTTCTGCTAGATAAAAAGTCTACTGAGTTCTAAAAAAACAAGTTTTTTTAAAAAAACAATCATTTATAAGAGACAAGTAAGCCAATATGGTAAAAATCAAATAGTTGAGTATAAGTTTACTGGATGTTATGAACACTTCATGAAAAATTCCTTTTATTCCTCTCTGACACACCAGAAAGTATTAACAGGCTGTAAACATCTATTGTTATTTTTCTTCCAACCTTATTGAAATATAATTAATAAGCATTGTAAATATTTAAGGTGTACAATGTGTTAATATGGGTATACACTGTGAAATGATCACCACAATCAAACTAACTAACATATCCACCACCTCATATAGTTACCACTTTTTACTATGTGTGGTGAAGACATTTAAGATCTATTCTCAGGGCGCCTGGGTAGCTCAGTCAGTTAAGCATCTGCCTTTGTCTCAGGTCATGATCCCAGGATCCTGGGATCGAGCCCCTCAGCAGGGAGCCTGCTTCTCCCTCTCCTTCTGCCCCTCCCCTCCACTAGTGCTCTCTCTCTCTCAAATAAATAAATAAAATCTTAAAAAAAAAGATCTACTCTCAGCAAATTTCAAATATACAGTACAGTATTATTAACTATAATCACCGTGCCGTACATTAGATTTCCAGAACATATTCATTTTGCATAATGCAAACTGCATCATTTTGCAAACTTTGTATCCTTTGACCAGCATGTCTCCATTTCCCCCACTCCCCTGCCCCTGGACACCATCATTATACTCTCTGCTTCTATGAGTTCAACTCCTTTAGATTTCACATATAAATGAGATCATGCAGTATTTGTTTTTCTGTGCCCAGCTTAATCACTTAGCATAATATCCTCCAGGTTCAATCATGTTGCTATAAATGACAGGATTTCCTTCTTAAGACTGAATAATATTCCATGTATGTGTATACATACATACAGCTGACCCTTGGACAATGCAGGGATTAAAGGCACTGATCCCCCAAGCAGTCAAAAATCTATGTATAACTTTTGACTCCCCCAAAACTTAACTACTGTACTAATAGTCTACTATTTACCAGAAGCCTTACTGGTAACAAAACAATTAACACATATTTTATATACTATGAGTATTATATACTGTATTCTCACAATAAAGTAAGCTAGAAAATAGAAAATTTTAGGAAAATCATAACAGAAAATACATTTATAGTACTATCCTCTATTAATTTGAAAAACTGTATAAGTGGACCTATGCAGTTCAAACCCATGTTGTTCAACATTGACTGTACATATATATATATATACACACACACATACACACACACACACACACACACACATACATATATATATATCACATTTTCTTATCCATTCATCCATTGATGGACACAGGGTGATTCTATAACTTGGCTACAGTGAATAATGCTGCAGTGATCATGGGAGGGCAGATATCTCTTAGAGACACTGATTTCATTTCCTTTGGATATATACCTAGAAGTGGGATTGCTGGATCATATGGTAGTTCCATATTTAATTTTTTGAGGAACCTCCATACCATTTTCCATAATGGCTATACCAATTTACATTCCCACCAAAAGTGTACAAGGGTTCTTCTTCCTCCATATGCTCACCGACACTTGTTATCTTTTATCTTTTTTATTTTAGCTATTGTAACAGATGTGAAGTGATATCTCATTGTGGTTTTTATTTGCATTTCTCTGATGATTAGTGATGTTTACCTTTTTAAAAATTTTTTTATTGTTATGTTAATCACCATACATTACATCATTAGCTCTTGATGTAGTGTTCCATGATTCATTGTTTGTGCATAACACCCAGTGCTCCACGCAGAATGTGCCCTCTTTAATAGCCATCACCAGGCTAACCCATCCCCCTACCCTCCTGCCCTCTAGAACCCTCAGTTTGTTTTTCAGAGTCCATCGTCTCTCATGGTTCGTCTCCCCCTCCAACTTACTCCCCTTCATTCTTCCCCTCCTGCTATCTTCTTCTTTTTCTTTTTTTTCTTAACATATATTGCATTATTTGTTTCAGAGGTACAGATCTGTGATTCAACAGTCTTGCACAATTCACATTCCTCGCCATAGCACATACCCTACCCAATGTCTATCACCCAGCCACCCCATCCCTCCCACCCCCCACCACTCCAGCAACACTCAGTTTGTTTCCTGAAATTAAGAATTCCTCATATCAGTGAGGTCATATGATACAAGTCTTTCTCTGATTGACTTATTTCACTCAGCATAACACCCTCCAGTTCCATCCACGTCGTTGCAAATGGCAAGATCTCATTCCTTTTGATGGCTGCATAATATTCCATTGTGTATATATACCACAACTTCTTTATCCATTCATCTGCTGATGGACATCTTGGCTCTTTCCACAGTTTGGCTATTGTGGACATTGCTGCTATAAACACTGGGGTGCACGTACCCCTTCGGATCCCTACATTTGTATCTTTGTGGTAAATACCCAGTAGCGCAATTGCTGGATCGTATGGTAGCTCTATTTTCAACTCTTTGAGGAACCTCCATACTGTTTTCCAGAGTGGCTGCACCAGCTTGCATTCCCACCAACAGTGTAGGAGGGTTCCCCTTTCTCCGCATCCCCGCCAACATCTGTCGTTTCCTGGCTTGTTAATTTTAGCCATTCTGACGGGTGTGAGGTGGTATCTCATTGAGGTTTTGACTTGGATTTCCCTGATGCTGAGCGATGTTGAGCACTTTTTCATGTGTCTGTTGGCCATTTGGATGTCTTCTTTGGAAAAATGTCTGTTCATGTCTTCTGCCCATTTCTTGATTGGATTAGTTGTTCTTTGGGTGTTGAGTTTGATAAGTTCTTTATAGATTTTGGATACTAGCCCTTTATCTGATATGTCATTTGCAAATATTTTCTCCCATTCTGTCGGTTGTCTTTTGGTTTTATGGACTGTTTCTTTTGCTGTGCAAAAGCTTTTTATCTTGATGAAATCCCAATAGTTCCTTTTTGCCCTTGCTTCCCTTGCCTTTGGCGATGTTTCTAGGACGAAGTTGCTGCGGCTGAGGTCAAAGAGGTTGCTACCTGTGTTCTCCTTTAGGATTTTGATGGACTCCTGTCTCACGTTTAGGTCTTTCAACCATTTGGAGTCTATTTTTGTGTGTGGTGTAAGGAAATGGTCCAGTTTCATTCTTCTGCATGTGGCTGTCCAATTTTCCCAACACCATTTGTTGAAGAGACTGTCTTTTTGCCATTGGACATTCTTTCCTGCTTTGTCAAAGATTAGTTGACCATAGAGTTGAGGGTCCATTTCTGGGCTCTCGATTCTGTTCCATTGATCTATGTGTCTGTTTTTGTGCCAGTACCATACTGTCTTGATGATGACAGCTTTGTAATAGAGCTGGAAGTCCGGAATTGTGATGCCACCAGCTTTGCTCTTCTTTCTCAACATTCCTCTGGCTATTCGGGGTCTCTTCTGGTTCCATACAATTTTAGGATTATTTGTTCCATTTCTTTGAAAAAAGTGGATGGTATTTTGATGGGGATTGCATTGAATGTGTAGATTGCTCTAGGTAGCATTGACATCTTCACAATGTTTGTTCTTCCAATCCATGAGCATGGAACGTTTTTCCATTTCTTTGTGTCCTCTTCAATTTCTTTCATGAGTATTTTATAGTTTTCTGAGTACAGATCCTTTGCCTCTTTGGGTAAATTTATTCCTAGGTATCTTATGGTTTTGGGTGCAATTGTAAATGGGATCGACTCCTTGATTTGTCTCTCTTCTGTCTTGTTGTTGGTGTATAGGAATGCCACTGATTTCTGTGCATTGATTTCATATCCTGCTACTTTACTGAATTCCTGTATGAGTTCTAGCAGTTTTGGGGTGGAGTCTTTTGGGTTTTCCACATACAGTATCATATCATCTGCAAAGAGTGAGAGTTGGACTTCCTCTTTGCCAATTCGGATGCCTTGATTTCTTTTTGTTGTCTGATGGCTGTGGCCAGGACTTCTAATACTATGTTGAATAGCAGTGGTGATAGTGGACACCCCTGCCGCGTTCCTGACCTTAGGGGAAAAGCTCTCAGCTTTTCCCCATTGAGAATGATATTCGCTGTAGGTTTTTCATAGATGGCTTTTATGATATTGAGGTACGTACCCTCTAATCCCTATACTCTGCGGAGTTTTGATCAAGAAAGGGTGCTGTACTTTGTCAAATGCTTTTTCTGCAGCTATTGAGAGGATCATATGATTCTTGTTCTTTCTTTTGTTAATGTATTGTATCACGTTGATTGATTTGCAGATGTTGAACCAACCTTGCAGCCCAGGGATAAATCCCACTTGGTCATGGTGAATAATCCTTTGAATGTACTGTTGGATCCTATTGGCTAGTATTTTGGTGAGAATTTTTGCATCCATGTTCATCAAGGATATTGGTCTGTAATTCTCCTTTTTGATGGGGTCTTTGTCTGGTCTTGGGATCAAGGTAATGGTGGCCTCATAAAATGAGTTTGGAAGTTTTCCTTCCATTTCTATTTTTTGGAACAGTTTCAGGAGAATAGGTATTAATTCTTCTTTAAATGTTTGGTAGAATTCCCCTGGGAAGCCATCTGGCCCCGGGCTTTTGTTTCTTGGGAGATTTTTGATGACTGCTTCAATTTCCTTAGTGGTTATACGTCTGTTCAGGTTTTCTATTTCTTCCTGGTTCAGTTTTGGTAGTTGATACATCTCTAGGAATGCACCCATTTCTTCCAGGTTATCTAATTTGCTGGCATAGAGTTGCTCAAAATATGTTCTTATAATTGTTTGTATTTCTTTGGTGTTGGTTGTGATCGCTCCCCTTTCATTCATGATTTTGTTGATTTGGGTCATTTCTCTTTTCTTTTTGATAAGTCTGGCCAGGGGTTTATCAATCTTGTTAATTCATTCAAAGAACCAGCTCCTAGTTTCGTTGATCTGTTCTACTGTTCTTTTGGTTTCTATTTCATTGATTTCTGCTCTGATCTTCATTATTTCTCTTCTCCTGCTGGGTTTAAGCTTTATTTGCTGTTCTTTCTCCAGCTCCTTTAGGTGTAGGGTTAGGTTGTGTATTTGAGACCTTTCTTGTTTCTTGAGAAAGGCTTGTATTGCTATATACTTTCCTCTCACGACTGCCTTTGCTGTATCCCAAAGATTTTGAACAGCTGTGTTTTCATTTTCATTGGTTTCCATGAATTTTTTAAATTCTCCTTTAATTTCCTGGTTGACCCATTCATTCTTTAGTAGGATGCTCTTTAGCCTCCATGTATTTGAGTTCTTTCCGACTTTCCTCTTGTGATTGAGTTCTAGTTTCAAAGCCTTGTGGTCTGAAAATATGCAGGGAATAATCCCAATCTTTGGGTACCGGTTGAGACCTGATTTGTGACCTAGGATGTGATCAAGTCTGGAGAATGTTCCATGGGCACTAGAGAAGAATGTGTATTCTGTTGCTTTGGGATGGAATGTTCTGAATATGTCTGTGAAGTCCATTTGGTCCAGTGTGTCATTTAAAGTCTTTATTTCCTTGTTGATCTTTTGCTTTGATGATCTGTCCATTTCAGTCAGAGGGGTGTTAAAGTCCCCCACTATTATTGTATTGTTGTCAATGTGTTTCTTTGCTTTTGTTATTAATTTCCTTATAAAATTGGCTGCTCCCATGTTAGGGGCATAGATATTTACAATTGTTAGATCTTCTTGTCAGATAGATCCTTTAAGTAGGATATAGTGTCCTTCTTCATCTCTTATTACAGTCTTTGTTTTAAAATCTAATTTGTCTAATATAAGGATTGCCACCCCAGCTTTCTTTTGGTGTCCATTAGCATGGTAAATTGTTTTCCACCCCCTCACTTTCAATGTGGGGGTGTCTTTGGGTCTAAAATGAGTCTCTTGCAGACAGCCTATTGATGGGTCTTGTTTTTTAGTCCAATCTGATAGCCTGTGTCTTTTGATTGGGGCATTTAGCCCATTTACATTCAGGGTAACTATTGAAAGATATGAATTTAGTGCCATTGTATTGCCTGTAAGGTGACTGTTACTGTATGTTGTCTGTGTTCCTTTCTGATCTATGCTGCTTTTAGGCTCTCTCTTTGCTTAGAGGACCCCTTTCAATATTTGTTGTAGGGCTGGTTTCGTGTTTGCAAATTCCTTTAGTTTTTGTTTGTCCTGGAAGCTTTTTATCTCTCTTTCTATTTTCAAAGACAGTCTAGCTGGATATAGTATCCTTGGCTCCATATTTTTCTCGTGTAGTGCTCTGAAGATATCATGCCAGTCCTTTCTGGCCTGCCAGGTCTCTGTGGATAGGTCTGTTGCCAGTCTAATGTTTCTACCATTGTAGGTTACATATCTCTTCTCCCGAGCTGCTTTCAGGATTTTCTCTTTGTCTCTGAGACTCGTAAGTTTTATTATTAGATGTCGGGGTGTTGACCTATTTTTGTTGATTTTGAGAGGGATTCTCTGTGCCTCCTGGATTTTGATGCCTGTTTCCTTCCCCACATTAGGGAAGTTCTCTGCTATAATTTGCTCCAATATACCTTCTACCCCTCTCTTTCTTCTTCTTCTGGGATCCCAATTATTCTAATGTTGTTTCATCTTATCGTATCGCTTATCTCTCGAATTCTGCCCTCGTGATCCTGTAGTTGTTTCTCTCTGTTTTTCTCAGCCTCTTTATTTTCCATCATTTGGTCTTCTATATCGCTGATTCTCTCTTCTGCCTCATTTATCCTAGCAGTTAGTGCCCCCATTTTTTATTGCACCTCATTAATAGCCTTTCTGATTTTGACTTGGTTAGATTTTAGTTCTTTTATTTCTCCAGAAAGGGTTTCTCTAATAACTTCCATGCTTTTTTCAAGCCCAGCTAGTATCTTTAAAGTCATGATTCTGAACTCAAGGTCCAACATCGTACTAATATCCATATTGAGTAGGTCCCTGGCAGACGGTACTACCTCTTGTTCTTTTTGCTGAGGTGATTTTTTTTCATCTTGTCATTTTGTCCAGAGGAGAATAGATGAATGAGAGAACAAAATGCTAACAGGTTAACAACATCCCCAGCAAATATACTCTATACAAATCAGAAAAGACCTGAAACCAGGAGAAAAGAAAGGGAAAGAGAAAAGAAAGAGGAGGAAAAAAAAAAGAAATGAAAAAGATAAAAAACAAACAAAAACAGAACAAAACAAGAAAAAAAACAGAATATGATCAAATCTGATCAGGCTAGTGCATAGATCAGTGCCACACACTAGATTTTGGGCATATTTTGGTCTGTTAGAAGAAAGTGCCTCCTAAAATTTTAAAGGAAGAAAGACTTATATATGTACAAAATAAGGGTTGATACAATGAAGGGATGGAAGATGACTGTAAAGATGAAAATTATAAAAGATTTTATAAAAGGAATTGATAAGATAAGAAGTTGTTTGAAAAAAGAAAGAAGATTTAAAAAGAAAAGAAAAGAAAAAAAAGGGAGAGAATGTGATCAGGCAGGAGACTAGAAAAAAGCCATACACTGGTGATTTAGGGTATATTTTGATCTGTTAGAAGAAACTGTATCTCAAAATTTTAAAGAGAGAACAACTTATATATATATATATATATATATATATATATATATATATATATATGCCAAAAATAAGGGTAACTACTACGAAGGGATAAAATATGACTCTAAAAATGAAAAATAAAAAATGTTTTTTAAAAAAAGTGATTGATAAGATGTTGGTTGAAAAAGGGAAAAAGAAAAATTCAAAAAAAAAATCAGTTAAAAAAATTAACTTTGAAAAACTAATGAATCATGGTAAAAAAGCCATGAATTCTATGTGCAGTATTCCCCTAGCGCTGGAGTTCTCCCGTTCTCCTTGATCGGGAAGCTTGGTCTTGGCTTGCTGGCTGTTGGTGCTGATCTTCTGGGGGAGGGGCCTGTTGCCGTGGTTCCCAAATGTCTTTCCCGGAGGCGGAATTGCCCCGGCCTTGTCGGTCGGGCTAGGCAATCTGTTTGGGTTTGCTCTCGGGAGCTTTTTTTCCCTGCAAGCTCTCGGTACAGCCTTGGAGGACCAGAGTGAAAATGGTGGCCTCCCAATCTCCACCCAGAGGAGCCACGAACTCAGGGCCCCGCTCCTCAGTGCGCCCCCAGAGAAAAGCAGTCACTCCCTTGTCCCTGGTCTCCAGCCACACTCTGTGCTCACCCGGCCTGTGACCGAGTGTTTCTCTGGCTCCCGACCCGTGTGGAGTCTCCAAACCCAGCAGATCCCTGAGGTGCGCTCCCGCGCCGCTCCTCCTGGGGAGGAAGGGGAGTCTCCCCAGATCTGCCGCTTGTTGGGTCCCTGCTGGAGGAGCAGTGGCCCGACTGGGCCGCGGATCACAGTTTATGGCAACCCCAAGCTGAGAGCCCGCGCCTCGGCTCCGTCTCTGCAGCCGGCTTCCCCGCTCCGATACCTGGGAGCTCTGTTGCACTCAGGCACCCCCGGTCTTTCTTGACCCTGAGGGTCCTGAGACCACACTGTCCCGCGAGGTTTCCACCCCCAGCTTAGCCACTGGAGCTATGTCCCTCAGTGGAGCCAACTTCTAAAAGTTCCGATTTTGTGCTCCGTGGCTCTATCACTTGCCAGAAGCGGCCGACGGAGGCCCCCTCCCCCGCCATCTATCCTCCCAAGTATCGCCTTGAATTCACTTCTCCGCACGCCCTACCTTCCAGTCAGTGGTCGCTTCTCTGTTCAGAGAGTTGTTGCTACTCTCTTCTTCGGTCTCCTGTTGAGTTCGTAGGTGTTCAGAATGGTTTGATCCCTATTCAGCTGAATTCCTGAGACCAGACGAAATCTAGGTCTCCTACTCCTCCGCCATCTTGCTCCGCCCTGATTAGTGATGTTTAGCATTTTTTATATACCTGTTGTCCTTTTTTTGTTTTTTTGATGTTAGCTCTTACTTTTATTATTTATGCAATAAGTCTTTTTTGCTTTATTTTTTAATTTAATTTGATTTGATTTACATTCAAATAACACATAGTGTATTATTAGTTTCAGAGGTACAGTTCTATGATTCATCAATCGTATATAACACCCAGTGCTCATTACGTCACGTGTCCTCCTTAATGCCCATCACCCAGTTACTCCATCCCCCCACCCCCTCCCTCCTGCAACCTTCAGTTCGTTTCTTATGGTTAAGAGTCTATTATGGTTTGTCTCCCTCTCTGATTTCATCTTGTTTTATTTTTCCCTCCCTTCCTCTATGCTCCTCTGCCTTGTTTCTTAAATTCCACATATGAGTGAAATCATGATTGTCTTTCTCTGACTGACTTATTTCACTTTGCATAATACCCTCTAGTTTCATTCACATCACTGAAAATGGCAAGATTTCATATTTTTTGATGGCCAAGGAGTATTCCATTGTACATATATACCGTATCTTCTTTATCCACTCATGTGTCAATGGACATCTCTGTTCTTCCCATAGTTTGGCTATTGTGAACATTGCTCCTATAAGCACTGGGGTACAGGGGCCCCTTTAGATCACTACATTTGTATCTTTGCGGTAAATGCCTAGCAGTGCAATTGCTGGGTCGTAGGGTAGCTCTATTTTTAACTTTTTGAGGATCCTCCATACTGTTTTCTAGAGTGGCTGCACCAGCTTGCATTCCCACCAGCAGTATAAGAAGGTTTCCCTTTTTGTGCATCCTTGCCAACATTGGTCGTTTCCTGACTTGTTAATTTTAACCATTCTGACTGATGTGAGGTGGTATTTCATTGTGGTTTTGATTTGTATGTCCCTGATGCCAAGTGATGTGGAGCATTTTTTCATGTGTCTGTTGCCCATTTGTATGTCTTCTTTGGAGAAATGTCTGTTCATGTCTTCTGCCCATTTCTTCATTGTATTATTTGTTCTTTGGGTGTTGAGTTTGATAAGTTCTTTATAGATTTTGGATACTAACCCTTTATCTGATAAACATTTGCAAATATCTTCTTCCATTCTGTAGGTTGTCTTTTGGTTTTGTGGACTGTTTCCTTTGCTGTGCAAAAGCTTTTTATCTTGATGAAGTCCCAATTTTTGCCTTTGTTTCCCTTGCCTTTGGAGATGTATCTAGCCAGAAGCTGCTGTGGTCAAGGTCAAAGAGGTTGCTGCCTGTGTTCCTCTCTAGGATTTTGATGGATTCCTATCTCACGTTTAGGTCTTTCATCCATTTTGAGTTTATTTTTGTGTATGGTGTGAGAAAATGGTCCAGTCTCATTCTTCTGCATGTAGCTGTCCAATATACCTGTTGTTCTTAAATAAAGTGCAACAAGATTGTGAGTAGCCTTCTCAAAATATGGACTATAGGGCACATGGGTGGCTCAGTCATTAAGCATCTGCCTTCAGCTCAGGTCGTGAGCTCAGGGTCCTGGGGTCGAGCCCCACATCGGGCTCTCTGCTCAGCGGAAAGCCTGCTTCTCCCTCTTCCACTCCCCCTGCTTGTGTTCTGTCTTTCACTGTCTTTCTCTCTGTCAAATAAAAAAATAAATAAAATCTTTAAAAATATATATGGACTACCCATGGAACATTCTCCAGACTTGATCACATCCTAGGTCACAAATCAGGTCTCAACCGGTACCCAAAGATTGGGATTATTCCCTGCATATTTTCAGACCACAAGGCTTTGAAACTAGAACTCAATCACAAGAGGAAAGTCGGAAAGAACTCAAATACATGGAGGCTAAAGAGCATCCTACTAAAGAATGAATGGGTCAACCAGGAAATTAAAGGAGAATTTAAAAAATTCATGGAAACCAATGAAAATGAAAACACAGCTGTTCAAAATCTTTGGGATACAGCAAAGGCAGTCGTGAGAGGAAAGTATATAGCAATACAAGCCTTTCTCAAGAAACAAGAAAGGTCTCAAATACACAACCTAACCCTACACCTAAAGGAGCTGGAGAAAGAACAGCAAATAAAGCTTAAACCCAGCAGGAGAAGAGAAATAATGAAGATCAGAGCAGAAATCAATGAAATAGAAACCAAAAGAACAGTAGAACAGATCAACGAAACTAGGAGCTGGTTCTTTGAATGAATTAACAAGATTGATAAACCCCTGGCCAGACTTATCAAAAAGAAAAGAGAAATGACCCAAATCAACAAAATCATGAATGAAAGGGGAGCGATCACAACCAACACCAAAGAAATACAAACAATTATAAGAACATATTTTGAGCAACTCTATGCCAGCAAATTAGATAACCTGGAAGAAATGGGTGCATTCCTAGAGATGTATCAACTACCAAAACTGAACCAGGAAGAAATAGAAAACCTGAACAGACGTATAACCACTAAGGAAATTGAAGCAGTCATCAAAAATCTCCCAAGAAACAAAAGCCCGGGGCCAGATGGCTTCCCAGGGGAATTCTACCAAACATTTAAAGAAGAATTAATACCTATTCTCCTGAAACTGTTCCAAAAAATAGAAATGGAAGGAAAACTTCCAAACTCATTTTATGAGGCCACCATTACCTTGATCCCAAGACCAGACAAAGACCCCATCAAAAAGGAGAATTACAGACCAATATCCTTGATGAACATGGATGCAAAAATTCTCACCAAAATACTAGCCAATAGGATCCAACAGTACATTCAAAGGATTATTCACCATGACCAAGTGGGATTTATCCCTGGGCTGCAAGGTTGGTTCAACATCTGCAAATCAATCAACGTGATACAATACATTAACAAAAGAAAGAACAAGAATCATATGATCCTCTCAATAGCTGCAGAAAAAGCATTTGACAAAGTACAGCACCCTTTCTTGATCAAAACTCCGCAGAGTATAGGGATTAGAGGGTACGTACCTCAATATCATAAAAGCCATCTATGAAAAACCTACAGCGAATATCATTCTCAATGGGGAAAAGCTGAGAGCTTTTCCCCTAAGGTCAGGAACGCGGCAGGGGTGTCCACTATCACCACTGCTATTCAACATAGTATTAGAAGTCCTGGCCACAGCCATCAGACAACAAAAAGAAATCAAGGCATCCGAATTGGCAAAGAGGAAGTCCAACTCTCACTCTTTGCAGATGATATGATACTGTATGTGGAAAACCCAAAAGACTCCACCCCAAAACTGCTAGAACTCATACAGGAATTCAGTAAAGTAGCAGGATATGAAATCAATGCACAGAAATCAGTGGCATTCCTATACACCAACAACAAGACAGAAGAGAGACAAATCAAGGAGTCGATCCCATTTACAATTGCACCCAAAACCATAAGATACCTAGGAATAAATTTACCCAAAGAGGCAAAGGATCTGTACTCAGAAAACTATAAAATACTCATGAAAGAAATTGAAGAGGACACAAAGAAATGGAAAAACGTTCCATGCTCATGGATTGGAAGAACAAACATTGTGAAGATGTCAATGCTACCTAGAGCAATCTACACATTCAATGCAATCCCCATCAAAATACCATCCACTTTTTTCAAAGAAATGGAACAAATAATCCTAAAATTGTATGGAACCAGAAGAGACCCCGAATAGCCAGAGGAATGTTGAGAAAGAAGAGCAAAGCTGGTGGCATCACAATTCCGGACTTCCAGCTCTATTACAAAGCTGTCATCATCAAGACAGTATGGTACTGGCACAAAAACAGACACATAGATCAATGGAACAGAATCGAGAGCCCAGAAATGGACCCTCAACTCTATGGTCAACTAATCTTTGACAAAGCAGGAAAGAATGTCCAATGGCAAAAAGACAGTCTCTTCAACAAATGGTGTTGGGAAAATTGGACAGCCACATGCAGAAGAATGAAACTGGACCATTTCCTTACACCACACACAAAAATAGACTCCAAATGGTTGAAAGACCTAAACGTGAGACAGGAGTCCATCAAAATCCTAAAGGAGAACACAGGTAGCAACCTCTTTGACCTCAGCCGCAGCAACTTCGTCCTAGAAACATCGCCAAAGGCAAGGGAAGCAAGGGCAAAAAGGAACTATTGGGATTTCATCAAGATAAAAAGCTTTTGCACAGCAAAAGAAACAGTCCATAAAACCAAAAGACAACCGACAGAATGGGAGAAAATATTTGCAAATGACATATCAGATAAAGGGCTAGTATCCAAAATCTATAAAGAACTTATCAAACTCAACACCCAAAGAACAACTAATCCAATCAAGAAATGGGCAGAAGACATGAACAGACATTTTTCCAAAGAAGACATCCAAATGGCCAACAGACACATGAAAAAGTGCTCAACATCGCTCAGCATCAGGGAAATCCAAGTCAAAACCTCAATGAGATACCACCTCACACCCGTCAGAATGGCTAAAATTAACAAGCCAGGAAACGACAGATGTTGGCGGGGATGCGGAGAAAGGGGAACCCTCCTACACTGTTGGTGGGAATGCAAGCTGGTGCAGCCACTCTGGAAAACAGTATGGAGGTTCCTCAAAGAGTTGAAAATAGAGCTACCATACGATCCAGCAATTGCGCTACTGGGTATTTACCACAAAGATACAAATGTAGGGATCCGAAGGGGTACGTGCACCCCAGTGTTTATAGCAGCAATGTCCACAATAGCCAAACTGTGGAAAGAGCCAAGATGTCCATCAGCAGATGAATGGATAAAGAAGTTGTGGTATATATACACAATGGAATATTATGCAGCCATCAAAAGGAATGAGATCTTGCCATTTGCAACGACGTGGATGGAACTGGAGGGTGTTATGCTGAGTGAAATAAGTCAATCAGAGAAAGACTTGTATCATATGACCTCACTGATATGAGGAATTCTTAATTTCAGGAAACAAACTGAGTGTTGCTGGAGTGGTGGGGGGTGGGAGGGATGGGGTGGCTGGGTGATAGACATTGGGTAGGGTATGTGCTATGGCGAGGAATGTGAATTGTGCAAGACTGTTGAATCACAGATCTGTACCTCTGAAACAAATAATGCAATATATGTTAAGAAAAAAAAGAAAAAGAAGAAGATAGCAGGAGGGGAAGAATGAAGGGGAGTAAGTTGGAGGGGGAGACGAACCATGAGAGACGATGGACTCTGAAAAACAAACTGAGGGTTCTAGAGGGCAGGAGGGTAGGGGGATGGGTTAGCCTGGTGATGGCTATTAAAGAGGGCACATTCTGCGTGGAGCACTGGGTGTTATGCACAAACAATGAATCATGGAACACTACATCAAGAGCTAATGATGTAATGTATGGTGATTAACATAACAATAAAAAATTAAAATATATATATATATATGGACTATATATCTCTGCCAAGGAATGAAAACTTACAGTATTTGAAAATTTCCCATGAAAATGTCCTTTTTGTAGAGAAGTTCTACTTGTTTGATTTTTTAATGTTTATAATTAAAGAACTGAGGAAAAATCATCCCTCTCTAACTCATATAAGGTAAGGCCCTGCTTCCTCTCAATCAATGCTTATAATAGTTGCCGAGGTAGTTCTGTTAAATGTTAGTGGCTCATGTCAGTCCTCTGCTCAAAACTATTCAGTAGTTTTTCATCTAACTCTGAAGAAAAGGAAAATCCTCAAAGTGGCATAATGTAATCTGGTCTCTGTTACCCTCTCACCTCATCTCCTACCACTCTCACTCACTCACCTGGGCCTCTTTTATGGGCTTCCTTCCTTCAGTTTTTTACTTAAATATTACCTTCTATGTGAGGCCTTCACTTCACCTCCCTACTTATTACTGCATCCCTTGATACACCTTCATCTCCTTTATTTTTCTCCATAGTATTTTTTAACATTTATTTATTTTGTTTATTATCTGTCTTACCCTGAGGACAGATTTTTGCATGTTTTGTTCACTTCCGTTCCCCCAGGGCCTGGAACAGAATCTAGAACATAGGTACTCAATAACTATTACATAAGTACTGAGTGAATGAATGAATGTTCCACTAGAACCTGACTCACAAAGGCAGGAGACTTTTGACCAGATGTCACTGCCCCTCCACAACCTCTGCCCTGGGCTGTTATATAATTGAAGACTCCCACCTTCAGGCAGGAGTGGGTAGTACACATTTGCTAACTACATGGCACTCCCTTTTGTTCCGACAATTTCAGTTTTCAGCTGGTCTCTGTCTCTTGACGTCCAGAAGATCCCATTTTGGGGTGATTGTTTAAAACGAAAACAAAAAATTACATAACATGTATACTAAAATATTGGGACTAATAGTCACCCAAAATCAACTAGGCTATTTCAGGTTGTTTGAAAAATGTATCTAAACTTAACCAGATTCCTGCAATAATAGGGTCCAATGAGGACACATTAGGGTCACAGAAAGGCCAACATGACAACAGACATTTAAATGGAGCCATTTGAGATTCTGTTGGAGCACTTCCAGAAATATAAAAAATCCCCCTCACACTCAGATTCTTAGAAAGTATAGAATAATGTAAATGAGGATATTTCTGAAACAGAAAGTCAGGTCCTTGAAGTAGGAGTCTACAGATTAATTCGATTTCATTGTGTAATTTTTCTAGGAATATAAAGTATCTCTATACATACAATCAGATTTCTGAAAGCATAGAAACCAGAGAACTTAGGATTATCATTTATCATCAATAAAATTAAGCAAGTGGACAATGTAATTATAATAAGAAAAAGTAGGAAAATCTAGGCTTAAGTTGTGTTATTCCCAGAAATGTGGATATTTTCCCACACTTAACTTTTAAAAAGTACAGAATAAAACAATCCACAATGAAAGTCAACAATATGCATGAATGTTAGCAATGTAATGTTAAAAAGTAATATTAATGTAATATTAAAAGTCCAAAAAGATCATATGCAGCATGTCCTCATTAGAAAATTAAACACCTAGGTTTATAATGCAAGTTTTAGGGGACATATGATTATAATAAAACTACATAAAAAGGAAAGTAAAGGAATCATATGCATAGGGATCAGTAGGATGGTTATCTTGAACAGGAAAGGCAGGGAGGATGTGTTGAAGGTATTGAACAATGTGATTAGATATAACTTATTTTCAAGATATTGTTGTGGGGGTAGGTTCACAGTTGCTTATTGTTTATTTAAAATAACTAAATACAAGCAGACCATGCACTGATCAATGAGAATGTCATGAATCAAAGATTAATCATTAATGAAATCTCTATCCTTGAGATCCATAAATTTGACAGGGGAGAGACATGGCGATCAAAATTTCATGATGACATGAATGACTAAATATAGTCAAGAAACAGTGAATGGCCCAAATTTCTGGATTCAGCTTAGTATGTACCAAACTGGAAAGAGCATCACTCCCATCCAAATAAAAAAAGAGCTGAATATCTACAAAAATCACAATTTTTCTTTAACTCATCAGAGTGCTGAGGTTCCAATGCAACCAACTTATTGGAAGCTAAGGAAAGACAAGCATGCCAACACTTGCTTACCTGGGATAGGTGTCAGACACTGTACAAGTTGCTAAGAATAACTAAAATTTAAATGGATGGCTAAAAGCTGAATTAGAGGCAGTATGAGAGTGTAGAATCCCCAGGAGAAACAGACATGAGAATTTTCACCCATTCACATGTCTTCTCCACATATTTTACCAGGTGCTCACAACAAAGATTGTGGACAGAGCAAAAGGCTAGAGAAAGCCTCCTTTATGGTGTAGAACTTGGATAGGAAAATAACAGCACTAAAGGGAAGGCACAAAGTTCTGTTCATATCTTTCTTCCCTATCTAGTGGAAAAGATTGACAACATGCATGAACAGATGAGAAATTTCATCAGGAAAATTAAAAGTATAAGAAAGAATCAAGTGAAACTATTAGGAACAAAAAAATGCTAGAATACAAAAATGTTAATGCTAGTAAACAGAGATAAAGAATATCCTCTGAAGGTTCATCAGTAGACTTGAAACAGTGGTGGAAAGAATTAATGAACTTGAAGACAAATCAATAAAAATTGCCCAAACTGAAAGACAAAGATACAGAAGAGTGGAAAAAATAGAACAACATTCACAAGCTGTAGGACAATATGAAATGTCTAAAATATGTGTAACTGGAATACCAAAAGGAGAAGAAAGAAAACATGAAATGGAAGAAATATTTCAACAGATAATGGCAATTTTTCCAAAAGTAATAAAAGACACCAAACCAAATATCCAAAAAGTTGAAAAGACACCAGGGATAAAAACAAAAACAAACAAACTGAAACAATTTAGACACATCATATTCAAACTGCTGAAGACCAAAAACAGGGAAACTCTTAAAGGCATCCAGAGACAAAAGAAACTTTACATACAAATGAACAAAGACCGAAATAACAACAGACTTCTCATCAGAAACTATGCAAGCTAGAAGACAGTGGAGTGTCATCCTTAACATTCCTTTTTTTTTTTTTTTTTAAGATTTTATTTATTTATTTGACAGAGAGAGAGACAGCGAGAGAGGGAACACAAGTAGGGGGAGAGGGAGAGGGGAAGCAGGCCTCCCGCCAAGCAGGGAGCCTAATGCAGGACTCGATCCCAGGATCCTGGGATTGTGACCTGAGCCGAAGGCAGACACTTAATGACTGAGCCACCCAGGCGCCCCATCCTTAATATTCTTAAAAAGGAAAAGTAACCCAGAGTTCTACACAGGGAAAATACGCTCCAAAAATGAAAACAAAATAAATATTTTTTTTTTTTAGAGATGCAAAAATAAGAGTAATCATTACCAGCAGACATGCAGTGCAAGAAATGCTAAAGGAAGTTCTCCAATCAGGATGATAGCAGACAGAAACTTGAATCTACACAAATAAATGAAGATCACTAGATATGGCATAAATTAAGGTAAATATATAATTCATTTTTAAATTATTTTTAATTGCTCTAAAAGATTATTTGAAGGTAGACCAAATAATTTAAGATGTATACTGAAAACCTGAAAGAGACCACTATTTTTTTTTCAAATTTTTATTTAAATTCTAGTTAACATACAGTGCAATATTCGTTTCAGGACTACAATTCAGTGGTTCATTACTTACATAAATCACCCAGTGCTCATCCCAACAATTTCCCTCCTTAATACCCATCACCCATCTAGTCCATCCTCCACCCTTCTTCCTCCACCTACCCTCAGTTTATTCTCTATTGTTGAGTCTCTTATAGTTTGTTTCCCCCCCCTTTTCCCCCTCCCATATGTTCACCTGTTTTATTTTTTAAATTCCAAATAGGACTGAAATCATATGATATTTGTCTTTCTCTGACTGACTTATTTCACTTAGCATAATACACTGTAGCTCTATCTGCATCATTACAATGGCAAGATTTCATTCTCTTTGATGGCTCAGTAATATTTCAGTGTGTGTGTGTGTGTGTGTGTGTGTGTATTCTTTATCTATTCATCAGTTGATGGACATTTCAGCTCTTTCTATAGTTGGATTATTGTTAATGGTTATAAACATTGGGGGGTGTGTACCCCTTCAAGTCTGTACTTTGGTTTTCTTTGGGTAAATACCTAGTAATGCAATTACTGGATCATAGGGTAGTTCTATTTTTAACTTTTTGAGGAACCTCCATACTGTTTTCCAGAGTGGCTGCACCAGTTTGCATTCCCACCAGCAGTGCAAGAGGGTTCCCCTTTCTCCACATCCCCGCCAACATCTGTCGTTTCCTGACTTGTTAATTTTAGCCATTCTGACAGGTGTGAGGTGGTATCTCACCATGGTTTTGATTTGTATTTCCCTGATGATGAATGATGTTGAGCATCTTTTCATGTGTCTTGTTAGCCATCTGGCTATCTTCTTTGGGAAAATGTCTATTCACGTCTTCTGCCCATTTCTTAACTGGATTATTTGCTTTTTGTGTCTTGAGTTTGGTAAGTTCTTTAGATTTTAGATACTAACCCTTTATCAGATATGTCATTTGCAAATATCTTCTTCCATTTGGTAGGTTCTCTTTTAGTTTTGTCAACTGTTTCCTTTGCTGTGCAAAAGCTTCTTATCTTGATGAAGTCCCAATAACTCATTTTTGCCTTTGTTTCCCTTACCTTTGGAGATGTGTCTAGCCAGAAGTTGCTGTGGCCAAGGTCGAAGAGGTTACTGCCTGTGTTCTTCTCTAGGATTTGGATGGTTCCCTTTCTCACACTTAGGTCTTTGATCCACTTTGTATTTATTTTTGTGTATGGTATAAAAAAGTGGTCCAGTTTCATTCCTCTGCATGTGGCTGTCCATATTTTCCAACACTATTTCTTGAAGAGACTGTCTTTTCGCCATTGGATATTCTTTCTTGCTTTGTTGAAGATTAGTCAACCATATAGTTATGGGTCCATTTCTGGGTTTTCTATTCTGTTCCATTGATCTATGTGTCCACCAATCTATGTTTTTGTGCCTGTACCATACTGTCTTGATGACTATAGCTTTGCAATATAGCTTGAAGTCCAGAATTGTGATGCCTCCAGCTTTGCTTTGCTTTTTCAGGATGTTTTGGCTATTTGGGGTCTTTTGTGGTTCCATACAAATTCTAAGATTGTTTGTTCTAGCTCTGTGAAAAATTCTGTTAGCATTTTGATAGGGATTGTATTAAGTGTGTAGATTGCTTTAGGTAGTATACACATTTTAACCACTAAAATTTTTTTAAAGAGGTAATGCAGAATAAGCTGTGGTAGGCAGACTTCTAAGATGGTCCTTAATGATCTCCTCTTCTGTAATCATTTCTTCATGTAATTGCTTCCCCTTGAATATGGGAGGAAACTAGTGACATGCTTCAAACTAATTTGTCAAAATATAATTTGACAAAAGTAATGTAATATCATTTGTGTGAGTAGTCTATAAAAGACCATGACTTTCACATTGCTACAGACTCTCGCTATTTTGGAGAGGCCCAAATGGGACAAAACTTGCCAAATCGGATTTTAAAAACGATAGACTTTCTATAAGAAATAGACCGTGAATATAAACACAGACCTATTAAAAGTAAGAGGATGGAAAAGGATATACCATGCAAGTGCTAATCAAAAGAAGACTGACATACATATGTTAATATCAAAATAGACCTCAGAACAAGGAATATTACCAAGAATACAGAAAGACATTACTTAATGATAAAGTTGCCAATTTGACCTTTATCATAGGTCATAACAATGATCCATGTCTAAATGTGTATCCACCTAATAACACTGCATGAGAACATCATTACCTTGATACTAAAACCAGACAAAAATTACAATAAAAGAAAAACTATAAACCAATATCCTTCATGAATATAAAGGCAAAAATCCTCAACAGAATAATAGCAAATCAATTCCAATAATACATAAAGAATATATATATATTACATCACAACCAGGCAGGGTTTATTTCAGGAATGCAAGGCTTGCTTAAAGTTTTATAATCAATCAATATAATTCACCTTACTATAGCTTCATGCACTTCTTTCAAGCCCCACTCACTCCTTCAACCCTGGAAACCACTAATTTCTTCTTTATTTCTATAATTTTCCCCTTTCAAGAATGCTACATAAATGGAATACATATTTTGTGATTGGCTTTTTTCACTCAGCACAATTTTGTGACAATTCATTCAGGTTTTTGTGTGTATCAATAGTTTGCTTCTTCTTATTGCTGAGTAGTATGCCATGGTATGGAGACCACAGTTTGTTTAATTATTCATCCCCTGAAGGACATCTGAGTTGTTCTCAATTTTTGGCTATTACAAATAAAGATGCTATAAATATTTATGTATTTTTTTTTTGATGAAATCAAACTTATCCACTTTGAACTCTTTCCTTAATCTTATATCATTAAGACTTTCTCCTATATTTTCTTCTAAACATTTTATGGTTTTACATTTTACATTTACATGTATGATTTATTTTGAGTTATTCTTTTATATGAGGTGTGAGGTTTAGGTACAGGTTCATATTTTTGCACATGGATATCCAATTGTCTCAGCACTGTTTATTGAAATGACTACTTTTCTTCACTGAAATGCCTTTGTATATTTCCTTTGTAAAATATCAATTGACACTTATGCTCCTAGGAAAATAAAATAGATATACTTTTCCCTATTCCTCCCACTAAGTATTAAAAACTAAAAATCTTGGATATTATATATAAAACAAACAGAAGAAGACTGAAATATGTAAAGAAGAAGACAAATCAGCGAAGGACCTCAGGACCCAAGTAACAGCACAGTGGTAAGTTCCTGGGGTTTTGTTTTGTTTTATGGTCTCAAATATATATCCCAGACTTGCAGCTGAGGAAGCCAGCACCCCGGAAATGCCAATGGGCACAAACAAAAAAGTCCCAATAAAAGCCTGATCCATCTGGAAAAGGATAGCTTAGAAAGACAGAAAATTTTAATAACTTCTCTTCACCAGCCAAACACCACAGAAAAAACTGGATCCCAAAAACACCTATGGCAACAAAGGCTTAGTGGGGCCCCCAGATTTCGAACTTTCCCCTGAATCAAACTGCCCCCTCATAACCCAATGAGATTGTCAGAAAAGGCCAAGTAGGGAGCCAGAATTTTCAACCCCACTGGCAAGTAATGAGCCTTATCTTTCTTCCCACACTCCCTGACCACCCTTTCCATTACTGACTCAAGTGTCAACGGAGATCACATAAGAAGCAGGAAGGCAGGAAAAAGAGAACCAAGAAATGAAGAAAAATCAGAAAACATAAAATAAAATGGAAGAGTTAAATCCTCATACATCAAGAACTACATTAAATATAAATGGTAAAAGTATATCAATTAAAAGACAGAGATTTGCTGAATGGATTAAAAAACATGACCCATCTCTATGCTGTGTACAAGCAACATTTCAAATGTAATGAATGATACAGGCAAATTGAAAGTCAAAGGGTGGAAAAAGATGTATTAATTAAAACAGAAATAGTTATATTAAGATCCTATCAAGCACACTTAAGAGAAAAGAAAATTACCAGAGACAGAGAGGAACATTATATAATGATAAAGGGTCAATCTACCAAGAATACATAGTAAAACTAAACATGCGTGCACCAAAAAATATACAAAATATGTGAAGAAAAAGCTGATAGAACTGAAATAATAGACTAATTTACAATTAAATAAAAAACAAAAATGCAATATATCAAAAATCCATGGGACATAGTTAAAGCAGTGCTAAGAGGAAAAATTATGGCACTAAATGCATACATTAGAAGAGAGGATTCTCAAATCAATAATCTAAGCCTCCAGTTTAAGGATCTACAAACAAACAAACAAACAAACAAACAAACAAACCCAAAGCAGGCATTAGGAAAAAAATAATAACTGAAATTAAAGAAATTGAAAACAGAAAGACAATCAAGTTCCTGGGTAGCCAATGATGACAGGTAGTTAATATCAACTCATCATCAATCTGTCTACTTAGCTGTCCAGTGACTCTTCTCATGAGTGTTAGCATGTGATACAAACATTTTCACACTTTGTCCCTTCCCATATGTCCATCCATATGCCTCGACTCTATACCTTACCTTTTTTTCTCCAATATTCATCTTTCTTACCAGGCTCCTGATAAAATGGCCAGGCCATTGGCTGCAGCCCAGGAATCCACAAAGATTCTCACCTTGAGACACTCCCCCATCACACTAAGTGGATGACCAAGTGTGTGGCTTGCAACTCCAACCTTTTCCCTTTCCAATTTCTTTCAGGGCCACTCTGGAACATGGTCATAGTATTGCTACCATCTCTATTGGTTTGTACCCACAAGTGAACCAATCCATTCATAAACCAAAGCTCAGACTTTTCCTCCTCTTTCAACTGATTATATGGGACTGCTCATATGGCCATAAGTACAAGCAGGAGGAGGGGAGTTAGAATAACTGATGTGGGTGACCCGAGGATTGGACTACCTGCTCACATAGCCTACTTGTGCTGTCTGGTCCCACTTAGGAACCTCCTGCTGGGAAGTCTTCCTTCCCAGATGTGCTATTTTCACTTTATGGCAGTCTGCTGATGGTATTTTGTTTGTCTGTTTGTTTGTTTGTTTGTCTCATGGCCAAGCAATTTGTCTCCACCAGGGCCCCCAAACATGTCAAAACCATCTCTCTAGTGGCATTTAATTTTGTGCTGTGGACAGCATGGCCTTGATTTATAATTCCATTACCGGGTCTATGGCTGGCTTTCCATAAGCTTCATATTACATCTTTTCCCACTAATGATATCTCCAACACCGTAGGGTCTTTCCAAATCATATGACCGAAGCAGCAGGACTGCTTATACCCCAGGCTGGACCTACTGCAGAGCCTTTTCCTGCACTGGGTCCCACTCAAAGTTGGCAACCTTCTGTGTCACCTAACATAAGGGCCTGGTCAATATTTCTAGATGAGGCATGTACTGCCTCTAGAACCAAAGAGGTCTACCATGCATGGGATTCAATTTTTGTGGTAAAGAATTCAGTATGCATGTGGGGTTTCTTTGTTTTGTTTTGATTTATTTGCCTTTATCATGGGCAAACTTCTTTTTGTCTTTTCCTCCTAAGTTTTCAGGTCTACGTAGGCCTTTGATACAATTTAGGGAGAGAGACTGCATCAACAAAAAGCAGAAAAAAATGGTCTAGGCAATAGTTAATTACTACTTAATACTGAGTAGAAAATAATGGGACTTTACTGAGAAACATTTCTAAATTATTTCCAAAGTACTATATCTCTCATTTATTTACTGAAAAAAATAATGTATCTAATAATTAGGGGCTTGGAAAGGAGAAGAATGTTTCCTGTGATCTTTACCTCCAAATTTTCCTAAAATACTCCATATTACAATTTAATTTGCACAAATTTTCTAATTTTCCTTAGAATGAAAAGATGGCTTAAATACCATTAGTTTTAACACCCAAAATAATCATTACTATGTAAATTGTAGATTTTTATGATAAAACAATTGAAAAATTTAGAAAAAGTAAGGAAGCCAAAAACAATTTAAATGGAATCTGAGTTTAATTTAAATCATTTACATCTAAATGAAGGATGAATAAAGTGGTTGTTGCAGACTCATTAATAAAAGGAGAAGTTGGCAATTGTAAATGCCTGCAATTATATTACTATTTAAATTTAAATTTTACCATAAAATTTAAATTTTATGTATAAGATTAATTTAGAAAGATATGGAATAAGCATTAATTCACATTTGAATAAGACTTGCATAACACTTGTGTGCATATGATAATAATATTTAACAAAAATCTGTATTATAACTTGCAAGGAAACACATAATTTATTTAAAATGAAGGTAGTTTTCCTATTCAGTTATGAATTTATAATGAAGATAGTTTTTCTATTCAACTATGAAAGTCCCACTTCCAACAAAACACACCAAAATTAACATATAATTATGATTCAATTGAAAGTTCCATCTTCAAACTCTTCAGAGTCTTCTCTGGTAAACAGATCCAAAGACAGGTTAATCCTAAATAAAAGATGACAAAATTGAATCTTGTTAAGATAAAATGTCATGGTCAATAGTCACTGAAATATTTTAACATTTCTAAGACTGCTAAGCAACAGTTAGCCACTCCCTGTATTTACTGTTTTGATAACTTTTATGTTCTCTAGTTGACCATAAAAAGCTTCTAACGCACTCAATATGTAACTCATTTTTCTTCTCCACTCCAGCTCCTGCCAATAATCTTGATGACTTCAACAGCTCCAGTTACAGAAACTGTGTCACAAAAACACTATATCATAGTCCTTCATCTCCAGGCCGCTTCAAGCCACTCACAAGCAGGATTATCACTTTGGACAATGTCATCACTTGGCACTTCTGCTTTACTTCTAGGTGCGGAAACTCTCAAAATTGTTCCTAGCTGATGTATTTCTATACTCCTAAGTTTTGTACCCCTACACCGTCACCGAACAAGACCATTGCAACCCTTTGAACTGCCAAGCCCCTAATCTCCTATAAGCTTCATTTGTACCCCGCTCATGACTTCTGATTAAGCTCCTAGAATCACTCTTTGAAACTAAGATTCCTCTTCATCCTAGACATCACCAACATTGTGTTCTCAGTCCTCTCCTCCCCCTCCATCCTCACACTGAGGTTTTCATGCACATCTACTGCCACCACTACCTATGACCTTCATGCAGCATAGATTGTACACTAGCTCCAACAGGACACTTCCAGCTGCGCCCTTGGAATTTTCACCTGAATACCTCATTACAGCTAAAGTTCAACACACCAAAATAAAATTCAGTAGCTTTACAAAACCAGCTCTTCTTTTGACTTCCTTCTTTCTTAACTACTCATTTGCAGAACTTAGGATCATCTCTCTTTTCCCCTACAGCAAATCCTTTGTCTCCTCTCCACCCACTCTGCTACTCCCATTTAAGTGCATTTCACTTTCACTTGGACCCTGTCAGAATTCCCAGTTTTTTCACTTCCTGTCTTGCCTCCATTCCAAACCTTTCTACAAAATAACATCAGATTCTTTCTAAAATGCAGATCTGATCAATCCACTGCTTTAAAATGTTGTATACTGATGATGTACAAGGTATTTGCATAGTCTTTCATCGTGTTTCCATAAAATACTTATTAATTACAAAAGGAAAAATAAATTCCCGAAATTTGATCATTGTTGTGTGGTTATATAAAAGATATCTTTGGGGCACCTGGGTGGTTCAGTCATTAAGCATCTGCCTTCGGCTCAGGTCATGATCCCAGGGTCCTGGGATTGAGCCCTGCATCGGGCTCCCTGCTCGGCAGGAAGCCTGCTTCTCCCTCTCCACTCTCCCTGCTTGTGTTGCCTCTCTCACTGTGTCTCTCTCTGTCAAATAAATAAAATCTTTAAAGAAAAAAAAAGATATCTTTGTCCTTAGGATATATACACTAAAGTATTAAGGGATAATATTTATAAATTATATATAAATATAAAAGACATGTATCATATGACCTCACTGATATGAGGAATTCTTAATCTCAGGAAACAAACTGAGTGTTACTGGAGTGGTTGGGGGTGGGAGGGATGGGGTGGCTGGGTGATAGACATTGGGGAGGGTATGTGCTACAGTGAGCGCTGTGAATTGTGCAAGACTGTTGAATCACAGATCTGTACTTCTGAAACAAATAACGCAATATATTTTAAGAAAAAAGAAAAAGAAGAAGATAACAGGAGAGGAAGAAAAGGGGAGTATGTCAGAGGGGGAGACGAACCATGAGAGATGATGGACTCTGAAAAACAAACTGAGGGTTCTAGAGGGGAGGGGGGTAGGGGGATGGGTTAGCCTGGTGATGGGTATTGAGGAGGGCACGTTCTGCATGGAGCACTGGGTGTTATGAACAAACAATGAATCATGGAACACTGCACCAAAAACTAATGATGTACTATATGGTGATTAACATAACAATAAAAAATTAAAAAAAAATTATATATAAATATATAGATATATTTTTAGAGAAAGAGAGAGCTTAGGGAGAGGGCCAGAGGGAGAAGGAGAGAGAGAATCTCAAGCAGACTCCACACTCAGCATGCAGCCTGACACAGGGCTTGATCTCGCCACCCTGCGACCATGACCTGAGCCAAAATTAAGAGTCAGATGCTTAATTGACTAAGCTACCCAGGCACCCCTTAAGGGGTAATATTTTATACACACACATATACACACAGAGAAAGAGAGAAAGTGTCTAAGAATTAGAAAGCAAATGTGACAAGATGTTAAAAATCAGTGAAACTAGGTAAAGGGTGTGCTGGAGTTCTTTGTATTATTCTTGCAACTTTTCTGTACATTTGAAATCATTTAGAATAAAGGGTTAAGAAGATGTTTCTTTACTGCCTACTTAATGGAATACAAATATTACTCACATGAGACCCTTTGAAATATAGTCTCAGTATATTTTTATACCTTTCTTCACAATGACTACCGTAAACAAGGTTTAATCAAACTGTTCATTCCTGAACATTTTCTTGGACTCCATAGGACTTGCTCATGTCCGTGTCTAAAATATACTCCCCTCCCCCCACATCCCCATGTACAAAAGTCTGATTTCTCTTTCCCAACACCCAGCTTACTTTTCTAGTACTTTCCAAACCCCACCAAACTGGATGTAATCTCTCCCTAGAAATTCAACGAACCCAGATCATTAGCAAACCAAGGCCCAAATGAAATGAAAGGAGGAAAGATGATTCACTCGATTCAAAACATGTAATATTTCAAAATAACTGTAGAATCACCTACAGAAATTCAGAGTCCAAAGATAGAAGGAAGGTGTCATTTAAGGGTCATACACACAGTAATTGAAGCTATAAAAATGGGTATGTTGGGGCTCCTGGGTGCCTTAGTCAGTTAGGCGTCAGCCTTTGGCTCAGGTCATGACCCGGGGTCCTGGGATCAAGCCCCACTTCAGGCTCTCTGCTCAGCAGGGAGCCTGCTTCTCCCTCTCCCTCTGCCTGCCGCTCCCCCTGCCTGTGCTCTCTCTCTCACTCTCTTTCTTTCTGTCAAATAAATAAATAAATAAATAAAATTTTTAAATGGGTATGTTATCTCAGAATAAATATGTAAAGAGAGAGCAGAACCACAATTACTCCCAGGGCAGCATTTGTTTTTAAGTGGTAGCAAAAGGGACAAATAAAAAATATACAGAAAATATGGTCAGAAAGGCAGAAAGAGAACCATGTCATAACCTCCAGGACACTAAGAAAGAAGAAAAATTGAAAGTAGTAGGAAGATAATATTAAATGTGACAAGTTCAAAGAGAAAAGGGACCTAGAAGATATAAACAAAGAAACAAACAAACCCACAAAAATCATGGGCCATGGAAAGAGTAGTTTCAATAGCACCGTGAATACGGGGCCCAAATGATGTTTATTAAATTTCAACAAATATTTAATTAGGGCTTACTATGTGCCAAGCACTGGGTTTCAGGAAGGAAACAGGCTGGAATTAGCAATGGGTATACACTAAAGGTTGGAGAAGGTAAGATGTAAAAGGGAAGGAAATAAAGCCTATACTTTATAATTGTTATATAAATGGATTCTTACCAGAAGATGATAAGAAGATTCATCTTGTGTAATTTAAGTCTAGGAACAACATAAAATATACAGAAGATTCAAGTTGGCCTCTAGCACTGTTTTTCCCCTTAATAAATATGTAATAAAAAATAAGAATTATAATACATTTCTAAAACATTATTATTAGTTTTTGTAATCTGGTTTAAAATTGTAATGCAACATAATAAATTACAAGGCACTTGTTTATAACAGGCTATTTCTGGAAAACACAGAATATTATTTTAAGTTGCCAAATAAGCCTTGCAAGATTACTTGACGGTTAGTAATAAATGTCACATGAGAATTGACAAGTTCAAGGTTATGGTCAGAGCAAAATTAGATGTAATCTGTTTATTAAAGTAACTGGATCTGGATTAACACCTAGAACAATGTCCAGGGTTTGTGTGCATTGCTCTGCCTATTCAAACATCCTTTTCACCTAAAAAACCACAGATTTCTTTTTTCCTCCTAATCCCCACTTCTGTCTCATTCTCCTTAATTGAATAAATAGAGTATCACTAATATGAACATTGGCTTATATGTCATTATTGCAAACAATTTATGCTATTATTAATGCAATATTACACAAACAGTAATGAGTTTCCAGTGTAACACTGCTTACAAAATGGCCTTCTATTCTAATTATCTTATGAAAATATTTTTCACAAAACTCAATTCTGCAGATTTACTGACTGTCAAAATAGAAGCTGTTATCAAGTGACTGTACTAAGAACCTATAGAAGTGTTCAGCATGGTAACATGAGTATTATGACAAGTATGTGAAGGAAAGGGAATAACTATTATGATCTATCAATTCATGTGGCATTATTAGTTACATAAATTTTATCCAACTTAATTGTTTGAGAATCCAGAACTTCCTATTACTTTAATAAGTATACTAGATTATATCTAATTTTGCTCTGCCCACAATATCAATTCAATATTGATGCAGCTTTAGAACATGGTTTAATTTATGAGTTGTTTTCCAGGAATGAATTAACGACATCAAGGCCGTAATTCAAGGGCAGTTTTGTTAAATACATTAAATTAGACTGCAGCATCCATGGAAGGAAGTGACTATATGAACTGACACAGAATTTATCATTTTATATTGCAGTTAAAATGTTTTCCTTCATCAATATGGATGAGTTTTGTAATCTGTATTACAAAGCTGGCATTAAAATTCAGATTTAACAGACAAGTGTGTTCCTTTTGCTCAGTAAATTTAGTCAACATTTACCTTCTATGCTCCTCCACTCACACCTACGCCTGTGGTCTAGTCTATAACTCAGTGCTTTAAAATGTTTTGTACTTTTAATTATGATGAACAGTGATAAAATGGTGGCTGCATTTCTATAGTTCTGTACACTGAATGTGACAATTAGGAAAAGTACTAGAATAATGTGACCCAAGGGTGACTAAACGGTTAGGGAAGCCAGTCTTCTTTAATACAATCAAAAATTGTGTTAACTTACTTTCACAAGACAGTTGTTGGCATTTCAGCCGGAATCTAAATTTTTCATTTTCTTCAAGCATTCTAGAAATGACTTTGTACACTCTATTCCATACTGAAATCTTAAAAATATAAGCACAGTTAAGGAACACTGTGGCACAGAGGCAACTGGCAGTGACTCAACCATGCTGCATGTCAACTGATAGCACTATAAAACAATAATAGCACTTAGAGACCTAAAACTTAAATGTAATTGTTTTCCCATAATCAGTGATCTCTTCTGCTAACTTCCTAGCATTTCCTCTCTGTAGTATTTACATTAACTCTCCTGGATGAAGGCAATGTCTATAAAGTCCTACCTAAGTTGTTCCAACACATTCAATTTTGTTTTCAACAGTTATAAAAATAGTGAGTTTCTAGAGATTTTTAATGTATTTTATTCTAGTTAAGAATTAAACATTTCTCCTAGGACATACCAAAGCAAAAATTACCAGACACCATGAATATACTAGAATAGAAAGAGTGAGAGCTATGGAAGCAAACAGATCTTGGCTCGGATTCTGGCTTTGCCACTTAACAGTTGCTTGACGTTGGGCAAGTGTTCTACATCTCATCTAGTAATAACTTCATATACTGGATTATTAGAATTAATGAAAAATATATGTAAATATATGAAATGTATGTAAAGCACATACCCCAGTAAGTGACATATAGTAGTTATAAGTAAACACTGGCTATTGCTCTGTTCTCCTCACCCAAGGGGAATTGGTTCTTGGAAGAAATAATTCTTAGTATAGTGGGAAGATCAGATGCACACTCAAAATACATTTAGGATGAATCACCTTGAATGCTATTTTATACCATGCATAGGTTGTAACTCATACAAACTCAAAGCTTAGAAACAATACAATTTTATGTCTCATTATCAACTAACAGTTTCTTTAAACCAAAGTGTAAAATATATGGTGGAAAACAAATATCTGTAGAGCTAGTGATCTTGAATAAGTTTAAAACACTCAAGTTACCGTGACATTTGGACAACTAGAGGTGAAAATGGTTCAGCAATAAAGGTTCATCCTTGTTAGCTTTCCTTCTACAAACTAAATGTATATCCCTTCTCTTTAAAAGAGCAATATGACACCAGTATAAATACGTTATTCTTTTCTGTTAAATCCATGATTTTCTCTTTATATTACACTATCTATCAAAGTTTGCTATATTCTATGAAACATATATTTTCATGCTTTGAAAAATCTCCCATTACATTTTGATTAAAATGTGTTTATATCTTCAAACACTGGAAGGACTGTTCTCTACAGTTAATAAATATTTCCAAACCCAGTTCCATTTCCGCTAAATTAATTCTATTTTCTCATTTCAGTAAATTAAACTTTCAAAAGATGGAACTATTTTTACTGTTGAGTATCTTCACACATTTGTATTTAGAGAGGTTAATCTAAAATTCAAATATTGCTCATTCTCCTTTATAATATACCTTTTTCTTTTTCTTCATTATTTTGGAAACTTCATTCAAAGGGATGGGGAAATCAAACTTTTTAGCTAAATTCTTCTGGGTTAAACCTAATTTAAAAAAAAAGAGAGTGAAAAGGTAAAAGATCAAGGCCAGCACATATTTTAAATGATTCACTATCCTGATAATAAAGACAATTATAAATGTCTCTTGAGTTGTCTCTGGGGATTTTTACACTTGTTGGTATATTTCTGTTCACTAGATAATACCAGTTTACCAATTAGCTAATACTATGCTGGGGGAGAAAACCAAGAAACTACCTTGGAAATGCCTAGGAAATCTCCTTTCTTTACTTATTTGAAAGGTGAGTACCCAAAGTCAGCAACACCAAATACCAGAAGCCACATCTTGACCCAAAGCATCTCCATAGTCTCCTTTCTTTTCCATTCAACTCCAGACACACATTATGATTTCAACTCTCCCAAATACCTGTGGTTCCTCAAATGCCTCGTTCTTATCCTTCCCAGCCTTTGCACATGCTGTTCTATATGGCTAAAACACTCTGTGTACATGCATGTGTGTACACACACACACACACACACACACACACACACACCTGCCAGGCAAATTTTTACCTGCTCTTCAAGACTCAGCTCACACCATCACCTCCTCTCTACAGTCCCCCACACAGCACTAGCTCCAGGAACACTGAGGTCACATCACTTAGCACACTTTTATATCACATATTTATAATGTGTTTCCTCCACTAGGCTGTGACCTCCCTGAGGGCAATAGCTATATGTGTCTTAGTTATCTTTCTACCCACACTACCAGACAAATAGTAGGTACTAATAAAGGTTTGTCAGAGTGAGTAAGCCTCCTCCCTCTACTCCCCAAACCATGCTGCCTTCCCAAGTATTAACTGTTAGAAGAAAACCCAAGGGCTTGTGTGTCCAAGGACAAAATCATAAAACACTGAGCATGCGTTCCCTAAAAGCCTTTATATTTGTAATCTGCCCACCCGAAAACTTACCCACATTATCCCTGCCCTACCACTACCACTCTATACCTGGCTTTCTTCCCCTCATTCAATATTTAGCTTTCCAGGAACCTTCTCTGATTTCACAAAGCACCCTATGCTCAGTTATCATGAGATTTATCATGTTGTTTACTTGGGGAGTGTGTTTTATTCTTTATTAGAGATCCAGTATCTAATACCATACACATTAGATACGCAGTAAGTGTTCCATTTGCTAGTGAATTCGAGTATGTTCTAAAATGGCATTTCCCAATTTGTGAGAAGCATACCACTGATTCTGGATGGGACACAGACCTAGCACTAAAGAACCTTAAATCACACAGTGAGAAACTCATTCTTTCCCATTATTTTTCAATCTGATGACATCAGGGAGAAAGTATAAGTTTGAAACTAGTATGTTATTAAGACTTCTCTGAGATTTGCTTCTCTCTCTGACTACAGACAACCTTTGTTAGACAAGCTATTTGACTAGAATGTAATAATATTGCTTTGCTTTTATTAGATCGTTTTTAATTAATTTCTATTCGTGGCAAATGGTACAGGTTTGCCACTGAGATAATGATGTAAAGTGTTGTAAAAAGAAATTTAGTTGAGAGGGAAAAATGCACATATTTAAATAAATATATTAAGTAAATGATAGTACAGATTTATATGCAGATATAGCATAGGAAAATAACTCAAGTCTAAGAATCTCTATTCTTCACATACCCATATGTACCTTTCCCTCTAAATGCCTACGCCTTTGGAATACTATACTTGCATCATTCTCAAATATTTTCCATTTGTAAGTCTTACCTAACCTAGACATTACTCCTTGAGGTCAGGATAGGAGCCATCAAGTCTACCTATAATTACTGGGGATCTAAAATATGTCAAGGAGTATAGAGGATGTGAGAAAGAAAAAGACAAAATCATTTCTTCTATTTGTTTTGCATACTTCACTAAGGGTAGCTCCAGTGTATACCAAAGACGTTGTCCCAACTTAATGTTTTCAATCTTTCTCTAACCTTCTTTCTACACACAGTTTCTATACACTCCAAATATACTCCCAGTTCTTCCCTAATCAGTCTCCATCACAGATCCAACCCAGGGCTATGCTCACACAATTTTTCCCACCTGTAATTCCCTCCTAGCTCAGCAACATGTGTGACTCTCATGGAGTTCCACCACCATGAAGCCTTCCCTGATTCCCTCATCCCCAAATTATTCACCACTTCCAAAGCATTTATTTATACTTCCACAAAAGCACTTGTCATCCTCTGTTGTGCATAAATTAAGAATATATCTCCCAAGTTCTGTGAGAATTGATGTATTAGTCTTGCTTGAAATGTTAGAAGAGTTTCCTGATTTGCCTGCCCCTGGATTTCTAAACTCCACTACGTTTTACAGAAACAGCTTACAAAGTATACCTTCCAGAAGTGTACCTGTCTCTGATTGTTCACTCCACCATTCAAAAATCTTCAGTGACTATGCAATGACTGTCTCCAAGGCATTCTGCAATCTGGTCCAAAACTTACTTTTCATTCATTCAACAAATATTTAGTCAGGCCCACTATATACTACTCACTGGGATAATCTCCCCTTTCCTCCAAGCCATCTCTGTTCATGTATTCTATATCAAACACTGTGCTGGACATTCTGCATGCATTCTGTACTTCTCTTAGTCTTTGTAGTGACTTGTTGTGGAGAGAACTATTATCCCCATTTTACATATAAGGAAACGGAGAATCAGAGCAGTTAACTTGGACAATATTACACTACTAATAAATGACAGAGCCAAGATTATGTCTTTCTGACTTCAAAGCCAATGCTCTTGATAATCTCTACCTTCCACTAGCAATTTCTCTATTCATGTCCCTTGATTTCCTACCTTTATGCCTCTCCTTTCCCTAAACTATCAAAGCCTTTCTCAGGTGTCTTTCTTAGAGCATTCAAGTCTACTAGCTTGTATTCATATTATTCATTTAGAAGTTCCTTGACAGCAGAATATTCTGATTCTTCTATGTCAGTAGCACCTAATCTAGTGCCCACAGTGTGGAAGACGTTCAATGTTGTTGAATGGATAAATAATTTACCTACTTCCCCATAGAGTGGCAGGCATAAGTATTTAATAAACTTCCCTTTGATATTAATATTAAATACACCCCAAACTGAGTAAAACTTAAGCACTTTCTGGCTTGCTTTAAATATAAATATATGACTCTATTCCTGGTCTCACAAGCACAGCAAGGGGGCTCTGAAGTTAATGGCTCCATCATCTGCCCAGCTGCCCAGCAAGAAACTTCAGATTTGGCATCAACCCTTCCTTCTGCATCTTTTAGTCAGTCATTGATCCTCTGCTTTCTGTATTGCTGCTGTCTCAGGTCAGACCTTTTATCTTTGCACTGGATGACTATGACTGCCCTCTAACAGGACGCTGGCCTCCAGTCTCTCCCAGCCCAGCTCTGTTCTAGTTCTCCTTCCTCCACATCTGACCATGTCATCCCTACCACAAAGGAGCAGCAAAAATCGCAAAATTTCAAAACCAAACTTCAGGGCAAACTGCATTATTGTCTTTTCCCACCCCAGCAGAGAAGTCAACCAGAGGAAAGCCATCCTAGGTCTGCACGGTGCAAAGTTACAACAGCATAACACAAGTTTCATAATCTCGGCTACCCAGTTACTCCTCACCCACATAGGTGGGGATCTCTAGCACAAATTCAGGCATCCCTTCCATTCTGTCCCCCTCCCCTCTGGGAGCTTCTTCAGCCGCTTCCAGTGTTCTTCGCTTTCAATCCACCATCTTGCTGATGGACTACTATTTGTCCTTTGATTTGTGGCAGTAAAGCAATACAAGCTCTTGTTCAAATCCACTGTATTTTTTTCTGGCTTCTCGCCTAAGCTGTGGAGCTCCTCACCACCACAACCGCTACCACCATCACCACACTCTCTCCTCTTCCTAGAATAAACCTTTTACCCTGTTTCTACTATTCAAAGAAGCTGGAAGCCCAGGGTAAAGTGTCTTCTACTGCCCCTGGATGTTTTGATCCCTGGCAGAGGAGCCAGAAAAAAACAAAACAAAACAAAAACGTGAGTGCCTTTTAACAATGAGGCCATTAGAGGGGCTTGGAGTCCAAAATCATGACCCTGCTTAGGTACCTCTGAAGGCTTCCCGCCACAGCTCATTCTCAGCAGTCAATCTAAGTCACACAGAGTACAATTTCATACATCGAAATTATCAGAGTAAATTTAGTCTGGAAGGATACCAAACAAAATATGTATATATTCCTCGACTTGGGCTTCAGTCTTGCCTGCCTCCAATTCAATCTCCCTTATATAGCATGGCCTAAGGAAATCTAACCCTATCACTTCTCTATCTCTTTTAAATTGATTTATTTGAAAGAGAAAGAGAGGAGGAGGAGGAGAAGCACAGGGAGAGGGACATGCAGACCCTGTGCAGAACACGGAGCCCGATGTGGGGCTCGATCCCACAACCCTGAGATCATGGCCTGGGCTGAAACCAAGAGTCGGTTGGTTAACCAACTGAGCCACCCAGATGCCCCTCACTTTTCTTGTTCAAAAACCTTCAGTTTTGGACTTTCTGAGTCACTGAAGACAATGGGGAATGTAGAGTAGCTGACTTCCCAAAATTTCATGCCAAACAACTTCACGTTTTGAAAATTCTACATAAAACCACACCTTCAGCATTACTTGAAGACAGAGAACACTGAAACTGCAAAATAACTGTTTAAGTAAAATAAGAAAAATCATTCAGTCGCACAATTATCGGGGCTCTGATCCTATATGCTCCAGCCCCACCCCAAGCAGGGCTCTGTGGCCAGCAGGGAAGAGAAGACGGACACTAAAAAAAGTGCCTGCAGGAGAGCTGGAGCAACCAACAGAAAGATTAAACCAACCCTAAATCTGAAAATACTAAAACAAAACCCTACAGATTAGAGCAAAAACTACAGAAAAGGGATTTCAATGGGCAATTTAAAGGGCCAGACACCACATAAAGTACCAAACATGCCATTTACTGGAACAGACTCAGTTTAAAGGGGCAAGCATGATTTAAAGGGACAGTTTTCCAATTGCATGGCTTCCAGGAGAGAAAAAGAACAAAATGGAAGGATCATAAATTAGGTCACACAGAAAACATCAGTAGCATCCATAAAAGTGCAGACCTTATAAACACTCAGATTATAATGCCATAAAACAGGGACGCCTTCGGCTCAGGTCATGATCTCAGGGTCCTAGAATCGAGTTCCACATTGGGCTCCTTGCTCAGCGGGAGCCTGCTTCTCCCTCTGTCTGCTGCTCCCCCTGATTGCTCTCTCTCTCTCTGACAAATAAGTAAATAAAATCTTTTTAAAAAATTATGCAATAAGACAGTTTACTAACAAAAACAAAACAGAAAAGTCCTGGAGATTAAAAAAAAACAAAAACAAAAACAAAACTTGAATCTATTAAGCAACTCTAGAGTGAGAAGGGTAACACAAACTAAAATTACAGAATTTAAAAAAATAGTGACAATGGAAACACTACATATTAGAATCTATGGGATTTAAAGTAGTGGTTAGAAGAAAATGCATTGCACTAAACACTTATCAATAAAAAAGAATAAAAATAAATGAATGAAATGTCCTGCTGAAAAAAAGTATAAAAAGAACAAAGTAAGCCAAAAGAAAGCACATGTAAGGAGATAACAAAGTTTCATCTTTATTATTTATCTTTATTTTTTAATGAGGAAGAGACTAGAAAAACAAGATGTCTCATTAATAAATTGAAATCCTGCTTTTTTTTAAATTAAAACAAACAAAACACTGGCTAACTTGATCAAGAAAAAGGGGGAATACACATACATACAGAAAAAAATGACAATTGGAAAACAACCATTGAAACACAAGACATTTTTTTTTAATTATAAGATACTACTTTGCAGAATTCTATGCAAATAGATTTAGAAACGCAGATGAAATAGAGAATTTCCTAGGGAAATATAGATTACCAAAATTGACCCATCAGAATTAGAAAGCTTAAAAAGAGCAATTTCACAGAAGATATAGAAAAAGTTGTTAAGAAATTATTCCACAAAAAGCACTAGACCCAGATGATTTCACAGAAGAATTCTACCAGGTAGTCCCACTGTTCTATAAATTTTTCCAGAGCACTGAAAAAGAAGGAAAAGTTTGTGATTCCTTGTATGAAGTAAGTGTAACTCTAATACCTAAGCCAGATGAAGAAGTACAAAGAAAGAAAAACTACAGATCACTATCTCTCATGAATACCACTGTAAAATTCTGAAGAAATTATTAGCAAAGTCCAAGCTACTTTAAGAAAATAACATCATAACCAAGTAGGATTTATTGCAGGAATGCAAGGTTGGTTCAATATTAGAAAATCCATTTATATTATATACCATACTAATAAATCTAACAGAAAAATGTGTTTATCTCCATAGGCCTGAGAAAGCCTTTGACAAAATTCAACACTCATTTACAATTTAAAAAAATGAAGAAAATAAAAACTGAGGAATACTTTTTAATATTTTTAATATATATGCCTTTGTCCTAAAGCCAGTACCTTATTTAATGAGGAACACTAGAGGCATTCCCCTGAGGTCAGGAATAAGGCAAGGATGCCCACAATCTCCACTACTATTGAACATTGTACTCGAGGTATTAGTAATGCATGTAGTAAGACAAAACAAATCTACTGCAGGCGTAAGAATGGGTAAAAAAAAAAAAAAGAAATTATCTCTATTTACAAATAACATCACAGTATACCTGGACAATCATTAGTATCAATAATAAAACTTACTCTAATAATAAAAGAATGCAGTGAAGTGCTAGGATTGAAAAGTTAACATACAAAAACCAATACGCTAAGTAAAAGAAGATAATCAAGAAATCTCACATATTTATGAGACAATTTATATGAGATATCCAGAATAAGCAAATCTATGAAGACAGAAAGTTTAGCCTTTGCTTAGTACTGGGGTTAGGGGTAGGGGAGGGCAGTGAGAGGGAATAGTGAGTGTTAATGGGTATAGTGTACAGTACTAATAGGCATAGGTTTTCTTTTGGGGCATTAGAAATGTTCCAAAATTAGAATGAAGGGGAGTAAGTCGGAGGGGCAGATGAACCATGAGAGACAATGGACTCTGAGAAACAAACTGAGGGTTCTAGAGGGGAGGGGGGTGGGGGAATGGGTTAGCCTGGTGATGGGTATTAAAGAGGGCACGTTCTGCGTGGAGCACTGGGTGTTATGCACAAACAATGAATCATGGAACACTACATCAAGAACTAATGATGTCATGTATGGTGATTAACATGACAATAAACAATTAAAAAAAAAAATGTTCCAAAATTGAATGCGGTGATGGTCTCACAACTCTGTGAAAAGCATTGAGTTGTACACTTTTAATAGGTGAGTTGAATGAACTGCAGGTGGAGGGATAAGCCTTCAAAAAAGAAGGAAGACCTCTCCGGGAGATAGAAATGCTCTGTATCTTAATTGTGGTGGTGTGTTACTAACCTCCTCAAAATGTATATAAAATCAATCCTAAATACAGTTGATTTTTTTTAGAGATCAAGAAGTGGGGCTCCTGGGTGGCTCAGTTGGTTGAGCTTCCCAGTCTTGATTTCAGTTCAGGTCATGATCTCAGGGTCCTGAGATCAAGCCCCACCTCAGGCTCCACGCTGAGCACAGAGTCTGCTTCTCCCTCTCCTTCAACTTCTCCCCCTGCTTGTTCTCTCTCTCTCTCTCAAATAAAGATCAAGAAACTTCCTATATACTAACAATAAATAGAGGGGATTATGGAGGAGGAAACCCCATTTACAACAGAAAATCAAACACCTAGGAATCAATTTAGCAAAGATACACGCAAAACCTATAGGAAAATGTCAAATCTAGAACATTCCCAAGAGACACAAAAGCAGACTGAACAAATGTTAAGACCTCCTATTTTTAGAGAGGAAGTGCCTCAACCTGGTAGACGTCAGTTCTCCTTAAGCTAATATAAAAATTCAGTGACTCCTAGGAATACCAACAAGCACGCCTTGGCCCCCCTCATTGTGGGGGACGCAAGGGGCTCCATCCAGAGACCACTCCTGTCAGTCTGACTGACTTTACATGACCGGCACGTGCCTTTCTTTCGGCGCGCTATCCGGGACTCGCGTGAAGCCAGGGAGCCGCGGGCCTCATATTTCGGCCCCGCGCAGGCGGCTGGACTGACAGGAGGTCGAGCCCGGCCGCCCACGGCCCGAGGGGTCCCCCCAGGCCGCAGGCCGCTCGGGGTTACCGCTGGGCTGGCTCCGCCGCAGCTGGGCCGGAAGGCTGACAGGACGCTGCCGGAAGGCCGAGGGCTGAGGCGCCCACCGCCCTGGGACCGAGGCTCCCGCCCACCCACCGCCCCCTAGGCGCCACCTGCTCGCGCCGCCGGCCGGGGACAGCTCCGCGCGCTCGACGCCCGCGCCGGCGGGGAGGCCGCGGGGGCCCGGGACCGAGGGCCGGGGGTCAGCTCCGCGCCGGCCGGAGCCGCCGCCCGCGGCTCCTCGGGGCTGCAGTCGGCCCCGCGCCCGGTGCTCCCGCGGCCCTGAGCCCGGCGGCCGCCGAGCTGCAAGATGCCGCCGCACCGGTGCGAGCCGAAGCGTGTCACGTAGACGAAGCGCGCCAGGTCCCGCTCCTGCTCCCGGCCGGCCGCCGCCATCGCCGCCCTGGTCGCGGAACCGCCACCAAGTTTCCTCAGCGACCCGCGGAACGCACGGCCCGCGCGCGAGGACGCGGGCGGACGGCGAGGACCGGGCGGCGGGGGCGGGGCCGCTGTGCACGTGCGGGGGTGAGGAGCGCGCGCTGCAGCGGGCCCGCGGGGCGGCGCATGTGCAGGTGGGGTGCGCGAGGTAGGCGGGACGCCGGGTGGTCGTGAGTGGTGCGGGGGGAGGACAGCGCCTGGGGCGGACCGCACTGCAGTGAGGCGCGGAGCGCGAAGGGTTTGGTTGGGGCGACGGTGGACCGCTCAGCTGGAACGTGGTGTTAAGGTTTGGGGGTAGGGGGCAGACTATGGGGGCACAGCCCTCTGAAGAAATGAGCTGAACTAAGATGAGGTAGGGGGAAAGGCAGTAGGCCACTGGGCACCCTCCCCGCGGCTGGGTGTGGGGAAGATTTCCGAGTGAGGAGCCGACCCTGGGTTTGACCAATCTGGAGCGTAGGTCAATGAAGTTGGGGACCTGGGGGAGGGGAGAGGAGACAGCACCCTTTGCTGCCAGAGCGTTCCAGCGGGACCTTGGCCTGGTATATGTTGTGCTGGGCCGTGGGCCTGAGGCCAGCGTCTTACACCGACTTGAGGCCCATCGTTGTTCCGCTGCTGCCCAGCTGGATTATTTGGGCAAGCTACTTTTCTTCTCTAAGCTTCCAGTTTCCTCAGAAGTAAATTCAGGATGACTGGGTTGTTAAATCAAAATAAGGCATATTAGGCATCTGGCACATAGAGAGTGTTCCCTTAGACTTAACCTTCATGTCACATTTATTGAGTACATACCCTATGAAGTGCATGTGGAAATCTCTTTACATTTATACTTTGCAGATGGTTTTCCCATAGACCATCCTTTTAAATCCATGCGGCAATTTACAGCAGAGGAACTGAGGCTCCAGAACGAGTGACTTCCCCAAAGTAATAGGCAGCGATAGAGACATATTTTCTTAAGATGAATCTTTTTAATTGAATTATAAATATGTGCAGAGAAGTACACCGATCATCAATATACAGATGGATGAATTTTAACACACTAAATATATCCATGTGATATCCACCCAGGTTAAGAAATGGTGCACTGTAGAAGCACCTCATGTCCTCGCCCAAGCCCAGTCCCTTTGCTTTCTTTCAGATTCAAACAGCATCAGTGAGGTTTGCCCCTTCTGTTTGACTTCCTTCACTCAAGCTATGTTTGTGAGATACAAGTTATTATATGAGTTTGTACATCTGACTCTAACTCTATTTATTCCTCTATTCCACTGTTGATGGACATTTGGTTGTCTCCAGTTTGGGGTCGTTGTGAACAGTGCTGCTAGGAACATTAATATATATCTTTTGTTGAACATGTATTAAAAAGTATATATTTTAGTGTGGAATTGCTGAGGGCATTCATAGGTTCAACTTTAGTAGCTACTGACAAACAGGTACCTGGAGTGCTTGTACAAATTTTCACTTCCGCCAGCAGAGCATGAGAATTCCAGTTGCTCCAAATGTTCAGCATCACTTGGCATTGTCAGTGCTTTTCATTTTAGCCGTTGTGATGGATATGTGTATTAGGGCTTTCCAGAGAATCAGAGCCAATAAAGATGTGGGTGTGTGTGTTTGGGGGGGGGCGGTGTAAAGAGAGAGAGAGGTTTTAAGGAATTGGCTTACATAAATACAGAGGCTGCCAAGTCCAAAATCTTCAGGATAGGCCAGCAGGCTGGAGACCAAGGGAAGAGATGATGCTGCAGTTCAAGTCTGAAGACCATCTGCTGGCACAACTTCCTCTTCTTCAAGAGAGGTCAGTCTTTTTCTATTAAGTCCTTCAAGTGATGATTGGATGACGTTCAACCATACTATGGAGGGTAATCTGCTGTATTCAAAGTCTACCCATCTAAATGTTAATGTCATCAAAAAATACCTTCGCAGAAACATCTACAGTAATGTTTGACCAAACATCTGGGTACTGTAGCCAAGGCAACTTGACACATAAAATTAACGGACACAGTGTGGTATTGCTTTCTTGTAATTTGCATTTTCCTGATGACTTAGGAAGTTGGGCTCATTGGCTATTCTCCCTCCACCCCCTCCCCCACTCTGCTCTCTCTCTCTTGCTTGCTCTCTCTCAAGTAAATAAATAAAATATTTAAAAATTAAATTCTCTTGTCTATTTCTATATGGGGTTTTCATGCTGTTCTCAATCATTACGAGGAGTTTTTTATATATTCTGTATATTAGCTATTTGTTAGCTGTATGTATTGCAAATTTTTTCCTCATCTGACTCACCTTTTTTCCTGAGACCCCACTACACATGTTAAATCTTTTTACCCTGCTCCGTATATCCGTTTTGCTCTTTTCTGTGGTTTCTGTCCTTGTTTCTCTCGATGCTTCTGTCTGGTTATTTTCTACTCATCTGTAGACCGGTCCCCTGACCTTCTTTTCAGTACTATCTAATCTGCTCTCCTCAGGTGTCCCACCTTAAAGTCTAGGGCATTTACTAGGGCCTCCCTGGGTGATCCTGAACACTAGGCTGCCACTCATAAACTGGGCAGCATCTGGTGGGGGAAAGCTATGGTGTAGAGTCACCTTGGTGCTTTTCTTGTCCTTGGAATCTTGACCCCTTGAGGTCCTCTCACCTCAGCCCAAGCTCTCCAATCCTTTTGGACAGATTTATTTTTCCTCTTTAATCCAGCATTTGATGATTTTCTTGGCAGGAGAGACAATGGATCTGACACAAACTAGTGCCCCCTGGGGCAGATGCAGGGAACAGAGAAGACCAAGGCGACTGTACCTCATGAGCGTATTTTGGCCTACCCCCATGGAACAAACACAGATTTCACTCTCACTGCCCCTGTCCCCTGGGGCCCACCCAGTGCTCTACTAGTAGTCGGGGGGGTGGCCCCTGACGGGACAACCCGTGGGATGTCAGGAGAGCCTGGCAGATGAAAGGAGTTCACAAAGCCAGCACCTTCCCAGGGTTCAGATCTCAGCCAAGGACCCTCCTGAGAGCAGCCACCCTGGGTCCCTCTCTCCCTGCCCCCAGTCTCTTCCTTCATGGAAGTCTGGAAGTATCTAATTTAGTGGCTTGCTCCTTGATTGTCACACCAAAACCCCTATAATTGCTACATGAAAGCAAGGACCTTGACCCTTTTGTTCCCACAACATGTCCCCAGGCACTTAACACAGTGCCTGACATACACAGGCATTCCAGACTCATGTGCTGTACCTATAAAGAAAGAAGTAAATGACTAGACACATTAGAAGAAGCCAGGAACAGAAGGAAGTTGCTCAGCTAACATCATCCACCAGGTGGCAGTCACGGCTCCCATATAAAAAAGAGTCTCCCTTTTTTTTTCCCCACCCTTTAAAAAAGAGACCACTCAATTTTTATTTTTACCAAGAGTTAGTAGCCTGAATTCAAACCACGACTCTTTCATTTGAGCTTTTTGAAAATAACACTTGCGGAAAATGCATTTCCAATCCCTATGCCCTGTGGGGTGAGTGGCCCTGGCTGCCGGGGCGGGAGCGGGGGTGGGGGGGTTGTGTTCAGGTAGCGCACTGCATAGAAAGACCAGGAACAATTGTAGAAGATGTCATCTCGGCCCACAAAAGAGATGATTGGCTCGTCCCTCCCTCACCCCTCATCAAACAGCTGCAGGAGCTGAGAGAAAAACCAACGGATGCATATTCCTAGTCATGAATTTCATTTGGCCAGCCGTAGGCATGGGGACATATGGCTCTCCAAGGAGGCAGCTGCAGATGACTGTGGAAAAGGGCCTTCCCACCTCATCTGTGTCTGAAATGCTCTTCCTTCGCTCTCCCCTGGTTCTGACAAGTCCTTCCTGCAGCTTCCACCATGTTCCTGGGAGTATAAAGGGTGGGGGACCTGGAATGGTCCCTGCTGCTAAGCCAGCCCCAACTTTCAAAATGCTAAGCCCAGGGCTTCTTGAGAAAGAAAGGGGCCCAGGCCAATTCCATTTCAGGGGGAAGGAAGCATGAGGGAAAGTACATTTTTTAACATGAAGAAATTCTGATATATTTAAAAATGCTTAAATTAAACAAATAAAGCTTTAACTCCCGAAATACAACATAACAGAATTAAGTGTTTCTCAGAAACTATAGGTATTCCTTTTTAAAACTGGATTCTTTATGTGTTACAGGCAGAGGATGTGATAATGGTACCCAAGCATAAATGTGTATGATGGTTCAGGTTCTATCCTGTCAGCGAATCTCTATGGCCATTGTTTAATCTCAAGATAATGTCGACTGACTCCATTTTTTGGCCTTTTGTGAATGAGAGAACCTTGGGCCCCAGGGGACCTAGCTCAACACCTGAGTTTGTTGTGACTGAATGGATGGGAGGACCCTGCCCTGTGGGGAATACAGAGAAATTTCTCTAGACCTGGTCCCAGGGAAACTGAGCATTCCTTCCCTCCCCTGCTGCCTCCCCTCCACCAACTCAACACACTCTCTCACACATACACATGTGTGTACACACGCCTCGGCCCCTGGTTATTAAGCCCATTTCTAAGATTAATTAAGTTGTCTGTGTCCCCCCATCTATCTCATCTTCCTTCCATACGACCCCTCTGAATTAAAATAATGCGTAATCAGAATTAGATCCTGCTCAAGGCGTCTAAGTGCCACTCATAACTTGTTAAAGCGGGATCTCTCGTGCCCTTTCAAACAAGCAAAGAATTTCAATGAGACCTCCGAGGACAGGGAAGGGAATGGGGTAAAAATTTCCCTTTGCAAGCGATATCTTCCTTTCGAAGCTTCTGTGTATCTAGGTGGGATTAGAACTGCCTTGTTTCCTCCTGGTTCCACAACGGTTTTGCTTTTGCCAAAATGTTCCAAGGGAGTAGGATTAGTACTACACGGTAAATTGTGTTTCCTCCAAAAATAGCACAGCAGGTGGGATTTACCAAAACCCAAGTCATTCTCCTGTATCTGTCCCTCCAACCTGTAGCCCTAACGTGCCCACCTCTCTCTGTTCTGCTATCACCCTGGCCCACGCTACCGGCGTCTACCAACATCCACTGTCCTCACCCCCAAACACACTGCCGTCCCTCCTAAATTGTTCTTCTGCTCCCACGCTTGCTCCCCTACAGCCTCTTCTCCATGCCATCACCAGAGTGAGCCTAAATCAGTTCCTGTCCTTCCCCTGCAGCTACTCTAGTGGCTCTCCATCTAATTTAAAATAAAACCCAAAACCTCTACAGATCTACCGTGGCTAATAGTCCTCTGCCTTCTCTGGCCCTTTGGCCTCTCTGAGCTCATGTCATGACCTCTTCCTCCTGGCACTGTGTCCAGATGCACTGCTCTTCCTTTCCTAAATATGCCAAGCTTGGTCCTGCCTCGGGATTCCTGCATGGGCTGTTCCCTCTGCCCAAAGTACTTTTCCCTCAGATTTCACCATAGCTTGTTTTTCTCATTATTCAGGGGTCGGCTTAAATCTCACCTGTCAGAAATGCCTAAACCTCCAATTAAAGTAGCCCCACTTCTAGTCTCGCCAAATTATCCAGTTTTATTTTCCTCATAACACTCAGAACATTTTCTTATGTCTGTGCTTTCTTGTTGATTATCTGATTTCCCCTTCCGAATGTAAATGCCAACAGGACAGAGACTTCGATGGCTTTGCCCACACAATATCCCCAGAGCCTAGAATAGTACAGACACTTGGATGAATGATTGAACGAACAAGGAAACCCCTCGTTGTAATTCTCCTTTGCAGATTTCCACCTTTGGCTAACAGAGAGCAAGTTCACAATTCAGATGAGTGGTTCTGTGCATAATAAGAATGTGTTATCTTTGTCAGGGGCTATCTCCTGAGAATCTCCCAGCTACTCCCTATGTTGAGAATGGGCATCACATTTCACCAGGGCTCAAAAGCTGAAATGACTCACCCAAATCACACACACACACACACACACACACTTACTTGAGGTCTCAAATCCAGGTCGTTGTTTCCGGGATGTTAATGCCAAGAGGACAGAGACTTTACCTGTCCTGTCCCCACAGTATCGTCAGGATAAATAATGTGCAGATATTTGCTGGAGAAATGAGTGGATAAATGAATGAGCAAACTCCTGGAGAGAAATCTCGCTCTGGAACTAAGGCACATTCTAAATAACAAGATTCCAGCCTCTCATCCTATCTGGCTGGTCTGCTCTGGCCTCGGGAGGATGTTCCTCCCCTCCTGGTCCCTGGGTCCTGGGTTCCAGCAGCTTCCAGCTCAGGAGGTGCACCCACAACCCAGTTCGGGTCTGCTCTCTCAGTCACTACGTTCACCCTGTCCTTGGTACTCCAAGGTTTAAAAATCCAAGGCTTTCCTCAGGGACTGAGTTCTTGCTTCTCCGTGTGGTCTGAGAAGCGGCAGCCCTGGGTTCACCTGAGAGCTTGTTAGAAAGGCAGAGTCTCAGGGGGCGCCTGGGTGGCTCAGTCGGTTAAGCGACTGCTTTCGGCTCAGGTCATGATCCCGGGGTCCTGGGATCGAGCCCCGCATCGGGCTCCTTGCTCTGCGGGGAGCCTGCTTCTCCCTCTCCTCCCCACTTGTGCTGTCTCTCACTATCTCTGTCTCTCTCTCTCTCAAATAAATAAATAAAATCTAAAAAGAAAAAAATTTAAGAAAGGCAGAGTCTCAGGCCCCCAGCAGTGGTGAATCCGAACCTGCATTGGAACAATATCCCCAGATGAACCTGGTGCCCATGAGCACTGCGGGGCTCTGAGCTACCTTTATCTGGCATTCCGATCTCTATTTTACTTGTGAAATACCTGAGCCTTGGGGCCCTGTTAGCTGTCAGGCACCCCCTTCTGAGGCACAGATCCTTTAGTGGCTGTTTTGAGAGCAAGTCTAGGAAAAAGAACTAATGTCCGGATCCTGTGAGTGACTTGTCCAGTAAACATTTATTAAGCACTTACGATGCGCAAGGCACATGACTGGTCCTGAGGATACAAATATGCCTAAGACAATGTTTATCTCCCCCACCCAGAAAAACCAGGTAAACAAATTATATATAATGCTAATCACACATTGTAAGAAGTACTAGTCAGAAGGAGTGCTTCTGATGACACAGTGTGATGGGGGGGTGGCGGGGTGCTTTAGAAAGAATGACCCAGGAAGTTATTCTCAGAGGTGATGTCTGAGCTAAGTCCTGCAGGGCCAAAGGGGAGTTGAGCTGAAGCCTGAAGTCGGGGAGCCTGAAGTCGGGGAGACAGGGCAGTGGGGCGGGCAGAGAATTTCTCCCTGAGGAAACAACCGGGGTGGGGGTGAGGAGAAGACCCTGCCCCAGGGGAGGGGCCTTGTATCAGAGGAATGGATTGAGGGCCACAGTGTGGCTGGAGTGCCCAGTGGAGAGGAGCTAGAGATGGAGGCCGGGACCAGAGGCCACAGGGCCTATGGACTTGAGAAAACAGATGCAGATTTATCTCCAGGGCTGTGGGATGCCACTGGAGGGTTTGGCAAAGCCAGATTTGTGTTCCACTCCAGCTAAGGAGTGGCAAGAGGAGAAGGCACAGCACAGTGGGGGTGGGGGGGAGGCGGATGGAGGAGTGGCCACGTGACAGCAAGGAGGCCCTGCTGAGGCAGGGCAGGTCACAGGGCATTCCCCTGACTTGGTTCTCGCCCCAGTCCTGGGAGGTGGGTATCACTGTCTCCTCTGTACAGAGACAGTGAGTGTACTATCTCAGGGAGAGAGGGGAGGGGACGTCCCCAAGGTAGTTGTGGCTCGCAGTGGCCCAATCTGGGACAACAAAGGTGATGATGACAGTCTTGAATGTGTACTGGGTAAGCGCTGTTTTGTTTTGTTTTTTTAAGATTTTATTTATTTCTTTGACAGACAGACACAGAGAGAGAGGGAACACGAGCAGGGGGAGTGGGAGAGGGAGAAACAGGCCCTCCACTGAGCAGGGAGCCCCACTTGGGACTCGATCCCAGGACCCTGAGATCATGACCTGAGCCGAAGGCAGACGCTTAATGACTGAGCCACCCAGGCGCCCCAGGGTAAGTCCTTTTTTTTCCCCGATTGTCTCACTGAAGCCTTACCTCAACCCGATGATGGAGATATTATTTTCTGCCCCTTTTCACTGGTGAGACAACCAATATTCAGAGGTTACCTAACGTGGCCAAATTCACTCACCCAGAGATGGCAATGGGACAGAAATCCTGGGGTCTCACCCCAGAACTATGTCCCTAACCCCAGGGACCCCTGACTTCAAAATCCATGTCACCTCTACTACCTCGCGCCATGCCCGGGTCCACCTTTGCCTACGTTTTGCCATTTATAAAGGCAGAGGGGAAATAACCGAGAAACTAAAAGTCAGATTTCCTCGAAGGCAGTGTAACTCAATTGTCAGCTGACAGACTCCAGGCCGAATCTCTAGCTCCTGCCTTTGTCTTCCTGCTTCTTTCCCTAAAGAGAAAGAATCTCGGCTCATCGGCAGCTCTCCAGAGCTGAAACTCACCAGGGGTCCAGGGCACAGTCCCTGGGAGTTGGTGTTCACGCTGGCAGCCCAGACTCGGGGACCTCCGCCGCAGTGTATGGTTTCCCACTGGGGGAGGAATCCTGTTCCCAGCGTGCGAAGGAGACCACAAGGACAAGGCGCAGCCAGGGCAGACACTCGGCCTGGAGCCTCCACACTTCCTCCGTCACCATGGCAACTCTGGCAGGCTGGATGGGGCAGAGCCCAGAGAAGACGCGGAAGGGAAATGATGGAGGATGGCGGCGGCAGAGGGCTCCTGCCAGCCACACACACGGTCACCCTGCCACCCACTCCTGCCTCCAACCCAGCCCGGGGACCGGACCGGCACTTTGTTAAGTGTACAGATAATAACAGCAACAAGAATCATTAGGATGCTAATAGTAATAGTTAACATACACCCAGGGCACTAACTGCTGTCAGAAACAGATTAAGACATGCACAGACCCCGCTTTGGAAGGCCATGGAGCTGTGCTCTCCATATTAACTCAAAGGGGAAAGTACTAGAAAATAAGTATAATGAAAGCCAAGAAAGATTCCGATTTTCTGCCATCATGGGCGACTACTGCCGTCATTGCAAAAATATCCTCATTGGAAGAGAGAGATGGTGTGGAAGGCTGTGGCCCCAGCCGCTGGCTCTGTGTGTGGAGGGAGGTGCTACTGACTTCTGACACGAAGCTGCATTTGATGAACTGAGTTCCACTCCCCTTCTCCTGTCCTCCCCCTTCCCCTACTGTCCACCCTTACCCACCCTTGTTCCCCGATCCTGGGACACCCCTCAGGGAGGGCTGCTGATTCTGACTTAAGTAGGACACCTTAGGGGACCAAATCGGCGTCCCCATTTGTATCTCTTCCAATTTTAGAATGTGGTGTTTGGTCTTTGTTAGATTTGAATTCTTCGGGTGGCAAAGAAAAAGGAAGTTGCTGACGACTGTATTTGGCTGTGGCCTTAATGTCTCCCTCAGAAGGGCGTTTTGCTGCAAATCTATGTTCAAACATTCTAAGTTGGTTCTTCCAGGCTCTACAGCATCACATCTGTTCAGGAACAGCTGTTCAGGCTGCAGCAATGATCAAAGCTCGGCATTCCAGAGTTCCAGGGCTCTAAAAATGGCAAACACTTCTCTTTTTCTTTTTAAGTATATACGTATATTTAATATATAATTTAAATATATATATATAAAATCAGGAAATATATATATATTCTCTGCAAAAATCTATTTTAATAATTCTGACATCTCAGTCCAAAAGCAAAATATGCAAGTGCTCTTTTAAAATTCACCAGGAAAATTCATCAGTATGAAAGCCTCTCCCTGCTCTTTTGGATTTCAGGACTATTTTTGCGAGATTACAGAGACTTTGCAGGGCAGATGCGTGAGGGATGCATGAGGGAAGGCTTGATTTCTATGTATAGAACGTGTTCAATTATAGTTCTATAGAAAGAAATAAAACCCTTTCTCCTGGGGGGATTTTCCTTGAATCTAAAAAAAAAAAAAAAAAAAAAAATTGGATGTATAGATATATATAATATGTATGTAAATCTGTCAGTCTATCTGCCTACCTACCTACTTATCCACCCACCCATTCGTCCATCCATACACCCACCCACCCATCTATCCATCCACCCAGCCATCCATCCGTCTAGCTAGTTAGATATCCTTTCTTGGCACCCATGTGATTCGGTTGGTTGCGCCACTTCTTAGTTCTCTCAATTTAGGAGATGATATAACTACCACAAAAATCACAGTATTGTTAAAGACATCCTCGTCAGACAAAATAAAGAGAAATAACTTTTCAATGCACTTGTAAAATGGTATCCTTTCAGTATAACTTCTTGGTGAAATTTTAATGAAACTCCTCTTCAGCTGGTTGGAAACTCAAAAGGGGCAAGGTGAAACAGGACCTAGTATTTGTGTGCCTGGATTTGAATCCCGGTTTTGCGGATTAGTTAACCTTTCGGAACATTAGCCACCTAAAAGTGACCGCACTAACAGTACCTATCGCATGAAGTTGTGGGACGTTGAAAAGAGGAAACACCTCTCGAGAGCAAGATGCCTGGCACTTGGAAAGCATGGCATCCCTACCAGTTGTCGTTGTAATTATTGTTGTTCTTCTCACTCCCAGAACTGCTTGTGGTTCTGGGATTTGGGGGTTCGTAGTACTACAGAAAACAGTCCTTTTTATTTGTTTCCTACCCCAGATTGATCTTTCACTGGTGGTCAAAGAGAAAAGATATGCATTAAGAAGTTTTCAAAGTGAATAGAAATGACACTTAACTCCCTTGCCCCATCTCCTGGAATGAACGGTACACCAAGTCTGGCCACTGAACCACAGACACACACTTAAGGGAAGCCAGTAGGCAGACAAGAACCATAGAGGTAGCCAGAGCCATCCAGGCTTGATGACAGAAGAGCTTCCATCTGGCCTTCTTACCCAGTTTCCACTACCCAACTCCATGACCTTGAGTGAATCCCTCAAGCAAGAGTCAATTCTTCAGGGGCAAGTAGCCTCATGTTAGGACTCACAGTCAAAACTCCCATTCTCTCCTGCAACTTTTGTTTCATCTTCCTGTCTCTATACTTTTGAACATGATACCTAGCACCCAGATTCATTTTAAGAATGAAGCTTCTGTTTGGGGCGCCTGGGTGGCTCAGTCGTTAAGCGTCTGCCTTTGGCTGGGGTCATGATCCCAGGGTCCTGGGATCAAGCCCCGCGTCCGGCTCCCTGCTCAGCGGGAAGCCTGCTTCTCCCTCTCCCACTCCCCCTGCTTGTGTTCCTACTCTCGCTGTGTCTCTGTCAAATAAATAAAATCTGAAAAAAAAATGAAGCTTCTGTTTGTTTTTTTTAAGATTTTATTTATTTGACAGAGACAGACACAGTGAGAGAGGGAACACAAGCAGGGGGAGTGGGAGAGGGAGAAGCAGGCTCACCGCCTGAGCAGGGAGCCCGATGCGGGGCCCGACCCCAGGACCCTGGGATCGTGACCTGACAACTGAGCCACCCAGGCGCCCCTGAAGCTTCTGTTTTAAAAGCAAATGCAAGGGGTGCCTGGGTGGCTCAGTCAGTTAAGCATCTGCCTTAGGCTCTGGTCAGAATCTCAGGATCCTGGGATGGAGCCCTGCCTCAGGCTCCCTGCTCAGTGGGGAGTCTGCTTCTCCCTCTCCCTCTGCCCCTCCCCCTGCTTGGCTGGCTCTCTCGCTCTTTCTCAAATAAAAAAAAAAAAAAAGCAAATACCAGCTGAAAAAAAATATCCTGTCTATTGCTATTCCCCTGGCAGTGAGGTTTACAGGGAAAAAATGTGGGATTTGGTAGATGGGGATTGAATCCAACCTTTACCACATACTGGCTGCGTAACCTTGCAAGTCACCCAACTTTTCCTGGAGATAGTTCTGTATTCTGTTCAGTACCTCACATGGGTGCGAACTATGCTAATGTATGTAAGTGCCTGACCTACCAAGGTGGTCAGCAATTAGTGGTTTTGCTCTCAGAACCATTCCATCATTGCTGAGTTAGGAGAGCCTAGAGTCACCTGATAGACCAGCCCATTCCACACCCCCGCCCCCGCCCCCCCACTCCCCACCCTTGTGGCAGGTCTTTGAAATCAAATCTTCATTAAACACACAAGGGCTGCTTCACTTTTCCCTCAACCATGAGAGGTGAAGGATGCCTCCTTTCATTCAAATAAGGAGGCTCAGGTCTGTACTGGACCCTGCCTAAAACCTTTTATGAAGTTTCGCAGATTTTTATTACCACCAGTTCTCATCCTGGGTAACTCATTTCAGAACAAACTTTAAATGCCCTGTGTTGCCCTTACTGGGTTCTGCAGCGGGGTGGGGGTGGGAGGGTCGTTCCTGGGTCTGTTTGGTTCTTTTCTCTCTTGTGGTGTTGGAGGGGGGGTGAGAGATGAGTTGAAAATAATCTCTTTAAAATGGTGACATTTGCTTAATCACATTGACATTTTTATGGTATCAAAGCCCTGCTTACTGAAATAGAACTCCAGTGAAAAGGATAAAGAAAGCTCAAGCTTAGCTTTTGGCATTTGTATTCACTGATTCACCACCCTCCACCCCCATCTACCCACCAGCAGTTTTTCTCTGACACTTAATCAGATTATACCCAATAGAAAACACTGGTGACTTGCGCATGCACTGGATTTGGACGCCACTGTTCATTTTTAACTTCCCTGAGACAAACTGTACTTTTCCACCTCTGGTGACCACACTGAATCACAATATGACACTTTTTCCAGCCAGTCAACAATGACACCGAATTTGACTAGAAAAAGATTCGAACTTAAAATATCCCAACAAGATTCAGGCATGCCAAAACAAAATGTTCTTTAATAAGAGAGACTGCATTGGTACTGCTGAAGAGTTCATAGTAGGGCACAAATGCTCATTTTCCAAATTCTTAAGAGTTTATTCAAAGCCTGCGGTCCCTATTCTCAGAGCATCGGCAGGGGTGCAGGGGGACATTTTCCAAGGGGGGAAATGATATAAATGATCAGAAAGATAGCATGTCATGAATGGCAGATTCAAACAAGCGGCTTGTCTGAAGTAGTACCTGGGATGGCCCTCATGAGAAGTACGGGCCAGGGAGTGGCATCGTCAAAACAGCTTTACAAGGTGGTGATGGTTCATTCTGCAAAGCAATTTCTCTCTTTTGGAACTGGGAGTAGAGGGAGGGGAATTAAGGGAGCTGAACTGCAAATGGTGCAGGGGTTAGAAGCAAGGCAACTATGTCAAAACCCCGTAAAGTTAAATGTGGACAAGGACAACAGCCCTGGGTATGACTAGGGAGGGACAGGAGCAAGAGCCCTTGCAGAACAAAAGAAAACCAAAGTGAGATTCTTCGACTTCCTCATACCAGTAAACATACCAAAATGTACAGCAACGTATCCCAAGCATGTCCCGTGGGATCCCATGTTCTCTGTAATCAGAGACTATAGGCAAAGTAATTTGGTGGTGGGGGGAGAGACACTTGAAACAAACAAAGATAGATTTCTTCACTGTACAACTTCTCAAAGCCTTAACAAGCTAGCTGCATATTTTGATTTTCTACAAAACAGGGTACCTTATTTTCTAAGCTTATTTAATGACAGAACTTTAAATTTTTTTTGTCTGTTTCTTGTAGAGAGGATGACCTTAGTGATCTGAAGATCACAATTTGTGAAATAAATATTAAGAGTTTCTTAAGTCTATCATTCTGTCATTACATACTTCAGAAAAAGAATTACCCTTTAAATGTTTTTATTTCATCGATATCTTCACAGTTCTTTAATTTTTAAAATCAGGAATTTACTTTCCCCATGACTTCTGACCAAACATTAGGGGAGTATTTATCAAACTTTAAAAAAAAAAAAAAATTCCTAAGAAGATTATTTTCCTTTTGAACTGGGTATGGATACAAAACCATTACCAAAAGAGGTTATGAAATAACTTAATTGTTAATAGTGGTTAAGAATGGGGTAGAGAACTTTCCTTTTTGGGTGAGTTTGGGTGAACTACCAGTGAATAAGGAAACACAGCCTAGATGGCCTCTCACACCCTTTCCAGATTCACTGTTCTGTGATTTAAAACACCAAAGTACTGCACCTACGTATTATTTCAAGATTCAGTTGTTACATCACTTATAGTTGATATGCACTTGCCTAAAATAAAGCCCTAAAATAAAAAAACACAATCTACTCATGTTTGTTTTTTTTCTCTTCACGTGCCTAAACCAACCCAGAATGCCAAGGGATGTTGTAGAAAGTGGCAACCAAACGCCACCCACATCTCCGATGTCCCCGGGGCTTCCTTAGGGACCCTTCACTGAACTCTGAACAGGAGTTTTAGCTATCGTCAGCCAAACTTTCTGTGACCCGGTATTCCTGGGAGAGCCCATGTGCTGCTGGTTCAGCCCCTCACGCGCCCCCTACAGTTCACAGAGCTGCATATTGGGAAAAAAAAATTTAGAAGCAAAAGACCTCTACGGTCCATTTGTCTCAGGACGAGAATTGCTTCTTCTGGGCTTAAGAATACTATACTCAAGGTGAGAAAGAGCAGAAATTAAATTTGACAAAACAGAATATCCTCCGTGTCATACTTTATGTCGTAATAAAGCCTTAAGTTAAAGGTTTGAAAATGCAGTTTAAAATGTAAATACTGGGCGCCTGGGTGGCTCAGTTGGTTAGGCGACTGCCTTCGGCTCGGGTCATGATCCCGGAGTCCCGGGATCGAGTCGCACATAGGGCTCCCTGCTCGGCGGGGAGTCTGCTTCTCCCTTTGACCCTCCCCTCCTCATGCTCTCTCTCTCTCTCTCTCATTCTCACTCTCAAATAAATGAATAAAATCTTAAAAAAAAGAATTAAAATGTAAATACTAATACATCACAGTACTCGGTAGTCCACATGATTAATGGGCCAGATCAAAGACAGTACTTTCAATTCACATGCTATAGAGATTATTATCCCTGAGGCCGTCTCCTATGATGTTAGGATCTCGGAAGGAACTGGGGGTTGAAAGTCAAGACTTGTTGGCCATGATCCTCTTGTACGGTGGCCAAAAATCAAGGCTCTTCGTTGGCAAAGACCCCCAAACTAAACTTCCCAGATAGTGACCTTCTCTGTGAAGACACATGTTCCCTTACTTTTGTTGGACATTTGGCCTTAAGCAGTTGACTTGGCCTTAAGCTCGGATCCTGACTGAGGCCTCACACACATACTGAAGGCAAAAAGAAAAAAAAAAAAAAAAGGACTCCGCAGGGCAGTATGCGAACAAATAGTGCAGATCAAAGACAACAACCCATCGATACTTATAAACTTACATAAGCAATGCACACTTGCCACTATAGTACCCGTATGACTGGACATCTTTTCGTATCAGTTTGTCCTGCCTTGACCCAAGAGTATATACCTCATACCTTTTTAATGATCCATTCCTAATCATGGAAGCATAATCTATTTATGTCCACAATAAATAAGTATATTAAAAGAAAGCTGAGTTAAAAGTTTTATTCATTCAACATCTCACATTACAAATATTTAAAAATTATATGCATACTGGTATAAATAGTCATTTGCAAACTATTTAATAACATTAATTTTCCACTAGCACTTCAACAAATGAACTCTTTTAAAAAAGGAACTGTGTTATATAACTTAAGAGTAGAACATACAAAAATAGGAACTTAACGTGAAAATGACTTTAATAAAAAATGAATTACCCTTATTCAAAATGCTATAATAAATACTACAACCTCCCCATACACAGTAAAAACTATATGGAAATTCAGCCAAGTAGTACAATTAACTGACATACTTAAATAACTTTTCCTTCTGATAATATGAGCAATACACTGGAAAAAAAAACATTAGGGATTAGTAAAAACTAGACACCCACTTGCTAAAAGTTTCACTTCCAAAAAATATAACAAAAATCTGATGAAAATTATAAAAACTAATTATACTTTAAATTTTAAAAATATAAAAAATAAAACAGTTGAATACAATATTGTCCCAATTCTTACAATGCTATCAATCACAGTAGCTTTAAAATAAGATAATAAAATAAAGCAAATGACCAAAACCTCTTTTATTCCATTTTTAAAAATAATCTCAAATTTACATTAGTAGAAAGATTGATTTCTGATTCTTTTCTTTAGAAACACCAGCAAGAAAGAGGATTACTCTTAACAGTAGAAAATGACATTTTTAAATGTCTGCAATTAAAAACAAAGAATTACACTGCAAAGATCTTTCAAAAGTTTGAAATAAGTATTGCACATAACTTGAAGTTAACTTGCCACAATTCATCACATTCAAGTTTTAAATCACCTTTTAACAGAAGATTCAACTCTTCAAAACAAAAGGGGTGAATTATCAAGTCTTTCCAACAGCACTCTCATAAAATGCTAAATTCATTCACTGCAAGTTTTATTTTGCATTCTGCAGAGGTCTGTGTATGGAGAAGTATATATATTATACCAAAGCGTGGGGCCCGAAGGGGAAGGGAGAGGGTTCCTTTACATAGAAAATAATCAGAAACACTTTATTTTACATTGCAAAAATAACCATGTAATTACTCTGTAACTACATTGTAAGTACATGGCCAGTGCCATGCTAGTGCGCTAGAACTACATGCTTGGTAAATTGAAGTGATACCCTAAAATCTGTAAACTAATTACATGTTAATTATGTTTTGAGTTACATGGTAACTCCCAACTACAATCCCATGTAATCTGAAGGACATGTAATCAATAAAGTTCAGAGTAATAGATAATAATTGTTTATGCCCTGTAAATTGAAGTGTAACCAAATAATCTGTAAACACGCTTGTCACACAATCACAAGTAAATATTAGTAGAATAACAATTTCTTACATTAGTCATGCATACTAACATTACACACCTGTCCCACGGCAGGCTATTTTTTTTTCTTTATCTATAATTAAAAGAGCAGACATCTCTGAATCGAACACTTAACATCAATTTATTAATATTAAAAATGGCTAAACATTCACCAAGAATGTCTGCGTTATGAATAATTTTAAAAACTTAGTAAGAAGCTGTAGACAATTTTGTTATTTTAAATTTCTACCCTATGCTTATGCATTTAATTTTTTTTTCTTTTTAGGAACTACAGTGTTATCTGTCATTTTCATGCGAATTTTCTTCATTAATTTGTGACTTTACATAAACTATTTCTTAAGTTATAGGTACACCAATAGCTGGTGCTGGGGAAGGATGTTTAAGCAACATGCTTTCTCTTCTCTGCAGACTCTAAAATAGCATTGCCAGTGCACAACATTCATAATTTAAAATGTATGCAGAGCACTGAAATGTATAAAAAGCAGAATATAAGAAAATAAAATTTATTAAAATTATTTATATTAAAAAATGAAGTATATGAAGATCTCTCAGTAATAAAAGTACAAAAAGCTACTCTTTGCAATATGAAAAATTGAGGTATTGCATAAAGAGATATCCCGTCAGTGAAAAGTGTGCCTAAAAATGTTCACTGTTGGAAAAACAAGATATACAAAAGTAGTGCATAACAAATATACATTATGTGCATGACAAAATAAGTTAGCTACAAAAACACTGTACCGAAATTCAGCAGGTCATGTACAAAGGGAAAAATTATTCAAAGCTAGTTCTCAAACAGTGTTATTTCTTGTTAACTCATCACACCTGTTTACTGAGTAGGAACAGCACAATAGCACACCCCAAGCCACCTACAAGCATTTAAAAGAATAAAAAGAGGCAAATGAACATTTTGATTAGAATTATGTAGTTCAGGAGAAAAGAAAAAAAAGTCCCTGACCAGCTACACAAGAGCACCCTCCATTCGCATGACTGCTTTCAATATTTGTAGGGAATTCTTTAAAAGCAGCTCCCTTTCTGTGTTTGACCATTAGACAGCATATGCCTCCATTTTGACCTTTGGAACTTAACAGGTATATAGTTCATTAAAGCCTGTATTAAAAATAAAGGACTGCTTTTCCTAACGATAATCAGTAGGGGTCATCAGCCAGGTGGTTCCACCTTAGTGCTGGGGCAAGTCTTTGGTTTTGAAGGATCCAAGATGGTACTGTTAGGTAGCACAACTAGCAAGATTGCCATTAGATTTTTTTTTTTCTTAATGTTTTGCACACTGGTAATAATCCTTTTAATGGTGGGTAGGGCATTTGATAAGAGAATGTCAATTAAAATAAGTTACTTCCATGACCAGGGCTTCAAGAGACTATTTTAAATTTACTCCTGAAGCATACTGTTCAACACATAATAACGCCTTTCAAAGCTAGAATTTTATTTATAATAAAGCATGCATTACTTGATGAAGTTGGCACTTCAAACACTGACTATGTCCCATGCTAAGTTCTGAAATGGTAATGTTATTTTATTTTATAGGAAGAGTAAGATAAACATACGTACCTTTGCACAGATTTACACAGTTACTTAGTTCAACAGTGCAAAACACTTTGCAACTACTTAACTTTTTTTTTAACTTTTTTTTTTTCATTTTCTATGTTACAACTAAATTACAGGATACCCAAAGTAACTTTAAATCTAAAAGTAAGCCAATCAACAGCCAATTTGTATATTGGTTTTGTTTTCCAGTTTTGGCTACAATTGTACTATAACACAAAATCAAAAACGATATCCTTGAGGTATCTCTAGGTCCGTTCTGTTCTGTCTTGTTTTTGAACGTCAAAATGGAGCAAAGGCTGACACCTGATGAGTGTTAGTAAATTAGGATAGAGAGTTTATACATAACATCAAAAATAAAATTTATACATTTGTTCTTCAGGAGAGGAAATGCTAGTTTTCCCACCAGTTGTCATTAATTCTAGCTTTGGTAGGTTTCCTGGGGCTGTGACCAGATAAGGAAGTTTAAAAAGAAGTAAGTGCACTCCCCTCAGTAGTAAATTTACCCAATTTTTACATTCTAGTTTTAAAAATGGTTGAAGAGAAAATAAACCTAGCTCTGCCTACTTATTTTTTGTCTGATGTAGTAGGAACTCTGAGGCGTCATGAAATTCTATTCGGCCTCTAAACCCTTACAATTTTTGTTCTAATGCTGCTTCAATCTTGCTCATGCATTTGTGTTTGCTTTAACATGCTCTTTCCTGTTAATAATTGTTAACTTCCTCCACTGCTGTGAAATGAATAAAAAAGGGGGGAGGGGAAAAAAGAGAGGCAAAAAAGAAAGAGAGAAAGGAAAAGGCAAAAGCACTTCTCTGGGGGAAAAACTGTGTCAGGACAGACTGATAGTGTTCTTGGTGCGTGGTTAATTTTCATAAAAGTATTCTTATATGTTATATTATTAACAATAATTTACTTAAAAACCCAAAATACTCTATTGTTTCATTTCTCTTTTAATATTTCTCTTTCTCCTCTAAGAAAATGTTACAGGAAGTTTGGATCCTCTTGGTCTCCAGCAAAACAAGAGAACAAAACTTCCACGCAACATGATGGCAATATGAAAAAGGAGTTCTTACATATTGTTTCCAGTGACACAAGAATCTACAAAACGCCTATATTATAGGTCATTCTTTGCATTATACTATTGTTAAGTTACGGGCTGCTACAAAAGGACATGCCGGCGTGAAGAGGTTGAGGAAGGGGTCAGAATTAACAGAAGAGTGCACTTATTCTGAGGCCTGAAAACGAGCACTGTAGTTACCCTTTAGTTCCAGCGGAATGAAATATGTCGCGGACGGTCACCGCCTTCCTTCACCAGGGGCTTGTGGAATTCCCTGCCAGCACGAGAATGAATAGCAGCCCAGCAATATTCACAGTAATACTGCAGACAGGTAACATTAGCACAGAAAAATGGAGCAAATTTTCCCCCACAACGGGCCCCCTGACATTCATCACACAGCTGATCATCCAAGACATATGGCTTAACTTCCACCTGCAATTAAAAAGAAAAGAAATGGGTTCATGTTTTTTCATGAATGGCCCAGGCAACTCTGACTACGGTGCGTACGTTTCCATCCACTGTCTGAGTGAATCTATGCCAGGGTGCCCAAAAACAAGGGTCAGTAACTCTTTCATTGGAATTAAGAGAATCCATCTTCTAAGAACCTGGGAAGGTTTTTACACCCATCATCTTACATTTCTGTCTTATGAAAAAGCCACTTTTCAAAGGAAAATGCGATTCTACCAGAAATCACAAAGGGAAGCCAACTGTTTAGAACATTATGAGATTAAACCCACAGAAGAGTATTTATAGGCCCAGATCATCACTTATTTAGTGGATCTGGATTTTTGTCATATGTGGAATTATAATGTAAACAAACCAATTAAGGGCTTCCCAGTTCCACAAAACAGCGCTTCAATATTCACATCAGAGGGAAGATGCGTGGCTTCTGCGTCATGAGCTTCTAAGTTGTAATAAAGCCTGGGTCAGGGTTTCTATTTACAGTGTACACATCTTGGGTTATAACCACAAATTCAGAACTCTGAGAAAACAAGATTCAGCCACAGTCCTCACAACCTAAAACCTTGCTTTGTTCTTTGTCAGTAAGAATGGCTGACTTCAGTCTAAAAGTCAGAGGTGAATTTATAAAACTGGGTCTGTTCCAGTGTTCAATAGGCCAACCTGTCATTTGGGTCTCTCAAGCACTAAAAATAATCTGGCTATTAATTCACCAGTGAGAAAAGAGTAGGTTACTTTTACCCCTGGAGAGATTCATGGTTAAATTCCCCTATACCAGGCTATCACTACCACTGGTGCTATCTAGTTCTGACAAGGAATCCTGACAAGGGTTAGCTGTGAACAAGACGAGGGACATGAAGACAGGAAGAGCAGACAAAACTAGAGCATCAGCCTTCTGGGCCTGAGGCCATTCCATAACATCTACCGAGTGGCAAGAACACGGGTCAAAGATTTGATCGCAGAGGAACGCAAATGAAGTCTGCATTTCCAATGACTAACCTTACACCTCTGACACCTTTGTTGGGATGAAGCAGCGAGGCAGAGGACCCTGCTTACACGGATGTAGGTATTTTTTAGTGTGAATAAAAAACAAGTGGGCTTGTTAATGTATACTGCAACTTGTCTTGCCTTCTTCCTCTGTGTTTATAATAGAAGCTATACCTTTCTTTTTATAGATTCACAATATAGTATGATATCCACTATAATCTTATATTTTATACTGACATTGAAGTAGTATACACATGAAATGAAACATAAGCAGTAAGTGTAAACCACTACTGACTTGATAGTTTCTACATAATGAATTGAGAACAGCACAATACAATCAATCAATAAGGACTTTTTTGAGCACAATGCCTCAGAGTGTTGATATCTAAGTCAGTCCTAATGAAAGTGCCAGTCTCCCATGAAATAAGGAGCTGACACCAGAATATAAATCAACGCATTGCTTCTTTCATCAAGAGAGTCTTTCTACGAGGGGGAAAAAAAAACAAGTCAGCTGAACTAAACATTATGCTTACTAATGTAGCTGATTCACATTCTGGTGTAAATTCCTATCTCACCACAAGCTAGTAACCATTGGCTGCTGGCAGTCGATACCCAGGCCACACTTTGAGTAGTATCAGTGGTATAAGACACACTTATATCTATCAGAACATAAACTCCTGAGGACAGGGACTTCTTGTCCTAGAGGCTAAAACGTTGGTCGAATGCATGAAACACAAAGATAAGAAATAAATCTGTGAATGCAAAGAAATAAGATGGACAACGGAACACAGAGTTTCAAATACAGTACCTTAGAAAACAGAGGAGAACACTATCTCTGAGGTTTTCTCCATCTTTTTAATTGGGAAGCTAAACCAACAAAGAGGAATTTAAAGTGCTGAAAATAATGCTAATTACTACCTAATTTCAGGTGGTAGAATACACTACAAATAAAAAGATTATGACTTCTACTTAATTTGTTACAATGAAATATTGCCAAGATATGCAGTCCTACAAGTGAATTTATTCAGTCATTTGTTACACAGTACACTGGAAAAATAGGGCTTACTGAGGTATTCATGATCAAAAAAAAAAAGGTCAGGAGATCTCAAGGGCATTGATGTTTGTACTTGATATAATGATATTTACTGAATGATTGACTAACTGAATAAATGAATGAACGGAGGCGATAGCTTAGGAGATTAAATTGCCCCGAGGAAATTGATACAGCGTTCTGGTTAGGCTACTCAAAACACGAAGGGATAGAAAAAATTCGTAGGAATCCTTAGATGTATTACAAAGCATACATCTAATTGGTCCTAGAGGCATAACTGTCAGCTGCCAATTTTACTGTCATATAAAATCCCCCCATTCCAATCTTGGTAATGACACACTGAGAGGGCCATTTCTAGAACTTTCCAGAACATAATCTACGACTTACCCGTTTATCTATCTCTCCATGCTGCAGCTGAACAAAGCGGGCACTGATAGCAGCTATGTAACTCTGTTGATTAGAGAAGGCAACTCGCCCAGCTCCTTTTGGGTATTTCAGCTCAGGGTCGGTATCAATGCCAGCATAGCACACACCTCCGTACAGACGATCCATTATCATGGCAAGCTCCACTAAATGAAAAAGGAGCAAAGAGGGTATGTGAAATCAGGAAAATCCATCTAGTTCACCAAAGGTTTCATCTAAAGCAGTTCATCTGTATTCTGAGCTCATATCCTTATAATAATTACTAAATCAATCATTAATCTTTAATCTTTTAAGTAAGGGCAGGTGCTCTGCTGGGTGCTTCATGTATGTTCTCTTTTAATCTTCACAAACAACCCTAGGAAGTAGGTAGTAATTTCCTGGGGAAATCGAGGCACAGATGGTTAAGTGATAGTGCTGGGCTTGGCACCCTGGTCTGTCTGCTTCTATACCATGTTGACACCATATATTTACAGTTAATAATGTATTGCTTAATATAAACAATCATGTGAACACTAGAAAATTGATTGGCAGACTTTGTGTGGAGGTCCTTCCACATTATCATCATCAAATCCTTGTTACCTTTCCCTACAGTCTAGCTATTCACCAATTTTTTATATAAAAACCTGAAATAATGAATGTATCATGTTCTCCATGAAATGTTTCAATTCTGAAACAGCATTCTTGTTCATTTTATGTTTTTCTTCCTCACTTACACCAATAAACCTCATTTTACTTGAAGTTGGGGATGAAATTTCTCCTGTAAGTACTACTCTTAAAAATATGATGCACTGCTGAGAACCCTACTATATTTCGGAGCTCAGTAGATACCTGGTAAGCAAATGCGGGCATAGGAAACAAACCCTGAAATTCTTGACATACAATCTACTCTCGAAGGGTTTTTCCAGATGATGATGAGAATGATGCTCACTAACACCACACACAGCACTTGGCACCACTTTTTCCCACTTAATCCTCAGAACAATTCTATATGAAGCAGATACACTTATTACTCCATTTGACTGATGAGGAAATTGAAAATGAGGGAAAATAAATTGTCCAACATCATTCTACTATTAACTGGGAGCAGAGCACATGAATTCAAAATCAGATACTTTGACTCTAAAACTCTCGCTCTTGGACATTAACTCAAATGCTCCTGGAGAATTTTCCTAAAAACCTTTATAAGGTATTTCTTATGCTGAAGGGTAAATGGGGTATTTCTGTTTGTTTCATCATACCAGCTCGTAATGGTCGAGGAACACCACCAACAAATATAGTTTTTCGTGGGTCAAGAGGCTGTGAACCATCCATCACAAAGTCACTGTCACTGAGATTCCAAGGCCGAATCTGTACCTAGAGAGCAGACAAACCGAAATGTCTCATTTTTAATGCAGACAATTTATGAGAAAATAAGTTAAAAATTATTGCAGAGTATTTTAAGAGAAACAATAATCCACATCATTATAAATCAATAAAGCTGTAAAATTAGAAGACTTACATATAGCATAGCCCAACCCTTCATTTCATTTTTAAGAGTAAACCAAATGATTTTTTAAGTGAACCATTTTTAAGTGAACCAAAGTGGAAAGTTCAATTTTTATTATCTATTATAAGCTAAATCACTAACATTTCCTTAATTACTGGTAAGTCAATCAGCTATTTCTCAAATTATTTGGGCTTCTATCCTCCCCAACCCCCCAATATCCACATCATGTAAGTTAGTACAGTATTTGATGTTGATCAGAATACAGTGCTAAGTAAACTAGGATTGTGTGTCCAATCCTACAAACACAAACTACTCCTGATCCTAACAAATCTGTTGCGTTATTTCAAAAAGCATTTCCAAGTAAAAATGTATATATTTGCAGCAAACTTATGATAAAACACTTCAATGTGGGGCGCCTGGGTGGCTCAGTTGGTTAAGCAACTGCCTTCAGCTCAGGTCATGATCCTGGAGTCCCGGGATCGAGTCCCACATTGGGCTCCCTGCTCAGCAGGGAGTCTGCTTCTTGCTCTGACCCTCTTCCCTCTCGTGCTCTCTTTCTCTCTCTCTCAAATAAATAAATAAAATCTAAAAAAAAAAAAAAAAAAACACTTCAATGTGTCCACTGCTTTAGTCAACTAAGAATCGTGTACCTTATTTTTATTGTTTGCATTTATTAATTGTTAGAAATGCCCACACCAAAGGCTATGGATGGGTTCATAGTAGGATATTCCTAATATGCACATCAACAAAGTCCTAAGCCAGAGGTCCCAAATTCAAATACCTATGGGGACTGCAAGGGAACATAAGTCAAGTATAAAGAATTTAGGCCATGGGAATTCTGGGAAAAGTGTTCCGGACTTAGGCAATCCCAAGATACCAAGAGGAGCTCCATTAAAATGCTATTGCTTGAGCTGAACCCATAGGCACCTCCATTCTGAACTGTACCCCATTACTAGATCTGGCTGAGTGATAATAAATTGTTAATTTGCCAGATTCGTCCAAATAGGCCAGTTGCTACTATTCCTAAAGACTAAATTTTATGATATAAACTTTTTCAAAAAGAAAAAACAGTAGGCCATGCACATTTCTGTATATACATAATTCATTTTACTTTGGGAGAGTACCATGTGCAAAAAGTTAAGGATCGTATTGGGCAAAATCTTGAACAAAGAGAGGAAGGAGACAGACAAATATCTATTTGTGATTTTTGAGTTCTATTATTCAGAGGAAATTCAGCTACTTTATCTTTATCAAATGCATTATCAAGTTAAATCTTTTAATGGTAAAGACTTACCACTATTTTAATTAACAAAAAAATTCAATGTCAAAATAATGTGTGTAAATAATATAGAATGTCAACATTATGAGGTTGGCAACAACAGTAGTTTGTAAGTGGATAACAAACATCAATTAACAGATACATCAAGATGTCTGTGGGTTTTCAAACAAAGCAGATATGAAGGCAAAAACAAGAAGCTATTTTCATGTTAGACAGCACTCACTGGTTTATCTTTGATAGTGGGACTTGACACACACAGGTAGAGTTTTCCATCTTCTTCAATACATGCATCAATCAGAGCCTGAACAGAGCTTTCATCTTGAAAGAGCAGGAATGCATAGCCTGATAAAAAGGAAAAAAAAAAAAAAAAAGACTTATTTGTTCCCTAAATTTTTTTTTTAATTCTTCAACAGAAAGGAAGTATAAGCTGAAACTAAGGAAGGGAAAAAGAGTAAAAAAAAAAAAATTAAGAAAACTTAAATCTTCCTACGCAAAGTCTGATAGTATCAACATTAAGTTCAGTTTGTTATCTTGAAACATCTTTTAAAGTAAAATTAAATTTGCACTGAAAGTACGTATTAGGTATAAATTTAAAGATGCATTTGGGAAAATATAAGTTTAACAATGGAAAATCTTATAGCAAAGGTAAACTTTTATGAAAAGGCTAAACATTAAACAATATAAGGATACACTGTACACGTATATTGAATCTTGAGAATTACCTTTAGGAGGAAAATAGGATTTGCTCTCTGCCTTATGAGGCCAATCCACAATCAAAGGGCCAAAGCGACGAAAACTAGCTGTGATCTCATCTAATGAACAACAAAGCAAAGCAAAACAAGTAAATGTAAATATTTCTATAATCATTTTGGGGAAGTAGTTTAGAAAAAAAGAGTTTCAAATCTACTATTTACAAGAACAATACAAAGAACTCCTGTAGCCCCTTCATCTAGATTCCCCCAACTGTTACTATTTTACACATTTGCCTTCCACTTCTTCCTTCTTTCTATCTCTATGTATGCATGAATCAACCTATCTACCTACCTACCTTTTTTTTTCCTAACGTGATGCTCTATAACCCAGAAATACAACCACTGGCACCTGCTCAAAGCAAGGTCATTTCCTCATGTACTACCATGTAACCTTCCCAATCAGGAAATCAATATTCATACAATATTACTCCCCAATTCACAGACTCCATCCAAATTTCAAACTATCCCAATAGTATCTCTTTTCCCCTTTCTGATCCAGAATCCTATCCAGAACACACGATACACTTAGATGTTCTGTCCCTATAGGGTATCTGTATTCTTCACTTTTGGAACAGCTTCTCATTCTTTCCTGTCTTTTACATCTTTGACAGTCCTAGAAGTATAGAGGCCATTTGTTCTGTAAGATGACTCCCAGCCCGTACCATTTCCTCATGACCAGACTCATGAGTAGACAACAGGAAAATAAATTTCCAAAGAACTTCTGGAAAGAGTAGGTAAGCATGTATAGATAAGACCTGGGAGGAGGGCAGGACAGAGGAAAAGAAGAGATGGGGGATGTGTTCAAATTCCAAGCCGGCAGAACTGTTTTCCTCTCCTCCAGACTGTGAAAACAGTACAGTCTGCTCTGCTATGCTGCCTGTTTCTGCAGTACCATTTAGCTCATGAAGACAGACTGGTGAAGAGAGGAATGAAATCACTATAATCTGGAAGTTGTACTGGTTCGCAAATGATTGTTCCTGGGCAAGGTGAGCTAGCATACTGGTAGTAGAATTATAACCTTCACCAGGAAGAGAAAAAGCCCCTCACTTGTCTGATATGCAGGCAGGAGCCCTCCTACTCTCTTATAAGGAAATAAAAAAAGAGCACAGCAACCAGGGCTCTCTTGCTAGAGAGGCACACTCCCAACCTTGCAGGGCTCTCATCTCCTGGGAGTGTGCACTTTCTCAGGTGCTCAGAGGTCTGATTACATCTGCGCTGCCTCCAAGCCTGCAAGCCAGCATTTCTGCTCTGTTGGTTTTGTGCATTTTCAGTATTCCTTGAGGCAGCTTCTAACTACATTGAGCTACTTGCCTGAATTGTCCAAGTTATTTTCAAGGTATTAATTCTCTTTTTGTTAGTGCTTCCGGCACAAAGGTCATTGGGTTCTGAATTATTTGCTTCCCTATTTCCCCAGAAACCTTATAATCTTTAGTGTATAATTCTACAGAACACACTATTCTCAGGAATACATATTTTACATTATAGTAGAAAGGTCTGTCTACTTAAATTGCTACTGATTTATCAACATGCTTGATAATTATCATAATTCCCATTAATTTTGCTCAGTTTAAACCATCTCCTTTGCCAGACTAGTCATATTTATCTGTGCTCCTAAGAATTTTAGAAATTGCACATTTAAGATTGCTCAGTAATTTTCCAAAAAGATATAGACTATCTGGGCCAGAAGGAGTTTATTCCAGGCAAGGTCAGATAAAATTCACTCTTTGCTCTCTTTTTGTATGTAAGCAAATAATTCATTCATTAAACACCATCTGGGCTAAAGACTTGACTTTCAAGGGCCAAAAAAACAAGAATCCACAATACTAAGGAAAATGAGAATTCCAGGTAAAGAAAAGAGCAGGCCACACCCAGGAGCTTATTAGAGAGGCCAATATTGTGACCACATGGTCAGCCCAGGATGAACACTTTGGAAAGCTAGGTCCTCTGAGAGCGGGATCAAGACTGATTCAGTCTAGCCTGAAATCCCAACACAGCTTCCACCCAAGACAATTTTTCATAGATTAAACAAAACAAAACAAAAGAGAACTGTGTTTATTTCAATCTTTGGCGTTTTGAAAACTTTGTCTCAACCTTCCAAAAGATTGCCCATCTTAAGGAAAATGAAGTGACTCAATATATTTAATCTCAGTCTAAACTGGAAGTTATTAAAACCTTACTATTAGACCTTATAGAGTTTTAGAGAAAACGATTCTATTCTCCATAACATTAATTGGTTTATTGCCATTTCCATTTAGGAAACCAGGACAAAAGAGATTAGGGAAACAACCACCACCACCACCACCACCACTAAGGATATATGGTTGCTATATGGTCTGCTACTTGAGTTTTAGTCTGAACTTGAACTAGGGTCACTTAGGCCCACAGATGCAGAAAATATTGAACAACTAATCCTCTAAACCTTTGGCTGGCTCCTAAGGCAGATCTCAGCTCAAATATCACTTCCTTTAAAGAGTATTTCCTTGGGGCACCTGGGTGGCTCACCTGAATGAATTATTTGCTTACATACAAAAAGAGAGCAAAGAGTGAATGTCACTAGTTAAACATCCAACTCTTGATATCAGCTCAGGTCTTGATCTCAGGGTTATGAGTTCAAGCCCTGCATTGGGCTCCACACTTGGCATGGAGCCTACTTAAAAATAAATAAATAAATTAATTAATTAATTAAATAAAAAGAAACAAGAGGCTTTCCTAAACCACCTAAGAAGATACCCTGAATCATATCACAAAACAGTACAATATTATGCTATTTTCTTTTCAATACTTACTCTCTGATATTTTCTTGCATGATTACACACTTTTTATCTGCCTTTCCCTACTAGAATTGAAACTCTATGCACACAAAGACTTTCTATCTTGGTTATACTGTAAACAAACCTAAGAACAGTGTGTGACTTTTAAAAAGCCTGTAAATATTTGGCAAGTGAAAAAATACTCAGAAAATGATAAAACTCTTAAGATTCCCTTTCTTGTGGTACAACTTTAGGGCGTATTTTTCCAAAATTCATCCTTAATCTAAGATTTCAAATTTTTAATTAACTACATTTCTGGAGCAGGTAGGAAACAAACTGGAAAACATATCTGGCCAAGGCACCACACACAGACAAAAATGCAGTAAGCACTATGTTTGCCCACAACAGAACCCCTGAGATGGGTTTCCCAACGAGAGGTACTCTTTTCATTTAGTCTAATCACTTGCTTCAGCTGGTTCCCGAAGTCCTGCGCCCCTTCTGTTGTAAACTAATCTTATATGCCAGGATAGAAAGACAGGACAAGAGAACAATGCAATCAAAACTGAATACCTGGAGCCAGATAAGATTGTTAGAATAACAGCAACCACTATCTATGAGTTAGCTACTATGTGCCACAGTCCAGGCACTGTACAATTAGCAGTTCTTTGTAAATATACCTTCATCGATGTCAGGAGGTAATCCGCCCACAAACACCTTGCGAGAATATCGTTCCACTCTTTCTCCATTCTGGTGAGTGAAGCAGTGAGGTGAACCCAGGCCACTATGAAGAGGTTGATCCCCACGGCCATCATCCAAGAATCCATCTTCCATTGGAAACAGTGAAGACTGACCTGGAATAGAAAGCAGGAAAAAAAGCTAACAACAAATGTTCCTTGCCATTGCTGATCTTACACAAGAAACAAGGAAAACAGCAGATTCAATAAAATGGCTTTTATTTTTCTCACTGAATAGCGAATCACTTAGATATGCTCTTGAATTCCCATCACTTTGAAGTCTTAGTGGAGTCAGAGAGAAAGTACACGGTTAAATAGAAGGCTGCTCAACTATCCCCCTGGGATCCAGAAACTTCAGTGAGGTGAAACGGAAGTACAGGAGGAGGGAGCACTCTTTTGAAAGCTGTTGGCAGTAGACTGCATTGCCTTGGCAGGGCCCCAGGGCCACAGGCAGCCTAGACATGTACACTAAGGATTAGATTCGACTATCAGATGCTAGATCACTTAAATTTTTTTAAAACACAAAATAATATAGCCTACCCAATTTCCTCTAAGACTGTCCTTAAAATGAACAAGTCCATTTTTAAAGTGAGCACTCATCTTGGTTTACCTTAATGGGATATAATCAAAACCCATTGATGGCTGTTATCCAACTTCACTGCCTAGTATTAAAGAATTTAAGATTTTTAGGCATGCTAAAGATTTATTTTTTTTTTAGTTGAGTAATTAGCAGCTGCCACTAGAGCTATCTAATTCTAAAAAGTCATCATGAAGTTTGCTGTTTGAAAATCCTATCATACAGAATATATAAGCAGAAAAGACCAGAGATGCCAATGTGGTTAATATTATTCCCGTGTTTACCGGACAACAAAATATGAACTTTGGAAATCATAAGCAAAACACGGAGCTACAAAAAGCAGAATCTTTCAAGCACTGTTTCGTCACTTGTCAGGCTGGCCAATTTACTTCTAGGTACTACATAAGGAGTTTGTTAATGGATCCGATAGAAATGTAGGTTCAGTGCTCTTCCTTTACTGAAACATTCCAATGTCTTTGTTGCCACACTTGTCTTCCTTGCAGCTTTCCTAACTAAACCCAAGTAATAGTATATTTATTATGAATTTACCCTACAAAACTCTAGTTATATAATGAAGATAAAAAAGGACTATAAAATTGGAGGTTTTTTCCTAAATAATTTTTAAAAGTCACTTACATTCGAAAGTTGAGCTATTTGACTATCTAATTTACTTGCTTGTAGAAAGGCAAAGCTATGACAGGCGGCAAAAATAAGGTTTATTCAGGCACCTCTAGGAAATGATTCTTTAAAATTCTCTAAAATTTCTAGAGCTTTTTCCCCCAATGTTTGAAATTTACAGGAGTAGTCACTTATTTAGCTAATCTCATTTTAAACCAAATGTATTAGGCTAACCTAGTAGAAAAAAATAGACATAAGGTATTCAAGTATAACTGAGCTTCCAATATAATCAAGTCACACTATATTTTCCTTTTTAAAGATCCTTAATTTTTTTCTTCCAAGAAATTCCTTTCAGAAAAGAAAAAGGTGAAATAAATCTGCAGATATAAGTAAGTTGAGTTTATAATACAGGACATTACTGATTCGAATCCAGATCCTACCATTCTGACTCCTTCAAATTAGAAAGTCTATAACCTTAACTATGACATACAAAGTATGTATGGATCAAAGCTTTGTCGCATTTCCCCCTCCCCACCTTCCTCACAAGGGTAAGAAATTGAGCAAACTTAGGTCCTCTCCAAATACAACTGGTACGTTCAAAAGTTAGAAACAATAATGTTACCTCTCCTTCGCCCATATGTCCTTGCTGCATGTCAAATGAGAAAAAAAAAACAACCTTTCAAACATTGTCAAAAGAATCAACTGTGATTTCATCTACCAGCTTTTGAACCTGAAAAAAAAAATTGGCTATGTTCCTCATTTCCTAGTAAATGTCTCAAAAACAAGGAATTTGGATGGTGAGAGGTCAATTTAATGCACGCTTTTTTTTTTTTTTTTAAGTTCTTCAAGGACACTGTAAAGCTGTACTGAATTTTACTTGTGGTAAGATAAGTAGTTGGCTGTAACTGTCATGTCACTCCGGATCCAGACTAGTACGACACTCAGGTAATATGTAACATGATCTAAACCAAGTCCTACCACACTGATCTTAAATGCTCCCAAAATTCCCTGCTAACTAGCAATTCAGTAAATATTTCAATATTTAATTCATGACTTTTTCACCAGTACAGGATAAACAGCAATTTTACACCATGGCTTTATGATTAATCCCTAATAAAGAAAATCATAACAAATGAAATCTTTAGGCAACTTATAAATTTCCTTTTAGCCAAAGGAAGTTTCTTGTCCCTTGTCAAATTTTCCACCATGTCCTAAATGCTGAAAAGTATAAGGTCTGGCATTTTATTGCCAAGTAGGTTACAGCTAAGAAAAAAAAGAAAAGAAAAGAAAAGAAAAGAATATAATATAATATAATATGTATTTCCCTGAATACCTGGGAAATGGTAGTATAAACTTTAAATCAAGACACTTTTGAGAAAATGTCTTCCCTGAAACAAAACTGGCACTTATAAGCCCAGCTTGTCCAATTACCTTAATCCTATTCAACAAACATTGCTTAAATGCCTGTCTTGCTAGGGACTATGGATAAACAGCACATGGCCCTGACTACAACGGAACTAGCAACCTTAAATGCCAGACAGCCACGTAAGCAAGTAATGACAATGCAGCATACCTATTTTTATTGCTATTGTAGTTATGTGTTAGGTACAAGAACAGAGGAGGAGAAGCAAATGGCTCCGATTAAAGAATCAGAGAGAGGGGTGTGGCATTTGAGGAGGAGATGGGATAGCATTTGAGACCTTAAGGAAAAAACAGAGAAAGGGCATTGCAGGCCTGGCAACACAGCAAATAGGGTTGCTATAATGTTCAGGGAAAGATGCCTAGAACAGAAGCATACGGAACAAGCGAGAGCTTGACTAGAGAGAAGTGTTCAAATAGGAAGCTGGGAAAGATTCCTGAGTTAGAAGGTGTAGCACCTTTAAGAAGTCATTATACAGACTGGTCAGGGTTTTCATTCTTAGCCCACTACATAAATGCTCAATATGTATAACTCAGTTATAACTGAGTTGTAACTTGGAAGTACCATGTGCATATTTTCCAAAATGAAATTGTCTTATGCCAAAATACATTTCTTCCATTACTAGATACACTGAATTTCACCAAAGTACTTGAACAAATGGATTAAAAACACATAAAATCTCCCTCAGCTAGGATTTCACTTTGCTAGAGGTCTTAAATTTGGGGTGGGGGGGCAGGTATTTTCTCAGTCAACCTGACATAGGCTAAAAAGACAAAGATATCATAAAAACAGATGCTTAAGAACATTCTATTCCTATGACTGCTTCAATGATAAGGGAGTTTGGGAAAATAAATGATTTGAAAATTTTGGTTCTGTCAATCTTAAAAAGTTGATTGAGCTGCTTAGATTTCCAAGAAAAAGGATATTTGAAAAGAACAGAGACTTTTAAAAGCTACAAAATTAACATAAAACTCTCACAGCTTCCATTTATCAAAAATAACTACAGTTTCAGGAATAGTAAGTACTACAGATTAAAGGCAAAAATCAAATAAATCTCAAATTCTTTAAATATGTTCTTTCAAACTTTGATCTTGTACCACATAATTAAGCTGGTTAATCTAAGAGAATTCATGGTTAAATTCTGAAAACTACCTAGAAATGTTTTCCCACATTGAGAGAAAATAAGTTATAGGTGTACAATGCTTACAACCATAAAATCTGCCAAATCAGAAAGGGAAATTAATATAAATTAGTATTAAAAATTAAAAACAATGATATTCTGAAACACAGAAAATGACAGCGTTTAATTTTTTTACTTCTACTTATTATAATGCTGTTAATAACTATACATTATTTTCAGTGTAGATTTTGACATGACATGTATACAGAAAAGTACACAAAGCGTAAGTACAGAATTCAATGAATTTCTGGTAACATGAACATACCTATGTAACCAGAACCCAGACAGTAACAAAATGGTAAATAGTGCCCCTTCACCCTACATGTGAAAGATGTACTAAGCACCTTTTTCCCAACTATTTCAAATTATACTTGGCTTAAGATTATTATGATGCCATACTTGTAACACAGATCTTTACCACTTTACTGAGGAAAATGTCAGACAGATTTTCAATCTCATGATTATCAACTGTTGCATATTATTTGATGGTTCTGAAACATCCAAGGAAGTGGCAAGTTAAAAAAAAATAATTCATTTTAAATATGTTTAAAGAAATCTACATTTCGGAAAACTTCTAGCTAAGTTGGCTGAAATAAACTCTGCCCAGATCTTTCCTTTAATCACCAAAGAGCACACTGTTAAAAAGATTTTTAAAATGCAAGCTGCTATTGAATACAAATCTTCTAGTACCCATAGGATTTAAAATGACTACTATTTATACATTTATCTTTTATTTTTATTTCTTAGTTTTTACTTATAAGGTCCTCGATAACTTCATATTCAGTACTAACATGATTCAAGAATGTTCTAATAGACTGGAAATATTCTAGCTATAAATTTTTATAATTTCTGGATACATGTTGCTATTAGAGCTATTGAAAAGCACTTTATTTTCCCAAAATGTCTTCATAGGATTGCTTACAAATGTCCTATATTCACCATTAAATTCCCTCTAGTAAAACATTTTACTACTCTGGGAGACTAGATTTGCAAAGAAGGTACAGAAAGACTTTTCAAATCTTTTTAAAATATACATTATATCTATATATATTTCATTATAAAAATGGAGACTTTTTCTTAGAAAATATTATTTTCTCACTTGTTATAACATTTGTTATAATCAAAAAGAAATAAAGTATCCATAACAGCGATACAATCATAAGAAGTAAATACCTAGCATGCAGCCATTTTAAGAGTGGCACATATAGGGGCGCCTGGGTGGCTCAGCTGGTTAAGCGACTGCCTTCGGCTCAGGTCATGATCCTGGAGTCCCGGGATCGAGTCCCGCATGGGCTCCCTGCTCAGCAGGGAGTCTGTTTCTCCCTCTGACCCTGCCCCCTCTCATGTGCTCTCTCTCTCTCTCATTCTCTCTCTTAAATAAATAAAATCTTTAAAAAAAACAAAAAAGAGTGGCACATATTCATGTGCTGATATCTAAAGCTCTCTAAGATGTAGTTTCCATGAGTTTTCTATGTGTGTACTGTATGATTCTTATTGTGTACATGTAGAAATAAAGAAAATACAAGCAGGTATGTGGGAATGTGCGTAAAACTTTTTTCTAGAAACAACCACAAGAACCTTTAGAGAGAAAAACTGGCATGGGGAAAGAAAGAAGGATTTCACTTCTTGATTTACCCCCTTCTGTACTATTTACATTAACTATATTACTACACTTGTTCACTGTACTATTTACATTAACTATATTACTACACTTGTTCACAGACCCTTTTTTGTTTTCTTCTTGGTACTTATGTTAAGAACAAACAAATGGTATATTAAAGAAAAACATCCTTTCCTACATGAGAAGACCTAATCATCTTTGTAAAGAAGATGAATAAGATATTACTAGATTTTAGTAGGCAATGAAAGACTGCCCATACTCAGGCTACTCTGGCCCACCTCAGGCCCTCCATCTACCTCTCATTGCCCCCAAGCTGAGAAAGCAGATAGCAATTCTATTTGGAAAAAAACAAGGGGAGAGGGCTCAGATTAAAAGATGTTATCAAATAACTGATTTTTTCAGCAGGACTAAAAAAAAAAGTATGTAAGGGAATTACTTAAATTAGTAAATCATTTAAAAAGATGTAAGTCAAAGACTGGAAGCTAAAAGGAATTAATCTGTTAACAAAACAATAAAGATGATAGAACCAAAAAGCAGACAACCATCATAAAGACCAGGGCATACAATTCAACAAAGATGCAAAGAATCATTTTATTTATTTATTTATTTATTTTTTGTTAAATGATCTTATAAATCAACCCATAATGTAATGGACTGACTCACTGTCACAAAATTATTTTAAATATATGCCTAGTGGTTGAGATTTCATATGTCACATTGGCTTGTGTTTATACTAACTTGGTGGTACAATATTCAAAGAATGTCAATAAGATACAATAAAGATGAGACTAAGATACTATTTGTAAAGAGCTATCTTAGGGAAAAAAGGGCAAAGAATGGGACTCTAGTTTCTCTACGTCCCTAACCTTCAGTTTTTTACAAAAATGGAGAGCTGATCAGAGAATAACAAAAGATACCCTATGTACACATGATGACCACACAGTCAGATGTTCAGTAAGTAGTAATTTTTTCCTTTCCGCAAAAGTAAACTCCTGTGTCTATATTCTGAGGTTGTCTTCAATAATTACTCAGTTTTTCATTACTATTCGAAGGCTAACAACTGCAGAGCACTTTAGAATTTACAATATGTTTCCATAGTATCTTTTTTGTGAAGGCATCTTTCAACATCCTCCTTATTGTAGCAACTAGATCCACACTATATACATTTTCAGTAAGTGACTATAATCTACATTTCTCATGGGTAAATTATACCCTCCCCCCCGTTCATAGATTTCTGTGTACCACCCCCAACGTTTAAGCAAACAATCTTCCTCCTTCCATTCCAAAGAACTATAATTAAGAGTTGTTCTATGCTAACCTTTTTTTAAAAGATCTCTTAAGTAATCTCCTCCTCTGGGACAAGCAAATGTTTTAGTGGATGCTTCCAAGGGAGAGACATCCACAGAGAAAAGGAAATACATACATAAATCTGTTAAAACCTAATATATTTTGCTGTCTGCCTGCGGTTTCATTTTTGAAGCAGTTAATCCTATTAACACAATGCCTTTGTGTTATGCCCCACCTAGGAAGGCTAACACAATGGAATGGAAGGTGGGGGGAGAAAGGACCATGCAGGAGCACTTTTATACAGAGGCGGTTGGGATTGCATGTTAGTTTTCTCAGGCAGACTAACTTTTCAAGATGGGTAAAGGGAAAATTAACCTTTCAATCTGATGTCTGTCTCAAAACTACACCAAGACATACCAAAGGAATCTGAGGTAAGTCTGGCCCAAGCTTAACACTCCTTTCTGACTTGGCTGAGAAACTGAGTCAGTTTCAGGCTTGTTCTTCATAACCATAAAATGGATGTTCTAACTACATTCCTATTACATAAAATTTACTAGGAAAAGGTATGTGATCTGGGATGAATTGTGTTTCTTCCTCAAAATTCATATGCTAAAGTCCTAACCTCCAGAACCTCAGAGTAGGACTGTATTTGACAACTGGGTCTTTGAAGAGGTAATTAAGGTTAAATGAGGTCATGGAGGTAGGCCCTAATCCAATATGACTGATGTCCTTAAAAGAAGAGATTAGGATACCATTCATGCACAGAGGGAAAATCATGTGAACACAAAGAGAAGACAGCCATCTACAAACCAAGGAGAGAGGCCTCAGAAGAAATGAACCTTGCTGGCACTTTGATCTAAAAACTTCTAACCTCCAGGACCAGAAGCTCTGAGGAAACAAATTTCTGTTTAAGCCACCAGTCTGTGGTACTTAAGGCAGCTCTAGCAAACTAATACAGCATCCAGAAAGTAGCTACGAAGTTTGGTTTTTTTTAATACACTTAAAATCCAAGGATTTCCCCCAAGAATGTCCTCTAAAAAAAAAAAAAAAATCTCTACAACTAATAACAGTGATGGATTGAATGATTTCCCCAGAATGTGCACCACAACACTCTTAGCACAGTTATCAATTATTATTTGTTGAATTATACGGGCAGTGTCTTTAAAAGTCATGAGTGGTATATGAAGGTCACTGCGTAGTATAAAAACTGATGATTGAGCATGGCCAAAGGGGAAAAAAAGTAATTTGACCCACTAGATGAGTAAGCTCTTTTTATCTTTGTACATGCAAATCCCAACATTACTCTAATATAAACTGCTGAAGCTGGTAGACTATTCTGAATCTTTTTTTCATTTTATTTATTCAGGATTTAAACCCCACTTCTTTTCCAAAAAGCTTTGGGATTGCTTGAAAATTTCAAAACGAGTTATACAATGAAAATCATCGTCGAAATTCAGATGTTCATGTGAAGAGAGTAAACAGTTCTCACATATTTTTATCTAAACAAAGAAATGGCTTTCAACTCAACAGCGGCTTGGAAGAAAAAGCTCTGAAAGTTACAGTTGAGACAAGTAGAGTAGCTATATAAAATCACTTTTCTAAAGGTTTTTAAGCCTGAATAGATTATTTATGGTGGACAGGGAAGAGCAGCTCCTTACAGGTCCTTAAAGTCTTAAAATTGAATAATGAATTAAAGCAACACAATGTACTAGGCTTTTATTTCAGTTTTAAGAAAAGACTGCATGGATAGGAGATACAAAGGGACTGCATTTAAAAATGAATGTAGTAGTTTTTATGTTATTTATTTCAATAATCAGCCAAAGAAAGCATGTTCAACTACAGATGATTTTTACATTCATCTTAATCCCGTTTTGTTTTTTCCTTATAAATTTTCAGCACTAATATTCCTAACCAAAATACTTATGTGTATATTCGCACTAATATTCCTATCCACAAATATTCCCAAACATTCTAATTATTTTAACTATGTAGCAGCTCTACGCTAAGTGATTTACATGCATTTCATCTTCATCACAATTCTGTGAAATGGGTAGTATTTATGAGTCCAAAGGTTATCTTCATTAAATACAAATAGTGCTTTACAGTAGATTTATACGATAGGTACCCCCAAATCATGAATTAAATTGCCAGCAAAGTTACTAAAACATCAACACACAAATGAGATTAATTTATCTATAGAAGCTATCCGCCATAGAAGAGGTTTCATAAATTTGACTGAAGAGAATGGGCAATGCCTACATCCACACCAAGGTGACTAAAAACTGTCTTAACATCCCTCCACCCCCACCTTGCTTTAATTTCATGATTTTAAAGTAATCTGCTATAATCTGGACTTTGCTACTGGAGAAAGAGTGACTCTGTCAGTCACCTCCAGCACCTGGTCTACTTAGTTTTATTCCTTATTAAAATGTATAAATTGGTATCTGGTCCTAGCTGGTTGGTTATTAAGAACTAACACTTGATCAAATATGATAAAATCAAGTTCTAGGACCCTCTGAGATGAACACTGGATCTGAGACCATGGCAGGATTATGCTTAAGGAACCAGCAAGTTCTCCCTCTTTGACAACTCTTTGTTCTTTATCTTCCTGTCTTTCAGTTTGAGACAATATTAACCTCAGCTGGTATACCTTTCTAATAAACACAGTTTCCATGCACGCGACGGCAAAAACCATCCAGTCCCTTTTAGAATCTATGGACAAGTAAAATTTCAAAACAATTATTTGGGGGGAAAATTACCTTTATTTTTCATTGCCAAGTAAGGGTCACAAAAAATAATCTATTCATAAAAGAAAGGATATTAATGGCAGGGGCAGAGGAGGCAATCTCACAATAACAGACTCTAAAAAAAAAAAAAAATGAAGTGAATTTAGCTTTAAGGAAAACCCATTAGAGAGTCTCACCTCAACAAAATGGACTCCAGGGGCAACTGATCTAATTTAGCAACTGCATGAGGAAATTGAGACAAAGAAGAGTTGACCACTTTGCCTAAGATCGCACATCAACATCTCAAATCTTGGGTTCATTGCCATTTCCAGCACACAGACTCGGGAACTCGTTCCACAGGAAAAGCTAAAATCCTGCTATAATGGCAACCCTTATATTATTCCCACTTATCTTGATGCCATTATCACCACTGGGTTTGGTTTTCAGTCTACACACATTTCTAGTGAAATATTATATTTTGGCATTATTTCTGGTAGCTGTAGCATGAAAAGACCAAAGTCTGATGAATAAGTGAGGCTTTTATAAACTGTACAGTCTTCAGAGGATCTGATGTACCCACGGCAACTCTCATAAATCAAATTTCCTTTTAACTTTTCCTGGCTCAACAATCCTACGTTCTACAGAATACTGATGTCAAATACTAACCAAAAGTAGATCCAGTCATAAAAATAATTTTCAATCCTCCATTCACAATATACCATAGACAAGTACAAAGTTTGCTTATTTGTTTTGGGGGGCTTTTTTTTTTTGGTTTGGTTTGGTTTTTGGAATGATGAGAATATAGCTATTTAGCCAAGAACACTTCTTCGAGGTGGTGGGACTTACAATGAGCTTTGACAGATGGAAGGCGTTGTGAACACACAAATTTAAAACCCATATTCAATAGTGAATGAGGAGGAAAGAAGTAAATAAGACTTTTGTATTTTATCCTATTAAACTATAGTAGTACGAAACAGACACTTTTTGATTCTTTAATTCCTTCTACGAGGAGATGCCCCTTCCTTGTGCAATTTAGTCCGCTGCAGCATAGGCACATAAAAGAGAACTCAACGGCACATTGGTAATATTTAGAACCAGAAAGGAGAATTTACCAAAGGCACTGTAAATGTCAATAAAACTTCATTTTTCTTGTTCTCATTAGACAGCAAATAGTGAATGACCTTGTCCTTTACAATGTCAACCCCTGTGGTCTCAGGCTGCTTTTTCTGGTTTCAGATCTCTGATTACCCTCCCTTTCTCCTAGAACATTTTTCTAACTACATGGAAATGGTTTTCATGTTGACATTTCAAAAGTCACTCTACAGAATCTAATGGTAGATTAAACCATTCTTTATGTATAATTATGGGATTCTCATTTATTCTGTCATCAATTTCAAGACAGAGAATAAGTCAGTTCTCAAAGTTTAAAAAAAGTTACTGCTGCAATTTGGAGGAAAAATAATTATTATATAGCTAATAAAGTAATAGCAACTTGCAATTATCATTACAGAACAAACTAATGTCATTTTTCCACTTGTCAAAGCATACCTACTATATTTTCTCATCTAGGACTAACTTGTTTCAGTTCTGTCAACTTCACTAGGGTAAATCAATTATCACTTACCATTAATAAGCAGAGAGCTATCGGATCCTGGATATGAATAGTTTAGACGACCTGAAGGTAAAAGAAGGCCGTTACTAAATTTATTTTTTTCATAGATGGTTTAAATGTATTCAGTAACAAAACTGAATTAATAGCTTTAATAGATAAGGTATTTTTAAAAAGCTTTATTATGGGATAAAACTTTGCTGTGCTAATGAACACAATGAGTCAGAGGACATATCAATCAGCATGTTCACAAACATCCAAGAAGGGCAAGTTTGAAAGTGGGAAAATAAAACATCCCTCATATTTAACTATTTGTTCTCTAATTCCCAAACTCCCATACAAAGTAATTTTCTTTATAACATTATATTCTAATAGAAACTCGTAATAATAGTTTTCTTTGCCCCATAAATGTGAAAATGTTTTCATGTGTGTAGTTTTTTTGTTTTTTAAAAATACATAATTAGCAGGAAGATTTCTCTATATAATTCATAACCAAAGTGCCAGACTTATGCCTACATGTATAGACACACTAATGGGTTTAAATTCTCACTTTGAAGGAAAAGTACAGAAAGTAAGAAAAAACATATCACTGTACTTACAGGTGACAGAAAGAATCAAAGCACATGGCACAATGCCCAAAGCACAGCAGGTACTCAAAAAATGCTGGGTTAGTTTCCTTCTAATTTTGAAGTGGTTCAAAATCTAGTTTTGAACCTAAAATGGACACCCAAGATGTCCATCAAAAAAGAATTTGTGACAGTACTAAACTTTTTGGAGGATGCAACATCTTTCCAAATTAGTAGCCACAAATAGAGGGGGAAAATAGCACTGAGATTTCTCCCTTTATCAGGAATTACATTTCTGTTTTGGAAGAGTTTCTACATATTGAGTTGAGGTATCCAAACCACATACCATATACCTATTCTGAGTACCATACCATATGCCTAGCTCTATGCTGTAAGTTATAAAAAATCATTAGGGCAACCTTTTTAAGTCTCCATATTCTACATCTACACCCACCTTCATAAAAATGATGGAAAACCCTCTACAAGTCTTGCTCATTTAGAGAGTGAATAGGAGAATGTGACTGTTAATTACCTACCGTAGTCAGTACTCTTGTAAATTGGGTAGTGTGAGAATCTAAAATTGATTCATAATTATAGACATTCTACTAGGAAACAGCAGCCTAAACTCTAATTCCACAGAATCACAGCAGACTCTCCAAAGCTATGGAAAAAGTGGGGAAGCAGCCGTAAGGCTGAGGCCAGCCTTCCAAGATGCCAGAAAGGCTCTATCTGGTTCCACTGAACAACACTATGGGAACCAGAGCTAATCAGTGGTCCTATCCATCCACCAGCTATATATTTACAACTCTTGAGGAAAAAGGAACTTTAGGCCTCAACCATCCTTCGACTTCTCAAAATTCTGCTTCTTTGAAATAGTCTCTAAAGAACTGAACTCACACCATCAAAAAAGAAAACCATTCTCTATTGCTAATAGCTTTAATTAACCCATATCCAAAGCTTGGGGGTCTGCTATGAAACAGAATCTGAACTTAACAATTTTCCTACTACAATTTAAAACCAAATACAAGGGTTATTAAACGTTATTAATTAGGTCACTTCAATGTCAGCTTGTTTCTATTTAGAGTGAAGGCAGGGATGGAGATGGGGAAGGAGGCGGCAAAAATTAATTCTGATATTTCAGTTTCTTTCTAAAAATTGGCTCAATTATTTAAGGCGAACACAGAGAGCCAAGCATCCAAATCCAGTGAATTCCATCTGAGCTGCTTTTAACTAGGAACCTGGATCGTATAACCTGTCACAAGCACATTTTTAAAGAGTACAGACTGGAGATACTGGAAGAACATGACCTTAACTGTTACAAAAGTTAGGAGGGGGTGAGTAGTGCTTCCGAACCAGTTAACTCAAAGTAGCAGCTGATTTTCTGGAAGGGAACACACACATATACATTTTATAGCTGTAACCACCCTCTAGTAAATAAACTAACAGAAGTATCACACATACCATTTTTATTTACCATAAAATATTTTTTTAAGTTGACGTAGGTCAACCCACAAAGTATTTAACTATATTAAACAGAGTTTAAGAGGAAATTCTTTATTTCGGAGAAGACACTCTAATTTTTTTAACGCTAACATTTCCATTGAAACCAGAACTGTTCCATACGAACTAAATGCGCCTCATTTGATGCCAAGAAGGGATAATGAACAATGAGAATCTGAAAGACAAATTACCAAACTGGCTGGCCCAGTTTAAACAAATCAAGTTCCACCTTATCAGAAACTCACCTTTTGCGTACCTCTTTTTAAGGAGAGAGAGAGATAAGAAGACTATTTCAACTTGACAGACACAAAAATGTCCCTTAATTCAGTTCTCAGAGTTGGCCTCAATGCACCGCTGCTGAAGAGATCCTGCCCTATGCTGCCAAGGTAGGTGACCTTTGATACTTTTTCTGCTCTTCAGACTTCTGAATGCAGTAATTCCACCCTTCAGCTAAGACAATAGGGCACTGAAGAATCACTGGCAAAGGTCACAGTTTAACTCTGAAAGTGATACTTGTTTTTAATTTTCTAACCTGATCTTGTGAAATGAGTCCTGTCAGGCTGGAATCAATTTTGGCCTCTGAGTAACAAATACACCTGTGACATTTTGTTAACCAATCAGTAAAGCTTTCTATTTCAATTTTTAAAATATAAGCCATGACATTTTTTAAAAAACTTTTTTTTTTAACTTCATAATGCTTTCTTAACCTGCCTGTCCTATCTTTCTGTGAACTTTTTCTACAATTCCAATATCTAGTCATCCATTCATGCCATCTATTACGGATAACCCGTATCACTTCCTTTCTGGAAATCTTCCGTAAGCTCTCATTATAAGTGTCGTGAGACTTTCAAGTCTTCCTTTCATTCTCCTTGTATACCCTTCATTTCTGCTCTAAGATCCTCTCTGTTCTATGGATGCCAATTTGTACAGGCATTTCTGCATTTTCTGTCCCACAGCTAGATCACTGACAGTCCCCTTTCCAGTCTGAGACAGTGCCCTCTTCCTTTGTTCCCAGTGGAGGGTATTTTTCAAATCTTTTTTTTTTTTTTTCCTTCAGATTCACCTCTTTCCAGGGCAACTTTCCCAAAAAGGCAACCCCCTTTTTAGATTAATTCACCAACTTTTCTTTCTAGCTGTGTCGCAACAGTCAACCTTCTTAGGTAAATCATTTTAGCTACTAACTTTTTTCTCTCTTTTACCATAATAGCCCCCTTTAAGAATTAGAGCTTTTTTTTTTTTTACCTAGGTACTTTAAGTTTCCTTGTTTGAGTACCATGTAAGCACTCAATGAGTTCATTCCACTGAACTTAAAACACCAGCATTTCACAAATGAATAAAGTGAAGTAAAATAAAAATAAACAAGCTATGTGAAGCTGAATATAATCCAGTGTTTGTGGGTTGTTTTTTTTTTTTTTTTGATAACTCATCTATCCATAAATATAACCGAAGTTTTGGCACATCTAGAATTGAATTTCTCAAGGGAAAAGGAGGGCTTTGGGATTTCAGGCAAGTGAACCCTATTTGGTGGATAAAATTCAATCTTTGAAGGCTCCTGGTATTGATTGTGTTATAAATATAAAGAAATACTGCCTGATCAGCAGTCCTAATCTTATGACAGGACGTTATGACAGGAAAGTAATAGTCTCTGGAGGCCAGCTGCGGCATTTGGAGCCAGAAGCCTGGCATACATCATGCAGAAGGCATAGACTATATTTGGTGATATGACTCAACCTAGCCAAATATAGGCAACTGATACACTGTGACTCTGGGGAACTACACTACCAAATTCTACAGCCCAGAAAAGATCCGTACTTCAACTAGGCAATTCTATGCCAGGCATTTGCAAGTTGGAGAACCAATATTTACCAACCAGACTAAGAACTGCTCGGGTGAGTAAGTGCCCAAAAGAACACGATATACTGTCATATTCTTTTAAGACTAAAACTAAAGTAACATAGTCAATGAGATGAAAGGAGGAAGGACTAGAAGGAAATATTCTAATACATTAGAGTATATAAATGTATATATTCTTTTCAAAATTAGAGAAAAAGTTATTTTCTAAAATGTAATGCAGATATTATTGCTACTGATGATTCAGCAGGAATTGATATAATAAATGCTGCTATTTCAAATAACAAACACTGAAAAATATCAAATGTTCTACAGAGCTATTAGACTTCATGCTATGACCTTCTCTTTTTCAGTCATACTAGCATTGTTGGTGATGTGTGCAGGCTAAGGAATGATAATACAGAATAACTGCAAGGCTATCCAAAATGCAGCATGCAGTCCTAGAAAGTGACAAGTAATGTGAAATTCTAAGTTAATTTTTTTGATTGACTTACACTATAAAAACTTGGATACTCCAAAGAAAAGGGAAGGGTTTTCAGTGGACACCATTAAAAATTTCTAACAGGAAAAGAAGTATGGGCTTAGGCCCATTTTTAAGGTAGAGCAAAGATTTACACACACCACACACATCCATACATGACCATACACATACATTTGTTGTTGTTTAGCTAGAAGTGTTCCTCCTGCTCCTGTTCCTGCTAATTTTCCTTAGTTCACATTTAAGTCAAAGCTATACGGCCACAAATAATTGTTTAAAGGGGGTGCTGCTCCACCTGCCTTTCTTCATCTGTGGTTTTTACCAACACTGCCTGAGATTTGCAGCAAGATGGCGCTGTGGGGACCTAGACAACACAGAGCAAGGCTCAAGAAATGTGGAATAAATTCAGTTTCCGAATACCAAGTTTTTACTTCTACAGATGCAGAACACATATCAATATGAACTAATAAAATGTGTTCACTGGATCCTATCATTTAATGATATAAAGATAATTATTTTAATAATTTATTCTATTGACCCAAAAATAACTCCCCAAATCAAAACCAGTACCTTATTCTACCCATGATACAACCAACTTCCAGTAAAGATGCTTCCATGCAAAATCACAGAGGAGGAGCTGGCTGGGGCTGACATCAGCTGGAGAATCTTGCCCCTCACCCACTCAAAGAGCCATTTAAATCACACACACAGACACACACACATGTAAAAGGTATATACCTTTTAGGCTAAACAATACCCCTCCCCGGGAAAGACGTGGCTTTCAGTTTTTTAAAAGCCAGGGCTTCTTAAAACTTCTTGACTCCTCTTTGCCTATCTCTCCAGGTTCATCTCTCCACACCACCATTCCCCTCTCCCACATTAGGTGGTACTCCAGGAATTCAGAACTACTGGCCCATTAATGTTTACTTCTGGGATCCTCCCTGTCTGGAATGCCCTCCTCTCTTTGTTCCCAATGTCTCACCACTCAAGCCACCACCCTTTTGCCCAGGTACCTTCTATCTCAGGCCTCACATCCTATGGAAAGTCCTCCCTGCCCCAAATCACCTGCTCTGATTCAGATGACCTCATGTGCTCCATACAATACCTTTTACACTTACTGCACTATAGTTACACTACCTATTTCTAAACTCTCTCTTTCTCTAAGGCAACAGAATCTTTAAGGATAAATTCTGGGTTTTGCATTGCAGAGCTTGGAGCAAAGAGGCTCAATAAATAGCTGTTGAATGAATGAATGAAGCTAAGCCAGCAACTGGTGGCCTCTCTGCCATGGAACATGCAGTGGAAAGGGTAGACAGTCAAAACAATCCCATCTTGTGAGCTAGGTCAAATTACCTAGCTTCTATGAACCTCAGTAAAACAAATAGTTCCATTTACTTCACAAGGCTATTGAGAAATTCGTGATACCATTTTTGCAGAATGCTCAGAAAATTCCCCGGATATAGAATAGGTGCTTTATTAATATTAAAGCCTTTCCCCTCTCAGAATATAAGCCAGAGATAATCAACAATTTTCCACTTGTGAAAGAAAGACGAAGGATTCATTTTAGCCAAATAAGATCCAAACTGAAAACTTGGGAGAAGGGAGTAGGCCATCTGGGGGATTTTTCAGCTTCAGAAAAATCAGGGTTTGCTAGTGTTCTTGTTTACAAATGGATGTAATTCTTCTTTGGGGTAAGCAAGAGGAAAAAAAAATCGAACTCCTTACTTTTATAATAGCCAAACTGGCAAAGTAGCAGAAGTATTTTAGGAAATGAAAACTGAAAATTCAACTGAATAATGTTTCTTTTTAAAAAAACTAAGCAGGTCTTCCTTTTGTACCAATGGCTCAAATTTACTTTTTCAATTGTGATATGAGACTGTAATAAGTGGCAAAAAAAAAATAATAATAACAACATTTATCCATAAGATAAGGAAAGTCAATGGGTGAGTTTCTATAGATTACAGAAGGTTTCATATAAAAGGATGGCTTTGACTGTAACTCAGGGCAGTTACAAAGTTGCAAGATCTGAAAGCATCTAAGAATTTCAGGCAGAAGGGAATGTCTAGAGAGAAACTAGTGAAGAGCTGACCCAATTAAGGAATTCAAAAGATTTCCTACTGCCAGTAAACCAACAACAAGCGAGCAAGCAGGAAGGCTATTTTTATCCCTGCCAGAGGCCTTCTGACTCTGGATGCTACATTTAGAGGACAGAGCAACAAGATAACTTGCCTTAAGAGGATGTTATGATACCAGTGATTAATGGCAATTTTTTAAGCTTAAAAAACGAGGCATAGTTTTTGTCCAAATTTAAACTAACAAAAGCCAATCTTAAAAAAAGGATAACATAATGGAAAGAAAAGTGGAAAAACAGATCAACGGGTAGTAGAAAAGTTTTAAGTAATCTAGAAAAAAGTCAAGACAGTAAGTTAAAATTCTCCTACCTTGCAAAAAAGGTTGAATAAAAAAGGCATGTGTTACAAGAGACACATCTGAAAAGAACCAGTGGATAAACATAAAAGAGTTGTAGATCTGGCCCCAAGGTAAAAAATGATTATGAGAAATGGCTCTCTGTACTGACATGAACATAAAAGATCAACACAAACTTAGGAAATCTCTACGGACCAAAAGCCAAGATGCTTGCAAAAGATTAAGAACTTTAGAGAGAAGAGTGATAAACTGCTCTTAAAACTGGTTACTGAAGTCCGACCCCTCAAAAAGCAATCAGTAAAGTCATTAGTTGGCTTTCTGCATACATACCTATCATTAACTCTAATCACTTATTTAATACAAATTCTGATGACTTTATTGAACTTTTAATGGAGAATGTGCTTGAATTTTCATACCTGTTATAAGTTCACCTTTTGCTATTTCTCAGAAGGCCCTAGTTTCTATTTTCTCCTATCTATATTCAAGGCAGAGTCTTCCTCTTACTAGCCTTCAAAACTAAATAATAAACAAGCCGTTCAAAGATATCTGCTAATTATTTGAAGGATAAGGTACACGAGGCCAGGAGTCTTTGTTTTTATTCCCTGATATATCCCAACAGCCTAAAATAGTGCCTGGCACGTGGCTGATTCTTGATATGTATTTGCTGTATGAATGGCCTCCCATGGCTTTCTATCAAAGTGGTTCACAAAGGGAGTGAAGACAGGGGTGGGGCAGGAGAGCAGTGTATTTGAATCATTTGGAAAATACACATGCTTAAGTCTCATGACAAGACCTGGTGAATCAGAATCAGGGAAAAGAATAAGCCAGTTGGGAAAAGTTCCCTCAATGATTCTATTTTGACCTCCACCCCCAAAACGTACCCTTCAATAAGAACCCAGTAGATGTGAAATCTGAGTCTTTTATAGACTATGATAAAATACAGCTCTTAAATTCTATATCCAGTCTCCTAAGTAGAAATTAAGAAACTTTAATGCCTACTCTCCGTCTAAAGCATACTGAAAAAAAAAAAAAGTTTATGTTCTTTTTATGTGTTTCCTTCTTAAATGCTACACAATAAATACCCAAGCAACTGAACCAGGAGTCAGAAGCTGTGTGTTCCTGTCTTGATCCTCTAGGTACCAGTTAGTTGAGTGACTACAGAAGCTGTTGTGTCTTTCTGAACTTCAATTTCTCCAGCTGTAAAATGGAGATCACAAAACTCACATAAAAGGTTACTGTAAGGATTTAAGGTATATAAATCTCAGAAGGGGCACAAAGTAAAAGTCAGAGAAATAGTATCAGAAGTAAGTGCTCTTTCACTTGGAACTGGTTGTTAACACTGCTTCCTATACAGAATGTCCAGATCTATCTCAAAAAAGAAAAATGTAGACTGGTACCGAATGTGTCCTTTGATCTCCTACTACCTGGTACCTAGAGTGTGCTCAAATATTTGTGGAACTAGAATATAAGCAGGAGCTAAAATGTAAGATACTTCCAAATCATGTGTTAGGGGGAGCTGTCTCCCCCTAACACCCAACTCCAAGGTGCATTCCTCTTGTCATATGGTTCCCCCTGTACCTTAGCATCGTGCCAGATGCAGCCTAAACAGCCCACACTCTTAGCCCTGCCTCACAGGGCAAATAGACGGTTTCAGAAGTCAGAGACAAAGTTCCAAAATGCCATTTGATGGAGATAATAATCTAGGATAGGGCAAGTGACCTCCTCCCTCTTGTCTTCATCCTCATCATTTCCTCTACTAAATTCCTTCTTATGCTATGTTCTTATTGGTAATGGGGTACACTGTAATGGCAGTTTAAAGCAGAACAATTAAATAAGTTCTCTAGAGCAGTGTTTCATAAACTTCTGTAATTAAGACCAACTTTAATCAAAATATTTCAGAGAGCCTCCCCACCATGCTAAAACTAAGGTCCCCAACCCCCACTCCAGTAAAACAATGACAACCTTAATACAAGGCTTCTGTGATTTTAGCAACACCTTTAAATGTATTTTAATTGCATTACATCAGCATCCACATGGTTTTGAAAAATAATCCTGCATATGTAAATGAATCTATCACGTAACTGGAATGCTTAGTCCTAATGGATTCACAGGCCCCATCAAATAATTCCCATGGGTGAAGAGGCCTGTGGTCCACAGATTGAGAACAAAAACATTCCATGAGGCCAAGTTTAAACAACTTCTTAAAACATATTTTAGACCTATCTCAAAAAGAAAAGATGCTGTCTAAAAACAAGCCTTCATTCAACTGACTACATTTGACGGATTTCTGGAATACCCTTTCTATAACCACTCAATATTAAATACTGCTACATGCAAACTCACATGAAATTCATACACTACTTTTAGTCATTAAACTACAAAAACCTTCAATTTTATCACTCAGGAATACCAGGTCAGAGAGACTGCATGGAATTGCTACTAGTAATGTAAATGTCATGATGTTCGTCCTTCCATTACCAGGTGAGGAAACCAAGATCTAGAGAGAAGTGATGGACCTAAGGCCATATTATAACTGCTAATGGCAGAGCAACACAATCCTAAATGCTTCTCTTTTTACCTCTTACAATTTGGGAAAGTCTGTTATAAGCTAACAACTACTGATCATTTACCACAAAGAGACTGAGTGGCTAATTTAAATATCTGTATTTAATTAACCATACCAGGCACTTATTATTTGGAATATTAGAGCTAGTAGAAGTTAGATTTTTTTTTAAGTTCTTTATACTTCAATTAATCATGGCTACTCTTCAGAATTAAGATTTGCACTTATTGTTGGTTTCTTGAGAATTAAAAAAGGGTCCTCTAATTGGTTGATTCCTCCTTCTCTTTCCCAATGTATAGCAACTGGCACCAGCCCAACTGGATTCCAAAGAGATTATAGAACTGCTTTCCCTTCAGAGTTCCACTAATGTTCTTAATTGACTGGTTACCAGGTAATACCCGGAATAAAACAAAGCCTTGCTTTTAGAACAGAGTGCATGGCGTGGGACTGAATTCAGAATCAGTCAGTTAGACGAAATAATGAAGCCCAGAGGCAGCCTGGCCATTTCAGTACCTGACTGAAAAAAGTAGTAACTAGCTCAAAATTGGTTAAAAAGTATTCCTTTTGCTGCATATTTTTACTGCTGAACAACAAATTCACTGAATTTTTGCTCTTTTCCATCTTTTGAGGACAGTGGCAACGTGAGGGGAGAAAAATAAGGAGCACTGGGGTAGAGAAATTCACTGTATGAGGCATGAATACGTGATAAATGAATCAACTGCATACAATAGTCAGGTAGAAACTCCACGCATATCAAGGAAGAAATAATTTTGTGGCACAATTGTGCAACGGTTCTGTCCGTCCTGTTACTAAGCTGAATGCAAAGAGAATCTTGGGTATTTTTATGACAGCTATGAATCAGGTGGTATTGCTTCCCTCCCTCAAAGTCAGTAAATAACTTTCAAGGATTATATAACAGGATCAAGGAAAGTCTTAAGACCTTCACAGTTTGCTATTGTATTACTCCATTAACAAAAGAGCTTTCATTATGCAGATATTAGTATACAGGGCTGGTTTAGTAGCTGTCATAAAAGGAGAGAGCAAGTCACTTCTGCATAGGATTTTATAATTCAGAAAGGGAAAACAGAAAAATAAGTGACAGTACCAAAAGGTACACTTCTATTATTAAATTTGATGCAGAGCAGAAACAAAATGATTCTCTATAAATACTCTGGACCTCCTTCTACGATGTTTATTGTGTAGAGAGGTCCCTAATATTTAACACTGACAAACTGCTGACAACGTCTGAAAACCTTACTACTGAAATGTCATCCTAATTTCATTTCTGAATGGAAAATAATTTCTGTCCATATTATAATACTTTTACTTATTAAGCTGTACACAACACTGTGGAAGTGTAAAACATTACAGAAAAGCACTTGTTACTTTGCTACCTGACTGCTGCTTGTTTTCGAAGTTATTATTTTCTTATTTCTAAGTGTTAACTATCACCATTCCCCGTTCTGAAGGTGTCCAACAAAATTAAGTCAAAACAGCCATAAAATACTTACACAATTTGTAAAGGAAAAAACAAGTTACTAAGTTAAAAGCCTCTTTTAAAGAAACGTTTACGATCTTGAACCTTTAGTATTATAAAAAGTTCACTCTCACTTACCCCCTCCACCCCCTTTACCTTCACCTCTCACCCAGGTAAAATCAGAGATTAACAATGTTTTAAGGGGACCACTCAATTTTCATGGACTCAAAATAAGATTCTTTGTGCTCCATGTTCAGGATTAAGAGGACTGCTTTAGTAATTATGGACCCACATCATAGATGACATAAGACAAACTCCCCCTTTGTGACAACTGCTTATATGACTTTCAGAACAAATAAAAACAAGGGTCAATTTTCTATCACAAACGTGTGGAGGACAGAGGGCAAAGGATCACTACTTTCTACTTACCAGTACATGTTAAGTCAATAATTTGGGCAGAGGAGGATCTGGACACCGCACAAGGAGTGTTTAGTATGAACTGAGCTTGTTTCAGTTCAGAGGCTAGAGTGAGGAGGACTTCAATCCAATGCTATGAGCACATCAGTGTTCACACACATCACATTTTGTTCTCCCAGGCATTCCCCTCCCCCACTTAAAACAAAACAACAAAACCAAAAACAACAGCAATCCCCAATCTGAAAAAGTGCAGTCACACTGTTCAAAATCCACACCTTTGTAAACTCTGCCTACACAGGGCTGTGAGGAATCCAACAAATCCTAACCAGCAGGAAACCAGAAAGGAGACGGTGATTCAAAATTAAGAATACACCCTGCATCCGTAATACAAAGAAAATCATGCCCCACTACTTTGTCCTCTCCTTGCTCACAAAAGAATTACCTCAACACAGAAGCCCAGGTCCCATCCTGCGACACAACTAAGCCAAGCAAAAGAGAAAGCCTGTTTAGGATGTTCCATTTCAGCAGTCATAAAAGGGAGAGTGCAAAAGGAGAAGAAACCACTTCATTTCTAAACAGCCACACACAAAGCTTGTTGTAGCTGAGTTTAAACTGTCTTCTTTGCTATGTACCTTACTCCATTACTTATGAAGCTTCTAGAAGTAAGGCAATTTTCTACTCTCTGGAGGCCTCGCCCACTCCCCTGCTACGCTGCTTTGAGTTACTTGGTATCATCCAAACAGAGCTAGAAGGAACCAGCCGAGTTCAGGAAGGCTCCAGCAGGGCTTTCAGAGCAGCCGCCTGGCGGACTCTGAATCTTCAAGAAGGGCCTTTAAATATTACCCTTCTTCTTCAAGAAGGGTAATATTTAAGGTCCCCCAGTTCACCAGAAGACATCTGACATCAAGTAATGGTAATTTACTTGGAAGGCGAAATCTGATTAAGAATCACAAGCAAAATGAGCTGGTTTGCATTATCCATTTCTTCTTTACCGTACTTTGTATCCTGCTCTGTTGCATCTCCCTTAAAGGAAAATGTCCATTTAGTCCCCGTACAAAAGTGATGGAGGAGTGGGGTGCAGGGTAATGCATAGCAGTCTTTTCTCAAATTGCCAGAGGCAAACTGATTCAACTAGAAAAAGGTTAAATACTGTAAGAAATGATACCCCTCACCACCATTTAAATAAATCATTTTAATATTACAGCGACAGAACTTATTTTAGTAAGAACGCCTTTTGTTTTTTACATTTTTATTTACTCCAAAATTCAAATCTATAACAATGATATTAAATTTAGTCCTATTTTCAGCAACTTTCATAGAAAGTTTTTGGAGCTATCTCAGTCTACATAAAGCCGGTATGCAATGTATGTTCTAAAACATCTGTATCAGTCTGCAACATCTGCTCTTTAAAATAGAGAACTACGTGGCTGCAATTTGGAATATAGAAATATTTTAAAAATTGTTCCTCAAAGGAAAATTTAAGGTTTCCTAGTTATTTTTTAACGGTATCTTTTTTTAAGCAGCACTAACTTTTTTCCTCCCCCTACTGTAAAGATAAAGAATTTAAATTATCCCAACGGTCATTCTCTTACAGTGACATAAAAAAAACCTTATACAAAATAAATGAAACAGGTTTTGTGTACTAAACTTTCAACAGTTTCATGATTTTCTTCTAGAGAGATCATTATAAATTCTTTTGCTTAGCAACAAAGAAAAGAGGCACAGATGGAATCATCGCTTGCCTACTCATTTAAGCGTTTCAAACAAATCCACAGGAATGAAAACTAGCGGGGGGAAGGGCCCCCAAATTTAATGTGCAGTAAAAAAGGAAAAACATATAACAAAAATATTTCAAAACGCAAGGTCACGATACCTTCCGCAGTCAGGAATCAAATACATAGTATCTTTGAAGTAGATCCAGCTCTTAAAATAAATTCTTATTAAATGAATACATGACACAAGTGTGACAGTAATGTCTAGCTGTATAACATAACTCCCACTACTTACTCTCCATATGCAATAGGTTTTTTGGGCACCATGGGATATGTAAAAGACTGGCACTTGAAACAACTTGCATTTCTGAATGCAATCATTATTGCTTACATTCAAATCAAGTATTTAAAATGCCTGAAACTCAAGGGGATTGGGTAGATATGTTGAGTTCCCTCTTCCAAAAAATGAAAGCAAGATACATTCTATAACAATATGAAGAGAAAAAGATTCCAATTTCACAATATTGAGGAAAAATAAGATGATATTCTGACTCATAATTCAGTTAATTAATATCTGAAGAACAATTATAATGTTTTGACAATTTACAGATTGCCTTTTTTCTCTCAATAATTTTGCTGTCTCATTTGGCTTTCTGGTGAAATGAAGCACATTGGATACTAAATTGTTTTCATATATAGGATTTAAAATGCTCAACCACTATTATGAAACTCTGGATTGTTCTACTCCATCTGACATCTGATAATTTTCAAGTACTATTTTTTTTTCCCTCTTTATTCCTGTGTGGTCTCCCTCTGCTTCCACTCCATAACTGCTACTTCTTGGTTTATATCTACAGTCTTTTATTTCCTTCCCACGCAGAAAAGAAAAAAGGCTCCTTAATTTTCTGAGGTCTTTCCTACTATACACTGAATATAATACCATTTCATGAATCTTTATTTCACTGTGTCCAACCTATGCTTCAGAAGGCTGAAAACAGATGTACTCACATGTGGTTTTAATGTATTTCATGCTGCTCCATTTCTAAACAGTAAGTACCAATTTCACAGGCAAGCAAAGGCACAAATAACAGTAAGATACAATATTCCCCAAATGATCAGCTGACTACCTGTAATGGTAAAAGATTCTTCTGTCCAGGTGAAGCAAATACTTGATAAGCCTCATAATTTTGCAGCAATGAGCAAGCTGTCACCTGGGATATCAAAATTCATTTGACCGTCTGTAGCTTAGGCTATTAGCTTATGAGACTGGGTGTGCAGTAAAGAAAATGAAATCAGTCTCGGGGGAAGAGCTTCTGCGGACAGTTACCCGCATTGGTTATGGAGAAGGCAATATACAATTCTGTGGATAAAAATAACATACAGACATGCCAGCTGATCAGAGAAAGGACATGGAGATATGGTAGGGGGAGGACCCTTTTCCTCCCAAAGAGCTAATCCCCTGTATATGGAGAAAATTATAGTAGCCTTAAAATTCTTAGAGAAACTATTTAAACAGTAAGCAACACTAATATAAATCATGAAATGAAACCCAGGTACTCCTTTTGCACATTTGTTAAAATGTTAAAAAAAAACATGAAAGGTTTTCAGCAAGCCAGTTGGAATCAATAACACATTCATAAAGAAACTCAAAAGCTATATTTGAAGCTTCCTAGGCATATTAAGCATTTTGTCTGTTGACTGCAAAAATAAAATTTTAAACTTGCACTACATTAAAGGAGCTGTTTTATTTTTTGCCCAAAATGAAAAGCAAAATTCAGTTTTCTGTTTGCATTTTAAATTTAAATGAATAATATAGCCGTATCAATCCATTCAACTTGTAGTTCTTGTATCAACTCTAGGCTTTATTATTTGAACACATACAACAAATCGCATTTCTATGAGGAACTGCAAATGAAGGATAAAAATAAATGAGGTCATTCATAATATACTTTATGAAATTATTTTTAAGATAAAATAAACCCGAATATAAAATTTGCCTCCCTATGATGGGCTCTTTTTTAAAACAGTTCTCAAATTAATTCTTTTAACTGAATTCTTATAATTTTTTTTCTGAGAAGCATATTATATTCTATTAGTCTGACAGAATCATTGTCCATTTTCTGTGTTCTCCATTTCTAAGGTAGCAGAGCACATGGAGGGGTTTTTATTTTCAAAATGGATTGGCAGGTTTTATATACTTATTTTAAAAGGACAACATGTTGTTTTTAAGATATTCAACTTTTGTTATCATCTTTAAACAAAATCTCACAATAGAATCACTGTTAAAATCAAGCATAGCTTTCCGAATAGCTATCTAAATCAAAGGAGAGTTTGACCAGAAATGAAGTATTCCCTTGAGCCAAACTACATTTTGGTAGTGACAGACTACAGTGATATAAAGTTCATCATCTTGGTTTACAAAAAAAAAAACAAGCATAACTATAATGTGGCATTTTAGGACCATGAACTCACCTATGAATTCTTTACAGCTCTTTGAAGAAAAAAAAGGGACAAAGTTCATTTAATATACTTAGGTCACTTTGGCACTTAAGTTTACGTAGAAACTGACTTTCTCATTTGATAGGCATGAAAACAGACTTAATAGATATTTAGTAATAATCTGTACCAATTACTGAGTGTTTTCTATAACTACGCAGTAGGCTGCATTTCATAGATAGATCATACCATTTGATCCTCACAACCACCACAAACTGTAGTGGCAGAATGGCAGTTTAAATCCAGATCTACCTGACTCTAACATGCATGGCCTTTCCACTCTGCCACACTTCCTTTTATAAATAACTATTTTACAAAACCGTTATGTTCTCAGACTAGGCCAATCAGATTTAATGTTTTCTGTCATCAGACTTAACTTTTCATTATCCCTACAGAATCAGCTTAAAGAAACTTAATTTAAGTAAAAGCTGGTAGAAGAAATTAAAAAGGGAATATAGAATAAAAGCAGAACTTTACACAATGATTTAGCAAACTAGGAGAAGAAATAGAAATAAACCTGAGAGATGTCCTGGCTATATCTAAATCCAGGAAATGCTACTGTTAGTCTAATTGGAATAATGTGTGAAACTCTTATATTTAACCTAAGTTAGTAGTTAGAGGCTTGCTTCTTAGAAGCAATACATAATAAATCGTTTATATCTGCTACTGTTTATAAACTGTGTTTTCTCTGAAAGGCCCTTATCATGAAATAAAATAAATAAAATATCATGAAATAAAAAGAAATAGGCACTTATAATGAAAATGAGTTCTAATTATTTATTATCCCTAGTATCAAGTACATAAGAGGCTCCCCTGCCAAAAAAAAGCAAGCAAGCAAGCAAGTTAGTTGCTGAAGGCATCTAACACATTAAGAATAAACAAAGTCCTTTACCTTTAACTACTTTTTCTGTACTTAGCTTTTAATTTTGAAATAATTGCAGATTCACGGCAAGTTGCAAAAAACAGTACAGAGAGATCCTATATGTCCCTTACCCAGTGTCTTCAAGTGGTGACATCTTACATAACTATAGTACAAACCAGGACACTGACATTGGTACAATCAATCCACCAACCATATTCAAATTTCTCCTTTAGCTAGTTTTTAAGAGTGTGCAGTTTTTCTGCTGCTAGGAAGGGCCTTAGACTCCCCTCACTTTTCTGATGAGAAAACAAAAAGAAGGGTCAAAGAGGCTGAAATACTACCCAAAGTCAGAGTGCTAAGAAATGGCAAAAATAAAGCTGACTGTGAATGAGAGATCATCTTTCCTCAGAAACAGAATGTGTATTTGGATTAGAGTCACCCATCAGAATTCCATGAGGAATTCAGTAAAGATATTCCCAAAATATTTTTACTTCAAAGTTATCTCAACAGCTGGATGCATATTTTTTTCACATATTATTTTTCATCTCTCCAGACCTCAACCAGCTCTCCTCATTAAAAAATTTACCATTGTTGGTCTGTTGAAAAGTACTTAAAAGTTTCATTGTATTAGTAATGTAATAAACCAAACTCAAAGGAAAACCAGGCCAGGCTGGTCATCACTTAAAGCACAGGCTGTTTTGCCACCTTTGACCCCAGTGCAAAGCTATGTCTGGCACAAAGCAGGATCATAAACACCGAATGAACGAATGAATGAATGAACAGACGAATGAATGGACAAATGAACAAATGAAGGAATAAACAACTGGGATGACCAAATATACCAAACATTCCAAATTTCTTAAAAAAACAAGCAAAGAAAAATAACAACAACAAAAAAAACCCTCCTTTCTAATTAAAAGACTTTTGTGCAGAAAAATATTTTATTTTGTGGGGTAGTTTTCACAAAATCAGACCTGGAAGGGCCCTTAGAGAATACCTCCTCTGGTAATTCTCAATCCTGGTTACCCATGAGCATCACATGAGACATTAAAAACTAACATGCCAAGCCCTACCCCACACCTGGAATGGGCCCCAGGCATCTATATTTTATTTTTAAAGCTTCCCATTATAAGTCCCTTACTGCCACAGTGATTCTAAGTCCCTAATTACAAAGATTAGAAATTGAGGCCTTGGGGTGCCTGGGTGGCTTAGTCGGTTAAGCGTCTGCCTTCAGTTCAATTCATAACCTCAGGGTCCTGGAATCTCAGCATGGAATCTGCTTCTCCCTCTCCCTCTACCCCTCCCTGTACTTGTGCTCATGCACGCTCTGTCTCTCTCAAAATAAATAAAATCTTAAAAAAAAAAAAAGGAAAAGAAATTGAGGCCTAGTCAAAATGAAATGTCTTATTCAAGATAACACACCTAGTTAGTATTAGAATTGAGACCAGAATCCAAGTAGAAATAGCACTATTTTTTCTTAACATGATCCACAGAAAATATTTCCAGAACACAACTTCATCTCAACTTTGAAACTATTGGCCATTTTTTTAAAATGTGAAACTAGACCAAAAACTCTATCAACATTTTGAACTCTTACTAGTGTATAGTCATTGTCATGGGTGGAGAGACATACAGGTTTGAGGCACTGAGCATTCATGTCTTTCCAGTTAACTGCCCACCCTTAGCAATTAGTACTCTTGCAGTTCTCTTAATTGATATTGTGATGGGCGTACAGTGGATACCCATCAAGTATGTTTGAGTTTTTAATAAGAGAGGTATATGTATAAAATTGATGGAACTGACTACGTACAAAATATGAATCCATAATATTTGCCATACTGCTCATGAGATTATACATATAACACAAAATTTTAACTATTCACTAAAATCAAATAGTTAGATTTTTAAAGTTACCTTTAATGGAATCATTTTCAGCTCTCATAATGTCAATGAGTGAACTCTCCAGTGAGTGCATATCAAATGTTCTGGGGCGATCCTGTAAACACAAACAGCCACAAACCACTTTTAAAATAGCTTTTAATTATAAAAGGAGACAATAAGCTGCTTTCAATGGGACACAGATCCAAAAGGCAATTTCACTCCATGTATAAGGTACATTATTACTGCATTTTATTTTTAACACTTAAAAGACATCAAAACCACAAAAGTAGCCAAGGCTCAGCAAAGAGTGATTTGATTTCTAATAATTATTTCAATAAAAGCATTATTTTTACTAATAAAGCAGAGGCAACTAAAACCAGTTTCCATACAGTCAACAACATGAAACAAATGTAAAATAAAATTCATAATCTTTGTCTGCCACTTAAGATTGCAGTAACAAGGCAAAACTTTCCAAACTTGTTCCAGCAGTCATGTACTGCGCTGCCATTCAGCAGATACTGCTACTGAATAGCAATATTCAGAATAGCAATATTCAGAATAGTTATTCAGAATAGCTATATTTTCTTATAAACCATATGTGAAAGTAGTTATCCAAGGTCTATAAGACCACTAAGTGGCAAAGTAGTCTTGATTTTGTTGCCATTAAAATTAAAGGGAAGACAGTGTGTCAACACTGTTGGTCTAAATCCTGGCTTAACAAAATGTATTTCAAGAGTGGGTGAGGAATCTTAAAATATACAACGACCCAACTGCTCTGGCATTCTTCCGGAGGAAAAGTACTAGAAATAACTAAAATTAAAGTGTGGCTTGATAAGTGAAAAGTAAGAGATGAAACATTTTAGGAAGCAGTAATACAGATTTCTGACCCACCTCAAGAATAAAACTGGTGGTACACACATGGACACAACTGCAAGAATATTAAAGAAAAAGGGGCTTCCACAGGAATTTGACAAGCAGAATTCTATAACCTTCTTTTCAGCTGTATTTTCTCTTACATTACTTTTTAACTCAAAGCTTCGGCTTTATAAAAAGTTCACTGGATTTTATCCCCCACCCCTTTTTAAACTTTAAACTTTTTTTAAAACTTTCTCCCTTTCCTAGCTAACTTCTAGAACCTTAAGGCTGATAGAGCACATGCTCCACTGGACAGCATTTTTTGATCAACCTGACATTTCTCCTCTGTCCTTCCATAACACTACTTGTCGTCTACAGCCATACCACCCTGAACGTGCCCGATCTCGTCCATAACACTACTTGTCGTCTACAGCCATACCAGCCTGAACGTGCCCGATCTCGTCCATAACACTACTTGTCTTATTTCCCTGAAATAGGGATCACTTCTCCTGACCCCACCCCACCATGTAGATAATCAGAATGTTCACTGAAGTAATTGTTTTACAATACCAATTTTTTTTCACCTCTGTAACTCCAGGAGTCCAAAGACAGTTATATTTGGCTATAATCCAATATTTAAAACAGAGAGCATTACAGGATTTTTCCGGTGGGGGGGGGGTGTGGAGAGGATCAAGATGGGGATGGGGAGCAGGTGCCTTAACATGCTATTCTGCTCTGAACTGGTATGACTCCCTCCAGAACATCTTTCCCGCTTTTATTCTTGATTCTTTCCTTATCGTCTTCATCTACTCAACATGGTCAATAGAGAAGAAGGAGGACACATGGTCAGAATCAAAATTTCTAAAGGTTAGTGTTCACAAAAAGGAAAATACTGTTCTGTTGTTTTTTTTTTTTATCCTTCTTCATTTTTTATCCTTCTTCACTGAATTAAATCAAAACTTGTATTGCATATTCTTTTGGAAGCAAAGTGGATTTGAGGCAAAATTTGAGAAAAAAGTTAATACGAAATTCCACTCATTCTACAGTTACTAGATTTGTCCTCTGTTCTGAAATCTATGAACCACACCCATAACCAGGCCAGCCACTTTCTCTACTATCTCCAATACAAAACCAATCTTGGAGGCAATAATTCTCCGTGTCTAGTAACTTGTCTATGTCCTTGGCCAGTTTCCCAAGGGTAGGAAGTTATATCTTACATCAAATGTTCCCACTGTATACAACTCCATAGGGTGACAGCATGCCAAGATATTTATCTCCTAAGCCCACAGGACTGACAGATGTGGTAGGAACTCCCTAGCAGATGATTTCTGCTTCAATATTATGTTTTCTAGGTGTGCCATGAGGTGACACAGGTTGAGAAGCCTTGTCCTACATTTCTGTATCACTGTGCCTCACACAGGACCTGACAGGTAGAAGGCATATGTGTTTGCTAAAGCAATGAATAAATGAATTCCTTCAAGTAATTTTGTAAATGTTTAAAACATGTCTTTCCTTCTACTTCCTTAAGGTTTGTTTTTACATTTTCCCTTTCCTGCTGTAGTGTTGTAGGTTTTCTTTTGCCAAAATAACTGTAATGGGTAGTGGGGTAGGGGGTACTCAGCTTTTTTTTTTTTTTTAATGCAACTAAAGCAGTAAGCAACCTTGTGAATTTCCAGAACTTGCATTTGCCAATCACTGAATAACAAGATCACTGAAGAGAAGCAGTGGATAAAGAATATTACAGTGTGTTTTGGTTTATGACAGCTGTGTCCATTAAATAAAGAAGCTTCCTTTTTACCTGTAAGTTTCTAAATGTAGTACTGGAATTTTAGCAAAGCCACTTTGTTACTCCCTCCCCCCACATATTACCTGAAACATGAGATTTTTGCTAAGATAACCCCTGACTTCTAATTGGTGGAATATATTAAAATTAAAATCCTAAATGGATTTTTAAATTTTCAAGTAATGCTTTATAGGATTAAAAACAAACCCTCAATCCTTTTTACACTTTGTCATGATTTACTACAAGAGTGACAAATAAATACCAATATACAAACTCTGATCAACTGGTATAGACCCTCAGATGCAATGTGTTGGGAAGGATTTTCAGGCTCTGCATGGGTTCAGAAGAGAATAGGGTCTGGACAGATTGCTGATGATTTAAGTGCAAGATACAGGACTCAATGGCACAGTTACCACATTCTTGCCAACCCTTGCCAATATGCATTCTTCCCCACAGTCCAACCTTATTATAATTATTATAAATGACTACATTTGTATAACGTTTTATTTCTTATGATGCTTTGGCAGTTCAAAGAGTTCAAAAGCCACATATTTTGTCAAGTAAACATTCTGTTCTCAGAGAGGGTCTAAAGTTTATCCTTCTTGATTTGTTCCCTCTCACTGATCTTTTCCAACCATTTTTAACCTCTAATTAAAAACAAAAGCAAAAAACTAAAATGTAAGTGTGCCACTAGGAAGTAGGTGGAGGAGCAGATACAAATAAATAAACCAAAGGAATAAGAACAGCAGCACAAACGATCCTGGTTTTCCTACCCAATAAAGTGTCAGATCAAGAGGGCTTTGATTGCCATATTTCATTCTCTGATTTTACCCGTATTGATTATTAATTGGGCCAAATATCATAATCACTTATCTATCTTCCCAGAAAGTAAACAACCTATAAGATAGAAACCTTGCTAAGTGACAACTCTTCTTGATTGAATGTGAGCTGATAACCAAAATATGAACATCAGCATAAATGAGAAGAATGAGCATTAGACACTAGGAAGCCCCAACTCCACCACTGGTGTGTCAGGTGAGCTTGGGCCCTTTCGTCTTCTAGACCTTTGCTTATCTGAAGAAGGAAAGAGTTTGATTAGATCTCTAATGTCCTTTTCCTAACTCCGAAATATATTTGTATTCTAGCTTTCTGACATCCTTAGCTTGTGCTCTCCCAAGATTTAATTTAAATTATAGTGGTGAGTATGGCAGGAAGCAAAGCGTAAAGGAGAATGATTAATAAAAACTCATCACTTTGTGCCCACAAGAAGATGAGGGCCAATCGCAGGTTAATAAGAAAATGAACCCTTAGCGTCTTAGGACAGTCACTGCATCTTCTTATGCTATACATAATGCAAAATAACAAGCTTTTTAAATAAAAAAAATTTACTTAAAACAATTGGTCAAAGTGGGATGTCCTGATTTCAGATAATAGAGCAAAGAATCTATCATGAAACAAAAAAACACCAGCAACCAAATTTGCTTCAAGCCACCATCACCAGTTTCTCTCGGCAGCCTAAAGGGAGAAAAGGTAGAAAAACAGAACTACCTTTTACTGAGCATCTACTAAGTACCTGACTTTATTTTAGGTACTTTATTAATACTGTCTTAATTAATACCTCATAATTATAAGTTAGATGGCATTATTCCTGTTTTAATGATTAAAACTAAGACCAAGGAAAATTCCATAATTACTGCACAGACAGGTTTCTGCAGAGATCAGCAGCTTAGTTGGGATTCAAGCCTAAGTCTCCCTCCAAAGCAGGCAATAATTCCTTGGGTAAGGTAATGGTCATGGCAGTCAAAGGACCACTCTAAGACATACATTTGAATGAATGAGATACTCTGCTATAAAGGTCCTGGGAGCAGGAACACGCTGGCAAGTGCCCAACAAACAGTAGGCACTCAAATATTTCTCCATAAATCAAAAAAAGAACAAAATGTATATATAAGAAAAATATAGGAATGATATCAGAGGTACTAAAAAGGTAAGAAGCCCGATAAGATAATTCCTTCTTCCTACTGAGGTGACAAATAGATGTGGTGCACAAACTAGAAAGCTTCCACAAATGCCTCTCTAGGTCATCTACTGCCAACCGCAGAAGTGTAAGTGGTAGTAACAGTAGTAATAATGATAATAGCAGCAGCTAATGCTTATCAAGCTCTAATGCTTTACATGTGTAAAAAATCCTACACAATTAGGTATCCCATTTCACAGATGAAGAAACGGAGGTTGAGAGTGATTAAATAACTCTATCAATGCAAAGTAAGTGGAGGGCCAGAATTTGAACCGAGGCCTTCTGACTCTACAACATGTGAGCTTAATAATCATGAATGAAAATAGAAGAGCACCAATTATCTTCAAGGCTCAGCAAAGCAAACTTGATTACCATACTTAGACCTCATACAAGTCAATATGAAAATCAAAGTTGGTAAAAAAAATAATTTTCTGATAAAACAAATTAGTATTTCAAAAATCAGAACCCATCCTTTTAATTTACACCAGTAATCCTGACTGCCATGGCAAAATAGGAAGACTTACATCAGCAAATAACTGATAACATGACTTTTCCTAACATTCCAGAAGTAGCCAAAAGAAACATGTGAACCTGTTGGTCTATTACCAACAGGAAGAATAACTACACTGCAATTATATCACAAACCAAAATCATCATTCGTGGCTTTTTTTTTTTTTTTTAAATCCAAATGGATACTCTAAGCCAGTGTTTCTCATACTTGAGAGCATATCAGAACCATCTGGAGGTCTTGTCAAATCATAGATTACCCATAAAGTGTCTCATTCAGTAGCTCTGGGTAGGGTCCAAGAATTCACATTTCTGACAAGTTTCTAAGTGATGCCAGGGACCACACTTTGAGAAGCACTGAGTTAAGCAATTACATTCAACAGGTTAATTTCCTTAGGTAGGTGGCATTGTGATTTGTAGCTGACTGGCCATGATACAGTTCGGCTTAAATATGCTACATCAACCATTTTAAGGTTTCCACATGAAGAGGCAGCCCTTGCTCTCAGAACCTAAAACGAAGCCCTCTCCAAGCTCTGAGATGCCTAACTTGGAAAAAGATTACAGTCAAGTTCAATTTCAACAAATCAACCACCATGACCACTCTATTATTGGTCTTGTCTTTTTATATTTGAGTTAGTATGTTTTCCCATTACTAGACGGGGTCTAAAACACACAAAGTACTTAATTGAATATAACACATCATTAAGAACCAAAGCCAAAAGTCAGCTACTCCCTTAACTGACACTCTCCCTATAAAGACAGACATTACTGTGATCGTCACTTCCCAGACAGCTATGCATCTGTATCAGCTGATGAGGTTTCTCTTTCTGGCTTAAACTTTCCCTAGTGAAGAAGGGAAAAGAAAATATTTTGGTTTGAAAGTATATGCCAGTATGTCAGCTGCCAAAATAAATAGGAAGTTTGAAATGCCAGTGAGCCCATAATTAATCAAAGGTACTACAGGAGTTTTAATCTGAGATTTGCCAAAATGTAAATGTTCTTCTTGGATTAAGTATTTAAGCCCACAGGCATCAAAAATCGACTACATAGTCAACTTTCAAGATTCCACTTCCAGATGATCCTCACATCCCTGTGTAGGCACAAGTCCCTTTTTCCCCATCCCCCTAGCATGATGCCATTCCATATGATGTTGACAAGTTCCCTTACAGCTATCCCCCCAGTGGACTGTGAGTACCACTCACCTCTCCATAGCCACAGACTGTAGAATATGTGTAGCACACTGTAGTCCATCATCACCGCCACCATTATTAAAGTGGCTAACATGTCCCTCCTGGTTCAGTGTTGTGCATCTTATGTGAATTATGTATGATTTACATACATTTGTTCCTCATAACCATCACGTAAAGTGTATACAAGTATCATCCCCATTTTAGGCAAATAATGCTGTAAGAAGTTAACTAATTGCTCTCAAAGTCATACAGTAAGTGGAGGAGTCTGACTTCAGAGCAGAAGCTCAGAAAAGTGGTTCATTTAAATAAGCCTCATCATGACCTTGAAATTTCAATTTATAAACAAACACCTGGCAGGTATGACATCCTTCACTATATAGAGGGCCTGAATGTTGAGAACGAGGGTCAGAGGTTAAAGTCAAAGAGGTAATTATCTAAAGTAGAAGAAACCACATTCAGTAGCATCTTGTATTTCTAAACATGTTCCCTCTTAGTCAGTACTTTCTCATCATGACGGCTTAATAATGAAGGCAGAATCTTATAGACCATAGGCTACCAAATGCTCCCTATAAAAAACTATAAATAAATGAATGTCTTTGGTGTATTACCCCGATTGGAGCAACAGGTCCATTTGTTCCCACATGAACTGATGAATCAGATCTCTTCAGAAAGCCTTTGAGAAAACTTTCTTTACGGGCGCCTGGGTGGCTCAGTCGGTTGGGCGACTGCCTTCGGCTCAGGTCATGATCCTGGAGTCCCGGGATCGAGTCCCGCATTGGGCTCCCTGCTCAGCGAGGAGCTGGCTTCTCCCTCTAACCCTCCCTCCTCTCATGTGCTCTCTCTCTCTCTCTCATTCTCACTCTCTCAAAATAAATAAATCTTTAAAAAAAAAAAGAAAACTTTAATTCCACCTTCATTAAATAAACCATACTCATTTTGAGCATTAGAAATCCTTAAAATCGTAAACATTTCTTGTCACCACTTAATTGAATTTAAAAAAACAAACTGCCATTCCAGACTTGCTTAAGTCCGTTCCTGGATCAACAGACCCTTTCTTCTCTTGACTATGTGTGCATTCTCACCTTGCCTGGCAGAGAGAAATAATTAAAATCTACTCTATTCCAAGGGACACCTGGGTGGCTCAGTTAGTTAAGCATCCGACTTTTGATATCAGCTCAGGTTATGATCTCAGGATTGTGAGATCAAGCCGCACGTCAGGCTCCCCACTAGGTGTGGAGCCTCCTTAAGATTCTCTCCCTCTTTCCCCCACAACATGGACTCTCATGCTCTCTCTCTAGAAAAAAACAAACAACAAAAAACTATTCTATTCCAACAACTGAGTTTAAATTACCACTTATTAGACAAGTGATCTTGACATCACAGAATCTCTGAACCTTGGTTTCATCAGCAAAATGAGGATGATACCCCTCCCTTATAAAACTGGTGAGGAGAAATGAGATAAGGTATCTGACAGATTGCACAAAAGGTGCAGCAGTTAGTAGATCCATTCAATAAACATTCCCTCTGCCAACTTCTCTCTCTGGTGAAACAGCAAAAGAGCCTGAAATTAACATGTTAAATTAGATATTGTTATATCTGAATAATTCCGCTATTCTGTGCTATTTCCTGTAGCCCATTTTCATAGGAAAATGAAATAGAAAAAAATATTCCTCCTACATAATAAGCTACTCAGGGCAAGAAGTCACTCATTTCAGGAAAACAGGTAAATACTACTAAAACTCAACCCTAAGGAATGAAGTCATTTAGACCCTTCTGGCCCTTCCTCTGTTCTACGTCTGCTGGGCCTGATCAGGGTCCAAAGTCAGCAAAGAAAATGGTCACCCAAATGCACAATCTTTATTCCTAAACTGAGGTTTGCTTGTGTTCTATAACCCATGAAATCTCTCTTGTGAGCCTTGAGAGCAATGTCAAAAAGCAGCCTATGCCCAGTGTCAGCCTTTCTGGGCCCTCATAGTTCCCACCACCCCCCATCCTTAGCTCTCCAGAGTTTCCTGAGCAGAAGGCACTTCTAAACATCCAGGTACAAAGAGGTCACCAGACTGTACACGTCACGAGGAGAAGGAGCATGCTTGCCTTGGTCATGTATTCCCAGCATATGGGCCAATGAAAGTATCGAACATTTATAGGTTGAAAGAGAGCAAGAGGTGAAAAAGTTTGATGTAGTCCAAAGGCCAGCAAAAGGCCCCAAACCTCTAAATTCTTCTTTAAAAACAAAAACAGACAAACAAAAATACAACCAAAGAGCTCTCAGTCTTATCCTTTCAGAGATCCTTCCCACAAGTCCATGGAAGCCCAAACCTGGGCTAAGAAGGTAAGAATAAGCTGGAGAAAGGAAAACTAGAGAATCTCCTCCCAAATTTTCAGTCACCAACTGATGTTTTGGTGCTTTTGTTGGACCTCTCACCCCTCCCTTATTTTTTTTATGGCCATGTGACCACCAACAACTTCTCTGTCCAGAAGGGAGGAGATGAGGCCAATAGTGATTTCCTTAGAGATTAGTACCAGCTTGAGTGGTGAAACAAGCTGAGCAGGTGCAACAGAAATGTGGGCCTTGCTTAGGTTTCTATCTTTTCTTAAAAACCACTAGGAAATTTCTTTGTTGTTGTTTTTATGGGGAGAAAAAAAGACTCCAGCACTTACAATTGGAATGATACAATCTCTGGGAACTGCTTTAAAATAACATGAAAGGGGAGAAGGTTAGGAAGAAGACAGAGGAGTTTGTCCAGGAGTCGATCATTGTTGAAGCCAGATAACATGCACATGGGGGTTTGTTATACTTATTTTGTCTATTATTGAATATGCTTAAATTTTTCCCTAATAAAAAATTTAATAAGACATGAAGGAAAACACTTTACCAAAATAGAGACAGGGAAAAAAAGAAAAACAGTTGGTCACTAAATTTTTTAGCAGTGTTCAAGAAAATGAGGACATCATCTAGCCTGATTCCCACTATTATTTAAGTACAGTCACTTTATTTTAAAAAATTATATTTGGTTCATGAAATTCTTCTTTAAAATTATGCTCAAATTACCATATACAAGTTATACCATATTTCATATTTTAAGAATATGTGCTATTTTCAAGATTTTGAATTAATATTTCTATCTGATAACCAGTCAAAACAAACGAGAAAATGAAGGATCAGGAAGGTTAAGTAGCTTGCCCTAGGTCATACAGTAAGTAAGTGGCAGACCCATATCTGGAACCCAGATCTGACTTCCATACTATAATTAGGAGATTTTTCTGAATAGCAACATTCTTATGCTCACTTTTTTTTTTAAGGTTCTGACAGATGTAAGATGACAACAGCTATTTTACTGACTAGCACTAGATGCATTCCTCAAAAACATCTGGAAGGACTACTATTAAAAGTATGTTACATAATATTTAAATATAAACATGGCTTTAGAATGTATAATAGTGAGGGATTAGCTATAACATAGTTTAGATATATAAAAAAATAATGATTGGGATATTTCTGATAATTATTCAGCAAACAAAAATTGCCCAATCTAAATACAATATGAAAAGTACTTGTACATCTTAAGACTTTGAACTTTAATAATTCAGTCTGCAAACATGAGAGAGGACCTGTAAGTGGCTGATGGAGTCTCTTCCTTGACATGTAATGAGACCTGAACTCTACTACCCATAGGTGAAAGTTTGCCTTTTGTGGTACCATTTTGCCACAAGACTTAAATAAGCACATGCTGCATACAAGTAAGACATTTATAAATGTGACCATTAATAAAATGTTTGAAAATACCACACTGTTTTTTATACCTAAAGTTGGATCTGTTAATTTGCCTTAAAGTTTAAAACAGCTCATAGATTAAAATGACAGGAAATTATCAGGTGCTAATATGTTTATAATGAGGACAAAAAGCATGTTTAGCATCATTCAGGGATTAGCACAGATCAAAAACACATTATAAATCAAACCAAAACAACTTTTATGAGCTATCTAGGCTTGTCCCTAGTCCATAACATTGGAGGTACTCAATAAATATGTACTAAATAAGTTAATTAAAATATAAAAAACAATACTGAATTCCAGGATAAAAGCTAAAATAGACCCAATTCAAATCTATGGTAACTCTTCCTATCTCTTATCCAAAAAAATCACAAATTCTCCTTTGAAATAGTCTCTTTTAATGTATACAAAAGCAATCAAATGTTCTAAATTTCTTAAAATAACCATAGCCGAATCTTTCAAAATACTGAAAGATGTAGTCTACCAATACTAATGAAAGTTTAGATATATACAATTATAAAACTTCTCAAGAAAACTGACTAATTCTGCTAAATGTTTTATCTGTCCTAGGTTACATCTAACTTATTCAAAAGGAGTACTCTAAGAAGTAAAGTACATATAATAAGATAAGCAATACAAAGGACTGTTCAAAATCTTTCATAGATACTATATTTGTAATTAATCTCATTATTTTACAAATTTTAGAGAGGCATACTTTAAATTAAAAAAAAAAATTTAAGCCACCTACTATGGCCACATACTTAAGGTGCCTCACAAAAACCTTGATGAGGTTTTATTATTATTACCTTGATGAGGTTTTCTTCCTGAATTTAAGCGATTTGCTCAAGGTCACACAGCTAATTACAGTGCACAGTCAAATTCAAGTGTGCTTGGATCCAGAGCTTATGCTTCACTCTACTACGTTTGGCCTCATACAATAACCTATCTCAGTAATTATTCAAGTTTCACCTTCGGAAACTGATTAAAAATAGGACTATACCTTTATTATTCCATCTACTAAGAATTTTCTGAAAACCTGAAAGTGGAACTCTTTGTTTCAATAATATAAAATGTGATGAGAATCTATACTAAATTTGAAGTAAAAAAAATTACAGATTGCTATAAATTTATCATGGTAAAAATATACCTTAATTTCTGCAAGAGTAATTTTCTTTGAACAATTAAATATAAAATGAGTTTGTCAGGAAATATTAAAACAAATGCTCACGTTATGAGCTCCCTGCCTTAAAGAGAAATGCATTATACACATTATCTTATCTGTGATGGGACCAAAACCTGAGGTACAATGTAGTGCTGAAAAAAATGGGATAATGGATCTTCAAGCTAATTTTCCTTATAGCAAGATAAAGTCATAAAAAAATAAATATAGGCTATAAAATTTAAACTAGGCATATGTTAACTTTAAGATTAGTTTTCCATTTCTTTCTCATGAACACCAACAAGGATTATTCTTAAAAGCATAAACCCATGAACTAAGAGCATCTTTCTAGTTGCAACGTTCACTAAGCTTGCTATAAATAGGTTTTTCCTGAAAGGTGTGGAACAATGTGTTGATCATATTCCATGGCTTCTGTGAAGACAACAAAAAATAATCAAAAAACTCTACCCCGCCCAAGTTTTGATTCCATCAGAAAAGCAATTAAACCTAGTTCAAAGGCTTTCTACAAAAGGTGTAAAATTATACCTGGTATGCTTTCCCAAAGTTTTTTCAGTATCTCAATTCTGCTGGAGCCAAAACCATCTAACCCATACTTTATAATGAAATTAATTTCCCTTCCTCTAATAGAAATAAATACAAAGTCAAAGAAAATGTTTCCCATACAAAGATCCCTCCTGGGACTATATTAAAAAACAAAAAGTGTAATGAGGTTATACTTAGACAATTGAAATAATTCACCATGATTTTCAGAACTGAAGCAATGCAGTAACTTTCTATTTTCAAATATAAGATGCCATATATAATTTTAAGGATCAATAAACTGACAACACAAGCAGAGTTATGAAAGTGACATGAATTATTTGCCTGGTTAAGACAACTTAACAAATCCATGACGACTGTGTCTGAAGTAAGAGCAAATGGGTTCTAAATCCTAAAATGTCTCCCTACCAAGTTTTAGAGATGGTCTTTGTGAAAGATTTTGTCTACCCTCCTCTTTATTTTTTCATTTTCTATTTTTTTGCCTACTTCCTGGTTTTTAGCTAATGGAGGTGTGAGCATAACTGAGCTGAAGATAAGAGACTATCAGAATATACTCTACACAATTCTCCTTTACTTTCCTGTAAGGACAGAAGATCTAGGCACCCCTCCAAAGAAGTGCTGTATTCAAATAAAATTATTGGCAAGTGCCCCAATATATTATTTGGTTTGGACACTGGAATTCCAGGATGTGTTTGGCAGGACACGGAGGATTTTTTTCTTCTTAATGTAAGGGTCAAAACAAACCTTGCCCAGTATTAGTTACGTACCAGGTAAATTCTTTCCTTTCAATAATACTAATATTATAATGTAGCCATGTATACTGCTGGATCCTGTCATTTCTGTGGTATATTTCCAGATCTCTCTATAACACCTAAGGAATTCTTGACAATAGCCATTAAAACTGAACTACTAATATCTGTAAAATTTCTTTCCTAAAATTAATAGTGTTTAGGGTAATAGATTTAAATAAGATGGAAGCAGTTCAGAAAGTGTGGTTGTGGTTGCAGCAATTCCAGTTTCACAGGAGCTCACCTCAGGACCATAAGGAACTTAGACATCACCTCCGTCACCCCCCGCATTTTATGGAGAAACTGAGGCCCCCAAATGTTATACTGATAGGGCAAAGAGCACACCTAGTTTCCAGGCTCCCAGTCAAATAAATGTTCCTTCACGTTTTTCATATCAAATTTAACCAAGTAATTCATACCAACCCAAAACTGTTATTTTTTCTTTTTTGCCAAAACCAATTCAAAAGGGTAACTGTTAAAACACACACACATGCACACACACAGAACTACATACATTAAGTAAGCATACAGTACTCAGTTTACTAACTTCTTGTGTTTTTTTCAAAACCCAAAAACCCCAGTGTGACTTTCAAATCACCCCCACACTTGCTCCTGGCTCCCTGAACCCTCCCTCCTATTCCTAAAAGTGGTGGGGGATGATGAGCAGAAATCAACAATTTACTTTCTAATCCTACCATATTTGCGCCAGGTCTATTGACTCATCCTTTTTCCATCCTCAGCATAATAAGACAATTCTAAGGGAAGAGTTAGTTTCTAACACTTTTTTAGTATCAACCTTAGTTAATTTTATTATTATTTCATAAACCAGCTTAATCTCCAACTGATCCAAAAGATTTCACATGTAAACACATTCCATTAGCCCCCCAAAATATTGAGAATATGCATGCATACAGTTCATTCATTTTCTGAAATTTTTGTTTTTCCCAAAGCAAACCTTCATCAAAAGTCAGTAAACTGAGAACGGAAAATAAACCCTGAGGTCATCTAAGTTCAGTCACATAAGTTTGTTCTGTCAGTGTACTGTAGCAAAATGAAAAAAGTGTATTCAATTCTGAGCCGATCTTAATCCAGTTAAAATGTACAGAATGCCAACTTAGATTTAAAAATTAGCAAGAAATGAATAATTCAAAAAAGTCACCTTTGCACTAAATTTTCTTTAAATTTACGTTCAAAAGAATATTAAAAGCAACTTTTTAAAAATGGACTTCATGAAATTACCAATGTCTAATAGCCTTTTACCTAGCTACTAATGCAAGATAATTCAGTTTGAGTAAAAACCCTTTTTAAAAGCAAAAGCCAACAGCTTTTTGATACATAGGGAAAAAAATTATTTTTAAAAATCTAAAACAAAACTTAATCAAATATTGTAAGATACATCCTAACTATTCCACCTGAATCCTTCAGGGAAGGGACATTTAATTCCTTGGAATGACACAGGATTCTCTTAGCAAACTTGCCCTCCCACTAAGCAAATTATTAATCAAACAGATAGTTCTGCTTGTGCTGACATCATACTTGGGGACATTGCAACTGTCTTGTAATCTGTGTTAGCCCTTGCAGAAAGATCTCTAAAATAACCCTTTGTGGCGCATGTTTATATACATACACATTTGTGTACACATGTATACAGATATATATTTTAATTCTTGTTTTTTAACCTAGACTTTGTACTCTTATCAGCAGTGTGCTTTTGGGCAAGTTATATCTTTCTGATACTCAATTTTCTCATCTGCAAAATGGGGATAATAACAGAACTTACCTTGTGGGGTCACTGTGAGGACTGATTCAATGTTAGCTTATTAGCCCATATAAATTTCCTAAACACATATAAACAATCATACCTTCAAATATGCAAACGCAGTGGGGCATCTGATGTTCAATTAACTATGAAATTCCCTTTATCTCATATTTATCAACTAGACTGGCTGCTCATTAATTCAAAAACATCAAACCATGTGACTCTTGCAGAGTAAGGATACACTGGTGGCAAGAAAGACAAGTGATCTTTGCCTGGATCTATTTTTAGGAATGGTTTATCTACACCCCTAGTGTTAACACTGGAAAATAAACAAATGGATGAAAGGCATCATAAAAGAGTCACTCTGAGATCAACAGTTTCATGGTATTTGAAAATAAATGGGGATGAAGAAAACATTTAAATCATTTCTGTACCAGTCCTTACTGACACGGGGCAGGCCAAAATTTGCAAAGAGGTTTAAGAGGAATTGCTGAATTGATGAATTCAGGCTGTTCAGACTGCAAGGTTCAGAGAGGTTCCAGGTTTAAAGTGTAACCAGTGAGAAAACTATAATTCAATAGTTGGTTTTCAGTAAATCACTATCCTACATGGAGGAAAAAATGAATTTTTTTGTTATACAGTTACTTCATCTGGGCAGAAAATTATCATCGGTTTGCACAATGAAGTATACGTATATCTATATATTATTTATTCTCACCTAAAAAAGTAGGAAAAACCAACCCTGATGATCCTGTCAGGCTAGAAACATATTATAGTTAATAATTCCAACATCACTAGCTACCTGGTAGTCATAATTATACCAATTCATACTATTATCTATGGGGAAGATTACAATTAGAAATTTATCAAAGAAACAGCTGAATATTTTGTTCCCAATTATACCCCTGTCCTGCCAAAATAATGTCTAGCAATCAACTCATTTTCCAAGAAGAGTTCTGATATGTACATGGACCATTCAAACCTCTTAGTTAAATAGATATTACACCATACAATTTCCTTATTCATCTTAATCTATTAATGGAACAGAATCTTACCGGAAAAGGAAAAATGTTGTCAGCCCTGTTCAAGCTATCTTCCATCCAGGATTTAGGAGCAAATGCAGAGCTGGGGCGAGCGTACTTCTGCAGCTGAATATGATTGCTTGCAAAATTTTTCTTCAAAGGCGAGATGGAATTCAGGGGCGTTATTCCTCCATTCAGCCCTCTGCGGTGATCTCGGCCCTGGGAACCTCCCCAGCCCCCATATCCACCACCTCCCGGGCTCCAGGAAGAAGATGGTGTAGGAGAGGGACTCTGGTAGCTGCTCCATGGAGAAGGGGGTTTGTTAAGATTATTCGCCAAATGAGGCAGCTGGTTAAAAGCAGCATTTCTGTGTGTGAAAGGTGGGGGATGGGGACTGGCAGGAGACCTCCTCTGCTGCTGAGGCTGGTTGTGATGATGCTGGAAATGAGGATGATGAGGGTGGTGCTGTGAGAGGGGCCCAATCTGAGGGGAGAAGCTGCCTCCAAAGCCAGGGCTGACATGATGGGGAAAATTTTGAAACAACAGAGCACCGTTATTAGCCGAAGCAGCCGGGACCCCTCCCTGGTGAAAGAAACTTGCATCTTCATTGATGATTGTAGAAGAAGAAGGTGCTATCGCTGCTGACCAGTTACTGAAACCAGTAAGAGACGATGCACTAGACGTCAAGGGTTGGGTCGAAGTACCCAGCCCCGCGGCTTCTTGATAATCAAACCCTGTCAACACTGGTGACTCGATTCTTATTTTCTCCTTCCCATTGCCATTTTCTGAAGAACTGTCCCCTTGATTTTCTTCTGATTTTGCCTTCTCGGGTTCAGGCAGTATTCCAGCTTCCTGACCTGGACCGGGGGAGAGCGGCTGCTTTTCTAAAGGGTCTTGCTGTTCCTGTTGCTGACTTTTTGCTTTTTCTGACCCCAAGATCTCATCCTGAATGTTATGGGTAGCTGGAGCAGGAAAGAGCCAAGCTGACCCGGCACTGCTGCCATTGGCAGCTGTGTTATTATTTATAAAAGCAGCAGGGCTGGGGGTGGCATTTTGGTGATGGTGTGGAGGCTGCAGATGTGGATGGAATCTGACTGGAAAAGCAGATTTATTCCCAGTATTGCTTTGCACTAGCACTCCAAACCCGTAATCCCCCATTTATTATTTTTAGGATCAGATTCTTACAATAAAAAATGACAACCTGATGTCTCACGTCTTTGTATCCTCTACCCAAAATTTCAGTTGTTTGTTTGAAATGTCTTATTTATAGCTAGCTCAAAGATCGCAGCTTATCACTTGAAATAGTTCTGATTTGGAATTCTGGCCTCTGAAAGGAAAAAAAAAACTAAAAACAAAAATCTCTTAAAACACTGACATGAATCCAACTGGGCTTATTTCTAGGAGGGAATAAAAACGAAGAGGGTAAAAATCAAGTCTTTGGTTAGTAAAATAGGCGCTTTCTTTTTCCAAAGGAAAATGTACATGAATGACAAAAACACAGCTTCTCAAGCATCTATGGATGTAGAAGAATAAGCATTGCGCGGAGTAAAAATATATATATATATAATTTAACAATCACATATGGTCTTCCTCAGCAGTTTAGATTCACTCACATAAAAATTAGAATAGGGCTAAGAGGAGAATACGTTCTTTTCTTGGCAGCTTGGTTAAAAAAAATCAGGAATAATTTAAGAACATTATATATTATATATTTATATATATAGATTATATTAGGTTATCTAGGGTGGGAGGTGAATTCCTGGTTGCGGGAGAGGAAATCAGCATTGACTAATGGAAAGATGATTGCAGGGAGGTTTCTGCTGTTCCTGGTCCTGTTTCTGCTCTTTCACGGGGTGCAGTTTTGGCCTCTGGGGCTGTTCCTGAGGCTCTGGGTGCAGATCTTGCTGCGGTCGCTGTTCCTGGGCTCCCCCCGGCCTCCTCTCCCCCATGAAATGGGCTGAAAACACCCGTTTCTCCCTCTTGGGGGGATCGCGATCAGGAAGGATCTAGCGAGACTCGACGAGAGCGAGCGGGCGGCCCGGGGGTGCGGGGACCAACGGGGCGACCTGGAAGGTCCTGCGGTTTCGGCCTCTTCCCCTCTCTGCGGCTCCGGGGTTTTTTTCCCTCATGGGACCCAGGGGCGGTTTGTTCAGTTCTCTCAGTTCGATTCTCCGCAGGGGGAAAAAAAGAGGAAAAAAAGGGAAAACCCACTAGTGTAGTTATTCTAAAAGAGAAGGGCCTCCCCCCTTTGTGCTCTCTCTCTTTTTTCCCCCAGATTTTAGAAAAATCTATAATTTAGAAGGCTTTTGTTTCCCCTCACGGTTGCTGGGCCGTCGTCGTCCCCTCCGCCGCCGCCGTAGCTTCACCCCGGTCCCGCAGTCCCCGCTGTCGTTGTTGCGGACTCCACCTGGCTCTTCTTTTTCTCTCCTTCTTCCTCCTCTTCCTCCTCTGCTGTCGCCGATGCCGCCGCCGCCGCCACCGCCTCCCGGTGCCCGGGTCCCGCAGCCGCGGCTGAGTCCTTCTCCTCAGGACCGAGCCGAGTGAAATGACAACCAGCTGGAAAGACCGAGAGACACTTCCGGTTCGAAGAGGGAGGGGTGGGGTACCGAGGGCACTCCGCCCACCTCTCGAAATACCAATCAGCTGTTAGAATTTAGACGAGGCCACGCCCCCGGCTCAGGTCCCCTCCTAGGAAGGTCGAAAACTTACCTCGAGGGACGCCTCTTCCGTCTGGACCTCGCCCAGTGAGGCAGGGCGCCTGGAACCCCCACCCAGAGTGAGCGCAGCAGGTTGCCATCTTTAGTATGGGCAAAGGACTCCTTCGCTGTTTCTCTTCCCTCACCACGCTTTGCAGGAGTTGCATATAGGGATGCACGGAAGAGAACAGATCCCTCGAGCACTAAGAAAAAGAGTCCGAGTCTTGGGGATCCAAGGGGCTACCGGTGAAGCCGCGGATGAACGGGAGGCCTGCCCACAGTAAAGGTGGGTCCCCAGGCATCACGTGCTTTGGCTCGAGCTCCGCCCCAGAGGGATCTGGAAGGGGAGGCGGGTCTCCCCAGCAGCTGTGCGGTGCCTAGAACTGCGTACGTCCTTGTCCTGCCTGTAGCCCTCACGCGGGACTCTCCCTTCACCTTCCATTCCCCCACCCCCACTCCCCAGCTTGGCTTAGTTAACCCGTCTGGTACGGTCTGTCAGGCACAAAGATAACAGCTGCTGTAAGCGTAGGTAGTTGAGCCCTCTTCTTCATCCTATTCTAGTCCACCGTACAGGCTATACCAGAGGGACATTTCCAACACAAAAATCTTACTGTGTTCCTCACCTGTTCAGATCTCTTTCTATGAAAAAGGCCAAACTCCTTGGTCTGGTATTCAAGGCCTTTCCGCTCTGTGGGCAGTGCGTTTTAACACCTCATCTCCGAACAAATGCCCCACACCAAGCTGCTCCAAAGATACTCTCAGTGCCTTTTAACATGCCCTTTCCTTTCTTCTCCACTTGGTAGACTCCTGTTTTATTGTAGGAATCCGTTCAAAAGCTACCACCGGCTCTTTCTTCTGAATTCTCTTACGAGCATACGTGGCTCGTAAGTCCTATGCGTGTATGTCTTTCATGCTCATTTATCACACGATTGCAATGGCGGCTTAGGTCAGCCAGACCTGGGCTCCACCGTTGGCTCGCTGAGGAGAGGACCTTGTGGATAGGAGGCATTGCCGAATGAATGCTGATAAAAATGAATCAACAAACCAACTATGGTGGAGTTACCTTGAATGACAGTCCCTTTTCCAAGTCTGAATAATTTCATTACTTCTGCTGTTTGATTTGGAGTTCACATCTCTCAGACTTTTATCCTTTAGGTTTTCAGTAGCTGCTCCAGTGTGTGTCTTGTTCATCTTTGTACATTCCTGCTTAGGACCATCATCAGGGTTTAGGGTAATGCCTTGCTCTCAGCACAGGCTCTAAGGACATTGGATAAGTGTTTTCCTTTAGAAGGAAATGAGAAATGAAGAGAAGAAATCACGGTAGAGCCAGAGCAGGAAAACAAAGAGAGATCAAAGACTTTTAAGAAGACTCTTATGAACAAAGGTGGCTTCCATTTCATTTCTATAGTCCTCCCTGAATGGCCCTGATTTCTGCTGCCTCAGTTTCTCAGTCTGCCAATACTTCCATGTAGAATACCTGTTCAGAGCCTTAAGAAGTGATTTTTATTCTCTTTCCTTGTATCATGACCCTGAGTCTTACCTCTGCAACTCTACTCTGAGTTCTTTAAGCATAGGGTCTTACCCTGCTGTTTATTCCCCACAACTGGACATACCTTGAGACTTGCTGATTCAGTTAGGTGTCATTTCCTCCAGAATGGTTTCCCTGACTGCCCTCTCTCTAAAATCTTGTAGATTCCTCTCTTTAAATTACTGCTAGTTGTCAGTGGGTTAGTTTCTTAAGGGCAGAGGTTTTATCTGACTTATCTTGGTTTCCCTAGTGGCTGGCATAGGGTCTGGCACAAAGCAGACTGAGTGAATGAATGAATGAATGGTCAGTACCCGGTAGATGATTGAGTCTTTTGAAGCTACCAGTTCTCAGTGGCTAAAATGGCAGCCATGACTCGAAAGAAAAAGGACTATCTTTGGAACCCAACATTGTAATTTGAATCCTACCTCTGTTACTTCCTAGTTGTACTGCCCTGGGCTTTACCTTTACCAGCCCCTAGTTCCTCATGGATAAAATATGAATGATATTTCCTCTCTCACTAGGTTGGTAAATTACATGAGCTACATGTGAAGTGCTGGGCTGAGGTTTTAAAAAAATATTAGTTCCTTATTAACATATGAAGCATAGAGAACTTGTATTTCACAAGTGTCTTTTGCCTAGAGCAGCTGTGTGTATGACTGAATCCAGGAACCTGTGTTGGTTTGTAGAGAAGGAGACACACCCGAGCCACAGTCAGGATGCTAATAGGTCAGCCTGATCTTTTAAGACTAAATCAGATGTGGGCAGTAGGTTTGGGCTGGAGTGAAACTAAGATGATCTCTATAGACGTCAGGCTCCTGGTTAGGGAGTAGGAGCATGGGAGAAGGAAGGGGGAAACAGTTCTCTTGGGTCAGTTGCCTGCTCAGAAACCCAGGATACCCAGCTCAGGGCTGCCCTCCTTAAAAACATCCTGGCCTCAGAAACTGGCCTAGGTAACCATGACAACTATTCAGCAGCTCCATTTAGGATCTCCAAAGGGATCTACAGTTGCAGATGAGTGCTAGCTTGAATGCTCTGCTGGCAGAAGAAAGCCCCTCCACGAAGCATGCTCACTGGGAACCTTTCAGTTTGCAGAGAAAGCAAGCTCCGTCCAAACATTAAGGTGCTACCGGGTAAAAACAACAACAAAAAACAAAACAAAAAAAACCTCCCTCCCTGTCCAGCAAGGGATTGACACACCTTCAGAGAACCTGTAGACTAGTGAATGCATGTACCCCGTTGGCTACGGCCCAGCCCCCTCTGGGGTTTGAGGTCCACCACACCCCAAACCCAAGCCTCCCATGAAGCATGGCCCTAAGATCTCTTTCACCAGCCTCTTTTAAAACTTGGCGGGTGATATAAATCTCACCTTGTAATCACACAGAATGAACTCTGCCCCATTCCAATTCTGATGTCCTCCACCACTGCCCTTGAAGCATTTGTTAGCCTTCTTCCAACAGCACACATCCAATTCCCCAGAGGCCTGCCTGGTGACTTTAGTAACCAGGGTTGCCACTCAAGGCCGCTCATTTTGTGCACTATACAACTCACAGGGCACCACAGACTATTATGTGAATGCCACCCCCTGGAGTTGTACAATGTGGCAGCCCTGCTTCAGTTCATCTGAGTAAAACAGAGGCACCTTATGGAAATATGACACCCGTACAAAAAAGTGACTAGATACTACCGTAAATTACATGAGTACAGGCTCATTGCATGCAGAAATATTTAAAGCAGTTGGTCCATTTATAGTTTAGAGTCGGTGGCCCAGGAGCTTTCTGTGATGGCATTGAAGGACACGGTGTCCTTGGTGTTGTTTAATAGTGAGCTGTAGCAAGAAGACAAGCCTGGGCATGTCCATGGTCCTATCCCTTAAGAGATTAATGCCCAGCAGTTACTTTGCTTAGCTTCATTAATAAGCCTTCTCATGTAGTGGTGGAATATATATTTTACTGAAATTAAAAGAATATAACAATAATATTTAAAGGTAGGTCCTATGAAGGTAGAGGAAGAGAGAAGAGTGGAATTACTTTTGGAATATCTTCTTTTCTAAAAGTATCTGGATGCTTACTCCCAGAAGGCAAGCTGGACAGAAACAAAGCCAAGTCCTGAAGGCAGGTTTTATTAAACCCCACCTCTACTCTTCACCCTGTTTTAATATTGAAAAGTGTGCACGTTTACTTAGAAAACGCCACTGTGTTTTGTGTTTTTTTGTGTGTGTGTTTTTTTTTTTATGGTTAATTGCTGGGTTATATTTTCCCTTCTTGTTTGTTGTTTTATAATCTGCACAAACCCTCTGCATTTTAAACACTGTTTTCCTCTTGCTTTCCCATTTAAGGTATTATCATTCACATAGAGTCCATAGTTAACAAGCATTTTGGTGGGGGTGGTGAAGCCAGTTCCTCCCATGCATTGTTACTGAATAAATGGCTTGGAAAGGCCCTAGACACAGACATGCTTCACTTGAAATTGCCTTATCCTGGCAAAGATTTAGGTGAGCAGAAGAGGGGGTTGACCTTCCAAATTGTGATATGCATCACATGGGATGACTTGGATTCTTTCGTGGCCTCAGCCACCTATATGGATGGGCTGCTGACCTAGATTACCCCTTGCTGTTTTGACTGGACACACCTCACTTCCCTGCACGCAACCTCACTTCCCTGCACCCAACCCCAGCTGTGCCTCTCAAGAGCTGCCATCTTACACCCTGCAGATAGGCTGTAGGATTTTCAGCTGTGACTCCGGAAAAAGACTAGCTTTTTAGAGCTTGTAGGGAAGCCTCAGGGTCCAGAGGTCAGAGAGCCGGGAGTCAGAGACCAAAATTCTAGCCCCCAACATAGCCATAAACTCATAGACACTGGTTCAGTTTGTCTGTTGATTTCCTTTTAGCCAGAATTTTTGCTACCTAAACAGTTTCACTTTGGAACTCTTAAGCAATAAAGGTTCAAAGAAAGGCATCTATAAAAAAAAAAAAATTACTAAAGATGCTCCTCTTCTTTTATATCCAAATTTCCTGGTCCCCTATTCTTGGAGTATATATATTCCTGAAGAACTGTTATGAGAGAGTTGATTCATAAGCATCCAACCTCACACTTCAGTGTGCATTGGTCCCCAGTAGGAGCCCATCAAATGCAGATTTCCAGGCCCGGCCCCACCCAAGATATTCTGATTAAGTTTTCTCATACTATTTTCTCATAAAATTTTAAACTTCAAGAGATTTTTCTCAAAATAATACAAGAACACAGAAAAACCAAAACAAGAATGGCTAAAACAAAAAGTTCCTTTCTCACATGAAAGAGGCTTGGGAGAGTCAACATAGGGCTGGTGGGGTGGCTTCAAGACGTCATCAGAAACCATTGCTTCCCTCCTCAAAATGTAACTTCTGCCTGTGATCCAAGATAGTTGATCAAGCTCCAGCCATCGTGCCTGTGTTTTAGACTGAAGGAAGAAGGAGAAAGCTGATGAAAGACATGACCCTTCTCTTTGAGGAAACTTTTTGGAAGACATTCACAACACTTCCATTCTCCTCCCCCTGGTGGGCATTTGGCCATATGGGCACAACTTGGGCAAAAGAAGTTTTTATTTCACACTCATGTACCTAGTTTTATAAAAAGTGACATTCTATTAACAATGAAGAAAAGGGGAGTTGGATACTGATGGGTGAGGCATTTTGGCCTAGAGAAGTTTAGTTCAAGTTTAGTGACTGACCTGAGTCTTACAGCCAAGTCAATGCCCTCATTTTGCAATTGAGGAAGCAGGTCCAGGGAAGGGCCTTGTCTAAAATAATTCAGTTATTTTGCCCAGGTATCTTGACTCAGCACTCTTCTTCTACCCAATAGTCCTCAAATTTTAGCATGCTTCAGAATTGCCTGGAGGACAAGTTAAAACCAACTAGAATTTCTGATTAGATAGGTATGGGGTAGAGCCAAGAATCTGTGTTTCTCACAAGTTTTCAGATGCTAATGCCACTGGTTTGAGAACCAGTGATTCACAGACCATCCCCACCTGGGATTAAGGAGGGCCTTCAGTTCACTGTAGCCAGCCTTAGTCCTCCTTCCCTTTCCTTTGGTTTACTCAGTGGTGCCGTGATTCATTCTTTCAGTCGGTTAAGGCAAACGTAGGAGTCATCCTAAACCCCTCCTTCTCCTCCTCCATCCTCTTATAGTTAGTCCCTAGGTTTTCTTCATTTCTCTCTTCAGCATCTCCTCCTTCTCTCCATATCCTGCTTTGGTTCAAGTCTGATCATTTCTCACCTGGATTTTTTTGCAGATGCTGTCTTCAGGCTTAATACCTGGCCTTGCTCACTGAATCTTTCTAAATGGGGAGTCTACTTACATTACTCCATTGTTCAAACACTTTCCGTGGCTTCCTGATGTATTCAACTGTATTTTTCTTTTTCTTTTTTTAAGATTTATTTATCTGAGAGAGAGAGAGAGTGGGGGGGAGGGGCAGAGGGAGAGGGAGAGAGAAACACAAGCTGATGCCACGCTGGGCCCAACGTGGGGCTTGATCTCAGGACCTTGAGATCACTACCTGAACCAAAACCAAGAGTCAGACACTTAACCTACTATACTACCCAGGCACACCTCAACTGTATTTTTCAAACTTCAGTGATTGTCATTCCAGCATCACAATTTCTGCCATATTAGTATAGCTCCGGCAGTGTCACACATTTAATGTTTCTGTAAGTTGGCTTACCTTCTAAAAAAAACTTAAAACCTTATTTAAGGCAACATGATTTACCACTCAAAATGAAAAACAGTTATCACTTACTGTAACCAAAAATAATTGTCATGTTTAAATATTGAAAACAAAATAATGGTATGAATTTCTCCTAGATCCTGTATGCATTTCAAAAGCTCTAATGTTGAGGGCTTCTTCCTTTTTGTTAAAAGGGAAGATTACTAAGGTTAGAAAGGTGCTAAAGACTTACTAGCCCAATCTGAAAGATCTTTACATAATTAGAGGGACTGACAAGGATTGGAAAGGGAACTAAATTTCTCATTGTGCGATTTAAGAGTATGCACTGCCTTGTCTGGGTGTAACCAGCAATCATCTCATGTACCCCACTGGAAAAGGACCTACTGTCTGAAAAACACTGCCAGACTCCTTAACATGTCATCCCATGCACCTGACAAACTGGATGACATTTTAACATCATTTTGTGCAACTCTCCCAGAACATCGTTCCAAGCATCTTGAAAAACCTGAAGTTCCATGAACTTGCCCTCAGTCATGAATACTATTTGCTACAAGTAACAGAATGCATGAGTAAGAATGACCTAACCATTAAGAGGTTATTTTTCTCACACATCAAGTAGTCTAGAGGTGGTGGTTGCTCGTGCTGGCTGGTCAATGATGTCAGGACTCTGGGTTGGAATCTCTAGGTTCTAGATTCTAGACCTTTCCTTCAAGGTCTTAAGATGTCTGCCACAGACCCGGTCATCATACCATGGCTTTCAGAGGTGAGAAACCAAGGGCTTCAAAGAGTTGAGTTTCTTTCTGGTCATGAGTTTTCCTCTGATCAAGGAGAGTAGGTCTTTCCCAAGGGCCCCTCAGCACACTTCCTGTTAGAGTTTTTAGTTCAAAACTGGGTCACATGCCACGATCCAGACCAGACCTGGGCCCACCTTCCCTGAGACTAAAGAACCCCCAACATGAAACATAACCCCAAATCAGGATTCTGCTAGCAAAGGTAAAGGGAGAGTCTTTGGAAAGAAGTCAAAAAATGTCTCCTATGCTTACCACACAACTTCTTTAGGCCTTTCCATATGTGTCTGTTTGCCAAGAACACCTACTTTGTTTTCCAGAGGGGCTCCTACTCAAGCACCCTCATTGGCCTTCTTTGACTTCCCAGCAAAGGTGGGTGTCTTCTCCTAAGTGGGCAGAGACACTTAGCCATATAATTGACTATTATGTTAATGACTATTTAGATCCCACTCACTAGTCTTGCTCTTCTGGGTCAGCTACTCTTTTCTCTTTTGTATCCTCTGGGCCCAGCATTATGCCAGCACATGGTAGGCCTTTACTGAGTGTGTGTTGAATTAAGGTTGAATTAATCAATTTTTTTTTCCCTTCACATATACAAGTCACAAGTAAACCCAAAGTAATAAATGTTAAGTTGAATTTAACAATAAGCATACTTTGGAAAATCTTACAAAGAACACTCTAGATTTTATTGTTGCTATTCTGTGTTGTTCTGTGAAAAATACAGCAATCTCCTATTAGCATACATCAAGTTACTATCGGCATAACACTTCTACCACACTGCTGATCTTCTGGCAAGTCAGTCACTATAAATCCTGGAGAGTGGTTTATAAACTTAGTAAACCACTTCAATCTTGTGTAAAATGCATTATACATGGTAATAGCTTCATTTGGCCGAGTCAGTTTAGGTAGAGTTCCATGATTGCATTAAGCTAGTCTGTATTGATATACCCTCAATGTTAAACAGCTCCTTAATGAAGTGGATTGCCTCGAAGCCATTGGATAGTGCATGCACACACACACACACACACACACACACACACACACACACACACACACGCATGCATACACGTCAAGTTATCACCACCCAAAAACAACTGCAGAGGCAGTAATTATATAGTATTAATGAGCAGTATCATATACAGTTGGATGTACCAGTTTCTAATGTAGCTGAGTTGATTCTCAGTAATGGGTTTCTTGAAATGACCTGGCCTCCACAAAAGTACCTTCAGGTTCAACAGCCCATGTAAAATAAAATAAATGCATAAATAATTTAGCAAGGGAAATAGGTAGCATTATGGCCACACTTCTGTGTGGCTGTTATTTAAAAGCCTAGCAGCTTGGCAGTTAGAAACCACTATGTCCAGGGGTGTTGTAATTCACCATTTGCTCGGAGTTGAAATGAGGCAGAGGAGCGCTCCAGGCCCCTAGCTCATTTTTTATTTAGAGGCGATTTTTTTTAATCCATTCGGCCATTTAAGTTCCAAAAATAGAAAAAGGAAAAAGAAATAAACATGCTTCAAATTTAGAAGTTTAGAGGCTGGTTGGAGCCCTCCTTAGGCAAGGTCTGGGATGCATTTTCTAAGCAACGTTTTACAAACTTGTAAGTGCATGGTGAGAGTTTAAACATTCGTCTCATTGTATGTGTGTGTGTTTCTTTTGAATCCCTATCTGGTGGTTTATGAGGCAGAGTTTTTCAAATTCTAGTCTTTTTTATATACTCAAGCACATGATTGTTGCTGTATTATTATATTACCTATCTTACTTATTCGCCCAACTTTATTTGGAAATGGACTCAATTTTTTTAGAACTTAACTAAATAAGTTTAAAAAGAAAATTTTGTATCACTAATGTAAGCAGAAAAATCAATGTCATGTCATAAAAAGATGCTGCTATTTATGTTTTCCTAACACACACTGAAATAAATATGTACAGAGCCGAACAAAAGCCTAGTGATTCAGAGTTTCCCCATGTACCACCTGAGAGTGTCTCAGGACTGTCAGTGGCACTTTTAGGGACATACTCGCTTACTGGTTCAGGACACACACCTTTTGAATCAAGATTGGTTCAAATCCCACTTGTGCCATTTGCCATTTGCTGAACAACCCATGAGCAGGTCTATTCGTCTCTCTGAGCCTCAGTTTCTGCATCTGGAAAATGGGGATAAAAATTGTTAAGCAGTTAGCTGAGAGGATAATATGAGGCAGTACACGTAAAGTTCTTGGCACAGCACCTAACCTATAGCAAATGTCCAAGAAATGTCAGCTGCGATTATTATTAATTGGTGGTTGGGGAGATGTGGGTGATTACGGAGCACCAACCACCAACAAATTCAGTTCAGAACAAACAAAATAGATTAGGTGTCTACCATGTGACGGGCTCTGTGGTAGGCCCTGCAGACATGGAGATGATTCTGGAAGTGACAGACATAAGGAGCTAATGACAGCAGTGTATGGGAAGTGCAGTGAGGGTTATGTGCTCAGGTTATTATGGCAGGCCAGAAGAGAATGTGAGGAAAGCCAGCATCACGAAAGCAAAAGGTGCAGATCCATCCATCAGGCCCTTCCTGCTGGGTTACGGGGACATTCATCAGTACTGAAAGGTACCAAGTAAATTGGATTTCTGCTGGAGAACAGAAGCTGCATGGACTTCAAACACATATACAGCAATGGAGACATATCATCATTTACTTATGGGCTTAAGTGACACTAACGAATTGGTGAATATCACTTTCAAAGCCAAAGAGTGATCAAGCAATGTGTAAATGGAATTTTAATTTTCTTTCCTTCTGTTGTGTGTTAGGTCACAGGCAGGTGGTTCACAGATATTTTATATTGGGCCTGCAGAATAATTTACTTTTTTTAAGTTATTACTTGCTAACATGTAGAAATTATGCACTTCTACGAGAAAACCCAGATTTGTATCTATTTAAAAAAAAAAAAAGTAAGATGTGGCCATCTGGATTCCCATATAGGGCAATTTGGGGCTGGAGTTAAGTAGTTGCTGTTCTCGTAAGATGGGGTGTTCATCAATCCAGTTCACCATAGTCCCTACCCATCCAGCTGATCGTGCTGCCCTGGGAACCAGGCAAGTGGGTCCCTACCTTTGGCCCCATGACTTAGAGACACCACTCTGGCCCCTCTCCAAAAGTGCCCTTCCCCAGGAGTTCATGAAGCCAAGGGACGCCTGCACTGCCTTTTTTAGACCATACTGCCGGTGCCAAGGGACCTGCGAGTTCCCTGCCCATGTGACCTGTGCCTGCTTCCAGAGACCTCTTTCTCAGTTAGTTTTTCCCAAGGTGAATAGCACTACTAGAGTACATACCCTGGGCCTTAGGAGTGGTCAAGAGAAAGCTAAGGTGTTTTGGTGGGGAGGGAAGGGAATGAAGCTTGAATGTGCAGGCCAAGGTGCCATCCGCTTGTACAAAGTCTTTTGCTGTGTGAGCTGGAGTCAGGCAAGGGAGGAACAGAAGTGTGGATGGTGTGTTGCAGGGGGGCACCTCGGGCTAGGGACCCTATTAGCATTTTCAGGTAAGGAAGTCTGAGGAGTCTGAGAATTCTAACTTGAACTTGGCCTTCCAGGTCATTATAAAGGTGTATTTGTCAAGGTAGGAGACTAGATCATACTTCAGTTTGTTAATTCTATTTGTAACTTAAAAGTATTTAGATATATGGTAGATGGACTTCCGTTTATACTGTTTCCCTGGGCCACCAAATGTTAGCAAATATTAGGAGTAGGTCAGTGGGTGGATTTCACTTCTTTCTCTTTGCTGCCTGACCCCCTTTAGTATTTGAGTTTGTGGCTCCCACTAGATGTGAGCATTGTGAAAGTGGCATCCACCACTCTGCCCCTAGCCCAGTCCTCCCCGGGTATCCAGTGAATATTGAATGAGTGACTAGGTAATCTGAGAGCTGATATCTCAGGTTAGTCCTGTTGAAATTATTTTCTTCTGTCATATATGTACACCCTCACAATTATTTTAAATTTTCTCTTTAAATGCCATTAATTGGAGTGCCTGGGTGGCTCAGTTAAGTGTCTGCCTTAGGCTCCGGTCATGATCCCAAGGTCCTGGGATCGAGCCCCACATCGGGCTCCCTGCTCAACGGGGAGCCTGCTTCTCCCTCTGCCACTCCCCCTGCTTGTGCTGTCTCTCTCTCTCTTTCTGTCAAATAAATAAATAAAATCCTAAAAAATTAAAATAAATGAAATGCCATTAATTGCTAGACTTTTTTTTTTGTGATTTCTAGCTTTCTGATTTAAAATGAATTTATATACACAGCAAAATAATCCAAAAGGTTTAAAAAAGCAAAAAGAACCTCACATGTTGCCCTAACTCCCCCAATGCCACCATTATTCACATTTCGATATCTTTATTTCCAGTCTTTTTTTTCCATCCATTCCTTTTCATAGTTGAGACCCTACCTAGAGATTGATGACAGGAAGCTGCCACACTCCAACTATTTGAGCAGGTTTTCTACTGCTGTTTGTCATCCCTGTGATGCATTTTAAAAGATAAATTGCCTAAGAAACTTCTTGATTTCATGGAGAAATATTGAGGTGAGGAGTGTCATGAACACTTTCCAGAGAGGTGAATGACATGGTTCTAAATTTGTGTGTGTGAGAGAGTTCATGATGTACTCTACTTACCAATCGTTCATCATTTTTATCAACATCATGATCACCATCAAGGGTCAACCATTAGCCATCTAATTGTTTACAACCTTTTCCCATGAAGGTCTGTATGAAAAATGCTGCATACACTTGGCCTGTTCCCTTTTGAAGCTGACACACAGCCATGGGTACATGCTTGTGGTTCAGTCAGCAGTCCACACACGTGTATCAGGTGATGCTCCAAAGCCATGCACCAACGAGATCCCGAGACGATCCAGTGCAACAGGGGAGAGATGACTAAATTCCAAAGTGCAGAAAGCATGACAAGCCAGTAAACAAGGGTGCCGTGGGGACACGGGAGAGAAGCTGCCTTACTCAGCCTGGGCTCCAGGGAGGGCTTCCAAGAAGAGGGGAAATTTGAGCGCTGTCTGGAAAGCTGAGCTAGGCGTAGGCAGATGTGCAAAGGAATCAGGTGTCCGGTTGGGGCCCCTCGAGGGTGTGGCTGGTGAAGAGACGAGCACCTAACCCACATTCATTGATGACTGTGTACTCTGTATCGAAGGGCCATGTTGGGTCCTCAGAAGCTAGAGCTGGATGGACTAATGAATGAATACAAGAACAGACCTTTGGGTGACATCCCACCTAATAGAACATTTCAGATCTACATCCCGATAATGAAGCCTAAGTCCGAGGCGTTCTAGAATATCCCTAGTAAAAGTAATTTAAAATGCCCTCTATGATTTGGCAGTGTCTATCAAAATGTGCATAGCCCATGACCCAGAAATTCTAGTTCTTGGTTTCTGCTGTAGAGAAAAAATTTGTTCAAATAATCTTCTTGTGTCAAAGGGTACATGCACCATTTGTAAAAATGAAAAAAAATGGGATCACCCGAACTATTTATACATAGAGGAATGGTTGTCAAAACGAGTTCTATCCCACAGAACTGTATGGAAAGTTAGAATGAGGTAGATTTATATATACCCAGTAAAGACTCCAAGACAGAAAGCTGAAGGGCGGGGGAGGAAGTCATGTAACGCACATACAACATGTTATCATTCGTGTAAAGAAGTGATTTTTACATTTTGCAGACACAAAGAATATCATGTTTTCTATAGTTACAGAGATATACAAGTTTTTATTAGTTCATAGGCACACATTTCATATAAGCACTCAGATAACAAATTAAATGCATTACCAGAGAACGTTTGCCAAACTGCAAACCGTAGCTGCCTCTGAGGGATTTAGAGATTGGAAGAGGTGGTTGAAAGAGATTTTGGCCTTACCTTTTAAATTCCTTTACAAGGAGCCTGTGTTCTGTGAATTACTTCTGCAATTAAAGATTAATTAAAACAATGAAAATGTTCTAACTTTCGTGGTAAATCAGTACCGCCGATTTGGGAACAAATTGAGTAACGTGAAACAAGACACTACAATGTTCCTACCCTGTGACTCAGTTATTTCCCTTTCAGAAATCCATCCAGAGGAAGTCACAAAGGCTTTCCTATAAATATGTTCAATGCAGTATTATTTATCGTAGTGAGGGGAAAAAAAGGAATCCTCTGAACTGTTCAATAATGGGTAAAAGCTGAGGTGGTAAGTGTGCATATAGAATGCTGGGAAGCCATCAAAACTTGGTTGCAGAAAAATTTTTTTACTTCTAAAAATGTTAACAAAGTATGATTAAGTCAGAATAGAAAAATGTGAAGACAGTGTGATCTCTAACATAATAAAAGCACCAACACACATACACAAGACCCGTGGAGGTGGGGTGGGGGACCCAGGAGAGCAATTTGACAGGGTCTCATGTTCGCTTAAGGTCTCAAATTTAGCCTTTTGACATGATCTCTAAATGCAGTTTTATAAATAATCACAGGGATACTCTGAACAGTTACACATAGTCACAGATACACTCTTGCTGTTTAACAATCACGTGACTCTGATTGTTGCATGTAAACATTAAAATACAGCACAGTTTTTCCCATCCTGCTTCACTAAGAGAGGAAGCCCAGGGTGCTCTCACTCACCCAGAGGGCCCGTTCTGCCACAGGCACAAAAGGGCACAAGGAAACACCCCAAACGGGAGTGCACGTGCCAGTCGTCTCTTGGTAGTGGGATTATAGACCTTTTTTAATGGTCCTTTATCTGCTTTTCCTAGATTTTCTACAATGAGCATGTGTATTTCTTTCATAATTTAAAAATAGCTCCTAGAGTAAAAATTAAAAAACAAGGAAGAGGAAATGTCCTTCTTTAAAACACAAAAGCAGCGCCTGGCTCTAGAATGTGCCACATCAGGATGTCCCTGGGCGGAGACCAAGGCAGACTGGCACCAGGGCTGGACAGAAAAAATGCAGCTGGACCCTGCTCCAGTATGTCCCAGAAAGGCCAGCGATGACTTTCTGCCCCCGCCCGTCCCCACACTGCGCTTCTGTGCGAGGCCAGAGCGATTCTGCAGGCCAGAGGCGCAAGACGATTCTGGTTCAAAGCCGGACCTGACAGTTGGAGGGGGTGGGGAGATAATGCAGGCTCCCGATAAACTGGGTGAACTTGCAGCCCTGGTTCCGTGGCTCTAAATCAGGGTGCGTGGGAGCAAGGAGGAGCCGCTCATTTGCAGGAACAAATGGGATACTCAGGTTGGGCTGATAAATAAATCCCTTTATCAGGGGACTTCAGAACAGGATTTCTGCGCATGACAGACAAACAGCACATGGGACGGCAGGCACAATGGGGTGAGAGGAGACAAGAATCACTTGATTACAGCGGAATCTCTTATTAATGGATTTGGGCCCTGTTCTTGACAGGTTCAGGGTGCGTGTGTGCACACGCACGTGCGTGTGCGTGTTTTATAGCCAACAAGAGTGAACACTCCTTCCCACTGCCCTCCACCCTCATGCTCCAGGCTTTTTCCTCCCACTAACAAAGCGGGTGTAACTGGTTCTATCAGCAGAACAAACACACTGGCGTTCAGTATTTCCCCTTGCGAGGAAATCGCTCCTGCCTCCTTGCAGGAGACACACAGCACTGGTAGGTCAGGGAGCAAACAAGAGTGTCTGTCTAGTGGTGAACAGCTGGGGCCGGGAGCCAGCACCCTCATTAGAGGAAGCCGCTACTGTTTCCAGGCTGCTTCTATTCAGTGAAAGCAGGTCATTACAAACACAGCGCGTTTTTGCATATTAACCAAATTAAAATAATAATATGTTCTCTCCTTTCATGTGCTATACTGATAAATCCCAATTTATGAATGAAACATGCTGATTAGTTAGTTAAAAAATAATTAGTCCCAGAATGTGTTTCTGAGTTGGAGACTTAATGAATGCACACAAATACGTCTTCCCAAGTCCTCAGCACATTAGTCTTTTAAAGCAAAATATTCATAAGAGGCGTTCATGAGAGAAAAACAATGAAGTAGCCTGATTTTATTTTTCTTTCTTTCTCACTGTGTAGGGTAAAATTTGGATGTTATTTGGTGCCTGTCAGGCTGGGTCACTTTAGAATTATGGATCCACGTGATGGCTGTTATACTCCATTGAGTTTTAACATTTAGATAGTAAAGAGAAAAGGTCTCAGCTCTGAAGCTCCTTCTTGTCCTGGAGAGGACCTTCCAATTCTGTTATGGAGCCTTCATTTCTGGGGTCAAGAGGTTAATTACACAAAGACTGGGGCAGTTGAGAATCAGAGGCTAGCATCCCAAGACCAGAGTGGGGTCAATTAGATTTTCATTATGTTCCTACATCTGGGAAAACCAGTACTGGGTTTTGGACAAAATCTAAGTATTTGGGCCACTGGGAATCAGAAGGTTCCAGACACTCCAAGGACAAAGGGGCGTAAGGATGACCGCCAAGCCAAGGGCCTTTTAACCTGAAGACTAGCTGACCCATTTCCTAGCCTGGGAGGCTGTACACAGCACAACTGCATCTTACTGGGGCATTAAATTCCACAGCTTAAACTGCATTGCATATTGTAAAAAACCACCCTTGAAAATTACTGGACTTGCCCATCAGATGTGCATCATACAATAAGATTGTTTCGTTTCCATCATTGGACCAGGTCACTACTTCTTTGATTGAGCCTCCAACGACGTATAGGCTTGCGTTTGGGAACTTTGTTGTGTTGAAATCACACACCAGACTCTCTCTCCTGCCTCTCTGCCTTGACTGTTCCTTTGGCCTGTAGTTCCCCAACTTGCATTCTGTCTGCCTAATGAACGTGCCCTCACAACTCAGCTCAAGCATCTCCTCCTCCAAGAAGCTCTCTCTCAGTCCACTACGGGCCGACATTCGCTCAGTTCTGTGTAAAGGCTGGGATCTGTTCTGAGGCATTAGGCAACCACTTGTCTGTCTGTACCAGTCATAAAATATCTCGAAAATCCCCTCGCTCCCTCCCCCCTCCTCCCTACTCTATGGTCCCGCAGCGCTCTGCATGTATCTCCATCTTTATTATCCTGGATTTTCATTGTTGGTTTTTCCTTTCCTGCCTCCCTACCTGACTGCGAGGCCCTAGAGGGCAGGTTGGAATATCACTCATCTCTGTAGCTAGCCCAGGGCTGGCCACTAGGAAGGTATCAGTAACGGAGAGAGGGGGAGAGGGCCTAGGAGAAAGGAAGATGGGTAGAAGACAAGCAACATGGGGGAAAAGGGAGCTGGTGTATTTTGGGCCCATGTGCTGATCACCATGAGGAAGTGGCCACAGGCTATAAAGCTGTCTTTATAGACACCTCCCCCAGCCATCTGCCCCCAAAACTCTGGCACAAGAAATCTCTGCCTTTCCTATAAAAATTTCAGCTCATATGCAAATCGTATATAAGTGTTGAGTATTATCTGGGTTTTGCATTTGGAAAGAAAAAAAAAATCTCTTGCTCTTGCCTGTGTCTGTTTCATTGTCCAGCCCTCTGAGGCTCTGGTCTGTGAGTGTCTGTGCCACTGTGTGTGGCTGAGAATGGGCGCTTTATGTGCAAAGGAAGCAAGACTTTTCTTTGGCTGGTTCTCTGAACCCAGCTGCCAGTCACAGGGCTGGCCTCCTCGATCCGCATCAGGGAAGTCTCGGTCTGTGTTTGAGTTCTGTACTGAGGAGGCTACTGCCTTGCAGAGCTGGCCTCTAGGACATCCCTTGAATCAGGAGTGCCCTGGGCCATGGAAGGCTCACAGCCTAAGTGCCAGGCAAGCACAGAGCAAAGGCACAGAGCCCTCCCATGCCTTCCTCATTCGGGAAGCTATGTGCTGCTATGGAAAGGAGTCAGGCAGACAGTGCAAACCGGCCTCCAAATCTTCAGCCGTGTGATCTCTGATAGGCTTTTCAACTTCTCTGTGCCTCACATTTCCTCATCCACAAAATGGGAAGAGCAGAATTGCCACCTTGATAGAGTTGCCGTGAGGAATTGAGACAGTGCACCTGATCACATTTTTTGAACCGAAAGGTTAAATGCACACGTCAGTTTATTATTAACAGGAGATCAAAATGGGAGTTTCAGCAGAGGCACCAAGGTACAGCAGCTGCTGCCTTCCATAGGCAGGGCAGGGACTGCCAAATAAAGAATTTACAAAAGAAAAATTCCCCAAGCCAGTCCCACACTTCTCAAAGCTCTTCACCACTTCGGAGGATAGAATGGGGTTGGGTGGTTAAGATTTAGGGAAGATTTTGTGAAAATTTCTTTGGAAAAGAAGTTTGTGCTTCAGCCTTAGCCCTTCGTCATTCAGGGACTCTCAGAGAGCTTGTTTTGGGTGCCCTGCAGTGGGGGACGTGGTGGGCCTGGGTCTGACGCATGCTCAAGGAAGTGGGGGATGGTGCCAGAGGAGGGAAGGTAGCACCATGACCCTACGCAGGCAGGTGAGAGGTTGTCATCATAGGTGGTCCGGCAGGGCCGCCTCCAGAAAATCTGAGTGTGAAACTGTCAACCTAAAACATTTGTCACACTCAGAGAGTGCAAAGCCAGCCTTTCACAGTATATAAACAATTGAGAACTTTCCTATCCCCATTACCTTCCTCCTCTAGCCCCACGTGATTCTTGGAGTATCCAGAAAATAGGTTAGCAAGCTAATGGAGGAGTAGAAATGCTGGCAGCAGACCCTATGGGGAGGAGGGGAGAGGATGTAAGTACTGAATTGAGGCAGTGTCCCTGAGTTAAAGTGATCAAAGGACCTTTTATTACCTAACAGTGGTTAGGAAACTCGGGATTCACCAAATTCTCATTCTGGAGCAAGGAATAGATTGCACACAATGAATAGGTATAAAGGGAAATGATGGATAAAAATAAATTGCTTTTATAGGAATCCCGCTTGTTCAATGGATTGGATACATTAATATTTCTTATCCAGCACTAACCATGTGCTAAGCACTGTGCAAAGCACTTTAGATTTTCAAATAATCCATGGAGGTAGATGCTACTAACATGTCCATTTTGCAAAGGAGGAAATCGAGGTTCAGAAAAGTTAGATCACCTGCCATAGGTTGCAGGATGGTGGGAGGGAGCCAGTATTCGGAGCCAGGTAGCTGGGCTCTAGAGTTGCCCTACCTCCTTCCTACCTCGGTGTCTCAGTAAGCAGATCAGACAAGGTATGTGGTGAAGGATTAAAGTTGTCCTTCATGCCTCCAAGTGCACTAGGCTAAAAATACTTCAAGAGTGCATAGGAATTCTCAGCAATCCCTTCAGGGAGGGACTCCAAGGAGACATGCTGTTTTGGTTAGAATGATTTGGTTTTAAATATCAAGACCCACTCAAGCTAGCTTAGGGCGAAAAGGAAACATTATCAAGAAGATACAGGCATATGTTCCTGTCGCCTGTCCGGACTCTTTCTGCTGCATCCCTCTGGTTTCTGTTTCTTACTCCTCCTTTTCCCTCTGCACATTCCTCAGTCCATTTTGCAGAACGTGGCTGCCTCAGATCTCAAGTTAGGGCAGGCACCTCAGTGCCAGCTCTGCAGAGACCAGCCGGCGGAATCCTGATTCCAAGTGAGGAGACAGTTTCAGTTAAATATACACGCAGTACCTACTACATTGCCAGGCGTTATCGTAGGCATTTGGGATACAGCAGTGCACAAAATGGGCCGGGGGAGGGGGGGGGAATGGAGAAAGAAGACACGTCAAAACAAACCCTGTCCTGAAGGGGGGGGGGGGGTCCCCTCCCAGTGAGATTCTGATTGGTCCATCTGGGGACAGCTGACCTCTTCCCTTGGCCCAATCAAACGTGTCCGGGGGCGGGGTCACAAAGTACAGGCTGGCGGCCAGGAGACTGAGCTAGGTGTGGAATCCAGGGCTGCCTGTCCCTGAAGCCATCTGAGCCAGATTTCAACCTACAGCTGAGCTACTTCTAGCAAGGTTTCGGCCCTACATAGTGGCAGCTGCCTACTCTTAGGTCCTACTGACCCTCTCTCTCAGGAGGGCCCCCACCTCATCAGCCTCGTCCCCAATCTCTTTCACGGCAGGTTTGACACACATTGCCCTTTATCCCACCCCCTTTTGTGGTGGACGAAGCCAGATACCATTTCCCTGTTGCTTTTTGTTCTTCTCTCTCCTCCCTGAGGGAATGCCTGTCATGGGGAAATTGGGCAGTGTCCCCCTGCGCTTGTGCAAGCAGCAAGCGGAAGCAGAGCTGGAAATGACAGCCCACCCCGAGGAGGACCTATATCCTGGGGCTCTCGTCCCAGCACATGGTCTCCTCTGAGGCAGTGACACTGCTTTGTACAACCGAGCCTGGCTGTGGGAGCCTGTCTGAAGGCGGCCTTGTCAAAGAGGCCTCATTTTTCGTTGTCCTGCGGGAGGGAATTAGGATGACCCGGACGGTTAGGGTCCTCCCCTGCTTCCTGTCTGATGGCCGCGGTGATCGGCTTCCGTACTGCCAGTTTCTGCCTTTCAGTTGGCCGGCTTCTGGGCCGCCTGCCTGCCGACCATTTCTACAGCCATTTTCCCTCTTTCTTTCCTTTTCCTTTTTTTTTTTTTTTTTCAACAGGAGCTACTGCACACTCAGTAATGGAATAGATTACATCAGATCCTGCGTTTGCCAGCCTCCGCGCTAAGCTAGCTTCTCATTCCTGCAGCCGAGGACACCGACCTGGTTTATACTGGGATGGAGCTCACAGTGCAGAACCCCTCCCCCAGACGGGTTTCTGTGGGATCCCCAAGTTTTGTCAGTTGGAAAGTGTGGCATTTTGTTTTCTCCTCATGGTTAAGGACATGAATGTCTAGGTGGGGGGAGGGGGGTGGGCACCAGGATTCCATCCTGTGGAAGCCACGCGGTTCGCATGACCCCTACGCGTGTAACTTAACCCTTGATACCCCGGTTTCCTCGTGTAAAATAAGGCTGATAATAGTTTCCTCGTTGCATAATTTTAAGTTTGAATTGGGATAATGTATGTCAGAAGCTTAGCATGCTTCCTGGCACATAGTAACCGCCCAACACACTGGCGGCCATTGTTAATGGATTCCTTACATCTCTTCCCCCACTCTGTTCCCCCACATCATCTCCACAGACACAGTGTGCTAGAAGCAGGCTCCGAGGTCAGACAGACCTGCAAAGTTGTGACAATCACGTACACTCTAGGATTGTTATGAAGATTAGATGAGATCATGTCCATAATCATAATAAACACGTGTAAGTGCTTTATACATCTTACTACTTTAATCCTCACAGCAACTTTAAGAGGTAGGGATGATTATTATATGGATTTTACACATGGGGAGGGTAAGGCATTAACCGGGGCCTTAAGTAGCTGGCTCAAGGTTAGAAGCGAGTCAATAGATAAGGCAGCAAGTGGGTAGAGAAAGCATGTCCATTCACTGTCAATCCCACTCTCTGCCACATGGCCTGAAGTGCCTGGCACCCAGGAGGAGTTCGAAGAAACGTGAAGTACGTTTCTCCACGTTGTAGATCTATAAATGACAAGACTACAGAGCAGAGGATGTTTGGGACACTGTCTACGTGAATCATTGGGGAATAAAGTCAAGTCAATGACATAACCAAGTAAGGTTAAAAGTAGCTACTGTGTGTGTTGGGGCGCTCCCGAGGGCTTGGTGTGTGTAATTGCAAATTAATCCTGAGAAGCACCATGTATGGTAGGTGAATATGCCCCAGTCGTTCATGTGAATTCTGTCCCCATATACATCTGAGATTCCTGATCTCAGACTAAGCCTGAAAACCACTTTTTCTTATACAACTGGGAGGAAAAACTGGGAGGACAAGGCCGCGTTCAGACAGACTCCTGTGACTGGCCCAAACTGAGCAGCAAACAGGATGGGCAAAGATGTGGAAGGACAACCTTGTCATGGCCAAATTTCCAGCCTTATTTTCCACTGGTCCAGAAAAATATATGCACAGAGTAAAGCAGTACCCAGGTGGAGAACCTGGAGGTGTCAGTCAGGGGCTGGCCGGAAACAGATGGCACACTTAAATTAGTGATTCGAGGAGAGTTTAATAAAGGAGCTATTTACAAAGATGTGGGGAAACCACAGGGATAGTGCAGTTCCCTGAGGCTGGGAATAGCTGAGTGCTGTCACCTCCCGGAGGCCTGAAGAGAGAGGAGACAGAGTGGTGACCTGAACCCTGAGACAGTACTGTGTGGAGAGTCCCACCTGGCCGGAGCTGTGGCTTTTGGTAGAGGGACCCAGCCAAGCCACCGTGGCCCAGCAAGGCGGAGGCAGGGGAATAAATAAATAAAAACCTTGCTCTCTCTCCTCCCTCCTTCCCATCGCCTGTTCAGGTTCCCCATTGTTTGAACCCAACCAGGAACCAGAGGGCAAGGGGGCTCCATTGATTCAATCCACCTAGATCAGCCTCCCCCGGGCACAGAGCAGGGTGGAAGAGGGTGGAGTAACAAAAGGGAATGAACTGGATGGGACTGGATGAACAAAGGGAAGATGTCTGGAACACTGCTCCTCAATGGAACCACAGAGAGGCCACTGCCTCCCTGGGACTGGGGATTCGCAGGCAAAGAGAAGTTTGGGATCTCAGTGGTGGCGGCCTGTTTCTGGGATTGTGGAAAGGGCTGGCTGGCACACATGCTTGGCAGGCTTGTACCAGCTGAGCCAGGAGCCTGACATCACCCTCAGTCCCTTACACCTTGGCTAGGGTCTCTTCACCAATTCGACTGAATAGAGTATTGAATTTCCCTTTTCTTTATGGCTAAGCTCTTCCAAGTCAGAAATAGCCAGAGGACTTTGCAAGCTCAGGAGTGTCTCTGACTGCAAACCCATTCATGTCCTTTAAAACGGGCAGAAATTTGAATTCTTCTGTGACTTCTTTTCTGATGTTTGTGTATGTCCTTCCCATTGCCTAAAATATAAACCCCACGATGGCGTGTTTTAGTCATCTCCATATGCCCAGAACCTGACACGAGGCTGACATTCTTTAGAATCCTGAAAAATATTCATTCAATCTTGATGTCCCTGTAGTCCTCGACAGATTCCAATTTAACCGGCATTTATTAAGCCCCTACTACTTCCCAAGTGCTGTGTCGGGTCATCTTTATCTCAGTTCTCTAATGTAATATTCCCAAACAGCCCTAGCTATTATCCCCATCTTTACCAATGTGGAAACTGAGGTTCAGAGAGATGAAAGAGGTAGAGCCTGGATTTGAACAGAGGTCTGCTTACCTGGTCAAATGCCCTTTCCTTTCCTGCTCAGATGTCCCTCAATTGGTCAGTCATTGGACAGTTACTTCATGCATATGCACGAGCTGACTGCATGAATGAGCCCCTTGGAGCCTCTGTGTGTGTGTGTCTGTGTGTGTGCGCGCTGCGCGCGTGCTTTGTGAGGCTCTGAACGTCATTGATGGTGCTGGCTCTCACACAGGGCTCGCCCCAGTTTGATAGTTGCAGCCAAAAGAGTGCTCCTGGATATCCTCCCTGTCACGTCTGTCTTAAACCCACCCTGCAAGGTAAGCACGAGAGCAAGTCAAATGTGTGCTGTCCCTAAACTTGGCTTTTGGGTGCAGGATCCTGGCTCTCTCCCAAGTAGCTTGCTCCCGTTGATTCAAAACGCACCTATTTCTGAGAGTTTCCTCTGTTGAACATAGAAAACATAAAATTGTCAAGTGCTTACCCTTTAGTTGTTCTGGAGCTGCCAAAATTCTAATTGGCCAATAAAATCCACCTGTCTCAGAAGAGCCCCCAACATGCCCCCTCTTACCAGGAAGAGAAAGAAAGTTAGAAGCTGGTCCTTACACATATTCCTTATGCCCTGAATTTGCATAAGTTCTCTCTGTCTTCGTAACGGCCCTAAAGATAGGAACTGTCCTTAGTCATATTTTGTAGGTGCTGGGCCTGAGGTTTTAGGGTGGTGGGGCACTTGTCCAAAGTCACATGGTTAGGAAGTGGCAGAGCCAGGCTCAGGGCAGACTTGGACTTCTGGCTCTTGCCTGTGGATGCGAGCAGCCCGAGGGAGCTTTCTCAAGCATCTAAGCCCGCTGGCCTCAATCACAGGTAGGACCACCTCGATTCCTTCTCATTACCTTCTGCCCTATTTTACTGAGGATTCAGGGCAGATTCGGATCTGGCCTAGAAAAACATCATTCTGACCCCTCAGAGAAAGATGGAGAGAGACAGAGAAAGAGAGAGAGGAATGTGTTTCTAGGCTGTTCTGTAGAACCTAAGGCATTTTCATGACAAGACTTTCTCCTTCCCACTAATCCTCAGGGCACTTTATCTTCCCCTTCCTATGGCCCTGTCACAGCCTGCCTTGTTTCTGCCCTATCTCTCTCTCTAGGCAGGGGGCTCTCCAAGGGTGGGGTCTGTGGCCTATCCTCTCACACCCAAAGTCTCAGTGTCCATCAACATGTACTGAGCACCCATCACATGCCAAGTTCCCTATCAGACACTTTCACAGCTGTGACTACGCTTCTTTTGTGTGACCACCCATGTGGAGTACATTGTAGCATTAGCCTATTTTACAGATGGGGATGCTGAGGCTGGAGGGGCAAAAGAACTGGCCCAAAGACACAGAGCTAGTCAGTCAAGGGCAGTAAGCACTGGCCTGTTTTGCCCCAGTACCGGTGATCTTCCCACAACATCGCAGCTGGAGAAGAAGGAGGAATACTGAAGAAACCTCAAAGACGGCAAAATAAAAGAGAAAAAATAGACTGTTTCAAAGCAGTAAATTGATGGAAGATTAACGAAGTGGGCCTAGGGTCTAACTTCCTTTCTTCTAAGGTCATGAAAAAAATAAAAGGGCACACACCCAAGATCAGAGAAAGAAACACGGAAGCTGCTGGAATTTTAGCTGCAGATGAATCTTTCACCAGACTTTCTAGGGGAGTGGCTACGCTCAGTCACATCAGGATGCACTGCATGGCATGTGTGCTCTAATGTTGAAACAGTAATAGTCTTTTAAATGAACTTGAGCAATTTATACATACGGTTTACATATATGAACATGCACAGTGCAGTTAGAGAAGGCACTGCCCTTGGAGTTAAATGACCGAGGTTCAAATTCGAGGTTTGTCCTTCCCTAGCTGCCCAGCCTTAGGTAAAACGCTTCTCTCTCTCTTAACCTCTGTTTTCTCATCTGGAAAATAGGCTTGACGAGAGTTCTCATTTCACAGGGGGTTAGTTTATCTGAGTGAAGTAGTAAATGGAAGCCCCTAACAGGGATTTAAGTATACGTTCCCCACATTGTGCTATCTAATTAATTCATTTTAAATGAGGAAAAGGAAAGTAGCCTCCTCTGCTACCAGCTCCAACAGCCTACATGTGATAGCACATGGAGACAGTTCAGAGTAGTAGGTGTTTCCAAGGAGTCTGGAGCCAGGCTATTGGCGTTTAAACCTGGCTTTGCGATTGCTAAGCTGGATGACCTGGGGCAACTTACTTAACCTCCTTTTGCCTCAGTTTTCTCACCTGTAAAGTGGGCATAATTATAGGGCTTCCCTCTTAGAGTTCTCAAGAAGGGTATGGTCCCTGGGAACCCTGCCTGGCACATAGCATATGCTCAGAAAATGTTCATTATTACAGGATTAGCATCTCCATGATTACGTGCTGAGTGTCTTCCTTATGGCTGCATTTCAGCTGTTGCATCTTCCTGTTCACCTCCCCCGTATCCCCACTGCTGAGCTGGAGGACCCAGATCCGCAGGGCAGAGAGGCATTACTTAAGTGAGGAGTGAGCCTCATTGTCTTTCAGTGATGTCAGCAGGGCTCCTTATCAATAATTGAACAGTTTTTCCAGGAACCTGATCTAGAAAGTGCAGTGTCCTGGCTGCAGCAGGGCCTGGCTGGCTGGGGCCCCCGGAAGGCTCTGGGCACAGTGAGGATTGTTATCCGCCTGCTGTGCGGGCAGAGGGTTCTGCTTGCTGCTGGAAGGGCTGCAGCTACAGGGTGGGACTTGAGACTCAGCCGCGTCACAGGGCCCTAACTCTGTCCCCAGGTCTTGCCCTCGCAGTCTTGTTCCAGCAGCCCCAAAGACATGGTCCTATTCTTCACCTTGTATGCTCGAGGGAGCCTGGATCCTGGAAGTCATTCTCAACACTGACCCCCACCACTGCTCGCTTCCAAGCCATCCACAGGCCCTGACGACTTTGTTTTTAAACATGACTCCAGTCTGCTCCCTTCCTCTATTCTCATCACCGCTACCCTAGTCCAAGCCTCCTGGGGCCCCCACAGAAGCATCTTGCTGGCTTCCCTGACCCCCACTTGCAACCCCACCCCCACCCCCAGGGTACATGCCTGCACACACACACACACACACACACACACACAGGCGTGCACACAGCAGCTAAGAGTAATCTTCCTAAAATGCAAATTCCGGTCCTGTCAGCTCCGTGCCGAAGCCTTTCGGGGCTTCTGGGATGCTCTAAGGAAAATATCAACCCTCCACATGTCCTCGAGGCCTGTGGCGAAACTCTGTCCACCTTCACCTGAAGCTCTTCGCGTCTTCATCCATGACCTTCCCACCACACCCTTGTATCAGTCCCTGTCACAGAGGCCTCACAGCTCCAGGCCCTCACCCATTTGTTCTCTTCTGTGTCTGCCTCCTACTTATCATACAGCCCTCAGATGTCACCTCCTCAGAGAAGCTTCTCCTGACCCTCCTTGTCTAAATCAGTGACCCCACACCCCACACCCCAGCCCCTGAATATTTCTATGATGAAACTCATCTCCACCAGAATGATTTTGTCAACCTACTGGCTTCCTTATTAGTAGTATGTCTCCCCCACTAGAAGGTGAGCCCATGTGGACACAGATCCTGTCTGTCTTACTCACAGCTGTATCCTTAGGACTTCCAATAGCTCCTGGTGCCTGGAAGGTGGGCAGTAAATATTTATTAAATGGATGGCTGGAAGCTGGGAGGTTGTGGAGTATTGTGGAGTGAGCCCTGGACTTGGAGTCGAGAGTCCGGAGCTTGAGTCCCAGCTCTGTGACCTGCTCACTGTGTGTGATCAAGCACATCATTACACCTCCAAAGCTGTAGCTGGAGTCAGAAGCCCTGGGGTCTAGCCGGGGCTCTACCACTTGTGGACTGTGAGCTCAGGCAGCTTACCTTATCTCTCTGAGCCTCCTTTTCCTCTGCTGTCAAATGGGCGTGGTACTATCTACCTCACAGGAAGGTTGTCGGTAGAATGTGCGAATGGAGCGTGTGGAGATGGAGTGTGTGGAATCCATGCATGTAGACAGAGTCTGGCACATTCTGGGGGCGCAGCAGGGGGAACCTAGGGCCTGCCAGATCCTACGAGCATTCTGCACTGAGCTTCGCAGAGTCCCCTGGGGAACCGAAGGGGACATAGGTAAAAGCCTTGGAAGTGGTAACATTTGCTTGGAGACTTTATCATTGGCTGGAAAAGAGGACTCACGAGGTAAAAAAAATACGTAAGATGCTTTGCACTGGAGTCAGCCGGTGGCCATAAGGGGGTGGCACTTCCTCTGACAGTCTTAGAGCTACCGACATTTAGATTTTACAGCTATGAACTCCCAGCTACAGAAACAACCTGACTGCTGGGACTCCTGTAGGAGAAGTGATTTTTATTATTGTGACTCTAAAGATCTCTAGTCCAAAACCCTTTTTTTTTTGTTTTTGCTCCCACTGAAACCATTTCTTTTATAACTATGACCTAGAACTCATGGTTGTGCTGGTTTTAAAGACAGAAAGGGCCATCAAGGCTTAGCAGATATGTTCCCACCTGCCTGCCAGGATGTTGCTTTTTTTTTTTCTTATCTTTGAAAAAAACATTAAAGTGGGTAAGTCACTTAACTCAGCACCTGGTATATAGCATGAACTCTGTAAACATTAGCGGTTATCATTCCTACTCCTGTTTTACCAACGGTAGTATATATAAACACACTTCATAGTAAACAACCTCAGATCCTTTTTTGGGAGAATGAGGTGAATGGTTAAGAAATTCTGGGAATGGGGGTACGTTCTAAGTGCCTGGATAGAGTGAATTTTGTTCCAGTGTCAGATGACCCTTAATGTAGTCACCCTATATCCACCAGATGATGCCTGGCTGTCTCTCACTCCTAAACCTGACCTAGATTAAAAAAAAAAAAAAAAAAAAAACCCCTGATTGGAAAAGAGGAGGAAACTTGCATAATGTAAACAACCACCAGGTCCCTCCAAATACCTTACCATTTTCAAGGCAAGTAGGACTTATTTTCCACCACTTAGGTATAGAAAAACCAAGTCAAAATAAAATTCAGTAACTGACCAAAGGAATATAACTAGAAAGCGGCCACACTGGATTTAAACCTAGATCTTTATGACTCTGAAGACTGCAATCCTCCACTGTCTGGAATCGGTTCTCAGGCCTCAGCTACTTCTTTAGGAGCCTGCAGCAAGTTTTAGCTTGCCAAGTTCGCATTTGTTCAAATAGCAGCATCCTGAGTTGTGATTTACTTTTGAGTGTTCAATTCCTCATTTTGCAAGCAACCCTGCTCCGGACCTCTGAATTCTCTTAGTTGGTCAGACTTCTCATCCGTAACCCAACCTACGACCCTAGCAGAATCCAGTCAAAATAAGTTATCTGCTGTCAGGGATGCTTGAATATTTCATGGCGGCCTGGATGGAGGCAGAGGACAGATCACTCTGCTCTGGGGACAGGCGAGGCAGCTAATGGATCAGCTGCAGGCACCAGATGTCCAGGTGCTGGGATAGATGGCCCATCAGACAAGGCAAGCAGATGACGATGCTTCGGGTTAAGCATCTTGCTAAGGACAGGGCTGTTAAGTTTGTAAGAGGTCAAGTTTTTAAATGCCTGATTTAGGCAGTCCCTCAAACCTGGACTTAGAGGACAAGCTGCTTTAACATTTTTATAACCCTTATATCAGCCCCTGCATGATCGTAGAAACACAAACACACGCCCCAGAGAAGGCTGGTGAGCACCCCAATATGCATATGGGTAAACTGCAGCTCACAGAATTTAAACGACAATGCTCTGGGTTACCCCGAAAATAATGCTAACTCTGGGATCTGATCCCAGTTCTCTCTGTCTGCATTTAAGAGGGGTGACCAATTATAGAAAAGGTCTTGGGACGCGGAGAAAGAAAAGAAATGTAGGTTCGGTTGCGATGTATCCCACTCACTGCCTATGACCAGATCACTTTACCCCTCGGAGCCGCAATTTCCATCTTCCGAGGAATTCTTGGGCTCTATGATGTTATCGCCAACATGGCTTTTCCCCCCAGCCAGGAGGTTAGGAGGGGGCTATGGCAGAGAAGGCAGGGAGGGGGACCAGGGGGATGGGAACGACTTTCTAAGTCCGTGCCCGAGATCTCCACCTAGAGAACGTGGTCCTCAGTCCTGGGCGGAGAAATGAACGGCCCACCAGGAAGTTGCTTGTGTGTCGGCTGTTTTAAGAGTTTAGATGCAAAGAGAGAATGCTGATGGTTAGGGGGAGATGCCTGGGAGGCTAATAGACTGGATGGTGTCTCTGTGAGCCAAGCACTCTGTTCTGCTAGGGAAACAAGGAACCTGAATCCAAAAAGAGCAAGGGAAGGGTTCTGAAATGTGGCGTCTAGCAAGGTGGGAGGTGCTTCAGTTTAGAATGCCCGCCCTCCACTTCTCGCTCCTCCAGAAATGATTTAGTGAGTGCCTACTACATGCCAGGCGCTGAGCGAGGTCCTGGGAGCACGAGATAAAGAAGACAGACATGTCCCTCTCTCTTGGGGCCTACGTTCTAGCAAGAGAGGGGTGTGCCATCCCTAAAAAAGAGCAGTTTAAGGAGTCCCAAGGGTTCTACAGGAAATTGAGCAGGGTGGAAAGGAGGGACTGGCAGGAGGCCAGGCCAGCAGGGAGGTGACTGGGAGTGACTGCAGAGCTGGGCCTGAGGATGAGATGGAGCCAGCTGAGAGGAGAGGGTCAGCAAGAATAAAAGGCTGTGTGCATGAAGTAGGATGACTTCTGCTAAAAGTAACAGAAAACCCAGACGCAAGGTGGCTAAAATGATAAGAACATCTCAGACCTCCCTGAGCTGGGAGTTCTCAAATAGAAGGGACTCTCACAGGCGGGGGAGGACACAGCCGAGCTCAACTGCGTCATCAGGGCCCAGGGTCCTTTCACATGTCACTGCTCTGTCAGTCCTTAAAAGCAGAGCAGGCCTGTTTGAAACACACGGTGTAGAGTGAAAACAACCTAAGTTCACCTTTCTTTTGGGCCACTCAGCGGCTATGGGACCTTGGCGAGACCCCTGCCCGCCTTGCACCTGCCTCCTCTTCTGCCTCCCCTGGGTGCTGTGAGGACCTTCAGAGACCATGTGCAGGTGTCTTCTAGCCCACCCCGTGGTGCCCTTGTTTTTCTCTTGCAACTGGGGAAAGACTGGAACATAGATCCCCAGAGAAAGAGCCTTTGGTTACAAACCCCCTTCCCAACCCACTGGCCCTAAGGAAACCCCATCTTGTCTTTTGTCTTTGAGTCAACAGTCCCTAGAAGTGGACTGTTCTGGATGGTGGCCGAATCAGCTCGGGCCACCCTGCCATGTGGCCCAAGCACTTGCTATTTCAGTCACGGTCACTAAGTGCTCCCGTCTAAACCTCTTGAGGCTACAAGGTACCAAATGTTTTGAATTAATTGGCTTCTATTTTCCTTCCTGTGCAGGTGCCTCGGTGCCTTTTTAGGGCAAGATTGACTAGAGGAATCCTTCCTGAATTCAGGCAGCCCTGATTCAACTTGGACTTAATTATCTCTAATATGCTGTACAATTCCCTCTGTACCTTTTATGACATGAAGTGGAGGCATAATTTATCCAAGTCTATCATTTGAGGCTTTTTTTTTTTACGAGAAGAAAATTATTGTGTGTGCCTTATAAAAGTATTCATTCCATCCGTTGTTGTTTATTCACAAGATGTTTATGGAGGACACACCTCTATGCCAAGCATTGCACTGGGTCGCTTATAATTCAGGTTAACTTCTCACAAGCCTATTAGGTCAGTGGTCTTATCACCATGTGATAGAGAAAAAACCAAAAACAAAAACAGAAATCTAAGTTCAGAAAGAAGAGAAGGTTGGGGGGGGGGGGAAAGAACGAAGAGAGGGTTGACATCTTTCGTCCTTACCCCTACCTGCTTGGACACATGTCTACCAGGAGCTACAGACCTCCATGACGGCAGTTCCCAGTAACACGGTTTCCTCCCTTTGTCCCCTGGGCCCGACGGCTGGTCCCAGCTTCCCTCTGTTGCCTGGTTTGAACCCTCACTCTCTACGTGGCCCTTTCCAGAGGATCTCCTCATCAGAACCACGTGCAGGGCATGGCCTTCCCGCCCAGGTCCCTAACTAATCCACCTGGACAGCAGCATGCAGCTGATAATGAAGTAGCAGCTCGGAGATTCCACGTTCTCCCTTTGTCTACTCTCTGTCATTCTGCCCTCTGCCCCCTGTTATCCCAAGAACCTGTTCCTTTGTTTGTTTGTTTGTTTGTTTGTTTAGGAAAAGAAAAAGGAAGCCACATTCTATCTTCAAATGTCTCTGCATTTTTAGTAGAAGGGAGCAGGCCTTTTTTAGAATCCAATGAGAATGTGTGTGTTTCACTTCCAAAATTCTATTCCAGTTGACCCAATTGAAATCAGCCACCTGGTTCCTTCTGAGACTCTTGTCCTACTGAAGATTCAAAGACAGCTGTGGGGAGCCCTGTTCATGAAGTTTCCTAGGGCTGCCATAACATAATATGTACCCTGGGTGCTTAAAGCAACAGATGTGTGTTCTCCCCCAGTGCTGTAGGCCACAAGTCCCAAGTCACGGTGGCAGCAGGGCTGTGTTCCCTCAGAGACTCTGGGTAGGATCCTTCCTTGTCTCCTCCCAGCTTCGGGTACTGGCAGTAATCTCTGGCCTTCCTTGGCTTGCCGCCGCATCGCCCCAGCCTCCGCCTCTGTACTCACCTGGCGTTTACCTGTGTGTCTGTGTGCCTCTTCTCCTTGTAAGGCACGGAGTGCTAGTGGAGTAAGGGCCACCCACCTCCAGTTCGACCTCAACCCTCAACTAATTACACTGCCAACAGCCCTATTTCCAAATAAGGTACTGGGGGTCAGGACTTCAACATATCTTTTTGAGGGACACAATTTAACCAACAACAGAGCTCTCACTGAAGTCTGGGGACCGACTGGGTGGGGATTCCACTTGGAGACTGGCTTAGCAAAAACGGTTTAAGAAAAGAAAAAGATCAAGAGCTACAGCAAACACTGAAGGGCAGGCCTTCCTCCCTCCCTCCCTTCTTTCCTTCTTTCTTTTTTAAATGACCGTAGGTGATGTTTTCACACATCAGCTTACATCAGCGCATGGTCCCGTTTAGACTGACAAGGATGGCGGTGGTGGAGACTTAGAGAAGCGGATGGTGGGACTAATTGCCATTCTCATAGACCTAACAGCACCTGCAGGTGCATTCAATGTGTGCAGCGACTGGGGGATGTGGAAGACTTAAAAAAACAAAACAAAACAAGAAAACCCTCCTTCTTGTCTTTCAGAGTAACATTTATTGATCTGTGCTAGTCTGTGCAATATGCAAGAGCAAGAGATGGCCAAGGCGGAGGGACAAGAGAGGCTTGGGGCAAGTGGGGAAGGGTCAGGAAAAAGAGAGACTTTGGAGAGGCAGTATGCACAACTGCAAGAATCAGCACTTCTCCCTCCCTCCCTCCCTTCCTTCCTTCCTCCCTTTCTTCTGTCTCTTCCTCTTTCAGGCTTCCTCCTCCTCCTCCTTGACTTGCTCCCATATCTGATCTTGCTTTAAAAAGAAGCACAGACATTAGGCTGCCTGGAAATCACAAATCAAACAATTAAGCCAAGCAGCAGCAGGGGCGGCTGATTCGGTTGTGTGGAGAGGAGACCGTGAGTGTGTAGTGTGCATCCTGTGCAGCGAAGACAGGACATCGCCTGAGCCACCTCCAGCCTGGGCAGGCATTTAATGAACAAATGCAAAAGTATTCCAAGAGTAGAGCATCCAGAAGGAAGCTGAGTCGGGGTAGAGAGAGAAGAAAGACCCTGGGGGTTCTACCCTGTTCTTTTCAAGACTTCTCGTTATAGGAAAAATGGAATTGACACTTTTTAAAGCTGTGAATTATATTAATGACCAACTCTGCGCTCATCAAAGTCCTTGTGATGGGACAACATGTTTCAAAGGTGTTTGAATCTCTCATATTTGAATTATTTTACTAGAAAAAGAATACATGTATGGGAGAAAAATTTTCAGATGATGCCAAAAAGTAAACAGTAAAACATGTATTTCCCTTCCATTTCTAATTCTTGGTCCCCCAGAGGTAACCTCTATTATGGGTCTTCTTCAATTAATTATCTTTGTAAATCAAAAGGTCAGTGTCTTCTTTGCGGGTAGTGTTCTAACTATTGAGTCCAAATGAAAGTGCTCTAAAGTAATTCAAGAATTTTTTTTTTTCCTCCTCAAAATAAAACTTGTTTCTCTGGAGACCAACAACTCTTTTCTTCTACTCATTCCTACCACCTTAAGGCTAACCAGGGGGGCTAGGATGCATGACCAATGAAACCTGGACATAACTTGTGAGGTGGGTGTTGCGATGCTCCTCTGTAGGTAGAGTTATCCTCCTTTCACAGATGAGCAAACTGAGTTCCAGAAAGACGGAGTGACTTTCTCTAGGGTCATAGGACAGATAAGGGCTGACCACAGGTCTGGCTGGCTCTCTTCAGTACATGGAGCTGCCTTCTCCCTTATTCCAAGAAGACTACTGACCCATTTTATGGTCAGTGATTCCCACAGAAATTAATAAGTAAGTGATTGAACCAATTGATCAAGCAATCAATCCCCAACAAATATTTCTTTAAGCACCTATTATACATCCTCTTCTGTAGCAGATGATTTCAGAGGATAGGCAAGTAAGGAATGGTACATACAAAGATGGCTGCTAATTTTTGCCACTTCTCCCATGAAGAGGTGGAGTTTATTTAGAACCTGGATGGGCCTGTGGTTCGCTTTGATGAGTAGAATCCAGCAGAAGTGAGCTATGGAACCCTCAAGGCTGGGCCTTAGGACATCTGCAACTTCCACTTTCACACCTTTGGAATACAGAGATGGAGAACCTTGGAGACAGAGGGCAGTATCAACTCCCTCTTCCCTTAGTGGGAAATAGTACTCAGCAGTTGCCGGTCCTCTCAAATCCACGGCCCTCTCCTACTCTCAGGACATCTGAAGCCTGGGTGATCGTACCAACAAGCACAATTGGTCACGTCTCTACTGAAGACCCTTCATGACATCCCCGGTCTCCCGGGAGAAATCCACAGACCTTATGACTTGCTCCTTACTCCTCCAGCTTCCTCCCCTGCCTCCCTCCCCAACTTTTCCCTGTGAGTTTCAGGAACATGCACGTGCCACCATGCACCATGTTCCTACCTATTTCTAGGCCTTTGCTCCCACGCCTCCTTTGTGCCTGACCATCATTCTCCTCTTCTTCCCTTGGCTGATTCTTATGTTAAGATTCAATTGTCGCCTCCTCCAGAAGCTTTCCCGTCTCAGGGTAGGTGCTGATCCTTCCAGATCTGAGAACACCCTCTGTTTACTTCTGGAGACACCCTATCAGATTCCATTGTAATGGCCTGTTTATGTGTCTGGCTCTCCCACCGGACAGACTGAGAATTCCCTGAGTATTTGCGTCCTCAGAACTGGCGCAGAGCTGAGCTGGGGCTTTTCCCGCGCGTTACCTCATTTCTTAGCTACACTATTATCATCAGCATTTTTATTATTGCTGTGGCTTCTCCTTTCGTAACGGAGCACTCCTGGAGCAACACTGTCCAAAAAAATCCCTCAGTGTACTGAAGAAAAAGCAAACAAACAGTATTTCAGAATTGAAAAACAAAATAAAGAAATAGGCCCAAAGTTGATACACACTTTCCTCTGGTAGTGGTTTAAGCAAGAGGACAATTAGTCCCCAGTCGTGTCTACAACGGAAACAAGTCCTGGAGGACACATCAACGACCTTGAGGAGTAGGGCATTGCACGGGGACCCTGACGAGCTTCCGCGGAAACCAGTTTCTGGGAGGTACCGCAGCCCAGCTAGTCCCTACCACCTTGATTTCAGACCTTTTGCCCAAACCACTTGCAGCCTTGGGGTCCATTGCCATGCCAGACACCTGGGGGTGGAGGGGTTCCCCACACCTCCTCCTGGGACCATATCTCAGCCCAAACTGCTGGGACCACAGAGAAGTCTTACGGAGTTCCAGTGCGGGTGGTCCCATGGGAAAACTCAGATTTCCCTCCAAAAGCTCCCACCACCCCATCTCTTCCCCAAGGACTCTTGGCTGCAGATTTGGGGGGTTGGGGTGAAGAAGAGATGCTGTTGGAGCCCACCATCAGCATTGCAGGCAGAGGCCCCACAGGGGCAGGCACGTGTGTGGGAGCATGCAAAACGCCAAGTGGGACAAGTCCAGTGATACAAATAGGTGAACTGGGTCAGGGGTCAGTTGGTAGAGAATGGTGGGGGAATGAGAAAAACTCGGCCACTCAGCTCCTACCGATTCTTGCCACGAAGGGATGTTGGGTCTGTGGCAAGAGCTTCTCGCGTTTCTTCAGATGCACCTAGAAGTCGGAATTTGAATGTGAAATTTCCCAGTATTAAATATTGAACATGAATTTATAAAATTTAAAAAATCTCTTGCCAGATAAAGCACAGGTCCACAGGTGTCCAGCTGGTGACCTCTCTTCTCCTAGCATCATGCGTTCCAAATGATAATCCATGTCCGAATGTTTGCCACTGCAGAAAGTCACAGAATCAATCTTTTCTGCCTTACCAGTTCTGGGTAATTGTAAATCCATAGGTGGAATGAGGCAATGGAAACATTTGGGGAGTCAGAAAAAAGTGAGTTTGAATCTCAACTCCACTCTTTCCCAGATACGTGGTGTTCCCTGAGCTTTTACTTTCCACATCTGTAAAATGGGGACAATAATTGTAACAGACACTGTTGGTTACCTGCGTGCAGCCATCCCTTCTCCCCACCCCCTGATTTGTTCTTGCCAATAGAGAATTATTTTGTTCAGGTGCTGGAGGAGCAGCAGTGAACTCAAGGGAATGAGCTGTGCTAGCTTAAGTCTTTGTCAGACTCTATCCCACTTTGCCAATGATTTGCCTTGGAGACAGGCCTGAGACCCAGGTTTGGGCAATGAATTGAGAAGAGAAGTCTGCTGAGGAGGTTCCTGAGATGTGTTTCCCTCCCTGATAAAAAAGAAGGAAGAGGAGCCCCCTTTCTGCCATCACCTTGTCCTTTCTGTTTGGGACACTGCAAGGTGAGTACAGTATGTGATGCTTAAGGCTATGGCAGCCATTTTGTGACCATGAGGGAAAGGGTCAAGAGAATCTCAGAAATGCTGCTTCACAGTCTTGGCAGTGTGGAGTCTGCCTCCAGACATTTCATTAAGAAATAGTAAATGTCCTGATGGTTTAAGCTATCCTTTCTCAAACTTGAGCATGCATCAGAATCACCTAGAGGGCATATTAAAACACAGATTGCTGGCCCTATCCCCGAGTTTCTGATTCAGTAGGTCTGCAGTGGGCCCAAGAATGTGCATTTCTGACAAGTTCCTATGATGCTGATGATGGTGGTGAACCACGTCTTGAGAACCACTCTTTGAGCCACTGTTAACTGCATATCCTATTACTTGCTGATGAAAACCCCTAACAGATAAAATGACACTTACTCAAGAGAAGCATTTGGCTATTCGTGGAGACCCCATATGTGGCCAGCCAAGCCATAGTGCTGGTAGACCTTCGTTTCTTTCATTGTCTCTCATTTTCATTCCAGATGTTCCCCTCCCACGCCAACCTGATACAGGTTTAGCTTGAACTAACAGTCTGCAATGCACCCAGGATGCATTTCTCAAAAAAAAAAAAAAAATTATGCTAAGAGCAAAGACAATGAAATTTCCACTACATAACTTCTAATAGAACCTCTCACCTTCAGCATGCTTGAGAAACCTCCTTGAAAAGTACATGATGGGACTGGCTTCTACCTTTAGGACAAAATGTCAATTCAAACCATTGGCAAATTTAATCTATTGCGACATAGCCCTGATTTTGCAGTGTAAGGGCTTGTGACCAGAATTTCCCTACACAGGGACACCTGGGTGGCTCAGTGGGTTAAGCGTCTGACTCTTGATTTCGGCTAAGGTCATGATCTCAGGGTTGTGGGATCAAGGCTCTGGTCGTGTCGGGCTCCATGCTCAGCAGGGAGTCTGCTTGAGAGTCTCTCTCTCCCCCTCCCTCGGCCCCTCCTCCTGCACGTGCTCTTTCTTTCTCTCTCTCAAAAAAAAAAAAAAAAAAAATTCCCAATCAGGTCTTTTCAGAAGCCTCCCATGTGGTGACCTTGGACCACTCTCATTTACTAGACACCCATATAGTCATGCTCAGAAACCAGTAGAAACTATTTGTTTCCCATTCTCTCCCAGCAGAAACAGTCTCCTCAGAGTGTCCTTCCCCAGACCTGCCTGACATCCCCCCTGTGACCATGCTCTTTCTCATCTTTTTTCCCTTTACACAGATGTCTCCACTTCTACTTCCTATGTGTCCTTTTCTCACTCTCCAAGCCCCCCACACTTTCCTTTTTCACACTGTGTTGTAACTGGAAGGTTGCCCAACTGGAAGGGCTTCCGGGGAGGCAGTGTGGATCACCAGGAACAGTCTGGCAAAACCACCCTTAGGAAGCGCCCCTTCGCTGCTCCCAGTCCCGCCCTGGCCCTCTCTGGTTAGAGTCAGCAGGTCAGGGGAGCCTTCTATAAAAGCCAGCCTGATAAGCTTTCATGTCCATCTCCTTCACTTGGGGATCTGGCGAAAATGCTGGTTCTGTCCAGGGGGCAGGGAGCGCTTGCGGTTCTGCAGGTGGGATAGATGCTGCTGGTCCGCAGAGCACCCTTGGAGCGGTGGAGGCGCACATGGGAGCTGCCAGATGAGGCAGCCACTAGCAGGCAAGTAGCTGCTGAGCTCCTGAAATGCCACAGGACCCAAAGCAGATGTGCCATCAAAGCAGAATAGTACCACGATGTCAGATTTCTCTTAAATAATTGTTTATAATTGATTCCATGTTAGAAGGATGGCATTTTGGAAATATTAGGTGAATCCATTGCTAAAATTCATGTCACCTCTTTCTTTTTACTTCTTTGTTTTCTAATGTGAGCTAAGAGTAAAATTTAAATTCCACGCGTGGCTAGCATTTTTGGCTCACGCTGTATTCCTATTAGATGACACCGTTCTGGAACATGCTACGTGCATGCATAGTGGGGACCATGGATGTCGTGCTCAAATGGCTAAGAGCCTATTTCTGGGAACTGCATAGACTCCTCTCTCAGGTCCGTCCTCTTGAAGGCTGAGCTCTAGCTGCCCTTATGCAAACCCTGAAGCTCAGTGGACACCAAAGGGCAGCTGTTGGTGGGGAGAGGGATTAGATGTGAGGCTGGAGTAGCCTCAGGTGTTCGCCCACCCAAGGCCCGTCTCAGTATAGGACAGAAACCAAGGCTGGGGTTAGGGGCCAGTCCTGGGGCTGGAAGCAGCCTTCCTATGTCCCCAGATTTAGTCACAAAATCCTGAGGCATCTTGAGAGTCCTAATTCCATCTCCTTCTGGATTGTTAGGCGTATGTATTTGTCAAAGTATGTGGATAGAACATATTTTATTTAACAGTTTGTTAGCTTGATTTATAACTTTTAATATTTAGATATATGATATGTGGGCCTCTATTTGTGCTTTTGCCCCGGGCAAGCAAGGTAATTACCGTACGGTTGTAGAAGGCCTGTGATATGGGATGTACACGGTGCCATGGGAGCCCAGAGGAGAGACATTCTCTGCCTGGGACCCAGTGCTGTTTGAATAATACTGTAATCCAGAGGATAATGTCATCGCTGAGGGCCCACTAGTTGAGTGGGAAGAAGTCAAACCCATTTATTTTTCTGTGGCAGACAGGCAGGAGGAATATCCCGGGCATTTATTTAGCTGTTGGGTCAGGGATGCTGGTGAGCAACACGGCCAAGCAGCTTTGCCTCTCTCCACTGCCTCCCATTTGCAACCACTGAGCATCTGGTTGCGACACTATCCATCTGTTTCCTCAGGGTAAACAGAAGCTTCATTAAATACTGTGAGGGCCCAGGCAGGGCTCTAGCTCTTTTAAGATTCCCAGTCACGGCATCACACGTAAGACATGGGAATGCTTGAATTTGAACGCCAGGTCATCCACTCTGGGTCTCAGTTTCCCCATCAGTATAATGGGCTTGATGATAATAGTGCAAGAAGAGGGTTCATAGGCAGATGACTTGAGATACTATTTATAAAGGACCTGGAAAAATGCCTGGCTCAGCCTAAGGGTTACACAAATGCTGGTTCTTACTAATGCTATTTACAGGTGGGACATGGAGGTGCAGAGAAGTGAGGGAATCTTGCTAAAGGACAGCACCTTCTTTCCTGACAGAGCTGAGCTTCAAACCCAGCTTCCCTTCATTCCAAAGCCCATGCTCTTTCCTGCTGTCACGTGCCTCTCACATGTGAGTATTTCTCAACCACAGAGATAAATTTGTCTCCTCTTTCATGTGGGGTGCATTCACGGAGCTCGAGAGAAAAGGCTAAAAATACCGCCGGGTGTAAATCTGATCCAGGGAGAAGGGGTGAGCTGTGGTTGGGTTGGGTAGGGAAGGAAAGGCCCCTCTCCTGCTCCCCTGCGGTTTTGCAAAGGCCTCTGGTCTGAACGCACACCTGAGCCTGTGATGAGCTTCTGAGACCCGCGCTGTGATGGCAGAGCAGGAGGTCTTGCCAGGGCCCTGCGGCCTCTCCAACCTCTTCTCCAGCCTCCAGCCACCTTCTTCAGGCCCTCTCCCTGTGCTCCGTCCAGCCTCGCTGAGCATGTTTCCATCCGGCCAAGCCAGTGCCCTCTCCAGGACCTCATGCACATGCCCAGAGCCAGATCTTCCCACATCCCTGCCAAAGCGACCCTCGCCGACCACCCTAGCTGACGTGGCCTCCGCCACTTCCCCTCGCCTGCCCACTCGCTCTCTAGCATGGTGCCCCTCCGTGGTCTGTAGGGCACTTAGCGCAACCTGTCCATTTCTGTGTGAGCCCGCCGCTCGCATGTGAGCCCTAAGACAGCCGGCACTGCGTCAGTCTCGCCCACTGTTGTGTCTCTGGAGCCTGCAGTATGCCTGATGCCTCTTCGTCTTCAGAAATATTTTTTTTGAAAAAATAGATGTATGCATGTAGGAATGAATGAACAGAGGAATGAAACCTCAGTTCTGGTCCCCGCACTGCTACTCACTTGCTGTGTGACCTTAGGAAAGGCCCTTTGCCTCTCTGGCTCTCATTCTTCTCAATTATAAAATGAGGGGATTGCACTGGATTAGGAAGTTTTAAGGTTTACTTTGTGGGTAATATTGAAAGGCCTATGCAGGAGAGTCACATGCTCATATTTGCATTAAAAACAAAAAGAAAACTACTCAGGGATCCAGTAGGAAGTGGATTAAAGGTGCCCATTCTGGAGTCCAGGGAGGGGCCAGAGGGCTGGGACAAATGTACAGACCAGAGAGAAATGAGTCACCGAGGTTTATCAGAAGATAGCAGATAAAGCTCACGAACTGTCCTAGGTGACAAACTTACCAGGGACTCAAGCCCACTGCAGAGTTGTATATGCTGTGGTTGAAGCTCCTCTCTGTCTCTCAAACACACACACACACACACACACACACACACACTCCTTCCCCTCCCACAACCTGCTTCATTATCATCTGGGTTTGCCAGATTATGTGATTATGGCAGATTTAAAAATATTTAATATTTTGATAAATTATCATAATGACTATATATAATTGACCCCATTCTATGGGCAGCTTATAATAATACATTAAATATTATGTATGTACAATACTATAATGCAATAAAATAATACAGTAAAACAGTAGAAAACGATAGAGACTAAATTGAGATTAGGGAAAGGTAGATTTAATAGATCAAGACCAGGAAAGCTTATTTATAACATAAATAAGCAAACAGAGGATTCTAGGCTTATATCAAAGTTGAGCCACAAATTTGGCTTTGAGTTTCCTAGTGGCCAGAACAAATAAGAAACATGACCAGCCACATTATTTACATAATATAAGAAATAGGGGCGCCTGGGTGGCTCAGTCGTTAAGCATCTGCCTTCAGCTCAGGTCATGATCCCAGGGTCCTGGGATCGAGCCCGGCATCAGGCTCCCTGCTCCGCAGGAAGCCTGCTTCTCCCTCTCCCACTCCCCCTGCTTGTGTTCCCTCTCTCGCTGTGTCTCTCTCTCTGTCAAATAAATAAATAAAATCTTTTTTTTTTTAAAAAGAAATGTTATACTAATATCTCAGGAGGAAAGCTTTCCTTGGCATCTAATTTGGAGAGAAGTATCTCACAGAGGTTTTTTATAGAGAGACAGCTAAATGATGTCATGTGCATGTTTCCAATTAAAAATATAGAAATCAGTTGTATTAGCAGTCGTTTTATGAGAAAAACTTATTTTTATTTATTTTTCTTTTTAATTTTTTTAGAGAGGAGGGGGAGGTACAGAGAGAGAGGAAGAGAGAGAATCTTAAGCAGGCTTCACACCCAGCACGGAGCCCGACGTGGGGCTTAGTCTCACATCATGACCTGAGCCGAAATCAAGAGTTGGATGCTTAACTGACTGTGCCACTCGGGTGCCTGAGAAATATTTTTTGATTAAGAAAGGGAGACATAAGGAGGAAGAAGGATGGGGCTGCTTATGCATCAGCAACATGTGTTTGGACTTGGGGTTATAAATTAATCAAGTAATCATAAGTTTAAAAAATCAACTCTTCCTCTCAGTAGAAAAATGAATTAAAAAAGTTACAGTTTACTGAGTCTTTTTTTTTTAAGATTTTATTTATTTATTCATGAAAGACAGAGAGAGAGACAGAGGGAGAGGCAGGCTCCCAAGGAGCAGGGATCCCGATGCGGGACTCGATCCCAGGACCCTGGGATCATGACCTGAGCTGAAGGCAGACGCTTAACCATCTGAGCCACCCAGGCACCCCTGTTTACTGAGTCTTTATTATATGCCAGGTACTATGCTAAGCAGGTGACCTAAATGAGCTCAGTTGTCCACCAGACCTGAGAGGTAGGATTATCATTCCATTGACTGATGGATTTAACTAGTTCCTGTACCTTGCTGGATATCAGAGAGCTCTTAACACTGGTCCTTCTGGCCTCAGATTCCTGCTCTGAAGCACGAGACTCTTCCTCTCTCGGGGGAGTCTGTTAAATGCATTGAGGATGTGAGTAACGATCACAAGGCCAATTTTGTTTCATATTGAACCAAAAAGGAAGAATCTTGCAGGAGATTTCATCCCAGGATGAATGCGCAAAATTGTCCACATCAGTTCCGGAGGGAAAAATTGATCAATCCACCAAGATGTACCAAAATCCACCAGATCGCTATAATGTGGTGGCATTTTATCTAGGAAAAAAAAAAATGCCCATGTCATCAGACAGAAACTATGTTGCCCTCACATTGCTGGTAGGAGGGAGAGAGGGGCAGATCCCGGGCAGCCAGGCAGTGCTGCAGGACCCTATTCTTCATTTTGTTTGTATTGCTCCATAATGTTGGCCTCACTAGAAGAGAGTCTTAAAATTACAAATTCTGTTGTTTAGAGAAAACATCCACAGAGTGCTCTGTGTCCATGCTCACACTCAAAGTGCAAAGGTGGAAGTTCTGGAGTTGGGAAGAATTGAGTTCCATTCTTTGGCTGTGCCCTCATTGAGTTCCTTTGGCAAGTTCCTCACTCACTCTAATAACAATAGCCCTGACCCCCCAAGATTATTGTGAGGGTGAAGAAGTGAGATGCTGCTAGTTAAGGGGTTTGTCCCACGTCGGGCACACAGCAAGTGCTTAATAGATGAGAGTGTTAATCACTCACTGGCTTGGATTACAGCCCATCCCCGAACTAGGCGCGGTGGCCAGGGGCATGTTGTACTCCACTTGGCCAGACCTGGGTCAGAGTTCTGTTCTGAGGGTTGAGGCTGACTGCTGCGTGGACTAGGGGTTGTAGGAAGGCAAGGGTGAAAGCATGGGAAGCGGTGATTAGGAGACCACTGCAGGTATCTGAGCAAGACATGACGGCGGTTGACCGGATGGGGGACCGTGGCAGTAGAGCTGAGGTTTAGGCTTTGTGCTTCTGGTAAGCTGTGGGCCATGAGTCCTGAGGGCTCTCAACTGTACTAGTAGGTCTACTGCTTCTCATCCCTGGGGATAGGGAAAGAGAACACCAGAGGAACAAAGGTGGAGCAACATGTGCCACGGGCTCATGCAGAACCCAAATAATGGGCTATCTTTCCCACACCAGGTCAGGCCAGCAAGTAACGCCCTTCCTGGATCTTGGATTTCTAAGAAAACGCATGCCATAGAGGACGGGTGTGTGGTAAAGCCAGAAGCGGGCTCAAGAGCACACCAGCCGTCATGCTAGCCCCAGGAGACAGGCAGTAGCCCTTCATGCCTGCAGTACTGGTAGTGTCTGTCCCCAGCGTCTACTACTCATCCTTGATTGCAAGCAAGTCCTTGGGTTTCAAAACAGGAAGTAGCCTGATGTGGGTTGCTGTCCTTCCTGGCAGCTTCCCTTCCCGGCAGCCCCTCCTGCAGAGAAACAGGCGAGACAGCTCTTCCAGAGTGAGACAACACCCTTTATGGCACTCTGTGGCAGGAGACAGAGTGTGAATGGCACTGATTAGGTGACGCTGGGAAGGGTCAGCATGGCCCATCACCTCATGCAAGGCCCACTCGGAACTGATAAAGCAAGCCTCACTCAAGAGGGGAAGGGACATGGCAGGCATCGAGAGCCAGCCATGTACCATGCATTGGTAAGATATTTTATCTCGGAGATGCCTCTCAACAACCCCAAGAGTGGGCCTTGTGTCTCTCATTTGACAAGCTCAGAGTTGGTAAGTGGCACAGCCAGCACTCACATCTCTGTTGGACTCCAAAGGTCCTGACTTTCTTCCCCATCACCTGGTCGTTTTCACCTCTAAGGGTGACCCTGTGATTCCAGCTGATTTTTCCCCCACTGATTTGGATGAACCAGTAGGAGAGCAGTTAGAGATCATCAGCATCTTCTACCTGGAGATAAACAGCCTTGTAGCCAGGTGCACACATACACATATATGCATGTACTTTGCATATTGTGGAGGATTATGAAAATGTTACAGCTTATCAATGAGCAGCTCTACCATTTATCATCCCGATTCTCCTCTTAAAGTTGGACAGTCTAATTTCTTTGAAGTGAGGAAGCATCTCAATCAGTTTCATCCTGTTCACCCAAAGGCTAGTCCCCATCAGTATCTCCCACATGGCAGGTGCTCACTGTATGTTGCTTAACTGGAAATGAACTGAATTACATGTTTTATCTGTGCTTCACAGTTCTTTGGAATCTAAAGGGACCTGATACTCCACAAATTTTATTGCCTTGTCACTGTTAAAGGGCTTTTCAAAGGGGAATATTTTCTTTAAACTCCAAAGGGATTGGCAAACATTAGTTTGAAAGAGTATAAGGGCATGATATTCGGGCTAATTTCTCAGAAGAAGGTTTCATATCTAACACGTGTACAATTGTGTTGCATCCAAGACACTTATTATGCTTTTCAATTTGACTCTGACGAGAGCCTGACCAACACCCAATGGCCTCTCCAGCTTAAACTGAGGCTTGTCTTGCCAGAAACCAAAGTTCCCAGCCATTAATCAATGTCTAGTCCCTACCAGGCTGAGAATAGACAACTTGCCTATAAAAATGGCTTCCGGTAATAACTAGTGTGAGTGAGAAAGACATAAATTATCAGGGGGGTGGTGTTGAGTGGACAGGAAATGAGGGACCTTTGTCAATAGTTTCATCCAAAGCACGGTGTGATTTTAAGAATAGCATAGCATAGCATAGCATAGAAAATTAAATATAACATAACATAAAATATAAAAAATAAAATGAATTCAGTAAGGTCAACGTCACTTTCCAGTTCATCCTGAATTAGACTTTAAACAGTGATTCTTTGTTTCAGTCTTTTCTATGGGGCAAGATGTGATTACAGCTGAAGTACATTGATTAACCCAAAATAACTTTCCCTCAATTTGCTGGATGCTCAGGAATACTCTGGAGACCCTGCTTTTGTTTTTTGAGTTAGCCATTTGGGACCTTGGCGCCAATCCTTGTGCAACCATTCAAACTGAGTGAACCAGAAAAATGTCAGGAACTACACAAGGACATATAGTACAGTTTAATTAGTTTAGAGAGAGGGTGGGTCCCCCCCACCAAACATCACTCAAGCAAATTGTTTTTTTTTATGGTCTTGTTAAAATAATTTCATGGTTGCAGTTTTGTTCTCATGCTAACTGAGCAGGAGCGCGTGGGTTATTAAAGAGGGTAGTCAGTCTGGCGAAGGTGGGTGCATTCTCTTTGCTTTTAAAAACCATAGGGGTTTAATCACCTGGCTTGTGAAATGACATATTAAAGAGCCCAATCTGGAATGTCAGAGCAAGGCTGAAGCTCCTATTAATAATAGTCGCTAGCTAGGAAACTCGTCTGCTGCCTTTAATCGGAAATTTTCCATAGTAACGGAGGCTGCCCACGGGTAGCTGGGCAGTGGGGATTTTCATTCCATCAGGCACATTTTTCTGTTCATCGCGGCAAAGAGAACATTACTTACTGGAACATGTGAGCAGAGCTATGCTCTCTGCGAGTGGAAACCTTGCTGTTCCTCGCCGTCAAGACAATTCCTCAAACTGACTGGAGAAGTGTTCTCTTTAAAGGAAGGCAAGCCACCAGTTTCAAAAGATTGGTCTGTCGCATTTGACACCAAGCCCTCAAGTCTTTCTGGTGTCGCTCTGTCTCATCATATAAATCTTGCGGGTGTCATGGCAATCGAGGCAGCCCTTCCACCTTCTGTGGGAACCAGGTTGTGATTGCAGAGAGGTCACTTCCCTGCTAAAGAAACCTCCATGGCTCCCCATGGCCCATAGGATAAAAAATCAAATTTTTTAGCCTAATTTTCAAGGTCATTCATAATCTAGCCACAAACCATTTCTGGCTTTATTTCCCTGTCTCCATGCTGCCTGGCTACCCTGAGTGGCTCTTCGGAGCCTCCATAACAAGGCTTTTCCCGTGGCCTTAGAATGGCCTTCTCTAGCCTCATGCCCCTCAGGATGGCTACTGTCAAAAAAACCCAGAAAAATAACAAGTGTTGGTGAGGATGTGAAGAAATTGGAACGCTTGCGCACCGTTGGTGGGAATGTAAAACGGTATGGCAGTTCCTCCAAAAATTAAAAATAGAATTACCATATGATCCAGCAATTCCACTTCTGGTACATACCCAAAAGAATTCAAAGCAGGGTCTCAAAGAGATTATTTGTATGCCATGTTCACAGCAGCATTATTTACAATAGCCAAAACAAGGAAGCACCCCAAGTGTCCAATTGACGGATGAATGGATAGACAGAATGTGGTGTAGACATACAGTGGAGTATTATCCAACCAGCAGGACATTCTGACACATGCTACAATGGGGATGAAACTTGAGGATATTATGGTAAGTGAGATAAGCCCGTCACACAAGGACAGAGACTGTCTTCTCTGAGGTACTTTGAGTAGTCAAAATCATAGAGACAGAAAATAGAACAGTGGTTGCCAGGGCCTGGCAGGGGGAAGAGAGGAATGGAGGGTTATTGTTTCATGGGTATAGAGTTTCAGCTTTAAAAAAATGAAAGAATTATGGAGATGAATGGTGGTGATGGTTACACACCCTGAATGTACCTAATGCCACTGAAATGTACACTTAAAAATGGTTCACGGGGTACATTTTTTCTTATACGTATTTATCATAATAAAAAAGAATTGGAAAAAAAAGAAGAATGTTCTTCTTCTCCAGGTCTGTTTGACAAAGTCCTTTTCATCTATCATCTTTCAGGGCGAAACTCAAACAGCATCTCCTGCAGGGGCTCACAGTCTGTTCAGTAGACTGCCACTGCCATGGTGGGACAGGTACCTCGGACTGAAGCTTTTATAGAAGGGTGTGCGTGGGTTTCTGTGTGCGGCTGTGTAAGCCATTCACCCTTTGGAGGGGACGGTAACTCCCCTGAGCTTTGCTGCTCTACGTGAGGTTTGCATCATCCGTGTCAGCTGGAAATTTATGAGGAGAAATACATATCTCTGTCCCAACCCCACATCTACTGAATCAGGATCTGCCTTTTGACCAAAGCTTCAGGTAGATCATTTGTGCCTTTATGCATTAAGCCCTGATTTAGCAGGCCCAACTTCATGAGGGGTATTTCTAATTCCTCTGTGGGACATGGCTGTGCAGCAGAGTCGGCATGAAACTTTTCATGTCACACACCTCTGAGCCTCGCCTCATTCAGGACATCTGGCGCACTCTCTGAAGCCAGTGTATATTGAGTTCCCAGGTGATTAAGATGCACCATTGGCTTAGCCCAGTGGTTCTGTAACTTGAGTGTTGTGTCAGAAAAACTCAAAGGGCTTGCTCATCCACGTTTCTGGGTCCCACCTCAGCATTCCTGAGGCAGTAGATCTGAGGTGGGGATCAGAATCTGCATTTCTAACAAGTTTCTGAGTGATGGCAACACTGCTGATGTAGGGACTTCACCAACCATTACTGGCTTCACACATGGGAAATACTTGGAGGAATAAATTGAAGGAAAATTAGAAAAAAATAGATTCAAAAAATGTCTAGTGTTTTAGTGATCAATTGTGTAATGTGCCATGCCTAAATGTAGGGGTTTGAAACAACAATAATGTGGGGCGCCTGGGTGGCTCAGTCCGCTAAGTGGCCGACTCTTGATTTCAGCTCAGGTCATGATGTCAGGATCATGAAAGCCCTGCGTAGGGCTCCGTGCTGAGCACAGAGTCTGCTTCTCTCCTTCTCCCTCTCCCTCTGCCCCTCCCTCTGCTCATGAGCTCTCTCTCTCTACTATAAATAAATAAACCTTAAAACCACAGTAATGTATTATTTCTCACAATTCTGGAGGTTAACTGGGCTCAGTTGGGTGGTTCTCTTGCTCCATGTGGTGGAGCTGAGGGCTGGAACTGTCATGACACCCAAGATAGCCTCTCAACCCTCAAGGCCTCTTCCCATGCCATGGCTCTTCACCCCTCAGTAGTCTGGCCTAGGCTTCTTGGAAGCAGCTGGCTTCCAAAAGGGAGAACACAGAAGCTGTCAGTTTTTCTTTTAAGGCCTGGCCTTGAAAGACCCAGATTACCATTTTGCCACATTCTATTGGTACAAACCACGTCTCCAGCCCAGCTTAGTTTCAGGGGACAGGAGCTAGATTCCACCTCTTAATAGGAGGAGCAGCAGAGAATTTGTAGCTATCATGAACCCACCATCTCTAGTTTATGACAGAGGACAAGTCAAGGGACCTAATGACAAATACCTAAAATCCTGCTATCTGTTGGTTGGTCACATTAGCGATGCCTATAGCAACCATCTATTGCTCTCCACGCAGGACCTCCATGGCTGGGAATTCAGTGGTGAGCATCAGCTTTGCTCTGCGTTCCTGCTCAGTCACACCCTCCTTGTGATCTCTTTTTTTCTGGACCAAGGCTTTCTTCCTGTTTCATCCATAATGCCGAAGATGGAAGGGGCTTGGGGGAATCAGTTTATGGGTATAAAACACTTCATAGGAAGTTCTGTAAGACTCACATGCTGAGGCAGTGAAAGCTCCTAATTAGTGCAATAAAACACTGATGAATCCCTTCACCTTTGATGGTCAGATGGCAAAAAAAATAAAAAAAAATAAAAAAAATAAGAGAGTTTGGGGAATGAGTGACAACTTGAATGACCATGACATAGAACTCTAAGCTAGTCCGTTCGGTTGGGAGTTGTAATTAGTAATACTATTATTTTGGTTTTTAGTACTTTGATAGCAAATTACTTTAACACCCATACTTTCTGTAGCATCTACAAAGCCCTTTTTTTCAGGGGCATTATCACATCTGATCCTTCATAATCATCCATCGAGTGGTACTTAGCCTCATCCTGCAGATGAGGAAATGGAGTTTCTGAGTGGAAGTTGCCCAAGGTCATGATAACTAAGTCACTGCTGGAATTCACACCCAGGACTCTTAGCCACGATCCTTTTCCATGACTTATTTCAGGAAATTCCTTCCAGGAAAAAGTTAAGTGAACATCCTGTAGTCAACTGAGCAAAGCAGGAGAAAATAGAATTTAATCTAGATCTTCATTACCTAAAGCTCCAATCAACCGTATGTATCATCATGTGAGAGCTTCTTAGAAATGCTGAATCTTGAGTCTTAACCCAGATCTGCAAACGGTCTCCCAGTGATCTGTATGTCCCCAAAAGTTTGAGAAGTGCAGATCTAGGACACAGTTTTGGAGTCAGGCAGGCAGGCAGGTGTCAGATCCTACCTTTGTCACTTACTAGTTGCCTGATGTGGGCAAGTAATTCTCTGAGCTGCAGTGTGTTTATCTGGAAAATAGTGATTTAAAAAAAAACCATCTGCCATCCCAAGGTTATTGCAAACATTCTCCAAGTTAATTCACATAAAGTGCTTTTTAGACCGCCTGGCTTATAGTAAGTGCTCAGTAAATGTGAGCCACTATTATTATTGTTAAAACTAATAACCTTCCTGATCAGCCAGCCAGATGGCCCACGACTCCCCGCTGTGAGAAGCAAAATTCTCCATACATACAAACTGCAAAAGAAAGAAGAGACAGAGCCTGTGCCCTTGAGATGCTCTTGGAGCAATGAGAAAGGGAGGACAGGCACATAGAACAACAGACAAGCAAAGTTCTCCCACAGAACTATCCCCACGGAGCCCGCACTCTCGCAGGCAAGATGAGCTGTTTGACAAGGTGCCACAGGGAAGAGGAATGGTTCTGGAGCTTGTTAACTAACTGATGAGTCAGGGGCAACAGCAACTGAAGCGTGAAGGTGGGAATACACAGACAAGGCTCAGCGTAGCAGGGCCACTAGGGCACACTTCCCCTCCCCCACCCATGAGAGTGCAGAGCTGGTGGAAGGGGGCAAGCCTGGGGTGGGTGGGTGGGGGGAACAGGGAATGGTGTCAAGGCTGGTCTTACCTGGGGCAACAGGGGACACTGGGCCTGAGGGGCTGGATAAGCCAAGATCCAGGGGTGGGGAATGCTGGTCTCCAAGCCCTGGGGGAAGAACATTGATTCCAAATCCAGAGCAGATAATGGCAGGATGGGTGCCAGCCGCTAGGAGTACCCTGGCCAAGACTTGATTTGTGTACTGTAAGCTGGAGGAGAGTCTAAGTAAGAGTCAGGGTCCTGAGGGCTGCCTTGAAGCATAACACCAATAACAATTGATAAAATCATAATATAACAATAATAACATGTATCAAGTGCTTAGCACATGTCAGCATTTCCTGGTATTAATTCACTCCATCATCACAAGTATATAAAATCAATCCTTTCTTAATACAGATGAGAGAACTGAGACATAAAGGTGGTAAATTATTTGCCCACAGTCATGCTCAGAAGTGACAGAAACAGGCCATTTGGGTCTCGTAACTGGCCTTCTTAACTCTTAAACTAGATTGACTATCAGCTGGTCTTTGGTGCTGGATTGGGAGGGGGTGCTGGGGGAGGGATCTGCTATGTGAGTTGGGTCTACCTGGCTAAAGGAGACTGGGGGAGAAAAAATGGAGATGACCTCTGGTCATCTTTTGAAGAGGTGGCCACCCTAGAGGCGAGGGCATCCTTAATTTCACCTTGTCTTAAGTTGTAGTTTAATGGGGTAGATTCTGGTAGGTGCCCACTCTAGGTCATACATGGAGCCAAGCTCTGAGAGACATAGATGGGTCAGGCACTGTCCTGGCCCTGAGGAGCTCAGGGTCTCAGAGATGCCTGTCCGAGCAACGCATGTCAGAGAGATGCAAACCATGGTGATTCAAGAGAGGATGCTGCAGCTGTACCCTACTTCTTGGCCAATGAAACCAAGATGGCGGAAGGATTGGCACCATCCTTCCTATTTCGTTTCCCCCATGTCCTGGTCTTTGTGAGTCTTTCCCCCAAGCCAATTTGGCCATAAGTTACTTCACCTTCTCACCTTCAGCAATTGCTTCCCCCCACCTCCAAAGTCTCTTTCCTTATTTACGAAATTCACAGATCTAGTCTCAAATTAGGAAGAAGCTTTGGCAAAATCTCAATTCATCCAGCACGCAGTTAGAAATAACCCATGGGCCAAAACAAGCGATGAGCAAGTTGAAGAGGAAAATGCCCTACACAGCAGTGGGAAGAGGCTTGGTCTATGGCTATGGCTTGGAAGATCTTTGTGCAAATCCCAGCTCTGACACCTATTAGCAGTGGGATCCTGAGTAATGACTTACCCTCCATAAGCCTGAATTTCCTTTCCCTATGCAAGGTCCTTCATGTGCCCCAATTGCCTTTAGGGATCCTGCCTAATCTAGGCCCTGCTAACCTCTCCAGCCTCATTTCTCACAATTCCCTTTGGACTTCAGATAACAGATGAGCAGTCACTTAAATCACAAAGACATATATTGTTTACTTGTTAGGAAGTCTGGGGGTACACGCTTCCAGGGTTGCTTTTTGCAGCACTTAAGGTCCAGATATTGGGTCCATATCTCTCCAGTTCTCCTGTGCTTCCTCTTATCACAAGATGGCTGCCACAGCTCCAGACACGACACTCATACATAACAGTGAGGAGATCTCTTCATTGGCTTCTTTGCTTTAATCTGAAACTCTCCCAGGAGACATCTCTTGACATCTTTTTGGATGAGACAGTGTCACACGGTCATCTCCAGCAAGGAGAATTCTGGTAAAGCATGTATCTTGCTTCTCTCTGTGTGGTATAGTTGGTGAGGGAGAAGTGGATTGCAAATGTCTGTTGAGTGGCCCAGCAACATTGTCTGCTATATTCCTAATCAAAATTTTGTCTAACACACCAAATCCACTCAATGTTTCCCCAAAAGAGCATATAATTTCAGCTTTTATGTCATTGCATATGCTGGTTCCCTCTGCCTAGAAAGCCATTCCTTCCCTTCTCCATCTGGTAAACCCCCACTTACCTTCCAAGATTCAGCTCTGCGATGCCTTCCTATAATACCACTTCCACTCCAAAGTCTGAGTTAGACAGATCTTCCCTCTATGAGCCAAAAGCTTCTCTGATTTATTTCTATACCCTAGAGTCTAGCATATTACCTACCATAAAACAGGTGCCCATTAGACGCTTACTGGACAAAAAAATGAAGATAATAGTCACTACTTTATAGTCATTGTGAGCTTGAAAATGAGATAATTTATGAAAAATAGGATACATTTTTATTAATAACAATAGACATCATGATATTAGTAATTTTGGCTAACATTCATCGAGTACTTACTATATGCCAGCCACTGTTCTAAAGATTTTACACACCTAATTCATCTAATCTTAACAAAAACACTGTGAAGTGGGTCAGTCACCATAAGCTAGGTTTTATTGAAGTGACAATGTTCAAATCTCAGTGGTAGAAACACCAAAGCTTTATTTCTCACTCAAACATCCTTTGTGAATGGGGCGGGGGCGGGGGGTCTCCAGGCATTTTAATCATTCAAGAATCCTATACTTGGGAACCTAGGCCACATGGTCGCCTTGGTCAATGTGGCAGAGAAAGGGCATGGGAAGCCCATCCTGGCTCTAAATGCTTCTGTCTGGAAGTGATGCACTTACATTTCATTGCTCAAGGCAAGTCCCCTAGTCATGCCCAAGTTTAAGGGAGTGGGTGCTACTGAAGGAGTCAGTGAGGGCTGGTAGCATCTACCACACAGATACTATTATTGCCTTTAATTAACAGATGAAGAAACTGAAGCAGAGAATGGAAATAAAGCAGTATGTCCAAGATCACACAGCTGGTGAGTGCTTGATCCAGGATTCAAACTTGGCTTTTGTGAATTAGAACAGAGGTCAGCAAACTCTTTCTGTCAAGGGTCAGATAGTGAATATTTTAGACTTTGCAGGCCATACAGTCTCTGATGCAAAAGCAGCCATAGACAATGTAAACGAATGGGCTCAGAGGTATTCCAATAACACTTTATTTGCAAAAATCTGAGGTGGGCCGGATTGGCTGGTGGGCCATGGTTTACTGACCCCTTGGTGAGAATTCTTGCTCATGACCCCAAGGTTACCCTGAGCTCTGAAGACTGTGAAATGATGAATAAATGTGAGTTATTATAACCATTTTCTATCAAATATCTGCTACATTACCTCCCTAGCCAGCCAGAGTCAAATGACTTCACAGACTTCAATGGGTCACTGAGCCTTCAGCCAGCCAAGGTTAAGGGTAACCAGCTTCTCTTTGGGGCCTGGCTAATTATTACTGTGCAAGTTTAAAGGGAATGACAGACAGGTAATTTTCTTACTAAAAATGAGAACAGGAACCATACCAAGGAGCAAGCAAGCCAGTATTAAACCTCCATTAGCTATGTGGGGTCATTTCTAATGGCACATTCACCGATGGGACAATTATTCTGCTGGCCTGTGCTAACCAGCAATTGAAATCAATGGGAGGCTCTAGGCACCAAAGCAGGTTTTTTTCTGGGCCACCTAACCCAGACCTTGTTTTTCCAGCTGACACTCTGCCTGTGTCAGCTAATTCCTGCTTTGGAAAATGCATTCCAGGGCTAATAAAGACTTTAAAGTCACACCATTTTCTCACCATGTTATTAAAACCCAAATGGCTTTGCTTATTCCTAATATGACCAGGAGATTTCCTGGCTAGCTCAGAAACAGCCGGAATGTCCCAGAATCTGGGTTTTCCGATTGGAAGACCAGGCCTGGGGTTTATTTGTGGATTAATTGTTTCTAAATAGCTCAAGTAATGCAATGGCAAGGCAGTGCGTTCGGCGCAATAAAAGAAGAGCATGGCAACCTGGGTTGTACTGCAATGCATGTGCATTTGGCAATCTGTAAGACAGCATGCACCTTCACCACTCACTCACTGCTGATGGGACCCTGGGCAAGTCCCCCTGCTTCACTGAACCTCAGTTTCCACTTTTGTAAAATGGTGACAATGAGACCAGTTTCACAAGAGCTGTCGTGAGGGCGGCAATGGGGCGTAAGTGCCCAGAGGGCCCTCCCCAAGTGGCAGCTAGCATGGAAGCAGGAAGGCTTTGGGTCTGGCCAAGCCAGAAATAGCTGAGAACTGGCTCAGGGAAACTGGCAGAATCAAACCCAAGCTGGGCTCCCTAGTGCTAATTGGAAATAAATCAGGAGAAACAATAACCAGCCAGAACAATTAGAAGAATGAGCTAATGGAACCTGCCCACCCTGAGCTTTGCTCCTTCTGGAATGGCAACCAGTCCTCCCCCAGGCCAGTCTGCAGCTGCCTTGAGGGAGGAAGGCTGCGTGGGGCAGAAAGAGAGAGAGAGAGAGTGTGCCTCATTTCAGCATGTCTATCTTTATCTCCACCATCAGTTCTCACGAATGCTGTGCTGAGCTCACCAGAGAGGGCAACTGGGGCCATCCATGGAGGCCCGGGGAGACTTGCACATGTCCCCAGAGGGACAGGGTACCGAAGCGCAGGGAAGGGCCAGAAGTTGCCCTGGGCCAGGGCTTTTCAGTGGCAGAGCCACAGGCAGGGGCCACAAAACTTTAGAAGCATGGGTGGGCTTCCAGAGCTCATCTAGACTTTACATACCCCTTTCTCAGATAAGAAAACTGAGGTCCAGAGAAAGGGAGTGATTTGCCTCAGGTCAGGCAGCAGGAACTGAACTCGGATCTCTTCCTTCGGCCTGTGCACCAGGCAATCCCTTTAGAAATGGGGCAGTCACCAGAGTTGGGTTGGAGAGACGGGGGCTTCATTTGAGCAGAGAGGAACAGTGTGAGGTCAAGAAAGCAGATTTCTAAAATTCTGAGCTAGGAAAAAAGAAAAATCTTTCCCCATCCTATCCTAATGATACCCACATTAGACCACATTCCCCCCCCTCTCAGATTTCATTCAATTCATGTGTCCCTACCCACAGGGAAGGGTTAGCTTTGGATCCAGAAGATTGAGCACAAACACTATTTTTGCCTCATTTGGTTTGTGGAAAATTTGGGGATGCTGGCCCTGTATTTCCTGGCTGTGTGTCCTTGTGCAAGTTACTTCCCCTCTCTGAGCTCCAATTTCCCCACCTGCAAAACTGGAGTGGTGGTAGAATTGAGTAAGCTACAAAACGTCAGACAAATGTAAGGCTTTGATCGAGAGGCTTTTACTTCTTTGTAAATCAGGTTGAGGCAGAGAATGTCCAGTTAGTAGCAGGTGTCTCCATTCCTTTAAAAAAGGGTAGAGAAAAATGCCAGGCAGCCATCCTGCAGAGCGTGGACCCTACTTCCTGTTTTAACAACCTCCCTGTAAACTGTCCGGGGGGTGGCCAACTCCCCTCCACGGCAACCTGCGGTAAATTGCATTCCAGGCCAACTCACCAATCATTAGCCATGCAATCTTGTTTATCCTGCCCCAGCCTGGAATTTGGCCTCTTACAAAACCCCAGCTACAAAAGGAGAACAGGTTGGACCAAAACTGTGTAGCAAGGGAAGGAAGCCTTCCAGGAGGCTAGGGGATGTTTATTAAACAGACACAGGCCAGGACCCACCCAGCAGGTCTCAGCCCAGAAGTCCCAGCTGGTCTTTCTGTTGACACTGAGTTGAGAGGTTGAGGTGTGATCTGATCCCCAGCAAGGACAGCTCCCAAGTTTGGGTCATTGTCTAGCCCAAACCGAAAGTCAGCTCTCTACCGCCAGTGACAGCAACACCGCCTTAAGTTATTTGCTGGTCACCTTCGGTGGGGCTGAGATTCTGTAATCCCTCCAATTCCTCCAATTCCTCTAGGAAGGTTTTGCAGGTGTGAAAGTTGGGCTTCTGATTCATTGAGCCACTTGCCCAAGGTCCCAGAGCCAAGAGGATAGAGTAGACGGGGCAGCTGGTGGCACAGCTCCCCGCCTCTCCCCTTTTGTGGGGTGACAGACCCAGCTGCCTGCCTGTTCACCTGGGCACAAGACCCAGGCTAATCTAACCGCGCGACCGTACTCTCTGCGCGAAGTCAGAGAGGAGCCAGGGACCAAGCAGGACCCACCACACTGCTTGAAGCACTTTACAGCTACGAACACGTTCACGCCTCATAACGACCCAATGGCATAGTTACAAGTCATAAAGAGATGCCCTCTTTACGGATGAATAAACCGAGGCCCAGCAACGTCAAGTAACTCACACGGGTAGTTAGCGGAGAAGTCAGGATTTGAACCGAGGAGCCATCTGGCTCCAAAGCCTGTCCTCTTAACCACCAGGCTAGCCTGTGCCTGAAAACCTGCGGTGTGAACGTGGGCCACGCCACTGTTGGCCGGCTCCTCTTTCAGTTCCACTGTGCTGCAGCTCGGGGCTCTGGGGACTCATGAGAGCCCCGGTGTCACCTTCACTCGGCTTCTCGGGGCCGTTCCATACCGTCTCATCGGGTCAGGCGGCCTTGCCCCAGCTGCAGAACCGCCGTCTCCTGGCCTCCTCTGCCTCCCTTCAGTGGCTCTGCCACACACACACACACACACACACACACACACACACACACACATACACACTCACACTCACACGTACAGATACGCTCACGCACACACAAGCACTTGCTTTCTCAGACACACGCACATACACACCTATACACTCACTCTCTCACACACATACACTGCCTCACACACACAGATACGCACACACGCATACTCATCTACACTCACCCTCACACACATACACATAAACACACACACACACGCATATACTACCCTTGTAGACAGACAAAACCACTTACTCTTTCTGCAGAATGTTAACTTTCTCCCTAGGGCAGCACTGTCCATACATATAATGGGACCCATATAGGTCATTTTAAATTTTTCTAGTAGCCGCATTGAAAAAGTAAAAAGAAAGTAATACTAATAATTTTAGCAGCATATTTAATATACTTAAATATTTTTTTAAAGATTTTATTTATTTATTTGAGAGAGAGAGAAGGAACAGGGCGGAGGGGCAGAGGGAGAAGCAGGGAGCCTGACGCGAAACTTAATCCCAGGACCCTGGGATCATAACCCAAGCCAAAGGCAGATGCTTAACTGACGGAGGCACCCAAGCACCCCAGTATATTCAAAATATTAACATTGCAACCTGTAATCAATATAAAGCAACTTATTAATGAGTTTCTTATTTTTGTTTTAAGTTTTTGAAATCTGGGATATATTTTACACTTACAGCACATCTCAGTTTGTACTAGACACACATTTCTACCGAAGTGGGCCTGGCAGCTTTAGAGTAGGACTTCCCAAACATTTTCGAGTGACATCACACATAGGAAATGATCATGCTTGTATGGTATCCTGGGGTAAATAGTTGAGCCTCATTGAGGCCAGAGGCAACAGACCAGACACTCCAGTTTCTCCCACCCTGGCCAACGCCCTAAGGGTTAGACCATAAGCATTTTAGGAAAAGGCAGCTTGTCTGGGGGTTTCAGCCCCATTTGCCCTTGAAGCCGAAGACGGATCTCTTGTTGGGTGCACAGCCTGTGCGGTTGGGGCTGGAGCAACCCACTGTCACAGGCTTGAAAACCACAGCCCTTCTCCATTCATTTTCACATTTCTGTGGGGCCACGCCTTCACCGCCCTTCGGGTCTCCTGCTTTTGCATGCCAGCCTCCTGCCCACTTCACATCCACCTGGACTGGAAACTGAGCCTCATTATTGGTTTTCATGAAACTTCAACCTAAATAAGCAATTAAGTTAGCTGAGTAGATTTGGGGACATTTGAAGGTCAAAGGAAGGAAGATCACCTCAAAGCACACAACCTTCTGACATCTTGCTGGCTCTTAAGCTGTCTCTTCTCTTCTGTTATGGCTTGCGTGCTTGTGTCCCCTCCAAAATTCATGGGTGGAAACCTTTACTCCCAAGGGAATGAGAGTATCAGCCGGTGGGGCTGGACGGTGAGTTGGTCATGAGAGTGGAGCCCCATAATGGGATCAGTGTCCTTACAAGAAGAGGAAGAGAGCTGGCTCTTTCTCTCTGTTCTCCACCATAGGACACAGCAAGAAGACAGCAAACCAAGGGAAGAACGTGTATCAGACCCCAACCACACTGGCACCCTGATCTTGGAAGTGTCAGCCTCCAGAAATATGGGAAAACAAATGTTTGCTGTTTAAGCCACCCAGTCAGTGATATTCTCTTATACCAGCCTGGGCTGTCTGATGGTTTTGTCTGGTCCCTGGGCTGCTGCCTGCTGTGGGTGACCACCTTCGACTGGCCTTTGGGGCGTCGTGTGAGCACCCTTCGCTGAAGTCCATGGTCCTGGCCATTCACCTCTGATTCCAGAGTCCACCCACACCAGCCATTCTCAGTGGCTCAGCAGTCCTTGCTGGGGCCCCTGGGAACTCACAGAGACCTTCCACATCTCCTGCTGCCTCGGGCTCATTTATCCAGCCACTCACTCCTGCACGGGCTGCACAGTTGTCCCCGCACAGTCGGACGTGGCCTTGTGCAGTGCCCCCTGCAGCCACACAGCCAGGGACCAGGGAAGCACGCCACAAGCAGCCCATCTCCCCCGCCCAGCCCATATTCTCAGGATCCTCTGTCCTACCTGGGCGCTTCCCCCATACCCGCTTTTAGGGCTCCTCTCTGATCGGGGGAAACCAGACACACAGTCCTCTGGCCTCTCGTTCCCACCTTCCTGGCAGGACAATCACAAGAGAGCAGGAGCAACTGGCCTCCCCCTCCTCCCCTTCCTCCCCTTCCTCCCCTCCTCATGAAAGTCTAATCCTCTCCTCTATCATGGGGAAGACAGGTGCAGGCAGACCACAGCAGCAACCCCAACAGCCTGCCCTTCAGTGATGGAAGATCCACACGGAAGATCCTGCTTTCGATTGCTTTTCCAAAGCTTTCAAAGTGCTCAGAAGAATAAGGGATCCCCTTTTAATAGTTACCAGCCTCCTGAAAAGACAGTCAGGATGAGAAGTGACACATTTTTTTCCCTGTTGCATACAGTCAGGAGTGATTATTATGATGTTAATTATTCATTTAGTCAGCCACAGAAGAGAGGGGAAATACAAACAATGCAATTAAGAAATGCAGTTGTGTCAGAAGTGGGAAGGCTCCTTCTCCTCCCGCACCGCCCCAAGGCTGGGGTTTCGCAGAAATCCCGGTCCCCAAATCTGAGTCCCAAACCCAGACCTGCAGTCACAATTTCCAGAACTCCCCTGCCCTTATACTTACCCTAAATATTCATTCTAATTCAATCGCTTCCACCGAACAACTCAGCAAAGAAATGGAAATTGAAACAACGTTGAAGTCCCAATTTTGTCTATCCTGACAAAACACATAAAATTATGCTAATATCCAGCATATGATCCTTCTGACAACAACTTCGCAGTGAGTTGCGAGAGCTATTAAAAAATGTTCATACCCTTTGACCTCGAATTTATCCTACAGAAGTAATTCCTGAAAGGAAAAACTGTCATATGCATGTTCATTGTGGTGATATCACTAATAGCTCCAAATTGGTGACCGTAAACCCGAGTGACAGGAGAGGTGAAGGAAAGTACAGGACCCACGAAGCAGTGTAATATTATGCAGTCATTACAAATGATGGGAAGATTATGTTGCAACATCGAAAGTGCTTGTGATTTGATGTTCAGTATAAAAAGGCAGAACCCTGGCATGTCTCTCTGCAGGTTCTCCCAGCCCCGCCACAGTTTGCGTTAATCAAATCCTGACCAGCCTGGTGTCTCCTTCCCATCTCCCGGTCCGGTGGTCTGGCTCCGTTCAGGCTTCCGACTCCTCGCTACCTCGTGTGCCGGTACCGAGAGGCTCACTGTCTGTCTGCGTGTTCGTGTCTAGATCTGGATGATGCATTTTTGGAGGACAGGCTCTCTTCTCTCTCCGTGCTGCCTGGCACTTCGTAAATGCTTAATAAGTGTTTGTTGAATTAAAGAATCAATGACAGGGGCACCTGGGTGGCTCAGTCGGTTAAGTGTCTGCCTCGGCTCATGTCATGATTCCAGGGTCCTGGGATCGAGCCCCGCGTCAGGCTCCCTGCTCAGCGGGAAGCCTGCTTCTCCCTCTCCCGCTCCCCCTGCTTGTGTTCCCTCTCTGGCTGTGTCTCTGTCAAATAAATAAATAAAATCTTTGAAAAATAAATAAATAAAAATAAAAAAATAAAGAATCAATGACAGTAATGTTGGCTTCTGTTTATTGAGCACCTACTATGTAGCAGGCATTGTGACTGGCCTTTCCCATATATTATTTCACATGATTTTATACTGAAATAATCTTATGATGTTGATACTATTGTTATCCCACTTGTACAGATGAGAAATGAGCTCAGGGAAGTGGTCACACACCAAGGCCATGCATTTGGTAAAGAGGGGGAGACAGCATTTGAATCCAGCTCTGCTTGACTTTCAGACCAGTGTTCTGTTTATTTCAAGATATGTGCGCATGCATGTGTGTGCATCAACCTATGGCTAGGCAGATAACTGGAAAGAAAGCATGGAAAAATGAAAATGGATGATCTGCCTGGCTGGTGAATAGTAAGATGGTGGGTAATTTTTCTCTTGTCTGTATACAATTTGTTTAACTGTTAGGGTGGGCTGAAAAGAGAAGAATTCACCCAGGTTCCAAGGCCTTCTTCTAGAGCTGAGTCCCGGTAGCCTGAATATCTTAAAGGGAGGCAAGCCATGTTGGTCACTTACCTCCTTTTCTGGTTACCTACCAAGGCCCGAGGAACATTCAGTTCCAAAGAGACTGTTGTGTGCAAGTCCCGGGCTTGTGCTCAATGCCCAGAGCAAAGCATCTGTGGCAATGTGGTATCACTGCCCACGCCTCGCCCACCTGGCCTGTTGTACGGGGACACCTTCTGCCACTCTGCTCACTGCTTCCCATGGAAGCTGCACAGTTGATGTTCTGGGGTGCATCTCATCACGGGGCAGGGTGTGTTCTGGGTGGAAACAGGGGCAAAGGGAGGGTAGAAACATATGTGCGGCCACCATGTCCATGGAGGCCCTAAGACTTGGTAGGCCAATGTTATCTCTAACCGAGTTGAGGTAGAATTCAGAGAAGATATTCATCACACTGTCTTAAGCTTGCATTTCGTTACTGTACCACTCTGCCTCTGTGTTATGAATTAATATTTTTAATAAATCCTGCAATTATCTTGTGAATGGCATAATCATATTGCTTTGTAATTTTTTCAGTGTTGAAACCATGAATCTGATAAATGCAATTGTTTAAAAAATATCTCAATTTTCCAAACTTTTGTTTCAGTGTGTTTTCATTTTTAAAAAGGTACTCAGAAAAAAAAAATTGAAGTGGTTCAGGTTGCTTTTATTCCCTGAGAAATCTGGGCCCCTGGTGTCTGAGCTTATATGGGACAGAGGTAAGCTCATAGCTCTTGGCTATTTTGGAGTGTTCCATGTACTTTCAGTTCTTCATGTTGAAAATTTTTAAAAATGGGGAAAAGCAGAAAATAAGATTAAAAAAAAGCAAAATCTAGGTTTTTAAAAGGGCGGTGGAGATCAAATCCATCCACTTATATCTGCTTCTTTCTCAAACACCACTAACATGACAAAGGCACATACAACTACAAGTTTACAAAAACAAAAAGAATAGAAGCTTAGATATGTCAATTATTCTTATGAAAGTAGATGGGTGAATAGTCACTGGTTTTGCCAACTGGAGAAAGCTTCAACTTAAGCCTACAAGAGAAAAGCCAGAGGCCCCCAGAACATCTCAGGAATTGGAGACACTGGGTAGGTTGGAGGTTGGATGAAGAATAGAGCTGAAAATAGTAGGGATGGTTGAAAAGATGGTTGAGACAACGAAAACCATCAATACCACCATCACCACCATCACCTCTACCACTACCACCAACCACCATCATTATCGCCGGCACCAACATCATCACCATTATACCATCACCACCACCCTGACCATTATCACCATCACCACCACCATGACCATTATCACCATCATCACCACCATGACCATTATCACCATCATCACCACCATGACCATTATCACCGTCACCACCACCATTATCACCATCACCACCACCATGACCATTATCACCGTCACCACCACCATTATCACCATCACCACCACCATGACCATTATCACCATCACCACCACCATCATCACAGTCATCACCAATACCACTGTCACTACCACCACTCCCTCCCTCAACTGCTAAATCCAGGCAAATGTCTTTCCTCCAACACAACAAAGCCTGGATGCTTTTTTGGGATGGAGCTGGAGAGACACTATAACAGCTAAGAGTAGGCCAAAAGACTTTATTTTACAGGGATAACAAAATTCTCCATGCTGAATATAGGGATCCGTACTGGGTACCAGGGTAATAATCCCCAGGTAGGAGATTGAAAGACTCCATTTCAGGGAAGCCGATGAGCCTAAGAACAAAACCAATTCACTACTTCCTTACATAATAGTAAGAGTAACCAGTAACAAACCTCATTGACGAGCTGCCGAACAGCTTCCCAGCTATTAAATATGAACACCAGCCAAAGCTATAGACAACCAAACAAAGCCTCTGGAGCAAACCAAAGAGAAAAGAGGGGACCCAAGGGTGACAGAGACGATATCGGAGCATTGTCTGCCATGGAAAGCTGCCAAGGAAGAACAAGAAAAATAATAGTAATGATCTTCTCCAAAAGAGCAGAGTCACATCTCAGAGATTGAGGCTTTCAAAACAAAAGTTCAGAGAATAAGAAAGAGCCCTTGTGAAAAGTGAGAACAGGAAGAGGGGGCTCAAAAGGCTGTGGCCCCCCCAGAGTCTAGGGAGGATAGCACACCAGAAACCAAGCAACAAGCTATAGGCAGCAAGATACCTTATTCCTGTCAATCTGGCCAAAATACATCTGGAAACTGGTGGACTTGGCTACCAGGTTAGGTCCTGGTATTTGCTCCTCATTTAATCTTCACAACAGTCCTGCTCGGTATGAATTAGTATCCTCATTTTACATACAGAATCTCAAAAAGGTATGGTATTAGGTCAAAACCTATGAAATAGTTTTGTAGGTCATGCAATTTCCATGGTTCAATCCAACATATATGGTCTAAGGTCACACTGCAACTTGTTTTGGCCAAAGATAAAAAATGTTGAAAAATAAGACATTGTCATCTGGGGTCTCAAACGTGCCATTTTCTCACATGTTATCCATGAGTCTAAAAGGAAAAAGAATATGTATTTTTGTAGTGGTCGCTGAAGCCCTCTTTCCTAGTTTGGCTATGGTCGACTTGCAGCAAATCCATAGTGGTAATGGTGAGTGAGTTAATGGCGTGTGTGTGTGTGTGTGTGTGTGTGTGTGTGTGTGTGTGTGGTATAGGTAAAGAAATCAAATGAGCGTATTGCCCAGAGTCACAAAGAGACAGGGTATGTATGTTAATGGGGGTATAGGTTGGGACAGAAAGCTCATTGCTGGATCTTCTCATCAGGCTGACTCTGTAGCAAGCATACCCTTTGGTAGAAAAGCACAATTCCTTAGGTTCCAGACACCAGCCAAGGAACCTCAATTTTTCTTATGACTGCCCTTTTAAACTGGCTTGACTCCCTTCTCCCTGCCACTTTGGATGAAAGCTTTGAGGGGTAGAAACTCAGCCATAATTTCTTTGGTCACTCAACTTACATAATAACAGATCCTCCCCAGATACTTATAGTCCCAAGAATACTCTCATTTCCATAATTAAAATTTCCAGTCTGGGTAATTGAAGAAACTCCAAATTTTATTTAAAGTGAAGGCATGTCTCCTCACCCAATCAGGGCCTCCTGAGGGATGGGGAGGGCACTGCCTAGGCTTCCTCTTGCTCCTTCAGGTGAAATAGAGAGTGGGGCAGGGAAGAGCTGATCTCCCTGGCACCCATGGACCTTGGCTTTGGTTTCCTCTGGCTTTGGCAGAGGTTTAAACCTGACTCTTTCCCTCCGGGGTACTCTGTAGGTCCTTGGAAACCCTTATCATTGGGGGGGTCTCCCAACTGCAGTTCCTGTAAGGCAGGGACTAACTCTGCTGATGGGTGTACCAACCCCCTCATCCCTTGGAGACTCATCATTGGGGTCATTGCACCTGGGTGGCCTTTATGGGTAAAGCCAGCTCTCCTGCATGGTCCACATATCTACAAAAAATACTCATGCATTCTTTGCCCTGACAAACACTGGAGTGCTGGCCATTCCCAGCCCAGCACCTTCCTCTCCAGCCTCCTCTTGACTGTAGACCGCTGAGATGAAGGGCAAACACGAGCCCCGTGCGTTCCCCCAAAATCCAGGGATAGGCCAAGCTCTCCTCAGGCCCCAAGCCAAAGACTTGAGATGACAAGGAAGCGCTCCCATCTCTTGTCTGAAAGTGAGGCTAAGAGAAAATTCCAGAGCATTCCAGCAATTATTCCTAGGAATGCCTTTCCCCTGAATCTCTTCAACCTCAACACCTTTACACCCTCAAGTGGTATGGGGCTCAGGGTTGAAAAGCTAGGTTCCCCCTCAACCACCTTAGTAAGTCCTGCATAGGTGGAATGTCTCCTCTCTTTGCAATGGGTAGGGAATGTGCCACCTATTGTTTATTTTCAGTTTCTTGGAATCTCTGTAAAATTATCACAGAAAGGGTCCCATTTTGCTATGTTGCTAGATAAACGTGTTACATATGCAGGTATGTGCTTGGTAAGTATCATGGAAGAAGGTACTTGTATATGGGTCCATTAGAGCCTGCAGAGGGCCTGAGGGGCAGGGATATACATATATGGATAGACACGTATATATGAACATGTATCCACATATACATATATGTGGGTGATGTGTGGAAATGATCTCTGTAGACACACGCCTTGTGTGTGCATACAGGCGCTTGTGTGCATGTATGTGAAGCATGTAGGTGGGCTGTACGTACACATACAGATCTCAACCATAAATGCCAAACCATCTGTTTGTCCCATGGTACTTGTTCCAGTACACAAGACTCCTTCCAGAACTTTGAAGGCCCCTCTGGTAAGTCAAGGGAAGCGAAAAGAGCCTGAGTCCAGAGTGGCCCTCAGCAGCCCAGGATGCATGACACACCCTTCTCACAGCTGCATGATGGAGTAGCAGGCACGCTGTGAGGGAAAAGTGATAACAGCCGTCCTTAAGTAGAGCGAGGTGTTGGTAGTCCTTCTCCCTGCCGAAGAGACTTAGAACAATGATTTGATTTCCTTTAAAACAAAGGCCCCTCCCCTGGTTGTGCCTCTTAGCTGAAGTCAAGGGGGTGAAGGGGAGAGATTCTTGAAAAGATTATCACATTTGTGAATCGAGGTTATATCCCCTTCATCTTGGCACATGAGCCACATGAGCCGCCCATGTGAGTCTTAAGTACCTGGCATGTGACAGTCATTCTCATGCTTGTGGTGTCACGGGGCAGTTGAACGATTGCACGGAAGTCAGTGTATGTGTGGGTGCGTGCATGTGTGTGTGTGAGTGTGTATATTCAGGTCTCTGTGAGGGCAATTGGATGTGTGAATGAATGCCACTGGAATATGTCTTTCTGCAGTGCCAGGGGCCAATTTCTGTGGCAACAGAGAGAGAAAGCCAGGGAATCGGGGCAATGCTGCCAGATGCCATGGCTAGGGCAGCCCTGCTACAGTGCACAGGAAGGAAGAATCCCAGCTTATGTGGGGATGGGGTAGGGAGGTTTGTGCTCTGCTGGTGAAGAATTTGCTCTTCATTCTGCTGCATGTGACCAGCAAAGCCAGCCTCCTGGGGATGAGCATTTGCACTTCTGCTGACTTTTTCCCAGAAGATCCAGGAGTCCACCCTGGTACCATGAGCAAACAGCATCCCTGTTAGTAAAAGCACCAGCTGGAGGGGCTGCTATGAGACAGGGACTGAGTCAGTCAGTGCAGAAATGGGGAAAAGACCCAGTAAGTCTCATTCTCCAGTTTGGGCTGGGGCCCTGGGATTACCCAGTAAGGTCACCCAAAGCAGTTGGTTTTGAAGTGATTATGACAGTGATGCTCTTTCTTCTAAAAGAAGAAAGAAAGATACAGCACAGCAAATCTCAACCATTCATAGACCCTACAGTTCAAGAACCCCTGCAGATCCCTGCCTCTTTACAGATGAGTACACTGAACCCATTGATTCACTCATTGGGCACATATTTACTACGGATCTATGTATGCTTTAGATGGGCTCTGGGAAGACAGCAGTGCAAGAGTCAGGCAGGATCCCTGCCTTCACAGAGCTGACATTTCAGGGGGAGTATTAACAATGAACAAGATTAATAAGTGAGATACAGAGCATGTCAAAAGGTGGCAGATGCTATGGAGAAAAATACGGCAAAGTAAAGGGCATAGAGGGAGGTGGGCAATTGGAGGAGCAGAAAGTCCTTGTGGATAAGATGACCCATGAGTAGAGATCTGAGAAAATGGAGGGAGCACACCATAGAGACATCAGCAGGAAGAAGGTTTTGGGCAAAGGGAGTGCAAGTGCAAAGGTCCTGGAGCAGAGACCCACTAAGCATGTTCAAAGAACTACAGCAAGGCCAGAGAGGCTGGAGCAGAGTGGACGGACCAGTGTGAGGGTCATAGGAGTTAAGGTCACCGAGATCATAGTGTCAAATTATGGGGGCCCTGGAGGCCACTGTAAGGACTTTGCTCTTATCCTGAGTGAAAGGAGAGGTTGTTGGGGGTTTTGATCACAGAAGAGACATGATCTCACTTGTATTTTTTTCCAAAAATGTTTATTGTGGTAAAATACATATAACATTAAATTTAAATTAAAAATAGAATTGAGGGAGACAAAGCATGATAGACTCTGGACTCCGGGAACCAAACTGAGGGTTACAGAAGGGAGTGAGTGAGGGAATGGGGTAACCGCGTGATGGGTATTAAGGAGGGTACGTGTGATGATGAGCACCGGGTGTTATACGCAACTAATGAATCATTGAGCACTACATCAAAAACTAATGATGTATTATATGTTGGCTAATTGAACATAATTTAAAAAATAGAGTTTATTGGGGCATCTGGGTGGCTCAGTCAGTTAGGCATCTGCCTTCGGCTCAGGTCGTGATCCTGGGCTTCTGGGATCGAGCCCCACGTTGGAAGCCTGCTTCTCCCTCTCCCCCCTGCTCATGCTCTCTCTTGCTATCTCTTTCTCTCTCTCAAATAAATAAATAAAATCTTAAAAAAAAAGAATTTATTAACTTTAAATTAAAAATAGAATTTAATTTAAATTTACGATCTTAGCCATTTTAAGTATATTAAATGCATTGCTAATGTTGTACAACTATCAGTACCATCCATCTCCACAGTTCTTTTCATTTATAAAAACTGAAACTCTGTACACAATCAGCAACTCCCTATTCCTCCCACCCCGTGGCAACCATCATTCTACTTTCTGTCACTAGAATTTTGACAACTTTAGGTACCTCATACTTGTCTTCCTGTGACTGGCTTATTTCACTTAGCATAATGTCCTCAAGGTTCACCCATGTTGTAGCATATTACAGAATTTCCTTTCTTCCTAGAACTGAATCATATTCCATTGTATGTAGCTACCACATTTTGCTTATCTGTTCATCTGTCAATGAACACTTGGATTGCTTCCACATTTTAGCTATTGTAAATAATGTTGCGATGAACCTGGGTATAAAATCTCTTTAAGACCGTATTTTCAATTCTTTTAGGTATGTACCCAGAAGTGGAATTGTCAGATCATATGGTAATTCTATTTTTAATTTTTTGAGGAACCGCCATACTGTTTTCCACCGTGGCTGTCCCACTTTACGTTTCCACCAACAGTGCACAAAAGTTCCAATGTCTCTACTTCCTCACCAACGCTAGTTTTCTGGGGTTTTGTTTTTTGTTTTGAGGGTTTGTTTGTTTGTTTTTTAAATAGTAGTCATCCTACTAAGCACGAGGTGGTATCTAATTGTACTTTTGACTTGCATTTCCCTAATGACTAGTGTCTTGGTGCCTTCAGGCTGCTGTAACAAAATACCTCTGAGTGGGCAGTTTATAAACAACAGGAATTTATTTCTCACATTCTGGAGGCTGGAAGTCTCCGTGTGGTGAGGGCTCTTTTCCAGGCCACAGTCTTCTCACTGTGCCCTCACGTGGCCAAAGGAAGTAGGGAGCTCTCTTAAGCCTCTCTCATAAGTGCACTAATCCCATCCACAGGGCTCCACCCTCGTGACCTCCCCTTCAGATCGTGGCGTTAGTGATGTTGAGCATCTTTTCATGGGCACATTGACAATTTTTACATCTTCTTTGGGTTGGAGAAATGGCTATTTAAGCCCTTTGCTCATTTTTGAACCAGGCTGTTTTTTGGGGTTTTTTTGCTGAGTTGTAAGAGCTCTGTAGAGATTTTGGATCTGAATCCCTTATCAGATGTATGATTTGCAAATTTGTTCTATTCTGTGGGTTGCCTTTTTACTCTGTTAATAGTCTTTTTTGATGTACAGAATTGTAAAATTTTCATCAAATCCACTTTGTCCATTTTTCCATTTGTTACCTGTGCTTTTGGTGTCACAGCCAAGAAATCATTGCCGAGTCCAATGCTGGGAAGCTTTTGTCCTCTGTTTTCTTCTAAGAGTATTATTGTTTTGAGTCTTACATTTACATCTTTGATCCATTTTGAGTTAATTTTTGTATATGGTTTTAGTTGTGTATAAGGGTCCAACTTCACTCTTTTGCATGTAGATATCCAGTCTTCTTAGCACCATTTGTTGAAAAGCCTATCCTTTTCCCATTGAATAATCTTGGCACCCTTGTCAAACATCATTTGACCATATAGGTGAGGATTTATTTCTGGGCTCTCCATTCTAGTCCATTGGTCTATATGCCTATCTTTGTGCCAGTGCCACACTGTTTTGATTACTGTAGCTTTGTAGTAAGTTTTGAGGTCAGTAAGTGTGAGTCCTTCAGCTTTTTTCGTCCATGTCAAGATTATTTGTGCTCTTCGGGGTCCCTGGAGATTCCATATGAATTTTAGGATGGACTTTTCTATTTCTGCAAAAAAAAAAAAAAAGGTCATGGGATTTTCATAGGAATTGCAAATCATTAATTGTAAATCATTTTTGGTTGTGTTAACATTTTAACAATATTAAGCCTTCTAATCTATAAACAGGGGAAGTGTTTCCATTTATTTTTTTCAGCAATGTCTTGTAGGTTTCATTGTGCATGTCTTTTACCTCCTTGGTTAAATTAATTCTGAAGTATTCTATTCTTTCTGATGCTGCTGTAAATGAAGTTGTGTTTGTAATTTCTTTTTCAGATTGTAAATTGTCTATAAAAATGCATCTGATTTTTGTGTGTTAACTTTGTACCTCTACTTTGCTGAATTCATTTATTAGTTTTAATTCTTCTTTTTGGGGAATCTTTATAGTTTTCTATACATGAGCTAATCTGCAAGCAGACAATTTTACTTTTTCCTTTTTGATTTGGATATCTTTTATTTCTTTTTCTTGCTTAATTACTCAGGCCAGAACTTCCAGTACTACATTTCTAGAACTAGCAAAAGCAGGCATCCTTGCCTTGTTCTTGATCTTAGAGGAAAAGCTTTCAGTCTTTTACCATTGAGTATGATATTCACTTTTGGCTTTTCATATTTTCTTACTTACATTTTTAAATCACTCTGGTTGCTGTTTGGGGATAGAGTTATTGAGAGAGAGAGGGGCTCAAGATAGAAGCAAGGAGACAGCTCATGGGCAATAGCAATAATCCAGGCAAGGAATGTTGAAGCTAGAAGCAAGATGGTAACAGTGGAAGAAAGTGGGTAGTTTCTATATATATTCTGAAGGCTGAACAGATGGGATTTACTGACAGATTGAATGTGGAACATGAGAGAAAGAGAAAAGTTAAGGATGACTTCAAGGTTTTTGGCCTGAAGAATTGGAAGTGGACTTGCCATTTACTGAGATGGGAAGTTTATTTTAGATTATATTAAACTGGACCTCTCCTACTTGTTTACCAAAATGTTGACTTAGACATCTATATGGAGACATCGAGTAGGGAAGGAATATATGAGTCTGGATTTCAGGGGAGAGGTTCAGGGTGGAGCCATAAATTTAGAAGTCATCAGTGTATTAATGGTATGGCTGAGATTCTCCAGGGAGTGAATGTAGAGAAGAGAAGAGAAGAGAAGAGAAGAGAAGAGAAGAGAAGAGAAGAGAAGAGAAGAGAAGAGAAGAGAAGAGAAGAGAAGAGAAGAAAGAGAGAAGAGAAGAGAAGAGAAGAGAAGAGAAGAGAAGAGAAGAGAAGAGAAGAGAAGGGAAGGGAAGGGAAGGGAAGAGAAGAGAAGAGAAGAGAAGAGAAGAGAAGAGAAGAGAAGAGAAGAGAAGAGAAGAGAAGGGAAGGGAAGAGAAGAGAAGAGAAGAGAAGAGAAGAGAAGAGAAGAGAAGAGAAGAGAAGGGAAGGGAAGAGAAGAGAAGGGAAGGGAAGGGAAGAGAAGAGAAGAGGTATTAATGGTATGTGAAGCCATAAGTTTGGCTGAGATTGTCTAGGGAGTGAGTGTAGAGAGAAGAGAAAAGAAGAGAAGAGAAGAGAAGAGAGGGAGAGGGGAGGGAAGGGGTGGGGAAGGGAGAGGAGAGGAGAGAAGAGAAGAGAAGAGAAGGGAAGGGAAGGGAAGAGAAGAGAAGAGAAGAGAAGAGAAGAGAAGAGAAGAGAAGAGAAGAGAAGAGAAGGGAAGGGAAGGGAAGAGAAGAGAAGAGGAAAGAAGAGAAACCATCATTAGGTTCTGGGTACATTAGCACTGAGAGGTCAGGGAGATAAGAGGAAACCAGCAAAGGAGACTAAGACATTAAGTGATGTCCCTGAAGCCAGGTGAAGAAAAGATTTCCAGGAAGGGAAGAATGAACAACTGTGACAATCACCACTGATAGTCAAAATGGGACCATTGGTTTTAGCAATGCGAGAGGCCATCCCAAGGTTAGGGAGGAGACTTCACTGGAATGGGGAAGACCAACAATAGCTCCAAACACAAGTCCCCATGTGATGAGTGAGAGTTACTCAGTCTTCAAACATTTGCTTCATTCATTCATTCCAGCAGATACTTATCAAGCACTTATGATAATAAAAGCAAAGATAATATTTATTAAGTACCTACCATGTGCCAACACTGAGTTTTACATGAATATCTCATGCAATACACACTTCCACAGTGAGCGATTGGTACAGTTATGTTGGAATCCAGGTGGTAACTTAGGCCTCTCTTCTCAGAAGTCAGGAGTCCTTTTTTTTTTTTTTAATTGTGATAAAAAACACACAACATAAAACTTACCATTGAAATCATTTTGAAGTGTATGGTTCAGTGGTGTTAAGTGTATTCACATCGCTGTGCAACAGATATCCAGAAATTTTTCATCCTGCAAAACTGAAACTCTACCTATTAAATAATTCCCCACTTCTCCCTTTCCTAAGCTTGTGGCAACCATCATTCTACTTTCTGTTTCTATGAATTTGATTACTTTGGATACCTCATATACCTCAAATGGAATCCTACAGTATTTGTCCTGTGACTGGTTTATTAGCATAATGTCTTCAAGGTCCATCCTTGTCGCAGCAATCTGTCAGAATTTCCTTCCCTTTTAGGCAGAATAATATTTCATTGCTTACATACACCACGTTTTGCTTATTCGTTCATCTGTTGGCAGACATTGGGTTGCTTCCACCTCTTGGCTACTGAAAATAATGTAGCTATGAACATGAATGTGCAAATAGCCCTTCAAGATGCTGCTTTCAATTATTTTGGATATAAACAGGAAGTCCAGATTCTTAACCAGTGCCCTATTAACACAGTGATGCCTAGGGGTGGGGTGGTCCTTTCTTAATGGAGCATGTCTAGCAGGAAACACAGAGATTGAGCATCTAACTCTAGGTGCTGTGAGTGTATAAAGACTGGGGCATTAAGGGACATAGATAGCAGAGCGTCCCGTGTGACCCCAGGGAGGAAAACAAGATGAAGTTCCACATCCTGACCCTGAGATGCTCTCAGAATATAATAAGTCCCTTATTAATCAAAGGGACTTAAACTCAATGTATAACCTTCAAATGGGGAAGTCTCGTGGTCTTAATGTACCCAGAGCAGACTGAATAAATGTTTTAGATTTCCAAAGCAAAATGATGATGATGATGATGATGATTTTGATGATGATGACAGCTATCTTTTACTGGGTGCTTGCCCTATGCTAGAAACTATGGGGCCAGCTTGACACCTGTGACCTTATTGAACCTTTGCAATGAGCTTGCAATGTGAGTACTGTTATTATCCTGCTTTGTCAGATGAGGAAACCGAGGCCCAGGGAGGTGAGCTCACTTGCCAAACTCTCAGGCCCAGTCTCTTTAAGCTATTCCCCTGGAGCCCTGGGCCCCTGCCCCCCTCCTCCTCCTGCCAGTGGGTGCAGCAGGCTAGCGGGAGGGGCCCCGCCGGCCACGCCCCAGCCCCAGAAATGGAGCCTTTGCCACTGACACAGACACCAGCAGATTTCAACACTGATTTCCTCATCTTCCTTTCCAACATGTGACCCGCCGGCCCCGTGATGCAGGGACAGTCAGGGAAACGGGGTAAGGGGGCCGCGATACTGAAGGGGAGAGACCTCACCTCTCCGCCCGGACTGCCACATCGCCCCCCAAGCCTGCCTCTGCGTCTCCTGGCCGGCTCTGTGCCACACTGCAGCCTGAGTGGTCTTTTCAACGGGTAAGCCAGATTAGGTCACTCCCACAGCTACAGTCCTTCCATCGTTTCCCTCTGTTCGCCCTCCGTCCCCTAGCCTCCGAGGTCCCACGGGCTGCTGCCGCTGCCCACCTGGCCCACGATCGCAGTGCAGCCAAGCCGCCTGGGTCTTATCAGCCCTCCACTCTGTCCACTCTCTGATCAGAGGTCCCTCCTCCAGAAAGGTCTTCCCCAACCATCTCGGGGAAATTAGCCCACCTCTTCCCTGTTAAAAAAAAAAAAAAAAAAAAAAAAATCAGTATTTTTTACTTTGGCAAAATTTAGCATAAAATGGTAGCATAAAAATGACCATTTTAACCATTTTAAATGTAAGCTTCAGTGGCATTAAAGACATTCCTTACTGTTGCTTATTCTTTGGTCTGCTAACTTCTTTGCCACCATTCTCCAGTAGTCTCCTTGGATACAGAAACCTTGTCTGTTGGGTTCACGATTGTTATCACAGTGACTATAACCATCCAGCTTATGGCAGGTGCCCCATCAGCATTTTGAAATGAATGAATGAATACCACTGCCCACGGGTCAGCCTGCTGGGCACAAGACTAGTCACTTCTAAAATGAGTACATGTTTGAAACCCTAAAATGCTGACAGGCACTCACAGATGTTATTTTTTCAATTTTCTCTCTTTTTTAAAATCAAAATTTAATACAAAATTTATAAAAGTAACATGTACGTCACAGTCCTGGGAAATGAAAGTGTCTGCACAATCAACAAAGAATCAAGAAGTTCGAGACTGAGGTTAAATAAAGAGAGAAATCAGAAAAGGCTTCCACTGATCTGTCGGTGTGTCTGCTCCACTGAAGTCTGATAAGGAGAGGGTTTGCGGTGCCCTAGGGCAAGGACCAGTCTCCCCATCCCCCCAGGGCGCCCTCACCACTGTGGCTGGAGTATGTGCTCTTGGCAGGCCCTGATCACCAGCCCTGTTGTGAAGGGGAGGAGTATTTCAGGGGAGAAAGAACCCCTGAAGTCCCAATAAAACAGCAGCATGAGGCAGCAAGGTTGGGGGAGAGGCCAGGACTCCGGCATTAAGCCTGCTCCCCTCCCTACTTGGGACTCAAACGATGTCACTCGTTCCCTTTGCTATTCATGTCTTCTTCCTCTTTCCAGGCCAGTAGCAGGGCCAATCTCTTGTACATGCCGTCCTTGGGCTCACTCCTTGCATGTGGGGGGGAGGTGTTTATGTGTGTTTATGAGTGTGTATGTCTGTGATATTGTGGTTTATAATAAACATATATCCCCATTTTCATCCCTGTTGAGAGCACAGAGCTCCTAAAACATTCGGAATTTCCTAAGTGAAAAGAGTGATAAAGGTTTTGTTATTCATAACAAGCCCCTTTCTGCTACCCCTAAGTTTGTTAGTGAGGTAACTTCTGGAAAGCCCCTAAGGATGGGAGCTAGCTGCCTGGTTATTTGGGAACCAACCAGGATTATAGGATTAGGAACTTTCAGTCCCAACCCCTGACCTCCTGGGACGGGAGAAGGATTGGAGGGAGGTTGAATCAGTCATGAATGACCGATGATGTAATCCATCGTGCCCATGTAAGGAAGCCTCCCTAAAACCCAAAGGACAGAGCCCCAGAGAGCTTCCGGGCTGGTGAACACATGGAGATCTGGGGAGAGTGATGTGCTCCAGGGGGCATGGAAGCTCCTCACTCCTTCCCCCATACCTTGCCCTGTGCATCTCTTCCATCTGGCTGTTCTTGAGTTAGATCCTTTTACAATAAATCCGTAACCTAGTTAAGTACCTAGTTCTTCTGAGTTCCATGAGCCACTTTAGAAAATCAAACCCGAGGAGGGCGGGTTAGGGAACCTCCAATTTATAGCCTGTCCACCAGAAGCTCAGTGTCCACCTGGGCATCTGAATTGGGGAACAGTCTTATGGGACTGAGCCCATAACCTGTGCGACTCCAGGTAGGTAGCACCAGAACTGAGTTAAATTGTAGGACCCCCAGTCAGTGTCCACTAAGAAACGAGTTAATTGCCTAGTGGTATCAGGAAAGGCACAACAGAGTGTATGTGTGTGTGTGTGTGTGTGTATATGTGTGTGTGTGCGCGCGCACGCTAGTGCATGCATGCGCATGCATGTACATATATGTATGGGTGTGGGTGTGGAAGCTTGTATATGTGTGACTGTGTATACTGTAGGGGAGGAAAGCTTTTCCTTTCTTCCCTTCTAGGTTCTTTGGCTGCTCTAACAATCAAATAACTAATAATCAATAAAATGATTGACAATTAAACAATTAAATGGACATAAGAGAGATTAACAGGAGAAAAACAAACTTAATTTCACGTGTATGGGAGCTCACAAAAATATGAGACTCAAAGAAGTGACCAGGGCAGGCAGCTTTTAGACAAAGAAACAATACATTTGTGAAGAATTGACAAGACAAATAAGTTTGGGTTTGGGGTAGTAAATGAGTGAAGAAGTAACAAGGGTTTGTTTATACAGCCTTCTTGCCCTAAATTCCCTATCTCTAGTGATAAGGACCTCTCTCCTGGTACAGGGAGGGTAGCCTACACATGGGAAATTTATTTCCTGCTTTCCAGGGGACAAAGGAGAGTCATTGTGTCCTTTTTGCACAGGTTGTTTCTTAAGTAACTTTAATTCAAAATAATCAATATACCAAAGTAGCGTATTTTGGGGTGGCCTGTCCTGAACCCCATCAGTACCCATGTGTGGGAGAGAGTCAGAGACGTAGATGATGGGCCCAGGGTCGCTCAGACACCAGTTGGCGAACTTTCTTTCTCAGCGTCCTCTCTGACTAACCTAACCGCCTCTCTTCCCACTGTCCTGCAGGGAAACTGCTCCAGAGCTCTTGGTTGGCAAACACACCCTTTTTTATCTGACTGCCCAGCCTTTGTGCAGGCTGCTCCCCCTGCCTGAAGGCCCTTTCCCAGCCCTACACTTTCCAAGGTCCCTGGCTTTGCAGGGCCCAGCCCAGATCTTACTTCCTTTCAAAACTTCTCCAGTTCTCCTCCAATCTAAATAAATCCCTCCACCTACCCCAGAGAATCTCTCCCTACATCCTATGCTAATTTAATACCTCTTTAAATAAGAACACAAGCGCCCGGCCTAATGCTTGGCACATCTTAGAGACTCAGACCATGTTCTCTGAAAAGATCCGGTGTTCAGCAAATTCTGGTGGGAATGGAGGTGGGAATGACCGAGTGAACAAATGAACAGCCCTCTCGCCTGCCCTTCATGGTTGCTGACAGAGTTCAACTCAGCACAGTGACCCACAAAGTTCCCAGTCCAGAGCTGGGCACAGAGCAGCTGACCGGAGCCTGCTCGCTGGCATGGATGGGTTTTGAAGCAATGCGCTCTCCTAGGCCAGACCCAACCTGCATAGCTAGGCTTCCTGATGGGGCAAATGCCAACACAAAGGCCCCAGCAGGCCCGGCGCCAGGGAGCTGCGCACTGATCTCCAGAAAGGAGCAAAGTCTGTGGCTCCAGCCGCCCACCCTCAGTCCTGCCAGCCCGGGGGCTGTGCACACTGCCCCGGCCCCCTGGGCAAGAAAAAGAAGGAGGGGAAATCAGGTTTAACCAGATGGCCAAGTTGTTCTTTTACTCAGCACCTGTGGAGCCCTGGGGCTGGGGTTGGTGGAGGTGTGGCTGAAAAGCAGACCAGGGCAGCTTATTGTTAAGAGCACAGAACCTGGATCTGAGTTCAAATACTGACCGGGTGGGTACCAGCGGTTGTGACCCTAGGCAAGGCCGCTCCCCCTCTGAGGCTCAGATGCGCTCCCTGTAAAATGCAGTAACCATCAATGGCCACAGGTTAATCCGCAGACAGGTACAGGCTTGAGACATGTTCTTACCCTATTATGGCACAATAAGAAACATCATGACAAAGAACACATGTATATGTCCATCTATACCTATGTCGTGATAGCTAGCTAGCTGGGGAGGCAATGCATATATATCACCAGAATAGTTTACCAATTACCCTCCCGGAAGAAAGATTGGCCTTCATTTTGAGATTTTATCCTCACTCTATTTTTATTTTGTAAGTGAAAGGGCGACAAGCCTTTGTGCTTACAGTTGCCTCTGCCAGAATCCTTAACCCACCCACCTACCAGAGACTCACCCCCTCACCAGCTCCAGAACTTTATTCAGATGTGTGTTTCTCGAGGACACCCTCCCTGAGCACCCCGTTTAAAATACAATCCAACCCCCCTGGGCCCGGTCCCTTCCCCCTTGCCCGACACGTTTCTCGTTCATAGCACTTACCACCACCACCACCGTCAGACCTATTACTTATTTTCTGTTGGGTCCATTGTCTGACTTTCCCCAGGACACAGGCATCTTTGTCTCTCTGGTTCACAGCTCTACCCCAGTACCTGAAATAACGCCTGGCACATAGCAGGCTCTCAATAAATATTTGTCAAATGGATAAATAATAGAATAGATATTTGTTTTTTAATGTCTTTCCTTGGCAAAAAAAAAAAAGCCAGAAACTCACTCATTTTCAGCTCCCAAAATTGGACATTGAAAAGGAGGGGATTTTACTGGTCTCTGAAATCTTTAAATCATTGAGAAAATGTATGTAAAATTTTGGCACAGGTCACGGCCCGTGGTAAAACTCACCAACTGCTAATAATGATTCCCTTCTTCCTCCTGTGCCCCTCCCCCCGGGCCTTCTCCTCCCCACCCCTCCGCTCACTCCTCCTCTAGCCTTATCTGTTCTCACCAGGGCTGTCCCCAAGCTCCAAAACTCAAAGGAACCTTCTGTCCTCTCAATTTGCCTAATTCACTTATTTTCTTTAAAGATCCTGATTACAGACTGGCTTGGGAGGGCTGATCCGGCTGTCAACAGGCGTAAAGAAGGGCCAGCCCGCCTAGGTGACCTAGAAGCCTGTATTAGCAAGCTTGGTCAAGATTTGACTACTTTTATGATCCCAGGTCACCAATGAAATCAATTAAAGGTTTTTGTTAGTTTGTTGGCTTAGTTCCAGACCCGCTGTTTAGGGAAGTTAAGAGCTCAATTCCAAAGATAACTGTGGACCTGGAGGGGCTGCCCCAGGCAGGAAGCCCTGGAGAAGCTGGTGACCAACTGACCGGCACCCACTGGCCTGAGGGAGGGCAGGGTCAGCTGCAGGACCCCGGGTCAGAGCCAGAAGGAAACTCAGAGACTAAATAGATTGGCTCGGTCATTTCGCAGTCGGGGAGACTGAGATGCAGAGAGATACCAGGACTGACTTTAAGATCTCATTTGAAAATAGCAGAACCAAGAACATAATTTTGTTTCCTGGCTCCATGTCCTGCATCCTCTGACCAGGGCAAGAGGGGCTCCAGCCCTCTCCCCTGCCCAAGTGAGGAATCTGGGGGGACAAGGGTTGTGTTCCAGTTGGAACCTAAGCAGCTCCCTTCCAGATGATGCTCCAGGGTCCCAAGATCCTGGGATTCCTTGTTAAATGTCTGAGCCCACTTGCAGGCTTTCATGGGCCTCTCCCCCATCCTATTTTCACTAGGGTAGGCCATGCGGCCAGTGGGTGCTGATTGCCGGGGGGGTGGGGGGTGCGGGGGGTGCGGGCTGCCTGCCCAAGGCCCCTTACAGTGCAGGCAAACAGAACAAGGGTAGCAGAGGGCAGGTGCTCGTGTGAAACTGCAAGGTTGGGCCTAATTCCAGGTCATTAGGAAGCTCTGTGCTACCAGGCAATAAAACACGTTTTATTTAATAGTTTATTACCTTGATTTATAACTTGAAATATTTAGACTATGGTCTGTAACCCCATCTGGAGGGAGCCTGCTGTCTAGAGCCCAGGACCTGGATCTGAGTTCAAATACTGACCGGGTGGGTACCAGCGGTTGTGACCCTAGGCAAGGCCGCTCCCTCTCTGACCCTGCTTCCCTACGCCACCTCCAGCGTGGTCTGTGGGGGTGAGAGGGGCCTAGGCTTCCAGGAAGAGGGAGTTGGGAGAAGGGAGTGAGCGTGGGCAGCCTCCTCCTCACACAGGCGCTTCGTGTGCGGGATCTAGGGCCACCCTCGCATCACCTTTTCGGCTGAGAAAACTCAGGCTCACAAGGCTTTGGCCATGTCACACAGCCAGGGACAGATGACCAAAGGGCCCTCACCTTTCCCAACTGAATGGCAAGTTAATGTTGAAATGACAAAAGAAAGGGACAGGGAGAAACATTTCCGGCCCTCCTGGAAGGCCCCTTTAGCATCTATAGGTGTTCCTGGCTAGGTATCTGCCTGGCTGATTTACCCGGGCAGCTGGGGTTGGCAGGGGGCATCTTCCTCTCTGCCTGGCTATTGCTACCGTCCAAACACCCACTGTGCCATGACTTCTCAGAAAGGAGCTTTAGGGACAGTGGGGTGACAACGCAGGACATAAAAACTGGCATCCGGGTGCACCATCAGATACAAGAGGCTGGGGGCATGAGGTTTCTCAGAAAGTTGGGCTTCTCTGCATCTTTCTCAGGGAGCCCAAATCTTCGCTAAGTTGATCTCCTACTGAAGAGAGACCTTCGCTTTGCCAGAGCTTCTGTTTAATTATGGCTAATGAAATGATCTGAACTAGAGGTCTCTATCAGACCTGGACACTCCCCCATTTAGAACTTCTTTCTGAACATTGGTCCCATCTGCCACTGCGGGCTCATGTCTTCCCATAATTTCTCCCTGTGCCCTGGGCTCCCCTTCAGCTTCTGAGGCAACCTTTCCCTTTTGCACAGGCTTCTTCCCCTGGGATGCCCTTTCCCTCCTTTCCTGACCCAGCCAGCTCTTTGCTCTTCAGGAGCCAGCTAGGTCCCTGTTCTCCAGTCCCTCCCAGCTGCCCCCAGACTCCTCAGACTGTATCCTCTGTGCCTCCTCTGTTCTCCCCAAGCCCGTGCCTAGTCATAAAAGGACTCTGGACACTGCGGGCTGATTTCTACCTGTTTGTTTCCTGTTGTAACTCACAAGTAACTTGGGGCTACAGTTGGATTTTATTCCGCTTTCTGTTCCAGCGTGCACTTGGGGCCTGAAATGTGGTAGGTGCTCACGAAAGGTGAGCTGAGGGTGGGAGCCCCCTCTCTCAAAGGGTGTGCCCTCAGCATGACCTTATTTGCTATTTACTCTCCCGAGGAGGAGGACTTACGGGGACAGCTCTTATTATCCCCATTTTCTCACTCTGAAGGTTGAGAAGCACTCGACCATCCCTGTCTCTGGGGGCTAGGCCTGTGTAAAGCAGTTCTGGTCTTTCCCTTGCTTGGCTGGGGGCAGGGCAGCCACAGAGCGCTGGCTGCTGGACACCCAACTTAGAGCAAGGTGGCATTTGACCTTTTTCTCAGCAAACTCCAGACTTTGCCCTGGGGCGAGAAGCAAGAGAGAAACGGCGGAGCTGGGCTGAGGAGACCGGAGACCCTCCCTCTCCCAGGGACCAGAGGAGGTCCCGGTCAGGGACATTTCCAGGCAGGAGCCGGGCCCAACTCCAGGGACACACCAATGCAGGGCTGGGGAGGAGGGGAAAGGTCGGTTGCAAAACCCTGCGTGTGGCAGCTTCACTGCTGAGTCATGCTCCTGAGGCCTGCTGGGGACCAAAGTCAGAGGCCACGAGCTCAAAACAGCCCGGTTAGCACTGCTCCTGTTGACTCCCTGGCCTTCCACAGCCAGTCCTTCCTCGGGCCCCACTAATCCCCTTCTGCAGGGCACAGCTATTAGGGTTTTCCCCAGCATACCCTCCTGTGTTTGGGTGATAGCACCCCAATTTTCCTTAGAGATCCTCTTTCCCACCCTCAGCCCAGATGAAGTTGGACTCTCTCCCCCTCCCCAAACACCAAGGATGGTCACACGGCCCAGGCTCAGAACATTCCCTCACGCTTGTGATTGGCTCCAGGATGGGAACATGAGGAAGCATAGCAAACGAGACTCAATTCCAAGACTTTCATCACAAATGTTGGGGAAGAGACCCTCTCTTTTTCTATAAGGATTGCCAGCTGGGTAACTCTCTCAGCCTGGAGGAACTGGGGCCTCCATGGGCATGGTGGTTGCCTGAGAAAGAGGCCAGCCCAGGGAAAAGCAGAACCAAGAAAATATACAAGGAGGGGACCCAGCCTCCCAGCCTTTTGTGAAACTCAAAATGTACCTCTCACTTGACAGTGACATGGACAAATACTTTCCTCTTGGCTCAAGCAGATTTTGAAGTTGCGTTTTTGTCATTTGCAAACAAAAGATTTCTGACTAACACCAACTGGATAATATCTATTCCAACCATCTTCCTCTCTGTTCTCGCTCTCTCTGCCCTAGTTTAAGCCTCGTCATTGGCCTTGCCATCTCTACCCTGGATTGGTGTACCAGACAATCAACTAATGATGACAACAGAGTAACAATAGTTGGACACCTGCTGCCACTTGCATGCACCTCCTGTTTATTAGAGCGACCCCACAAATTGATACCTGCATCTTAGTGATAGAGACTGAGGGTCAGAGAAGTAAGGGGCTCGTACAGACATAGTATAGGCCGATGAGCTAGGATACAAACTCGGATGATCTGACTCCAAAGCACAGCCTCTTTGACCACAGCTTCATCCTGCTTCGTTTAATTCTAGGTGGGTCCTGTTTATTATCCGCAGCAGATATTTAGGTGGGAACACTTTTGTGTTCGGAAGCACAGGGTCATGGGGATAGCCAGACTCTGTCAAATATCTTGGACTTCATGGACCCCTTTGAGGGACACTAACTCTACTTTTGGCCCATCATTTTTCTTCTGCCTTCATTTTCTTTTCCCCCAATGCCCCTCCCCATGTTCAATTTTGCTGCCATGCTTTCACTGGCCGGGCTTAGCTCACATGCCCATCACTGTATAGTCACTGAGGTCAGGAGATGTGCTATCTGAGTGGGTTGCCACGTCATAGGCTCAGCCCTGGCTCTTAGTCAGTTCCACACAAACCAGATGGATGGAAAAGGGTAAGATGATCGTCCAGAGACAAATCAAGGTGTTGTTGCCCAGAAGGGGTAGCCCCTTCTTCTCATCTGCTGCCCAAGACCTCAGCCACCCAAAGCAACAGTTATTTATTTGATTTTGCAGTGTGCCAAGCCCTAGGTTGGGCACTGGAAGGACAGAGATTAGGCATAGACTTGCCACTGATGCAGATGGTGAAAACCTCACTGTCTGAGAGCAAGTGGATGGTGGACAAACCAACAAAATGTTGTGGGATGAGGCCACAGCCAAGAAACACCATCAGAACAATTCATTTTGCTTGGGGATGGAGGAGGGGGTATGGGAAAAGCCATATTGAAGAGATAACACAAGCTGGGCTTCAAAGGGTGTGGCAGCTTTTGTCAGGAAGGATGGTAGGACAACAGCATTTCTGGCAGAGTGGAACAGCATGTGCAGAGGTGCAGAGGCATAAGAAATCTGCAGGGTTCTGTGAAGAGAGTGTAGTTGGGGACAATGCAAGACAAGGAAGGGGAGGGGGAGAAGAGGTGATTTGCCTGAGGAGTAAAGGAGTAGAGAAGCAGAAAAGTAATCCCTAGTGTTTGAATGGCTTTTCCTGACCTTTTATTTAAGCTTTGCTTAGACAGCCCAAGAGGAAGCTGGTGCCTCCCCACTCTGCAGCTTGCCTGGGGAAGGGAAGGGTTAAATCAGAACAAGATGAAGATATGCCTGGGGAGCTAACTGTGGAATGGGGAGACCAAGGCAGCCTGGAGCTTGAGCATGGGAAAAAGGACTGGCGAAAGGAAGGAGGCAGGCCAAGGAAGGGACAGGTCAATTGCTGAACTCAATAAAAATTTGCATGCCAAGCCCTGCACTGGACCTTGGGGATACAGAGATCAATAAGGCAAGGCTCCTGGGCTCCACAAGCTCACAAGCAGGATCATAAGCAGGCTCACAAGAATATGGCAAAGACCATAGAGTGGGGTGAGTTCTATGGCTCGATCTGTCCAGCAAGAGTCTGTGGGAGCACTAGGAGCAACCTCCCTAGCCCAGGGACATGGAGAAGGCTTCCTAGAGAAAGTGACATTGGAGCTGGGCCTTAAAGGGTTACTAGGAGCTTGCCATTTAGAGATTGAGGAACTCTCATAACTCCAATAGTCTCTTTTATTAAGATTGACTACACTGTAGTCACTTGGCCAATGTCTCTCCTTTCTGCTGAGCTCCATAGTCATGGGCATTCTGTCTGTCTGGTTCACTGAATTTTCTCCTATACCAAAAAGAGTGTCTGGCATACAGTAGGTGCTCAGTAATGTGTGTGTGTGTACACGAGAGAGCAGCTTGTGCAAAGGCTCAGTGGTTGGTGCCCATACAGACAGCAGTACAAACTGGTTTGGGACAAGGTGGATGGGGCAGACAGAGTCCAGGGCAGAAATGACCTTGACTGCCCAGAGTAGTCTGGATTTTATCCTCTAAATGGGGAAGGACATGATCAAATTTGCACTCACTTGTTTATTGACAAATATTTATTGAGCACCTACTATGGGCCAAGTATTGCATTAGACCCTAGGGGATATCATGAGAGCAAGACCAACTCCTTCCCCATGTGGAGCCTACGTCCTCCTGGGAAACCAGACAGCAAACTTGTCAGCCATTAAGAAAGAATATCTTTTCAGCTAGTGATGAAATGCTAGGTAGAAAAATTTCAATGGTTAAGGGGTCAGAAAGTGATGAGAAGGGAGAAGCTCAGTGCCAGACAGGGAGTGTGTCAGATAGGATTGTGTTCAGCTGCATGCAGCAGAAAACCTGACTCATAGTAGCCTAACATATAGGAGTTTATTTATATCTTGCAACAGGAAGTCCAAGAGGTAAGCAGTTCAGGGCTGGATGGCAACTTGGTGGTGATGTCATGAAACCACGTTCCTCCATCTTCCTGTTCTACCTCCTTAGCATTATCTCTGTTGCTTTAACTTTTTTTTTTAATGAGAAGGAATGTATGCATTTCATATTTATTTAAAAGTACATAATTAAAATAACTTAAGTTGATGCCTCACTGACATGTAAATTACTCCATCCAAAAAAATTCAGGGGAGCCTGATGCTCACAAAGATGACTGGTATGAGTTTTCTGGGGTGGAAAATAGGGGAAAGGACCAAAGCCACATCTGGGTTGATGTGATACACGATTGTAACCACCAGTGGGTGGGGGGGTGTGACTGCGGGTGTGCAGGTAAGGTATTCAATTCCTATGCTGAACTCCTTCCAGCGGAAACAGGTATTCAGAGCAAGAAATGGCCATGAAGAGAATAACCCCCATCTCCTCCCACCTCCCACAAAGAAACTTGGAAAGATTTTAGGATGAGCATCAGGCTCCCTAAATTTCATTGAATGGGAGATGCAGGACAAGCTGACTGCAGCTAGTACTCGGCTTACAAAGGGATCACTCTGGGGCAATCTGGAAGCTCTAGTTCTGGGAGAAATGGGGAAGCCTGGGTTAGGGTGGGTGATAGGGATGGAGAAAAAGGGGCAGCCGTGACAACTATGGAAGGGGATGCAAAAATGGTAACAGTTAATGTAACCAAGGGTCTCACTGAGGTGAGGGGACCCAAATGCAGCTGTAAGAAGTGATGAGCTAGTCCCAAGTCTCCAACAATGTCGGGCTCCCCCACTAGAGGAGTTGTTTCTAAGAGGCAAATCTCAAGATGGCTTATAGGGTTTTCTGGATGCTAAGAAGTTCCTAAAGTCAGCCTGCCCTTCCTTTATTGGTAGAGCCAGCGAATCATGGAATCCAAACGCTCATTGGGTACTGGGCATTCATTAGCGTCTTGGTAGCTGGTGGCAAGTCCATTAAAAAACAAAAACATGGCAACAGAACTTTGGGGAGTTTGGGGGAATGCAGGCCAAATAACCTAGCCCTTGGGCCCTAGTCACTGGGCACTTGAGTTGGTCACTGATTGGGGGACATTCTGTGGAGAGGTGGTAACTCTGTTCCAAAAAACTTGGGGCCATGACTGTCATCTCCTTAAAAAGGAAGGGAGGTTGAACGGGCTTCAGAAAAGTCCCATTCCAATAGATTATGAATGTGTTTGTTCATCTTTAATGTAGCCAGCTAAAACGGTTTCAGGGCATCAAATATTCCACTAATCCTGGGCTAGGCCCTAAATATTAATGGGGAACAAAACAGACAAAAATCTCTCCCCTCACAGAACTCTGATAGGAGGAGACACCCAAAACCCCAAATAAATAAGAAGTCTCTATGGAGTAAACTAGTTGTTTCCTTTTGTTTTTCTATGTTAGGCGGGGTTCTGTGACCATCTCGGAGCCAAACACATCCTTCATTAAATAATTCACTGACAAGTCATGCTGTTTTCTTCTTCAACTATGTAGTCAAAAGGAGATTTAGTCCAGACATGTGTCAGTCAATCAGCAATAGACAAAGTTCTGGGTACCTGTTGCTTCCATGTTTTTCATTCTAGCATTTGGGAGTATTAAAGATGGAAGCATTGAAGCCCCAGAGGTGAAATGTCCAAAGATCAATCAATTGACAAACAAGACCCAGGTATCCAATTCACAGGCTGAGACGGTACACATTTTCCATCACCTGACCGTAAGAGCCTCTGTTCTCTGCACTAGGCCAAGCTGGTGGCCCGTGGGTAGATATGCATATGTCTCATGGAAAGATATTATTAAGTGTACAGCTCTTGATAGGTGATAAAGCATCTTCACATTTGTTATCTCTCTATATACTCTACATAGAGTTATAGGTTTAGCAAGTGAAGTTATAGGCCATCCAGTTAAATTTGAATGCAATATTTGGGACACAATTAAGCAAAAAATTGTTTATCTGAAATTCAAATTTAACTGGATGTTAAATTTAGTTTCGTTTGGTGCATTTGGGCCGCTATAACAAATTCCCATAGACTAGCTTAAAAACAAATTTTATTTCTCATAGTTCTGGAGGCTGGGAAGTCCCAGATCAAGGCGCCCGCAGATTTGGTGTCTGGTGAGAATGCTCTCTCTGGTTCACAGATGGCTGGCTTTTGTCTGTGTCCTCCCATGGTGGAAGGGGCGAGAGAGCTCCCTGGAGTCCCCATGACCTAAGACCTCCCAAAGGCCCCACCTTCTACCGCCATCACACTGGGCGTTAGGATTGAACACATGAATTTAGGTGGGACACAGTCCATAGCACTGGACATTCTGCATCTTATCTGGCAACCCTAACTATACCCCTCAGAGGCAGGCCTAACCCTCCGTTTGACCACTGAGGCTCAGAAAGTAAATTGCTTAAGGTCAACGGGGGCGGGGGGGGGGTGGTGTCAGACCAAGGGGATGTCAGAACTGGGCCCTTCCCCTTTTCTGGTCCCTGCTTCCCCCCCGGGTGGCCTCCTCAAGGCATCAGGGACATGTTGGGGTGGAATATGAGGATCTCAGGGCTAGAGAGGAGGGACTGTGTCAAGGGGAGGCCACGGAGGGGGCCACCGCCATGATTAGCAGACCCCAATCTTCATATTCACGGGCAGAGGAGGGAGGCGTTCCACTCTTCGTGGCAACATGTTTTCGGTTTTAGTTTACTGTACCAGGGCCCCAGCACCCCAGCCAACAAGACTGGAAAGGCAGGAAGCCATCTGGAGCTGCATGCTGAGTCACAGGGCCTGCAGAAAAACAAGAACATCATGACAGCAGAGCAGGGGGTGGGGAACAACCTCCCTGGAGATGGAGATTGAGGTGGGCACCGGAAATAGAAACTGCTCCATCTGAAGCATCTGGTAAAAGGCCCAAGATCACCGTGCATTTGCAGTCCAGTTCCCATTAGGCGCCAACTGCATGCAGAGGTCTGGACGGTTCTGTGAACATGTCAGTAAATCAGGTGGTATAGCGGAAGCTTCTGGGTTTTGTTGTTGTTGTTTCAATCCTGGCCTCTCCTCTTCTCTGGCTACCCATTAGCCCTTGGGCAGTTTACCTAAACTTTCTGACCCTGTTTCCTCTTCAGCAATAATAACCCTTACCTCCCTGATAGTGTGAGGATTTAAATGAAATCACATTTTTAAAAAGTGCCTCGCAAAGGGCTGACACATATACTAGATGGTCAACAAATGGTAGGTGTTATTATCAGAGAGACATAAAAATATCTTCCTGTCAGGTGGGTGTGGGGATTAAATCAGATAACATATCTCCACTCTCAAAGAGCTCTGGACCTATGACTGAGGGACGGGACAGTTCAGCTATGGTAGAGATTCCTTTCTCCTCCGGCCCCGAGATCCTGAGATGACCGGTTCTGGTTTCCCTGAGTGAGGTTAAATACACACGCAGTGAATGCCCACATGACGTCCGTTCATTCCATTCCACAAATATTTCCTTTATCATTGTGCATGTTACTGGCTCAGCCTGTGCAGAGGTACAGAAGAAAAAAATGGAGATAAATACTATTTTCTGTTGTGTTTAGCAATTGTTCTGTGCCAGGCACGAAGGTAAGGGCTTTATATGAATTCCCAGAACAACTCTTTCAGGTCAGTACTATTACAATCTCCATTTTATGGATGGGGTAACTGAGGTTGTCCAAATACTTTGTCCAAATGCACAGAGCAAGTCAGTATCAAAGACCAGGCTCCTTTTGCCCAATTCGCCCAAAGGTTCTGACTCTCAGACTGTGGACAAGCTCCCAGAGGGAGAAAAGCCCTCACTTGGAGACTGAAACTCATTCAGACACACAGGTGTAGGAACAGTGTCAGGCAGTGAGATGATTAAATGCCAAAGGAGAGGTTGGTGGTCAGAGTTGTAGCAGTACTGGGCTGGAGGGGGATCCCTGAGGGGCTTCCTGGATGGTGGGTGGGGGGGGTGGGGTGTAGCGCTAGGCCTTGGGACCGGAGATGGGGCAGGGCATGGAGAAGGCAGGTGAGCAAAGGCACAGAGGACTGGGCCAGGTATGGGCAAGGTTCAGCAAGAGGCCCACTGGCCCATCCCAGGTGTGGTTTGGAGAGCAAAAGAAGGAACATCCAGTTCACAACATCTGGCTGGGCCAGGCTGTCATGAATCTCCAGAAGGAGAAATGCCTCGGCCTGGCTAAAGTGACTTCTAGCGTTAGTGCCTCACCACCACCTGACAGGATCCCTACGTATCACGTGTTGGGCCTGGTCAGTAGGGCTCAAAGGTGTAGCTGTTGTTGGGAAAGAAGGTTTCTGCAGATTAAATGGGTCTGACCTGTCTTGCCCAATGGCCTCAACCTTAGCTCTCCTGGGTAAGGAGATAATGACGTTCCCTTTGCATTCAGAAGATTCTACCAAGAATAGCGCACACTATGGGTCATTAAAACGAATTCAGAGACAGTAGGACTTTTCCTCAAGTCAGTCTGGCAATACATATCAAGAGGATTAAAACTCTCTACCCTTTGATCCCAGGGTTTCACCAGCAGGAATTAATCCTAGGGAAACGATCAGGGAGGTGTGCGAAGGCTCCCTGTGTGTGTACAAGGATGGCTGCTGTAATATTACTTGCAAACACACCAATGAGAAATGCCCCAGCTGATCAATAACAGGGGCTTGGTTAAAAATGATGATACGTCCATATAATGGTGTACCGCACTGTCATTAAAGTCATTGTGGTCACATCAGATTAAGTGAAAAATCAAGTTGCACAATATCGATCTAGGACGATCCCAGCTTGGAAGTGCATTAATCTAATCCATTCACTTATTGAATAGTTAATGTGCTGCGTGCCGGGCAATATTCCGGGCATGGCGCTAAAGAAGGGAACAAGTTCAGCGTACCATTTGGGGCGAAGTCAAAGAACAAACGGGACAATTTCCAGGAGTAGGGCGATGCCATGGAGAGGGCATAACATGGGCTGGTTTAGACAGAGTGACAAGGGAATTATCCGAGGAGGTGACATTCTGATCTTGGCCTGCATGTTGAAAAACATCCATTCATGAGGATCCAGGGAAGAGCATTCCAGGCAAAGGGACAAAGGCCTTGAGGGGTGATGCAACTGCAATTTTAGAAAAAAACAAATAAAGGCAGAGACAGGGGGGAGTGGGAGAAAAGCGGTGGGAGGGAGGGAGGCACAGGCCACACAGGGATGAAAGCCAAGGTGAGGTGTTTATATGGAGTTTGGATTTTACTCCAACTGCAGTGGGAAGCTACTGGGTTTTAAGTCAGGCAATGATTATATTTACATTTATTTCATATTTATGAACCAGCAGGAAATACACCAACGGGTTAATAGAGATCACCAATGGGTAGGGGACGGTCATGGACCATTTGTATTTGTTTCTGTGTGCTCTTCTGTAATTCCCAAACTTTCGTAATTAGAAAAAAACAATAATTCCTATTTTAAGATAACTCGCCAGAGAGCCGTGCAAACCGACGGCGACCACTAACGTGGAGCTCCAGAGTGAAAAGTCTTCCGCCTACACACTCTCATTGGATTTTCTCAACAACCCTGTGAGTGGAGTCAGATCATTTTAATTAGCTCCATTTGGTAGGTGAGGGAGCTGAGGCTGGGAGGGGCAAAGAGGCTCCGGCAGAAAATGGCACAACTGAAGCCAGACGAGAGGTTCTAGAAGCCTGGCCCAGGCTTCCTGATTTTGCCACAGAGCCAGGCCTGCGGGCTGGTCTGGCTTAGATTTAACCAGAAATCCAGAGGTCCCAGGGAGAAGTCCATAGGATGACTCCCCTGCCTGGGGGAGGACCCACAGCCCCCAAGAGCAATGTGTGCTAGAAGAGGGGCCATCCCCACAGGACAGATGCTCAATAAGCATTTGTTGAATTAATGAAATAACTTGCTTTTGGGAAAATGCTGCTCTCAGTGGTTTAGCTGACTTTACAATTCAGTAGCTGTGTGACCTTAGGCAAGCCTGAGTCCTCCTCTGTAAAATGGAGATTAAGTTTATGGTCGCTCACCTCCATGAAGCTTAACAGTTAGGGGCACGCTCACAGCCAGATGGCCTGGACTTGAATCTGCTTCTATCTCCTGCTAGCTGTGACCTTGCAGAGCTCCTTAGTCTCTTAATACCTCAGTTTTCTCATCTATAAAGTGGTGGTGATAATACTTGTCTCCAAAGGATGTTGTTAGGACTACATGGCTGGATAAAGCGCTCTGAAGAGGTCTTGGCACATGGTACGTGCTCCTTAGACATCCACTAGTAGCTCGAGCAGCATGGGGCTGATGAAGGGACTGAGTGGCTTTCGGAAGCATATGAAGAGCTTAGCACAGGGTGCCCATTCACGGCAGCTGCTTCTGCCCTTCTACCACGGTTCCTGCCTTTATTACTCCTTCGGTAGTTCTTTGTAGGAAACATACACAAATTCACTGTCCATCTTTTCCTTTAGGGAGGAGACCCCTTACCCACGAGCAGTGTCCTCTGCCGAGTTAAACAACAGATCCACTCTCTCTCCCATCTCAGGTTTCTGTCTGTTCAAGGTCACGTGAAGAGCTTCCAATGTCTCTGTTTCTAATTCAGTGAAGGAGCCACCTTTAAATCTCAGGCTTGCCGTGTGCTCTGGTGAGCGCCCCTGGAGTTACTGCACCTCCGATCGCATCCCCACCCCAGTGTTCAAACATCCATCGTGTGAGGACCACCAATCCTGGTGCAGCAGCTGCATGCCACTTGGCCTCGTCTCTCCCTCATTATTTTTCTTTAACTTGTCTCACATTTAAAACTTAAATACATTTGTTCAAAAGGGAAATGTACTCATTACCATAAATGGAAAGCCAATACCACCTGCCACAAAAAGAAGCTATCCATAAAAAGAAACACCATGAAAATAAAGCAATATTGCTGAATTCTGGGGGAACAGGGGTGCCCATTGAAGACTCTGGGCTTGAGGCCTGTTTGATTTCCATTTAAAAGAGAGATCTGGAGAGGTGTTAAAGTTTCAGAGAGGTGCTAAAGACCTGTGAGTACCAAAATGAGACTGCCTTCTCCGTGTGGTAAGAAGGACAGAAAGAGAATTCAAAGAGGAAAAATTCTCGAAGCTCACGATTTAATGTTTTTATTTCCTTGTTTATTCACCTTCTAGAACTTTCTCCTGTCTGCCAGGAGCAAGGGGCCCCCTTTTACGTGATTCAGTTCTTTATTGAGAAAAGCTAAGGAGGGAGCCGCCCACCCTCCGCTTCTCACTTACCAGGTCGTTTTAGGAACATTCCTTCCCCTCTCTGAATCGAGGGAGGTGAATCAGAGAAATGTTCTTCTCAGAGGATTTCCAGGTCCTCAAAGTCTAGGAGGCCTCCTCCGAAAAGTGTGCCTGGCTGTGCATGGATGTTTTCTCACCTGCTGGTGGGGCAGGGGTGACGTCCACCCGGAGGACAGCCTCGTGGCGTGGTTCAGGTTGCTGGATCTCCCCAAGAGCAAAGCTGTGGGATTCATCACATATCCACAAATAAATTCACGTTTCCTGGGGGTGGATTTTCTGCTTGTTGAGTCGAGCAGATGGCTGTGCTTGAGTTGAAAAAGGAGGTAGCCAAAACCCCTCTGTGCCTAGCCTAGACCCTAGCAAGAAAACGAGCAAACAACTCACATGGACTTCAGGCTCTGTCCGCCTGTTCGGCAGCCCCTGCAGATGCTTCCTCTAATAGAGAGTCTGGGGGACAGTCGCTGAGGCATCACCCCCAAATTATTCCTGTTTTCATGTCTCCTCCCTGCTTCTCAATCAGCCGGATCTGCTGCACCTGCGTGGCATCCAGATTTCTGAGCCCAGCATTCAAGACCCCCTCTCCGGTCTAGTTCCAATTTACATTTCCAGTCCTGGCTGCTGGGACACCCTTCCTTGAATCCCCTGCTTTTGACAAGCTGGTTACTGGGCACACAGTCAGTGTGAAGAAATGCAGAATGAAAGAATATGCCTTCTGCTGGGCTGCCTCTATAGTTCAGCATGTATTTCTTGAATGTCAGGGACAAATGGTGCTCGAAGGCTTCTATGCCAGGTCCTGATAGGGTGGCCAGGGCCACCTGGGGATTTGATTTGCTTGGGATTTTCCTGGTTTTAGCACGGGAAGTCCCTGTCCCAGAAAACCCCCGGGGGGACAAAGGCAAATCGGGAAGGTCGGTCCCCTTACTGGGGTAGGCTCCATATACTCTGTCTTCATGGAGCTTCGGCATGGTGGGGGAGGATGGCATTAAGCAAATGATCCCACAGAGAAATGAGTAGTTATAAACCAGGGCGAGTGCAAAGCCAGAAGCCAGCCCTGAGCTGAGTGCTGTGAGGAAAACCTTCTCCCGGCCCTGGAGAAGCTGCTGGTTGCTAGGAGAGAGAGGGACATAGAGCTTATTTAATATAAAGTGGTGAGTGCTGTGAATCAGAAATCGACACTCTCTTTTCCCTGTCCACATAGCACTGTTTCTATTTTAATTGGGGTTTCAAGCATCGGAAACCCACTGTGGTGAACGAAAGTGGATATATATTGAAAGGGCATTAGAAGGAAAAGCTAGGAAACAAGGCTTTGGAAGAGAGAGAGAAACAATTGCTTCTTAGGTTGTTGAGAGAGTAGAAAATAATGCCAGAACAAAAGAACTTGCCTTGTTCCATTTTCATTAGAAAAATGGACTCTAGCCATTCTTTGCCCTTGGGTTTCTCTGCCCAGTGTTCTAATTCCAGGAAGGAAGAATCTGATAGCCAAGCTTGGGTCTCACTCCAGCCCCTTGGCCAGACAAGGGGGGCACTGTGATTAGAAATTCCACGAAAATTGTGTGCTGCGAGGCCAGGGGGCAGGATGGTTGCTGATGGCAGATGGAAGGGCTGGGATGCTGGGAAGGTGAAGGCTTCTCTCATCCCTATCTCCTCTTCAAGAGAGGGCCCAGACCTCCTGCACTGCGGTCACTGCCTTCGGAGCCCCTCTCTGCTTGCCTTCTGACCGGAATCTTCTGTTACCACGGACAGCCCCATGCTGACAGCTGCCTTCTCGGACACAACTGTCTCATCCAGCCACCCCGACTGTGATCACCTTGGGGCATGCACTGTGTCCTTGGACACAGCTGGTACAATGCCTGGCACAGACAAGGAACTCTGTAAGTGTGCTGAGTGCTTTCTAGAGAGTTTTCAAGAGCTGTGACGATCCTGACACCCCTACCCTGGCCCCCTGCCCTCCAGCCAAACCAGTCTTCTTCCTGCTTCTCGAACGCTCAGCCCAGCTTGCTAGCCCTTCCACCCTCGCCGCCTGCTTTGCTGATCTCATGAGTCAGGGATTCTCAACGGGGGCGTGATTTCGCCCTTCAGGGACATTTGGCAATGTCACACTAGAGAGGGGCTTCTACTGGCATCTCGTAGGTAGAGGCCAGAGATGCTGCTCAACGGCCGATCATGCCCAGGATAGGCCCCATAACAATGACCAGGCCCACGATCTCCGCAGTGCTGAGGCTGAGAAACCCCGCGGCACTGCTGAATGCTCACGTCTCTGCTCAGAGGCCCTCCGCTCCTGGAGGCCTGCCCTGACTCACACATTTCTCCCTCTCATGCTCCCTATTGCATCTCTTCATGGCATGTTATCACCACCTACAACGATCGTGTCTGTTTGTGCTTGTACTAGATGTTCAGCCCTCTGAGAGAGGACCCCGGTGGGCCTTGTTCTCTGTTGGCCTCTCAGCAGGGAGAGCCGCGCCGGGCACACTCTGGGCTGCTCAGTAAAAGTGTGTCAAATGAGTGTTTAATAAAGGAGAGTGCCCTCGACACCTCAAATGTCAGAGGTCAGAAAGCTCAGCTGGGAAGCCTGGCTCCTCTTGGGCTGGCCATCTCCGTGTGTAAGTGGCGATTTCCCCAGCCAGTTCAATTCAGCCTCTGTTGTTTGCAGGCTACGTGGTCTTTGGCAAATTTCTTAAGCTTCCTGGGCCTCTGTTTCTGCATCTGTAAAGTGGGGCTGTTATTATGAGCCCCTTCCTTGCCGAGATGTAATGGGGACGAAATAAATGAATCCACAGAAAAACCTTAAGAAAGTGCCTGACTCAGAAGAGCCTCGGTAAATGTCATCTACCATCATCATCATCACCCTGATTTGGCTGGGGTAGGCAGCGAGGATGACAGAATGGGTTCGGGGGCCCGACCAGAAGATTAGGGAATTAATATAGCTTGCAAGGCCAAAGCTATTCCCGTTTGGTTTTGCCAGTTCTTGCTCCATCCGTGAAATAAACCAGATGAAGCCTTTATCCATCTCTTGTTTTGAGAAGGAGGCTAGCAGGGAACGTGGATTTAATGTGGCAGATGGTGCTGTCCTTGAATTATGAAACCAAAGGAGGAAATTAAAGTGCTCCATTGCAACAGCGATGGACCAGCAAGGGTAAAGGCTGGGGGCGGGGGCGAGGATGGGCATCAGAGAGGACAGAGGAGGTGTTTTATCAACCGGGCAACGGCTATTCGTGAGGGCAGCTGGAGTCCTAGAATAATATAATTTTATGGTCTAAAATAATTTTAGGCCACCCCCCAAACGAGGCCCAGAGAGGGAAAGTAACCCCCCAAGTTCACACAGTGAGCAGTAGAGCAATCCACACTTTGATTCCTTGAACGGGGTTATTTTACTGCTCTGGGCCAAAGCCAGCAGCAAACTCTGTCCCGGGGCCTCCTGCCCTTGGGCACCTCTGCTCTGCACCTGTGTCTCTTCTCAGCTCCTCAGGGCTGAAGCCATTCTGTCTGGGTCTGAAACAAACAGGGGCAAGTTTCTTACCTCCTGGAACCTCAGTCGCCTTGCCTGTCAAATGGGAATAATAATAAGCCCTCCCCCACAAGGTCACTGTGAGAATCTGATGGATAACCATCACATACAATATTTAGGCCGGGGTTTGGTGCAAAGTAAATGCTCAATAAAATATAAGTACTTGTTGTGGGGCCAGAAGCGACTTCACGTTCTAACGGTTCCCCAAGGCTGTGAGCCCCTCCAAGGCCGTGCCCATCTATGGGACATCTTTTGTTCTCTACGCCTTGCAGAACAACAACTGACACCTGCTGGGGGCCCCCGTAAATGGTAGTGGCCAGCGTCTGGCTCCCTCAGGGACGCCCACGTCTCAGTCGGCACCACGAAGCACCAGGGAATGCTGCCAGCAATGCATGCGACTCTTTGTCCCTCGTTTAGACTTTAATCCTAAATGGATAAAGCAGCCCTCCCATCCAACGGTGAACTGGCCTCGTGATGAGGGCTATGTTTGTTTTCCCAGCCTTTTTCTGCAGCACAACGCCTTTCCCCAACTATGCTTTGGGCTATTTGCATTTAAATTGGTTTTCTCTCATTATAGAAATCTCTTAGGTCAGCTGGAGTTTTCATTTTCCTCGGAATCAGTTTGGAAGTTCCATCTCTTGCTCGAGGGTCCCTTATGCCCTCCTCCCTCTCGCTGACGATGAGATGTGGTCACGTTTTCTCATCTCATCGTGGAGAACAGATAGGCTGAGAAAGTCACCCCAATCCCACACAAGCGCCGCATGTTTCTCACAGAAGAAGTTGGGGGTGGAAGGCGGCGGGGCAGAGGCGGTAAAGGGCAGGAGGATTCTGGTCCCTGTAACTGTAGGAAGGAGGCCCCGTGGCGGTTCAGCTTTAGGACTTAGGCCTCATTTTCTCGTTTATTAAAAAAAAAATCAACTAAGCACAGTGCTGGGTGCTTGGAATGCAGATAATAAGACATACTTGCTGCCCTCCAGGAGCTCCGTGTCTAGTAGAGAGAGGAAAGCAAAATAACGTTTTAAAATCATAATGTAGTCAAATAATTGCCTTAATGAGGATCAGGATAGATGCCAGCCTGAGAAGCAGCTTTCGGTGAGTGCTCATCAGAACCACGGTCACACACACGTGTGCGCGCACACATGCCCCCCCCCCACAAGCACACGTGCACCAGCTCAAAAACGCCCACAGCACTTGCCATGTCGCCGGGTAGCTTTCTAAGCTGCGCACACAATTTATACACGTATCTTAATATATTCATTTAATCTTCATGACAAGCCATGAAGAAAGTGCTATCATTATCATTGCTTTCCAGGTGAAGAAATTGCGGCACACTGATTAAATCACTTGCCCAAGGTCATTGCTAATAAAATGTAGAGCCAGACTTGAGCCCAGGCAGTGTGGCCCCAGAGCCTATGTTATTTATCCTATGTTATGACAGCACCTGACCAAAGGTGGTGCACTCTTGTGTTTTCTAGATTAGTGCACTTTCAAACTGGTCAAGATCCACTACCCTGATTTTCTGACCTGTGAATACACCATGAACCCGTGTGTGTGAAGACGTTTGAGATGCCTGCGGTGGATCTGAAGGAAGACTGGGAAGTTTTCTGATGGATAAAAGGAGGAATAAAGTATCTCACGAAGGCCAAGACTGTGCCAGTCCCCAAAGTATGAACAGCATGGAGGTCTAGGTAAAGGGTACTCCAAGTTGTATGACAGTGCTCAGGTGTGAGGTAGGCTGAGCAGGTGGTGAGGCATGGGACTGGGAGACTGGCAAAGACCAGACCATAACAGGATTTGAATATCATGCACCTGGGCTCTGTCATGAGGATGAGGGGAGCTATGGAGGGGCTGAGCAGGAGAGGGACAGAGCCTGTTAGAAAGATCACTCTAGCTCTAGGGTGAAGGACTACCTGGATAGGTAAGCAAGGAGAATGTACGATCAACAGATATAACTAGTAGGCATAAGAGCTATAACCGATTCGGTATAACCATTAGGGTGAGGTGGCTTTTTCCCTGCACAGAGGCACTCCTGCTATTGACCATGTGTGTCATGGAGCTGTCGCTACCCAGAGAAGACATCTTTATCTAATTCACCCAGACACTTTAGAGGCTGGTGGTGGCCCTGGTGTGAGATAGTCAAGAGGGGTGGAGACAGAGCTAAACTAAGATAGTGGCTTTTGAGAAAGAGATGAGGGGAAAACATAGGCAATATAGTGGAGCAAAATCATCTGATCTTGGTGATCGACCTGATATCAGGGCTGAGGGAGAGTGAGGAGATGGGATGATGCTCAGGTTACTGATTTAGCTCAACCAGATTACTCTTTAAATCCTGTTTCAATTGAACAGCAGGTGTAGCTGAATTTTTCCCACAAAGGTCCTGACAGAAAATATTTTAGACTTTGCAAGCCTTACAGTCTCTATGATAATTACTCAATTCTGCCATTATAGTTCAAAAGCAGCCATAGACAAGATGTAAATGCATGGGCATGGCTGTGTTCCAATAAAACTTTATTTACAAAAACAGGTTGTGGGCCAGATTTGGCTTGAGGGATGTCATCTGTTGACCCCTGCTCTACACCAGGAGGTGGCCCGTGTGCCAAGTAGATTGCCAACTAGGAGAGCCAGGTGGCTGTTAAGTGAGAGAAGACAGGCTCACACTGTGAGGCTCACACTTCATCAGGCAGATAGACTGAACATGTCTCCTTGAATGATGCCCACCTGACCATAAAAAGACTCATCTGAAATTGCAGAGTAATTCCAACATCTAGTCCTGGGAGCCCAGATCTGCAGAATGGAAGCAGATGTTTGACTCCAAATGCTCAGTCTCTGTTCCAGTGGAGGTCCTGGTCTGATATTTCCATTGGTTACCAGTGCAACACAATAGGAACACGTGCCCACCTTCACCGAACACTCACTCTACACCAGGCACTGCGTTAAGGGCTTTATCTGAGTGATCTCATTTAATGCCGACAAAACCCTGGTGTGGCAGCCATATTTCATTATGTAACCCCATTTTACAGATGAGGAGACTGAGGTACAAAGAGGTTCAGTAACTCTGAGGCCTGGAATCAGGCAGTCCAATCCCAGACTCTGGGCCTCCAACCACCCTCCAAAACTGATGCTGCAGGCCCACGCGGACACCCATGGTCACTGCAGCAAACCCACACGTTAGCCACAAAACACAGGCTGAAGCAGGTCAAACACTTGGGAATCTTTTGTCCTCCACCGTGCGTGGCACCGTTATTGGAGACAAGCGGTCCAGAGGAGATAAGCCCATCTGTTTCAAAAGCAAACCCAAACAAAATCAACAGGCACATCTTTCCAGATCTCTGTTATTGAACAAAATGGTTGTCAGAAGTGGGTCCAGCTGAAATTAATATATTGCTATCTGAAGGTATTGCATCTGAGGGAGGTGGGGACAGAAAGTGAGAGGAGACAGCTAATCTCCACGTGTTCACTCGGCAAACATCCACTTAGGACTCTGTGGTTCCTGTCCCTGCCTCCTGGAGGGCACTGGTTGGGAGGGAGCCAGGCACAGAGCAGAGCATTTGAACACCCTGGATGTCATGCATGGTGGGGTGAATGCACGGTGCACTGGGGGCACAGAGCAGGGACTTAGCCTGAGCAGAGGCACCTGGAGCCCAGCCCAGGTGATCTGGGGTTAGAGTGATGGTGAGGAATATTCCAGGGGAGGGAAGAGCATCTTCCAAGACAAGGGTGCTTGAGGCGGAGAGAGGAGATCGTATAGAAAGGATGCGGACGGAGGGGCTGGGGACAGGTCCTGGAGAAGTCAGCCCCCCAGCAGTCAGCCCAGACCACTCCGGCCTGGAGGTTGTCTTGTTCTCACCCTTTTGCGCAACCAGAACGGTCTCTCAGTTCTAGATGAAACGCAAAGCACTTGCCAAGAATATGGTGATGCCAAGAACACTCTGCTGATGCTGCATCTTGAAATAGTAAAAATAAATAATAGTAAATCACTTCTATCATGCTGCCCATGTCACCCTGCTCTTCCAAAGGCTTTATCTTGCTTATTATGCTCACTGAAAGTTTGAAAGTGGACAAATATTAATACTGCTATCGCCCTTGTTGTATTATTAAAAATATTAACAGCTCTCATTTTGGTGGAACCTCGTGGTGGCCAGCCATGAGCTAAGTGCCTTATATATAATATCCTATTTAGTAGAGAAGCAATCTGAGGCTCAGAGAGGTATAGTAACTTGCTCTAGGTCATACACAGGGAAAAGAATGGAGCCAGGACCCAAACCCAGAGTTTGCCTGATGTCTGAGCCCAGAGTCGTCCTGCAGGGCCTTTCTGCCTTGACATCATGTCGTCTAAGGACTTTGTGGATTTCTGAGAACATCTTCATCGGTTATTATATTTGTCCCTCCAAAGAACTGTCTGAATTTAGCAGAAAAAGAACCGTGGCTCAGAGAGGTAAGTGTCCTCTCCAAGGTCACACAGCTTTTGAAAGGGCCAACTGAAGACTTGAGCCGAGGTCTTTCCATTTCAAAGCCAAGGCTCTATCTCCTTTACCATGGCTTCCACGTCCACAGCAAAGAAAAGGACAGCTAACATTCCAGCCCTGGTATGATTCTTAAAAAAAAAAAAAAAACCCAAAACTCATGCTCTCTTAATTTCTGCATTGGCAGGTATTCATCAGGCAAATCAAAAGACAAATACCTAGGAGAGCAGGACACGCAGATCACAGCCAAAATGACATCATAAGGAGCAGGCTGTGCCAAGCAAATCTAATTTCCTCTGACAGAGTGGCAGGCTGCGAGATAAGACGAAAGTCACTGCCGTTGCTGTGTCCCCAATTCTGAAGGACAAGTTAGATCAGCTCCACAGAAACAACTTGGGGGGAGGGCGGGCACAGGGCGCACCGCACCCCCACAGAGGCATGCACACAGGCAGACACTCACGGACACTGACGCACACACATATACAGGCACACAGACACACACACACGCGTGCAAATACACCCACATGCCTTCAAAGACACAAACGCAGGTTGAGAGACACACAAATCCATATACATACATACACACGGATCTACACACCTCCCCCCCAGCTCAGACACATATACAGGGTCACTAGCAGAGACCCACACACATAGATGGAGACACACACATAAATACAGCGCTATACAGATACACAGAGCAACACATACAAATACACAGACACACATACAGACAGGCACACCTGCCTGCCTCCCCTCCACAGGCAGAAGACATACAAACACACACACAGGGACAGAGATGCACGCGTGCAGTCACACACTCGCAGAAACACGCATAGACGCACGCATTCACTCACACACACTGAGACACACCCAGCATCCCTCTGCGGCAGGAGATGCTGACTCTTCTCAAATCGTCTCCTCTGTGTCCCTGAAATTACATCTTTCCCAAATTGGAGACTGAAAAATGAATACCTCTCTGTCTGCGCATTTTCTCTACTCTGCCTGGCCCCCTGTCTTCATCCAGAAGCTTGGAACGCACACCCTGGCAACTAACTGTGTGTTGTTGGGAAAGGACGTGGACGTTGGAGTCAGGCTCGGGTGGGTTCCAGCTGAGGCTCTCCCACTTACTAGGTGCGGGGACCTGGGCAAGTCTCACCTTTCTGTGCTTCAGTTTTCCCATCTGCATAGGGGTTGACGATCCATTGGACTGGAACCCCTAGACCTTCTGGCATTCAGCAAGAACCTGTCCATGCTAAGCACTTTAGTTACTTGAACATCCGTCTTCCTCACCAGGCTAGAGGGCACCTTGTGGGCAGGGGTCTCGTCTGCATCCCCCTCAGTCCGTCCTCCAGGACCCAGCAGTGTCTGCCAGGCACAAGGTAGGCGCTCAGCAAATATTCGTGAAATGAATCAAAGAAGTCTATATCCTTAGGGTCTAGCACAGGCCTGGCACGAAGTAAGTGCCCCCTCATAATTAAAGTGTGTTGAAAAAAGTAATACATGAAAGCATAATCACAACCACGGACCAAGTTCTAACTACATGCCCTAGCTATATCACCTCATTTCATCTTCTTCATGAGACACACGTTCATTTGTAGATGAGGAAACTGAGATCCAGGGAAGTGAAATAATTCACCCAAGGTTACTTCCTGGGGCAGCGATTCAAAACCAGGAGTATGATTGCTAAATGCATGCTCAGAATCTAACCACTGTAGACTTCATGCATAGATATTTTCCACCAGTGACACAACTCAACTGATGACTTCTCCAGCCAGCTCTGCCTTATCTAGGTGCAGAGTAACCCTTTAGACTGAATCTGACATTTTATCTTCCATTCTGGGGTGACTTCTCAGCCTCCAGCATCCATCTAGAACACCTTTCATATGCCCACAGGGTTGCATTTTACCCATACGTAATCCAAAAGCTCCTGATGTCTGCATTTCCCCTTGCTCCCTCTAGAGTAACACCCACCCATCCATCGGTCTATTTATCTGTCTAATTACCTGACCATTTTCCATTTGAGGCCATTCCGTCCCCAGATGTTTCTCTTCTGTGTTTGTGTAAACCACAGAGCCCCATCCTGCATTTGTCAAATCTGGTTTCCTCTCTCTTGCATTGGTACAATCCCTGGGTTTAAAAAAACCAGCCTTGGAGTGCCTGGATGGTTCAGTCGGTTAAACGTCTGACTCTTGCTATCAGTTCAGGTCTTGATCTCAGGGTCCTGAGTTCATGCCCAGCATGGAGCCTACTGAAAACAAAACAAAACAAAACAAAACAAAAAAACAACTCAAACAACCTGTGGGCCAATCAAGCTACTTTACATAACTACTTGATGGTGCACAGTTAAGCATTTTGCAGATCCCGAGAGGTTCTTACCCTTGTACCCCCTGCGCTTCTGCACACCTCAGACACACTCAAATCCCCCACCCCCTCCCCCACCACCCCCAGTTTCCCTTAAAAAAGAGGGTGTTGTGAAAGATCTCTGCCTCTGTCTGGGCAGGCAGAGTGGATACAGCCACAGGGCATGGAGGCCATAATTATCCTTCCCCACAAAGGAAAATAAAAATGTCCAAAGATAGTGGCCACCTGGCAGGCAGGGGACCGGGGCAGGCGGCAGTGACTCATCGGGCACGCCAGGCAGTCACTCTCCCCCTGCAAGCAGGCTCCGAGCTTACTCACAGCTTTGCCAGGCGAACGAGCAGGAGAACAGAGGCATCTGAGGGTGAGGGAGGCTCTATTTCTGCTAGCTTGAACTCTAACATGACACAAGAGGCTTTCAAGACTTTTTTTTTTTTTTTTTAATCACTCTCTTGCTTCCCAGTTAGGACTCTATTCATTGGGATAGCCCCATGTGAACAGAGTGGATCTAAGCTGTATATATATATTAACCAAGCAACCCAGATTTTCCCTGTCCTTGTCATGTCAAACCCCTGTCCCCTTCAGCATCTGCGTGAAATTTTACCACTAGCAATTGATTTCATGGGGCTGAACTGAGTCTTCTCCTGGGGCGGTTCTTTAAAACAGCGAAGTCCCCTTGTGTGGAGTAAGGTGAGTGGGGAGGGAGGAGAGCTGAAGGGGTTAAGGAGAAGCTGCTGCGCGCCAGGAACTGTGCCAGGCCCTTGATAAGAGTCATCTCCCTGAACGCTCACAGCCCCTGCCTGTCTCCGTTTCAGAGCTGCTAAAAGGGACTTTCAGAGAGGGGAAGTGACCTACTCAATGTTCACGGAAAGGCCAGGATTCAGGTCCGTTTGGCCCCAATGGTGACACTCTTCTCTTGGGTCCCTGTTACCTCCCAGATGGTTTACAGTCCTCCTACACTGCTGCAGAGACACCCCTCACTTTGTTCACACTGGGATGACAAAGAAATGTCACCTCAAGTGCCCAATGCTAACATACCGGCTCAACCGGGAAACATGTCCTGTTTCCTGGAGCACTGGTCTCGTTGTCTGGAACACCGAAATTTAGGGTGTGGCATGCATCTGCTAGCAAGAGGGATCAGCTTGAAGACCAAAAGTCCAGAGCATGGTGGCGCTGCAAGCAAGCGACATGTGGGGCCTGATGGGACAGCTGAGGCCCTAAAAGCAGCCCTTGACCTCACTTCCTCAATGAGTCCTAATGTCTGGCTGTATCTGGGTCACAGTCATCTGCATTTTACGGTCATCTGCTGTTGAAACCGCCTCGTTGACCGCAGTCCGTAATCAATCACTATTAGAAAGTACTGGAGTTCTGAGGCTGCCTCTTTCATACACTTCTGATGAGGGCTTTTCTGCTCCGAGGTCTTCTGCTGAGGTTCCGACCTGGACAACCCAAAGTTCCTCATCCACAGACTCCCGGACTTCAGACTAAACTAACTCTTGCCTCCCCTCTGACCTTTCTCTCTTGGGGTTGCCGTCCTGCCAGCTCAGGAAATAGCAACCATCAGAGGCCATGGTGTCGTCCTAGACTCGTAGCTTCTCTGTGCCTCCACTTCCCCTCAGATACCAAGCCCGGGAATCTGTCCCCTGCACCCCATCTCCATCTTCCCACCACAGTCCTGTCTTTCCCTGCCCAGGTGGCTGCAACAGGCTCCTCACTGGCATGCTAACCCCAGCCCACCCTCCACCTTGGCTCAGAAAGAACCTTCTAACAATGTACAAAGTCAGCCACATCGCGGCATGTTTAAAAATACTCCCATGGAGCCACATTTCCTGAAGATAAAATCCAAATGCCCGGGCCTGGCATCCAAGAACTTTCGTTACCAGATCCCTGCCTCTTTCTTTTGAACCTTATCTACAGCTACTCCGGAGACACAACCTGCCTTCGCATCATACAGACCCAGGGCAGCCCCTCCAAGGCTGGCCTCCAGACCTCCCACCTTTGAACAGGCTCTTCCCTCGGCTGAGCTGCCCTTTCCTTGTTTATGTAACTCCACTCATCCCTCAGCTCAGCTCTGGCCTCCCAGGCCCACCCTTCCCAGATGGCCAGCCCAGATGGGGTGCCCCCTCTGGGCCCCCGCACCCTCCGGTGTCCCGTATCATGCAGGCTCAGGAGTCTTCCTTGGCTTTTGAGCTTCCAGGACCAGATTCTCAGAAGAGTAGAAAGAACTCGTGGCTTAGCCAAAAACATGTGGAGGAAGGCAATCACGAGCAAAGCAAGGTGTTCCTCTCCCCCCTGCAGACAGAAGAATGTTCCCAGGAGTGATGTGCAGTGGGCTGGGAGGGGGAGTGACGAGCGCGCCCACGCTCCTGTGGGAGGCCCGCATGCTTGGTTCCCAGGGCCAGGTATGGGGCAGGGGCAAAGTCCCAGAGTCCGTGGGGGGTCGGTGGGGTCTCTGAGCTGAAGGGAAGAGGCAGTCCCAGGGAGGCAGGAAGGCCCAAAAGAGCAGAAGCGGCCACATGGCATCTAGGCAGTGGGGGTTCAGAAATTTCTTAGCTTCCCACAATCCTGCGAGGCACCAAGAATAATACAATGTTCCTGTGAACCCCAGAATGTCACAGAGGTAACAGAGTCACCTGACCTGAGACAGGCTGCAGACAGGAAATGGGGACAGCTCCATGGAGACCTGCATTGACCAGTGACTCAGAATGGTAAATGACACTGACAGGTGACATCAAAGGCCAGGTGGCCCTCCTCCCATCACCTTTGCACACCAAGCATAGATACTGTCTCTGGGGAAAGGGAGGCGGTGGACCCACTACAGCTGAGTTGCTACCTATCCCTACCAAACGGAGGCTCAAAATAGAAATTGAATTCAGTTAGGTATAATAGAGAAATTTATATTTGTCCCACACCTGAGTTCATGGACTGATGATCATACCCATTCCAAGTGAATCCATGAACACAGATGAAAAACAACTTGTCCAGAAAAACACATGTATTCAGAGCTGGGACCGTGCCTGAAATAGGGGTCTGTCTCTTTCCTCTGTTTTGATTACTAGGGCAGCCCAACATGATATACCAAAAATCCATGAACCAGATCCAAAGTCTGTCTGTTTGGCGATTAGAGTTACCTCTGGAGAGTCCCAACACAGTACGCCATACAAGAATAAGAGTTGGATAATCAGCGACCAGGCTTGAAGGTAATGGGGCTATGCGATGCTGAGTCATGTTTCGGGCATCTCTCCTTCCTGTGTCACAAGAAAAGGGTGGTCAGTAAAGGCTTCTCTGCAAAAATGAGGCCAGAGATGAAATCTGTAAATAAGTAGAACTAGGCAGGGAGGGCGGGGCTACCAGGCAGACAAAACTGCTTTGCAAAAGTCCTGTGGTAGGAAAATGTGGACTTGTTCATGGAAGAAAATAGGCCCCTATGTCTGGAACACTGTGAGTGAAAGGTGGCTGAAACAGTTCATTGACTGGTGCTTCTAAAATGCTCCCCTCCTTCCCCTTGAGGTTGGGCAGGACTGGTGACTTGCTTCTAGAATAGACTAAAATAGTAATGGTATGCCTCTTCTGAGATTAACTTATAAAAGACTTCCTTCTTGCTCACACTCCATCTCTTGCTTTCTCACTTGTTTGTTCTGATAAAGAAGCCCCCATGGCAAGAAACTGAGGGAGCCTCCAGGCTACAGCCAGTGAGGTGCTGAATCCTGCCAACAACTCAAGAGGAACCTCGAGATGACTGCAGCCCCACATGATTACAGTCCAGTGAGAGACACTGAGCCAGAGGATGCAGCCGAGCCACACTCAGATTCCCAACCCACAGAAACTGTGACATAATAATCCTGTGTTGTTTTCTAAGCCACTAAGTTTTGGGGCCATTTGTCACACAGCTGTAGATAACTGATACAGCTAATTGGGCAGGAAGGTATGAGATAATACAGAATATTTTAGATTGTGGTGGTTATCCTTAGGGTTTTCAGCTGCTCCCTATGAGTGTTCAACCTTGGGACCTACGTGTCATCCAGCTGGACTTCTGATCCTGAACCTTTCTGACTCATAAGACCTATGTACCATCTGAAGTTGGGTGTAAGAGGATGTCTGATTTACTAACATCAGCATGGTGGGTGGGCAATAGGAGGGTGGAAGGGGCAGAAATTCACCTTTGCTGACAACCTATTGAGCACCAGGCCCTTGCTGGATGTTCTGCCTTATGTATCTCATTGGTCCTTATGGGAATCCGTGCACCTTGAAGGAGTGCAATTAAGTAACCGGCCCAGAGACAGCCGGCCAGTAAGACATGTGGCCAGGATCTCTGCTTTTGAGGTCAGCTGCCTACCATAGCCCTCTGATACCACTCTCACCAGTGAGTGGCCTTTCCAGAAATAGCTGGTCGGCTGGGTGAGAACCAATGGTAGAGAAGGCAGAAAACTAAGATGCTTTCTTAGCGTCTTAGGGGAAAATACTCCCAATGTTGGTCCAGGCAGACATGTCTAGTGCAACTAAAGAAGCTGTGGTATTGGCTACGTATGGCAGGGACAACATTCTCCTATTGGGAGTGTCTAACCCACCCAATACATTTCCCAGCCTCCCTTGCTCTAGGGGGTGGCCAATAAGCTAAAAGTCATCAGGTGGACCTTCTTGTCATTTGTTTTTGTTTTTTTTTTTTTTAAGTGCTGACTCATCTAAGAGGTGCACACTCTTACACTTCTCCTTTCCTTTCCATGCCTGGAATGTAGGCATAATGGCTGGATCTGCAGCAACAGTCTACGGCCACGCAATGACCTCGATGATGGAAACTACATTCTAAGGAGAGCAGAGCACAGATAGAAGGAGTCTTGGCTCCTTGGAGGGGATGACTGGGGAGCCAGCCCTTGACTATTTGCATCAGAACTGCTTTTATACCAGAGAAAAGTAAATCCTTATCTTCTTTAAGCCACTATAATCTGGGTTTTCTGTTACAGGTAGCTGATACTAGTCCTAAGTGATATACTCACATTCTCAGTTAAGATATTTAATAAGCAGCATTTGGGGATTTCATTTTAAAATTGCCAAGACTCCAGACTCTCAGAGATTTTCCCTTATGCCCTTCTTATTAAACAGTTATTAGTATGCTCTCCAGAGGAGGGGGGCAGCTAAGATTCCCTGGGCACCTCCTTTCCCTTATGCACTGTACTCACCTCACAGTGCACCTGTGAGATGGAATTTTCATCCCATTTTACAGATGAGGAAATGAAGTCCAGACAGATTACATCACTGTCCAGGGAACACAGCTAGGCTTTGAAGCCAGACCTATCTGGCCTCACAGCCCATACTTCTGTTGCTTCCCCCACTGCCTCCCAGGTCTAGAACTCTGAGGAGATGGGGCCAGTTGGACCATTCAGAGGGCCCTGGATCAGGTTGCCTGGCCTTCACCAAATCTCCAACTGCAGCCACTGACCGAAGTCTTCTCCACTGCAAGGTGACTAAAGCAGACGGCCCAGCTGGTCGTCTCCCTAACTCACTGCCATCCTGTTTACTGGCCATCTGGCCTTCATCTCTCTGATTCTCTGACTGTCCCTGTTTAAGGACCCTCTTAAAGGGACAGAGGTCCTCCTTGGTTTCAGTAAAGGACCCTCATTCCTAAACCAATACGTTCCCAACCTGTCTGGCAAGCCTGACAAAGAAAAGGCCAGAAGAGCAGGGATTTCTGGTTGCAACACAAGCCTGTTTCTAACTTCAGATTACAGTGCCCAAAAGGCTTACCGGTTCCAAACAAACACAGTCCCACCCCCCGGCACAAATGCCATCAGAGCAGCCTGACTCTTCAGCAGGCTCTAAATATGCTCCACCGAAACTTGCTTTACCCTGTTTGAAACTCCTCTGTCTGTCCCAGGAGAGACTGGAAATACACTCTTTCTAGGAGCTGGTGGAAAATTAACCCACATTAGGAGAGAGCTAGGTGATGCTGAATCGGGGACAGGAAGGTCCATTTGAAAGAAAAAAAAAATGTTCTTTGTAACCAGGACAAGGCTAAGCATGCGTCCCTCTATTGGTCCAAATCTATGCCAGCCTCCCACTGGCATCTGTGGGTGTGCTCAGAACAAGCTATGGATTTCTACAGAGACGGTCACCATGGCACTAGGGGCCTTATTCTGCTATTTCAAGAGGGAAAATAAGCAAAAGGTCAAAGGAAGAAAATCTACCATAGGGATTTTCAAACTACAAATATTTATTAATGCTTTAGTGTGTGCCTGGAACTACATTAGATGCTGTCCATAGCAAGCTGGGCTGGGGGAATTAACCTGTATTGCAACCCCTGTGCGTTAAGTGCAAGGCAAGGCATTGACAGTCCATGATCTGATTTCTCTCTCACAACAGTATAATCCCGATTTTGTCAATTGGGGAAAAAAATAACGTTTAAGTAACTTGCCCAAGAGCATCCAGGAGCATGGCACTGGATCAGGCCAATTCCCAGCTGGAAGTAGAGGGTACATTCAGGGGGGATCCAAGGTCTGTTCACAGGGATGTGCGGTGGGTTAGGGAGCCAATAGGTTAGGGGCACTGAGGCAGCTGGTACTGGCACGGGGAGAGTCTCTAACCTCCTGTTGGCCTGAGGAGCAAGTAAAGGAAATAGTGTTACCAGTCCCGGAGGGACCACAAATGAGGAAGGGGCGCTGGACTTGGAGCACACAAGAACTGGGCAGAGAGTGGGTGGTGGGGGGTTGGCAAATGGAGCACCACTGGCACAGGTTCACCTACTGACCGCACCTGGGTCACGGTCTCCTCCTTGGGTGGTGCCAAGCCCCATCAAACAACTGCAGGTAGAAGGGGGATGCTTCTGTGTAGAAATTGGCAATTACCGCACTAATTCTGTATAACAACCACCAAACCCAGTGGCTTACACTAACAAGCATTTTTTTTCTTGCTCATGAATCTGGGGATAAATGGTGCTCCTGCTGGGGCTGCCGGGGCTTGGCTCCAGGCTGCGGGTCGAGTTGGGTCTGCACCATGTGCTCCTCAACCCTTGTGGACCAAGAGATGTGCTTTTTTCATCTCAGATAACAGGAGTACACAAGATTGAACCACACAACCCACATCCCACCGGTTAGTGCAAGTCTCTTGACCAAGTTCAACAACAGTGCCATAAGGAGATAATCTTCAGCCAGTCTGCCGAGAAGCACTGCAAACCCAAGAGGTAATGGTTATGATGTATAATCCTGTTATGTGGGAATGAAGAATTAAGAAGCAGTATTCCAATCTACCACATTCCTCAAAGGAAAATAAATATGCTAATATCAAAAGAGAATAGATGCCAGTTAAAAACAACCAATGTCCACCATAGGAGTCGCACACAATGTTTGTTTGGACAAGCTGTAGAAGTTTGAGGAGGATGAGAGCACGTTTGCTTAATTCCTTACTGTCCCCGGGTCAAGACTCAAACAATGTTGGTCAGTGAGATGGTAGAGGCTGGAGGGGGGTAGGTCTCCAATGCAGACTTCAGGACTCTGAACTCAACAGTGTCCTCTTCATGACGTTCATGAAAGTCATGATCATCAAATTCAGGGGAATTACAGAGGTAGGGGTAAGAGCCCAGCCCTGGGTCCTGAAACATTTGGAACCTAAAAATATTGTGAATGGCATGTGTGAGACTGAATCCAATCACATGATGTTCACAGGGGTAGTCGTAGGTCTTGCCACCTGGGGCTCAAAACTTGATCACGTGGGCACAAGGTCGGGGATTTTACTTAGTTCTGTGCTTCTAGGTAGAGACCCTCTCTGAGCCTCAGTTGCCTCATCTGCAAAATGGGGCTAATAAGACCTGCCTTGGAGAAGTGTGGTGAAGGTTCAAAGCACAACCATATGTGAACTGAGCCTGGAATCTAGGAGGTGCTCAGTGCACATTGGTGCCTACACATCCTTTCCTGAATAGCAGCAGATGTGCCTGTCACCTAGGGATTCTAGTGGACTCAACGATTATGCTGTGTTGGATGTGCCCAATAGGAAGGCAGACAGAGCAAGCACTCAGTAGGGAAGGGGAGAAAGTTGCTGCTCCCTGCACTTCAGCCCTCCTCTACAGTGGCCCATTTGACTTCAGGCACCTTGCTTAAAAGGGGACTTTGATAAAGGGTAGCACATCCAGTAAGAGCCACGGGAAATGGAAGAGAACTCAACACACTCCCTAACAAGAAGGTTGAAGGAATAGGGGATCTTGAGAGAAGAGAGAGTCATGATGCCAAACAGTTCCCAGAGTGGTGTTGCAAAGAGTGACTGCTATTTTGGGAGTGTTGTATGCAATGTTGGATCCAACTTTGGAGACTGTTGGATGCAAATGGCAGGCTGGAGATTTGGGCTCCGAGTAGGGACTTTGAATGCAACACAGTTGCCTAAGTTTGGAACGCACAGCCTTACTGTGGGGTTTGGGTCAGACACACCTTATTCAAATCCTGGCTTAGCTGCTTATTCCTGTGTGACCTTGGGCAAATATTTCTACTTCTCTGGGCCTCTGCCTGGGTCAGAGTTTTGAGCACATAACATGCTAAGGAAGGGGTAACCGTTGACAAAGATTCTCTGATTCCACCTGCCAATAAGAATCACTGCTCTCTCCAGAATCAGGGAGGAGGCAGAAGCCATATGAGGGGAAATAATAACCCTCCCCTGGCACCCCGGGAGAATGAGACAATTCAAGGGTCGACGTTTTTGCCCACCCCCTGTAAAATGGCAGGCTTCAGGGAGAGAGAAAGGGTGAGGACACTGCCTGTTTGAGCTATCCCTCCAGGACCTAGCACTAGACTTGACACAATGGCAGCCTTTTATCAATATTAGAAAGAAGGAAGGAGGGAGGAACGAAGGTGAATATTCTATGTGCTAAGCACTCCTCCCTTACAGAATCTAATCTTCCTAAGTGCTGATAAACTGGGAATTATCATCCCTTATTTTCAGGATGATAATTAAGGGGAACTGAGCTTAGCAAATTGCCTTTTGCAATTATGAGAACTTGGGCAAGTTACTTAACTTCTCTGTGCCTCAGTTTCCTTATCTGAAAAATGGAGGTGACAGTAATAGCATCTAGCTCCTAGATTTGTCATGTGAGTTCTTTGTCTGGCATGTGATAAAGCCTGACTAATTGTAAGCTATTATTACCATGTTGTTGCAAAGGGCAGCTTTGGGACTCAAAGCCAGGTCTCTGATTAGAAGGTTCTTTCTACCATACCCTGCACATCTACAAACAAAGATTTTAGTGGTTCCATCCCTGTTATCAATGCCTGATATGTAAATTAATTTTCAGCTATCTTCCCTCTCCCAAGTTGAGGCCTGAGCCACAGATGTGTAAGTTGCTCTAAGCTGGATTTTCTTGGAGGGTGTTGAAAATGCAGCATAGAGCTGAAGGGGAAAATAAATCTCATAAAATAGTGCCAAAGCAATAAATGCAGATCGTGGGATTCATGATGATGACAACCCATCGGTGTCCATGAATATTTGATCAGATCGGCTTCTGGGAGGGTGGCCCGGGATTTTCAGGCAGGCTGTGGTTTGGGCTTGCAAGCAATGGACATGCAGGAATGCAACTGACTCCGCACCTGGGCATTCCTCCTACCTGAAGTTTCTGCTGTGCCAACCTGAAGCAGGTGGTGGGTCAACCAAAGGGACCAAGGGTTGAGGAGGAGGAGGAGTGGGGGGTGCCACTCACCACGTGCCACCTCCCCACTAGAGTGCCCCAAATGGCCAGTGGTTCTCCCTGGCACTGACCCAAGATGATGCCATCAACACAGGCTAGAAGCCACTAGGGAGGAGTCAGAATCGTGTGAACCAATCCCCAAGCCCCATGCGACATCCCAGCAACCTCTGGGACAGGTCTGGGAGCAGCTCAGGTTTCTGGTCGAGTGACGGGCCCTAACCGGGGCCTCTCGGAGCAGATCCGGCTGCACTCCAGCAATGCCTGCCTAAGCCAGGGATGCGCAGTTGAGGGAGGTCAGGCTTCGGCTCGCTGGAGACCCCAGAGCGAGGGACTATTGTTGCTCCTTGAAACTTTTAAAAAGGAAGTGTCTGGTTTGATCTAGATTTGCCACTTGCCAGCTCTGGGATGGATGTAAGCAAATCCCTTAGCCTCTCTGGGCCACACTTTCCTCATCTTTAGTGTGAGGATACAAAAAAGTACCCAGTTCTCGCATTTATGCTGGGACACAAGTGAGACAAGCCATGCAAAATATTTTGTGTGCTTGGCCCACACCAAATGCTTAACAAACATGAGCTACTTTTGTCCTTTATCGTCACCACTGCTGTTCAGGGTGTGTTCCTGGGAAACAGAAGGATGGGTCATATTGGCCAAGATCATCTTCTTTAGACCCCGGTGGAACAATGAGGGAGCCAATGTTCAACGATTTCTTCACGACTGAGACTTTGGGACCCAGATAAGCAACTTCCTCCAGGTCCCACAGGTAGCTGGCAGCAGAACTAAGCCCGAATCCAGGCCTTCTGCTCTCTTTCTCGTTGCACAATCTAGTGTACAAAATGTTCTCCCATGTATCTGTTCCCATCAGGCCAGGCTGCCACAACCCCTGATTTGAAGCCACATGCAGAACAAAGATAATTGGGTCCAGGCCACCTTGTCTATTTTGCCTTTGTCCTCTCTTGCAGTGCATTCTGGAAAGCTCCTCTGAGCTCTGGGAAGCTTCACAATTAGCATCTTTCTGACAGGCTTTTTTAATATCTAGAGGAAATCAGCACAAGTAACCTCTCCAAGATTTCATCTTGCCCTTAAATTTCAGCCCCCAGCCTCAATAATATCTCTGTTCTTCGCTTCCCCCCATTTCAAAGGACAGCTGGAGAAATGTACCTGCCTCCAGGTTCTTTTTGTGGAAATTAAAGCAAACTCTCATGGCATAGGGACTTTTCCCTCATACGGAAGAGGAAAGGAAGAGTGGGGTTGGTAAAAATTGTGCCCTGGACACTGAGCTTGATACTAAAACATGAAGATCACCTGTGTTGTTATGAATGTTACTTTTTCTATAAACCTGAATTGAATTGGAGGCCAGACAAAAATAATGTTTTGCCTAAAAATAAAACAAAACACCTAAAACTCAAGCCATGAGGTGCATGACCGGGGGCAAGGGAGGGGTGCCAGAGGTATAGGCATCGAACCCACACAGACCTGCATTCAAATTCCAGCTCTGCCGTGCTTGGGCCCAGAGACCCTGAACATATCATGGCACATCCCTGGACCTCAGTCTTCTCATCTGTAAAATAGGGACAATACTGCCCACCCAAAAGGCCCTTTGTCAGCTGTAAAAGGAGACAACATTTGAAAAGTACCCAACACAGGAGATTCACGATCAATACTAGCTTTCATCAAGTGTGACCATCACCATGGGATAGCATCCTCCGATGGCATTTTAGGGCAAAAGCCCAGGATGGTTCTGCTGCTGGGAGGAGTCTTGAAAAATCACTGAATCTCTAACCTTCATTTTCCAGAGGAACGGACCAAGGTAACTTACAATGGAAGTAGAAAAAAAGCTGGAAATGCCACAGAAAGTCTGTTCTTGAGCTCTTCCAGAGCCAATACTGCTGACTCAAGGCGCTACTGATGGACAGGCAGTATGATTAGGATGTTTAAGGCTTATTTACAAGGCCAGGGTCCACAGCCTCGACCCCAGTGACGTCAGTGCCATAGCCAACTATGCGGGTTGTTCCAACGAAGGATTTTTGGCCCCTGGTTGGCCCTGTCTTCAAGGCTGTGGATGGATGAGCTGATCAGCATTAGCTGCCCTCGGGTCAGTTTCCTAGCCATGAAATGAGAATCCTTCCTCCATCCCAGGCTTATTGAAGGATGACTACTACCCAGAACAGAAGAGCTGCTAACCTCATCTGTGTGGCGGGCATTGCCCCCAGCGCTTCCCAAACATTCGCTCATTTGGCCCCAACAGCCTCAGGAGGCGGCAGCCCTCGTTCCCCCTCATTTGACACACGTGGAAACTGAAGCCTGTGGAGGTGAACTCACCCCCTCAAGGTCACACAGCTGGAAGGAAGGAAGGAAATCACCCCCTCAAGGTCACACAGCTGGAAGGAAGGAAGGAAATGGAAGGAAGAGGGGAGGCTTGACCCCTGTCTGTCTGTCAGACTCCAGATTTCTGTGCTCCGAATCACAGGGCTGTTCTGGGCATGCCTGGTGCCTGGTGGGTCCTTGGTAAGTGGCTACCACAACCAGCAGCGACTAATGGACTAGAACAGAGAGGACAGCTCTGCTACCCCCAGAAGGATAGGAGGGCCACTGCAATGCAGACTTCTGTACCGAGTTATTTGGGCCACAGCAGACTGCCCTCACTAACATCTCTGAGTTCTGAGCGGGATGGGAGAGCCAGGGAGTGAAGGGCAGTTTCTCGCCTCCTGCGTTAGTGGTCGGGGCTACCACAACCAAGTACCACAGACTGGGTGGCCTGAACAACAGACACTTAGCTCCTCACAGTTCTGGAGACTGCAAGTCCAAGACCAAGGTGTTGGCGGGATGGGCTTCCTCTGAGGCCTCTCTCCTTGCCTTGTGGGCGACCATCTCCTTTCTGCATCCTCTCTGCGTGTCTGTGTGCTTATTTCCTCTCTTTGTCAGGATGTCACACAGACTGGATTAGGACCACCCAATATGATCTCATTTTAATCGTGCTACCTCTTTCTCCAAATACAGTCCCATCCTGAAGTAGTAGGGGTTAGGACTTCCACATATGAATTTAGGGGGAATATTATTCAGCCCATAACACTTGCCCTGACTGTGAGGGGTCAGGGTGCCTTTCTGGGCCTCACACTCTGGCCTCCCTCTCAGGGACAGAGGCCTCTGGGCTCAGGGTTCCCAGCAGCATCTGTGGCTGTTCACAGACAGGCAGGGCCTGATCTAGTGCCATCTCCTCAGAGAGGCCTCTTCTGACCACGCTGTCTAAAGAAGCCCCATTCCCCCCAAAACACACTCTTATCACCTGAACTTGTGTGTTATTTGCTTGTTTACTGTCCATCTCTCCCACTAGAATGTCAGGTCCACGAAGACAGCAACTTTAGCTTGTCCCAACTGGGTCACCAGCACTTAGGTCAGGAGATGGGGGAGGGGAGGGAGGAACGAACAGGTGAAGCACGAGGGATTTTTTAGGGCAGTGAAACTATTCTTGTGTGACGCTATAATGGGGGACACATGTCATTAGGCATTTGTTCGAACCCATAGACTGTACAACACAAAAGAAGTGGATAAACTATGAAGTTTAGTTAATAATAATATATTAATGTTAGTTCATCAATTGTAGCAAGTGTGCCTCACTGTAACAGGAGAAAAGGCCGGCGGTGGGAATTGGGGGTATATGGGAACTCTCGGACACTTTCCACTCATTTTTCTGTAAACCTAAAACTGCTCAAGAAATAGTCTATTAATTAAAACAAAACAAAACAAACACGTAGCATTTGGCAGGTGCCCAGTAGGTCTTTGCCAGTGATGGAAGGAATCAACTGGTCAGCCTCAATTTATGGAGGTTTTCTCCATACCCACCACGGGGATGTAAAAAGCCCAGATGAGGTAACAAGGCATAGACCCACAGGAAGGGTTACAGAGCTAGCAGGGAGAAACACAAGGTCAGTGGTAAGTAAGTGTTCATTCTAAAGCTCCTGCCAACAGCCTGCAGGGAGGTGGTGCTGTTGGTCACCTGCAGACAGGTCCCTTGCCCACCTGAGGCTACAGGAATGCCTTGCGGTCAAGAAAGCAAGAGCACCTTCCAACTAGGGAGGGACAGGAGCGGTGGGTTCCCTCCATGTGACACGCAAGAGTGTGAGGCCCATGATTTCTCAGAGGTCCCCAGCAGGACAGAGCCCGGGGGCCCACAGCGGGAGCCTGCTCATCATACAGCGGTTTCCCTCCCTTCCCTGTGTCGCTTCCCCACTCCCTCACCAAGCCTCCCGGGGCTGCCTCTCAAATAAATACTTGCCCCAGCTCCTTGTCTTGGCACCCCCCGCCCCTACTTCTCGGGGACCCAAACGAAGACACTGTCCGCTGCAAAATGTGCTGCAGAGGAGGTATGCTGTAGGTGGCAACTGCTGTTATCATAAGTGATTTCATGACAGCAATAACAAGAGTCACTATGATGATTAAGTAAAGCCCCAGTGGGGAGGTCTCTAGCCCAAGTTCACTCGCAGTGGGGAGAGGGCAGAGGGGGGTCCTCATGTAGGTCCGTATGATACCCATGCCAGTGAGGCCCCACACACCCACACAGTTCCTTACTCTGGGGTAAAGTGCCTGCTGCAGATTTCCAGGGCTCCCAAGGTGCTGCCGTTGGAGGTCAGATGATAAGAACACGGGGGTAATCCCAGAGAGCTTCCTGGAAAAGGTGCCACTGGAACCCCAATGGAAGAGCATAGATTCTGGAGTCAAGCTCAGATTTGTGATTGGATTCTGTGGCCCTTTGGATACTGTGACATTGATGACTCTGGGTCTTGTAGTCTCATTAGAAAAAGGGAATAATCGGGCCCATCTCACAAGATTGTTAGGAAAATTAAGAGAACAGGTTTTAGTGTGAGACAGCTCTGGGTTGGGGTTCCAGTGCTGTCATAGGCAAAGTGAAGAAAACATTTTAAACCTCTCTAATCGTTCTTTAATCTGTAAGATGGAAATAGTAACAATATTTACCAAATAGAATAATATAGGAGTAAATAAGATAAAGCCTGTAAATTGCTTAGCATGGCACATGAAATATGGTAAGTGCTCACTCAATATTTGGTACTTTAAATCAAGAGATTAGTGGCAGTGGGGTATATTTGGTACAAACAATTTTGGATAACAATGTGGCAGATCAAATTTCAAATGCCCTTACCTCTGGCTCAGCAATTCCACTTTCAGGAGTTTATCCCAGGGATCTATCAAGATTTATGTGAGAGGATGCTGATTGAAGCATCACTTCTAACCACAAAACACTGGAAAGAACTCAAATGCCCATTGTCAGGGAACTGGTCCTATCGATTGTTGGCAGGACCCACAGAGAAATAGCATGCAGCTGCTGGAAGGCGAAATGCAAGTTTGTGTGCGTACAGAAAGATGGCCACAATATATTAAGTAAAAAAGCAAGTGGTAGAAGCGTTGTACACATTCTTCCATCTTTGTTTTAAGAAAAAGGTAAGGCATACACATGTGCTTAGAAATAGTCTAAAAAGATTTACAAGAAACTATTAACATTGATTACGGTGGTGGTTCTCAGCAGGGGTGATTTTGCCCCCAGGGACATCTGCCAAAACCTGGAGACATTTCTGGTTGTCTGGGAAGGTGGGGGGAAGGGGTGGCACCGGCATCTAGGGGACAAAGGCCAAGGATGGTGCCTGACATCCTACAGCGCACAGGAGAGCTCCCCCCCAGCAAGGAACCGTCTGGTCCCAAATGTCCATAGTGCCGAGGCTGAGAAAAGCCTGCTATGGAGAGAGAGAAGGGCTCTGGAACGTGAGGAAGGAGACTTATTTTTCATACTATCATACTTCTCTAAGGCTAGCCTGTATTACGTTAATGGAGTAACAACGACACCTGTCTGCTCTCAACTCGGAGATGGTGCCAGCAAGCAGTAGCTGTTCTTTCCCTGAGTTTCAGTTTCCACATCCGCAGAAGTGGGTGTGCTGACGCCCGAGCGGGGGCTGCTGGGCTCACTGGAGACATACCGTACGGTGTCAAGGGCCACCCACGTCTCAGTATGCTGTGGTCACTCTGCAGCGGCAGGTGGAAGCAGCCCCAGGGACGCGCCTGGTGTGTCTGAGGGCAGGGCTGGCCACCCGGAGGGCGGGAGATGGGCGTCAGCAGCTTACGCTCCGGGGCCACGGAACCCACAGCTGTCGCAGGCCAGGCGGGGCCGGGGGGGGGGGGCCTCCACCGGGGCTCCCTGGAAAAACAGCCCAGCGGGCCACCTGCCAACCCCTACTGCAGGAACAAAGATGACAGGCACGTTCAACACAGAACAGAGGCTTCCACACGGAGGGGTGCCCAGCTGGTGACCATGCATGTGCACCTGAGATCCTCCGGCTGCCAGTTCCAGCAGAGCAGGTCCAACAGTTGGGGAAAATGTCTTTTTTTCTAAATGGCTGACGATAAAAACCTAACTTAGGGAAAGTCACCACTGACTTCTAGGCATACATTTTACACCTATGTGTTCGTATTTAATGTTCACACCACCCAAGGACCTTGGAACTATCATTTTACAGGTGGAAAAAGAGGGTCAGAGAGAAGAGGTGATATTCTCACAATTTCAGGTCTGTTATTCGTAGACCTGGCCATCTGACTCGGAGTCACCGACCTGCTTGGGGGGCAGCGGCCCCATATCCCTTCTGTCACAGGGTAATCTCCAGCCACTTCTCAGATCAGGGACACTCCTGAAAAACACACCCTGAGTTTGAATAGCCACATCCTTGCTCGGAAAGAAGAGTCAGGAGTTCCACTGCTAAAGTCAATTTCATTTCCCATGGCACTGAACCTAACTTTGCTGTGTCCCTGTCAGACGGGGCGGCCAGAGAGAATACAGGACACCCGAGTAACTGTCCCAGGCAAAATGTGCCATCCTTATACTAACCAATTATATGTTGTTTATCTGAAATTCAAATTTAAGTGGGTGTCCCATATTTTTATTTGCTAAATTTGACAACCCTCCTGTCAGAGCAAGGAGGAGATTAACTGTTCCCTCCATCCTAAGGAGCTGATCTCATCCGACAGAGATTTGGCATTTGTGCCCTCCGTCTTGCTCCCTTACCAAGGGAGCTTGGAGACTGCTGAAGGTCAAGGTGGTCACTGCCCAGGACAGTTACCCAGGCTAGGTGTGAGGGACTTTTCGGGAAGCTGGTCGGCACAGGGACCATGGAGGAGAAGGGGTTGAGAGCAGAGAGTCATCTAGTATGTAGCCTTTTCAGACTGGCTTCCTTCACTTACGAGTATGAATTTAGGTCCCGCCATGTCTTTTCATGGCTTGATAGCTCATTTCTTTTTTAGGCTGAATCATATTCCATTGTCTGCATATGCTACAGTTTATGTATTCGTTCACCTACTGGAGGACATCTTGGTTGCTTCCAAGTTTTGACAATTATGAATAAAGCTGCAGTAAACATCTCTGTGTAGGTTTTTGGGTAGACATAAGTTTTCAGCTCCTCTGCATAAATATCAGGGAGCTCGATTGCTGGATCCTATGGTAAGAATATGTTCAGTTTTATAAAAAAACCACCAAACTGTTGACCAGAGTGGCTGTACCAGTTTGCATTCCCACCAGCACTGAATGGGAGTTCCTGCGGCTCTCTACAACCTTGTCAGCATTTGGTGGTGTCAGTGTTCTGGATTTTGGCCATTCTAATAGAAGTGTAGTGATAGCTCATTCTTGTTTGTTTCTTTAGAGGGGTAGAGGGGCAGAGAGAGAGAGAGAATCTTAAGCAGGTTCCACGCCCAGTGCAGAGCCCAACTCAGAACTCGATCTCACAACCCTGAGATCATGATCTGAGCCGAAATCAAGAGCCAGACACTTAACTGACTGAGCCACTCAGGAGCTCCTCATTTTTGTTTTAATTTGCATTTCCCTGATGACATATGATGTTGGTGTATCTTTTCAAATACTTATTTGCAATATGTATATTTTCTTCAGTCAGTGTCTGTTAAAGTCTTTGGCCCACTGTTTAATTGGGCTGTTTGTTTCCTTATTGTGAGTTTTAAGAGTTCTTTGTATATTTTGAGTAACAATCTTTTATCAGATGTGCCTTTTGCAAATATTTCTCCCTGTCTGTGACTGGTTTTCTCATTCTCTTGATACAGTCTTTTGTAGAGCGGAAGTTTTTAATTTTCATAAAGTCCAGCTTAGCAATTCTTTCTTTCATGGTCCTGTTTTGGGTGCTGTATCTGAAAAGGCATCACCATACCCAAGGTCATGAAGATTTTCTCCTCTGTTGTCTTCTACGAGTTTTATAGCTTTGAGTTTTATATTTCAGTCTGTGATTAATTTTGAGTTAATTTTTGTGAAAGGTATAAGGTCTATGTCTAAATTTTTTTTTTTTTTTGCATGTGGATGTCCAGTTTTTAGCACCGTTTTTTTGAAAACTATCTTTTCTCTACTGTATTGTTTTTGGTCTTTTGTCAAAGATTAGTTGACTTTATTTATGGGGGTCTATTTCTGGCCTCTCTATTCTGTTTCATTGATCTATTTGTCTGTTCTTTTGCCAACACAACACTGTCTTGATGACTGTAGCTCTTTTTAGCTTTCAAGTAAGTCTTGAGGTCAGGTAGTGTCAATCCTCTAACTTTTTTTCCCCTTCAATATTATGTTGGTAATTCTGGGTCTTTTGCCTCTTCATATAAACTTTAAAATCATTTTGTCAATACTCACAAGATAATTTTCTGGAATTTTGATTGGGGTTGCATTGACTCTATAGAACTAATATTCTGCCAATATCAAGTCTTCCTACCCATGGACATATATTTAGTTCTTTGATTTCATTCATCAAAGTTTTGTAGTTTTCCTCATAAATCTCACACATATTTTGTTAGATTTATACCCAAGTATTTTATCTCAAAGGGTGCCAATGTAAATGGTATTGTGTTTTTAACCTCAAATTTCATGTTTATTTTTAGTATGTAGGAAAGTAATTAACTTCTATTTATTTAAAGATTTTATTTATTTACTTGACAGAGAGAGAGAGGGAGAGAGAGAGCACAAGCAGGGGGAGCGGCAGGCAGAGGGAGAGGGAGAAGCGGGCTCCCCGCTGAGCAGGATGCCTGATGTGGGGCTCGATCCCAGGACCCCAAAATCATGACCTGAGCCAAAGGCAGACACTTAACTGACTGAGCCACCCAGGGGCCCCAGCAACTGACTTTTGTATATTAACCTTGTGTCCTGAAACCTTGCTCCAACTGCCTATGAATTCCAAGATGGATGCTCTTTCTTAAAGAGGCGTCCCCTATTGTATGCGCTCCAGGGTCCACTGAACCTGGTTTGGGCCCTGGCTGAAAAGAAAGCACAGTATCAGTTTGGGAGATCAGCTGCTGAGCATCAGCTACGTGCTCAGCCATGAGCACACTTAACCGTCACACCAACACCCTGGGCCCGGCCTCATTGTGAGCATTCCACAAATGAGTAAACTGAGCCTCGGTGTGGTGAAGTAACTCCCCCAACATCACATAGCTGAGAAGTCACAGTGAAAGGAGGCGAACCCAGGTTGAGTTTCCTTCTGGCAGTGAACACAGTGCTCAGGCCCTTGTTTGCCCCCAGGGCTTGTGGGAAGGACAGAGTGGGTTCCCTGAGGGTCCTTCTGGTCTAAGCACTGCAGGGAAGGGCTGTCCCCTCAGGGAGAGCTGGGGCCCTTACCAGGACCAGAGCAAGAGGGGATTCTAGCAGCACAAGTGAAAGATTCAGAATTATCTTCAACAACTAAAAATATCCTCACGCACAAATTTTGTGCCAGGCACCGTTGCTAAGAGACGTCATTGAACCCTCGAAGCCAGCTGGGAGGCCAGTTTGATAATGAGCTGCATTTTGAAGAGGACAGAACCAAGGCTCAAAGAAATGATGTGGGAGCCCAGGAGCACCCCGCGGGACTTAAAGCCAGGTCTTCTGAGAGCAGGGAGGAGGCTGGAGACTCAGGGGAGAGGCAGTACCAGGCTACTGCGTGGGTAGGTCGGGGACTGTTGTGTTAGCGTGCAAGGGTGGCTGTTAAGGAGTTACCATGGACATAGTGGCTTAAATCAACCCAAATGTATTATCCTACATTTCTGGAGGTCAGAAGTCCAAACTGGGTCTCACTGGGCTAAAATCGAGGTAAGTGGCCAGGTTGTGTTCCTTCTGGAGGCTTTAGAGAATATGTTCCCTCACCTTTTCTAGTTTCTAGAAGTCACCTCTATCCCTTGGCTCATGGCACCTTCCTCCATGTCCAAAGCCGGCAGCATAGCATCTACTGATCTCTCTCTGACTCACACTTTCTGCCTCCTTCTTCCACCTTTTAAGAACCCTCGTAGTTACCTGGGCTCACGTGGAGAATACAGGATTACCTCCCCACTTCAAGATCCCTAACTCCATCACATCTGTAAAGTCCCGTGTGTCATGTAAAGCAACATATTCACAAGTTCCACGAACTAGGACATGGACATCTTGGGAGAGGGCATTGTCCGGCTACCGCAACTTCCTTGGCCTGCTGGGGGGTTTGCCTCTGTTCTCGGAGTCCGAGGTGAAGTCACTGGACTGGAGTTGGGGGTAAGAGAGAGACCGGGCTGATGGGCAAAGAGAGGCCATGAAGACAGGTGTCCCTGGGGTGGGGCCACAGGATAGTCCTTCCTGAGACGTGTCTGGCCAAGAGTCTGAGGAGAGCACTCTGGGTGCTGCCATCCTCTGAGGAAGGGGTAGTTCCTGCCCACTGAGCTATGCCAGAGGCCACCATGTCTGGCCACAGCTAATCACAGGAGTGTCATCCAGGTCTGCATCATTGGGCGGGAGTAGCGAGGAGCTCAGACAGGATAGTTTGGGGTGGCCTGGGGGTTCATGTCTGGTCATGTTAGAATATCGTGACCTTTTGACCTAGAAGTTTCATTCATATGCATTTATGTTGCCAATAGGCTCACTCAGTTTTGAAATGATGTGTACAAACTAAATTATTGCAAGATTATTGATAAGTTGAAAACAACCTGTATGTTCATCAGCTGGGGACTCTCTCTGTGGGACAGCCATACAGTGGAACCCTATGCTGTCACGAAAAAGGTGAAGATACTCTCTACATACTGGCATGAAAAATCTCTGTCTGGGCGCCTGGGTGGCTCAGATGGTGAAGCGTCTGCCTTCGGCTCAGGTCATGATCCCGGGGTCCTGGGATCGAGTCCCGCATCAGGTTCCCTGCTCCGCGGGGAGCCTGCTTCTCCCTCTGCCTCTGCCTCTGTCTCTCTCTCTATATATATTATATATATTATATATATAATATATATAATAAATATATTATTTATAAATAAATAAAACATTTAAAAAAAAAGAAAAAAAAAGAAAAATCTCTGTCTGACAAAAGTAAGGTACTCGATACCGCATGCAACAATTAGTGGGAAAATGGGCAAAGGGAAAAATATACATATGTTACTTACATATGTACAAAACATTGCTGGAAGAATACACAAGAAACTGATAGCATTGGCTGCCTTAAGGGAGAAGTGGGAGCTTGACAGACAACATGGGAGAAAGCTTTTATGATTTACTCTTCTGCACTTTAAAGATTTTGAACCATATGAGTGTGCTACCTATTGATAAATAAAAAATTAAAACATGATTTTAAAAATCCCATGAAATCATATACTCACAGAAATACTCAAATGAGTTGTAAGGAACTTTAGCCATTTGACCTAAGCTAAGCCTGACTGATAATCTTGAGCATGAGCTTCTGTCCATGGCCCCCCTTCAAGATCCAGAGTGAGCCGTTTGACCAACCAGTCACTTCTTCGTCACCATTTCCTCTTTCTACATTCATGACAGTCAGACTATGTGACAGTTTCCTAGTGTGCTTTGCTAGTTTTCTTCCAGACCTTTGCATACAATGGTCCCTCTGTCTGGAGTACCCTTCCTCCCCCTTCTTGCATACAATATCCATGTTCCTCTTCTTCCTGAGCACACAGCTGGACTACATTTCCCAGCATCCCCTGTAGTTAGGTGTGGCCAAAAGACTGACTTCAGGCCAATGGAATGTGGGTGAGGTGATGTTGCTATATCCTGACTCAGCCTATTAAAGACCTCCCATGCACAGCCTTGCTCCTCTATGATCCAAAGAGGAGGTTCCAAAGACCTAGCAGAAGGTCCAGACAGAAGGACCTGGAGACTCTGAAAGACTGCATGAAGCGAGTCCCACCTACTTTGGGTAGACTGTGACATGAGCCCAAAACAAACTTGTATTAGTCTAAGTCACTAAGATCTGGGGTTGTTAACAGTAAATGGCCTACCTTGACAAAGATTCTGAATAACCCTGATTCATACCTCAGGCATTGGCTTAAATATCACTTTGTCTTTTAGGCTGAATTTCTGGTTGTCCTATATGCCTGGAGGTGGGACAGAAAGGTGGCTGGAAATAACCACAGGACGTGCCTGGGGCTTGGCCCGGGTTATGACCAGATAAGGGCAGATAGGCTCAGTCACACTGAATATTGCACTTGGCTATAATATCTTGGGGTCTGGCACCAAGTTCCTTGAAAAGTTTTAACTCGTAGTTGTAGCATGATGGATTTAGGGTTTTCTAAAGGAAGCCCATGAGTCCAGTGACAGTAGCTGAACCATTTTACCAGATTCCTTTCCTAAGAGAGAGGCAACATCCTTTCTGGTGTGATGCTAAAGGCCACAGCTATCCTGCAAAAAGTGGCTTTTTTGAGGTTTGTTTTATGTTGACTGCTAGAATTAATCAATCATTAATTACCTTGTTTGTCCCTCTAATTTTACTGAGTTCTTTCTCTGCAATAGACCCTAGGCTGGGCACCAAGAATAAAGAGAATCATACCCAGCTTCTGCCCTCAGGTAGCTTACAGTCTAAGTGGGTAATCAGGGACAATTATAATCCAGTGTGCTGAATGCTAGGATGCGGGGGCGGGGGGGGGGGGGTCTTTCTACATGGAGCTGTGGAGCCCAGAGGAGGGAAGCTTACCTGAGAGGTGTGGCCTACAACCTTCATGACTACTCAGGCCCAGTGAGTTTGGCCCACTCATTTACTCACCATTCGTTCATTCATTCACCTAACCCCTCCGCCCCCTGCTGTGCCTGGCCCTGTACTAAGACCTGAGGGTACAACCTTGAGCAGGAGAAACCCAGTGATGGCCTCACAGGGCTGAGGGTCTAAAAGGAGAGGGAGACAATAAACACAGAAGTGGATGAGACGGTTCGGTGGGGGACGAGTGCTGCGTAGAGGGTAAAATGAGTGGCTGAAGGGGGAGTTGAGGATGGCATCTTTAGATGGGGTGGCAGGGAAGGCCTCTGAGGAGATGAATTTACAATGGAGTCAGAGAGACAAGGAAGTGCAAAGCCTGAAAAGTTGGGAAGAATGGAGTTGTGCGGCAGGTGCCTAGGGGCCCAGGGAGACCGCCACACACGAGGCTCCTATGAGACTGGGGGCATGGTCAGGCCCAGGCCTACACGCCCACATTTGTAACGGAGGGTTCAGAGTTCACTCCAGCAGCCAGTGTCAGCTCCCCACCCAGGGGCCTCTTGGAAACATTCCAGCTCCCAGACAGCTGTGACTAAAGTCAAGGCCCTCCTCATTCTGGGTGGGGCCGGGCACATGTCACCGGTCCCTGCTCAACTGGTGGAGGAGCATGGCCCTCCGCAGAGAAAAGCAGCTATGACCTGGTCCCCACCCTCTGTCCTCCGCTGGGGGAATGGAGTCCTTAGCAGGGCCTCGGACACTGTTCAGATCATGTATTTCTTCCAGCCCCAGGGCTAGGAGGCCTTCGGAAGCCTGAGGTGCTAGAACAGAGGAAGGCGGAGAGCCGGGCACGGTGCTGCTCAGCAGGTCCCCGGGGCGGATGGCTTTCGAGTTCGGCCTCCATCCGTTCCTGGCTACTGCCCGTCCTCGGTAGTCTCTCTCCAGGCAGTGTATGGGCTTTTTTTCTATTCCTGAGCTCTTAGCCCAGCCTGGGCTTAAGTAAACCAAAACGTGGCTTAAAAGGTCAAGGTTTCCTCTGACCTTCCCGTATTTTTCTTTTGTTAATGTCTAATGTTCTCTTTTCTGTAATCATCCATCCATCATTTCTTTGTTCCATGCGGTCATTCATCCACTTGACTAAACAATTCCTAAGTACCCGCTCTGTGATTACCAGCAAGAACAAATCGAGAGCCTGTATTCGGCGTGCTCACGGCCTAGCCAAGGGGTCAGGGCATAGCTGGGGTGGGGGAGGGGGCAGGGGTGGGGAGGTGGTTATGACAGTTACCATGCAATGTGATGGGATTGTATCAAAAGCATAACAAATTACTGTGGGAGTACAATGGAGAAAGTGACTAACTGCTTGGAATCAGGGGCGGCTTCACAGAGGAGGTAACATTTGAGTTGGGCCTTGGAAAATCAGTAGGAGTTTGCTAAGCAAGTCATGTAGGAGCTTAGTCTTGTGGATATAGGAACAGCCATGTGCAAAGTCTATTTCAGGAGGAAACAAGAGGAAACCAAGCTCAAAAATACGATAACAGCTACGATTTATTGTTCAGAGTGATGCACGTCCACATATTTATATCCATTACAATGAACTGCAGAAGTATTGTTTTCCCCATTTTATGGATGGAGAATTTGAGACTTGGAAGAGTGAAGTCACTTGCCAAAGGTCACACAACTGGTTAGAGGCAGAGTCGGTGTGGAGACCTGGTCTGCCTGACTCTTGTACCCCGCACTCCTCTGGCTGAGGTTGAGATGTCAGGATAAAAACAGTCATGCCAAGGAACCCCCAGGAACCCTCATGTGTTCCAGCATCTGCCAGGAGGGTGCCTGGCAGCTTGATGGAGGACCTTGTAGAGTTTCCTTCTACTACCCTTTTCCTTGCCCTCCCTGTCAGGACGGATGGCTTGGGTCCCGGCATGACAGGAGCCTCCTCCACGATCCCCTCTTCATCCACCCATGTCACACAGGACTCGTGTCAGCTGCCCTCGAGTTCAGAAGGGCCGCAGGAAGAGTGCCATGGCCTCATTTCCAAGGATGTCCCCAAGGACACAGATGAGGTCTCGCCAACAAGCAAAGGAGCCCCACCGAGGCAAGGAAGCCAGGGGTGCTGAGAGGCCCGTTCTCCAAAGCCAGGCAGCAGCCTAATTACAGGCCAACTCCATAATGAGAAGTGTGCCAGCCGGGACAAGGAGAGGCCCTGGGGTAGAGAGGAGCCTGCAGAAGGGCTCTGGCGGGGCCACCAGCTCAGCGTCTAGCTGGCTCCGGACCACACGTGTTGGCCTAGAGTGGGGGAAGGGAAGATGGTAAAGAGAACTGTGCCGAATCCTGGCCATGGGCCAGGTGCTAAGCGGGGACTTTTACCTCTGCTCTCTCATATCATCCTCCCAGCTGCCTAGAGAAACAGGTATAATTCACTCTGTTTTACAGAGGAGAAAATGAAAGCTTCCAGAAGTGAATCAGACCGCTCGAAGTTCAGACACCTAAGAATGGTAGAATGGGGATGCAAACTTAGGTCAGGGTGAATCCAAAAGCCTGTTTCCTTCCCAGGGGAAAATGAAGGAAGGGGTGGGACTGTTCTGGAACTAGGAGAGACTGAGAGGAACAGGAGGGAGACTGTGTAGAATGGAGACGAGGCCTGGCCTCGGGCTGGCTAGGGAACAGGCACGTCCCCGACCGATGTACCAGGACAGGGGCCCGAGGCATCATTTCAAATGTGAAAGCACAGGGTGACAGCAGAAAGCTGACAAATTTGGAACTCTTATATTTTGCCTCTTTGTTTTCTGCCTTGCTTTTCTTTGGCATAAATCCCTAGGAAAGCAAACCAGCCCCTGAACCCAGGCTGTCTGAGGCCACCTCCCTCCAGCAGTCCCCAGAAAATCTCTCCCAAGTGACTCTCCTCCTTGGAAGGTCCAGGTGGCTCCTTAGCAAGAGAGCCGTGTCATTTCCCTGGAAATTTCGGGCCTGTGAAGGAGGAATTTCAGTAGTCAGGACTTGGCTGCCTCTGTATGGGCTAGAAGCTATGACTAACTCTGTGAGCAGGTGCTGGACCCCCGTGGCCCACTGAAGTGGCCACTGCGGCCCGCCCAGCATTCTCAGCCCCTCTCGGCAGCATCACCTGCTCCTGAGTCAACCCGGGGCCCTTGGCAGCCGCTGCTCGCCTGTGCTCACATCGTGGGCCCCGCAGGCCTGCAGCCCAGCAGGACAATTCACAGCATGTTCTGGGCCTGTCCGAAGGCTCATGAGGGACCTTTCTGCTTGAGAAGTGCCCCCTCATGGCCAGCCGTGTCTGAGATGCTCTTCTGCATAAATCTGTGACCCGGTAGGATGGGCAAAGTTTGGAGCCAATAGACTGAGTTTCAAATACCTGGCTTGGCAACTTAGCTGTATGGCCTTGGGCATGTGACCTCCAGGGAGCTTCCGTTTCCTCGCCTGTAAATTGGGGGTGAAAATCGCCACCCCCACATTTGTTTGTAATAGAGTCACAATGCCGTGTAAATGCCGGGGGCCCTGGAAGATGATGTCCTGATTGAGGTCCCGGCCCTGCCAGCAGTGACATCCTGGGTGCCTTCCTTGGCCTCGCTGAGCCTGTCTCCTCTAAAACAGGACTGATGATAATATCTGCCCCATGAGGTTGTGGTGAACGTCAGGTGAGGTGAGCCAGATGCCCCCGAAAGCGCTCCATTGGCCATTAGCAGCTCTTCACGGAGCATGCTCTCAGGGACCGCCCAGACGCAGAGACCCTGAAGGTGCCCAAGTTACCGACCTTTCACTCTTTTAGGAACACCGCTCAGTCAGTCACAGGTCATTCTCTCTCATCATCCAGGAATCAGGAAATATGTCATCATGCTAGCTACAGAAGGGCTCTCTTCCCCAAACGGGATGTCGCCTGTGATCGCAGCCTGGTAGACAGGCCGATGCGGTGGGGCCCAGGAGCTGAACTCGCTGACGACTCCATCCCCATCGTAGAGCAGGTCTGCCCCCCAGGCTGGGGGTGACTGGCAAAGCAATGGCCCCCGGCCCCCAGAAAAACAGGAGGTGGCGGTGAGGGTCCGGGCGAAGGTTGGTGTTAGAAGAGGCTGGAAGGGCCTCATGTGTCTTGTAGTCCAAGGCTCCAATCACATCCCATCAGGCCCGTGGCCGAGGGGCCTAGCTTCGGACACCGAGCAGCTGATGACAACCAGGCGGCATCAACATCCAAATCTCCCCTGAATTTTCTAGAACAGCAGCAGAGCTGCTGAAAACGTGTTTGGGAAGTGAGAGCCACGAACAGAGACGTGCCCCTGGGAACTGCAGGGAGCTGAGAAGGAGGGGCAGTTATGGTTCCTACCTTTTGGGTTAACCAAGAAGGCAGCAAAAAGTCTAGAGATCGACCCAAATTCAGGCTGAGGGAAAGCAGCGTTCCCGAGTTACCTGTGTTGGGATATGAAGAGCAGGGATGACTATCCTGCTGAAATCACACGCACTTGTTATCTGTTGTTGCTCTGGGTCAGATGCTGGAAATGAGAAGCTAAGGAGAGGAGACGAAAGATGGGACCTAGTTCTCAGTGGGATGGAAGCACCCGGAAACCAGATTAGAGAGGACTTCATGGAAGGGAGGTCTTCAGGAGATTTTCAAGATCCCCAGAAGGTTCGTCAGCACTAGGTACCTGGCATTAGGAAGACGGCTCCATGTCAATCATCTTATCCACCTCATCAAGGGCCTGCTCTCTCCTTGCCATTTCATACTCAGCCGTGTGATTATTTGTAATGTTTCTGGTAGCCACATTAATAAACATAAGAAGAAACAGGGAAATCAATTTTAATCATATATTCTATTGAATCCAATACCACTAGGCATAAAATATTATCATTCCAACATGTAAGCAATATACAAATTGATTATAATGAAGCATTTTATATTCTTTTTTCTTACTAGATTCTGGAAATCCAGTATGTCTTTTATCCTTACAGCACATCTCAGTTTGGATGAGCACATTCCAAGCCCTTCTTGGTAGGCACATGGTTAACACGCTGGACATCTCAGTTCTAATCTTGGAAGTGGAGGCTTGGCTATGTGATACACTTTGCCTCAGGTCACCCAGCTCACACACTGCAGCGCTTGGAATCCAACCCAAGAATATGATCATGGGAAGTGGTCTGAATAGTGGGGATGGTCTTCATTGGGAGGTCTGCTCCAGCAGGGTTTCCTGATGTCTCTGACATTTTTATCAGGAGACTATCCTGTGCATTGTAGGATGCTTACAACACCCCTGGTCTCTGCCCACTAGATGCCATTAAGATCCCATGAATGTGACAATCAAAAACCTCTCCAGACATTGCCAAGATGTCCCCTGGGGGGGCGAACTCATCCCTGTTTGAGAACTGATGTGCTAGAGTAAGACAGAGACATGTGGGTAAAGGTGTACTACTGGCTTATGTAACCAAAATATGGGTAAGGCTGCATCTCAGGGAGAAGCAGAATCAGCTACTGAAATATCACCAGAACATTCTGTCCTCATCTCTCATTGTTGCTTCTCTAGCCACATCAACTCTACAGGACAGGAGCCAGGGCAGCTATCAGGACCCAAGCTCACATGTCTCAGCTTTACCACACAGAAGGACTCTCTGCCCCTTACTTTAAGTATTCATTTCTAAACTCCCAGGGCAGGTCTGGGTCACATGGTCCCTCCTGGTCTGGAGGATGGCAGGATTCCTAGATTAGGTGGTAGGAGCAGGGGAGCAGTGGGTCAAGTGCTAGGAAGATAGAAATGGTTGTCTCCTTCAGGACAGCACGATGTCCAGGAGCCAGGATTGAGAGGGGATTGTGCAGGGAGCAACACCAGGATCACTTTCCTCCTCAGAAAACACAAGCTGAGCGGGTGACGTGGAGCGGGCAAAGAGCCTGAAGCCCAGGATGAGAGTGGTAACAGAATCTGGATCTTCACTAAACTTTGAGCTGTGGGATGTCAGGAATCTTTTTTTTTTTCCTTTGATATTCTTCTTAGCCTAGAGCAGAGCACTGGGCAGATAATAGATGCCATGGTTAATTTTATGTATCAACTTGGAGGGTATTTGGATGAGAATAACATTTAAGTCAGTGAACTCTGGGTAAAGCAGACTGCCCTTTATAATGAGGGTGAGCCTCATCAAATCAGTTGAAGACTGCCCTCCAACCAAGAGGGAATTCACCAGAAGACTGCCTTTGGAATTCATCTGCACCACTGGTTTTCCTGGGTCTTTAGTCTACCAGCCCTCACTGCAGAGTTTGGACTTGTCAGCCAATTCCTTATAATAAATTTCTCTTCCTCTTCCTCCCTCCCTCCCTCCTTCCCTTCTCTCTCTCTCTCTCTCTCTCTCTCTACACACACACACACACACACACACACACACACACACACACACACACACACATACATACGTAAACATCCCATTAGTTTTATTTCTCTGGAGAACCCTAGTACAATAGGTTTTCATTTTCATTAGCTGCTTCTTGAATAAATAGGAGAAAAATGAATTTGTTTTCTGCAAGAATCAGGAATAAAGGTAGTGTTTAAAGAAAGAATGTGGCAAAGTCAAGGTGGCACCTGAGGAGGGTCTTTCTTGTCATCAGGTATCTGAGACACTGGAATATTGAACAGAGGAGGAGGAGGCTTTTTTTTTAAAGATTTTATTTATTTATTTATTTATTTATTTATTTGAGAGAGAGAGAGAGAGAGAGAGAGCACATGAGAGGGGGGAGGGTCCGAGGGAGAAGCAGACTCCCTACTGAGCAGGGAGACCAATGCGGGACTCGATCCCGGGACTCCAGGATCATGACCTGAGCTGAAGGCAGCTGCTTAACCAACTGAGCCACCCAGGTGCCCCGGAAGTGGCTTTAAATAAGACCTAAGCTGGGTATGGGGTGGGCCAGGCTAGGTCCCAGCTGGGCTGGCGGCAGGGGAGGGAGAAGGGCCAACTCTTACAGTGATAATAGATAGGACCAACTGCACTTGGCTGCAGATGGTGGGGAGCTCAGGAGATGGAAGTCAAGCTGGTCAGCTAAACTGCGAGGCTGGGGCCCTGGGGAACATGAATGGGCGTGGCTATGGATGGTGACACGAGCGACAAGAAGGTTCTGGTGCACAATGATGAGTTCTTAATGGGACCCTGCTCGATTGTACTTAGTTGTGTGGCATCTGGGGGAAATGGGCCAGACACACTGAGGAACATGGAACCTGAAATAAGAGGGGTCACATCGGGAGCTCTGAGAGTAGACAAGCTCCTCGATGAGAAGAGCAGATCCTGCAACGGATCCTTGGGGACCAGGCCTGGGGCGTGAGAGACAAGAAGCCAACAAGGGAAAGAAAAGAGGCTTGGCTAGCAACACCATGCCAAGTCCAGCCAAGGAGCAAAGGCTCATCCCTGAAAAGCCCTTCTTCTAGGGGACACGGGTGCAGTGAGATGAGCCTGCGCTCCCTCACGCCCCACTGTGTGACCTTGGGCAAGACTTCACAGAGTTACTGTAAAGATCAGATGGGATTATAATGGCTTAGTACGGGGCACTTAATAGGTGTTTAATAAACCTCCTGGTCTGCCTGTTGGCAGGGGCCTCATCTTTGAGCACACATGCCATTCTGCCCCATGCACAGAGAAGAGCATACTGGCTTTTCGCTACTCTAACAGCGACCGGGCTGGGCACTCCCTGCTTTTCTAAGTGCTTTCCACATAGTCACTCACCCCTCAAACAACCCTCCGGGGGGCACTTGTAGTACTATCCCATTTTCGCAGATGGGGAAACTGAGGCTCAGAGACCTACCCAAAGGCACACGGCTCTGCAGTGCTGGAGCTGCTCAGCTCTGCTCAGCCACCCTAGGATGTTGTGCCCCCAGACCCTGAGCTCCTCGAGGGCAGGGAGGGCCTCACGGAGAATCTGGCACCGTGCCTGACACGGTAGGAGTGACAGACGCTCTGCAGAGCATTCAAAGGGTGCACCGGGATAGAGCAGTTTGATGGGCCCTCCTCAGGGCCCTCCATGCAGCTTCTTCTCAGAGTGCGTGGGTGCCATGCCCAGAACAACAACGGTCAGACCGATGTGACGTACAGGAGGAAGGCAATACCACGGGCGACCGATGGCCAGATCTGCCTCGAGCCAGAGGCTGGGCTCTGGATTTTGAACCCATCACTTACTAACTGAGGGGACTCCGGGCAAGTTATATAGCACCCTGGGCTCAGTTACCTCAAATACAAGGCAGATCATGAAAATACAAACCGCACAAGGTTGGATCATATAGGTAAAGCCTACCACATGGCCAGTGCTGAAGACACGTCCCTCATTTTCAGATGAAACGCTGGGGCCAGGAAATGAAAGACAGCAGCCGCCACTTGTCAGGCATCTGAGATGTTCCAGGCCCTGCCTCTGCATTATAGTCACTGACCACGCCACCTGCCTGGGAGGCGGGAGTTACTCTCCCTCGTGACTGACAGATGAGGGAGTTAGGACAGAGAGGGCCGGGGAGAGCCCCAGTTCCCACAGCTGAATGACAAAGCCAACACATACTTTGTTTTCTGACTCAAAACGCCACACCCTCTCCTGCCCTCAATATCTCATGGAATGCTGATGGGGAACACAGACCTGTTTGCCAGGTGGTAGCACAAACAAGGGCAGAGGGGGAGGGGGAGGAGAGGGGGCTGGAGGAGAAGGGCCAGGGAGTGGAGACTGTCACTGGCTGGACCCCGGAGACAGGAGTTTTGGAGACACTCTCACTCTGTGCCATCATTATCCCCATTCCCAGATGAGGAATGTGAGGTTCAGCTAAGTCAAGGGCCCTGCCCAAGGTCACGCACCCAGTAGGCACCGAGCCAGATGAGAATCGGTTCTGACTCTAACTCGCTGAATGTGAAGCCCTCCTGCCTGCCTCTCTGCCCGGGGCGCACTGGAGGAGGAGGACTGGCAGGTGAGTGGGAGAGGGTGAGGGGAGCGGGGTCCCACAGGTGTCCCAAGAAAGGCTTGGGGGTCTGGAGTATTCAGGGGACCATGAGACTGCTAAGTGGACCCCACACGGATCATGAGAAGGGTTAGCTCCCTCCCAAGAGAGAAGGGGCGCTGGGGACCGAGCCAGGACTCACTAAGCACGCGGGTCTGTAGTGAGCATTACTCTGCACGCTTCCATTCCGGTCCAATCACACCGTCTGCTTTCTGTCTGCCTCCCCACGGGGATGCCTGTTCCTAGAAGGAAGGCACTGGGTCTCTAAGTGGGTACCCCTGGCGATTCCATCAGCTGGTACACAGTATTTGAAGTCCTATCACACCCTCTGCTCCACACCCGCCCCCCATTGCTTGCTAGCCTCATACCCTTTGTTTTTCCTCAAAGAACATGTCTCTACCTGACATCAGATATTTACATATCTATTGATTGTCTATCTCCGTCACATATGCCAGACTGTGATGATGAGAGACAGTCTGTTATGTACATGACTGCGAGCACCTGGTAGGATTCCCGGCACATGGGAGGCCATTCCTAAATAACTGCCAAATAACTGAACGAATAGTAGGTGCTCAATATGGTTTTTAAAAATCAGTGACTGGGCAGGTGCACGTGTTAATGCATCGAATCCTCACACGCGTTTCTGAGGGAAGAACGACAGATCAGGCAAGAGAGGAGAAGTGACCTGCCCAGGGTCACACCCAGTTCTGTCTGACTTCAGAGCCTGTGCCTGTTCTGCTTCTCCCTGCTGCCCCGAACCCAATGGGGAAATCAGGAAACAAGGTACCTGCCTCCCCCAGGAGAAGTGGCCTCATTTTCTGGTTAGCTCACAAGATTTGTGGTCTAGCCATCAGAGGATAAGGACCAACCAGGCTGACCTGCAGAAAACGCCCTGCTGCACCTGTTTTGTGAGCACCTATAAGCAGCAGATGAGGTAATTGGCCTCATCTGGAGGCCTCATAACAGCTCCGTTGCTGTCATTTCCTGATTTTTACAGGGGCTCAGAGAGATGAGGTAACTTGCCCTTGGCCACAGAACCAGCTCTTGGGAGAGGTGGGCAGAGATTTGATCCCAGCTCTGCTTGACTCCAAAGCCTGTGTTTTCCCAAGCTGTTTTTCTTTATGTTTTAAGCAGGCATTGGCAGGCCCTGGAGCCAAACTGCAAAGCCATCCCAGATAGGCATCTGGGGTCTTATCCTATTCTCATAGGATTTCAGATCCTTGGTAGCAAATTTCAACTTCAGTGTGAGTTTAGTAGTTTTAACAGGAGCCTCTGGAGACTGAAACACCTCTTGGGGTCCAGTGAATATAAACCTCTGAAGGAAATCCAAGCATTTGGGCTGAAGATTGGGTGTAACTGAAAACTATCATCCTACCTACCCAGTGCCGGGCCCATTTCCTGGGAACTACTCTGTCCCCACTCCAGCCACGGTCCTCTAGCTAGAGAGGCCATATCTCATGGAACCCCACTCCCCAATCCCTGTTGATTGGCCCAAACTGAGCCAGTCACTGTACATGCCTACTTCAAGTCCTAGTTGTGATCGGTCCAATCCAGAGCAATCAGAGACCTTCTCTAGGAGTTTCTGAATGGGAACTGAGGAAGGAGGTCATTAGTCCCTCTCTGGTGACACGATGTGCAAGCTGTTCAACACAAGAATCAAGAGGTAACACATTCACAGAGAGATATTGGGGGCCTGGAGTATTCAGGGGACCATGAGGCTGCTAAGTGGACCCCACACGGATCATGAGAAGGGTTAGCTCCCTCCCAAGAGAGAAGGGGCGCTGGGGACCGAGCCAGGACTACCTGCTGTGTGTTCCTGAGGACATGTGAGGCTGAGATGGGGGCCTCCTCCATGGATGCCCTCGTTCAGTGCCACAGCCTGCCTCTCCCGGGGAGTTCTCCATGGAGATGTTGCCCACACATGGGCCACACTCACTTTGGTCCCACAACCTCTCATAGGTTTTACTCTCCAGCCCTTCCCTAGACTGAATTTCACCCAGCTGGGCCTGGAATAGCAAAGCCCAGAATTCGTGGCTGAGCCCAGAGCCCTTCTGTTTTCATCTGAAATCCAGTCCCGGAGGAGCCCCTCCCACCTAGGTCTGCTCCCTGGTCTTCAGAAGGCCGGGTACCGTGTGCGCCGGGGCACACAGCCACGCTATATGCACACGCAGATTCATGCCTGTTCTCCCTGGTGCAGCCCCATTTATAGCCACAAATCCAGTCAGCACAGAGCATATCTGTGTCCTTGAATGCAGACCTCACGCTTCCACTCATACGCACACACACGCTCCCACATCGGGCACAGGCCCGCGCTGTCATGCGAACACTCACACTCACACGTGCCTCTGCTGTGCGACGGCTGACTTTGCCTGGGAAGGACTTGTACCCCGGAAGGTGCAAAGTTGAGAGAGTGGGAGGAAGTCAGTAATGCCTGGTGGGCTAGGGGAGGGGAGGAACACGTGACAGAAACAGAAATGTGCTTTATACCCACAGTGATGCAAAGAGGAGGTGGATCTGCTTCTTCAGTGACACTAAGAGCTCCCTTGGCTGAACACCCTCCGCGCCAGCCCTGTGCTAAGCGGGCTTTACTCAAAAGACCTTCTCCAGAAGGCCCTCTCCAGCCTGACCTTGCAAACCCCACCCTCTCTACACACACACACACGCGCGCGTGCACACACACACACACACACACACTCGTGCATACATGCATGCATGCAGATACGTGTGCACACGTGCTCCCTAGCCTGTGTGAACATCTCCACGCACCTGTGTATGTGAAAGTCATTTTACATTTCAAAACGGTGTGTGTGTCTTATTTTTATAATTTTAACTCTTTATCCCTGGATGTAGAAAGTGAACTTGTTGGCTTCTCTAAGTATGCTTTCTGCACCTCTCGTTTCATCGTGTATTTATACGGTCTGGCCCATGCTGTAAATGGATGTATCACACAGAGAAAAAGAATGACTGAATACTCAAGATTTTAATTTTAAAAAAACATCTTATCCATTGTTTATTCCTATAGTCTAGAATATATGCCTCCTGCAGGCAGAGCTTTCTTTTCCTGCTCTGTTGACTGCTGAATTTCCAATTCTACGGTGCCTGGCACATCGTAGGCAATCAATAAAAATGTGGTCTTTGGAATACCTCACTTCATACTTCAGACCACACCATAAGGTAGGTACCACTTGGACTCTCATCTTACAAACCAGACAGCGGGGGCTTAGGGGGTAAGTGGCTGACTCGGGCACGCAGCCATGAGCCACGAGCCAGGTTCTGGCTCGGGCTGTTTGGTTCTAGACCTTGGGCCATCAGTGCCATGCTCCACAAGATTGTCTGAGGGAGGGCAAGTTCCCTGCCCTTCTTGGGAGTGAGCTTGCTCGTCTGCAAAATGAAGGTAAAGGGAATATTCTCTCATGTTTCCTTCAGCTCAGGAATTGTGTGATTTCACAGCTGACACTTGGCAGGTGTGAAAACTCGATGCTTATCAAAGCATTTCCAAAGAGCTTACCTGTTGGATTCACATTACCCAGACAGGAGCCTAGAGGCTCAGGGAAGTGAATCCGCAGACTGTTAGTGGTGGGGCCAGCCGTGAGCGTCAGAGTGTCCCCAGGGTCGCGGGTTGCCAGAGTGGCACAGACGCCCGCCTCCTGCCTCCATCAGCAGGCTCCATTTGCTGCCCTAGTGAAGTAAGAACCCTTGCGGCCTGTGGCACCTCTCTCCTTTCTGTCCTTCAACTACTATCGAGGAACCCCTACTAGGTGCCAGGCACTGCACCAGGCACCAAGGGTGTAGGCCGTCTCCACCCCTACAAGCTTGCTTTCCAGAAGACAGGCAGAAAAACCACAGCCTCGGTGTGGTCCGTGGGCTGAGGCGGCCCTTAGGAACACATGGATGGGGCCCCTCGGGGTCCAGGAAGACCTCCCCAAAGAGGAATCAGTACCTTTCCTGAGCCCAGTGGATCTATAGGGAGGAACGGAGTGTGGAAGGTCACTGTGGTGCTGAGGCCCCGAGGTCAGTAAGCCAGACCAGCGGGAGAAGCTCACTATGCCCACCGATCGCCTCCCAGGCCACCGACCTGTCCGGAGGGACTTCCTTCCAACTCCTTCACCCAAAGGCTGGCTGCTGCCAGGCTCAAAGGTCCCTCCCAGATTTCCTCTGCCTGGCCCGCCTCCCTCCATCTCCAGGGAAGCAGGATTCATCCTAGGCCTGATTTATTAGCCTCATCCTGGAATCATCCCAGATGCTGTCGCTGGTCTCATTTACTGACCTGCCTGAGGGCCGGAGAAGGAAATTCATTAGGCCAGGCAGAGCTGGCGGCCGGGCCCATCTGTCTGGGCATCTGTCCCCCTCCCCACCCCACTCTCTCCTCCCCTTCTAGCCTCTCCACCTGCAAGGGGAATTTTGTGCCTGCAACCCTGCGCAGGATCACCAAGGCAATGACACCACTGAGCCGCCGGGTCCCCAGGGGAGGATCCAGACCAAGAAGGGGGAGGCACCGAGCTCCCACAGAAGCTCCCTTGCAGTCAGCAGCCCGCACTGCATCCCCAGGCTGCCCTGACCCAGGAAACAAAGCATTTTCCATCGCGGATGTGGAAACCTCTCTCCCAGTAACTGACGGCAGGTACACCAGACCTGCCCGTTTGTATGCAAACAGTGTCTCCCTGAGCAAGCTGTATGGAAATGAGAACCTCCACACAGCCGGCTACCTTTAAAGCAGAAGACCAGAGGGCACGGCAGAAGCATTCTCATCCCAACGTGGGGCAAGCAAGGTGATGTTGGGGAGTGTAGGAATCAAAGCTTATTATTTTAGTATGTACTAAATACATTTTTAATTCAAATTTGTAATCAGCAAAGCTAACCCTTGCTTACGTTAGTTATAATTGCTTTGACTAAAGCTTAAATAGGTATTTACATTTTTAAAAGAGGTCAAATTTTTTTAATGCTAAGTAAGTTAACAGTTGTAGAAGATGTACAGATACGCGGCAAAAATACCAGAGTTCAGCACACATTGTTTTAAAAGAACAGGGCAGTGAATGCATTGCCAAGGTTACATTCTTCTTGAGGTGGAGCAAACCTTGATTAAGCCAGCCTATTTCATGGAGGGAAACTGCAACCCCAGGTAACTTGCTAAGCTGGCACCTGCTCTCCTCAGCAAAGCACTTGAACCAGAAATTGCATGTGTGCAGTGACCCTAGAGTTTAAGCAAACACGGCCTCAGGCCTCGGTAAATGTTTAGCCTCAGTGACGGACTGGCAGGGGGGGGCAAGGCCCGAGGACCTCTGTCCCTGACAGCTAGCACCATGGGAGCCAGCTGGGGCAAGGGGGGAGGAGAGGGAAAGCCTGGGTCGCTTCTCCTCCCCCTGGTGACCTCCTCTAATCTAAGGAGAGGTTAAGGTGCTGAGACTCTTGGAAGCTGTAAGGAACAAATGAGGGGCAGCGTTTGCAGCTTCTTCTGTGTTGGTAATATCCTAGAATCTCACACACACACACACACACACAATCACTGAGCACAGTCATCTCCATTTGTATGCACAGACACGTGGCCTACACACTCACAAGTATACATTTACACCAGACACACTGACTCCAACACAGAGCTGTAGATATAGACATACGCACCCCATGAAAAATGTACACATAAAAACAGCAACACACCTTCATGTCACTTCATACACACATAGACACAATAACCATGCTCACAGTCACCTGCATATATGTGCACACGTGTTCATGCAGCGTTCACACACAGCTAAACATGGAGGCAGACATGTCAGCCTGGGTATCCAGACACAGGCAAAAACAGAGAGAAAGAAAGACACCACATACACAAAGAGACAAATGCACAAAGACACACAGCCACTTCCATACTTACATGCATATCCATAGATCCATTCTGACACACACAGATAAGTACACACACAGGTGATCTCAAACACACACACACACACACACACACACACACACGCACGCACACAGAATGCAAATATATATTCCCAGCTGTAGTACAGAACAGCCCACCTTTGGCTTGGAAATGTCACATCAGACTAACAGGATCCATCTCTCACGTGTCCCTTCTGCTGCCAGCATCCCAGCTCATCCCAGCTCAGAAGCTGAGCCTGAGCCAGGTGTCTGGGTGCAGAGAGGAAGATACCCTTGCCCCCTTGTCACTCCCCTTCTCCGGCCCCACCGAGGAGCTCAGGGGCTGGAGGCATCAGAAGGAGACCTCCCCTCTGCTATCCCAGAGGTTCTTGGGAGGTGCCACTATCATACCAGGCCCTCCCCCCCACCCCACACAAGTCTTTGGCACATGGTTTGTATTAGACACCCCATCTGCTGCTATAGCACGAAGTCAGTTGACCCACTGGCACTCAGTCACAGGGACAGCAGAGAGAAGAGGGAACCAGAGACCATTTGGGGTAGTGGAGTCAAGCAGACCAGAGTTCAAGTGCTCCCTCTAGTGCTCCACAGCTGTGGATCTTGAGCAGGTCACTTCACCCCCCTAAGCCTCAGTGTCCTCATCTATAAAGTGGGTGTGATGATAATAATACCTAGCTCAAAGAACAGCGCCGAGGACTAAATTAGATAATGCACATAGAACCCCTAGCCTAGCTCTCATCACATAGTAAGTATGCAATAAACCAGGATTTCTCAGCCTTGATGCTATGGACATCTGGGGCCAGATAATTCTTTGCTGTGTGTGTATGGGTGGGGGCTGTCCTGTGCAGTGTAGGATATTTAGCAGCATCCCTGGCCTCTACCCACTAGATGCCAACAGCACCCCCATCCAAGTTGTGACAACAAAAAAATGTCTCCAGATATTGCCCAAAGTCCCCTGGGGGGCAAAATCTCCCCATGTTGAGAATCACTGCTTTAAATCTTATTTGAGAGGAGAGAGAGCGAGAGAGCAGGGAGGAGGGGAAGGAGGGGGGAGGGTCAGAGGGAGAAGCAGACTTCCCGCTGAGCGGGGAGCCCGATGCAGGACTCGATCCCAGGACTCTGGGATCATGACCTGAGCTGAAGGCAGATGCTTAACCGACTGAGCCACCCAGGCTCCCCGAGAATCACAGCTTTAAATGTTGACTCTTATTTTTGTTGTTGATGTTACTATGACCATTACCATCATCATTAGTACCACATTAGCTATAAAGCAATCAGAACAGAAAGGGGACCCGGAGGGGAATGAGAAGATGCTCTTGCTCCAATAGTCACTTCCCTCCTCTCTCCACTTTCCGCGGCCCTTTCTCCGCTTTCATTCCTGAAGCCGCCTCATCAGCCCAGACCTGGCCTCGCTGAGCAGACAGAGGAAGGTGGTGCTGTACATGCAGGGGAGTGCGGAGTGGGGTTCCAGTTGCTTCCCGAGAATAAGGAGACTGCCCAGGAGCAACTACATGCCCGGGAACCGGGCCTCCTGGGAAGAAGTGCAGGATGCACCTAACTTCTGGGTGAACTTGGGTGGGGTCGGGGTGTGAGCGGCCAGGACCAGGGAAGTCAGAAGCAAAGGAAGCCACATGGGAAAGCAAAGGGGCACGACAAGTGACTTCTTGAAAAATAGCCTCATTGTATCTAAAAACACAAAATATTCATATCTGTTGAGCAACTAATTAACACAGTTCAAAGTAAGGTGGCACAGACTTTGTAATTAAAAACAAAGGGGAAAGTAGCTGATATTTGGTTGTATGTATAACCCACTTAAAAAGAAGCCAAAATTTATGAACATCTCGGAGTTATTCTGTTGTTAAAGTAGAGAATGCAAAGAAAATTGTCAGCAGACTAAATTAATCCCTCTCACCTCCTTTTCCATGGGAAACCTACAGGTTTCAAGCAAAAGAGTGCCCCACAGATGTATTGTTTAAGCCTTTGCCATACACCACACGATTATACCCATTTCAGAGATGGGCAGAATGGGACTCCAAGAGGTGCAGCCACTCGCCCAAGGTTACAGGGACTCAAATCCAGGTCTGTATGACTCCAAAGCCAGAAAGAATTCAAAGTATCTGAAGCACTGAAAATAGGCCAGGGTGGCTGGAACATAGCGTGTGAGGGCCGGGTAATGGAGGGATTTGTAGGTCAGGGAGAGAAGCCTGGGTTTTTTTAATGGTGCCCTGGGGAGCCACCAGCAGGTTTTTAAGCAGAGGAGTGACGAGGCCAGATCTGCATTTTTATAAGAATTCCTCCGGCCCGTATCAAGAATAGATTGGAAAGGAGCAAGGGGGAACGCGGAGAGCGGTGGGAGGCTGTGGAGTGCAGGTGCAGATGCACGAAGTTAACATACTCACAAGACAAGTTTAGGGAAAGCCACAGAATTTGGCAGCGGATTGAATGTGGAGCTTGAGGGAAAGGAAGAGAAGGAGAATCACGCGTTTCTGACTTCATCAACTGAGGAGAAAGAGGTGACGTTTGAAATCACTGAAGAAAAAGCGATTTGGTGGGGGGGGGAGCATTTTAATTAAATAGGCCTGCTGGTTTCCGTCCCAAAGGCCCGCATTCGAATAAAGGAGCAAGCGCAAGCTGCATTAAGAGTCACCCCTTCATGCAAACTGACGCCCCACGGGCCTGCCCAGGCCTGTGTGGGCCCCCGTTAGGCTGCCAAGCTGAGACCCCTAGGGCGTCTGGTATTTATTGTTCATTGCTCTCTCCTTCTGTTAAAGCTCTCCAGTCCCTTGCCTTTTGGAAGGGCTGGAGAGAATCCTCAAATATCTATACAGGCCCATGAGCTACCAGAAATAGCTGTTTAGGTCTGCTAGAAATCGGGTAGCAGCCTTAAAAGCAACTGAATGTATTTCCCTGTCCCCTGAGCATGACCTGAATTATTTAATGATTTGCTTTCACTGAAAACAGTAGAATAGAGTGCTTCAGCCCGTGACCTTTGGAGTCAGACAGATCTAGTTTGGAAGCCAGCCTCCGCCACATTAATAGCCGTGTGATCTTGGGAGAGGAAGCATGGGCCTGGCACATAGTAGAGTCTCAGTTGATGGAAGTTGGTAGTGATCTGGGGAAGTGGAGAAAAGAGAAGAGAATTTTAGCCGAAGGGGCCCTTAGAGATCTTCCTGCCATTATACAGGTAGGGTAAACTGAGGCCTGGAGAGATTGAAGGATCCCCATTAGACATAAATGCCACACCCGGACCCCCAGCCCAGTTCTGCCTCCAGGCCTCCTCTGGGAAGAGGTGTGCACGCTGCTGGAGGCCGCAGGACCCACATACTGTGCATTTTCTGATGATTGCAAGGTTTGCCCAGGGGGAAAGGGGTATGCCACAGGTTGGATGGGTGTCACTCATTTGTACAGAGTAGACAGCACGATGTTTTGAAAAATATCTAAACTAGTTGCTGTAACTTGCAAATCATAAAAATCCAAATTTCTGAATTTGGGGGGAAACATCCAAAACCATGGCCACCCTGGGCGTGTGTTCCACCATGGCAAGAAGCCATGGGAACTGACCTGGTGCTGCTCCTTCGGGCTGGCCCTGTGGTCTCCAGTTGGCCACAGTCCCCACCCCTCAACTCTCTCTGGGACACGACAGTCTGGTGTCGCCTGGTGTCACCTGCAGTCGACCATCAGGCTGGAGCTACCGTGTTCTGAACACGTGGCCCACTTCCCTCCTTTATATGACCTGCCCTGTCCTGGGGACATGTATTTATGATTCTGGCCCTAGAGTGTCTCCTTTATTAAAAACTGTTTTAGGAGATAAAGCTGTATACATGCCCCAACCCCTCAGTACCATGTTACCTGTTGTCATGTAATCCTGAGTCATCTCTCTCCAACTGTCCTGGCAACTGTGTTCCCTCTGAAATCTTCTTCCCTGCACCCGTTTGGAAACAGAAAATCCTGCCTGTCTTCGTAGTTGGGCCTTTTCTCTGCATTCCCCACTTTTCTTCCTTTTTTTTTCTTTTGGATCATGCCAAGCATTAAGGTCCTCATTCTTTCGGGTTCTTTCCCTTCCCCATGCCAAACACCCCCCCACCCCCGCCCCACACGGGCCCACCAAGTGCCTCTCCTCCCCTCCTCCCTGCAGAAGCCCGGCCCAGTGCTCTGCCCAGCCCCCTCTGCAGCTCTGTGTGGTGTGCCCTTGCTTTCTGCATCTGGGGGCCCAGAGGACCCAAGGACAGACAGCATTGCTAAGTGCCATATTCACTGGGGGGCAAAGTGATTGGATTTTCTGAGTTCCCTGGAGTAGCCCAAGGATGATCACCAACCACCCATTCCCATGGGTTGCTCTGGATGGTGGGATAAAAGATCTTTACCTGCCTCCCCTCCACTTTTAGAGATGAATAAATGAGGATGTCCTGTCTGAGATATTTGGGGCATCCCCCTTTGATCCTCTATTTTGAACTTCACCACTTTCAAACTTGCCATGTCCTTCCAGCCAGCCTCCCCACCTCCGTTCCATACACTTCTGTCCCTTTTCCACCCTGCCTCACGCTTGACCAGGTCTCCCGGCTGCCGAAACATCTTCAAGAGTTCCCTGTCACCTTCAAAACAAAGCTTAAGGCCTTGGCCCACCAAGTGGGGCCCACCAAACTTCCCAGCCTCATCTTTCACCTTCTCCATGAGCAGTGGGCACTCAGGCCAAGAAGCCACGAGCTCTCACCTGGTCTTTCCACTTTGCCGGTGCTTCTTCCTCCATCAGAACACCCCTACAGATCCTTTGGAAATCAGCCTCGTCCCTGATCCTTTCCCACCAAAGTGGCTCCATTGTTTTGCACCCCTCTGTGCTCACAGCCCTCTGCTGTGGCCCACCGGGCTGTTCTGTGTTTGTAGATCTGTCTCCCAGACTCTGAGGCTCTCAGACAAGGACCCTCTGGTTTGTCTCTGTCCTTAGAACCTGGCACAGGGCCTGGCAAGAGAAACAGACACTAAAGACCGGAAGAACTGAAAACCAATACAGCACTGAGTTTCAATAAAGGCATAGGCCGTTCACAGTTGAAAGCGGTTGTCCTTGGGTCTTTGAGAAGCTATCTCCTGTTTCACACATACGAGGGCAGTCCGTCAGTGGGATGATTGCCAGCCTTCCTCCACCCTTGTCAGCCACAGGTCCTTCCCCTCCACATTCCTCTCACCAGACTAGGTCCTTCCACCACTGGGCGCAAGACGCTTGACCACAAAGTGCCTTGACTTACTACTAACCATCTTCTGGGTCAAGATCTTGTCACTCCACATGGACAGTAAGTTCCTCAAGGGCTAGTCTCTGGTACCCCTCCGTCCATCCCTCCATCCACCCAATCAAGCATCTACACTGTACCACACACTCCAACTGGGTGCTGGGGTAAAATGGAAAGCAAAATCCCATGGCACTTCTGCCCTCATTTCAACTAAGAGTGCAGTCTGGTGGTTTGGTCATGTAAACAGACAATTACAAATAACTGTAAAATATCAACCGTGACATGTGCCTTGAAGGAGAAATCAGCAGGGCTATGAAGGCCTGTCCCAGGGAGACTGGTCCTGATGTGAGGGACAGGAAAGGGCCAGCATGGTGGCAACAAGAAGGCGGGACAGTGTGGTACAGAGGAGCAGGCACCTCGGAGCTGGGAGGCCATGACCAGGAGCCCTTTCTTTGGGTATTAGCAACAGGAAGACAATGGCCTATGTTTAGGCTGCATGATGCCCCTGAGGTGGCATCCTAAATGTTTCTTTGTTCATTCCTTTATACAAATATGCTCGATAAAACATGTGTATTTTCCCTGTGATGTCATTTTATCTTATATAGTACAAAGCGTATATTTATATATCATACATGTCTGTCGATATATAAATACACAGACACACACATGCACCAGCACACGTGCATAGAGCTTCCTTCTGCTCCTTGACACTCAGTTCCACATAAGGTAGTCAGTCGTCCACTGAAATGCGTCGTCACCTTCTTGATTATGTAACTATCACATCTTATATTTTCATATTATGTCATATACTTGATATTTATATAACTCTTCAGCGAGCACAACTGCACCAGGAATCTTCTGTGCATTGCCCCTACTCCTCACAAAAGCCCCATTGGTTATTTCTGTTTCCCCATTTCGCAGACGTGGAGACTAAGGCTCAGGGATGTGAAGCCACTTGCCCAGGGTCACACAGCCAGAAGTGGGGAAGGCAGCACTGGATCCCAGCTCTGCGTGATCCTACCCCCACTCTTTCTCCTTTCGAGCATTTCAGGACTCAAAGGGACCTGAAAGAATGGCCAGACAGCTGGCTGAGTTAGGAGCCGTCTGTGGCTGCGAGAGTTTGCCTCTATTTCAAGAAAGAGCCATGCAGGGAGTGGGGACCATGACCGTGGCCACACAGACCAGCTGGGCTCTGGGGACTCGATGGAGCCGCCCAGCCATTGACAGCCCCAGCACAATAGATCGCTGACCCGGCAGTCAGAGGTGAGCCCCAGAGGTCACCGGCCCTTGGCCGACGAGAAGCAGCACAAATCTGTGATCCCTTTACCCGTGGACCACACAGGGAGGGTGACAGGAGACTCTGAACTCAGATGGCCAAACTCAAAGCCCTCAGGCTTTGTCCCTGGCCCCTGGGGTCAGACTTAAATTCATATGCAACCAGCTCGGGTTGCGTGTCTGACATTTGCTGGGCACTTTCACATGCCTTTCCACCCATCTCCATAGTGACCCTTCAAGAATAGTACTATTAATATCCCCAGTTAGGAAGACAGGGAGGCTCAGAGAGGTTCAAGTGTCTGCCCCAAGCTCAAACAGCTGGTAAGTGGTAGAATTCCCCTCAGTAGACTTTAACCTCCATTCACTCAATAAACATTTATGGCACGTCTACATGCTCCAGGCACTGTTCTAGGCCTCTGGAATTCATAGCTAAACAAAACAGACCAAATCCCTGCCCTCGTGGAGCTCACATTTGAGTGACACAGTGCCAGAGTCTGTGCAGTCACTACTGAAACAAAAAATAAAACTAAGACCCAGTTCTTGTCTTTGGGGAGTTTGAATTAGTGGAGGAGACACAGATACAGAACATTTCAAAGCACTGTGGAAAGTTCAGGCTGCCCTGACAGCTGTTAGTCGAGGCACTGTGAGAACAGAGGGTGGGCATCAGGGAAGGATTCCTGGAGGAGGAGGTAAGTGAAATGGTCCCTGCAGAATCAGCCAGGGACAAGAACATCAATCCAGGCTGAATTCACAGCTGGGGAAGTAGCCCAAACCTGGTCCACCCAGGACTGCTGTGCTCTGAGACTCAACAAAGCTACCCAGACCTGACTTGCTCTCCCAAATACAGCTTGAGCAAAGGCCCGGAAGCAAGAGGACGTCTTTGGTTCAGGGAACCCTACGTCTGGCTACAGTCAGGGTTTGACGTGGCTGAAGAAGAGAAGAGGAGCCCAGATGGCCTCAGGCTTTCAGGAAGTCGAGTAAGTTTGATGGTTTCAAAGATGGCTCTGGGGCTGAGTAGAGGCCCAAGTGGAGGGGACAAGAAGGGAAGCAGCAGGGAGGCCTGTAGGCATCCGGGCCATAGTGGGAGGGGGCTACTGCAAGCCCAGTGCTCTGAAATTGTTTATCTTTTCAGAGGCAAAATTATCCTTGCTCATTAAAAAACAAAACAAAACGAAAGAACAGGAAAAAGAAGAAAGAAAAGGAAGAAAATAAAAGAAAAAAAAGAAGGGTAAAGCAAAGAGTGAAGGTAGGTGGGGAGAAACACCTCTAACAGTAAAATCAAGCCCAATGTTCTCTTTTTAAAATGTTTTATTATGAAATACTTCATACCAAGGAATGTATGCAGTTTCTATTAGGTTCTAAAGCATGATCATAAGACACCTGTGACCCCACCAGTCAATGACGTAAGAACTGGAACCTGTTGAGGTGATCAGAGCTGAGGTGGGGTCTGCACTGATGCTCCATCCAGCGCCCCCACCTGCCCCCCCCTCCCCCCCGCAGCCAAGGGCTAACTTACACCCTGAATTTCATTTTGGTCTCTTTCTCTTTGTCTTTTCTGTTTACAACATATAAATGTATCCCTAAACGATATAATGCTTGATTTTCTTGTTTTCAAGCTTTATTAAAACGGCACCTTAGGCCCTTCTGCCTCTTGCAGTTTTAAATCCAGCCTTGTCTCCGGTCCACCATGTTGAAGCACGAAGCTGCAGTGACTTCGCTCTCATGAGTATATGGTATGTTCACTGTATGCACGTCCCCCACCTGCTTTATCTCTTCTCCTGCTGGTGAGCCTCTGGGTGGTAGCAAGCTGTGAGCCATCGCAAACGACGCCACACTAGGCTAGGCATTCCTGTGCGTGCCTCCCAGAACACACGTGCACGGGTTTCTCTAGGAAAGCTTGGGGGTGGACTTGCTGGGTTGTAGGGCCCAGGGCTCTTTCCACTTCTCTGTCCCAAGCCGGGCCCAGCAGCCCCCATATCAGCCTCCATGTACCAATATGCTGGAGCTGCGGGCGGTGGCCTGGTGCAGTCCCATTGCCCAGGACTCAGCAGGCCCCTGGGACGGCCCTCTTCCGCCAGCAAGACCAGCACTGCGCTCCTCCAGCTGCCTCCTAATTAGGTCACGAGAGAGTATCAGTCTCTCACTCTGGGTTTGCTCCACTTCCTTCCACGCTTGGGCCTAGGCAGGCTCCGTGCGCAAGCCGCTGGGTCCGAGGGAGACGGAATCCTACCAGCTACTGAGCTGGCCGCACACCAGGCACCATTCAAAGCACCTTCCCTAGGTACTGACTAAACCTTCACAACTGCCTGCACGAGGCGGGGACTACCATAGCCCCATTTTCTAGATGAGAGAGTGAGGCACAGAAGGCGGGAGCTTGCCCAGAGTAGCACATTGTGCAAGCGGACGGCATACCCAGGCAGCCGGGCTCCTGCCCTCCCCGCCATTCTGCTCATCTCCTGCAAGAGGGAGAGAGCTGCCTCCTGCTGATTCCTGAATCCCAAAGCATTCCTTTACATGCAAGGAAAAGAAACAGAACCTGAAGGACTGTAAGCACAAAGGGGGACTTCCTGGCTGACAGAAATAAATCCAGAAGCCAGGTAGGAAGCAGACCCCGGCGTCCACTGGTCCCAGGGGGCAAACACTATCAGAAACCTCTCCACCCTCACCCTGATGTCCTGTATGTGTGGCCTTCTTTCTCTTAGCTCAAGAGGGGCAGGAACATGGCTTGCCTTTCGACAGATCCACCAATTCCTGTTAAAAAACAAAACACGAAAGCAGACAAACAACATAACCAGCGGGAAGGATGGTGATAGGCCCAGGGAGGGATGCTGATGAGCTCAGGCTGGGCCACCCCAGCCTACAGCTACTAAGGCCGCATCTGTTCCCAGCAGGGGGACCGCACAGACACCCCTTGTCCACCATAGCTGAGGGGGGCATTGTGAGCAGGCCAACCCACCTGTGGTGATAGCTGCACGTGCTATCAGGGCCCTGTCTGCGCCAAGCAATGGAATAAGCCTCAGGGGTCCCTGCCTCCTCTCTGGAAATTCATCATGGCATGGGTAGCTCTTCCTTTTTGAGCAAGGCCAGGGTCATTACCCAGGACCCAACTAGGCTGCAAAGAACTCTTCTCTTAATAGCTTTCCATTTGGTACTCAGGGAAAAGAGGTTTCCACTTGATACTTTTAACCAACAGAACCTTCCGTACACCTAACCCTGGGCCAGCTGAGGGAGTGTGGACATGATGCCCGCATGGTTCAGGGGAGCCACAGGGCCTTGGGAGGGGGCAACTAGGCCACTCAAGAAAGCCCAAGGAGGGGCATGTCCTTCCTCTTTAAGGGAAATGGGACTCAGGGCACGGGGAAGGGAAGCAGAAAGCAGGGCAGGCGACACATGACTTGACAGAAGAAAATGCTGCATGGGCTGGCCTGGCTCCTTGCTGCCTGCCTTCCCCCTAAAACCCACCCAACCCTCACCTTGCCTTGGGATCTGGCCACCCCTGTGGACCCTGGCAAAGGCCTGATGTGTCCTCAGTGAAACCAGGTCAGAGAGCATTCGAGAAGCAACTCAGGGAGTCAAGCAGACGCAAATCTGGACAGCAGAACAAAGCCAACCTGTCAGCCAAGGAAACTCAATCCGATTATGCCCCGGAGCCCCTGTGGCCGGAGCAACCTTGTGACAGAGAAGAAAGGGTGCTTTCACATGGACCTGGCCCTGCCTGCTGGCAGAACAGGCCCTGCAGGGGCCCTGCCCTCTCTCTAAGCGGCCCCACGGGACCCGCTGGCCCCTCGGCCAGCCTGGGGGAGGGGGGGGAAGGGACCCCTTCATCAGGCCTCCGAGGAGACGGGTAGTGGGAAAGAGATCGCAGGAAAAGCCACGGGCAATGAATGGCTTCAAGGTTAAGGCTCGGGAGATAAAAGAGACAGTGTGTGTTTGTCCTGGAAATTGGCTCATGGACAGATTAAATTTAGGAGTAACTGGGGCAGATACGCAGGGAAGCATGTTTCCTTAATGAGCCCGTCTTTATTTAACTGCTTAATCATTTACTGGGCCAAAAAATCTGGAGGTGACTCCAAAAGTCACGACGATGAAGACAGTGATAGATTGAGCCCCGTCGGGCTGTTTCAAGGGCCCGGCTCCTATGACATCAGGTCTCTGCACCCACCATCCTTGTCATCATGATGGGACAGGGCTGGACTGCACTCACGCCCCAATAACCCCAGGTGGCACAGCTGCTTTGCTCCGGAACAGGTTCTCTTTGCCATGCTGTTGTCCTAACGGGGAGGTGACTGGGATGGGTAGTTAATTTGGGGGGCTGCCTCCTCCTCCGGCCCTGACACCTCCTCCCTCCCTCCAGCTCGCTCCAGGAGCCCCCCAGCCTCCTGCCTTCCCTCCACTTCACTTCCCCATCTATCCATCCATCCATTCATTCCACAAAGGGTTTTCAAGCGACCAACATACAGTGTTCATGGTGTTAAAATGTGGTATAGAAAAAGTCCAGTGAAGTGGCTGCTTCCACGAAGCTTCTTACAGTCCAGTGGGGGAGGCAGATGGCAATCCAGTAATCCTACAATTTTATCATTATAAACTGCAACGATGGCACTGATGAAAAAGTGAACAAAAAACTGGGCCCAGGGGGAGGGGAGAGGAACAAATGGGTGGAGCACAGAGCATTTTTAGGGCAGGGAAGCTATTCTGTATGCTACTGTATTGGTGGATAGAGATGCTATGCATTTGTCAAAATCCATGGAATGTACAACACAAAGAGTGAACCCTCATGTTAACTAGGGACCTTAGTTAATATATTGGGATCGGCTCAGCAGTAATAACAAGCATGCCACCCTAGTGCAAGATGCTCATAATAGGGAAATCTGGGAGAGTGGGGAGAGGGGGTACAAGGGAACTTTGTGCAATTTTTCTGCAAACCTAAAACTGCTCTGAAAACATCTATTAAAAAAAGTGAAGACAATTCTAAAAGACTCTGATAGAGAGCCTGATCTACACTTGGGTGTCTGCAGGGGTGCTGCTTGAAACCACACTGGTTGGCCTTTTTTTTTTTTTTAAGATTTTATTTATTTGACAGAAAGAGACACAGTGAGAGAGGGAACACAAGCAGGGGGAGTGGGAGAGGGAGAAGCAGGCTTCCCGCTGAGCAGGGAGCCCGATGTGGGGCTCGATCCCAGGACCCTGGGATCATGACCTGAGCCGAAGGCAGACGCTTAACAACTGAGCCACCCAGGTGCCCCTTTTTTAAAAGATTTTATTTATTCACCTGACAGAGAGAGACACAGTGAGAGAAGGAACACGAGCAGGGGGAGTGGCAGAGGGAGAAGCAGACTCCCCGCTGAGCAGGGAGCCCGATGTGGGACTCGATCCCAGGACCCTGGGATCACGACCTGAGCCGAAGGCAGACGCTTAATGACTGAGCCACCCAGGCGCCCCCTGGTTGGCCATTTTTTTGTCCTGGTCACATTTCCCCTGTAGGGGGGCAGGAACCACTGTTTAGTTTTAGTGATGTGCAGCTCCTTGCCAGGCACGAGCATTATGCTCGCTATAGAAGTGGGAGAAGGGGTCCTGATCTGGGGGATATACCGGAACCAAGATGGAGAGAGAGGGGGAATGTGTATAGTTCAAAACAACAGAGCTAGCATCATAATTTATATTTTGGGAGAAAATCTTTTATTTCATAATGCAGAACGTGGGAAAGCTGAACAAAGTATTCTTGGCTGGTGGATGTGCATGAAATACTTATTAGCGGGCCATGGAGAGGCAGAGCCTTGGAAGGGGGAGATTTTTGTGTTTAGCAAAAGAGGACATAGACTAAAAAGGGATGAGAATCACTATCCTATCACATGTAAACTCACCACCACACGTGAGCAAGATGACATGATTCCCACTTTCCAGAAGAAGAAACTGAGGTTTAATAAGGGTAAGTCACATGCCCATGTCACGCTGCTAAGAAGTCACAGAGGTAGAATTTGAACCCCAAATGGACCCACAAATGCAGTAGCCATCACTGCTGATAGGGTGGTGCTGGGGGCTCTACTGGACACCAGTGGCACTCCTGGAGAGACTGGAAGTCATGGGCTGTGGGTCAGAAGGTCAGAGGCTCACCCCCTGCCTGCAAGATATGCATGGGATGGTGGCAGTGCGACCCGCATGGGCTGTGCCCCAGGAGACAGAGGACCCTGCAATTTTGATGCTGTCCAGAAGCCAGAGGTGGCAGCCCAGGACATAGAGTAAACACTTCATTCATCTGGATGTCACTAAGGCGGGACACTGTTTACCTGGCTTGGGCAGAGCCTGGTCCAGGCCGTCCTAGAGTCAAAAAAGGTTTGCAGAGCTAAGATGGCAGTTGTGGGGGGGAGGGTTGTAGAGCGTACCTAACCTCGCTTAGCTAACTCTTCAGTGTTTCACATTATCTGGTGCTTTTTAAAAAGTGGGAGCTAATTAAGTCATGCAGTGGGTGATTTCAAATGCCTGTTTCCCTCTTCTAAAAGCCGGTCCTGGAGGACTTCCAAAAGGCTAAGTGTCATTTGCCAGGTTAGGACGGGGAAAACAACAAGTACTTGGGAACTTAGAGATGCAGCAGCTCAACCTTCCCCCACAGTGGACGTGACCCCCCCCTTCTCCCCCTCCCCCTGCTGCCCCACCCGGCAGCTACTGGCCACGTGTGGCTATCACACACTGGAAATGCAGCTGCTATCCTGGAGGATCCCTATGGTTACTTTTATTTCGTTTAAATCAGCTTAGATGGTGCCTATCTTTGGGACTTCATGTCTCTGTGGATTCCCCATATATACAAACTTAAATTTTATTTTCCATTAAAAAAACAAACACATAAAAATTAATCCATTAATCAGCTTACGTTAAGGAGGCACATGTGGTAGATTGGCTGCCACTTGGGACAGTGCCGACTTCTCCCTCCTGTAGTCCAAATTCCTGCTCTCTCCAACGCAGCGTGGCCAAAGCTCACCTCCCTAGCATGCTCCAGTTCACTCGTGCCTGCTGAACTGGCAGACAGCCTGGTGGAGGGGGAGGCTTGCAGGAGAATACCTGCGGCCCAGAGAGGAGAGGTGACTTGCCCAAGGTCTCTCAGCACGGAGGGGCGGAACGGGAATTGAGGTCCCTCAGAGGCCTCTGAGGCCGGAGCCCCATGCAGTTTCCAAGGAGGTCTTGCTTCCTACTTACACCCTTGTGTCCCAAGCTCCTGGCAGATGACGCATTCGTTTTTCCAGGTCAGCCAGTGAGGCTGGCTGGCAGAGGGAGGCGGAGTACTTTGAGCTAGTACTTTGAGCTAGAAGATATAAATATTTGCACCAACAAACAAGCATATAGATCAAGCACCAGCCATGTGCCTGATGCTGTGCTGGCCTTGGGGATACAGCATGAGACACTGCAGACAGGCTCCCTCTGCAGCTCCAAGTTGCGCGAGCACATCCCAGGCACCTAGCTGTCTGAGCGGGAAGGCTGGTGCTTTGGAGTCAAGGGGATGAGTCAGGAAACCTCAACTTCCTACTATCTAATTTTCACAAGGTGTTCGGCACTTTAAAAAAAAAAAAAAGGAACAAAAGAAAAAAGTTTCAACCAACAAATATGCTTGGGAATCACTGAAAACAACACTTGTCCTTCAGGAGACTGACAAATGCTCACCAGTGTTTTAAGGAAAGGGACCGGGAGGAAGTCAGAGAAGTGGACAGAGACCCGGGTTTGGGGTTGGCATGCCTTACTTCTAAATCCTTTCTCTGTCCTCCTTACTGGCTGAGTTGCTTTTGGTGAGAGAGCCTCTCCAAGACTCAGTGTGTGCATCCATCAAATGGGAATGATGGGAACACTGCACCTTACATACGACAGCGTGTGGGTCTGTGCCTGGCCTGGGGAGATGCTCCGTGATCAGTTTCCTTTTCCTTCACTTGGCGGGAATATGGAGGGCAGGGAGTGGAGGAGAAGGAGGGGAGACTGATTAGGGATCGTCTGGCTGGCCAGCCTGGGCAGACCCTGATCACCACGTAAGAAAAAAGAGCCTCTATTTAACCGTCACCAGGTTCCCTGCAGAGCATGCAATACCACGCAACTGAGAGAAGTACAGACACTCTGCCCGGAGCCTCCCAGCTCCTCGCCTGCCCAAGTGCTGGCCCCTCCAGCTGCCCGTCCCAGCCTGGGGTCCCGCCGTGCAAGCACAGGTTGGTTTCAAGGGGAGACCCAAGCAGCTCTCAGAAAGGACCGGCTGGCCTGTGCACACATTCTCTAATCAGGGGCCCACTGGGGCCCAGGACAAGCCTTAGGGGAACATGACCTGGCTCCCGGGGCCCTGCGGGAGAGAATGCTTTAGGAGCAAGCATGGATACCACTCTCTGTGCTCTTTCTGGTAGAGGCAAAAGAAAATGTGACATCAGCCTCCCTGAGGCCATATCTTTGAGTGGCAAATCAGAGACCGGGGCTGAGTCCCAGCTCCGTGAGCTTCCTGCTATGGACAAGGCACCTCCTTCAAATCCCACACACTAGCTAAGAGACTTCCAGAAAGCAAATCCAGCTATCCAAGTCTCTATTTCTCTTCCAGAAAAATTGGAATGGGAACACCTCCCCCGCTTGGGTGGTACCAAGTTTACAGTAGGTATTCCCTAGTTCAGCAGTTCTCCACGTTGGGGTCCCTGGACCAGCAGCATCAGCATCACCTGGGAATGCTCGAAATGCAAATTCTCGGGTTCTGTCCCAAATCCACTGAATTATAACTCTGGGGTGGGGCCCGGCAATTTGTGAGTTTTAACGAGACCTCCAGGGGTTTCTGACCCTTGCTCAAGTTTGCAAAACACTGCATTAAGTAGCTAGCTGGGAGTTACTGATATTCTCAAAACCCCTTCCAGCTCCCAGTCTGACTGCTGGCAGAGGGCAGAGCTTGGGGTTAGGCAGACCTGGGAGAAGTCTCTGTCTCTACTTGTAGCCGGTGGACTTGGGCAAGCCAGTGGCTCTCTGGGCCTCAGCGTCCTCATCTGTGAAATGGGAGTGACATTTGACTTCGCAGTAAGGCACCAGATACAATGATCTCGGTGTCTGGGACGCTGGAAGAGCTCGATAACTCGTAGTTACTACTACTATCATTGGTTTTCTTCTTAAACAATCAGGTACCAGGGATTTGTGTTCTTAAAAAAAGGGTCAAGTTTCTCGGACATGAATCCCTACCATCATCCCCCAAATAATGTTCCCATAAGGACTGGTGAGTAAATTGCTAAAGGGCCCTCTGCCACCCATCAGATGGGAAACTTTACGCGTTTGAATGAGGCCGAGGATTTCAATTACCCAGGATTACAAAGGAGGGCCTCGGACGCACCATATGGCCTGGGCCCAGTCGCCCCATTGTTCCGCGTGATCAGAGGCTCTCGTGTGAGATATTAACATAATATCCCTTCCAAAAGCGATTACAGAGTTGCAGGCAGCAGAATGTCATTTGGTGGCTGTGGCCCACTCTCATCAGCAGCGATGACTAAACAAGCTAATCAAATCAGCACAAATTTGCACACGGGCCTGGCAGCTGGGCCTCGAAATCGCCGTGGCGAAGGCATAATCCTGCCGTAGGATGACTTGACTAATGTGCTCCCGGTGGGCAGCCTGGCAAGTCTGCGTGGTGAGGGTGGCTGCACCCACAGGCCACCACAGCATCGACCCTGGGAGGGACAGAGGCTGCCTCAGCAAAGAGCAAACCGAGAGGAGCGGGAAGGGCACGCACCTGTGCACCAGTCTCTCCAGGCCTGCAGTGTTACCGTGTGTGTGTGTGTGTGCATGTGTGTGTGTGTAATGACAGAGAAAGAGGGACAGAGGGACACTGGCTGTCACCTGCACTTTCCGTCACTGCCTGAGAACACGGACTCTGGAGGCCACCTCCATTCAAGTTTCAGTTTTGTCATTTGCTGTGTGTCTTTGAGCAAGACACTTAATGTCTCTGAGTTCAGTGTCCTCATTCAGAAAATGGGCATAGTGAATGTTCCAATCTCTTGAGGTTGTTGTAAGGATTAAATGAAATATTGTAAAGTTCATCCCATAATGTCTGACAGTGTTCAAGAAACAGCAGTTTATTATTATTATTATTGTTATTATATTGTGCAACAAACTTCACCGTGGGCCTTCAAGGTGCCAGGCCCCAGACTCTGGGGATGCCAAGTGAAAGATGGTGCTGTCCCTGCCTTTGAGGAGTGTGTAAGGCAATGGGGGTACAAACAGGTAACTACGAATGACAATATCCCAGATGAGTGCTGTGAGGAAGGGCGGGGAGGTGCTGAGTGCACAGAGCGGGGCGCCCTGGCCTCAGGGACCCAGGAGATCATCCAAGAGGAGGTGACACTACAGCTGAGTTTGGGAGCACAAAGCGGGATTACGTAGGAGGGCAACAGCAGAAGCAGAACCGGAAGTCAGAAACAGGCGCCTGGCTGGGCTTCGGGAGTCCCCTGGGAGGCAGCTGTGCCTGGCTAGGCTAGACCAGCGGGCGATCTGCCCAAACGCTGGGCTTCTCAAGTCTGAGACAGGATCAGAAGGCAAAGCTGGGATAAAGGGACACTCTACTGGAGAGCCGCATCCACCAGATCTGGGCTCCCAGGTGGGAGAAAAGGAGGTGTAGAAGGTGCCTCACTGCATGCCTCTGGGCTAAGGCCCTTCCCAGCTGCAGCTCTATCTGCGGAGGAGTGGGGCGCCGGCTCAGTGCCCCCACCTTAGTCACCTCCTTTCTACATTGCAGGCTGTCGAAGCCTCGGAAGGCTACACGATTCCTGACTTAATACCTATCTCTAAAACTGCCCTCTTTTCAAAACTGAATTCACTAACTGAAACAAAAACTTTGCAACACTACCATCACCGAAGAGCCAGGACCATTGGCCACAGATAGAAGACACTGTGCAAATAAAAACAGAACAAAGCTACACACCTCTAGTTAGATGTGACTGGTTCCTGAAGACTGGGTCTGGGCCTAGGGGTGAGGGGGTCAGGAGGAGACCAGCGAATGTTCTGAGAGGTGATAAAGATATCTCAGCACCAAGGTGGGACTTTCCCCATGTAATCAAAAGGATGGAAGGAGAGCTGCAAAGGGAATAAATCCTCGCTGCTTAATTCAATGTTATCTAGCATCGGGGTGCAGACCGCCTCCCTGTTCCTGCGGAGCACAGGTACTCACCCCAGCTACGAGCCCCACACGTAGGAAATGCTGGTCCCAGTGATCTCGAAAGCTGTTTCCAGCTATACAAGTCTCCAGTGCCCTGAATTCATCAACTCCTTAGCACAGGTAGACATGACCAGACATGAAACACAGGCCGCTCCACCTGTCCTCTCTGAGCTCCTCCGGCCCAGTGGTGCAGACCGGGACGACCCGCCTGGGAGGGGCACTGCCCAGCCACGTGGCCCCTGGTGTGGCTCAGTGGGCAGGACCACCCTCCCTCAGAAGATGGCTGTGCCCAGAGTGCTCTCTTCAGACTGTTGGTCAGACACCTCTCAGGAAGGACCATCCTATCATCCTTCCCATGGCCCCAGCCTAGCAACGCCTGTTTCCATGGCCTCCCTTAGCCCACCAGCCCAGCCCCACCCCCTACCTCCAACCCTAGCCAGTGACTTCACCCCTGACCTCCAGAACAGAGGCAAAGCCCACAGAGGGCCAAGGCAGCCCCCGGTTTACCCTCGCGGCTGCCCCGAGCTGCCTCCTTCCGAACTCCCCAGCTACTTCCCTTTCTCGAAGACCTGGCTTCAAATCCTCGCTCTGCCACTTGCCTGCTGGGGCCCTGGCCAGCTCACTTCACCTCTCTCAAACTCAGTTTCCTCATCTGTAGTAAAGATTGTAATATAACTGACCCCACATGGTTGTTTTGAAAATCAAATGAAATCATATTGGCAAGTGAATTTGCACATGCAGCAAAATGCTGCTCACCCACCTAAACAAATGAATGCATGAATCACTGAAAGAATGAATGAATGGACCTAGCCGACTTGCAGTGGACAGAGAACCAGATGTAAAACCTAGGGACCGGGGTTCCAGCTGACAGGCTGCTTAACTCTGGGCAAGTCGCTTTGTCTCATGGGCCTCAGTTCCCCCATCGCCAAGCAAGTCATCTTCAGATTAGGGCAGAGGTTGTTTCTGATTTTCGAGGGTCAGCTCTGATGCAGGGCGGGAGCCCAGCACGCATGCTTCTGTAAGCTCCTGGTCTACCCGCAGCACAGCGGACACCCGTAATTTCTCCAGCACCAGGCAGCGTAGCCAGAATGGGGGTTCGCTGAACGGGCAGGAAAAAGCAATCTCTGCTTTGCGGAAGAGTAGGTATAGCATTGAATGGTGCACGTAAGAAGACCCACCTGGCCATTTCCTAGATGTGTGACGATCTGAAGAAAGTATTGTGTTATGAGCCTCCACTTTCCTCATCAGTAAAATGGGGTTAACTTTACCATTCTCTCTGGCAGTGTAGGAGAACTGAATGAGAGTGCTGATTCTTACTACTTGCTGGTTCTCGCTGCATACACGTATCAAACTCTCAACAAAGGCAAAACCCGTATTTCTTACATGTTTTATTATTATATTATTATAATCATTAATTATTTTTAATTATTTAATTATTACTATCCTGTCACACATAGCCTTCACAAAGGGTCCAAATGCAGAAAGAAACTCAAGTGCAGCCACAGGACTTGGGGGTGCTCTGTCCTTCAGCCCCTTCTCCCACCACACCTGGGGTGGCCAAACCTGACGGGCCCCGAGGGAGAACAGAGGTGAGAGAGGAGGCCAGGCCTCAGGGTGGTGGTGGCCCTGGGCACCACCTGCTCCTTCTCAGCCCTGCCCTGGAGGCCGGTGTGGAGACCCCCACCCCCTACCTACACCCCTGTCCCCTCTGAGGCCCACATCACAATCTTAATGAGTAGAAATAGAGGTTGTATAGACAGACAAGTGTGTCTGCGAGCACACAGCACAGTGGTTACCAGTGCTAGACAAGAAAGAGGACCCCGAGTCTGAATCCGAGTGCCGCCACCCACCAACTCTGTGACCTGTGCAGACGACCCCACCCCTCTGTGCCGCCTCAGTTTCTTTCTCTGTAAAATGAGGACAGTGTCATGAAGATGACACTACATCACGCAGGGATCCTGATTACCAGTGTCTGGCTGCACATTCAAATCTCCTGGGGCCTGGGGAGGTCTGAAAACTCCAGTGCAGGGCCATACCTCAGACCAACTGCTCCAGACTCACTGGGGAATGGCAACCCAGGGTGGGAGGGTGTTATTTAAAGCTCCCCAGGGGCCTCCAGTGTGGAGCCAGGGTTGAGAACCAGGGGCCTAAATCAAAAAGCACAAGCTCCGGGGTCAGACAGGCTTGGGCTGAAGTCCCAGCTCTGTTACTTTTAAGTGCAGCCCTGCACAAGGTGTAGGACCTTCCATTTGCAAAAAAAAATGGGCAGTAATACTATATCCTTGCAAGGATGAGATGATACAGAGACTCCCTGAGATGGCAAGTAAAAAGCACAGGGCCCAGCACTTACCAAGTCCTCCATAAATGAGAGCTGGTTACCACACAAGTCCTTCCTTCTGACACATTTATATTCACAATGAAACATTAGGTGAATGCAAAGTCAAATACAAACATTCAGGACCAGAACATCTACTTATGTATTGCTTTTTTTTTTATTTGCTTATTGGGTGTTTGTTAAACCCCACCTTGTTTTAGGAAAAATGAAGACTGCCAGGTCTATCTGCATAACAAATATTGTTGTTATTCAAAGCAGCACCTTTCATCAGCAAACAGGAATGCTTTACTGGCTTGGTTCGTCAGTGCTGTGTTTCTGGGAGGGTATCTCTGTGAGCCCCTTCGTGGGGCTCCCCGCAAATGAAGTCACACAGGGCAGACACCCTTTAACAGCTAGCTGCTCCTTCCCACATTCTCAGAAGGGCCCTCATGTGACCCCATGGGCTGTTGGCCTGGTCTTTGGAAGAAGCTGCTTTTGGACTCCTGTCAATCTGCCCACGCTAGAGAGTGAAGAGCAGCTCAAAATCCGTGGAGGGAGGGGGGGAGGGAGGGAGGAAGGAAGGAAGGTAGGTAGGTTCCAGAAAGGCCAGTGGTTGGAGGAGGACTCAGGAGAACTGGATTCCAGGCTCACCACTCGTGAAGCTCCTGTTAGTGTGGCTATGAGCTTCTCCTTCTGCGCCCTCCCCCCGCCAGCCTTAGTGTCCCACCCTATAAAAAGGAGGTGGCCCGTGCTGCCTGCCTACTTCACCTACTTCACATGTGGTTTCGAGGTGAGCTGTGCAAGGGCACATATGTGTTTCCTGTGGCTGCTATAACAACCACAAACTGGGAGGCTTAAAATAACAATATTTATTCTCTCACTTTGAAATCAAGGTGGTTCTCAGGGCCATGCTCTCTTGGAAGGTTCCAGGAGAGAACACTTCTTTCCTCTTCAAGCTTCTGGAGGCTGCGGCATCCGTTGGCTCGTGTCTGCACCACTCCAACCTCTACCCATAGCTATTGCCTCCTCTCTGGTCTTCTCTGGGTGTCCCTCATAGGGACACCTGTCATTGAATGAAGGGGCCACACAAATAATCCAGGACAATCTCCTCATCTCAAAATCCTTAACTGAATTACATCTGCAAAGACCCTTTTTCCCAAATAAGGTCACATTCACAGGTTCCAGGGATTACGATGTGAGCATATCGTCTGGGATGGGCCACCATTCAGCCCATTACAGATACCTGGTTAACCAGTTTAGAGTATTTTGACCTACGATCTATTGCTGGGGGATAATAGATTTCACAGTGCACACCAACCTGGTGGGTTGGTGATGGTGGCCTGGAGAATAAGAGCATGCCATCACTGAGCACCTACTGTGTGTCAGGCAACCCACTGACTGCTTTTCACAATCTCTCTCATTTTAGCCCCACAGGAACTAAGCCAAGCACTCTGGCCCCTCTTCCCCAAATGGGAAACCTGAGGCTCCGAGGGTTCAAGTACTTGGCCCAGGTCACTCACAGTGTAAGGGTGGGGGTGGGTGGGCTGGAATTGGGATTTCAACTCAGGCAGATTCTGAGTCTACCAATGATGACAATCTACATCCACCAAGCATGCAGGCCAGAAACGCTGGTTCCTCCTTCCCTATGGTCCTCATCAAGTTAGCATTGTTCTACTGATTTTAACTCCTGCAGAGTCCTCAAGTCTGCACCCACCTCTCCATCCCAGCACAATGCCACAGTTCAGGACTTCATCACCTTGCTCCTGGACCACAGCCCAAGTATCCTTGACTGCTCTTTGGAGTTCTAGTATTTTCCCAGCTCCCTGTTCATTAAACCCACCCACCCCTCAACAGTTCATGTGAATTTAGGAAAACTGAAATTCCAGCCATATCATTTCCCTACTTATGACCCTTCAGGACCCATGGGTCCAAGTTCAAGTTCCTTAATTGTATGTACAGTACAGACCCCTGTATTCTGGCACCTTCTTTTCTGGCCTCACCTCATTCCCCTTCCTCAATCACACACCAAGCTCCCCTAGCCTGGATCTGGCTGTAGCTCCCCACCTACAACATGTTGTTTGCACCTCAGGGCCTTTGCATATGCAAGTCTCCCTGCCTGGAACACCATCCCCTTCTTCTAGCCTCTCTTACTTTCCAGCCGGCGTACTCTTTGAGGGCAGGGACTGTGTCTGTCTGTTTCACTGTTTTACCCCTGGTCTCAGCATAAAGCCTGCCTCGTAATAGGCACTTCTGAATAATAAATGGACAATTTGAAGAAGCCCTTGGGTTGAACTCAGTACCCCTCTTCTGGGTTCCACAAGCACCTGTACCCTTCCTTGCAGCACTCTATTGAAATTCTCCATCTCCCCCACTAGCCTGTGAGCTCATCCAGGAGGCAGAGGCTCAATCTGAGGTTACAGATCCAGGACCCCAAGATGCTCCATGACATGCTGGTTAGGTTTACCCCACGTTTTCTTTCTTGTTTTCAAAAACGTTTTAATTATTGCTAATATTTCAGTATCAGGTGATTTCAAAAAAATTCAAATTCAAGCTTTTCTTGAAAAATATCATGATTTGGCCACATTGGCATGAGTCCCTCCAGGACAAAGATGGGCCAGGGTTGAGGACCAGCTGCCCCTTCAGGCAGGACTCAGGCTCTCCAGTCCCCATAGGCCCAGCCGGCCCACTTCATGCATCTTTGTCACCTGCCTGGCCCCTTTGGCGTTTGAATTTTCTGGCCTCGGGACGCATCATATTCATCTGAGGAACTCTCCTCTCCCGTGTGTACTTATTAGGTCTCTGCTATGTGGCATGCCTTATCCGCAAGGCCAAATAAGCCAACACTTCAGTTAAATTAAACCTGCTTTTCTTAGCAGAGAGAGAAACAAGATCACTCGCAAGAGTCAAAGTACCAATGAGATTTTTAAAAGCATGGGTTGTCCAAAGTCAGCACAGGCCTCCTCATAATGAGGCCACAAGGCTGGGTCCTCAGGGCAGTCCTTCTCCAGTTTTAATGTGTGCAGGAAACCTCTGGGATGGTGGGGGGAAGGGGTCTGTTAAAATGCAGATTCAGATCAGAGGGTCCAGGCAGGACCCAAGACTCTGCATTCTAACAGGCCCCAGGGTAAGACAACACTGCTGGTCCCTGCACGCTGTTCCCATAGTAGCCTCTGACATCCCCACAACAGGCAAGAGAGACCCTACAGCTCAAGTCCCACCACCCCCACGGCCTGGCTACCTGGAAAGAACATCTTCCAGGTCATTCAAATGTTCTTGGGAAGATCACTTGCCAGGGGTCACCATGATAAAGGTGGGAAGATCTTCCAGAATGCCTATTTTGTTTTAGACCAGGAAAGGAAAACATGGCAAGCAAGGGACACACGGGGGGAGGGGGGGGAGGTGAATGGCAAGGATCAGAGGTCTATGCCTTTGCAGCTGCCTTCCCCACTCCCCAAGGCTGACCCCCTTAAGTCCCCAAGTGGGTTAACTCATGGGGTCTCAGACTGTGAGCCCATTTGTTATGCGGGATGCTCCCAGGGTGACCAAAAAATTGAGGCCAAGTCAACCTTAGGCCCAAACCCCACTTGCAAGTTCATTTTTTTTTTTTTTTTTGGAACAGCCTTCACATTCAAGCTCCTGTTCCCAGAGTATTATTTTTCCTGTCGGCAGAAGGGAAGGCCTTTGCCCTAGCACGTCGGGGATCTCAGAGGAAGCAGAAAGAAAACTGACACGTGCAGAACTGGTCCCAGGGGCTTCTCACACTGAGCTTGTAAACAGGAAGTTGCAGGTACACTCTGCAGGACACCCTGGAGTTCGCTGGTTTGTTTTGCAGCCATTGGGCTCATTCAGATAAACTGGGGAGACGATTATCAGACAGTCCCTGAGCCCGTTCGCAGCCCACCCCCAGCGCCGGCCGGCAATGCTTGGTGATAGCAAAGCTGCTGGGCAAATATCTGCACCCAGGGAGGGCGCAGGTGGCTGGGTGGTGCCACAGGCTGCCGGGATGTGCCCTCTGATTACTCTCCCTCCCTTTCTCAAAAATCCGCTCGTGCCCCCCCCCCGCCCCCCCCAAAGGAAGCATTTCTAGAAGCCAACCCCTGGATGGTGGCTGCAGCTGGTGTAGCTTTTCAGCAGCTGGCGAGAGGAGGAAGGGGAGATTCTGGGGTGCCTGCTCTTGGCTTTCATTATCGTCCCGTGTTTCCAAAGTGCCAGCTCTGGAGGGGGCTGGGACGAGAAGGGTTTGGGGATTTGTTTGGCCTAGGTATACATAAATAGCAGACAAACTGTCCTTTATCAGCTAGTTCCCAGGAAACAGGGAGAAAATTCTTCTCATGGCCAGATTATAAGAGAAGAGCCTCACCGTTCTGGGAGACAGCCCCCTCTTCTCCCCTCTCCCCTGCACAGGAACACTAAGTCACTGTTCCTGACACCCACCAGGAGGGACCCTGTGGCAGAGCAGGCAGGGAGGGCTGGGTGAGCTGGGCAGCTGCTGCCGGCCAGAGTGCAGAAATGCTTTCCCAGGAAAGGGGAGGTTACATAGCCTGCTGGGTACACTGGAAATTATTAACCACAGGGTACGCAGAATCAAAAAGAGTAGAAAACTGGCTGTTGGCTTTACCGGGAGTTGTAAGCGTGCTAGGAAGAAGAATGACAAATATATCTGAAGTATCTTTTTTCCCTGAACCAGGAAGAGGCATTTCCAATAATTCTGTCAAGTAAAGCACTCCAGTGTTCTCTCCTGCTGGTATTTCAAGGCTGGTTTTGTTATTTCTTCACGCAGATGGCCTAGGAAACACTCAATATATTTTTCTTTTCTTTCTTCCCCCCTCCCCCCCTTTTTTTTTTGCTTCTAAGAACTTGAGTCTCTCTCATTTGTTCATTTCTTGTTTTCTTTCTCCTTTTGATTTAGATAAGACAGTGACTTTAAAGGGCCTTTAAGACTATTTACATCACCGGAGAATTTGAGATTCTTTCTTCATGAAAATAAGTCCAACCTCCCACAATCATTAACTAACATCATGGAGCATTTGCAGCACGCCTGGATCTGCGCCAGCGACTTACACCAGGGCTACTCCGAGGCTGACGTGCGGCGGTTCTATTTGTAATCCTGTTTTTAATCAATGTTTTTTGTCTGTTATTGAGCTGTATGAGTTCTTTGTGTATTTTGGATATTAACCCCTTATTAGATAGATGGTTTGCAGAAATTTTCTCCCATCCTGCTTCTTCATTTTGTTGATTGCTTCTTCGGCTGTACGGAAGCTTTTTAGTTTCACAGAGTCCCACTTGTTGATGTTTGGTGGTCTGGCAAGCTGATCTCTGGGTATTTATCCAAAGGAGGGAAAAACAGGATCTCAAAAAGATATCTGCACCCCCATGTTCATTGCAGCATTATTCACAGTGACCAAGATATGGAAACAACTTGTCTGTCAACAGATGAATGGATAAAGATGTGAGATATCACACACACACACACACACACACACACACACACACACACACACACACACTGGAATACTACTCAGCCATGAGAAAGAAGGAAATCCTACCATTTGCGACATGCACGAACCTTGAGGGTATTCATGATGCTAAGTGAGATCATTTTGAGAGAAACACAAATACCGTATGATATCCCTTATATGTGAAATCTAGACAAGCTGAACTCATAGAAACAGAGTAGAATGGTGGTAACCAGGGACTGGGGATGGGGGGAACTGGGAGATGCTGGTCAAAGGGCCCAAACTTGCAGTTAGCAGGTGAGTAAGTTCTGGAGATCTAACGCACAATATTGTGATCAGAGTCAATGCTACTATATTATATGCTTTAAAGTCACTAAGAAACTAAATCTTCAATGTCCTTGCTCCAAAAAAGAAATGATAATTATGTGACGGGGTGTGATGTGATGGAGGTGTTAGCTAACACACTACGGGGGTAATCATATTGTAATAAATACTATAAATGTACCAAATCAATACGTGGTACGCTTTAAACTTACACAATGTTATATTATGTCAATTCTACCTCAATTAAAAAAAGAAGACTGATGTGTGAACAAACCACCTGGACAGCGTGTCGAAACAGAGCCGGACTCAGTAGCTCTGGAGCCCCGGGAGTCTGCATTCCTAACCACTCTGGCCCACACAATGAGTAGCAAAGCCTTTACCCCCAGTTCCATCTAATCCTCATGTCAGGTTGGCAGAATTGGTTGTAGTAAAAGAAGCTAAGGGTTCTTTTCTTCCTCCCCTACAAAAGGGAGGAAGACAGGTTTTAAGCAATCTTCAGTTTGGGAGCAGGAAGTGCTGATATGGAAAGGCGAGCAGAGGTAGGTAAGATACCGTGGACAGGGGCATGGACAGGTATGAGATATCCCCCCTGAGCTGTGAAACATAGGGGCTTCAGACTTTTGAGGCAGAAAGACAGTGCATGACAAGTGCACTTTGAAAACCACTGATATATTGTGGCTTTAAAAACAGACTATCCTGTCACAAAGAGGTTTGGAGGGATGTCTAGGGTCCTCAAACTTGGACTTGGATCAGGTCAGATATGCTATGGCTCCATTAAAAGTAGGCTGAGTCTTGCTGACTTTAACACCTGCTAGCATTTTGAGGCCTGACTTATAACTTCCAGATTATTATTTTTTTTTTACCACATGTGGCATTACTGAATCTACCCTGGTTGGTGTTGAGAGAAGCTGTGCCCTGGCTTGCTGGGCCTGGTCACCCGGAGACAGGATGCTCTCTAACACTGCCAAATCCGTGGTGAAATCTAACTCTTCATGAGAATTTAGATCTACTTTATCACAAAGTGCTTTTCATGCTTCATCTACTTAGCAAGTATCTAGTTATCATTGATTCACCTCTTGCTAGAAGGATATCAGATGCCATTCAATATAAAAACCCATGACAAAAAAGAAAGACGCATGTCCATGGCTGGAACAAATTGATGAAATCCACCAGGATTGCATTCAGGGAAAGCTAGAGGAGTCGGGACAAATGTTTGAGGGGCAGTGGGTTTTGGGTGTAGCTGACCAGGGCTGCTATTACAGAATTCCAGAGGCCATTTCCTGGAGCACTACTCCAGAATACACCATGAGCACTGCCCCCTGGACTTATGTTCTATAGAGGTACTGAGGAGATCCCCTCAAATGGGGAATATTCTGGTGACAAATGTGGTCCCTAAACGATCTCCTGGCAAAGGTGGCTTTCCTGGAGGCACTTTGTATGGAACCCCAAGAATTTACAGATTCTGATACCGTGAAGGGAGTGATATTCCTTTGCATGATGAAGGGAGACAGGGCAGAGAGGGGAAACTAACTAGTGGTCAAAATCTTCAAGGTTTTGCTGTGAACTATTATGGCATGAGACCCTGCTCCCTGATCACACAAATCATCAGTAAAATCTGTGCAAATGGATTTTTATGTGTGTGAGTAGCAGTAAGAGGGCCAGATTCTGAGTCCAGGCTGAGCCTGAGTCAGCACATATGAAAAAGGAATCATCAGGCATGTAAGACATGTAGTTTACATCAGTGACAGCACGTATTCATTCATTGAGCACCTACCGCATACACGCAGTGAGGCAGGAACAGGGAACACATGTATTCTAAATAGACATGTCTGAATTTTTTGTGTGTAGTAAAATATACATCACAATATCTACCATCTTCCCCTTTCCTAAGTGTACAGTTCAGTGCATTAAGCGCTTTTATACTGTTGTGCAACCACCATCCATCTCTAGAACTCTTTCATCTTGTAAAACTGAAACTCGGTCCCCATTAAACAGTAGCTCCCTATTCCCATTCCTTCAGCCCCTGGAAACCACATTCTACTTTGTCTCTATGAGTCTGCCTATTCCACATACCTCAGATGTACTGAATGGCTGAGTGAATGAATTGGTGTGCATTTGCAAGGTATGCTTTCTAGACATACAAAGATATATGTATGTGTATATGCCAAATGTAGATGTATTTACACACACACTATTCATTCCTCTATATCTGCATCCATGTGTTTGTGTATATTTATCTATAAAACCCAAAGGAGGACATACTAATTTGTAAAGGGATACAGACCAAGATTTTCTCTCTGGCTCCGTATCCACAGAGGAACCCTAGTGGCAAAGCAATACTGCGTCTGAAGAAACCGAGGCCTAAGCTCACATGGCTACCCAGGTCCATCAGAGGCCAATTTCCTAACTGTACTACTTTTTAAAAATCTCAGCATAAACTATGAGGAAGGGGAAAATAAGAGCCAGAGAATGTTAGAGTTAGAAAGCTCTTCAAGATCTTCTAGCCTAGAGTCAACAAAAAAGTATCCTACCACCCTCCCTTCCTTTACCCTTGGCAGCTATCACTAAATCCCAGTTGTCCAAGGGAAACATGCTGTCCCACTCCCTCTGACAATGATGAATACAAAATTGCATGTGATACAATTCTGACCACAGTTCTGCTGCAGGACTCTGGGGAAAGTTTGCTCACTCTTAAAATGAGAAACATAGAAAAAGCCAGTCTCTTTTTGCCTCTGGCAAAAAGTTGTTGCATCTAGTGTGATGACTGGGCTGTGGCAGCCACCTTGGCACTGTGAGGGAAGAGGCCTGGGGCAGGACTGACAGGCTAGGATGCCAGAGTGGTGGAACAGAAGGAAGCCAGATGCATGGTAACGTGGAGAGCCGTGGAGTTAACCAGCCCTGGAGATATCCTCCCTGGATCATAGATCTTCCTTAGTGTTTAAGCCATTTTGAGTTGGGGTTTCTGTTACCTGCTACCCAAATCATCGTAACTGGTATATGAGATTAGTTCCCATTTCCTTGTAGAGATTAAAACAGGTGTAGTCAAAGCTCTAGGCCTTTCCCAACTCCCAGGCATGGCACTCCCACTCTCCCAGTTGCATAAAGACAGTGCAGACCCTTATGTATAAGGGCAGTTGGGGGGGGGGCTCCACCAATACTAAAATGTGTTCCTGGTGCCTGAAACACCACTCTTAGGGAGGCACTGTTCTCTTTAGATATGCAAATGGTCCTGGAATGGAATAAATCCCCTAAGTGTGAAAGAACTAATCGTATCTCTTTCTTCTTCCAAGAAACTTAGGCAGTGTATTCTTACCAGGAAAGCAGATGCCAAGACAGAAACGAATGTACAAGGGTTGTATTAGGGGAAATGCCAAGGCTTGCAGAGCAGTCAGACCATGATGGAATGGAATTCTGAGTGAAGGAGAGGAGGGAAAACTGGGTAGGAAGGTCCTGGGCTGCTGTGCCATCTCAAAGGTTTGGTAGGGCCATCCATGCGCCCAAGTCGCCTGTCAGAGGAGTTCTGTGTGGACAGGTCTGCCTTAGTATCCCAGCCTTGCTCAGTCACGGGGTAGGGGACAACGCCTCTGTACAAATGCAGCTGGGGCCCTCGATCCTTTGGGCACCCTGAAAGCCAAAGACTATACGGGCATTGGATGGCTTTCACAGGCAAACTGGAAAAACTGGGCTCCTGGGGTAGGGGAGAGGGAGATATGGGGGTCCAGCAGGGGGATCAAAATCTGCGTGGTGGTCACGTGCCCTGCTCCACCCAGGCATTCAGTCTCCTCTTTCAGGGTAGCCAACTCCACCCACCTAAGCTTCCTGTGGGTACCTGGTTGTTGCCACTGATGGGGGAACTCCAGGGCATGATGTGGCATGGGACAGGGTGGCACAAGAGAGAGCTGGGCTCACAACTTCCAGAAGCCACAAGCAACTAGGTATTAGCGTCCCTCCAGATTTTTTTTTAAAAGATTTTATTTAGGGGCACCTGGGTGGCTCAGTCGGTTCAGCATCTGCGTTAGGCTCAGGTCATGATCCCGGACTCCTGGGATCGCGCCCGGCACCAGGCTCCCTGCTCAGTGGGGAGTCTGCTTCTGTTTCTCCTTCTCCCTATGCCTGCCACTCCCCCTGCTTGTGCTCTCTCTCTCTCTGTCAAATAAATAAAATCTTAAAAAGAAAAAGATTTTATTTATTTATTTGACAGAGAAAGTGAGAGCTTAAAAGCAGGAAGGGTGTGGCAGAGGGAGGGAGAAGCAGACTCCCCGCTGAGCAGGGAGCCCGATGCGGGGCTCAATCCCAGGACCCTGAGATCATGACCTGAGCTGAAGGCAGATGCCAAACCGACTGAGCCACCCAGGCGCCCCAGTCCCTCCAGATCTGAGGCAATTTCACCCAGTTCTCACAGGCCAGGAGAACCCCAGTTGATCTCTGAGTTCCCCTATTTGAAGGCTGCAAGCCCGGCTGCTGCGTCCGAGGTACAAAACCCAGTGGCGTAAAGGAGAGAGCAGTCGACTCGCCTGTGCGTCTGAGGGCAGGTGCAAGGCCGGGGCTGGGGCCCGGGCGCCCAGCTCCCTCACGGCTCTGCCCTCGAGCACTGCACATCATCGCGTCATCAGAACCGTACTGATGGAATCGCGCCTCGGCTGTGCACATACATGCCAGGCACTGTTCTAAATACTCTGTAGGCAGTAATCCTTCAACCTATCTCCCTGTGGGGCACATAATATTATCTCAATTTTACAGAAACCAAAGCCAAAGAGGTTTAATCACCAGCTCCGCAATCTGCGCTCTCGAAGGCCGTGCCTGTCGGGAAGACGGAAGCAGGGAGGCAGGGAGGAGCGCAGGCCGGCCCACCCCTCCCCACCTGTTAAGGTCAGGAGCCCGACACCATTTGTCAGATGGCCACCCTTGGTCACAAGGAACGCTGAGATATAGTCTTCAGCTGGCGGATGCAATGTATCCAGCACAATTTCTACTCCTCTGCCTGGTATGGCTCCCCCGAACTTTGTGCCCTGATTTACGCCATCATTCCACCATCCAAGACTCGGTTCCCCTTCACTGGGAAGACCCACCCACCCTACCCTGGATGGCTCAAATGCCCCACCTCTAGGCTCTCCTAAGCTTCTGGGATTCCTTCTATCTCAACCCTTACCATTTGTTATCATAAGATCTCGCCTGGGCCCAAGAGGCCTACGGATGTGGTGTGCTTGCCCTTTGTATTATTTTTTTAAACCCAGGGGGGAAAAAAAAATCACACAAAATTCCAAATACATATCTTTCCTTCAAAAATCACGAGGCATAGCAATACTGGGCAGTTATCCCTGCGTAGTAACAATTTTCGGGGCTGAGTCACTCCCCAGCGCCTGTAGAGAGGACATAGCTATGCTTTTCATGCAGACCCCACCCTTCCCTACTGTTTTACACCCTGTCTGCCTCATTCACATATGCTGTTTGCCTGACCCCTGTACAGAGCAGTGATTGCAACCCTCCCCACGGGTTTCCTGGGGCCAGGTGTGCTCGTTGGGGTGTACCTGGCGCGTGGCACGCTGCACGTGCTCCAATATGTCTGCAGAGCGTGTGAACAGATGCACTGAAATATTCAGGATTAAATTGCATTGCGGCCCAGGCTTCCATTCCACCCACACCCTTCCCAACCCTCACCTCAAAGAATCTATATTTAATTGTCTTTGCAGAATCGGAGCCTGCAAGCCACTTCACGCTGGAGATTTAAACATCAGAAATGCGGCAGCTTGGCGCCCCGCATGCTGCAGCCTATTAATAGCCGGCCTGCCTCTCCCCGGTGCTTCCTGGGCAGCTGCATTGTTCTTGGTGGCAGAGACGCAGAGGCAGCCTTCTAAGTGAGGCCTCTGCCTCGCCCCAACCCTCCCTGGTGCCCTTCCTCACCTCGCTTTCTCTGCCCAGCGCACATGGCAGTGGTTATTTGTTTTTTGTCGGCACTAATCGGAGCGCTGGCGGTGGGAAATAAGAGGCCTGGCCCCCGAGAAAGTGCTTTACCAGGGCCTCCAGGGACAATCCCAGGCTGCTTGCAGCGCCAGAGGTCACTGTCACCTTGGCCTTGAGGTGGCCTGTTTACAGAAGTGAAATGAAGAGATCAGTCCGGTGTCAGGGAGATGCTAATGGCAGAGAGCCCGGCGCAGGATTGGCTGGGCTGGGCCATTCCTTCCTTCCCAATTCCGCAGCACAAAGGCCCCAGTGACTTCGCAACTCCAATAAGAGGGCAATAGGCAAATGTCAGGTCCCTGATGGAATGCTCCTCCTGGCCTGGCTGCGGGGCCTTCGAGGCGGCCTCTCCGCCTTTCCACATCCCTCCCCACATCCATTCAACTGGAAGAAGGGTATCTGTTTGAAACACTGGCCCGTCCTTTCCCTATCTCTGGCAGGAAAGAAAGCCTTGTCCCTCGGGTCCCAAGGTCTAGAAGCACAATGAGAACCGGCATCATTATCCTCTAGCCGTAGATGGGAAAAATGGGGTGTGGACCACGGCTCGTCACTTAGGAGGATGGAAGGGACTGGATTCTGGAGCAGAAAAAGAAACAGAGGAGCCCTGTTTCTCCCTGCGTGATAGATAGCTCAGCTGTGCAGCCTCTGCACGCTGGGCCTCATTAAGGAGTCACTACCTGAAACAGGACCCCAGCCTCTTAAGGCCCAAGATGAAATGGGCCTATTAGGTCTGTCTCCCAGGAGAGCAGCTGCTTTTCGAATTCCTTCTATTGCTTTTCCAATGCGGGGGCTGACATCGGAGATGAGGTTCCCGCCCCTCCCGGCTGTGTTTCGGCCCCATGGTAGGCTGCCTCCCTTCAGCTGGCCCTCTTTTGAGCTCTTCGGCGAGAAGCTGAAGAGTTACTTTGGCTTGATTTGTCTTCCAGGTTTTTCTGCAAACTCTCCCGTTCCTCAATCAGTCCACCTGCTTGGATGCTTCAGGCTTTTTCCTCCACCCTTGCCCTGCCAGGAGCCTTGCTCTGCTACTCTCAGAAGCGAGGCAACTCTCTCACCCGCTGACATCATTTCCGGGTAAAACAGCAAGAACATGTTGATCTCTTACACATTTCCAGAACAAAGTTTAAATTATCCCCACCCTCGAAAGCCAACTGGGAAAGGGGCAGTGTTGAAAACGTGGTTTCATTTTTCCTGCCACCAGGGTGCTCACTGAAAGAAAAGCCTCCCTGGTTCCTTCCAGGCTCCAAAGCAGAACTTTGGTATCCATCGGCCACGCCAAGATCCTTCCTTTCCCGCAGGTCACTGACTCGGTGATCATTTGGTGACCCAGCTGGTAGGACTGTGCAGAGCAGGGGTGCAGAGCCCCAGAGAGAGGGCGGCACTGGGACAGTGGTCACTGTGGTCTCACTTCTCATATTGCAGGGGCAATGGGGGGGGGCATCCGGCCGTGGTCAGCACGGTGTGGTCTGTGGAGAAAATCACCCACGTAAAGCTCGGGGAAAAACACTACCAAACGGAGTGGTCTCAAATTGTTTTCCCTTCTTCAGGAAATCAAGTGATGTCTGGAAAAACTGGCCCTGTGTATATTTGGGTTTTCTGAGGATGGAGGGCTCTGCAGGACCACAGGGGCTGGGGACTCATTGGGCATAAGTGTGAGGACTCCACACTCATCCCTAGATGCCGGCTATTTTCCATTTCTGCCTTCGACCCCCACGCCCAGACGGATTCCCAGCCCTGGAAGGTTGATCTCTCGGGACTGCATCAGCCAGTCTCTCTCGACCTCTGGCTTCTGGCTGAGTTTGCCCAATGGGAGGCTTTGAAAAGAAACCGGGAGGGGGGAGGAGGAGAGTTTGGGGTGTTTCTCCCCTGTTCCCACCTTCCTAAAGCACATGTCTCCAGCAGTTGTGTGTCCCTTCACACCTGGGGATGGTAGTGCTTTCCACTCCGGTTAGTTGTATCAATTGTCTATGGCTGTATAACACATCACCTCAAACTTAGCGGTTTGAAACAGTCCTCATTTACTTGCAAATAATTCTACAGTTTGAGCTCGACTTGCCTAGGTAGTTCTTCTGCTCGTCAGATGATGGCAGCTCTGTGAGTGACTCCCTAAAGTACAAAGAATTTAAGAAGTCTGAATGCTGTACAACATCACACACAATAAAATGGGCATAATTTGCTCCTTTTTGTGTGGTGTAATTGATAACCACTTTGGAATGCTATGAATATGTAGGGCATAAGCACCTAGCATGTGTTACATGGATCCCTGTTTGTGTTGATTTCCATAGACAGCTAGGCATCAGGCCTATGGCCTGGAACGCATCCCTGAAAATCAGACATGGAGTATATTATGTTGCCTTGCTCACGGCTCTAGAACGCATACCGTCACAGGTGCCCCACGGGGCCTTTTTGGCATTCCAATGGGGGTTTGCTTTGACTACATGGTATGCTCAAGTTCTTCTCACTGGCCTGTTATTGCAGGGCTGCTGGTGTTCATGAAAAACCTGTGCACACAGGTGAGTTACTGGGGCCCAGTTAGTAAAACATACTCCAGAGAGCACTCCTAGCCTCCAACCAGCTTTCTACTGGATTGAGGCTTTCAACGTCCAGAATAAACAAAAACCCTAGAAACATCTTCTTGAAGAAGGGTAGCATATTTGTTTTGTGGAAGGTGCCTTTTGTCACTGGAAGACAAATCTGTTCCACTCTCCCATGGGGAGCGCCACAGTAGCTTTCAGACCTGCAGCCCTGCTTCCTGCCGTGTGCCCCTCCAATCCATTCTCCATCCAGAAGGCAGAGTGATGCTCTTAAAACACGAATCAGATCGTCTGTCTCTCCCCCTGCCACCAAAACTACCACAAAATATTCAGCATCCCTCCCAACCTCCTTCCTATCACTGTGCCCACCTCTCTGACTTCATCTCCAGCCATTTCATCATGGCTCACCAGTCTCTTGCCACACCTGCTTTCTCACTGCTTCACAGATGTGCCAAGATCACTCCCTGCTCAGGTAAGTTGTACTTGCTGTTCCCGCTACCTAGGATGCTGTTCCCCGCAGATGTCTGCATGGCTGGCCCCTTCTCATCAGGTCTCACCTTGAATGTCACCTCCACAGAGAAGCCCTCCAGTCTTGCTCTTTCGCATCGCTTAGTTTCACTCTGATCACAGCACTTGTCACTAGCCAGTATCTTTCTGGCTATTTGGTTGTGTACTTTCCTTCCCCTGTGAGAGGATAAGCTCCATGAGAGCAGCAGTACTGTCTGGGGTCACAGACATGACCCACCAATTCCGGGTCAGACTTCTAGCCACAGCACCAGCCTGCTTCTTGAACAAGCGTGGGCATTTTCTCAGCAGCTTTGGACATCGGATCTCATTCCTAAACCCCGTGACTCAGCCAGCAGCAAGAGAGAAGGCTGGGTTGGGGACACAAGGGTACCCTCGGTCTTCAGAGATTACAGCAGCCCCCTAAGGAACGGAGCCACAGAGGAAGGCTGAGGATCAAGCCCGGGGGCTGACCCACTCAATGGAAGCTGACCCTCTCCTGGACCGTGCCAACTCTCCACATTTCACAAACTAGACAATCTCCCAGCCCTTTGAACACCAGTGTCGCCTAGCTACGGAATTACCACACAGATAGGGCTCGGGGGATGAAATTAGATTTCCCTTTGCAGAACAAAGACAAACACGCTCCTCTAGCCCATCCTGGGAGAGCTGCATCAGGAGAGCCTGCTTCCGGGCCAGGCATTCAAAACCCATGGGCTGTCTTGCTTGCTTCAGCAGTTCCTGGCAAAGGGCAACAGAGTTCTCCAGCTTTGAAATCTAATTGCCTGCCATGGCTGTGAATCCCATCTCCAAAGGCAAAAAAAAAATAAATTAAATAAATAAAAATAAAAAAATTGTTTTTTTAGATGGTAGTAGAGGGTGGGAAGGGGTACAGTTCTCATGGAACTGGCTGAGATGAGCCCATTTAAGCTTTGGCATTATACCTTTTGGGGAGGACAATTTTTAAAAAATTAGTCTGAGAAGCTCCTGTTTAAAAGAGAAAGATCCATAAATGCAGCTTCTGTCAGTAATGAGAAAATGGAAATCACAAGCAAGACCAGAAAACTCATTCCACCAGAATCTTAATGATCTCCAGAATAATTGTGCTGGTCTCTCAAATCAAGGAGTGGACAGTGACAGCTCTGGATTTTCATATGAGGGTCAGATGGGTTCATGTTTTTTTAATTGGGCTCATTTCTAAACCATGTGCTTGTCATGATGCCTTAATCCCTTCCCTGTCCCCCAGCAAAACTGCTTTCTCTCTCCTTGTCTCCCTCAAACAAATGCAGCTTCTCAAAGGGGGAAATGAGCTTCCCTCTCTCCCAAACAGATTTCTTATCATATGACTGCTCTGCTGTGGGTGAACTTGCATTTCTCTTGCATAAGAGAGCAATTTCCTGAAGGAAAAAAAAGAGGAAAAAAATCAAACTGCTTGCTGCTCCTTGTTTTCCATATAAACGTCTTCAGCCTCAGCTCCCAAAGATAATGGGAAAGAAGAGGCTTGACTTCAGGAAGATAAGTACCGGTCTTTCAGATGGAAGTGGGATGTTTTCCTGCATTTGTTTTATTCAGTGGGACTCGGGAGAAGGGACAAATTTGTAGACAATTTTAAGGGTTCTCCAAGCAACAGGACACCTTCTGCTAAAATCTCGTAACAGGTGAAAGTTTAACAACGATTAACAAATTAGAAAATTCACCATATGGCTGAATATAAATTACAGCCTTCCTTTAGAATTAAGACAAGGGATGAGATCTTAAAAGTAATAAAAATAATAATGAGTCCCGGAGATTAAAAAAAGAAGTATCATCTCTCAGGTGCGCTCAGAGGTGTGAAAGGTGACAGCAGCCGTCAGTTAAATAAACAGTGTCAGATCTGTCTTGGCCATTTCACTTCCCTTCTTGGTTCTGGCTACCAGCTTTGTGCCACCCAGAGAGGGCAGTGAGGCTCAGCTCTGTCAGCAGGGGTGGGGCGGGGCTCAGAGAAACCGGAAAGAGTGGGGGAAGGAGAAAGGGAAGGAGGAGACTACCATTCTCCATTCATTCATTGATTTGATCAATGCTTGTTGCACCCCACTATGTTCCAGCTCACACTGGGTGCGAGGGAGACAATGGCAAACAAAGCAAGACACCACTCCAGATCTCCTGGAGCTCATAGAGAACCACATAAACACACAAATAAATGTAAGGTTGTCCCTTTGTTGACTACCACCAGGAGTGCATGGGTACAGGCTCCTGTGTGCAGGAATAACCAAGAGATAAGACCAGTGTGGTGGGTCAAGACGTCGACCCTGGGTCATGGGGGAGGTTGGGGTGAACGTTCATGATGTTCGAGTGCCTTTTATAGGCCAGGTCCCAGCTAAGTGTTTTTATAGGTTTCATCTTATTCATTCCTCACACCAGCCCAGAGGGCAGCTGCTGTCAGAATCCTAGTATAGACAAGTATCCTCAGGCTTAGAGAGGCAGTGTTGGCCCAAGGCCACAGAGCTTCTTACACGGAAGAGGCCAGACCCAAATCCCGGTGGACCTGGCTCCAGAGCCCAAGACGCCAAGCACCATGGCACACAGAGTCTTCTCAGACGTGGTGGAGACAGGCAAGGCTGGCCTTCTCCTCAGCCTCCCTCAAGCCAGTGCGCACAAGCGCACACCATCTCAGGCACACTCACAGGCTGTCCATATACACTTACACACACTCCCTCCTTTGTCTATATATTCGCACGAACGCACGCACACACAACCTGCCCTCCTGTTCCCAGAAGCCGAGGTGACCAACTCTCAGCTTCACCCCCTCCCTCCTCCCCAGTTGAAATGTTCCTTCAGGTCCTGTGTGTGACTGAGGCTAGGGGTGAAGTGAGGTGCTAAGCTCCCACAAGAGTCGCAGCTGAGTGGCACAGAGAGGGGGCAGTTGACCTGGACCTCGGAGCATGAACAGGTGTTTGGCCCAGAAAGCAGAAAGAAATCTCCTTCCAAGCAGAGAAAGCTGTATGTGGAAAAGCACGGCAGTGTGAGAAGCAGGGCACATTTGGGAAAAGCGGGTGATGTCTCTGGGCTGGCCCAGATGTCCCCTGCTCTCCACGGCACCCCTACCCCCAGCCTGTGTCTCCTCTAGGATTCCCCATCCCAGCCAAGGCACTGCCAGCTCCCCAGGTGCACGAGCCACAAATACAGGCAGCACCCTGGCACCTGCCCACTCACTCGTCCAAACTGTCACCAAAGCCTCCTAAATATAGCCCAAATCTGCCCACTTCTCCGCCCCATCTTTGCCGCCGCCACCCTCCTTCCAGCACCCACCATCTCCTCCTGGACTACTGTCACAGCCTCCTGACAGTTCCCCCGCACCCACCGGGGTGCACCCACCACCCACCACCCTATTCTCCCGGAGCAGCCCGCGTGACCTTCATTTCTGCGCATCGGACTCCCTGTTCTTCACGACTCAGCTCAAACACTCTCCCCTGACAAAGACGCCCGCCCCCGGACTAAGTCAGATGCCCTGTTTAGTGCTCCATGCCACACTGTTCTCTCCCTCCCTGACGCTAAGCAAAGCTGGCACTGCCACACAGCTGTGACTACTTGATCCGACAGCTGGAGCTACAGGAGGGTAGGTCCTGTCACCACCCCTCCCCAGTCCCCGCGTGTAGCGGGCCTGCAGTAAATCTTTGCAGAATGGGTGGGGAGAGGCTACAGTGCTCAGAGGTGGGGCAGAGATGGGGCATGTGAGCGAGCGGGAGGGACAGATCCTGGGACGGTCTCAGTCACCACGCAGAGGGATGCAAGGGATGGCATTGGCAGTCCCCCGGGCAAGGGCAGGGTGCCGTGGCTCGCTTCTTCCCTGGTGCGGGCAGGCTTTGGAAAGTGGCCGGCTGGCCGTGGGCTCACCGCAGGGCCCCTCTCTCCACTGGCAGGTTTGAGCTGCTGATGAAAGAAGCAGGCTGAGGGGAGGTCACTCGTTTGGGAGGTGCGGACGCCTGCCACCAAAAGCCTGCCACGCACTGGGTGGCACCTCTGTCTCTCACACGTGCTTTGCTGCCTAAAGCTGCCCAGGGCTCAGTGGGGCCCCAGAAGCTGGCACGGTGGGCCCGCACCTTCCTCGGTCTCCAGAAATCCAGGCCAGGCAGCTAGGGAAGACATGGGGGGAGGGGGCTCCTTCTTGATGGAGGAAGTCAGAGGAGAGGAAACAGAGCTGTGCGATGCTCGTAGCATTTCTGCCACTGTCTGAGAGGCAAAGGGACAGGTATTCTTACTCATGATGACTCCAGGCCACCAGGCCAACCAGAGACCCCTGAAAGTTCTGGCAGGGCAGCCAAAAAAGGGGGATCCTCAGACCATGACCCAGCCAGAAACATACCAAGAAAAACATCTGTCCACTCCTTCATTCATTCAGCAAACACTCCCGGCATTCCCTCAATATCCAGGCCTAATGCTGACCCTGTCCTGATGGGACTTTGAGCTGGTGCAGGACATACAGGCAGAGTGCTAGCAGAGCCTGGGCCCCAGGTGTGTTTTATTTGATCTTAAAAGAAAATGGCTTCCAACATTGAGAGTCAGGCAATTTTACATCAAAGTCTAGGTTTCCGCCGCCTTCTTAAAAAACAAGAAGATTCCATTAATACTTGGCATCAATTGCCTCGAGTGGGCGCTGCTGCCCTCTTTGGATGGACATGAACTCTGCCACTCATCACAGGAGCCATCACTCCCTGCGGACTGACTCTCATTTCATTTAGCTCCCCAGTCCCTGTAGCCTTCTGCAGCACCTGAGAATGACAGACCGTCATCAGATGACCCTCCGACGGGGTGACCCTGTCTGCGATGGGGAGGGCAGAAGAAAAGCACAGAGAGCTCTGCAACCAGAAGAGGGTTCCTGACGTCCTGGCCTGACAGGGTCAGGCTCCCTCTCTCCACAGAACGCAGGGGAGCCTCCTGCTGGCCCTGGTTTCTCTGGGTCACCCAACCCTGTCCTCTGAGGCAGAGAAACTTCTAACTCTGTGATGTTCTAGAACCCAAGCCAGCTAGGTGGGGAATGAGTTGCAAGGGCCCCATTCCCATGGTTCCAGCAAAAGTCCTTCAGTGGACCTTTAGCAGGCTGACCTGGGCCATGTTCTCAACCCAGAATCATTCACTGTGGCCAAGGAGAAATGTCGGCCCAGCCCAGACCACATGGGATGAGACTAGAGAAGACATCTTTCCCCAAAGGAACAAGGTTCTCGTAGAACAGGACTTGGATGCTGGCCAAGCATGCACAGCAGTAGTGAGTCGGTGTGTACATCTTTAGGCGCACATCTCTATAATTACCTACCCCACTCGGCCAGCGCCCATGCTCCTCACCTTTGCAGGTCCTCCAGGGCATGCCATTCTGTCTTACACAAAAGCTTATGGAATTAAACTATAGTGATTGACATGATCTCAGCTGGAAAGACCCTAACATGTCTGTTCATTTTCCATCTCTAAAAGCTCCCTGAGAGCAAGTCTGGCTTCTCTTTCTTTGGTGTCATCCACGCTCTACCATAGTGCTAGGCACTTGGGTGCCCAATAACTATTTCTCGACATCTTAGAGGACATCATGGAAAGAATTACAGACTTCCCAGATGGAGCTGGGTTTAAATTGAGGTTCCTTCCATCTCTCAGTAGCTGTACCTTGGTCAAGGTATTGGTCAGGGTTCAAGTGGGGAGAAGGCCACCAGGGGGCATGGAATAAGGGCTTTATTATCGGAGTTTAACCTTATACAGTGTGGGTAAATGAAGGTCTGGATGGGGCCGTGGGAGAATCGGAGCGCTCACTGGCCAACTGAAGCTGAGTGGGACTAGGAAGGGGAGCTGTTGCCCCCGGGGGTCTGCTGCAAGGGTCTGGGGGAGAAGAGTTGGACACGGAGCCCAAAAGAGTAAAGGCCCATGGGTGCCACTGGTACCCCCTTATCTCACTGCCCCCACATCCATCGAGGTTACACACCTCAGAGAGTGTGGCCACTGCTCACCTCCACCTCTGAATTTTTGTGCACATGCCTCCTTTGGCCAGCTCACACCCAGAACCATGCAGGGAAGGGCATTCTGGACAACACGGTTCCAACCTGACCACGTCAACACAGTACAAACCACCACAGTCAGGTATTCGACCCCTCTGAGCAACCACTTTTTCATCAGTGAAATGGGGCCCCAACAGGCACACAATGATTATAATTCTCATTTATATAACAATTATTATTTATTGTTATTTACTAACCGTTGCCAGAATTTTTATTGCTTATGGAAACTTTGGCCCTTTCCTCTTACCATGGCAGTGTCTTCAAGAATTTCCATCCCTAGTAAGTCAGACAGAGAAAGACAAATACTGTACGATCTCGCTCATAAGTGGAATCTAAAAACGGTGAACTCCTAGTAACAGAGGGTAAACTGATGTTTACCAGGGGCTAGGAGGTGGGTGAAATGGGGAGTTGATGGTCTAAGGGCACAAACTGCCAGGTAGAAGTTGAGTTAAGTTTTGGGGCATCTAATATACCACATGCTAACTATAGTTAGTATTACTGAACTGTACACTCGCAAGTTGTTATGAGAGTAAATCTTAAATGTTCTCACCGTAACAACAGCATGGTAATTATGTGAGGTGAGAGATGTATTAACTAATCTTATCATGGTCAACATTTTGCAACATATGCACGTATCAAACCATCACATTGTACATCCTAAACTCACACAAAGTGACGTGTCGATTACATCTCAATAGAGCTGGGAAAAAAGAAAGAATTTTCATTCTCAAAGGCAGGGCAGTGGCCTCTGTGGGCAACTATGACTAAATTTTTTAAGTCTCACATTTTAGACATTAATTACTGTCCCATGAGTGGCTTAATGTCTGCAGTGCTTGGCCTTTGGCAGAACCAGGTTCTTCCGCTCTGGGAGCCTGACTGGAGATCACTCCCATTTCCACCTCAGCTTGTTTCTGGGGCCGTACTGGTAGGAGAATCAGATGGGTAGCAGGAGGTGCTCCCTGTTCAGACCTAGTCACCACTTACAGCCTGGGGAGAGCCTCCCCTTCCTTGGGGAGCCGTGACTCCACAACTCCTAGTTACACTTTGCCTCCCCAAAGGATTGAATCAAATGAACGCCTTGCTAGGAAGCAACGACCTTCCCGTGACTTCAGAAAGCATCTCTCTCTGGGGACTGCAGAGCTGGTCCTGTAAGGCCCTTGGGTTGTCTGCTGGGGTGCGGAGGGAGGTGTGGGGAAGAGGAAGGGGGGGGGAGTGAGAGAGAAAGAACAGTTGTGATACCATGGCAACGCTGAATACTGCAAAATGGATTTAATTTGAAGATTAATATTCAGGGAAACAGAAGGACAACCTTCCTGGGCTGCTCACAGGCCCCTGAGGGCTGGTTCAGATGAGAAGTGGGCTGCATGGGTTGAGACCTGGAGGAAGGGACCCATCTCCTCAGAGCTGGAGAAACTGAGGCTAGGAGAGGGGAAGGGACCAGTCTAAAGTCACCTAGTTTGTCAGCAGCAGCCCCGGCAAATGGGTCCATGGTTCCTTCGTTCATTTAGGCAACAAATATTTATTGAATGCCTACTATGTACCAGACACCATTCCAGGTGCTAGAGGTATGGAGTGCAATGAGTGAAAGGTCAATTGGTAGTACAGTAAATTGGTAAAACCTATCCTGTGCCAAGCTTGGTGCAAGTACATGCCTCTTTGTAGACACAACCCAAGTAGCTATGTTCCTGCAGCACAGGTGGGGAAACTGAGGCTCGAGGAGGCTCAGGTCCTTGCCAGGGTCATATACCCAGTCTGTCTGAACTCGGGGACCATGAGATGCCTTTACCTCTTTGCCACATCATGGCCCATACACTTGGCTGGAGTGACTCTGAGCTCAAGGCAAGAACACCCAGTCCCCTGAGAGAGCTGGGTCCCTGGGGGCTCCGAGGCCCGGGCAAGTGCCGGGTCCTCTGCAGGACCTTGGAGATGGGCCTCAGGTTGCCACTGCTGCCCCCCTGAGCTCATGCCAGGCTCTCACCAAGAGGTAATGATCAGTGGTCAAGTGGTAACAGAGCTTGGCTGATCCCAACCCATTCCAACTTCATACATACACCTTTATTACTTCCAATACATACAAAAAAGTGGTAGGAGTGGCTGCCTATGGAGAGAAGACTGGGCATGTGAGAAACAGGGCAAGAAAGGGGACTTTTCCATTATTAACAAAGGAATTATTTTTAAAATCTGCTGCGTGAAAAATATAAATAACCAAAAAAGTCTAAAGAACTATAGACTATCCAGGTCGAAGAAGAAAACAGAGAAACGAAGGCGGAGGCTGGCCATCAGACAAGGTCAGGGATGAGCAGAGGCCTCTCTGCAGCCCCCGCAGGCCTGGCTCAGCCTCCTTGGGGAAGTCTCGCCTTCAGATCCTGGACCCAGTGAGGGAGGTCATTCAGTGAGATGCTTTCTGCCTGGGATGGCACCATGGGGCCACCAGTATGCAGAGAGTGTGACATCCTGCCAGACTGCCAGGGACCCCGCACCTGTAAGGGGGCCAAGCTCCAGGTGGGATACGGAGCCATGGCTGGCCAAGCCTACAAAATCAGGAGCTGCCTTCCTTTCCGTATGGAATTTCCCTGGCTGCCCCCCTCCCCAGGAAGCAGCAGCTTTTCACAGGATGACGCCAGCTCAGAGAAGCAAAAGCCAGTTGGGAGGTGGAAGATGGGCCAGGAGTCCCCAGTGAATTAGCTTAAGTATGAAAAAACCCTGTAACATCTTGAAACCATTTATGGAGCTTATAGTGAAAAAGAAATTGCTTTTTTTCTGCTGGAACAAAGCAGTGGGGATGTTTCCCTTTCTAGAGCTTAAACTAGGATGGTTCTTTTGAAAAACAGTCAAAATTTGGGATTCTATGGGTCAGATCTGGCATTCAAACGTCTTTTCCATCCCCCTTCCTCCCAACTCAACAAAACTAAGGTATTTGAATCCCTAGTGCTTTCGATGTACTGAAGGATCTGGTGGTCTTGGGCCAACGTACACATTTAGCAGCAATAGGCGGCGCTGTCTCTTTGAGTTGGGCATGTGCCCTCCTGACCACCACAGTCCACCCCAGCCCCTCCCTGTAAATCATAGCAGCCTACATCCCTCACACTGTGGCCACTGTTGTAGCCCCCACCTTGTGTCCTCACACCTAGCTCCTACGCCAAAGCCCTCAAAGAGAGTCTAACAAATCCAGTGCCTGGCTCTGAAATGCATTTCTGTGATTTTGCCAAATGGTTTGCCTTCCTCTTACTGATTTCCATCATTAAATGCTGGCCAAATCAGTTTCCCTGAGCACACCCTGGCTACAAGTCTGCTGCTCTACCGTCTGAGGACCGTGTGATTTTAGGGAAGCTATTTATTTAAGGGCTCTGAGCCTCTGAGCCTCAACTTCCATGGGAATGATGCGAGGATAACATTTTATTATTATTATTATTTATGCTTCCCGATTTTGTAGGTTGACTGGGTGGTTCTTTTGCTTCGTGTGGTGCCAGCTGAGGTCTAGAGATGGCTCGAAGGTCCAAAGTGGCCTCGCTCACATGACTGGCAGTTAGCTTTGCCTAGAGCTAGGAGCTCCGTGGAGTCGCTGGGTGGGAACTCTGGTTCTCCCCTGTGCACCTCTCCACATGGCTGCCTGTGGAGCAGCATGGCATGGAGGGGTGTTCCAAGAGGCGAAGACAGAAGCTGTAGCTCTCTAAAGGTCTGGAAGTTAACCAGTGTCACCTCCCTCACAATCTAATGATCATAACAGGTGCCAGCCCCAAGGACTGAAGGGGAGGGCAAACAGACTCTGCCTCTTGACATGGACATAGAAGGCCTCCTCAGAAAAAAAGCGTGGGAGGTAGGGAACATTTTTGTAGCCACTTTGGAAACACAATGTCCAACTAATGAATTTCCACAGAGCCGAATACACTGAAGCCCTTTAACAATGTTAGTTTCATTCAGTCATCCAGCAGCCAGCCATTCATTCATTCATCCCACACACATTCAGTAAGCACTTGTTGTGTGCCAGGCCTTAAACTAGGCACTGGGAAGATGAAGGTGGTTTTACCCACCAAGGAATTCATAGTTCTGGATGGGAAACAGTCAAGTAAAGTAGTAACTACAGGGCAACATGGTAACTGCTTTGCTAGAAGAATGCCCCGGATTGGCAAGTGGACCCGCAGCGGACCAGTGGGAATCAGCCTGGGAGACTGGCTGGCTCTCCCGGAAAAGAAAGGCTCTTTTTCACAGGGCTCTTAAGTTGGCAGCAGGATGCCTAGAGCCGCTGGACGCAGGCTTGCCATCATGTAGAATCTGCCAGGGGCCCTCCTGCCACATATGGAAAGGATTGTGACAGGTGTGTCAACCAAATTCCCTTTTTTGCTAAAGTCATTTGGGTTCAGGTTTTACCTCACCTCCTATCAAAGGGAATCCCTACAAACACTGTTCTTGAGCACTCACAGTCTAGTGAGATGCAGCAAATAATTATGTTTCCGTGGTATAAGGGATAACACAGAGATGTGCACGGGGTATGATGGAGGGAGGGACTGGGGTCATTTTCTTAGAGCCTGGTAAAGAAGTTCTGGAATGTTTCCTGGAGCAGGCCCCCACCCATATTCCTACCACAGAGCTGGTCAAATTAGCAGATGCTCTGTATGCACCAGTGTGGAAGAAATGGCAGGGTCTTAAGACAAAACTAGTAGAGACCTGGTTATCCCTTTTTAAATCTGCCCCTTTCCTAACTTCCGAAATTCAGGGGTTTTTCAAATTGGCTGCCCTGGTGTCGTGTGACAGAAACAGAATCTCCTTGGCGAAAGCAGTCTTTTAATAGACCTCCAGAGGTTAATGGGCCTGACAGATCTTTGACATTTATTGGATTTTACGAGCCAGTGGATCTGACTCAGAAAGCTGATCAGATGTTCCAAATCGATGGCCCCTTTGGGGTGCTGCCTTCACACGGAGCCATAATGAGGTGACCTTGGACGCCTGAGTCCAGAAAGAACAGAGAATGTCAGAATCGTAGGAATTCTAAACTGATCAAGGCCTACACGGTGCCCTCAGGGTCCCTCTGGCCCCTAGATGCTCTGCCCACAGATTCTATCCTTGCACATTCCTTCCAGCTCACCCTGCCTGGACAGCTACAAGCACCAGTCCCCTTTCACAAAATCCCTTCCCTCATTCCGCAAACATTTGTCGACAAGCTTTGTTATAATGGCATTTAATAAACAAACATTTCCTGGACCACTGCTCTGCATTGGGCACAGTTCAGGCAGAGGGGACCCAGAGAAGACTGTGACATGTTCCTTCTCTTCTAGCAGCTTATAGTCCTCTGGGGACGGCTTCCAGAGACCCAAATCCTGTTTGTGCCCCGTGATGGGGCTGGCGGGGGTGGGGGGGGAGCACAGAGAGAACAGGTGGTAGGGAGGAAGGCAAGCTGATCTGGAGGAGTAGGGAAGCCTCCCAAGTACAGGGCCTTGTGGGTTCTGAAAGCCAAGTAGGAGCTCACCAGGCTGGTAAGAAGAAAAAGGATATCCAGTTGGGGAAACAAGGTGGCTAACAAATACAGAAGCGCAGACACACACAGATGCTGCCACTGGAGCATCCAGACTATAGCAAGCCTACCTCACTTTTCTCAGCTTGGCAAAAGGAAATCCTTAAGGGCTGGGAAGAGCAGGAGAAAGACACTCTCACATACGCTACTGGAAGGGGCGAGAATTTCTATGAAACTTTTTTGAAATATTGGCAATGTCTGTTCAAATTTAAAATACACATGACCTCCGACCCAGAAATTCTACTTTTGGGACTTAACTTAGGTCTCTATATATTAAGACGAAATTCAGTTTAAGTTTAAATTAATAAGATAAAATAAAATCCTCTGCAATTTCCCAGCTGCGGTGAACATGAGTTGTTTTTCCTGCCTAGCATCCCTTCTTTTGGAAAGAGCACCCTGATTTCCTTTGGGGAACAGCCCTTCCCACTTGGGTCCATGTGGGCTTATGGTCATCTTGGAGCAGGCTTCTTTATTCTGTGCTTTTCTTTATTCTGTGGCTCATCTTCGTCATAGAAATGCCAAGCAAACAGACACCCACTGGCTTGGGGGAAAGGGGAAGATTTATTTGGGGCCCAATGGCTGTCCCTCTCTAAATCCCATGGTATAGAGGTCCAGGCCAGAGATGGGCAAATTTGCCTCCTAGGATCCATTGGTAACTGGTTATTTGTTTGGCTTGCTCATTTTGGGGAGAATTCTCCACCTCAGGAGTCTACCTGGGGGGCAGAGCCCACCTCCCACTACAGAAGTCAAAATTCACTTTCCAGCCTTCTCTGTAGCTAGAGAGACAGCAGGTAAACTCGGCTGCTCCTAGCTCACATGCCCTCTCAGGATACGAACGTGGCCACTACTGAGAAGCAGGGACGGCAGGGAATCCATGCCCACAAGGGTGGCGCCCAGGAGCAGAATCAGGTTTTCAGAGGCAGCATCAGCCCGCAGATCCAGGGCCCAGCCCTGCCAGTGGGGGTGGTGCTGGGGGCAGTGTGTGTGTCCAGCAGAGGGGACAGCTGTATAGTTTGGGAAGCTGTTCCTAGCTGAGTGATCTCCAAGCCCAAGTGTCTGGCCTGCCGAACGACTCTCAAAGCTGCCCCACAAACCTTTAAGAAATATATTTCTGCTTCCACTGGCCCAGTTTGGTTCCTGTCTCCGAGTATGGATAGAGATGCAGAGCCAGCCATGAGCAAGAGGATGCAAAAATGATGAGGTTCTCCGGAGCTCACTTCACCCATCTTGGACTGCAGCCTGACCCCAGGAGACTGATGAAGAACCTGAGTTCTGAGGGAGGGATGGGGCCAGGAGAGAGATTCTGACCATTCTGCTAAATTGGGTGACTGGGGCTTTGATGTATGTGGTGAAAAGACAAGTGACCTCTTTTGCGCACCCGGCTGGGGAAAAAGTGATACCCATTACCCTTCAATACTTGAATAACTACATCTTCAGAGGTGAAATTCAGGCACTTGTGGTTAGCTAAAGGGCAGGTGAGGGGGGGATGGGAAAACATGGGACAATGGAGCCCATCCCACTGGGAAAAGGATAAATTGATCACCTACTCCACCCACTGGTTCTGGGGCTCAGTGAAGTGGATACAGGTTAAACTAAATGCTACGGGCTCCTCAGGAGGGAGAGGGCAGAGTGCTCCTGGGGTTCAGAGGCCCCAGTTCCCCCTGGCTGAAGCTTCTGGGCTAGCACAAGCCACAAAGTCAGGCTTCCCTAAAGCCTCAGGCTTTACAAACTCAGGGCCTGGTGAATTCCAGACATTCTGAGTAGCTGCATGGATCGCATGCCCCGTGTTTCAGCTAGGAAAGCCTTCTGGAATCCAACTTATTTGTCCGTAGGTGGTTTTGAGATTTCCAGCAGAGAATCGGGGTCTTAATTCAGAGGCCGAGCATATACATTTAAAATGCCAGTAAGCAAAAGCTCATTATTGATATGCCAAGAGAAAGGCAGCCAGCCCACACAGAACTCCTCAGCTCTCAATTTACAACCGCGGCCAACTTCTGAACTTCAGGTCCTCCTATGAGGCTGAGGTTGAGCACCTTGCCTGAAGGAGTTCAGTTGTGTTCTGGGCTATTCTAACATTGGCTGTTCTGATGTTGGCACAGCTCTGTGAATCAACTAAAAACCATTAACTTGCACGCTTTAAAAAGGCAGATTGTGTGGCATGTGAATTCTATCTCCATAAAGCTGTTACCATGTCGCACAAAAGGAGCATGCAGGGGCAGGCTGGGTGTGACTCTCAGCCCTACCAGGCACTAGCTGGCAGACTGGAAGCTGATTACGACACCTGCCTGAGCTTGGTTCCTGAATCTCTAAACTGAGCAAATGTGATCAAATCACACTCATGTCATGGAATCAAATAAAGGGGAAATGGGAGCTCTCTGTGACACTGCCCGACCCATGGGCCACACTCGGTATATGTGTGTGCCCTGTCAAGTCCCTGCTATGTACCAGACCCTGGGGACACAGGGACAAATGAGACTTTGCTCCTGCCTTCAAGGAAAAGGCACTTTAGGGTAGGAGACAGGCAGGGACTTCGTATCAGTACTGTGATTCAGGGACAGACTACACAGGTGAGGCGAACCAGAGGGCTTAAGAAGGATAGATATTGCTCCTTAGTTAGACATCTTCCCTGGCCTCCAATCCCCACAAACCAGGACCGTCTGCCTCGTCACCTTCCTTTGCTCTCACCACGGCACCATCTAAGCGTGTTCTTGTTCATTTACTTGCACGCTTCCTTCACGCCTGTCTCTCTCTAGCTGGACTGGTGGTTCGGTGAGAGCAGAGCCCTTGTCTGCCTCAGCCTCCAGGGGCCACCACAGTGTCCCGTACTTAGGAGACACTTGACAAATATTTGTTGAACAAAAGAAAGCATCAGGATGAAGCCTGGAGGGTAAGCAGGAATTCGCCAAGCGAAAAAGCCAGAATGAGAGATAGCAGCCACCAGGCTGCATGGCTTGAGGAGAGGGGACAAGAGAGAAGTGGCAGGAGGGGGCGCTGGAGACCCAGGCGGGGCAGCCCCAAGACGAGACTGGGCCCTCACTCTGGAGTGTGGTGGTGGGGGGGTCTCTAACCACTACCAAGATCCCCCTCTCTGCTGGCTTCAGTCTGTGAAAACCCGCACAGATCCCTGGTCGTCCTGCTGAGTGCAGCCCTTGCGTTTCTATAGTAACCGTCACCATGGCACCAGAGGCCTGGATCCAACTTCCGGCACCACTGAGGCCCTGAGCTCCTGTCCCCCTCCCCAGCAGCCTCCATCCCACAACACAGAAAGGAGACGTGGAGGGGCACCACCCTGGGGATGTACAAGGAGGGGTGTGGCCAGATGCAGGGCACAGGGTGACAGGATTAAACATCAGATATGTCACCACAGACCTACCTGCCAAGGGCCGACACAGACTGAACATTTACTCGCAAGTTGGGTTTCACCGCTTTGCTCGGACAGGGGGTGGGGAGCTGGGTCTCAACATGCAGCAAGCGCTGGGGCAGACGGGCCTCTGTGCGGGCTGGCAGGGTGGGGCATGGCGCTCAGGGCAGACCTGGGAAACCCCAGCTCCTTGGGGCTCCTGGACCCGTGGTCTCTCCGAGCCTCACTCTCCCATCTGCAAAATGGGAAGGATAAACAATAATCCCTTCAATTCACTGCGGGTATCAGAGAAATGAGCACGGTGCCCCGCACCTGGCAGGTACTTGGCAAATATCTGGCGAGGGAATTTGCACGTAAGATAAAAAAATGAATGTCATCTCTGTCGGTCAACAAAACTGTGACTCCCAGTTCCCTTCTCTCCCCTTCCTGGTCCACACTCTGTTCAGACCCAATTCTGTTGCATGAGTTTCAGATCATCTGTTCTCTGCCATCCCCCAGGCTCTCGGAGCGGGTAATCACAGGTTTCTGAGTCACAGACCTGTGTTCTAATCCAGCTGCTCACCGGCCTTGTGACCCCGGGCAAGTTGAGTCACTTCGCAACTGTCTGCTCTCACTGAGATCCCTTTAGCTGCAAGACTCAGAAATCCAACCAGGCTGGCTTAAGCCCAAAGGACAGCTGAGGTCAGGGTTGCAGATTTAGCAAATAAAAATAGAGGATGACCAGTTAAATGTGAATTTCAGATAAACAACAACTAATTTTCTATACAGTTAGTTCTCAAATTTTGCACGGGGTATACTTATGCTAAAAAATACCACTCAGTGTATCAGAAACCCAAATTTAACTGGCCAACCTGTATCCTATCTGGCAGGCCTAGGTGGGGTGGGTACTTACTAACTCATGAAACAAGATGGATCTGGGAGGTCAAGTAACACCATGAGGATTCTCTCTCTCTCCTCCTGCTCCCATCTCTGGGCTTTGCTTTCTGCAGCCTCAAGAAGGACTGGTTATGCAGAAGATCCTCCCTCCTTCCTTCCTTCCTTCCTCCCTCGCCCATCCTGTGCCCATGCTGGCCCCGTACCTCTCGTCTACCACACTCTTCCCTGCCCTAGAATGTGCCACCCATCAGGGCTCAACAGCTTCAGATCTGTCCCTCACCTCTCACGGCCTCCCTCAGCCTCTCTGGGCCCCACCAATACGCTGGGCCCTCGGCCCCGGGGGTCTTCACGCATGCTCTTCCCCTCCTGGGAGCGCCCTGCCCTGACTTTCTCCTCTTCACCTGCCGCTTCTGTTTATCCGCTCCAATCACAGTGGACACAGCAGCTCTTCAAAGGTCACCTCTGACCTGGGCATCCAAAGCTGGCTCTCCGCATTTATGCCATTTTGGCTCTGTTTTGGCTTCAGTTTCCCAATCTATTGGGTGAGGGGACTGGACCAGCCACCGGCTGCAAACTCCAACGACACGAGAGTTTGGGCCAGCACTTTAAATAAAGACCACAGCCCCGTTTGAAGGCAGCAGGAGCAACTGAACTCTGGCCCCTTGTCAGGTAGAAAAGCAGACCCAGTATTGCCAATGTTTCTGATTTTCCCAAAGAAGAAATCTCGATATGAATGGAAAACTCTCAATTTTGAGTAGTTGTCCCCCGTTTGTGACCTCTAGACTAGACTGTCCAGCCCTGCAATCTAGGAACCACCTAAATTCTGGGAACCACATGCATGAGATACCTGAGAGGGTTATTTAAAATGCATTCTCTGGCCACATCTAGAATCTCTGAGCCAGCACCTTGGAATCTGCATCTTAGCAAGCATCCTTAGGTGCTTATACTTACTAAATTTTAAGAACTACAAATCCCGGATTTTCCATTTTAATGGGGTCTCACCTTCCCTCTACATCCATTACAATGGGGGGCAGGAGCACCTTCCCTTTCACTTTTTCTCCGCAGACATGCCAACCCCTCACCCCATGACCCTAACCCTAACCCTTGGAACAGAGCAGGCAGTGGTGTGGGAACTTGCTGGAGCAGGAGTTCCTGCCGCCTGGCCCATCACTGTACCAGCCCCGCTGCTACAAAGTGGAGGCAGGGGTCACAGAGGGGTGGTCACCTGCCCGAGGTCACAGAGCCATCAGCGGGAGACCTGGGGGCTCAAATCCCAGTCTGTACATCAGAGCACCAGGCCAAACTCTCTCTCTCCCCAGGTAGAAACAGACAGAAGGTCATTGTCATGTTGAAAGAAGACTGTAGATTCGGAGTCCCTCTTTCTTCCCGATCAGCATTGTGTGATCTTCCTGATCGCACAAGGAGCACAAAGGGCTGATCACTTTATGATGGGAAGGATATGACAGGGTCACACGGAGGGGAGGAGGAGAGTGTGTGGCTTTGATGCGAGGAGATGGCTCCTGGGGACAAAACAAGGCTCTGCAGATATGAGCGCTCATAGACTCCTCACAGACCCAGGGATGGTGGCTGCCTGCTTCCGTCCTTCCCCACCCAGCCCTCACAGCCTCCTCCCATCAGGTTTAGCTTGAGCTAAGTAGGATCATGGCAAAGTCTTAAATCATAGGCCCATGCACCTGGCAGCTGGGGGGGCCCATAGCACTTTGCTGCAGTTTCCTTCTCTGGCTACATTTGCCTGGATCAGTGCACATGCCTCTCACCGGGCAGCAGTTCAGGGATGTGCGAACTCCCAGCAAACATCTGCGTACCTGCCATGTGCTTGCTCTGTGTTGTGCTGGGCACAGACAACTGGAATTTGGTCTGTACTGCTCTAACAGAACAGAAGTGTCTTATTGCCCCCGATGTGCTGTGGGAACGGAGCGGAGCGAGAGGTGACTCACCTCGGGGGGATTTGGGAAAAAGTCTGTGAAGGAAGTGGCCGTGAAGTCACACTGGGAAAGGTGGGTCGGATCAGAGCCACACAGCCAAGAGAGGGCAGGGGCATTCTCTGCGGCATAAACTGTGTGCCAAGGAATGCAGGCGGGTTCCAGCCCTGCAGATCCTGCCTCCCCAACACTTCCTGTTCCCTTAAACCCAGTATATCTCAAACTAGTCATCTGTATAACCCCCTCGAGTATTTACTTCACGTTTTTCTTTACGTCGGCATACTGATTTTTATCAAACTTATGTTAAGAAGAATATTTCTCCTACAACAGTAATCAAAAAATAGATTTCGGGGGCGCCTGGGTGGCTCAGTCGTTAAGCATCTGCCTTCAGCTCAGGTCATGGTCCCAGGGTCCTGGGACCGAGCCCCGCATCAGGCTCCCTGCTCAGCGGGGAGTCTGCTTCTCCCTCTCCCACTCCCCCTGCTGTGTTCCCTCTTCCGCTGTGTCTCTTTCTCTGTCCAATAAATAAATAAAATCTTAAAAAAAATAAAAATAAAAATAGATTTCGCTTATAAACAGTTGGTCACTAGAAAAATAACATTCAAAGCAAGATAATGCTACTGAAATCCAGCCACAGTTCTGCCGCCCGGGGAGGTGCCGAGTCCGCAGCCTGCACTCTCATCATTAAAAAGAGAGAACAGCAAGTGTTAGAGAGGCGTTAGGGATACCCCAGCACCAGCCTGAGACTTTCCCCTTGAGATAATCAGGATTGAGACGGGATGGAAATAAGAGAGATACTTGCTTTAATGCTTCATGTGTCCCCCACTAAAGAAACCCTAGATACTAGGGTCCCCACACTTTGAGAAACTCTGTCCCAGCCAAATCCCAAGCCAGCCCCAAACCACATGTGTGCCTCCATGGTTTCCTGCAGATTGCTGGTTTGCAACTGTGCTCTTGGGAGATGGTGGACTCCATGGCTGTCCCCAGGAGCTGTCATGGTGGGAGAGCCCTTTGCATGACAGTAACAACCATGACCCCCACAAGAGTGACCATCACCATCACAGCAAACACTTACATAGTTCTTATTGCATGCCGGACCCTTTCCTAAGCATTTAAACATATTAAATTATTTAATCCTCACAAAAACATCAATGAGGACGGTACCATTGTTATATTGCCATTTTATGGATGCGAAAACTGAGGCACAGAAAGGTTAAATACCTGCCCCAAAGCAAATTTATCCTCTTTATATATCAGAGTCCCATACGCAATCTCATTACTTTCTCCATTCTTCCATCCGGCCATTCAGCAGACATGCACAGAGTATCTTTTGTGTTTCCTTGCCTTCCATGTGAAGCAGTATGTATTTGTATTGAAGTACTACGACACTCTTTCTGGCTCTGCCCACCCTTTGACTTACATCCTTCGCTCCCAGCATCCTCAGATGGCTTCCTGCTGCCTCTGTGGGCTGTGCCACGATGTACTGCCCAGGTCACCCGTCAGGACCCAGGACCTGTTCCTCCAGCTTCCAGGCCACGGGGTCTCTCGCTGAGTCCTTCTCTGGGAACTGCACTAGACTGAGGGGAACCAGGTGGCCTTACGGCCCACTCCCCCACTCCGGTTGGGGCAGGGCACAGCAGGCAACCAGGGAAAGACCACTGTGGGGGAACAAAATGAAGACCTTTTGCATCGTGTCAGGACCACTGTTGGGGCTGCCCCCACTCCGAGTCCCCACAGGTCGGCTGCAACCTCTGCCTCAGCCGCACCACAAACCAACTTCCCCTGCCAGGCCTGCTCCCCACGCTCGCTCACGGGTGTGGTTCCCGAGCCTGACCCCCCCAAATGCCGCCCATCTGAGTCTACTGCCTGGGACACTCCACCTAAGATACTATGCAGAGGCATCTGCCCCCACCCAAAGCTGCAACCAGCCCGTCTTCCCAGCGGTCCCTCCCCAACTGAGACCCAAATGAAAGGAGCCCCAGTGCATCGGACCTTCCCCAAGGCTCTCAGTGGTACTAAAGCCCTAGGGTCACCTCAACCTCCACAAGCCCTGAAAGCCTTGGAGGTGGTTGGGTTTCTTTATTTATATGTTTTCATGCATTAGCTAATTATCTTTGTTCCCAGGCCCCATTACCGTTTCAAGTGTCTCGTGGCCTTGGCTCTAATGACAAGCAGCCACACAGGCTAGCCCAGGAAGATGCTCTCTTGCAGGCCCGCAGGGATCAGCCGGGACAGGAGAGAGGAATGAGGGAGGTGGGACTGGATTACAGGGTGTCAGGGAAGGGTCACCGCTCCCCTACCTTTGTCTGCCTTTGAACAAGGGGAGAGCAATCAGCATTTCCCCTCCTTAAGGAGGCATCTTTCCGAGCCGGGCAGAAAAGGGCCTGGGTGGCAAGTGACCCATCTTTGCTCTATTCTTAAATGGCCTATCTTTACAAATAGCCTACATCTGCCCCAGGTTTGACCCTTAACATTTCTTAAATTTAATTGCAAATTCCTGTCTCAGCAATTCCGTAGGCTTTCTACTGTAGTCTAAACCCACCAATATAAGCAAAAAACAAATGGAATTAGAACCTGTAGTCTGCAGAGGTGCTTTTGGGATGTGGATGGGAGGACTCAGGAGTAATCCTACTTAGCATAAACCAGGCAGTGGGAAGGCGCTCCAAGGTCACATCCAGCCCTGCTCCGAGTCACAGGAGTAAGGGCCAGGAAGTCCAGACACTGTCCTTTGAAGAACAAAGAAGCAGAGAAACATCAGGACGAGGCAGCCTGGCCTGTCATCACCTCCAAAGGCCTGGATACCACACCTATTTAGTGAGTCCCTACTATGTGCCAGGCCATGAGTCAGTGGCTCTCAACCTCTCTGGTCTTCAGATGCCTCTACACGCTCAAAAATTATTGAGGAAAGACCCCAAAGTGCTTTTCCTGCTGTTTATCATATAAGAAATTAAAACTGAAGAGCTGCATGAATATTCAGTCATTTATTCATTTAAAAATAACAATGACAAACCCATTACATGTTAACACTTCACATATTTTATGAAATGAAAATACTTCGAATTGTACAAAAACTCTAGTTTGCAGAATGAAGATGTTTAGTGAGAAGAGCGACACTGTTTTACATATCTCCAAATCTCTTTAATGTCCAGCTTAATGGAAGACAGCTGGATTCTCAGATCTGCTTCTGCACCCACTCTGGTGCAATAGCTTGCTCCAGCTAAAATGCAGAGAGAAAACCTAGCCTCACACAGTTATATAGTTGGAAAAGGGAGCAGTATTTTAATAGCCTTTTCAGATAACGATGGACATTCTTTGGTACTACAGACACACTTCACAAGTTTTGATTAAGGGTTGTTGTGATGTAAAGTCTGAAACCGTGTTGCTGAACTTTTCTACTCTGCCACAGTAAAATCCACTGGTCTATCTTGCACTTTTTTTTTTTTTTTAAGATTTATTTATTCATTTGAGATCAGGGGGGCGGTGCACGCCTGCATTAGGGGTGGGGGACAGTGGGAGAAGGAGAGAGAGTCTTCAGCAGACTCCGTGCTGAGCGTGGAGCCTGACGGGGGGCCAGATCTCATGACCCCGAGCTCACCACCTGAGCAGAAACCAAGCATCAGACACTCAACTGACTGTGCCACCCAGGTGCCCGTCTCACACTCTGAATGGGCCTTTTACCCATGTGTGACTGTATGACATCTTGATTGTTCATTTGAAAACAACTGCTTCACAGACTTATGCAAATCTTCCAAACATTTACACATTTCATTATACAGTATCAAAAATTCCAATTCACTAGTATCACTGCAATTCTCTTCCAGGACATGTAATGAGAAGATGTCAAGTTCAGAATGGCAGAACACGTTTACCAAACTTCTGATTTCCACCTAACTTGAACTTTCTCATTGGTAACAAATACTGCTTTCCTTAAAGTGACAGGCTCACTCAATTCATTTTTGAGAGGACATCTGCCAAATGCCCAAATCCGAACAACCACGGTGTTTGTCAGTTGTTCTTTCAAGTAAAAAGCATGTGTCATGAAAAAGCAACGACTAATTCCGCTCACAATTCAATCTCACACGTGCTTTTCCTCGACGTTACCTTCAACCACGGTGCTTTCGTACGCAGCTGAAGTGCTTTATATGTACTTCCCACTTTTCTTTATATGGATTATTAAAAAGGCAAGGGTCAAGATATCATGAAGTTAATCATTTTACTGCCTCATTAAGGATGTTCTTAAGTGGAGCTGGCATGTGTTTTAATGCAACTGTATGACTGTGATTCCACGTACATTTTGATGTCATATCCTTGACTGAAGCCAATGCCGGCAGTTTCACCCACTACTGCTACAAATGTCAATAGAATGAAAGACGCAAATAATGTCCTAGAGTTATGAAAACAGTTTTGACCTCAAGGACCCCCTGAAAGAGTTTCACAGACCCCCAGGAGTCTGCAGACCACACCTGGAGAACTGCTAAGTTAGGGGAGTGCAGCAGATATTGGTTGCACCTCCAGAAACTTCCAAGCTGTCCAAGGAGACAGACCATAAACAGACCCAATTACCAGATGATGTGAGGAGGGCCAGGATGGAGGCATGGCAAAGACGCAATTTGTTTTGCACTCTGGAAACTGGCAAAGGTTTCACAGTGTAGGAAACTTTTGAAATGGGTCTTGAGGGTTAAGTAGGAGTTTGTCCAGAAAGAGAAGGTGGATCTCCACAGTCCTGGTTTCAGAAGGACAGGTCCTAGGAAGGCAAGACCTTTGGAAATAGGCACAAAAAAGAAAATAAGCAGGAGGGTTCACATTATTAATAAAAATAATATTGGTCACCATCGCGGAGCAACTACCATATAACTCACACTTTACATACATTATATTTAATTTTCTCCCAAAACCTATGAAATATATGCAAATATCTCTTTGTTTCGAGAAGGTGGGTAACTTCCCCAAGGACACAGAGCATATTCATAAGGAAAATCAAGATTAAAACCAGAACTGCGTGCATTAACATACCATCAAGCGCTCAGAAGACTGCCTGGCATACAGTAAGCACTCAATCTGTGTGAGCTGCTTTTGCTGTTACTATCATCATAGTAATTACTGTTGTGACCTATCATTAAGGGCGAGGGAGTGAGCATATTCGTGCCTGGTAGCAGGTGCATGGCCCACTTTCCAACAGTAAGGGCAGAGGCTCTGTTAGCAGCATGCATTTTAAGCAGGTCTAGAGGCACAGAAAGATGTCCAGATATTTCTTTGGTTTCCCTGCAAGCAGTTCTATTCCTGAGGGTTTATTCAGTTGGGTCCCTCTGTTCTGTGCCTCCTGCCTGCCAAACTTGTGTGGACCTGAGCAGTCTGAAGATAATGGAAGCAGGCCCCTCAACCGAGTCCCGGTGAAGGCCCCTGGCACTCAGAGGCCTGATGAAAAATGCGGTGGGGCTGGCCTTGGTTCAGCCAAGTCTCCTTCCTTTTTCAGTTCCCACCCGGCCACCCTCTGTGGGCTACTTGGATGAGGCAGCCCATTCAATCCTGCTGGGCCCCTGAAAACAGAAAGATAATCGGTGCATTAGACTTTGATCTCTGCTGCTGTCACTCGAACAAGCAGGCAAGGGGCGCACCCCGTCCCTGGGCTCTGTGTTGCTTGAAGCCGGCCGGCGGGCTGTTGTCAGTATGCTGGGTCGCCCCACGATGCCAGCGCCCCGGGGTTTGGTTACTCTGTTCTTGATACGTGAGGGGCTCTCGGCATTGCGTGAGTTCCGAGGACGGAATGTTGTGTGTGAGCTCCAAAGGGCAACTCAAGAAAATCAGTCACGTTGGGGCTATTTCCAAATGCTTCTCGCCCGCAGGGACCTCTACTAGAGAGGGAGAACAACTCTGTGTGAAGACTTCCCAGAGACAACTCAACATTTCCAATGCGTTTCACCTTCTTTCTAAGGTTGGTACAAATATTCTGCTTGATGCCGCCAAGGGGTTCAGTTTCTGTGGCCTGGGCTCAGCCATGATGGTGATGCTCACACTTTCTACATGTCAGCTGCTGGGTGCGACACTTCACATACATTATCCAGTTTCATGCAGGGCAAAGCAACTGGGAAGACTCCAGGTAAGTCACTTGTCCAAAAGACACCTCTCCTAGAATCAGGAACCAGGGCCAGGGCCGTGTGATCAGACTCCCCAGCGTGAGTGCTTTCACTCTTCCGTCTCCCCCACAGGTCCTCTTTGCCGTCAGGCTTGGCTGAAATGAACTGGGGCAAAGCTGGAACCAGTATTTTGGGGGTGTCTCTACTTGCACTAGACCTTTTACCCATGCATTATGCCATTTCATCCAGAAAGCTGCCCTGAAGTAGGGATCATCACCCCCAGGGACAGGAGATGATAGAGAGGTCCAAGCTGTTGATCAGCTTGCCCAGGTCTGCAAGTCTCGAGCAGAAGAGGATCCAGACTCAGGTCAGTGTGAACTCCAAGTCCATGCCTGATCTGTCACCCACATTGCTTCTGCTGCACTAGGACATCTGGGTCTCCTGGGGGCACCGAGGGAAACATCTGTGCAGTGAGCATGAGTGACAGGGCTGGTTACTTCCAGTGAGAGAGAAGTGGGCAGGAAAGGTCCAATGCCAGAGAGATCTAAGGGTAGGGGGCTGCCATGAGGAGGAGAAGGGCAAGTAAACAAGAAGGCAGGTCTACACAGTGCAGGAACAGGAATCTGGGGAGAGACCGGCTGGTCCCATGATCAGAATCAGGAGTGCCCACCCTTCCAATTCCAGATCATTCCAAACTCCAAGGCTCAGTTTAAGGACCATACTACCTGCGGAGCCCTCCTCTAGCCCTCGCTGACCCTGACGTCTACTAGCATCTGCGGCCTGGGCCACTCTCTCTGGCTGTGAACTGCGTACAGACGGTCGCATACTGTGGTCTGTCTCGAGCGTCTCCTGACGGAAAGTTCCCATCACACAGGAGGTTCCCACTGAGAGAGGAAGTTGCTAAAAGGGGGGATGCTGTTCTCTTTATTCCTCTTTCCTTCCTCACAGAACCCCGAAGACTGGCGAAAACAGAGGCTCGAGTCAATCCATGCGGTCGTTGGACTGTTGCCATTTTACAGAAAAAGCGGAGGCACTCCTGTAAATGAGGTCAGCTGCTCCAGGGTTCCCCGATTTCTGACAGGAAGTCGCCTCATCACGACTGCACCGCAAATCAAAGGCACATAAATATGGCCTGACTTACGAAGAAAGGGAAGGGGCAGTGGGGAGAGAGGAAGAAAGGAGTAGGAAAGAGAAGGTGGGAGGAGAGCGAGAAAGATGAGGGGGAGGAGCGAGAAGAGAGACCAGGAGGGGACCAGAGGAAGAGAAGGAAGAGCAGGGGATGGAGGAAAGGGGAAGAGATGTTGGGGGGGCAGGGGAGAGGAGAGGAGAGGAAGGAGGGGGAAGGGTGGAGGGAGAGGAAATGAGAAGGAGGGGGAGAAGGGGGAGGAGAGGGAGGAGGGGGAGGAAGCGGGCAGGAGGATTTTGCTCTGGAATGGGACACAGAGCTTAAAACTGAAATGGGTACAAAATCAAATTGGTGACAGAAATAGCACTTTTTTTTCAAGCACGGCTTCTATTTTGCCTAATCTAAAAAGGGATTTTTTTTGTGATACAAACCTCCCCTTCTGTGCCCGCTTCACCAAGACGTAGGTATAATTGACTTCAGCGAGTATGGAAACCGCACCCACCACAGAGGGAACTACATTCGGGGCTCTGTCAGGTTAACGTCCACATCTTGCAGCAAAACAGAACAGACACCAGAGTTCGCAGCCCAGCCGTCTCGCACGTGGCCCAGCCCCGCGCTGGGCTGGTGCTCCAAGCAGGCGGGCGGGCGGGTTCCCAGTCGACAGCCAACACCCTGGGGGCTTCCCAAGCCCACTGCAGCGCTTGGTGCAGGAGATGCTCCACCAATGTGTCACCTGTTCACATCTCTGAGTTTACAAACGCAGTCAACAACCATCAAACTGAACCCCTTTCGTTAACCTCAGGGTTCGCCAGCTGATCTCAAAACTGGCCAGATTTCAGACTTTCTCTACAACATGGTTTTCGTATTTATTTCTTCTGGCATGTATTATTAATAATAATGAACCTCACAAATGATTCGAGGTCCCTTGGCCGCCTGACCCCCAAGTGGGCAGTCATGTCCACATGGTGTGTTGGGGCTCCAGGGGGGCTGCAGGTCCTCGTTTGGCACAGATCAGACCAGGGAGGCTTGGTCATAAGGGTGAGCTCAGGCTGGGGCCCTGGAGGGCAGGCCCACCATGGAGCTTACTTGACCACTGTCCCAATCAGGACGCAGCTGGGGAAGAGCATCTCTGACTTCAGCAGCCTCTACCACTAGCAGCCAGCACAGGGTGGGCAGCAGGAGAGCCTGGTGGCAGGCAGGAGAGTCCAGCCCTCTGACCCAGGCATGACCCCAAGGTCAGGGAGACATGCACTCTTGAGAAGGTGGGTCATACATAATAATGTGGAGTCTGGTGGAGCCACCTCTTCATTCTGCACGACCTGTCCTCTAAAGCAGTCACAGCAGGTGCCGGACACAGAGGGGGCGGGAGCAAGCCTCAGGGAAGCGGTTGGTGAAAGTACTGCACCCCCAGCACAAGTTCTGGACTGCAGGCCCAGCACCAATCCTCCGGGTGGTCTTCCTGTGGGAGGACTTCTCCAATGCACCCAGCCACTACCCCTGCCCCGCTATTCCATCAACCATGGACACGCTGACCCGCTGGGCAGGCTCCTTCTCACTTCCAAGCCTTTACACTATTGCTCCTTCCCCCGGGACCCTCTTTCCTCAAGTCTGAGCGTAGGCAGCTCCTTCTTATTCTTAGGTCTCCATTCAAACAACACCTCTCAAGACTTCCCTGACCACCTCCTGATCTGAACCCAAAATGATTTTGATCTTGATTTTATTTCTCGCTTGCTCCAAAAACCGAGCCCATGCCCCTTTCACTTACTCCCTTAGCCCAAATCCCAGCACAGGGCAATACACAGAAGGCACCTGATAAACACTGGTTCAGATAAATGAATAAGCAACTGGGTGACTGAGTGAATGCATGAGTTCAGTTAAACACAGCTTCCCAGGGGCCATTCAATGCCAGGCCTGTCCAGTAAGGACACTAATCCCAAGTCCCCTGGGATGGTGAGGCCAAAGCTCTCAAGAAGAACCTCCTGGTCAGGATGGGCTCTGGGTCCATGTCCTGCTAAGTTTTCATTTGTATTCAACACTAATTCACAGCTTCCCTCTGAGTGGCCACCATGGTGACTCCCACTTCACAGAGGAGGAGTCATACTTGGGGAGGTTGAGCAACTTGTTCAAGGTCTTTGGCTATGAAGTCAAGGACCGCATTCAGCCTCCCTGCTGACCCAGGGCTCAAACGCCTTATTCTGGCTTTCCTACAACATCCGCATGTCAGTCTGTAAGCCCGTGCCCAGAGGGGGAAATGCAGGAAAGAGAGCTACTCTCTGAGAGAGCTGCTCCCATACCCTCACCCAACGAGTATCCACCAGGGCCCTGGCACTTCTGTGTAGGCGCCAAGGCCAGGAGACTGAGCCCCACCCACAGGGACACCCAGGTTGCAGTGAGCCACACCACAGTTGTCTTCTAGAAAGATTTTTCTTAATTAAAGGTAGTTAAAATTCTTCCAGTTTTGAGATTTCTTAAAATTCCTTGGGAGTAGAGGTTGGTAGTGATAGTATGTGGAGTGAGCACTAGCGTCTACATTCAGGGGAGAGACTTGGGGCTAGGGATGGCAGGTGGGAGGGTGGGGGGGGGGCTTGGTCACAGGCAAGCTGGCTAGGTGGGCTGGCCTCCCAGGGAGGGCCTGCCCCGGTTTGGAGCCATTTCCTACCCAAATTCTGACTTCCCAGCTCTCCAGCCATGAGCTCTGGACCCTGGCAGAGGACCAGAGGGTACTGGTGTGGGGAAGTGTGCCCTGCTCAGCATTTTGTAGCAGGTCCTGGAGCAGAGGCGCCAAGACCTCTGCTGAGACACTGGAATTTTTCAATTTGAGGCCCAAAGTTCACTCTTTCTCGCTCTCTTTCTTTCATGCATTCATTCCTGGCAAATTGCGCATTCTCTCCCCCTCCCCTGGTGCAGCCCATTGTCATTCCGGTGGCATTTCAGCCCACTGCAGGCATAGCGGAGGCTCCCTCTTCCAGATTTCTCTGTCAAATCGCTGGCGAGGACAAAGCCGTTAGAAGCAAGATTCAGTAACTAGCTTTTTAATTTCATGGCCCGAGGTTGTCAGGACAGTGCAGAGAAAACTGCCAACGATTCGGAGAGCGGCCCATGAATCTGGGGCAGAACAGGCAAGAACAAGGGATGTTTCAGCTGGGGGAGGGGTTGGTGGGACTGGGCACTGGCAACCACTTGGATGAGAAAGTTCTCTTCTTCCAAATTTCTTTCATTTGGAGCCCATGTTAATTTAAAAAGATACAGTCAGCAATTTTTTTACCCTTCCTCAATAGAGTGTTTTTAGATAGCTGAGAAAGCAAAAGAGAAGTGTATTCTAAGGATCCTTCTCCTGCGGGGGAGGAAGCGTAAGGATCAGGTGATCACAGGTTGCTTTGAAATGGGGCTTGTAAATTTGAGGGAGAGTTGCCGTCTTTCCAAATCATTTTTGCCAACTTGGATGACAGCACAAGTATGCCTCCGGGTTAAGATGCACTGTCAGAGTGGAAAAAGTCTGCATCCCACCCCCAAGCTCAGTGACAGAGTTGCTGTGTGGCTGTGGGTCAGGAGGCCTCCCTCTCTGAGCTCTGGAAATTGGGAGGATTGAAGAAAATAATCCCCAGTGTCCTTTCCCACCTTTATGCTTCTCTGCTTTTTCCGAGCTCATCAGGAATCCTTTTCAGTACCTTAAATGTGACGTGTCTGGTCTCTTGGGCAGGAGCTCAGATGGGTCCAAACCGAGAAGACTGAGCTACGATCACCCAGGAGGTGAGTGACAACCGCATCACGAAGGACAGCCTTCATTTTATAGTCATGCCACCCCAGCGTCCCCAGCTGGATCTGCTCAGCAAGGTGACACAAGGAAAAAGTGGTAAACTCGCACTGGGGTTTTGATTTATGGCTCCCAGCGCTCTCCCCAATGTATTCTCTTTCAAATACATTCCTCCCAACCACCCCCTAAGTGAGGGTCTATTATTTGCCCCGTATTACAGAAAAGGAACGTATGATTCACGTGCCTAAAGGTGGTCCAAGTCTGACCAGAACCCCCAAGCCCAGTCCCCTTTGGCTTGCTCTGGGCCAAGATAGACAAGGATTGCTCCCAGGGAAGCAGCTCATGCAGGGGAAGAGAAGCTAGTCACATCCTGCCAGTCCCTTCCCTCCTGCCTCCCTGCAGCCTCACAACCGCCCCCTAATTGGCTGTATTGGTCCAAGGCTCCTAGTCTCCAGCAGCATGAATGGACGCTGGGCGATTTAAGCTGAAAGGGAATTTATAGAAAGATACTGGGCAGCTCACAGAACAGATGGGAAGGCTGGAAAATGAGGCTTAGGAAGCAGGCAAGGAAAAAGGGAGGTTACACAGCCAGAGCATAACCCAAACCCTTGCTACAGAGCCAGCCCAGCACTGTTACCGCCGCAGCTGCTAAGAACGCAGCCCCCAGCACCCCAGCTCGGCACCGTCTCTGCTGGCCTTGGCCATGTGCCTGCTCCTGAGCTGCAAGGGAGGCTGGGCCAGTGGGTAGGTATCTGGCATGTTCACCTTCTATAGGAAGGCTCTGCCTCTCAACAAGTCTCAGAGGGTGGAGCAAAGTCCCAAACGGGAAGGGCACTGGGATGCCCGGCAACCACAAGTGGTAAACGTGCGCCGTCGGTCAGGTAGGCTAGGTAATGCTGTGATCACACACAAAAAATCCTCAATCCGAGTGGTTTCAAACACTAAAGACTTCTTTCTCATTCACTCTATATATGCACCAAGGGCTAGCTGGGGGCTCCGCGCCAGGTCATCCTTAACCTAGATCTCAGGCTGACGGAGCATCCACCATTTCAAATACTGTCCACGTCACCCTGACAGAAAGGGAGATTCGAAGCAGCAATTTTTAAAGGCCCAAGTCCAGAAGTGGCACATGTCACTTCTACTCATGGCTCATTGGCTGGACTACTCACATGGCCCTGCCTTGGGGCCAGCAGGTGCAAGCCTGCCTTGAATGTAGGAGGCAGACAGCTGGGAATATCTGGAGAATAGCATGAATGATGCTCACAGTCCACTACCTGAAGCCTGCCAACCACAGCCCATCGAGAGAAAGAACAGAAGAAAAAGGCACTGAAATGGACCGGAGTTTCATTCCAGGTAGAGCTACAAAGATCTGTGTATTCCCCTAGCATCCCCAGAGGCTCGAGGAATCCCCCACTTTGGGGTGTGGTCACAGAAGGCAGTCCCCTCAAACTGCAGCGGCAGCAGCAAATGTCCAGAGCTCAGTCTACCACGAAGCACCAGAAGCCCTGGGAGGAATGGGAGCAGGAAGCCAAGAGCAAACTCCTGGAGCTCAGGCAGCCTCATCCTCGCTCACAGACTCCTTAGCCACTGCACCGTCTCCCCAGAAAGATGGGCACTTCTCCATAGCTCTACGTTCTCTCTGGAAATAAACCCTCTGCTTGCAAATGGCTGACAGGCAGCAGGAGCTGGGACAGCTATAAGCCGCTGGGCCCTAATCTGCCTCAGCCACAGAGAGACAACAGGCAAGCAGCGTCCCAGAAAAATGCAGAGAAGCCAGGCACCAAGAGCGAGGGTCTGCCTGTATCTCTGAAGGGCCTCACACACCTAGGCTGGACTAGCCCCACAGCCCTTCCTAGAGTTGTAATGTTGACACTTCTAAAAGGAGTGAGAACAGTTACTGTTGACCAATGACCAAGAGACTAAACACCCAAGCTCCTGCCGACACCCAGTCCAGGGAAGAGTACCTGTAGTTTCTGAGAGAAGTGGGAGATACACAGATATAGCACAGACCACTAGTTTCCTCCCACTAGTACACATGTGCCACTTCTTCCTTAATAATATGAACCCCAATTTTAAACTGGAGGCTATACCAGAAAGCTCCAAGACTAGGGCCAGGAGACTGGGGCAGCCATCTTGGATCATGAGGAGCATTTTCAAGATGGTGGAGCTTAGGGTGGTCGTGGAGCCACCCTATCTGCTCAGGACTGCCTTCTTCCAGGCTTTTACGTGAGACAAGCTCTTGTCTTGCATAAGCCACTGTTACCTTGTGGTTAACAGTTATTAGCAGCAAAACACAACTGTGAACATCTACAGCAGAAGCAGGAACGTCATGTTAACCACTCTTGTCTTCAAGGGAGTGTGGAGCTTGTTAAAAGGATCACCTTCCTGTTTGGATGACCTCCTTGATGGGCTGGGAGATGCAAAAGTGGGCCTGGGGCTCAGTTTGGAAAGAAGAGCTGAAGAGAGCTGACTTGTAGAGCATCCTGTCATGAAAAGTTGGCATTCTGCTGGCAAACCATGAGGGTGGGAGTGAAGGGGAGATGGGGCATGGGAAGAGGAGCCAGGAAATAATAAGTTGGCCAGCGGCTGGTGCACTCATGAGGAGAAAAAGCTGACCACGAATTCCTCAGGACATGGAAAGCCCTCTAAGAACGAGAAGGTTGAAAGGACAATTTGCGGTTTGTTTTTAACATTGCTGCAATGTCAGTAATGACATTTACTGGGTATCCTCTGATACCTCTGGAATTTCAGTCAGTACCAAAGAGTCACGATGCTGAGTTTCATTACAAAAGTCCACTAGCTACAACAGATACGGTAGAGGTAGGAGCTCCAAAGCAGAGGTGACCGTGGAGATTCTGCAGAAATTGTGGGAGGGGTCAGGCGTGGCCTTCTGAAGGGCCCAGGATGGCCAGGGTGGGGGCAGCGGGGTGAGCGGTCTTAGCTAGATCCCAGGGGACCCCCAAGGGGCAGGAAGCCCTATAGCCAACACCTGCCACGCGAGAGGGCTCTTGCAGTCTCCTCATTGGTCTCCCTGCCTCCAGCTTCACCCAGTCCAATCACACTCTGTGCTGTCTTAGAGAAATCTTTGCAAACTGCACATCTGATGCCAGTCCTGCCCTATTTGAAACTCACTGTCCCCATCCCAAGGTCAAATGCACCCCCTGAAATGGTAGCATTTGAGGCTCCAGCCTGCTTCATCAACCTCATCTCTTGCTGGTCCCCCCCACACACCCCATGTGGAATACAGGCTCCGCAGCCCCACAGAGCTCATGGGCTTGCAACTCTTTTCAGAATACATCCATGCTCTTCAGGCCTCTGAGCCTTTGCTCGAGCTGTACCCTCTACCTAGGACTCCAAGCCTCTCCCTCCTCTACCAAAGTATCCAGGAAATGTTCTTAATTGCAACACAAATGAATTCTGGCTGATTTCTGCAGTAAAGATACATAGTAAATGACAGGGTGTGGCTCCCAGAATCTCTGGGAAGGCCAGAGATCCAGGCTTGAAGGGTGTCATGGATAGGAGCCACACCCGAAGTCACACTACTGGATGTTCCATGGTGGCACTGCTGCCTCGATCCTGGGACAGACCAGGCAGCAGGTGCCTCTGATGCTGTCCACGCAGGTACTGGACCCGTGCGGGAACTCCACCATGGCCCCCTCTGAAGGGGACGCCACATCCCCCTTGCTTCCTCACATGCTCCCTGCTGCATCAGACTGCCTGGGTGGCTGGCCTCTGATGGCTGGAGTTGAGGCCACATGTTTAGGAAGCTAAGAAGTCAAGTCTCTGGGCTCTACATTTCCTGCCAAGACTTATAAGCTGGGGGTCTTCAAAGGATCTCCTTCTACAAGGAAGGGCAAAAGCCCACTGCTCGCATTCGGACCCGTCTCAAATAGTGCCTCCTTTGTGATATCCCCAAGGCGGCCCTGAGCAGTTACCTGCACCCCCTCTCTTCCCTCTGTACCCACCTCCCTCCTCAGGCACTCTACTAACGATCTCCCTCCAGCTTTTGAACTCCTCCAGGATGAGGACCAAGGCCAAATTCATGTGGGTATCTCCCCTCACTCCACTCTACCCCTCTGGTCCTAGAACAGAATGCAGATACCATTATTTCTGAGTGAACAGATTAAGTGGTTTAGCTCCACTATCAAGCCTATGTGCTGCCAGGACAATGGGTAATAAGAGTGATGACATACTGAGCACCTACAGTGCACTGATTTCCATCCTAGGTACGTCCTTATGTACCATATTTTATCAATTCACAAAAATTACAGCAAATAGGGATGATTTTGATCCTCTCTGTTTTGCAGGTGGGGAAAGTGAGGCCTATTAGGGAAGTTAAGTAACTTGATAAAGACACACAGCCCCCACTGCTGACCTGGGCCCCAAACCCATGGCTACCTCATAGGGTTGGCCAGAGAAGGCAATGCAAGGAAATCAGGGGGCTGGCCTGGCACTCACTTCCTCTGTAAGCCCATGGGCACCTTCTAGAGCCTTCTTTGTCTCAGGAGAGGGTAAGGACACAGGGTGTGGGAGCTCCCAGGGGCTCCCCATGCTCCCCTGTCCTTGAGCCCAGAAGGACATGAATGTTCCAGTGTAGCATGGAATGCCCAGCAGAGCAGCTACCAAGGCAGGGGTCGGGGGGAGGACAGGGCACAGCAGGTAGAGGCAGAGGGAGGGGTGAATGCAGCAGGTTGTCATAGGGCAGGACAGCTCAACCACCCAAGGGCCACATTAAACGACTGCCCTCTCTGCCCTGAGAAAGCTTCCTGAACTCAGGAACAATAAAATCTACAGGCACACACTTCCTCACCCCTGCACGGGCCCTTCCCTGTTCAACAAACTGCCACGGATCTTCTCTCTAGAATAATCGCAGGTAGTACGGATCTAGAACTTAGCACCTGCCAAGCACTGTCTCACATAATTCTCACAACGTCCTTATGAGGTAGGTTCTGTCACTACCATCATGTCACATGTGAGGAAACTGAGCTCCAACAAGAGAGTTGACCCATAATTCATAGCTACAATGTGGTGGGCCAGAATTCCATCCCCGGCCTGTCTCCAGAGGTCACAGTCCTCCTAAAACATTATTAAAGGTGGAACCCAGGCTTTAGAACCAGGCAGACCTAGTCTGAACTTTGATTCTGACTTCCCCTCTCTGTACCTCAGTGTCCTCATCTGTAAAACGAGAAGAACGTGTCTGCCTCACAGACCCCTTGGCCCAACTACTGGTAGTGGGGGTAAGGAGCTTCCACCAGGGCAGGTAGAGTAGGCGCTCAATAAATATTACTTCCCTTCCTCTGCCTGGGGCAACCTGCTGTTCTGCCTCTCCTCCTGTCAGAAATCTTTGGAATTTCAGCTGTGTTTCCATGAAGACCCAGCACACCCTGAAGCCAGCTCTGCTCTCAGAAATAGAAGGGACTCCCCTCAGCTCAGAGACCACTGCTTGCCTTGACAGAGCCTGGCTACAGAAAGTGGCCCCAGACACCCAACACCAGGCCTCTTTCTGCCTCTCTTGGACCCGTCATGGTGTGGGGGTAAGGGGATGTCAGGAGAGCCATTTCCCTGGGCCTCACCATCTGATCCTCAAATTTACAGTCTCTCCAAATAAGTCTAAATATACAATCACAGAGAAACACCAAAGGAACAAAGAAGACAACTGTCACACAGCTTTAAACTTTGCCTGATGGTCACATCACAGGGCATGGGGCACACTTATGAATTTATATGCATCACATATGTGACAAGCCTGTATTATCTTAGAAGCAGCACAATCACATGACGCTGTGTGATGTGTGTGTGAAAGATGTTTGTTTAAGTGCTGACGCCTCTCACAGAAGGCTCTTTTGGCCACCTTGTTTGAACTCCCTTCTTTTGACACATTAGAGATACAAGGGTCAGGGAGGAGATGTCACTGACATATTCAAGGGAAACTTTACCAAAGGTAATTGCTTTTAGGTCAAAGTGGCTACCTGGGAACAAGGGTGGGGGTTGGGAGTAAGACCTGGGGAGGGAATGACTACAAGAAGCTGAAAACCCACATGCCAAAGATAACCACCCTTTCTGGCCTGTTGATGGGGTTGGAAATTTCCACCCAGCGAGACCACAGTCCCCAATCCTGGCCCGTTGTCAGAACCTCCCAGGAAACTTGTTTAAAAATGCCGATGGCCTTAACCCACCTCTAGGGACTGCTTCTGTAGGTTTGGGGGGATGGCGGAGCGTCGACATTTTTAGTAAGGTCCTCAGAGAATTTGGATGGCCACCAAAGTTGAAGAAGGACTGACTGAAGCTATCTCACGGGGGCACATGAGTAAACTAGGCTGATGTACAATCATTTCTAGACACGAGCTGAAGGGATGGGGCCTGGCATTCAGTCACTCACTCACTCACCCAGGAGTTTTTAGCATTCGGTTATTCCACAGATGATGGACTTAGTGGAGGAATGTGCTCAGGGTTGCATCAGAATGGACTAGAGTATGCTGCATTCACAAACAATTCCAAAAGCTCAGTGGCTTAAAACAACCAAAGTTTATTTCTCACTCCTGGTACATGTCTGTTAGGAGAGAGCAGGGCCTCCGCTCCACGTCTCCTCACTTTGGGGCCCAGGATGACAGATCAGCCACTATCTGAAATCATGCCGGTTATCATAGCAGATGCAAAGAGAGTTCTTGGAGGGTCTCATGTTGGTATTTAAATGTTCTGGCCCAGAAGTATCACAAGTCACTTCTGCTCACAAGTCATTGACCAGAACTAGTTACATGGCTCCAACTGACCCCCAGGGTATTGCTTCCTGACTGCTGTGCCTTCATGCTATAGCAGGAAGGGGTGGTGCTTCTATCAGTAAGGCCAAGCTTTCCCAGGAGCCTCAGCAGATACCTCTCTGACCAGAAGCAGGACCTACGGTCACTCCTAGCAACAGTGGAATCTAGGGAAGGATGCTTTAACAGGGCACGTTGCAGCTTCAAACAAAATTGGGTTCTGTTGGTAAAGAAGGAGAATGGATACTGGAAAAGTAACTAGAAATAAATAGGTAGATAGGGAGTGTCGCTGGAGAATAAGAGACAGTGTTAGAAGTATGACGACAAAGGTAGATGATGGGTCCAGACCCCAGCAGCAATAGCATGGAGGGCTTGACTATGAACTTTACTGAGCTCACCGATTTAGAGGTTGGCTGAGTGGTTTCCTAGGTCATCACAAGATTAAAACTACTAAAGTAACATATATGTTAATTCTGAATACATATTGAGACTTCTGTCCCACTAACAGACTACAACTGAGTACACCAGGATGTTGTATCAAAACCATATCGTTAGCTGTTAAGGGTCTACTATGTACCAGGTTCTGCATATATATGATTGCTGATTTTCAGGACAACAAAAGGTAGGTATTAATATCTCCATTTTACAGATGAGCAAACCAAGGCTCATATGGGTTAATGGAGGACCCTCAGTCACACAGCCAATAAGCAGAGGTGCTGTGTCCAAACCCAACCCAGATTCCAAACTTCTCACTCTTTTCTCAATATGATCTCAGGTTGCCTCTTTCACTAGAAATCCTTTAGTAAAAATCATTCGAAATGACAGTGTGTTAAGAACACCAAAGCCTGAAATGTTATCTAAGATGCATGTTCAGCAGGAAAGGCGGTGATTGTATTGATTGGTGCTAAGGACTCCTGCTTATTAAAGCCCTGGTTTTTAGTGTATATTTGGATCCATGTTGTCATTAGATATGCTGGAAAATTTCAGAAAGAAACAAACAAAATGAAGCAGTCGAGATCACATGGTATAGATGTAGCCAACACGCTACAGACAGGCAATCTTGAGAAACTCTGGATGCTGTTAATTAGGAAATGAACAGCTGTCCAGCCTAAGAATTGGCAGAGCTCTCTGGATGACGACACAGGATCAAGAAGAAAAAGGGCCACACCATGAACATGAATAAGAATCAACAATGTGTCTACCTCAAGTGGCTGTGGTGTCTAAATGCAGCCTTGGAGTCAGTTCTTAGGGCTCTGGAATGCTCTTGCTTATGGACCAGGATCTTGGGTTACATGGTTGGAAGGTTACCAAGGCAACCCACAGACTGACTTCTAACCTTGGGGTCTGCTCCCTGGCCCAGTCTCCCAGTCCATGTAGTCAAAAATCACGGATCATTTAGACATATATTACAGACAACTTACTGTACTGTACCTGACTCCTCTGAATATTGGCTATATTCTGACATTTGATTGAAGACAGTATCAAAAATCTTCAACAGCTTTATCCTATACTTAGAAGAGCAAATTTCCCATTCACTCATTCATTATTTTTTTCATCCATCAATCATACATTTTCCAAGAGCCTGTATATACCAGACACTGTCCTAGATGAAACAGACAATCCAGTCATGGAATTTAGAGATCAGTGGAGGAGACAGAGGTAAATCAAACAACCCCCTAACCCAAAGGTAAATCTGCAACTGAAAAGTTATTAAACATTTGCTGAGGACCAGGAATTATACTAAATGGATTGCCAAAATGGCGCTTAATCTTCTCCAAGGTCCTGAGGAGTGGAGGCTTGGAGAGGGGATTCAACTTTCCCAAAGCCACACTGCCCCAAAGTGACAGGTAGAATTCCAGTCCTGCACCACCTGATGCAAAAAGCCCATGCATGCACTTGGCTGCTTTTTTGTATCTCCCTCGGCAACCTGTAGATCTCAACTCTTTCCAGGTCCTGCCCTTTCTCCTTTGAGGTCTGGGTTTGGGCTTAATGGAGTTTCCACTCTTTTATGCAGTCTTTGATATAAAATATTCCAGGACCTAGTATGTCCAAGTCACTGGATTGGGAAACTTGTTAGAGACCAATTTTAAAACTGAGATTCAACAATTATTTTTACCTAAAGAATACCTAAAGAAAATGAGACTACCTGGGCCAAAGTTAAAGCAATAATCTCCGTAGAATTTCTAAAGGTCCTGGATTATTAACAGAGCAAGGGTGCCCCCTAGTGCACTGTGTATTACACATTCCTTGACTGGGGATGAGAGCATTCTGGATGTTAAGTGGTGGCTTCCTTTTGCAAGTCTGGATTAATAATAAGCCTCCCCTAGGCTTGATCACCTTGGCTCCCCAAACCCCCACCCCATTTATATCAATTCCAGAGGCAAGGCCTCAGATATATAGTACAGCATCTTCTCACGATTCAGAATTCCACCAACCAGGACACAAGGATCCCCACACCGAGATTGCCAAAGGGTGAACCACCTACTGCCAATCTCCAGGATCACTTTCCCATTAGACCAATAAATTAATCCATCATTTCCTGCTATAATGCCTCTCTCTTTTCTGGAGGTTGTGGCTTAAGTGATACCCACCCTTTACACACACACACACTCTGACCTTATCCTAAAACTACCAGAAACAGGAACTTACACATTCACTTTGAACTAGGTTTTGTGCCACAGGCTGGGGATACAGTGATGAACAACAAGTCGTGGTCCCAGCCCTAAAGCTTACACTCTAGTAGGGGAAAAAAGTGGCTAATGAGTCTACTAATTATTCACTTTTAATTATAATAACTGCTACGAGAGAGTCTGCTCGGAGAGTCTTTATCAGTGAGACCAAAGGCAGATTAGGTCTGAGGGTCAGAAGTGTTCCCTGAGGAAAGAGACTAAGGTGTACTGTGCCAAAATGGAGAAAAGCCTGATGAAAGTGATCAGAGAGCTTGGGAGAGAACGGACATGGGGCCCAGGTAGCCTGAATTGGGCTTCTCCTGGGGCTAAACGTGATAAGTGTGAAGCCAGTTAGTCAGAATAGGCATTGGGTCAATTCAAGGATGGTGAGGTATTAAGAGAATGTCATTAACATTAATGTTTGTCATTAATTGAAAAAGACTGAGCTGGATGTTAAAGAATGAGTATAAACTAACACCTGAATATTTAGTCTGAGAATTAAACTCTCTTGAGTAGGAAATGTTAACGCGGAGAGCATCCCAGATCTGTCTATTCTGCCTCTTCCCAGTAACCAACAGTATTGCAGAATTTATTATTTACAACCTCTCCACTGCTTATATAAGATGAGGAAGTAACAACAGCTGACCTAATTGCCCCAGGTGGGCAGGAGTTGAGCTAATAATAGGCTAAAGGCTGAAAGGAGGAGAGGATAGTGGTGGCAGCCACGGGGTTCCCATGGTGAACTGCGGCTAAAAACAAATCAGGATAAAAAGCCTTACCTAGTGTGTGATGCCCGCTAGATCTCAGGAGGTTTGTTAAACGCTGCAAGATTTGTATTCAGAAAACCTGTGTTCAAAGCCGCCTCCAGCCTCTAGCTACAAAATGTCTCCATTTCTGCATCTGTAAAACAGCAGTAACAGTATCTGCTTTTTAGTTTCTTGTCAAGTAGTGGGTGTAAAGGGCTGAGCATCATACCTGGCATATTCCAGTTACTCGACATTAGTTTATTATTATTATTATCACCATTATTATTGACAATGTCTATTATCTGGGACCAAATCCACACACGCAAGAAATTCAGGGAAAACTTTTATCTTCTTCGTCTCAATGTTCTGTTATTTTCCAATTTTTAAAAATAAGTATGCACTGCTATTAAAATCTGAAGGAGTAAAAAGTACCTACACATTTTGGCATAATACAAATTTGATTGGTCCGCTGTTGCCCAAATTTCCCGGGCTCCTATTGTTCAAGGAGGGCGTGTGTGTGCACGTTAAAAGCAGATTCCTAGGCCCCGACCGAGAAATACCGAATCCGAACATCTCAGGGACAAACCCGTTTATACTTTTACTCAGTCCCACAGATGATTCTCACAATCGGGCACTTGTTGGGACCTGCTGATTCAAAGCGAGCGCTGCAGTGACCGGACGAAGAATGTCGGCGCAGGTTCTGGCGATCACGAGCACCTGAGCCTACAATACCCACACTGCCCCCGCAAACCAGCGCCAAGCGAGCGGGAGCCTGCCGGGAGTTGTAGTTTCCGTCAGCCAGACCTCTACCTATAAGAAAGGCTGAGATGACTGCCGAAAACTTCCCGCCCCACAATGCAAAGGCCATTGGTGACGTCATCTGCAGAGCGCCCGGGATGGAGCAGGCCGTTCCTACTACCGCCGCTGCATCAGAGCCTGCCTCCGCCGCCGCCGCCGCCGCCGCCCCCGCCCCCTCCCCCTCCCTCCCCTCCTCTCCCGTCGCCGCCTTCTTGGGCGCTTCTGCCACCTCTACACGATCCAGGCCCTCTGTCCCTGAGAAGAAGTCGTGTTCAGTTTCCTTTGTGGGCCCAGGGCGCAGCCATGGCGGACGGCGGAGGCGGCGGGGGCACGGGCTCGGTGGGTGGCGGCGGAGCGGGCCAGGCCTCGGCGGGGTCGGCGACAGGCGCGACGGGGGCCGGTGGGAGCGGCGGCCCCATCAACCCGGCCTCACTGCCTCCCGGCGACCCACAGCTCATCGCTCTCATCGTGGAGCAGCTCAAGAGCCGGGGCTTGTTTGACAGCTTCCGCCGGGACTGCCTGGCGGACGTGGACACCAAGGTAGCCGGGGCCGACGGCGTCGGGCTGGGCGTGAAGACAGCAGGGTTGCAGGTTGGCTTTTCTAAAGCAGAGAGAACAATAAAAGATACTTTTTAAAAAGTCCTAGCAGTGAGGTATTAGGCCGCTTGAGGCAGTACAGGAAGCTTTCTGAGCGGTGTACACGTGTGTTGGGCTCCCAGTCCCACCCCACTGTTAGCTGTGTGACGGTCCAGTCGTTTCCCTGAACTTGGGGATTCAGTACTGGTTTCAGAGCCTAGGTCCTATCTTTACCAAGGGGAGACTTCTTTAAGCCCCTCAGTAACAAACCTTTGTGTGTTAACATTGGAGAAGGGGAGGGAGAGTGGTTTGCACAATCATCAGAACGTTGTAGCAATTTGTTCCTTTTCTCTAGCTCAGTGATTTGCAGGCTTGAGTGTCCAGTTGAATTAAGGTACACTGGTGCAGAACCCTTATCTTGTACTCCATCGTGGATTAAAGGGGATTTGGTGTCAATTTTAGATCCTAATGCCATAGGTCAACCCCCTAGTAAAATGCTATTTCATGTTACTTGCCAAAGTCGTGGGGATTCAATGAAGTCAGGTGTGTTAAATGTCAGACATACAGTAGTTGCTGGAATGTTCCATTTTCTCCCGTTTCAGAAGCTTTTCTAACAAGACTAGGGTTGTAGGTTTAGGAGGCTCTGTTACTGACTGAGCCCCTCTAGGGAAGTGATTTCTCCTCTCTAAGAAAATCTGCCTACCCAACAGGAAAATTGTGAACTTAAAATTACAACTCAAAGATAGGGAAAGACATCTTCCATTTATTCATTGAACATTTATTGGCCTACAGCATGTGGGCTGTGTGGACATAGGAACAAGTAAGTCACTACCAGTCCTCAGAGCTTGTACTCTAGGGTAGAAAACTGACACGTAGACCAGATGGTATATACACTATGTGGTGTTAGAAGTGGTTAATATTTAGTGCTTATTTTCCTTATTTAAGGTTCTCAAGTACATATCAACTGAGCTTCCACCTTTTCCAGGACTCTGGGTGTTCTCAACTTCCCATCACAAGTTCTCCACTCATATCTCTTATGTTTTGTTTTGTGTGGCTAAATCAATGTAGTATGCATGGTATTTTTAAAAGAGAGAAAGAAAATTAGTATTGTAAAGCTGTTGGGGGAAGGAGAGTTGGAGCCTTCCCCACATAACACCTTAGATGTTCCTTCCATTAGTTACTGGGTGGTTTTATTTCTGGAAGACTGTGTTTTCAGGCACTGTTGCTTTAGCCCCATGGTTCTCAGTTTGCCTCTTGGATCAGCAGCATCAACATCACTTGAGAACTTGTTAGAAATGTATATTCTTAGGCCCCTTCCCAAACTGCTGATATATTTCAGGGAAAGTGTACAGATGATGTTTGTAATTTACTTTGCAGTGCACCCAAAGTACAAATAAATACAGAACAAACCGATAAGTGAATCAAGTGAGGGATAGATAATGCAGTAAAATGTTAATGGCAGGCACAGTCTGTCCTTTCACTTCAAGAACTGAAGGGATTGTTCTATGTTGTCAAGATCTGTTCAGGTTTGGTGGTGACATTTGCTGTCCTTTGTCCTTTTTCGGTAAACAGTAACTATTATTTCAAACCAGGTGACTTATTTTGAATAGTATAAAGTATAGTATCAGGATGCATAGTTCCAAGTGACAAATTAATTCTAGTTTCTTTAAGCAAAGTGGTGAATCTCTTGACTTGGGCACCCCAAGAAAGGACTGATACAAACTGTCAGAAGAGTAGGGATGCATTTGGAACCGGGGATGCTCCTCAAGGGCTATCTTTCATTTCTGCTCTTTATAATAACTATTTTATTGTCACTGCAGAGCAGAGTCATCCATTTGGTCACTAGTATTTTGATTACATCTTACATCTTCTTCCTCTAGAAAAGGACTCTCGATTCTTGTTCAAAAAATCCCAGGGAACATCAGCATTGTCTTAGCATGGGTCAGGCACCCTCTGTCCTACCCTTGTGAGGAGAGGAAGGAGGAGTTGCTAGGTAGATAGTACATGGGTGTTTGTGAGTCAGTTCTCTTGACCTTTTGGAAGAGTCCACCTATAGAGTTGAAGCCTGATGATTTTTTTTTGTTGATTTCATTTACCTGACTGCTAGGAAATTTTTGCCACAGTAACACTGCATAATAAACCAGATCACGGTGACTTATGATAAGCATCCATTCTCATGCTGATAGGGCTGCAGGTCAGCTAAAGTTCAGCTAATCTACTAATCTACTAATCTAGTAGGCTTCCGCTGGGAGGTTCAGGTGGCCTGGGCTTGGGTTTAACTTGGCTACATATAAACTCACCTTAGGTCCCAGGACATGCTGTTATAGAGGGTCACCAGAGCACAAGAACCAAGCCAGACAGAGGACGATCACATTTAAGGCCTCTTGTCACTAGCACCCCATTGACCAGACCGTGTCGCACTGCTAAAACTCAGCATCATTGGGGTAGGGAAGCAATCTCTGCCCAGGCAGAGGGGAGCAGGGGTGATGCCTAATAGCAATGCACACTATTATACCTGGTTTGAAGAAGAGCAGCTGATCATACCAGAAGGTCTTAGAGGCTGAGAATACATATTCCATGTATTCACCAAGTTCCTTCTAATTTTGTTGTGATCATAGTTGGGTCTAAAACCGACTATGAGCCAATAAGAGCCTCAAGCTCCATTTTTGGACTTAAAGTGTGCTTCCCCTCAGCTTTTCCCGGTGTTCCATAGGCTTTGACTTCAGTCTCCATTCTCACATCATGCTGAGGTTTGGGTAGCCCTTCATTTTATGCAGTGGGCTTTCCTGAGCCCTTATTTATTGCTGAGGATACCCTGCGAGGTAAGTGGGGGACAGTAATATTTCAGGTTTACAAATGGAAATAACTGAAGCTGAAAGGTTGGTGACTTGTTGAAAGTCAGACAGCTGGTTAGTGATGGTGCCAGGCTAGAACCCAGTTCCTCTGATTCAGAAACAGTCTAGGTCTAACCTTGGCTTTGCCACATTTTGGCCATGTGGGCAAGTTGTTTACTTTTTCTAAGCATAAATTTCTAATCTCTACAATGGGGGCAGGAGAGAGGTAATAGAACCTCCCTGTACCATTACTTGGAAAGTAAATGGGATGATGCATCTCGTCTTGTGCCTGCCCACCATAAAGTAAGCCCTTGGTTGCTAGTTAATTCATGCTCTACTGTACTACAGAGCCATCTTCATCGTCATGCTGGAAGTGTCTTCAAGGATTTTAAACATCTACATTTCTGTGGAAAGCAGTATTCTTAAATGACTGACCTCTAAAATTTTGGTGCGTGTAACTTCTTACCTTGCCTCTTCTTTTTAATGTTTCAGCCAGCTTACCAAAACTTGAGGCAGAAGGTGGATAATTTTGTGTCAACACATCTGGACAAGCAGGAATGGAATCCTACAATGAACAAAAACCAGTTGCGAAATGGTCTGAGGCAGAGTGTGGTTCAGTAAGTAATTAGAATTAAGAGTGAAAAGGTGGTGATCCCAGCATGATGTACAAGAAAGCTGATGCGTGTCATTATTTGGTCAAGGTGGATGGTACTTTACAGCAAATCCCATGCACAAGTTGCAGCAGTCCACCCCTTTCTTAAAGTTAAGGTTCAAGTAAGCAAAGGACTCAACTGACATTCTTGCTAGTTTATCCATCCTCCATAGGCCTCCTGTGTAAACTCCACCGGGTACATCAAAAGATGCTCCAAATTCCGAAACATAATTCCCTGCTGCTTGAAGTTTTCAGTGTAGTTGGCCCATACGTGGGAGTTTTATACCAAGATATCAGTGTTTGGATCTTGGGCGAGAGGTCTGGAGTGTAACAGCAGCTTTTAGGAAGGCATGGAGGCTTATTAAAGTACGTCTGTCACGGTCACAGCCTGAACCTTAGTACGGTGCCATGCTAGTCACCCAGTGACTTCTCGGTGTCAACTGGGCACCGCAGCAGAGGCGGGCCATGGCATCTGGCTTTTTCTAATTTGCTCGTGATCTTTTTTTGCTCTTATCACTAGCACTTGTGTTCAGGTCTTGATCCACTGAACTCTCCCGGAATATCTAAAAGCTTGTGAAGCCTACCTCTTTAGAAATAGAAATATCGAGGACTTATGCTGAGTGAAAAAAGCCAGTATCAGAAAGATGCGTGGTGCTGATTCCATATATGTAACACTGGTGAACAAACAGTGACAGCAATGTAGACAAGATGAGGGGTTGCCTAGGGCTTAGGGACAGGAGGAGGAGGGTGAGTGTGACCCCAAAGGGGTAGCCCCAGGGGATGCTGTGGTGGTGGAACTAAGACCTTCATTATGGTGGCGGTTACCTGAAGTCACTCGGGTGGTAAAATGGCACAGAGCTACCTGTGCAAACACACAACGGAGTGCAGCTATGTGTGTGAAAACCAAGTAAGGTTGGATCGAACTGGTGTCATTTTTCCAGTTTTGGTATCGTACTGCAGGTACGCATGGTGCAAATGGGTGGCTGGGGGAAGGGTGCACAGACCTTCAAAGAATGGTCTGTTTGTCTCCACAAGGTCAGGGATGTTGGAAGCTGGAGTGGACAGAATCATTTCTCAAGTGGTGGATCCCAAACTAAACCACATCTTCAGACCACAGATAGAAAGAGCAATTCACGAGTTCCTGGCGGCCAAGAAGAAAGAAGCCGTGCCAGCGCCCCCTCCAGAGCCTGAGAGCCAGGACCCCCCAGCTCCCTCCCAGGATGCTTCCTAAGGTCCAGTATCCCGTCTTTTGTCCAGGAGCATTCGTCTCTGGCTTATAGATGTATAAAATGGATAGAAAAGGGGTAAGCCACTATTGGGGATCATGTTCTTTATATATTCAGAAAAGCATTTACTGCAGAGAGACTTCACCTACTGTTCAAGAGTCATTTTTTACTGAGAACTCATGAGTAGCATTCTCCTGTGTTAGTATGATCTTTTGTGCTGCCAGAGCTAAACATTTAAGCTGTGAATAGATGCTTCATTAGAAACCAACAGGGATGGTTGCTGTACACAAGAGAAATTCAAATGAAAGTCCTATTTTTCTCAACGAGTCTCATACCGGGACATGAGTTAAACTTGGGTTTGCAGTTTAAATATAAAGTCAAACAGTGCATTTGAAAACGGCATCTTAAATGGGACTCACAGTCTGCTTTAAGCCCTGCTGGATTTCCTTGTATTTAGAGATTGGAGTTTACCGCTGTCAACAACCATGGGATTCTTCTGTTATGCGCATGCCCCTTCCTGTTACATTTGGGATTTAATTTAATCTTAAAGTCAGCTATAGATGCACAAAGCAATGCTTTTTGCAGGCTTTGAAACATTAGTAAGTATGAGCAGTAACCAGCTGGTAAGCAGTGGATTCTTATCTAGCCACTGTTAGTAACCTGTTCCCTCATTCCATTTTGGTGTTCTGTTTGTCAGATTCATTAAGATGTTTATTATTTTTGATAGGAAAGCATCAGTGAGTGAACAGAGCAAGAGCACAAAGCTCGGGTGGAGCACTGCCTTAAGAGGGGGATTGTCTATTTGTACCTGTACTGGGGGAAAAACTCAATTCCATTATGGAGTATAAAACATTATCAGTCTTTCTAGTTTAATTGTAAATTCCTTTAGGAACATAAAATTAAATGTAGTCTCTTATCAAAAAGCATCTTGATCTGATTCTCTTTTTAGAATATGTCTGACACCTTTTGGAAGCTCCACTGAATTAACCATGAAGAAATGGATTCAGTTACTTAAGAGGAAAACTTCAGAATGAAGACAGGCTGAGGGCGTCACTGATTTCAGCGTTCAGCCTTGACCGTGGGGCAGTGTCCAGATTGAACAGGCAATAACAGAGTGGACCGTGTGTGCCCCCTCATTGTGCTGCCGTCTGGTCAGCCTGCCAAAGGGGGTGACACCCAGTAGACACTACAGAGATATAAAGAAACACTACATCAGTCTGGGGTTGTCCTGAAACAAACCTTTATACTTGAACTTGGGAGACTGTGTGGATTTTAGGGTTTGTGCTCGGGGATCCCTAGAGGGGCTGTAGCTACAGTGAAGGAACGTAACCAGTTCCAAAGACACAATTTCAAAGAATGACAGTAAAGGTTAGCATGGAGTAGGAATTAGTGCTTATTTGTCAACTAGAATGTATAAGCTGTCAGCACCAACTAGCTCGAAAGTTGTCATGACCCTCTTGTACATGAATCTTGTAACTTCGGTTTCCTTTCCTCTGTAAGAGGTGACAACACATGGGACCATAGAATGTGTGAGGAAGTGCAGACATGAGGTAGAAAGAAAAACATCTGCAGGCTGTCTGTCCAGGGCTGCTGCTTATCCTGCAAGGGCTAGTGAGTCTTGGGTGTGTTTATTTTATTCTCACGTTTGTGTTTTTTAGAAAAGTTGAATGATCAATAAATAGCTTAAGTTTTGTAATAAAGTCATTTGATATTCCTACTCTGAAGCCTCAACTGAGTGTAGCCTCCAGGCCTGTGAACCTGTGAGGAGTAACTTTTGTCCTCTGTCTGCCATTCCGTGCCCACGCAGGAGTAGTGGGCGGGGGAGGGATGGGTGAGCAGAACTTGGAGTTGCCCACCCCCTGAAGCTAGCAGGTAGCACTGGAAGTGGGCAGGCAGTCCCTCTTCTCCCCTGGACCATGACTGATGCTGGTCACTAGTTGTGAGGGCAGAATGATCTCTCCATGTTCCTCGAACCGAGTGTACAGCAGCAGCATCACTCAGGTATCTTAGAAAGGTGCATATTCTGACCCAGAAGTTCTGGGGTGGGATCGGAATGTGTTCTCGTGCTCCAGGGGATGCTCATGCTGCTGGACCCTGGCAAACACTTTGTACGGCAAGCCTTGAATAATATCAAAGCTTATATCAAAGAGTTTTGGTTCTTAGTGGAATCTGTCACTGGATATTGTTCATCCAGTAAATTTGTCAACTATTTAGCTGGTTCCCTGTTAAAATGAACCGCCTCTACCTTGACCATTTCTTGGCTTACAGTGAAGTTTGTGGCTCTTATGTCGGATGTTCAGGCACTGGTTTATCCTATTTCTGCCATTTACCCTCAGCTTCTGTTTACTCATCGAGGGGAAGTAGGTTCCCATGCATTCTGGATCGCTCACTGGCACTGTGAACGAAGTAAGCACTAAGAGACCCATTACAGCAGTGCTGTTGAAGGCAGAGTCCCTCACCAGCAGCAGCAGCATCACCCTGGAACTTGCTAGAAATGCAGCCCCCACCCCAGACCAGATTCCGAGACTTATGGAGGGGCCCAGCAAGCCCTCCTGGTGACTCTGCACACGAAAAATCATTTTCTCTTTAAGGCACATTTTTGGGAAGCTGGTGAGGTTGACTGGCAATGACCGTTTAATTGTGATCAGTGTGTAAACGTCTCTTCCAACAGCTCCTGAGGGGTGAGACTATCGAGTTTTTTGTCTTGTTTTTTAATTCCTTGCAAGGACTCTGCTTTGGGGCATTTTGATGTAGAAATGCCTGCCTGTAACTTACACACCTCTGCTTTCAAAAGAAATGTCTTCCGAAGATGAGTTTGCTAAGCAGCTCAGAACATTGGTGAGAACTCTGCAGAGACTCACTGGCTATTCAAGATAGAGGAGCAATGTCTGTGGGGGCCCAGCAAAGGTCAGGGTCTGGCGTGGGCCCAAGGCTGGGACTGAGGTCCGGGTTTGAAAACTGCATCTGGATCAGCCCTGACAGGGCCAGGCCCTGCCCCTCTTGGCTGCCCTAGGAGGCCAAGGACAGGGTGGGAAGCAGACAGGACAGCCGGCACGGCCAAGCTTTTGTTGGCACTGTGTATCACACCCTGCCCATCACCTTACCCGTGGAGGAGCCAGGAGGTCAACTTTTATGGTCTTGTCACTGGGGATGGGCTTGGCTCCAAGGCCACATGGTAGTAATTACTTGTCCTCTCAAATTTGTCACACTGCCTGAGACCTCGCCAGTCTTTCTGTCTCCAGTGTCCAAACTGCCATTTGGCCATCCTTCCAGAAACACTGCTTTTATCAAATCTCTTTCTCACTCTGGAACCTTTGGAAGGATGTAGATGAACTAGGCGCTGACCAGGTGGCCGACATTTTCATACGCATAAATTTAATTCATGACCCTGTTAGGATTTATTTTCCATTCTGTGGATGAGGCAACCTAGACTCAGGTGAAGCAACATACTCGTTATACGACTATTACGTGGGGGAGCAAGGTTTGAACCCAAGCCTCTGAATTCAAAGCTCATGTTGGCCTCCCCACCCCGCCCCCTTGCTACACTGCCTCCTTATTACTTAACAGAACAAGTCAAACTTGTCCGTCCTTTGGGGCCCACCCTTCATTCCAAATGTAGGCTAAAATCAAGTCAGGTGGACCTATTGCTACATCTCAATGCATACCTTTAGCTCTAGCCAGTCTGCTCCCCTCCCTCAAATATCTATCACAGAACAGTCTGCAAACCCACTCTGCCCTCCAGGCATGTTCTATTGACCATGGAGTTGTAACTATTGTCTGTTGTTTTTAATTACCAATATTTCAAAATGGGGAGAATTCCATATAGAGCTCTCTTTCTGGTTCCTAATGAAAAATGTCAAGGTTTGGCAACATATTTGCATTCCCGCTGGATAACGATCCGCCAGAACTCTGTAGCAACTCTCCACTTTAGAGAGCATGTGGGACGTGCAGATGCCACTGGCTGGCTTCTCTCCTTTCCATCACCCTGCTGGCCCTGAGGATGTTGGAGATACTTGCCCTAGAGTGTCATCGTCCTGTGATTAAGATGATTCAAAACATCTCCAGCTAAAGGGCCAGATCTTCTAAACTGATTTTCATGGAGACTAGATTTTCAGCTACCTGAGTTGGGCTCCAGAATTTTCAAGCTTGGAATGGAGTCTGAAGTTCCCTCTCTAACATCTCTCTCTGGGTGTCCAGATTGAACCTATCCAAGGATGGGGGAAGGTCACAGAACATCGCACAGGGTACTGCTAGGACGGAGACAGAGAACCAGCACACCGTATTCTCAGAAGCCCCCAGACTCACCCTGAGTGGCAGTCTCGCCAGGGCTGAAGCCAGAAGAGGGCTTGTCTGTGTAGCCTAATCGACGTATGAAGCTTAAAGTCTTGTAAATGAGAGAGCGAAGGGTAGCAGAATATGCCACCCCAAAACAGGAGTTCAGGACCTGCTACCCCCAAATCTTCCTCTTTGATACATGGATTACTTAGAGCTGTAGGCGCTTGAAAAACGGCAAATACGGGGAGAAGCTTTCACTGAATTCCTTTTATCTGCCTAAACCAGATACCCCCAAAGGAACACTGTTGTCACAGATCCCCTCCCTGGAGGTGCATCAGCCAGGGAGGACTGACTTTCACCACAAGAGAAGAGACTAGAAGTCAACCCCACACCCTGACAAACTTCATCACAAACTATTCTACCTGCCATCTGTTCTTCCAAAGACCCATTCATCTCTCCTAAAAAATCACTGACTCTTCCGTAAGAGGCCTACCAACCCCCTCTTCCTTCCGTGTTGAGCTGGTATTTAATCCCAAATTCTTTTTCTTAGATTTTTTTTAAAAGATTTTATTTATTTGACAGAGAGAGACAGCGAGAGAGGGAACACAAGCAGGGGCAGTGGGAGAGGGAGAAGCAGGCTTCCCGCGGAGCAGGGAGCCCGATGCGGGGCTCGATCCCAGGACCCTGGGATCATGACCTGAGCCGAAGGCAGACGCTTAACAACTGAGCCACCATTAAGGTGCCCCCTGATCCCAAATTCTAAGCCACCTCAGGGAGTTAACTTATTTTTCCCTGGGTGTTCCCGTGGTCACATGAGGTATCCATGTTAAGAAACTTCTGTGTTTCTTTTGTTAATCTGTCTTTTGTTACAGGGGTCTCAGCCAAGTACTTGAAGGGTAGAGAGAAAATCATTTCCACCCCACTACAAGAGCAATAGATTGGATTTGGCAGAAGTTAAACAATGGTCGGGGTAGGCATTTGAATGAGGCAAAGTTTACGCCGCTCTCTAAAGGGGGCAGCACCCGGTCTCCGCTGAGGTGATTCTGTAGGCAGGTGGGAGAACTTTGTCAGACTTGGCCCGGCCTGGAGTCGTGGTGACAGCGGTCCTCACAACAATCCTATGAGCTCATATGGTGTGCTGGCTCAGGGCTCAAAATTTGAGACCTGACTCTGCCACCTGGGCTCCGGGGCAGTGTTAGTAATGATAGATTCTGTTTCGGCTACAGTACGTGAACAAAGCCTCACACAACTAGTTTCTCACTTACACAAAATGGCTGGATCTGGGGGCGCCTGGGTGGCTCAGTTGGTTAAGCGGCTGCCTTCGGCTCAGGTCATGATCCTGGAGTCCTGGAATCGAGCCCCGCATCGGGCTCCCTGCTTGGCGGAGAGCCTGCTTCTCCCTCTCCCTCTGTCTGCCGCTCTGCCTACTTGTGCTCTATCTCTGTTAAATAAATAAATAAAAATCTTAAAAAAAAAAAAATGGCTGGATCTGGGCAACGCTCCAGGGCAAGTCTTCAAGGCGACATTTAGCATCCTGGCTGCTTCAAGCCTTTAGCCCATCGTCTTAACCCAAGACCTCTTCCGTAAGAGCACAGCAGAGGAAGAGAACCACGGAAGGTCTCACGTGAAGGATGAATAATACGGCCTGCGAGGGATACCGTGGCTTTCACTCACAGCCCACTGGCCACAACTAGGCATGTGGCCATACCTAACTGCAAGGGCCCCAAGAGGTACACACACTCACGTGCCCAGAAGGAGAGGAGAACCAAATGTGGCTGAGTCCCATAAGGCTACCTCAGTGTGCCTTCCCGACCACTGACTATACCGTGTCTTCCCGCAGAGATCCTGCTCCTGCTCCATGGAAGATGATCTCAAAGTACCATCTAGTGGCCTCATCCAGCTCGACGCCCAGGAGGTCTCTGTGTTAGCGGTTAGGCAGGCACCTCCTCCTCAGACCTCAGAACTAAAGAGAGAAGTCATCCGCCTAAGATCCCCTCCCCCCACCATCCTTGACAGAGGATAAACTAGGAAGGGGAAGAATGGAAAACGTTATATAGTTCCACTGTGAAGACACGGAACCTAGCCTGGCGGGTGTCCTTGGAGGCCCGGCTCAGCCTGCAGTTCTTTTTTTTTTTTTTTAAAGATTTTATTTATTTATTTGACAGAGAGAGACACAGCGAGAGAGGGAACACAAGCAGGGGGAGTGGGAGAGGGAGAAGCAGGCTCCCTGCTGAGCAGGGAGCCCGATGCGGGGCTCGATCCCAGGACGCTGGGACCATGACCTGAGCCGAAGGCAGACGCTTAACGACTGAGCCGCCCAGGCGCCCCCAGCCTGCAGTTCTCTGTGGCCTCTGGCGCCACCCTCTGGGAGGTTCTTCCACGGCCACTGTGTCTCCCAACACACTCGGGCCACACCACACTCGGGGAGTCCGAACTGAGAGGCTGTCCAGCTTTCTCAATCCCCGTCCTGCTCTAGGAGACCAGAGCCCCAAGGGTCATTTTAAGTTCTGAGTGGAGACTTTTGGAGCCTGGGGATCATTGGGGTTGGGGTCAGAATGGCTATCCTATAGATGTAGTAGGAGCATTACCAGACAGACTCCAACCAGCAACATGGGCCAGAAGCCACACTCACAGTTTTGGGGGGGGGGGGACTCATAAATCTGTTGTATTCCTTTGCTCCCTTGCTCTCATACCTCTCTCTTGATGGAAACTTTGAGGCTATGGGGCTTCCGTGCAAAAGCTACACTTTTTTCCCTGAGCCATTCTGTCCAGCTGAAAAGTTGCCCGGGGCACCACATCCTTATCTGATCGTTGCATGGCGGCCTTTGTCACGTAAGTGTTCTCTGCGTTCGCTTCTGATCTCATCTCTTTCTTGTAAGACCTTGCCGAATGCAGGCAACATCAACCATATGATGCTATTAAAAATCCATTTTCCCGCCTCTCCCCTTAGAGCCACAAGTTCATTAGGTACATGATCCGCCCCTGAGCTGCTGCTGCCCAGTATTTACTACTTTTATGTAGGTTGACTGGTTACATTTTTGCAGCTTGCAACTAGAAAATGCCCTGACCAAACCTTCTAATGACATCTGATTGGCTTGTCCATGAATGATCCCCCAACTGACAGATGTGTCTTCATCTGACAGATCGGGTTTGCACTTACTACATTACCTAAATCAAGCTCTTCATTTTGTAATAATTTGATTCACAGATAGTTATAAGAAATAACATGAGAGCGCCTGTGTACACACTGATATTTACCTGGTTTTTCCGTTGGTAACATTTTATAACACAATAATATGATCCCACATCCAGGACTGCTTAATTTAAAAACGGATGGCCTTTGCCTTTATTTCTGGCTATTTGCACATCAGAGTGATTTTGTGAGTTCGTCAGTGCCATGATATTTGAGCTTACTTTTGCATTAAGCCTGGTCATTACATTTTTTTAAATTCTGTTCATTTAATGATTTGTTCATTCCCAAAAAAAATCTTTTTGCACACTTACAAGTATGTCAGGCAGTGCCCTTCACCGTGGGATTACAACAGTGGCCATGAAAAACGTGGCCCTTCCTCAAATCACGAATATATTTCACTGGTTTCTCTGACGCAGGGGGGATAGGGAGCGGTGTTTGGAAATGCCACAGAGCTGACAGGAAGAGGGAGACTGAGGGAGAAATCCATTAAAGTCATCACCAAGGGCCACAGCAGTTTCAGCTGGAAAGCCAGGGGCTACTGCCAGATGGCAGAGCACTGAGGACACAGAGGAGGGAAGGGGGCCCTCGTCAGCTCCTCTTCGGTAATGACGGCGCTATGTGTGTGTGTATTTATTTTATTTACATAGACAATGCTTCTGTATGGGGAGATAGTCCAAGGGCATGAACAGGTCTCACAGGGAGAAGTTCCCCACCGGTGTCCCTCCCATCTCCCAGATACCCTCCCAGCAGCAACCCCCACAGTACCAGGTCCGGGCTCACCCCTCCAGAGATGGCTCAGGCGGGCACAAGCCCGTCAGCTCCTACATCTGTCCTTAGCTGGGACACGCTCCACCTCTCCAACTGTCCTCAGGAGAAGCTCCCCGAGAGAAAATGATCACAGGCTTAAGAGCTCTGAGCGGCCAGCAGGTCACTGGGGTGGGCTGGGGGTGGAGGCAATGGGCAAAATGGCAGCCCCCTTGCAGCTCCAGGGTCAACGACGCGCAACCATCAGGTAAAAGGAGGCAGCCTGTTCTGAGTGCTTGCCACATGCAGGCCACTACAGCCACCCCACTAAAGGGGGTCCCTGCAGGGAGACAGCATCATTGTCCCCACTGACAATGAGAGAAACGAGCACTCACCCGAGGTCATCCCGTGACAAGAGTCAGAGCTGAGAGTCCAACCCTGCTCTGTTCATCTCCAAAGCTGTGCTATTTTTCCCCATTTTTTTTTTTTACTGCAGTAAAATACACGTAAAATTTGCTATCTTAATTAAGTGTCCAATTCAGTAGCATGAAGTACATTCACATGGTTATTCAACTGTCGCCACCATCCATCTCCAGAACTTTTACATCTCTCCATACTCAAACTCTGTCCCCAGTACCACCAGCTCGCCGTCCCCCTCCGCAGCCCCCGTAACCACATTCTACTTGCCGTCTCGGTGAGTTTGAGGACTCCAGGCACCCCGTCTAAGTGCAGCCATACACTATGTGTGCTCTGCGGCTGGCTTATTCCTCACTGAGCACTACCACCTCATCCTCAGACCTCGTTTAGGTTTTGCCAGTTGGTCCCAACTGCGTTCTGTGTAGTGAAGGAATTCAGTTCAGAATCACGCGGTGCATTTAGTGGCCGCATGTCTTTCGTCTCCTTTAATCTGGAACGGTCCCTCTTTAAAATTCCAGGCCAGATCTTTTGTAGAACAGCTCTTAAACTGGGTTCGTCTGATGACTTCTCATGATGATATTCTAATCCTGCATCTCATGATGATATTCTAATCCTGCATCTTTGATCGGAACGTCAGGAGCAATGATGCATTCTTGTCATAGCATCCTATGAGGTGCATGAGTTAGAGCTATCCCTTTGTGGCTGATGCTAACTTTGATCACCTGATTATAGTGGTGTCGGCCAGATCCCTCTTTGGTCCATTTGTAATAAATTAGTATTTTGTGGAGAGGGACTTTGAGATTTTGAGATATCCTGGACTTGAGATATCCTGCTCTTCATCCAACATTCATGCCCACTGACATAGCTCTGTTGAACCGAGTATCACTCTTGACCATGGCCAAGTGGGCATTTTGAAATTCCATCGTTCCTTCTACACTCATTAGTTGGCATCCTACTATTATAAAAAGCTTTTTCTTACTCCTGTTTATTGATTCACTTGTTTATTTCTATCTGTACAGACCCATGGATGCCTATTTTACTCCATGTGTTACACAATCTGGGGCTATCATTACCTCGTTCGGCATCAGGTTGTCCCAGCTTTGGCTGGTGGGCAGCCTTTCTGACTGGCTTCTGTATCCTGTCACATTCCTCCCTCTGTCCTTGAGCACCGCCTTACTTCCTGACACAGGAGATGATCTAGGCTTATTTCCTGCTTTTCCTGCTCTGGCCCTGGAATCTGCCATTTCTCCAAGAAGCTTTGATTCCTTTGTCCGGTATTTAAAAGTCACACTGAGCTCCGGATGTGCCCCTGCTCCCAGGCCCTCCTGGGGTGCATTCAAGTTTCTTTCCTTCCTTAATTGTCATTCCTTCTCTAGTCTCTCCCGCTACCCTCCATACATTTACACCAGATCGGTCACCTCTACACAGAACCACCTCCTGTCACCATCAACACCTCCAACCCGGACAGATGGCCCCTCACCCATTCTGGCTCTGACACCCCATGCTGGTCTCCTGACCCTCCTCCCATCTCCACAGATGCTGACCTCACGGCTCAGTAGCTGTTTGCAAACCGCGGACCCGAGCCCTACCTAAAGGTCAGGTGGTTATGCACAGACATAAGAGAGGGAACTGGCCAGGGGTGGTGACGGTCACCACAGGGTGGTGACAATGAAGAGATGGAAAGGCTGATGCAGTGACTCATCACCATGTGACAGCCCCTGCCAGGCAGGGCAGGTGGCTCGGCCATCTCTGGGCTTGGCTAGAAAAGGAAACAGTGGGGTTACCTCCCGGACAGTGCAGGATAGCAGAGAGGGCAGTTTGGGGGCCACGCCAGCCCTTTGTATTCTCTCTGTTCACATTATCTTATTGTCTCCACCCCGCCGCCCCCGCACCCCCACTCTGCCTTTTGTGTCTCTTGCTGTGGCTCCGTGTCAGCCACTCTGGTAGCAGGCCACCCATCTTTCTCATGCCTGCCCGGAACTCATTCTTCATACACCCAGCAAGCCCCCTCACACAAACCCACCAGACTGGGGGAAAGGCCATGCCGCCATTTGCACGAGCTGTGGAAACCAACAAAAACTTACTTATAGTCCACAAGTTATTAACAGGCTGAGATCTTACTAATTCCATCCCCAGCACACATCTCCCCATAAACGCGTGGGCAGGGGCGGATGGAAACACAGTGAACGTTATTGGATACAACCCCCATAAAAGGAGTATCATAATACCTCATTCCACTTCCCCTCATTAAGTCTGTGCTGAGAACATCCTGTGGTTTGCAGCTGTAAACCAGTTCCATCTGACCTGGAGACCCAGGACCACTTCTGTCCTTCCTTGGCCCAGCCTCCCGCCCCCCTGAATGTGTTTGCACAGTCGACATCAGTAAGATGGTCCCTGACTATCCATAGATCCTGTGGCCATAGCCCGGACACAGAACTCCAGGGAGACAAGCTGGACCACACGGGGTGGGGGTAAGGGGCTGTTGGGGCCAAGCCAGTTCCGGGATGACAGGGTCTTGAACCAAAATCAGCTTTAAGAAAGCCAGCTCTGCCTGTTTCTCCATGCTCAGACCCTAACTCCCAGAACTTGCCATGCCAGGGAGCTGCAAGGTGTTCCCTCTCCCGCCTGAGGCAGAAGAGAGAGGGGAAGAACAGCAAGAGAGGCACACGGGCCCCCAGTCCTGGAATGCAGGCGACCTGAACCCAGGACAAGTCAGGCCAGAGAAAGTCCCATGCTGGGTGGCCACGAGGAGGGAGGGACAATATGAGAAATGGAGAGGGCTCTTCCGGGCCCTGCTCTCCATGCTGGCCTCGTAAGCAGAAAAGAAAGAGGAGGAGGATGCCCAGGCCGGCTCTGAGGGAGCAGAGTCAGCTCTGTGCCACTGTAATTTCATGGATGGACAGAGAAAGGTGATAACCAAGGGCACTGGGCCTGTGAGTGGAAACTGGTGACGCCACACTAGCCCTGTGGCCCAACTGGGGCCCTGGAATTTGACCGGTTCCTACAGCACTCAGTCCCCTGGTGAGTGGGGGGTGTCCATTGTGGGATAAGCCCCAGGGTGGGGTGAAGGGAGGTGCAGGGGCCCAGGGAGGCAGGAGCAGACCTTCTGCAAATCTGTCGTGGGTTGTTGCAAGAATCAGAAACAGGAGGTGTGTGGGGTGCCTGGGTAGCTCAGTGGGTTAGGTGTCCGGCTTTTGATTTTGGCTCAAGTCATGACCTCAGGGTCGTGGGATCAAGCCCCGAGTCGGGCTCTGCGCTCAGCGAGGAGTCTGCTTGAGATTCTCTCTCTCTCTCTCCCTCTGCCCCTGCCCTGTGCACTCTCTCTCTCTCTCTCTCTCTCTCTCATTCTCTCAAAAGAAAAGAAAGAAAAAAAGAAAGGAGACAGGAGGTGTGCAGTTCCCAGCAGCTACCTTGGGGATGGTTTTCAAGTGCCCTGATGTGGCACTGGCCGTGGACATGGGGCCTGTCCGTTCATGAGGAGTGATAGAACCACATCCTCAAGGAACAGGGTCACCTCAACTTCTGCCTCTGTTATCTGGCAGCTTTTCTTGTTCTGTGGGCTCTGAGAGGTGGCAGTCCTCTCATGGCCAGGCTCTGTGGGAACAGAAGAGGAAGAAGGAGAGGAAGGGGAACAGGGAGATGAAACAGCGAGAACAGGAAGCTTAGAAACACCCACGCCACTCAGCCTGCTTCTTTCCGTCATTTAGGGAATGAGATGGTGCCTGAGGGCACCGGCCATGCGGGGCACACAGTAAGTGCCCATTAAATATTGCTCTTGCCCCTAGAAATGGCTGCTGGGGCGGCAGAAGTGGTGGATGATTCATTCAACCATGAAACACCCCAGAATGCAGAGCAGCCATCATCCTCCCATTTTCCAGATGGAGAAACTGAGGCCCTAGGCTGTGAAGCCACCTGACCCAAGTTGCCCCACTGGCCTGCGGGCAGCAGAGCCACAGCAAGGGCTTGTCTCCCACAGGAGGTCCCAGGAGCCCAGCTCAAGGCATGGACTTGATCTTGCAAGCAGGCTCCAAAAGACCCGGGGACAGGAGAGAGAGAGAGATGGAAAAGGTGCGGCACGGACAGGGCAGGGGCGTGCAAGAGAGGAGGCAGATCTGAGGGGCAAGGGGGTCAGAAGCAGGCTTACCTGCCGGAGAGGGTATGATGGTCATGGGGCGGGGGCACGGAGAGCCCTCGGACTCTGAGGGTCTGCAGGAGGCAAGAGGGAGCAGCCACTGTCCGAGCTCTGGAGGGAAACCCACCTGACCCCTCTATAGCTGAGTGAGCTTGGGCATGTCCCCTTAACCCTCCTCAGTAAAATGGGGGAGATGGCAGTCCTCCTCCACAAGCTGCTGGGGGGAGGAACGAGCCCATGTCCAGCACACAGCTCTCGGCCTTCGCTCAGCCAGCGCGTCACTTGTCGAGCCGGAGAGATGGCTGAGCCCAGGGCAGAGAGGGAAGCTAGACTTCCGTCCTCCTCAGACACACCCCGCGCAGCATGCCTGAACAGAGAGCCACGGAGACGGCCTGTGAGACAGGCCAGCAGGGGCCCACGGTGCATTTTCCTAGAAGAAAAGTGTCTGTCAGAAGAGATCTTCCCGGGCGGATAGCCAGGCTCCTTGGGTGATGTGCCCCAGCTCTGTTGCTTCCTACTTGTGTGACCACAACCAGTCCCTGGTCCCCTCTGAACCTTAGGCTCCTTATCTAGAACGCTGCTTTGAGAACTACAGATAGTCTTTAAAGGGAAACTGCCGGTATTCCTTTTACCGGGCGAGGCAGATAACCAAGGGAAAGACAGCACAGATCTGCAGAGAGATGAGGACTCAAATCCCAGCCCTCCAAAAAGTAGCAAGCAGCCAGAGGCGAGTTTCTCAGCCTCTCTGTGGCGTAAACAGCTGCGATAATGCATGTGAAGCCCTTAGTACAGTCTAGCACGTAGTAAGGACCTACAACATTGTCGCTGCCTGCCAGTTTCCCTCTCGGCCTTGAACCCGACCCGGGCCTGACCTTGCCTTCTAGCTCACCCAGATTTTGTCCCCAAATTTCCAGGCAAGTGTGGCCTGAAAACTGTCTTTGTGGGGCAGCCACCCCGGCCCAACCACCGCGCCCGTCTCATCAGTGCCCCTGCTATAAACAGAGGCCGTGTAAGCAAACACCCACTCCCTGGTGGCCCCGAAGGCCACCAGCCTTGCAAGAGGTCAGCTGGAGGGTGGCAGCCCGGCTGGATGCAAATAACCACCAAAGCCAAGGGCAGGGAGGGCCATGAAAGACCCCTGGCCAGGCAGAGCGGCAAGTGAGGCGCAGAAAGCCAAAGGGCATCCAGGCGGTGTCCCTGACTTCTGTCCCACCCACCCTCGGCGGGGGCTGGCCAGCCCCGGCCCTGGGGTCTTCCTTCTAACTGAGCTGTGTGCCCTCCCCACAGGGAGCACCTGCCTCTCAGCGCATCCCACCTGCCTCACCCCGACGTGGGCCACACAGCGGCGCCGACAGCAGCGCACGCCCGGGCGCCTTAAACACCGTCTCAGCTAGGCCCTTCACCGTCCCCGTGTGACCAGCGCCACCACAGATAAAGAAACCACCTCTCAGTAAACCGGCTAGCTGGTGAGAGCCAACCGGAATTAGAATGCACACCTCAGCTTTCACCCCCGCTCCACGCTGGAAAATCGCTTAGACCTGCCCTGGAGTCAACCCTCCAAGCTTCTCAGGCTCAACCTTACCCTTCTCTCACCAGCTCCAACACCCCCAGAGAAACTAAGCACGCCTGCTGAACGACTCTCCAAATGCACATGGAGACAAGAATCCTAATGGGTGGTGTTTCTCTGAAGGAGGAGGGGTGGGCTGAGCAGTACTCGGCAAGCCCCTCCACAAGCACCAATTCATTCATCCCACCCTCACAACCACCCAAGAGGGTCGGGGGTCTGATGCTCACGTTACAGTTGAAGAAACAGAGGGGCGCCTGGGTGGCTCAGTTGGTTAAGCGTCTGCCTTCAGCTCAGGTCGTGATCCCAGGGTCCTGGGATCGGGCTCCGCGTCGGGCTCCCTGCTCAGCGGGAAGCCTGCTTCTCCCTCTCCCACTCCCCCTGCTTGTGTTCCCTCTCTCGCTGTGCCTCTCTCTGTCAAATGAATAAATAAAATCTTAAAAAAAAAAAAAAAAGAAACAGACTAGAGGGTAAGTGCTGCGCCTGAGGCTCATACCCTAAGAGGCGGGGCTGAGTGCATTCCTGGGGCTGGGGTCCTGACGCTGCACTCAGCCCCTCTGCATGGTGAGGACCACAGGGTGGTGATCCCTTGAGGCGGACCCCCAGACGCTGTCCCTTCTGTGTGGCCAGCGCCCTAGGTGGACCCAGCACAGCAATGGGGATCATCATGAGTCTGCTCAATGAATGGACACACAGGGAAACAAACAGATTACTTCCTGGGCTCCTTGAAGTTCTAGGAGCATAGTGTAGACGCTAAACGCATGGGCCCTGAAGCCACACTGCTTGGATTCCTGGCTGCCCCTTTACCAGCTATGTGCTTTGAGTGAGTTACTTCATTCTTCTATACCTCAGTTTTCTCATCTGTAAAATGGGGATTCCAATGGCACCTATCTCACACGGCTGACATGAGGGCCAGTGAGTCAGCATTTGTAGACTTCTCAGAACATTTCCTGGCACAGAATGGGTTCCAAATAAGTGTTTTTTGTTTGTTTGTTTGTTTGTTAAAAGAGGGTGGGGGTAAGGGCAGAAGTCAAGGAGAGAGTGAATCTCAAGCCGACTGCCCGCGGAGCACAGAGCCCAACACAGGGCTGGATCTCATGACCCTGATGAGGATCATGACCTGAGCTGAAATCAAGAGTCAGACACTCAACCAAGTCACTCATGCTCCCCCACAAATAAGTGTTTGTTAAAAAATACATATATATGAATTTATAACTCTACTTTATAGCTGTCTCGATTTATTTTTAGAACAAGTCACGGTTGTGTGTACCTTTAAAAGTATGTATTTACTAAGCTAGTATCTGACCAAACTGATATAAGCATTACCTCTTGGTTGCTTGTGGGTGGATACATATTCATAAACTCTTAATTTATATTTGGTTTTATATAAGAGATTGACGTCAGGCCTCAGTCCATAACACTAGCAGGGGAGGGGGTCTCCAATTAGTCTTGGCGCTTGAGTCTCCTTGCTTTCTTTCTGTTCAAGGCAAAACGACCTGAAGGGGGTAATTTTAAATGCCAAAGCTGCGAATGTTCTGTGTTGCTAGGGAAAAGCTCAGAGCAAGCTTCTCGGAAGCCCAAGGGTGACAAAAGGAAGCCCAAGGAAGATAAAAGTGGAAATGACTAGTGGGTGCTAGAAAAGCACCATTCCCAGGAGGGAGCCTGGAGCTCAGAGCACATCAGGGTGTGGAGAACCATCCTTTCATGAGAGCAGAGGAAGGGCCCGGAAGGCCTTGCTAAGGGATGCGGCAAAGGCAGCACTCCTTCACCCTATCCACATGTCATCCATGCCCCTGGAGCCAGACCCTCATGTCACGAATAAGGTGTCACCCCTGTCTTCGGGGAACTCACTTTTCAACGAGGACTATAGACGCAGAGATGAAATAAGGTAGCAGGACTCCCGAAGCACACCTTGGCCCTGCTTTTAATTCTGCACATGGAAGGCTAGAGAAAACTTCCTCCACCAGGATCCACAGGGAGGACATTTTATTTCTTTGAAAGAAATATTTCGACAGAATGATTGGGATGGAGGGTGAGACCCTTAGTTCATGTACAAATGAACAAGGATGCGATGGAATAGCACGAGGGCAAGGAGGCCAGGAAAGGAAGGTGTCTTCTCCCACAGGGAAGGGGCTTCAGGACTGTATGAGAGACATGGGAAGGCCGGGGGCCACCGGGACGAAGGGCCAGAGAGAGGAGAGCCTGGCGGCAAGATGACCAAAGAAAACACGAGAGAAGGAGATCTTTCGGGTTTTTATTTGGAGAGCACGATGTAACCCCAAGCCTCTGGCCCACGTACTAAATCTCGAGTAAAATCTGCAGTTGACCACTGCTGCTCATGTGCGAGTGGATGATTTTGAGAGCTCTCAGAGAGTTGGGTTTTTTTTTTTTTTTTTTTTTTTTTTAAGAAATAGCTACCCTATGCCAGGCATTAGTCTACGTACTTCACACCATTGGTGCATTTAATCCTCATGACAATTTTGTGAGGTTAGTTCTATTATTACCTCCCCATTTTCCAGGTGAGGAAAGTGAGGCACCAAGAGAATAAAGAACCTGCCCCCAGTGAGGCACCAAGAGAATAAAGAACCTGCCCCCACCCTTTGTGGGTGGCGGACCCAGGATCCAGCCCAGGAGGCCCGGCACGATGCGAGGGAGAGAGGGCCCCTAGCCCAGGCCGTACATTCTAGAGGTCCCTGCTCCGCTCCTCCTCTGACCATGCCTCTCCCCCAGGGCAAGGGCGAAGGACATGCCCACCTGGATCCCATGCTCCTCCCTTCCCTCTACGGCTAGACCGTGGCCTGGGTACTCAGTGTGCCAGAATCCCCCGCCCAAGCAGCTCTGGCAGGTAAGACAGGGGTGCCCCTGATCAAAGGATTCTGACAGTAACGGACACGGGGAGCGCCACAGCGGCCGTTCCCGCAACACACAGTGAGCAACTCAATGTGTCAGTCCGCTCCAGGTGCCATCACAAGCTACCACAGACCGGGGGCTTAAACAACAGAGATTTACTTTCTCACAGTCCCAGAGGCTGGGAATCCAAGATCAGGGTGTCAGGGAGGGCCCTCTTCCCGGCTTGCACACTGCTGACTTCTCCCTGCCCCCTCACATTTTCCTCAGTGCCTCATTGAGACAGACATCAGGCTCTCTGGTGTCTTCTCCTAGAAGGGCCCTGATCCTATCAGATCGGGACCCTACCAACCTTAGTCCCTTCCACAAAGGCCCTATCTGCAAATACAGTCATATTGGAGTTTAGGGCTTCGACATATGAATTGGGGGTGGAGGGGGGTGGTGGTAGGGAACAGGGACAAAACATTCAGTCCATCATGCTTACCAGGAAAAACATGGGAGTCTAGGGTGGTAGGTGATTCAGGCTCAAAACCCAGAAGCTGATGCATGCTGCTCAGGGTCTCATATGGGGCAATAATATCTGCACAGGAACCAAGGGAGTGGACTCTGGAGCCTGAGAGCGGAACATCACTGCAGGGACGGCAGATACAGAAGAGGAAGGGCCTCCCCTCAGTAGGGCCGTGCAGGACTGCTGTTCAACAGCGCCACTTTGTGGTGCAGATGGGCAAGAGCAATAGAGGATTTTGCCTCTCCAGGTCCCCCTGCATCTGCTATTTCAAAAGCAGGACTACGTAAGGCCCTGGGGTTTTTGGAAAAATCAAAAGCAAGATATTAAACTTTGTAACAACAGAGTTTGAGGGGCGGAGTATTCAAGTGATTAATTAGAAAAAAAGAAATATGACCAGATTCGTCCCTTAAGCTCTTGGTATAGGTCATATCAGTTCCACAGGATATGAATGCATCTGCTTAGCTGTTAAGCAACTTCTTATTAAAGTGCTTTTTAGCCCTTCAGACTGGCTACTCTTTTAGTATAGTCCCAGCACACAAGGGCAAAGGCACCCCTACATATGCACAGAACATAGGGGGGGACTTTAGTGGTTCTCTCATAAAATGTTTTTTAAAAGTGAAAACTCAAGGAAGAGCCATTGTTTAGGGTCTGTGATAAACTACCATGTTCAGATTTGTGGGAAGATTGGGATCTTTAAAAACCCTATCAATAATCTGTTGAAATGTATGCTTTTTAAAAAAGTAATGGTTTATAACAACGAGATACCACCACACACCTATTAGAATGACCAAAATCTAAAACACTGACACCAAAAGCTGGTGAGGATGTGTAGCGACAGGAACTCTCATTCACTGCTGGCGAGAATGCAAAATGATACCGCCACTTTGGAAGACGGTTTGGCTGCTTCTTACAAAACTAAACATAATCTTACCATACAATCCAGCAACAGCACTCTTTAGGTATTCACCCAAAGGACTTGAAAACTTATGTCCACACAAAAACCTACGCACAGATATTTATAGCAGCTTTATTCATAATTGCCAAAACTTGGAAGCAAGCAAGATGTCCTTCAGTGGGCGCATGGATAAATAAACTGTGCTGCATCTAGACTCTGGAATATCATTCAGGGCTAAAAAGAAGTGAGCTATCAAGCCATGAAAAGACATGAGGGAACTTAAATGCAGATTACCACATGAAAGAAGCCAGTCTGGAAAGGCTACACACCATAGGATTCTGACTATATGATGTTCTGGAAAAGGCAAAACTATGGAGACAGTAAAAAGATCAGCGGTTGCCAGGATTGGGGCGGGGAGGTGAACAGGCGGAGCACAGAGGACTTTTTTAGGACAGGGAAAAGACTCTGTATGATACCACAGTGGTGGATATATGTCATACTTTTGTCCAAACCCATAGAATGCACAACACCAAGGGTGAACCTTGAGGTCAGCCACAGACTGTGGATGACTATGATGTCTAGTTCTGTCCTTGGTCACAACTATCCCACTCCGGTGAGTGCATTGATGGTGGGGAGGCTGTGTGTGTGCGGGGGGGTCAGGGGGTACGTGGGAAATCTCTGTACCTACCTCGCAATTTGGTTGTGGACCTAAAGCTGCTGTAAAAATTAAGGTCTTTCTTTCTTCCTCCCTTCCTTCCTCCTTCCTTCCTTCCTTCCTTCCTTTCTTTTTCTTTCTTTCTTTTTCTTTCTTTCTTTTTCTTTTCTTTTCTTTCTTTCTTTCTTTCTTTCTTTCTTTCTTTCTTTCTTTCTTTCTTTCTTTCTTTCTTTCTTTCTTTCTTTCTTTCTTTCTTTCTTTTCTTTCTTTCTTTTATATAGTAGAAATGTGAAATCGTTGAGTTTTTTAAGAATCAAGAGCTGGGGCTCTGTGTCAGAAGAGGAAATGTATCCTTTACCATTCACTTGCTTTATTTTGCGCAATCCACTATTTCTCAGACATTGTGCAGACATCATGTCCTGTCATCCTCTCTCGCAATTATAGAAACGGAGGGGCAGAGAGGTGCTAGTGAATTGTCCAAGGTCAAATAGAAAGTAATGATAGCCGTAGGAGTCCGACCTGGTCTTGCCACCGCTCTGCTGGTCTCTCTTTAAGAGGAGGTGAAGCGTGCAGCAAGCACTGGGGAAAGTAATACCTGCTAGGAAGGCAATGGCTTCCAAGCCACGATTCAGGAATGCAGACACCATGCTTAGCCCTAACCCTGTCTACAGACCGCCATCAGAGGGTATTTTCTGTCCGATTGCAAGGGATTTGTGCACAAGACAGCTGAACTAAGGACGAAACTGCATCCCACACCTCAGAGTCTGCAGGCAGCTCCAGAACAGAACCACCAAGACTTCGGACAATGTCTCCGGCAGCCCCTGAGCCAACGTGTGGGCGCAGCTCATGGCCTGAAGAGGAGAGCACTAAGGAAGCATTATGTGACTGTCACACATGGAAACCTCAATCTCTCCTTCTGGAAATAAACCTCAACCCTTAGGTGACACCAAATCCACTGGCAGGGACTCCATGACCTTGGCCAGGCTCTCACGGAACTCCCTGAGACATTCACAGCATAATCAAAAGGACAGACACTTCGGTGCCCGTAAAGTTTCCTGGGGATGGGGGAGAGACACACTCTGGCAATGGTGGCATTTTATTAGATGGCTGGCCCTCTACAGTAAAAATAACGTTTGTATTTAGTAGCCAGATCTTGTTTTTTCCAAATTACTTTTGCCTTTCATTAAACAATCCAATCCAGAAGAGTCTTTCCTTTCATCACAGAGTGGAAAAATTCTTGGTGGCACTCTCCCAGACCTGGGACTCACCCACTCACAAGTCCCAAGGGCCAAATATGCCCTGATCAGGTGATTCTGGGGCCTTCGCTGGGCAGCATGTCATCTCAGGAGGTCTAGGCGTGTAGCTCAGTGCTGGCCACTCACGCAAAGCGGGGAGGAAGGAGGAGAAACACTCTTGTGACAGATTATTTTGTTGCGGTTTTATAACTGACCTTTTGTTTTGTTTCGTTTTTTTTCTGTCTTAAACAATCTGCTCAGAGCAAAAGAAAGAAAACTTTTCCATTATTGCTTAGGAAACTCATGAATGTATTACATCAAGATTCTCAGGCATGTCATCAGCAGGAGTGCTACAGCCTGGGGGGACAGCCTGGGGCACCAGAGTCAGGAACATAGCACCCCCCTTTCACTAGATTTGTGAGCAACTCTCCTTCCTCTCTCCCTTCTCCCTGAGTGGCACCAGCTCCCCCTTCTTCCCTAAGACCAATTTCAAACCTGGAGACGTGTGTTCCCTGCCCCACCTCCCCCTTTGGTTGATAATAGATTCTAAATGAATGACCAGTCTCCTGGTGAGAACTCCAAATAATTGATGTAGCTACCCAACCGTCCAGGAGAGGGACCGTAACTCCTGGCTCTTCTAAGTGTGGGCTGCATGTGATGACTTCCTCCAAAGAGCAGGTATAGAAACAGAGGCAAAGGGTAGCCTGACAGAGGAGAAACCTGACAAAGCCTACCTCGGCCAGGTGATCAAGGTCAACAACAACAGAGAAAAGTCATGTTGACGGTATGTTCCCCTGACATGATGTGATGTGTGTGGCACTTGACTTCTGTGGTCTTCCTCCCAAAAGCTACAACCTCATTTTACTCATGAGAAAAAGAACAAATTCCAGTGCAGGGACATTCTACAAAATTCCTGACCAGTACTCCTTAAACTGTCAAGGTCATCAAAAACCTGGTGGAAAAGGAAAGTCTGAGAAACTGTCACAGCCAAGAGGAGCCTAAAAAGACACGGTCGCTAATTGCTCTGCATGCAGAGTCCTGGATGGGATCCTGGAACAGACAACGGGCATTAGGTAAAAACTAAAGAAATCTGAGTTAATAATATTAGTTAGTAATAATGTATCAATATTTGTTCATTAATTGTGACGAATGTACCATGCTAATAGAAGATGTTCATAATAGAGTGAATGGGGTGTGGAATACATGAAAACTCTCTGTATTGCCCTTACAATGTTTCCGTTGATCTAAAACCGACAATTTAAAGTTTATTCTAAAAAATGAATTGTTTTAGTTTTACCTTTTGTTTTCCTTGTTGGCCTTCCTCCATCACCTTCTTACCAGCCTCAGCATCTTAACTGGTCTTACAGTCTGCTTATAGACTTCTATGTTCATCTGTTTGGCTTCCCCCTTTAGAAATATCTGTACAAGTTTAGTCTATCAAGCCAGTCATTGATCCAAAGATGAATACACAAGTAAGTCTTTCTCAGGGATTCTTCCTCCTCCTCCTCCTCCTCCTCCTCCTCCTCCTCCTCCTCTTCTTCTTCTTCTTCTTCTTTTTTAGATATTTATTTATTTATTTATCGAGAGGGAGAGTGCGTGCAAGTGGGGAGGAGGAGCAGAGGGCGAGGGAGAGAAGCAGACTCCCCGTTGAGCATGGAACCCCACATGGGGCTCGATCTCATGACCCTGAGATCATGACCTGAGCGGAAATCAAGAGTCGGACATTTAACTGACTGAGCCACCTAGGTGCCCCTTCGTCAGGCGTTCTTAAGGGGGTTCCCAAGGGTTTGGGACCAACACCCTGTTCAATGCTTACTACATAGCTCCTAGGCTAAGTCAAAGACTTCATAAGGAACTGAGGTTCTCCACTGGTTCCTCTTGGAATCTATGAGTGGTAAATTAATAATAATAATAATATTTATGACTTATGTGCTGCTAATATCCTGTGGACTGTTTTGAAAGGCAAATGATACAGCATCCCCCAGCCCTATTATAAATTTGCCTAACTTGCCCTATTTACATAGAAATGGAATCACATGCTATGTGGCCCTTTGTGACTAGCATGTTTTCAAAGTTCATGCATGTTGTGAAACATCTATCAGTACTTTCTTTTTATGGCCAAATAATATTCCATTGCATGGATATACCACATTTTATTTCTCCATTCATCAGCAGATGGACTCTTGGGTTATTCCCACTTTTTCCTATTATGAATAATGCTTCCTTGAACATTTGTATACCATACAAGTTTTGTGGGGTGTTCTTATTTCTCTTGGGTATATACCTAGGAGTGGAATTGCTGGGTTCTACGGTAACTCAGCTTAACCATTTCAGGAGCTGCTAGACTGGTTTCCAAAGTGCTGCACCAGTTCTATTCCCACCAGCAGTCTGTCTGGGTTCTAGTTTCTCCACCTTCTTCCTAAGACGTGTTCTGATCTATCTTTGATTGTAGCCAACCTCGTGAGTATGAAGTCACTGGGGCTTGGCTTTGCTTTTTCCTGATGACTAATGACATTGAGCATCTTTTCATGCGCTTATTGGCCACAGGTACATCTTCTTTGGAGAGCTGTCTATTCAAAATGCTTTGCCCATTTTTTAATTGGCTTGTCATTTCATTGTTGAGTTGTAATAGTTCATGTGGTACATACTTATGTAAGCTATCCCAAATCATTTTGCAATAAGATGGGATCTAAATTAACACATTTAGAAATAAAACCCATACTCTATTAATACAGTCTATTAAGAGTCTCTTTTTTTCCAGTCCACTCAGAAGCCATGAATTTTGACAATGAATCTTCCTGCATAGAAATTTTAGGAGAAAAAAAAAAAGAAGATTCCTGATGATCTAGCAATTTAACTATCAAATATTGGTAGCAACCATCATCCTTCAAAATGATGCTTTGGAAGAAGGGCAATATATAAATAGGTTTCATCCTAGAAAAACCCACTAAAATTTTTAAAAATATTATAATAGCAGCAGATTATCATGTCATTAAGGAAACTCTAGGAACTCCAAGTTCGGGAAGCAGTCTGTGACAGGTGGTGAGTGCAAGTTCATTGTTTAATGTTGTTCTTTGTGTTCCCCTAGGGCAGACCTGTGCCTTACTTCATTTCTAGCCCCCGTGCTGATACTGTGCCTGATATACAATGAGTATTTACTGAATATTGGTTAGTTCTAATGCAGGTGAGCTGGTGTGCTATCTCTTGCCTTAAGAATTACATTTCAACGTATTTCTAATCTCAAATGATTTTAACTCTGAAAACATATTAATATTTCCATAACATTTTTAATGGTGGCCAAGTTGACCAGGTATGTGCCACTTCTAGGCTATGGAACTAATGAATGAGAAAGTAAATTCCCTCCTTGTCACCTGCACGGAATCTGTGAGGTATTCTCTCCATGGATCCGCTGGCCTCCCCCTCCCCACCCATAGCATTGATGTTGCATGGATAGATCCAGGAATTTTCTCCCTTGCTCGGAAGAGTGACAGGAGGGCTCAGTTCATAGGACTTCGTATACTTCTATGCCACCAAGCCTCATCATTGCTCAGTGCGAGGGCTTTCGTGATTTAATGCCTTTTATCTTTTTCCTGGTATTCATTGCTGGACAACAAAATGCCCCCAAACTTAATGATGTTATTATCATATCACATGTTGTGAATCAGGAATTTACCAGGACACATGTGGTTGATTCTTCTGCCCCACGTGGCATCCACTAAGGTCAGTGGTAATCAGCTTAAGTGGGCTGGTCTAGAGCATCCAAGATGGCTTTAGTTATACATCTGGTGACCTTGGACGGTCGGGGCTGGCTGCACGGCTGGGCTCAGTTAGGATAACAAACCAGAGTGCCCAAAACATGGCCTCTCTAGTTTGGGGCGATCAGGGTAGTTGATTTATTGCAAGGCAGCTCAGAGCTCCCAGAGACCAACTTCCATGAGAAAGGGGGTGGAAACTCACAATCTCTTAAGGCCCAGGCCCAGAAACTGACAGCACAGCACTTCTGCTGTACTCTACTGGCCAGTCAGAGGCCCACCCAGAAGTACCAGCCCAGCTCTGGATGGAAGCAATCCCCGAGCATTCAGAACCACCTTTATCCCACTACAACCTCCAGTTCCCACTCGCAATCCCTTTCCTCATAGGCAGCGTTCCTACGTGTTTCATGTGTATCCTGGAACTTCAGTGTAGTCTGTTCTATAGATTATGTCAGTTTGTGTGCACATCGCCTCCTTTGCTGAATGAGCATCTTCTGCGTGTGCCCCTAGGACAGAGTGTCTCTGGCCCATATACCAAGGCATGGCAGGCTGGCCTGGTCAGCAGCAGGGGATTCACACAGTTAACCTGAACCAGCACTGGTGGGCTAGGCTGCTTTGCAGAGTGGCAGAGTGGCAGCACCTGCCCTCATCCCTTGCAGAAAAGCAGGGCTCCCCTTTGCACCTACACTATGGCCAACAGTTGGCATTAGACGACCTCCTAATTTTCACTCATCTGATGGGTATACGCAGTGAATTTTCACATTGAACTTTTCAAGCAAAGCCTTCTCCCCTCTTGGGAAATTGTAAGGGAAGGGAAGGAAGAGGCAGCTGACTTCCCAGGCAGCTTGGCCGGAAGGTGTCCATCCCATACAGCCAAGGCTGGCTGCAGATCCTAGGATCTGAGGGAGGGTGGACCACAGGGCCTTGGAGTCACCATGACTCCCCATGTTTCTCTCTCTGCCCTTTCCTGAGACCAGAGACTTTAACTTTAGAGGCAACCATATCATTCTATTTTAATCTTTAGCTTCCTTTGCTCTCTTCTCCTGTTCCCTTCCTCCCTTTCTCCTGCTCTCCCTGCAGAACAGATGTGGCCCAAGCCCAAATCTTTAGGAACATCTGCTGAGACACCAGCTGCCTTTCTCCAGAACCAAGGAACCCCTGACCCCTCCAACTATTGGGTTTCATCTAAGGACCCTGGATCTCTGGCCAGAATACTTGCACTGAAGTCAGCAGTGTCCTCTATCAAGATAACTTGTTAGAATCCCTGAAGATTTGCACAAATAGAAGAAAGGAGATGCTGTTTTGTTTTGTTTTGTTTTGTTTTTAACACTGGCTGCCGTTGGAGCCAGCTACCTAGGAGGAGTGCAGAGTCACTCAATTCTTCACAGAGAGAATGCATCTCTTTTGGAACTACCTGGACGTAGGGGAAATGCATAGAAAAAGAGAGTTGAATTGTTCTGATTATGAAAGGAACAGCAGTTTGGAATCTGGCCAGCAGCAGCATGCTGACCACTGGAGGAAGCAGGCTTTGCAGGAGTCAACCCAAGGACTTTAGGGCAGAGTAATTTAACTCTGGGAACAACACCCTTCATTAACTGCAGACCTCCAGGAAACATCTGCTAAACTTGACAGCTGTGTGCTGGTGGTCAGTGAAAACCAGCCCTACGGTGACATGGACAGAGAGAAAGAAGGAAACAGTCCCAGGGCACAGACAGGAATGGGACTGAGTGCTCAGGAAATCAGAGGCAGGAAATGACCAATAAGGCATAAGTCCTTGTGGTGGGGGGCGCGGTGGAGTGGGGAGGGGCAATGGAGTGTGGGGAGGGCTGACTGGGGGGTCAGGGATAGGGTCAGGGAACATTTGGGAAAGATCCCCAGGCTCTTCCATGATACATGGAATGGGGTTCTCAGGAAGGACGACTCCAGAACTGTGACCTTGGGAATATGCAAACTTGAAGGCATCTGGGACACACACACACACCTCTCTGCAGGACCAGATATCCTAGAGTAGCAGTCCTCAACCTTGGCAGCATATCTGAATCATCTGGGGGCTTTAGAAACCCCCTGAGCCTACCCTTCTACCAAACCAATCACATCAGCATCTCTGGGGATAGGACCTAGGCCTCAGGTTTTCAAAGCTCCCGGGAATACAATGTTGCCATTTAAAAAAGATATGTCAGAGCATATTTTGTGACTGTACTTTTAAATGAAAAAATAGAGGTAAGGAACGATTTTGTCCAGTATTATCCAACTGTTGTAAAAATTTTTAAAGCTCAGACTGATCAGATATACTCCCAAATGTTGACAGTGGTTTTTCTCAGAGTGGAGTTATTATGGGATAGTTTTTACCATCTTTTTACTAATCTGAATTTTCTCCTAAATTTCTATAAATAACATGTTACTTTTATAATGAAAAACATGTATATATAACGTATATTTTCTCTCTTTCTCTTTAACTGTTTGTGGTCACCAGCTCCAAGATGGCCCTCCATGAGCCCCACATCCTGGCATCCATGCACCTGTGTGTTCTCCCCTCACACTGAGTCAGAGCTGGTCAGTGTGACCAATAGAAGGGATGGTGTATGATGTCCAAGGCTAAGTCATAGGACACTGTGACTTCTGTTCTCTCGGATCCTTGCTCTGGGGGAAGCCAGCTGCCATGTTGTGAGGTTGCTCAAGCAGTCCCATGGAGAGAGCCACATGGAGAGGAAGGGAGGGCTTCACCACAGCCAGCATCTTGCCAACCATCTGAGTGAGCCACCTTGGAAGTGGGTCCTCCAGCCCTGATCCAGCCTTCAGATGATGGCCACTCCAGCTGACATTTTGACTGCAACCTCATGAGAGCACTGGAGCCAGATCACCCAGCTAAGCTGACTCACAGAAGCTGAGAAAGCTAATCAATGTTTGCTGTTGTTTTAAGTTGCTAGGTTTTGGGGTAGTCTGTTACACAGCAGTAGATAAGCAGAATAAAGTTTGGTATCAGGCCTGGGGTGCCACTGGAACATAAACCTAACCCTGCAGAAGCTGGGAGGCCTCTGAAGCAAGTGTCCAAGAAAGTCTAAATGGCACCAGATTGCCAGAAGGGGGTTTGTAGTGAGGATTTAAAGGAAAATATACTGAAAACTGAAGAGAGGGGACTTCTTTGTGGAGAGGCAGAAATTTAGCAATGCTGCAGCAACACGGAAAGTAGAGAATGTACCTAATAAGTGGGGTGATCTAGTAGGGAGGTTTCCAGGCAAGTCCAGGTATTGGGATCCTCCACTAAAGGTATCTTACTCATTACACATACAGAAGAATCAGGACTGTGGGCCTGCCCTTGGCCTCTGGGCAGGTCTCATTCGGCAACTGGCCTCCGTGGAGCTGATGGTAGATAGAGGGTTGTGACTCTTGCAGATTCCTAGATTGGGTCTGAGAGAGCTTGGGAGTCAAATGGCATCGTGTTCATGTCCCCCCAGAGTCCAGAGCAGATTAGGCCCTCACTATGTTTCTGAGGAAGGGGAAGGAAGTGAAGGGTACCCAAGGGGAGCACTGAATCAGTACCCCACCCTGCCCAGTGGCCTGCATGGGCCATGAGAACTCTGTACACTTCATGACAAAGCAACATGAACCAGAGCTAGGGCGTACTTTGGGGTGCCTGTATCCCTCAGGGGGAGGGCCCTGGATAGGATTGGCATACTGGAGGAATAATATGGAGATATTTCTCCCTAATGACAGAAGCCACTAGAATACATGCTGTCCAGAGGATGAGGGATATGATGGCCTGAACTTTAAAATAATTTACCTTTACTTACTTCTAATGGATATGTGTCCTTCTGCATGCCCAGCATCCTTGAACAACCTTCTTAGCTTTGGAGAATTCCCTCCGTCTGGGTGTCTGACTCCCCAGAGAAGCCAGAAACTCTGTTTCCCAGAACTAGGGTACAGGCAAGTGACCAGGCTCAGCGGTTAGAGGCACCACCAGCGAGCAGATAAGGCAGCTTCCCACGGAGGCAGCAGAGGATCCAGGGTAGTGGCCAGCCCCATTTCGAGGCTCAAAGGATCGCTCCCTGGAGCTGTCCTGCAGTGGTGTAGTTGGGCTATGTCCCCACTGCAGGGCCTCTCAACCTGGTCCCTGGGCTGATCAAGAGAAACTGGGAGCCCCCCACTATCCTGTAATAAATTCTATTTCTGCTGAAAGTCGTTGCAGGTGGTTTCTGTGGTTTGCAGCCAAGCCCGCCCGAGCGCTCCCCACTGGTGCAGCATCTTTAGCGGGGAGGCATTTAGGACACTGTGAGACGGCAGCACGGGGTGGATTTTACCCCATCAGACACAGCTGATGCCAAAACTATCCCAGACACCCCACAGGGTAAATAGACCCCCACTTGGGAATTTATCTTTTTAAAGGACTATTTTGATCCTCTGGAATGAGCTGCCCCCCCCCCCCTCTGCCCTCCCACTCAGATCCATCCTCTTACGTGTGGCCAGAACGATCTTTCTCGCAAATGACCCCGCTGCGCCACTGCCCCCATAACATCTGTGCTGGGCGTTCCCCCACGCCGCCCCACCCCACCCCTCACCTCTCTGCTCTGCCCTGTAGGGGGCTATCAGCAGGCCCCGGGATCGGGGCATCCGTAACCCAGCTCCTGCCCTTCCAGGTCACGGGGGTGGGTCAGCTGCATCCCTTTCCCGCAGACTCTTGGCCACAGGGCCACCCTCTCTGGTACAGACCATTCCTCCCTGACTGCCTCCTGGGGGTGGTCACACCTTCCCAAAGAGGTGGTCACATATCACTGCCCCGTCCCAGGTAGGCCCCATCCTGAACCCCATCCACCGCTTTGTAAACAGCCCCTCTGAGTGTGACATCTGTGTCCTGAAAGGCCCTGGTCCAGACAACCACCTTTTGTCCATGTTTCAGTTTCAGGGCAGACCCACCTCCCCCAGGACAAAGCCAGGCTTCCTGTAACAAGGTGCCCCAGGTCCTTGGAGATCTAGCCTCTGCCCTCCCTGTACCAGGCTTTTCTAGGCCTCCTGGCCTTTGCTGGTGCCCGTCCCCCAGCAGGAGCACCCTCACGCATCTCGCCCCGCCTCACAGTCATCTGCTCCGGGAAGCAGTGCTAGGCCCCCAGATGTCTGCAGCCGAATCCCGGAACATACGGCAGTCTCTGCATGTGTGCTGAGTTATGGATCTGGAGACCGGGAGATTGTCACACGTTATCCAGGTGGGCCCGAAATAGCATCACAAGCAGGCCATGTCGTGACAAAGCAGAGATAAGGATGACACGCTTCGAAGCTGGAGGACAGAGCTATGAGTAGGGTCAGCCTCTAGAAGCTGGAAAAGGCAAGGAACATTTTCCACCCTCAGTGGTTCCAGAAGGGGCCAGCCCTGCCAACACCCTGACCTTAGCCAGTGAGATGGATCTCAGACTTCTGGTCTCCAGAACGAAAAGGGAATAAAGGTATGCTGCTTGAAGCCGTTACGTTTGTGGCAATTTATTAGAGCAGGCACAGAACACTAATCCAAAGGCTTTCCCAACCAGAGGCTGCCCTGGTGGCCCCGTCTGAGCCACACTGCCACCAGTCCGAACTAACGGCACCGCTCACACCGTACCGGACCTGCTTACCTGCTGGCCTTCTCCAGCCGACCCTGGTAGACTTGTGCCTTTCCGTTTCTGTTTCCCGAGCACCCGCAGAGGGTCCAGCAGAAGGCACGGCATGAATGAAAGGCTGACGGACAGGCTGTGGGCCTGGCATTGTCAATTACCAACTGAGACGCTATGGAGCAGGGACACTCAGGTCTTCAGGAATCGAACTCGTCCCGTGACCCACCGGACATCAGCCCTGGCTCCTAGGACACCAGTGGTCCCTTTTCTACAACAGCTCCAGCAGGACCAAGTCAGGGCTGAGACCCGGGTCCCTCAGGGACAAAACTCCTCAGGGTGCAGAGTTTCACAGCCCATAGTCTTGGAGTCCCATGGAGCACGAAATCTGGGGATAGTACCTCATAAAGCATGGAGAACAAAGCAAAGGACTGGGAGATGTGTGCACCAGCCCTTTCTTTTCCGCCCCCCACTCCCGTCTGGGATTCGGGGACTGGTGGGGGCAGCTCAGCCCTTCTCGCACGCTGGGACGGGGGCGGGCAGCCTCCTCTGTGTGCTTAGTGAAGACCACAGCTGCTGATCCCGAGTCTCCTCCACCCTCCTTCTCTGAGCAAGGAATACCCCGCTTCTGCCATCACACTCAGCTCCACAGACCCTGGTCAACACTCCCACCAGGGATGGGCTGCAGCCTGCCGGGCTCCCTGACGAAGCCCCCTGGCCTGGCCACCACAACCACGGGCTACAGACAGCCAGATGCCTCGGACCCTATCACGCCACGAAGCCCTCCACTTAGCCCCCTGTTACTTCATCCTTCCCCTATCCCTTCTGCTTGCCTGGGGAGTCTTTGAGGGCAGCCACCAGCAACATCCTCTTGTGTCCGCAGAACCTAGAAAGGGGCCTGGCACGTATGTTTGCTGAGTGATGAAAACAGAGCAAGGCAGGGAGTGTGGGGACTGGAAGAAGGAGGGTGTTTCCTATGGTGACCTCTCCGGTGGCCACTGCTCTACTCAGAATAAAGATTTGGACACTATCATCTTCCACCCCCACAGAATTCCTTCCTCCTCTGTCCTCCTGTCTCTTACTCCTTCTCCTTGTTCAGCCACTCCAGCCACACCCGAGCATTTGCTGTTCTTAGAAACTGCAGGAATGCTCCCTGCCTCAGGGCCTTTGCACTGGCTGTTCCCTCTGCCTATAATGCTCTTCCCCCAGGTGTCCTCATGACTCAAACCTTCACCTCTTCAAAATTTTGTCCAAATGGCATTTTATGAATTGCCCCAATTACCCAATTTTAAATTGCTACTCCTCCAGCACACCCAATCTCCCTTGCCTGCTCACCTCCCCCTTCTAAATAGTTATCATCGACCTATTATCTTATTGTTTATAGTCTTTCTCCATGTGGGTGAGAATCTTGTTAAAGATGTTTCCTCCATACCTAGAGTGGTGCCTGTCACAAAGTGGACCCTCGACAAATACTTGCTGAAGAAATGAACAAATGTATTGAATGAATCAACAATTAGGAGAAGCTTCACTGGATGATGACAGTTCACCAAGTCATAGAGGAAGACGTAGAATAATGGGACTATCAGAGAGAACAACATTCCAGGCAGAGGCAGCAGCCGGACAAAACCCCTGAGGTAGAAGTGTGCTTGTGCATTCAAGCAACAGCACGGAAGCCAGTGAGGCTGGAAGAGAGCAAGGGCCGGAAGGCTGGGAGAGAAATGAGAGAGGTAGGGGAGGCATTTACTCTGACATGAGCAGTCACCGGGGCACTTAGAGCACGGATGTGACAGGATCTAATTTATGGTTTATGAACGTTGTTGTGTCTTCCGTGTAGGAAATAGGCTCTAAGTCAGTTCGAGAAGAAGCAGGGAGACTCGTTAGAAAATTTCTGTGATCATCCAGGTGGGGAGACTTGGGGAACAGCCATGGAGGTGGTAAGAAGGGCTTGGGAGTGGAATTGAAGGCAGAACTGATCAGATGTTTTTCGTGGACTGGATGTGGAGTATGAGAGAGAAGGGAGGCATCGGAGACAACTCCAGGTTTCAGCCTGAGCAACCAGAAACACAGAGCCACCACCTACTGAGGTGAGGGCAAATGGGATCTGGCTGGGACCGGGAATCAGGAGTTCCATCGGGGCATTTTAAGCGTGAGGCACCCATTGGAAATCTAAGAGGAAAGGTCAAGTCAGCAGTGGGGTATGTGAGCCTAGAGTTCACTGGTGATACCAGGCTGGCCGTACAAACCTGGGATTCTCCAGCATTTGGGTGCTCTCTCCCCTTAGGAGGCTATGCACTCACCTGCACGGGAGTGCAGGTAGAAGGGAGAGGGGTCCAGGACTGAGCCCTGGGCCCTAGTGCTGAGAGTGGAGGACCCGAGGAGAGACCCAAAAAGAGCAGGGGGGGAGGGGGGAGAAGAACTGGGAGGGAGAGGTGTCCGGGAAGCCAGCTGGAGGCCTTCTCAAGGAGGAGGTGCCAGGGTTGCTCCAAATGCTGCCAAAGGGTCTGGAGAGATGGGGCAGCACTTGGAATAACCCTGGAGGACAAGGCTTTCCCTTCACTTTCTCCTGCTTTCTTAGCAAGCTTGGGAAACCCAGTGTCACAGGACAGGGCTGGAGTTCCAGCCTTGACACCCAAGGCACTTTCCCATCAGGTTGAGACTGTTCCTTTTGGTATAAGACTAGAAAGTTCTACCTTGGCGGGCTGGCGAAGAGATTGAAAAGAGCTCTCAAGGCATACAAATAAGTGGGAAATATGATTTCATTGAGGAAAATGAGAGAGAGACCCCCTCAGGGATATGCACCCTACAGCTGGCCAAGGGAGAGGGTGAGGAAAACTTCTGTACTTTCGTATTTTATAATAGGGATCAACAAAAAATGTTACAAGAGATATTACTGCAACAATTGGTGAAATCGGAATAAGGTCTGTAGATGACATAGTGTGCCTCCATGTTAATGTTCCTGATTCTGATAACTGACTGGGGCCATGGCAAAGAATGACCCTGTTCTTAGGAAATACCCACGGAACTACTTATGGGTGAAGGAGTCTCATGCTACAACTTTCAGTCAAGTGACTCAGTTCTTAAAAATAGTAATATGTATTTAGTGAGGGCAAATGATAAAGAAGCAAATGTGGCAAAATAATAACAATTGATAAGCAGGTAAAAGGTGTATGGAAAGCCTGTGCTATTCCTGCAACTTTTTACTAAGTTCAGAATTATTTCAAAATGAAGGTCTTCTCGGGGTACTTGGGTGGCTCAGTTGGTTAAGTGTCGGACTGGCGTCAGACTTGATTCTGGTTCAGGTCATGATCTCAGGGCTGTGAGATGGAACCCCGCGTCCAGGTCTGTGCTGGGCATGGAGCCTGCTTAAGATTCTCTCTCTCCCAGAGGGGAAGAAGGTATACTGGAGGAAATAATAGCAGAGAACTTCCCTAATGTGGGGAAGGAAACAGGCATCAAAATCCAGGAGGCACAGAGAACCCCTCTCAAAATCAATAAAAATAGGCCAACCCCCCGACATCTAATAGTAAAACTTACGAGTCTCAGAGACAAAGAGAAAATCCTGAAAGCAGCTCGGGAGAAGAGATACGTAACCTACAATGGTAGAAACATTAGATTGGCAACAGACTTATCCACAGAGACCTGGCAGGCCAGAAAGGACTGGCATGATATCTTCAGAGCACTAAATGAGAAAAATATGCAGGCAAGAATACTATATCCAGCTAGGCTATCATTGAAAATAGAAGGAGAGATAAAAAGCTTCCAGGACAAACAAAAACTAAAGGAATCTGCAAACACAAAACCAGCCCTACAAGAAATACTGAAAGGGGTCCTCTAAGCAAAAAGAGAGCCTAAAAGCAGCATAGATCAGAAAGGAACACAGACAATATACAGTAACAGTCACCTTACAGGCAATACAAACGGCACTAAATTCATACCTTTCAATAGTTACCCTGAATGTAAATGGGCTCAATGCCCCAATCAAAAGACACAGGCTATCAGATTGGATTAAAAAACAAGACCCATCAATATGCTGTCTGCAAGAGACTCATTTTAGACCCAAAGACACCCCCAGATTGAAAGTGAGGGGGTGGAAAACCATTTACCATGCTAATGGACACCAAAAGAAAGCTGGGGTGGCAATCCTTACATCAGACAAATTAGATTTTAAAACAAAGACTATAATGAGAGATGAAGAAGGACACTATATCCTACTTAAAGGGTCTATCCAACAAGAAGATCTAACAACTGTAAATATCTATGCCCCTAACGTGGGAGCAGCCAATTATATAAGGCAATTAATAACAAAAGCAAAGAAACACATTGACAACAATACAATAATAGTGGGGGACATTAACACCCCCCCCAACTGAAATGGACAGATCATCTAAGCAAAAGATCAACAAGGAAATAAAGACTTTAAATGACACACTGGACCAAATGGACTTCACAGACATATTCAGAACATTCCATCCCAAAGCAACGGAATACACATTCTTCTCTAGTGCCCATGGAACATTCTCCAGAATTGATCACATTCTAGGTCACAAATCAGGTCTCAACCGGTACCCAAAGATTGGGATTATTCCCTGCATATTTTCAGACCACAAGGCTTTGAAACTAGAACTCAATCACAAGAGGAAAGTCGGAAAGATCTCAAATACATGGAGGCTAAAGAGCATCCTACTACAGAATGAATGGGTCAACCAGGAAATAAAAGAAGAATTAAAAAAATTCATGGAAACCAATGAAAATGAAAACACAACTGTTGAAAATCTTTGGGATACAGCAAAGGCAGTCCTGAGAGGAAAGTATATAGCAATACAAGCCTTTCTCAAGAAACAAGAAAGGTCTCAAATACACAACCTAACCCTACACCTAAAGGAGCTGGAGAAAGAACAGCAAATAAAAGCCTAAACACAGCAGGAGAAGAGAAATAATAAAGATCAGAGCAGAAATCAATGAAATAGAAACCAAAAGAACAATAGAACAGATCAACGAAACTAGGAGCTGGTTCTTTGAAAGAATTAACAAGATTGATAAACCCCTGGCCAGACTTATCCAAAAGCAAAGAGAAATGACCCAAATCAACAAAATCATGAATGAAAGAGGAGAGATCACAACCAACACCAAAGAAATACAAACAATTATAAGAACATATTATGAGCAACTCTATGCCAGCAAATTAGATAACCTGGAAGAAATGGGTGCATTCCTAGAGATGTATCAACTACCAAAATTGAACCAGGAAGAAATAGAAAACCTGAACAGACCTATAACCACTAAGGAAATTGAAGCAGTCATCAAAAATCTCCCAACAAACAAAAGCCCAGGGCCAGATGGCTCCCCAGGGGAATTCTATCAGACATTTAAAGAAGAATTAATACCTATTCTCCTGAAACTGTTCCAAAAAATAGAAATGGAAGGAAAACTTCCAAACTCATTTTATGAGGCCACCATTACCTTGATCCCAAAACCAGACAAAGACCCCATCAAAAAGGAAAATTACAGACCAATATCCTTGAGGAACATGGATGCAAAAATTCTCACCAAAATACTAGCCAATAGGATCCAACAGTACATTCAAAGGATTATTCACCATGACCAAGTGGGATTTATCCCTGGGCTGCAAGGCTGGTTCAACATCCGCAAATCAATCAACGTGATACAATACATTAACAAAAGAAAGAACAAGAATCATATGATCCTCTCAATAGATGCAGAAAAAGCATTTGACAAAGTACAGCAACCTTTCTTGATCAAAACTCTTCAGAGTATAGGGATAGAGGGTACATACCTCAATATCATAAAAGCCATCTATGAAAAACCTACAGCGAATATCATTCTCAATGGGGAAAAGCTGAGAGCTTTTCCCCTAAGGTCAGGAACGCGGCAGGGATGTCCACTCTCACCACTGCTATTCAACATAGTATTAGAAGTCCTAGCCACAGCCATCAGAAAACAAAAAGAAATCAAAGGCATCCAAATCGGCAAAGAGGAAGTCAAACTCTCACTCTTTGCAGATGATATGGATACTGTATGTGGAAAACCCAAAAGACTCCACCCCAAAACTGCTAGAACTCATACAGGAATTCAGTAAAGTAGCAGGATACAAAATCAATGCACAGAAATCAGTGGCATTCCTATACACCAACAACAAGACAGAAGAGAGACAAATCAAGGAGTCGATCCCATTTACAATTGCACCCAAAACCATAAGATACCTAGGAACAAATTTACCCAAAGAGGCAAAGGATCTGTACTCAGAAAACTATAAAATACTCATGAAAGAAATTGAAGAAGACACAAAGAAATGGAAAAACGTTCCATGCTCATGGATTGGAAGAACAAACATTCTGAAGATGTCAGTGCTACCTAGAGCAATCTACACATTCAATGCAATCCCCATCAAAATACCATCCACCTTTTTCAAACAAATGGAACAAATAATCCTAAAATTTGTATGGAACCAGAAGAGACCCCGAATAGCCAGAGGAATGTTGAGAAAGAAAAGCAAAGCTGGCAGCATCACAATTCCAGACTTCCAGCTCTATTACAAAGCTGTCATCATCAAGACAGTATGGTACTGGCACAAAAACAGACACATCGATCAATGGAACAGAATCGAGAGCCCAGAAATGGACCCTCAACTCTATGGTCAACTCATCTTTGACAAAGCAGGAAAGAATGTCCAATGGCAAAAAGACAGTCTCTTCAACAAATGGTGTTGGGAAAATTGGACAGCCACATGCAGAAGAATGAAACTGGACCATTTCCTTACACCACACACAAAAATAGACTCCAAATGGTTGAAAGACCTGAACGTGAGACAGGAGTCCATCAAAATCCTAAAGGAGAACACAGGCAGCAACCTCTTCGACCTCAGCCGCAGCAACTTCTTCCTAGAAACATCACCAAAGGCAAGGGAAGCAAGGGCAAAAAGGAACTATTGGGATTTCATCAAGATAAAAAGCTTTTGCACAGCAAAAGAAACAGTCCACAAAACCAAAAGACAACCGACAGAATGGGAGAAAATATTTGCAAATGACATATCAGATAAAGGGCTAGTATCCAAAATCTATAAAGAACTTATCAAACTCAACACCCAAAGAACAAATAATCCAATCAAGAAATGGGCAGAAGACATGAACAGACATTTTGCCAAAGAAGACATCCAAATGGCCAACAGACACATGAAAAAGTGGTCAACATCGCTCGGCATCAGGGAAATCCAAATCAAAACCTCAATGAGATACCACCTCACACCTGTCAGAATGGCTAAAATTAACAAGTCAGGAAACGACAGATGTTGGCGGGGATGTGGAGAAAGGGGAACCCTCCTACACTGTTGGTGGGAATGCAAGCTGGTGCAGCCACTCTGGAAAACAGTATGGAGGTTCCTCAAACAGTTGAAAATAGAGCTACCATACGATCCAGCAATTGCACTACTGGGTATTTACCCCAAAGATACGAATGTAGGGACCCGAAGGGGTACGTGCACCCCAATGTTTATAGCAGCAATGTCCACAATAGCCAAACTGTGGAAAGAGCCAAGATGTCCATCGACAGATGAATGGATAAAGAAGATGTGGTGTATATACACAATGGAATATTATGCAGCCATCAAAAGGAATGAGCTCTTGCCATTTGCAACGACGTGGATGGAACTGGAGGTTGTTATGCTGAGTGAAATCAGTCAATCAGAGAAAGACATGTATCATATGACCTCACTGATATGAGGAATTCTTAATCTCAGGAAACAAACTGAGGGTTGCTGGAGTGGTGGGGGTGGGAGGGATGGGGTGGTTGGGTGATAGACATTGGGGAGGGTATGTGCTATGGTGAGTGCTGTGAATTGTACAAGACTGATGAATCACGAATCTGTACTTCTGAAACAAATAATGCAATATATGTTAAGAAAAAAAAAGAAGAAGATAGGGGAAGAGTGAAGGGGAGTAAGTCGGAGGGGGAGACGAACCATGAGAGACGATGGACTCTGAAAAACAAACTGAGGGTTCTAGAGGGGAGGAGGTAGGGGGATGGGTTAGCCTGGTGATGGGTATTAAAGAGGGTACATTCTGCGTGGAGCACTGGGTGTTATGCACCAACAATGAATGATGGAACACTAAAAAAAAAATAAAATAAAAAATAAAATAAAACCATAATCTTCTTTTAATAAATAAATAAATAAACAAACAATGGGCAGAGGACGCGAATAGACATTTTTCCAAAGAAGACATACTAATAGGATTTGTTTTTATTGCAGAGAGTTACATTTCATTGATGAGAAGTTGTTGTAGAGTTGAATTTTTTCTTTTCTTGGGAAGTTATACTATTATCAGCTATTTATCAAAGAAGCATTCTTCCAAAATTGTGGTTAAATAATCTGTTTTCCTTCTGTTATTTCTATGGCTCATTTTAATAATTTGCTTTTTTATATACTTGGTGTTTATTTTTTTCATATCATGTAAGGTATAATTCAAATTATCTATAAATTGTGATCCAGTTATATAAAATGATTAAATAAGTTTTGATGATTAAAAAAAAAAAGATTCTCTCCCTCTGCGTCTGCACCCCCACCCCCACCTCTCTCTCCCTCCCTAAAAAGAATAAAAGAAAATTTTCTAAAGACCTTAAAAATATGTGTAGTATGTTCTTCCATACCACTTGAATCTTGTTCAATGAGAATACATTTATGTGCTACTACAGTGTTGTGTTTTTAACGATTAAATAGACACAGTAAGAAAAACCTCTTCTGAACTGTAAATCTTCAGCTGGTAAATATCCACTATTATGTCATTCTATTTATTTTTAATATGGTCACTATGCTTATTATAGTATTATTACTGATATTGTTAACATTTAGAGTAGTTCTGGAATTGCAGGGAGCCGGCTGCCTTCCTGCTCCGCCCCCCGCCACCACCTGGGTCATTTTCCAATTTTCCAGCTTCGCCACTTGACTTGGCCCCAGGAAGTTCGCGCTCGCAGACCTCCGGCTGTCGGCAGTGCGTTTGTCTGCCCACTAGGGGGAGCTCGCAACACCTCCTCGTCGGCCCCGCAGGCACCGCAGAGGCTGAAAAGCAGGCTCTTCGTGAAAGGCTGGACCGCGGGACCGCAGGACCTCCGCCACTGTGGGCTGAAGAGAACCTGCCAACCCCAGTGCAGAACTTCTGGGATCTCTGACATCCAACTCAATTCCCTGCTCCCTTCTTCTTTTTTCCCCTGCATAGCTGGCTGGCTGCTGGCCCCTGGGTGAGATTGAAAATGCATAAAATTCAGTAATTAATTCGGGAGACTGATTTGGGGAAATACAGCTAAATCAACCAAAGCAGACTACCTTCTGAGCCTTGAACATTGAAGAGGGCTACACAGAAGTGGCAATGGAGCAGCCCTTGGGCCAGATCTGGCCCCCGGATGTCTTCTGTTCAGCCTTCACGGTGTCTGAAAACCTGAATTGGGGGTCAGTTTTAAAACTGGGAGACTTCACATAAAATCCAGATTTCTGTTTTTGCTTATAAAATGGGATGAAAGGAGCCCACGTCATCACATGGTAACATCTCTCTGGGGCTGTGGAGTGGCATACACCCCAGCTCACCACAGTCCTCACCAAGCCCTATTGCCTCACCTTGGGACCACCTCATTGCCCATCACCTGTCATGCCTGCTATGTCACCTGCCTGGCCCTGTGGGCATCTGGATATGCCACCCAGACCGAAGGAAAGCCTAGATTAGTCAGATACCCTGAGAACAGGCGAGTTCCCATCAGTCACATTTTCTGGTCAACCACTATTTAAGAAAAACCCTTGAGGTTGCAAGGATTTCAGGGAATGGATTTTTTAAAAATTATATAATATGTTGCCATGCCTCTGTGCCATCATTGCAACCACTGTGAAAACACAGAAGCAGATACTGGAGTTCAGGCCTGGGTGACCTTGAACACTCAAAATTTCCATGCCTTAGTTTCCTTGCCTATAAAATGGGGATATTAATAGCCTCACAGAATACTTTGGAAATGAAGGAGACAACCCACATCAAAGCATTTAGCCAGTGCCTGGCACATACCAAAAGTCAAATAAGTGTTAGCAATGGTTATTATTAATCATTACACAGGGCAGCTGAACCCATGGAAAGGTGAGGCCAATGGTTCTCAAATTTGAGTGCACATCAAGGTCACCTGGAAGTCAGGTTGCACACAGATGGCTGGGCCCCACCCCCATAGTTTCTGATTCGGTGGGTCTGGGCTGGGGCCTGAGAATGTGCATGTTTTAGCGAGTTCACATGTGATCACTGATCAGCTGAGCATACTTTGAAACTGCCCCTGTGCATACTTAAAGGCAAACTTACTAAAGGCAGAGTTTAAAATATGTGCTACACATTGGCCTACTTCTCTTTGAAAGAGTCATGGTAAGTTTTCAAAGCATTAACATATATAAAGTACTTTCAAAAGTGCCTCGCATTTGGCAGGAAAAAAAAAACAGTGCCTAGCAAATAATGCTCAATAGGTAAGAATTATTAATAATTAAATGGAGAGTTACCAGGAAAATCTAAAATGAAAGAGAAGGACAGAGGGAGAAGGGGACCCTGGGCATTTGGGCTAGGGGCTTTGCAAGGGCATCCCTTCAATCCCCTCAAAGCCTTTGAAGGAGCATGTAAGGAAAACAGTTCTTGGAAATGAGGGGCCATATACCAGGCCGCTGGTACGAGGTAGAGACTACCACCGAACCCAGGTCAGTCTGCCTCCATGGGGCCTGGGGTCTTCCCACTCCCCATTGGATTAGCTTGGATGAGCTAGAGCCCCTCTGAGCTCTAGCTAATCCAAGTTTCACTACTGATCTACAAGGGGCTGTGTCCTGAGTAACCTACAAAGGGCCTACACACCCTGTGGTCCAAGGTTGGAACTCACTGTAGAGGATACAGAGTAGGAAGGTCAGGCACACGGGCACTAGGAGGAGGAAGAAAAGGAGGTGCACACAAGGAATGCAATGGGGCAGGGGGAGCCATGCAACTGCAGTCGGCCCTGGTTTGGGGTAGGCCACCCAAGGGAGGCAGGCCTAGCCATATCTAACCCTGCCCTTCGTCCCCCAGATTAGTGAAGGGCAGAGGCTCAAGGGGCAAATAGCCCCAAACCATCTCCAAATCCTATTGGACCCAGAAGTTTAGACAGGGCTGATCCTAGATCCCCAAAAGGCTCAAGCCCATTTCCAGGATTGTAGGGCTGGGAAGTGCCCCAGTTTATGCAGCCCCTTAGGCTAAGACATGGCCAAGGATGGCTGCTCACAGGAGGAAAGGACAGCATGTAGGTGTCACACACTGTGCATGGAGCCCCCTGCAGTGTACAGCGCAGCAGGGACGGAAAGAGAACGTGGCCACCATCGTGGGGAGCTGATTCTCCATGGAGGCCATACCCCAACTGGAGCTTCAAGACATCCAAGGACTCTGAATATGAAGCTGACCTTCCAAAAAGTTATGAAATTTGCACATTTTTCAAGAGAAGCCCTTAGAGCATATTGTACTTAATGGCTTGTTAGCTTGATTAGAACTCTTAACTGTTGAGACAGATGATATGGGGACCTCCCCTCGTACCTCTGCTTGGGCCCTGCATTTTCAGGGATAGACCTGCCCACCAGCACCTAGAACACCTAGAAGCACATAGAAGATGCTCAAAAGATATTAGGGGAACAATGAGCTCTGAGGCTGGGGTTGGGGGCAATGGTAGGGTTAGGGGCCAATGGTTATGAAGTGTGGGATTTCTTACACCTGCCCAGTAGTGGGGCTGGATTCTTATTCAAGTGCCTGTGGCACCGGGATGCTAAGATTGTCCTCATGCTCATCCATCAGAAGAAGCCAGATGATAGACTTGCCCAAGGCTCCAGAATGTCCCAGCATCACAAAGAAAAAGTTATGTTTCATATCCCACCACTGAGCGAACACAGTCTTGCATAGGTTAAACTTAGAGACTTAATTGTGTGATGGAGCTACTGCCCTGAGTCTGATGGTCCTGGATGTCTTGGGGGAAGGGCTCAGAAAGGACTCTGGGAAGGTGGATACCTGGGGCACCTGTGTGGGATGACTTGGACGCAGGCACAGGGTCACATGGCGCTGAACCGGCATTCACACCGGATCCACATTGCCAAGGAGCAGGGAGCCCCCTGGGCAGGTGCATCCGAGGTCATTTGCTGCTCTTGTCTGACTGGCTCCTCTTTCTCTGCCAGCATCCAGACTCAACTGAGCCTAAACTTCTGCCCTCTGCCAGGTTGCTTTTTGGGCCCAGGGCTCTTGTTGCTAACTCCACCCCCCTGTGCTCATCTTAAATCACCGGGTACAAAACCACTGATTTCTAAGAGGTTCCATTTTCTCCCAATATGCTCTGCAAAATGCTTGCTCCGGATCTGACTACCTGTAAGGCATCTCTGTTGTTGTGTGGCCTTGCTGCTCCCACACTTCCTGTGATATCCTGGAAATTACTCCAAGTCTTCATTAGGCAAGGTCAAGGACACTCCTTCAAAGCGAAACAGTGAGATGGAGTATCCCTTTGCCCTTCCTTCCATCCTCCCTTCTGGAGTACCTAAGAGATAGCTGGGGCTCCAACAGCCTCCTTGGGCCATGAGGCAAAATAAGCATGAAAGCAAAGGCCAAGGCTGGTGAAGCAGAAATAGTGATGGAACCTGACAACCCAGTAACCATGAAACCACCACACCAGCCCTGGACTATTTGTAGAGCTGTTTTAAATGAGAGAAAAGTCAGCATTATTTTGTATAAACTACTGCTCTTCTGGGCATGGTGCTTTCATAGCAGCTGAACTTAATCTTCACTGAGAGACCGTCTCTCCCTGGGCTGATTTCTGGCTGAGATGCCTCTTCCTCTCTCAGTCTGTGTAGAACGGACACCCAGTAAACTGCCTCAGCCCACTTTGTGGGCCAGGATGTTCTGTTTCTTGAATTCTTGTTCAACTTCAGGTGGCTTATACAGTTGTTTATAAGACAGAAGTGTATGCTGCCTGAGTGTCTCTTGGATAAAAATGTCTTTCAGATGACCTCCCGCTGCTTCTCTTCGGTTCTCTTCTGGGACAGCACTCAGGTTGGGCTGACCTTCAGCCAATATATAAATGCACACGTGTACTGGCTGATAAATTTTAAACACCACCATACAGGTTGTAAACAGTTGCTTCAAGTCCCATTAGTGCGCTCCAGTCTACCCCTGGTTGCTCCCTTGTAGCCCTCAGACTCACATCACTCAGCAACTAAAGCCTTAACACCCAGGGAGGTGTGGGTCTAAGACTTGGCTCTAACTCACCTGCCTAGTGTTTGTTCAGACTGGTGATGCCCACAAGGCACCTCTGCAAACCAAGTGTGAGTGGGAGGGGCCGCATACTCCTCCATACACCATCCTGGCATGGGAAGGGAGGGGGGCCCTGGCCTGGGCACTGGCTCAGACCTGCTAGCATCCAGAGCCATGTTCCTTCCCACCTGGTCACTGGTGGTCTGCTGACTCGGATACTCCCACCTCTGACCAGTGAACTCATGGCTTATTCTTTGGGCTCAGAAATATCCCAGGAAGTACTGGCCATTCCCCTCACTGATTTGGTCCCCTAGACACCCAGTGGATGCAGACCCCAGAGACTCTCACTCTGTACCCCCACTGGGTCCACTAATCTGGCGGATCACCACCTCCAGTACTCGGCCCTCAGCATCCATGCCACGTAGGCACAGGGCATGGCCACCAGAGGGCCCCCAGCTGCTGCCCCTGTTACTCCAGACCGCACAGCCCAATATATGGGACTGCATCCCAGGTTGCTTTAGAGCAACCCCTCCAAGCTCCAGCCCCCATCCTTGCTTCTGGGATTCCTCTATAGACTCTTCTTCCCATCTCCTCCTGGGTGTGAGCCAATAAACCCCTCAATCACTGTGACTTGCCCATGTTGAGAATTCACCCATTTCTTTGTGTTACCCCTTCTGTTTGGGCCAGTGGTTCTCATGGGGGGATCTTTGGGAACATTTTGGAAATCCGTGCAGCATTTTTAGCTGCTCCAGTGATTGGCAGGGAACCAGTGGCACTTAGTGGGGTTTAATTTTTTCCAATATTTACCATACACTGATTGAACTGTGGCAGGCGTGTAGAAGACCACATCTACCCAAGTGTCCACTCAATGCATGTACCCATCCATGGAACCAGCAGCCAGACCCAAATCAGAAGATTATCAGAACCCTCAAAGCTCCTTTGGACGCCCCTGCAGCCACGGATAACCACCACTCTGACTTCTAACACTAGGAATCTGCCCTCCCCCCTTTATTTTGAACCTCCTGGAAATGGCTTCATGCCATTTGCCATGTGTCTTCTTTCATGTCTGGTGTCTTCCACTCGCCATCATGTTTGTGAGATTCCTCCATGTGGCTGCATATAGTTCTTGATGGGCACACGGGCTGTTTCCAGTTTGGAGCTCTTAGGAATAGTGCTGCCTCGAACATTCCCACACACATTTCTTGATTCACTGATGTACCCATTTCTGCTGGGCAGACACCTAGGAGTGAAGAGCTGCATCACGGGACAGGCATTTCACAGCCTTGGTACGTATTTGCCAAAGAGTTTCCCAAAATTGGTGTGGCAACTGCCATTCCCACCCACACAGTAGGAAAGTTCCCCGTTGCCCCACTTTTTCGCCAACACTTACGTCATCCGTCTCATGGTAGCCATTCTGGGAGGGCATACTGTGCTATTGCACTGCGGTCACTGGCCATTTGGGTATCCTTTTCTGTGAACTGTCCGCTCAACTCTTCTGCCTCATTTTCTATCAGGTTGTTTGCCTTTGCTTTTATTAATCGGTAGCTCCTTATACATTCTGTATGTGACTTCTCCCATGAATAGGTGATTAGTAGAAGTAGCTTCTCTCACTCTTGTCTTTCCATGTTCCTAAAAGTGTCACTTGGTGAAAAAGATCCCAAGACAGTAAAATTCATCAAATTTTCCTTTAGGGTTAATAATTTTTGGTCCCAAGTAATCTTTGCCTACCCCTTTGTTTCCTTCTACAAGTTTTCTAGTTTCACCTTTCATATTTTGATTTCTCATCCCACACACCTTTTGAATGATCCATCAGACATCCATGTAGCTGAAAAGCCTGTTTATGATGATCCAACTGGGAACCTAGCTCAGCTTTACACATAAACACAAAATGTGGGGGATTTTTTTTTGCACAGTTTAATATACACTGAGTTTCCCAGAATGTAACTCCCGTGTAAATTTAGAGAAGATTTTATTTTGTTTTATTTGGAACGTTACCAACATTTGAATCATCATTTCAGAAAAAATCTGTCACTGACAGCAACGCTGCTCGAGGTACATGAGTAACCCATATAACCCACCTGTGTCTGTCTACATTTCTAGATGATTCTATGTTTTAAGCATATACAGTTAGTTGACTCTTAATTCAGGCTATTAACTATGAAGGAAGTTTCAACGATCTTCATCTGATTATTGTTTACTTCTCTTAAATCTAAACTTAGGCATTATAGTTGGGAGCATGTATTTGACCACTTCAAATACGTCCCCCAGTGTGGCCGTGCCCATGTGGCTAGGTACTGATGCCCATGTTACTTTATCATAAATTACTTTTTCCCCTCTTTTCTATTATAACTAGGGCAAATATTAATTTGGGGGAAGGAATTATGTGTCCAGATACATTTCATTTCATTTCAGGATGGTCAAGGGGATTGACAAAGTATTCCCCAGAAGAAGGAGCCACTGGGTCTCATAGGGTAAGAGCCAGTGTGATGGGTCTGCCCTGTGGGCCCCACATTTCAAACCAAATGGGCACGCTAAAGTGTTCTCCTAACCACAGGAGCTGTTTTCTCCTAAAATGGAATTCCTCTTAGGCCAAACAATTTTCAGGTAACAATAATGTTTTTCTTCTCACGTTTGTGAAATAGAAGGTCCCATACCAACCGCAGAAGAAACAATATGGGAGCAGCCCTACTGCTCAAAGCCACCTCACCTCCTTCCGCCCACCATCTGCCTGCCTGAGATCACACAAGGGCCCGCTCTCGTTCTTCACTGGATTTAGTTCCACAGGTAGAGGGGTCTGAGTTCAAGCCCCAGCTCTGCCCCAAACGAGCTGTGTGGCTCTGGGCAGTGTGTTAACCCTCCATGAGCCCATAGCAGACATTCACAAAATGAGTAAGAGAAAACTTACTTAGCATATTTTTGAAAGCCAAAGGTAAGAATTGCTGATGTTTACTGAGTGCTTCCTGTAAGCCCACTTCAGTGCTAAATGCCTCCTGAGGATAATCTTCTACTCTCCCAATCCTGCCACGAGGATGAGGACCACTATTATCTATATTTTACAGACGAGGAAAGAGGAGGCACAGAGAGGGTAAGGAAGTTGTCCTCTGTCACACAGTTGAAAAATGGCAAAGCTGAGAGTCAAACCCAGGCAATCTGATTGGTTCTCACTGAATGAAAACTCATAGGGAGAAGAGTGTCCAAAACTAAGAAGATGCTCAAAAAAATGGAAGCTCTTGGCTCACTGGTTGTATAATTCTACACTTGAACTCATCATTACCTTCTTTCTTCCTGCTCCCAAAAGAACTGCCTACCTGCCTTTGGTTTAACTCCATTTAATACACGTCATAGTGGCTTTTAAAAAGTTGATTTCTAATAGTCCAACTGCCTCAATTTGACAGTGTTTGTCGATAGAACACTAAGAAAAGTGATGTTAATCTACCTGCAAATGATAGAAGGAAGTCTGTGTTTGCACTGGAATTCATGCTATTTATGCCCCCCAAAAATCCAATCCCATAAACAACAAAAAGCACACTATGTCAAAAATATTTCCAAGCCTCAGGCCACTTCTACCTGGAAATACTTGACGCAAGGAAGAACCACCACCCCCTGGGTGCTGGTTGTAACAGAATTTGACCTGTGTGTCTCTAGATCCTTCAGCATGTGCTCTGACACAGACCGAGGTCGGGTGTTGGTAAATAAAGTGGCTTCCAGCACAAAATAGACTCCGCTTCCCAGCAGGTGAGACTGCTGGACTCTTCCGTTTCCAAAAATGGTTTCGTGAGCTTGGAGAATTTTAGGGAGCCTTCCTGTAGGGCCAAGTCATGGCAGCCAACCAGCCCCATGAAGTTGTGTATCACTGGCACAAAGCAGGACCTGGGATTTTAGAGCCGAGTTTCAGGGTGAATCTCTGCCTAGGTCTCTCTGGGCTTTTTGCTTCCTTGCCCATCAAAGGAAGAGGTTTGACTAAGAGAATTCCTAAAGCTTCCCCAGGCCTAGAGATGAGGATTCAACACGTGCTCCTGGATTTTGGATCAGGTGCTCAAAATAGATGCTCAATAAGTAATGAGTTTCTTGCCCTCACACAAGTGCCTACTTTCTCTTATTACCACGTCCCGTGCGCAAGGACAGACTGACCCTGTACGGTCAGTCCACTTCACCCGTGCCCACCCACCCCCCAAGCCCTCCTATCTTTCCCCAGGAGTCTACACTCTCAACTCTTCTGCCTCAACTATGTCTACTCCTAGACCAACTGCCACCATGGAAACTACCTGATAAATTGATACATTTACTCCAGTCACCTTCCGGAAACATCTGCATTAAGAATTCTAATGTTAGAACAGAGAGGAATCGGTAATTTAAATATGGCAACATTTGACGAAAAATTTCATTCCTTGATGATGCTAGGAAAAGCAGCATGTGGAATGGTTTCTCTTTTCAGTGTAGATTATGCATGTGAGTAGCGGGTCCCTCTCCATGACTTACGGAGTTCTGTGATCTGTCTCTCTTTCCTCCTGGCAAAACAGCCCACTTCAGTAGATCCATCTCAGGAGTTTTACCAGCAGGTAAAGGCTTCGAGATGGGCTTCTTGTTTGCTTTCTCCAGTCAGCCACCCCAAATTCTTGGAAGTGGGTGGAGCATAAGTGAAAAGTTGGTAAATAAAATTCTTTCTTTGGTCTAGTATGGACAGGCCTTGGTCTCTTCAGGCTACTTCATGGCTCCCAAACTGTAATTATTGGTTGCTTTTTAAAGTGTCCCTCTGAACTGAGAGTCTTTAGTTGTTCTAAATTCATTTGGGATCCTTCTGGGCCCAGGAATTAAAGGTGACTCTTCATTCCTGTACGTCGGAGACTGTCTCGTCTTAGGAAACACTCAGGGCTACGGGCATGTTGTGTGGTGAGATGGGCCAATTAAAGCTGTAGCCCAGCAGTCCTCCAAGTGGAAGCTGGTTCCCTGAGAAGCAAGAAGGTCCCGTGTGAGTCTGATCTCCGGCCAGGAGGACCCTTCCCTCCTCTAGCCCTGATCCCTGGGGTCCTGGAGTAATGGAAAGTAAATAGACTATCAGGCCAGAAGAATCATAGACGGTTTTACTCGTCGCAGAGTCTCCTTAACATCATGGGATCTGGGTAATGCCCTGAACCATTCCTGGCTCCTGAAAGGAAGGCAGGCCACTGAAGGTCCTATAAACTCTACTACGTCCCAGGGGACTACTAAGCTCCCTTCCAGCAATCCCAACTCCCTCCCAACACAGAACCTTAATGTGGAGTGAGGATGGGGTGGGGTCTTTTGCCTTTTAATATCAGCGGTGACAATAACAGATAACCTTGACTGAGCACTTTCTATGCATTGCTTCATTTCAACCTCCCAATGACCCTATGAAGTAGGTATCGCTACCATCCCCACTTTACAGAAGAGAGGAAGGAGGACAAGAAGGCAAATAAGTTCCTCAGGGTGAGTATGTGGCAGAGATTCAAACCCAGCTCTAACTGGCCCCACGGGCCTTGCTTTTAACAACAGCACGAATCTGTTCCTTGCCTTCCCCTGAGCCTTCACTACTCCATGCAGGCCTCATCAGACTCCTGCTGCCCACACCAAACCCTGAAGATGGAAATGCATACTCCAGAGGAGGGGCGACGCATGGAGCACAGCGGATGGAAGGACAAGCTCTGGGGCCAGACGGCTCGGGTCTGAATCCAGCTCCAACATTTACTCACAGTGTGGCCATGGGCAAGCTACGTAACCTTCCTGTGCCTTTGTTCTCCCATCCACCCACAGAGAGAAGAATCCCTCAGCAGGCTGCAGCTGAGGTGGGATGAAGCATATGGGTAAAGCACACACAGACGGCGCTCAGCACACCAGGAGAGCTCTATAAGCCCTGGGGTTTTGGTCCCTTCTACCGCCTCCCAACGGCCTGCTCAGCACCTCCACCTCGACATCTAACAGGCCACTCAAATTTGGCATAGCTGAAGCTGAAACCCTGACCTTTCCTCCTAGGGCTGTTCTCCCCCTACTCTTGCCCACCCTAACACCTGGCAATTTTGTCCTTCTGGAAGCAGAAGTCAAAAATTTCGGAGTCATCCTAGGCTCCTCTCTTCCCTGTGCGCCTCACATTTAACTCACCTGCAAATCCTCTGAGTTTTACCTTTAAAATATACGCAGCAGCTAGTCCTACACCATCACCTCTCCTGCTCCCTGGTCCAGGTCAACACCGTCTTTCCCCTACGTGCATCCAGCAACCTCCTCATTGGGCCCTCTGCTTCTGCTCTCGCCCATGACTGTCTTCTCCCGCTGTAGCCAGAATGCTGGCATCCCAGGATGCAACAGAAAACTCTAATCCAGACTCCCTTCGCTTCCACCTCACCCAGAGAAAATGTCAATGCCTAATCACGGGCCCACCAAGCCAGTCCCCTACCACAATGCCCCCCACTCTTCCTCTCCAGCCTCACTGGTTTCCTGCTTTCCCTCCTGGAGCCCTTGACCTTGTTGTTATCTTTCCTGAAATCTCTCCATCCCCCCTCCCCCCAGATACCTGCATGCCTTATTCCTTCACTCCTCTGGTCTCTGCTCACACACCACCTCATCAAAGCAGGCTTTCCTGGCCATCCCAAATAAAACAAGTCCCCAAGTTGCCTTGTGACCATATTGTGTCATGAAACAACATACCACCAAACCTCCCTCACCTCAACCCCATTCTCCTTATTTTCTCTCAGTATCAGCTCTGGAATAAGCTGTCCTCAGATCAGGTGCAGGAGCGGTAGGAAGAAGGGGCAAACTACTCGGGAAAGCACCTGATGGAAATATGATTTCTTTGGTTCATTGGAAGATACTATTATATAAATATATTTCATGTTTTTTTTGCTGGATGGCACGTGATTGGTCCAAAATGCTGTTTTGGACCAAGTAATGCTGAGGAAGTCATTTCAGAACACATTTGAGACAGACACCAACTCCCTTCCCAAATAACACCCAAAATAAAGTGGCAAGTGCAAACTAGGGCCTTATGAGTAAAGAGGTCAGGTGGAATGTGCCATCTGATTGCAGTCCCTGATGAAGCCTCACGAAAATAATCATGATGGGTTTTTTTTTAAAAGACGTTAAGTACAAGGGAAAACAAGAGAGGTAAAAATAACAAAACTTTGGGATCCAGAAAGTTGATGGATAAGAATTATTTGACTAAGCAGGCCTGACAGAGCTGAATTCCAAGCTCATAGCAAGAAAATCCATGAGCTACATGGATTATACAAGAGAATGCTCAGAAAAACTCAGGAACCTATGACACACGCCACTTCGGGAACTGAGAGCAAAGCTATGAGAGGGAGGGGATAAAATAATAGAGACTGGTTGAAATCTGTTTCACAGTAGTTAGATGCCTGGACATCCTCCCGCACTCCACGCTGCTGGGCCCCTTCCCCACTCTGGCAGAAGACTGGGCATTTGATTTCCAAGAAGAATTAAATATAGGGACTCTGGACTATGTGACATCAGACCCAGTTGATGGGTCTGACATCTGGGGTATCATATTACAAACAGAGTGATTCAGTAACTATGGACATGACCCTTTCCCACCTTGCTTCTCCTACTGAGCTTCCAGAATGTGGGAATCCAGGAATCTTGCCCTCTGGACAAGAGGTTGGAAGAAACCTCTCTACTAAGTCTAACAAACTCAGGTGGAAAGACTTGAACATATTGGCACAGGGGCTTCCCAACAATTGGCACAGCATAGCACTCCACAATAAACTTCACAGTCAAGAAACTACTCATTCAGACAACCAGAGATGAAAAGACATCTGAGGAAAGCCTCTATGAGACAAGTCAGAAAACAAACAAATAAAAACAGCTTGGAAAAAACAGAAATTATGCAAGGAGAAAAAAACTTCGCCAAACTATCAAATTGATCTCCTTGCAAGATAAGACATTGCATCAATGAAACAAGAACAGAAAGCTATAAAAAAAAAACACACACAGAACAAAAAATATTTCTTGAAAATTAAAAATGTGAAAATAGGAAGTAAAAAACTTCATACAAGATTGGAAAATAAAATTGAGAAAGTGTTTCAGAAAGGAAATCAGAAAGACAAAGAGACAGAAAACAGGGAAGAAGAGAGAAAATAACTAGAAGACCGGTGCAATAAGTCTTACAATCAAAGAAGAAGAGTACCACAAAGAAAGGACAGTGAAAACTGAGGAGATATTCATCAAGAAAATAAGAAAACAATGTTTTTCAAACTTGAAGAACAAAAATCTCCAGATTGAAAGGGGACTTCAAGTCCTCAGCATCATGGAAAAATAGACTCACACCAAGGTACATTGTTATGAAATTTCCAGAACACTCAGATTAAAGAAAAAACATCTTACCAAGCTTCTGAAGGGTAGAAAAAAACAGGCCAAATGCAACAGATCAGAAATTAGAATAAACTAAGAATGCTTAACAGCATACAGGGAGAAAAACAAACAAAAGACAATGGGCCAGTGACCTCAAAATTCCAAAAGAAAATTATTTCCAACCTAGAATTCTATATCTAGCCCAATCATCGCTTATATGTAAGAAGAAAATAAAAATAATTCAGATATGCAAATTCTCAAAAAATTTAACTGCTGCATGCTTTTCTCCAGGAAGCCACTGGTATATGCTACCAAATGAAGGAGTAAATGATGAAGAAAACAAAATACGTGCCATACGTATTAGTTCCCTAGGGTTGCCGTAGCAACGCACCATAACCTGGGTGGTCTAAAACAACAGAAATTCATTGTGCACAGTCCTAGAGGCTAGAAATCCAAAATCTTGGTGTCAGCAGGCCCATGCTTTCTCTGAAACCTGGAGGGGAAGACCCTTCCTTACCTTCTCCAGCTTCTGGTGGGCCCACGCTTTCTTTGGCTTCTGGTAGCAGAACTCCAATCTCTGCCTCCACCTCCATATGGCTGTCTTCCCTCTGTGCATGTCTGTCTCTGTATCTCTTCTCCTCTTTCTATAAAGACATATAGGTTCTACAGGGCTAAGGGCCCACCCTACTCCAATATGACCTCATCTAACTAGTTACATCTACAATCAGCCTATTTCCAAATAATGGTAACATTCTAAGGCTCTGGGAAAGACATGAATGGGGGAGGGGGGGATAACAATATTGAACCCAGTGCAACATACAGAAACAGGATGTGATAACGTGGTTGATGGCAAAAGGCTAGCCCAGGCTGACAGCTCTATACTGGAGTAGAGGGCCACCAGCCCACACTGGGCGGGTTAGATGCTCATAGATTTTTTCAGGAAGGTGAAATTGAAATTTAGGGGTTGAATTAATGATAAATACATAGAAAACTGAACAAAACAAACAACAGTAACAATAAAAAAGGCAATTGTTAATTCCAGGAAAAACAAAAGATTAGTTCATAGCCACAGCTCTGTAAGGCATATATAAACATATATAAGAAACAATGAATGCTTATCAAGCCAAAATTACAATATAAATATATGGGAAGGGTGGAGGGGTGGGAAGTGGTGGAAGTGAAAGGAGGAAAGAGTGATAAGTCCTTATCTTCCACAGTTAATGGATAAATTAATGGATAAGGCCAAAAACTGAAAAGGCCAGAGTTAGCAGTTCAAGTACATACAGAGATATGAAGTAAATATTAAAAGAGTTGAAAACAGTATCCCTGGAGAAGGGGAAATGGGAGGGGAGGAAAACTAAGGAATGTTGTTTGTCTTAACAAACCTTGTAGAACTAGTTGAACTGTGTATATGCATAACCTCAACTAGAAAAAAAAAATCATAACGAGAGAGAGAGGCACAAACTGGCCCAATCATCACAGCCTGGTGCATTGCACACAGAACCCTAAGTATATTTTATAGTTAACATGTTTTATGATGAAGCTCTAGAGTCAGCTTAACACAGTGGTTCTCAACCAAGGGCAGTTTTGCCCCCCTCAGCCCCCATCTCAGGGGACATTTGGCAATGTCTGGGTGTATCTTTGATTGTCACAACGTGGTGGTGGGGGGGTGGGTATTGGCATCTAGTAGGTAAAGACCAGGGATGCTGCTGAACTTCCTGTGATGTAGAGAGTACAGAATGACAACAACAAAGGATTTGTTCAACAACTTAACAACTTAACAACTATCTGGCCCAAAATGTCACTAGGTAGGGCCAAGGCTGAGAAACCCTTGCTCAACAGATGATAGGAAAGAGAAAGCCCTGTGAGGACGTCTGGGAAAACCTGGTTTCTTTAGACTCACACAACACTCTGACACCAGGTATGTGGGGTTTTTCCCTCACTGACCAGTTCTCCAATTCTATGTAGACACCAACCAGGTGTCCTACAGTTCAGTTCACTTCTGACACTACCTACCTGCAATTAGTGTCAGATCCCATAGGTTAAGTGCTCATTTCCATAAGACTGCCCCCCGACTTCAGGTGCCAATCACAAATCCCAGGCTTCCTGTACTTCTGATCAACTGGCTATAAATCAGGGGCTCCCGTGACCCCCTCCTCAGGTTCAATAATTTGTTAAAATGCCTCACAGAACTCAAGAAGCCACTTTATTTACATTTATCAATTTATTATAAAGAATACAACAGCCAGGGGTGCATGGGTGGCTCAGTCAATTAAGCGTCTGCCTTCGACTCAGGTCATGATCTCAGAATCCTAGGATCAAGCCCCACGTCAGGCTCTCTGCTCTGCGGGGAGTCTGCTTCTCCCTCTCCCTCTGCCCCCTCCCCCCACTCATGCCCTCTCTCTCTGTGTCTCTCAAATAAATAGAATCTTAAAATATATATATTTATAGATATATAAATATACATATTTATATATATAAAAAAAAGAATACAACAGCCAGAGAAAGCGATGCATAGGGCAAGGTTGGGGGAAGGGTACGTGGAGCTTCCATAACCTCTCCAGGTACACCAGCCTCCTGACACTTCCACACGTTCACCATCCTAGAAGCTCTCTGAACCTTTTAGGTTTCTTCATTATGTAGGCATGGTTGATTAAACCACTAGCCATTGGTGATTAGCCCAACTCTAGTTCGTCTCCCCTCCCGGGAGGTCAGGGAGATGGGGCTGAAAGTTCCAACCCTCTAATCCTATGATTGGTTTACCCCATCCTTAGGGGCTTTCCAAAAGTCACCACATTAACATAAACCCAGATGTGGTTGAAAGGGGTACATTATGAATAATAAATGATACTCTCTTCATCTTTATGTCTCTTTTCACTTAGGAAATTCCAAGGGTTTGGCGGAGCTCTGCCCCAGGAAGAGGGAGGAAGCCCAAATATCTATTTCTCATTATAAATCACCATATCACAGGAAGTTGTGGAGATCCTCTAGGTAAGAAATCACAAAGGCTGAATTAAGAGACTTCTATGGTAGACGGCACAAAACTGAAACTGGATACAGATGGTGACAGTGGAGACAAGGGGCTTCTCCCACTGCCGTGTTGTGAGGATGCTCGAGCAACCTGTGGGGAGGTCCATGTAAGGAAGAACTGAGTCCTTCTGCCAACAGCCAGTGACTGAGCTGAATTGGAAGAGGACCCCACAGCCCCAGGCAAACCTTCGGGTGCCTGAAACCTGGGCCCACAGCTGCCTGCAGTCTCATATGACACACTGAATTAGAACCATCCAGATGCTCCAGTCCCTGATGCAGAAGCTGTGAGATAATGCACGCTCCTTGTTTCAAGTCACTAAATTTTGGTATAATTTGTTATGCAGCAATGGATAACTAAGACAAATGGGCAGTGAGAAAAAGATGAAAACAGTAATGACAAAGCAAAACCAAAGGATACACAAGATGCCAGGTGGTGGTGGAGAGGGCAGGGCCAGGGTAAAAAAATCCAAACAATTGCCACTGAGTCTGAGTTTCTCTATCATCAAGCGGACCACGTTACATACTTCCAAAAACATTTGGCCTGAGGATGAAAGCCAAGAAGTTAAGTTGTATTAGAAAAGATGCATATAAGAACCTAGCACAGCGTCCAAAACATAATAAGGGGAAAAATAATAACAAAAGCAAAATAACAAATAACAAAATCCTGGCACTGTACTGTTTTCCTAGGCAACTCCAGCTCTGCAGTCCTAATTAACATTTATTTATTATGTCTGGTGCTACACTCACACTCAATTAGCTATTATTATCCCTGTTTCTGATGAGGAGATGGAGCCGCCCAGAATTGATGTGGCTTCTCTACAGTCCCACAAAGCCAGGATGTGAACCCACATCAGGCTAAATTCAAAATCCTCACTAATCCCACTGCACCATCCATGCCTCTTTATAGAACACTTATTTACATTCCTTGGGATTGTTTGAATTCTCTTCCCTCTGCCTTTCTTATGAAGAACTCTGCCAGTGCGCCTCCTCCCGCCACCCCTAAAAAAATCCTTTAATTATTGCTCACTCCTGAAATTAAGTGTCTACATATTTCACTAGGGAGACTCAGAAAGCCCTTGCAGGGGTGGAATGCAGGAACTACGAATGTAAAGCTTCCTCAAGACTCTTCCTCATCCTCTATCCCCTGGGTCTGGACGTGCAGTTATTCTGCCTGGCAACCTTCCTTGTCTCTCCACACGCCCCCACCCCTCCAGGGCACTGTCTGGCTGGAGCACAGCATTCTCTCAGCCCCATTCCCCTGGAAAATGTTGAGTCTGCGTTGACATTGACACCCATTAAGGAGCTGTGCAGCTGTTCCCACACAGCCAGCCCCGAGGCCTTCCGGAAATTGTTTGCATTCACGCGCCTTCTGTACAGCCTGGCAGCTCTGCAAGGCCTGGCACCCCAGGACTGTGGCTGGGTTAGGGATGCACACTTTCTTTTACTCTTCTTTTCCTCTTCCCTGATTCCCTGAATGACTAATAAATTGAGGATTAATAGGTAAGAAAGACAGGTATTTCTTTCTTGCTATCTAGAATAGCTGGGTGGTGGGGGAGGGGGGAGTTATAGCTTTTATTTTTCCTTTGTGTTTATAGATAACTATTAACATATATTTAGATCTCATTTAGTTTAAGTGGCATAAATCCAATTCAAAATGGATTTGGCAAAAAGAAGAGTTTAATAACAGGGCATTGGAGTATCTCCAAGCAAGCGGAAGAAAGGGCAGGGACACTTCCAGATGGAGTCACCATGTACAGTTGTTCAAGCTGCACACTGTACAACCCCAGGGGCCACTGTATCACATGGCAGCCATATGAATGGCACCTGCTGGTGTGGTGCAGGGCACAACTTTCTAGCTCTTTTGAGTGTCCCTCCTCCAGGTTTCAGGAATAACTGAAAGCAGGGTCTCAAATGTCACCAGGACTCTCTCTCCATCTCTGAAATGGGCTTCTCTCTGAATACTGACCAAATCCTTCCCACTAATGGGCTGGTTTCATTCATGTCTGTCAATGGTTCCTTACTTCCAGCCAAGGAGGGACTGACTGGTGCTTTTATTGGTTCCAACTCCAAAACTTCTAAGGAAGAGCTCTGATTGGTGTATTGGAGCTTGGCACCCATCCTTCCACTAATCAAGAAGCTAGATGGCTCAGAGGTGGGCATACCTTTGCCTTAGCCTGAATCAGATTCCACCTGAACGGAATATGTCTGCCTAGTAGGAGATGTAAGAGAATAGCCTTTGGGAAATTGAAGGCCTTTAACCCTTATTTGCCTTTTTTTTTTCCTTTTTGTTACTTCCAGAGCCTTTCAAGAGCACTAAACACCTAACAGTAGAACAGTAGGTGGGACGATATGGAAGTAAAATTGCTCCATTTCAAGAGTGGGTGTGAATTAAACTATCCCCCTCCTGGATTTTCACTTGATGCGGTCTTAAGAGTTTTGGCAAAGTGGGGGCTATATTCATATCTTGACTATTTGGGGGACATTATGATCCTTCTGTAGTCACGCTCTGGCAGCTTCCAAGCTCTCTGTCTTGAAGGCAGAATGTAACAATTCTCTTCCCAAATTAACTGCCCACGAATGCTTGGTAACTGCCTCCTTCAAGGGGCCAGAGAGAACAAACAACAATCTCAGAACTGTCCATTTTATCACCCTTGCGCCCCCTCCCTTGCTTCCCACCTCCAACACCAGTGTGGAGGGCATACCCCTTTGCACTCTGATATTACTATCCCCTAGCACTCTCTCCGCATCTTTTCTGAACCCCCGAATTTTCATCCCAACTCTCACCAGTCACCACCGCTCAGTAGTTTGACTATTCAAGCCAGAGAAGGAACTCTCTGGGTATCATGAAATCAAGGGTTACCCTGAAAGGGACTGGGGTCTTGAGGAATCCCAGAAAACAAACTCGGCTGCCACGTGCCATAAATATTCTTGGACTATTTAATCCACATGTAACGGGGGAGGGGGGCATGACTATTAATGACCAAAATAAATAGTAATCAATTATGATGATGGTAATTATGCTTTGAAATTAGCCTGGGGAAGGATGACCAAGGCAATTTTTTATTCCAGCTCAGGAAAATAGGACGCCAGCTGGGGCTAATAAGAGCTTTCATTAAAGCACTGAGCGTCATCCAGCACTGCGAAGAAAGCCCTCTCTGTCCTGTGGCCCGGCCCGGCCCTGACATGCTTTCTGCTTTTTAACAAGAACTGAAAGGTGGCGAGACAGACAGTTCTTGCCTTGGCACCGGGCAAAGTCGGACGTTGAAAAGGCAGTGATATTTTCAATGGCCCAGTGCTGGAGAGTTCGTTTCCTTTGCCCCATCTCCACGCGCCTGGGTTCCCGCACCAGCCCTGGAATTGACTAGGGCAGTTGGCGGCGGTGGATGACCCAGGGCAGAGGGTCTGGGCAGGTGACAACCGGCCAGAGCAGTTTGCAGGTCTTGCTGGGGTAGGAGCCAGAGGGAAGAAAAATGTGGTTTCTGCACAAGGGAGTGTGTGTGTCTTTCCCCACACTTTAGTCCCCCGGTAGGTGCAGCAGAGATGGTCACTAATATTTACCGGCCGGCCTTTCAACCCAGACAGCGTATTTACCGGGCACGGGGTGGCCCTGACAGCTTCTCTGCTCCTACACGGACGGCACCTTTGGGAATTTCATGGAAGTCACCCACTGCTGGCTCCTGCCTCAGTTTCCCTTTCTGCCTCGCTCCTGTTCACTATTTCTTGCTGTTTCTCTCTTGCTATGAAGAAACTAAAGAAAGCCTCTCTCTTAGCCACCCTGTAGCAAAGCTGAGGAGTTCAAGGGTTAGTGGGAATAAAATTCCCTTCTCCCTCTTTTGAGTCGGATACCAGACTCACGACCCAAGCCTTTGATAGAGGCTGGCTCTCAACCAGGGGAGATTTTACCTGCCAGCAGGACTTCTGGCAACATCTGGAGACATTGTTGGCTGTCACAACTGAGGTAGGAATGCTACTGGCATCTAATGGGTAGGGGCCAAGGGATGTTGCTCAACATCCTATAATATATGCAAGGAAGAATTTTCCCACCTAAAATGTCAATAGGTCTGAAGCTGAGAAACCCTGTTTAATTAATGGCTAAGGAAGCATATAGTCCCCCCTCCCCAACGCTGGCCTCCGGGAAGACTGTGTGTCAGGGGCTATGAAAGTCTAAACCCACCTTCTGCGACGGAGATTTCTTCCAGACAACACAGCCAACCAAAGGCGGAGCCACACACCAGCGTAGTAGTACGTCATCAGTAACCCTGCCTCCTTTGGCCAGCGCTGGCCAATCAGAGTAGCTGCTGCAGGGAAATTAAGGCAAAGGAGGAGGTTGCAGAAGCTCGCTTTCCAGCACTTCTGCCAAAAGGGAGGATGTTCCTCCCCTCTATATACAGGCCAGTTCAGGTTGTCCATAAATCTCCAGAGTCTGAGAGACCCAGGAAGGGCTCCCAGGAGGTTGAGGTATGGCCAAGAGTTGAGAACAAATCCCACGACAAGCCTTAGGCTCAACATTCATTTGGCAGTTGCACACAAGTCCTTGCTGGAGCAAGGTGCTCTGTGCATTCGGATTCCATCCATACAGCAGGGCTGAGGGATTTTAAGTCGTGCTTTACCCCATACTGCGTCGGTTGTGCGCCTTGAACCTTCGCCTAGGTCTGACAGTAATCTTGTAAAACTCAACTCAAAATCAACTCATTTTACTGTCAAAAAAATGGAGTTTATTTAGACTTCACAGAAATTCTAGCGATTTCGATGTGGGAGCAGAAGCTTCTAATTTACCCAGTGCCACTACATGCCAAGCACTCTGCTAGACCTACACATAAATTATTTCCTTGCCCCCTCCCCAGAATCCCATGAGATACTCATAGCCCATTCCAGGGACCAGAAAACTGCCGGGGCGGAGTAGTGGTACAGAGCCTTGGCACTTCTTGTGTACAACTCCCTGGTGCTTGGCAAGATCCAGCATTATTAAGAGGTCCTGGGCTATAACGGGGCACAGCCGATTGGAGCTGTCAGAGAAGATGCTCAAGGGATCCCACAACATCCCCCTCCAACCCTGAGTGCTTCTAGAGACAAAATCTTGAGGCACACCTAGTGAGTCTGACCAGTAAGGCAGAAAGGCGTTGGTTTCTAAATGGTCCCCATACACCAGGATGAAGCTTATTTCCATGTGGTGTCCTCAGAAAAAAGGGCCTTTTTTTTTTTTTTTTTAAATTCTGAACTGACCCATTCCAGGGTCAGGAAATTCTTCCATATAGACAGTCTCAGGCTGCTGTTTAAGCCAATTTCCTCCTCCCTGGTCCAGAGTGGAGACGAAGAACAGCTGGTGGCCACTGTCTCTAAAAATCTTTCATAAACCTGAAGACCCATTACACAATCCGCCTTCTCCAAGGGAGATTATCCCAGTTCTCTTGAGTGTTTCTCAGAGATTATCTACTCTGCAAGTTTCCTCTGCAAACAGGTTGACCACTTCGGAAGTTCTGTTCCTCGTGAGTTGGGAGACAACAGTCAGGTACAACATTGAGTCCACACTCTACACAACACATGTTCTCTCACAAACATCGTCAGGGGCTGATTCCCCAGCAAAACCCACAGGGAAGCCATGGTGACAGGGCCACAAGCTCAAGACATGTGAGTTCAAATGTGTGCTCCCCCTCGAACTCACTGTGCGACTACAGGCCACCCAGCAGGACCTGCAAGACCTCTCCATCTTTATACCCAAAGCAGAAGGAACGACTTTCCCAAGGGGCTCTAATGAGATCATGTAAGTTAAGTGTTTGGCACCAATAAGAACACTCATCCAGTAACTATGATGACTTTACTGTTATGCCCTCCCCTAGTGTAGTCACTTCCTTATTCACAATTCCTCTGAATTAAACAAAGAAGTTCTCGCCGGTCCTGTCTGCCTCCTGAAGAACTAAGCCCACTGTCCTGGATGTGTTTGAACCAGACTGCTCACACCCCCATGGGGGTCAGGGAAGGGGCTTCTACTTTGGGTGGGAATGGGCTTGATGACCTCCGAAAATCCCTTTCAAGTCCAAGATTCTATTAAGAACTCAGGTCAACCCAGGCTCTCACCCCCCCTCTCCATTTTCCACAAAGAAATCCAACCAGATTTTCATGGAGGAAATGCAGGAGAGATGGTACCTTCACAACACCCTTCCTCTGTGTCTCATCAGACATGCCTATCCTCCCAGTTCCCATTCTCTCGTGCTTCCCCTGGTGGTCTTCCTTCTATATTCCCCTGAAAATGCTCCATCTCCTTTCTGTTGGGTCAAGCAACGCAGCTTTGCCCTCAACCATGTCTACCCCATCCAGGTCAATTACAGCCAGCTAACAGGATCCACCTTCCTTAGTAGGCAGTAGACCATCTACTCTCCTGGGAGCGTGGCCTCTGGTGTCTTACTCCATGGCCAAAAAGATTTATCAGAGAATTCCTTTCCTGTGTGCACAGAATTTTTTCTGAAAGAAATTCCTACAATACAATTTTCTCTATCCTCTTGCATACAATTTAATGATTTCTGTCTCCAGTTCCAAGAGCTTGTATTATTACCTCCTTGTAAAACAAACTATGCCAACAAACAATTATAGCTGTATATTTTTTTAAAATAAACTCCCTTGCACGTTTTATGTACTGACTTCATTGTGCTTTTTGTCTGGACCCAGCATCTCATAGAGCTAGGCTGCAGCACCACAACTTGCCCATAGGTGGCACCAGCTCACACACTTTTATATGTCTGCAAGAAATGTATCTTTGAGATTGAGGTTTCAGGTTATGTAAAATGAATTAGCTGCATACTTCTCTGTTTGGGAAACTCGAAACCTACCAACTATCCTTCCAGTAAAAGGGAATAGCTGAACTGGACTCCCTCTTGCCAAGGCTCTGGTTGGTGGCGCTTTCCCAGTTGACTTGCCATGTCTAGTTCTCACCAAGAGACCCCTTCCCCATAGCACAGTTTAGCTTCTTTCAATTATTCCTGCCATGTCATAGTCAACAGGTGTTCCCAGCATCTTTCAGGGAGCATGTCAGGGAAATCTCCAAGGGCCACGAGACCCCAGGATGCAATGATTTTGCTCTTAAGACATAGGCATGATTCTCTGTTGAAAGGAGCTGGCCTCCTGCCTCCGGAATGCAGTGTGATTCCTCCTCAGCCAGGAGACAACTGCCTGAGCTGGACATTGCCCACCAGTGTTGTCCAAGTAGGCAAACTGTTGGCTCCTTATAAATGCTCCCTCAGAGTTATAATTTTTAACAGCAATTGCGAAACAGCTTTGGGCAAACCAAAGGAAACGCACTGGACAGCCCTTGAAAAACAATGTAGGCCAACATGCTGCCTCCATCCAGGACTGGGACTTAAATGAAGGTGGATTTCACCAGGAGCAATTTCTTCCTCAACCACTGCAGCTGGGCAGAGAAGTGGGGCTATAATGAGAGTAATGATCAGTTAACTGATAGCCTTTTTAGTGCATTTTGGAAAGCCCAAGCCTCCTGGACATTTCCGCTATCTCCCCTTCTCCCTTGCTGAGTCAGAGCTGGGCTTTGCATAACTCCTATTAGAAATGTCTGTTCTTCAGGGTCCTTTCCAACTGCCCCCCCCCATTCCACCCCCACCCACACATGCGCACACATGGCCTGGGATTCCTTTCCTCCTGGCTAGCAGCCCCAGCCTCCATGGCTTCTTCTTCCCATCACCCAAGCCCAACACCTAGGGATCCTCACTTTCCTACCCTCTGTTTTCAGAGCTGTTAGCACTCTGCCTTGTCTCCCAGATGGGCTCACAGAGGCTTTTCGCAGGCTGAGCAGAGCAAAGGCCTTCCCAAGACTGCAGCCCACCCACCTCAGTGAGCATAGAATTACACCAAGTTCTGCTCACAGATCACTCATTCCACAGTTATTGGTTGGGAAGCTACTGTGCACCAGGCACTGGGTGGCATGGAGAACATGGAGTGCATTCTCTGCCCCTCTGAATCATATTGTGTGACAGCTGCTTTCATTTTGTTGTTAGACGAATGCCTGGAAATATCATTGTTGATATTGTGCTTGTTGTTGTGATTACACCTTTAGCCTTGATGCACCCCTTCACCTCTGCAAGCGATTTTGCCACATGCTATGAGCTCTTCTCTCCAACTTCAGTCATTTGTAAACCACCTTTATGAGTTTTGCCATAAGCATGTACCACCTATGTTTTACTGGCTTTATATAAGTCTTTAAAATGACTCGCTTTCTTTACTTAACCGTTTTTAAAAATTTTATATCACTGCCATAAATGGAAAACTTGCCATAAATAGAAGGCAACCCTAAAATCAAGTGCAATTCTAAAACTATGCTATGAAATTTTAGCTAAATACAGAAACTTGAGCCTGTGCCCACTCTCTGTTAAAAAAGGGAGCTTAGGATTATATTAGACAGGTGTTAAAGGCAGTCTAGCTCCACACTGATACTTACTCCTTACGTTATCCAGATAGTTAAGTGCTCTCACTGAGGAATGTAGTACAATTTCATGCCATCTCTCTAACCATCTACAATCATGTCAGTTGCCATCAGTAACTTCCATCTAAATCAGTCAGCATAGCCACATTCTGCACCAGTAACAGACAACCTTCAAATTTCAGCAGCCTAAATACAAAGGTTACTTCTTGTTTACTGTGAGTTGGCAGGATCCACACTCATTCTTGTTGCTCAGAATTACAGGCCAAAGAAGCAGTCAATATCTTGAATGTTGAGGGTCACTGTGCCAGAGGTAAAGGAGAGAGTAATACGAAGAATGCACTGGATGCACTGGCTTTTAACACTTGCACCCAACAGTGAAGTCTCACCATTTCTGGTCACTATGCAATGGCCAACTCAAGTCACATGGCCACCCTCTGACTTCACCTGAGCAGGAAGTACAATCCTACCATATCCTGGAAGGAGAGAGAGCTGGACTATTTTTGATCAGCCATACAGACTTTCATTCCACCCCATTCACTGATAATACTGCCCCCAAATAATTGATCCCCAGCCTCTCCAGGCATGCATTTCTATACCACCCCCAACAACCAGGCAAACCAGACCACTTACCATGCTGTGACCATGACCATGCTCTGCACTTGTCTTCCCCTGCCTCTGCTCATGGCTCCCACTTAATGGAACACCCCTCCCTGTCTCTCATCCTACTCACCCTTCAAGATTCCACCTATTCCTGAGGCTTTATCCACCCCCAAAAATGAAAGTTGTGTGCTGTGTGTGTGTGTGTGTGTGTGTGTGCGTGCGCGCGTGCATGTGTGTGTGTTTTCCTAGGGTAATATTTTAGATTTTCAGAGCTAAAAGGGATGGACTCCTCCATTTATAATAGAGTTTCTCAACCCAACACTGTTGACATTGGGGCAGGATAACCCTCTCATGTGGGAGACTGTCCTGTCCATTGTAATATGTTTAGCAGCATCCCTGGCCTTTGCTTAGATGCCAATGGCAACTTCTGCCCTCCAACTCTCACAACAAAATATGCCGCAAAACACTGACTGTTCCTTTGGAGAGAGGGTAAGATTTCCCCCAGTTGAAAACCACTGTTTTACAGGGCAACCAAGAGGAATTAAATATTGTGTCCAAGGTAATACAGTGAGTTAATGGCCAAAGGGGCTGGAGGAATCCAGGTTCTTGATTCCCCCACCCTGCACCTCTGATCTGGTGTTCTTGGCACTGGTACATGGGGCTCAGGCTGGGAGCATAAATGAAGGAAATGAGCTGAGCTCATATTCCTTTGACACATCTGATGTGCCCATCGAACAGTTCCATAAAGAAATATGCTCTCTCACCTAAGAAATAGACACGTGCACGCGCGCGCGCGCACACACACACACACACACACACACCCAGACTTCTTGATCTGTCTTACAGCCTTTGACTTTTGATGTAGATAACAGCACAATTTCATTTGCCTTTCATTCTACCATAAGGCAAAGAGTAGTGTTAATCCAGTAACAACATGGCAATAGTATTATAAGAGAGAGACTCTGGGGGAGTTCTGGGGTTTGCATAAAACTGGACAATGTATGCCCCATCCAAAAGGCCAAGTATCATAGCAAGTTTTTCAAAGAGATGAAATCCAAAATTTAATGAGATATCTTCTGATTATTAGAGGCAGGAAACTGACATTTTTTTGGAAATGTGCAAGTGCAAACTATAGGCCACACAAAATACCAGGTTTGACCATGAAGTCCTGCCTCCCCTACATTCACAAGTGACCACATCATGTCCCAGGGTGGACATGTTATAGCCATAGCTCACAACCCACCCTGGATGGAGGGCTTTGAAGCCTACAGAGTCCCAGACCCCACTCCAGACCTGCTGAACAAGAAGTCCCCAGAGTGGGCCTCTGGGAGCTGAGGGTTTTTTTTTTTTTTATTTTTTATTGTTATGTTAATCACCATACATGACATCATTAGTTTTTGATGTAGTGTTCCATGATTCATTGTTTGTGCATAACACCCAGTGCTCCATGCAGAATGTGCCCTCCTCAATACCCATCACCAGGCTAACCCATCCCCCTACGCTCCTCCCCTCTAGAACCCTCAGTTTGTTTTTCAGAGTCCATCGTCTCTCATGGTTCGTCTCCCCCTCTGACTTACTCCCCTTTATTCTTCCCCTCCTGCTATCTTCTTCTTTTTCTTTTCTCTTAACATATGTTGCATTATTTGTTTCAGAAGTACAGATCTGTGATTCAACAGTCTTGAACAATTCACAGTGCTCACCATAGCACATACCCTCCCCAATGCCTATCACCCAGCCACCCCTTCCCTCCCACTCCCCACCACTCCAGCAACACTCAGTTTCTTTCCTGAGATTAAGAATTCCTCATATCAGTGAGGTCATATGCTATGTCTTTCTCTGATTGACTTATTTCACCCAGCATAACAACCTCCAGTTCCATCCACGTCGTTGCAAATGGCAAGATCTCATTCCTTTTGATGGCTGCATAATATTCCATTGTGTTTATATACCACATCTTCTTTATCCATTCATCTGTCGATGGACATCTTGGCTATTTCCACAGTTTGGCTATTGTGGACATTGCTGCTATAAACATTGGGGTGCACGTACCCCTTCGGATCCCTACATTCTTATCTTTGGGGTAAATACCCAGTAGTGCAATTGCTGGATCGTATGGTAGCTCTATTTTCAACTGTTTGAGGAAACTGGGAGCTGAGTTTTTGAAAAGCTCCTACATAATTCTGGTGCACCAGGTCCCTCAACAGCTTTAGGAAACAGCGTATTACCTCCTCCCTCCTCCCCAGACTGTGAGCTCCTCAGAAAGTGGAGGGGACCACATCTCCTCCTTGTTCTCCTTGTACCAGCCGAGAACTAATGCAGGCTAGGTGCCCTTTAAACATTTACTCAAACTGAATCACCAGAAAGGTTGAAGAAGTAATTGCTTCCAGGCTTTTCTCTTGGATCTCATTTTTTAAAAAAATCTCTGTGGTATTTGCTTGCAACATTCCTCTATCAACTCCAAGGTTCCTTGGAAGAAAGATAGCTGTGGAGGGCAGGAGAAGGGACGGCAGGCACGTTGCATTATTGCCACTTTGAATAAAAGGAGGAAGTCTGCGATAAGGTTTTTGGTTCCAGGAAGGCTGAAGAGACTCCGCTCTCACCAAGCCCTCTCCTGGACAAAATTTCCTCTGGCTCCCTAGAGGGCAAAGAAGGTCTGGCTTCATCTTGCATGGGCTACCCTGGGGAAGAGGTGCTCCTTCAGCATCATTTATTGAATCTAGCAAATTTTAAATCCACCCACACCTCTTTCCAGCAGTTCCACATCTGGAAAATTCCTTCCAAATATGCTGGGACAAAGGCACAAAGATGCAGGAGTAAGAATGTTTGCTGCAGCATCGTTGGAGGGAGTGAAATTTTGGACAAACCCTAAATGTCCATCACTGGACATGGCCAAAATTGACTCTGGTCCATCAGTATGACAGGAGACCAGCCAGCAGATCACCCCTATTCGTCTCTGTCATGGCAACTCACCCAAGCCCTCCACAGTCCTCTCTACCATTTGGTCACTGTTTATTTTGGGTCTCAAACTCTAGATTATAATTTCCCCCAGAAAGAAGTATCGTGCATGCTTTAAGGAAAAATAAAATAAGATGAAAACACAGAGGGAGGCCAACCATAAGAGAGCTTAATTCTAGGAAGCAAACTGAGGGTTGCTGGAGGGGAGGTGAGTGGGGGATGGGGTAACTAGGTGATGGGCATTAAGGAGGGCACTTGATGTGATGAGCACTCGGCGTTGTACACAGATAATGAATCACTGAATTCTACCCCTGAAACTTATAATGCAGTATATGTTAATTAAATTGAATTTAAATAAAGATTTTTTTTTTTTAAAAAAGAACAGATACACAGCTACAGATACTGAAAACATGCCCACAATACAGTGCTAAGGGGCAGAGAAGTTCCAGAATGGCACGTGTGTCACAGAGCTCCAGCAGCAAGCAGAGGGCACACCGAAGGGCGTGCCAGGGTGTGAACAAGAGTGTCAGGGAGAAGCTGGTATGGTGCTGGGGCGAAGGTGGGAGAGTCAACAGGGGCTGTGCAGCGCCTGCGTAGCAGGGAGTCACCGTCCACCTTGGCCTCAGGGCACAAGGGAAGGCCTAAGGTTACTGGAGTCCAGAGATAGCTGGACTATGGAAGAAAGTTCCAACATGGCCCGTGGCCTCAGGAGGCTGGCCACTTCAGGAACCACAAGGAGCTAAGGCAGAGGCAGAAGGGGGGGACGGAGTAAATACCTCGACCTCTTCTCCTCTGGTCCTCCTACCTCTTGCCAGTGCTGCCCACTGGCCACCCACTCAGAAGCCAGAGCCAGAGCCAAGGTGCTGCCATCGGTAGGGACTGGCCTCCCAGACACAGAGCAGGGCAGAGAGAGATGGAGAAGAGTTGGAGGGCCAGGGCAGGGGAGGCAAATGGAGAAAAGCCTCCCAAAATGTGGTTTGATCCCATTTGTGTAAATATATATATAATTACATTACATCTTTTCACATGCATGGAAACATCTGAGGACATACAGCACACCACCCACCAGTGGCTTTCTCAGGGACTGGAATTTGCGGTGGTGAAGATATTAGAAAGGAGAGTTGGACTTCATCCACTTTTGTGTTCTGGGAATCTTTACCAATGAGCAGGAGGTATCTTAAGAATAAAAAAAATGTCATCACTGACTCTGCAGTGCTGGACCTTAGAAATGAGAAAATGAGAAAGTCTTTCCTGCCCCTCCAGACCAGGGGCGGTCCCTCTGAGATACTTCCCAGAGCCGGGCAGGGAAAACTGCGGGGGCAAAGGCATGGAAGCTGGAAATCAGATAGGGCATCAGAAACAGCCAGCAGGACGTTACGGATCTGCTGTGGGGATGAGGGCCAGGCTAGGGTCTGAAGCCAGATAGGTAGATCAGGACACAGCCCAAAGGGCCTTGAATGCCAGGAGGAGGGGGCTCTTTCCTTTTGGAGGGTCCTGTGCCTCCAGGAGCTTACTTCCTGCTCTGTCCTTTGACTGTGGATCCTTGGGCAATCTACATGACTTCTCTGAGTCTCAGATTCCCCATCAGGAAGAAGAGATTAATGACCCGCCCTGATCTCACAGGGTTGCAGGATTCAATGAGATATCTATATAATACCTGCTACCTAACTAACCCTCAGTTCATCATGGCATTGTAGTTATGGTGGTTAACATAGGTCAAGCTCACAGTGGAGCTAACTTGTGGCCCATCTCTCAGCTGGGACCCCAGGGCAAGCAAGGTAAAGGCCCCAGGGTCCCCCCATCGGAGGAGTCAACATTGTGCGTTCTGTGGTCACAGTGTCCCCCTCACCCGGCCAGCTGTCTGACAGCCTGTAAACAGATGAGCAGGCGGGGTGGCCAGTGAGATAGTGCAGATGGCACTGAGCAAATCCAGCTGCACTTTTGGGAAAACAAGTCAGAAATGATGGGGGCCCCTGTGGATATCTTTCTCTGTGACAGACAGCATACCCAGGGAGGCCTCCAAGGGAGATTATGAGATGTACCAGACCATGATGTGCCTCGCCAAGAACTATCTCCACCCTGGATTTCCATGGCCCACATCCACAGAGACAGTGCAGACTGCCGGAGGTCACCCTGGCCGGGCTCACCGCGGAGACTGTGTAGGCCCTCAAGGGTCTGGTCTCTCAAAGAGCATTGTCTTCTCGGCTCCCTTCCCTGAGTCCTTGCCTGCCTGCTGGCTCCTTCCCGCTTCATTCACCTATGCTCCTCCTTCCTGAGGTCCTTGGGACAGACACCTAACCAGGAATGTGTGACTGTCTGAACACGGAGCTGCCACATTGGGCCAACCATGGCAGAGTGTCCTGGGGGACCTCTGGGAAGAAAGAAAGACTCTGGCTCCGGCTGGAGTCCAGGAGAGGGCCCCCCTTTCCAGCCATGGGCCGTGGTACCTCCTCCAAGCACCCTGCTTCTGAACTTGTTCCTTAAGCCAGGCAAGCTCTGCCCAGATGCCATGCCTTTGTATTCTTCTTTCCTCTTTACCTGGCTGACTTCTTCCCATCTGCCAAGAGCTAATGCAGACATCACATGCTCTGAAAGCCTTGTCCACTCCTTAACAGCATCGATAAGTTCCTCCTTTGTGCCCCTGCAGCACTTGCTACATACTGTGCCTGGTCTAAGGCACCATCACATTCTTCTGCCAGGTTTGACACTCCACAGCTCCACAAGACATACATGGGTGCACGCATGTGCATGCAGATGTGCAGGTACGCGCGCGCGCGCGCACACACACACACACACACACACACACACACACACACACCAACTTTCTTCACCTTCGATCCTGAGGTGGATTCGAAAGCTTTATCTAAAGAGGTGGGTGCTCTTGATTTTCACTATGAATTGGCAAGGCCATTCAAAGGAAACATAAGTTTACACTTAGAATACTGTACTAACAAGGACACTCATATTAATACTACTCATTACCACTATTATTAACAAAGGGAACAAACATTTACATCTATAGGCAGTAGGGGGTGGGCAATGTGCTTATTATGTTGTGAGCATTCTCTCTAATCCTGGGGATAATCCCATTGGGTCACTATCTTTATGTTTAGAGGTAAGAAACCTGCAGTCCAGAGGTGAAAGGGAACTTTCTCAGTCCCCAGGTAGGAAGTGGCTGACCGAGCTCTCAAATCCAGGTGTGGCTTCAGGGATGGCAGCCCCTCCCAAGCCCTCTGCTCTCAAGCTGCCTTTCTAAGTGGCAGGTGGCCCTCCCACTCCCTGCCATGCCTACCCCGTCGCTGCCCAGCCTGCATGACGCTAGTACTCCCCAGCTTGCGTGATGGAGCAAGAGCTTCTCTGGGGATGCTGTGGCCCGCCAACAGAAGCTTCCTCAATCTTCCTACTTCTGCTGCCCACTTCCGCTGCTCTCAGTGTTTATTACAACTTGTTGCCCCTGGAAAGCTCTTGGTCTCCTGTTTGTCTCCTGCGGTCATCCAGGCCTTCATTGTGAATATGTCTGGCAATGTCACAGTGTGTTCTCAGAGTCTTCCTCAGCAACCAGTCAGGCCCACACGGACCCCTGCTTCCCTTCCTCCCGCACCCAGGAGGCATGAGTGCTGAAAGCCATCACTCGAACCTGAGATCTGGAACAGTAACTCCGAAGTCCAGCTGCCTGGGTCAAAGGCCAGCCCTGCCACTTGCTACCCTTGTCACCTTGGGCAAGTGTGTTCTGCCTCAGAGCCTTATGTCTTTCCTCTGTCAATACAATGATCTACTTCCTAGGGCTATTATAACAAAAAAAAAAAAAAAAAAAAAGAGATGGTCAGTACAAAGAGCTTAGCATAGGCCCCCTTCATGAAATACTCATTCAATGCTAACTTAAACTATTAAAAAAGTGTGTATGTGTCAGGCTGTTTCCATATTTGGCTGGAGGAGGGAGGCCCAGATCACATATAGATCCTTCTGACATGACGTGTCAGCGTTGGGATGGAGAGCGCTGGAGAATGGCGCTCACCCATCACCGCTTAAGATGAGGCTCTCCAGAAGAGATGCACCAACTTAACTAAAAGGGACCCTGTGCACCACTTCACATTTGTTATGCCCTGTCATGGGTTTTCCTGAAATGGATTCTCACATCAATTTATGTTCTCTCTCCCAACCTGACATCTTGAAGTCTTCTCAACTGTAAGGCTTTCACCACGTCTTACCCCTGCACTTTCTCACTCACATCCCGCCTTTTGGTTTCACACTGCATCACTGATTGCTGGATTCCCCTAAAGATCCGGGTTTTTCCTTAATATCTAGAAGAGGAAAAAGAAGAAGAGAACAAACCTTTAAGGAACACCTGTCTCAGTGCCAATGTCTCATCCGCATTTAATCCGCACGGTAGCTCCTTGAGGTAACCATGCTATCACTCTCGTTTGACAGATGAGAAAACTAAAGGTCAGAGAGGAAATTTACCCAAGTTGACATAACTAGAGATAAAAGACTGGAATCTGTTCCCAGGGTCATCTTAGACCTAAGCTTCCCCTGAATGCCTGAATGCCAAAGCACCACTTTCAAACCATTAATGAAATTTAAAAAGAAAAAGAACCTCAGATCGTGTCACAGAAGGAAACCAGGTCAGGCCGCAAGGGGCTTCTGCAGCCATTTTCATCTGAGTCAGTCCCCTGTCATCTCTTGATCATCTCTAGTGTCAATAATCAATCAACACATTAAAACAGAGCCCCTTTCCATGAGCTGAATGGCCATGATGTCTGCTTTCCTAAGTTCCACTCAAGAAGCTGAGATCCCTGTGCCTCCCTTTATTTCTCCCCCCTCAACTGCCTTCTGGCCTGGATGGAGTGCCTTAGTGCTGGAAATCATACTACATTTCTTGGTGGCATGTCCATCTCAGCCTTCCCAAAGCCCTTCTCACCCACCACCTGCCAAATCAGGGACATGCATCCAAAGCGGTAGAAGTGACCGGTCAGCCCCACCAGACCCAAGTCAGTATTACTGCCCAAGACTTAATTTAGAACCCCCCTTCCTGCTGCCATGTACCTTGGCACTGACATTTGTGGCTATCTCTCTGGCATGGGGACTTCTGCCAAGGTTATTTTAATGCTGACGGACACCTCTGTCTATTCTGGGAGAGTATCTCTGGAGAGAAGCAGCCGGTGCCCACATCTCAAGACCTCTGGAATGTAATATTGGACCATCCGTGGTACACTGGCTTTCTGGGTGGGAACCTCTTTATGTACTCTACAGAGACCTGGAGATTTTTTTTTTCTACTTTCACGTGTTAGAGGAACCTAAATGTTCCCAGCCTCTGCTGACCCACATTTGTAACCAATCAATCTATCAAAACAAACCACAGAAAGGAACAAAGTGTCCATACATGCTATAATGTGATGTGTGGTGGGAGAGCCAGACACAAAGGGCCACATATTGTATAATTCCTTTTGAAGGAAACAGAGTGGGCAAAGCCGTAGAGACAGAAAGCGCACTGGAGTTTACCAGGGGCTGGGGGAGGGGAATGTGGACTGACTGCTTAAAGGGCAACGGGTTTTCTTTGGGAGTGATGAAAATGTTTTTGAAATTAGAGGTGCTAGCTGCACAGCACTGCAAATGTACCAAATGCCACTGACCTGGGTACTTTAAAATGGTTAAAGATACCCAAATCATTGCAGTAAGGCTGGCAGTGCCCCATACATGCATCAGGATACAAAATGACTACAGTAAGAAATCGGGATGAAAGGAAGATGGGGGTAAAAGAAAAGGAATGCTGGGTGCGGTTAGCATGCAAACTGCAAGCTTTGAGCTGCCATTCGATTATGTGAAGTGCCTGTAAATTCAACTGGAGCTTCCCAGCAGCTGAAGCAAAACCGAAGACACCAGTTCTTCCAAAATTTGCAGAGTAAAGAATGGAATGTGTCAGAGGTATGCAGAAAATGCTCTACTGAAGGCTGGAAGAATTTTCTCCCATGAATCCCTAAAGGGGACCACTTTTTTTTTTTAATTTTATTTTATTATGTTATGTTAGTCACCATACAACACATCACCAATTTTCGATGCAGTGATCCATGATTCGTTGTTTTCATCAACCCCCAGTGCTCCATGCAGTATGTGCCCTCCTTAATACCCATCACCGGGCTAACCCATCCCCCACCCCCTAAAACCCTCAGTTTGTTTCTCAGAGTCCATAGTCTCTCATGGTTCATTTCTCCCTCCGATTTCCCCCCCTTCATTTCTCCCTCCCTTCTCCTAATGTCCTCCACGCTATTCCTTATGTTCCACAAATAAGTGAAACCATATGATAATTGACTTTCTCTGCTTGACTTATTTCACTCAGCATCATCTCCTCCAGTCCCATCCATGTTCATGTAAAAGTTGGGTAGTCATCCTTCCTGATGGCTGAGTAATATTCCATCGTATATATGGACCACATCTTCTTTATCCATTCATCTGTTGAAGGGCATCTCGGCTCTTTCCACAGTTTGGCCATTGCGGACATTGCTGCTATGAAGATTGGGGTGCATATGGCCCTTCTTTTCACTACATCTGTGTCTTTGGGGTAAATACTCAGGAGTGCAATTGCTGGGTCATAGGATAGCTCTATTTTTTTTTTTTGAGGAACCTCCACACTGTTTTCCAAAGTGGCTGTACCAACTTGCATTCCCACCAACAGTGTAAGAGGGTTCCCCTTTCTCCACAACCTCTCCAACATTTGTTGTTTCTTGCCTTGTCAATTTTTGCCATTCTAACTGGTGTAAGGTGGTATATCAATGTGGTTTTGATTTGAATTTCCCCGATGGCTAATGATGATGAACATTTTTTCATGTGTCTGTTAGCCATTTGCATGTCTTCTTGGGAGAAGTGTCTGTTCGTGTCTTCTGCCCATTTTTTGACTTGATTATTTGTTTTTCGGGTGTTGAGTTTGAGAAGTTCTTTATAGATCTTGGATACCAGCCCTTTATCTGTAGTGTCATTTGCAAATATCTTCTCCCATTCTCTGGGTTGCCTCTTTGTTTTGTTAACTGTTTCCTTTGCTGTGCAGAAGCTTTTTATCTTGATGAAGTCCCAAAAGTTCATTTTTGCTTTTGTTTCACTAGCCTTTGGAGATGTATCTTGAAAGAAGTTGGTGTGGCTGATGTCAAAGAGGTTACTGCCTATGTTCTCCTCTAGGATTTTGATGGATTCCTGTCTCACATTGAGGTCTTTCATCCATTTTGAGTTTATCTTGGTGTATGGTGTTAGAGAATGGTCAAGTTTCATTCTTCTTATATAGCTGTCCAATCCATCTATGAAAAACCCACAGCAAACATCATCCTCAATGGGGAAAAGCTGAGAGCCTTTCCCTTAAGATCAGGAACATGTCAAGGATCCCCACTCTCGCCACTATTGTTCAACATAGTACTAGAAGTCCCAGCAACAGCAATCACTCAACAAAAAGAAATAAAATGTATTCAAATTGGCAAAGAAGAAGTCAAACTCTCTCTTTTTGCAGATGACATGATACTTTATGTGGAAAACCCAAAAGACTCCACCCCCAAATTACTAGAACTCATACAGCAATTCAGTAATGTAGCAGGATACAAAAATCAATGCACAGAAATCAGTTGCTTTCTTATACACTAACAATGCCACTGTAGAAAGAGAAATTAGAGAAACAATTCCATTTACAATAGTACCAAAAACCATAAGATACCTCGGAATAAACCTAACCAAAGAGGTAAAGGATCTATACTCTAGGAATTACAGAACACTCATGAAAGAAATTGAAGAAGACACAAAAAGATGGAAAAACATTCCATGCTCATGGATCAGAAGAATAAGCATTGTTAAAATGTCTATGCGACCCAGAGCAATCTATACTCAATGCCATCCCATGACATTTTTCAAAGTGCTGGAGCGAACAATCCTAAAATTTGTATGGAATCAGAAAAGACCCTGAATTGCCAAGGAAATGTTGAAAAAGAAAAACAAAGCTGAGGGCATCACACTGCCCGATTTCAAGCTATATTACAAAGCAGTGATCACCAAGACAGCATGGTACTGGCACAAAAACAGATATATATACCAATGGAACAGAATAGAGAGCCCAGATATGAACCCTCAACCCTATGGTCAAATAATCTTCGACAAAGCAGGAAAAAATATGCAATGGAATAAAGACAGTCTCTTCAATAAATGGTGCTGGGGGGGAAAGGGGGACCACTTTAGAGACGGGCTCCCACTGACAGGGCCTCCTGCAATTTGCCCCCTGCCTAGCCATGTGAGGCTCAAACACCAGCCCTTTCCAAGAAGCAGGCCTGGCAAACCTCCCAGCCTGTCCCTCCCAGACCCACAAAGAAAACGACCCCATTCAGAAAACGGTGGGACCCGTGGAACCCTCAAATAAACCAGAAATGTTGTCTAGTCAGTTCACCTAATATTTGCAGGCATCTACTTCTGTGCGCTAGCCAGCTTAGGCCCTGGGGACACAACGGTCAGCAAAGCAAACTTCATGAAGCCTGTCTTCTAGAGTGGGAGCTAGACATTATTTTTTTTAAATCACATAAATGCATCTTTTTTTAAAAAAGATTTTATTTATTTATTTGACAGAGAGAGACAAGTGAGAGAGGGAACACAAGCAGGGGGAGTGGGAGAGGGGGAAGCAGGCTTCCCGCTGAGCAGGGAGCCCGATGCGGGGCTCGATCCCAGGACCCTGGGATCACGACCTGAGCCGAAGGCAGACGCTTAACAACTGAGCCACCCAGGTGCCCTCACATAAATGTATCTTTACTAATCGTGTTTAGGATGAAGAAAAAGCAGAGGAAAGGATGTGAGCAGGTAATAGTGAGGAACTGGTCATGGTGGCATTTAGGGGAAGGTTTCTCTCGAGGTGGTGACATTTGAGATAAGGTCTGGAGAAGAGTTCAACGAGAAGAGAGAAGGGAAGGCTTCCAGACAGAGGAAAGAACATAGCAAAGGCCCTGCAGTGGGAGGGAGGATCCCAGAGGGTGCTGGGAGGTGAGGGAGATTCAGTGCCACTGAGGCAGAGTGTGACAGAGAGAGGAAAGGGAGAAGAGGCAAAGAGATGGACAGAGGCCAGAGCATGACAGACTGAGGAGGAAGGGAGGAATGTGCAGGTCCAGCTGCACAGTTGCCCACTCTGGGGTGTGGAGGGCCAGGGAAAGATGGCCACTGGGTGGGGAAGGAAACTGGTTTTGAGGACTGAGGGATATTAGGGTATTGTTTCACCTATCAGTCCCCAGATGCAGGAAAGAAGATTCCAGAACAAACAGACCCTTGTCCTATTGATGATATTGGGTTGGACAGTCCTTACTTTCACCGGGAGAGCCTTTCCTGGCTATATAACTACACATCACTGGAATGTGTACCCCAAATGCTTAATTCTTCTTTAATGTTTACCTCTACTATCTGCAGGACCTTTCCTCACATCCCTAGAAGTCTGCAGAATCTGTTGGCTTCCGCAGTAACCACTCATTGAGCCCTTGTTACATGGTAGACCCTTCGGACATCACAAGTGCTACATAAGATAGGAACCATTAGCTACGCTTTACAGATGAGAAACTGGAGACAGAGAAGTTGGAGTGTTTGCTTACAGTGACTCAGGTAGAAAGTGGAAAATCCAGATTTGAGCCCAGGTCTTCCTGACCCTTCAAACTGCTCCCTTTTGAACCAAAGTTCACTGACTGTCTAGTGACCCCTGAGGTCACCCACGGTATGCCTTCAAGGGCTCTGAATCTTAGAGCTCATCTACACCTCCAAACGGCTGGTAGACTTTAAGAAAGGCACTGGCTTATGCTTTCCTTTTAAAATAAAGGAGTTAGGATGCCTGGGTGGCTCATTCGGTTAAGCGTCTGCCTTTGGCTTGGGTCATGATCCCAGGGTCCTGGGATCGAGCCCTGTGCCAGGCTCCCTGCTCAGGGGGGAGCCTGCTTCTACTTTAGGCTGAAAGTAACAACAACACAAAAAATTCAACTAAAGTGCCTTAAACAACATTTTCCCCTGTGGGACAGGAAGGCGAGAATGAGGTGGAAATGTTGGCATCTGGGGGTTGCCCCCTAGCCCACAATGCCCTCATTTTAGGGATCTGCCCCAGAACAGTTCAGTCATCTGGTCAACCCAACTCCTACCACAGCCCTCTCCCTCACCAAGAAGGAAGTTTGTTTTTCCCACATGATATATCTGCAGGTAGAATGTGCTGCTCAGTGACATTAGGACCACTGTCTTTGCAATTCTCTTTTTCATCTTGTTTGGAAGATATCAACTATGGCTCCACCTATCATGTCTGTGCTCAAGGTAGAAATAAGGGAGAAGGCAGAAAACACACACTTCCACAGGGCTCCCAAAGCTCTCCCATGTGCGCATGTCCAGAATGTCATGTGACTGCCTCTAGTAGCAAGGATGTGTGAGGAAGTGAGTGTATCACTGGGGACTGAGTTCATTGCTGCTCTGAACCAAGGTGCTGTCAGCAAGGAAGGGGGACGTGGATACAGTGTCAATCATGAACAATGCCTGCCATCCACGGGCAATAGAATTCTGCTGCACTGTCGGCTGGAGTTCTTGGTGTGGGCCCAGTGACAGAGTTCAGCTCCCATAAAATGACTGCTTCTCAGACATTTCTACAAACCACTCAGTTCCCTTAAGATAAATGCAAAAAAAAAAAAAAAAAAAGAATCTTACTGTTTAAGATTTAAGTGGACTCTGTGGGAATTTAAGGATTTCTCTAAAAGGTCTCAGGAAAAAGGCACAACTAATTATGTGCCTTAAACATAACGAACAGCAAGCTCTGACCAGGGTACTTAGAGTCCAGGACAGCCGTGCTCTCAGGGATGCAGTGTTCCGCCTTTCTCAGCAGAAGCCGGACATCAGCAGCATCTTTTGAATCTGCCATATTTCCCTTAGGGTGGCCTGAGGATGGGACTTCTTGCTTCATTTAAAAGGAAGGTTCAAAATAGAGACACAGAGAATGAAGGACAGAAAGACTGGGGAGGTCTGTTGGGTGTAAAATTATAGTTGTGTCTTTCTTTGATTTTTGCCTTTCTGTTTCCTAAAATATTTTCACAATGAAGGCTCAGTTCCCCACTCTCATTCTGCCCTTCATCTGGAGTCCTCAAGGTAGGATAATGAGAGCTCCCTTCAACTAAATGCTCATTACAAGCCAGGTACAATGCTGTGTGCTCTTTCCTCCATCTTATTGGGCCTCACAACTGCCCTGAAGAATAAGAACTGTCATCATCCCATTCTGCAGATGAGGAAACTGGTGTCCACAGGAGCAAATTAACATGCCCGGGACTATCGCACATCAGGTGCCAGGCTCCTAACCATCATGCCACTCAGCTCTCGAAGGCTATTGTTCCAGCCTAAGAAATCAAAAGTGGCTCAGCCTAACACAGGTCCTCAGGGGAAGCTGAGCCCCACTGGGCTCCCTGCCAGCTCTGACCCACAGTGTCTGTCTTCTTCATTCAGGAACTGGACATTGGGCAAGGGAACTAATATAAATGGAGCTGCAGCTCAAGTCAGGCCTTGAGGGACATTTAATTGGAGTGACATCTAATCCTCACAACAGTTCAACAGAAAATCTAGGGAGACTGGTGATTGTGATGGTCAGCCCTGCATTCTGGCAGATTCTAATCCTGCTAGCTGTGTGACCTCAGGCAAGTTTCCTAACCTCTCTGAGTCTCATTTCCTCTTCTGGAAAAGGGTGCCTACTATAGGAAGAACCTTGTGAATAAGATGTTAAATAATCCATGGGAATAGTTTAGCACAATGTGTGCATCGCTTAAGCTCTCAATCAATATCAGTTACTGATTGTGATTCTAGAGGGGAGGTTCTATTAGCCCTATTTTAAGGAGGAAGAAACCAAGGTGGCTTGCCCAGGTCACATAGCTAGAAAGTGGCAGAGTTGAGATTGGAACTCAGGCCTGAGCTGGCTTCATTCATAAGCCACAATGCATCTTTCCGTCAGAGGTGACCAATGAAGCATCTCTATCAGAGCATTAGCACCATCAGAGGGAAGCAGTGTGTGCTGCCAAGGGAAGATTTGCTCTTTCCTCTGATGGCCAAAACCTCGAAGAATGGGGTCTGGGCATGGCCAGACCCTGGGCAGAAGTGACTCTTAACAGATTCCCTTTTCACCGTCAGCAGCAAGCAGATGGGGAGCCTGCATTCTGGGGCTCCAAACAGGAAAGTCATAAATTTACATCCTCCAGAGACGGCACCCCGTGCTCCCTGTAATATCTCCTGGAGGTGTCAGCACATCATAAAGCATTCCTACTTGGCCCAGAGCAGCTGCTCCCAATTTTGTCCAAGGTTCAGAAACAACAAGACATGTGGGCCTGCCGCTGACTATTCCTTGGTTCAAGTCTATGGAATTTCGGCCTCCAAGGCCTCCATCGGCAAACACTCAGAGACGTTTTCCCAGGCCAGCACAAACATGCTTCCAGGAGGCTTCTCCAAGCGCTCCTGCCTTCTTCAAATAGGCCAAGAGGGTTGGGTTTTTTTCCCCTTTAGGCCTGAGAAAAGTACAACATGTATTGCACATAAATGCAAACAGTAGGTACAAGGTGGCCAGAATGGTTTGGTTTTGACTTTTTCATTAGAGTACTGAAATAGATGACCAGGGCACTGCCTCTGGGGTAGCCACCAGAGTCCATCGGGAAAGGGGCATGGGGCCAGACATGGTCAGCAGAGCTCTTGGGTGCTCTCCACGCTGACACGCCGCAGAGAGACAGTGCATGTTTAGCTAGGTCTTGCAGTGGGTTTTACAAATCCTCCTCTGTGTGCACAAAGCAGAGAATTCTCTGCCCTTGGGCCTGCTCACCTGGTTGCACCCCATCAGTATGAGGTGTCCTCTTCCTGGAAATCAGATACCAGAAGTGCCGGGCAGAGGCCAAAGGGGCAACCTGGTCCCACCCGGGACGTGGAGAAAAAGCAAATAGGCTATAGCAGAAAGAAGAGCGGGCCTCAAAAGGATGACCTGGGTCCAAATCCTGGTTCTGTCTCACCTCTTTCATCTTCACCAAGTCCTCTATCCTCATCTGGAGAACATGGTTCATAATGCCCTTCCTGCCATCTCATAGGGTTTGTCCAGTAAGGAGATGTGTGTGCAGGCTCTTATCTGTAAAGAGCCCAGCAGAGAGTAGGTGCCTACTTAGTGTTTCTGAATGAATGAGGGAATTAACAACTTGGTACACTTGCAGGGAAAACAGGGGCACTTGTTCTGAGAGCAGCACTTAGCATGTTCGTGGTTAAAGGTGGGCCCATTTAAAGCACTGGGTAGACACCCTCTATAATTCCCTGAGTGAGTGGACAAAGCCAGGCTACATCACCTTAAAGCCAAGCCTGGGCCCATGTGCCATGCTGTTGAGAACGCTCTAACATGTCCCCACCACATTAAGAAAGGCACCCAAATCCTGGCCAGGGACTTTAAAATATGGCTGCAAATTGACCCTTCCCCAGGTCTACCAAATCAGAACCTTGATGATAAGGCCCAACAATCTGTTTTTAACAAGCCCTGCAGCGGATTCTGACACACAGTTGAAAATCACTTCTGCAGGTCCCAGTCACAGCCCCCACTGGCCAGTGTCACAAATATCTATATGGACCTTTAAGGCTATAGTGGCCGTCATCATGACTTCCTTAGCTGCAGGCTCCAAATGAGAGAGTCTCTATTCAAGCCAGACCTGCTGAGAAGTTGCAGCTCAAACTGGTAAATGTCAGAAACTTCTAGCAACTCTGGATAGGGGAAGTGACCTAAGGTTTTGTTGCAGAAAGAATTTTGCTACCAAGTACAGGATGGATTTTAAAGGGATGGAGGCAGATCAACAGTGTACTCGTCTGGGTATCCTGTGTGTCACCCAGAATGCTTTTGGCTGCAGCTGCAAGTAATGGATTATCAAGTGAAGGGTGGCTGAAACAATATAGACCCTTACTGTGTCACTTTGCAAGAAGCCCAGAGAGAGCAGCATTGGTTCCTAAGTTATCAGGTCTTCCCATCTGATGGCAGGTCAACCTTCATGGTCACAAGGTGGCTGCTGCAGCCTCAAACACCATGACATTTAAACATGAAGGACTCTATCTCCTTATGAGGGAGGAGAAATGTTCACAGAAGTCTCCTAGCCGACTTTCCCTTACATCCTCTGCTCAGACTTTGGGGATAATACTCACTCCTTAGGGCAATCACTGACCAAGGAGAATGGGATTGCCACAGTCAGCTTTGCTTCATCATGAACAAAACTGGGGCTCTTAATGGAGGGGAAGATGGGAAAAGACTAAGGGCAGTGAATCTGCTAACAGCTATGAGGGCATTTTTTTTAGAAAGGGATGAGCTGAGACCCTGAGTGCCAAGTTACAGATGCCAGTGGAAAATGTTCTTGTAGCTCATGAAGATCCTGCATAGCCAAGTGGGAAGCATCAGAGGTGAAGGGACTAGGGTGGGAGTAAACCCATAGGAGAAAATCAACACTGGGGGCACCTGGGTGGCTCAGTCAGTTCAGCATCTGCCTTCGGCTTGGGTCATGATCCCAGGGTCCTGAGATCAAGCCCGGCATCGGGCTGGCTCCCTGCTCCACAGGAAGCCTGCTTCTCCCTCTCCCTCTGCCCCTCCCCCTGCTTGTGCTTGTGCTTGCTCTCTATCAAATAAACAAAAAAAAACCTTTTAAAAAAAAAAGAAAATCAACTCTATGGAGAAGCAGAGGCAGAGGAAGAAGAGCAGAAGAGCAGATTTGGGACCAAGAAAATTTCTACATTTTCTAGGAGCCATTACATGAACAGAGAAGGACAGCATGGACACCAAGGCGACATACAGGTGGGGGGAGTTCCTTCCGTAACCTGAAATCTTTCAGGGATCTGCGCTAGAGTTAGGGCAGTTACCAGAGGCAGCTCAGCTTCTCAGGAGCCCTCAAATGCCAAGCTGGGCATATGCCAACTTGGGGGCAACCCCACATTGGGGTTCTCAGGTCCTAATCTAACACTTTGTCTTTAGAAGCCAAAACAAAAACAAAAACAAACACACACACACACACACACACACACACACACAAACCCCCACCTCAGTATGCAGGGAGTTGGTGTGGGGGGCCTATAGGGAAACCTAGGTGTCTGGGCTCACCAAAATTTCCTTTCCAGAGTATGTCTGTGACTATGAATTCTATTTCCTATAGAGGCAGGGTGGTCTGCCAGGCACACCCCAAAACCAGGGGGTCTGCCAGGCAAGTGGTAAGCATTCAGGGCCCAGGAAGAGAGAGAGCCCCGGCAGAAGGTGGGCTAGGAGGAAGTGAGGCTCAAAGACACCCCCCCACCCACACCACACCTCCCCGAAGGCTCCATCCAAGAGGAGATAGATTCCAGGGGGGGGGCAAAGGGCTTCAAGGGGCTACACGGAGATGAAAGAAGATGAAGAGGGTCCTTCCGCGGTGACATAAAGGGGGTTAGTCCCAGGAAAAGCCCACGTCTCTGACCTGTGAGCCAGCTGGGAACTGGGTAAACAGAGTGCAGGAGCTCCTCCTGAGGCACATGCCCTGGGAGTCAGAGTCAGCAGGTTGGTTCTAGGTAAGGACTCGGCGTGAGAGGGCTAAGAGAAGATCATCCCAGAAGGCAGGTGCCTCTCCCTTCACCATACGCCACCTCATACTAGACCTACAGAGGGGTCTGCCAGGGTAAAGAGAAGAGTTTTAGCAGGCTGCAAACAAGACTGAGTTCTGCACAACCCTCTGTGAACCAGAGTTCAATTTCGCTGGAAGCCTTTCTCCCCAAGCCCCCGCACCGGGAGGATTTACTGTTCTGGGGGGTCTGTGTCTGCGTTGTCACCTGCTGCATTCCCAAGGCCCGGGAATGGCCCCGGGTCAACAGCTGCCTGCAGGCTTCCCCTGCCCCCTGCCCCCTCCCTGCAGCAGCCCCAGGGATGGGCAGCTCGCCCAGCCTCCCGGCCTCTGAGTGCTCCCAGGGGCGCCTCTCTCTTCCTGCCACCTGAGGCGGCACGGGGTGTATGTGTGCCCCTGCCGCCACCCTGCGGTCCCCAGCAGGATGCTGGCCCCCCCTGTCACCGTCACTTACAGGGAAGGCCTCCAGCCCTGAGCCGAGGATGCACAGCCCCTCCACCTAGATGTCACAATTCTGCTGAAGTCTCACCTATAAAATGGGGCCTGCTCCCTCCAGAGTCTCACCGCCCCAATTGTCACTAAGAAAGTTAGAAAGCCATCCATCTTGCTCCTGGTGTCATTTCGGTAATGGATCATTCCTCTACTTCTGATCACCTGTCATGATGGACGAGCTTTTTTTTTTTTCCTCTTAGTAAATTTTTCTTCAAACTTTACAAAAGTAACCTGTCTGCCCTACGCAGCAATGGTAGGAATATGTAGGGAAAAAACCTCATCACCTCTCCCAACTTCCTTTCCATCTGCCCTTCCCATGCCTAAACCATGTTGAGGTATAACTGTCCTCCTCTCCTGCTCCCATAAATATATGCAAACATGTGCACAGGCAACCTCTTGGCTTGGGGCTGCTAGTTTTGCAAAACTGGGATCCTACAATACACACTTTCTCTCCTAACAAGGCATCATGGCTTCTGCCATTGGTAGACAAAACCAGATGCATTTGTACATAGTTGTGGAGTATTTCCCAGTTTTGATGGGCCACAATTCCTTTGCTCACCCTTCCCCCACTGGTAGCTATTTAGGTGGTGTCCGGCTTCTCATCAGTGTGGGCATAGCCACAAGGAACAGTCCCGGTCCACATGGGAAAACCCTGGACTCACTACAGATGCCATTTGTCTGCCTTCCTTGCCTATTTTCTCTCTTCCTTCCTACACAGTCTTGTTCATTTTCTCTCCAATTCTTGTCAGCAATTCTGTTACTGTACTTAATAACCAAGTACGATGTTTTTTTTTTTCCTTTAGTTTTTCTGTTTGTTATCTATAAGGATTCTGGTACCCAGTTCTAGTATGTGTGTGGATTTTAGTCAAAGACTAAATACATATTTATTATAAATCACAATACCACAATCTGTATCTCCAGAGAGTCAGAAGCTACTCAGGGCAAGATGAGAACCTTACACTCACCTTTGTTAGGTGGGAAGTGCCAGAACCCAGTAGGTATATTTATGGGGGTTTTTGTTTTGTTTTTTTAAGATTTTATTTATTTATTTATTTATGAGAGAGAGAGAGCACAAGCAGGGGGAGCGACAGGCAGAGGGAGAAGCAGGCTCCCCACGGAGCAGGGGGCCCAATGCAGGACTCGATCCCAGGATTCCAGGATCATGACCTGAGCCGAAGGCAGACGCTTCACCGACTGAGCCACCCAGGAGTCCCCCGAGTAGATATATTTGTAATAGGAATGAGTACATGAACCAACGCTGTGAGAGGGAATCCCCAGGGCCTCTAAATCATTACAGGTGTGATGGTTAAGAAGATGGGTTTTAGAATCACGTAAAACCGTGGTTTACATCCTTGGTCTAATATTTACAAGCGGTGTGTACTTGAACAAGCTATTTCGCATTGGAGCTTTAGCTTCCTTCTTTGTACAATGGGAAGGCAATACCCACCTTGCAGGGTTCCTGTAGTGCAGTACTACATAGCAATAGGGATGGTAATAATGACAATAAAACCCAATTAAACTAAAAACAAACTCATAGATATTTTCAGAATGAGAAAGAAAACTTTCCTGTAATCCTTTGTAAGTGGTCCATGGCATGGAAGAGAAGGTCAGGAGGAAGTGCACTGGGGTCTGGGAAACAGTGACAAATGACCTGAGGGCCTGGACACCTTAGAAGCAGTGTTTCCCAAATCTGAACAATCTTAACCATCAATGAGCAGTTAGTACAGAGATTCCCAAGCCCTTCTCTTGGAGATGTGGACTCACTAAGTCTGGCATGAGGCCGAGACATTTGCGTTGTAATAATCACCCAAGAGCTTCAGGTGCATAGCCAGGTCTGGGGAGCACGCACGGAAATGGGTAAGCCCAGTTTGAGCTCCAGTCTCCTATGTTCTCCTCACAATGTTTCATAGTTTTCAGCTTTACATTTAATTATGTAATCTATTTTTACTTTTGTGTATGAGCAAAGTGTGAATCAAAGGTCTTATATATATGTATAAGATATACATATCCAATTGTTCCAGCACCATTTGTTGAAAAGACAGACCATTCAGTTTCCTTCGCACCTTTGTTAAAAAAATCAATTAGCCATATATGTGTGCACCTACTCATGGACTTGATCCTGTTCCATTGACCTATTTGCTTGCCATGATGTTAATACACACTGTCTTGATCACTATAGCTTTATAATAAGTCTTAAAGTCAGATAATGTAAATCTTTCAATTTTGTTCTTCTTTTTTCAAACATGTTCTGGTCATTTAGGTCACTTGCATTTCCATATGAATTTTAAACTCAGCTTGTCAATTTCTTCCAAAAGGCCTGCAAGATTTTGATTTAAATTTTGTTGAATAACTGGAACAGTTAGGGGAGAATGGAATAGATCCATAAACACAGCATCTCTCTCCATAATTTAGCAATCCAGCAATACTCTGAGTATAAGGTTCCTTTGTGGAAAAATGTTTAAAGAAATTAAATTTCTTTAATACATGTAGGGCTGTTCAGGTTATCTCTTTTGCTGTGCATTTGAACTAGGATATGGCTCCTGTGTCCCTCCAAACACAGAATTGTGACATCCCTTTATTTGCAAAAGCAATTTGCCAATGGCAAACACCAAATAATCTGTATGTCAAGAAGCTTGGTTGCTTTTGCTGAATTTGATGGATAAATATTTAAATGGTAATGCTAATAAGACCTAATCATTATCAAATCTTTTTGGCCATGGCCAAAACATAAAGGTCAAGAAACAGAAAGATGCCTCCGTTTGAAAAGAAAGTTCAGGAGGGCGCCTGGTGGCTCAGTTGGTTAAGAAAGTTCAGGATAACTCATCCTTTTAAAGGACTCTTTTTTTATTACTTTGACAAGTTTAATTTATTTCTAGGTGTTTGTGTTCACCTCCTGGGTAAAGCAGCATAGTCTGTAAGAGCACTGAAGCACTGCAGATTTGAGACCCCTCAGCAGCCCTTGTGATGGAATCAGCACACCGAGGTGAGGCAGAGCTGCTGGGATTCTGATAGAACAATTAGGTCTGCAGATTACCACAGTGACAAAGACTTCAGATCTTCCAGTATATTTCCCACTTCCAAAGGACTTTTCAAATTTCCAGGCTAGCTCTCAGCCTATCTGCAAGCAAAGTGAGATAAACAGGCATAGAATGCCAGTGAATCGATCTAGCACTCCATCTACAAGACCCCTGGTCCCCTTTGTAAGGTAGTGCCCAAAATAACAAATGGACATTCCAGAGGTTCCTTCTTCCTGGATGAAGAAACTGGTATCTGAGCAATCACAGTTTAGGAGAACAGAAGTTTCATGCAATGAAGCAGACAGCAAGGCAGTGAAGTGAAGGGAACAGAAGACAATTCCTCTCTTATACACCACATTGACTGAATAGTCAATGACCTTAAGAAACAGAATGAACCTTTAAATTCTCACATCTAAAATTCAATGACAGCAAAAGGTTTCACCATAATGACTTTTGGTCAGTAAAATTTGGGGGATCAGAAGGGAAAGAGCTTTTATTTAACTTTATGTACTTACACTTAAATGTTTAAACAATGATTCTGTATTCCTTTGGCTATTTAAAAACTTTATAAACTAGTTTAGCTTTTGTTATTAAAGCAAGTTCTAAGGTAAGAAATCTGTCTCTTTCTCATAATAAAACTCCTTTAGAACATTCATTGGCCTGGAACTGTATCTTTCTCAAGGCCCCACACAATCATTATACTTGGGAAATGTTTTTAAATTGGTAAAATGAGATGACTTGGTGTGTCCTCTTTGCTCTTTGAAGTATTTATGAGCATCATAAACCCCAATTCTGACCATCAGGGGCTTTGTAAATCAACATGACTCAAGAGTTGAACAATAAAGCAGATAGCCCAAAAAACCAAAACTATCAAGTGGATAGTTTGGATCCAGTGGACCCCAGTTCTGGCCATGATGGAATAATAGTGACCAGATTTACCTTTGTGCCTAAAATAACTATGAAACTGGACAAAATATATGAAACAATGGTTTTCAAGACATTGGACAGCCATGTGACAAAACACAATGACCCCAGCAAGACTGGAAAAAATGATGAAGCCCTATGATTATCGCGAGTTACTGCCTTGAGGGCATTTCCAGGCTATGACACAGGGTAGGGGGAACCAAGCAGAGCCCAGAGTACTCTCTGAGTTTAGAAGACTAAGCTAAGAGTACAGGGAGACCACGGCAGCTAGAGTTTGCAGGACACAACAGTGGACAGTGAGCTGCACAGAGAATCCCCAAAAGTCAACAGAGGTTGCCCTTGAGTATTCAGCAGAACAGTGATCAGTGTATGTTTCTGAAGAAACTGCACGAGGCTGGGGAAAGAACCATCCAAAAAGATGAGAGGGAACAGTACTTGGTATAGTCAGCCAGGCCATAAAACCTCATACTTCATGGGGGTATTGAGTAAAGTACTAAGAACCATCTCACCTAAGTAGCAGAGAATGACTAGTCCTAGATAAGATGCTATTCTGGGTCCAGCCTAAAAGAAATTTAAAAGCAAGATCTGAAAGGATCAAACTGTATCCAAACAACTTAACGTCATCCTAGAATAAAGCTCAAAAATATTTATAGGAATATAAAAATATCTAGCAACCAAAAAGGTAAAATTTATAATGTCTGTCACCCAATCAATTACCAGGCAGACATTCAAAGGAACAGGAAAATATGGCCCCCAGGAAATAGAGAAATTAATTGAAAACAACCCAGAGGATGGCACAAGTGTTAAAATTAGCCAAAGAGAACATGCCAACAGTTATTATAATTGCATTCCATATGCTCAAAAGCTAGAGGCAACATGAACATGTTGATTAGAAACATGGAAGATACATGAAAAGATAACAAATCGAACATCTAGAGATAAAAACTACAATGTCTGAGATGAAAAATACACTGTATGGGATTAATGACAGATTAGACACTGAAGAGATGATTCATGAACTTGAAAATATAGCAATAGAAAATATTCAAAGTAAAACACAGAAAAAAAACCACATTAAAAATGGACAGTATTTTTGAGTTATGTGACAACTTCAGACAGACTAATTATGTGTAATTTGAACTCCAAAGGTGGGAAATGAAGACAGAAAAAAAGATTTGAGGAAATAATGGTAAAATATTATCCAAATCTGATGAAAAATAAAAATTGCAACTAACTAAAAAGCCAAAAAACTCCCAAAACAAGAAACATGAAGAAAACCACTTCAAAATACATCATAACCCAATTGCCCAAAACCAACAATAAAGAGAACATCTTAAAAGCAGCCAGAGAAAAACAGATACATTATGTAAGGAGGAAAAAGGTAGGAGTGACAGCACATTTCTCATCAGAACTCATGCAAGCTGGAAGGTAGGGGAGCAAGCAACATCTTTAAGGTACTAAGAGGAAAAAAAAAAATCCATCAACCTAAAATTCTATACTTAGTGAAAAAATAAAGACTTCATCCAAAAACTGAAAAAAAATTATCACCAGAAGATCCGCACTACAAGAAAAGTTAAAGTTAAAGGAACTATTTCAGATAGAAGAAAACCAGTAACAGATGGGAATACAGATTTATATACAAAGAAATAAAAAACACTGGAAAATGCTAACTATGTGGATAAGTGTTTTTTTCTTAATACTTAAATGTCTTTTAATTAATTGTTTAAACGAAATAATAGCATGGTATTGGTGGGTTTATAATGTATGTACAAAATGACAATGACAGCATAAAAGTTGGAGAGGAGAAATGGAAATATACTATGGTGAGATTCTTATACTACACATGAAGCAATATAATATTGCTTGAAGACAGACTGTGATAAGATACAGATGAATCCTACTAAGCCTAAAACATCCACAAAGAACAAAAAAGAATGACAGCTAATAGTAAACAAAGGAGATAAAATGGGTAATAAAAATACTCAATCCAAAGGAAATCAGAAAAGGAAAAAATGAACAAAGAGCACATGGGAAACAAGAAAAGAAAAAAGCAAGATGGTAGATTTATACCTAACCATATCAATAATCATATAAAATGGAAACAATAAAAAAATGGTTCCCATTAAAAAGCAGAAATTGTCAGGTAGGATAAAAAACAAAAAAGTAAGACAAGCATGTTGTCCACAAGAAACCCACTTTCAGTATAAAGACACAAAGAGATTAAAAATGAATGGATAGAAAACATACCATGCCTAAAATTAAATTTTTAAAAATCTGTAGTAGCTAAATTAGTATTGGACAAAGCAGATTTCAGAGCAAAGAATAACACCAGGGGGGGAAAAAAAACCTCACTTCAAAATGATAATGTGGTCCAACTCATTTTAAAAGACGATAATCTTAACATTTATGTACCTAACAATAAAGCTGCAAAATACATAAAGCAAAAACTTCCAGAACTGAAAGGAGAAATAAACAAATCCATAATTAGAGCTGGAGATTTCGATACTCTTTTTAATAATTGATGGAACAAGTATATGGAAAATCAGTATGGATATAGAAGGACTTCAAAATATTATCAACTAGGGCAACCCTCTCTCTTCAGGAGCTTTGTACTATCACTCAATAAACTGCTTTGCTGCCCACCAAAAAAAATAAAATAATAATAATAATAATAGTAATATCAACTAATCCGATTTAATAGACATTTAAAGACACTCTACTCAACAACAGCAGAATATACATTCTTTTCAAGTGCACACAGAAGATTTACCAAGACAGACTATACTCTTGGCCATGAATGAAATCTTAATAAATTTTTAAAGATTCAAGCCATATGAAGTATGTTTTCTGACAGCGATGGGATTGATTAAATTAGAAATCAATATCCAAATACTTGGAAACCAAAATGATACCCTCCTAATTAACCCATGAGTTAAAGAATAAATCAACAGGAAAATTATAAGGCATTTGAACTGAGAGAAAATACAACATGACCACAATTTATAAGACTGCCTCAGAAGAAGATGCCTAAGAAGAAAGGTCTCAAATCAATGGCACCAGTTTCCATTTTAAGAAACTAGAAAATTTAAAAAAAAAAAAAGAGCAAATGAAATCCAAAGTAAGCAACAGAAATAAAATAATGAAGTACCTAAACAAATGAAATAGAAAACAGGGAAAAAACAAAGAATAAAATCAATGAAACCAGCAGGTTTCTCTGTCCTTTGAGAAGACAAAAATAAAAATGAGTATCAGGCCAGACTCATCAGGAACACAAGAGAGAAAATACCAATGGCCAATGTTAGGAATGAGAGATGTGCGTCAGTATAGCTTCTACAGATTCAGTAAAAAGACTAATAAAAGAATCTTTTGAACAACATCATGCCAATACTTTCCACAATTTGGAAGAAATGGACAAATTCACTGAAGGCCATAAACTACTAAAACTTATTTAAGAATAAATAGATAACCTACATCTAATAAAAAAAATTGAATTTGTAGTTTAAAACCTTCATGCAAGCAAGCTCTAGGCCCAGATAGCTTCATAGTGAGCTCTACCCACATTTAAGGAAGAGTTCATATCCATTCTACATAATCTCTTCTAAAAAATTAAAGGTGAGGGAATACTTCCCAACTCAAATATGAGGCCACACGGATACCAAAACCTGACAGAGACATTATAAGAAAAGAAAACTAAAGACCAATATCATGAATAAAAATAAACTAACCCTCAATAAAATATTAAAAAGAATCCCGGTACTTCACCATATTAGCAAAATAAAAATTAAATCCATATAATCACCTCAATAGATACAGAAATAGCATTTTTAAAAAAACAACCAATATCCATTCCCGACAAATCTCAGAAAAGCAAAAAAACCAAAATCTTTCTCAAACTCTACAGCTAATATCAAACTTAATGGTGAAAGACTGAATGCATTCCCCTTAAGATCAGGAATAAATCAAGAATGTTCACTCTCATGATTTCTATTTAATTTTGTACTAGTGGTTCTATGCAGTGCAATAAGGCAAGAAAAGAAACAGAAGCCTTCCATGTCAGAAAGGAAAAAGCTAACTCTTTATTTGCAAACATGATCATCTATCAAAAGAATATAATGACATCTACCAAAACAAAAAAAAAAGAAAGAAAAGAAACTAGAACTTATAATTAAGTTTAGCAAGGGTACAGGATTATAAGATCAATATCCAAAAATAAATTGTATTTGATATACTAGCCATAAACCATCAGATATTAAAATTTTTAAAAAATACACTTACAAATGCATTAAATATTAAATCTTTGGAGCTAAATCTGCCAAGGTGTATTTATATTGAAAGTTAAAAATCACTAGTGAGAGAGATATAGTATGTTCATGAATCAGAAGACTCAATATTGTGGAGGTGCCAAATTGTTTTATAGATTCACTGAAATCCTAAGTAAAGTCCCAGCAATCCTTATAGACATTAACATGCTGATTCCAAATTAGTATTTAAATGTGAATGATCTAGAATAGCTAAAACAACTTTCAAAAAGAATACATTTGGAGGACTAACAGTGCTTCAGATTTTAAGAGTAATTAAGACAGTGTGCTATTGCCACAAAAATTAACAATTAGATCAAACCCATATATATACGGACAACTGCCTTCAAGAGAGCTGCAAAAGCAATTGAGGACTAAGACTTTGTGACCTTGTGTTAGGCAAAGACTTTTTAGATACACAACAAAAGCATGATGCACAAATGAAAAAACTGGTAAGCTGAACTTCATTATAGCTTGAAACGTTTGCTCTTAAAAAGACACGGCTAAGAAAATGACAAGACAAGCCACAGACTAAAAGTACACACAGATCTGTACATTCCCTCCCGGCAAATAGAGTCCTCACCCTATGGTCCATTTGTGTTCTGTCCGACTTTAGAATCTTAGATTCTAAGGTTCTTGATATAAGAGGCTGACTCCTTGGGATTACTAAAAACAATGGCATCCAGGGGAGTGGAGAAGCCCAAAGCTGGGAATCAAGGGCACCTGAATTGGTAGTCTGCTTGCAACGAGTGTTTCCCAGTATCAGAGCTGCTGGAGGGGATGGGGACACAGGTCTCATCCACAGAAACAACACTCTCCATAGCCCAAGATGATGCTCCAGTTTTCACTTACAGATGTTTTGTACTTTAGCCCGGTGGCTGGTAACTCAGGATGGTGCAATTCTTAATCTCCAGCATTGTGAACTGCCACTGATATTTGTCTTAGAAGAGGTGCACCAGATCACCGTGGAGACAAGCCTAGAATTTGGCCCTGGGTCAATCTGCCTCTCTCGTTCACTTCCCTCTCTCTTTTGCAAGGCATCAGGACCTCCTACTCCTAAGTATTAAGTGTTAGGGATGCTCGAGATATTTATTTTCGTCTGTCTCCTGAAAAGTCCAGCTAAGACTGCTCAGAGCAAGCCCAAGGTTACCTCAAGTCAGAGGTTTACCACAGCATTTGATATGACTTTACCTCTTCCCTGTGTCTGGAAAAAACAGCATAACTTATTTAACTGGCCCAAGTTAAATCAGATGTAACCAGAGGCTGATGACAGAGAGAATGAAATGGGCTTACCTGGAGAGAACTGGCCCTAGGCTTTAAATAGGATCTGGATAAAGAAGGAGTATTAGGGAGTAAGTCAAAGAGAGAAGCACCCTTAGAGGGGGAGCCAGTCTGTACCTCAGTTTCCTGAAAACTGAGTGGATACCAGTTGCTGCTGTTGATCCATTTCTTCTCTGTAGTAAAAAGAGCCCCCCCCCCCCCCCGCCCCGCCGCTTTTCCTTGAGGAAACCACCCTTCCCACATGCAGTTTGGTTAGTCAATCCCACCCTCAGCTCCAGCAAACCAATGAAGCCATAATAGGCTATAATCATTAACTAAGGGATGGGAAGATGACCCAGCTTAGACAAAAGGAGAAATAAAACACCCTCTGCTGGGCTATCTGGGAGAAAAAGTTTTCTCACGACAAAGAAGGATGCTTCTCACAACTTGGATATAACAAGAAAGCATGTAGGTCTTGGAAATCATCTTCCAATGAAAAGGACAGAGAGTTTTAGTTACAGGTTAATGACTGAGGGATGAACAGACTAAAAAACAAACAAACAAACAAACTGGAACACTGGTTTGAGATGCTAGATCAAGCCATACCTGAAGTAAGTAAGATCCACCTCTGGACTGATTAGTAATATGAACCAATACATTCCTTTTATTGTTTAAGGCATTTTGAGTAAAAGTTTCTATCAATTGTTACTGAAATATTCACAACAGACACACACCCAAGAAAGACAATTTTCTGCCAATATGTGACCCTGTAAGCAGTCCTTAACAATAAAGGACAATGAAGGCAGTCAGAGTCAGGAGATTCGGCATCAGGCCCAGGCCACATATGGCCACTAATCCTGAGCTCAACAATGATAACAGTAACAGCAACAGCTATAGTTGACTCCTCATTAGCCATGAGCCTATTCTAGTTGCTGTACATATAGCATTGTAATCTTTACAGAGAGGAAGATGGAGACTACATTTCTTATTTTACTGATGAGGAAAACTGAGGCTCATGGAGATAAAAATAACCTGCCCAAGGCCAGAGAGTTAGGAAGCTAGTGACTTTTTCTTCATAGCACAGATGTGATAGATTTCATTATTATAGCTCTTCCCCACTGAACTGAAAGTGCCATGAGGCATTCTAGAACCTTTGTCTTTTTCACTGCTGGATTCCCGGTGCCCAGAACAGCTGCTGCACAGAATAGGCCCTCAGGAAAGAATGGTTGAGTATAAAATGAACAAGATTCAAACCCAGGCCTGGAGCCAACTCTTTTCACAGCTCCAGACTACCTCTCATTACCTCATTCTATGAGTGAGCCTCTCACATGCTTAAGAACACCCCTGCCTCCTCTGATCTCGTGGAATGTTTTAAGTAACTGGCCTTGCTTCATAAGCCCTGTCATGGAATCCCTTGACCATCCTGGATCTCCTCTAAGAATCCCATGATACCTGCTGGTGGTACCATGTGCAAAACAAAAGAGACCGACTTCGTGGTAGACACAGAGCTGGACTCTCTACCGACATTACCTCATTCAGTCCACCATACATCTGTAAGGTGGGGAGCAAAAACCCCTGTTTGGCAATTGGAGCACTGAGGCCCAGAGAGGTTACATGCTTATAAGGTCACAAACAGATTGAGGATTGTCTGACTCCACAGTTTTTTACACATCTCTTTAAAAGCCACACTATATAACCATTTGTCCCATGAATATCATGAGCCCTGGAGCTAGATTTGGGGTTTAGTCAGAATATGTCAAAAAACATTACAAAACAGACATTTGGTCATTCATCATCATTTCAACATACAATTTTGAGCACCTATTATGTGCCAGGTACCATGCTAGGCAGTGAGGACAGAGTCCCTGTCCCTTCTTCTTTCACGGTTCAGTGTAGTGTCAGCTGAGACTCTCCTATCTTGGGGTTGGGTCGATTGCACACTTGGTGCATCAGTTATAGTAGAATACAGTACAGCAACAAATAGACCGTATTAGCCAGGGTGGGCTAACTGCATTAGAAACAACCTCAAATATCGGGGACTAAAAGTAATAAAAACAAATTAATCTCTTATACAAAGTCTGATGGTCATATTCTCGGGTGGCTCTTCTCCAAATGCTTATCCAGGAACCCAGACTCCTTAATACTGTGGCTCTGCCATCTTGTAGCTTCAAAGTTGCCCTAGTATCAGCTAGCTAGAAAATGGATGGTTTTACATGGGAGATTTTTATGGCCTAAGCTTGGAGGTAGCATATATCCTTTCCCCGCATAGTCTACTGGACAGAACTGAGCCACATGACCACAATAACAGCAAGGGAGCCTAGGAAATGGAGAAAAACTCATGGAACTTAGTGCCACCAAGAATCTCTTTCAAAGACTCCAAAAAGTCTGTGGGATTTCTAAAGAATTCCAAAACTCCAAATATTCCAAATTTCTAAACTGGAATATGAGGTGTAATCCCTTCTGTGTAGCAATTCAAGGTGGGGATTCAAGTCAGCAACACTTATATTCTAGACTCATTCAGGACTCAGGCTGGTGGCAGTTCTGCCATATTGAAAAGGCTTCAGAAGAGATTTTTAAGGGCCAGACCTAGAAATTGCACTCAATACTTCCACCCATATTTCACTAGTTAGAACTCAGTGATATGACCATATACGAAGGAGGGGAAGGAATGTAGTCTATATGCCAGGCAGAAGGGACAAGTGGATTTTTCCAGATTGTTAGAGAATTCTATCCCACCCAGATGTTTAACTGGACCTGCCAAATACCAGTTACTTCTCCTCTCTTCCACTGACACCCCTCCCTAATATGCTCCTCTATGGCTTGACATGTGTCCATTTAGCTCTGGCTCCAATGTGTCATCTCATAGTTTCCTAATTCTGGCCTCTAAGTACAAGTCCTTCTTTTCAACAAGAGGTAATTTGAAAAATTACTGAATGTTGCTCTCAATAGGAAACTTCACGTTCTTTCTGCAGTTCATTCATCTGGTGATAATGCACTTAGACTTATCATTTCTCCACTGGACGATGGCAAGGACTTGTCTGCTTTGTTCAGTACTCTAATGCTAGTGCCTAGAACAGCATGCTTGGTACCCCAATACATATTTTTTTGAATGAATGTATGAATTTTCCTTCAGTCTTAGAATCTGAATAGGGAGTTCATATTTGATGTTGAAAATAATCCTCCCTGCCTCCTTATATATGATCCTACCTCCCCAGTCCCTGGAAGGGCACCCTGACCACAAGCCACACCTTTTCCAAATGCTCACTAACTCGCTCACTCAGCACCCACTTCTTTTCCACCCATAGCAAACTTTGAAGAAGCCACATACATCACAAGGCCTTTTTCCCCTCTTTTGTTTGGTATTGCTGATATGTAGAAACTAGAGCAAAGGTGACTTCAGAGTCTGTCTGACCCTTATTTCCAATTTTTGTCATCATTGGCTGTCAGTATGGAATCTGCCATGGTTGAGATATGTGGAATAAACCCTCAAGTGAGCAGAAAAAGATGTGTCTGAATTCCAGCTAAACCACTTAGTGGCTATGCAGTTTCTATAAATCTCTTTGGTAAGCTGATAACAATATTCACCCTCTCAACTTCACAGGATTGTTGTAAAAATGCATTTTGTTTTCATTCAAAAGCTATTTATTGGTAGCCTACTATACGCCAAACTTGACCTAGGCTCTGGAGATACATCGGGGAATAAAACAAACTTCCTGTGTCTCAGAGTTTATGGCTGGAGGAAACAGACTGTAATAAATCAAAAGATGAATACATAATACATCAGGTGATGGTGAGAGCTATGGGAAAGGAATGTTACAGGGTAAAAAGATGAGGGCTCTTTAATATCTTATATAAGATGGTCCAGAAAATGACACTGGAAGAGAGACTTGAAGGAAGTGAGTGGGCCATACAAAGATATAAGGGAAGAGGAGGTAAGGCATGTGAACAGGTCCCGAAGTGACAGTATGATTGGTATTTATGAGCAACAGCAGGGAGGTCAGATTGGCTGGAGCAGAGTGAATGAAAGAAGGGTGGTAGGTGATGAGGTCAGAAAAGTGACATGGAACTAAATCAATCAGAGCTCTATAGGCCATGGAAAAGATTTTGGCTTTTACTCTGAATAAGATAGAAAGCCATTTTTTACTTGAACAAAGAAGTGATGCAACATGGCATACACTTTGTAAAGATCATTCCAGCAGCTATGCGAGTAGGACTCACGGAAGCTACGCTGGAAGCAAGAAGACCAGGTAGGAGGTTACTGCAATGAAACAGGTGAGAGCTGACACAGGGTTGGACCAAGCCAATAGCGGAGAAGGTGGTGAAAGTGGTCGGATTATGGATATATTTTGAAGGTAACATCAACAAGCCTTCTGGATGGATTAGATGTCAACCGAAAGAGAAAGAGAGGAGTCAAAAATGGCCCTAAATTTTTGACCTAAGATGTGATAAAATGGGGTTGCTACTTACTGAGATGAGAAAATTGCAGAAAACATAACATGGAAGCTCTCACTATGTAGGACCTCAATCTCGGAAATGTTAGTTTTGCGATGTCTATTAGACATCCAAATGGTGATGTATGACATTGGATATGTGTACTGGGAGTTCCAAGATGAGGTCCAGGGTAGAGCTATGAATTTGGGAGTTGGCAGTCTATATAAAGCCTTGAGAATGGATAAGATCATTTAAGGAATGAGTAGAGAAGAACTAATTCTGAGGACTGGACAAGAGGAACTCCAATATTAGAAGTTTGGAGAAAGAGAGAGGCACGGCAAAGAAAAACAAAAATAGAAGCAGTTAATGAATGATGTACAAAGAGGAACGAGAGACAGAAGAAAGAGGGTCAGGAAGGAGGGGCTAACATAAATTTCCATTTATGATCCAATAGATTGGCCAAGTAGCATTATAGTAGATATAAACCCAAATATATCAGTAATGAAATCTAAATGGATAAGTAGTTCAATTAAAAGTCTGTAATTATTAAACTAAATTAAAAATAAAATCCAATATATGCTGCTTACTAGAGATATACCTTAAACATAAGACATAGAGCAATTAAAAATTAAAGATGACAAAAAATATAACATGCAACCACTATCCAAAAGAAAGCTGGAATAGCTATACTGATAGCGAAGTAGACTCAAGGAAAAAGCATAATTGGGATAAAGATACAAGTTTCATAATGATGGGTTAATTCTCCAAGAAAACATTAAATTCTCAATTTATACATATGCAAAAACCATAACTCAAAATACATAAAAATTGACAGAATTATAAATACATCCACACTCATAATGGGAAACTTTGACACCATTCTCTCAATAAAAGGTACAGCAAGGAGAAAAAAATCAGTAAGGATATATAAGATATAAACAAAACAATTAACAAATTTGATATATTGGTATGTACAGAACACTGTGCAGAAAAGGATGCACATTCTTCTCAAGCGTACGTGGAACATTTATGCTGGCCATAAAAGTTTCGACAAGTTTCAAAGAATTGAAATCACTCAGAATATGTTCTCTGACCACAAAAGCACTAAGCTGGAAATACATTTTTGAAATAAGTAAAAATCCCTCAATTTCTTGGGAATTTAACAATATACTTTTATATAGGTCAAAGAAAAAAATTTCAGCTGGAATTGGGAAATCATGAAAATACAACAACATATCAAAACACAGGGTATGTAGCTAAACGTCTGCTAAGAGAAAACTTATAGCCCTAAATGCATATATTTAAAAAGAAAAAAGAATAGAAATAAAAAATCTAGTTATTTATCTCAAAAATAAGAAAAATAGCAAATTGAACCTAAAGAAACTAGAAAGGAAGAAATAACAAAAACTAAGAGCAGAAATTAATGAAATATAAAACAAATATTCAAGAGAGAAAATCAACATGCCTAAAAGTTGGCACTTGTAGAAGAATAATAAAAGTATTAGGTTTCTAAGAAGTCTGATAGGAAAATAATAAAGAAGGCACAAATTACCAGTTGAATTTGAAAGGAGGACTCAGTTCATATGCTACAGATATTTAAAAGATAATTACAATATATTATGAATTTATTAATAAATTTTAAATTTTAGATAAAATGAAAAATGCTTAGAAAAACAAAACTAACAAAAACTGACACAAGAGAAAATTAAAAAACCTATGATAGTCCTATACCTATCAGAGTGTTGAAGCTGTAGTTAACAATACCTATACAAAGAAATCTCCAGGCATAAATGGCTTTCCCTAAGTAAATTCCTCTAAATATTTATGGAAGAAATGACACCAATCACATATAAATAGTTGAATAGACTAGAAAAAAGAAAATGTGCACACCCTATAATTCCTCAGGAAGGGATAACTAAGTAGCATTTCCCAAACTATTTTGACCCAGAACCTTTTCTTCTAGAGCAGTGCTGTCTAATAGAAACTTAATGCCAGCCACATGTGTAATTTTTAAAATTTTTTATTGTTACGTTTACATCGTTAGTTTCTGGTACACTGTTCCATGATTCATTGCTTGTGTATAACACCCAGTGCCCCATGCAGAACGTGCCCTCCTTAATACCCCATCACCAGGCTAACCCATCCTCCCACCTCCCTCCCCTCTAGAACCTTCAGTTTGTTTTTCAGCGTCCATCCTCTCTCATGGTTCGTCTCCCCCTCCAATTTCCCCCCTTCAGTATTCCCCTCCTGCTATCTTCTTCTTTTTTTTAACATATATTGTATTATTTGTTTCAGAGGTACAGATCTGTGATTCAACAATCTTGCACAATTCACAGCGCTCGCCATAGCACATACCCTCCCCAATGTCTATCACCCAGCCACCCGATCCCTCCTACCCCCCACCACTCCATCAACCCTCAGTTTGTTTCCTGAGATTAAGAATTCTTCATATCAGTGAGGTCATATGATACACGTCTTTCTCTGACTGACTTATTTCGCTCAGCATAACACCCTCCGTTCCATCCAAATCATTGCAAATGGCAAGATCTCATTCCTTTTGATGGCTGCATAATATTCCATTGTGTGTGTATGTATGTGTGTATATATATATATATATATATATATATATATATATATGTATGTGTATATATATATATATATATATCACATCTTCTTTATTCATTCATCTGTCGATGGACATCTTGGCTCTTTCCACAGTTTGGCTATTGTGGACATTGCTGCTATAAACATCAGGATGCACGTACCCCTTCGGATCCCTACATTTGTATCTTTGGGGTAAATACCCAGTAGTGCAATTGCTGGATCATACAGTAGCTCTATTTTCAACTTGTTGAGGAACCTCCATACTGCTTTCCAGAGTGGCTGCACCAGCTTGCATTCCCACCAACACTGTAGGAGGGTTCCCCTTTCTCCGCATCCCCGCCAGCATCTGTTGTTTCCTGACTTGTTAATTTTAGCCATTCTGACGGGTGTGAGGTGGTATCTCATTGAGGTTTTGATTTGGATTTCCTTGATGCCGAGCGATGTTGAGCACTTTTTCATGTGTCTGTTGGCCATTTGATGTCTTCTTTGGAAAAGTGTCTGTTCATGTCTTCTGCCCATTTCTTGATTGGATCATTTGTTCTTTGGGTGTTGAGTTTAAGAAGTTCTTTATAGATTTTGGATACTAGCCCTTTATCTGATAGGTCATTTGCAAATATCTTCTCCCATTCTGTCGGTTGTCTTTTGGTTTTCTTGACTGTTTCCTTTGCTGTGCAAAACCTTTTTATCTTGATGAAGTCCCAATAGTTCCTTTTTGCCCTTGCTTCCCTTGCCTTTGGCGATGTTTCTAGGAAGAAGTTGCTGTGGCTGAGGTCGAAGAGGTTGCTGCCTGTGTTCTCCTTTAGGATTCGATGGACTCCTGTCTCACATTTAGGTCTTTCAACCATTTGGAGTCTATTTTTGTGTGTGGTGTAAGGAATTGGTCCAGGTTCATTCTTCTACATGTGGCTGTCCAATTTTCCCAACACCATTTGTGGAAGAGACTGTCTTTTTGCCATTGGACATTCTTTCCTGCTTTGTCAAAGATGAGTTGACCATAGAGTTAAGGGTCCATTTCTGGGCTCTCGATTCTGTTCCATTGATCTATGTGTCTGTTTTTGTGCCAGTACCATACCGTCTTGATGATGACAGCTTTCTAATAGAGCTAGAAGTCCAGAATTGTGATGCCGCTAGCTTTGCTTTTCTTCTTCAACATTCCTCTGGGTATTCAGGGTCTTTTCTGGTTCCATTCGATTTTAGGATTATTTGTTCCATTTCTTTGAAAAAAGTGGATGGTATTTTGATGGGGATTGCATTGAATGTGTAGATTGCTCTGGGTAGCATTGACATCTTCACAATGTTTGTTCTTCCAATCCATGAGCATAGAATGTTTTTCCATTTCTTTGTGTCTTCTTAAATTTCTTTCATGAGTATTTTATAGTTTTCTGAGTACAGATCCTTTGCCTCTTTGGTTAGATTTATTCCTAGGTATCTTATGGTTTGGGTGCAATTGTAAATGGGATTGACTCCTTAATTTCTCTTTCTTCTGTCTTGTTGTTGGTGTACAGGAATGCCACTGATTTCTGTGCATTGATTTTATATCCTGCCACTTTACTGAATTCCTGTATGAGTTCTAGCAGTTTTGGGGTGGAGTCTTTTGGGTTTTCCACATAAAGTATCGTATCATCTGCAAACAGAGTTTGGCTTCTTCTTTGCCTATTTGGATGCCTTTTCTTTTTGTTGTCTGATTGCTGTGGCTAGGACTTCTAATACTACGTTGAATAGCAGTGGTGATAGTGGACATCCCTGTCGTGTTCCTGACCTTAGGGGGAAAGCTCTCAGTTTTTCCCCATTGACAATGATATTCGCTGTGGGTTTTTCCTAGATGGCTTTTATGATATGGAGGTATCTACCCTCTATCCCTATATTCTGAAGAGTTTTGATCAAGAAAGGATGCTGTACTTTGTCAAATGTTTTTTCTGCATGTATTGAGAGGATCATATGATTCTTGTTCTTTCTTTTGTTAATGTGTACTGTATCACGTTGATTGATTTGTGGATGTTGAATGAATCTTGCAGCCCAGCGATAAATCCCACTTGGTCATGGTGAATAATCCATTGAATGTACTGTTGTTTCCTATTGGCTAGTATTTTGGTGAGAATTTTTGCATCCATGGTCATCAGGATATTGGTCTATTTTTTGGAATAGTTTCAGAAGAATAGATATTAATTCTTCTTTAAATGTTTGGTAGAATTCCCCTGGGAAGCCATCTGGCCCTGGGCTTTTGTTTGGTGGGAGATTTTTGATGACTGCTTCAATTTCCTTAGTGGTTATAGGTCTGTTCAGGTTTTCTATTTCTTCCTGGTTCAGTTTTGGTAGTTGATACATCTCTAGGAATGCATCCATTTCTTCCAGATTATCTAATTTGCTGGCATACAGTTGCTCATAATATGTTCTTCTGTTTGTATTTCGTTGGTGTTGGTTGTGATTTCTCCTCTTTCATTCATGATTTTGTTGATTTGGGTCATTTCTCTTTTCTTTTGGATAAGTCTGGCCAGGGGTTTATCAATCTTGTTAATTCATTCAAAGAACCAGCTCCTATTTTCGTTGATCTATTCTACTGTTCTTTTGGTTTCTATTTCATTGAATTCTGCTCTGATCTTTATTATTTCTCTTCTCCTGCTGGGTTTAGGCTTTATTTGCTGTTCTTTCTCCAGCCCCTTTAGGTGTAAGGTTAGGTTGTATATTTGAGACCTTTCTTGTTTCTTGAGAAAGGCTTGTATTGCTATATGCTTTCCTCTCAAGACTGCCTTTGCTGTATCCCAAAGATTTTGAACAGTTTTCATTTTCATTAGTTTCCATGAATTTTTTTAATTCTTCTTTAATTTCCTGGTTGACCCATTCATTCTTTAGTAGGATGCTCTTTAGCCTCCATGTATTTGAATTCTTTCCAACTTTCCTCTTGTGATTGAGTTCTAGTTTCAAAGCATTGTGGTCTGAAAATATGCTGGGAATGATCCCAATCTTTTGGTACCGGTTTGAGACCTGATTTGTGACTTAGGATGTGATCTGTTCTGGAGAATGTTCCATGGGCACTAGAGTAGAGTGTGTATTCTGTTGCTTCGGGATGGAATGTCCTGAATATGTCTGTGAAGTCCATTTGGTCCAGTGTGTCATTTAAAGTCTTTATTTCCTTGTTGATCTTTTGCTTAGATGATCTGTCCATTTCAGTGAAGGGGGTGTTAAAGTCCCCCACTATTATTGTATTGTTGTCGATGTGTTTCTTTGCTTTTGTTATTAATTGGCTTATATAATTGGCTGCTCCCATGTTAGGGGCATAGATACTTACAATTGTTAGATCTTCTTGTTGGATAGACCCTTTAAGTAGGATATAGTGTCCCTCCTCATCTCTTATTACAGTCTTTGGTTTAAAATCTAATTTGTCTGATATAAGGATTGCCACCCCAGCTTTCTTTTGGTGTCCATTAGCATGGTAAATGGTTTTCCACCCCTTCACTTTCAATCTGGGGGTGTCTTTGGGTCTAAAATGAGTCTCTTGCAGAGCCACATGCGTAATTTTAAAACTTTTAGTAGCCACATTAAAATAAAAAGAAGTAGGTGAAACTAACTTTGAAAATATATTTTATTCAATATAATACACCCAAATATTATCAATTCAACATATAATCAATATAAAGTTATTAATGAGATATTTTCCATTCTTTTCTGAAGACTAGTGCTAAGGCTTTAAAATCTGGTGAGTTTTGTATGCTTCCAGCACATCTCAATTCAGTCCAGCCACATGTCAAGTGCTCAGTAGCCACATATGGCTACCATATTGGACAATGCAGCTCTAGTGATGTGTGGGTTTTCTGTTTTGCAGGGCACTCTTCAGGAAACCCTGCCCTAAAAAGAGACCCATGGCTAAAACCTTCCCTCCAGGGGAGGAGATAAAATATGCTAAGAGTCTCTACAACAAATTATTAAAGGTATCATCCCAGAAGATTGGTGAGGCATTTTGGAAAACATCTCAACCTATGGAAGAATTATTTTTTAATTAAAAAGTAAAAGACAGGACATGGGGTCAAATCTTTCTTATTGTACAGTGCTGTTTTGGTTATCTTTTGCTACATAACAAATCATCCCCAAACTTAGTTGCTTAAAACAACATTTGTTTGTTTGGGCAGGGTTTGGGTGGGGACAGTTCACCTCAGCTACATGTGGCATCAGTGAGGGCAGTTTGGCTGGAGCTGGAAGATGCATTTTCCAGGTGATTCACTCAAATGGCTGGCGAATTGGTGCTGGCTGTTGGCTGGGAACTCAGTTAGGCTATCAACAAGTAGAGAAGAATCATGGTCCTCTCCAAGTGGCTGCTTGGGCTGCCTCCCAGCATGGCGGTGGGATACCAGCAGGGAGAAAGCAGAAACCACCAGGCTTGTCAAGGCTAGACCTTGCACTGGTACAGCACCATTTTTGCCCTGACTTACTTGAGGAGGTGAAGAAATAAATTCCGCCCCTGGTGTGGGGAGAGACAAAGCACTCGTGACTATCTCTGATCCACCATAGATGTTATAGTATTTTCAAATCCGTATTTGTTCTTCCCAGTAATGTTTTTCAGTTTTAATAATTTATTTTTTAAATAAGCTTGAAATAGGGGCACCTGGATGGATCAGTTGGTTAAGCATCTGCCTTTGGCTGAGGTCATGATCTCAAAGTTCTAGGATTAAGCCCCACATTGGGCTCCCTGCTTTGTGGGGAGTCTGCTTCTCCTCCTCCCCTCTGCCCCTCCCCCTGCTTGTGCTCGATTTCTTTCTCTCTCTCAAATAAAGTCTTTAAAAGAAATAACAAACAAACTTGAAATAAATATAACAACATCTTAACAATTTACGCATGTGTGGAACACAAATGTTTGCAATAATATGTCTGTATACATTTTCTATTTAATTTTTCAAAATTAATAGGCTTCATTTTTTAGAATGGTTTTAGATTTGCAGAAAAATTACAAAGATACTATAGCGTTCCCCTATATTCCTCCTCCCCACACAGACTTGCCCCATTATTAGCAACTCACATTGGTATGGTATATTTGTCATAACGGTTTTTTTTAAGATTTTATTTATTCTTAGTTTTGAGAGAGAGAGAGAGAGAACAAGCAGGGGGGAGGGGCAGAGGGAGAAGCAAAGTCCCTGCTGAGTGGAGCCCGAGGCAGGGCTGGATCCCAGGACCCTGGGATCATGACCTGAGCCAAAGGCATATGTTTAACCAACTGAGCCACCCAGGCACCCCATCTGTCACAATTAATGAACCAATACTGATACCTAATTACTTAATTTAATCATTTATTCAGATTTCCTTGGGTTTTTGTTTGTTTTTTAGAGAGAGGTGGGGGAGGGGACGGGCAGAAGGAGAGAGAGAATCTTAATTAAGCAGGCTCCATGCCCAGTGTGGAGCCCCACATGGGGTTCGATTCACAACCCTGAGATCATGATCTGAGCTGAAATCCCGAGTCAGATGCTTAACCAACTGAGCCACCCAGGCACCCCAGTTTCCTTGGTTTTAAACTAATGCCCTTCAGATCTGGATCCCATCTAGGATGCCACGTTATATTTAGCAGTCCCATCTCCTCAGGGTCCTCTTGGCTGTGACAGCTTCTCAGACTTTCCTTGTTTTTTATGACCTTGATAGTTTTGAAGAGCACTGGTCAGGTACAGCGCAGGATGTATCTGCTATCTGTCTCGTGTTTTTCTCATGATTAGACTGAGGTTACGGGTTTGAGAGAAAGACCACAGAGATGAAGTACTATTTTCTTTTTTTTTTTAAAGATTTTATTTATTTATTTGAGAGAGAGAGAGAATGAGAGATAGAAAGCACGAGAGGGAAAGAGGGTCAGAGGGAGAAGCAGGCCCCTCGCCGAGCAGGGAGCCCGATGCGGGACTCGATCCCGGGGCTCCAGGATCATGACCTGAGCCAAAGGCAGTCGCTTAACCAACTGAGCCACCCAGGCGCCCCGAAGTACTATTTTCATTACAACGTATCAACAGGATTTATGATTGTTGATGCTAACCTTGATCTCCTGGCAGAGATGTTTTTCAGGTCTCTCCACTGGGAAGTTCCTCTTTTTTTTTCCTTTTGCTTAGTGTCTTCTAGCAAGAAAGTTGCTAACGTGTAGCCCACAATTGAGGAGTGGGGAGTTACGCTCCCCTCCTTCAAGATGAAGTATCTACGCAAATAATGAATCATGGAACACTACATCAAAAACTAATGATGTAATGTATGGTGATTAACATAACATAATAATAAAAAATAAAAAACAAAACAAAAGATGAAGTATCTACATATATGATCTGGAATTTATCTGCACAGTGAGTTGTTTCTTCTACCACATTTATTGATTTATCAATCATTTGTTTATATTGGTCTGGACTCATGGATATTTATTTTACGCTTTGGGTAATAAAGCAACACTACTTTATTTTGTTGCTTAATTTGTTCCAGCTTTGGCCACCAGGGGCGCTTTCATTTACTTTGCAACGTTTTGATTGGATACTATCACTGCCATGAGAAAGATAAGAAAAAGGCAGTCCATTTAAGTGATCAGAAAGTCCAGGACATGACAGCCCACCTCTGACTTCCGAACCTCCACTACACACACACAGCCCACCCTGGACCCTTTGCTGCTGCCCAGAAGATAGGCTGAGATCACTGGGCAGCTCCTCCAAGAAAGTCAAAGAAGTCACGGCTGGTCTTAGGAGGTCCTTGTGTGTGTAGCTGCTCCATATTCTGAAAGTTCATAGCCAAGGAAAGGGTAATTATATACCTCAATGGAGAAACAAAAAATATGTGAGCAGCACTGGGTTATCATGAAGTGGTTCAAGTCTATAAATAGTGCTACCCTGGTCCCCAACCATCTCAGGAGCAAATTAAAGCTTGCCATGGTGCTGGGCATGAACTCATTGCCCTGCCCCACCCCCAGCACTCCATGGGGTTTCACTGAGAGTACCATGGATGCCCAACAGACCAAGATCCAAGAACACGTATACTCCCTCATGTACAGGAGGGGAGCGTGCAGTGGCCCTCTCATGACACACATTGTTCTGGAACCTCACAAACAACCTTCACGATGGCCACAGACCCCCAGGAACCAGTGTCCTGGACATGGTCAATGACTGAACAAATACTTCTCTTTTGATCCAGCAGGGAACAATCTTGAGAAATAAACTGGCTCTGGATGGAAAGGATAAAAAATAGCACTATAAAGAAGGTCTTATTTGAAGAAACCTTCTTACATGCTCAAATCCTTCAAGGCTCAACCATGGGTCCATGAGTTGGACATGTGGCTTTGTTTGGGGGAATAAAGCTACTCCAACCTTGATCTCAAAACATGCTCAGAAGTCATTCAAATGTGAGGCCCATTTCAATACCCCAGTTCCCACTGACACAGGGCAAATTCTGTATGGACTGCTACAACTGAAGACTTTCATAACACAGCAAATGCTTTCATTTCTTTTTCTTTTTAAGTCCAAAACCTCTCTTTGCAAGTATTGTTAAAACAAAGTTTCATGATAAGGTATTTCAAACATTTAGGCAAGTCTTGAGGATATTAGCGTAGACTGTAACCTGTAATTTTATCAAGTCTTAACATGATGCCATATTTGCCACACATCTTTTTTTTTTAAAGAAAGACAATATTGCAGAACCCTCTGTGCACATGCTCAGCCCTTGCCCCACTGCCCCTCACCTGCCCCTAGCTGACATGTATTCTCGGCCGTTCCCACCAGCTTCTTCTGTCCCGCCTTCCCCTCAGCCCCCCTGCAGAGCAGCAGTAGGTGACCGTATCAGGAAGGGTGTGCTGGAAGAGACCCACCTCACAGAGCTGCTCAGCCAGAGAACAGGCCTGCTGGGCACAGCTGTTAGGAAGAGGAGTGGGGTGTGGAGGAGAGAAAGGATGAAAAATATGGCCTAGGGCTCAAAATGCATTTCAACCTTCCAAAGACAAAATATGCTGCAACAGATCATATCATCTGTTTTGTCCAAACTCTCTTTTGTTGTTGTTAAGTCACTGTGCTTAGGATGAAAATGCCAACATTAAAGAAATCTCACGTTCTTCGTTCTCTTAAGGAACTGAGGGATGGGAAGCAGGAGGCCTCAGGGCTGGTGGAAGAGAGAAGGGCACAGCGCTGGGAAAAGGTGGGTGAGGCCAATGCTCATTTGGCTGCAGAGTACTGTTAAGGTCCAATGATGTATTAAGTGTTATCAGACTTGTAAAAAATATTTGATAATCCAGGGAATGTTTTGGCAGGCTAGTGGTTTCCAAAAATCTATTTCTGCAAGATTTCTGCTGATTAAATTAATGCTATATGGACGGGTTCCTTCAGGGACATCAACTGAATCAAGCCATAAACCAACAAACATAAAGAGGGTGGGGAGGACCCAAAACCACTCATTTGCTAAATTTCCAAACTAAACTTAAATTTTGTTATTAAATCCAACCAAAGCATTTTCAAAATATCACTTGCCAGACTGGTTCAAACCGGAAGCACACGTCTGTTTCCAACACGACTGGCCCGGACCCGTCTAGTCTCAGGTCCAGTCACTTGAAGGGAAGGAAACTATCAAGGGCATGCTTTGTGCTAGGCATTGTAGTGGATATGTCACTTTCTACGGCTTATTTAATCCTCACAAAACCCTCTGAAGGATGACATTAATCCATCTGATAACAAGAGGATGCCGCAATTCAGAGAGGTTAAGTAACCTGCACAGGGTAACACAGCCAGCAAGCAATTTATATGGATGAGCCTTGGATTAAACACAACCCACACGAGCTCCTATTTTTCTGTGGTGGTCTCACTTCTATGGTATTTGTGTGTCGGTTGGGCTGTTTCAGATTGCAGAGGACAGAAATGCTCCCGCTCTCTCTGGACTTGGGGATGAATTTTAAGAATCCAGAGGAAGTGAAGGAGCCCAGAAAGCAAGCAAAATCACAGTAACCAGATTCGGGCTTCTGTGGAGTGTCACAGGGACCTGTCCTCTCAGCGGGGGCCGTGCAGCTGCCGATTCTAATAACACTGCCACTCTCAACAGAGCCTTCCTTCCTCTTTTTCTCCTTCTCTCTCTCTCTCTCCTACTCTGCTTGCCTCATGCTTTCTGTCTCCTGGCTCCATCGCTCTATGCCCACCATGCCCCTATGGGGCGTACGTGCCTCCCTTGGTCAAACAACGGTTAGTAGAAGGCCTTCCAGAGGAACCAGGCACCGCATGGGCGGCCACCATCATGTGTCCGGCCAATCTTTGGTCCAATCATGCGTGACTAGGGCAGTAAAGCCACAGGACACAGATGTGGTTAATTACATAGAAGATACCATTTTCCTCAGAAAGGAGCTGTGGGTGTGGCAGGCCCTGGGGGTCTCCAGGGCTTCCATATTAGTGTCCTGTGGCCACCATGACAGAGCATTACACATTGGATGGCGTCGATACAACAGATATTTATTCTCCTGCACAATACAGGAGGCTGGAAGTCTGAGATCAAGGTGTCACCAGGGCTGTGCTCCCTGTAAAGGCTCCAGAGGAGATTCCTTTCTTGCCTCTTCCAGCTTCTGGTGGCCCCAGGCGTCCCCTGACTTGTGGCTGCTTCCCTCCCACCTCTGCCTCTGTCCTCACACAGTCTTCTCCCCACATTTCTCTACGCCCTCTCCTCCAAGGACACCAGTCATTGGATCCAGGGCCCACCCTAAATCCAGGATGATTTCATCTCGAGATCCTCAACTAAAAACATCTGCAAAGACCCAATTTCCTGATAAAGTCAACTTCTGGGTTCTCAGGCAGATACAAATTTGGGGGGTATGCTATTTAAACCATTACAGCTTCTCTTTGGTACACTGTGTCATCACACAACACCCCCAAGGTGTATCATGGGCTCCGAGATAGCAGGAGTTGTACAGTTTTTCTTCTTTTGGAGGTGCCTTAGCACGTGCCAGGAGCTAACTAACTGCCTACTGACTTATCCAGAATAGACCGGAAAAAGTTTCTGAAAAATCAACATCATTTTATTCAAGTCCCTACCTGTTGCATGGTGCTGTCCCCGTCTGTGGCATCCTGCATGCATCGTGGCTGCCTGGTAGCAAGTTTCTGGGCCACCCATGCCACAGAGCATCGTCCACAGAGATGTGGATTGCAGCTCTGCCTGTCTTCTGAGCAGAGGTCTGACACCATAGCTTCTCCATCCTGGAGTCAACCTAGTGCGGATCTAACCCTCCCTTCTAGTGTGTTCCGGCCCATGAGCCAACTGGGTCCAAAATCCATGCTGAGGTTCTCTTTGTGTTCATCCTCAGTTGCCTGAGGAGGTAGACGAGTCCTGTTCCAGTTTGGCCCTGTTCACTGAATGTTCTCTGGTGGGAAAACAAACCAAACCAAACCCCAGAACTCTGGTTTGGTTCTTAGTGATATAAAAACTATTTGGATTTGGTTGGAGGTTGAGCAAACTGGTGCAGTTTGTTCCGGTTTTTGGTTCATAGTTCAGGCCAAGTCGCTGATCCAGACAGAAAGAATGTCCCTGGAATGCCTCTTCCAACTAGGGCTCAACAGCTGAAAGGGCTGGGTGTCCAGATGGAGGCCGCCTGCTCAGCAGACACCCAGGGGCTTCCCTGCAGCTCCAACCACAGGCCTCCGAGGTCCTGGGGACGGGGTCTGGAGGCACATCTGGCCCGGTTCTCCGGGGCCTAGCCCGGAAGGTCATGCTACCTTCCACAGCCTGGAGCAGCATGCCATCACCCCCGGGGCCAGGCCACGAAGCATGCCCTCAACCTGAGGACTGGGGACAGAGCGGGGGCAGCCTGGTGGTGGGGGTCACTGTGTAAATCTGTTACAGTTTCCACATAAGCACAGCTCTGGTGATCTCAGTCAAGGAGGGGCAGGGAGCCACCGAGAACCCGAATATGGCTAGGTGGGAAACAACAGGGAGTGATGGACCCTAAAGGAGCCAACCAGAGGCATTCAACTTCAAGCGGTTTGCTGCCTGGTACTCCTTCTGTGAGGCTGGCAGGTCTAAGAGGCTCGCAAAGGAACATGCCTGCCTGCCTTTGGCAGGCACCAATTCAGAGCCCTGTTTCTGGTGGCTAAAGCTGCAGTTTCCCTCCCCAGCCAGGAAGCAAGGCAGAGCCAAGGACGAGGCATCAGGAGAGCTCACCCCGAGGGAGCAACTGCAGGGGACAGAGCAGCTGGGGGCACTGGGGACACCTGGCAGTGAATCATCAATCAAGAATTTTGAAAGGAAAACACATTATTTCCACTCTAGTCTCCCTCCCACGCTGACCACACATCAAAGGGGTCCTCAGACGCAGGGAACTAGTCAGCTGGGTTGATCAGGCCCTGAATGCTGGAAACCCGAGGGCTGGGACCAAAAGGCACGTCCCTGAGGGACTGCCCTAATTCTGCAATGTGGGAAGAGACACACCTCTGGCCACCATGCAGGGAGCTGACAAACATTGTCAAGGGAAACGGAAGGAAAGTTCCGAGAAGATCTCTCGTCCAAACACCTCAGTTTCTCAGGATTATTTTTCCCATCCTTACCCTTTAAATAATCCACCCAAGGGCAACCTTATCAAAGGCACGTGGGGTGTTCCCTGACTTAGCCTGAAGCCATTTTTATTCCGCCTTGGCTACATGGATAGCAAACGCCGCCTGAGACACAATCCAGAAATATTTCCTAGTGCTGGCTGCCCTGACAGGATTAGACCGCTAGCTAGCACATGTGATTTCAGCTGGGTGTGCTTTGTGTTAAACTATGCTTGCTACGTGCTGGATTCAATTATAGGTTTTCTTACACTTACATCTTCATTAGTTCTACATTGCCGAGTAGATGGAATGTGCTGTCAGCTTAAAAAAAAAAAAAAAAAAGTGTTATTTTTTTTTTCAAGGATTCAACACTGTCCGGTCCTATTAAAAAAAGAAAGGAAAAGAAAATCTTGGCTCCAGCATACATTGCTAATGGGCATGGAATTGATTCACGAGTCTCCAACTCTAGTTGTATAAAAGTAATTACTGCAACCTCGAGTAATTGCTTCCATATTCAATATTCACAGAAGGCTGCACATGTTTTACATATATATATGTGTGTATATATATATATACACACATATATATATATATACATATATATATTGAATTGGGAGAGAATAAAATATAAATAAAAAAAAGAACTATCAGAGAACATTTAAACTACTCATATACTACATACCTCTAAAAAAAAAAGTCTTTAGCTGTGATAAAGATCCTGACAGAAACAAACGAAGCCAGGCCAGCAGAGACTAGAGCCCTGAAGACCCCAGCCCTCCAAAACTGGAGAGCAGGTGGTCTGGGCACGGGAAGTCATGAGGAGCAAGGTCTATGGTAGCCTCGAAGGCCCACCTCACAGCCAGCAACTGTCAGTGTGTGGCGGCCACTTCCTACTCAGCAGCACTGCCTACCCCAAAGTCCTGTGAAGCCTCTGCCTGGCCCCCAGTCTATGGAGCTTCATGTCCTATGTGTGGCTCTGGAAACCACAGTCCCCACTCTGTCCCCCAGGTGGGTCCCACAGGGCTGGATGGTATTGGCATAAGAGGGCACCACATGGGGTGGGGCAGAGCATTCCCACACAGCCCCAGAAACCACTTCAGGGAGGAAAGGGATCCATGAGGAAGGTCTGCAGACCTGAAGGAACCTTTCTGAGCAAACAGAGAGACATTCAGAGTTGGTACCTCAGGAAGGGAGTTAAAGGCAGGCCTTCCCACTGATGTGTGGATGACAGAATTGATTTCATGGATCTAAACCTAAGACTTGACATTGCTCTCTGTTACATTTCACGCTTGGTTGGAGCCTGAGACCTCTTGGAGCTTTCTTTCTGTCATCTATAGAATTGCCTTTCTATCCTGGCTTTGTTTCAGCCGCAACTGTGATAAGCCTACGTCCCTCTCATCTCTCTGTTGAGACCACTGACGACAATGCTGGACAAAGAAAGCTCTCCATGCAGATGGGCTCTGCCCCATTTATCAAGAAAGGTTGTTCAAGCAGGTGCGTGCACACCTACCTGCTCTGCCTTCTATTAGACGGTTTCCCCTCTTACCTGACAGGATAATTCCCGATCTGGGGGTTGAGAGGAAGGACCAACTTGGCAATCGAGTTGCTAATGGTGTCTTCTTCTTGTCTGGGTTCACGAAGAGCTAGGCAATGTGGTGTGGTGAAGTGACCCAGTGGAGCACGCATGCAATGCTGTGGGCCCTGGCCCAGGCTACTGGTGCAGATCCCACACCACAACTGGAGAGACTCCTGGCTTCTCTTCAATGTTATCTCTGGCCAGCCTCTGTGGATCCTCAGCCTGGCAAGAGAGGTCCATTTTAAAAATCCTGGCAACTGTGTGGGACCTGTCACACACTGCCTTTGATTTTGGGGTCTTGATTGAAGTTCAAACCACGTAATTTTTTGTTGGGCTCTGTTTGTCCTCTTTCTCACCTTGGACTTGGTTCACCAAAGTCTGTCTTCCAGAAGGGTGTCAGGGCCCAACAGGCCTCAGAGGCATTTCCTTGATATATAATCCATAAGGAGTAGCAGGAGAAGCAGGAGAACCTCCTCCATCAGGAGGTTCAGCCCAAGGACATGAGACATTTTTAAATAAGAGAATGAAAAAAATTAACTGTTTGAAATAAATAACTGGAATTCCAGTTAACACACAATCAAGGTACATCTGGTCATTTGAAAAAAGACAGTGTGGCTAACTGAACATAATAGTAATAATAATAATAATAATAATAATTAAGACCTTATTTAAAGAAAAGAAGACAATGTGAGCTTCGGGATGCTCCGGAGGTATAAAAGGTTTAAATTCAGAAAAGCTAGAGTTGGCACAGCTCCAGTGCTGCAGAGGCCTGGCCTGGGGGGTGGGGGGGCACAGCAACGCTTCTCCCCAGGGTGGCCCAGGGCTCTCTGCTCCCCTCGTGGAGTGCTCCAGGCACCACATGTTCCCGTTTCACAAACTAATGGTGGTTATGATTAGAAAAGGGTTTTGCTGCCAACTTGAAAATATATAGACCAGCAGCACTAGAAAGTGAATTTCAGCTCCTTACCCTGCTGGCTGAGGGGCAGCGGCTCATTTGGGCTATATAAACAGAAGGTACGGGCTGAGAAATTTGAAGAGAAATAGCTGCCATCAGTGTCCTACAGGAGGGTAAAAGGACTATCCAAAGGTAAATTCTTCCAGAGTTCTGGCCTTGGTTTCCTTTTCTAGAAAATGCTAGAGGCCTTGGGCAGTTGTGAGGATTTAGCAAAATAATAATGCAAGTGGGAGCACTGTTGGCAGAGGGGAGAGGAGAGAAAGGACAGACAGAAGATGTTGCCTCTTCACCCACAAACCAACCCACGGAAAAAGGCAGAGTCAGAAAAAATTTTCTTCATTCAAAAAATAGTTACTGTTCTGAACAGTGTTCTAAGTGCCAAGGTTATTACATCAGTGAATAAAGCAGGTGAAAAATGCCTGATCAAACTATGCCTGCAGCTTTATAATCCCTAGACATTTGAGCCAATAAATTCCTTGTAGCATTTCAGCCAGTGTGAGCTGGGTTTTTTGTTGCTTTCAAAGCAAAGTGCCCTAACTGTTACTGTCATCCTTTAGACATGGCGACACCTGACCAAACCCTGGGTCTGGTCACATTTCACTCCACATTCAAATTAAGGAGGAACACTAAAGACAAAATGCTCATGTCTCTGTCTGAAAAACCAGCCACCTCTGGGTGGCACACAGCTCTTATAAATAACCAGGAAACAGATTCAGGCTGGAAAAGGAATTTTAACAATTTCAAAAGAAAAAAAAGGAAGGAAGGAAGGAAGGAGAGAGAGAGAGAGAGAGAGAGAGGGAGGAAGGAAGGAAGGAAGGAAGGAAGGAAGGAAGGAAGGAAGGAAGGAAGGAAGGAAGGAAGGAAGGAAGGAAGATGAAAGGAAAAGAAAAAAGAGAAGAATTCCACAGGAAATTGAACAGGAATTTGGGAGATAGAATGTAGCAAGCTTCATTGGACCATGGCCAGAACAACTGGCCAGAACAAGCCTCCCTTTATTAAAAGGGAGAGCCTGCATGTCCCAGAGTATTAAGACCTTCCCAGAGTCTCTCACTGAAGATACATTTAATGAATGGTATTTCTGGGTACAGTTTATATATATTGATAAACATTTTTTGTTTGTTCTGTGTCCCCTGAAGCTCACTTGGGAAAGATAATGCTCTGAACTTTCAGGATCTTCAAATGTTTTTTTTTTGTTTTTAGTTTTTTGCTTTCTTACAAAGCCAGTGTGTTTTGTCCTCTACTTTGTAAACTTCGTGAAATAAACCCCAGTTGTCTTGAAGTCTAATGGGCCATGCCCCCTAACTGCAGATCAGGGCTAAGGATGATGACACAAATGTTCTCAGGAAGATTTGTAACAGCAACACACATGCTCCTTTCCTTCTAGAAAGTAATCGAACAGCCTTTCAACAAGCCCTTCCAGTGCTGTAAGTTGCCATGGACATTCTGCTATTTCTGCCTCACCAACACTGCTCCTCCATCTTCTGTTAACAACAATCAATTTTCCTTGGGGAACCAACTTTCCTCCACTCTCAGGGCTGGTGTTTCAGTTAGGTCTGACCCCCTATCATGGCTGCAGGACAGGAGGGACCGGTGACCCAGACCCAGACAATCAGAGCATCACACCCTCCGGGTCACATGTTAATTGGTTTAAGGATGGTCATACGGCTCAAACCAAGCCAATGGGAATCAGTCCAACAACTTACATTGAAATTTTTGGGAAAGACACTCTTCTTTCCCAGTGAGGTTGCTTAGCTGATAGGATGCAAGTCCAGAGGACCTTGGTGCTAATGGGAAGACAGTAGAACTGAGAGGGAGAGATGGAGTCTCGATGACATATTTGGACCCCCAGATCCAACTATGCCTGAAGGCAGCCTCGATCTATGGGAGCTTGAAGATATTTGAGCCAAAATTTTTCCTTTTTTCTTTCTTTTGCTTAAACCAGTTATATTTCTATCCTGTTCAACCAATCCTGGTTAATTTGTAAGTAAAGGCTGCCTAGGTATTCCCTACCTAGCCTATCCCTGCACATAACACACTCAATCATGGCAGTTTAGAAATAGCTTGGGCCCTACTATCTACTCTTTCCAAACGCTGCTTATCTTTAAAAGGATGCAGCATTCACAATGCTGCCCCTCCTTCTATCCTCTCCCCTCACTATGAACTCCAGTTGTTCTCAAAGCTGTGACTACAGACCCCACCACCTTCCATTAACCCCATGGACCTTTAAATCTGGTGTAATCACTGTGGCCCAAGATCTTTTTTTAGAGGAACCCAAATAGTTGCTATATATAATGTTCTTGTGGTGGTAGATGAGAAAGCAAGAACAGGAGTCCTGATCAACATGGACTTACCTGGGGCTTTAGACTAATGCTCAGCTTGGCTTCAGATTAGTTAGGAAGTGCTCAGAAAAAGAAGGAGCTCTAGCACCCTAGCACCGTGGACAGAAAATCAACAGGCATCTGTCATAAGTGTTTCTGAATCCTTCCCAGACAGCTCCCTGGGTCCTACAGTAATTACTGAGTGCTTTTCACAAAATCTCATGATCACACTTCTATGTTCTTTTCTGGAAAGGCCACTGAAGACCCCATTACCCAGCACCTGGTAAGTGCACAGCAAAGACCAAGTGGTGGCTACATGAGGCCCTCAAGCCACATGGTGTTGTTCACAGGTACACAGAAAAAGGCTGGCCTCAGGCTCTGAATACTAACCATCACCTTCCAGAGCTGTGGGCCAGGTCTACTGAAGCTCAAAGTGCACTGGCAACCTTCTGCTCTAGGGGGTCGGCAGTAGGCTGAATAATGGCCCTGAGTACCAAGGCCCAAAGATGTCCCTGTTGTAATTCCTAGGACCTGCGATTGTGACCTTGGAACAAGGGGCCCTGCACATATGATGAAGTTTAAGACCTTGAGATGAGGAAGTGACCTTGTAGTATCGCGGTGGGCCCAGTGTAGTCACAAGGCTCCTTGTAAGAGGGGCACAAGGGGAGTCAGAGTTAGAGAAGAAGGCCATGTGATGATGGACCAGAGGTGGGGTGACGCACTCTGAAGATAAAGCCAGTGCCCAGCACCAAACAATGCAAGTGGTTTCAGCAGGTGGGAACCCCAAGGACACAGATTCCTCTCTAAGGCCTCCAGAAGGCCAGCACCTTGCCTGATTTCTGACTTCCAGTCTCCAGAACTGCAAAAAAATAGTAATAATAATAAATCTGTGCTGTTTTAAGCCACTACCTTTTAAGCTGCTACCTTTGTGGTACCAGGAAACTAATGTAATTTGCAGTTACTGCACCTGGATTTTGCAATAACTGTGTCCAGATGCCAGCAGTAGCTCCCTGTGCTCAGCCCAAGCTGGGCTCTGGTTGTCATGGCTGCGAAGATGCTGCCAGGACATGACAGTGTCCCCATCTCACAGCTCCCAGACATCCTGGCCCTTCTCCTCTTCTAGACGGGATCCCTGAGCTCAGGCTCAGAGCCCTGCTGATCAAAGAGAGCCAGCAGGAGCCTCTGAGGAGCAGGGAGGCGAACATTCCTTCACCAGTCACCAACTCAGCTATAACTGGATAGGATGTGGCATCTCCCACTGGCACCTTCCCCCACAGAAGCACTGTATAGAGAAAGGATGGCCAATACTTCACAGATGATGCACAACAAAGATGTACTGACTGAATGAAGGAAAGCTATGTGTACCACTTTCCTGGGGCCAATGCAACAAATTACCACAAAGCTCGTGCCTTAAAAAAAAAAAAAAAAAAAAAAATTGTTCTCTTAAAATTCCAGAAGGCCAAGAGTCTGAAAACTGTCTCACTGGCTAAGGCCAAGATGTTGGTGGGGGCAGGGTCCTTTTGGAACCACTGAGGGGAGCATCAAAATACAGAAACAAGAAAATGTCACTGTGGCAAAATCAAGGACAGTAACTGCAAATTAGATAAAAACCCACCAAAGAGAAGAATGCATTTTCAGTGGGGAGTTCTCTCTGGGAGAAGCCAAGCTAGTTTCTTTGGGCCATTTCTGCCCTTTGTGTTAATACTGCATTGCAATATTGACAATTCTAGTGATCTCCATTCAAAGTAATACACTCATGCGGCCCCTTCCCTCCACTGGACCCTCAACCGGGACTTAGTAAATTCTGACTGCATTCATGCATGGGAGCCAGGTGGGAGAGCTGTAGGCAGTCTTCACTGGCTTTTACCCAAACTAGAAAGTAGCCAAGTGCCTAGAGCTGCCCTCTCCTCCCACTGTCTGGCCTTATGACCAACAGAATAGAATGTTCCCTGTCCTCATAGACCAAACAAAGGCACAGGAAAATGGTGCCCCTAGGGTATGGCCGTTAATATGTCAACAGACTGTTCTTTGTCGAGATATTCTCCTGGGCAAAAACTCCAACACAAAACCTCAAGATACAACTCCTCTTTCTCTCTAAATTAACATCAGCACTGGAAGAAAGATCCTTGTCACCATCCTCATAGAGGCAACCATTTATTGAACACGTATACATGCTACTCTGCAGAGAAGTGAAGAAATTCAGCCAAGTTCATGTACTCGATTCAATCCTTACGTTCCTTCCAACAACTGCTGTTCATACATAGAGTTGCCACATCCACCTATGATGGGCTGTTTCCTCAAAACTACTAACTGGTAAGGGTTTTGTTCTTCTCCTGCTATTTTGCATTACCCCAGGATAATCCCCCATTCATGCAGCAGCCAGGGTGTTCTGTATCCTCTACCCCAAGGAAGGGATGACACACGATTGGAGTCTTTTCCTGCCTTGAGTTTCAAAAGCATACTGCCTTCAGGGCCCGTACAGGGCCTATTTGCAAAGGCCACATGACAGACTTAGGAGAAGCTGTGATTAGGGACAGCAAAGCTTCCCATCATGCCCAGGTCAAGGTGCCCCAGACTCGCGGAAGCAATGGAGGTAAAGCAGGGGATAAGAGAGGACCCTGTCTCCTGCCCCTGGACGTGGCCCAAGGACAGTGGAGAGAATGACAGAGGCCCCACGCAGTTTCTCCCAAACTTCAGACATTGATGAGTTAAACACCGCGTGCTTTTGCTGTCACTTTTCACCTATAGCAGCATTTACTTGCTTTTTCTCTGTAAATCAACTTTAAAATAACTCTTCGGTTGGTTAAGTGTCCGACTCCTGATCTCAGCTCACTCAGGTCTTGATCTTAGGGTTGTGAGTTCGAGCCCCACACTGTGTGGAGCCTATTTAAAAAAAAAAAAAAAAGATAAAATAACTCTTTTTAAAATGTAGCTTCCTCCTAAGCAATAATATTCTTAAAATCAGAGGCTTGGGACACCTGGGTGGCTCAGTCAGTTGGGCATCTGCTTTAGGCTCAGGTCATGATCCCAGGGTCCTGGGATCAAGTCCTACGTCAGGCTCCCTGCTCAGCAAGGAGACTATTTCTCCCTCTCCCTCTGCCCCTCCCCCTGCTCATTCTCTCTCTCTAATAATAAATAAATAATTTTTAAAAAAATAAAATCAGAGACTTGATGTGCTAGTTACATTTTTCTAGTTCTCATGAAAAAAATACCTAACAATTAACATTTTTAAAAAATGCTTGTGTGTTACCTAACTGCTTGCTCTACTTGGGGAAATGCTGTGTTACTGTTGCTGCTCCCACACTGAAGTCCTAGGGAATAGGGTGCACAATCAGGAGGGAGGGATGTTTGCCATGCCCTGGGCAACGACCTGGAAACTACAGGCCAGGGTGGGGTATGTGCTGAAAATGCCTGGAAGACCAAAACTGACAGCCCTAGATACAGCCACAGCATTCACCCAAAGCTCTGTATGACCACCAGTGTGTGACTAGCTGGGAAGTAAATACCTTCCGAATAGTCCTCGGTACCTACATGTGTTTACTACCATGAGAACACCCTGACCTTTGATTCTCATAGATAGCAAATGACCCAAGCTGTGGCTCCCTTCTGGAAAATAATAAGGATGTGCCCCATGAGCTATTTGGTCTTTGCTCTGTCTACAGCCCGACATGCCCATGGGGGCCAGGCAGACAGTGAGTCAAGTGGGCCAGTGTCAGCAAAACCACAATGCAACAGGATGAGAAATGGCCACTGACGCTTGTCCTCAGGAAGTGGGATACAAGAGAGAATGGTGGGGACTGTGGAGAACTAGGGAGCAAGCATCAGCTGCCTCTGAGCCAGCCAGCAGCTTCATGCCTAAACAGGGACCTGCTCTGTCCACGTATTCAGATTTTTTAAGGTAAGCTGGAAAAAGATGTTGTTATGTACATTCTCTCAATTTTTCAATGTTGACAATCTAAGTTAAAAGAAGAAATCTCTCTAGCAAATACCATGTGGATCAAATTTGGCCCAGGGGCATCCAGTTGTAGCCTCTGTGTTTGAACCATGAAGGCAGGGAGCGAAGCTTACTTCTCTCTGGAGATAAAACTTCACACATCCGGGGCGCCTGGATGGCTCAGTCCGTTAAGCATCTGCCATCTGCTCGGGTCATGATCTTGGGGTCCTGGGTTCAAGCCCCACGTCAGGCTCCTGTTCAGCAGGGAGTCTGCTTCTCCCTCTCCCTCTCCCTCTGCCCCTGACCCTGCTCAGGCTCGCTCTCTCTCTCTCTCAAATAAATAAATAAATCTTAAAAAAAAAAAAAAAAAAAAACTTCACACATCTGACCTCACAACCCCAAAGGCACCCCTAAGGAGGCCCTGGTTATCCCCAGGTTGCAGATGCTACGCAGTGTCTGGGTTCCTCAGCCGTGTGACCTTGGACAAGTCACTTCATCTCTCTGTGCCACAGTTTCTTCATCTACCAAGCAAGGTTGAAAATAATGGTAGGGCACTGGGAGGGGAGTTAAATGAGATTAGGTATGTACCCCACTGGGCATATAGTAAACAGTTAAAAAAATACTGGTTCTTGATAAGTGACTTGCCTGAAGTCACACAGCTTAGATACGAAGAACCCACATCAGCTGACTCCAAAACCAATGGTCTTTCCACCAGACTATACATCTCCCTGTCACATGACCAGCAAATCATGTCATTATGTCTGCAACCACGTCCCCACACCCCAGCCAGTTTAACAGTGTGCCCAAACCAAACTTCCCAGAAAGTCACGATGACATATATTTGGGGATATGCATAGTCACTACTTCACAGCCTGGGAATTCATGCAGGTGAAAGCTCTGTGGGGCCACAGGAACAGCTCAGCACATGATGCCACACAGACCTGCATCCAGTCCCAAGCTGCATGACCCCCCAGCTCTGAGCCCCGGTATCGCCACCATCATGGGTAGACCGCTGAGCTGCAGTGAGGTCTGAAAGAAGGAACATGGAGGCGAGCACTTCAGAAACTGGAAGGACTACACAACCGCTGGCATGGTAGTTGATGTCCGCAATTATTTAACTATGTAGGGGCGACAGAGTCAGCACCCTGGGTTTGGCTGGACAAGGCCAGGGTACAGCACAGGGCCTCAGGAATTGGCTCTGGGCCGCCTTGACCAAGGGTTGGCGGGGGAGGAGGATAGGGGAGGGGTCTGCCTCCCTCACCCGGATGTCGAGAGACCACACTGGATGGGAATCGGGTGGGGCAACAATTCTCCTTGCTGAAGAAGAGAGGAGCCTAGGCCTCCAGCTTCCAAATGGGGAATACAGAGTGGTCACCTGCCCCTGTTAATTAATTAACTGTTCAGTAAAGAAGTGTGGGAAGGGGCGCCTGGGTGGCTCAGTTGGTTAAGCGACTGCCTTCGGCTCGGGTCATGATCCCAGAGTCCTGGGATCGAGTCCCACATCGGGCTCCCGGCTCAGCGGGGAGCCTGCTTCTCCCTCTGACCTTCTCCCCTCTCATGCTGTTTCTCTCTCTCTCTCTCAAATAAATAAATAAAATCTTTAAAAAAAAAAAAGTGTGGGAATACACAACTAAAATAGAAATGACATTTTAAGAAATTAATGTCTACAAACAGTACACTTGAGATGTGTGCATTTTACTGTGTGTTCAGAAAAAACTATAAGCAAATAGTGAACTCTAGTAATACACATGCTGAAGTATATACTGAGGGTGTGTATTAATGGCTGCAACTTACTCTGAAATGCATCCCCAAAATTACAGATGGACGGACGTAGAGTGGAAGGGCTGGATGGAAGAAACACGATAAAACCATGCACAGTAAAATACCAATGCATGTAATGAAAAAAAACTTTAAAAAATTAAAATAAAATAAATTTTAAAAGTAAAAAATAATTATTAATTTAATAATAAATAAAAATAAATTTTTAAAAATATTAATGCATGCAGACTGAGTGGCAGGTATGTGAGCACTCTAAAATTCCTTCAATTTTTCTGCATTGTTTGAAAACTTTTTATAAGAAAATGTTAGAAAGTAGATGCCTATAAAATAATTTTAATGACAAGAAAATATAGTGATGTTATAATATTAAGCAGGAAAAGCAAAGTATATTATATATAACATATATATTATATAATTATGTAAATTATATATTATATAAAGGCTCTCTGCCACCATGATGGGATGGAGGTAAGGCATTTTAGAAAAGACTCCCTTTTGAAAAAAACAAAAAAACAAAAAAAAATCTCTGCTGAAATATCGTCATTGGAGATTCATTCATCTGCACCTTGAAGGCTTCTGGCCTTCCAGAATCCTCTTTTACGTTTAAGGTGTTTTTAAAGAAAATACCCCTCAAGTTATTATCAACATGCATCTAAGAGGAAGAGAAACTGGCAACCAGCTGAGAGTAAAATAGAATTGAGAAGTAACAAGAGATGAAGAGAGACCACTGAGGACATGGGAGGAAATGGGGTCAGGTGAGGACAGAGCCCTTTTCAGAACATGATCTCCCACCGGCTGCACCAGAACATTATGCCATATGAAGAGGGAAACTGAGGCACAAAGGTGTGAAGAGACCGCCCTCGGGTAACAGAATGCTCCACAAATGTAAAAGTCAGGGCCAGTAGCTTCACCATCTCTGCCACAGGTTCGGTTTTACCCCAATGCACCTGCGCCAGGAAACAGACAGTCAGAAACCAGCAACAGGTGTGCTCAGGTGAGATGGGAGAATGCCCCAGGAACTGCAGGTGTGGGCTTCCTCACGGCCATTCATTTCATCCCACTGCCTCCAGGTGGGCACACAGCTCTCCAGGGAAGGCATTCCTGCCTCCCGGTGTGGGGGAAGGAAAGACCAAAGCAGTGCTTAGTCCATCTGTGTCCCTGCACTACCCGTCCTAAGGCAAATCACGTTCACCGGTCACCTTCCCGATGTAGAAACCCAAGGGGGTGTCGGGGGCGGGCGGGGGGGGGGGTCGTGGGAGGGTGGGGCGGGGACAACCACTCAGTGAGATGACCAAGACCCCTCCATGTGACCCACGGAAGACACTCTGACGACAAGCCGGCCTGGAGGCTGCAATTCCTGAAAATGCTCATCGAACAGCTTCTTGACTTGGATGATCACCCAAGCGTAGAATTACTCAGAATATCTTTGCCCATTAAACTGCCCTTTTTTTTTCCTCTACAAAATCTGGCTGTTCTTCCCAAAATATTTTGACTGGAAATTTTTTAAATGTCTTGAACATATTTATGTGCAGTTCTTTGAAACAAGGGGGATTTGCCCTATGCCACACTGCAACGTGCAGAGAAGGTCCAGAGCCCAAGAGCCAGAAGCCATAAAGCTAGAATTACAGGATGCCATCCTGAGGCCAGAGATACAAAGCAAGAGTGTCCCTCCCCTCTGACCAATGGAAGTGGCCTCCTGAGACAGGGCCCAGGCCAAGAAAACACTGAGGAGAAGAGGTGAAATGAACTGCATCTTAGGACAACAAAGAGCCTACCAGGTGAAAGTTCAGAGTTATTCCATTGACAAATGCTTCCTGAACATCTCCTGGGTACGGAGGTGCAAGCAGAGAGCAACCGAAGGTGTGTGTAGACGCAGCCATGCTGGGTGGTGCAGCCCATGACCACAGGGGGGCTGGAGACCTCAGGTAGGCAGCAGAAGGTCAACTCGGGCTGCCATTCCTGACCAGGACAGATCCCCTTTGCCATCCAGTTCACAAGCCTCCCTTCCCAGGTTTTGGGACCTCACGGTGACTACATGGAAGTTCCTGGAAAAGGGGAAATTCGGGACATTGATGACACAAGAAGCTGGGGGTGGGGGTGGGAGAGCAACAAATACAGAGTGCCTGGGACTTCCATGTTGCTCACCTGAGGTTATCACCCCCCTGAGAGACTTTCTGCCCTATAACCACTCCAAGACACTCAGCAAACACCACTTTTGGTTCTCCCCCAAGAATCCTGCCGTTTTGCCAGCTGCATGGAAGCTCTTATAAAACATGTCCCCAAATGTCTTGATTACGGAGCTATGACAGATCGGCCCCTCTTCTCCAAGAGCAGGGAAGGGGCCAGCTTTGCAAGAGGTGCTTCCACTCAGCCCTGCCTCTCCACTACCTGAGACATGAGCTGTGATTCTCCAGAGTCCAGGAAGGAGGTATTTGGACTTCTTGGAACAGAGCATGTTCCCTGGCTTATTGAACTTAATGAGGAGTGAGACACTTAGCTTTGATCTCTGCCCCAAGCCATGGAAGATCAAAATACTCTGGATTTGTACTTACGTAGGTAGCTCCATTTTTAGGCAAAATTGCACAGAGCAACTAAACCAGTGTTGGCACCCCCCAGGTGTAGCATCCCTCAGCGGCTCACACCCAGCCTCATAAGTCTGTGCCTTGGCTCGTCAGCCCCAAAGCAGGACATTAAAGACTTATTGAGCTACATCTTTAATAATATTTTTAAAAATGTTTAAGAACCACCATAAAAATCCATTGGATGGCATTTTTTTCCACTTTGGCAAAACTAGAGTCATAGTCTATGTTATTATAAACTCAACCACAAGAGAAGAAAGTCAGCCAGTCACAATTTAAAAAATCACATTCCAATAGCACTAGAAGGGTATATTAGCTGAGCAGAGATGTGTCCAGTCACATCTGTCTTTTTCCACAGACTCTGCTCCCCCAGGCCACTATTGAGCAACCTGTCCTCTTTCCAAGCAGCCTCTGTATGCTGAATCACCTGAAGTGATTCTCTGTTTTCTCAAACCTACAGACAGAGAGGCCTTGGACTTGATATAATTTGCGAAGCCCCAGAGATAGATCCCCTGACCTTCCTCCCCTCTGCCAATTTAGAGATTCATTGAGGGGAGTGTTAACTTTAAAAGGTCCTTTATAAATGCAAGCTGCTCCTGGGAGGGATAATGCATTAAACCACACAGCCATTCACACTTTAGTATGAAGTAGGCTGATAAGAGCTACCATTTATTAAGCATCTACTCTGGGCCTCACATTGAAGCAAGCACTTTAGACAGTCACTGAATCAGACTTTGAAGGAATTAAACATTATAAAATTTTGATGAGGGAAACGTCTGGACATGTCTGTTAGCAAGGGGTGAGGATGGGGATGGAGGGTTTATGGACAAGACTGACACCACAAAGAGAGATGGAAGGCCAAGGGGTAGAGTAATGAACTCTTATGAGGAACTCAAGACAGTCTTCCCAGAGGTGACATTTCAGTGGAATTTTGAAGGACATGGAGTAGTTCAACAGGCAGCCAAGGCAAAGAATGGAATTCTTGGCAGAAGAAATGACACGGGAAAGATCCAAGTGTATAAAATGACACCATGTATATATCAGTCTAAGTGCCAGCAGGAATACTCAAATGAAGAGAATTCAGGAAAGGCTTAGTAAACAGATGACTGACAAAGGTATGGAAAGATACAGGGAAACCACAAGAGACAGTGCAGGACTCGAGAGGCCGTACCACCCCTGGACTCAAAAGAATGAAGGCCGGCAGCAGTTACCCGAAGACAGAAAGAGAAAATTATATACACTGGGCCATCTTAAGACAATCTGAGACTTCTAAGGCACACAGCCATCCTGAGATGACCCCAAAGAATGGGAGCCAAGGAAATACATACCTCCACCTCTCCCTCCCTTCCTCCTCAGATTCTCCTATGGGGCTCCCCAGCCAGCAAGCCCAATGGGAAGCCAGAGGGCAGGGCAGGGAAGTCTAGATGATGTACCCCAAGTACCAATCCCTGGGGCTTAGAGCTGGGCAGAGTGGAGTGGAGGGTGGCTCTGGGGTGGGGGCAATTGGAAAGTACCCAACAGAGTGTGTGAAATGTGGCTGGAGCACAGAGTACGGGTCAGGGTGAGAGGTGACAGAGGGACACGGAGCAGGCATGTGACCACAAAGGAGCCTGTCTGTCAGGCTAAGGGTGAGTGGAAACCATTGACCTGAAGTGGTTATAGGGACGCTAGCCACTGCTGGCCTTTCCTGAGGGCCCTGGGAACAGGCGTCCATCGAACGATGCCTGGCAGCCAGTGACTCCTAAGCTAAGCCAACACCTTCCCAAGCCTCCCGAGCTGTGCTCTGGAAGCCCACCCCAGCCGCTGTTGTCTCCTGGAGCTCCCACCACTGCAGACTAGAGCCTGGGAACGCAGAGAGGTGGTATCTGCCAGGGCTCCCAAAGCAAGCACAACTTGGAACATCTTGAACCGATTAAAACCAGTCTATGTCTTTTATTTATATTCCAGTCCACCTTTTTCCCCTTCCTCACGTGGAAAGAAAGCCCTGTGATGAGGAGTTCTGCAGGAACAGGTTTCCCAGAAAAACGAAAAATGTCTGTCTGCCTACCCCAAGGGACAGCTCCAGGCGGCCAGCCGGGAAGCCAAGTCAGTCCTGCCCTGTAAGGCCTCAGAAGAAAGATGAGCGCCAGCCCCCTCTCATCTGGGAAACATTAAAAGCAATCTCTGAAGTGATTCATTAAAAGTCCTTCGGTGGCAGAAGACCATCACCCAGATGTGAAAATAAACACAGAGGGAAATTCCAGCATCAGAACCGTTTCAAGTCTTTAAACAAATGCATGGCTATTTCAGGGAAAGGAAGAGTCCTTTGACTATCTTTCCAAGCCCACAGAATCCAAGTCAGCCTCTCTCCATCCAGCAGGCCAGGCAAATTCCCACGATGCCAGACTCTGAAAACTGAAAGCACTCACTTGACTCTCTGGGGCCCTTCCCACTTGAACTCAGCAGCTTCCCAGCCAAGGCCAGTCACCCACACTTACCAAGCTTCTGGTGGTGCAGCCTTCAGCTCAGGCTTTGTAAAGCATCAGAAATTAAAGGAGAAGCAACTGCTCGATTCTGCTCTGGGGAAAAAAAAAAACAGCATAGAAAATAAATGGAACATGAATCAATATTAAGCAAAACAGCATATACACTGACAAAAACATAGTAAAAATGGAAGAAAATGCGAACATATTTGGGCACAGATCACGTATTATTGTGTCCAGTGTCTGGCAGAGTGGATGGTGCATGGTAGGCATTTGATAAACATGGAAGGAAGGAAGGAAGGAAGGAAGGAAGGGAGGGAGGGAGGGGGGGGGAGGGAGGAGGGAGAGGGCAAGGAGGGAGATTCTCCACCCATGAGAACCTTGTCCAGGAATCCAGGAGTTACTGAACTACCTGCTTTACTTGGAGAAACCCAACAGTATCCCACCTTACCCCCACTTCCTACCCATTAACTAGTAAGGATCAAAAAAAAGGTAAGTTCCTTGAAGTGAAATTCAAATCCTTGCCATCAGAGAATATTAAACTGCACCCACACACCTGGGATATCTTCTGTTGTTATTATTGTGGTAAGATACACATAACACAAAATTACCATCATAACTATATTTCATCGTACAGGTCAGTGGCATTAAGCACACTGTTGTGCCACCATCATCACCATTTGTCTCTGTAACTCTTTTCACCTTGGAAAACTGAAACTCTATACCCATTAGCCAACAGCTCCCCATTTCCTCCCCATCAGGCCCTGGCAACCATCATCCTTCTTTCCGTCTCTGGGAATTTGACTACTCTAAGGCCTTCATGTGAGTAGAAGCAGACAGTATTTGTCCTTTTGTGTCTGTCTTATGTCACTCAGCATCATGTCCTCCGGATCCGCCCATGCTGTAGCATGTGTCAGAATGTCCTTTCTTGTTAAGGATGACTAACTGTCCACTGTACGTAGGTACCACATTTTCCTTATCCATTCATCCATCGATGGACACTCGTGTTGCTTCTACCTTTTGGCTCTTGTGAAAAATGCTGCTATGAACATGGGTTTACAAATATCTCTTAGAGTCCTTGCTTTTGATTCTTTCGGGTATATACACTGGGATTTCTTTTGAACAGTGTAATTTCCCCTGAAAGGTGGAGGTGCATAGAGGAAAACCCAGCATTCTTTGAGATGGAGCAAATGAGAGCTGTCAAATGACTGGAAAACATAGCAATTATGAACTTATACACATTTAGACTTCTAACAGGACACTGGGTGCACAGAGAGTTTTGAACCTTGGGGAACCCCCTCTTCATCACAACCAATGCTCATTCCCAGTCTAAGGGACAGGGTTTGGAAGCCTTAGAGACCCAGGTTCAAATCTCAGGAGGAACCCTTATTAGTAAAGACTATTGAGAAAATATACAAGGCGCCGGCATATTGTAAGCACTCAATAAACACTCGTTTCCTCCATTCTAAGATCCCACCCCCCTTTTCTCAATTTCTCATTTCTATGATCACATTTCTGAATTCAGGGTGTACATCACCAGACACCAGCTTTATCATTACCTGTGAACTGAATCAACTCAGCCAAACTGCTCTGGAGAGATCACAGAATTTTCCCAAGAGGAGGGTAGGGTAAACAACCCCAACTTGAGAATGCCTAGCACTCAGAGCTGGCCCATTCGCCTCCCAAAGGTCCCCATTCACCTCAGATGAATGAAGGACTTCCAAAGAGTAAGTCCTTAGCTCAGCGCTCTATAGCAGAACTGTTCATAATGTGGCTGAGGAACAGACCCAACCGTGGAGCATAAGGGCTGAGGGCAAAGGTTCTGGAATCAGCAGTCCTGGGTGTGGCCTCAAGAAAGTTCACTTCTCCAAGCCTCAGCTTCCTCACCTGTAAGAGAGAAGCGGTACTACTACCCCCTACGGGGGCTGTGAGGAGAAGAGACGATAGTGCTGTGCTGCGCTGGGCACGGAGCCCACCCCCAGTAGGCTGCGGGACCAGCGGAGGGGGGCCAGCTACCCTCTCCCCTCCGTCCTCAGGCATGTCTGCAGGAAAGCTTATGTCGTGCTCTGCCCCTTCTCCAAACTCTACCATCAGCACCCTCCACATTTTCTTTCATCACCTTCACAGCCTTGCATAAAGTTTAGGAGGAATACAAAGAAGCTCATCCCTCCACTTATCCACCTATCCATCCAGCCACACCCACCCATCCGACGTTTACTGAAGGCCTACCCTCTGCCAAGCCTGACATCACCACTGGGAACCAAGAGATGAATGGAACAGGCCTCTTCTCCACAGGAAGTCTCAGGGGCGTTGGGAAGGTGCAGAAGTAATGGGCAGAATGACAGACACTTACTTAGGGCGATGTGGTCGGCATGGCTTCAGGCCCCCTGGCACAATCAGCTCCATTCCCCTCACACCCCACAAAACAGTACTGCTCTGATCCTGTTTTACAGATACGGAAACTGCACAGGGACCACAACGTGCCCCAGGTCACAAAGCTGTGAAGTTTAGCCTCTAAACTGTCAGAACCTAACCCTACTGGGAGTCCTGGGGCAGAGGTAGGGGGTCGGGCTCAGGGCGTAAAGGAGGGTGTCCAACAGTTCCCCAGAATCAGTGGGCCGCCAGCTGCTGTGGAGCTTCCACACCCAGAAGGCTGACATGTGGGGAATGTCTAGATCATACTCCTGGGCGCGGTCCCTCACAGTCACCACGTCAGCTCGCTGAATCTTCAACAGAGCCCTGCGAAGGGGATCTAAGCCGTCCCCACTTTGCAAAGGAGTAAACTGAGGCTCAGTGGGAAGTACTGTAGCCAACTCAAAGCCAAGGACGCCCAGCACACCCGCCTGGTCAAAGGTCCCTACTCAGCTCAGACGAAAGAATTACTTCCAAAGGGAACTGATGTCTCCCCATCCCACATGCTTGCCAAAAGCAAGGGAGCTGGACTTGGGTTCAGTCTCTTTGTCTCCCACCAGTGACCAACCCACATAGCAGGGTCCCGTCCCTTATTCTCTGCCCTGGTGCCCCCTCCTCAACATAGCCACACTGACCGCCCTATCTAAAACAGCACACCATGGCTTACCACGGGCCTTCGCCATTCCATTTCTCTTCAGGACACTTAATGGTTATCGGGTATCATAACAGATATATTTGTTTAGTATCTGTTTCTCCCCAACTAGACTGTAAGCTCCGTGAGGACAGGAAACTTGTCCATTTTGCTTCTCACCATACCCTGACAACCAGAACAGCTTCTGGTGCATTATTCTGGTGGTCAGTGTGGTTTAGGTCAATGAATGAATTAACAAATGAATGGAAGTGGGTTCAGGAATTACCTTGTCTAAGAAGCTAGAAACAAGGACCCGGAACTCACCTGGGACGCCTCCCCTGCCCCCCTCCCTACATATAAAGTTCCCCTAGGCTTGGCCTCAGGCTAATAGAAACATTCGACCTCTTGCCTTCTCCTTCCCAGTGCTCTTCCCCATCAAGGACATTGCCCTAGGTGTCAGGCCCAGAAGGAGCCCCTCAGTTCAGGGACCTGCTTGGATAGTACCCCACAGCCTCATTCCAGATCTTTCTTACTCACCCCTTGCCTCACACACTTACACTGCCCTCCTTCCACCCCAAAATCACACCAAGCCCCGTTTATTTCCTCAGGTACCTTGTCATCCTGCCAACTCACGCATGCTAAGGTACTGAGGAATAAGAACAGGTCCCAGATGGGACTTTTAAAGGGAGGCGTCTAATGACAAAATAGTAACAGACTGGAATGGCTAATTGCAGGAGTTCCGGGCCTCCAGGAAACTGACAACGCCTCACCAGACACAGAGTATTACCTGCGGATGCTAGTCATTCATTCATGCCTTCATGTGGCACTTGAGCTTTTACTGAGCACCTTCTGCCTGCCAGGAAGTGTCCTGTGTGCTGAGAACACGAGAGTGAGCAAGACAGCCAAGGTCCCTGCTCTCAGAAAGCCCACTGCCTAGTTGAGGAGACAGAGCAACCAGCAAAGACCTTGCCAAGGAGCTTTAACTCTCCGTCTTAGTACTACAGTAGAGGGTGTAAACCTATGAGGGGACCAGAGGCAGCTACCCAAAGGATGGAAGGTCAAGGGGTCCACTGGAGAAACTGTAGTCTCCCCTGGCTGCTGGCAGCTGACCAGGAGTTCACCAGGGAACTGAGGGGATGTGGGCATTCCAGTACCTGCAACGGTGCGGAGGTCTGAGAGGGTGCAAGCAAGGCTGGCCCTGGGCTCACCTTCTGAGTGGCTGATGCTCAGCACAGCCAAGGCATGTGGGCCAGGCAGTGGGAAAAAGCAACAGGCCAGGGTGTCCTTGGAACTGAGTAGACACTGGCAGTTCTTCCCGCCCCCTTTGGAATGTTAGAAACCAAGTCTGTTTTCCCGGGGTTCTCCGTTGTCTATGCAATTGTCCAAGTTCACCATCATAACAACACAAGAAGCAAATCAGCTGTCTCTGCACACAGTCTGCAGTGCCTCCTTGACCCTGGCATGTCCAGGGAGCTGTTTCAATATTCTGTTGTCCCTTCCTCTGCCTGTCAAGGGAAAGCAAGCCCTCAGCATTAGCCACAACAATTACAGGTGACGTGAGAGTTTTCTTTGACCTGCCAACTAAGGTAAGTGCCTTTTTGCAGATACCCAGGACTTTACTTTTAATTCATCTTGAACCCAACTTTCCTTCCCGGGCACTACCTCCAATATGCACAGTTGCCCAGTGGAAAGAATCATAGCACTTTCCTTTTCTGGCTTTCTCTGATACAAGCTTCCAGCAACCGTCAGAAAAGAAGGCAAGTAACATCCGTGGTGGGGACAAGCCTATGAAATTAGTTCAAACATACAGCAAGGCACTGTACTCACTACAGACAGACACATGCTGTTCCATGGACAAGGGCCCAATTGTGACTCACCAAGCATAATGGGACATTGTTGAAAGTGTTGGGAACATGAGAATTCCCTCACTGCCCAATTTGGGTAATGTTGGAGCTACGTTTGCCTCCAGAAATGAAGTCAGACAGATTCAACCCAACTTCCAGTTGCCAGGCCTAAAGACCATGAGGCCACCATGTTTTTAGGCTGACTTTTGTTAATGGGAGTCACTTCCCAAGTTGTGTTTAAGGGTCAACTTCTCATCTGCATGTGCAAGACAGATGAGTGCTTTGACAAAGGACATGCCCCAAACTCTGACTGGAGGGCCCTAGATCACATGAGAGGCTGTTTTAAAGACCCTCACACCGGGGCTCTGCACTATCATATAGATTGTGGGAAGAAGAAAAAGATGCCCATGATTCGGTGTGAGGAAGGGATATGGCAGGTGTGTGTAGCAACAATCTGTCTAGAACACATAAGAGCTCTCGCTTCTTGGGTATCTATGATAGGCCAGGCAATGTTCAGTGCTTTATATGCATGACTTCATTTCCTTTCCACATCTATAAAATATAGGCAGGTCACTTAAACCTCATCTTACAGAAGGAAGCTAGCATCTGAGGGGTGACTATGTCACAAAGCTAGTGATGTGCACACCTAATTTGAACTCAGGTCAGAGGGACCCCTGAGGTTGTGCTCTCTTAGCCAACACACTATGCCACAAACAAGACTGTGTGGCAGGAAAAGGGGTGGCTGAGTGTTATTTATTGCAGGGAGAGTGGTATCACCTTAGCCCTGGATAAGGGCAGCACGAGAATCCAGATGCACAATCCCAGGCCCTGAGCTCCTCTCTCCCGTGATCCTTTTTGCCTGTCTCTAGCACAGCTCTTGTCACATAATTCAACACTGAGATGGTTTGTTGGAACACTGTCTCCCCCACCAAATCCTGAGTCTACCATAACAGGCCCTCCATTGTACTCTTTGCATCTGCCACAACACCTGGAGCTGTGCTTGCACTCCAAACATTTTCATGGGACCACATGAATCAGAGGGATAGATGACTGCCAAGATGCATAAATAACTCAGACGATCTGGTTCAAGTCCAAGCTCAGCCACTGGCTAGCTGTGTGGCCTTGAGCAAGTAACTTCATACCACCGGGCCTCAGTTTCCTCACCTGCACCATGAAGAGGTTCACTCACAACTGTATCAACCAAATGTGAGGCACAGTCCACAGGTGGAATGCAAATGAACACTCTCTAATTTTATTTCGTTCCAACTGATACAGATTTATTTTTCTGCTTATAAAAATGTAACTAGCTCATCAAGCCCTTAAAGTTTTCCTTTAAAATGAGATTGAGTTTTTTAAAAAAGTTAATTTTAAGAATCTGTTTGAGGGGAGGCAGGGGGGGATGGGTGAATAGTTGAAGGGGATTAAAAGCACATTTATGATGAGCACTGAGTCATGTACAGAATTGTTGAATCACCACTATATTCAACACCTAAAACTAATATAACATTGTATGTTAGCTAGACTGGAATTAAAATTTTTAAAAAAGAAGTTCACTCTTTCCAAAACTGCAAAAAAAAAAAAAAAAAAGAAAGAAAGAAAGAATCTATTTGATCATGTCTATTAGTACTTAAATATTACAAATAACTGTGAAAGTGACACACGGGGGAGTGAGGTTCGGATATCAGGTTAGCTGATCTTTAACACTGATGCCTCCGAGGGGAAGACCAGGAAAGGAGCTACAAAGCACGAAGTGGAGTAAAGATAGACAAGATGTTCAAAATGACCTTTGGCCTCCACATGCAGCATTCAGCACCTACTGGATGCCAATTATGTGCCTGGTACTGGCTACACACCCTGGGAGACGTTCATCAGGTGTGAACACAGCCACAAAAAATTTCCCATTGAATTCTGACTTGGGCTTGGTGTTGTCACTAACTGAGTACTGGGGAGGGTCTTTGTGGGGTGGCAGTCACTGAGAAGGGCTGAGGGCAGAGATGCAGCAACATGGGTCCATCAGCTTCCATTTCCCAGAAATGGGCTGAGTAGAGGGTGGTGGGATGGATCAGAGCAAATCCTACCCAGCCATAAGACAAACAGCTCTCCTGAACCCTGGTCTATCCACAGACAGAAGCCAGAAGCATCCCCGTTGTGCATGAAAGAACCAGACATATGTTTCCAATGTTTGCCAGGAAAACTACTCAAATGAATACAGCTTCCCAGGAAAAGCAAACCAAAAGCAAGTTAAGATGGAGGAATGGCATCCCCACATTTCCTTTATGCCCACTGTATAATTTTCCTCTAGCGGAACATCCACTAAGATTTTCCCCCTTTCTTTCAGATGTGGAGGCTAGAATGTGTCTTCTTGGGAACTGCTACTTGGGGACATTGCATGAAGACATATAAAACAAAGCAGCAGTTTGAGGAGATTTCCCAGCAGAGCAAGAGTAATGGATACCATTTGTTAAGCAAGTCCTACGTATGCGCCAGGCACGGGGCTAGGCACTATCTGTTCATGATCTCACCAAGTCCTGCTTGGGGCTTCCTTAGGTAGGTGTTATAGCTTCCATTTTACAAGTGAAGAAACTGAGGTTAGGGTGAGGGCAGGACATGTGACTTGCCAGAAATCCAATAACTAGTAAGTAGCAGAGCTAGGATTCAAGCCCGAGTCTGTCTGATTCTCACACCCACACTTCTCCCTGACCTCATCAAGTCCCCCATCCCAGGTGGTACACAACCTACCATGTACCCCAACCCAGCTTCTGGAGGGTCCCCTCAGTCCATATCCCTGGACGCCGAGCCACTCCCTTCTCTCAGCCCTTCTCCTCCGCCTGGTGTGTGCTCCTTCCTCCCTCCTCCTCCAGGTGAATCTGTCTCTGTCATTCTAGAACCAGGCTATACTCTTCTTTCTCTAAGAAGTCTTCCCAGCCTTCATCCACATGACTGTCTGTTTCTTTTTTTTTTTTTTAAGATTTTATTTATTTCTTTGACAGATAGAGACACAGTGAGAGAGGGAACACAAGCAGGGGGAGTGGGAGAGGGAGAAGCAGGCTTCCCGCCGAGCAGGGAGCCCGATGTGGGACTCGATCCCGGGACCCTGGGATCATGACCTGAGCCGAAGGCAGACGCTCAACGACTGAGCCACCCAGGCGCCCATGACTGTCTGTTTCTGACTTCCCATGACCTGAAAGGTGTTTAGTTTGTCCCTTGAAGATCAGAAGAGGTGATGGGTTTCGATGCTGTTCCTACCCAAGTTCAAGAGCACAGCTACCATCCCTCTAGGTGCCGAGACCCCCCTGCCCTCTATTTCCAGGGCCCACAGGTGTGATGGACCTTGAAAGAACGGGGGTGTACACACAGGGCTATTTAGACGGGACTTGACTAAGTCTCCAGGCGCAGGTGAGTGTTGTTCTGATGGATGATCCACAGGTGTCCCAAAGGCCATAGGTTGGAGTGACTAGACAAAGAGCTTTTGGGACTCCTCTGTGGGCATCAGATCAGTTCCCAGGCTGCCCCTGACAGTCTCTCACTGCTGACCTTCCCCTCTCTGCCTGGACCTCAGTCAGGTCCCCCATCTTATACTATGCCCCACACCCACTCTTTGCCAGTCATCCCTCCAGCCCAGGAATACCCTTGTGGTCTGGGGTGGGGAGAGGCCCGAGGCTGTTCCTTGATCCTCATTCTACTTGTAAGGTTACAGAAGTAATAAATCCACCTGAGCTTGAATCACACTGCATTCTAGCTATGTAACTCAGTCAAATTTCTTAACCTCTCTGTGCTGATGTCCCTTCATCCAGAATGCAACTGTTGTGTAAGGAGGACAGGAGTTCACACACACACACACACACACACACACACACACACACACACACAGCTCCCAGAACAGGGTTTGGCACATTGGTAAGCACTCCATAAATGTTTGCTGGGGCTATTACTTCTTGTGCTTTTTATTCCCACAATTAAAACCAGCTTCTCTTTATGTGTGGCAGCCTCTGTCTGACCCAAGGAGAAGTCACACAGGGAGAAGTAGGAAGAAAGTAACACAGAGGTAGCCTCTGAAGTTGCCATCTCCGGACAGCCGGCATCCAGCTGGATGTCCAAGCAGCACCCCAGGCTGCAGAGAGTCCAGAGCAGGAACCAGGAGAAGCCCAGGGGCTTGGCCCAGGACTCCCCAACTCTCACAGCCATGGAACCCACTCAGCCGAGTTCAGCAAGATCTCCACAGGGCCCTGGATGATATATGAGACACAGGTCATGACCGCCTTGAAGATCATTTACTCATGTGTAAAATCAGGATTCTGGTAATAGCAACCTCCAGGAGCAGCTGTGAAAATGAGCTGGATGAATGTATGTGAAGAGCTTTGAAGAGTGCCTACATAAGACCCTCCCCGATGCTGGAGCTTACCGTTATCTCACTAATTCTTATTTTCCTCTTTGTGCCTTTCTGCATTTTCCACTTTCTATGATGGATATGTGCTAATTTTACAACTAGGGAAACAGGGAGAAACAGCATGTTTTAAAGAAAAAACTACTAAAGATAGACTATCAGACTATCTTTCTGGGCTGACTTTTTGGAGGCATAGATTGCTGGTCCTTATCGAGGGCTGACTTTGACCATGCATTCACTTTCTCTTAAAGCTCCCAACCACCTTACAGGGTCTGTGTCATTCCTCCATTGGATGGACAAAGGAACTCATGCTCCAGGGAAGGAGGCACCTAGCCTGGAGTTACACTGCTTCGGGGTGGCAGAAATGGGATTTCCCATTCTGAAATGCCACTGTCTACTGATTTGCTTATATGAGCACTTAAAAAAATATGAGAAAAAGTAGGAATGTGTTTGTTCTAAGTTCCTTGCCTATAACAGCTGGCTTGACTTTTCATTTCTCCAGGTTTTGATGCTTTTGTAAAGGCAAGGCCCATGCTTTGTTCTCTGTCCCATAAAGGCTCCCTTGGCAGAGCAGGGAGCAGGGGGCTCTAGGGCTCCAGGAGGTGGTGCATTACCCAGAGGATTATTGACCCTCATTTAGTGATGGACCTTGGGGCTGATACTGAGGAGACTGTGGGTATGAAGAAGGGCAAGGATATACCCAGTTGAGGATAACTCAGGGAGAACCTCATGGAGGCAAGAGCATTTGAGATGGGCTTTCAAACACAGAGTCTTGTTAAGTGGCAAGAGGATTCCTTGCTGCACCATCGTGAGTCAAGGAACAGAGAAATGACCACTCATGAAAAAGATGTGAGGAGAGAAAACCCATCAATGCCAGCACAAGAGGCAGGAAGAAGGTCTTAAGAGGGTCATATTTTCCAGAATGCCTACTATTCTGGCCAAAAAGGAGGCCAGAGATAGAAAGTGAATATATCCTTTCAAACAGAGAGACCTCTCTGTGTTACTGATGTAGGCTTACAATTGGTGCTGGAAAACACAAACTGATCATTTACAAGAAGAAATAAAAATGATCCCTAAAACCATGGGGGAAATGGTGCTCAAGTAAGACAGGCCAATATACACAAGGGTAGTGAGAGGGGGAGAGGGAGACAGGAAAAGGAAGCCCATCGAGGTTTATCCTCACACTCAAAGAAGCAACAGAACTAAATTCACCCCTTCCTGAGACCATGTAGAGAACCCTAGTCTCCTCAGTATCAGCCCCAAGGTCCATCACTAAATGAGGGTCAATAATCCTCTGGGTAATGCACCACCTCCTGGAGCCCTAGAGCCCCCTGCTCCCTGCTCTGCCAAGGGAGCCTTTATGGGACAGAGAACAAAGCATGGGTCTTGCCTTTACAAAAGCATCAAAACCTGGAGAAATGAAAAGTCAAGCCAGCTGTTATAGGCAAGGAACTTAGAACAAACACATTCCTACTTTTTCTCATATTTTTTTAAGTGCTCATATAAGCAAATCAGTAGACAGTGGCATTTCAGAATGGGAAATCCCATTTCTGCCACCCCGAAGCAGTGTAACTCCAGGCTAGGTGCCTCCTTCCCTGGAGCATGAGTTCCTCTGTCCATCCAATGGAGGAATGACACAGACCCTGTAAGGTGGTTGGGAGCTTTAAGAGAAAGTGAATGCATGGTCAAAGTCAGCCCTCGATAAGGACCAGCAATCTATGCCTCCAAAAAGTCAGAGAGAAAGACAAGCATGCACAAAAATGCAGACAGAGTAGCTCCTCTGGGCTGGAGAGCAAAAGCTGGAACTGGAGTATGCTGCTGAAGTCCTTAATTCCTCTAGATCTCTGCTAGCAAGTGCCCTGGCCAGGGATGGGCTTTCAAGTTGCAAACAGTCTCGTTTTCCTAAGCTGTATAACAGGAACGGGAGGTTCAGTGTGGAGCTGGGCACGCAGAGCATTGGGGCTGATGCGCCACACACTGGGCCCAGCCCTTTGGGCAAACCTTAAGCAGTTTGTGTGGTCTCCCTCTGGTACTGGGCAAGAAGAAAAGACCTGAGACATCCACCTGCAGCTCTGGACTAAGAAAGGGGTGCGACATGCCTGCTTCAGGGCAGCTAGCAAGAGATCTGGGGGACTTTGAACTCAAAAAACTAATTCTACAGGAAGCAGAGATAATTTAAGAAAATGATGCCTATTATCCCAGACATTTGAGAACATGCCTGATTCTTCCTGCCCTGTGCCCATCTTCCAAGTCAGAAAATAAGCACAAGAGCCTGACAACTGAGGAACAGCCATTCTATCTGGAAATTAAAAGGCTGCTTCTATGAATTCAAATAAGGATTTTCACCGTCTAGCCTGAGTCCTTCTGGACTCAGTAATGACCCAGAACACACTGCTTGCGATATGGCCTTCCTTCACCCATCCTCCTGGGCGAGGCAGCCAGGAGCCAAGTTCTCCCTCGCTTTACCACATAAAAGGCTGCCAAAGTAGCACCAGTATATTCTATGGTCTCTGCTTAATTCCATCTTCATTTAGCAAAATCCCGATACTGTTAATTTGCTTTGAGACCCAGTGGAGGAAAGTAAATGAGCCACTTATACAAAACAAAGTTAAGATGGCATTAGGTGAGAATGACCAAGGCCACTGCTGCTTGTCATCCTGGGCTGGTCATGCCCCAGGAGAGTAATCCCAAAGTGGGGGACGCTGAAGACACTGGCCTCTCAGGAAATACAAGTTTAGGATAAATAAAAGAAAGCATGGTTTTTCATAGCAAGTGGGTGGTACACCCTAGAAACAGTCAATGTTTTTAAATGTTCTAATAAATTCATAGATGACAGATCCAGAAGGGATTGTGAAAGGAACCTAGAACAGGCAATGTGTTTATAAATTAGCACAATGACTAAAACGGATTGGCTTCCCTCTTCCCTGCAAAAACAATATTGCTGTGGCAAGGTTACGAAGCGTTCCTAACTCTGGACTTCACAATAATTAAATCATAAGTATGACTCAATATGTCAGGAAAGCAAAGATATCACAACCATAAACCTTTACAATAGTTTGCCATGCTAAGAATTTACACGGCATGCCCGATATGATGGACACTGCTGCCTCAGTCCCATTAATTATATGAAAAGTCCCATTTTCCTCTAAACCATACAAAAAACTAAAAAAATACAAGGCAACTGCACCACCAACTTGACCTACAGCCGATGTATTAGCTATAATACACATCACATGAGCACCACTTTGACTCAACTTCTTAATATGTGAGAGTTTTGGGGGAAAATCGTTTTTTAAAATTCTGGTCTCTTTTGAAGACAATGCAGGAAAAACTACAGTTTTTCAATTGTCCTTGAGATGTTGTCCTGCAGCAGGGAGGGGCACTCAGCATCAGCCCCCTGCCTCAGAGTCCCACTCCCACTCTTAAGGGGTGCAGGAGTCCCCACCCTGATAGTGGTGAGCATACCAGTAGCCATGTCTCTCCTCCCTCTTAGAAATCTCTTGAATAATATTCCATCGTATACAGGATGAATACCCACCAGTTGCATTGACACGGATGGAACTGGAGGGGATTATGCTAAGTGAAATAAGTCAAGCAGAGAAAGACAATTATCATACGGTTTCATTCCTATGTGGAACATAAGCAATAGCACGGAGGACCATAGGGGAAGGGAGGGAAATCTGAAGGGGGAGAAATCAGAGAGGGAGACTATTGACCCCAAGAAACAAACTGAGCATTTCAGAGGGAAGAGGGGTGTAACAGGGTGATGAGTATTAAGGAGGGCACGTGTTGTGATAAGCGCTGGGTGTTATACGTAACTAATGAATCATTGAATGCTACACCAAAAACTAATGATATATAGTGGCTAACTGAACATAATTAAAGAAAGAAAGAAAGAAAGAAAGAAATCTCTTGAAGATTCCCCAGCCTTAGCTTGGATGATTCAAACGCAGAGCACTCACTACAAGACAGCTCCTTCCATTGAGACAGATACCTAGCTCCCCAGAGTTCTAATCTGTTTTCCTGGGAACAAAGACATCGAGCTTATCTTCCTTTTGTAACCCAGGATATGCCAGTTAAAACGCTGTAGCATCAAGAAAACACGCAGCTCAATGAGGATAAAACAATAAGGAGATTTATCCTGAGAGGCAGCCCCTGAGTCAGCGTGGGCTTGTGCGGGGGAGGGGGATTGATCTAGTGGTTCTGCCATCATCCAGGGCTGGATGACTCTGTGGTTACACGGTGGCTGCCAACAGCCAGCAAAGCTACCTGCTTTCTTGCTTACTGTGGAGGGGAGGGGTAGACAGAGAGCTGGCCCTTTCCTGAATCCCCTCATCAAAGCACAGACTTAACTTTCCTAGAAGCCCCTACCAAACCCCTCCCTGCATTTCACTGGCCTGAAATGTCTTAGATCGGCCATCTCTAAGACAATCACAGAGGCAAGGGGGATGGGACATCCATGACTGGCTTAACTATAGATCAACCAGGGTCCATCCAAGCTGTGGGTCAATCTACCAAACCCCCCCCTCCCCCACTCCTGGTGTTACACAATGGGAGAAGGGTGTGGTGAATGTCAGAGAGACAACCACCATGTCCACTCCATGGTTCTTCTCCTTTTTTGGTTGAAAAATCCAGTCCCTTCCCCTGATCCTCTGCAGACAGGGCCCCAGGGCCACTTGTGGTCTGGCTGCCCTCTCCAGCACTCAGCCCGTGGGGAGCCACTGTGCCTGTGTCAGTACCCTGGGCATCTAAAAACACTGGCTAAGCCTGACCTGTGACTTTCACAGTCATGCCATGCTGGGCGCTTATATTGGATGAGTCACCATGAGCTTCAGTGCCACCTGGGTTTGGATTCCTGCTCTACCACTTACTGGACATATCACCCTGAGTAGATGATTTCACCATGTTCACCCTTGGTTTTCTCATCTGTAAAATGGGAATAATAATAGTACCTACCGTATTGGACTATCTTCAAGAGATAAAGCACGTACAGTCTGAACCCACTCTGTGGTGCACAATAAGTGCCTCGCAGATCTTGGTATTATCATTACTAATAAGTTCGTTCTCTCCCATCTGGTACCAATATCAGCCTCCAACTGCACAGAAAAGTAGAGGCTTTCTGTGCCTCCTTTGCTCACACCAGATCCAGAAATGTGATCCTTGCCATCTGCAGACACCCAGCTGTGCAGAAGGCCCCACATTCTCTGCAGGAGAAACTTGCTCTCTGCCCTCCAAGAGCCCTCTCCTCCCTCCCTCCACCTGCTCTGCCTCTGCCCCCCGCCCCCCAGACTCCCGATATGTAACAGGACTACACAGAACGGCTCCGTCACAACAGAAATACCCATTTACAGTAACTGTGCCTTTTTTTCCTGCTACTGCAGTTGCCACTCTGTGCCTCCATTACTCAAATGTAACAGGCCCACTTCGGCAATACTGACGTTAATTGTAAGGAAAAAACTCAGAGCTCTGGAAAGATAATTTCAGTAGTAACCATTCATCCTGGAAAACAGTCAGCCTTCACCAGGAGCTAAAAAAGAAAAATAACTACCACACTCTTTCTTTGCAAGTGTTTCTATGGTATATGAGCTTCTTATGGTGATTGTGGATATTGATATTTTTAAGCAATTTAAAGAAATTTGCCAAGGCAGGAATCAGAGGGGAAATTGCCTGCCCAATGACTTGTTTCCTCTTTGGGGTTAAAAAATGGGTCACGCCTCAAATCTTAACACTTCCTTCCCTTCCAGGCTGAGAATTCCTGTTGCTTGGGAAATTTCTTGAGCCCCCACGCCCCTATCTGTCCAGCACCCTCTTGCTTGGCCTGTCCCCTGGGCTCTGTCCAATTTCCCTGATTCAATCTCATTCTGCCTACCCCTCCAGACAGGCCCCTTAGTCAGATTGGCTTTCTGGCTGTTGATTTGGCTCTCCCAGCTCACCTTTGGCCCTGTGCTCTGCAGCTCTCATCAGGCCTCTCCCGGCCCTGCACTCAGCTCACCCTTACCTTGATCACCTGCCTATCCAGCAGGGGGCTCCAGACAGGTAAGAGTGAAGACCATCCCATTACACACTAAGTGGAGCAATACCTGAAGAGATCTGGGTACCCATCTCAACCCTGATTCTGACCTCAAGGAGGAAACTCAAGCTCTTGCAAAACCACCCCTTTATCACCATCACCATCGGACACAGAAAGGACTGAATGGGCCATAAAGCTAATTCTGCGCGGGACGCCTGACACAGATGAGTTCTCATGAAGGAAACACATGGAAGATCGGACAATTGTTTCCATTTCTTCTCCCCTCCCTCTGCCACGTGGCCTTGCCGAGCAGGGTGACACAGAGAGCACATCCTCACCGCACTGACACTGGGCTTGCCTATGTGCTTTGTTTTGGTCAAGGTAATTTTAGTAGATGTGACACAAGAGGAACTCTCCCACGATTTGCACAGTTTGGTTTGCCCCTTTACACTTCCATGATCCACCATGAGAAAGCATGCCCCAAGTAGCCACTAGTCCAAAGAGACTTGGACTCAACCAGCAGCCTGGAGCCAAGCTGTCAATCCCAACCAAGACTCATGAGCAAGAAAATAAATGTTTGTAGTTGTCTGCATGCTGCAAAACCCCAAACAGAACAGCCATCACCCAAAAACATCCTAACTGGCATCCTGACCACAAGACTCCTTATTGCCCCAAATCAGGAGGTGACTGCAATCAACACAATTTAAAGGCAACATATGGAACTAGAGAAAATACTTGCAAACCACATATCTGATAAGGAGCTAATATCCAAAATATGTAAAGAAATCATACAGTCCAATAGTTATTAATAATCCAATTTAAAAATTGTCAAAGGGCAGGCATCTGGATGGCTCTGTTGGTTAACATCTGCCTTCAGCTCACATCATGATCTGGAGTCCTGGGATCAAGTCCCGCATTGGGCTTCTTGCTCAGTGGGGAGTCTGCTTCTCCCTCTGCCCCTTCCCCCTGCTTGTGCATGCACGTGCTCTCTCTTTTTCAATAAATAAATAATAAAATCTTTTTTAAAAATGGTCAAAGGACCTGAATAGACATTTTTCCAAAGAAGACATTCAAATGGCCAACTGGTACATGAAAAGGTGCTCAACATCACTGATCATCAGGGAAATGCAAATCAAAGCCACAATGGGATATCACATGACACCTGTTAGAATGGCTATTATCAAAAAAACAAGAGATGACAAGTGTTGGCAAGGATGTGGAGAAAAGAGAACCCTTGTGCACCGTCCGTGGGAATGTAAACTGGTACAGCCAACTATAGGAAACAGTTATGAAGGTTCCTCAAAAATTTAAAAATAGAATTATCATATGTTCCAGCAACCCTACTTCTGGGTATACATACGAAGGAAATGAACTCAATATCTTGAAGAGATATCTGCACCCCCCATGTTCACTGCAGCATTATTCACAGTAGCCAAAATCTGGAAACAACCTAAGTGCCCACTGACAGATGAATAGATAAAGAAAATGTGGTGTGTGACTGTGTGTGTGATGGAATATTATTTGGCCACAAAAAAAGAAGGAAATCGTGTCATTTGAGACAACATGAATGAATCTGGGGGGCATTATGCTAAGTGAAATAAGTCAGACAGAGAAAGACAAGTACTACATGATCTCACTTGTACGTAGAATCTAAGAAACTAAACTCAAAGACAGACCAGTGTTTATTGGGGGTGGGGGATGGGAATGGGGGAAGTGGGCGAGGTGGTCAGAGGGCACAAACTTCCAGTTATAAGATGAGTAAGTCCTGGGGATGTGACGGACAGCATGGTGACTATAGTTAACAATACTGTGCTGTATACTTGAAAGCTGCTAAGAGAATATATTTTAGAAGATCTTAACCACACACACACACACACACACACACACACACACGCGCACACACACGCACGCACAAAGGTAACTATGTGATATGAGGGATGTGTTAACTAACCTTATGGTGGTAACCATTTCACAATATATTGGTATATCAAATCATTACATTGTATACCTAAAACTTACACCATGTTCTAGGTCAATTATATCTCAAAGCTGGGAGAAAAAGGATGATAAATATTTTATTTTTAAAAAATAGACTGCCATTCTTGCAGGACAGAAGAGAGAAGAGCAACCACTCCATCAACACCCCACAGCACTTGGCAATGATGATGCACCAAGGAAATAAATGAAAATCCTGGATGGGCCCGGCTTCTGCCTCAGATGCCCCCTGTGGTGAACAACTGGGCTTTCCTGCCTCGCATCCCTTTGCCCTTCCTCTGGCACTAGCCCCCATCTTCCCTCTGGGGAGCCGCCACACCCTCCCCATCAGCCCTGTGGCTTAGGAAGGGTCCCCCTGCTCTCTGGCTCTGGGCACGGGCTCATACTATTCAGTATATGCCATTACCCTGGCCACAGTGAGTGGGTCAGGGATGGACATATGACCCATGCCAGACCCAAAAGAGCCAACCAGGGGACTCCTACAGGAACCTCTTGGGAGGAGGAGCTCTTTCTGGTAAGATTTGGGCTCCGAGATGCTGGAGCCACCACAAACAAACAGATTGCCCAAAAATGAAGCAAACACAGAGGAAAGCCAAGGCTAAAAGATGGAAAGAAACAGATGTCTAAAGCCCTTGTGTGAACACCTGGATCCAGCTGCACCTTAATAGCATCCTGAACACCTTAGATGTATGAGCTCATAAATTTCTTTGTTTCTTCAGCCAGTGAAGTTGGGTCCTTTCCCTCCCTCACTGAAGACACTCCCTTTGTCAGGCACCCTGTGCAATTGCTTCTCTCCATCCTTGCACCTTTGAAGTCTGTTTAAGGTTAAGAAAGGGCATAGAATTCTCATGTTCCTCCATTGGAATTTCTGTTGCTGGCCTCTGCCATTTTGTTGGGCTGGTGGATCCAAATCCTTGAGAATGGCAAAGGGCATCATCGTTGGTCAGGAATATTGCATAGCATCTGTTTGCATATGCATGCACTTATTATTTTCTCAGTCATTTTCTCATTTTTCTTGGGGGAGGGAAAACCTGAGCATGTCATCACCTCATATCTCTGCCTCCCTCAGTGTTCAGGAATATGACAACGTTGAATCAGTTATTTCTGAACTTTAGAGAGTTAAAAGCCAATCAAACCAGCCCCCTTCAAAATAAAAGGAAACTGTCTTGTCACAGAGGGTCCTCTCCCCTGAAATGCATTCCAAAGCAATGCCACAAATGCATGCAGCAGGCCAAATGCTATCGGCTGCTGATTGAGGGCCATCTGAAGAACGTCCTCCCCTTCTGGCCATCCCCCAGGCCAGCTGTCAGGGCTCCCCACTTGGAGTCCTCAAGTTCCTGAAATGATCCAGGCAGTGCAGATGCCACAGGGCTCACGTAAGGCATGAGAGCAGCCTCAGCCCTTGAGGGCTCCCTGCTCAGCTGTCACAGCCCAATTGGGCCACCGTCACAACCAAGGGCTCGTTCAGAGAGCCCCCAAGACAAGACTCAGCTCCCCATCTCCAGAGTCGAGCTCCTGATGCTCCAGCAAAGCCCTTGTGGCTCTCTGTACTGGCAGGGGCCACCCCGATTTGAAATTTTATCCTGTGTATGAATTTCTATTACAAAAATATTTTAGTAGAAAAACCAATTTGAAATTTAAACATCCCTCCCCCCCCAAATCAACTGCCAAACAAAAGCACTGAGACTGTATTTTTGTAAGTCAAAATCATTTGTCTCCACCTCTGAAATGTCCTAGATCACAGGTCTCCAAGATGGAGAGTACACACCCAGGGGAGAGAGGACTTGATCTTTCCTGGTCTCACACACTTCTAGTTATTTTCATTTTAATTTGTTTTGTTTTATGGTGTGTGTGTGTGTGTGTAGCGGTACCCAAAACAATGGTTTTGGAAGTAATTCTCCACTCATGCTGGAAGGCTCCTTCACAGAGAAGCTGCCTTACCCATGCAAGGATTGATACAGAGCCCTTCTGGAAAGATAGGTGCCTTCCTGCTGGTCAGATAGAACAAGAGTGTCTTCCCGAAACTGAATTTCTATAAGGAATTTCTATATTACTCCACCATGGATCCAGCCATCGAAATATACTCAAAAACTAGAACTACAGCCAACACCCTAAGAACGGTATATTGAAAAGAGAGAAAGTCTGGGTTCCCTGATGACACTGCTGAGCCCTTGCACGAGCCTGGGACTACTCAGCTCCAAATTTCTTGTTATGTGAGCTAATTAAAAGTCTCTCTTGCTTGATCCCTTGTAAATCAGATTTGCTGTCACTTGCAGCCAAAAGCATCCCTAACTGACACAACGATCATCTTTACCCATGTTACTGTTCCCATGAGATAGTTAAGAACACTGATACCCTGAGAAGCGAACTGATGCATCCACAGTCACAGAGCCAACAAGGCTGGAACTGGAACTCAGGGACTTCTCAGAATCCGCATACATGCAGGGAAAAGACACCCCAGTGAACACAAGCCGTTTTTCCCCATGGAGACTTCACCACATGTTGTGACCTCACAAAGCTGTTTTTAGTCTCCAAATGCTGCGAGGCACTGGCTCGCCAGCTGCCGCCTCCCAGCTCAGTGCCACTGACAAGACGTGTCAGCACAGTGGCCCTTGCGGTCTTTATGCACGTCCAGAGGTCCCGCGGGCATTCTGCGTCTGTGCCTTGACAGTCTGTTTTGCTCTCTCCCTTCTTTGGCCATTCTCATCTACCAGCTCCTCTAGAGCTTTGATTGGGTCACTGCACACGCACATTCTCGCAATATTTAAAATAGTGGTTATGAAAAGTATGGAATAACATTAGGACATCACATGTTAAGCAGGAAAACAGAATGCAAACTGCACACACAGAGATTGGAAAAAACACACATGCATCTAAAAAAAATGAAAGCAAAAACATGAGACTGCTGGCTGCGATTGTGGTAAGCCTGGGTGATTTTTCTTCTCTTTTGATGTTCCAAATTTCCTGTTATGTACTTATAGTGAAAAAAATAGGTGAAAATGTTTTTAAAATATCTCATTGTTTATCTGGCCCCTCTCCTGGGAGGGGGCAAAGCAGAGCGTGCTAGTTAAAAGTATGAGCTCTGAAGGTGGCTCAGTTGGTTAAGCGACTGCCTTCGGCTCAGGTCATGATCCTGGAGTCCCAGGATCGAGTCCCACATCAGGCTCCCTGCTCAGCAGGGAGTCTGCTTCTCCCTCTGACCCTATCGCCTCTCATGTGCTCTCTCTCTCTCTCAATCTCTCTCTCAAATAAATAAATAAAATCTTTAAAAAAAAAGATTTAAAAAAAAAGTATGAGCTCTGAAGCTTCACTGTCTGAGTTCAAATCCCAGCCCTATTACCTAATAGTGGCATGGCCCTCTGTGAGTTCCGTAAATATCTGTATTTCCATTTCCCCAGTTTCTGTAAGTTGAGGCTAATAAGTGCACCTGTTTCATAGGGTGCTCTTGAGGACTAAGTTACATTTGTTAACATTTGTACAGTACTTCGTGCTAGTGCACAGTCAGTGCTATGTAAGCATGGGTTAAATACAAGCCATTTCATTGTGCCTTCTCCACTGGAGGGGAGGGAACATCTTGGAAGGGAACGTGATGTGTAGAAGCCAGACAAACCTCATGTTGAGGACACCCAACTGGTGGAAGTTGCAAGAGATGGATTTATGCTCAAAATAATAAAGACTGTAACTCTAGAGCTGTCTCCTACCAATCAGGCTGGGGGTGTACTCTTCAGCAATTCAGCACTGGATGGCTCTGTCTCATAAATACCCTCTGACGCTTTATATCTCACGAAGCATCCCCCATAAGGCCGCTGGAAGACTTAAGTGAAGGAAAGATGAGCAATCCTCCCCCAGGGCGGAAAGGCCGCTAGCAAGTCTTTCTCTGCTTAAATAGGATGAAGTCCTCTAGTGGCCAGGAGGTGACACTGCAACTTTTATATGCGTCCCAACACAGGATGCCCAACGGTTGCTGGCGACCTTCATTCAGCTGGGTTTGGTTTTGCCAAGCGTGTCGGGAGAGCCTTCTCTCCCCTTGCTGTGGCCAAATGAGCTAAAACACATTTCCTATGACCCAGTGCCAGTGTTTGTGATCTAGTCCACTTAACGAACTAATCTCTAAAAAGGAGGTCCTTGCCCTGAATGCGTTTCATTGTGTATGCCACTTATGTACACATTACAGCTGCTTAGAGACAGAGGGTTTCTTTAAAAAACAGCTTAGGATGTGTTCAAGATGGGTAGACCCTAATCTAGATTCTCTCATTTCAATCCCTCCACTTTACAGATGGCAGAAATCCCAACAACATTTAGAACAGTGCCTGGTACACAGTAGGGACATCATAAACATTTTATGAGAATTAGGTGTCATTTTTTACCCTTGTCATCACTTTAAGAGTAGACCTCACTGGGGCGCCTGGGTGGCTCAGTCAGTTAAGTGTCCTACTCTTGGTTAATGCTCAGGTGGTGATCTCACAGATTGTGGGATCAGGTCCCAAGCTCAGTGGGGAGTTGGCTTGGGGATTCTCTCCCTCTGCCCTTCCCCACCACTCTCTCTCTCTCTCTCCTCTTCAAATAAATTAAAAAATCTTAAAAAAAAGAAAAAATTGTAGTCCTCATCAAAAAACTCACCAGATGACACATTAACTGCTCTTTCTTTCTCAACTTGGCATTGGTAAAATGCCCATGAAAATGGGATGCTACATTAGGAATAATGTTCCTTCACTTTTATATCTTATGTATTATTGCATTGAAAAAAGCAGGAAGGAAGAGAAGGGAGAAACAGACAAAAAAAAAAAAAAAGTCTAGCATAGAGCTCAAGAAATTTTCTGCAAAGGGCCAGAAGGTAAATATTTTAGGCTTCGTGAGTCATGCAGTCTCTGTCATGATATTCAACCCTGCCACCAGTGCAGCAAAACAGCCACAGACAATACATATGTGAACGGGCATCACTGGATTCCAATCAAACTTTATTTACAAAACAATCAGTGGGCTGGGTCTGGCCTGCCAACCCTTCCTCTAATGCGAGAATGATGACATATATGGCAGAAGTGGTTAACTGATTGTGGTGTTCATTTACTGCCCGAGTCCAAAACCCAGTTCCAGGCCTTGACTAAATGTACAACTTCAGGAAATTTGCTAACCTCTCTGTGCTCCAGGATTTTCATCTTTAAAATGGAGACAGGAAATATTATGTACCTTGAGGGATTGCTGTGGAAATCAAAACCAGGTTGGCAAATGCTTAGTAGAGTGACTGGTACTTGTAAGTAGACTATAAACATCAGCTGCCTTCATCATGACCTTCACCATCATCTGCGTCAACTGACTGACAGAATCGTGAGCATTCCACGAGATAATGGACATGAATGTGCTTTGCAAAGAGAAGGCATCTTTCATGGAAGTGCTCAAATGCATAACAATATCCCATCCACTCACTCATTGCCGAAATGCCAGGGGAGGGGAAGCTGGACATATTCTTGTGCTAGTGGAATAGTCAGGGAAACTGAGGCTCCAGAAAACTTAGGAGAATCATTACAAATGACAACTTACTGACTTGGTGAGGGAGCCCCATAAAGAGCCAGGTTTTCATATCCCTTGCCCCTTTCCTGCCTCCTTTCAGCAACTTTGGGTCCCAAGGACTCTACTGGGGCCTGTTGTTCAGAGATTTCTGAATATCTCCAAGAAACAGATCCTGAAATTTCTTTCAAGTCTGCTCCCCTACCTCCCTCCTCCTGTCCCCTCCACCTGATTTCTGGTCTTCATAATCTGCTGCCTCATCCCCCGACAACTCCTTAACTGGTCCCTATGACCAGTTGGATTTCTCCCTGTTCCATCATCCACCATCCACCCTCATTCTCAGTGATGCTTATAAAGCATAGATCTGACTCTCAGGCTACAGGTCTGCATCGTGAAAAATGCACAGGGGGCCTTTTCATGATATGGATCCCCATTGGTTCACCAGTTCACTTCCATTCCCCTGTGCATCCCCAGGGACTCCTGACTCCGCGTCTAGCGACACAGCCACCCTTTGCTCAGCTCCACAGGCTCCCCATAGGAGGTCTCAATGGTGCCATTGGTGTTCCAGAGCAGACACCCCCAGAGCTCTTGCCAAGCCAGCTCCCCTGCCACCACCACACACATATCCCAGCACTCTATCTCAATGCCGCCATCTAAGAAATCCTCAAGACCAATTCTATCATGCCTCAGCCCCTGCCTGGAGCCCACAGCTCCCAGCCATCATCCCACATCGCCTGATCTTCCATCCCCGAAGGGCTCTGTGCATACACTTCTGTGACCCAGCTTGCTGTCCCTCGCCAGCATCCCAGCCTTCTCATGGGTCCTGCGCCTTTCGCTGTCCATTCTCAGCACAATTCTCTATTTTCAACCCCTTCCCTGGAGCTCCCCTTCACCTTGCGCCTACCCAAAACCCACTTCCCTCCTAAAAATTCTGCTTCCTCTTCTGCCTGCTCAAGGGTAGCTCTTCTCTTGCTCAAACTCCTTGTGCCACTGACCCATAGGTGGACAAGATACCCTCCTCACCATGTTTAGGACTTTCTCTCTCCTACTTCCCTGAAAAAGCTCGTGGACCTAGACGTTCACACCACTAGACTAGGTCACCCAGCCCCTTCCTGTCCCAACGCTGTTGTGCTTTTCATTCATTAATGCATTTAAACCTCAAAGTAGGTATGATGATCATCCTCATTCCACAAATGAGGAAACCGAGGCACAGAGAAATTAGGCAGTTTGCCAAGGATCACACAGATAAGACTCACATTCGGGGAACCTGCACCAGAGTCTGGCCTCTTAACCACCCCACCCACTCACTCCCAGATATGGTGGCACCCTCCATTCACCCCCTTCCTTGAAGATTTTAGCAGCTGCCTCACTCTCTTTTCTAAAACCACTCCTGTCATAATAATGCTTAGTGATTTCATTTCCATGAAGACAATTCTCCCAGACCCTTCCCACTTAGTTCCTTGGCCTCCTTGCCTCCAGTTATCCTGTTCTTCATCCTATAATCCTATAACCTTAGCCAAATGCTTAGATCAGGTCATTGCCAATAACTGCATGTTATGGACTGAATGCTTATGTCCCCCCAAAATCCATATGTTGAAGCCCTGACACACAAGATGGGACCTTTGGGAGGTAATTAGCACTGGATGAGGCCATGAGGGTGGAGCTCCACGAATGGGCTTGGTGCCCTATGAGAAGAGACACCAGAGAGCTCACTTGCATGTTTTCTTGTTCCCTCTCCCTTCCCCAGTCCCTCTCCTTCTCTCTCCTTCTCTCTCTCTCCCCTCCTCACATGCACAAAGAAGAGGTCACATAAGCTCACAATGAGATGGAAATCTCCTACAAAGCAAGAACGGAGGCCTCAGAATGAAACCTGCCTTGCCAGCACTTAGACCCTGGACTTCTAGCCTCCAGAGCTGTGAGATATAAATGTCTACTGTTTAAGCCACTCAGCCTGTGGTATTTTGTTATGGCAGGCCTAACGGACTAATGCCCTTCACTTTCTCTATAATCCCAATATCAAACACTCCAGCCACAAACCACTATCCCCAGTCTTTTCAGTTTACATCCGACATGAATCCATCTAATCATCTTAAAGAGCCATCAAGACCTCCATCACAGACATAACCACCAAGAGAATCTGCCCACCTTGCCTGGTTAGATTCCAGAGTCTATACCCCTTTTCATATACCCTCAATCCCAGTGCCTATAGTTCCTTCCTCCTTGGTGCCTAGCAAAATGCAACTTCGGTTAAGCACACCCGCCTACTCTGTGTCTGCTCCTAGCAGCTGAACATGGCGGAGACACACACCCAGCTGTGCTGACAGGCCTCACTGAAACATCCCCCGGCCATGCCCAGCAATCCCGCATTTCCTTAGTCCCCTCACCTGGGGACTATTCTCTGGACATTCTCCTCAAAATTCCAATGCTTACTCCCTCCTCCTCACTCTCAACTGATCCCCTTGTCTTTGCACTCTGAGTAAGTAGAAGCAGTCCACAGAGAGCCTCCTCATGCAACCCCCACTGACTACTAACCCACCTGCCATCCGTCCCATCTTCCTGCCTTCCTCTGTCACTTCCTCTCTGCAAAGGCCAGCCGCTCCCCTAGGCCACAGATGCCATTACCTCTCAGCTCCTTGAGGACATTACTCCCGCAATTAAACCTCTGGCTCCAGCATTACTGGGTTTTCCCTCTCTGCTGATAAATCTCCATCATCCAACATGCATGCTGTTCCTCCTTCTATCTTAAAAAATACTTTTTAACTACTTTGACCCCTACACTCCCCTCCAGCTACTGCCATTTCCTTCTTCTCCTTCACAGAGTAGATTTTCTAAAATGTTCACTGAACTCAAACTGTCTAGTTTCTCCCCTCCCATTCTGAGGTCCACTAGAATCAGCTCTCAGCCTCACCATCCCCTTGGAATGGCTCTTTCCAAGGCCACCAAAGGCCCCCATGGTGCTCAATCCAAAGTCAATACCAGTCCCCATTACCTTAACCTACCATTAGCATTGACACAGATGACCATGCCCTTCTCTCAAAATACAGCGTGATCCAAAAAGAATCAGACACTTTGAAAAACGTATTACTCAATAACTGGATTATGTATGAACAGATAGTTAAAAACTATTCTTCAAGGAATTATCATAGTTACTGCTTATCATCTTATAAATGCTCAACATGCTCCCCTCATGTCCCATGACACATATCAATCCTGGAAGGTATTTACCCCAGGCCTGTGTGGCGTATTACAGGTAAATGATTGAAATGGCAGCCATGTACATTTCTTCATGTCCTTGAGGTTGGAAGAAGTAGCATAAACCAAGATCCTTGAGTCTAAAATTTTTATTTTGATTACTGAATAATAAAATTCTTGTTATGTTCAACCTACCTAGAATTGGCCGGTACTATCTCCACCTACATCGGGGACACCACGCTCACCAGGTTTTCCTCCTACCTCTCCAGCTATTCCTTCTCAGTGCCCTCCACCAGGTCCTTCTTGCTTCCCTGGCCTTGTGTGTCCAGGAGCTCCATTCATTTCTCCTCTTCCCGTCTACTCTCAGTCCTTGTTGTGCTCATCCACATTCTTGGCTTTAAGAACCAGCAAGCTCAGGTAACAAGCTCATATAACAATCACCCACTTGGCATTGCCACCTGGGTGACACCTAAGAGGCATCTCAAGCTACTGATCTTCCCGCACACATAAACCAGATTCTCTCAGTCAATGCCCTTTCAGAAGGCGTCCTCTTCATTCACAGTTACTCCTGGAGTCCTCTTTGATACCTTTCTCTCTCACACACCCCACATCTACTCTCTCAGCAAAGCCTACCTTCACAACATGACAACCTCTCGCCCCTTCACTGGTCCCAGCCCAGGCCAAGGAAGCTCCATTTTTCCCCTGAATTATGGCAACAGCCTTCTCCCAGATTCCCTGTGGAATTTGTTTCCTGTGGCTGCCACAGCAAATATCCTCAACCTGTGTGGCTTAAAACAATAGGAATTTATTCTCTCACAGTTCTGGGAGGCAAAAGTACAGAATCAAGGTTTCAGCAGGGCCATGCTTCCTCCAAAGCCTTCAGGAGAGAATACTTCCTTGCCTTTTCGGGCTTCTGGTGGCTTCTGGCATCCCTTGGCTTATGGCTGCCACACTCCAGTCTCTGCCTCCATCCTCACGTGGTCTTCTCCTCCATGTCTGTGTCTTCTCTACTTCTGTCTCTTTTTTAAGAACACTTGTCATTGGGGGGCAGAGCAAGATGGCGGAGGAGTAGGAGACCTGGATATCGTCTGGTCTCAGGAATTCAGCTGAATGGGGATCAAACCATTCTGAACACCTACGAACTCAACAGGAGATCGAAGAAGAGAGTAGCAATAACTCTGAACAGAGAAGCGATCACTTACTGGAAGGTAGGACGTGCAGAGAAGTGAATCCGAGGTGATATTCGGAAGGATAGATGGTGGGGGAGGGGACCTCCGTCGGCCGCTTCTGGCAAGTGATAGAGCCGCGGAGCACAAAATTGGAACTTTTAGAAGTCGGCTCCGCTGAGGGATGTCGCTCCAGTGGCTAAGCTGGGGGTGGAACCCTCACAGGACAGTGTGGTCTCAGGACCCTCGGGGTCATAGAAAAACCGGGGGTGCCTGAGTGCAGCAGAGCTCCCAGGTATTGGAGCGGGGAAGCCGGCTGCAGAGATGGAGCCGAGGCGTGGGCTCTCAGCTCAGGGTTGCCATAAACTGTGATCTGCGGCCCAGTCGGGCCACTGCTCCTCCAGCAGGGACCCAACAAGCGGCAGAGCCGGGGAGACTCCCCTTCCTCCCCGGGGAGGAGCGGCGCGGGAGCGCACCGCAGGGATCTGCTGGGTTTGGAGACTCCACACAGGGTCGGGTGCCAGAGATAGAAACGCTCGGTCACAGGCTGGGTGAGCACGGAGTGTGGCCGGAGACCGGGGAGACGGGAGTGACTGCTTTTCTCTGGGGGTGCACTGAGGAGCGGGGCCCCGAGTTCTCAGCTCCTCCGGGTGGAAATTGGGAGGCCACCATTTTCACCCTGGTCCTCCAAAGCTGTACCCAGAGCTTGCAGGGAACAAAAGCTCCTGAGAGCAAACCCGAGCAGCTTGCTTAGCCCGGACCGACAAGGGCGGGGCAATTCCGCCACCGGAAAAGACATTTGGGAACCACGGCAATAGGCCCCTCCCCCAGAAGATCAGCATGAACATCCAGCAAGCCAAGACCAAGTTTACCAATCAAGGAGAACGGGAGAACTCCAGCGCTAGGAGAATACTGCACATAGAATTCATGGCTTTTTTTACCATGATTCATTAGTTTTTCAAAGTTAATTTTTTTAACTGTTTTTTTTTAATTTTTCTTTTTCCCTTTTTCAACCATCTTATCAATCCCTTTTTTTAAAAAAAACATTTTTTATTTTTCATTTTTAGAGTCATATTTTATCCCTTCATTGTAGTTACCCTTATTTTTGGCATATATATATATATAAGTTCTTCTCTCTTTAAAATTTTAAGATACAGTTTCTTCTAACAGATCAAAATACACCCTAAATCACTAGTGTATGGCTTTGTTCTAGTCTCCTGCCTGATCACATTCTCCCCCTTTTTTTCTTTTCTTTTTTAAATCTTCTTCTTTCTTTTTTCAAACTTACCAATTCCTTTTATAAAATCTTTTATAATTTTCATCTTTACAGTCATCTTCCATCCCTTCATTGTATCAACCCTTGTTTTGTACATATATAAGTCTTTCCTCCTTTAAAATTTTAGGAGGCACTTTTTTCCAATAGACCAAAATATGCCCAAAATCTAGCGTGTGGCACTGATCTATGCACTAGCCTGATCATATTTGATCATATTCTGGTTTTTTTTGTATTGTTCTGTTTTTGTTTTTATCTTTTTCTTTTTGTTTTTTTTTCTTTCTCTTTCTTCTTTCTTTCTTTCCCTTTCTTTTCCCCTGGTTTCAGGTCTTTTCTGATTTGTATAGAGTATATTTGCTGGGGACGTTACTAACCTGTTAGCATTTTGTTCTCTCATTCATCTATTCTCCTCTGGACAAAATGACAAGACGAAAAAAATCACCTCAGCAAAAAGAACAAGAGGTAGTACCGTAAGCCAGGGACCTACTCAATACGGACATTAGTACGATGTCGGACCTAGAGTTCAGAATCATGACTTTAAAGATACTAGCTGGGCTTGAAAAAAGTGTGGAAGTTATTAGAGAAACCCTTCCTGGAGAAAGAAAAGAACTAAAATCTAACCAAGTCGAAATCAAAAAGGCTATTAATGAGGTGCAATCAAAAATGGGGGCACTAACTGCTAGGATAAATGAGGCAGAAGAGAGAATCAGCGATATAGAAGACCAAATGATGGAAAATAAAAAGGCTGAGAAAAAGAGAGAGAAACAACTACTGGATCAGGAGGGCAGAATTCGAGAGGTAAGCGATACGATAAGACAAAACAACATTAGAATAATTGGGATCCCAGAAGAAGAAGAAGAAAGAGAGAGAGGGGCAGAAGGTATATTGGATCAAATAATAGCAGAGAACTTCCCTAATGTGAGGAAGGAAACAGGCATCAAAATCCAGGAGGCACAGAGAACCCCTCTCAAAATCAATAAAAATAGGTCAACACCCCGACATCTAATAGTAAAACTTACAAGTCTCAGAGACAAAGAGAAAATCCTGAAAGCAGCTCAGGAGAAGAGATATGTAATCTACAATGGTAGAAATATTAGATTGGCGATAGACCTATCCACAGAGACCTGGCAGGCTAGAAAGGACTGGCATGATATCTTCAGATCACTAAACGAGAAAAATATGCAGCCAAGAATACTATATCCAGCTAGGCTGTCATTGAAAATAGAAGGAGAGATAAAAAGCTTCCAGGACAAACAAAAACTAAAGGAATTTGCAAACACGAAACCAGCCCTACAAGAAATACTGAAAGGGGTCCTCTAAGCAAAAAGAGAGCCTAAAAGCAGCATAGATCAGAAAGGAACACAGACAACACACAGTAACAGTCACCTTACAGGCAATACAATGGCACTAAATTCATACCTTTCAATAGTTACCCTGAATGTAAATGGGCTCAATGCCCCAATCAAAAGACACAGGCTATCAGATTGGATTAAAAAACAAGACCCATCAATATGCTGTCTACAGGAGACTCATATCAGACACAAAGACACCCCAAGATTGAAAGTGAGGGGGTAGAAAACAATTTACCATGCTAACGGACACCAAAAGAAAGCTGGGGTGGCAATCCTTATATCAGACAAATTAGATTTTAAAACAAAGACTGTAATAAGAGATAAAGAAGGACACTATATCCTACTTAAAGGGTCTATCCAACAAGAAGATCTAACAATTGTAAATATCTATGCCCCTAACATGGGAGCAGCCAATTTTATAAGGCAATTAATAACAAAAGCAAAGAAACACATTGACACAATACAATAATAGTGGGGGACTTTAACACCCCCCCTAACTGAAATGGACAGATCATCTAAGCAAAAGATCAACAAGGAAATAAAGACTTTATATGACACACTGGACCAAATGGACTTCACAGACATATTCAGAACATTCCATCCCAAAGCAACGGAATACACATTCTTCTCTAGTGCCCATGGAACATTCTCCAGAATTGATCACATCCTAGGTCACAAATCAGGTCTCAACCGGTACCCAAAGATTGGGATTATTCCCTGCATATTTTCAGACCACAATGCTTTGAAACTAGAACTCAATCACAAGAGGAAAGTCAGAAAGAACTCAAATACATGGAGGCTAAAGAGCATCCTACTAAAGAATGAATGGGTCAACCAGGAAATTAAAGAAGAATTAAAAAAATTCATGGAAACCAATGAAAATGAAAACACAACTGTTCAAAATCTTTGGGATACAGCAAAGGCAGTCGTGAGAGGAAAGTATATAGCAATACAAGCCTTTCTCAAGAAACAAGAAAGGTCTCAAATACACAATCTAACCCTACACCTAAAGGAGCTGGAGAAAGAACAGCAAATAAAGCCTAAACCCAGCAGGAGAAGAGAAATAATAAAGATCAGAGCAGAAATCAATGAAATAGAAACCAAAAGAACAGTAGAACAGATCAACAAATCTAAGAGCTGGTTCTTTGAAAGAATTAACAAGATTGATAAACCCCTGGCCAGACTTATCAAAAAGAAAAGAGAAATGACCCAAATCAACAAAATCATGAATGAAAGAGGAGAGATCACAACCAACACCAAAGAAATACAAACAATTATAAGAACATATTATGAGCAACTCTATGCCAGCAAATTAGATAACCTGGAAGAAATGGGTGCACTCCTAGAGATGTATCAACTACCAAAACTGAACCAGGAAGAAATAGAAAACCTGAACAGACCTATAACCACTAAGGAAATTGTGGTTATAATCTCCCAACAGACAAAAGCCCAGGGCCAGATGGCTTCCCAGGGGAATTCTATCAGACATTTAAAGAAGAATTAATACCTATTCTCCTGAAACTGTTCCAAAAAATAGAAATGGAAGGAAAACTTCCAAACTCATTTTATGAGGCCACCATTACCTTGATCCCAAAACCAGACAAAGACCCCATCAAAAAGGAGAATTATAGACCAATATCCTTGATGAACATGGATGCAAAAGTTCTCACCAAAATACTAGCCAATAGGATCCAACAGTACATTCAAAGGATTATTCACCATGACCAAGTGGGATTTATCCCTGGGCTGCAAGGCTGGTTCAACATCCGCAAATCAATCAACGTGATACAATACATTAACAAAAGAAAGAACAAGAATCATATGATCCTCTCAATAGATGCAGAAAAAGCATTTGACAAAGTACAGCAACCTTTCTTGATCAAAACTCTTCAGAGTATAGCTATGGATAGAGGGTACATACCTCAATATCATAAAAGCCATCTATGAAAAACCTACAGCGAATATCATTCTCAATGGGGAAAAGCTGAGAGCTTTTCCCCTAAGGTCAGGAACGCGGCAGGGATGTCCACTCTCACCACTGCTATTCAACATAGTATTAGAAGTCCTAGCCACAGCCATCAGAAAACAAAAAGAAATCAAAGGCATCCAAATTGGCAAAGAGGAAGTCAAACTCTCACTCTTTGCAGATGATATGATACTGTATGTGGAAAACCCAAAAGACTCCACCCCAAAACTGCTAGAACTCATAGAGGAATTCAGTAAAGTAGCAGGATACAAAATCAATGCACAGAAATCAGTGGCATTCCTATACACCAACAACAAGACAGAAGAGAGACAAATCAAGGAGTCGATTCCATTTACAATTGCACCCAAAACCATAAGATACCTAGGAATAAATTTACCCAAAGAGGCAAAGGATCTGTACTCAGAAAACTATAAAATACTCATGAAAGAAATTGAAGAAGACACAAAGAAATGGAAAAACGTTCCATGCTCATGGTTTGGAAGAACAAACATTCTGAAGATGTCAGTGCTACCTAGAGCAATCTACACATTCAATGCAATCCCCACCAAAATACCATCCACTTTTTTCAAAGAAATGGAACAAATAATCCTAAAATTTGTATGGAACCAGAAGAGACCGCGAATAGCCAGAGGAATCTTGAAAAAGAAAAGCAAAGCTGGCGGCATCACAATTCCGGACTTCCAGCTCTATTACAAAGCTGTCATCATCAAGACAGTATGGTACTGGCACAAAAACAGACACATCGATCAATGGAACAGAATCGAGAGCCCAGAAATGGACCCTCAACTGTATGGTCAACACATCTTTGACAAAGCAGGAAAGAATGTCCAATGGCAAAAAGACAGTCTCTTCAACAAATGGTGTTGGGAAAATTGGACAGCCACATGAAGAAGAATGAAACTGGACCATTTCCTTACACCACACACAAAAACAGACTCCAAATGGTTGAAAGACCTGAACGTGAGATAGGAGTCCATCAAAATCCTAAAGGAGAACACAGGCAGCAACCTCTTCGACCTCAGCCGCAGCAACTTCTTCCTAGAAACATCGCCAAAGGCAAGGGAAGCCAGGGCAAAAATGAACTATTGGGATTTCATCAAGATAAAAAGCTTTTGCACAGCAAAAGAAACAGTCCACAAAACCAAAAGACAGCCGACAGAATGGGAGAAAATATTTGCAAATGACATATCAGATAAAGGGCTAGTATCCAAAATCTATAAAGAACTTATCAAACTCAACACCCAAAGAACAAATAATCCAATCAAGAAATGGGCAGAAGACATGAACAGACATTTTGCCAAAGAAGACATCCAAATGGCCAACAGACACATGAAAAAGTGCTCAACAACACTCGGCATCAGGGAAATCCAAATCAAAACCTCAATGAGATACTACCTCACACCAGTCAGAATGGCTAAAATTAACAAGTCAGGAAACGACAGATGTTGGCGGGGATGCGGAGAAAGGGGAACCCTCCTACACTGTTGGTGGGAATGCAAGCTGGTGCAGCCACTCTGGAAAACAGGATGGAGGTTCCTCAAACAGTTGAAAATAGAGCTACCATACGATCCAGCAATTGCACTACTGGGTATTTACCACAAAGATACAAATGTAGGGATCCGAAGGGGTACGTGCACCCCAATGTTTATAGCAGCAATGTCCACAATAGCCAAACTGTGGAAGGAGCCAAGATGTCCATCAGCAGATGAATGGATAAAGAAGATGTGGTATATATACACAATGGAATATTATGCAGCCATCAAAAGGAATGAGATCTTGCCATTTGCAACGACGTGGATGGAACTGGAGGGTGTTATGCTGAGTGAAATCAGTCAATCAGAGAAAGACATGTATCATATGACCTCACTGATATGAGGAATTCTTAATCTCAAGAAACAAACTGAGGGTTGCTGGAGTGGTGGGGGGTGGGAGGGATGGGGTGGCTGGGTGATAGACATTGGGGAGGGTATGTGCTATGGTGAGCGCTGTGAATTGTGCAAGACTGTTGAATCACAGATCTGTACTTCTGAAACAAATAATGCAACATATGTTAAGAAAAACGGAAAAGAAGAAGATAGCAGGAGGGGAAGAATGAAGTGGAGTAAGTCGGAGGGGGAGACGAACCATGAGAGACGATGGACTCTGAGAAACAAACTGAGGGTTCTAGAGGGGAGGGGGGTGGGGGGATAGGTTAGCCTGGTGATGGGTATTAAAGAGGGCACATTCTGTGTGGAGCACTGGGTGTTATGCACAAACAATGAATCATGGAACCCTACATCAAAAACTAAGGATGTAATGTATGGTGATTAACATAACAATAAAAAAATTTTTTAAAAACTATTAAAAAAAAAGAACACTTGTCATTGGACTGGAATAGGTCCCACCCAGATAAACTAGGATGAGCTCATCTCGAGATCCGTAACTTAACTACATCTGCAAAGATCCTTTTTCCAAATAAGGTTATATTCACAGGTTCTGGGGATGAGGATGAGGATATCTTTTGGGAGGCCACCATCCAGAGTCTGTTCTCCATACAGCACCCAGTCAAGGGCCTTTAAAACCATACATCACCTCATTTCATGCCTTGAAAGCCTCCGTAAGCTCTCATCTCAACAGTGAAATCAGAGGTCCTCACCATGGCCAGCAAGACCCTAGGACATAGTCCCCACTAACTCTCTAACCTCATCACCCACCTCCTGCCCCTCCCTCCCTCTGCAGCAGCCCCCTCCCCACCCCACCTCCTGTCTCACCCCAGCTCTGGGCTTTTGTCCTTCCTATTCAGCTCCCTTCATGGTTTACTTCTTCTCAAGTCTTTTCTCCACTACTACCTCCTAATACTCCTGCCACTTCCGAATCCCCCTTACTTTGCCTTATTTTTCTTTTTCTATACCCTTCCATCATCAATTGTATATTGCTTATTTCTTTACTGTCTGCTTCCTTTAATAGAATGTAAGACACATGAGGATAGGGGTTTTGTTTTGCTCACTGCATGCTATAGACTGAATGTTTGTGTCCCCCCAGATTCATACGTTGAAAGCCCTAATCCTCAATGTGGTGGTATTTGGAGATGAGCCTTTGCTAATTTGTTTAGATGAGGTCATGAGGGTAGGGTCCTCATGATGAGTTTCATGGCCTTATAAGAAGAGACCAGACAGCCTGCTCTTTCTCTCTCTCCACCATGTGAGGACACAGCAAAAAGGCAGCCATCTAGAAGACAGCCCTCACTGGGAACAAAATGGGCCAGCACCTTGATCTTAGACTTCCCAGCCTCCAAAACTTTGAGAATTAAGTGTTCGTTGGTAAGCCACCTAATCGATGGTGTTTTGTTACCACAGCCCAAGCTGATTAAGGATGACTGTGATATCTCCACTACCTACAACAATGTTTGGGGGCTGGTGGATACCCCATAAATATTGTGAGGGAAACCTTCGCATAGTCCTCTGGGAAGAGATTATATTCCACTTTGGAGGCACTTTGCTTCTTTTATCAAAATAATGGGAGGCAGCAAGGGGATAGATTATGCTCTGGGGTCATTGTTCACTCTGTGCACACACGTCACACGTCCGTCTCCATCTTAGTGCTCAAATGCCATCCTGTCATGACATGACACATCTGTCTCCTCCATAAGACTAGGAACTCTTCTTGGGATGAGTTGGAATTCCAGGGTAATGTTTTAAAATGCTTCATGAGGTCTTCTGGGTAACATGATTTGTCCCAGAGCTAGGATTTCATTAGTATATGTTTCCAGTACCAGAGCAGACCAGGAAAGGATAACATTTTGGCTGGCTGGGTTTAACAGTGCAGGTTATTTTAGTTCCAAGTAACAGAAAACCCAACCAAGACTCAACCTTTAAAGGAACTAAAGATTTTGGAGGTAGAACAGGATTCAGGTAGGGTCTGATCCAGTAGCTAAACAATGTCACTCAGCATCCATTTCCTTCCATCTCATTATGGACCTACCCCAGCGTCAGCTTCATCCTAAGGCTGACTCCTCTGACAGTCACAAGAGAGCTATAACACAGTTCATCTTTCTCATTCACATCTTAAGGGGGAGAGAGTTTCTCTTCCCCCCAACCTTCAAAGAACTCCTGGGCTTCCTCTTATTGGAGCCACTCACACCACATTCCCAGTCCTGAACCAATTCAAAGTAGCAGTAATTAAGCTAATTGCCTTCAACTGATAAAGATCCACTCCTGGACCTGGGGGTGGGGCCAGCCAAACCACATGCTGGGAAATTTAGAGTCCTTTTAGGAAAGAGGAAGGGAAATGGATGCTAGGAAGAGGACCAGTAATTCTCAGCAAAGTGGGTCTTCCAGAACTTCAAACGCTCCCAGGTGACTGCTAGCCCCATCTCCACAGGATAAGTTCTGGGAGCCTACAGTCAAGTTATGGCTTTTATGAGATATGAGCAAACATAACCAAGGCTACAGAAAGCCTCTTTTAGAAACCAGTGGTGAGCAGGCCAAGCATACAATTAAGTATTGAATTTTTCTATAAACACATAAACATAGATGCACACAGAACAGGGCATGGCATTAAGTCCTCCACGCAGACCCCTTTCCCACCAGCCTGTCTTGTGCGGAAAGACCTCTGGTTAGAGAATATGCCAAATGATGGATGAAATGTTCCATCATAATTGAAGCAGATTCTCGGCAGGCAGTGGCTTTGCCCTCTACACAGCATGGAATGCCTTTATGTAAGTGCATATCTATGTATGCGGACCCACAGCATCAATCTTGAGGCTTCTTGCTCTCTTTACTCTCCATCTCACTCTCTTGCTCTCTGCAAGATTACCACGGACTAAATGCTAAGGAAATCTTGACTCTTTTGAAAATGTTCCAGGCAAGAAAATAAACTTCCCATTTGAAAGTGATTTAAGGATCCCAAAAAGCTTCCTTATCTCCTACTCCCTCTCCCATGAGTCTGCCTAGAGTCTAAAATTCCCACATCGGTCAAGACTTTAGATTTAGGGTCTTGGAAATGCAAGAAAATTATCTCATAAGTCATTACTGGCCATTGACTCCTGGGGTGTTAGAGACTTTGCAGAGATGAAGCCCTGGGTGTGCACATCTTAATGAGAGGAAAAGAGGGCTTTGTACAAATACCAGACCAAGGAACACTGTAAGACACCAGCAAGTAGGCAGAGCAAAGAACATGAACATGAGATGCAAGGACACCAGCATCCAACATTTCTTGCATCTCAATTGGGAGGCACTTCGCTTCTTTTATCAAAATAATGAAAGGCAGCATGGGCTGTGATTAAGCTCTAGAGTCTGACATCCCGGATCCAGACTCCAGCTCTGTCTCCCACTGTGTGACCCTGTGCAAATCTTTTCAACACTTACCTGCAGAAAGAGGATAGTAACAAAAACTTGTGGGATAATGATATAATATAAAATACATACACTATACTATTAATAGTATAGTATAATATATACATAAATATATAATATACTGTAGTATACTATATATACTATATAGTATACAATACTGTACGTACCATTTATACTATATAGTATATATTAGAGTATACTCTAATAGTATAATATACTACATATGTACTATATATACCATTAAACTATATTATGTAGTATAACATAAAATACATACATGTATATTATACATAATACATAATGTATATGTATACATGATATATTAAACTACATATATATTATACTATATACTGTAGTATATATTACATATAAAAACATATTAACTATACATTATATGTTATACATATTATATATGGTATACACTATGTTATATTATGCTTATGTATATTATACTGTATATACAAGTTTATAAATACTATGCTGTATACGATAGTATAACATAGTATAATAAAATACAATAATAATATAATACAGTATAGAAATATAATAATATATATTATAATATTAATAATATATATAATATATAAGAATAGTAATACAATAATAATAACCCTTATAGGGTTGTTGGTAGATTAAGTTACACACTTGACAAAAACTGAGATACTGACCACATTTTTCCATGCGCCTGTGGTAGTGTTATACATCCAACACTTACATGGCTTCAGGGGTTATGGAGGAACCTCCCCTGCTCTTGACTTTGGTCTTGACTATGTCACTGGCTTTGGCCAATGAGATGCTAGCAATGGCTTAAAATGTGCCTGCATAACTGGCATTGCCTTCTTGTGATCCTGCCTTGGCCCAAAGAACCAGCTAATGTAAGGAGGATGAGCATCACATGGAAAAGATCTGGAACCAAACTACAAGCAGAGCCCAACACAGCCGAGCCCCATGTAGATCAGGCAAATCTCAGCTGACCTGCAGATGTATGAGATGAACACCCCTGAGATTCTGTGTTTGTTTATTACACAGCCAAAGTTGGGTGCATAGTAAACACTCAATAAACATGTGCTACTCATATTGTGATTACTGGCATGAGAAATTACTCCTACAACCAGGGTATTCATTTGGAATATCAGATTTGTGATATTTGCTCTCATACTAAAAAGCTGCACTGCAAGCTTTCAAGGGCCTGTTTGGGATCTGAGCCAGCAGGTATCCCGTGGTGTGGCTGACCAACAGAATCATTGACCACCCCCGCCCCGATCTGCACCCGTGTTTGTCACAAGTTCTCCACTGCATCACCACATCCTCCACTCAACAATTTGAACATTTATTGAGTACCTTCAACATCTGCTAAGCAAGATGACAAACTGCAGTCAATAGGGCAGATAAGGCTGAGCCCTCAAGGGGCTGCATTCTAGTAGGCGAGACAGGTAACAAACACATAGAGAAACACACAAATGGAGACTGATGAGAGCTGGGAGGGCAATAAACAGGTGAAAAGCCAATGAGTAACTGGGGAGGCCACTTTATCTAGTGGTCAAGGAGGAGGGAAGGGCAAGTGCAAAGTTCAAAGGGTCTGAGTAGCAAAAAGGAGCTCTAGAGGGGTGCATGAGAGGTGAGTGGGAAAAGAGAAGGTTGAGAGGGAGCAAGGGCCCAAGGAGGACTGTCTTACAAATAAAGACATCACCAATAACATAATTCCACCTAATATGATACAACTACACTGCATACAACCAAAAATGCACTAACCCCTTCCCCCAAAGAGGAGGTAAAGTCCTTGTGTGATGTTTACTCTTCTTGATATCCCATAACTTAAATCTATGATGTAAAAATTAGTAATACTTAAGGACTAAGATATAAAGTCAATACATCTTACATTATATGATAAGGGATAAGAGAGAGAAGAAAACAAAGATATAACAAAGATATTTGAGATACATATTAGATAAATAGATACATATATCTACAACAAAATAAGGAGAAAACACTCATGACAATTTTAGTCCTTGTTTCTGTAACTAGTCACGTGGTCATAGCTGGTATTTATAACTTTCTTCTTCTTCTTCTACACATTCTGTGTTCCCTTTGCCTTCAACCAGTTGTGGTTCTTTTCCTGGTGGGGTGACCCAAACCATCATTCTTAAAGGGTCTGGGATATTAGTAGTCCTACCTGGATTGGGTTGTTGTGGTTTTCCATAGGCCTTAATCATAGGGTATGGTAAGGGATCTCTTATATTCCTTCCCTCCACTGTGGAACAGTAGTACAATTTATCCATGGTAATCAGAATCAATCACACTAGCCAGCACCTTAACTCTCTTCTTGATTCAGAAGTATGAGGAGCCCAAAGTGGCCAGGTAGCAGTCTTAACTTCCAATTCAACAGAATCATTGTTGTGTCTTCTGGTGGAAGTATTCCTCCCTCTGGAAAAAAGACCTCTAGGCCAGTAGAGCACAAAGTTGTGGAAACAAGAAGCAAAAATAGTGCTAGTGGGTCCCTGGAAGTAACAGTGAGTGGAGCCATTCCCACTTCCACCCCTTGATTCCTGGACCTGTGGATCCAGGCTATTGGAGAAACAGCAGCACATACCTGATGCTGATTCAGAGCATGTCCAGCCTTCTGAAGAACCCTGACCCAGCCCTACAAAGTTCCTACAAGGTATTGCCAACTATTACTGTAACTGAGTCTTCCAAAGGCCATTCTATCAAGACAGTTGCTGGGGCACCTGGGTGGCTCAGTCGGTTAAGTGTCTGACTCTTGATTTCAGCTCAGGTCATGATCTCGGTGTAGTGAGATCAAGCCCCAAGTTGGGCTTTGTGCTGGGTGTGGAGCCTGCTTGAGATTCTCTCTCTCCCTCTGCCACTGCTGCTCCCCTGTGCTCTCTCTCACTCTCTCAAATAAGTAAGTAAGTAAATAAATAAATAAATCTTTTTTAAAAAGACAGTTGCTTCAGGAGGGGAAGAATGAAGGGGGGGAAATCGGAGGGGGAGATGAACCATGAGAGACGATGGACTCTGAAAAACAAACTGAGGGTTCTAGAGGGGAGGGGGGGTGGGGGGATGGGTTAGCCTGGTGATGGGTATTAAGGAGGGCACGTTCTGCGTGGAGCACTGGGTGTTATGCACAAGCAGTGAATCATGGAACACTACATCCAAAACTAATGATGTAATGTGTGGTGATTAACATAACAATAAAAAAATTTTAAAAAATATTTAAAAAAAAGACAGTTGCTTCAGGATAGTGATGAACATGGTAATACCAGTGAATTCCATGAGCCTGGGACCATTACTCCACTTCTTTTGCTGTGAAATGAATACCTTGACCAGAAGCGGTGCTGGGTAGAATACCATGATGGTGGATAAAGCATTCGGTGAAGTCCATGGATGGTAGTTTTGGCAGAGGCTTTGTATGCAGGGAAGGCAAATCCATGTCCAGAGTGTCCAATCCAGTAAGGACAAAATGCTGTCCCTTCCACAATGGAAGTAGTCCAATGTAATCAAATTGCCACCAGGTAGCTGCTTACCAACCACCCTGGGGAATGATGCCATATCAGGGACTTAGTGTTGGTGTCTGTTGCTGGCAGAATGGGCATCCAGCAGTGACCACAGCCAGGCCTTGGTGAGTTGAAGACCATGTGGCTGAACCCATGCATAACCTCCACCGCTGCCACCATGGTCACTTTGTTCATGAGCCCATTGGGCATTGACAGATGTGGCTAGAGAAAAATGCTGACTGGTATCCACAGAACAGCTCATCCTAGCCACTTGATTATCAAAATCGTCCTCGGCTAAGGTCACCCCCTGGTGAGCATTCATATGGGACACAAATATCTTGCTTTTTGCCCAGAGAAGTATACCCATATAAGTCTTCCCCAAATTTCTTTGTCACCAATTTTCTAATCATGTTCCTTCCAAGTCCCTGACCATCCAGCCAAACCATTGGCCAGAGCCCATGAATCAATATATAATTGTACATCTGGCCACTTCTCCTTCTAAGCAACGTGAACAACCAGGTGCCCTGTTCAAGGATCTACCCACCGGGAGGATTTCCCCTCACCACTGTCCTTCAGGGATAGCCCAGAAAAGGGCTTTAGTGCTGCAGCTCATCACTTTTGGGTTTTACCTGTATCTTGTGCAGAATCATGTGTACACCAGGCCCAAGCCTTCTCTTCTGTCAACTGATAGGGAGTTCCTCAGAAGGCCACAGGAGAGAGAAGGCGGTGTCACAGAAGTGACCACTGAGGGCATTTGGGCCACTTCATCGTGTAATTTACTCGTGCCTCCAGGACCTGGTTGGGCCCAATCATGTATATACCACTTCTGTCCTGACGATGAAGTACTGCTGTGCATGCCCAACTTTATGGCTTGGTGGGTCAAATAACGGCCAGTTTTTGATGGGCACCTCAGGTCCTACAGAACTTAATGGCCCATGGTTAAGTACTAAGAACTACTGGCAGCCTAAGAGCTGTTCCCCAAAAGGAGAGTAGTTATCTGCAGAAGATGACACAGGGTCTTGCTCCAAAATCCTAAAGGCCTGTGCTGTGATTTCCCTTAAGAGCCCTGCGACAGGCTCCCAAGAGCATCCCCGTCTTGCCACTGCCATGTCAGGCACCACGGAATCTGCTAGATCATCTGCCCAAGTGGCAGAGCAGCTTGCAAAGCAGCCCGAGCCTCCTGCAGAGCCTTCTCTTGTTCTTGTTCCTGGCCCCACTCGAACCAAGCAGTTTTGGGGGTCACTTTGTAAATGAGCCATAGCCACACACCCAAATCAGGAATGTGCTGCCCCCAAAATCCAAAGAGGCTCACTAGGCAATGTGCCTCTTTCTTGGTTGTAGGACAGGCCAGATGCAACAGCTTGTCCTTCACCTTAGAAAAAATATCTCCACACGCCCCACACCCCTGGACGCCTAGAAATTTCACTGAGGTAGACAATCCCTGAATTTCAATGAGACTTATTTCCCATCCTTGACAGGCAGAAGTCTTCCTATGAGCCTAGAGTAGTTGTTTTACAACTCGCTCATGAGGTGCAATCAGCACCACGTCATCCATGTACCGGCCCAGGGTGATGTCCTGTGGAATGGAAAGGCAATCGAGATCCCTGCTCCCTTGATAATGACCCAGGGCGGGAGAGCTGATAGGCCCCTGAGGCAGGACAGGGAATGTGCACTTCTAGCTTCTGGCAGGCCTGATGGACGGGGAAGGAGACAAAGGCGCTCACCGCATGGATGACCGCATACCAGGTACCAGGGGAGGTGTGAATGTGCTCAAGCAATGAAACCACATCTGGCCCTTGAGCTGCAAGTGGAGTCCCCACCTGGTTAAACTCATGATAACCCCCAGTCATTCTCCAGGACCCATCTGTCTTCGGCACAGGCCAGACAGACAGGTGGAACGGGGTGGGCGTCACTGTGCTAGTCGAGTTGACACAGCAAATGAACCAGTACAGGCAGCTGGGATAGTAGTCCACAGGGAGCCTCGCAGGAAGAAATGTGGGCATCGTGGAGAAACTACCGGAAGCACTCTGAGCTAATGTGGAGGGCCCTTCATGCTGAAGACAAGCCCAAGAAAGAGGTCCTGTCTCCTGCCAGGGTTACCGCTCCATGTGGAATAGGGTTAATGTGTCAGTGATAGGAAGGGTATGTTTTCCTCACGGGAAATGGGGCTGTGTCGTCACTGGGAGCAAAGTGGAAGTCATGGTGTTATTTTCCATGGCCTGCAAGGAGCTGAGGAGTGTTTGCCCTTAGAAAATTCAGGAGAAGCTAACCACAGGTCATAGGGAGAGAGTGGATTGTGGTTGAAATCACCCCAAGCGATGACAAGTTTGTACCGTGGTAATTTAGCCAAGCTGGAACAACTTTCCCAGCATTCTCTTCCATGTCTGTCTGACTCTGGGCCACAAGAGAAACTCATGCGAGACCTGGAAGGCAGCTGTGAAGTTGCAGCCACGTTCCAGCTCCGAAGGCAGCATGGGGTCAAGTGCCGCTGCGGAGCTCACGTTCATCGGCCTTGGTGGTGTGAGGCGGCGGGCAGGTTCGCGCTGGACCTCCTCCTTTGGCTTCTCTGCGTCCTGGGCCAGGCCGGTCGCTCCATGGCCAAGGGCACCCACTTCTCCTGTGGGGCATCCCCAGCTCGGAGGTGGGGTGTTTGGAAGTAGATGCGACCGGTGCAGTCCCAGCTCGTCCTTGGAGATGTTGCCGTCCCATCCTCATGGGTCCCAAGCAGCCCTCCAAGTCCAGTCCATCCTTGGGGGTTCCAAGCTTGCCCTGGCTTCCCCCACTTCCCATCCACTTTCTCTCTGATTGCCAGGCCTGCTGACTTCAGGCCCAGCACCAGACGCAGAAGCAATGCCTTATAGAGCATCTGTTGCACCAGCTCCCACAACTGCACAAGGTCAGATACCTAAAATTATCCCTCACTCTAGAGCAGAGGTTCTGCTCCTCTGATGGGCTTTCTCTGGTTTATGTCCTCCTTCCCAGAAACCCCCTCTGCCTGGTCTCTCCAGACAATGCTGAACTCGGCAGCTGAGGATGGGGGAAGAACCTGGCTTGTATCACAGGGCCGAGTGCAACCCTGATGGGAAACAGTAAGAATTCAGAGCAACCTGCTCATGGAATCTGTGGGGGGGCTGCACTGGGAGAAGGGGCTCTGCCCACCCCATGTCAGGAACAGGATATGTCCGCACGTGGTGCATCAGGGAATCGCTCCTCTGTAATCCATTTTACAAAAAAATAAGACAAAATATGCATTTGTTTCTCCGTTGGAGCCTTCTTTCAAGTGGATTTCCAAAGTCTCTCCAGTTGCTGCTCTCAACACATGAAAAAATTCCACTTACTGGGGCCATGGCCTGGCTTCTGCTGTAGGTTCTGCCACTGTCTCAGGCCGGTGGGGAGAGAGGAAAAAGGGAAACCAGGGCCCAGGCACCCTAAGGGGTCATCAGAACCCACATTTCCTGCCTCACCTGGGGGAAGGATGGGGACTGAGGTGTGTGTGACCTACGTGGGTTTGGTGACCGGTCCAATCCCCCCCCATTTAGTGTCATCTCCTGTCACCACTCACAGCCCACTCCAGTGTGCTGATTCTCTGACTTCTGGAACCCGCGACTCCACCTTATCTGCCCACCTGTCCTTGGTGAGTCAGCCACATTCACCTCCCCTGGAGGCCTGCCACCACCCCAAAACTGAAGCCCACCCCAGCCCCAGCCTCTGAGTATGACCTTGGTTTAAGATAACCTGACTGCACAACCCTCCCCACTAGCCTCTAACCTCGCTGTGATCAGGAAGTGTCTTTCCTTCCAGATGCCAGCACCTCACATGGTGCTTAGCCCGGAGGAAACACCATACACAGACATGCACGCAGGAGGGAGGGAGATCCATGACCCTAGGGAGCGAGGCAGAATGACCTGACAGATTTTAGCCTTCAAAAGATAAACGCAAGTGCTCCAAAGGGTTCCAAATCGAAGGACAGAGTGAAAACCCCCCCAATCCCTCATATTTATCCTATCCTACCATACAAGCACACACAGTCACCCCCAGGAGTTGAAGGAGACGTAGGAGCAATGAAGGAAAGGCCTTCAGATGCATCACAGAATCAATTTCTGGGATCCCATGTATGTTTGCTACAGGCGACATTTTTAAAGGTGTAGCCAATTTATGACTGTCCACGCTAGCGTACTTATGTGAAATGGTGCAGCTCTTTGGAGAAATAAAACATCAGGTTTCAGTTCCTGCCACAGAGGGCATGAGGGGGGTGAAGGGCTTCCCAGGGGCCTGGAATGGTGCTCCCCACATGTCCACAAGGGGAAGCCCCCCTCTTCCCCCCACCTCCAGCCAACTCAAAGCTCCCTCCTCCCAGAAGCCTGCTCAGACTCCTCCCACCCCACCCCCACCCCCAGCTGGGAGTGAACTTGGTTTTCTGAGCTCTTGGGGCATGGAGAGAGGCAGAGTGCAGCTGTGCTTACAGAGTGGACTTTGGAGCCTGTGTGCTGGGGTTCCAATGCCTGCTTCCAACTTACTCTGAATGAGTCACCTGTCTCTCGATTCAGCTTCCTCACCTATGAAACATGAGAAGTAACAAAACCTCCCTCTCAGGGATGCTCTAACCATGAGTTAACACATACAGAACAGGAGGGGCAGAGCCAGACATGTGGCTGCTATTACTATTGTCATTATTACCACTATTATTATTTCTCATGAGATAAAGATCACATCCCTTCCTACAGGATCGCCACTGCTGTGTTCTAGACTGGAGGCGTCTCAAGAAATCATTGACCCAAATCTTTGTCTGGCTCTCGGCACCATGTGGCTCGCACACTGATAAATATTTCCTCAATGAACACGCAGGTGCATCATGGAGAAGGCTCACCCTACCCCACCGCCCACACAAGAAAAACAAAATCTTAACACTCACAATATTCAACAACTCTTTTCCCCCCAAGGAACCACAACTGAGACAGTCTCCACGTCCAGCAGCAGCAGGGTCTGCGCAGGCTCCCTGGGCTCCAATCCTCCTTACTTGTTTATTTGTTTGTTTGTTTAACATTCCTGTCCCCCGCGACCTCCTTTCCCACAAAGGAGATGGGTCATATGGAAGCCGAAGAGCAGAGAGGAGGACTTCGTAGTTGGCTGAATGAAGAGGAAGGGCACGGAGGTGCAGGGAGGCCGGGGTCCAGATGCCGGCTCCGCTGCCTCATCGGCTCTATGGCCCTGGGCAATTCACTCCAAGCCTCTGGGCCTCAGGATCCCACATCTAGTAGTGGCGGCTAAGATACCAGCCTCCGGTGTGGGGAGGAATAAGCGAGCTTGCAAACGGAGTGCGTGGCATGAGGCCTGGCCCACAGCAGATGCTCCCAGCCCCGAGCTGAGGCTGGGGAGAGCTTCCTACGTCTGAATCCCATGTCTGTGCACAACCGCAGAGTCCCCAAGGGCAGAGGGAGCAGCTGGTTTAGGTTCACCTTGGCTTACTTTTCCCGACGGCCCAGGACACTGCCGTGGGCAAACCATTGGCACCCCACAAATACCTCAGAAAACCTGCAGAGCCTCTTGCCTCATCAGGGACAGGGAAGCTTAAATGATTCGACAGTGGCCTCAGGACTAGAATTCGGGTTTCCTGACTCCAGGCCTGGAGTTGGAGACACAAGATGTGGGTCTCAGAGACAGTAGCCACTCACAAAAGAGCAAGCAATGCCTGACTGTGCCAGGGTCCCAATCTGGCTGGGCACAAATGACCGAGTTTTCAAGACGGAAACTCTACAGCTCCCCCAGGAGCCGAGAAGAGGTATGGGGAGGGATGGGTGTGGGAACAAAGTCCCAGCATTGTTCCCAAGGGACAGAGAATGCAGAATAACCCATCTCCACTGAGCACGCTATATGCCTGGAACGGGCATGGACCCCAGTTCTTTTGCCTCCCCACCATCTTGCTACTGCCCAAGGACAACCCAACATGGATGGACCTTGAGGGCATTATGCTAAGTGAGACAAATCAGAGAAAGACAAATACTGCATGGCATCACTTATATGTGAAATCTAAAAAAGCCAAACTCATAAAAACAGAGCAGAATGGTGGTTACCAGGGGCGGGGGATGGCAGAAGTTGGGAGACAGAGTTTAAAGGTACAAGCTCCAACTAGTAGATAAGTAAGTTCTATAGATCTAATGCACAGCATGGCGATTACAGTCAACAATACTGCATGATAAACTTCAAAATCACTAAGATATTAGATCTTTATTGCTCTCACCACAAAGAAGAAATAATTATGGGAATAAAGGTGCTAGCCAATGCTATGATAGGAATCACACTGCAACATATAAATGTATCACACCAATAGGTTGTACACCTTAAACTTACACAATGTTATATGTCAATTATATCTCAATAAAACAGATAAAATATAGCTACGGTGAGCGCTGTGAATTGTGTAAGACTGCTGAATCACAGATCTGCACTTCTGAAACAAATAACGCAACATATTTTAAGAAAAAAGAAAAAGAAGAAGATAGCAGGAGAGGAAGAATGAAGGGGAGTAAGTCGGAGGGGGAGACAAACCAGGAGAGATGATGGACTCTGAGAAACAAACTGAGGTTTCTGGAGGGGAGGAGGGTGGGGGGATGGGTTAGCCTGGTGATGGGTATTGAGGAGGGCACATTCTGCATGGAGCACTGGGTGTTATGCACAAACAATGAATCATGGAACACTACACCAAAACAAATTATGTAATATATGGGGATTAACATAACAATAAAAAATTAAAAAAAAACAGATAAAATATATAACAACCATACTGGAAGTAATAACTATACTGGGAGTGATGGACACCATTCACAGAGAATTCACTGAGATCCACAGGAATCCAGAGGCAGGAGAGACTCCGTGGACATATGAGAAGACAGAAATAATGAGAACAACACTGCCTTCTATTTGATCTTAAATCCCTCCATTCCTTTTTCCCCATTCAGCCCACCTCACCTCCAACCACCAACATCAACACCCACCCTCACCATCAACTCAGGCTATGTGTTGGGCTAAACATGTCACATGAGCTCCCTGGCCTCAGCCACCTCTGCTGTGAGGTGGGAACGATACCCTGAAGGTGAGAGGCTGGGCATGGTCAACAGGATGCCTGCCAAGGCCACCCCATCCCTGAGGCCTGCCTGCAGGCCCCCGCACTGCCCTGGAGTGGGGAAAAGGTCCTGACCACAGGTAGCACATCCCAGGCTGAGTAGCTAACTCTGGCTCAGCTTGACGACGAGAGGAGCCAGACCACACATGTCCCCTCCAACTGGAATCTGAACCAGAATAGCCTGAGATGATATGGCAGCAATTGGTGGGAGTGGAGCTGAAAGGGTCTGGGAGGGAGAGCTGGGTTACAGGGCCTCATGACAAACCCAGACCATGAGGCAGCCAATGCTATCAGAGAAGAGATACACAGCGGGTGACGTTTCCCAGACAGACAGGAGGGGGGAAAGAGCAGACAGGCAGCGAGAAGCAGAGACACTGTGGAGGCAGCCCCAGACCCCAGACTTCCTGGCTCCCCTCTGGTCCTCTGTATTCTTCATGACCCACCCCACCTTTAAGGGCCTCAATCTCCTGAAGCCTCTTTGCTCCAGCTCCAGCACCCAGAATCTTCAGAGGCCTCCTCTGTCAACAGCTGCCAACAGGAGGTGATGTCCTACAGGAGGCAGCCCTGTTCTTTCTCACCTCTTACAAGGGGGGATCCTTCATTTCAGGGGCTCATTTCTCACTGACAACATTTTCAGACCCAGGACTTCAAAATCCACCCCAGCAAGATGACTTTCTTGGACATCTGAGTCTATCCTCTCTCCTCAAAATGCTAAGGAGTCAAGAATCATTGTGTCCCGTAAAAATATCTCAGAAGTCAAGAAACCAAAAAGCCTAAATGAAAAGCTGGATCAGAAGTGTTCCTTTGGCTACAAGATGACAGAGAGACCAGCTGTGAGTGTGTGCAAGTGTATGTGTGCATGTGTGTGCACATGCGTGTGTGTCTTCCCCTTTCATCCATTAGCCCTGTTTAACCCTCCAGAGTCTCTAAACCTGGCCAGTGAGGAACCCTGAGGCTGTGAATATGAACAAATGACGATGCTTACTTTGGGGAGAGGAGCAACGATGGCCTGTCAGAGAGCATGAGGGAACCTTCTGGAGTAATGGAAATAGTCTATATCTTGATCTGAGTGGGGGTCCTATAAACGTGAACATATGTAAAACTTCAGGTTGTATATTTAAGATTGGGACATTCCACCTGGTAACTCAAACCAAGGTCTATTTCCAAAACAAGTGAAAGCAGGGACACAATCAGATATTTGCACACCCATGCTCTCAGCAGCATTATTCACAATAGCCCAAAGGTGGAAACGACCCAAGTGTCCAACAACCAATGAACAGAAAAACAAAATGTAGTGCATACATACAATGAAATATTATTCAGCCTTAAAAAGGAAGGAAACTCTGACACCTGCTACAACAGGAATGAACCTTGAAGACGTTACGAGGAGTGAAATAACTCAGTCACAAAAAGACAAACACTGTACCATTCCACTTCTATGAGGTTCCCCCAGTGGTCAGACTCATGGAGACAGAAGAGGATGGAGGTCGCCAGGGGCAGCGGGGAGGGGACAATGGAGAGATATTGTCTAATGGTGAGAGAAACCAAAAAGCGTTCTGGAGATGGATGGTGGTGTCGCCTGCCCAACAGTGTAAATGTACTTACCACCACTGACCTGTGCAGAAATGGTTCCGATGCAACACTGTCTATTCACTAACTGAAATTTAAATAAAAACGTTTTTAAAAATTAAAATAAAATAATTGCTAGCCATTAAAAATGGTTAAGATGATCAATTTTGTGTTAGATGTATTTTACCACAGTAAAAAAAAAAAAAAAAAACTGGGAAAAAATGAATGGAATATTACTCAGCTATGAGGAATGAAATTTTGATCTATGCTGCAATGCAGGCGGACCCTGAAGACATTATACTAAGGGAAGTAAGCCAGACACAGAAGGACAAATATTGCATGACTCCACCTCTATGAGGTACCTAGAATAGGCAAATTCACAGAGACAGAAAGTAGAACAAAGCTTCCCAGTGGCTGGGAGAGGGGAGGAAAAGGGAGTTACTGGTTAACAGGCAGAGTTTTGGCTGGAGCTGATGAAAAGAGGTTCGGGTATAGACAGCGGTGGTGGCCACACAACTCTGTGAACATATCCAATGCCACTGAATTGTGTACTTACGAACGGCTAAAACGGTATCATGTTACATATGTGTTACCACACACAAAAAGAGTATTACACTTTACGTATACATGTTACACCTCAGTTTAAGAAATTAGCCCCGCTGACAGGAAGATCTCTAAATACCTTTCTCAGTTAGGAACCAATTCACATCCAGGTACCTCACTAGATAGTGTGACAGATCCTGGATTCACACACAAGTTTGTGAATCCAGAGACCAGAAATAAAGCTCCCCCCTCCAACCCGATAAAGCAACCCCTCTCTAATAAGCCAGTAAATCCAGTTCTGCTTGGGCTGAGAACAGACCCCATCCCGCCAGGGAGAGCCACAGCTGCTGGCCTCTCTTTACCAGGGTAGCTCCGAGAGCCAAACAACCTGGATAATTTAGGACCGGTGTCCTTCCTGAGTCCTCACTGGCCCCCAGGTGCCTGTGGAGCTGTTCTGCCTGCCGAACACGCCCCAGCAACCTTGTCTATAAAAAGCAACTACCTCAGAAGGTGTGGCTCAAACCAGTAGGAACAAAACCTCCCAAATCAAACGATGAATTTAATCCCACCGGGCATCAGGGAGTGTGGACAGGAACTGTCCCCTCCACCCTTCCTACTCTGAGGCACAGTAAATATAGGTGCCTATGACACCAACTTTCCATCCTCCGTGCATGCCGTCCTACCCTGCTCCGCCAGGGGGCTAGAACATGTTTGTGACAAAGATCCCACATTGTATTCAATAACATCAACAACTTTTGGATGGTGGGGGGCACGTTTCCATAGACTGTGGATTGTAGAGTTTAAAGCACCCTTTGATGTCATCTCACCAGATCTCTTTTTTCCCCCCACAAAATAACACTGAGAGAGAGCGGTGATGACTATTGGTTTTTAGAGTTAATTGCCCTGAGTTTAAACTTGACTTGAACATTTACTAGTTATATGGTCTTAAGCAACCTGAGTTATTGCTTTTGGGACACAGTTTCCTCATTAGAAAAATGGGGATAATAGTACCAACCCCTTAGGGTTGTGGCAAGTATTAAATACGATTAAATAATCTATGTTGAGAGCCTGGCACATGCCTCTGCTGCTTCTGCTTCTTCTTTTTCCTCTTCAACATCAACATCATCATCATCATCATCATCATCATCATCACCATCAATAGCATGATGAAGCTAAAGCTCAGGGAAATGAAGAGATTGTCTGAAATTGCACAGCTGTGGCTTATGGCAAAACAAAGTCACACACACACACACACACGCACGCACACACAAAACATTGGTTTTTCCATTTCACCACCCTGAGACAACACCATTGCCTGGCCCTAAAAATTTATAGCACATCATGGAAAATATTTGAATTATATGGATTTTCAACATTTCCAAATTAGAAGTCCAGTTTGATGTCCAAGAGTCTTCAACACAGAAACAAACTTTTCAGAGTTAAAATATTGAAACCAAATATGGTGAGCCTGTTCGCTCTCTCCCTCCATATCTGAACCTGGAGGTCTCAGGGACAGTCACCATGGAGTTGGAGATGGTCCAGAGAGCTCCCCTAGAGGAGTGGGTACAGTAGCACTGTCCCAGAAGATGACTGGAGTTTTGCTCAGAAATCTAACAGCTGAAAGGAGCATTCAGATAAACTGTGATGGGAACAGACAAGAATAATCAAAGGGACCACAGTTATTGAGCATTTAGTATGTGCCAGATACCGTTTTAAGCACCTTACACCCATTACCTTTTTAAATCCTCCAACCCTATGAAATAGGCAATATTATGACCTACATGAATAAGAAAGATGAGACCAAGGGGTCTTTACAAACCCACTCCCCAAGGAAGGCTCTTCACATCTCACTGCTAAGATCCAGCCCTACCAGGATACCAATTCATCTCCCCGAACCTCTGAACCATCAGGCTGTCCCATGTTTCTTTCCATCTGAGATGCCTTTGGTAATCTCTGCTTGCTTCCTATTCATCCTTCAAGGCTTAGCGGGAATGTTATCACTTCAGACCTTCCCAGGCATAATTACCAAATTTGCCTTCTGACTCATTTTCCTGGAAGTTCAGCACTTACCATATTGTATTACAGTTAATTGGGGGGGGGGCGGGGGGTGTGCTTCTACACTAGGGGTCAAGCTTAAGAAAGGCCAGAATCATATTTTATTTGCCTTTATATATTGCGTAGTATATGTAAAAGATGGTCAATAAAACTTTGTTAAATTTTGTAATGCCCTTGGGTCAAAAAGCTTGTACTTAAAAAGAAACTAGGACATCACCAATACTAACTTGTTCCTCAAATCCAAGAGCTCATATGGATTTGAAGAACATTCTCTCTAGAGTTGTCAATAGTTAAAATGTGCACAGGTACACAGTTTCAAACCAGTAATTTACCCTTATTGGTTCACTGAACAGGTAGACAAAGATACATATACAAGGATGTTCATTACAGCCATCTTTATAACGGAAAAATGGAAGCATCCTAAATGGCTGATTAAAGATGCCTCGGTAAAAATATCTCAGTGTGTGCCTAACATAAAATGCAGTGTTGCTTTAAAAATGATATATACAGGGGGCACCTGGGTGGCTCAGTCAGTTAAGAGTTTGCCTTTGGCTCAGGTCATGATCCCAGGGTCCTGGGATCAAGTCCCACATTGGGCTCCCTGTTCAGCACAGAGTCTGCTTCTCCCTCTCTCTCTGCCCCTCCCCACCTCTTGTGCTCTCTCTCTCTCTCAAATAAATAAAATTTTAAAAAATGATACGTACACCTCAGTGTACAAATATGGAAAGCTGTCTGTGATGTATTCCTGACTGAGATAAAAAGTAGGTTATAAAACCCATCATTAATATTATCTCATTTAAGTAAACTTACATATCTACAAACATCCGCAGATATGTTTAGGGAGGTTCTAGAGTGAGTTTACCAAATTAACAGTGATTATCTCTGTGTGAAGACAGTTTAGGTAATTCTTTCTTTTTATTCATTTCTGCATTCATTGGGCTTTTTTACTTTGAGAATATATTGTTTATATAATCAGAAAAAATGGCAAATATATTTTCATTGGGGGGGTGTATATAACCTCAAAAGAGGTTTTATTTATTCATTTTATTTTATTTAAAATCAATTAATTAGTTCAGTGATTCATCACTTGCATATAACACCCAGTGCTCATGACATCAAGTGCCCTCTTTGATGCCCATCACCTAGTTACCCCATCCCCCCCACCCACCACCCCTCCAGCAACCCTCAGTTTGTTTCCTATAGTTAAGAGGCCAAAAGAGGTTTTATAAATCTATAAATGACAAGACTCCAAACTGCTTCCGGAAGAGCATTAGGAACAATTAAATATGGAAGGTGCTGGGCGCCTGGGTGGCTCAGTTGGTTAAGCGACTGCCTTCAGCTCAGGTCATGATCCTGGAGTCCCAGGATCGAGTCCCGCAGCAGGGAGTCTGCTTCTCCCTCTGACCCTCCCCTGTCTCATGCTCTCTCTCTATCTCATTCTCTCTCTCAAATGAATAAAATCTTTTTAAAAAATAAAATAAAATAAAATAAAAATAAATATAGAAGGTGTTATCTCCTGTCCAAGAATCCTAACTTCTCCATCTGGGAAATGGGTGCAATGCTATTGCTCTGCCTATCCCACAGGGCTGCAATCGGGAGACAAAGGATTTGATATTCTTTTGAAAAATAAATAAATAAATAGATATAAAATACAGGTTATTTTAAGAATTTAATCACTGCTTATTAAGAACTTGCAATAAGCTAGGAAGACATGTCTAGGAGTTGCAATCTCAAACACCACCAGGGACCAGGTAGGTCAGAGAGACAAGAAGGGCCTCTGGAGTCTAGGACCACTGGTCACTCAATATTAGCCTCACATCTAGGTTATGTGAATTCTCAATTTTTAAATGGTTGGCACCTCAATTAAAAAATTTCAAACACTGTAAAAAAAAAATTCAAACGTTATGCCATCAGTAGAAAACACAGCCCAAAACCACACACATTTCCAATTTCTGGTATATATTCCTCTAAACAAACAGAAAGGTCCAGAACTACATAGTTTATCTCAAGTCCACTGACATAGCTACATGCATCATCCTAAGAGTGAAGTCCCTCCTGAATGAAAGATAAAGGTCCAATTCTGCACAGTCTAACTTCAGAGTTAGGTGTTTTATTGCGTTCTTGTTTTAATTGATAGTTTTTATGGCATAAAAAAATTCACTATTAACCAGACCATTCCACTAACCAAAACATCTCACAAATCCTAATCATGCCAAAATGACAGATTCCTAAACATACTGTGCAATATATTTATGTTTGTACATATGTGTGCGTACATATATTTGCAAGTGTGTATGGTGAAAGATATCTAGACGAAGAGTACGTTTTGAAGCCAATGAAAGCACATTTGTCCTTTTAAAAAAAAAAACTCTGCTTTTTATTCTTAATCTTAATCTGAAAGATATTAGCTAAACACAGTTGGATACAATATTTATGAGGCTCTACCTCCAATTATAAGGTTAAAGCTGGATTGCTTCCAACATCATATCGCGATGCAGGAAGATATTCCCAAATGTTCATATGTGTTTATATATATTTGTATATATTTTATATACATAATCATTCTTAGATACATGAAGAGATGGACAGATGAATGGATTTGAAGACTGCTGATACAAATATATCTAATCTAACAAAAAAGAGACTGAAGTTACAGGTATGGAAAAGGAAGGCGGAGCAGAGGGAGGTGTTGGGGAAGTTCACACATGAACCTGCAGGTGCCAGCCCAACACGGTCACGGTCTCCAGGCTGCACATTCAGCTCGTAGCAGTCAAAACAAAAGGGGTGCTCTTCGTCCCTTATCCCTGCTGTGTCACGATCACAACCAACTATCTTAGCTCTCCTGGTGACAAAACTAAATGAAACCATGCCTCCTATGATTCTAAGCTAAAAATGACAGATCAACTAAAAATATTCGGAAGAAATTAGAAAACAGAAAGGCAAGAATCTTGCCACGTTCCTTTATTCGGCACCCTTAAGATCGTCTACACCCAGTTATGGACACTGTCTACTGGCTTATTTTTTACCCCAAGACAGACTCCTGGGAACACACACTAATCATCCACCCTCTTTCAAAACTACAATTTAAAAAAAAAAAAAATAGGAAAGACTCCATTTTAAACTAAGCCAGCCTTTAATACATGTGAAGGACAAACAGTCCCAAAATACTCCTGCCCACACCTCCCCATCTCCACGCCCACCGGCCTCAGGAGGGCTTTTCACAGCGTTCACTCTTCAGGAGTCCAGGACTCTGATGAAAGCCCCTTTACTGCTTCTACCAAAATACCATCCTGTGGTGTCTGTCTGGGGTTCAGGAACAGGGAACGGGGGTGCCGAGCAAGAGAGACGTCTGAGAAGTGGGGCAACAGTGACGAGCCCCTTTCAGGGAGTGTTATGAGCTGAACTGTGTGTCCCCCAAATCTGTATGTGAAAGTCCTAACCCCCAGTACCTCAGAATAGGACTGTATCTGGAGATAGGGCCTTTAACAAAGTAATCAAATTAAAATGAAGTTAGGAGGGTGGGCCCTAATCCAATATGACTTGTGTCCTCACGAGAGATTAGGACATGGACAAGTGCACAGAGGGAAGCCCACATGAGGACATAGGGAGAAAAAGGCCATCCACAAGCCAAGGAGAGACGCCTCAGAATGAAGCCAGCCTGCTGACACCTTTGAGCTGGACTTCCAGCCTTCAGAACTGTGAGGAAATACACGTCTGTTGTTTAAATCACCCAGTCTGTGGTACTTTGAATGGCAACCCTAGCAAACTAACATAGGGAGATTTTTAAAAAATAAATAAACAATTTGGTATTGGGAAAACCATCTTGATGAGAGGCCCTTCCTGAAGGAAGAGAACTCTTGAAGAAGGAAAGATGGTCTCCTGTATGTGTATATTGGGGCTGTACATTCTCAGTTCATCCTTAAAGTTTTGCTCTATTTTAGTGCTTTTCATTTGAAACTGGTCTTTATCTGTTTGCCCAGCCTTAGAAGTCTGCTGACTGAAAAATCTCAGCCATCACTTCCTACTATCATGATGCTGCCTGCCTGGTGCAATTCAAGTGAATGTTCACCACTAGGCTGGTGAGAAGAAAGAGATTGGGCAGGATGGACATGGGGCTGGTGAGCGTGCAAGGGCATCTGGGAAATGCGAACAGGTGGATACAACAATAGCATTTATCACTGGTTTACCATGACCCATGTACTGGGCTGCACACCTGACATACATCAACTCATCCAATCATGTCATCCTGCAAATGTGAAATGGACATGGCAAGGTTACACGGTTTGCTCAAGGCCACATACTAAGTGCTGGAGGCAGGATGTGGACCCAGCCAGTCTGATTCCAGAGCCTATGCCCTTAACCCTCACCTCTTGGTAAACGCCCCTCCTTCCATGAACTGAACTTGGTACAAGCTAGGACTCTCCCAGCTGTAATAGAAGTGCAACTTAAACTTTCACAACTCGGAAAGAGGGGTGAATCCTGTGGCAGCATTGAATCCAGGACTCTAAGAAGTTGTCGGGGCATTTTGTATCTCTCCTCTGCTTCTCTCTGATGTTGGCCACGTCTGTCCTACCAGTGATGGGCCCTCTACACAATGGGGAAAATGACCATGAGCAGCCCCAAGTTCACACCACACCAACACGGCAAGCCCAGAGAAGCAAGAGGCAGGCATTCCGACCAGCGCCGAGAGTCACATGACCATCCCAGAACCAATGACCATCAGCAGGGCAAATTATTAGATTGTCCAGACTTGCGCCATGTGTCCACACTTGTGACTGGGGCTACACTGGAAGAGCAGGTGGCAGGGTTTGTTACTAGTAGGAGGGAAAAGGGAACAAGTAGCATTAGCTCCCCAAAATTCAAAGACCTGCATCACTGCTGAAGCTTGACCCAGGCAGGTGAAGGGGTTTGCCCAAAGTGTCATAACTTGGAAGGAAGAGAGCTGGGTGTCTGGGCTACAGGAAATTATGAAAGAAATGCTGATGTGGGAAGTTCTCCAAGTACAGAACACTCTAGAACACTAATACTTTTGCATAAGAAAGGGGAGAAATCAGAGTGTACGCAGGACTTCTCACTGTATACCTTTGTATATTGTTTTTATTTTTTAACCATTTGAAAGTATTACCAGTTTTTAAAATACAAATTAAATTAAAAATAAAGCCTGGGGGCACCTGGGTGGCTCAGTCAGTTAAGGGTCCAACTCTTGATTTCGGCTCAGGTCGTGATCTCAGAGCCATGAGATCAAGCCCCAGGCTCAGCCCAGAGTCTGCTTGAGATTTGTCTCTCTCCCTCTGCCCCTCCCCCTTGCTCTCTCTCACTCTCTAATAAATAAATGAAATCTTAAAAAAAATAAATATATCCTTAAAAAGAAATAAATAAATAAAAATAAATTAAAAATAAAGCCTAAAATTTATCTGCAGGAGAAAGATTAGAAGGAAATAGGTCAAAATGATAATAGTAAGTGTCTTTTTTGTATGTTAAGCCTAAGCATGATTTTTTTTCTTTGAACTTATTTACCAAATTTCCTAAAATAAACATATATTGTTTTTCCACAGTAAGAGAAAATAAACTTAAAAAAAATCCGAACTAAAAAAAATAATAAATTGAGTCACATGACATATGAAGCAGAAACTGTAATTCTGACAATATTGTACTGACTTATTTTGCATTCCCTATAAATCAAGTTGTCCTGCAGCTCCCTCCCCACTCACTCACTGCTTCAGAGAGCCAGGCAGTTGCTGAGCTGTGAATGTCCAATAAGATTTGTAATGGCAGCAGCAAGAAAACCGTTTTGAAAGTCAGGCTTTGTTGAGAAAAGGAATTTCTACGTTCCAAACTGTTTCCCCTGCAAAGAACAACACATGGTGGTCTGAACATATTAGCTATATTTAGAGAAAAGTCAGGATCTAACAGGAGGGGAGTTCTCCAGGTTTCCTGTCCAGGAGGAAGGAGGAAAAGCCCTTCTGGTCTGGAGGACCAGAGAGAGATGTAGACGAGGCCGGATGGTGCCTGATCTCTGAAGGACCCAGCAGCCCCACCCCTCCCTGGGCCTTGGCCAGGGGGCCAGAGAGGGCCCAGCAAGAAAAGAGAAAGCCCAGGAAGGCCAGATACATGGAGGGGAATGGAGGGGAAGGGAACTGCTCTGGGCTGTGTTTATGTCCCCTCAAAATCATAGGTTTAAGTCTCAACCCCCTGTATCTCAAAATGTAATTATATTTGGAGATGGGGTCTTCAAAGTGGTAACTACATTAAAATGAGGCTATTAGAAGGGCACACCTGGGTGGCTCAGTCTGCTAAGCATCGACTCTTGGTTTCAGCTCATGTCCCGATGTCAGGGTCATGAGATCGAGTCCCGTGTCAGGCTCCCCATTCAGCATGGAGTCTGCTTGAGAATCTTTCCCCCTGCCTCTCCCTCCTCCTCCCCCTGTGCTCCCCCCCCCCGGACTTGCGCTCTCTCTCTCTCTCTCTAAAATAAATAAATAAATAAATAAATAAATAAATAAATAAATAAATAAATAATTTTTTAAAAAATATGAGGCTATTAGAATAAGGCCCTAATCCAATCTGACTGGTGTCCTTATAAGAAGAGGAAGAGTCAGCAGGGGTGTCAGTAAACAGAAGGACGACCCTGTGAAAACACAGGAAAAAGGCTGCTGTCTGCAATCCAAGGACTGCGGCCACGGGAGAAACCAAGCAAAACAGAAATGTTACCTGGCATGGTTAGGTGCTCCCAGGAATGAGTATCAGTGAACCCGCGCTGGCCCCCACAAGGTGGGACCAGGCTGCATCCAAATAGTGGCACCTCACCTCTAAAGGAAATGGAAAGATCAGAGAATTCACTAGTGGGTGCTGGTGTGACCCACAGACTGACCGGCAAGGGTGATCAGACCCAGCTCCCTTGGCATGACCCAGTCAGGGCACCCGGGACCGGGCCAGATCAGCCACACCACAGCAGGGCCCACGGGACGGCTGCCACAGCACTCTCTGAGCATCCCCTCGCACCCGGAGCACCCCCAGGAAAGGGTAGGAGGGGACGAGAGAAAAAAACTCAAAGATTATTTTCCCCCAAAGAGACTGTTTTCACTCAGAAGCATTTAAGTTACCTTTAACTGACAAGAGTGAGGGTTTTCCACCATATTTTTTTGCACCTCTGAATTGTCGTGGGTTCACTTCCAACCAACCATGGTGTTACCGATGGTATGAAGTCATCCATAAATGAGACAGCAAGAAAAATGACCCACACCTGGTCAAGGCAGTGAATAAGCCTAACGCATCCCAGCATGGAACGGGAGCTGCCTTGAAGCCCGTGCAACTGAGCAGAGTGCCGGGAGCCCTAAAGACGCTTGGGCAGCACACACCCCCCTCTTGCGATGTGGCACGGACCCACATTAGATGAGGCTCTGGTCTGTCTCAGCAGAGGGTGAGTTCCAGCCCTAAAGGCTTGGAGGTCTTCCTGCTTTTTTTCCATTTTTAAAAGAGCAGATGTTCTCCTGGGAAAGAGATATTCAGCTACCCAAACAAATGGAAGAAGTGGAGCAATGGAAATAAACCAGGCATCTGCCCGCCACCGTGGCAGTGCCCGAAGGAATCGCATTCGCTGGAGGGGAACATCCGGCCCCGTGAGGGCTGTGCCGCTGGGCGCCGTGCCCACCCTGAGCACATGGCGAATACGACTGTCTTTGTTCTGGTTCTCGACGTGAAGGGCGGTCTGTGGGGCTATTTATCTAGTGTGTTGACTCTCATAAAAGACATTCATAAATTTATTCTTAGTGCCAGGGGTTCTTACCGGTGTCAAAGTGGAGTCTTTTCAGACAGTTGCTCCATGTTAAAACAAGCCACTCCGATGCATCTATAAATAATTGTCTGGGCTTCGTTTAGCTAACAAACGGCTTTTTCTCTCTCTCTTCTCTCTTTTTAAAATCAACTCTAAGATGATTTCATAAACAACAGGAGGAATTTCCCATTAATACTAAAGTGTGTCTGGATTGGTCATTTTAAAAGAACTTTCCAGAGGGAACAAGCAGTCCTTCCATCTTGTCCATGTGAGACCTGTTCCCTTTTCAGAACAAGACATTTGGCAGCCCGGTCTCATGAGGACCAGTCATAGCTCCCACCCCTAGCCCCTGCCCCATCCCATGTCCGTCTCTTTCACTGCTTTGGCCAAAAAGGAGGAGTACCACGAGGCTGTGCACAGCAGCAGCCGGAGCCAGTGAGGGGCACATACCACCACCCCAGGCCTGCAGGGTTTCTACTCTGACCTCAGATCTCCAGAATTTGACTTCGCAGGCCACTGCCCATCCAGGACAGGAAGGTAGAGTTATGGCTCTCTCTCTTTCGTTGATATATAGAACTCCCCCTGTCAGCCCCCACAAATAACAGTGGCTTAAAAAAAAAAAAAAAAGACACAAATGTATTTCTCTTTCACATACAAGTAGTCTGGAGGTAGAGAGCCCAAGGTTGGTGTGGTGGCTCCACAGTGTCACCTTCTGTCTTTGTACTTCACCATCCTTGGCATGTCACCTCACAGTCCAAGATGGTTGCTCAAGTCCGGGCATCATGTCTGCATTCCAAGCAGCCAGAAGAAAGAGGAAATGAAGGGTCTTCCCTCCCATTTATGGTCATTTTCTGAGTTACTACGCAATACTCCTTACACTTCATGGGGCAGAATTTAGTCAGATGACCTCACCTCGCTGCGAGGAAGGCTGGGACTTGCTAGGCAGCAATGCTTCCTGAAAGGGAGGATGGACAAGTGGGAGGCCACTAGCCAGCTCAGCCTCAACGACGACTGCACCTGATCGCCTCCCATAGCGGCCTCCAGCGCCTACACTCCCACTCTCACACAGTGCGGTCTGTTCTTCCTCTAAAGAATTTCAGTTCTCACTTAGGATGATGAGCACTGGAGGTTACGTGTAAGTGATGAATCACTAAAATATTACACTATGTGTTAATGAACTAGAGTTTAAACGTGAATTTGAAAGAAAGTAAGAAAGAAAGAAGGAAAAAGGATTTCAGTTCTCATATCCCTTCTCTTGAAAACCCACTTGCTACCCTTCACTCTCTCTTTCTCAGAATTGGATTCCAACAAGTTGGACCACCAGACTGAGTTCACACTTCCTTCTCAGCCATTCAGGACCACATCTTGCCTTAAGCCCCCGCCCCATGAGCCTTCTCCTTTGCTCTGAAGATCTTAAAACCAGGCGTAGAAACCCCAGGAGAATCCCTACAAGTGCAACTCAAAAGCAGAACTTGAGGCTTGCATCATTCCTGCTTCATTCAGGGATCAGCATAAGTCTTCCAGCCTTTATGGTCCACCCCAGGGAAGGTGCCAAAAACCAGGGGGAGGGCAAAGCCACTCCAGCTGGGATTAACAGTGAGCTCCATTGATGGATGAAGCCACGGCCTGGACTAGACCTACGGACACTGTGGACATCCTGCTCCTCCGGTCCATCCTGGAGACTAAGGCCAGACCACAGCTTGGACCCCACACCCTTGTCTGAGACCCCAGACGTGGCCCCTGCCTTGCCACGTGGGATTTCAGGAGACCACACGTGGCCCGCACTAGCTGACCTCCTGGTGCCCTCCTGCCCTTCTGGGCCACTTCACCAGTCCAGCTCAGCGCTTGACGACTCCACTCCACACCAGCGTCGTTACTGCCAGTGACAAATGCTATTGAGCATAAGTGTCAGAACAATATCCTCTGTGTGAAATCCCCCACCCACACTAGGTGGGTCACATGAGTAGAATGAGTGATAAAAGAATACCCCAGCAGTTGTCATAAAAAGATAAAGAAAACTACAAGTAGGAATGGCAAGGAAAAACAAGCCACAAAGCAGCCTTTCTTAAATTTCATTCAATGAAATACCAGTCCCATGCAATGTTGATAGGTGTTCCCACACCCCAAAAGCATGGCCAGCTAAGTTTGGAAATTGCTGCCACTAGAGATTCATACCTTAGCAAATTAAAGGCTCTGAGAAGGCCTGCAGTAAAAGGCTGTTTATTTCCTTATTTGGCCCAGCATTTCCTAATCCATTGAACTACCCCTTTTCCTTCTGGAATGTTTATTAACATCTCATGAAACCAATGTTCATCAGAATATTGAATGACACAGTAATACACTGAGGGCCACAGCTACTTCTCCGGTTCTAGAATCCAAACCACCAGCATTCAAATCCCTGCTCTGGCACTTTCTAGTGGTGTGACCTTGGGCACGTTACTAAATCTCTTTGTGCTTTGATTTTCTTCATCTGTAAAATGGGAATCATAATAGCGCCTGCTTCCTAGAATGGTTGTAAGGAGTAAGTTAATGCATGTGGAATGCTTAGACAAATTAGAATAAATGTCAGTAGTAATGATGAAGATGATGATGGCGATTACAATGATGATGGTGATGATTACAACCCCGTACACTGGAACACTTCCCCTAGCTTACAAGTATGCATCACCCAGGGGTCAAGATTCTGATTAAAATCATCTGTATGCTTCCAACTTCCAGCACAGGGCCTTGATGCTCCAAAAGCATCTGTTGAATGACTAAACAAGGGGAAACTGGAATCATGAAGCAACAGACTCTTTGGACAGTGGCTACAGGTGCAAAGCAAAGCAGCATTCCCCCCCCACCCCCCACCAAGGAACAGAGCCACTGTTGTCTTCCCTACCATGCATACAGACCCCTAACGACCACCTGGAGAGTGGGACAGGAACACCACATCTCATGCACACTCTCCCATGAGCTGGAATAGCAAGCTGGCAACTTTCTATTTTATTCAGAGACAATTTAATGAACTACCACGTAGATCACGTAGCCTGGGGTAGGGTCAAGGGTGGTTAATTGAACCATGCAGATCCTTGTTCTTGGGAGAAATGAATGGGACACTTACAGAGAGGGTCAGCAGCGGGGGAGTGGGGAAGAGAGAGAGAGGTTGAGAATGCCAGCCACAGGCAGAAGCAGTGAGGTGAGGACAGGCCAAGTGGCAGCTGCAGGCACTGTGGGAACCCAGATAGAAGCACCTTGCTTGAGCCACAAACTTTGACAAGATCGCAGCCACAATACAGAAGTGAGTCAAGGAAGTCTCCCCTTCTCTGCACCAAGTCCTGCTTCCTGCCCAGCACTGTATAACCTCCTGGCCTTTTTTTTTTTTTTTTTTTTTTAGCTTTCCATGCACATATCTCTGCATCTACACATAGATCACATGCATGTCCATCTTGTACTTCAATGGTGATAAAGCCACTTAGCCTCTGAATCCCCTAGCCAGCCTGGGGTCAGTCCTGCCTTGGGGAATGGAGGAGGGAGACCTGCCCAGTTTGCGGGCCACTGCAGCAGGAGGAAGCCTAGGGGAAATATGGAGCCCCCATCGAGTGTGCATGAGTCAGAGGCTTCTCTCCTCCAGCAGAATGTGCCCCTGGCTCGCCATTCTGTGTCATTAAAGCCAATGTCCTCACAGCATTCCAGACTCCCACTGTGTGGCCCTACCCCACTCGGCTACCCAGCTGGCCCACCTCCTACACACAGACCCTGCCATTCACTTGGCTCCCTTCATCCAGCCTCCTTTCTCTTCCTAGAACATTCCAGACACTTTCCCAACTTCTTCACATTGGCTATTCCCTCTGCCTGGGATGCTTTTTGCCCAGATGGCCACCCTCCTCCTTCAAGTCCCTGCTCCAACCCTGCCTCCCTGGGGAGGCCCTCCCTCAGGCACCCCTGTGACCTGTCACCCCAGCCCCGACCTTAGCCCCTCACCCTGCTCCAGCCCTTCCCCTTTCCATAGCACTTAGCCTCTTCCATAGCACTTAGCATCTTTTCATAGGTGAGATCATTGGTTCAGTTATTAAGTTCATTGTTTACTACCTGAACCCTACAAGGGCAGCATCTCAGCCTCTTTCAATCACCAGTACATCTCAAGTGCCTACAGCACGCTCCTGATCTCTAACAGACACTCAGTAAAAATTAGATGAAGGGACACATGGATGGGCGGGCTCGGGGCAAGAAGTGATGAGTTACTACTTAGGTAAAATGGGATTTCTTGCTGTCACAAAAGTTAGGGGCTAGAGTGATTTCATCTGGATATTAAAGAAAGAGGTAGAAATTTGGGTCACTGACCTGGGGAAAGGGGTATCTAGAGAGTGATTTTCCCCAAAGCTACTAACAGTTACTTCCTCTGGGGCTGAGATTATGAGGAATTTGCATTTTATATTTTATATATATGTAAAATAAATAGAAATATATGTGATAATAGATAAGATAAATAATTTTATATTTTGTATATTATATTCAAAATATATTTATATATTTTTAAGTTTGTATGAGTTATATATTATTCAATGTTATAATATTCCTACATATAACTTTTATAATATTAAATTGAAAAGGTAAAGTAAATGAATGCACACAGCAAACCATTCCAGGAGTCTCTGGTCCCTCAGATCTGAGCCCCAGGTTCTAGCCTCTGAAGTCAAGGATAGGTCACCATGAGCATCAGGAGAAGGCAAGAGGTCTTGGGGTATAACCACACAGTGCCCAAGGCCTGGCTTTGGGGCCTGAGCCCCAGCATTAACCTAGTCTCCTCTCCACCTCCCTAATGTTCCTTGGGAAGGTTTCAAACACACGTGCGCACACACACATACAACTTCAGGGGTGAGGGTGGCCCAGGCCTAGTCACTCAGAGCATCAGAGATTCGTTCAGAGATGAGCATATCACCCAATCAGAATTCATCCCAACGACCCTTACTAGAGGACTAAGAGCAAAGTGCTCTCTTCCACTGGACCTAAATCCTCCCAGTGCTGCTGGCAGCCATCCTCCCACCATGAGGACAGCACCAACCCGAGGATGGAGCCAGCACAGAGAAAGAGGCAAGAGAAAGTGAGAGTCCCTGATGTGCACTTTGGACACCTGGATGTAGCCATGCCTGAAGCTAGACCTAGCCCATCCTGCTCAGTATGAGGAGCTAATTATGTTTAGCTCAGTTTACTTAGACCAGTTAGTTAATACAGGGACCCTTCAGATACAGACTTGGGTGTTTCCTGGACTCTTCTCCATGGGGGAAGAAGCGTGCTCATGGGTTCTCAGAAGAACACATGTGGTAGAGTTTTGTGAACAGAAGAAACTGCAGGGGTAGACAGTGTCTCTGTGCCATCCAGATCACACCTCTACCCCAGTGCCTCTTGCTCTTTCTGCTACCCATCCCCCACGTGTTTTTGTTTACAAAATCTTGAGCTTGCACAAAGTGTGTGGGAGTTTACATTCCTCTAGTTGGCCCTAAGCCAATGACTGCAGGTCGTGGGGGGATGAAAGCCCAGATCTCTTGCTCAGAACCAACTCTGAGAGGTAGATTACACCCCAGAGTCCCCTGCAGGATGGGGCTGAAGCCACCCTCGTGCGTTCTGTCTAAAATCACTCTCCTGCTCCAGGTCCTGCTTCCCATCCCCTACTGCCTTCCCGGGAGCACTCACTTCATATATCAACTACACACAAATCCTCTGAGCGACATAATTTAGGACACCAGTGCAAACAGGCTAGGCCAGGTGCGCTCTGCACACCCCCAAAGAGCAAGGGGCCATGGTGCCTGGAGGTCAGCCTCCTACCAACCCCCAGAAGACTAGCTGTAGCAGCACAGACTGCTGTTTTCCTCCCCACTCCTGGCAGCCACAGAGCAGTGAGTAAGCTGGCCCCGAATACTCACCCCCCAGGACTGTCACACAGGAAGGGAAACTAACCTGGCTCCCTGCCTAAGAAGGACAGCGGGGGGTGACACGGGGCACTCGGTCTTTCATCCCCATTCTGAGCCCTGGACTCAAGGCACTAGGATTCCTCCCCTCTTCAAGCTCTCCTTATCTTACCGCAGTGCCTCTGGAACATTCAGCAGTTACCAGGTCAACTACCAAAGTCCAGTGACCCAGAACTCCATTAGGCAGCTCTCCAGACCCATCCTGGATTGGCCCTCCAAAGCCATGTGCCAGGACCACACAACGGGCACTCTGATTTCATCTACTCCTGGGGTCACAGGCAACCGGAGCCCAATTTCTAGTTCTTTTGCTGCCAGTAGATAAACTTTCACTCAGAACTCCAGAGAAAGGAAGCCCTCACCTCTCGGCCACTCTACAGTGCCCCTCCTAACTTTGTGGACAAAATGACCACAAGAAGTGTGTAAATCGTGTCCCAGCATTTAGCACAGCTACTTTTGTCTTCTCAAGAGCCACTCCCCCTCCTCCTGGCAAGGACCTCCTAGACCATGTCATTTTGAAGGCTCCATGGGCAGCCTTGGCCACAGTGGTTGGTTGGGGGTGGACCCATGAGCACAGCCAGGCCAATGAGACCTGATAGTAGACTTGGGGGATAGGAATGCTTTCTTTCTGCTGGATGTGAGGCTAGGAGTACATAAGCCTGCAAATGCCAGGGGCCACCACGGGGAGGATCTGTTCAAGAGTGAAGTCAATACATTCCCTTCCCTGTTGTTGGGATTTTGTTCTTGCTGCTTTCTTTTGGTTTTCTGCTTAAGCCAGCATGAATTGGGCTTTTTCTGTCACTTGCATCCAAAAACACAATAACTAACAGAAATACCAACAGATAAAGTACAAAAGAAGAAACTTCCTCCAGCTGTAGCTCTGCCACTAATTAGTCATCTGGCTTTGGTCAAGGCCCTTAACATCTAAAACAAAGGCGGTGGAGAGGTGACATACAGATCTCTTCCCAGGCTCTGAGCAGAAAACACCAAGTTTGCTCTGCCTTTACCTTCCACAAAATTCTCTTCAAAAGCTGGGTGTTATATGTAACTAATGAATCAATGAACAACACATCAAAAACTAAAGATGTACTAGATGTTGGCTAATTGAATTTAAATTAAAAAAAAAACCTAGTTCAAACCTCCAGGAAGCCTGCTCTTCTCTCCCAAGCCCTTGGGAATTCCTCCCTGCTCTGAATTCCTGCAGCATTTACCTGTCTGGGCCACTTACTGGTTCTTACGCTGCCTTGATCTTTTTAGGCCATAGTCCATGCATATGTCTCCCCAGATTCCTAAGAGCAGCTAAGTGCATTACCACATTCCAGGCACTGTGCTAAACCCATCACATGCAGGCTCCTCTATGACACTCACAGCCAGCCTGCAAGTAGGGAATGGTTATTATCTCATTTTCCCCACTTTAAAGATGAGGCCCAGAAGCTCAAAGAAAATAAGTCACTTGCCAGAGGTCACCCAGCCAAGTATCCCAGGACAGGGATCCTTTGAGATGGTAAACTTCTAGATCACAGACACACATACCCTCAGTGCAGTGAGGCTCATCACATATCCATTCCTCCCAAACATCTGCTGATGGATTCATGTTATGAGCACATTTCAGGAAAGTGCAGGTCAGGCAAGAGGAAAGGCCAAATGGCCGTTGGGGCTGTTCGCCAGGAAGCCCAGGTCTGCAAGTTGGAGGGGCAAGGGTCCTGCTGATGGTTTCCCCCGTCCCCCTGCTGATAGCCCAGCCCCATCCCCTCTGCACAGAGCCCTGTTCACCACTTGGCAAGGAGCTGAGACCTCATCCCCAGGGAATTCTGAGCAACTCCCAGGAGCTATGAAGGCTGCTGACTAATAGATGAGTGATTTTCCCCCTGGAACAGAAGAAATTCGGTCTGAATCAAGAGTTCACACTGTCAGTCTGTAACCAAAACAACCCATACTCTCTAGCTGAACCCTGAGCTGGGCCCCAAAATTAAGCTTGTTATCAAAGAGTGAAACAATCCAAAGTGGGGTTTCTTTTTCCAGAAAAAATAAAATAGCAGACCAGTTTGAACCTGGACTAAAACCTGAGTATTTTCTAAGACTACTGAACAGGAACAAAAATCAGACATCAAAATGTTCTGTGCATGAAACCAATATTCATCCAGTCTAAGTTCTTGATTTGAAAAGACATTCAGGAAGGAGCATTTTACCTCCCTGTGTGGCTCGGTGAAGGATGTAATAGTGTTCTAAGGAACACTGTGTGAAAAATGGAGGCTGGCTTCTCTTTAATGTGGCAAAAAAAAAAAAAAAAAGTTATTTTATTTTAACCCTCTATAAAGATGAATGTGAAACTTTCAGAACATTCAGTTCCCTTCATATTGACAAAAGCATTTCAAGGATTGATCCATTATAATAATATAGCCTAAAAGCCCCAGCTGAGCAGACAGAGCCTTGAGCAAAGGCACATGACTCTGGGGCTGTGGTCACCAGCAGTCAAGGGCAGGTGTGGCTCCCAGACAGCCTGACTCAGCCCACCTGATGCTAGCCATGGAGAGTCCCTTTGTGCATGTCCCCTTCTAGAAGTCCTGGTCTGCCCAAAAGCATCTAACACGAAATTTCATGCCCTGGAAGAAAGTGCCCTGGGCCAGCAGGACTGTGCCCTTCTCATTCTACCTCAGCCTCTGGACAAGCTACTTTCAGGGTTCCAGAGCAGGAACCCAAGGGCCTGTCTGCTGAGAGGCCCCCCAGCCATAAACACATGCCGACATAACAATCCTAGAGCTGGAAGAAAGAGAATGCAGAGTGGAGAATGGGAAGCTGGCTGAATATGCAGTGGGGGGGGGGGGGGGAGGAAGAGCCACCACCACCAGCTCTACATACCATCACACCATAAACATGTGGAAATGATCCTTCCATTGACCGAAGACCAACTATACCTATTTTAAAGACCAAGGGCTTCCAAACGGCAAACAGCGGTTAGTCTAGAGTATGGGGAGGCAGAGTAGGAGACAGACAGAACTCTTTTATTTTATTTTACACTCATATCCATCACTTGCAGCCTTCATAAGGAGCATGCATACATTGCATTTACAATGTTAAAGGAAAAGCTAAAACTGGGGTGCCTGGGTGGCTCAGTCGGTTGGGGGTCTGGCTCTTGATTTCAGCTCAGGTCATGATCTCAGGGTTGTGGGACCAAGCCCCACTTCAGACTCTGCACTGGGGATGGAGCTTGCTTAGGATTCTCTCTCTCCCTCTCCCCCTGCCTCCCCCATCTTCTCTCTCTCTAAAAAAAAAAAAAAAAATTAAAATTAAGGCTAAAAGGCACATATATACACCCACTGAGCTAAGCACATGGTAAAGGCAAAAACCACAAAGGGAAAGACTGATGAACTTAACTGCATAAAACTGAAAATTTTCTATTTGTAAAAAAAGAAATTACCATAAACTATGATAGGAGGGAGAAATATTTACAATAAATAAGCAATTCACAAAAGAAAAAATTACAAATAGCTGGTAAACATAAAATATTCATCCCCACTAATAACTGAGGGCACATGATGGAAATCAGATCACATTTTTACCTAACTAGCAAATTGCTTCAAATTTTTTTATACTATTTATTGATAAGAGGACAGACAGGTAAACAACCTCAACCCTGTTCATAGAAGAATAAATTGGTAAAACCCTTTTGGAGAGCAATATTGCAAAACCTATTAATAACTGTTAAAATATGCATAAACTTTGACATAGCAATTCCGCTTCTAAGCATTTATCCCTAAGGAAAATCATCATGGCTAAAGATACACATATTTGGATGTCGAGTGAAGCATTGTTTATAAAAGCCAAAAGTTGGAAATAGCCTCACTGTCCAAACAATGAAGGACTGGTTTAATATATTATAGCATTATACACAGGGAATAACTAGGCAGCCATTAAAATGATGATGGAGAAAAATATGAAACACCATGGAAATGTTCTTGATACAGTCAGTGAAAAATACTAGTTACAAATGGTTTGTACAATATGAACCCACTTTTATAAATAAAGATAGATAGATAGATCTGCATTGAATTTTTAAATACCCAATTATAGGCTATTTTAATTTTCTCCTTTATGTTTTTCTGCATTTTTTGTAATTAAAAATCTGTAGTTTTTAATGGAAAATACCAGTGCTGAAACACATCCAAGAATCATTCTCAAGTAATCAATCAGGAAACAAACATCTTTAAGTCAACAAGAACCAAAAGCATATGAAACAAGATAAAGTAGTATCAATTGTTCCAAATAACCCCTCCAATTAATCTTCTATGCCTTTTTTTGTAAGACCACAGAATATGAGTTCATTCAGATGAGGTCATTGTGTTGCAAAACTTGCTGGACCAGGGCAACATTCTAAAATCATAGCCTACTCCTACCCACAGAAAAGAAGAAGCTTGCTCCCTTATTTTCCTAGAAGAAAACAAATGCATCTTTAAAACTCAAGGTGGAAAGGCACATTTCATGGGGTTCTGAGAGCAGGACAGCTTGGTTGACCACCGATATTGCTTTGTGCCAGTGTGAAATTCAGATTTTTCAAATAAAGGGGTCCACTTGAGGAGAAAATGCCAAGTGCAAGCTGCAAAATATCTGTGTGGCATGGCAAGAAAAGAGATAAGATATCAACAAGGGAGAACTAGAGAGCCTTCCCGCCCCACAGAGCTCCTCTGGGGCTAGCGCACACACGCACATAGCAGTTACCCAGGAAATACTGGCTGGATCATGTTAGTGGCGGATTTCACTAGGTTTCTCTCACAACTCCTATTTGACCTCACATCTTCAACCAGAAATATCTTCCCTCTCAGTGGAGGCCAGCACAAAACATTTAAGCCACAGAACTAAGACAGGTAGGGCAATACGACATCTCAGTGAAGGGGAAGTTAGACACAGGAGAAAAGGGTCAGTAGGACGTGAATGGCTTAATCCAATGATGCCTCTTCTCTACTGTCTCTACAGAGATCCTCCCAAGTGGGCACTAACCTCCAGAATATTGAAGCATGATTGGCAAGTTCATTAATTACTCCTCGTCAGACACACCCGTGTGCTGGGAAGAATGTCTCGCTGTCCATTCACACCCTCTGGGCAAGTCAGGAAGACATTCATATATGAATCTGTACTATAATCTAATGAACAACTATCAGCACACCAGAATTACATCTCCTGCTATTGTGTTATTGATCCTCCCCAAGATCCAGACAATAGCCCCTTCTGACCTTTGACCTACCATGTAGAGAGAATTTCATTCCCAAGGTACTATTTTTTAACTGAAGAATGGGACTGTAAAAGAAATTTATCTTCACTGGCTTTTAACCACCCTGGGGAATTTTTCCGCTGTTTGCGCATTTCCTACCAACCAAATCACAGATTGTTCAGATGGCTTATGAGCACAGTACATCATCTCGCTTGGAAATGATCTGCAGCTAAACCTCTCTTCACCATAATTCTCCCAGAAGGGGGTGTTCTGTGTTCTTTTAGAGACCTGTCTGGCAGAAAGCTAAAGAGAAAATTTCCTGAGAGAAAGTATTCATACACGAGGTGGGTTCCAGAGGTTTTTGGAGGGATGGTATGAAAGTTTGTCCGATGTGAAGATGCAGAGCTACCGTGGCCAGTAAATGTTTACTGAATAGGATTATGCTAGTACATGAAGGGTGTTAGTCCCAAGCAATAGGATAAAGGGAAAAGACAGAAAAAGGCCTTAGGGCCAGAGCAGAGGGAGGACACTCGAAATCAGACATAGAAAAGTCAAAAACTTGACCACATCACTTTATCCCAAATCAGGATGCCCACATTTAATGATCAGACAGGTTTGGTAAGCAACAATCTTTGAGTGCAAATTATTTAAAAACCACTTTACTAAAAGAATAGGGTTTGTTGTATAAATGTTCTTTGTCAAATACATGATGCTTGCCATTTTTGGCTGGAAATGTGGTTTATACTATTTATACAGAGATTTATGTAACTTTCAGATGACTTTTGTATATATTTGTGAGCATCTGCTCACTCTAGCTTTGCATATGGTCAGCACTGAATATATGTTTGCTGCATAAAGAGATAAATGAATGGCTGCCTTTGGAAAGCAAACATTTCCAAACATTTGGCCACAAAACTGGGGGGAATGCTAAAGATCTGATAGGATATGAACCTGATCCACTGTCCTACAACCTGAAGGATCCCATCTGGAAATCTCCCCCTGAAGACCAAAAAAGATGTAAACAAAGGAGAAAAAGAAGTGGACGCACTGGGCAGTTTAAGAAATTGGGAATAATGTTCATTTTCTAGCTCATACCCACTAGGGTCAAGCACTATCAGGTTCTGACTCTGAACCCCTTTCCACGTCCTCCCTGCCTCACACTCCCTGCCAGTCCGGAGTGAATGGGTCAGCTCTTCCCCGGGCATGCCAAACCCAGGACTGCGGTAGTCCGAGGCCAGGCCACAGAATAAGACTCTTCTCTGCCAACTCTCCTACCATCTCAGGCTTGAAACCCCGAATCCATAGAGGGTTCGTGGAAAGGCATGCAGTGGTCCACACGACCACCCCCGCCCCCAGAGCTGGATGGCCTAACAGTGGTGGGCAGGCTCACTACTGCACAGATGCAAGATCATTTCAGATAGGGCTTCGTTGAGTATTCATTGCTAAAGTAGTTATAAATTTATTTAGATTATTTATTTACATTTCCCAGGAAAATTACAGCAATGCCATGAAACATTGTTTCAGATAGATGAGCGCTTCCCACGGTGACACCACATAAGCTTCCCTTTCAAAAACAAGTCTGAGGCGGGGTAGAGTTGGGGAACAAGATGATGCAGCTTTCACTTTTGGGCTTTGGGGAGTTTTCTTTGTTTTCAGTCTGCCCCTTCCCTCCGCTGGACACCCAACATCCTACAGACACAGAGTTAAGCAGTTAAATAGGTTTTGGAGAGACTGCAGATGGAGAGGTCTAAGTGCATCAGCCCAGGAAAGGTTCTGAGAGGGTTTGCAGCTACAAGAACAGCCTGCTTACCTCTGCTTACCCTTTTTTCACATCATGCATATTATTATCCCACAGGACACACCTTGCAAGTTATTGCTCCACATTTTCTAAATTTTACCTTTGGGTAAAATCCAACCATGAAAAAGCTGAATGTTTGGGTCAGAGTGTTTTGGGTTCCGGTGCGATCGTTTTCATTGGAAAGGCCTTGCTTACCTGGCATCTGTCTCCATGGAGGGAATATTTTGGCGAGGCATATAAAACTCACTGCTCCGTGTATTGCAGCATGTTGGAAAAGAGGTCCTTGACTTCCTCACACAGTGTTTCCTCCATGAAAGCCCAGGGTACAAACTTTTACTCTTCCATAATCAGCCAGATGTTTGGTTCCAGTAAGAACTGTGCTTCTCCTAAGTGAGCTGGCTTGGGTCCAGATGCTAGACAGTGCGAGGCCTCTTGAAGATCCTATTTCCGTCTTTGCTTTGGCCACCGCTGTGCTCCGAGCCAGATTTGCAGCTCACCTTTAGAAACTGCACAAGACTTTAAGGTTCAAGTGTCTGTGTACAAGTCTACCCCTGGCAGGTTCTCCTGTGCCACCCTTGTTCCTCCTTCACTCTCGCATCTTTCTTTACTTAGGTTGTCCTGTTCTGTGAGTTCGCCCCAAGGTCTCCTGAATGAAGGAGAGATGATTCATAGCTCTTTCAACCCTTCTTTTCCGTCCATGAAGATGGAGCAGAGGAGACCACGTGGGCCACAGGATGGGAAAGACCTGCCTACACATAGGAAAACAAACATCTTGCTTGTCCCAGGGAGAAACATTGTGCATTTTTACATTGTTTGCTTTTTATACTTGTAGTAAATTTTGGTTTTCTGAAATTATTTGAGTGTAAATCCTTGAAAGCGTTGTTTGTATATTGCTTGTCTATTTTAGTTTGGGGAATTTTTTTTCCTTAATTCTTGTGTCCTCAGAACCTGGGTCTACATGTAGCCCACCTAAATAAAAATCTTAAAGTTGAGGCACTTCTCTGAAAATCCAGAAGCCAAATCTGGCCCCTCTTCCCTACTCTCAGCTGATGGCAACATCCGGTCCAACTGGAGGGCAATTCACAAGCGGAGGCCAGCATCTTCCTGGCCTTCTATTCTCACAATAAAAAAGGGCAGCCTTTTTTATTTTTAGTACTCCTCCATATTAGGGGTAAAGGGAGAGGCTCTAGATTTTCCTCTACGGCATCAGTAAACGAGTATTTCCTTGCAGATGCTATGCTCGGATCCTTCCGTGCATAATGATGAGTAGAGTTCTCTCCATTTTACCAACCAGAAAATCCAGACTTGGAAAGTGAACTCACTTGAGTTTGCATTTCAAGCTTTCATCAATCCCTCAGTAAGTGACCAGTGACGGGGACGTTAGGGAAGGTTGAGATACAAAACACTCGGCAGAATTCCAGGAGCTCTGACAGAAGGCAGCATGAGGTTAAATTACAGAATGCTTTTGTCAGTGTCCCGGCCCCTCATGCTTCAGTTCCCTCCTGCATTCCAAAAATCCTCTCTCTACTCCATCTTTTCCCCTCCCCAGAAAAACACCAAGAGGCCTCTACCACCATCTTCCCTACTTGCCCCAGACCTCCTAACGTGGTTTGCCCCCCAGGCTCCCGACTTTGTCCTTCCTCTCCCTCCGTCCTCTGCTTCACAATGAGGGGCCCTGGCGGCGAGACGAGGGTAATAAATTCATTCATTCTAAGGCAACTATGCCGGCCCTTGGTTAACATATTCCTTCTCTCAGAGAGAGATGCATCTTTAAAAGACACCACAGGGAAGCACCCACACCTTGACTCAAAGGAATAAAATTTCCCATGCAGGGCATTCAGGCAGTTAGCAGGAGGCCGGGGAAATATTCTCTCAATGGCAGCAGACTTCCTGGCACCCTGACTACCCTGCCATGGGAAAGCCTCGGGCCCCATACTGCAGAGTATGGGGGAGAAGAGGAAGCCCATCCCTGTGCCCTCCACCCAGCTCACAGTCACCTTTTATGGCTGGTTTATGACAAGGGACAGAACCATCACTGATGGAAGCTAGCCCAGAGGTCGGGACTGCAGGAGTCACAGCCCAGGGTAGCTGCCCCCACTGGCCTGCCTTGGGCCAACCTGGGCCGGACCCAAAATAGCCCACTCTTCCCCAGGAACCAGACCCGCCTCCAACAGGCAACTCTTCAGAAGGCCTCAACCTCATCTGGTCCCCTTGGCTCACTAGCTCTCTGAGCTGCCTGGTTTCCTAGCCCAGTGGAGCTTAATGCAGGCAGCTTCCCTAGCTGGACATCCAAACTCCCCCACCCCCTAGTGGAGAGAGGGAAGCCATGCGCCTCCCAGCCAGGCTCCAGGCCCGCTCCTCAGAATCAGAGCAGCCCTCCGCCAGCTGGGCAGAGTGGACTATTGCGGGAAGGAGGAGGAGGCCCCGCCAGCACATTTGTTCCTCCCCAGGCTTCCCCTGAGGGTCTTTGACGACCTTCACACCAAGTTTTTCTGGGCGGCCCTGATCACGCCACGTCTCAGACTATGAGATGTCAAGAATGTAAATGAAAATGGAAAAAGTGTGTCTGTGCACTCGCTCTCTCAATGGGAGTACAAGGGATTAGGGGACCAGATTCTGGGAGGCTTTACTCTTCCATAATCAGCCAGATGTTTGGGCTGGCCCGGATTACACAGGCCCAACAGAATGCTGCAGTCCCCACTCAGGGTAGATCACCTCATTCAGAGGCCCCTGTCACCTGCCCTGTGGCTGTACCAGCTCCAAGACCCCAAGGAGGCTAATACTCTCCCCAGGCCAAGAGCCGGCTTGACTCTCTATCTTTGGGGCTTAACTTCTGACACACTTGACACGTGGAGGACCTTTGTGTTTGGTTTTGGGGTTTGTTTTTGGCTTATTTGTTGCTTTTCCATAAACTGACAAAAATGTAAGAAAATTCCATTTTCTTGAATTCCTTAGCTAGATGAACATTTGTGCTCAATGACTCACTCTGATGCAGGGTTTCAAGGAAGGGTGACTGGGACAGTGACAAGAGGCAGCCTGTCCCAAAGAAAGGAGGGACACACAAGAACATTCCAGGCATTCACCAGGTCACCTGTTCCTTCCACATGTGTAGGCCTGGCCAGGCCTGGGAAGGTAAATTAAGTCCCCCCAGATAATGGCCCTCCAGAAGCTCTAGTGAGGGAGGTGGATGGTGGGGGAAGGGTACAGGATTTATGTTCCCTGATAGAGGAATGAACTCTATGGTAGAGAAGCTCATAGGAGATGGCATCTTGTTGGAGTCTTGAAGAATGAGCAGAAGACATGCCCTTCTCAGGGACTTTTTCAGAGGCATCCTCACCCCACCACGAATGTCTGTTACTGACTCAGTGTTCCAAGGCAGGCCAAAATGCCTTTGCTCCCATTCCAGCCCTCAGCCATCGGTCCCTAGAGACTGCTGCTGGCTCATGTGTCCCCCCTCAAATGACCACTTCCCCTGGATCAAGGATAATGTGGGGCAAACACTGAAGCCAATTTAAAAGTTAGACTATTTCACATAAAACTAATCTTGAATTTTTCTCTTCTCTGGAAAACTGGAAGATATGACAACACCGGGCTCCTATTCTGGCATGGCAACTCGGGGCTGGGGCTGAGCGGGTGCTGCCCCCATCCCACCATGCATGCATGAACCAGTTAGCATGTGCTGTGTAAGAAACCACCCCAAATCTTAGTGGCATAAAACAAAAACCACTTATTAGCTATGAGTAACTGCAATCTGGATCGGGCCCAACTCGGTGTTTCTTCAGCTGGTCTCGCCTAGGCTCACACATATGGCTATGGTCAGAAGCTAACAGGTGTTGGATGCAATACCTCCATTCTCTTCTACATGGCCTGTCCGGCAGGCTAGCTCAGTGCTCTTCCATCAGAGACAGAGGGCAAGCCCGATATGCAAGCATTTTTCAAGCTTCTGCCTACGTGCATTTTATTAATGTCTCATTGGTTAAAACAAGACACAAGATCCATCAGATTCAAGGGCTACCCAAATAGACTTCATCTCGTGATAGGAGAAGCTACATGGAGTCTATGGTTATTTTTCCCAGGGGCTCTCCAGTTCACCATCATTCCCACCTCACAGAAACTGGGAGTCATTTGTCACTTCTCCTTTAACTTGAACTCCTGGTTTTCTTACCTCTGGTCTTCCTCAAAACTTCACTATACCTGGACACCTGTAGCATCCAAATTACAGAAGTGAACCTAAAACTCTGATCCTATGACTTGGCTCAGAACAAGCATGCCTGACCTTTCCACCCATGCACATAGGAAGGCAAACTGGATTTAATGAAAATAGAACCCAGAAAGAGATCCAAAGTTGTAGGGGAAGGCTCTGTTTGGTGATGCCAAAGAAAGGTCAGGATGGCCAAGATCCCAAGTGGTGAATGACAAGGCAAAGAGAACATCAGGAATGCTGAGAGAGTCCAGAATCTCTCATGAGAAAGGCACGTCCACAGAGGAGGGAGCGTATGACACAGTGCAGGACTGGCAAGGTAGCCCCAAGAGGAACTCAACTGCAGGCAAGAAAAGAAGAGAAAACTCCCCTTTTACAGGTAATTAGCAAACTGGCTCTGCAGCCAAACACTCAGGGGCAGCAGAGAGCCCAAGCCCTGGATCCGCAGGGAAATGGTGATGCCACACTCACTGTACATTGGCAGGTCATGTGGGGAACCCAAAGGATTGCAAAACAGGATGCTCAGGGATAAAACCCAGCCTCGATGAGCAGAAGTTCCTGTACATAGTACAGAACATCTCCAGATGACGCAAGAGGATGGCCAGCGAGGGCTCATGCATTGGGAGGAGGTGGGGAGGTAAGGGCAACTTCTACCAGAACTAATGGACAGCACCTGTCACAATGAAAATGGTTGTCCTTCCCCCTTTCCATGAGAATCATTTGGCTTTTTCTCCCTGCGGCACAAAAGTGTATCTGAAGTTAATAAATGTCTTAAAAGATGACACTAGCGTTCATATGCTAAAATACACATTGCAGTGAAGAACACAACACCCCCTATGAAGTATCCCTGACCAAAATGAATGAATCCAATCAAGTCTTCAGACTTAAATTCTAGGATACAAGAGATACTGCAGACAGAAGGATAGGTAAAGAAACACCATCAAGAAACACTTTGTACAACTCAGTCAGCCTAGCCTTTCATCATAGTAATTTTTAAAAGGACAGGGAAGCAGCAAACTGTTCTAGAATGAGACTAAAGTATATCGAGCAAATGCAATGCAGGAGTCCTGACTGGATTCTACTCCCTAAAAGATTAAAATCACAGCCATAAAACCATCTGGGAGATAATTAGAGAAGCTATAATAACATGGATTGCACATTAGATATTAGGAAATTACTGTTTCTTAGGCATGATAGGTAGGAGTGCCTTCTTAATTTAGGAGATACATGCTTAAGTATTTAAGGTTCGTACCCGTTAGCAAAATGTTGTCGTGACTCCAAACTCACTTTTCTATACTTGGCCTCTGATACTGGGTCTGGGACTCTGTAAACCCTATGACAGGCTCTGCCAAAAGGGGGCGCTAGAGAAAGTCTGCAAGGCTGACGGGGGAAGAAGGGCTTTTTTCTTGCTCTCTCCTGTCTACTTCCTCTTCCTGCTCTGCAGCTCAGCACTGCTTCTTCACCCTAGCAGTGGCGCTTCTTTCCTTTTCAGAGGTCTGGGTCCCAGCCCCACATCTCAGAGGCTGGCACCAGCCAAGTCACCTCCCCTCTAGGCTTCTAGTTTAATCATCCCAGCCTTTCACCTTTATGCCATCAGCCATAAAGATGGTACCTGCTTCCTGAAATCACCTCTTCCATGATTCCTTAGAGTTCTTGCCCTATTCTTTCAGTTACCTGGTTATAACTTTATACCTCGTTAAGTCATTAGAGTAAATTCTCTCCACTCAAATAGCAGTTGTGGTTTCTCTCTCCCAAACAGGTGAAGTGTCATAATGTTTGCAACTTGCTTTAGAAAGATTCAGCCAAAAGGAAAAACTATAGAAACCCAAATGTATGTACCGTATAGATCTAACAGACACACAGGTACACAAATTCATATGGAGACAAAGGAAATGGAGACAAAATTGTTGAATCTAGGTGATAAATATAGCAGTGTTCATATTAGACCTTCAACGTTTCTGCGAGTTTAAAATTTGTCATATTAAAATGTTGGGGGAAAAAAAGAACAAAAATCCCTAAATCATGATATTGTGAGAAGTTGAGATACCGGTTAGGAAAAAAAAAAAATGCTGTGCCATTTCCCCAAGTACATCTGCAACCCCAAAAGCCTTTACCCTATGAAAGGTTCAGGTCCTGCTGGGTAGGCCCCTTTCCTCTCCTTGACAGAGAAAGTCCGTGGATGTGTGAGCAGTAAACCAGCATCTGCCCACAGGTACTACACCTGCAGTCACCCACAGAGACCTTGACTGGGCAGAAAAGTCAGGCCTGGCAGGCTTTCACACACGATGCCTCAAATCATTCCAGTGGAAGGGAATCTATGTCTTTATCAAAGAGGAAAAGAACCCTCCACAAACTCCCCTGACTAATCACTTAAATAGTTATGATCATTCCCATCAGTTCCAAACCTCCAACCTAAATCCCTCACACTCCAGATGAAAGCCCTTCTTCTTTCCCTTTCTCTCACAGAGGTCCCTCTTTCTATGAAAGGTCTTGCCTATCCCTTATTAAATTACCCTGCACCCATCTCTTGGCAGAACACCGTCATTGTTCTTTCTCTCTCTTTTTTTTTTAAGTTTTTTGGTCCAGCTTTATTGAGTCATAACTGACATATAAGAAGGTATCAGTTTAAGGTATATAACGTAATGATCTGATATACGAACAGACTGCAAAATGATCACAATAAGATGTTCTTTCTTCAACCCTCTCTTGCTTTTCCTCCAAGCCTCTGACCACTGGGCCACAATGAAAAGCTAGCCTTTCATTTAGTCCTGATCCTACACGCACATTGTGTTGGGTTGCCACCTGTCATTTCTGGGTAGACTTTGATTTGCTTGATGTCACTGAACCATCAATCTGTTTCCCACCACAGATCATTTAGCCTATATTCTTTTGTCCATCAGCTGTGCCCTCACTTGATCTGATTTTGGTTTCACCACCTAAGAAAAACATCTGGCTACCTCAGCCCCAGTTAAATTTCACTCAGACAAGGAAGGTGTGTGTGAATTCTAAAATGACCTTAAAATAGAAGGCCAGGGAGCTGCCCTCCCATCTCTTCCAAAGCTTGTCATAGGGATGACCATGAACCAGGCGGCGCTGGGATGAAATAGCAGGCCCCACCCCAGGAAAGTGGGGGATCCAAAGTCTACGACCAGTTGGCCCTAACTACTCTGTGGTTTGCTCTGTTGTTTCCTACGTCTGAAACAGCTTCTCTGTCTTGCCTACCTCCTAAAAGCCTTCTCATCTAGTGAGGTCTGGCTCAACTGTTATATCCCTCATAAAGCTTTCTCTATTTCCTCCAAAGAGAAGACAAATGGCCAGTCAGCACATGAAAGATGCCCGCCCTCACAATCAGGAAAATGAACATTGTAAGACAATACGACAACACTTTGCACCACTGAAATTGTGTAAAAACAAAATGTTGAGCAATACCAAATATCAGAAAGGGTGTGGAAAAATAATGACTTTCATATCCTGTTTATTGGGCATTACACTGGCAGGGCCACTGTGGAGAATAAATTGGCTGCATGTAGTAAAATGGTAAACATGCACACCTTACAAGCAAGCAATTCCACTTCTCGTCACTCTTACCCCTGGGAGAGATACTCCGTATATAAATGCACAAAGAGTACTAACAAGACTCTTCATTGAGAGTTGCTTGAAATAGGGACAAACTGGAAGCAACCTAAACACCCATCAATAGGGCAATAGATAAACAAACTACTATGAAGCCATTCTATGAAATACCAGGCAGTAGTTAAAAAGAATAGAGGAGATAGAAGCTCCATAGCAATGAGCATGTTAGTGTGCAGATTGTGGTCTCTGATACCATTCCCTATTAAAAGAAATCAGAGCTCCTTGGAGAAATGGCTGATTCTGGGGCTGAGACAGGGGTAGGTACAAGATGAGCCGGGAACATTTTGTAATGCCAGAATAAAAAAGTATTCAAAAACTGATGAGTACATGTCACAAGGACACAGGAAGGGACTTCCACTGGGCAAATGGGAGGCAATTTGAGCACCAAAATAATTAAGGATAATAACAAATTACAGACCATAAAAAATTAGAACCCATGAGTCCACAGTAAATCGGTAAACAAATACAGAGGGGGGCGAGAAGGGCCCTGGCTTACAGCAGAATGCCAACCCCACTGATATATGTGGAGGGATTGTTACAGCTGGATAATCATCATTTTGCAACCATCTTAATAAAGATTTGGCTCAGGTGAGCATCATCAATGGATGCTAAATCTGGGGAGAAATACTGATGAGGAGCAGGCTACTTGCATAGTCTTAAGTGTCTTCCAACAGAATGCATATTAGTTTCAAGGGGAAAAAAAACAGTAACTTCATAGGATACAAATCAGACAACACCTTGACCAGGTGATCAAAATGAGCATCACCAACAAGGGGCAGGCAGACACTGTGTGAGCCGATGTGGCATCCTGAGAAGGACTCATCACCCCTATAATATTCTGGCTGAAAATGCAAGCCTTGCATCTACTCAATCTAATCATAAGAGAACATCAGAAAACCCCAAATAAGAAACAGTCCATTCCATAAAAAGTGCCTGTATTCTTCAAAAGTGTCAATATCATAAAATACAAAGAAAGACTGTAAAAAAATGTTCCATCTTAACAAAAGAACAAAAAGACATGATGACTAAGAACAATATCCGATCCTAGATGGCAGCCTAGATTGCAGGGAGAAATATTACAAAGGACATTATTGACAAAAAATGGAAAATTAATTGACAAAAAATAGAATATAGATGGTAGACTGCATAAAAGCAGCATATCAATATTAGAGACGTTGATAACCACTATGGCTATTTAGGAGAATATCTCTACTCTTAGGAAATATATAGTGAAGTATTTAGGGGGAAAGGAGTATAATGTACACTGCTTACTCTCAAATGATTCAGAAAAGAAAACCACATTATATACCTAATATGTGTGTATATACATTATATACATACACACATACAGATAGGGCAAAATATTAAAAGGTATTTGAAGATTCTTTGAACTATCCATATTATTCATGCAACTTTTATATTTCAAAATAAGTTATTGCTTTGGGGGCGCCTGGGTGGCTCAGATAGTTAAGCAGCTGATTCTTAGTTTCGGTTCAGGTCATGATCTCAGGGTCCTGGGACCGAGCCCTGGGTAGGGCTCCGTGCTCAGTGGGGAGTTTGCTTGAGGACTGTCTCTCCCTCTGCCCCTCCCCTTGCTTGCATGGTCCATTTGTCTCTCTCTCTCTCTCTCTCTCTCAAATAAATCTTTTTTTTAAAAAAGTTACTGCTTTAAAAGGAAAAGTTGTTAAAAAAAAAAAGTGATATAGCTATGTGTTCTAGCACAGAAAGAGCTCCAAATATACTGTTAAGTGAAAAAAAAAAGGCAGGATAATTCACTCAGTAGAATATTTCCCATTATTATATCCATTTGTACATACAGTAATACACAGAGAAAGGTTTGGAGGAATACATCCCATATTGATCACAAGGTTTACCTTTGGAGGAGAGGAGGCCAGGATTGGCAGCTGTACTTTAGCTTGTCCGCAGCAGTATTTTTATTCTTTATGAGTGCATTTCTGAACGGGTCACACAATTAGAAATCATTTTTTTTAGAGGGGAAAGTTGCCCTCTTCTCAATTCCCACCAGTAACAAGGATCACGGCTCAGGTTTTCTGAGACAATACTCATTTAAATCGTTGAGCCCACTCTAATATTTGACAGTCTCTGAAATGACCTGGCTTTGGGATTTGGGTAATCTGATCAGTAAATGGCAGCAGGGCAGGTGTTTGGGAAAACCCTGGGCTTCAGAGTCAGAGAGAAACCAAAATGCCTCCGTCATTCACAGATAGTATGTTATCAGGCAAGAGACAGACCTCTCTAAACCTCAGTTCTCCTAACTGTAAAAAGGGAACATAAGACCCATAGAGCAGAGTTGCTGGGCCTTAGGTACAATGTACCTAATTTGTGTCTTAGCATGCACATAAGACACCAAGCCCCTCCCGAAGCTGGCTTAGAGCATCTTTTTACTGTTATTCATCTTACCTCTTTTTTGTGATTTGTTTGCATGCACTCTTGCCCTGTGAGCCCAGAGGCCCTTTAAGGAGGCGCCCATCCATTATTCATCTCTCTGCTTCCAACTGTGCCTCCCAGAACACAGTACCTTGGCATCTGACAAACATTTGGTGGGAGGGTAAATGAACATTGTCAGAAAATCTGGAGCAACATGTAAGTATGCTTTGAGGCCCCAGGCTTGCTTTGGAATTATCAAATATAAGTAAACATGGTCTCTGAAGTCACTGTATAGAAATCTCTAAGTGCCAAGAAGATGAAGAGGTGACCAGTGACCTCACATGTTCCTGATCAATGGAAGTACAAGAGCACTGTGAGCATTCCTCAAAGCCAAAGATGTTACCTAGTAATAGGTGTTATTTTAAAATGTTGCATGGTCAAGAACGTTTGGGAAATCCCAAATTAGACTAAACTAAACAGGCTTGTATGCTGCAGGACTTATCAATGCCAATGCATACCATGAATACCCAAAAGATAATATAATCTGCAATATATTCCAAGCTTATTTGACGATAAAACATTCCTTTTGGGGTTTTTTTGTTTGTTTGTTTTTTGGGTTTGGGGTTTTGTGTTTGTTTGTTTGTTTGTTTGTTTTGAGACTCTCAAAGCCTAGATCCCATAGAACAGCTTTGGAAAATGCTGCTCAAAGCTGTTTCTGCACGGTTAGTACATGGTAAGAACAGTATTTAGTGGAAATTTAACAATATAATTTGCTTCCCTAACCCAAGCTCACCTAAACTCAAGAGGGCAAAGGAATAAAAGTAAACCAAGGGCCTCGGGGTCGCTATCAATTCCCCTCATATCCCTCCTCTTCCTTTTGTGCCTTCTGGTCCAAGGAACATGTACAAACAATCGTGGTTATGACCCCAAAACTGCAAATACACACACCCCACTATTACCACTGTGGTCATTTCAGGCCCACTTACTCCTGTGTGTTCAGTTCTGTTCATCAACGGACTGGACAAACGGCACAAGAGCCAAGATCCTGCCATGGCCAACTCCTGGGCCCACACGTAGAAACGCTTGTCTCTACACAGCCAGGTGGAATACGTAAGCCAATGTGTGACAGGATCGGGCTGAGAAGAGCAGTTGCCTTGCTCAATATGACCTTAAAAATAGGCATGGTAACAGTCCAAATTACCTCCTTTTCATCCATTATGTCAGAGTAATGGAAATTGTTATTTTTGGCCCATCAGTATCTATGCCCCCTTTTTTTGGTAACAGTGCACTTTCCTTTTGGACAGTTACCCTTCTCCTCTTGCCTCCACCCACCTCCAGGCCACCCCCCATTGCATACAGTCTTGATGGGTCTGTGATTCCAGGCACCCTGTGTTCCCTTGCCCAAGGAGTGAATACTGGACCCAAGATAGGTCAATTAGGCCCTCTATCACTCAGGAATTTTGAGGATAGAGTAGAATAATACAAGACCCCAAAAGGTTAGGTTTGATGGACTTATCACTGAAGCCTCAGGAGACAGCATCTCAGCTCAGCTCCCCAGATCCCCAACATCACCCTGGCTCCCCTCCTTGCATGACTCAGGCACTCAGCTTTGCTTTCAATCCTGTGAGTGCACTCAGTGCCTTGCTGATAAATTCCCAGAGTATTTCTTTAACTTGCAGCTAAAGAACCTGCCCAATACACAGAGGAAAACAACCTCAGCAAATTCCTACTTACCATCCCCAGATAATCAATGGTCTTAAAATCTGAAAGTGACCTGAAAGCTTCCCAAATGGCCTCACCTCATTTCACAAGACAGAAAAAAAAGGACACGGTTATCTTGAAAGGTTAGGCAACACAGCCAGTGTCCTTCAGGGCATTAGAGGTGGTCCAGTTTCCCACCTCCCTCTGCTATATTCCCAAACAATATCCATTTTCCACAGAGATACAACCAAAGCTGCTCTGGTTAGAAGGTCTGAATTGTGACTATTTTTCCTCCCCACTGGTGCCAAAACTAGCCCTCCACCGCCACTTATCAAATGCTGCCCGAGAGTATGTGCATCCTTGAAATAGTCCAGGGAGCATTTGCATCTCCCCAAAAATGTTCGCAGCCTGCCATTCATCACGGCCCTTCAGCTCCGCATGCTGAAGCCTCCTGCCTTCGGTAAGGAGCTCCAAGTATGGAGTGTGGCGGTTCCCACTCTAGGGTTCTTGTCGGCGGCTCACCAGGGATTACAACGCCCAGCCAAGGACGTTCTATTCTGAGTGTGGCCCCAGTATGTTTCATTTCATCTGCAAAGCACGAGTTTATTCTGGAGAGAGAGGTTTTGGGCACATTCGTAGTAGCTAACGAGCAGTACTTCCTTATATGCAGAACACAAAATCCTCACATAAAAACCGGACCCAATTGCCAGCGTGGGGTTTCAAATAAACAAACTTACCCCGAAAATTACCTCTCCAGCATGGCCAAACCTACACCTCAGAGTCACAGGCTGTGACAGCGGTACAGAGGCTGCAGTGATCTGTGGTTCTTTGGGGAACGGCGGGGGACCAAAGCCTCCATGTTTTCTCTGTTGAGCCAGAGGGCTTCACTGGTCACCATGCACAAATCCCAGATCTGTGTCCTTTGAAAAAATCAGTGACAAAGAAGAGTCAGCACAATTCCCTCCCTGCAGTGCTGCCCGGGATTTTCAGAGACCGGCTTACACTCTTCAAGGGAGTCGAGAAGCAGGTTGCCCTCCCCATACCCAGCTGGTCAGGCCTAGCCCTTTTCTCAAGCTTTTCCTGTGTTCTGCACAACCTTTGCGACCTTCTTCATTTCAGGAGGCATTTTCCAAACCCCACCTGCCTCCCTACCTCCCAACCCGAGGGAAGTACCTACAGCCCATCTTACCCTAGTGTCCCCTCTGTAATAGAACTCCATCATGCGGCTGTTTCCGTGCCATTTACATGTCTCCCCCCCACCCCCCTGGCTGGAGTTCCATGAGAGCAAGGCCTGGGGTGCACTTGTGTCCACAACCCCAGTGCCCAACACAGTGCCACGCCCACAGCAGGCACTCAATGAAGAGAACAGACCTAAACAGCACTACAGCTCCCAGCCCCAGGACGACGCAGCTCCGCCTACGCCAGACCCACCTTGCTCAGGATAAGACCTCACTGTCTGCAGCCTTTCACAGAGCCGGCACCTCCCAAAATATTGGGACAAATGACCGCTTCAAAAGGCCGCAGAGACTAGCACTTGAGATCACGACTTCTAGAATCAGACAGCTAGGTTCCAATTCTGCCTCCACTAGTCCTCACAAGCTTTATGAAGAGGCAAGTTAGCCTCTCGATGCCTCAATTTCCTAATCTGTGAAGTGGGGATAATTATAATACAACATCATAGGGTTGTTGTAAAAAAAACAGAGTGAGTTAATCTCTGCAAAACACCTAGTGCCTTCGCTATGTAAGCATTAGGGACCTTCTTAGATATAATTTACATACAATATTGTACACATTTAGATATACAACATGGTGATTTGGCACATTATTATACTGCAATATGATTACCACTGTAGCTTTAGTTAACGTCTCTGTCAGGTCACATAACTGTCATTTCTCTATTGTGGTAAGAACACCTGAGATCTAGTGTCTTGGGAATTTTGAAGTATAGAATACAGTATTGTTGACTAAAATCACTATACCTAAAATGGTTTGCGTGGTACCCACACATAGCCTTAAATAACATTAAGTCAAGGAATGACTTTGTTCTCAATTCTCTTTCAAATTTTCTGTATCAAGGAAAAGGTTACAGTTTAATGCGAATACGACTTTAACACATCTCTCAAACTTGCTGTTCTCCCTCTAAACAGAGAGAAAGCTCAAATCTCGGGCAGGCAGAAAGATTTAGCTGAAATGAAGTGATTTTACCTTTGTTGTATTATTATTATTATTTAATGGCAATTGACACTGGTTTTCTATCCATGATAGAGGTATAAATTTTCCATGTAAAATGTCTATCGATATTAAACAGTGAGCAGATTCGGAGAAAAATATGAAGTAACAATATCAGTTGTAAACATACTATGGCAGAAATCATGAAGGTAAGATCCAAAAGCATCAAATGTGGGAGACACTGGTAGACACTCGGTGGGGGGGCCTAGAGGCAGAAGTTCCACAAATGTGTGCTGCGGCCAGGGAGCACTTGGGCAGCTGACCAATGGCAGAGTCCTGCCCCGAGAAGAAGCCAAGACCTCCACACGCCCCCTGCAGCTGAACACAGCACAAGATGACGGCTGCCACGGGTGGAGGTCAGCACTGGGCAGAGCAGCTCAGGAAGCTCCATGGAAGAAAGCAGGCTACAGGAGGGAGAATGCACTGGCAGTCACTGGCATCTACCGTGAGGCCAGGATTCTTGGCGAGAGAAAAGCGGACTTTACTCATCTCCAATTGAGGATAGGGCAGATACCCGGTGTCCTACCAGGAACCCAGGGTCTCCTGCCTTCCCTGCCACCCACGCAGCTGAGGGCAAGGGCTGCGAGGAAGAAGTTTTGGGTGGAAAAGAAGCCCCCTTTCCAAGTGGTGTTGCAAAACAACTTGGTGGCATCTTGTAGCAAATGGGACACTCGGCTCAAGCTAGGATCCCATGGTTTTCTTTGCGTTTTGGGCGCATCTATTTGTGATGTTCATTGGAGGGGGCCATCAGTAAATAGGTCTAGCTTGCTTTTGAAACCAGTTGTGTTCCCTCTGCCTGTGAGTCATAGGCCGGGCTCACCCACAGACACAGACAACCCTCTCACTGTCCTCCGGCCGGCTGACCACCAAAACCATGCTCTGGGTGTGCATGGGGAGGGGCGGGCAGAGGACTCACGCTGCCTCCACCCTCAACCAGCACGGGTAACAAGGCAGAGGCCAGTATTCCAGGAGCTCCTTCTCTCATTCTTTCTTGAGAGAGAGTTATATGAATAAATAGCTCTAAAACAGTACCCGCCACCACTTCTCAAGGGCCTGCTCCGTATTGGGCACACTATCCTCATCCTCACAAGAGACTCTCCATCTTACATGTGAGAGAACTCAGAGAGACAAGATGGCAAGCAGCCAGAAAGTGACACCGGCCGTTTTATGGACTCAGGTCTCTGTGCCTCAAAGCCCACACTCTTGCCTTCCCACTGCCCCCGCTGCCCCGCAAGGAAATGAGTGCCATAATGTTGCCTTCCAGAACCCTAGAAAAACACAGAGTTCATTTCATGAGGGCAATGAGGAAAGGCTCCCTGGAGAAGGTAGTATTTGGCCTGAGATCTTAAGGACAAGTAAGGCTTTTGTTGACAAAACAAAATAATCCAGACTACTTTTGTTTGTTTGTTCGTTCATTCATTCATTCATTTGTTCCATGCCATATTTCTGGGACTATGGTAGGTACCAGGAATTCCATGGTGAACAGACATAGCTCCTACCCCCAAAGACCTCACCTACCGGTGGAGACCCAAAAAAAAAAAAAAAAAAAAAAAAAAAAAAAAAAAAATGAATGAATGAATAAAGTTATTACTAACTGTGTGTGCTGTATAGAGACATATAAGGAACAGAATGGAGAAACCAGAGAAACCTATTTTAAGACAGCCAGGTACAGTCTTTCTGAGGAGGTGACATTTTTGCTGGGCCTGAATGATGAAGTGAAGGTGCTATCCATGTAAAGTAATAGGACAGGGAGTGTTCCAGTCATAGGGAACAGTATGTGCAAAGGCCCTGAGGCTGAAAAGGGAACTGTGTGTTCCTGAAACTGAAAGATTAGAATGTCTTAAAGCAAGTGAGTCCAAGGAAAAGTATTCCTCAAGCGGAGAGTGGGGAGAGAGGCCAAGGTCAGATGGGATAGCATCTTACAGGCTGTGGAAAAGGGTAGTGGGAAGCTCTGGCAGGGTCTTCAGCTCGGAAGTGATACAGCCCAATTTACTCTCCAAGATCAGACCTCAGTCCCTTCACCCGTAAAATGAGAGTAAATAAGAGAATGCATAAAAAGCTCTGAGTGCCTTGCCTGGTTGGCGAGTGGACAGAAGATGCTCTGAAACGTGAGCGTGTATCAAAATAACCTGGGGTGTTTGCTAAACTCAAGATTGCTGGGCCCCACCGCCGGAGATTCTGATGCAATAGGTTGGGGGAGGCCCATGAAGATGCATTTCTAACAGTTCCCTGGTGATGAGGCTATTCCTGGTCCAGGGGACCCCACTTTGAGAACTCTTGGGTTAGAAAGAACAATAAAAAAGTGGGAGGTGCCACTCGGGTGCTGTGGTAATTGTTAAGAGCTGGTAGAATACAATGATCTCAGCGAGGTGGAGAAAAGTGATCCCGAATAGTTAGTTCTCTTTTGGAGATACCATAGACAAGACTAGCTGATGGACCGGAGGTTGGGGAGGAGGGAAAAGGAGACATCAGGCAGGACACTCCTAGATCAACGGCTTGAGCACCTAGGCAATGACAGTGGCAGAAGCTGAATGGGGAACACTTGAGGAGGAGCAGATTTGGAGACAAGGGTTGAGACATACTAACTCTGACTGAGGCTTCTGCAACCCCGAAATGGCCATGTCAGGCGGGCCGGTGGAGCCTTCATGAGAACAGCCATCACCTCTATCTTACCTTCTGTTACATCCCCAGATCTCACCGTTGCATGTCCTGCCAGTAAGAAATATTCAGATAACTTTTGTTACAGGTTGAAGGATAAATGGAGACTGAGGAACAAGGAAAACCGAAGGCACTGAGGTACCAGCATGCTGCCATACTTGAGGAGGCCACAAGCAGTCACTCTGTTGAGGCTAAACCATCACTTCCTGACCTTGACATGTACGGTAAAGTGGGAGGTTGGAGGCAGAACAAAAGACAGAAGTGAGCCACCCAATTCACAGTAGGACTCTTCCTCCAAAAGTCAGAGATGTCACATTTGAGCCTTTCTTGGGTGTGTTTTAAGATGGAAAGGTTTGAACTGTGAGCTTAATGAGCAGGAAGGCCAGAGGAAATCTGGCTAGCTTGGGTTTTTTATAAAATAAATCATGGGAAAAATCAAGCTGTGCAATGTGGGGAAATGAGGAGGGAAGGATGGGAAGACGGGGAGAGAAGAAAGAGAGGACAGAACAGAAAAAGTGGCTTAACCAAGACGACCCGCTAAGGGCAGAAGGGGCCAGCCTCCAGAACTTGACCTCCCACGCCAACCTCGACCCTTAGGTCCTCACCACATTTCCAGCAGGCATGATGGACCCTCAGCCTCCCCACTCACCAAGTTGTAAATTAAAAGGCTGTAATTCCAGCCAGGGGTTCTGGTGACATCATAAACCACAGAACCACAAGCTCAACTCACCAGAAGCCCCAAGATGGAATTACACCCTTTCTTCCTAATCCAGGCAGCTCTGGCCACTGCCGTTTTTTCATGATATAATCAAAGTAAGCAATGTTTTAACCATTTGTTTGTGGCCTTTCTCACACAGCCATAGGGCCCCCTCTCTCCTGGCCTCCCCTCTCCCTCTCCCGCCCCTCTACAGATTCTCCTCCAGGGTCTCCTTCAGAGACGCCCTGCTTTCCAAGGCTGCCCCTCCTCCAGGCCTACTTCTCTTCCTTCTCCCCTCTAGACCCCTTCTGTTCTTCTGTCTCCTCCTATGAACCAGTAATGTCCTGGCTTCTACCTTAAATCTGCTTTTCAAGAGAAGCCCAGGATCTTCTAGGTCCAGGACAATGTCCTGGAGAACAGACCCCAGATGTCTGAAACACATTCCCGAAAGTGGCATGAAAACGCACTCTCGTTTTAAATAAATCGGGAAAGTTTACAGCTTAAGGAGGGATCTTTCTGGAAGCAAGTGATTGCTTCCAACATCCTTCCACTGTGTCTTGCTTCTGAGTCCTAATTTTCATGAAGTATTGCTTAGCACAAAGTATACATGGGCATCACACTACCTTTTACTCCTGCTTCCCCATCTTAAGTGTAATGTCGATATTTAAGTTCCTATGGAAATCTCACCTAGGGGAAGAAGCCACAAGTGAGGGCAATAATTAAATCAGCTCCCACTCAATGAGTACCTCTTATGTCTCAGATATTCATATTATTCATCATCCCTTGCACAGAAATACTATTTTCTTCATTTTATGGAGGAGGGAAACAGGTTCAGGACATGGAGTATTTTGCCCAAAGTCCCACAGCTACTAAGTAAGGCCCTTGGATTTGACCCCAATCTGTTGGATGCAAAAACCTACATATACATGCTCACTCAGTGTCTCCCTGCCCTGAGTAAAATATTTTGAGAATAAATGTTGCGTGGGATTCCAAAGGGACTTTAATGACTGATCTTCATGCAACATGATTTTTTTCAGAAGTGATGAAAGTTTTACACTATTTTAGGGTACAATAAGAGTCAAAAATGGACATTCTAATGTCCTATGTATTTTTTAAGTAAATTATTTCAAATTATTTCCCCCAAACCAAAACAAAAAAATCAGCAGTTTAACTCTACGTTGATGTAATTTGGTAGTAACAAGGTGGACCAGCGACTCTTTTTATAAAGTGTCATCTACAAAACACCAGTATAGCACATGGCAGCTTTCAAAAGACTTCATCTGCACAAGTCTGTCCGCCCAGGCTATGTGCGGCATGCAGTGTGAACCTGACCATGTCGAAGATGTTCCAAGGGGGGAGGGGGCAGGCTACCTGCCTGGACATCTTGGAGATGGCCTCCAATGACAAGAGGCAGAATTGCTGCACAGAATCAATGCTTCAGGGGTCAAACAACTTCAGAACTTTCTAAAATATGATGATGTTACAGCTGAACCAGAGACTGCAGGTCACACACTTCATAAAAGAGTAAGAAACATATCTGACACTATTTCAGGATGCTACCTGCAAATATTTGGGAACACAGCAGTCTTGAGAAAATTTGGGTTAGAACAGAAAAAAGACAGGATCAGTTTTCTCTTCTTCAGAAAATGCATCTCTGCCTAATGAAGCACATGTTAGGATGGTTTAAGAAAGATATGTGATGCAATGACCTAATTTTTTTTTCCTCTACCATCAGGGACAGTAAATAACATCTTCCCAGAGAATACAAATGGAGAAATACTGTCAGCATATATTACACGAAGTTACAAAGTGGACGTGAATGCCACAACAAACAAGCAGGCATCTTGCTTCTTCTCCAACTTCAAAGTGAGATGACAGAATCTCCTAGTGATGAAGGACAATTTATTCATTCCCAGCAACAAACATTTAATTACCAAATCAATCCCATGTCATTGTACTGCATGATGGAAAATCAGCAGCAGCTTCTAAATGGAGAAAGACAATGGATTTGAAAACATCTTGGGGGTTTTCCTCGCAGACTGAATGTCCAGGATCCCACTTGCGGAGCTCACATACACAAACCTGCAGGCAAAGCCAGCCTCAGTCAATCCCAGAAAAAGCACCAAACCTTCCTGACTTGTGTTCAAGGGTTCCAGTGAGGATGTGGTTAAGAATATGGACTCTCGAGTCAGACTGCCTATGCCTAGCTCCAAGCTTGGCCACGGGATCTTGGGTGAGCTTTTAGCTATATATGCCTCAGTTTCCTTGCATCCTGTAAAATGAGAATTAGAGTGCCTTACTTCAGAGCCTTGTTGGGGGGATTAAATGAAATAAGACACACGAAATGCTTAGAACAAGCGTGTAGTAAACACTCGGTAAGTGAGGGATATCATGAGCCTTTCTCCCTCCATCACTATGCTCATGTCAGCTAGAATTTTTACCAAAGATAGAAAATCTTAGCGCAAACTTAATTCACATAACTGAAAAGTCTAGGGGAGTCCTGGCCTCAGGTACAGAGACTCAATGGCTCTGGCAGGCCCTAGTCTCTTTCTCCATCTCTAATCTCTCCTTCCTCTGGTGTGGCTCCATTCTCAGATAAGCTCTCCCCTCATGGTGGCAGGATGGCTGCCACAACATCAGCCTATATCCTCTCAGGTTCCAGTCCAGCAGGAAAGAACACAGCCTATGTCTCAACAGATCCTGCACAAACTCAAGAATTCAATGTAATGGCACAAGCATGAATCACAGCTCTTCATTTCCCTGATTATTGACAAGGTTGAGCACATTTCCATACGTTTACTGGCACTGGTATCACTAAAGGGTGTTAGCTTCATCTTATTGAAAAACTTCAGGCTTATTGTGCACAAGATGAGGGAAGGGTATATTTTCTTTCAAGTAAACTGGTTTATTGCAGGGCTGTCCCCAGATCTGCCAAAGTTAGAGGGGCCTCCCCTCTGGACACAAAACCTTCACTCCTATGATCCGTCAGTCTCTTGAAGCATTCTGTTAAAACAGCAACTCTGATGTGATGTGGCCATGTGGCTCAACTCTGCCTGAAACCCGACACCGTGGCAATGCCCAAGCCTCTCCATCTCGCGTACTCTTCACCCCCAAGTCCAGGCTGACACCCCCTTGGCTCCTCAGGCTGCTAGTTTCCTCCAAGCACTGGGGGGAAAATCTGGCTTTAGAGGCTCCCGGGGCCTTTTGGCATTGTGTTAGATCAAGTCCTGCTCTTTTCTAAATACTTGGATCAAAACTTGCTTCCTCCCCTGCCCATATCTCCATCCCTCAACAAAAAAAAGTGCCGGAAGAAATGACCTGCCCGGTGCACATATATTTTCCGAACACCATGATTCAAGGGAGTTCATTATCTACTGCACATAGGGAACTGGAAGCCAAGAAATCTCCCCACTAACATGCTGGTGTCCTTGGCATTGCTCCAAAGCTATTTCTGGCCCAGGTAAGTCCTGCTGTCTTTAAAGGACTCAAGTCAAATGTCACCTGAGTCTCCAGAACTGGGGTTAGTCATTCATACCTCTCTATTCCCGGGCCATGTGACTTATGCCCAGAGGAGTGCTGAGCTGAGATTGTTGGTTTTCCCACTCACATCTTCTTACACTGCTTACCTGCTTACACTCAGTACAGCACCCAACCCAGAGTTCTAGGTCAGTACATGTTGGCTAAATGAGTCCCCACTAGAATGACGGGATGAACGTCTATGCCTGAGAACCCCATCATCTTCATGATCCTACTGCAGTGATTCCTGAAGTGTGGTGTACATCCTCATGACTCAAAGTAAGAAGCAAGGAAACAGGATTGGGCTTTCTTTCTCTCCTTCCTCTTTTATCAAATTCAATGTCACTGAATATGGTCAAAAATGATATAAGAATGCTAATATGGGGGCGCCTGAGTGGCTCAGTTGGTTAAGTGTCTGACTCTTGATTTTGGCTCAGGTCATAATAATCTCAGGGTTGTGAGATCGAGCCCCACATCGAGCTCTGTGTTCAAGAGGGAGTCTGCTTCTCTCCCTCTTCCTCTCCCTCTGCCCCTCCCCGCCCCCCACCACTTGTGCTCATGCTATCTCTCTCTCTCCAAAAATAAATAAATAAAATCTAAAAAAAAAAAAAGAATGCCAATATGGTGTTTATAGATTTAAGGAGGAAAATAAGCAATTTGACAAACACTTACCAATGTGTTTCCCACATGCAAAGTGCTGAAAGGAAAAGTGGGCATATGTATTAGTCAGGTTAGGCTAGGTTCTGCTGCAGTAACAAAGAATCCGTAAATCCCAGTGGTTTTTTATTGTTATGTTAATCACCATATATTACATCATTAGTTTTTGGTGCAGTGTTCCATGATTCATTGTTTGTTCATAACACCCAGTGCTCCATGCAGAACGTGCCCTCCTCAATACCCATCACCAGGCTAACCCATCCCCCTACCCCCCTCCCCTCTATAACCCTCAGTTTGTTTTTCAGAGTCCATCATCTCTCATGGTTCGTCTCCCCCTCTGACATACTCCCCTTTTCTTCCTCTCCTGTTATCTTCTTCTTTTTCTTTTTTCTTAAAATATGTTGTGTTATTTGTTTCAGAAGTACAGATCTGTGATTCAACAGTCTTGCACAATTCACAGCGCTCACCATAGCACATACCCTCCCCAATGTCTATCAAAAAGGTTTATTTCTTTCTCACGTTCCACATCCACTATGGGTTGCCAAGGGTACCCAGCCACTGTCTCGAATATAGTTGGTCAGCATCCCAGAGGGCATTAAAACTCGGGGGGGGGGGGGGGGGTCACATCCAGGCAGTTAAATGACACACATCACTTCCAATCAAAACTCATTTGCCAGAACTAGGCCCCACCCAACCATAAGAAGACCAGAAAGTGCAATCGTGCCATTTGTTAGAAGGTAGAGAACTAAAAACATTTGTGAGCAGCACTCATAATGCCCATAGTAGGTAAGTTCTGGGCCTTGGGCCTTGTCTTTAAGGGGGTGTGAATAACATGTAGAAGGGGAATAAAAAGAGCACCAATCATATGAAGGAGGAAAGAAAGGTGAGGGTGAGGGATGCTGGGGTGGGATGAACAGGCCTCAGGGTCCCGTGAGTGTGTGACTCAGTCTGCTGAATCTAGAGCTACCATTTGTTATGTGTGAGGTATGTACCTGCTAAGTTCTTGTATGAAGCGTTCAGACAGGTAGGTAGGGTGCTCAGGAGGTCAGCAACAGAAATCCACTCCAACCAACAAGCAAAAATGGGGGATACTGGAAGACTCCAGGGGAGCTCCCAGAATGAGAGGAAGAGCAGATGAAGCAGGGCTCCCAGTGGAAATGAGGTCAGCTCCAGGGCTGTCGGTGGCACGATCAAATCACAGCCTCTTCAGCTCCCACGCTTCCTGTCTTCTCGTCACACAGGTTTCAGGCAGGCTATGGTGCAACTGGGTTTGGGGTGCACCGTCAACAAGGGGAGGCCAGTGCACTCTGAGTGGCAACCCCACTAAGACTGCATGCAGTAGGGATGTACCCCAGAGGGAAATCAAGATGTTGCTTCTAGAACAAGAGGTAGTGACTGGTGATGGCTCAGGCAAAACAGATGTTCAAACAGAACTTTAAGTCCAAATGGATCCTCACAAGCATGACATGGGCATCACCACTCCCTTTTCCACACAAGGAAGCTGAGCACCTGAGCCTCGGGGATGTCCCAATATCACTCAGCTGGTAAGTGCCAAACACCTAACTCAGTGGGACCCCAGGGCCTGTACCTTTACCATTGTGATCTGCTGTGTCATGCAGATCTGGTGGCCTTTCTGTTGCCCTTTTCCAAGATGCATGAAAATGAGAAGGAATCTGAATTGGCCACATTACTACTAGTCATGCAACCGTCACATTCCTAGAACGCCTTCTCGTCTACCAAGTGTTCTCACACATATAGTCCTCCTTACACAGTATGAGGAAGGCAGACCTCTATCACCCCTCCCGCTTATTAGATGGAAATGATTGGCTGGCATCTGGTGAGGGTGGGCCCAGCATCTATAGGTCTCATTTTCCAGTTAGAGGTGTTGACTTGGCTGGGGCTTCCCTGGGAAGGGTGGGACTCAGTGTGCCGGTCTGCAGCGTGGGTTGGCAGGCCGTGGTCGGCTCTGGAGCAGGAGGGTAGAATGGTGCTTGAGATTGATCAGGCACATGAGATGCATGGGAACCCGGAGCCTCTAAAGAGAGAGCTTGGTCTCTCGGCCTCACCGGGGGCCTCTCAGGGGGAGTTTTCTGTTGCTGAGTGTGCACAGGTCTCACTTAAGGGTGTTAATGGAACTGCAGAAGTGTCACTGCAGGGAAGCTCAGCTTTCTGTGTCCCTGCCATGCCTGACTTAGGAGGTCACAAGCACATGTGCCATGCTATAAAATGGAAAGCTGAAAGCAAATCTTCCTAGCGTTGGGGATGTCTACAGAAGTAAGTTAAAAATAAAAGGATGGAGGGGTGCCTGGGTGGCTCAGTCAGTTAAGCATCTGACTTCAGCTCAGGTTGTGATCTCAAGGTCCTGGAATCGAGCCCCACACTGGGCTCCCCACTCAATGGGGAGTCTGCTTCTCCCTCTGACCCTCCCCCAGCTCATGTGCTCTTTCTCTCTCTCTCTCAAATAAATAATCTTTTAAAAATAATAATAATAAAATAAAAGAATGTTGGAGCTTTGGGAACTGGAGCCTCCCTGTCACTTGCCCTCAGCTTCCTGCCTAGATGTGACCAGCCACTCCTACTTCTCCAAAGCTTGGTGGGAGTACAATGTGGTGGTTGGGTCTGACCATGTGTCTCTGGTACCCCACTGTCTGGATTCAAATCCCAGCACTGCTGCTTGCTGCTCTGTGATTCTGGGTGAGTTATTCATTTCTCTGAGCCCATTTCCCTATTGGTTAAACATACCCACTCTGTGGGCAGGAAGATAAAGTAAGCTAATCCACAGAAAGCACCTAGAACAGCACACAGAAAACATTCAAAGACATTCAATAAATGGTAAATCAGAGAAAATGAGTGACTTGTCCAAAGGTACCTAGCTAGGGAGTGGGGGAGTCAGGATCCAGACTCAAATCAAAGTCTGGATTCTGAATGATTCTTCCCACCAAGCCATGCTGCTTCTCAGAGAGGTAAAAAGGGATAAATTAGTGTCTCACTTCACTTCCCACTGAAGCTCTCTGAGGATCTGTTATCATCCCATCTTCAATGGACTTCTTACCTTGGCGAGGAGAAAGCATAATCCTTAGTCTGGATCTTTTTGTTAAATTCACCTAGACTTGTAGTTGTCAGCCCTGCCCTGACCCCTTAAAGGAAACTCTTTAGGCTTGGATCAATGTGGACAATAGTGTTTTTGTACAGCAACTGCCCACTTACATAGAGGAGAAAATTTTTCCATGGAGAGTCCTCTAGCTCGACCCTGAGGCAAACTGATTTCAACAGTTCAGAAGACACACTATCTCTTGTAACAGGGAGTCAAGAGACAGGGTGGCCTTCGGGGGTGGTATGATCAGGGCTCTATCTAAACTTCTCTGTGGGTCTCTGGACTTAACTCTCCTCCACATGTTGACTGCACCTCGTGCTGGCTTCCTCCATGGCAGCCTGCAGCAAATGAACCTGTTACATAGCAGGGGAGAGAGAGAGGATGCCTTACCTCGCTCCAGCTTTGGCTACACACCCATCCTGACCCAATAACTGTTGCTAGGGCAATGCCACATGATCACTGGCTCAAATCCAATCCCTAAACCCATTATTGGGAATCATCCTAGGTCAACTGAGCCCTTGAGGTGGGGGGAGAGGGGGTTCAGATTTTCCTCCAGGGAGAAGTGGAAACCAGAAAACCAGTTCTGTTGCAGTGGAGAAAGGAGGAGTAAATGCTGGGTACTCAACCAACAATGCCTACCACGGGACACAAGGAGAGTAGAGGGGCAGGGGCAGCACAGTAAGATACCACAGTGCCTGGGAATCCAGGAGGAAATCTCACAAAATGTCCTATCTCCCAAGTCAAAATGGTAAGATGAGCTCACATGTAATTCAGGAGGAAAGTGCCATCATAGTTCTTATTTACTGAGCAGCGTCAGTTGAACACAGATGTGGGTGCTTTCTCTACATCACGTCCTTCACTAAATCCTCACAGCAACCCTTAGAATTTGGAACTGTCACTCTTGTCTTATAGATGAGGAAACAAGGCTCTGAGCAGTAGGGTGACTTCCTCAAAGTCACACAGCTGAGAGGGATGCAGTGGGAAAACAAACTTGGATCTCTGTGTGGAAAAAGCCCCAGCACACCATTTTGCTTGGTCTACTTCAAGAAACAAAAGTAGGATGTGTGAGTTAATTTCATATGAATCTAATACTATTGTTGGAAAGCAGGAAATAAATGACCTTCAGCCTCTGGGTCCACGGGAAAACACACACAAAAAAACATTGTTAAAATTTAAAAATAAAGTGCAAAATGGGACGAGGAGAATTGGGGGAATTCTGAGGAAGCCACCATGCATTCTTCTCCCTAAATGCACAAAATCCTACTTAGATTTGGGGCAGGAAGATGGACACACACACACACCCCTGCCCTGCCCCGCCTCCACCAGGGCAGCTCATCATGTTTGGACATTACTGTGCGAGTGATTTAAAAGGTTATATTTTTTTTGCTAATAGGATCTTCGGAAAGGAGGTATCTTTTGGTCCAGCTTGTCCAGCACGCAGATGGGCATCCACAGCATTAAAATGGGCATATGTACTCAAGTGAGTTTTCCTCGTGAGGAGCACTTGACTGCACAGGTTATTTGGTGGGGGTGGGGGTGGGAGCCCAGCTCATGGGATAATGGCCAGCTGGGGGTCTCCATTGAGAAGGTGGCCCTGTGGTTGTCCCCACGGGCCGCTGGAATCTGCAAACTCCTCGGCCCCTGCAGTGGGGGTGAGGTAGACCGGCTTCCTCTTCTTCCGCTATGACAAAGCGCCACAAATTTAGTGGCTTAACACAATGCAAATTTCTTATCCAGAAATTCTGGAAGTCAGAAGTCCGAAATGAGTCTTATGTGGCTAAAATCAAGGTGTCATCAAGTCTTTGTTTCTTCTCGAGGCTCTAGGGGAAAATCTGTTTCCTTGTCTTTTCCAGCTTCTAGAGGCTTCCTACAACTCTTGATGAAGCCCATTAAAGCACTATCTGTTTCCACCATCACATCTCCTCTCTGCCTGTGACACTTGCCTCCCTCTTATGAGACTCTTGTGTTTACCCTGGGCCCATCTGGATGATGCAGGATCATCTTCCTGTCTCAAGATTCTCAATCACACCTGCAGTCATTTTTGCCATGTAATGTAACCTAGTCACAGGTTTTGGGGATTAGAACATGGATACTGGGGGGGGGGGCACTACCACGTTCAAGATAATAAAAAAGGCATCACCTTATAAAGCCACCATCACCTACCATTAAGGACTCAGAAAGACACGGTCTCTAATGGATCAGCTTAAAATGGGAAACTAGCAGAAGACTATTTTGAACATCATTGTTCTCATTTGAGATTTTCTATGTTAGTCTGATAACCTTCAACAGAGAGAATTCTTAGGCTATATACGCATATGCATACACAGTACCTGGGAAAATGAGGAAACCAGCTGAATGATTAAGGATCCTAATATTTATTAGGCCTAATATTTCCAGATAACTCCCCCTCCTACCCAGATAGTTTGAACTTGAATGGCCATTTCCCTCTCCATGAGCAGACCCCAGGTGTGTCTCTGTCCTGTCACCTCCTACCTGTGACTTCTAGAGGCTGGTCACAGGTGACTCTGCAAGCAGACAGGGAGTCGGGGGGAGGCAGGAAATATGGGACGAGGGATGGCTGGGGTGAAGATGTGGAAAGACTGTAATAAAACAAATAACTATCAAATATTATGAAAACAAATAGGGGGGCGCCTGGGTGGCTCAATTGTTAAGCATCTGCCTTTGGCTCGGGTCGTGATCCCAGGGTCCTGGGATCCAGCCTCATGTGGGGCTCCCTGCTCAGCGGGAAGCCTGCTTCTCCCTCTCCCACTCCCCCTGCTTGTGTTCCTGCTCTGGCTGTCTCTCTCTCTCTCTGTCACATAAATAAATAAAATTTAAAAAAAAGTAGGTATTTAATAATTACCAAGACAAAATATGTCCATATGCCACCTAAAATACTCTCATTTGTTGTCCATGGCAGACTTTTCAAAATGTGTGCATACAAACTGCCTGGGGATCTTGTTAAAATGCAGATTCTAATTCAGTCCAGTCTGGAGTGAGGTGTGAAATGCTGTATTTATAAGCAACAAATGGTAACGTAAGGTTCAGCAGACTGTATCCCACACTCAAAGGACCCTGAGGCCTGTTCATCCCACCCCAGCATCCCCACCCTCACCTTTCTTCCTGCCCCCACAGGACTGGTGCCCTTTTTATTCCTCCCTCCACCAAACACAAGGCTAGAACTTACCTACCATGGACATCATGAGTGCTAGTCACCAAATATTTCCAGTTCTCCTCTTATAACTCACAGGAGGAGTGTACTTTCTGGTCCCCTTACTGTTGGGAAGAGCCTAGTTCTGGCCCGTGAGTTGAGTGAGAAGTGACACATGCCATTTATCTTTTCCCATCTGGAAGGGTGACTGGCCGTAATGGAGGCGGTGGCTGCTCTAGCAGCCTGGGTACCCTTGCCAACCCACAGTGGACGTGTAGCGTGAGAAAGAAAGAAAACTTTGCTACTAAAAGCTGCTGGGATTGAGGGATTCTTTGTTACTGCAGCAAAACCTAGCCTAACCTGACTGATACATACACCCTAGTGTCATATCCTTTACCCTTCAGCACTTTGCATGAAAGAAGCTCTTGGTATTTTGTCAAACTGCTTATTTTTTAAATATTTTACTTATGTATGTATGTACGTATTTTATTTATTTGAGAGAGAGTGAGAGTGAGCATGTGAGAGAGAGAGAGACAGAGATAAAGAGAGTACAAACGGGGGGGGGGGGCAGAGGAAAAGGAAAAAGCAGACTCCCCTCCCTGATGAGCACGAAGCCCAACTGTGGGGCTCAGTCCCAGGCACCCTGGGATCATGACCTGAGCGAAAGGCAGATGCTTAACTGACTGAGTCATCCAGGCGCCCCATCAAATTGCTTATTTTCCTCCCAAACCTGCAACTACCATTTTTGGCCATGTTTAGTGGCACGGAATCTGGTAAGACAGGAAGAAGAGAAAGAAAGCCCCATCATGTTTCCCTTCTTCTTACTGAGTGCATTAGAGCTGAAGTGGGACCCACACAGCGGTTCTTCTAACCCTCTTCAAGGGCCTACACTTTTCCCTGCTGGCTCTGGTTCCCAGTTACTCTCTACAATGCCGTTTCATTCTGAAGGTACTGTACGAGCCTGCTGAGGGTGAGTAAAGTATGGTCCATCCTTCCATGGAACAAATGTTTCCCCGATAACTGGTAGGCTGACGTGGGCTGGGTTCCATCAGCAGAGATGGCAATTTCTTCCACATGTGATAACATCACTTCTCACTAGACCAAAAATCCAGAAGCTATGCAAACTGAACAAGTGAGTCTGGGGGAAGCATCCAAGTGTGGTGGAGAATGCAGTGGCCTAGGACTAAGACGTGCGTGCTCGAGTCTGAAACCTGCCATCCTGTCCATCCACCAGCCTCTTTTGAGGGCCAGTGAAAGAAATCCAACTCACACAACTGATGTGAAAAATAGAAACAAAAACCTCTCCAAGCTCCAAAAAATGTCAAGAAGAAACTATCTCCCTCTGTGACAGCATGCTGCTATTTGTTGGCTCTGTTCTCTGATCTGCTTTCCCCTAGTGACAGCAAAGTGGTCGCAGTACATCCAGGCTTATACTCCAGCAGCTCAGCAGCCCCAGGAGAAAGGAACACACTCTTTTCCAAGGGTTCCATCAAAAGCCACTGAGTGGAATTTCATTGGCCTGGTTTCAGTCATATGCCCATCCCTAAACCAATCAATGTGACCCAGAGCAATGTCAGTGCTCAGACTGGCCAGACCTGGGGCACATGCCCATCCCTGGAGTTGGAGGTGGGAGCAGCCTCCGTCAAACCATATGGACTGAGAGCTGGAAGAGAGTAAGTCTCCCCATGAAAATCAGGGTGCTATTTCCAAAAAGGGGAAAATGATTACTGGAGAGACAAAAGCAACTGCAAGCCACTCCAGCTGCCAACGTTCTCACATCTTCCCAATCTCATCAATCATAAGTCAACATCTTCGTCAGTGTCCCAGAGAAGCTGCAAAGGCTCTACAATGCCACATGATTTCATTGCCAACAGATTGCAAGACAACACCAATGAAGATGCAAGAAGTCATGAATTCCAGAAGAGTGATGGTGGAGAGCTGCTTAAACCAAACGTGGGGCTGTTGGCAAAAGAGGATCTGGCCAAAGTTAGCCTGGTTATAACTCAAAAGGAAAAGTACGCAGGGATGATGCTAAAATAAGAAGTTTTTAAAAGAATGATTTAAACATCAGAACTCGATGTCCTCAGATATTTTTGCCAACATCGATTCTTGTTATAAGATGACTCTTATGGACTAGTGATATCTTACAATTTTTTTTTAAATTACACATCTTATGGTCCTAAAAACATTATATCCCCCAAAAATCAACATTTGACCCTCACTTCGCATATTCTAAGAGTTAGTGCACAGTTACAATTGTAAACTAATTTGCATATTCTAAGAGTTAGTGCACAGTTGCAATTGTAAACTAAATTTGGTTAAATGTATGGTACATTTTTCCCAATTAAATGGGCATGATAGGGGAATCTCACTGAGATCTTGATCTGAATTTTCCTGACCCTAACCATACAAGCAAGAGTTCATAAATGTATTAGCTTGTTGTGCTCCCTCTTCTGAAAAATATCCATTCACATCTTTTGCCCACGTTTCTATTTTCTTTTCTTGTTGATTTGCAGGTATTCTTTTTACATTCTTGATACTAATCTTTGGTCGTGTATATGGCAAGATATACTTGAAAGGTTGTTTCCCAGTACCAATTATCTTCAGATACGAGGAACTTCTGCAGTTCAAAATCAAACGGTTTCCTTCAAGTTAGTGCAAGATGCTGATAAATTTTCACTTTTTTTTTTCTTTCAACATTCCTAATCAGGGCCAGGAAATAACCCAGTATCTGTCCTTGGGATGGGCCAGATTAGATATACTTAGCAGGGCTGGCGTTTCCCTTACATGATATGGTTTGTCTTAAAATTGATAACTCCTGGCAAAGATCTTCAAGTTACTTTAAGTTCTTTGTTGGGAAATAGCAAACACTCTAGTTACAGCAGTATCACCCTTAAAAAGCATCCATTAGGTTAGCCGTTTTCTAAGAAGGTATCTATGAGAAACCAGTCTTGCCATATCGGTTTCCAGTGTAGAAAATAACATACCGTCTTTATGAAAATTCTGTAAGTACATTGGATTCACTCACTACTATGCGCTCAAAAAAATTTATTTCTCCATCTAGAAGAAAAATGAAAAACCCTAACTTCATACCATATAAAAAAATGAATTCCTGATGGAGTAAGGTTCTAAATAAAAAATAAAACAACATCCAAAGAACATTTTCATAAAATCTATAGAACACCTTCCTAGTAAACAGACATGAAAGTTAGAAAGCCCAAAAAAAGAGTAGGCAGATCCAACGACATAACATTTCTAATTATTTAGCATGCAAGTTTTTAAATCAACCCAATTAAAAGTGAATAAGCAAAAAAGACATTTGAACACACACGGACACACACACACACACACACAGTAGGACAGATCCTGGATTGGTTAATTTGGTTGTCATTATGTCACTGAGAACCCACGCTCTATTTTCACGCTGCAATCCTCACCTTTGGCTTTTGGCCTTGGCTTGTCCCAAGATGTGACAGCTGCTGCAAGCACCATCCTCCTTCAACAAGGTCCAGAGGCAAAAGAAGGGAAGACAGCACTCCTTGGGCCCCTTTTGAAGAGTGTGAAACCATCCCCTAAACCTACCTTCTCAGAAACCTCCAGCAGACTTCCATCGTGGGGAAATCAGCCCTTCCCCACATCACATCTCATTGGCCACAATCCCATCACAAGCCTGTGTCTAAACCACAGAACTAGCAGGAGGAGGGAATAACCACAGTTAGCTTGAACTAAGCAAAGTTCACCCTCTGGGGGCTGGGGAGAAGTCCATCTGCCACCCCCAAAGTCCATGGCTGCCCCTGTTAGCAAAGAAGAGGGAATGGCTGTTGGGTAAACAACCCACTGTACCTGCCTTGGAAAATGTAAAATCTCCTCCTCAAAATAAACAAGTAATTACTGAATTTAGAATATGTGCCAAGATGCCCCCTAGCAGCTCACAGGCTAGTGCAAGAATTGGGCAAACTTTTTCTGTAAAAGGACAGGTGATAAATATTTGGGGCTTTGAAGGTCATTTGTCCTCCTGTGCAACGGCTCAGCTCTGCCACTGTAGCTCAAGAGCAAACATAGATGGTACATAAGCAAATGGGCGTGGTTGCGCTCTAATTAAACTTTATTTACAAAAACAAGTGGCAGGCCAGATTTGACCCAAGGGCTGTAGTTTGTGAACTCCTGGTCTACAGAAAAGATAAACACGTAATCAAGGCCTTCAGACATGTCTTGTTTAGCAAACCCCAGGCTGAAGCCAGACATTCAACTTATTGACCCTGGGCCCCACTATTCCCTATTACCCTAATACCACGCCACTTTCCTATTTACTGTCATGATTCCCGAGTAAAGGTAAAGGCTATTTCACCCACAGTTCAGGAAACAACCACTTTCTCATTCATGGCATCTTTAGAGACAAAAATTTTCGTACATAAATTTCATTAACAAATACCACGTAATGAAACCATTTGTTCCACTGTGATCCTTGGTATCCTTTGGGACCACAGACACACACACAATTTAACTAAATTATTTGGGCACTGATTTTTCTAGGCATACAGTCCAAAAGAGCCCCATGATAATCCTTTCTCCGGAGTGATCAACAGCCCTGAGCGGTCCCTGTTAACAAGCTCCGTGGTAACCCAATCTCTGCATTCTGCTGACGAGCCACACTCCCGTGGTTTATGAGCTCAGTGGAATCCCTCAATAGAATTATACCCTTTTACTGAGTCCTGAACCATATATTATCATGAATACTAAACCAGTTCAAATGGTCCATCCCCTCTGCCTTCACATTAGACAAAGCCTTCAACAATTACCCTTCTCTTCAAAGAATGTGTTTTCTTTGGCAATGACCCCTGCTGAAACGTGATGCGCCCAGGCCTCCTGCACTTCACCTCCAGGCTCAGAGCTGGGCTATCCCCGTCTCACACTGCCGTCTGAGGTCATTTGGACAGGGACCACGGGAAGCTGTCTCCCTTTCCATAAAGAAAGGACTAGCAAGGAAAAGTACAAGCAGGCTCAAGTTCAGAGGGAATGGTTCTACCCCTTGCAGCCCCTAGCAGCAGTCCTTTTGTCACCTGACATCTGCAGGTGACGTCAAGCCCTCGAGAAGCATACTTCCCACCCTCGGTGGGCCTGAGGTGCTCCAAGAAGGTGGCGCTTTCGTCAACAATTCTAAACGAGGTGGGCTACTTCTTTTCATCCATTCAATAAATGTCTCTCCAGCATCTGCCATGTGTCACATACTGCGCTGGACACTGCAGATTACAGAGGGGAACGGAACGGACCTGGATCTGACAGTGTCGTGCAGTGTTGAGGGCGAGCTGGAAGTAGAGAATAAACAGAGCGCCAAGCCTGTGATGTGAAATTAAGTCACCATGAACAATACGAAGGAAAGGAAGAAGGTGCTGTGTGTATGCGTCTCCCATGGCTGCCGTGACGAAGTACCTCGACCTGGGTGGCTTAAAACTACAGAAATTGATTGTCTCACAGTTCTGGCAGAGACCAGAAGTCCAAGATGGGATTTCACTTCGGGTGCAAATGGAAACCCAAAAGCAGCATGATTAGACTTACATTTCATCTTGAGGATATTTTCCAATAGCATTGCTGGCCTCAGTCTAAACTGGGAGTTACTGTTTTTATTGTATTGCTCCAGTGACTGATAGCACATTTTACAAAGTGTGCTCCAGAGAACAAAAATAATTCAAAGTCTTCCCAATCTTTCCAGAAAAATAATTCCAAACTTCTAGAAGCTCAAAGGGGATCTAATTCACAGGCTATACCAACACTCAATCAAACCTCTTTCCCCACTGCTGCCCTCCTTAGCTCACGTCTCTCCGACCCCACACCTTCCTCAGCAGCCTCCCTCCTCAGCCCAGCCTTGGCTGATTCCCCATCAGGATCTCTCCCAAAACCCCAGCCTAAGGTTCTTGAGGGCTTCACCCCCTACACCTTCTTCCAGAGCCCAGCTGGCAGACCCACAGCCTCCCTCAGCAGAAAGAGAAGGCAGAGCCTGAGCAGCCAGAGACAGAATCCAGAATCTCCTCTCTCTCTCTCTCTCTCTCTCTCTCTCTCTCTCTCTCCCTCTCTCTCTCTCTCTGCGCCCCACTGTCCTGTAGAGAGGCAATGGCAGCAGGAGTGTAAATACAATATTATGTTTTATCTTATTTCTTTTTAAAATTTTTAAAAATTTTTTTTAAATTTGTAATCATAACTTCCATGAGGGCAGAAACTCCATCTCACACATTTTTGCATTCCCCACATTGCAGAGCACACTTCTTTGCACAAAGGTGAGACAAAGATAACAGAATCCTGCCTGAGACCCCGGATCTCTGCTCTGTGGTCCAGCATTCTTCCAACATCATCTCCACAGTTGCTGAGCTGAAACTGCCTGGTCTTAATTAAGCTTTGGCGACATCTGTCATGAGTGATTGGTGACATTTTTCCATCCACTCATCACTCCTAAAAATGGACTCATTCTTTCTAAGGAAGAATCAAGAGACTAAGGCAGCCCGGAGTATAGGTGAGGGAGGGTACGGGAGTCATCAAGGGGGGTGTGCGGAGGACAAGAGGAGGAGCAGCTGCTACGCTGGAGACCCCGCTCCCAATCTCCCGACCTCCCAATGGCTGCTAGTGTGCAGCAGAATTCCCTTCCACCAGAGGCCTGTTCTAGCAGCGAAACATGATCCTAAATGGACTAAAGGAAAGCAGAAAGAGATGGTCCCCAGGAAAAGCTTGGGAAGGCAAGAAGCCATGCATTTCACCATGGACTGCAGGCTCCTCTGGGACAAAAAACTGCACTTAATTCAACTGTGTACTTCCTGCCTCCCCTCTGACCTCCGCCTCCAGGCCCCTGGGCTCCTAGCTGAGGACTTAGCACTCTGTAAAGCTGGTGAGCTGGTCAGTTGGTTGGTCAGTCGGTTAAATGAACAACTAAAATCTCTAATGAGAGCCTAAATCCCCTTCCCACGTGCTATTCCTCCGAGACTTGGTAAACGCCAAAAGGTCATGGTTGCCCCTGCTACATTAGGCCGATCTCCAACTGCCCAAACTAAGAAAGAAAGTTCATGATTTCTTAGAATCCCATGGAGTTATAATACATTATATATATATATATAGTCTTTGTCCTGGGTTGCTGGCATGGAGCTCCTAAAAAATGTGGAATCCTGTGAGTGAGGGGGTCTTTTGTGATTCCTAATGAGCCCCTCTGACCATACCTGAATTTACGCTGAGGTAACCTTTGGCAGGCCCCCTCAACGGTTGCAGGATAGGAGATGGATGCCCAAGGAACCCACCCCACCCTGCGCAGCTCCACCCCTGGGGAGTGCGACCACGGACTGAGCTCAACGAACAATGGCCAATGATTTAATCAGCCGTGCCTATGTAATAAAACTGACAAAATTTCTGAAACATAGGGTTAAGGGAGCTTTCAGGTTGGTGGACACATGGTCGTGCTGGGAAGGTAGTACCCCAAAAAGGGAATGGAAGCTCTGTCTCCCTGCCTCCCAGCTTTGCCCTATGCATCTCTTCCATCTGGCAGTTTCTGACGTATATCCTTTAAAATAAAACTACAATCCTAAGTCCAGCACTTTCCTGAGTTCCATGAGTCATTCTAGCAAATTATCAAAGTGGAGGGGCATGAAGGTCGTGAAACCCCACAAATGTGTAGTTGGTCAGGCAGAAGTGCAGGTAGCCTGGGGACCCCCTTTGCACCTGGAGTGGGGGCAGCGTTGGAGGACTAAGGTCAACCTGCAGGGTCTGTGCCCCTCTGTATAGTTGGGTGTCAGAATTGAAATGAATTGTGGGACCCCCAACTGGTATGAGAGAACTGAAGAACTGGTTTGGAGGACAATGAAACACACAGAGACCGCAAGATGCTCCTGAGCTGCTAAGAGATGCACACCTAAGCCATCCACCCAAGAATCTTATTCGTTAAAACTTTCTCATTGGAAGCTTGTATTAACACTTTACTCTTATCCTTTCTAATGTTTTACAAACTTCACTGAAATTCACCCTCCTCAAATACAAACAACTGAAGCACCTACTATGGGGAAGGTGCCAAAAGCAGATGGTCCTCAAATATTCAAGCTCATATTCCTCCTAAAGGAATTTTCATATACTATGTAGGCCCCCGCACATTTTTGGTTAACACTGAAAATTTATCATAAATTTAAATAATGCAAAGGCTGCAATTCCTACTGCATTGTAAATATTGACATTTTGTAAATATAAAACTGTTACATCACTCTCTTAAATGTTTCCAATAGAATTTAAATGCCATAGCAATCTGATACCCACCATCAGTTATTTTCAAAAAATACATAAACAAACTCTTCTTTACGAGTCGGAAAAGTTTACAGTTTTTCCTTTTTCCTCCTTGAAAGCATATTTACTTTTTCTCACAGAATTTTATTGTAATATAATTTTTATGGTTGCAAGTCACCTTATCATAATTCTATGGAAGAAAAAACATATATAAGCTGAAATTCTCGTTTACTCTTTCTTTTCTAGAACAGTGGGGCTCTGAGTGTTAAAAATTCTTCCTCTGGATTGAGCTATCATTGCAATCATTATTTGTACATGTTTGATCAAGGCAGAATAGATATATTACAAAGGCTGCTGCATACATGTTAAATACACACATACAATTTATTGAAAATACATGTCTTAATTAGGATAAAAGCTTCTCAGACACCAGTATTTTGAATGTCACTATTTGGCACTATATATTTCAGGCTGCGGGAGGGCTGAGTCTTTCTTTGTGAAAGTGAGAGAAAAGAATCTGGAAAGAGTAGGAGAAAAGGAAAACTGGCCTCCATAGCAGGTACATTAGTAAATGGGTCCCTTTAAAACTACCTTTACCCACATCCCCTCGGAAAGTTCTCCCACACCTACAGGTGTACCAGTAGCCCAGGTCAGCAGATCAGGTTGTAGAGAATTCAGATAAGAAGAAGATACAATTCCAGTCTTCCAGGAGTTCACATCTGGGGAGGGAGATGTACTCTGAGCACATCACCCCAGATGAATCATCACAGAAGACACAAAGGCTTGTTCAAGACAACAGATGTGGTAGAAAAATGGTCCCTGAAGATGTCCACAGCCTAATCCCCAGAACCTGTGGATATGTCACCCGATGCAGCAAAGGGCAATTAAGGATGCAGATGGAATTGAAGTTGCTGATCAGCTGACCTTAAAATAAAGAGAATAGCCTGGATTATCCAGGTGGGCCCGATGTAACGAAGTCCTTAAGAGGGGAAGAAGGAAGAAGAAGAGCTCAGAGGAGTGCTATCTGAGGCAAGACTCAACTCACCATTGCTGGCTTTACAGATGTTTTGTATGCGCATATTAACTTAATCCACACAACTGCATTGTGAGATAGCTGCAGTGATGATCCCCATTTTATGGATGAGAAATCCGAGGCACAGGGAAACAGGAGGCCATTTGCCCAAAGTCACACAGCTAACAAGCAGCAGTAGTGGGACTTGAACAGAGACAGTCTGGTCCCAGTGTCTGTGTGCCTAACCTCTGCCTGCCTCCCTGGAAGGTCAGCCCCTGACCCCTCTGTTCCTTGTCCAGGACCCAAGGGGTTCACATTCCCCTGCAACTGCCCCGGTGTCCATAAATCACAGTGACAGCAGCCGTCCATCCATTCCCTCACACCTGGGCTGAAAGTCATTTCCGGCTGCAGGAGAAAAATCGGGATAGAGAGACGCTGTTCCCACTCATGACCTCCCTGCCTCTCCAGCAGGCGTGCACTGCTGGGGTGTCCCTGCGGCCACACACCCACCGATCCAGCCCTCTGCCACCACACAGCCACATCCTCTCCACCAAGAGTGGACACGGGTACCACATTCTTCCTGGAGAAGCCACGCTTCCTCTGATTGAAAATATCATGTTCTTTTAAAAAGTCATTTCAGGGGCGCCTGGGTGGCTCAGTCATTAAGCATCTGCCTTCGGCTCAGTCATGGTCCCAGGGTCCTGGGATCGAGCCCCGCATCGGGCTCTCTGCTCAGGGGGAAGCCTGCTTCTCCCTCTTCCCACTGCCCCTGCTTGTGTTCCCTCTCTCGCTATGTCTCTCTCTGTCAAATAAATAAATAAAATCTTTAAAAAAAAAGTCATTTCAAAACATTATGGGCAGATGGACATTGTGAAATGTGGGGGGAGTTATTCACAAAAAGGATATGTACAACAATTCCCGTTTTAACAGATGCCTGCGTATATATACTTTTAAGACTGAAAAAATATACACGAAGATGCTGACAGAAGGGTGACTTTTGTTCTTTCTGATCAGCTAGGTATCCTAAATATTTTACAATTAATTTTGAAATAAGGAAGGGGAAATCAAAGTAATCATTTTTTAAAAGCAACAGTCTATAATAAATCAAGATCCTTGAAATTCTAACCAAAAGTATTTTTGTACCTAATCCTATATTAGTGAGTGTTGCTAGGGAACCATGGGAAGCAAATTAGGAATAATCCCAACTATAGCTCCAAAGGGTACAAACAGAGGCAATCAGGTAGACAGAAGCCTATGGATTGGAGAAAGAAATCATGGGGTCTATGTCTAACCTTGCTGGCTCCTTCTTCTCTAGCTCCCGTGGAAAAGAAAGACACAAACACTTGCATAGTTGAGTGCAAGAGGCTGAAAGCCCAAGACAGCCAAGAGTATCTCCAGAAAATAATCAGGGCCAGGGGCAAGCTAATAATCATTAGTGTTCACCATATACTTACTATGTGCCGGGCACTGGGCTCAGCATTTACTAATTCTCACAATGCCCCCAAAAAGACAGGGCTATTGTTATCCCCCTTTTACAGACAAGCACACTGAGGCCCAAAAAGTTAGGTGACTTTCCACAGGTGACACAGCCTATAAGTGTCTGAATTGGCCTATGAGTCCAGACAGCCATTCTAGATGCCATAAAACAACACTGTGCCCCGAAAAGTCAGAGTGAGTGAGTACTTTCCCTCTGGTCAGGGAGTTGAGGATCACACTCAAGGGCAGCTTTCAAAGCCAAGGTTAAGAGGAGGAAGTGGCCTGTCTTCTCAAAGCAGAACGAGAACTGAAGAAGGGAAAAGATAAAGTGTTAGTAATAGAGATGGAGTAGAGAGAAAAAGACGAAATTTTGCATTGGCATTTATTAATTTCTGCCAGCTTTATTGTTTCTATAAATAGGGTGTTTGATACTTATGTTCGCCTGCTTAATAAAGGAGCTGCGTGGTGAGTGTGTATCCACGCGTGTGTGAGCACATGCTCGTGCGTGCATGCATGTGCTTATGTGGGAAGCACGTGTGCCCGTGATGCTCATATGCGCGTGAGGCATGTGTCCGCACATGGTAGCGTGCGCGTGCGCCGCCTAGCTGGACAAGCGGCCACACCCACAGGCAGCCTGACTGCCCACACCATCACCACCGTCACCAACACGCTTGTGTTTTCCCAGCGGCAACCTGGCCTAATCGCCAGCAAAATTCCTCATCCGAAATAAACGGCCTCCTGGGAGCCAGCCCTCCGCCCTGCCTGGAGGCAGCACATGTCTCCTGTTGTCTCCCCGTGCATCCACTGGGCCCCACGCAGAGCGGCTCAGGCCTGTTGACACGCTGACAGCAAGCAGGGTTGTGGCCAGCGCCAGAGGCACAGTTAATGGCGCTCCTTTCTGGTCTGACACTCGCCTTTCACACGTTCCTCAGCTTTGAAAGAAAGAAAAAGCTTGCTCATTCCGGGCCTCCCTGCAGATGCCTAGGGTCTAAATGACCATTGCCGGGAAGCAGAGGCCCAGGCAGGCCTGTGTGGCTCAACTGCCTGTGCACCAAAGGGAGGCGGCATGCCCAACCTCTCCTTCTGTTGGGGTGTACCATGTAACCCATGCGCTCTTGAGCTGGGCTCCTCTAGCTGTGACAGCAGTCACACACTCAAGTCTGCCCTACAGATGGTACCATTCTTGATTCCATGGGACGGGGTCTCACTTTGGGGGCCTTTCTGGAAACCAGGCAAACAGCAGAAAAGTGAAACCTGGTAGAAACTTCTTAGCAAGCAGAGATCTTCCTTGTCTAATCCTAACATCATCAACAACCTGACAGCATCTTTCAAGGACTAAAAAAAAGCAGTTTTGCAGCCTTTTCTCACTCAAGACAACAAGCAAAGCCTTCCCCAGGGGCAGCTTAATATGGGAGTGAAATGAGAGGGAGAGAGAGGGAGACAGAGGTCAGAAGGAGAGGCACCCTGAAGAGCAGCCTGTCCACAGATTTGGGGGAATCTGAAGTCACGGCCCTCCACGGAGATCCCTGTCCCATCTGTAAAGCCAAAGAACTCTGGGGTCATTTCCGAAATAATGGGAGCACCTGTAAGAAGTGGAAAGCAAAGAGCAGGAACGTAGCCTACTGAGCATTCAGGTTCTTTTTCAAGCATCCAGAAGGAAGGCATCAATTCACCAAGGTAAACTGCAGAATAAGAACAGGCCAGTGGATAGCTAATGCAGGGCATAAAAGTTAATGCAGAGGGAGATGGGGTTGGGGAGTCATTTACCAGAGCCGAAGAAAAGAGTGCTGTTCACCAGTGAGTGACTGCCAAAAGTGTCACTGAGGTACAAGATCATCCCTTTACTCCACAAATGACTAATTGGCACCTGCGCTGGACCCCCTGGGCTGCACATTTTCTGAATGTGAGCAGGTACCAACTCTCCAAGCAAAGTGGTAAATAAGGTCTGTCCTTCTCTCTCTGACTCTGTCTCTCTACCCTTCTGAGGAAGCACCCCTCACCCTCCCAGGCCTCACCCACTCCACATAGACCAACAAGGCCCAACCTCCTCATGTAAGCGATGAGAGATGGAGAGTTGGGTCCCACCAGAAGTGAGGGGCAGAGGCAGGACTAGAACCCACATCTCCTTGGGCCCAACTTACTGGTAGCACCACTGGGCACGCAAGGGCCAACCCCAAGCAGGAGTTTGGAAGCAGAGAATGTTGGCTGGATCCTGGTGCCCCTCAAATTGTGTGCAATAAGGTAGACTCCAAAAAGCACCCAGTCATAAGTGGGGTACCATCCCAGGCTGGAGTTGATACTTCTCATCTGTAAAATGGGCATGATTCCTAGATCCTCATCCCTAAGTGCAATACATATTCAGAGGTCCCCAAACACTTCTTGGAGCCTGTATACCAAGTTCGGGGCCCATCAGAAATGAAGTTTTAAATGCTGAAAAGGTCTGCTAGTGAGGCCAACCTTTATCTTGTAGGAATGATACATGGGGTGGGGGGTTGTGGAAAGATCCTCAAAGGCTAACAGATCAGATCTGCATTTTAGAGGGACTGCTCTAGAGCCATATATGGACTAGAGAAGAGCAGGGAGCCCACCACCAGGCCATTATAATAAATAGTTCAGGAGAGAGAGGATAAGGGCCAAACTGAGGTGTGGACAGTCAGCCATGGACTCTAGAGATTATTTTTATAATTTAAAAAAATTATCTTCTGTAGATGTGATGTGATGATTGCACAACAATGTGAATATACTTGATGGCCCTGAACTATACACTTAAAAAATAGTGAAAATGGTAAAATTTGTTTTGTATATTTTACCACAATAAAAAAAAAACACACCTCTCCCCCTCCAAGTAAGATTACTTAGTTGTCAAAAGGACAAAAGGCATAAATTCAAGGACCTTCTCAAATACTAGGAAGAACAAAAATGAGTAACGTTTATTGAGGACAATTGCTGTGTTCAGGTATCATACTCGTATTAACTCATTTAACCCTCACAAAGACCCTATAAGGTAAATACTGTTATCATGCCCATTTTACAGATGAGAAAACTAAGCACAGAGAACTTAAGGAACTACCCCATAGCTGGTACCCCAAAGACAGGATTTAAACCGAGGGAGCCTGACTTCAAAGCCTGCATGCTTACCCACTATACTAAACTGCCTCTGTCCAGTTAGATGTTTAACTATCTAAACAGGAACAAAATAATGACCAACTAGCCCCACTATTCGATCATTTGTCTTCACAGAGAACAGGAATCCAGACAGCTAACCAATTTTTTTTTCCATTTGCATCCAGATGTTTGGCATCACATAAACAAGATGATATGCCCATAGGTGGGAGCTATTCAGGAACTGTCACCAGTAGAAACATGGTCTTGATGCAAGGTTGTCATTTCATAAATTACCTACTCAAAAATGCCTAACCTCCTAGGGTATTATGCTTTTTTTTTTAAGATTTTATTTATTTATTTATTTGACAGAGAGACACAGCGAGAGAGGGAACACAAGCAGGGGGGAGTGGGAGAGGGAGAAGCAGGCTTCCTGCAGAGCAGGGAGCCTGATGCGGGGCTCAATGCGGGGCTCGATCATGGCCTGAGCCGAAGGCAGACGCTTAACGACTGAGCCATCCAGGCACCCGGTATTATGCTTTTTGCGGATCCATTCCTGATGGCCCTCTGCTTAACTCCACACAGGTTCAAGCCGTAGCTCATAGACATCCTGTCCATTTCTCATTCTCTCTCCAGTATGTGCTGAAGTCACCTCAGACATTTTTTATTTTTTGTATCACAAATAACAAAAACCATGCATATTTTAGCTTCATCTCAGGGATTAAAGTACATACATAATTTTGGCAAATTACTTGGAATTACGGGCTAGCAGCATCTGGTTCAGATATTCTCAAGTAAATTATTGGCACTGTTTCTGCCACATTTTTAATTTTAACCAAAATGTTCTCAGAAACATGTGTTTTCTGTCCTGTTTGCATGTAATCAGCTTCAGAGGGCCTCGGAGTTTTACACTGGGGTTTCAGCAACAAGCTGCATTACCTGGGCACTGCCCGCAGGCCCCGAAGAGCCGCCCCCTCTCCCCATGCTGAGGGAGGCCGCCGCGCTCCGTTGCCGCCTCCAGCCCTTCCGAACGAGACGGGCCCGCAGGTACTGTGTGTACACGTTCCTCACCCTTCATTCTGCTCCCAAATTACATACCTCGCTTTTATGTCAAGTCCAATATAGCTTCCTTAGCAGTTTTTTTTTCCCCTCCTTATTCCACATCAAGAGTACCCAATTACTTTTATAAATACTTGTTTTAAAAATATCACAGTGGTTTCCTGCTGCTTCAAATTCTGAAGGGCTATGCAGGATTTCAGACTCTTATAAATCTTTCAAACAGTTCATATTTTATCAACAAAGTGTGCTTTTTTGTAAACCCTAAGTATAACTCCTCATCGAGAACATTTTTTTTTCAACTATTTGACCTTTCCATAAAACGACAAAATAAAAGGAATTTTTGCCGTTTCAAAACTCGTTTGCAATGCCCGGCTTGTGCTCATTAACTCTGCCTCGCCCACCAAGAAGAGTGGTGTGTTTGGTTAAAAGAGAAAGCGCTGTCAATTCCAAAAAGTCCCAGTAGAGGTAAAGCAGGGTTATGTACTGGGGCTTTAAAAGAAAATTCCAGGAAGGCCTTGGCTTTTGTTAAAACTGAAAAGCTCCCTAGCTCAAAGCAGGAACTTCTTGAGTGAATGTTCACCAACCAAGGTTGCCAGGTCATGTGGGGAAGCATCGCTAGGGACACGGAAAGGGCCAGCCTACACGGTGGAGGCTGGCCTCCAGGTCCCGAGGATGCCACTACTCTGAAGTCTGCTCAGCTGTCTGCATGTATACGGGCACTTGTGTGGTTTTCCACTTGGAACTACTTGAAGATACCCAAGGGATGGCCACTTAGGAGACAAATCCCAGAATATTCCACCATGAGCAAGATATAGCTCTACCAAGCACAAAAACAATCGAGCTGTGTCTACCAACCAAATAACCATCTGAAAGCTCAGGAATTTCATGTTCTAGTCTCCTCTGCCATGTCTGAACTTGTATTTTATGTTCTGGAAACCATGCTGGGCAGGGAGAGGGAGAACAAGGGGAAAGAAATGTAGTTAAGGTATATTTTAGAGCCTTAGGCCTCAGACACAAAAAGAAGAAGCCAACTCTTTGAAGTATGACCTTGGGCTAGACAGTCTTGATTCTCCCCCCACAAGTCCAGGAAAGCGTTTATAATCCCCAGCTTACCACTGAGTCCCACCACATGCATTCAGCCAGCAAAAATGTGGTAACTACCTACTATGTGCCCAGGTCCCCCTGGGAGCTGAGGAAGCTCCAGAGACGTACGAATAGGAAATGGGTGCAAGAGCTTAAAGCTACATAACCCCATCTGCCACCGTGGGAGCCAAGTCAAGGAGGCATCCCAATAATCACTGCACTAGAGACAGGCAGGAGGGCACAGCTCCTGGAGGCTGGATACTCAGAAGATTCCAGAAAGTGAGGCGTGGGCCATGCCAAAGGAGGTCTATCAGTGAGGGATCTCCAGAGAAACAGAGCCAGTAACACATACACATATATGAACATACAGTAGTCCCCCTCACCCACAGGGGTTAAATTCCAAGACCCCCTGCGGATGCTGAAACTGCTGGTGGTATCAAACCCTTATAGATACTCTTTTTCCTGTATGTACATGCCTATGATAATGTTTGATTTATAAATTGGAGATGTTAAGAGGTGAACAACAATAACTACTTAATAAAACAGAACAATTATAACAATTTACTGTGATAAAGTTATGTGAATGTGGTCTCTCTCTCTCAAAATATTGTGAAGGACCCTCCATCAGGAGGAGGGTCGTCTGCTTCCGGACCACAGTTGACCGCAGGTAATGGAAGCCGTGGAAGGCGAAACCGCGGAGAACTGGGAACTGCTCATGCATGCATACGCATGTACGTGTATATATAAATACACACACACACATTGATTTCTTGGGAGGAACTGGCTCGTGTGGGCATGGGGAACTGGCACAGCTGAACTCTAGGATGGGCCAGCAGGCTGGGAAACACACAGGAGTTGATGCCACAGTCTCGAAGCAGAATTCTTTCCCTACAAGACCTCAGTTTGGCTCCTACAGCCTTCAGGTGACTTCATGGGGCCCCCCCACAACATCAAGGGTAATATTCCTTACTTAACGGCCACTAAACACAGATGTTAACCACAACTACAAAATACCATCGCAGCAACACTAAGATCAGTGTTTGATTCAACGACTAGGTGCTATGACCTAGCCAAGCTAATCCATTAAGCTAACCTGACAAGAGGCACTGGGATCAGGAGCAAGGAAGGGCAGGATATAGAGGCAGGCTGGCCTAGGAGACGAGGCATGACACAGCACTGACGACAGTGAGCCAAATGCAGGGGCCACAAGGCAGCAGTTCTGTCTGGGCATCAGCAGGTGCAGGACTTTGGACCCTCTGCTGGGAGGTCCTGTGCCCTTGCCTCTGGGGTTTGTTAAAGGTTGGCCAGGATACAGGCAACAGCACAAGCTGGCTGGAGCCTGGGGATGCCTGGGGACACAGAGAAGCGCGGCTTCTCTCAGGGCTCTACAGACGCACATACGTCAAGTCTCTTAATCACCACAACCCGAAGACAGAGAGGTATGATTACTATCACCATTTTACAGACAGAGAACTAGAGGAACAGAGAGGTTAACAACTTGCCAAAAGTCACACAGCTAGCATGGGGCAAAGCTGGGATTCAAACTAGTCAACTTAGGTGTGGAGGGTGAAATGACTTGTCTGAAACCATAAAGCAAGGAGATAAAGTTGGGACTCAAATGCAGGCCACAAGCATATATGTGGTGGCTGGTTTGCCCATCTGGAAGCAAACCAGCCTGGGTCAACCCTATGAGCAGCGTGATATAGAGCTGGAAGAAAGGTGCAATGTCTCCTCCAGGTCCCCCACCAGGCACACTGGTTCCCAACAGCCTTGCAAAGACTTGTCCCAAACCAGGATGCTGCACAGGAGCCCGAAGCCCAGAGTTCAGAGGGCAGGGGCTGCCACTTTATGCGTTAGCAGCCTATACAATGCTAGAGGTGCCCTGTGAAGCTAGGGGGTCACCTGCTAGGAAGGCCCCCCACCAGACTTACTTTCAGATTCCGGGGATGTCAGACATGTTGGGAGCAGCTCAGTCAAGGGGCTCTGGGGAGATGCTTCCCACCAAGGTCCCTGGCACCTCTGAGTCTTCGCATCTCCGCTGAGTCAGGACACAACAGACTTAGAATCTGGAGGCTTATGGATGATCTGCTGTGTCATTTGATCAAAACTGGCAATTAAGCCAAGTCCAAACATCTAACACAGAGAGAATGAAAGTCATTACCTGAATAATTATCATACTACTTTTACACTTGTACCTTGCCTTTTCCTCTTAAAATCTTTCATCCGACAGAGGGTTACACGTTGCAGTGTAAGAATCAAAGTGTTGCTTTTGTGCTTGTCCACCCAGCCAGCGCCTCGAGGCTCAATAGACAAATACACAGTTCACGGTCTCCTGGTTCTCTGCCAAAACCACTTTCCTGCTGCAAGGCACACCTCTCAGCCCCTCCCCCGCCCCTTTCTGGCCCCTCCTGGTGCTCTCTCCTTTGCTCCACAGCCAGTTCCCCCTTCCCGTTGCACCCACCCCTACCTCCTCCCTCTCCCCTTCCGGTCCCCTCCCATCCCCCCTCCTCCCCCCCCCCCTCCTCCACAGCTGTTCTCAGGACTAGCAGTTAATGGAGGAAGGAGACTGGCTCCTAGTCCCAGGAGGAGCCTGAAGCGGGGTGGAAGGTCAAGGAGCAGGGGGCCTCCCAAGACAGGAGAACGGTGGCACCAGAGTACTGCTCACTGGTCATCCACTGCCTCCCTGTGCAACCCGTGGCAAGTGGCAGCCCCTGGCTGTCATGCCCACAGTGCATGGCACGGGGAGGTGCCCAAGATCCCGAAGTATGTCCAGGGATGGCTGTCATTTTCCTAAATGCATCCTCACCTGTCATATAAATCACAGTTCCCCAAAGTGTGATGTGCGGATTACTAGACCCCTTGAGATGATTCACGGGGCAAGAAACATGTGCTTTCTATTTCAGAGATTTGGCTGTCTTTTTACAATCACCTTTTATTTATGAGAAGCAATGGTGGTTTTCACACACAGTCATGCTATCAAGTTTTCTGCTGACATTAATTTTGTCAGGGAAAAACATGAGCCAATTTAAAGAAAAGGAGAAAGCAAGGAACTGAACGGTGGAATGCACGTATGGCGAGAAAACACAAAGCGGATAAGCTAATGACTGATGGCCGGTGATCCTGACATAAACTGCCTAAATACAGACCCCCCCTCAGACCCACTGGCTCAAACCAGTCCTTGGTTAATTGAGGACAGGTCAGAACCACCAACTGATTCAACGGACAAATGTTTACCAAGAGCCGCTGCTGCATCTAGGACCGTGAGCATCACACAGAAGCAACCAGACTCCAGGAAGCTCATCGTTCACTTGTTGGAAAGAACAGGTCTTCATTTGCAGAAACTGCTACAGAATGAAGCGAAACAGTATGTACAGGAGAGAAGCAGATGGAGAGCGGTGGGGCAGCAGGGACAATAAGAGGGACCCCAGGACTGGCTGGGGTGACTCCAGAGGCGGGGCTCCGCAGGTACAGAGATCGACTTCACAGCAAAAGAGCCCTGACACATTCCTTCCACGGCGACCTCACCACCTGGCTCCCAGGAAGTCACTTCAGGCCCCTGGTGCCGTCCTGGCGGCAGAGAGACCCACCAGAGGATGGGGCTTCTAAAAGCATGAGAAAAGGAGGGACACTAGGGAGTCACTTCCCAGGCTGCCCTTAGCCCGCATGGAAGGCTCTTCTCGGGTGGCGCAGGGAACCTAGGCTCTGTCTGCTCAGGCCTGACTGAGGGCCATTCCCTAGACAGCTTCCATCAATTCTCCACTCTCCTGAGGTGGTGCTCCTCGTTCTCAAACTCCTAACGCTGCTAGGTCTGTGAGAGACTCGTCTTCCTTCCCAATCTGAAGCTGACTCAGAAATCTGGAGACCGGAGCTTTACTGAGTGGGAACTGAGGCAGGCATTCACAGCTGCTGTGTTTTCCTCTAAATCTTGAGAGTTGACACCTTTGGGTGCCTTTTGGTGCCCTGTGATGGCACCTGCAGGTGGGGCCTCTGGGAGGTACCTGGGGTTAGGTGAGATCGTGGGGATGGGGCCCTCATGATGGGATTGGTGCCCTTAGAAGAAGAGACACCAGAGAGCTTGTTTGTTCTCTCTCCACCACATGAGGACACAGCAAGAAGACAGCCATCAGCAAGCCAGGAAACGTGCTCTCAACCCAACCATGCTGGCACCCTGAACTCAGACTTCCAGTCTCCAGAACTGGGAGAAAATCCATGTCTGGCATTTAAGCTGCCCAGCATACGGTATTTTGTTATAGCAGCCCGAGCTAAATAAGACATCCATACTCCTTACCCTGGCCATCGGCCCTAAAGTACTCATCTCCTGCCACTCTCCAGACATCACTTCACTAGGCTCCAGCCACGCCAGCCTCTTTTCAGTTCGGTGAACTAGCCAAACTGAATGCCAACCTCAAGGCCTTTGTACTTACCTGCTTCTGCCTGGAAGCAGCCTCTCCTGATCTTCATAGGGCGGTCTTTTTGTATCATTCAAGTTTTTTGTGTCATTCAAGAAATAATCCCTATTCAGGGAGGTCATCCCAGATCACCCTCACTGACATAGGCCCTTCGACACTGTATCTTCTCATTACTTCCTTTGCTGCATGAGACCAGCGACTCTGCCCATCTTATTCACCACTATACCCCACAAAGCCCAGCACAGCACTTGGCACATCAAAATGCTCATCAGATATCTACTGAATAAATGACTGAGACACAAAAGTCTGCCCTCCACTGGTTCAGCTGGAGAGCTGGGCTGATGGCGGGAAAGGGGCGACACCGGCAGAGGGCACACCATCAGCTTAGCCTGTGTTCAGAAGTTTCCCGGTCGGCGAGCCAGCTCAAGCAACCCCTCCTAAGGAAACGTGGCCAGTGAAGAGCTCGGCAAATGGAGCCCAAGGCTGGCCAAAAGACGGTCACACTCTAAAATATGCATGACCAGATTTTGCGCACCGTGCAAGTTTTATCTTTGACCGTACTTATGGAAACATTATTCAAGAACATCGTGAACACACAAAAATAAATCTTTAAAAATACCATTTGAATGACATACACATACGAATGAAAGATTTTTCTCCCTCTACTATAGCAGTCCATTAAGGCATTTTTAAAAAGCAAATGTGAGAAGTTACTGCACACGGTAACCTGCAAATAAAAACGTACCCAACCACTACCCACACAGCTGCCCCCAGATGAAACCCACCCCAATCTCACCATCTAGATGGAGCCACCTGAACCAAGATAGGTGGAGGGGGCAGCTCTCCAACTCTGTTTCCTGCCTTCTGAGGATCTGAGGATGCCCAAGGCAACAGAAGGTCACAGTTTCTACGGAGACTCGAATGTGAGTCAGAGAATTGTCATCACCTCCTGGTTTGATCACTGGGGAAAACACTGGCTATTCAGTGCCTGCCAGGTGCCAAGCACTGAGCAAGGCATTCTGACACACTAACTCATTTAATCCTACAACAACCCTCCGAAGTACATGGTATTATCCCTGGGCTTATGTTGAACAGACTGAAGTTCAGAGAGCCTAAGTAACCTGGCCTCGGTTACACAGTTAATCAGTATCAAGGCTGAGATGTGAACCTCATGGCATCTTGATCCAAAGCCCCTGCCTCCCCGCTCCCCCCAACCCAGAAGGCGTTCCCTACCTTCACACTCCAGAGATTAACTCTCATTGCTCTTCATCTCCGCCATCAGCTAACTGACACCACGGGCCCAACACCTTCCTCTTTTCTATCTCTCCTAAACACAGCCCACATGCCAGGCCTACAGTGGACATCACGTAGTTGATGCTAGCATACCCATGCTTCTCAGAGTCGCCCCGTCCGGCTAGTCTCTCCTTTCCTCTGCCTTCCCCTGGAGGGCGCTTTTCTCCCTTTTTTCCTCACCAATTATCAGCCTTCTTGCTTTAGTTCTGTGTGCCTAATTTATCTTGTTACCCATTTCCTTAGTTTGCAACCTTGCCAAAAAAACAAGAAGTTTCGGAAAATATTCTTTGGCTTCCTTTTAGATTATAATCTTACCTTTGGTTCCTTTCTATTTCTTTGCTTTGGGGTCTTTTAATTTTCTCTCTTTCGCTTATTTCTCTTCCTAGTTCCTCTGCCTTTTTCAAGGTTTTAAGATCTTAGGGAGAAAAGACATATAAGTATTATATATACATACATAGGTACTGAATTCCTTTGACCATCAAGCTAACTAAAATCACTTTGATCAGCATCAAAATGAAAGTGTTTTGCAATATGATCCATAACCCTTATTGTTCACTGGTAGGCACGGAGAAGTGGGTTATGACTTCCAGGACAATAATAAAAAACAGGGCACCTGGGTGGCTCAGATGGTTAAGCGTCTGCCTTCAGCTCAGGTCAGGATCCCAGGGTCCTGGGATCGAGTCCCGCATCAGGCTCCCTGCTCCTTGGGAGCCTGCTTCTCCCTCTGCCTCTCTCTCTCTCTCTCTCTTTCTCTCTCTCTCTCTCTCTCGTCTCTCATGAATAAATAAAAAATCTTTAAAAAAATAAAAAAATAAAAAACAAAGAATTGGGAATTTGAATACTCATGTCCAAATGGACCTTTCCAGTTGTGTGTGTCTTGGGCAAGAATCTCTGAGCTCGAGGTTTTCATTAGTAAAACGGGAATAATAATTCTATCCCTCCCAGGATTAGAGAGAGGTTTAAGGGAGCAACATGTATGAAAGCACTGCCAACCTACAAATAATTCCAGCACAAAGCAGTATGGGATCAGGGTCTTGGGCTGAACTACGAAATGCCACAAGAGGTGGAAGGACACCCCCTAACCCTTCAATCACCCCTCCCCACCAGCCTGGGCTTCCCCTCCCTAAGTCCCAGTTCTGTTAATGGAAGCAGGAGGCATTTTGTCATCCAATAACCATACATACACACACACCAGACACACACTTAATCTGCTGTGAGTCAGGGGCTCTCGTAGGTGCTAAGGATTGAACACTGACCCTGGCAGACAACATCTCCTCCTCTGGGGCACTTATAATTCATTTTGAGTGGGAGGGAGAATAAGACACAACAAACCATTTAAATAAATAAACAAGGTAAGAACTGGGCAAAGCCCTTGATCTGTGGGAACAACCTGTACGAGGCCCTAAAGCAGGGAAGGGGTTGGCCTATTTGCAGTATAGAAAGAAGGTGCTGGAAGGGAATGAAGAAGGGTTAAGAGTGGCTCCTGGGAGGCCTTCAAAACCAGCAGGGCCAGATTTCGCAGTGCCCTCCAGCCCATGGTCAGGAGTGTGAAACTGATTCGAAGGAGGCCTCTAGAGTTAAGCAACTGAGTGGTAATGATTTGGTTTGGGGTTTATTTTTGTCGGTTGGTTTGGTTTGGTTTTTCTTCAATCTGGCTACAGTGCAGGGAATCTGGACTGGAGAGAGTGCTGGTGAGGAAAAGGAGAAGCAGAAGACCAGCTGGTTAACCCCACAGCAATATATAAAACAAAGATGACCCAGATGGTAGCAATGGAGGGAGGTGAATGGAATCACATGTATTTCACAGTCAGGAATAAGAATCTGGCACATTCCACACGGAAGCATGAAGGGAGGAAGAAAAGACCTATCCTTCATATCAAAGACGACTCCTGGTGGGAGAGGGGAGGAGTTGCTGGAGCACCCAGAAACGTGGTGACGGCACTGACTGAGATGTCTGTGGAGGAGATGGGGAGGGACACAGTGCAGGTGCAAGAGGGAATGCTAAGAGAGGCCCAAACTTCCATCACTTTCCCCACTTACTCATCACACGCACAAGCTGGCCATCTTGCCAGTTTGTCCCCCACAAGCTTCTCAAAATCACCTTTTCCTTTTCCGTCTCCAACGTGCCACTTGATTTCTCAGTGTGTTCCTTCCTCAGAGGTCTCCCCCTCCAACCCATCTGCTGCACCCACACTAGCCCCACACCTCAGGACTTCCTGGAATGGGAGGTAACGCACTGGCCTCTATTGCTTAAGACTTTTGCATTGGGTTTTCGGTTACTTGCCGAAGGCAGACACCTCAGGCCCTCAGGGTCTAGCCCTGGTCAGTGTATGACTGTGAGTCCTCTCCTCCACAAACACCATCCTGCCAGCCACACCAAACCATCCAGCTTAAAACCTGCCTGCTCATTCTCTCGCTCCCTCTCTCTCGGTCTCTCTCTGGAGGCAAACTCCAAGAAAGCCATATACAGATATAACCAGGAAGCGGGCTCTCACCAGGAACCCAACCAGGCTGGCACCCAGATCTCAGACTCCCAGCCTCCAGAACCGTGAGAAAAAAATGTCTGCTTGTAAGTCATCACACAGTCAACGGTATTCTGCTACAGCGGCCCCAACGGAACAAGACTATCGAGTTCTAAAAGTTTTCAAAGTGAAAGCTTTCAAGGGTCAAAATTAATCCTAAAAGTCCCGTCTACCATATACTAAAATAGAGCATCCATGTTATGCGTCCTGTACAGTAATTCTTGTCTCCACTGAACTTTGAGAAGCACTGAGTTCCACTAAAGGGGAGAATCACCTGAGAGGCTATTGGACAATGTCTCTCATTCAAATCACCCTCTTTAAAACAGTCGTCAATCCTTAACGGTGGGCATGTATGGGAAGGTGTGAGAGCGAAACAACTGCGAGTGGATGGCTACTACTACCGTGGGGTTTCCTTAATTTTTGTTATTCAGGGTCCAATACAGCCTTTTTATTTGTATGGACAGTTGATGGAGATAATAATAAAGGGACAGTGTTTAAAACTTTATTACAAAATTTAGGGCGCCTGGGTGGGTCAGTTGGTTAAGTGTCCAACTCTTGATTTGGGTTCAGGTCATGATCTCAGGGTTGTGAGATCGAAGCCCCTATCAGGCTCTGTGCTGGGCGTGGAGCCTGCTTGGGATCCTCCCTCTGCCCCTCCCGGCCCCATGCACATGCGCTCGTGTGTGTGTGTGTGTGTGTCCCTCTCTCTCAAAAAATATTTTTTTAATAAAACTTTATTACAAAATTTAATGGTTTTAATATAGCAAATTTTCATTCCCTTTTTCCTGACTTTGAAGATATATAAACTCAAAATGTGCAATGTCCTCCGTATGCAAGTAACTGTTCATCACCTGTCATGCAGGAACCTGGGACAGATCCATCTTCTCAATACTGATTCCAGATCTCAAGTAAATCTCCAGTAAGTTCTAGCTTATCGTTATTTCTTTTTTTTTTTAAGATTTTATTTATTTATTTGAGAGAGAGAGAATGAGAGATAGTGAGCACGAGAGGGAAGAGGGTCAGAGGGAGAAGCAGACTCCCCGCCGAGCAGGGAGCCCGATGCGGGACTCGATCCCGGGACTCCAGGATCCTGACCTGAGCCGAAGGCAGTCGCCCAACCGACTGAGCCACCCAGGCGCCCCTTATCATTATTTCTGGTTCTTCTTGCACTTACATGACAAGACCAGTTACTTTTCGAACCTCTGATGATTCATAAGTTTTTTAAAGAGATGCATCTTCTTTTCTCCAAACTTGCAAAGGATTTTTATGTGTATAAATACCAGCAAGAACTAGTCCAATAATTTTTTTTCCATTTCTTTGTCATCTATCTCCTTTGGATTGCCTTGTAAACACATCTGACCTCATCATTTGTTCCCTGCAACCCGTATCAGGGACATTCTGGTAACCAAACACAAGAGGTAAAAGAATATTGGCTCCCCTTCTTTTAGCAAAACAGGATGGTCCAGGTTCTTGTTGCAAAATATTGGGTGAGGAAATCATTCCTGATGAATGACTAACTGGATAAGAATATCATAGTTTCTCTTTGTCAGAAAGATACTGTTTATTCATCAATTCAGAAGTCTGAGAAAAATTCATCCAGATTATTATCTTGTAAGACTCATAGTCTGAGATTTTGCTTGTATAAGCAATTTTACTAGCATTATTAGAGTCAACAGCACTGCTGTCCTTTCTGATGTGTCTAACTATGATAAAACATTTTCCTTTGTCAATTTTCTTCTCTTTACCATTTTGTTTGGGAAATGAAAAATTCTGGAGTCTCAAGTGGATGCAATGAAAGAAACAAAAATGGTGTCTTCCATTTTCTATACCTTCTTGAAAGATGATGTAATACGCTAAGGAATGTAACAAGAAAGCGGAAAGGTGATGCAGTAGGGATGTCTTATTTCACGGTTGTATCATCCTTCTAGGTGGTGATTCTATCACTCTTCTGTTTTCTTATTATTTTAGCATTTTTAGCATAAAATAATTAGCAGTAATTGATGGGTAATGATGAAATAATTCCTAGGATAATAAAATGGAAAATGTTGGGGGCGCCTGGGTGGCTCAGTCAGTTATGTGGCTGCTTTTGGCTCAGGTCATGATCCCAGGGTCCTGAGACTGAGTCCCACCTTGGGCTCCTTGCTCAGCGGGAAGTCTGCTTCTCCCTCTGTCTGCCACTCCTCCTGCTTGTGCTCTATCTGTCTCTCTCTGACAAATAAATAAATAAAATCTGTTGAAAAAATAAAATAAAAATAAAATGGAAAATGTTTCAAGATATAAGAAAAATAAGATCACTAAGATCCCATGAAGTACCTTAGGTTTATAAATGGTTCCAATGGTCCCATATGGTAAATTCAAGAAAGAATGAGTCTTATTCTGTTTTTGTTAAAAAGTAAATGTTTTTTTTTTGATCTTTGGAAGATTTCTTTAAAAAGAACAAAAGTCATGAAACATCAACGTTTACAAACAGAACTGCAAAGGGAAAAAGAAAAAAAAAACTCAGAAACCAAAACTAGGTCCAATGGACCCTGATTGTACACTGACAGTTAAATCATATTTATAGATTTGGTTGTTTCACAAAGACTTTCAAAATGTGGCCCACTGGAAAAGTACCCCACAAAAAGACTCTTTCCTCACCTACTTGAAATCTCAGTTCTCAGACCAACATTGAACCCCAGCCACAAGAGCTGCACAGTTCTCCAACACCGTGGGTTACCAGTGGCCCCCACGGACTCTAAGCAGCCCCTCGCCTGGGACATTTTCTCTTGGAGTTCATCTTGGCACACAATGAGGAAGCAAAAATGATGACCCAAGGAAAACAGAGAGGACTTCCAGAATACTATTCAGGCTTCAAAGCAAGGCACCAACAAAACTCAGGCCACAACCAGACACCCGATGTGTACTGCTTTATATTCTTTCCAGTAAATGAATTTATGGTGAGGGAGACAATGTTCCTATTCTCTCGGGGTTTTTTAAAAACTCTTTTTTATCTTTTGTGTTTCCAGTCAATCCATGAATACACTGTGACTATTAATCTATGACACAGAGGAAATGTCCAGTTCACAAAAGTGATGTGTTCTAAATCTTTGGGAGTTGTTTTGGGCACTCAGAATTTATTTTCCTTCAATAAATAACATTATAAATGATGGTGAGGTTTCCAAACCAGACCCACAAAAGCCTTAACTCATAACACTGTTGAAGCCCTGTACTTCGGTAAAAATTAGTAGAAAGCAATTTTGTTGTAGTACTAACAAACGAACCCAAATATTGAAGACATATTCTCCTTTATCCTGAAGTTTATTTAATGTAACAACCACCTCAATGAAAGAAGACAAGGGGAAAGATGGAAACTTTCTAGGGGCAGACTTCTGCTTTCAAGAATTTTGGAGGCTGATAGCAGCAGTTTGCTATTTTGTCTGCCCACATTTTCCTTCATATAGGCATGATTGGGGGGAAGCCAGGATGACGGTAGATTTGGGGCTCACACAGCAGGACAGCAAAGGATGGGGGAAGAAAAGCAAAAAGTTTAAAAGAGATTTCCTTGGGGAGGCAACTAAAGCAGTTGTTATGAGGAGATTGCATGAATTGATTTGCCAAAGAAATTGAAAAGAGGGCAGGAGACCCAATATTAGTGCCCCAGGCCCTTGAGTCAGGGAAGAGTCCACTATGTGGTCAGACAGTTCCCTCTCTGACCATAAGGTGGTGCCATCAGCCCAGACAGGCAGCCCCAAGGGGGCGGGGTGTGCAGTAGGAGGAGCTCTCCACGTGGAAGCCACGTTTTCCACTCAGGCTCTGGAACTCACAGTAAGCCTGAACTAGACAGCTTGTACCAACCTACAGATCACTGCCTCCTCACCTAAGGGCTGTTCCCATCCTCCACCGCCCCACCTGCTTGTACCTGAGCAAGAACACCTCTGTCCTACAGGGCGTCGCAACCCACATCAGGATTCAAACTAATTACTTCCCATACCTCTCTTCCACCTCCTCCTTCACATCAGCCCTGGGCCTCCCACCTTTCCTAATTCCAAAGAGGAATCTAGTCTAAGAGCGTGCTGGAGTCTCATCCTTAAATACCATCACAATGAGAGAACAAGATCTTCTATGGTGAGCACAGATTTGTCCCAAAGGCCTTGACAACAGGGCCCCAGATACCCTCGCCAGTTATCTCCCACTTTAACACGAAACTGAGAAACCCCTGTTCCTGATACAAATCCCACAGTAGCTCATCCATTCATTTACTCCTGCTGGTCCTCCCCCCTGTGGTGCCCTCTCTTTTTCCTTACCTCTACTTGTCAGTATCCTCTCCTACCTCTCAAAGTCTTAACCCAAATATCTGCCCCCCCCCCAAAAGAAACTACTAAGTGTTTAGCTGAATTTAATTGGTGAATCAAAGAGAAAAACGTGGGTCCTGAGCATCAACCACAGAAGCCCAGGCAGTCCTGCCTCATTGTTCCTGCCACGGGTTGGGTCTTAAATTGAGAAGGAGGGTCCATCCAGCCAGACTCCCTGCTGAACATTGGGATAACACTAACTGGTCTGTCCTTGCTCCTCTCAAGTCCCAGTTCCCATCTAGGGTGGACTCAGGTCTAGAGAGACATCAAAGCCACAAACTGGGTGTATGGCGCTGTGTCTGTTCTCAATGTATGTTAGCTTTATAATAATAAAATCATTACCCTCCCTCCCCCACCCCCCACTCTCATGAGCCACAATCTGCCAAACGAGGCTAGAGTTCTAGAGCCAGAAGACTGAAGAGGACAGTTAGAACAAAGTCACCAGTCGCTCTCCCCTCCCAGCTCCCACCCGAGGCCCAGGGCCTGGGGTAGCTGTCCCAGGAAACTAACTGCCTACTAGTTCCACAGAATTTTCTCAGCCATGATGGGACTGAACGGGGTGGGCATGCTCTGGATGTCTGGCCCCAGCCAAGTGGCCTGGAGATGAAACCTTGAAGAATGAATACCTGTGCTTACAATGCCTCAAAATCTAGCTACTACTTTTCTCTTCCTTCTAAAGAGGCAGTTGGCTCTGGTGGGAGACAGGAATGTCCCTTGTGAGCCTGGAGCAAATACCCTCAAGATGAAGATTTGAATAATGCAGGTCCCCTGAGGGCAGCCCCAGGACCTCAAGGCACCAGGTACTGCCTAACCAAAGGCAGTGGGTAAGTGGGAGCCTGGGAGCCTACACCTGCTTACCTGCTGTTCCAGATGCCCACGGAGCCTTCTGCCAAGTAGACTCACAGTGTCTGCATCCAGCAAAGGTGGGCTTGCTCCTGCCCCCCTGGACCTCTACTATTTCTGTTGCTCAAAGAGCCAAGTGACCAGACACCCTTTTTAATGCCAATATTGCTCGTGTTCTCGCCTACAAAAGAGGCTTTATGGAAAGAAAGCGGACTCCGGAAATTCAGGGGCTTATGGAGCTCCTGAGAGGCCAGAATGCTGCTGTTTGTTTGTGTTTTGTCTTTTAAGGACCTACGGGAGAGTGTTTTTCATAAAGTAATAAAGGAAGCCTAAGTTAACTATGCAAACAAAAGCAGGGTGGGAAATGCGAACCACCCATTTTAATGTACTTGTACCCCACCTCCCTCCACAAAAGATCTGAGGCTGCAAAAAGTAATTGCTATTGGAATCCTGGGCATGAGCGCTCGGTTTGTCACGGCTGCAGACTCAAACCTTCGAAGTGACCATTTACTGGGGCTCTGAAAGTCGGGCAGGGATGGTGGACTGCCCACTCCGAAGGCGCCCTCCCCACCCCCTCCTCTCAGACTCGCGACTCAGGGCCGCTCGACGCGCAGGACAGCTGTGGCCAGCGGCGGCCACCCCGGCCCCCCGCCTCCGCCTCCCCTACGCCGGAGTGCAACCAGGACCCTGGGAGGGAAGCTCCGGAGGCCCAACGGCGGCGGCCCGAGGACGACCTGGCCCCAGCGTCTCCGCACCCCCTCCCCCAACCGTGTCACATGGCGGCTCGAACGAGGCGCAGCAGTGCGTCCCGCCGCGGAGACCCAGGGCCGCGTCGCCGCGGGCAGCGGGTGATGAAACCTCCCCCGCACATTACCGCAGAGGGCGCGGGCGGGCAGCCGGGCGGGGGTGGGAGGGTAGGAGCTGGTACCCGAGCTCACCTGTTCTGCCGGAGGAGGGTGGGGACGGCGGGGGAGGGGCGAGGGCGGGCCGAGCGGGGTGCGTGCGTGCGGCGGGGAGCTCGGCCGCGGAGCTCGCGTCCCCGCCCTCCCCCAGCCGCGCTAGCCCCCGGAGCTGCGCCGTCGGACTGACGGTGCCCAGAGCAGTTCCTGTCCCCGGCCCCGGCGCAGGGGAGACGTGAGCGTGCACACGTACACACACAGCGGGGGAAGAGGCGCTCAGAGAAGCGCCCAACTTTCTCCCTGCTTCCGCGGGCCGGGGGAGAAAGCAGCCGGGGCGATCCAGCCCGGGCCGTGCTTGGGGAGGAAGCTCCAACAAGACGGAAGAGATGGAGAGAATTTCCCCGGGTTTGGTTTGAGGGTTTTATTTTTGTTTTTGTTTTTTACCCATTTCCATCGATGACTGGAGACTAAAGGGAACCCGGAGCGGGGCGGCGAGTAGCGCTTTGGGGAAATGGAAGAGTGTGTTTGGAGACGCGTAAAGTTGCCTTTCAAGCTCCGACCTCCGGGGCAAGCGATGCTCCGCGGCGGGCTGACTCAGGGCGGCCTGGGCCTCCCTGCCACCCGCCTGGAAATGATGCAAGTCCAGTCGGTCACCTGGATCCCTGCAACCCAGCCCGGAATCCGTCTGGATTGGGGGGGAGGGGCGAGGAACTGCCACACTAAGTGTTGCACGGCCCACCAAATCGGGGCAAAAAGAAAGAGGGAAGATGGGGCAGTTGCTCAGGCCAAGTCCTCATCTAGTGCATCTCCTATCTTAGTTCGAGAGGGTTTTTTTTTTTTTAATGCAAAGCGTCACAAAGCCAGGAATTCCCATATGTGTTCAGTTTGCCCCCAGCGTCACTGTGCCCAGGAAACTCCAATCTGTCAAGGCTCGGGGCTGGGGAGCTCACTGGATTCCAAACGACAGAAAGAAGAAACTTTCCCAGCACGATGCGAGTGTGATGCGAGCCAGAGGCCCGGGGGGGGGGGGGGGGGGGGGGGCGACACTGTCCGAGCGCAAACCGTCTCCTCCCGCCTTTCTTTAGCTACAATCGGAGCTGGTATTCGCTTTTATTTTTTTTTAAGTGCGTTCATCCATTGCCCTGATCACCCGCACACGCGTCTCCGGCCGCGCTCACACTCACACACGCACGTAAACGCGTGGCCGCCGCCAGGTCGGCAACTTTGTCGGGCGCTCCCAGCCGAGCTCCGCTTCCTCCTGTAGTAGTTGGGTGCAGGCCCCGCCTCCCAGCCGTGTTGTCAAACGGGCCGGGGTCTCGGATTGGTCCAGCCGCTGGGACAACACCTGCTCGACTCCTTCATTCAAGTGACACCAGAGCTTCCAGGGATATTTGAGGCACCATCCCTGCCATTGCCGGGCACTCGCGGCGCTGCTAACGGCCTGGTCACATGCTCTCCAGAGAGCTACGGGAGGGCGCTGGGTAACCTCTATCCGAGCTGCGGCCGTGAGGAGGAGGGAAAAGGCGAGCAAGGAGGAAGAGTGGGAGGAGGAGGGGAAGCGGCCAAGGAGGAGGAAGAGGAGGAGGGGAGCACAAAGAATCCAGGTCTCCGGGCGGGAGGTTTACACCAAGAACCATGTGTGCCGAGCGGCTGGGCCAGTTCGTGACCCTGGCTTTGGTATTGGCCACCTTCGACCCGGCGCGGGGGACCGACGCCACCAACCCACCGGAGGGTCCCCAAGACAGGGGCTCCCAACAGAAAGGCCGCCTGTCCCTGCAGAACACAGGTAAGTGCGAGCGCCCCCGCGGCGGGGAGCTGCTGGGAGACAACACGGTGCACCCACGCAGCGCGCTGCGGGCGCTTTTCCCGGAACTGAGAGCCCACCTAGGGGCCGCGCAAACTCTTGGGGTGGCGCGGGACGTGCGAAGGAAAGCTCGAAGCGAGGCGAGAGCGGTCCGCGCCAGGCTCCGCGCGCCGGGATTCCGCACGTGCTGGCAGGGTGATGAAATGGCTGGAGCAGGACTTGTTGCTGTCCTCCCCGGGGTCGAGGGTAAAAGAGGCAGCGCCTGACCGGGCCAGTGCCGGCCCCGGAGTCCCCGGTCCGGTGCAAAGCTTCCCGCTCCATCCCGGCCGGCCCGCGGGAGGCAAGGAGGGTCCCCGGAGCCGGCCTGCGCCCTGTGCCCGGAGAACTTCTCTTCCCAGCCGGCCGGCTGCGACAGGACCGCTTTCCCCCTCCTCAAAAGATGCCCGACATCCAAGAACTTTGTAGGCGAGACCGATTGCATTGTGAACTTCCCCCTCCGGGGCATTGCTTTCCGGGGAGGGGCCGGGGGAGGTGGCGCAAAGCGTACCTCTGAGGTGCTGCCGCCTTCTCCCTCTCCAGGGCAGGTCAGCAGGCGCAGAAATGGTGACACGACCCGAACCGCGCGCGGCTGCTGCTCCACGGGCTCTCCGCTCACCGGCAGTCTGCCGAGCAGAGCCAGGCGTGCAGGGCACGGGGCTGGCCCTTTTCCCAGCTCCTGGGAGAGAAAGACAATCTGCCTGGAGCTCCTTCGCTCGGCGCCCCCCCCCTCCGCCCCGCCGCCGCAGCCGCCGCAGCCGCCGCCGCCGCCGCCGCCGCCGCCTTTATTTGGGGCCTGAAACCCAGCAGCGGCGTTGCGTGCGCTCACCGCACGAGCAGGAATGCACGAGTGCCCATTAGGGACGCCCGGAGCGAGTGAATCGCCGCCCTGCGCGCTCCTGCCCGGCGCGCCGGGGCCGCGCGTGGGATCATCCGGGAGTCTCCCACCTCCACGCGCGAGCGCCCGCACCCCTAGCCCGCGCGGGGCCCAGCCTAGGACCCGCGCCCACCCTCCCCCCCCTCCAGTGCTTTCCCTGAGAATTGAACGTGATTCTCGGGAGTTGGTGACCTCAACAAATACACTCCCCTCATTCTCTCGGTAGATTTAATCTGAATGTGGATTATCTACTCGGACCCCGCCCTTCTTCCAAAATATACTTTTCTGATGTAATTTTGTGGTTGGCTTAAAATCAGTGAATTGGGTGGGTGGGGGGAGGGACGGAAGAGAGTCTCCTGCACGCGGCAGCCTGACAGTTAACTCCCCCAGTCTATCCTTTTGGAGAGATGAATTAGGGCCACATTCTGCGAAGGCAGGCAGCAAACTCCCGGGTCGCGGGAATTTCTAGGGGATTAAGTGATATCTCACACCGGATTTCTATTTAAAAGGACCCTCTAACTGCAACGATTGCGTTTCTGCAGGCTAGCCCCCGTCTGACTCGATTCCTGAGCTGCTCGCAACCGCAGCTCTCCTAGCCTGGTATTTTTAATGCTGATGGTTTGGAGGCGCTGCCTTAATAGGAATTTTGTTTTGATTTTTAGGTGTTGAATCATAAAGCTGAATTGAAACTGCTTTTTGGACGCTCGCATTTGGGGGTCAGGAAGGAAATGGCTGTGATTTAGTAGCAGCGGCTTTGAGTTCCAAGTAGAGAAGGGTATTTCATTGATGAAGTACAGAAGGGAGAGAGCAAGCTAATCATTTAAAATCTTACTTGTGTCTGTGGGTTTAGAAAGCTGAAATTGTTTCTGCTTTCAAACTAAGTATTTCCACAAAGACTTGAAAAAGATGGGAAGGATGAAAAGTGGAGTGCTCAGACCTAACTTCTGACTGTGATTTTTGTAACATAGGTTTGGCTATTTTTTTACAGATACAGTATTTACAAATACTGACATTTTCATAAGTAGATTAAATGATGACATTTTCTTCCCCTAGCCTTTTAGATCCTGAAATAGTCATTTCTAACTTTATCTTCTTCAGTATTCTCTTAGTCATTACTAACTTTTATTGCAGCCGGCCCCTCTGCATTCCCCAGCGTGGCTGAGAATTTTGTATATATTTGTATGTAATTCTCATTTTAGCGGAAATCCAACACTGTTTGGTCAACGCAGGCGATGTGGGGTGTGGTGTGTTTGAATGTTTCGAGAACAACTCTTGTGAGATTCGAGGCTTACATGGGATTTGCATGACTTTTCTGCACAACGCTGGAAAATTTGATGCCCAGGTAAAAACCACATAGAGCACAAAATGTTCTAGGTTGGCGTTGCATGATTGAAATGTTCATTGGAAGGACTTGTGAACAGGTTTCCTTAGCTGATCTTTATGGTGTATTTTAGCATTTGCAAGAGACATTCTTGGTGCACAGCAGGATGCCAGTCTCTCCCCACTCCACTCATGGATTTCTGCTTTCCAGCACTGTCATGTGGTGAAATCCTTCTCCACTCTTAAGCTGTGTCTACACAGGCAGAGTGGGTGGGATGGAGTGCAAGTTGAACAATCATGTAAGGATTCTTAGCAGAGAACACAAAAGGCATAACAAATAATAAACATCTTGTAAAGGGACACACTATGTCTGGCCACGTAGTGGCCTCTGCAAGGCCCATCACGTTACAGACAGAAGGTTTGTGGGGGGAGGACAGGGACTCCAATTATACATTCCAAGACCTGTTTTCACCTATTAGGGAAGAATAAATGAGACAAAAACTTCATAGAAACTCATCATCTCCGGTGGGTATGTGAGCAGGCAACATGGATAATTCAGGGCCTCCAGAATAACCGACTTATTCCTCCTAAGTAGCAGACAGTCCTCTCCCAACCCAAAAACCCTGAATGAGTCCTGCTCGACAGAGTCCTCTAACAACCCGACCCACTCTAGCTTTCCCAGAGTCAGCAGGGTGAAAAAAGCCTAGCTGTTGCTTGGGGCAGGGCACAAACCCAACAAGCCACCCTCTGGTTCCAGTGCTGACAATCCAAATACATTTCAGGTGGCAAGTGGCGTCAGGCTCACCTTCTTCATGTTCTCCCCAGCTCATATATGCACTACAAAGCCCCCTGTTGTTCTATCTCATCAGCTTCCTCTCCCATGTCATTGGACAGTGGGGACAACGTTTGGAGAAGGCCAACAGTTACGGTGTGACTTATGAATGCCACCCGTCACCATCTACTGCCATCCTGTAGAGAGCCTGACAAAGCAATGCTTGGGAATCAGAAAGGGGTGCGACAGGGCTGGCAGCCTGTGCTGCAGAGGATGTGGGGTGGCAGGGAGGGGCAACAGAAACCAGGGGAGGAAAGAGTAGAGCGTTTGAACTCCTCAGGCTCCCCTAATAAAGCATCCCTTCTGGATTAACTGGAATTAGGAAACATAATAGGAAATCCGGAGGAAAGATGTGTATTTAAGGGTGATCCCACAGGATGTCAGGGAAGAATACCAAAACAGATTGCTGCAGCCCTCGAATAAATTAATCTTCCTTTTTCTCTCAACCAACAGGAGTATGTTCTCAAGTGAGAAGCATCCCTTTCAAGCTGGTTCCCAGCATGTGACTACTTCATAAATGGCACACCCTACCCTCCATCCTCTTTGGCTCCCACTGGAAAGTCAGAGCAAAAGGGGCCATGGGGAGGGGTTTTTTCAGCAACCAGACACTATCTGTAGACATTTCAGTTGCTTCTAAAGGAAGAACTGAATTAAATGTGCTGGCTGGCTTCCCACTTCCAACCTAAACCCGTTTTCTGTCTCCACTCAGTTACTTCCAGGCCTGTCTAAAAACAGAGGGGTGACCTCTCCAATGACAGCTTGTTTCTATAGTAATGGGGGAATGGGGATGCCTAGGTAGGTATCCCACAATGCCTCTCTGCCCTGAGAGGTTGATAAGGGAACTCACGCCCCAGCCTGCCTCCACACCCCCAACAGCTGTCTCCTTTCTAGGATAAGAACAATCTAATGGGCTTGCCAGAAAAGAGAACTGTGGGCCAGATGTATGCCTGGCTGCCTTAGCCACTCAGAGGCAGGGGGTGTGGGGGAGGGGCTGTCAGTTGGGCAGTTCAGACTCCAGATGCTGCCAGGCAGTGTGCCAGGCGGGCCTTTTAGAGGCAATAATCCTAACAGTTTAAAGGAGTCGAATCGTTTTCAAAAAGGAAAAGAATGCTCCTCCTTGAAGGATAGGAGGAGACATGAGTATATGGGTTGGGGGCGGTGGGAGGCCCTGAGGCACAGATAGCACCCAATCTTGATATCACTCGTGGGGTCGGAGGAGAAAGCAGTGGTGTGAGACTTGGATCAGCAGGCACCTTCTACTTGGGAAACACTCGTGCTGGGAGTTCGGGATTTACGTCTGGCCACATTCCCCTTGTGTTCCAGAAAAGTTGCCACCAAACAGCCAACCCTGGGCTGCCTGGAGGACAGAGGGCCACGGAAGCCCCAGAACAAGGGAAACTAGTAGAGCAGCTGGGGAGGAAGGAGAAAGATTGGTTAGTCTCCCAAAGAAACATCCTTTTTGGCCAAATGCCGGAGTTATCATGTCACTCTAGATGTACCTCCTGATGGAGTATCAGCCTGCCGCCTGCATGGACGGCAGTCTGAGGCAGGACCTTGGGGTTCAGTTTTCAAACAAAAATCCTGTGTAAGGCCATATCGTGTGAATGTCTGAGCTTCTGACCAGGACTTGTCTGTTTTGCCCCCCTCTCTTTTCTCTCTCCTCTCTGTTCTCAGGGCAAATCATTCATCAAAGATGCCTTGAAGTGTAAGGCCCACGCTCTGCGGCACAGATTCGGCTGCATAAGCCGGAAGTGCCCCGCCATTAAGGAAATGGTATTCCAGTTACAACGGGAATGCTACCTCAAACACGATCTGTGCTCTGCCGCCCAGGAGAACACCCGGGTAATGGCGGAGATGATTCACTTCAAGGACTTACTGCTGCACGAGTGAGTGCCACCCCACAGGGGCCCTGGGAAGGAGGGACCCGCTCCTCAGGCTGGTGTTGGAGGAGTTTGAGGGGCTTGTTTTTGGAGGCCAAACTCCCGTCAAATGGGAAAGGTTGCTCTCTACCTCAGAAAGCTGTGCTGACTCCCCTGGGAGGCCCTTTCCTGCTGGCCTTCAGGAAACCTGAAAGAAATGTCCACCATTGGTTTCAAAAGCATAAGCAATAGAAACAAAATATTATACTAAGCGTGAAATGTGTAGGATTCAGAAATACGTTTTACCTTCCCCTCAGCCCAGATCCCAACAGCTCTGAGTATTCCAAGTGGCTGTGCAGGTGCCCCAACAGACAGCTGGGAGCTAAGCACAGTGGCTGAGCGTTTACTAAGTGCGAGGCCTTGTGCTCAGTGCCTTACGGGAATCTGTCACCAGGTCCTCAGAGCAGCCCTGCGAGCGAGGTACCATTCTCATCTCCATTTTACAGATCAGAAAACTGAGATTCACTGAAGTAAAGGTCATACAGACAATGAGAGACAAAGCCAGGCTCGGGAGCCCACTTTTTGCCAAAGTGGGTAAATAGGAACTTGTTTATTCAAAGGCTTACAATTCAGTAATAAACCCCAGACATCTTATTCCTTAAAAAAAAAAAAAAAAAAAAATCCCATCTGTAGGATCCTAAACTTTGCAAAGTGATAAAGCGTGTGGTACACAGTTGCTCCTAACATGAAGCATGGGCAGTAGGTCACAATGGTTCCTTCCTCAGAGTCTGAGGGCAGAAAGCAGGCCACTAGCTAAGAGGACCGATGCAAGTCACTGCCAGCTTGATGGCACCATTGGTCTTTACACAGTGACTCACTGGGCCCACCCAATCAGTCCAATTTTATGAAATCTTGCTCCTTAGTTGGTGCCATGGCCTTCCCCCAGCTATGCCACTAAGCAGGCTACTCCCCACCCCACACACACACACTGCTCAGATCACAGAGACAACAACCAGCACCTGTCACTTTCCACTGGGTTATGAGGGTCTAGGTATCTTGCAACAGCCCCAGTGCAGTGTTAGAATTTGAAGATTCACCGTGAATCTCTGCAGGCAGCTCTTGCCAAGAGCAAAGTAATGTTGTCTTCTCCTTAGTCACACTAATGCCCCCCAAAATAGTTATCACTTTCTCAAATACCTGTAAAGAAACAGAGCAACAAGAGTTTCAACAACAATAACAATAATGATAATAGCTATTATTTTGTGAGTGGGCCAGGCCCTGGGCCAGGGACTTTACCTGGATGATCTGATTTATCCCAACAGGGCTGCAAGGTAGAGATCACTAACCCCACCTGGCAGAGGAGAAAAGGGCCGCTAAGAGGCTCAAGATCTGGCTCTGAAGTTTGATCCCTACTATGCAGCTTGGGAACTGGCAATAGATATGACTGAAGCTGCTCATCAGGAATAGACATGAAACCTCCTTTCTCCTGACCTGCTCTTGCCCTACTAGACCTGCTAAAGGCTCACTGGCCCCCAGATGTAGCAGGGGTTCTTCCCTTTTCTCAATTACACCCCCATTACACAAGGAGAGTGCTGTAAAGGTCCCTTCCTTCAAGCTGCCCCTAGAAGAGGCAAATGCCCCGTGGCTGGGAGATTCCCGAAGCTCCTTTGTCCTCGGTCCACTGTCATCCACTATAGATAGTTTGTTGGCCTCAAGAATGGGTGACAGGCATGAGTTTATAAGTCAGTAAGACATTCCTGGAGTGCAAGAAGACTTTGTCTTTTTCAAGATTGGAGAAAAGTCTTCTTTGGGAAAACCAAAGGTTTTGAAGGGTTTTTTGCTCCCCCTGGAATTTAAGAAGGGGTAAAGCACTGTGGCTTTTCTGGTACCTCCTCCATGGAAACATGGCCCATGGGGCCATGAGATTTTTACTTCCCGAGGGCTCCTCGCATCATTTAGAATGAACACATAGCCCTCCGCCCCAGCCCACTCTGGGAATGCACGTGACTCACCCCGGGCCTCTTTTAAGAACGCTCACTGTGCCTGCCCATAAGTCCTCTTTCCCCTCGCTAAGCCAGCAACTCCAGGCAGCGGGTCTCACCGAACCCCAACTTCCCCCAGAACCCCACCCCCTTCCTTCGGAAGCCATGACTATGCAGTGCATCAGCTGGAACTTCAAGCTGAGCTGGTGGCGTTGTTAACTACCCTCACTGATTCTGGCACAAAGGATCCTATCAGTCCCCAAAGATCAAGAAGACCATTTAAGAATGTGTGGCATTGGTCACAGATAAGAAAATGAGAAAGAACCAAATTTGCTTTTCCCTTTAGAGAAGAGGAAATCGCAGTCACTCCAGAATCCACATCACCCCCATTCCTTACCCCAATCCCTAGGCACCGCAAAACACTCATGTCTGGTTAAAGTGGCTCCGTCCAAGCTCTCCACTTCCCTCTGTTCCTCTCACCCCTTCCCGCCCCACTTTCTCCATATCAACTGCCTTGGCTACCACACACCCTGTCACTGGGTGCTGGCAGCCTCCAGGCACGTCCCCCTCCAAGTATTTTTAAAAATCCTTTAGCCTTGCTGACACCCAGTTGAGAAAGCTGGGCTTTGTCATTAGACACGGGCTGAGCTTGCAGCCTGAGAAGGCACCACGCCAGCTCAAAACACGGCTTAGATTAACACACACCCCTCCCCATGGCTCACAGCTTTCTCCTCGGGAGAGAGCGCCAAAGGCAGGAGAGAGTGTGGGCTAGTCCAGCCTTCTCGGATCCGCCTTGGGGTTCCGAGAGCTCATCTGGCAGGCAGACTGCTCTGGCAAAGGAGGCCAGCAAGCAGTCCGTGCTTTCCCAAGAGAGCCCTCCCCTTACTCTGGGGAAAGAAACTCAAAGAAGAGCATCAGGCTAGTCCCAAAAAGACAGATTCTCAGCCCCCGCAATTTGCTCGTGTCATCCCAGAGCGGGGCAGGTACAAATCAGGCGCTAAAATCCTGATGCTGCCGTAGCAGATACACTCCGTGACCTTGAGCTCCCTGAGGCAGTCAGTTGCTAGTTGTCAAAAGATGGAAGGAAACAAATATGCGTGCAGCATTTCTTCTGTGTTGCCCCACAGCCGCCTCTCGCAGCCCAAGGAGTGTTATCACTGTCCTTGTCACTGGTAGGGGCCTGCCTTAGAGAGTTTAAGCACCCTGTCCATCAGCCATGCACAGACTCTCTGACTCCAAAGGCATCAAGTAGGCCTTAAAAGGCAGCTTGATCTCTATCAGCCAGAACATTCCTCTTCTCTGCTCTCAGCCCAGCTCTAGGCCTTCCCAGCCCAGAAGCTTCCAAAGACTACTTTCTCCTCTCCCCCACCCTCCCCCCACCACCAGGCATCTCCATTTTTACATCTATGACATGAGGACAGTTCAACTACAACTTGAGGACTAATTCATAAAAATGGCAGTGAACTACTTCTCAAGTCCTAAAACACAATCTGCTCTTCTGCCTAGGAACAACTGCCAACTTGCAAAGAAAAGATTAAATGGGCTAACAGGCAGCCACCCAGGTGGTCCAGGCTCACAGAGGAAAAAAAGTCTTGTTCCTTATAAATGATCTCACGTTCCAGAGTGATTTCCCGGCCCAAGGCGATGTCCCAGAGCTGCAATGCTCATGGTCAGATATGTCCAGAAAATTTGCTAGCCAAGGACTGCTAAAGAATGCTGGTTAGCCACATGAAACATTCTATACCCTCCTTGGGGATTTTAGAAGGCCAGTGAGATGTAAGAAGGGCTCAGTGAGTGGGCCATGAGAACCCATTACAGGGGAAGCCTCTTACCAGATGGGCCCATAAAGAGCAGGCATGCTGTTCCTGCCCTTGGCACACACCTCCCACCCCCATGTCGGCATGATGTGGTCATCCTTCCTCCGGCACTTTTCCCAAAGAACAGCCCAGGGCAGCTGGGGGACCTGAGCAAGAACCAAGTGTGTTTATTTCACGGATTGCTGGCACTCATCCCAACACCTAGGCCCCTTGCGGCCAGCCCTCACCTCCAGTTCTAGGCAAGCCCAGACTGGAAGAATAGAGCTGCTTAGATAGCCACTCACCCTCTTCAACCTTTAGTACCAGGAAAGGGGAGAGCTCCATGGGAAGTGACCTCACAGGGTGGTGGTCTGCCTCCCACCTTTATCCACCTGTTCCAGACTCCTCCGAGTGCAGAGGGAAGTGCTTCCAGCACCCTCCAAAAGCACCCTTCTTCACCATGAGCCTAAACCAGGGGCAAACACAGACATGGGGAAATGGTTTCTTGGGAGCCTCCCTTAGAGAAGACTTACCTGGGAGAGTGGCACCGAGTGCAAAGCCAGCCAGCCCCAATGACGCCACATGGCAAGAGGGCAACGTGAGAACCATCGCCCCAAATATTTGACGGCTCCTCCTCTCCTGCCAAAGAGATTCCTCAGTTTGGTATTTCTGACCCTTCACCATTTGCCTTTTATTCCACTGGCCCCCAAGACACTTCACCACTCCCCCCACTGAAACTCTCCTACCTGGCATACCCGAAACATGCCCAGAGCTCTCCTACACTCCTTTTCAACACTCACATGGCCAGCCGCCGTACCTGGCATTCTCATCCACCTTCCCCAGAGGCTCTTCCTTTTATCGTAAATACCTGCAAATTGTCACCGGCCCCTTTCCTGGTGGTAGGCTCGATCACCAGCCTCTCTCCAATGCTGGCATGGAGCCTCAGAGGTAATGGCCATCTAGTAAATAGTGGCTGAGGCCAGCGCTCCTTAGGATATGGATAAAGGCTTGAAGTAATTCTTGAAAGCTCTTTCCTAAAACTAAACCGAAGCCAGGCCTCGGCCATTTGTCTCTTGCCTGGTATCCTCACTGCCCTCTGTGTCTGGCCCATTCAGGACTGGTTCCATTCTCTCTTTGCTCTCCATTTCTAGACCATACGTGGACCTGGTGAACCTGCTGCTGACCTGCGGGGAGGAGGTGAAGGAGGCCATCACCCATAGCGTCCAGGCACAGTGCGAGCAGAACTGGGGAAGTCTGTGCTCTATCTTGAGCTTCTGCACCTCAACCATCCAGAGGCCCCCCACGATGCCCCCTGAGCGCCAGCTCCAGGCGGACAGAGCCAAGTTCTCCAGGGCACACCACGGTGAGGCAGGTCACCAGCTCTCAGAGCCCAGTAGTCGGGAGACAGGCAGAGGTGCCAAGGGTGAGCGAGGTAGCAAAAGCCACCCAAACGCCCATGCCCGGGGCCGAGCAGCTGGCCACGGGGGCCAGGGAACTTCTGGAAGCAGCGAGTGGGAGGAGGAACAGTCTGAGTATTCCGATATCCGCAGGTGAAACGAAAGGCCTGGCCGGGAAATCTTTCCTCCACGCCGTCCATTTTCTTCTCTATGGACATTCCAAAACATTTGCCATTAAAGAGGGGGGATGTCACACGCAGGATTTGGTGGGGATTGCGGACTTGATGAAGGTGTGTGCTAGCGGGCCGAACAGGTGAGGCGGAGGCGGCCTAGGCCGCAGCGAGATCTCGGCTGTGCCCGGGGGGGGGTTCCACACTTGCACATCCCGAAGTGAGCGCCACGTGGCCTCCTTGCAACTTTGTCTTCTTTCCATCCGTGGAGCCACTGGGCGGCGGCCTGCGGTTTACTCTGCTGTGGGGGAGGTGGGCCGGGGAAGGGCGGGGGTCGGCAGGCCCGCCGGACTGGACCGGGCACTCGGTGCTGTCTTGGCAGAGGGCGGGCTGGATCCGGGTGCAGGAGGGAATGTGAAAACCGCGCTGGGAGTCAGAAGGGTGGAGAGGAGACGGGGGCTGTGTGGGTGCTTGGTGCCAAACAGAAGTTCAGTTTCTTGCATGGGACCTTGAGGTTTGGAGCTGCTGGGGACGGGGAGGGCAAGGGTTCTAAGTGTAATTTCTGAGCCATTGTTCTGTCTGGGGGACCATGTCCGAGGGAGTGGTCCCTGTGTGTTTGTATATTAACCACTGCTTCGAATCTCTATTTCACTTTTTTATTTATCCAGTTACATCTACATACCTGTCATCTAAATAAATGGCTTTCAAACAAAGCAACTGGGTCATTAAAACCAGCTCAAAGGAAAAAGAAATACAGCCCATCTTTTGGGGCTGATTTTTTTTCTCTTTTGAGTGCTCTTTTAAAAGGAATCAAAGAGCAATGAAGCCGTGCGTCTGCCTGCCCGGCGTGGGCTCGCAGCCACTCAGGGCAAACCACACCCCTGGAGGAAAATGCACGCACGAGGAGTACATTTGACAGATTTTCCCTTAGCATTTTGTTACCCCCACCTTGACCCTCAGCCAAGATCAATAAAGCCGCATACCTGATGCCATGAGGTCAAGTCGGAAACGGGGCTTCTTGGTGTGTGGGATGGAAAGGGGGAGAAGAGAGCGAAGATGGCTGTGATTTCCAGCAGGGAAGGCTGACCTTTTACATAAATGGAGGAGACCGCCAGGAAGCACTGAGGGACAGGATTTTCCAGATCCGGATTGGGAATGTAGCAACGAAGAAAGGAGTCCGAGTGGACAAAGGAAAGGCAGAGAGGAGGGACAGAACTAAAAATCCAAGGCAAGGCGGGAGAGGACTGTAACAAAGGGTCAGCGGTGGGGTTCTTGTGGTTGGTCAGAATGTTCCACAGATAGGTCTTTTCTTTCTTGCCTGCTGGGTTGTCACATTAAAGCTTCTCCTCTCTTGCAGCCAGTACTCAAACAGGAGGCCAGTATTACAAGGAGTAGACAGGTGTTCTGGGCCAGTTCCTTCCAGAGCAGTGGTCAGCAAACTTTTTCTGTAAAGGTCCAGGTAGTAAATTACACTATTTTCCGTTGGGTGGGTCATGTGGTTTCTGTCACAAGTACTCAACTGTGCCACTGCGGCAGGAAAGCAGGAATACATAGACATGTGTCACCAACAGGCCTGGCTCCACGCCAGTAAAATTGCATTTAATAGATGCCCACCTGGATCTGGCTCTTGGGCCTGAGTTTTCTGACCCCCATTCTAGTGAGCTGGAAAAAAGTAAGCATCCTCCATTTGTATCAGCTTATAGTTTTCCCTCAAAGCAACCTGAGGCCAGAGATAAAGAAGCTAAATTTATCTACTCTAAAATAATTTGTCCCAGGGAATGCCCTTACCCAAAACCCAGCTAGTATTTATATACCCCAAACCCAATCTCATCAGTGCCAGGACATGGTGCTGGAAGGTCAGCTCCCCAGTCTTCCGTGATCCACGTTAGAAAGAAACCATTTGGGTGGGGGGTGGGGGGGACAAAATGCTGGGAGAAACACCTAGAAAGCTAGAGCTGCAGAAAGCAGAAGAGATGGTGCACTTAATCCAGCTCTGCCCTCGGGGGGAGAAGGACCGGTGTGTCAGGCTCTGCCATGGGAACCAAACGTAAACCATGGCTGTCTCATGCCATGGGCCACTGCAGCATGTTACTGTTTTACTTACATCACTCAAAAGCTGAAGCAATAACATTCTCCCGCGTTGCTGGGTCAGCTGTTCATTTGTTCGCCGGCTCCTGGGCTGGATGTGTGAAAGGCATCACTTTTATATTTTCCTCAGTGTAAATGTTTTATGTGTTCGCCTACTGATGTCCCATTTGTTGCTTCTATTGTAAATATTTGTCATTTGTATTTATTATCTCAGTGTTTTCCCCCAAGACATAAAATTGCTTACTGTGTTCATTTGAACCCCTTCACTGATCTCTGTTGTGTATTTTTCATACCACTAGTGTGTTGCTTCTCAAAAGTCAGGTAGATCGCATTTCATTCTGGTTCTTAATGTTCTGAAGCATACAATAGTATTTATTGCGAAGATTCTTTGGCTCAAAACGGAGTAAAGTCCAAATTCCTGTAAGAGTTGACAGAGACACTTGTACAATCTAAAATGTAAGCAAAGTAGTCATTAAAAATAGACACTCGACTTGGGCTTCATACTTCATACAAATTTACTCATGAGCCTTCCTTTAAGGAAGGATGTGGATTTCCAAATAAAGATACGCTGTTTATTTTGAGCTTTGCATTTTAACAAGATGATCTGAACACCTCTCCTTTGTATCAATAAATAGCCCTGTTATTCTGAAAGGAGAGGACCAACCTAGTACAGCAAAATGCTGACACCTGAAACCAAATAAATAGCAAACACCAGCTCAGAGCTGTAGCCATACTTAGACACACACACACACACACACACACACACACAGAGAGAGAGAGAGAGAGAGAGAGAGAGAGAAATTTAAACTTGAACCAAGTAAAAGGCTTTGCTAGAACAACATGGAAAAACAATGCTACCAGAGCCCATTTCCTAAGGAAGAACAACCTCATCTGATCTCAGAATTGGCACCACGTGAGCTTGTTAAGTCATAATGTCTGTTTCTGTTATGGATTTAGGCAGCAGGTCCTGAACATTGTCACATGGCATTATTTTTCTCCATTCATTAATAAAGATTTTAAAGACATGGCTTTCCCTTGAGTAGCGTTATTGTCTGAGAGCGCTTTGGACACCCAGCGCATAGGGGGAATGGCTGTGTGCAAGTGAGTTTTGAGTCCTTTAAAATGCTGGGTGCTGGGCACCTGGGTGTCTCAGATGGTTAAGCGTCTGCCTTCGGCTCAGGTCATGATCCCAGAGTCCTGGGATCGAGTCCCGCATCGGGCTCCCTGCTCCTTGGGAGCCTGCTTCTCCCTCTGCTTCTCTCTCTCTCTCTCTCTCTCTCTCTGTCTCTCATGAATAAATAAATAAAGTCTTTAAAAAAAAAATTCTGGATGCTCAGTGTACAGGAAGGGAAACCAGGTGAAGATGACCATCCTGGGTTTCTCCTCCATTAGAGGCACTCTGTCCAAAACACTGCCTGAGTCACAAAGAGGAAAATGAACTCCATGCAGCCTGCCTGGAGGCGCCAGGCCCCCACCATTAGGGCCGTCCTCCCAGCTCCCTCTGGTCTCACCTGTGAGTCTCCCCTGTGGCCTGGCCCCCCTTTCTTTCAGACTGAGCTTGTGGCGGATGCCACCAGCATGACAGCTCAGTGGCCTGGCACCAGCAGGGAAGCTCACTGCCTCCTCCCCAGTTCATCCTCACCACAGCAAAACAGAGCTGGAGTCCCTGGTTTCCCACGGTGTGCCCATCAAGTGCCAGGCACCCTGCTATGCATTTCACATACATCCTCTCATCCTGACTACATCCTACGATTAGTGGGTATAGTCCCCATTTTACAGGCAAAGAAACTGAGATAGGGAAAGGTAAAGCAGCTGGCCCCAAACCAAACCGTGTGGCTAGTGAACAGTGCACCCAAACCCAGATCTGTGACTCTAAGCCCACCTGCTTTCCCCCACTTCATCCTTAGAATCTCCACATTTGATTTATTCTTAATTTAAACCAATCAGTATTATTCCTCTTTTACACGGGGCTTAGAGAAAGAATAATTATACTTTTATATTTATAGCACCTTCAAGGAGCTCTGCTTTAGAACAGAAAGGAAAATTGTTGCCCTCACCTTTCCTCTCCGCAAGGCTCAAATTTTGGTTCCGATAAGGGAGAGCAGGAGAATCACAGAGCCTCATCACGTTCCTGTGCACGCAGGTAATTTTTTTAAAGATTCTCAGGTGTGGTTGAGGGAAGCCTTGGGGAGAAGCTGGCTTTTGTGAATAGGCAGCCGGAGCTCTCTCTGCAAAGCCCACCCAGTCGCCAGCTCTGAGAAGCCAGGCTCCGCTGAAGCCATCACCACCGTCATCCCCCTCCTCATGACACCTGCAGTTCCTTGTGAATATCCTGTGCCCCCGCCATGTGCTTTACAGGCATTATTTCTGAACCCCATTTTGCACACAGAGAAACTGAGGCTCCAAGGCATCTTAATACGCCTTAATATACACCTTAATATGCCTGGAGCTCGTCCAAGGCCAGCGAACTCTAGAGGTGGCACGCTAACCCACCCCAGGGCTCACTCTGCTCAGTCTTACTTGCAGTGTCTCCCCCCCCACCCCCAGGGTGTGAAAAGGTAGGTGAAACACACGACATTCAAACACGGCAGCTGGCTCCCCCCAACCCTCGGGCCGGCTCCAATCCATCAGTGCAGGAATTATTAGAGTGTGGGAGGAGGAAGGCGGAGGGGCTTCCAAGTATGCTGGTATTTAAGCAGAGTTTCCAAAGGAAGAGGGAGCTGCGTGCCCCAAAATCGGGAGACAGAAATCTGAATTTGTTCTAAAGTCAACAAAAGAGAAAGCCCCCTGCTGAGGAGGGGACAAGTCTTGGCCAGAGAACAGGTTTCGTGTGAAATTATTTTTTGTGGGCGGAGAAGAGAAGAAAAGAGCAACAGAAGCCTTGGGCTAGGAGTCATGCGTTGCTGCTTGCATAAGCAGATCAGCTTTTCTCACTCCCCAAAAAGAACACACACACAAAAAGTCACTCCCCGAAGAGAATGAAAAAAAAAAAAAAAAAAAACCCACAAAGCCAACCTAAGCTTATGCATGCAACGGGCCCCACCAGGATGAACCCTGACGCTTGCTCAACAGAATCCAATCCCCGTGGCTCCTGAGGGCATGCATCCCCCTTGCTGCCATGGACCATTGGGTTGGCCCAGGCAAACTAAAACTGGGAGGGACAAGAAAAGCGCCCCCAAGGAATGCTCAGAGGCAGGGCAACCATTCACAAGGTGCAGAGGAAAAGCAGCTGGTTCTATTTTTCCTTAGACAGTTCCCAGGATTTTTTATGGTTCTTCAAGTTAAGGAGAGTGCCCACGTACATAAGGAGTGGCCTGCTAACGAGGATGGGGACTGTCTGCTTGCTGGCCCTCCTGAGTCAGCGAAGGACTGAGGCTGCTAAAGACGGCTTTGCACGGGATAGATGACCAGGCCCTAGAATTCTGCCCCAGTGGTTTACTGCTATGTTCACAAGCTACCTCTGAAACTGAGTAAATTAAAACCATCACTTTCTTTTGCTCGCCGTTTTGTGGGTCAGAAATTTAGGAAGGGTTCAGTTAGGTGGTTGGTTTCTGATCCGCAAGGCATCCGCTGGGGCCACGAGGGCTGGAGGGTCCCCTCCCCTGGTGGCCCCTGCACAATGGTGACTCGGTGGCTCCTGGCACCTCATCCCCCAAGACTTCTCAAAGCATGGCTCCCTCAGGGTGACGGACACTGACAGGCTGCCCTAAGAGAACTTAGAGAATGTTGCAGCCTATTCTTCAACCCCAAACTAGGATTTTGATTTCATCCTTGGTATCGTAACAACCCCGGGATCTGAATGCCATGAGAGAAGAGACAATGTCACTTGCACGAAGTTTCGTGGTTGCCCAGCAGCCAGCCATTACACAGAGTGCATGAATGAATGAATGAGTATCTAAAAGGGTGCCAAGTTGTCAAATCAGATAAATTTCAACGCACTTCTAAAGTAAATATAACCCTCTGTCCTTATAAGGGGCATCCACATGTCATAGAATCGATGAGTGGGTATCAAAATTGAAAATCCCTGAGAAGCCTGCAATTTGGGAATCAGGAGACATAGACAGGAATACTGATCTTCCTTGTCTTGCACTAGGTAAATCTAGTGCAAAGAGAGTAAGAGTTACTCTCTTTTTTAATAACAACTAAAAAAAAAAATAAATCAGGACTGACCCTGAGATTTTGGTAAATCAGTTAAACTTTCTTCAGCCACAAAATAAGGAAACTAACAGCTCCCTGCTTCCCTCACAGGGGTCAGTGAGGATACAATATCTGGAGCTGTGCAAGAGTCACGATACATAGGAAAGGCTTTGAAGACCATGAACTGTCCTGTAAACGATGGATATTATTTCTCCTGCATTCTGGAAGGCTCCCCCCTACAGCCAAGAGTACAGACGAGATGAACTACCCAACGTTCCCACTGTCCTGGTGGTTCCACGAGGCATCTACGAAGACTTTCATGGCCAGGATTGGGGACAGGAGTGGAGAGGGCAGCTGTGCAGGGTGGGAACCTGCCTGAGCCAGGCATGAGGGTCCGAGGCCAACCAGCAACCAGGTGGGGACCCTGAGCAAGGCCCAGTCCCTGTCTAGATACGAGAGTGGTGGCTGAGCAGCTCCCCAAAGCCCCACCTCCTGCTAGATGTGAGTTCCAAGGGGAGCTCCGAGGGGCAGGCTCGGCCAGAGAGCGGCAGGACCATGCTAGAGAGCAGAGGGCCTTCCTGCCAGGCTCTGTCTGCAAACCTCAAGGCAAGTTACCCACAGAAAAGCCAGTTCACAAAACTCCTTAATGAGAAAGGAAAGCAGAGGCTGACAGAGATGAGGGAGAGAAGAGATTCAGGGCCAGAGCCCACTCCACTCTGCTCCGTGCCAAGGCTCCTGAGAGTTTGACATTTGGAAAAGATCTGGCCTGGTGGAGCCAAGGATTTGGGACAGGGCTCCTTCCGGCTCCCGGGAGTGTCAAGAAGAAGAGAAGGAGGAGGAGGAAAATGACTCAGCTGAAATGAAGAGAAATGTATTTTTAAAAAGCGAAACGATGAAAGGCACAAAGGAACAAAATGGAGCCCCAGGATGGGGTCCAAATGCCTTCTCAGAGTAAGTGGGACGAATCTGCAAAAAGCTCGAGAGCTCACTAGGGTTTCTAAACCAAGAATAACACCACAAAAATGAAGAGAGTCTTCAGGGCCTGCCAGGTCTGTGGTCCCCAGGGGCTGGAGCCCACCTCTGCAAAAGAGATGCCGAAGGCCACCCAGCAGGGCGGAAGCTTCCCCACACTTTTGATTCGGACAATGTATTGAGTTCTGTGACAGAGGAGTCGGGTAGAAAGGTGACCTCGGGCTCAGGCACCTCGCAGGGGGCTGGAGTGCCCTGGGACTCCTCCCTTGCTCTCTTGCATCCACGAAACCATCAGGGGCACCGCGAGGAGGGAGGTGGAAGGAGGCACCCTCCTCAGAGGCTGACACAACTCCATCCCCTCCAACGGCCAAGGTCAGATGACCCCAACTGCAAAAGTTTCATCTTGAAATATTCAGTGAAGAACAAGCGTGATAATGAGAAGAGATGGGAGAACAAAGAGAAGCCACAGCTCTGTGTCGCCCTTCCCCTGGGTCATCCGGTAAGTGCTGGGTCCACAATGGGGTTCCACCTCCTCTGGGGCAGGGAACTCCGTGGAAACTCACATTTCCAGAAAAGGGGAGGTTGGGAGGAAGAGTTCATTTCAGTGTGGGCTAAGAACTGCAACCCCTCACAGGGTCTGTCAACCGTGCCACCTGTCTTAAGGCTCTCCCAGCCCCCTCTTAGCCAGGGCTTCCTGTCACTGGGGAAACCATCGGCAGGAGTCTTCCTGGGAGGATGCAGAGCAGGGAGGGCAGCCTGGCAGGGAGCAGGATGCAGAGGAAGACCCCGGGCGGGGTCGGTGGATCAAACTCCACTGCCCCAACTGTCCTGAAGCCAGGCCTCCCCTGCCCCTTAAGAGAAAACACCCTGATTATATCCCCTACATTCTGACAGAAAATAGGAAAGCAGCAGAGAATTCCTGCCACCGCCCCCCACCCCGGACCCTACATCATCCCAGAATCTTCTGGAAGAGAAGCCATTCCTCTGACCCATTCAAACAAGTGTCAGCACAAGAAGGGGGCCTGGGGCCTGGGGGCGGGGGGGGGGTGGCCCTGGCCTCCTAGCGACTGTGGCTCTGCAGAGCAATGGGGCCTGCTACCCTCTTTTTTTTTTAAGATTTTATTTATTTATTTGAGAGAGAGAGAATGGGAGATAAAGAGCATGAGAGTGAAGAGGGTCAGAGGGAGAAGCAGACTCCCTGCTGAGCAGGGAGCCCGATGTGGGACTCGATCCCGGGACTCCAGGATCATGACCTGAGCCGAAGGCAGTCGCTTAACCAACTGAGCCACCCAGGCGCCCAGCCTGCTACCCTCTTGAGGCCCTTCCCTGCTGGGCATGAATGTCCTGGGAGTCCTTTACCAACCTCTGGGTTTCTACACAGACACCACAGGCAGAGATGGAAGTAACCTCCATACATATGTTTCCGGGGCCTGCGGCCTCAGAAACTGTGTCATTTAGGGGAAGCAGAGACGGAATTAAACGTGCAAGAGATTTGTTGGGGAAAGGCTGCAGGCAGAGCAGGCCGAGCTGCAGCAGGCAGGCCGAGCCTCAGACCACAGTGTAGGCCTGACACCTGCAAAGGGGGAGGAGGAGGAAGGGGGGCTGCGCAGGACTGCAGTAAAGCTCTGAGAAAGTGTCAGCCAGGGTATGGGGACCGCAGAGCAAGGTGGGCTGCGAGAGGAGGGCTGCGGTGAGCAAGAATGGCCGGCTCGGTCCCCTACCTGCTGCGGTCAGTCGTTGCTGAGAACAGCCTGGACGCTGCGATGGGCCCCAAAGGAGGGGCGGGTGGAGGCCGAGCTACCTACACTGCACAGCAGGGAGACCTGAGCCGCACACTCCCGCTGTGGCTTCATGGCCAACACTTTTTTAAAACACCTTTAAGCAGGGCACTATACTCAGTTCTTGCCCTTGGGCAAGAGGCTTCACAGAGTTGTTGTGAGAAATGAATAAGAGAAGGAATATAAGAGTAATTTTCAAACCAGAAGGCCCATAGTAGAGGTTCACAAAATCGTGGCTCACAGGTCAAATGTTGCCTGTACATGTATTTGGTTTGACTCACATGTTGATTTTTTTTAAAGCCAGATTAGTTGCCAGCACGTACAAGGCATAAAAATCCAGATTTCCAGCTTCTCTTCAAGAATAAAAACATCCACCAATGCCAAGTCCTCTTTCCAGTTCTCCCACAGTCCCTACCACTCCCTATTGTCTTACACCCTACATGTCACACTAACATACTTGATGAGCCTGGCCCCTGTAGACCGCCTGCCTACACTCATGGACACACCCAAGCCATTCATGGTCATTCCATTTCTTATGGGGATATAAAGGGGCACATTCAGAAAACCTAAACAGAGTGCCAGGAAATTAAAATATAAGCAAGAAAAACAATAAAACAACTGGGAGCTCAATTTGGGAAAGTCCCTCAGAAAGAATTGAATTATGGAAGAAAAAATATAAGAAAGATCAGTCTCGGAGACTTACCATCGAAACAGCAGGAATTCCAGAATAAGGGAACGGAAGAAATGGTAGGGAGAAAATTATCTAAGAAACAGCATAGAAATGAAGGACATGACTTGTCCCTCCGAAGGAGGACCCAAGACAGTGAATGAAAAACTGTCCAGCAAGATGCATTTTTGTGAAATTTCTAAACTCCTAGGAATAAAGGAGAAAAATCCCAAAAGCTTCTAAGGGGTAGAGGGAGGAGTTACATAAAAAGAATCAAGAATCAGCATGGTCTCGGACTTCTCAAAACTTCTTGCAGTTTTGGAAGCCAGAAGACAAAGGAGCAAGGCTTCAGCATGCTGAGGGAAGTAATTCTACACCCAGTCCAATCATCAATTAAGTGGGAGTACAATCCAGATATTTTTTAAAACATGCAAAGTCTCAAAAAATTTCCTTCTCAAATATCCTTCCACAGGAAGCTCCCAGAGGCTGTACTCCACCAAAATGAGGGAGTAAAGTGAGAACAAAGACATAATCAGATCCAGGAAGCAGAGATCTAGCACAGGAGAAAGGGAAGGGACTTCCCAGGATGATGGTAAGAACGGTCCAGGGGGAGCAGAGCAGAGGCCAGAGGTTGGCTGCAAGTGAGCACTTCACGGTACTGTCAGGGGGCTTAGGGGTAAGTTAGTAGTAGTGAAATTAATTACAAGAAACCAAGCAAACCAAAAATGAGCAGAAGACTTGAACAGGCATTTGACAAAAGAAGGTGTCCAAATGGCTATAAAGCACAGGAAAAAGACCCCCACAACATTAGTCATTAGGAAAATGCAAATTAAGGCCAAAAGGATAATCACTCTCCACCCAGAAGAATTGATCAAATTAAGAACGACAGACAGTCCGGGCGCCTGGGTGGCTCAGTTGGTTAAGTGACTGCCTTCGGCTCAGGTCATGATCCTGGAGTCCCGGGATCGAGTCCGGCATCGGACTCCCTGCTCAGCGGGGAGTCTGCTTCTCCCTCTGACCTTCCCCCCTCTCATGTACTCTCTCTCTCTCAAATAAATAAATAAAATCTTTAAAAAAAAAAAAAAACAAAAAAACAACGACAGACAATCCCAAGTGCTGAGAAGGCGGTGAAGCAACTGGCCCTTTCATATGTTGCACAAGGGGGCACAAATTGTGCCTACGACCACTCTGGAAAACTCTTTGGCAGGTTCTTATACAGGTAAATGTCTATCCATCTTATGGCAGCAACCCTACTCCTAGGAATGTGTCCACAGAAATGAGGACATAGAGCCAGAAAAATACTAGTATGAGAATATTCAGAGTAGCTTTATGCATAACTGCCAAAACCTGGAACCAGCCCAAATGTCCATGGATAAACAAAGTGTGATATTTCGCTCCAAGGAATACAACTCAGCATTAAAAAGGAATGAATGACTGAGACACACAATCACACGGATGAATCTTTCAAACATGAGGAAGCTAAGAAGCCAGTCAAAAAAGAAGACGTGGGGTATGAGCCTAGTGATATAAGGTTAAAAAGAGGAAAAACTAGTCTACGGAATTGGAATTCGGAACAGTGGTTATCTCGTGCGGAGAGGAGGCAGGGACAGGCAGGTGCTAACTGACAGGGACACAAGGGAACTTTCTAGGACGTCATAGGTCTGGTGTCACAGGTGTATCATATGCAAAAGTCATTAAGCCAGACACTTGGGATATTTATGTTTTACTACACGTGATTTATTCCTCAATAAAGTCTTGAAAGGAAACCAATCAAAAAAGGTACATCATTAATTCCATGAAAAGTAAAAAGTTATATTTAAAAAGAAAATGTAATCGTGACACACTCCCTGTAAGTATAGACTGAGCTCAGCTGTAAATAGTAATTACACGGTGGTAATAATGGATAATTACACTATCTATGGATTCAACCAGAATCCATACTGGCGGGATGGGCAAGAGGGAAGTATGTGAGTGAGGGTAGCAGAGGGTTAGGGGATGGGCAAAGAGAACTAAATTCAAGTATTTGGTAGTAGGAAGTCATAGATAATGTCTAAAATCAAATAAACAAAAACATAGCGAGGCATATTATTCAGACATCTGGAGGAAAATACTGGAAGAAAGAGCTAAAGGACAGCAAGTGGTTGTTCGTGGGGAGGGGTGGGGCAGGTAATTTGGATCTGCTAGAATTCGGTTTGGCAGAAAAAAAGAGAAACGCAAAACAAAATCCCTTCATTAAGGCAGAAATGCATTTTTGTGCCAGGTAAATGTCTGAAGATAAGTAACTGAGGGCTGCTCCACAAAGTTCTCAGACTCTGGTTCCTTTTTCTTGTTGCTTATACTACACACACGGCCTCTGGTTTCCAGATCACCTTATAGTTCAACATGACTGCTCCAGCTCCAGCCATCAAACCCATATTCCCGCCAGCAGGATGGAAAAACGGTGCATCCACATTGTCTTTTAGGGATGTTTCCCTGACGTGACCATGCAACACTTCTGTGTAAATCTCACCGGCCAGAACTGAGTCCCATGGTCACTCCTCGTCACAAGGAAGGCTGGAAAAAAACCATCTCTATTCTGGAAAGCCATGTGCCAGCGATGGAAAAACGAGTCTCTGCCAATAGAACTTGTGTTTAAAATTTTTAACTATATATAGGTATTACTTAGCTAAAAGTTAAAATTTAAAGGAAAAGAAATAGCCCGAGCAGCCACCAGCCCAGTGAAGAGCGGTTTTGCTTGGTGGACCAGCACGGTGGGCTCACTGGTCCTGAGGACACACCTGGGCAGGTGGTTGAAAACACCGAGTGAGAGCAGGACCATCATCTCAGGCCTCCCGCCGGGGCCCAGGAACCAGAAGCAGGCCTGTGGAAGGATCACTGAGCAGCTGGCCTTATGGAGTGACAGTACTGGGGGGCGTGCACAGGGCAATGACCTACCACCAGACCAAGGAACCCCTTGACAACAACCCTGCGAGTAGCCCCAGGCTCTGAAATCTTTCCTCAACTTCCACATTTAGACTGGTGTTTCAAAAAGAGAGAGTTGCAAGATGCCCCCGAAAGATGGAAATTGTTATTCCTCCTTTACAGATAAAGAAACAGATGCCCAGAAGTTAAGCAACTTCTCCAGGTCACAACAGCAGTTGCCGAGACTTGACCTCAGGAATCCCCGAGACCGAGTCCCCAGTTCCTCTCCTCCAGGAGACAGGCGCTCCTCCAAGGGGCCTGGCGGCCACCCGCAGCTTTTGGATTCTCTGCAGGGCCACATCAGGCCTGTCAATAAGTCACAAGAAGCAGTGACTCATCTGAAGACAAGATAAACAACAGGGAGGCCCGGTGGGATGAGAGGCCCTGTTTCCTAGGAAGTTGCCTTCTGCAGGGCCGAGAGAGTACACAGTTAGCCGGCAGGAACCCCTTCAGCAAACACCAGTGCGGCAGTTTGCAGACAAAGAGAAAGTGCTGCTGGTACCAGAAACGGGCGGCCGAGCTGGGAGCTGCAGAGTTATTTCAATCCTGAAAGGGCTTTTGTCAAGCCTGGGCTATGAGCCTGAGCATATAGAATTCCAAGCCTTTCCCTTCTGGTTTTGGAGAAACCAGAAGGAAAAGTCATTCTCTGCTGCTTTAAGGAGAGTTATCTGCTGCCTCCCATCTGAGGATCTCAGAATGTTTCACCAACATTTCTAGGTAAAACTGCAGACCCCACGAGTGACTTTGGGACGGTCATTTCCTCTCCCTGAACCCCAGGTCTCAGGGGAGAAGCAGATGGTTCTCAGGGAGACGGAGGCAATTTGGCAGAGGACAGAAGGGGCTTACTACCCCCGCCCCCCCCAACCCAGAACCCATCTTGGCCAGATCTGTCTGGATGCAATGGGCTCCTGGGAACCACCCAAAGCCCAGAGCCCAGACAGCCCAACAGGAAAGTGGCAGGTGGGTCAGGGAGAACATGGTGAACAGAAATAAGCAGAGGGCAAGACAGAGCATGTAGAGGTCAGCAGGAAGGACCCAGCCTAGGGCTCAGCCCCTGCAGAGACCCAGGTCAAGGCAAGATCCCACACCCAGAAAGAATCTTCTATCCAGCAAGAGATCCAGGTAGAAGTCAGTCAAGGTTTGGTCATCAGGAAACAGGCCTGCTGAGCTTGGGGTCGGAGCAAGGTGATATAATGCTGACTCAGCCAGAGAGACCTTAGAGAAGTTTCACACTCCCTGACAGGTCATGGGACTGAGGCCTACATCTGCAGTTGAGACAGCTTCAAAAGTTCACAGACCACAGGACAGGGAGCCTGGGAGGCAATTCAGGCTGCTTGGCACCCTCCCTCCTGTGCCTCTGCTTACAGGTCCTTCTTCTCGAAATCATCAGAGGCTAAGCAAGGGACCTCCAAACCAGTCCTGAGACTGTGACAGTAGCCAGGACAAAGCCCCTGCTCGTCCATCACCCCTTCCTGGATTCCTCCGGCTTGAATGGGCCTTCCTAATGTGTGACTTTTATCTCGGACCCAATTCAAATGTTCTATTGTTATTTTCAAGTGACTTACCAACTCACTCCACCCCACCACCCAGCACAATGCCATTTACTCAGAGGAGCCCGGTAAATATCTTTGTTTTTTTACTTGACTTGAAAATAACCCAGTCGAGGAAATTTAAAAAGAACTGTATGGGAAAATAACAATATATAAATGAGCACGAAATGATGCCAGGCAAAGAAAAGTTGTAAATTCTGAGGAAGCATTGAAAATATAAGTGAATCAGAAAGAGGAGCCATTAATCTTGGAGAAGGTAAGTTTTGAACCAGCCTGCAGGAGAGAAGCGTTTGGACTTATACATTAGAGTTATTTTGGTTCAAGCAACAGCAATCTAGTTCAAAGTAGCTTAAGCCCAACCAAAAACAAAAAGGAAGGAAGGAGAGAAGGGATGAAAGAGGAAAGAATAGGGCCACTGTATTGCTCAGGCAATGGGATATAGGCATGGCTAGATCCAGGTGCTCGGATGATAGATTATCAGGAAACTGCCTCTCTCCATTCTGCTCTCCTCTGTGTTGGCTTCATTCCAAGGCAGGCTCCCTCAAAGGTGGCTTCCTAGACTTAGATCTTACAGTTTTGTCACCCCCCGGAAGGAAGAGAGCAGGTAGTCGAGAGGGAATTAAAAAAAAAAAAAAAATACTGTGGATGCAAAGAACTTACGGGGGTTGGTTTGCGCCTACTGCAGCTTCACCTGGCATACCTTCACTAATACATGTGTCCTTAGTTTACCTTGGGACACAGATTCACCCCTGCAGCTAGCAAGGTGTGGTGCTCTGATTGGCTAGGCTGAGTCACGGGCTCAACCCTGGAATCAGAGAGCTAAGGCCAACCGCACCCTAAGCGTGTGGTAGATTTCCCCAAAGGCAGTCAAGATGCTGCTACCCAAGAGGAAGGGGAATAGATACTAGGCAGCAAAGCTCAGCAGAACTCTACAGGCACAAGGTAGAGGAGTGGGGCGGGGGGGGGGGGGGGGCGTGGGCAGACTTGACACGGCTGGTACCCGCACCTGGAGCCCAACATTCTATCTAATGACTCCCCTCGCTTCAAGGCAGTCATAAGGAGGTACCAAGCTCCCTGCCTCCCCGCAGGAGATTCCCAAGTGAAAGCCGAGGTTCCCTTGGGGCTCCCAGAGCCGGGATAGATCTGCCGCCCTACCGTCCCACCCCTTGCAGCAAACCCCCCACCCCGCTCCGGCCAAGGCTGCCAGCTGTGGAGTCTCCCAGCCTTGCAGGGAGGCTGGCAGGTGTCCAGTGGTGGCCCGGAGGCCCGGAGCCCACACCTGCAGCCTCTGTGGGCCCCCAGACCCCAGGGGGGCCCGCCCAGCCGCCGGCGCATGGATGCTCACGTGTCGTGCCCGCAGAGCCCAGGCCTCCGGGAGCCGGGAGAAGTGCATCAGCAGCTCTAGCTCTGCTATTCCCTCACACACTCTTCACCTCCTGGACGAAAGAGTTCAGTCCGGCTCATCTGCCTGTCCCCACAGACCTCAGAATCCAGCCGGAGCCAGGATGTCACACTTCCTGCAGCAGCCCGGGGGCTCAGGAGTTCACCCGCCGAACCCCTGCCTGGGGAGCAGGGGTCTTACTAAGCATTACATCCTCCCCCCAAAGCTTCAACAGCTGTGTCTTCCCCCCCCCCCCCCCCCCCCCCCCCCCGCCGAAGGGAAGTAGACCAAATAAAGCAGCAGGGGGATTACGTGTGCAGGAAAGCTCAGCACGGGATTCCGAGTCCAAAGGTCAGACTCTCCGTCAGGACTTCGAGCAGGTCATTTTTTGGTTTCTTCCTCAGTTCTCCCATTGGTAAGATGGGGCTGAAAAAGATCGTTTCAAGGAAGTGAGCCGGGCTTTGATACAGTTCTCCATCCAGGTTCTGCTGGGTCCCACAGGAACCTAAAACCAAGCCAACCATTTAGAGAATTTTCGAGACTCCCAACCCCACCTCGGGAGAGAGAACCGCAGTCTGGCGCAGCTTGCATCTTCAGCTCTCGGTCTACCCAGGGCATGGATAAAGCAGAAATCTGGAGGACGCAGCCACCAGCTGGAGGCTTATGGCTCCCAAAGCATTTCTCAGAGGAGACCAGAGGCTGGCAGAGGGGCCGAAGCAGAACAGGCCAAAGTGTCCCAAAACTCTAGGGCCTAGGCTCCTACATTGTGTCCAGGAACACCGAAGTACAGCGCGCCTCTGAGGATTCACGACCTGCCGCTCAGAGCACTTCATGTATTTATAAAGACAGCAAGAACAGGGAGATGGAGAGGCGACAAAGTTCAAGGAGAGGGATGAAAAGAACTAAATATATGGCTAGGTCAGAACAGGCAAGAGGGAGGTAGTTCCTGGCTGGTAGTCTAGGACTCAAAAGTTATTTATTAAAAAATAATAATAACAAGAGAGAGAGAAAGTTAAAAGAAAAAAGGTCTGGATAAAGCACCTTTTATGCGCCAGGCTTAGAAGCATATGACTACTTATAAAGGCCAGACCCCACTTGGGAGCAAGACTAACTATAAGGCCTTTGTGTACAAGGCACTTCAAAAGGACAGACCTAATAAAATCACTTAAATGGGAATTAAGGCAAGTTCTGGTAATTGTATTAGACGATTTTGGTTGCCAGTGGCAGCAGCCCAATTCAAACTGGTTTAAGCCAACAAAGGGAATTTATTGGCTAAAAAGGTAAGGGTTCCAGCTTCAGGCATAGTTGGATCCAGGCTCAGACGGTGCCATGAGGACTCATCCACCTCCTCTCCATCTCAGGCCTGATTCTCTCCATGCCAGCTTCATTCTAGGATGCCATGTGGCATCCCTTGGATGCTGCAGGCTTACAGCCTCCTTCCTACTGGCATTCACAGAGGAAAAAAAGAGTTTCTCCTTCCCAAGGGTTCTCATTGGCCTATTTTTTTTTTTCCACAGTCACTGTAGGCAGGGAGAAGAAATACACTGATTGCTCAGAGCAGAACCACATAGGGAGTGTCTGATAGAAGAGTCTGGAACTCTGAGAGAAAGGCCTGGACTGGAGATTTAAAAGGGATTCACTGGGATAAAGATAGAGCCAGGGTTGCCAGCTTTGCCACTGCCCAGCTGTGGGGCCTTGAGGGAGTCAGTGTCCCACTGTGAACCTCTGTTTCCTCATCTGTGAATGGGGTTAACAGTGCCCGCTGCAGATGGCTGCTATGGAGAGAGAGCCAGATAACCTCTGTAAAGGACCTGGCACAGAGCACTCAACAATAGTGCTACTATTCTTATTTCTGTTTTCCATTTGTTTCTCACTTTCTTTTCCCTTTTCCCTGTTTCTACCTTAAGACCGCCAGAGGCTCGCCACCCTTCAGCACTACTCGGTGTCCTGGGAAGTGCTGGGGTAGAGAGATGGAAAGGGGCCGGGGCTATAGTGCCTCATGACACCCATCCCTCCATTCATTTCAACGTGCTCCATCTTGCAGCTGCAGGCTGGGAGGCAGGGGTGGGGCTCCTAGGGGCAGGGGCTGGAGCAGGAGTTTCCACCTGAGGCTTCGTGAGCTATCAGGAACTACAGGGCCAGGAAAAGGACCACACCGAAGCCAAATGCAGAGCCTCCAAGCATGCACACCTGGTGTGGAAGCATCAAGAAAGGAATGGGTGGGGACTGCCAGGTGAAGAAGGTGGGAACAGGAAAGGGAAGCAGAGGGAAGGGATAGAGAAGTGACCTTCAGAACCTGACCCTCACTAAAGGCCAGGGAAACACAGCCCGGGGAGCTCAAGGGCCAAGTCGAGGCCATCCCTGAGTTCTAGGAGATTGGAGAAATTCTTTGAATCCAGAAAAACATCAGGATAACTCCACCCACTGTTCCTGGAAAGGGCCACAGGATGACAGTAATCATGGCCCAGATGTGGGTGGGAATTCAGTGAGGAGCAGTCACAAGGAAGAAAGAGCAGGCCACCAATTTCAGGAGGCCATCCCAAAATCCTCACAGGTCCTTCCTCCCCTTCTCTTACCTCTTCAAGAGATTCTTTTCACTGAGAACCTCCCTCCAGACCTTCCCAAGCACAGGCGGAACAGCAGAGCAGGGGAAGTGGGCTCCCCCAGAGGGTCTGCAGGAGACCAGGCGTGACAGATCACTCCGGCTTCCTGTCATTTCTGGCCTGCAAGACTTTGGGTGAGTCTCATCTCCTAGTTCGGAAAGTTGGAATAACCACCTGTGCCCTCCGAGCAGTGGCAGGTCCCAGACAGGGCTAGGATCTGGCAGAGAAGGAAGTGAGAGCCGTGAGCCTAGGGAAGCTTCGGGGCTCCCCTGCGGCTCCGCCTGCCAACCACAGGGCCCACCCAGAGCAAGAACAGCTCACCCGGGTTCTCTGGGGCAACTCTTAAAAGACTTTCACCTCCTCCTCATCCGTCCAGCCCTGGCAGCAGACCTCGTGCCTCCCTGGCCTTCTGTGAGTTGGAATTCCTCAGCACAGCTCGCTGGGAGGCGGCCATGCAGCCGAGGTCAGGACCTGCGTTTTAGAGCCACCCTGCCTGGGTTCAAATACTGCCTCCAAGTCTTAATTAGCTGTGTGACTTTGGGCGAGTCATTTCCTCTTTCTGGGCCTCAGTTTTGCCATCTGTAAAATGGTGATCACAATAGCTGCTTTGTTCAATTACATGAACTCAGCTACCAGCACATAAAAATCACTCAGTGATGATGGTTGCTGCTGTTACTGACATTGTTGTCATTGTTTATTATTATTATTATTTATTATTATTATTATCATCAGGCTCATGGGTGAAAAGAGGTCTCCAGCAAAATATGTCAAAATCCAAATCCAAGACAGGCGGCTCACCACTTAACAGTCGGCTTTAGCATTCCTTTGACGTGCCTTTATCATTCGTTTATCACTCCTATGTTTCTACTTCCTTGTCTCCTGGGCACCTTCTTTGCGAGATTGCCCAAATATCCGCCCTCCATCGATCAGCAATACAAAAGTGGATGTTAAAAGTCAAAGAAATGGGAAAAGCTAATATCAGACAGCAGCTGGAACACCAGACTGACAAGCAAATGCTGACATCCGATCAAAGGAGCGCGCACCTGGGGAGCTCCCCTCGGGCCTCCCATGCTGGCGGGCACTGCCAGGCTCCCCTCGGGCCTCCCGTGCTGGCGGGCACTGGTGGCGGGGCCACCAGGGGTGTTATCTGACCCAGATCACTCACCACATTTTCCGAGGGGGCCTGTACACAACAAAGGAGCCAAGGTGGCAGTTTCCGGGGGCCACGTGGCAACAGGGCATCATTCCTCCTCTATAAAGATGACGTTACTGGTCGGCGTTCGCAAGCGCAGAAGCCTCATCAGGCCCTGGAGAGGAATTTGTGCAGATCCTTCTCCAAACTCCTCCACCTGCTTCTCCCCATTTGCCCAAGAAGAGTGGGGCCCGTTTGTGGGTCAGCTGGAGAAACTGAGATGAAGAGAGCAATCTAGCAGACAAGAGGAAGGACATCAGCCCACCTCGGCAGCACGGGGCCTGAGCACCACCCATCCACGCCCTTGTGAGCCCCTGCTCCCTCGCTGACATCCGAACAGCGCTGGACCCCCCAGCATGGAGTCTGAGAGGAACAGCAAGTGAGACGGAGGCTGCTCAGAGGCATTAGCGCACAGACAGATGGAGAAATTTCAGGGAGGGCTGGAAATGGTCCCTATCTTCTCACCAGTAGGCCTGGACTCCGGGGTTCCAGCAGCAGAGCCTTCCCTTGTGGGCAAAGGTGACCAGAAAAGGGCGTGGTGGCTCCAGGGCGTGGAAGAGAACAGTAGGAAGACAGAGGTGCCGGGAAAGGTGACTGAGAGGCAGGGAGGGACAAGAGAATGGATGGAACAAAGAGGAGAGATGGAGAATACAACCCACCAAGTGTCCCCAACTCTCCCAAATCCATGCCCTGCGTCTACACGCTGCAGACGGCATGGATGGCTTTATCAGGTCTTATAGATTGTGTCCACACAGCTCCAGGGGGCCCTTAAATGCTATGACCTATGCAAGTAGCATCCCCTTAGGTCGTGCAGGGAACAGCCTGGACAGCCTTATGCCACCCCCCTGAGATGCATCCATCCCCACCGGATGCTCTCCTCCAGTTCTGTCTCTTTCACCTTGGCAGCCTCCGCCCAAGCTTTGCCCCTGACATTGAGACGAGGATATAGAGTGATCACGAGAGCAAGTGGCAAAGCCCAAAGAAAGATGAACAGAGTCTGAAACACCAAGTTCCAGGCCTGCCTTCTCCCCCATTAAAGGGGCTGTGGCCCCAGCTTTGCTGAATCCACTGCAAGGCAAAGGCTACTACACGGGCCCTCCCACCTGCGCTATCCTGCTGGCGGCTGAGTTAGGAGCTACCCAGGCCCTCACTCCTCGGTGAGCCCACCATATCACAGGTACAAACCTGCCATGACGGCCCCCTCCCCTGCCCAAACCAGGACCCCCACCAAGCCAGGCTAGACCCAGTCCCACCCAATTGAGGGAGACACCCTGGTCTCCTACCCAGCAAACATTCCTCTATATCTCCCCCCACCTGCCTGCCCCTTCCTCCTGGATAACAAAAATGGACATTGTTCAGACATCTTGCTAAGTAAAGCCACTCTCTCTCCCAGGCTTGACAGATAAATTCTGCTCTGTCTAAGCCAATCTTGACCATCCTGTTCCACTTTGCCAGTGAGAGTCCAGGAACGGTCATGTGACCCAGCTCTGCTCAGTGAGACGTAAGAAGCGTGCCAAGATTTTCTGAGGTTGCTGACCAAAACACGAGCACTGTGGGGAATGCCCTCTCTGGCATCCTGCTCTGTGAGGATGTGTGGCCTGGAGCAGCTGCAGCCATCTTGTGACCTAGAGGACACATGGAAGGCCCACATGCCACATGCTAGAGATGGTAGAGGGCCCTGATCTTCAAGGCCATGGGGGGGGGGCTACTGAGCCAAACTTGGAGCTGCCTCCTCCAGAATCTTTGTCCATGAGATAATTAAATTCTCTGTAGGTCAATCCATTGTGGGTGGGGTTTCCTGTTAGTTGTTGCCAAAGGTAACCTTAATGATACAACAGTAGGCAAGTTGCTTTCCCTTCAGCCCAGGCCAGAATCCTGCCCTCGGTGCCTTCCAGGGCCCAGGCTTGGGGGCTCTTGCCCACCAGCCAGAGCATGCACACATAAACTCCAGACCGTGCCAGGCCTCCAGCAGATGCAGGAACTGAGCCTGGCCCTGCCTGTCATCTCAGGACGGCCGCCAACCAACCTGGCGTCTGTGGACTTGGGCTGCTTCTGTTCCCTCCCCTCTCTAGTCAGCTGCCTCCTAGACCAGCCACAACTTCCCTGTGCCTCCATTTCCTTATCTGTAACAGGAAAGTGATGATTTTTTTTTAAACTGCCTTACTTGCTCACAGGGTATCATAGGATCAAAAAACAGACTAGAGAGAGAATGAGCAAAAGCATTCTGTGCATTTTAAAGTGCTAGGTAAGTGTCAGAGCTGTTACTAAAATAATATCTAGATGGGGAAGCACTTCTGGAAACACAATACTATGCAAATATAAACTGTCATGGAAAAACTGTAGACTTGACATGGGTGAATTATATGGTGTGTGAATTATATCTCAAAGAACTGTTATTAGAAGATCACTGTGTGTGTGTGTGTGTGTGTGTGTGTGTGTGTGTGTGTGTGTGTGTGTGTGATCATTGTTACCAAAATCATTATTGTAATGATAGAAGGGGGCTTTGGAACAGGCAGACCTGGGTCACTGCCACTTACTAGCTGTGTGACTTTAGGCAAGTCACTTCACCCTCTCTGAGCCCCATTTCAGCTATAAAATGGGGTAATACCTACCTCACAAGGCTTGAAAAGGGTTAAACAAGATAATGTATGTATTCCTGACACAAAACAGGTGCACACTAACCTCGATTCCCCTTCTAAGGCAACCCTACCAAGTCAATCCCACATTTTCTTCCCAGAACATTCCAGTGGCCACTTGTATCAGAAGCACTGAGGTCCTTACAACAAACCCCTGAATTAGCACGTCCACAGCCAGGGTCCGGGAGCTGCCTGTTCCCAAGCACACAACTATCCTCCAGCTCATTCCTGGTCCCAGAGCTCTGCAGTGTGCACAGGCCTATTTAGCACTCACCGGGTCAGGGGCCCCTGGGCCTGAAGTCCCAGCTCCTTGCGCCACACACCACAAGGAGGAGGGCTGTTGTAGTCATTCCCATTTCCTGGAAGCTATCCAATGGAAGAGAGTATGTCAGTCTGTCATGGTCCCTCCAAACCTCTCAGAACAGCCCCCTAACCTCTCCTCCCCCTCCTTGCTGATGAGGGAGAGCAGGAGGCCTTGAACCTTAACTGGATATCCATGCCCCCTGCCAGCACTGACACCCTTCAGACCCGGCAGGTGCCTATACAGACAGCAGCCCCTCTAGGCCCTAAGCCTCTGGGCAAGGCAGGAGTGTCTGGAACCAAGACAGGCTTGATTTGGTGACTAGCCCAGGGACAGGTGTCCTGGACCTGACTGCCCAGTGGCCTGCCTGCACCTGCTAAGCCAAATCCAGGCACTTCACAGCTAGGCTCCTAGGGCTTCCACCATCCTAGCTGCTCCAGCTCCTCACTCTTCTTCCAGCACCAGCAAGACAGCCCCATCCTAAACTGCATCCATTCCCCCACTCCCACCTCAGGGCCTTTGCTCATGCTGCCCCCCTAGTCCAGAATGTTGGGATTCTCATCTCCCTATTCAATCCTCCCGTTTCGAAGCCTCACATGTTCCAAGAAGCCTTCCTAGGCCCCTTTATCTGATGGCCAGGATCCACTGTCCATCTCACAACTTGAAACCCATGGTCATGTTCTGTAGTGTACAATCACACAACTGATTCAGTGTAATACACAACGTGCTGGGCACTTTCTCTGTACGAGGCAGCAGGACAGGCATTATGCAAAAATGACACCATCCTGGTTCCAGTGAGCACAAAGAGGACCGAAACACCATGGAGAACCTTGAGCTAATCACACCTTCGCAATAGGCAATGGGAGGCATCCAGACAAGAGCCCCCTTCCACCTTTTCACATCTGCCCTGTAGCCCAGAGGTAGGCTCATGTACCTTTTACAGATGAAAAAACTCAGGCTCAGAAACAGAGTGACTTGCTATGATCACGCCAGTAAGTGCCTGAATGTGGATCCGCACCCAGTCTGTGTGACCCCACAACCCACAGAATTCCCTCTACATCAGCTGCCTCTCATTTCAGTGACGACACGTTCATTGATTCATTACCGCTGTATCTTTCTTTCCCAGTGTGTTCCCACTTTTGTGTGGGCTCACACCCTCCCTCCTCACCCTGCATGGTGCACCCTCAGGAGCGGGACATCGTCAGCTTGCTTCCTTCTCTTCTCGGAAGATCTCATCTCGCTCTGCCTGTATTTCTCCTCCCGTAGCGCGAGCTGCGAATTCGTTTCCTATTCCATAGCGCCACCTGGCGGCAACGGAGAGCACAGCGCGTTTTCGACCAAGTGGGCTAAAGGCTCCGCGCCTCCTCCGTCGGGAGGTAATCCGAATGTCACCCGGAGAGCAAAACCAGCGCTTCCCGCGCAGCCCGCTCCACCTCGGCCTGGGACGTACATTTGCTCCGACTCCACCACAACGCACCCTGCCCGCCTACGAAACAGACACGCAAGCCTTCCCCTCCTCGCCCTGTGCTCTCCCGCGGTGCTGGCGGCTGCTGGGCAGAGTCGAGTACAGACCAGGGGACGCCGGCCCTTCGGTGGAGTCCCCAAGGGTCCGCCAGACGCCAGGCGGGGAAGGGGCCGCCCGGGGCCCGCAGAGGTGCCACACAGGGCTCGACGCCGGCCCGTGAAGCGTCAGCGCCTGGTCTACCCCCAAAGCCTCAGCAAGCTGCCTCTTCCTCTGACCCAAGAGGAAACACACGAAAAGCTGTCTCCATTCTTATGACATCACTTTAAATGATAAAGGCAGAATACGAAATTGTACATACCGGCTGATGTCTGATTTTTTCTATATAAACTTTCATATGTTACAAAATTATACTTTAAAACCTGGACATATTATACACGTTCACGAGGGTTATTTGTGTTTTTTTAATAATTTTTATTGTTATGTTAATCACCATACATTACATCATTAGTTTTTGATGTGTTCCATGATTCATTGTTTGTCCATAACACCCAGTGCTCCACGCAGAACGTGCCCTCTTTAATACCCATCACCAGGCTGACCCATCCCCCCACCCCCTTCCCCTCTAGAACCCTCAGTTTGTTTTTCAGAGTCTATCCTGTCTAATGGTTCGTCTCCCCCTCCGACTTACTCCCCTTCATTCTTCCCCTCCTGCTATCTTCTTCTTCTTTTTTTCTTAAATATTGCATTATTTGTTTCAGAAGTACAGATCCGTGATTCATCAGTCTTGCACAATTCACAGCGCTCACCATAGCACATACCCTCCCCAATGTCTATCACCAAGCCACCCCCTCCCTCCCACCCCCCCACCCCTCCAGCAACCCTCAGTTGTTTCCTGAGATTAAGAATTCCTCATATCAGTGAGGTCATATGATACATGTCTTTCTCTGATTGACTTATTTCCCTCAGCATAACACCCTCCAGTTCCATCCACGTCGTTGCAAATGGCAAGATTTCATTCCTTTTGATGGCCGCATAATATTCCATTATATATATATATATATATATATATATATATATATATATATATATATATATATACACCACAACTTCTTTAGCCATTCATCTGTCGATGGACATCTTGACTCTTTCCACAGTTTGGCTATTGTGGACATTGCTGCTATAAACATTGGGGTGCATGTACCCCTTCGGATCCCTACATTCGTATCTTTGTGGTAAATACCCAGTAGTGCAATTGCTGGATCGTATGGTAGCTCTATTTTCAACTGTTTGAGGAACCTCCATACTGTTTTCCAGAGTGGTTGCACCAGCTTGCATTCCCACCAACAGTGTAGGAGTGTTCCCCTTTCTCCGCATCCCTGCCAACATCTGTCGTTTCCTGACTTCACGAGGGTTATTTGTGACTGCTGGAATTTTTCTCTATATACTCCAACTTTTCCACAATTTATCATGGGGGTGGGAGCGGAAAATATGTTTAAGCTCTTTGGAACATGACAAATGTTTCCCGTGATGCACTGGGGCACTGTGATGTAGAAACTAGCTTCAAACATGAGGTTAAAAGCCCAGGTCACCCACTCACAGTCTGAGTATCTCTGGGTAAGTCACCTCCCTAATCCTCCCATCCTGTCCTCTGTAAATGAGAAATAATTGTAGCTACCTACCTCACAGTTTTCACATGCTTGATCTCATGTATGTGAAAACTCTGATATGGAATGAATGCTCAATAAATGTTCTTCGAGTGGACAGTGTTTCATACACTTAGGATTGAGCAGCTCAATGCAAGTGCCAGAAACCCAGCTTAATCTGATTTAAGAAAAAAAGAACATGTTGTGATGAGCACCAGGTGTTACATGCAACTAATGAATCAAACGCTACATCAAAAACTAATGATGTACTATATGTTGGCTAACTGAACATAATAATGAAAAAAAGAGAGGCAAAATATATTAAGTTACCACACTGAAAACTGAAAAGATTGGGGTTTAAGGCACAGCTGTATCAGGTTGCCCAAATGTTACTGAAGATCTGCTTTCTCTATCTCTCAGTTCTTCTTTCCCCTATACCGGCTCAAGTCTCAGGCAGCCTTTTTCTACACGATAGTGAGACGGCCCTCAGCAGACTTCCACTCATATCTCACCATCTCAGGACCCGTACCTGGGAAGGAGCTTCTCTTTTCCAATAATCGAACAAAAGTTCCTCAGCCCTGATTCAAACACTATGGCAAGAGTCTGACTGTCAGGCTTGGGAAGTTACAAGCACTCCCCTATGACAGGGGTGCTCAGGGCCTGCCCCACCGAGACCATGCGATTATTTGGGGTGTTTCCCCAAAGAAAGCTTGGAGCACAGTTACCAGAAGAAGGTAGAAATGGCAGTCATCCCCAATGCACATATTAATCAAATAATACGGTATAAAGGCTGTCACAAACATAGGGTTACACCTCCCTTAAGATAGAGATTCTGACAATTAGCTTCCACCCCTGTGAAAGAGCCACGTGGTAGTGGGAGGAGTGTGAGGCTGGGAGTTGAAAGGCCTGCATTCTACGTGCAGCTCATCTCACATGATCCTTGAATAAGCAGCCTGGCCTGGCTGGGCCTTGGTTTCTCCACCGGTACATGCAGGGCATTGCACAGGCTCACATGCCTCTAGGACCAGGCTGTAAGCAAATGAGTGAAGTGGCTGGTTCCACACAAGAGGGAGTGAGCACAAGTCTCATCTAGAGGACCGGGCTGCAGTCTTGTGCTGTGACTGGGGGCTCAGTGTGACAGCTCTTCGTTTTCTAAGGCGCTCTGTGAAATCTCCTGATTTTTCCATGTTAAAAGCTCATTTAATTGTGGTGATGGTTGCACACCTCTGTGAATTGTGCACGCCATTGTGAAATGCATGGAGCTGAGTGCTTCAGTAGGTAAACCGGATGATGGTATGTGGATTATATCTCAGTAAGGCTGCTATGAGCTAATTCAGATCTTTCTGAAATTATTCAGCCTTGAAAGGAATAAAGTACTGATACACACCACAGCATGGATTGACCTCGAAAACATTATGCCAAGTGCAAGAAGCCAGTCACAAAAGGCCACCTGTTATATCGTTTCATTTATGCGAAATACCCAGACTAGCAGGTCACAAGCAGGCGGTGGCTGCCAGGATCTAGCGGGAAGAGGGAGTGGGGAGTGACTGGGCTTTCCTTCTGGGGTGAGGAACGTTGTTCGGGACCAGATGGCGATGGTCTAACATTATGAATGTACTAAATGCCACTGAATTGTACACTTCAAAATGGTTAATTTTATGTAATGTGAATGTTACCTCAATTTTTTTTAGTTGGTTTTGTGTTGTTGTTGTTTAGTTTTTTAAACACTCCGCTGGCCAAATAAAACATACCCGTGGGCTGCACTGGGCCCAGTAGTTGCTGGTTTTTAATCTCACTCCTTCTCTCAGATGCCTCATTTCCGGGGACCAAAATGTCGCCTCCTGTCAGGGGAGGCATGACTGGCTGACCGCAGTTTATGGCCAAGAGGAAGAGGCATTCTGTCTCCTTGAAGCAGAACCTCCCAGAGATCATTTGAGGTCAGAAAATAAAAGTCTGCTCACGCTGGACGCAGGCCAGGGGCTGGGGGTCTTTTCCAACTGCCCTTTGCCCCGGTGAAGGGCAACGGATTGCATCTGGGTGACAGCGAATGGACTTTGTTGACACGACCCAACTTTAATTTTTGTGAAGTGAATAATTAGGCTGTCATCCCTTCGCTCCAGAGCAATTAGTGGCCTGCAGGGGGATGAATGTGCCCTATTATCAAGGGGAATTATAAATAGAAGAAAGCACAGGGGCGGGAGACCTGCACAGCATCACCTCCTGCCCTTCTGCAGGCCCGCCTGGTCTCTGCAGCCCGACTGTGTCGACTCGCCTCCGGCTGACAGCTTGAATCCCAGCTGCCATCCAGAAGGGCTCTAAATTCTGCCTTTGTCATCTGAGTCTGTCCAGAGCAGGGCCAGGCAGGCCAGCTGAGCAGCAGGAGAGCTGGGCCAGATAAACGCCTTTGGTGCAGTTGACTCCCGACTCCAGGGTCCGAAGGTGTCTGGTGCTGAGCAGAAGGGGCTGGGCTCCGCCTGACAGGCCAGGGTGTTGGGGACGCTGAGTGACAGCAGGCTCAGTGGTTCCCCAGGTCACAGCAGGCTCCTGGCTGGGAAGAGCAGCCCCCAAAAGCACAGCCAGTGTGGGAGGCTCATACTGGCATCCTTTCTCCGTTTGCCTGACTTTGGCCAACATCTCGGACGAGTTCGTAACCCTCTCTGCAAACTCTTCTATCTATCGGACTGGACCGAGATGGTTGCATGGTTCAAGAAGGAAAAAATGTGTGTCACTGTAAGGGGAAAGCAGCAGTCCAAAAAAAAAAAAAAATGCAAATAGTTACAGCCAGAAAGCAATGATAGTAATAATTTTAACGTTCATAAAATATGGTCAATGCACCAAGCACTTTTTATATATTAACTCATTTAAGCCTCTCAAAACAGCTTCATGAGATAGGTGCTTTTATTGTCCCCATTGCACAGGTTTGTAAACTAAGGCAGCCAACGGTTAGCTAACTTGTCTAAGTTACACAGCCAGGAGGTAGAATCCAAACTCAGACTCTCTGGCTCAAGTCCATGCTATTAACTACTATTTCTATGGTTTATACTTCAGTCAATGAATGAAGAAGACCAGGGATAGGAGACAAGAAGGAGTGGTGGGGATTACGGTGTACTAAAACAGCACACCCAGACTGGAGGGGGCAGCCACCAGCCAATGTGCCGCCTTACAGGGACAAGGACTCCATTTTTTTTCAAAAGAAGCTGGAAATATGACTTTTTTTTAAAGATTTTATTTATTTATTCATGAAAGACAGACACACAGAGAGAGAGAGAGAGAGAGAGAGAGAGGCAGAGGGAGAAGCAGGCTCCCAAGGAGCAGGGAACCCGACGCGGGACTCGATCCCAGGACCCTGGGATCATGACCTGAGCCGAAGGCAGACGCCTAACCATCTGAGCCACCCAGGCGCCCCGGAAATATGACTTTAACATGAAATCTGATTTTCAAATTTTGGCAACCAACCCAAAGCTTTTAAAAACCCTGTGCAAAATAAATAAATTTTAAAAATGTAAAATAAATAGGTAAAAACACTGTGCAGACCAAACAAAGCACCTCTCTGAGCCACTACTTTGGAGTCTTGATGCAGAATGATGTCCCAGCTCTAGCTTCACTGGGATTCAATATGAGTTGAAGTCCAGCCTTTTCCCTCTCTGAAGCAGCTTTCCATGAGAAGAAATTGAGGCATGCTGAGGGCTGTCTTGCCACCATGCGAAAAGAGCCCACCTGAGGTTTGAGCCACGACAGGGAAAAGAGGAACTGAGAGATGGAGAAGGCAGATCTTTAGTAACACCATTTGAGCACCCTGATACAGCTATACCTGAAACCCTAATCTTTGTAGTTTTCAGTGTTGTAACTTACTATATTCTGTCACTCTTTCTTTCTTAAACTGGATTGAGCTGAGTTTCTGGCACTTGCATTGAACCGCTCAATCCTAAGTGTATAAAACACTATTGACTCAAGATGTCGGCGGGGATGTGGAGAAAGGGGAACCCTCCTACACTGTTGGTGGGAATGCAAGCTGGTGCAACCACCCTGGAAAACAGTATGGAGGTTACTCAAACAGTTGAAAATAGAGCTACCATACGATCCAGCAATTGCACTACTGGGTATTTACCCCAAAGATACGAATGTAGGGATCCGAAGGGGTACGTGCACCCCAATGTTTATAGCAGCAATGTCCACAATAGCCAAACTGTGGAAAGAGCCAAGATGTCCATCGACAGATGAATGGATAAAGAAGATGTGGTGTATATACACAATGGAATATTATGCAGCCATCAAAAGGAATGAGATCTTGCCATTTGCAATGACGTGGATGGACCTGGAGGGTGTTATGCTGAGTGAAATCAGTCAATCAGAGAAAGACGTGTATCATATGACCTCACTGCTATGAGGAATTCTTAATCTCAGGAAACAAACTGAGGGTTGCTGGAGTGGTGGGGGTGGGAGGGAGGGGGTGGCTTGGTGATAGACATTGGGGAGGGTATGTGCTATGGTGAGCGCTGTGAATTGTGTAAGACTGTTGAATCACAGATCTGTACTTCTGAAACAAATAATGCAATATATGTTAAGAAAAAAGAAAAAGAAGAAGATAGCAGGAGGGGAAGAATGAAGGGGAGTAAGTCAGACGGGGAGACGAACCATGAGGGACGATGGACTCTGAAAAACAAACTGAGGGTTCTAGAGGGGAGGGGGGTGGGGGGATGGGTTAGCCTGGTGATGGGTATTAAAGAGGGCACATTCTGCGTGGAGCACTGGGTGTTATGCACAAACAATGAATCATGGAACACTACATCAAAAACTAATGATGTAATGTATGGTGATTAACATAACAATTAAAAAAACACTATTGACCCAGAGAAAATTTACTGAGACAGAAAGAGAAATTGGAGAGACAATCCCATAGTCCAAGGACCTGGGCTCCAGCCTGGGCTCTACCAGCAGCCATGTGACTTTGAGCAAGTCATTTACCCTCCCTGGGCCTTTGCTTTCTCGTGTATTAAATAGAGATGATAATAATTTCTGTGGCGCAGAGTTGTTGGGGGCCTGGATGGAAAAGGAGGCAGGAACCAAGCCTGGTGGACCACAACAAGGTACCTCACAGATGTGGGAGCCACCTTGCACAGGTGGTCTCGGCCAGCAGTCTGCCAGGATAGGTAAGAGAGAAGCAGCCCCAATCCCGTGCAACCAACAGCCCATCTCACTGCTGCTCCCTGCACCTTCCACCTTTCCGCTCACACAGCCAAGGATGTCAAGACACACACATGCCCTGGAACCTATATACCCCGAGGCCCCGCTGACCACGTCTCCACACCCTCCAGGTTGCAGCACACACTGCAGGCCGGCCTCTCACCTGACACAGAGTTTTAAAATTAGAGAAATATTAAAAATAGTGGGACACCTGGGTGGCTCAGTCATTAAGCGTCTGCCTTCGGCTCAGGTCATGATCTCAGGGTCCTGGGATCGAGCCCCGCATCAGGCTCCCCGCTCCACAGGAAGCCTGCTTCTCCCTCTCCCGCTCCCCTGCTTGTGTTCCCTCTCTCGCTGTGTCTCTCTCTGTCAAATAAATAAAATCTTTAAAAAAAAAAAAAAGAAATATTAAAATAGAGAAAATGAACAATGCCCCACAGGCCCATAAGTAATTTGGTGCCTATTCAACTAAGTAATTATTTCTATACACAAAACCAGAAATGACACGCAGTATATTGTTTATGTACCTGGAATCAGCTGCACATGACAGCTACCTTCTCTACTTATCTTAGAGGCCCTCCCATGTTCACCTATGCTACTGTATTCTTACTAGTGTTGCTAGAGTTTTGTTATATTTTCTTTTTTGTTTAATTAAAAACATGTTTATTTTATATAACTTCTTTTTTTCTTAACATATATTGCATTATTTGTTTCAGAGGTACAGATCTGTGATTCAACAGTCTTGCACAATTCACAGCGCTCACCATAGCACATACCCTCCCCAATGTCTATCACCCAGCCACCCCATCCCTCCCACCCCCCACCCACCACTCCAGCACCCCTCAGTCTGTTTCCTGAGATTAAGAATTCCTCATATCAGTGAGGTCATATGATACATGTCTTTCTCTGATTGACTTATTTCACCCAGCATAACACCCTCCAGGTCCATCCACGTCGTTGCAAATGGCAAGATCTCATTCCTTTTGATGGCTGCATAATATTCCATTGTGTATATATACCACATCTTCTTTATCCATTCATCTGTCGATGGACATCTTGGCTCTTTCCACAGTTTGGCTATTGTGGACATTGCTGCTATAAACATTGGGGTGCACGTACCCCTTCGGATCCCTACATTCGTATCTTTGGGGTAAATACCCAGTAGTGTTTTCAAGCAGTCCCTTGTAGATGGATATCGCTTCCAATTTTTTTTTTGCTGACACAAGCAGAGCGGCCGGGAGTATCCCTGTACCTGTAACTCTGGTCACTCCAGGGACCAGGGAGGGGGTGGGGGTGGGGGAGCTTTCTATATGGCTGATTCTTAGAGTCAGAAGGGCTGGTAAAATTATGAGTCCTTTCATTTTCCCTGATTTTGTTTTTCAAATTATTTTGATTTTTAAAAATGTATTTACTAAGAAAAGTGAAGAAACCTAAGGTAAACCTCATGAACTAATGAAAAACATCCCTGTGACCCACAAAGATACGATGACTTACCACAATAGTGTGTGTGTAGTTATTTAAAAGACTGCGGGATTCAAATTCAGAGCTTGCACTTAAGGTTACCTTTTCAAGACAGGGAAGCCCCCGGGGTTTTCCTGAGTCCCCTCCAATCACTCTGGGTGGGGTGAGGCCACTTAGGTCCTCCCCGGTGGGGAGGGAGACTAGGGCCAACAACACGAAGACCCAATTACAGGGAATTAATTTGTACCTAGAGCTGAATTCCAGGACAGAGTATGGGAGAGGACAGGAAATAGAGGGGGAAAGCAATGAGTCCGGAGGCTTGGGTTAGAATCTTAACTCTACATTTATTAGCTTTGTGGTCCTGGGTGAGTCATTTATCCTCTCTGACCCTCAGACTCTTCCTCTGAAAATGAGTGTAATCGTTCGGCCTTACAGCTATGTGAAGGATCCAGCACAATGCCTGGCACGTAGCAAGTGCTCTATAATCTTTAGCTAACTCAGAATTGTTGAACTCTCCTCTGCAATTAATCTAATAAAGTCTGTCTGGATTCCCAGGTGGGCGACTGGGGCAATGTTGCTGCAAGCATTTAGTGACCAATTAGTTGACTAATTCAGGTGGTGAGAAATGGCTGCAAATGACTCTGAGCTTGGCATTGGCTGGCTACCTCACTGCCCCAAGAAACAGGTGGTCTTGACAGGGCCCACCATCGTTTTGGGGGCCGATGCAGTGGCTAGCGGGTTGGAGATGCAAGTACAACCATGGTGTGGCACTTCTGTGTAAGAAATGACTTTTGTTTGTGCGGTGCCTTCTTCCTGGCACACCGTCTTTTCTCTCCAGCCATCCCGATCCTTCAAAGCCTGACTAAAGAGTTCTCTCTCCAGGAAGCCCACCCCAGTCTACCCCTGATTTTGCATCGCTTCATCCCGCAGGCCTACACTTTGGACACACGTGTGCACACACAACATGCACACACAATGGTCTTACAGTATTTTGTGCTTGCTCGAAGTCCCTGACTGCTTTAGGTGTCTACATCAGTTCCCCTGACTAAAGTCTAAGCTTCTGGAAGGTGAGGCATCTTCTAATTCTCAGATCCACTAAATGTCAGTTACTGAATCCATATTATGCACCAGGTGTTTCACCTACATTATTTCATTTACTCTTCCCAACATGATTTAAATGTCAGTATGCTCAGGGATGCCTGGTTGCCTCAGCTGGAAAAGCATGAGTCTCTTGATCTCGGGGTTGTGAGTTCAAGTCCTACGTTCGGGGGAGGCGGGTAGAGATTACTTAAAAATAAAACCTTTAAAAAAATAAAAATAAAAAATAAATGTCAGTATGTTCAATGTACAGTTGTGGAAACTAAAGTTCAAAGAGGTGAAGTAACTCATCTAAGGTCACAGAGCTTAGCACTCAAGACAGTGGCACTCCATAGATAATTTCAAATGATTGAATGGATGGATGGATAGACGGATGAACAGACAGCAGGTCAGTGGTAGACCCAGGTCTACCTGACTCCAACAAAATCTTTCCGTCTTAGAGTAAGGGAGATCCTGGTTTTTAGCACCCAAAGTAGGCACACTGCAGGCACCCAATCACTGCCAAACCTTCCCTCCCATGCACAGCAGCAGCTGAGCATCCTTGTTCCAAGACCGGTGCTAGATTCAGCCACAGGTATGGGTGAGCCATGAGCGGTAAGGACCAAAGATTCTCCTCCTCCCTCCTTCACACCAAGAACGAGCTGATGAGATGAGGTTCCACGGAGAGGATTTAGGTGGGATTCAGTTTTCCTAGGACACACCCGGTTAGCAAGAGGCTCCCCCTCGCCGGGCCACAAGGGGGCAGCAGTTCAGCCTCTCCTGGTATCCACCCACCCCCGGCGGGCAGGGCTGGGTCCGGAGGCTGCGGCTGGCGGAGCGGATTCCACCAGGTGGCCCCGCCTGGCCCCTTGCAGCAGGTTCATTCCTGCACCTGCTGATGGGGTGGGGTCACCATACTGGACTTGCTTCAGAAAACACTGGAATAACCAAAATATCAGTGCCTGCCATTAGGGGGCAGCTTAAAGCAATCCCGGCAGGTAGAGCTTAGCCCTGCACAGCCTTTATGAAGATGTGGGGCCTCTGCTGACGCAGAAAGTCCCCAACATACATCGAATGAGAAAAAGCCGAGTGTTCAACATGTGCATAGTGTGAACTCATTTGTGTAAATTTTAAATACGTGTAAATAAGTATATGTATTATTTGTCTGCTAGTCCATACAAGAGAAAATTCTTAAAGGAAATCCAAGCAGCTGTTTTAAGGCTACCTCTGGAAGAAGAAGCTTTACTTTTTCTTTTCTGCCTTTCTGTGCTGTTTGAATTACTTTTTGCCATTGGAACGTATTGTGTGTGTGGTTTTGTTTTTTTTTTTAATTAACAAGTGTGGTCTGGAAATCAGGATTTGTGGAGACTTTTTTATTTGCTTGCTTTTCCTTTTTCACCTGTTTTTAGTTTTTAACCTAATCGATACTGTTTATAAAGGAGGAGGAGAGCAGCCGTGTAGGGCTTGCTGCTGGCCCTGCCTCCGTAGCCCCCAGGGCGGGGAGTGGGCAGCTGGGAGAGGTGGGCTCCACGATGCCCCTCTCTCTCCAGGGCAGGGTGGCAAGCTCCGCCCTGGAGCACAGGGCCCAAGACACCCTGAGCTACCAGGAAGCTGGCACCATTTGATTGTTGGTGGCCGCCTTTGAGGAGCCAGGACAGGGCCACTGGGTACTAAGGGCTTGGTGCTTGGTACTACAGTCCCAACCAGGAAAGCCCTCCAGCCTGCTGACATAGAAAATGGAGCTTCCCAGCAGGGCCTGTGAAACAGAGCTCTGGGAGAATAGCAGGACTGACCATGTAGTTGCAAAGGCAACAGTATGACCTTGGGATCTGCCAATACAACCTGGGCTTGGGTCAGTGCTGCCCTAACGGGTTCATCAGCAGATGGGCCTAGTCTAATAAAATGGGCAGTGCTTTAGAACTCAACAGATTTGACTTTGAACCTGGCCCCCGCATCTGACATCTGGGTGACTTTAGGTGAAAGACTTGACCTGAGCCTCAGTTCTCTCGTGTGCAAAATAGCAGTTATAAGAGCTTTGTTATAAAACTTAGCATTGATGTACACAAACCACCTAACAAAAAGATTGGCATGTAACAGGCATTTAATTAATAGTGACCATAATCATTACCATCATTATTATCTTCTTCTTCTAGAAAGGAATTAAACCATAAAACCAAATGGAATGAGAAGGTCTCCAGCCTGGCAATTGTCATCTAATTGTCATCTCTGAACCAGATCAGTGTCTCCTCAAAATTGGAGAGGATGCCTATTCCTCTCTGAACCCATCTGAAACGAAAGCGCCCCCCATTCAAGGCACCGACCCTCCCTCCAAAACCTGCAGTTCCGCATATTCTCACTTGGAGGCAACATTGAGCTTCGGATTTCAACCGGCCGGGGCGCGTCCCAGTCTCCTCAATTCTCCAGCCTCCTGGGCCAAATCACAGACGCAAAACTGGGCCACTCTTGACTCTCTGAGCGCTATTCTAGAGGCAAAGTAGAAACATGCTACTTGCCACCCATGACTAAAGGTATGAAACGTGCTAACCCTAATAGTGCTACCAGCTGATGTCAGAAGATAAGGAGACCAAAAATAAGGCAAGGTCATGGGGAGCTACATGCACCTTGGCAGACCTAGCTATGGATAATAAAAAATTGCAAGCAATGTAAATGACTGTGATCACTAAATCAATCACGGCACATCCACTTGAATGGACATGTTGAATTCTAAGGATGAATATTATCTAGCAACTTAGGACAATTACATAAACAGAGAGAAGATGCAAATTTTGTTCTAGATATGGCAGCCATCTGAAAATTATATATGCTTGTAGGAAATAAGCAAAGGAAATGGAAATAGAAATGGAATTGCTGAGGTAATAGGACTATAAGTTACTTTTTCAGATATTCTGTTTGGCATTCATATTGTTCAGTCCCTTTTGAATCCTCGGGACTATTAGTGGGTGTTGGTGCAGCATAGTGAGGCAGAAAACACGCAGATTCAGTAACGCCACGGTCCTGGGGCTTCTGGCCCGTGAAGTCACTTAACCTGTGGGTTAAGATACAAATGGGCTCTAGAGAGTAGCTAAGAAAATATTCAGCCAGTAGGAGGGGACAAGCACTGTTCCACAGTTCGTTCAGGCACACTGGAAAACAAGAACGCGTGTGTTTCACAGGTTAGCTCTCTTCCCTGTAGAAAAGCAGAATTTCAACCTGAGGGGAAGAGAATGGAAGACAACGGAAGGAGATAGTACTCCGGAATAGTGCTCCCGTATTTGAGCAGACCTGGCTTCTCTCCTGCTTGTGTCATCATCAGAAGAATTTGCCATTTATGGCATATTCCCATTTATTAGGTGCCAAGCAGTACACTGGGTAATTCAAGTATGTTCCTCCACTCAGTACACTAAAAACCTCATGAGATAGTAGGTGTTACTTTCCTCCTTTTAGAGATGAAGAATAGAGGCTGTGAGAAGCCATTTGCCCAAAGTCACATAGCTTATTGGTGTCCAGGGTTTGAACCCAGATGTGTCCCTTCCCAAAGCCCGGGCTCCTTCTGCAACACATGTAGTCAGAAGACACCTAGCAGGGCCCTACAGGGGGCAGGACCTGGGTTTGGCTTTACACACCAAGCAAGGGCCAAAAAGCTCCACCAGAGACCCTGGTCTTCATCCCAGTGGCAACAAGAATGATATCTATGTGCCAGGAGCTTCTGGGCACTTTTGCTGCTGGAATTAAAGCAAAGCATTTGGTTGGCAGGAGGCTGTGCAGGGTCCTCAGAAGATACTTGTGGGTCCTGGTTTCCATTCTTTGCTTTTTCAGCTGCTCCTTCTCTCTGGGTTCCCTGCCTCCTAGCATCGACAAGTGAGAGTACACAGCCCCACTGGCACCTAAAGCCAGAGTCCTGCCTACAAGTGAAATCTCCAAGGTCAAACAGTTGAGTTCAAACCACATTTCCCTAGAACTCACGGGAGCAGAGCCTGTGAACACGGTGTCGGCCAGTCTGCGAATGTGCCAAAGGAAGGACTGCTCACGAGACATAAACTGGGTTGGGTTGGGATGGGTTTTGGCTACTGGCTGTGTGTCAGATGGAGTCCTGGCAGGCGAGACTCTGTTGTTGTGCCAATTTCACAGGTGAGAAAACCAAAGCTCAGAGACAGGAAGGAACTTTCCCAAGGCCACTGCGCTGGGGAAGTATGACAGACTCCAGAGTCCAAGCCCATGGAGCCCAAGTTCTCAACCACTACAGGATAGTGTCTGTCACAAAGCCAGGCCACTTATATGGCAAAAAGAACACAGACAAAAACACAGCAACCTCTCTGAGCCTCAGGGTCTTCATCTGTAAAATGGGCTAAAAATAATAATACCTACATCAGAGGGTTGTTGTGAGAGTTAAGTAAGTTAATATATGTAAAACGACACCTAGTCTGCACTCCATAGATATTAGTTACTGCTGTTGAGACCATAGAGCCCAGCCTTGGAAAGACCAAGGTGACCTGGTCCAACATCCGGTAACAACTTCCAGTCTCTGCTTAAACTTTGAAGAGGCCGTCCTTGCTCCATGAGGCAGTTTGTTCTTTCATGAAGACATTCATGATTAGAAATGTCTTCCTAACATATTTGGCTAAATCTGGCTCACACAACATACATCCTCCCCCAAGTCTATTTCTGCCCTGGAAGAGAGACAGAATGAAGCCGGTCCCTCTCTCACTTGGCAGTGCCTCCAAGCTGAGCGCCTGCACCCTCAGAGCCCTCCGCCTGCCCTTGCCAGGCCCCCTCACGCTCAGCATCCCGGGCCCCAGAAGGCCAGAATGGGGTGCAGCGGTCCAGCCGGGCCCCGCCACCTCCCTGACCTGGGCCAGTATCAGTGCAAAATCAACCCTTTTTGCCTAACATTGACCAAGTGAGGGGTAAGAAGGAAAGACCGGGAAGGTACAATATTGAAAAGAAAAAAGATGGCTGTGTTTGGAGCCCTTTGTGAAGTGACAAATGTCAGTGTGAGACACTGGTTGATTTCTTAGCCTCTAGCTCCCACTCATTCTCCCTGACGGTGAGGCCTCTGTCCCGGGGTCTGTTCCAGGGACTCTGCACTGTCACCATCCTGTTCTAGCACACTCGGGCACTGAGAATAAATGGGGCAAACAGGGCTGGGTTCAAAACACGTTTCTGTCTGCACGGCCTGTAGCACGTGAGCTAGGCCCACCTGGAAGCGCGAACACCCTTCAGCCGCAGTCATCCCTGAGGCCTCACCGCGTCCAGGGGCGGACCTGGCCCTGCGCCAACTTCCCACAGAAGCAGAGTGGTGTTTTAAGTATCTTTAGCTACCTGAGGCTGCAGGGAGCTGGGACTGCTCAGGGAGCTCTCTCCACACCACAGGAAGATGCTATTGGATGGCAGGAGGGACACAATACATGGTTGCTTTCTCATCTCTGAACTTAACCGGGATTCTTTTGACTATGTGAAGGTTGTTCTGGAAAGTTAGAGCTTTATTCCAAGCCTGGGCTAAGTGCTTCCCCCGGGGGGCGGGGGGGGGGGGGGTGGCTCGCGTCTCCGACCTTACCATCTGAGTACGTACCACAGTACTGCAATTGTCTATGTCCTTGTCTAGATCTCCCCCTAACATGTGCTCTCCTGGAGGGTAGGGACACATGTCTCTTATTGTCCCCAATTCTCCAGGACCTAGCTAACTGCCCAGATGTAATAGGTGATCAATAAATATCTGTTGAATGAATGGATTAAATGAATGACTCTTTGGGGCATTTACCTTCGGATCTACATCCTATACTTTAAATGAAGCTGCACAGCCTAATAAAAGGCGCATCAAAAATCTCCCTCTCAGAAATTTCATGAGGATAAGAAGAAGCATGCACAAACTGCATCTTCAGTGAAACCAGGAGACACCTGTAACCCTTAACCTCAATATATAAAATGCCAGCCACTTGGAGAAATGTAAATGACCCAAGAGCTAAGAAGCATGTCAGACTCAAGGACTTGCTGGGTCTGGTGGAGGGACTCATAATTTGTTCTATAAAATTGCCAAAAAGGCTCAGGAATAGGAGGCACCAAGTTCTCACATAAGAGTGAAAATAGGAATTGTTTGAAAAATCTTTAAAGAGTACATAAAGCCCATCAACTGATGAATAGATAAACAAAATGCGATCTATCCATCTAGTGGAATATTACTCAGCCATCAAAAGGAATGAAGTGCAGAGTCAGGCTACGATATGCATGAAACTTGAAAACAATGCTAAGTGAAATAAGCCAGACACAAGAGACCACATACTAAATGATTCTACCTATATCAAATGCCCAGAATAGGCAAATCATATATAGAGACAGAATTTATTGGTGGTTACCAAAGGCTGGAGGAGGGGAAAGTGGGAGTGACTGCTAATGGGTACAAGGTTTCTCTTCGGGGTGATGAAAATGTTCTGGAGTGAGTGGTGATGGTTGTACAGCCTTATAAATGTACTAAAAGCAACTGAATTGGACACTAAAGGGATAAATTTTGTGTATGTGAATTACATCAATTTTTTTCAAAAAGAGTACACAGAGCTTACAATCAGCTTCTTTTTTTCTTCTTTTTTTTAGGACTTATTTATTATTTATTTGAGAGAGCAAGAATGAGAGAGAGAGTACATGAAGGGGGGAGGGTCAGAGGGAGAAGCAGGCTCCCTGCTGAGCAGGGAGCCCGATGCGGGCCTCGATCCCGGGAGTCCCGGATCATGACCTGAGCCGAAGGCAGTCGCTTAACTAACTGAGCCACCCAGGCGCCCCATACAATCAGCTTCTGATTTAAATATGAACTGAGCAGCAGGGATTACCAGAATCTTGAAGAACACCTTGACCATAAAAGACAGAGACCAAAACATACAAAGGCAGTGAAGAAACTCAGAGCAAACGGAGATGATTCAGAGCCCAAGAAAACTTCAAAGATTGATAATTACTATCCTCTGCTCCCATGAAAGCTGCTGCTCTTGAGCAGCATACCACACAAAAGGAAAAGCCAAAGAACAAGAAATTTCTCAGAAAAAAAATTTTTGTTTAATTATTGCTGAAATAAACTCTTCAGTGAAAGGATTGGAGGATCAAGTTAAGTGCATCCCTCTGAAATACCTTCCCCCAGTAGAAAATCAAAGAAGTGACCAAAGGTGAGAAAAGATTAAAAAGAAATCAGAGAATCGATTCAGGAAGCCTACAATGAAAATCCAAGTAATAAGAGTTCTAGAAGAGAAGAGCAAATAAAATGGTGAGGTGGAAATTATCACCAAAAAAATATAAGAAAATTTCACAAAATAAGAAGACATGAGTCTCTAGCTTTTAAAAGCCCACAAAGTTCCCTGCACAATAAGTGATAAAATAACTGTACCAAGAACATCATTCTGGAATTTCAGAGCAGCAAGCATAAAGAAAAGATACTACAAGCATCCACAGAGAAAAAAACCAAGTCACATACGAAGAGATCAAGAAATAAAAAGGTAGCCAACTTCTCAACAGCTAGAGAAAAATGGAGAAATTACTTCAGAATGTTAAGAAAAATTAATTTCAACCTCTAAGCCCAATCAGACTATACATCCAATGAAAAGATTAAAAGTCAGGGTCACCTGGGTGGCTCAGTCATCAAGCGTCTGCCTTTGGCTCAGGTCATGATCCCAGGGTCCTGAGATCGAGCCCCGCATCGGGCTCCCTGCTCGGCGGGAAGCCTGCTTCTCCCTCTCCCACTCCCCCTGCTTGTGTTCCCTCTCTCTCTGTCTCTCTGCCAAAATAAATAAATAAAATCTTTAAAAAAAAAAAAAAGGAAAAAAAGATTAAAAGTCAGACATTTTAGGCCTGCGAGATCTCAAGAATTCACCTCTTGTACATCTTTTCTAAGAAAATTGCTGAAGGATATTCTCCAAGAAAACAAGGAAGGCAAAGGGTCAAGGGAAAAAGGAACCAACATGAGAGAAAGGCAAACGGACATCCCAGGTAACAGTGAAAGGAAATGCCAGGGCAGCCAACAGCTGTGTGGAAGGAGGGAGGGCTTTGAGAAAACTATTGACTTGATGAGTTACCTGAAAGATGTGACCACATAGAAAATTATATGGAGAGGTTTACAGAGCTATTGAAGAGCAGGGCATGGCTGGTCAGACACTGGAAGAAACCTAAGCAGTCAAAAGAATTATACAAGAAAGGAAATGTAATCATAGTAGACTATCAGATTCAACAGTGAATAATGTTTACAATCTCATAGTAATGTAAGTACTGAATAAATTTTTATAAAATATTGAGATAAATTATATCGGGGGGAAGGGAACAAGAAGATATAAGTGGGCTAAAATCTTCATCTGCCATAACTGGAAGTCAAGCAATAATGGTCAAAGTGATGAATCCAGAGATACATATTATTTGGAAGCAAATACAATAATAAATAGTTAAACAGGTTGGAAAATGTTGTTTCTGGGAGAAGGGGGTCAGCATTAGTTGGGTGGGCTGGGGGAGATAAGGCAAGATAATTTTGACAAGATTTTAAAAATTGTTTTAAGTGCACTGGTTTTGAAGTCAAGACACTTGTTTGACCTTGTTCTCCCATTTCCAAGCTTGAAGGGTGACCTTGTGAATGCTTTTCTCTTCTTTGGCCTCAGTTTCTTCTGTGTTAATAATCCCTACCTAGGGCGCCTGGGTGGCTCAGTGGGTTAAGTGTCTGCCTTCAGCTCACGTCATGATCCCAGGGCCTGGATCCTACAATCCAGGCTCAGCAGGGAGCCTGTTTCTCCTTCTCCCTCTGCTGTTCCCCCAGCTTGTGCTCTCTCATTCTCTTTCTGTCTCTCAAATAAATAAAATCTTTTGAAAACAAAAAATAATCCCTACCTAATACATAACAAGGACACAGTGTCTTTGTAGATAGTAAACAAATGGGAGGTCCCTTCTTATTCCCCCTGTTTGGCATGAATGTCATCTTGGAAGGGGTGGGTGGGGGCAGAGGCTGCGTTCTTTGCTCCTTCCGTAACCTACCCGGCGTCCTGCAAAGTATGTAAAAAGGGTATCGTTTGACAAAGCTGCCAAACTGAATGACTGGTTGTTACAACTTTCATTACGGCTGCTCTTGTGAGGAAAGGAATCTCACAGAGGGATAATTACAGGAAAGTAGCGATAATACCATTGTAATAATACCATTACTACTACATCCTTTTCATTGCCCCTACAGTAACAGAGTTTTATGGGTTTGGTTCAAGTAAAAGACTGCAAAATAATCTTGTACAGCCAATAATTTTAGCCATTCTTTTTAAATAAAAGCCCCCGGGCTGAAGCCACTACTTATCTACCAGTCTCATCCCCCCCCCTTTTTTTATTATGTTCAGTTAGCCACTGTTTAGTATATCATTAGTTTTTGATGTAGTGTTCAATGATTCAGTAGTTACATATAACACCCAGGGCTCATCACATCCCTTCTTTCTTTCATCACAGAACCCCTGCCCTCATCTTGGCTGCCCAAGCAGAGGCCACATTTCCCAGCCTCCTTTGCAGCTGGGGGTGGCCCCTGACCAAGGGCTCACCAACGACGGTGAGAAGATGTGGTGTGTGCAACTTCCACATCACCCCCCAAAAGAAAACTGCCTGCCTTCCACTTTCTTTCTCTCCCGCCTCCCCGCCCCCATCTCACAAGCTGGGGCACAGACATGGTGACCAACAAGACAGAAGGAACCTGGGGCCCCAGATGACTTAGTGAAGCTGAGCTGCCTCCCTGTCCCATGGCCCAGCCACAGAGAGCCCCCAGCCTATCCAATCCAACTGTTGACCATGAGTGCACAGCACTGGATGTGATGGGAAAACACGGGAGCAAGTTACAGAGGGACTCCTGCTTCAGATCCACAATCAAGTAGCTATTAGGGTTTGTCCCTATTAAATTTTTATAGGTAATACGTACACATGCCATTTTGTTTCTTAAATTCCACATATGAGTGAGAGCATATGGTATTTGTCTTTCCCTGACTGACTTATTTCACTTAGCATAAGATGGAGCACTCTAGCTCCATCCACGTTATTGCAAATGGCAAGATTTCATTTTTTTGATGGCTGAGTAGTATTCCATTGTATATATATATACCACATCTTCTTTATCCATTCATCAGTCGATGGACATTTGCGCTCTTTCAGTAGTTTGGCTCTTGTTGATAATGCTGCTATAAACATCAGGGTACATGTACTCCTTCGAATGTGTACTTTTGTATCCTTTGGGTAAATACCTAGTAGTGCAATTGCCAGATCATAGGATGGTTCTGTTTTTAGCTTTTTGAGGAACTGCCATACTGTTCTCCAGAGTGGCTGCACCAGTCTGCATTCCCACCAGCCAGTGCAAGAGGGTTTCCCTTTCTCCACATCCTCACCAGCACCTGTTGTCTCCTGTGTTGTTAATTTTAGCCACTCTGACCGGTGTGAGGTGATATCTCATCATGGTTTTGATTTGTATTTCCCTGATGCTGAGTGATGTTGGGACCTCATCAAGAAAAAAAAGCTTCTGCACAGTGATGGAAACAATCAACAAAACTCAAAGGCAACCGACGGAATAGGAGAAGATATTTTCAAATGACATATCAGGTAAAGGGCTAGTATCCAAAATCTATAAAGAACTTATTAAACTCAACATCCAAAAAACAAACAATGCAGTTAAGAAATGGGCAGAAGACATGAATAGACATTTTTCCAAAGAAGACATCCAGGTGGCTAACAGACACATGAAAAGGTGCTCAATTCTTTTATATCATAGGGGAGAGGGATAGCAACATACCTCCCCCCTCCTTCCAGAGACACTTCCCAGGCCTCTAGGTACCTTTACGTGTAGGGTGACTGAAGTGGGATAGAGTGAGGGCTGAACTGCAGTTTCCTTTCCTCCTCTTTGGAAATAGGAACTCCTCGGCCCAGGCCTTAAGGCTGGTATTTCTCTGCTTCTGTTCAGCTTGCTCACCTGATGATCTTCAGTCCAGTGTAGCGGGCGCTGGGAAATCACCATTCCAGGTTTAAGATAGCCCCTTTGTATTAGTGGGTTGGAGCTTTCATTTTCTCTCTCCTTCCACCCTAAGGAATGGATATTCCTCAAACAAGACGCTGCTCTACCTTCTCCTGTCCATCAAGAAGTGTCTCTTTTGCCACGCCCACCTCTCCTTCCCCCCACAGCCCATGGCCACCAATTAGCCCCCATCCAGATATGCCCCCCCTCCCCTCCCACCTCATGCCAGCCCACCAGGGCTCCCTGAATTCTCCCCACTTTTCCGTTTTTCTTTTAGTTAGGCCAGAATTTTCCAATGCATGGTAGCACCTAGACTTTTAAAAATGACTAAATACTGACTTATTCCGAAGTATATTAAGGTAAAATACAAAACTGACCTTTTGATAAGTATATTAAGATAAAATACAACTGGAATCTCAAACCCCTGATTTACTGGATATTATGAATTGGGTCAAGGCTAAAATAAGTTTTTGAGTAAAAACAAAGTGCATTTATTTGAAACAATTTTATTTCAATATATTATGTACTTAATATGTTCATTTATCATTATTGGTATGTGTTTGCACATTATTTATCTTACCTGGCTATGGCAAACCACGGAGGTTTAGGAAACCCTAAATCAGGGTATTAATTTTTTTAATGTTTTAATACATATCTGGGAGAGATATTCATTGCCACCTTTGAGATTCCTACCCTGACAGGTGGGCCTAGGCAGAAATCCACCTGCCTCTATCCGGGGCATCTTTCTGACCCTGTCTGAAAGCTCCCAAGTTTGGGGCCAAGGCCTGGTGTTGTCTACTCTTACCCAGGAGAGGGAATGAGTCTGCAAGCCACCTCCCTAGGCACGGCGAAAGAAGCCTCACTTACCACACAGCAGGGCTGGGAGTAAATCCCACTCACTAAATAATAGCCTGCATTTTTAAGTCACTTGCTGAGGCTATCTGGTCCAATCCTAGTGAGACATAATATATCTTTGAGAATCCTCTCCATTTCCTGTAGGAAGACCTGACAAGCTAGGATCTCCCCACCTTCTCCAAGGGGAGAGGGGGGAGAGGGAAAGGGGACGGAAACAAAGATGGACCCAGTTAAACAGAGCAGGGCCTTTTAATCCCCCTGCACTTAAGTTTGGGAGGCTCAGCACTTGGTGCTTTTCTGGGCAGCCTAAAATGAGGGCCCTTCAGCACTCCTCACGTGCAAGTTGGAAAGCCACACATGGGGTGGGAGTGGAGCAGGGGTGGGGGCAGGCAAGAGGGTTCCTAGACTCCAAGACTTCAGGGGATTAGGGAAGTGACAGGCGTCTTGTGCAGGGAAGGCTGCCAGCCCCCGCCCCCCTCCCCCACGCCTGGGTCCAGCCTTCCCTGCACTGTCCTGCCTGCGCAGCCGCGAGCCTCTCCCTTGGTCTCAGTGCACCACTGGGGACGTTTGGGGAGGGGGCGGAGGGCTTGGCAGGTCTGGTCCCCACCAACTGCCACCTTGCCGGGTGTGAGCACAACAGCAGGTGGGTCCAGAAGGAAGGCACAGTCTGCCTGTGTTGGCATCTGGCAGCATCACGCTGCAGCTTCCATGATATAAATACAGGGAGCGAAAATAGCTAATCCCAGATAACAGCGCTGTAATCACCCAGCGCCCGGCCTGGAATCCCGGAGAATTTGGACGCAGCAGCTGCCGGGGCTGCCCCCATCAGCAGCCCACTGCCCCTGGGTGGCCTGGGCCGAGCGTGTAAGCCAGAACAAAGCTGGAGAGCCTGGAGCAACTGGAAGAAAGAGACCTGATGAAAAACACCTCGGATCGCTGCTCTGCCTGTGAAGAGATGCGTTTTCTAGAAGCACCATGGAAATTCTGAGTTCACAGCAATGTGAACCTGGTTTCCTTGGTCTCAGTTGCGATCTGATGATATACATGGAATCATCTAGTGTGGGGGTTTGTTTCGTTTGACTTCCAGGCATTATGATCATCACTGGTCTTATTACTGTCCTACAGCCCGGGAGGGTGGGGGCGTCTCCCATGCTTCTCCCGCATTCTGGCTCCGAGCACCAAAGTGGCGGATCTGTGGCCACAACTCCAGGCTCCTGATCTCAGTTCTGACAGGCTGACACACCCAGTGGTTACCGCTGGGCTGCCACAGGACAGCTTACATCCACTGCTCCTGTGGGGGCCGCCACTCATCCGGGAGAAGCTGCCGGGCTTGCTGTCTCCAGCCATTTTGCTCCAATAAGACATTTAATTAGGGCTTGTTGAGATGGTGCAAAGAGCTCAGGCCTCCTCTGTCCTACTTAGTGCGTTTCTTGATTCTCGAGCTGCCAGCTGATGGACAAGCAATCCCCAGCCGTCAGTCATGTCTTTCCTCACACTCTGTGCTTTGTCCCGGCTCCTCAGTTGCGCCTCTGAAGGGCCCTGGGCACTCTAGTCCCTTCTGACGGGTCATGAGGCATGCTGTCTCTCAGGCAACGCAGACAGAGGCTAGCAGCCATGAGGTCAGTGCCGGCCGGGCCACTGTGGAAGGACAGTAAGGGGGCCAGGCCACAGAGGTACTCAGAAGCAAGGGTGGGGGCTGGGCCTCAGAAATATGTCCTCGGGGAGCACCCAAGACAGCTGATTCCCTATGGAACCATAATTACCAACCTTTGTAAGCAGAGGAAAAGGGGAGAGGAACATTCCAGAGCAAACCAGGAACCACGGGAGGTAGAATCACTCGTCATCTCCACACATTCTAGGGGTAGCAGGGAACAAGACTCCTCTTGACTGGTTTCTGAGGGGCTGTTCTGTGATTCTTTAGATTGGAGAACCCAACTCATTAGGAATAATGTTATTTCTGTTTGGCATTTCATGTCATTTGATCACACAAGAAAGAGCTCCATATAGTCAACCACAGATGAAAGTCACTGAGTTCTCTACCCCTAACAAAGTCATAGAGATTGGCCACAAACATTTCAGTGAAAAGCAAACCATAAGCTGCACAAATCTCTGAGCCTCAAGCTGAAGGTGGCAAATGGAGTTGACGGAGGGTTTGCCCACCTCAGAGTTCCCTCAACCCACCTGTCAAAAGAGGGGTGTGTGAGGTTGAAATGCCCCCCTGGGCCACCACAGGAGGCTCAGCCACCAAGATCAAGTCTGAAGAGAATATTTGATGACAGGGGGAAATGCTTATAATTGTGTATTAAGTACAAAAATCAGGACAGAAGTTGCTTATGATGTGATCTCACTTACATAAAGGATACATATAAAAAGATAATGGAAAGCCACATACCTGAACGCAGTCAAGGCCTTTCATCGCTTAGTAAGATTATATATTTTTCTCTTTTTTCTTGTGAAAGAAAACTGGGTTTCTCCCCCAATTTCTTACCCTTCTAAAGAAGGGACGTGGGGGGCACCTGGGCGGCTCAGATGGTTAAGCGTCTGCCTTCAACTCAGGTCATGATCTCAGGGTCCTGGGATCGAGTCCCACATCAGGCTCCCTGCTCTGCGGGGAGCCTGCTTCTCCCTCTGCCTCTCTCTCTCTCTCTCTCTCATGAATAAATAAATAAAATCTTTTAAAAAATAAGAAAGAAAGAAGGGACAGGGGACCTGACAGTCACCTGTGCATTAGAGAAATCCATGATTTCTTAGATAGGATTGCTTAGGTCAAGGCTGAAAATAAGTTTTCAAGTTCAAAAACAAAGTGAGTCCATTTAAATTAAAATAGTAAATAAAAACATAAGATAGATATTACCTAATTATGACAAATAACTAAAGCTTAGAAAACTCTAAATTAGTGTATTAATTTAAAAAAAAACTTGAAAAATATGTACAAATGTCTGACTTGGTGTGGAAGAACCCATTTCCACACTTCAGATTCCTGACACCAAGAGGGATCCACACAGAGGATCAGAGAGAGGGACGGAGCTCCACAACAAGCATGCGGCGGGCCGGCAGGCCCCTAACGGAGGGCAATGCTGAGGGCACTAGTTATCCCCAGGTGAATCCATGAGGCTCCATCTGGAGTCTCCTCCTGATCCAGTGAGCTTCAACCCTGGTCCAGACCCTGCTCATGCACTACAGATCCTTGGGAACAGTCACCCAAACTGAGATCAAAGATGACAGTTGGGATAATAATTACAATGCCTTCTAACTATAGCTGAATTTCTTACTCCCCATCAGACAGTTTTTCCTTTATACATGTTTAACAGAAAATGAACCCAAAAATGAGAGAATAAAAAGAGAAGGGAAATGCCATTCATTGAAGACACACTATGTGCCAAAAATTATATTAGAAACAGGATGTATTTCATGTAATGCTGCCCCCACAACATCTGAAATACCCCACCCTCCATTTCACAGATGAGAAAACTGAGCCCCAGAGAGATTAACTAACTCATGAAAGGTCACCCAGCTAGAAGCAAACTAGCTAGCAGCACCCAGCTAGTTTGGATCTAGAAGCAGCCAAGCAAAGATCCAAACCTGGTGACTCTGAAGCCAAAGCCCAAGGTCTTTGCACCAAAGCAGCCTGCTCCCTGCCTCTGCAAGGGCCTATGAATGTGCACAGAAAGCGAAGAGGGGTAAGAAGATGAGCTGAGATTGATGAGACTCCAGGTGGTCGACAGTCTTTCTCACCAGACGTTTTAGCACTGGGGAGACACATTGGCTCAGACAAAGAAAGCCGGATAAGGAAACGAAGTCCAGGATAAAAAGCAAATGCACAGGGCAGCACTGTGGAATCAGCTTCTTGGCTCTGCGCTTGTTGGGCTGGCGCCTCCTGCTCCAAAAATGAACCCCTCTGGCCAGCGTGTAAACATGGCTTCCACGGCATCCGAAAGGAACAGGACCAGGTCTCCCATGTCTGCCAGACAGGCAACTCCAGCTGTAATCTAATCGCACCCCTTGAAGCCCCAGCCAGCAATCTCTTTCCCTCACCCTGTCACAAATGCCATCACGTTGCATCACAGACTCCCCTCACACGCACAGCCCCGGCAGGACACTGGGACCTGTCTCGGCCACACATCCACAGATCGGCAGGGTCAGCCCTGGTTCTGCACAGTTCACAAAGGCCAAAATAAAAGTGAGACCCAGAGGGGCCCTTGGGGGGTGGCTGGCCGAGAGAGGTCAAGGCTTGGGGGCTTTCCGTTAGCTGAGGCCCGGTTCCTGGCTGCCACACACTGTGGGTCTGCTCCAGGAAAGCTATTAGGGACAAAAACTAAAGAAAGAAGCCAGGGATGCTTCCTGAAATGCGAGGAATTAGAAAAAAGAGTGAGGAAAGGTATAATAAAAACTCACTTGATGATCCAGATTTCAGCTTTGCCTGCTGTAATGAACAGTGTCCCATTAACCAGCCTGAGGTATCAAAAGTCACAGAGGGACTGCCTGATGCAAACTGCCTTGGGCACCACCAGCCAGGGCTGCGAGTCAGCAGGGCCCTTCTTTCCAAGGAGTTCAGATGCCTCCGGAAATCCTGGGATGAAGATCAAGAAGAAACGGACTTTAGCCCTTTGCATTTGGACTGGGTTGCCTGTCTCCATGTAGCTTATCTTATTTGCTCCCACAGTAATCTGCAAGGCAGGTCGGCCCAGTGTTATTGTCCTTTTCTAACTAATGAGGAAACCAAAGTACATGGGACCCACAGACCTACAAATAATTCGTGACCAACCTGAGAGGAGAACCAAAATCTGGAAGAGTGAACACCTGTCACCAGTAATGGTAGGCTAGGTAATTCGGACCACCCCCATTCTGCTGAGGGCAAATATAAATGCTGCAGAAACAGCAAATCCTGAACTGCACGAATGGAAGAATTTCATAAATTGTCTTGGAGCATATAAAGAAGAGGAATATTGTTAAGTTCTGTTAGTTTCCCCAGCACATTTTAAACTGGGAGATTATCAGGAGACTCAAAGGCAGGAACACATTACCCAGCCACTCTTCTCAGTAAATGTAATAATAAGTACTTATTATTATTATTATTAAACCTAAATAGTGATCACTTTGCCTTAGATATGTGGACTTAATCACTAAGGCACGCAAAGGTAAAATAAACAGAAAGAAAATCTATATATGCTTTTTTAGGAAGGGGTTTCTTTATGAGAATTTTGTCTGCCAAAATACCTTTTGAGAAAGAAGAGGGATAAATCCAGTGAAATATGTTGTCAGCTTACTTCATTGTTTAGGAACATTTGTTTTATGCTTTTAATAGAACTGATGATTATTCAGAGTAACAAACAAACAAAAAACCTGCTTACAGACACCAGAGAGCTAACAAAATAATGGAGAATTAGCAGCCAGTATCCAAGGGAAGAAAGAAGAAGTAAGTCCATTCTTTGAGCTGCTTGAAGACATGGGGGCATTTGCTAATTCTACCAAGGGTGGCTGAGAGGCTGAGTGGCACTTTGGACAGCTTCACAGGGATAAAGGGGCAGAGATTGTATCTAAGGCCCACCAAGAGTTTGGGACTTGAAAGGATTGGAACTCTGAAAGGATGCTCTCTACAAGGAAGTGTGAACCAGAAGAAGACAGGAGCTTGCAGGGACCGCAGCTCAGCTTCAAGTATTCTAAAGCCCTAAAATTAGAGTTAAGTAATCTTAGACCTTCAGTGCCCCCAGGGCCTGGTAGAAACAAACACAAATCTGGATCTTAGACCTTCAGTGCCCCCAGGGCCTGGTAGAAACAAACACAAATCTGGGGAAGATATCATCAGAGGCTTCAAATTAATTCTGCATTCAAATTTCAAATACAATGCCCAAAACACAATAAAAAATAATAAGGCACAAAGGATACAAAGCAGTATTCTTAAAAAGGAAAAATAGAAAAATCAACAAAAAATAGAAACAGACCCACAAAGGCTCTGGATTTTGAAGTTCTCAAACACTTTTAAGTAACTATGCATACCATGTTCTAGGAAATAAAAGATAAGACTGAAAATGTCCCCACCCCAGGATATGATACTAGTTACCGAAACCAGGTACTTAGTACTAAGGTGTTAACCTCCAGTCTTCTCCTTCCTTTATCCCCCACAAACCAATCCATCGGCATATCAGTGGGCTCTCCTTCCAAAAAATGATCTTATTTCTCTATTTGAATCTGCTTGTTCATTTTCTCCCACCAGAATGTTACCTTTTTAAATGCAGGAATGTTGTTATTCTTTGGGAGTTTGATTTATTTTTACTGGTGCATCCCCAGCTTGTGGACCAGTGACTGTCATTTAACAAGCCTGTAAGAAATATGTGTCACTAGCTATGAATGTCAGGGAATATGTCACAGGGGAGGTGATATTTGAGCTGAGTCTTGAAATATAAGTAAGTGTTCACCTGCTAGAGAAGGAGGAAGGGAATACCCGGAAGAGGGAACCAACTACATGATCAAAGACAGAGAAGCAAAAGACAAAAACCATAGAGTGTCAAGAAGCTCAGAGTCTATAGGCAGGCATGCTCACTTCAAATTCTAAGCCCCAACTCTATAACCTTTTGAAAAGTAGTTTCCTGATTTGAATAAAATGGAATTAATACTAGTACATTCTTCATAGGGCTGTCCTGAGAGTTAAATGAGAACAGGCATAGCACACTGCGAGTATGCAATAAATGGTAGTTGTGTTGATATTAATATATGTATAACTGGGGCACCTGGGTGGCTCAGTCGGTTTAGTGTCCAACTCTTGATCTCAGTTCAGGTCTTGATCTCAGGGTCATGAGTTCAAGCCCCGCATTGCGCTCCACACTGGGCATGGAACCTACTTAAAATAAATAAAGAAATATATATTTATATAAATATATTTTATATATAAATATGTTTTTATATTATATATCTGTACATATAAATATGCTTTTATATATAATATATATTTATAATATATTATATATTATATTATATATTTTAATATATTATAATTATATCCTTATATAAGTATTTAATATTTATATCAATATAATATATTTATAGTTATAGTTATATATTATAAATATATAAATATATATTTATATTGGATTTATATTTATATTTATATATACTGGATATATATATTTATATATACTAGATTTATATTTATATATTATATAAAATATAATAATATAATTATTATATATAAAATATAATATATTTTAATATATTTTATTATATATTATAAATATGTATTTATATGTTATTATATTTACATATAAATATACTTTTATATAAAAATATATATATAAAATAGACATGTTATATAAAATAAATGTATATATAAGTCTATATTTATAGAAAATAAATATATATATAAACAGTTTGAATAATTTGGCTTGGTTAAAATATCGGTTGCATGAGAAGTTTCTGGAAGATGTAACTAGATGGTCAGGTTGGAGTCAGATCATTTGAGGTCAGGGGATCCTCAAAATCATAGCAGCAGTGGCCAAGTGATCACAGTTTGGCTAATTATCCTGTTACTCAAAGCCTTAGGTGATCAGCAAACTCTCACCTGAAAGCCAGCTTCTATTCTTATGCAAGCTAAACAGAAATCAGCTAATATAGGGCAACTCTCAGTTATTACAGTTGGCATATTAGTTATCCATTACTGCATAGCAAATTACCCCAAATATTGACAGGTTAAAAACCAATGAATATTTGTTATCTCATACAGTAATTGGGTCAGGAATACAGGAACAGCTTAGCTGGGTTGTTCGGGCTTAGGGTGTCTCCTGAGATTGAAGGCAGTTGCAGTCATCTGAAGGCTTAACCGAGGCTGGAAGACTCACTTTCAAGATGGCACACATGGTCACCAAGTTCAAGCTAGCTGTTGGCAAGAGGCCTCAGTTCCTTGCCACATAGACCACAGGGCTGTGTCCTCACAACATGGTAGCTGTTTTCCCCCAAAGCAAGTGCTCCAAAGGGGGCAAGGAGGAAGTCACAATGTCTTTTAAGACCGAGCATCGGAGGTCCTAAGCAGTCATTTCTGCAACACCTTATTGGCCACCAGGTCAGCCCTAGTCATTGTGGGAGGGGATGCAGGGCTCAAGTCTTCTCCGCATGGCCTCATATCCTTCCAGAATACCAGGAAGCAAGGACCCCTGGGGGCTATCTTGAGAACTGGCTACCACAGTTGGGCAGAACTGAACTGAATTTCTCCTCACATCCCAATAGATGGAACAAATTAACAATGCTGAAAGAGAAAGCACAAAACTGGAAAGCGAGGAACAAGACTGCTGAAGGAATGAAGTAATAATAAAGCATAAAGAATAAAGAATAAAAAGGAAGTAAAGTATAATAGTAACAATAATAGTCATCATTTATTAAATGTTTCCCTTGTACCAGACAAAGGCCAAGATCTTTCCATGCTCTCTCTCAGTGGTCGACAAGCTGTTCCATGGGCCCAATCTGGCCTACACCTGACTGTGTGAATGCAGTCTTCATAGAACACGGCCACACGCATTCGAATATGTACTGTCTGCAGCTACTTTCACCTACAGGAGCAGCTGAGGAGTTGTAACAGAAACCATATGGTCTGCAAAGCTGAAAATATTTACCATCTGGTACTTTCCAGAAAAGCTTTACCAACCTGCTATGTTCTATCTCATTAAAACCTCATAAAAACCACAAGGGTGGGGGGGAAAGAAATGAAAGATTTAATTTAAAAAATTTAAAAACCTGTGAGGTAAGTGATATTACTTGCTTCATTTTATAGGTGAAAAAACTGAGGGTCCGGTAAGTTGAGTGACTTGCCCAAGATTGTGTTTGTCTCAAGTAACAGAGTAAGGTTTGTATAAGCCTGACTTCAGGGGTTGGCTTATACTGGACTAGGAATCAGAAAGGCTGGCTTTTCCAAGGAGCTACGTGACCTTCAGTCCTTACTTAAGGTCTTGCTTTTCATTTCATGCCTCTACCGGGGACAGATTTTTCAATGTCTGACATACTACTTCACAGGAAAGTCAAATGATAATATAAAAGTGGAATGAAAAAGTAGCAAACACTTCAACAAAAAGAATTAGTATTTTTAGTGTATAATGCTGAGGCTTACGTAGAGGAAGAGCTCTGGGAAAAATGACCAGAAAAGAAGGATCTCAGCTATCCCTGAAAAACAGACTACACCCAAAAGTTACTAGTTTAAAGTAACAACAATTTATTATTTGTCATGATTTTGTGGGTTGGCTGGATCGTTCCTCTGCTGGTTCTCCCCAAACTCACTTATGCGGCTGCATTCAGTTAGAGCAGGGGTTCTCAACCATGGGTGAACTTTCCCCCCAGAGAACATTTGGGAATGTCTGGAGACATCACTGGTGGTGCTCTTCTCATCTAATGCGTAGAGAACAGGGATGTTGCAAAACATCTTATGGTATATAGGACAGCCCCCTGCAACAAAGAATTATCTGGAACCAAATGTCAATAGTGCCAAGGTTGAGAAACCCAAGCTACAGGGTAAACAGAGCTGGAAAATTCAAGATGCCCTCACTCACACATCTGCATTGGTGCTGGCCATTGGCTAGGGGCCTCACTTCTCCTCCATGTGGCCTCTAGTCCTCCACCCAGTAGGCCAGACCAGCTTCCTTACATCATGGTCTCAGGGCGGAGTACCAAGGGAGTGACCGTGGAAGCTGCAAGGCCTCTTGAGATCTGGGCTCTGGAACTCACCCAGGGTGGCCTCCATCACATTCTATTGGCCAGAGCAAGTCAGAAAGTCAGCCCCGATTGTAGGCAATGTAGGAATAGACTCCACGTCTGCTGGGGAGAAGTAGCAAATTCACATTCAAAGCAGTGTGTAGACTGGGCTGGGAGGAATCTGTGACTAGGAAAGAATCTACTACAGGAAGTAAGATTAAATATGTTTCCACTGGAGCTCCATAGCTCAGAGGACAGCTCTAAGCTAGTGGTTCTCAAAGTGTGGCCTGAAGCATGAGCATCACTGAGAATGTGCTAGAAATGCAAATTCTCAGGTCCCACCCAATCCAACTGAGTCAGAAACAGAGGAGTGGCAACCAGCAATCTTTATGTTAACAAGTCTTCCAGGTGATTCTGATGCTCATTCAGGTTTTTGTTTTTGGTTTTTTTTTTTTTTTTTTTTTTTTTTTTAGATTTTATTTATTTGACAGAGAGAGACACAGTGAGAGAGGGAACACAAGCAGGGGGAGTGGGGAGGGAGAAGCAGGCTTCCCGCAGTGCAGGGAGCCCGATGTGGGGCTCGATCCCAGGACCCTGGGATCATGACCTGAGCCGAAGGCAGACGCTTAACGACTGAGCCACCCAGGTGCCCCGCTCATTCAGATTTAAGAACCACTGGCCTACAAGTAAGCAATCAGGGCAAATACCTATACATGCCAGGAACACCGGCGTGAATGTTGGTGGAGGCCAAAATATTTCTCCCTCTCTGTCCACCTCTCCCTGGGTCTCTGGCCATTCACCTGAGGACAAAGCTCTGTCTTTAATGATGGAGTTTCGTAGGAACAATCCTTACACTCCCAACAGAAACAGGTCAGTGGTCCACAGGTGGGCAGGAGCCTGAGTGACATCTACTGCCCAACGGAGCGGGCAGGCGGGGCAGGAGGGGGAGGCAGGGGAAACCAGCGCTGGTCAGGAAGGCAGGCAGCCCTCCTCGGGAGCTGGAAGGGACAGGCCAGAGGACTTTTTTGTTTTTGTTTTTGCTACTGAAAATATTAGCAGGGGGAAAAGTGTTAATGTTACAAAAAATAATGCTTTTTTAAAGGCTAAAAAAAAAAAAATACTAGCAGAGCCCATTTAGAATTTTTAATCCTCAGGCCAGAACTTAAATTTGTATCATTGATCAAGAAGTAAAAGCAGACCAAAGCACTACTGGTGACTGCCTGCCATAAGTACACAGAGGGCAGTAAAATCCCTGTCTTCCAACACCGCTGTGCTCTGCAGCCCCAAGGCAAAACCAGAGGTAGGACACAGTCAAGTTCCCAAGCTACCCAGGAGCCCTCCCTGGTGACTATGCGTCTGGTTTGTTGTTTTTGTTTTTGTTTATTCTGGAAATTACCCAGACAGTTTGTGACCTGAGTTCCTCCAGCTGAGAGTGCTACCCAGGGAACCACTGAAGCCCAAGGCTGTCCCTATGAACCAGGGAAGCCTTGGGCTGGAGGAATTACTGTAAGAACAGCGTGTGGGACTCAGAGCCTCTACCACCTCCCCCTCCCCCAAGGAACCCTCTACCCAGAGCCAGCCAGGTCCTCAAGCTCTTGAAGAAGGGAGATGTATGACCTCCACTGACTCTTTACAGTGTCCATTCAATCCGAGACAAGATGAACATTACTAGATCCCTGACAAACCACATAGTCCAACAAAAGGATCCAGTCATAGTTTAAGCACAGAAATGGCAAGGCAGCCTGAGATATTCACCATCTCCAGGGTGGACACCAAATGAGCTACTGGACCTCCTGGAAGCAGATTTGGGAGACAAGGAGGTAAGAGGACTTTGTTGGCATTAAAGTAAGTCTTTCTGCCCATTGGCCTGATCCTGGCATAGGAGGGGCAGCTTCCCCAGGCACTAAGCTCCTCTCACTGGAGTTATGCCACCCAGAACCAGGACATTAAAAACCAATGGTTGGGAATGCTCCAGTGGGGACTTAGGGACTGGGTAGAGAATTTAAACACTATGGCATCCAAACACGAGCACCACGAGGACAGGAAGACTCCCCTACACTCAGTCCTTCTGTTTCATGAACTGGAATTCTGCGTAAAAAATCATTTGTGATAAGGGTTCCATTGCTCTAAAACAAAACTTTGAAAACAACTAGGAGGACAACTGCTAATGCTCCTTCCAACGTTCAGATTCCAAGTTTTTTGTGAACTAAGTATCTGGGTGCCCAGAGTGTCCAATAATACCTAAACCATAACCACCCTCATTGTCATCATCTCTAATGCGTGAATATAAACTATCGCTATAGCATAAACAATCCAACATAACACTAACTTCCCATTCCACTGAAAAAATTCAAGTTCATCTTCCTTGGTTTGAACAGCGGTGGCAGAGCTGTTTCATCGCTGACCTTTCCTCTTCATCGCTATGAGAAAATGGTGATGACATCTTTTTGGCCAGATGGAACTGATGGGAGATTTATGGAGCAGCTGAGAACTGTCAAAGCTGGGCCAGGCAGATCCCACAAGACAATGACCATGGCCTTTTCATCAAGGAGCACGTTGCTTTCTGGAATCCACTAACACAAGAGGTTCCTATCTACCCAGTCATCAGCAAGATTATCCCAACACCCCACCAGCTGCTGCCACCCAATCCGGAGGCCTCTGCTTCTGCTCTTGAGGGATGGCATGTGATGTGCACAGGGGTCTTACCCCTCACCCACCATCACCGCCCCCCCGGCCCAGTCTGGCACCCACAGCCCTCCCAGAATGGGAAACCTCATCCAGTGCCTTCTCGGTTACAGAGATTTCAGAAATTAGTCACAGAAAGGAGGGCGGGAAGACAGTGGAGGTTTCCTGAAGGAACAAGTAACAAGATCTGGGGTGTTTCACCTCGAGGTCACAGCAGCTCAGATTGTCCCTGAGTTAGCAATGAGCGGTCAAGAGTGAAATCAACCTCTTCAAACCCTCTGCTAAGTTGTCCACCATCTACTGCACGAAGAGTTTACATGAGGCAGAGCCTTCAGCAAATGGGTCTCCCATTCACTGAGCTTTTTCTAGAGTTTTGGATCCATTTCCCACTCCCAGGCCCACAAGATGACCCCAGTGCCCGCAGATGATCAGTAGAAAGAGGGGGGTGGAACTGGATACTAGAGTCCAGCATTTGTTTGAGACAAGGGTTCAGACTGGCTTCAGATCCTCTTGTAAAGTAGTCCATGATTAAGACATATACTGGGACTCCTTCTATGGCGCTGGTGACCACATGTCCTGCTCTGCGCAGGACAGCCCCAGTTTGCACCTCCTGTTATCCCAGAATCATTACTGATATCACTGCCTTTCCCTCTCAAAAGTCCCCTTTTGGACAATAGACTAAACAGTCAGTCTATCTTTGGCCCAGTCACCACCTATGCTTTTCGGTAAGAATCTGGAAAACCTCAGGTAGCCCTGTAAGCCAAGACATGCAGGGACTAAAAAGGCAAAGAGATCAAACATATTTCAATTAAAAAAAAAAAAAAAGCCAATGGGCAAAGATGTTCATTGGTTTGGTTTGTAACAGGGAAAATATGGAAACAAGCCAAATGTCCGTCCATAGGAAATGGTTTAATAAATCAAGGTTTATCAATATGGAATACTATGTGCCGATTCAAAAGAAAAAATGGATCTATATTGACTGATATGGAAGGATCTCCAAGGCAGATTGGTAAAAGAAGAAGCAAATTGTTATCAATGCAACATGAATGATCCCAGTTTATCTTTTCTTTGTAATTGTACATGTAGACATATAGATCCACGTATAAAAATGCATAGAGAAAGGTCTAGTACTACACTGTGTAATAAAAATATAATACGAGTCACATATGTAATTTATAATTTTCCTATATCTATATTTTTACAAAGTGAAATTTATTTTATATAAACTAATATATCTAAAATATATAAATCATTATAAAAGATTATTAATGGTATCTTTCACATTTTAGTACTAACTAAAAATATAACTAACTTTAGTTACATTTTTTGCTGTAACTCAAAATTATGCTTACAACCATCTCAGTTCTTACTAGCCGCATTTCAAGGGCTCAGTTGTCACATGTGGCTTATAGCTACAGTATTATGGAACAGGTCAAGGCTAGAAGGATGCACACCAGATAACTAGAGGGGAGGGAACTGGAATTAGATAAATGAAGTGACTCGTGTAGGATTAGAAACTGTTGCAGTGAGAATATATTCATTTATATATATAATTTTATAAAACAATAAAAATCTGAAATTTTAAAACTAAGGAACCAGAACATGAGATATGAAACGAAAAGTCTATAAATGAGCTATGAGGGAAGATAGTATTCAAATCAATTCACCAGTGAAGAGTGTTTGCATTTTTAAAAATGTGATCCCCATCAGCCCCAGGGGCTGGCTGGCTGACCCCAGGACTGCACTAGCCTAGCCAGCAGCCAAAAGCAAGCTTCCCGAGGGTTACCTTGTTGCTCCCCTATCTAGAAACAGGAACCCACGGTGCCTCCATGAGAAGTGTGTTACCTCCTGGAATAAGGCAGTGCTCTAGAATATTCAGATTGAAGCTCTGACAAAGTACAGATGGGAAAACCAGTGTATCAAAATAGCCCGGGGGTGCTAGTTTTAAAACGCAGATGCCTGAGCCCTACAAAATAAGGATTGGTGAGGTAGGGTCCAAGAATCTGTGATACACGAGAACTCCAAGAGAATTCTAAACCCAACTAAGATACAAAGGGATGGGGACGCCTGGGTGGCTCAGTCATTAAGCGTCTGCCTTCAGCTCAGGTCATGATGCCAGGGTCCTTGGATCGAGCCCCGCATCGGGCTCCCTGCTCGGCGGGAAGCCTGCTTCTCCCTTTCCCACTCCCCCTGCTTGTGTTCCCTCTCTCGCTGTGTCTCTCTGTCAAATAGATAAATAAAATCTTGAAAAATAAAAAAAAGATACAAAGGGATGTCATTCTCTTCTAGCCAACTTCCCACTGCCAGATTCCTGGCTAGGATCTGACTCCACCCAGTATCGTGCTGACAAAAAGTGGAAGACAGGAAATCCAAACACTTAGGCCTTCCCCTATCTCACCCCAGAGGAAGGTTGCTCTTCTTTCTCAGTACTAACTGAATGATGATTCCAGACCCCACAACTAAAAAGCAGGCCATCCCTTGGTAATGACTGCCTTGTCCAAAGTTAGCCTTGTGTCTACCCTCCAAAGCAAAGAGAGCCCCGCCTGGGGGGACCAGAGCCCTCCCTCAGACTCTATCCCTATTTGGGAATGCAATAGGTATTTCTGTTTCCACCACCCAAGAGATGACATTGGGACATCTGGGTGGAAGTTTCTCCCTCAAGGTGAGGTCTTGTGTCTATTTGGTTTTGGTTTTCGTTACTATATGCTTTCTCTTACTTCTTTTTAAATAATTCGATGTGCAATTGAATGTTTAAGGGGGGGCAATTTCTTCAAAAATATATTGTCAATAGTGAAAAATTATTGCTCACACACCTATAACACCTTTGTAGGCAATGAGCCCTCCTACCATCGCAACCAGCAGTGAAGTTGACAGGTGTGATTATCCCCATTTTACAAAAAAGGACAGGAGGCTAGGAAGGTTAAGAGATGGGTAGTCGGAGGAAGACGCTAAGGTGGACCGAGCTCTTCCTCTGTGTTGGGTCTTGAGCCAGGGGTACGGCAGGGATCAGGGTGATTTTTCCTGACAAGCAGAGAAGGTGGCGGTGCTGCTCTTCCCAGGTCACACCTGAAGGAAGGGCCCAGGGGCTCACAAAGCTGGTGACAGACAGGTTAGCCCCTGGAAGATTCTTCCGCGGTGCTCTTCCCCTGCTTCACGCACGAGTTCCCTCCGACACAAAATGACTGACTGCTCACTTCACCCCCCCACTCAGCCACATCTTGCTGATTAAAAGAAAGGCCTCCTCACAATGGTTAAACAAGCAGATGAACATTTTCATCAAAGCCAAATGTCCTTTAATACTCTGATGCCCACTCTCCTCTCCTGACACCTGGCCGCTGTCAGTCTCCCTGTGGCTGAGAGAGCAGTCTTCCTTCTCCCCACACCCACCGCAGCCCTCCCAGGCCAGCCCTGCGCATTCCCCAGCATTCCCCGGACTCGGAAACTTCCCTTTCCCTGGATGGCACTGGCTCGCTCTCTCTATCTCCTCTCTCTCAATCTCTCTTTTCTCTTCGATTCTTTCAATCGCCCTCCCTCTCTCTTGGGTTCTCTGGGAAAAGCAACCAGGAGAGAAAACAGCAAAGCAGAATGAAGAAGGGCGGGCTGGAAGGTCTGGGGCAGCCTTCCCACCGCAGAAGGTCAGAGTGAGGGGCAAGAGAGGTGAGTGTGCGCACCACACCGAGCTGGCAGGAGCCATCTGTCCGGATGTTCTCGAAGTTGAGGAAAATCTCTCAATGCAGCTCTGCCTGCCGTTCTTCAGAGGGAGGAAAAAGCCTCTGGGATCCCAGGAGTGCTGGGCAGCGCTCACCACGGAAACCCCATAAGATCTGGCACAGGGACCCAGGCCCAGTTCTCCACGAACCCTCCCTCCCCCCAGGCTGCTGCTAGGGCTGGGACACCATCTCCAGGGAAGAGTAAAAGGCCAGTTTGCTGCCGCTTAAAATTCTAGTGTTTGCTACATTCAGGGCTTTCTCTTCAGCAGGTCTGAGCCCCAAGATGCAATGTCGCTTAGATGTGACCCTGAGTCCCTGGGGAGGGAGAGACAAGCAGGTGAACTTGAACTGGCTCCACCGAAAATCAGAATCACAGCCACAAAAGGATCCCCTTCCTATGCAGGAGGCATGGATTTGCTATAAAGTCACTGCTCCATGTGTTTCCTATTTATCGATCCACAGGAATTTGTTGTACAGCCAGCCCAGAAGTGAGCTAAGAATGTATCATCTGCTCTCAAATGCCTGAAGAAGACAAGGCGATGCACAGGGGAAGACAGACACTTAAACTGAAAAGCAGCACACAGACACAAGGGGTTGCTATTATTCTGCGTGATTAGTATTATGATTACTGTAATACTATGGTTGTATAGTTTAAGCAACAAAATGGCTTCTCACACCAGCTCTGCTCCCCTCCCCCCACCCACATTCCCCAAGCTCCACTCCAGCCTACAGCCCTTGCAAACGCCACGCCAGGCATTTTTTTAAAGGGGAGGGGGGTGCAAAAAGAAAATGCTAAGGTCCTCTGACTTTCTTCTTTTGTGGCTGTGGCTGTTTGTAGTTTCAAACTCTGAAGGTGGGAGGAAGGAGAGCTGAGATTAGAGCCGAAATAAAGACACAGTCCAGGCGGAAGGCCTAAGATCATCTCAGATCAACGTTCCTATAGCAGGCCTCTCTGCTTACTCTCCCTTACGCCATTTGTTCTCCACTCTGGGACAACTCTGTTGCCAATAAGACCGCCAAGAGCCACTGTTTATTAAGCAGTTGGTACCAAGCAAACAGTATGTGGGCCATTTTGCTCCAACAGTGTTCTGGTTATCTACTGCTGCATAGCAAACCGTCCCAAAACACAGTGGTATGAAAAAAAAACATTTTATTACGTTCACTGATTCTGTGGGTCAGGAATTTGGATGGGACACAGCAGTAGTGGTTTGTCTTTGCTCTATGAAGTCTGGGGCTTTAGCTGTGAAAACTGGGCCAGCTTGGTGCTGGATTCATCTGGAGGCTTCATCACTCACAGGTCTGGCATCCAAGCTGGAATGACTAGAAGTCTGGCTGAGCTGGAACTGTCAACCACTGTGCCCATACGTGGCTTCTGCATGTGGTTTGAGCTTCCTCACAGCATGGAGGCCTCAGGGTAGGCAGACTTCTTATGTGGTAGCTCATGGTTCCAAGAGCAAGTGCTCCAGCAAATAGGAAAGAAGTTACATGGCTTTTTCTGACCTAGCTACGGAAGTCACATGGTGCCACTGTATGTATTTTATTGTTATATCGGTCAAAGCAGGGGCAAACCTGCCCATATTCAAAGGGCAAGGACATAGACCTCACCTTTCAATGGGAGGAGTGGCTAAGAATCTGGGGCTATCATTTACAACACTATCTGGTTTCATTCCCACATGATAATCTTTTGAGGAAGTATGAGTTACATCCTCATTTTATAGAAGAGGACATTGAGGTTCAAGCAGCTTACTCCAGAGCCTGAGCTTCAAATCATTGCCCACATGACTCACTGCCTATCATTTCTTTTTTTTTTTTAAAGATTTTATTTATTTATTTGAGAGAGAGAGAGAATGAGAAAGAGAACACGAGAGGGGGGAGGGTCAGAGGGAGAAGCAGACTCCGTGCCGAGCAGGGAGCCCGATGTGGGGCTCATTCCTGGGACTCCAGGATCATGACCTGTGCCGAAGGCAGTCGCTTAACCAACTGAGCCACCCAGGCGCCCCACTGCCTATCACTTCTGATGCCCTCCTTTGTTCTGGATGCTCCCCAAATCCCATGACCCTTCTTTCCTCACCTCTTTCTGTTGATTTGCCTGCTCTGAATTTCCTTCTGTCCCCACCTCTATCCCATCTTCATCAGCCTCAGGGCCTGGGATGGAAATTTCAAGAAAGGCAGCCCTCTGAGTTCTGCCAGTCTCTAATGTCAGCTACTTATGGGCTCTTCACGCTCTACTAGGCCAGAGTAGGAATGACCTTTGTCCTTTGGAATCCCCACTGCCTCAGGGCAGCTACTATGCTGCCCGGTCTTCACTCTGCCATTGACCCTTGGCCGGTCCCAGTTGGGAATCAAAACCTCACCAATGTTTGAGTATCCCCTTTATACACAATCATCAGGCGCCTAAAAAATACAAATGAAGGTTTTAGGAAGACAAATGGAAAAATGGTAAAAGTATCTGTAGCATAAAATAAAATGACAAAGGGTTATTTACTAATATAAAGAGCTCATAGAAATCAACAAGTCAAAACTAAGATCTCAGTAGATCAACAGTCAGAAGATGCAAGCAGGTGATAGATTTAAAATGATACAGATGGATTACAGACATTTGGAAATAATAAAAATAATTTAAAATAATTATAATATGCTGTTTTCACTGTATGTATTTGCAAAGATTCTTAAGGTGAGAATTCCCCAATTGCTTTCTAGAAGGAATGTTCAAAATTATGTTCATTCGTGTTTCACTCCTGTTCCAAGGGGACAGCGGCTCTTCCTGAGTTGTAGCAATCAGGGAAGACACCCCTGGGGGAGGCAGGGCTGGGCTGGGACTTAAGAGGGGGTAGGAGGTCTCAGCTGGGCTGCTACATTTACACTGTCTATGTTTGAAATACTCCTCGAGTTTAAATTCTTCTGCTGAAACTGCTCCATAGATATTTGACCTCGCCCTACGAGAAGGGATATATGATCATGAATTCAGCTCCAAAGGGTCCTTCCTATTGGGTTTCCCCTATTTAATGGATGAAACATTCACAGAAAAGATGATGCTCTAGCATCTGTGAGGAAAGCAAGCAGAATCAGACCCAGCTTCTGTCTCTAAGGCATTTACCATGGACAGAAGGGCTGGTTGCCCAGAGTCCAAGAAGGTACCTCAGCCACAAATACCCCAGATATAAAAACTAGTTATGCTGCTACCTCAAGGTCAGAAACACATTACTAGATCAGAGGCAAAAATAGGTGCTCTGGCATTAGGAGAGTAAAAATGGAAACCACAGACTGGGAGATGATACTCAAAATAAGCATATATCCAACAAGGGATTCATATCCAAATATATAATGAATTCCCACAAATCAGTAAGAAAAGGCAAAAGATTTAAACGGGCACTTCACAAAAGAGGATATCCAAAAAGCCAATGAATATTGGAAAAGGTGCTCATTCTCATTAGTCGGTAGGGAAAGGCAAAATAAAAGCACACTGAGACAGCCTTACACTCCCACCAGGATGGCTTAAAATTAAAAACTGACAATACTAGGTGTTGATGAAGACGTAGAACAACTGTAATCCTCACACACTGCCAGTATAAATTGGTTCAACAATTGTAAATCAGCAGACTATTGAGTAGAATCTACTAAAGTTGCATTTATGAATATCCTGTGGCCCAGCAATTCCACTCCTAAATATATACCCAATAAAAATGTGTGCATATGTTCCCCAAAAGACACATGCTGAAGCGTTCGTAGTAGCACTCACTATTCACAACAGTCAAAACCTAGAAACCATTCAAATGTGGATCAAGAGAGAATGGGTCAATAGCAGTATATTCATACAATGAAATGTTGCACAAAAGTTAAAAGGAGCTAACCACAACTCTAAACAATGGAGAAGAATCTCACAAGCATATATTGAGTAAAAACTGCCAGACATGAAGAGTCTACATTCTGTATGATTGGATACGTATGAAGTTCAAAAACAGGCAAAACTAATCTATGTTGTTAGAAGTCAGAATAGCAATTCTACAAGGAAAAGGGAGGAGGCTTCTAGGTCCCAGTAATGTTCCACTTCTTGAACTGGACGCTAGTTACACAGCTCTGTTCAGATTGTGAAAATTCACAAGGGTGCTCATTTTTTTATTTTGTGCGCTTCTGTGTTATGCTGGAATAAAACATTTCCCAAAACTAGGAAGGCTACAAAGCCACACACTCATGTTCAGTAAGTGCACTGCTGGACTGGGTCAGGGGCTTACGTGAACCCAGGGGCTGTCACAGGAACAAACAGAGCTCATTTTTTTCCTCCAAGTAAGGTCTCCCAGAGTCACTGCCAAGCTCAGGATCCTGTAACTGACTGAGGACTGTTCCCAGTGCCACCTGGTGCCCCTTCTCACGAGCAGGAAGTACAGCTTTCCATTAGGAAAAGGGCTGAGAGCTTGTAGCTGTTGACTGCCACATCTAGGGAGAGGGTAATATACTGGGGGTCCATACCTGATTCCTACTGTGGCTGTTCTAGCCACTCTCAATTCTAAATGTCCCAACTTTCCCATCTCTCACCCCACACATTTGTCGGAAGAAAAGAAATAAATCAATCACCAAAATGTTCATTCAGAAGAAGCCCTCTATGAGGTTCCCCTGTCCTGGAAGAATGGGGGAGGCAGCCCTCCCCATGTTGGAGGGCTGTCTCCTAGTCTACTCAGGACTGAATAACTAGGTCATCAGAGGAACTCCAATGACCAAGAGATGAAGCACACCCAGCCATTGGTTCAAAGATAGCATGGCAGTGTACTCTTCACATTCTGCTAGTTTCAACATAGCACATGATACACAGAACACCCTGCAAGAAAACATAGCTAGAGTCTCCCCTCCCCAGCCACCAAACTTTTTTATTGATAATAATGAAATTCAGTATTTTTTTCATTTTTTTCGATTAAGGCTGAGATAATATGGAAAGGCGCACAGAGAATAGGAAGGCCTAGACCAGGGCCTTAAAGGATGTGAAGATTCAGAAATGCCTCTTCCCTATGAGGGAGAAAGGTGATGTTTTCCCCTACTTAATTTCCCCACAGGAGTTCCTATTTGGATAAATAAACCCTGATAAATGAGAACCCAAATTTTCCCAAGGCATGCATTTTCCCCTAGATGTGTTTTGGTGGGTGGTCCTCTCTCAGCAGTTGGAATAATCCAGATGATCCTGGGCAACTTGGAAAGGAGCAAGTCTGTATTGAAGCCAAGACGTAATTCCCCCCACCCCCAGCTTCCCAGGAGAAAGAAACCCTGTGGGTCATGGTGAAGCTGGAAATAAAGGGAGGCTGGATCCCACCTTACCCAGATGGTTGGTGGTTGTGTGCATGCTTCTGGGTGAGAAGGAGGAGGGGGTTGAAAGCTTTTTGGTATTGTTGTTTAGACTATTTTTCTTAAAAAAAAATTTTTTTTAAGCTGGACGCAACCGACTTCAGTATTGAAACAGAAAAATGAGGAGATTTGGGTTAACAGTGTTTAGGTATGAGGGGAGGCCCAGGGTCTACCCACACCTAGAAACACTTCTGTGCACCGCAGGGCTTGCAGAAGATCCGCACGGAAGGATCCACCAGGGGAAGGTCCACTGAGGTCGGCAACTCAGGTTGCACCCTGCCCCAGGCCGGCTGGAGTCAGCTCCGACCCCAGCTTGCTGCAGGCTGAAGAGGTGAAGCCTCTGGAGGCTCGGATGGTGGCCAGATTCGGTGGTCTCGCGTTGACCCTTAGGGCTCCGGAGTTCGCTCCTGGACCCGACCCGAGTTGCCTGGAGGCCACTAAACCTGATTTTCCTCCGGAGGCGGTCAAGCAAGGTCGCCCATAGTCACCAAAGCGCTGCTGTCACTAGCCTATAGCCCAGATGAACTATTTTCGCAGTTAGGGGGGGAAAAAAAGAGGAAGTCCCCTCTCCTGGGGAGGCGAGTCTTGCATCTCAAGGCTTCCCCTAGACCCCGCGATTTCAGCTTGTAGTTTCCTCTCGGCGGGGTTGGGAGTTTTGGGCCCCCACACCTTCACGCTGGCCCCCTCCTCTCCCTCCCAGACCCCCAAGGGGTGGCGGGGCCCGGCCAAGGGCGCTGCGTGTGACCCCGAGCGGAAGGGCCCCAGTCTGGGTCCTAATGCGGGTGGCGTCTCCCTTGACAGGCGGCGTTTGGGGACAACAGCGGGGACGGGAGATAAGGTGACATACCAGAGCAGATTTGGTGCGCGCGCTGATACTCCTCTCCCGACAGGAAACGCGGAGCTATTTAAAAGACCCTATCGATTACTTTATCTTTCCCAGAGGAAAGCTTCTTGCCGAGAGACAAAAGATGTTCCCTACCTATAGATACAAGGCCACAGCCTTCCACACACAACGGAGGGTCTGCACAGGCGACGTCCAGTGGGGGTGCAGGGAGAGCCCAGACGCGTTAACACGCAGGGTGCACAAATGCGTGCGTGCCAACAACAGCTCTGGAGAGCTGCGGGGCCGAGAGGGGAGGAAGGAGCATTTCACAGGATCATCCTCTGTACCCTCTGAAACTTTTTGAGCGTGTGCACTTAAAACACACACAAAGGAAGTGACTGTGCCCTTGAAGTGTGAGAATGTGTACCTGTGTCGTTTCAGCATATTTAAAGCGCACCAGTAAGCGCATTCACGCGGGTTACTGGTGGCTGGGAATGTATTCCACACACATGTCTACAAAGCAAATGCTCCATTGTGCTCCTTTTAAGGGCTTGAATGTCTACAATTGTCCTGTGTTCACTTAAAATACGGAGCTGTGTCAACACAACCCTTTAGCGTGCGCTCATGTTGTGTCTGAATTCCCGCGTTTCGCCAATTGGCTGGGGCCGTAGAATGTCCTCGGCGATATCCCTGATGACACTGAATATGCTCTGGAATCCCGCAGCTTTTGGCCTCTGGGTTCCCTGAGGCACGCCCTGGGGATGCTCTCAACAACTACTGATTGAGGCGAATGCACAGACTCGAATGGTTTTTTTCCTATGCAGTAATTTGCCATCTAAGCATTCGCAGTGTGCTCCGCCGGACCGTGAAAACCTCGCAGCGGTTCCGCAGGAGAGGTTAGAAGGCAAGACGAGAAAGGAAGATGCCGAGGAAGGAAGGGTGGAGGCCGTAGGAAGGTTCGATCGCTCCCTTAATTTCCAGCTGAAATTCAACACAGACCAGGCCACAGCAGCCCAGGGTGGAAGCTCCGGGCGCCGCGGCCCGAGTGTCGGCCAGAGCCAGGGACGCCGCACAGAGCAGGGCGCGACTCTTCTCCCTCCTGGAAGCCGCGCTGCCCTGGGCCTCGCTAGCCCCCCGCGTTTTGCCCAAAAACGGGTGGCCGGCCCAGCTTGGCTTCTCCCAACCTTGCGCGCCCACGCCCAGGGTTTCTTCCAAGGCCGCTCCCCAAGCTGCACCCACGCCAAGCAGGTGTGGACCCTCCCTAGAAAATCCATCTTCCCCTTCGTGGTGTTCCGAATCATCGTCCATCTGACTCAAATGTCATCTGATTTTTCCAGCTGTGACCTTCAGTGACTGGACCCTGAGGCACGGACTCGAGCCTCCGGGCTCTCAGCCTCTGCGCGCTGTTTTCGCTAAAGCAGTTTGCAGCGGTGGGGCGTGGGAGGAGGCGGGGGGAGCAACAGTAACACCCAGAAGAAGGCACCAAATTAACAGAAAACGACGACGGAAGCTTGAAAACGACTCCCTCCAATCCGGTAAATCCTAATACGAGTTTTAAAGCGGGTCATATCTACGGATGCAAGATAAATTCGATTTTAGAAACATACTGCCCCCGCCAAAGCATGAGAAAGTGACTTACACAAAGGTACTAACCAGAAAACTGTCCGCGGCAAAAATACAAAGGAGTTGCTCTTAGAAAAATGTAGATGCTCTTAGAAAAGAAAAAACGCCAATGTATAATAATACTGAAATCTGCAGGAAATGTCTCTAGAAGGATATACTTTTTTAAAAGCTGGTGACCTCCTGAATGGGGATGGAAATTAACTGAGAAGAGGCGGAAGGAAACCTTCTGGGCCGATGCCACTGTTTTCCTATCTTGATTGTGGCGGTTCTTACAGGGGCTTGTCAATGTGTCAAGACTCATCGAACTGTATGTACACTTGAACTGTGTTCATTTTGTTCTAAGTACTTACTGTCTGACTTAATAAGTTGATTTTAAAAATAAATAAACCCACTAACAACTCTGCCTTTAGGGAAGGAAACTGGGTGGCTGGGGGAGAGGCATGGGACACTACATTGTACCCTTTTTTACCTGTTTGTTTCAGGTTTTGTCATGGTTTTGAAAATATATAATTAGGATATTAGGTGATGTGAATATAAAGCAATTGTTAAAGAAACCAACAAAAGCAAAAACAGAGGTGCTTGTACACCCCATTGTAGGGATAAGAAAGAGCATGCCCTGTCCAAGCCCAGAAAATATTTTGGAAGGGGCGATTATCTTTAATGTTCAGATTTGCTTTCTTTGGTTTTTAGTCATATGTTTAACACACCAAGGAAAAACGAACACCCAGAACTTTTCTGGTGCTTATGTGTGGTGTGAGTGGCTGTCATCTCCTTGAGGACTCTCAGGGAAGGAGGGCCACAGAAGCAACACAGAAGCACGCTATAGAAAGCCACAGGACCAGGAGGGAGGTTGTCCTGGACGACGTGCCCCGGCTTCCGCGGGCAGCTCACTATCCCGCTTAGAGCAAAGACGTGGAGGCCCTGAGCTGCTGTGGGAAGGCTCAACACCTGCCCAGGGTGGAAGCGGAGGCCTCCAAAGGCTAAGCAGGCATAGGGTCCCTAAGGCCTGAGAGGTCCGAAGCCTGGCCACTTATGCACCACCAAATCCATAGCTCCAGGGCTCCATCCGGCCCAACTCCCCTTCCGCGGGCAGTCTGGGACCAGTAACTGCAAGGGTCCCACCTCTGGGGGAACTAGGTGTGCAATATCTCCATTTCACCCTCTGGAAGATAGGGAAGAGTCACTTGGCTTTGTTAGGACAGATTCCAGATCTGGTGCAGATTCAGAAAGGTGTTTGGAGGCTGGCCCTCAAGAGACAGATGGACAGTGGGCTGGAGACCAGGGGCCAGGAAAACTAGCAATGGCCAGACTTTTCTGCTGGCCTGGGGACAGGGCCTGGGTGGGGTTACCAAGTCCACCAGCCAACCTCATCTGCTGTCCCACTCAGCCACAGACCCATAGGACCTTCAACCAGCAAGCCAGTGTGCAGGGTAATGGGAGGGGGCTGCATTCCCTGTGACCCCAAGACGTGGGTCTGTTGCTGGGACAGGTTAGGGGAAAATCAAGAGGGCAAATTTGCTGAGTGGCTATCAGAACCATTGCTCTGTGCCTGGGTAGTGTGGGTCAAAATCCATCCCACTCCCCTCTCTCTGGAGCTCTGCTGACCACCCCACTCAGATTTCTTACCGCTGATGGCTTAGCTCCAGTCCCTTCGTGTGGGCTGAGATTTCACTGGACTGTCACTTGGGCTGCCATCTCAAACTATACACAGCTTTGATTAGTAAACTCCAAGTTGAGGAGTGAGGCTCAGAAATGTGCATTTTCAACATGTGCCACAGGAGATACTGGCCTAGATATGTCCACAAGCCAAGTCTCTTCTCTTCTATAAAGGCACCACTTTATTCATTACATTTGGGGCTTGTCTTGATTGTGGTTTTTAAAATCTCTTTAAGGCAATACAAGCTTATGGTAAATAAAAAACAAAAGAAGGAAATTGTCTTAAAAGATGTACTGTGGAAAATGTCATTTATTCCTGATCCCACCCCCCCAGTTCTCTTCCCCAGAAGCTTTCATTACCATTTTGTTTATCCTTCCAAAAAATTCCATATAACTATATATATGCGCATATGCCCATATATAAAATACAAATTCTGCAACCCAGTTTGATATTTAATGTACTCAAAACATATCCATAACAATACATATAAATGTAACTAGTGGCACCTGGGTGGCTCAGTTGGCTAAGCCTTGGACTCTTGATTTCAGCTCAGGTCACGATCTCAGGGTGGTGAGATTGAGCCCCGCGGGGGTGGGGGGAGCTCCATGTTCAGGACAGAGTCGGCTTGAGATTCTTTCCCCCTCCCTCTCCCCTCCGCACTCTCTCTCTCTCTCTTTTTTTTTTCTCTAAAATAAACAAATAGGGGCCCCTGGGTGGCTCAGTCGGTTGAGCGTCTGCCTTTGGCTCAGGTCATGATCCCAGGGTCCTGGGATCGAGCCCCATGTCAGGCTTCCTGCTTCTCCCTCTCCCACTCCCCCTGCTTGTGTTCCCTCTCTCACTGTGTCTCTCTCTGTCAAATAAATAAATAAAATCTTTAAAAAAAATAAAAATAAACAAATAAAATAAACAAATAAAATATTTTTTAAAAAAAGAATCCATATAAATGTAACTAATTCTTTCTTGTGGCTGCTACTATTCTGTTCTACTGGTGAATATAACTTGTCTTTAACTATTCCCCCGAGATAGATATATAGGGGTTTTTTAAAATTCTTTTTAAAGAATTTTTTAAAATTCTTTAAAAATTAAAACTGCAACACAAATACTTTTCTTGGGGCTCCTGGGTGGCTCAGTTGGTTAAACATCTGACTCTTGTTTTCAGCTCAGGTCATGATCTCAGGGTCCTGGGATTGAGCCCCACATGGGCCTCCCTGCTCAGCGGGGAGTCTGCTTGAGGATTCTCTCTCTTCCTCTCTCTCTGCCCCCCTCTCCATTACACTCTCTTTCTCTCTCTCTCAAATAAATGGATAAATAAACCTTTAATAAAAAAATGTACTGTTCTTGTATGCATTACCTATAGAATAAAGTCCTAGAAGTGGAAATATTAGTTCAAAGGGCTTATGCATTTTTCATTTTGATAGTACAAAGCTGTTCCAAAGAGATTTATCAATTTGCATTTCCAATCAACAATGTAAAAGTGACTAAGCAGCGTAATTATCAAACTTTATCCTTGCCAATCTGATAAGTGAAAACATTTGCCTCTTTGTGTTTTAATTTGCCTTCCTGCTTCCCTTTCATCCTTTCTTTCTTACTTTCATTTTATCAGCAAGGTTCTGCTACTCCTGGCCAATTTTTCAATTGTTTTCTTGAGTCATTTTCATATTGATTTACGGGAACTCTTTCCATATTGTGGAAATAAGTTTTTTGTTGTCATTCTTTCTAGCAGTTAACCTGTACATTTTTTCTCTTTGATTCTATTTATGTTTTGTTTTTGTTTGTTTGTTTGTTTGTTTGTTTTTGCTGCACACAAGTTTCTTTTTATGCCATCAGGTTTACATAATTTGTCTTTTGTGGTTTCTAGGTCTTTAGTTCTCCTTATCCACCCTCCCAAATATTACAAACAGTCCAAAACTATTATCTTAATCATCTATAGTACTTTTGTGTTTCAATTCTTAGGTTTAAATTTTTAACCTATCTGGAATTAAATGTGTTTGGTGCAAGAATAATCCATTTCCCTCTCTCTAACACCACTTTCACTTTATTTTAAATGTATACTACACTCCCTCAAATAGTGTAATATCACAATTGGCAGGGACCTTATTTCCTATCTTAACCAGTTTCACTTTGTAGGTTAGACAACCACCAACATGCCTCTTCACTGGATCCACTGCCCAGGTGAGTCCACTTAACAACCTGGGATGCTTCCCAGAACAGCACAGCTGGGGAGGGACCTTTGGTATATACCTTTGGTATATACCTAATACTTCCAAAAAGAAAAACATGAACTGGGGACCAGAGAGGGAAACAGGATGTGCTCAGGGTCAGCCAATCAGTGAGAGAGGCAAGACCAGAACCCAGTACTGGCGCATAGTCCCGTACTCTTTCTGGTACAAGTCAGCTTCCTTCAGGGTTGGTGTGACTTGGGCTGTGCAATCCCAGCTTCTGGTGCATGGTAGGCACCCAGTCAGTGTGGGTGAGGAAATACAGGAAATCATGCCCAGCATCCAACAGTGACTAGGCTGTGGAGTCACTTGGAGGCTGGGGGGACATTCTGGCCCACTCTTTTAGCTTTTCCCCTCATACCCTCCCCCCTTCCACAAAGACAAACACTCATACATATACATACACAATATCCCCCAGCCAGGTAAATCTGTTCCCTGCTCCCCCTTCTGTGGGCCTCAGGACCTTCCTATGGCCAAGCAACTTTCAATAGACAGCCCTCAAAGCACTTCAGGGGACTTCCTGCCTGTCCTAGCTAGCTAGCAGAGGCTGATCCTAGGGCAAAAGCCAGACAGATAACAGGGGAACATGAAGATAGTATTTCTAGGGCTCTGTTCAGACTGCCCCAAAGCAGGACCAGCTACATAATTTGAGGGGGCCCTGTGCAAAATGAAAATGTGGTGCTTCTTGTTCAAAACTTACCAAGAATTTCAAGACAGCAACAGAAGAGCACAGGGCCCTTCTAAGCCAGCCTTCGGGGAAGGATGAGGTTAATTATCAAGGGAGGAGAAAGAAGATTCCTCAGTCCTCTAAAGCTTTGGATTTTAGGTAAAGTGGGCTGGGGGGTTTGCTATTCATAATATTCATAATAGCAAAAAAAAAAAAAAAAAAAGGTAGAAACAACCCAAATGTCCATCAACTGCTGAATGCAGAAAGAAAACATGGTATATCCATAGAATAGAATATTATTCCACCACAAAAAAGAATAAAGTACTGGTACATGCTACAACATGGGTGAACCTTGAAAACATTATGCTAAGTGAAATGTCAACATGATTCCATTTGAATGAACTGTCCAGAAGAGGCAAGTCTACAGAGACAGAACGGAGACTGATTTGTGGTTGTCTAGAGCTGGGGAGGTAGGAAATGGGGGAGAGGGTTGGGGTTGATGGCTAAAGCCTACAGGTCTCTTTTAGGAGTGATGAAAATGTCCTAAAATTAATTGAGTGATGGTTGCACAGCTCCGTGGTTTTACTACAAATCATTGCATTGTATACTTTAGAGGGATGAATTGTACAGTATGTGATTTACACCTCTTAAATCTCAATGAAGCTCTTACCAAAAGAAGAGGAGGGGGAGGAGGAGGAAGAATCTTAAATTTCTCCTTCTTTTTCTCTCTCTCAACCGCTCTTACTGCGGGAGGCCCCTACTCCTTGATGAAGGTTTTTGGGGAACCCTGCATCAGCCTGGTCCTCTGCTCCAGCTGCGGGAGTGAGGGTGGGTGGGGTGGGGATGGGGGAGGGGGAGTGTCTTGCTTCCTCTCCAGTTGGTGTGGCTCGAGAAGGCAGCGACGTGCAGTAAAAGAAAACATTCAGTACTCTGTAGTGAGTCCTGTGCTCAAATCCTAACTCTGTCACTTTCCATCTGTGTGACCTTGAGCAAGTCCCCTCACCTCTCTGAGCCTCTTTCTCCTCTGCCCAGTACTCGAGATGAGTAGATCAGCGACGACATAGGTGAGAGCGTGTGGCTCACCCAGTGAAAGCTCTAGAAACAGAGGCAAAAGGAGAATTTGATACCCGCTGCGCCACCTGAACGAGGCGCGTCCCGCGGCAGGAAAAATCCGGGGCCCGGAAGCCGCCTGGAGTCTTCAGGAGCCAAGGACGAGAGCGGTAGCCCTCAGAGTCTTCCCCCGCCCCCAACCCCGGGCCCGGAAGGAAGCCAGGGCGGCGGAGGGGCCCCGCGGCCAGACCGGGGAGCCGGCTTGAGGGCCGGGAGCCGGGCCCGCAGCCGCCGCTGCTCATCCATCAGCCGGACGAAGAGCAGAGGCGCGCTCTCCGCCCTCTGTTTGCTTTCTCGCCAATTATTGCCGCGCCGCAGCCCCTTTGTTGATACAGTAGTCCGAAAAAGTGCTAATGTTCATTTATCAGGGGGCCCGCCGGGGACTCCCACGAGTTGCGTTTCTTTCCAAAATATAAACATGGGGCGAGCGTCCCAGACAGAAACCCCCATCTGTTTCCCCGGCGCGGGCGGAGAGCGAGGCGTTGTTGAAGATAAAGCCGCGGATAACGCCGCCTGTCTCCAATGGACGTCTCCCCGGCGCATTAATGACATTCCCGGTGATAGTTCCAGCTTATCTTTCAATTAATCATATATACCTTTTGCGGCGGGCCCTGCTGATTGCAGGAAAGGGGGGCCGGCTCGGGCTGTGCCGATCGCTTTTTCCAATTAATAATATTTTATGCGCGGAGAATGCGCTCAAGTCATCTGGAATTTGGCTCATCTTAAAGCCCTAATTCTTTAAAAGGCAAGGAAATAGATGGGTAGATGTTCGATCTCTCCTCTCTGCCTCCTTTTCTCTCTCTCTGCCTCTTTCTCTCTCCTTTTCTCTAGGCTGAGGGCTGTTTGTTTGTCCTGCTCGTTTGGCCAAAGTGCGGCTTAGAGAGGCGGCCAGGTTGGGTCAGCCGCCCTTGGGAAGGAAGATGTGTCCCTAGTGAGGCTGGAGAATCAAGTTTCGTACCTCCCCACCCCCAACCACTGCAACTTCTATTTAAAGAAAACAAAAAGTTTTACTCAGAAAGTGAGGACTACAAATAAAAGTTAGCAATTGCTCTTGGATATTTCTCTGTGGAGACCAGCGTGGGTCGCCCCAATTTCAATTCTGCCTAGATTTACTCTCTCTGGCAACGCTAAGGCCTGTTTTAGAGCCAAGGGAAATTATTACCAGATTCACCGAGGGTATAGGGAGTGGAGAAGTCACTTCGGCCGAATAGGGAGGCTTTCTTTCTTCCCCTTTTCATGACACCTGACCCACAGGCCTATTTGTCAGCCCTGGGAACCATAGCCCAAAATAGGTGATAAATCTTAACCGCCTCGTTTTGCAGAGGAAATGCCAGGTTTTGTTTTTGTTTTTTTCCTTCCTCCAGAACTCTCTCTTAAACCCACACACAGTAATAATAATAATAATAATTAAAAAAAAAAACTAAAAACAGGGATCCCGGATGCAGCCTCGATGTCCCCCATTAAACGGTAATATTTCAGGCGTCGGCTCACACTAATCTTTCAAACTGTCATCGCGAGCCGCACGACCAGCCCATTCACTTCACAGCGCTCCCAGGACCCTCGCTCGGAGCTCTTTTGAATGAGACATTTAATTGAATCGGATGTGGCTCGTTTGCCAGACGTCACCGCCTAGGCGATAGGCATCCTTTCCCACTTCCCCCCCCAAAAAAAATCTTCAAAGGCGAGCTAGGCCCCCAAGCTAGGTTAGTTGAGGGCAATAACTAACATTGTCCAAAAGCGTGGCGAGGACAGGCGGAAGAGAGGCTACTGATCTGCAGGTCCGTCGCGGGAGAACCCGAGTTGGGGGGTTAGGAGGTGGGTGAATGAGGAGGGTTCCGGGGGCTTGAGAGCTCCACCCCCGCCCCGACCCCGGCCACACATACACATACATTTGAAAAAGGCATCTCTCCGCAGACCCGGCTAACAATTCCAGAACCGCGCGTGGACCCTGGCTGGAAAATCCTAAGCGAGATTCCGCCGCGAAGGCCCGGGCCTGGTACTGGTGCCTGGCTCCCGGCAGTCGGGGTCCGAGTGCTTCGAGCCTCTGGGAGAGCCGCGCGGTGGTCCACTCTCCATCGCCCTAGCCCGGAGGCCACAGGTCCTGGAGGTGTGGGTTTGATGAGGGGCTGTAAAGGTCCTAGTGTTAGGCCTGTGCTTACTCCGATGGCACCGTTCCCTGCGGCGCTGCCGGACGGCTCGCGGTCCCGCTTGAGCACCCAAAGGTCCATGTTCAGGACAGACACCACCTTGTCCCTCTGCTTTGTGCCTTTCCTCAGCGCTTTGAGCGCAAATTACAGTCTCGGGTTCTGAGCTATGGCCTTGGCTTGGCTTTGTCCCTACGCGCCTTTCTTCTATTCCAAGCACTTCTTCCCTAGTCCCCAACTTGTCCTCCACTAAGAGCCGAGCCCTCCAAGTCTCCATTCTTAGCAAGTCCCCGCGCCCCGCCCGCGCCTTCCCGGCACAAACCTGGGTCGTGGTTTGTGAAAAGCGAGGCTTTTCCCCTCACAAACCTTGCCAACCCCAGAGATAAAGTAAGGCGGCGACCTTAACCGGGGGGCCATTCTGCCTGCCTGGATCCTGAAACTACACAAAATAAAGTGCCTCTCTGCAGTGTTCTGGGGGAGAGGGGATGGCCCAAACTTTTATCAGATCTCCCAAGGGATCCAGAGGGGTGAGGTGGACGGGCACAGGATCTGGCCCTTAGCTTGCGCTCCTGAAATATTGGCAGATTTGTCTGATAGGAGAGTCCCCACTTTACCAACGCTGGGGCTAAAAATTAACACCCAATCTGCCCTGCCCTTCCCTGGAGCGCCTGGACCAACCACCACTGCTGGGTTCCCTGCTGAGAGCCTGCCCTGAGACCTCTGAGAAATCCTGGCCAGGCTGGGCTCCCAGGAGCCCCAGCTTCCTGAGAGCTAAACCTGGGCCTGGCTAGGGGTCCTTGGGCCGCAGAGGCCTGAAGGCCTTGCTACTAGGCAAAAGGGCAGGGGCAAGTGAGAGGCACGAATGGTGGGTTTCAGAAAAGGAGAAACTAGGTGGCTGGAAGCTAGGATGCCTTAGAAGATCTCTTCTAGGAAGCTGAGCTTACCGGGTGGGATTTTGGATTTGTTTTATTCCTAAGGGGAGGGTCATTTCTTTGAGAGGAGGTTGATAGTGACTGATGCTCCCTGGAGTTGTGTGTGCGTGTGTGCATGTGTGCATGTGTGTATAACTTGCACTACTATTATAGAAGGTGGCCATCTACCACCCCATAACATCCACCTTGCCCCCAGGGCCTGGGCTGCTGAGGAAAGGGGGACTACTGGGGCATGACTGGCCCTGTAAGTCAAGCCAAACAGAACCCCCAAATTGTCCAGAATCTCCCCCCGCCCGTCATCACCCCAAAGCAAAGCTTCTCCCCTATGCTGCTCTTCTTATACACTCTTCCTTGCATAAAAAAGACTTTAATAAGACTCCTGGAAATGACTCCCCTCCCCCAGCACCCCCACCAATCTTTCACTCTCCCACTCTGCTTTAGGTGCTGAACAACATTTCTTCAAATCCCAGATCCACCCAGTTTAGCCCAGAGGCCAGATTTGGAGAAGAATCAGGTCCTTTCCCGGGTATGTGCTTCAGTGGGGTTTTCAGGCTAGTACTATGGAGAAATGTCAGGCTGCAGGAGCAATAGGAGAGTCTTCCAAATGCCTCGCGGTCCCTTTAAAAAAGCTGAACAGGATTTTTTTTTTTTTTTTTTTGAGCCCTATGACTATATTAGGTGACACGAAACTGCTCATCGCTCCTGTCATCGGGGCCCCTGGCCCAATGGCTGGCTGAGTCCCCCTCCTCTGGCCTGGTCCCGCCTCTGCTGCCCCTTGTGCTCCGCACTACCTGCCGCCTGGCCACAACCCGAGCTGGAAGGCGGGTGCGCGGGCGGGCGGCGGGCACCATGCAGGGAGCCTGCCAAAGGCCGTGGGCAGCGCTGCTCTCTGCCGCCCACCTGGCGCTGTGAGGCGCGCGCTACCACCATGTTCCCCAGCCCTGCGCTCACGCCCACGCCGTTCTCGGTCAAAGACATCCTGAACCTGGAGCAGCAGCAGCGCAGCCTGGCTGCCGGGGAGCTCTCGGCGCGCCTGGAGTCCACGCTGGCGCCCGCCTCCTGCATGCTGGCCGCCTTCAAGCCCGAGGCCTACGCGGGGCCCGAGGCCGCTGCGCCCGCCCTCCCGGAGCTCCGCGCCGAGCTGGGCCCCGCGCCCTCGCCCGCCAAGTGTGCTCCTGCCTTCCCAGGCGCCCCCGCCTTCTATCCGCGTGCCTATGGCGACCCCGACCCCGCCAAGGACCCTCGAGCTGATAAGAAAGGTGAGGAGGAAACACAAGCCCCTTCTCCCTCCTGGGGTCGCTTTTGTGTCCCAAGCCGCCGCCAAGAAATCCTGGCCTGGGTGGAGGAGACGCGAGTGCCTGGGCGGAGGGCCGAACGCAGGGGTCTCCGAGTGTGAGAAGCGAGGTCGTCGCCAGGGCCCCTGAGCCCCACGTCCAATCGGAGATTTAGAGGAAATGCTGGATTGAGATGATCAGAAAACAAGAGATTATATATATATATATGTATGTATATATATATATACATACATATATATATATATATTGGCCTAACAAAGCCCCAGGAGGCAGCAGACTTCCTCAACGAAGTTCGCGATCGGTTTGTGGTAGAATAGAGAACGAGATATTCTCTATATCAGGGTTTTGGGGTTTTTAAAAATCTCTTTTGGATTTAAGGGTCTTTTTCAGGCTCTGCCAAAAACAGCTAAACAGAAAGTTAAAATGCTGCACACCAGATAGACTTTTGCTCACGACTGGAGAAGGGCCCAGGACCTTCTATATCCTACCCGTAACCCGGGTTTCTGGAGCTTTTTCTCCTTTGTGCCAGGACAGTGGAATCTTTGGGCACAAAGGCCTTGATTTAAAAATGAGATACTGCGAACTCTCGGGAATCTGATTAGCAGCTTTATTGTTCCGGCACAGCTTCCCGACGCTACCGGGGTCGAGGGGTTCTCTTCTGGAAAAAGTTAGAAAATGCTGCGGGACTCAAGGCGCGAGGCAATGGAGGAGAGGACCTCGGAAGGTGGCGGGATCGCCGCACAAGCCAGCCGCGGTTCGGGAGAGGGGAGAGGCGGGCGGGGCCGCAGAAAGGGGCACGTTGGGAAGACCTTGTCCCAAAGCTGGGTCCGCGCGAATCCGAGGTGGCAGGGTGCGCTGGGCGAAGGTCCGCGGTGAACCGAGAAGGGATCTTTCTAGCCTAGAAAGGTTTGTCTAGGAGCAGAGGGAAGGCCCGGGGACAGCTGCCGGCGGGTCAATTCAACTGACCGCTGCCAATTCGAATCCAACTCGAGGAAGGTGGGCAGGGCAAGATCCGAGGCTGCCTGCCCACCCGCGGCTTCTTGGGCGCTGGACAAACCCTGTGGCGGCTGCGCGGGAGTCTTCGATCAGCAAACCAACACGTTTTCCCCTTCTGTTTCTTCGGGGTTCCATAATTTCAGACAGTGTGACTGATCCTGGAGTGAGGTCTTGGTCTCCCTTCATCCATATTCTCTAACCGCTGTAGCCCTAATCGAATTCACCCCAGGGCATCATCCGGTTTTATTTTCTTTGCAGCCTGAAATCTTAAGTCACTGTCCATCACCCTCACCAGAATGTGAACTCCCCGAGGGCACGGACCTCTCTTGTGTTATGTTCTCCAGTGCCTAGAGCCATGCTTGGCATAGAGTAAGCATTCAACAAATGCTAACTGGCTGTAGGTCGGAAACCGAGCTGTCCGTGGCGCCCAGTGCACTGGGCAGAGCGAGCCGCAGCCCAGCTGGGCGCTCCAGGCAGCACGGGGTGACACCCACTAGGGCTAATTCCCCGGCAGGCGCTCCGCGGATCGGGCCGCTCTGACCTGACCGAGCGTCCCTCTGCCCCTCTGTTTTCCCGCAGAGCTGTGCTCACTGCAGAAGGCGGTGGAGCTGGAGAAGCCGGAGGCAGACGGCGCGGAGCGACCCCGGGCGCGACGGCGGAGGAAGCCGCGCGTGCTCTTCTCGCAGGCGCAGGTCTACGAGCTGGAGCGGCGCTTCAAGCAGCAGCGGTACCTGTCAGCGCCCGAGCGCGACCAGCTGGCCAGCGTGCTGAAGCTCACCTCCACGCAGGTCAAGATCTGGTTCCAGAACCGGCGCTACAAGTGCAAGCGGCAGCGGCAGGACCAGACTCTGGAGCTGGTGGGGCTGCCCCCGCCGCCGCCGCCGCCGGCCCGCAGGATCGCGGTGCCAGTGCTTGTGCGCGACGGCAAGCCCTGCCTAGGGGACTCGGCGCCCTACGCGCCAGCGTACGGTGTGGGCCTCAACGCCTATGGCTATAACGCCTACCCCGCCTACCCGGGTTACGGCAGCGCGGCCTGCAACCCTGGCTACAGCTGCGCCGCTGCTTACCCAGCCGGGCCGCCCCCGGCGCAGTCGGCTACGGCCGCCACCAACAACAACTTCGTGAACTTTGGCGTCGGGGACTTGAACGCGGTGCAGAGCCCCGGGATCCCGCAGGGCAACTCAGGAGTGTCCACGCTGCACGGTATCCGAGCCTGGTAGGGAAGGGCCCTACCTGGGGCGCCCCGACCGATCCCAGCTCTAGAGAGGGACACTGAGTCTCGGGGGAGGGAGGACCCCTGACGTGTCTCCACGTCCCTTGGATTATACATTCACTCCCGCAGGGGCCTCGGAGCTTTTTCCGTCCCCGGCGCCTTTGTCCCCAAGCGCGGGAGAGTTTGTGGCCGCGTTTACAGAGCTTGCGGCGATTGATCCCGCAGCCTGGTGCCTTAGCCGTCGCCCCCAGAGTGCCCTCCAAACGCCCACGGGCATCCCCAACCGGCTGAACATGGGCCGTTGGGACTGGGAGCCCGGGTGCACCTTTCTTCGAGCCTGGGCCCGGCGCCCGGGCCCTTGCTGCCTTGCCGCCGCCCACCCACCCGTATTTATGTTTTTACCTGTTGCTGTAAGAAATGGGAATCCCCTTCTCATTAAAGAGAGTGCGCTGATCCCGCATGTGTCTTCTTTCAGCTTGCCGCGCTTCAGAAACTGCATTTTAGAAAGCAGAGCTGGGCTGCCCAGCTGATCTTGAGTTGCAGGTACCGGCATTCACTGAGCAAATTGATGATAATAATAAACTCGTCCTGGGTCCTTTGTTAGATACTGCCTGGCATTGTCTCTCGTAATATTCAATAACTCCCTAAAAAGAGGTCCTGTTTTAAAGTTTAGCAGACTGAAGCCTGGAGAGGTTTGATGGCCTGTCCCTGAGCAGTGGGGAGTGGTAGAACAGAGGTCTCACTTCACAGACAGAGGGCACTTGCCTAGAGCTCCCCAGTCTTGCTTCCTTGAACCCTAGCCCATGTCAGGCACAGTTGAGGTGCTGGGCATTACATGGGGAGCAAAGGGACCTGGGTCCTCTGTAATTGGAACACACCAGAATTCATCCTGCTTAAAAGAACATTTTACTCCATTTTACAGATGGAAAAACCTAGATAGAACCAAAGCTCTTATCAAGCTTCCCGCAATTCCCCGGCCCAGCCAGGAAGAGAGCCTGGGGTCCTGTGGCCCCAGCCTCACCAGCTGTGGGCTCCACAGAGAGGCGGCTTGCCGGCTGCCCCTCCAGCTGTGGCTGGGCCATAAGAATTCACATGGTCAGGGAACCTCCCACCCAAACCTGATGGCTGTCCTCTCCTCTCCGCATTTAACGAATTTTGCCATAGTCTTGATCAACGAATGCAACTGTTCAGGCTTTACAGATGAGAAAACAGGCTCGAGGAAATAAAGCTAGAAACCTGCTTGCTGTGAGACTTGCTCACTGCACACCCCAGTCTGTAAATGAGGATAACAAGAATATCTTCCTCTGAGCCCAGGTCCCACCAGTCCACAGGGGCTCCGACCTGACCTCTGACTCCTCTATGCACAGCGTCCAGGGCCGGGAGGAACTAACTGCGCTTCTTTAAAAGGGATGAAAGCAGGAAGGAGTGGGAGCTTTGAGTTCCCGTGGAATACAGGTTTTTTTGAGATTTTCCCCAGCAAGCGCTGGGCTGGCCTCGTGGGGCTTAAGCCATTTGCCCTAGAGCTCCTGGTCGTAGCCAAAACATTGATTGTGGCGTTCAGAGACCAAACGAGACTTAAAGCGCCCTAATAGCCAGGAAGAGTCGTCAAGCCAGGCCTGGTGCAACCAGGAGCCCTCCTGCCGCCACACCGGGGGCCCATGCAGATCTGCCAGTGCCTGTCTGGTCATCTCTTTGGGTAAGTGCTGCCCCCAGGCTCGCCACATCGCCGGTGGAAGAGGGGAAGATGCCAGGAGGTTCCACCGCTTGCCAGAGCCTAGCAAGGTGCTGAGCTAGACGCCACCGGGAGCATGCAATCAACCATCGCAGGGTTATGCACGAGGCTCCAGGAAGGAGAGGAAAAGGGCTGAGCTCAGGGCTTGACTCTGGGCCCCAGGACTTATTCCCTCTGCTGCAAGGTCCAAGCCCAGCTGGTGAGCGCCCCGGGGAGGATGTGTTCAGTTCAGTCTCAGCATTCCGTGTTCTGGAAGCAGGGCTTATGACCCTGCTTCCAGCTTTTACCTCCAGCGCGCTCAGCGCTCCCTATCCCTCTTGATTATTCGCGCCTTGGTCCCCTCTCACAGAGGGGCACGTTGCGGCTCCACCAGGCCATCAGACAAGCTCTGAAACCAGAAGGCGTTCTCTTACCATGCATCCCTGGCCTGCAGGCAGCCTAACTCATGCACCCGCGGAAATCCTTCTATCTGGAGCTCACCCACCTTCTGCGCTGTTAATCAGAACAGTGTATTAGCCCACAGCCTCCTGGGGTCCTGCACTTCCGTTGGCCTTTTCCATCTTATACACATCTACAGTAACATTAGAGAAAGTATTTCTTTCACTTAACATACCGCGAGGTTTTATTTCTTTTTTTAAAATTAATTATTTATTTTAAGTAAACTCTGTCCCCAGCGTGGGGCTTGAACTCACAGAGGGAGATCAAGAGCCGCATGCTCTACTGACTGAGGCAGCCTGCTGACCGCCCCACCCCAGGACTTTTCTATGATGACTCTCTCTCTGTCATGTCCCTTGAGGGACCAGCTGAGTGACCCCAATGTCTCTCACAAATGGATAACAATGGCTGGCTGGCATCGGGCTCACCAACTGCGGGGACTCCAGGCTAAATGCTTTATAGGAGTTCTCTAATCCATCTTAATTTGCAAACCATGAAACTGAGAACCGGAGGTAATGGTCAAGGTCATACATTCCCCTAGCATGGAGCTGGGAAACCCATCAGGCATTACCGAAGGGCAGAGCAGGTGGCATGTTGAAGAAGCGAAAGCCTTCCACGTTGCCTTGCACTCCGAAAGATGCAGCGGGACCCTACTTCTGGCCATGGCACAGAGCCTACCCCTCTCTCTCACCAGTAGGGTGAGGGTGTCAGGCTTCATATTCAGGCTCATTATGGGGCAAACTGGTGCGTGGAGCTTTGGGAAGGCTCACTGCATGGACTGCTCTCCCTGGCGGGGGGTGTCAGATCCGGGAGCCAGGGGGCAGAGGACGGCAGGGTCAGAAGTACCCTAAACTAACAACGCCCGCGTTTACACAGCGATACCTTCCCAAGTTAAATCGGTAGTGTTTGTTTTTCAATTATTACATAAAGGATGGGCGCAGTGAGAAAATTCAAACAGCACAGAAAAGTAAGAAATAGATGACAAGTGTGGGCCGCCTCTGAGGTGTCAAAGAGCGCAGAAATTGGGGTGACACAGGCTGGCCCCGCATTCCCGGAACGCCAGGGGGAGCACGTAGGGTACTAGTTATATTTAATTAAAAAAAAAAAAATCAAACAAGGACACCGTGGTTAAAAAACAATGAGAGATACACCATGATATTAAATAGAAAAAAAGCTGGCTTCCCAGGCTGGGGTGGAGTGGTTCCCACAGCGCGGCGCCACCCTGCGCAGGCTGACGGAGGGGAGACCCCCGGCTGGGTGTCCCCCCCTCAATCCCCTGTCCTGCGAAAGAGAGACCAGAACACCTCGTCCCTCCCGGTCAGCCCCTGCACTGGCCCGGATGTCCTCTCGCCTCCTTGCGTTATTCCCAGCCAGCAGATAAAGCTTTTGCCAAATCAGAATAGCTCTCATCTTCTTATTTTGTATAGATACCCCTTAAATCAAGGCGATGTTGTGTATCTCAATACCTGTGTTTATTTTTTTTAAAGATTTATATTTATTTGTTTGCCAGAGAGAGAGAGCTCCAGAGTACAGGCAGGGGGAGCGGCAGGCAGAGGGAGAAGCAGGCTCCCCGCAGAGCAGCGAACCCAATGCGGACTTAATCCCAGAACCCGGAGATCATGACCTGAGCCGAAGGCAGTCACTTAACCAAATGAGCCACCCAGGCGTCCCTCAATACCTGTGTTTATTTTATTTTATTTTTAAAGACTTTATTTATTTGACAGAGAGACACAGCGAGAGGGAACACAAGCAGGGGGAGTGGGAGAAGGAGAAGCAGGCTTCCCGCTGAGCAGGGAGCCCGATGTGGGGCTCGATCCCAGGACCCTGGGATCATGACCCCAGTGGAAAGCAAACGCTTAATGACTGAGCCACCCAGGCGCCCCAATACCTGTGTTTAAAAGAACACACAGAACCCTTAGGGCTCGCAGCAGACCCGCAAACTTTACAGCAGCCAGGAACTCTGCCCTGCTCCCTGGAAAGCATGCCCTTCCTGAGCCGAGCCCCTAGAGTCCTCTGGTACTCCGGGTCTCCGGTTCTCCGGCCCATGCCCCTGTGTGGGAGGCACAGTCCCCAGGTCTTCCTACTTGCTCCTTACACTGGGCTCCTGGAAAAGGGAGCCTATGGCTTGGATTTCATTTAGTTATCACCACAGGAGCTTACCGCATGTCAGGCACTGTCCTGAGCTCTTTACAAAGTGAACCCATCTAATCCTCTTTCACACCTCTGAGTTCTACTGAGGAAATAGATGAAGACTCAATCTTAGGTTCAAAAAAGAGGAGTAGGGACGCCTGGGTGGCTCAGTCAGTTAAGCGTCTGCCTTCCACTCAGGTCATGATCTCAGGGTCCTGGGATGGAGCCCCACATCAGGCTCCTTGCTCAGTGGTGACTCTGCTTCTCCCTCTCCCTCTGTGAGCTCTCTCAATCTCACTATCTCTCAAATAAATAAAAATCTTAAAAATAAAAAAATAAAATTAAAAAAAACAAAACAAAACAAAAAAGAGGAGTAACTCCCCCAAGGTCTCACAGCTGATCAGTGCCAGAGCTTGGTTAAAAACCTGGGCAGGCTGGCTCTGAAGCCTGAGTGCCCAGTGCCATCCCATCCCCAGTTCAAAGAGTAGGCACCAAAAAGTGTTTGTCAATTGATTAAAGAGTACAGTAACAATATTAGCTAACAATTCTTTGAAGGCTTTTATGTGCCAAGCATGACAAGCCTATGAGATAGGCACAATTATTCTTCCCTTTGGGCAGAAAAGGAAACGGGCACAGAGAGATGTGACCCACCCAAGATCTCACAGTGGGGGAGGCATAGCGGCTGGGATTTCAGGGGGCCAATTTGGCCCCACCCCCACCCCACTCTGCTGCATCTCAGGAGCCCTTACTGCAGCACAGGGTGGAAAATGAGCGCCCCTCACAGGCTGGTCACCCAGAGCCACTACAGGTTCCCTACCCTGTCCCAACTCACAGCTGCACAGGATAACAACACAGATTATTGCCTAACATCTGTTCGTGCTTGCTTTGTGCCAGGCCTAGGGCTAAGTGCTAAACCTGCAAATCTCATTCTGTTGGTTCCCAAGGAGGAAATTGAAACCCAAAGAGGTTAAGGGCGTTGCCTAACTAAGGCCACTCTGGCAGTGTGGACCGGGAAGGCTGTACTTGAATCAGATGATGCTTGTAGAGCCCTGGCTTTGAACCATTCTCAGCAGTTCTCCAACTTACCTAAAGGCACACACTGCTGGAGGCTGGGACAAACGCAAATCCTTGTCTGCCCCGTCTCCCTTGAATTGGACTCCCAGGGACAGGGGTGGCTAGAAAACCGCATGTATAACCAGGTGATTCTCATCATCTAGCAAGTTGCAGAAACGAAACTCACAGAGGCCCCAGACCCTTCAGGCTCCGGCTCTTGAGGGCCTGGGAGAAAGTGGAGTCAGATTTCCTCTCTCTAGGCCCTGCTCTTCCATTTCAGGGTCTCTGTGTGTTTGCTGTGATCCAGTGGCTACAGCACAAGCCAAGGAGTCTTGGGGATCCTGGGAGCAGGGAGGAGGGCAGAAAGAGGTAAAACTGAGGGGGTAGAGGCTGGGAGAGGTACTCTGGGACACACCTGTCTGGGCGAAGACCACAGAGCCATCCCTGTGGGTTACACATCCCAGTGCTTGCCGGTACGGCAATAGGAGAGAAGAGAAATTTGTGGGGACTATTCAGAAACAGTCCATCTCTTCTGTCCGGATTCTAAGCTCCACCTTGAGGTCCCACAGGAAGGGGAGTCAGGGGAAACCAGCCTCAATAGGGGTTTAAAGTGTGCCAGGCTTTCCACCAGCCCTCTGTCTGTGTGAGGTCATCAAAGCCCCACAACTAATTGATCCTCATGGGCTCCATTTTACAGATGAAGAAAGTGAGGCTTTAAAAGGTTTTGTGAGTTGTCCTGTCCCAATAGTTAGGGAGTAGCCAAGCTGAGTTCTAACACCAAACATCCCCACCCCACCCAAACTCCAGCTTACAGAAATCTCAATTACAGCATTGACTTGCATTAACTCCACCCCATCCATCCCAAACTGGTTTCCTCTGTCCTCAACTTTTTAGAGGAGGTCTTTTATAAAAGCTGCTATATAGAAAGAAGTTCTCATTTTCAATGAATGCAACAGTTACCATTCATTACTGTTCTTCTGCGGCCCTTCATAAATTCTTGTGCAGTTGCAACAATAGGAAACATATCTTGCTGATGACCTTAGTTTAGCTCTCTCCTTACAAATTAAAAAGAATAGTTCTCCCTTTTCTCGAACTCCAGCCAAATATGATGCTCAGTTATCACCATATTTGTCCTCACTGGTGGTTATTTGACTTATTTCCATGATCCAGATTTCCTAGCCACCTAGCTAAACATCTCAAGAACCACCTGGAAAGATTCGAAGTTTAAAACATATAAATAAAGAAATGACAGTTTAGGGACGCCTGGGTGGCTCAGTCAGTTAAGTGTCCGCCTTCGGTTCAGGTCATGATCCCAGGGTCCTGGGATCAAGTCCCACATTGGGTTCCTTGCTCAGCCGGGAGACTGCTTCTCCCTCTGTCTGCTCTGCCTGTCGCTCCCCCTGCTTGTGCTCATTCTCTCTCTCTCTCTCTCTCTCTCTCTCTGACAAATAATCAATAAAATCTGGAAGAAAAAAAAAAGAAATGACGGTTTAAAAGGTCCCTAAGTATATACAGATTCAGTGTAATCCCAATCAAAATGCTAGCAGTGCGTATGTGTATAGTGTACCTTGATGATTAGAAGCTGATTAGAAAACTCACAAGGAATTGTAAAGAAAAGCCAAGATATTCTTCAATAAGGAAAACAAGGTAGGGAGGATCTCTCCCTATAACAGGGCTTTTAAAGCTATGGTAGTTAACTCAGTGTGGTATTGGCACAAGGGCAGACAAATGAACTAATGGAACAGAACAGGGCCCCTAGAATCAGATCTGCACATACATGATTCATAGCACAGTTATTTTTGAAGATTATTAAGTAAAGGGTGGACTTTCCTTTAAATGCTGCTCCATGAGACAAAAAAACAAATGAAATTAGACCCCTACCTCACACCATTAACAAAAATTAAATCAGGGTTAATGTGAAAAGCAAACCTATATAACATTTAGAAGAAAATACAGGAAAATATTTTATGACCTTATGATAGGAAAAGGTTACTTAAATATGACACCAAAAAGCACAAACTTAAAGGAAAAGATTGTCTACATTAGATATTTGCAAGCATGTAGCCAACAAAACATGAGTATGCAGAATATATAATGAAATCCTAAAATTCTTCCTCAACATTGTACTCCAGGCCTCTCTGGCTTCCTTACTGTTTGTCACACAAATCTGGTACATACTTCTGCCTCAAGCCCCTTACATTGGCTGTTCTCTTTGCTTGGAATGACATTCTCCCAGATATTTTCCTGGCTAGTGCCTCATCTGTTTTGGTTTTTTTTGTTTTGTTTTGTTTTAAAGATTTTATTTATTTATTTGACAGAGAGAGAGAGAGAGACAAGCTGGGGGAGTGGCAGGCAGAGGTAGAAGCAGGCTCCCTGATGAGCAAGGAGCCCACCTCTGGACTTGATCCTAGGACCCTGGGATCATGACCTGAGCCGAAGGCAGACGCTTAACCGACTGAGCCACCCAAGTGTCCTGCCTCTTCTGTTTTAAGTCTTTACTCAAATGTCCTTATCATGAGGCTGACCCTGACTGCTCTATTTAAAATTGCACCCCCAGGGGCGCCTGGGTGGCTCAGTCATTAAGCATCTGCCTTTGGCTCAGGTCATGATCCCAGGGTCCTGGGATCGAGCCCCGCATCAGGCTCTCTGCTCGGCGGGAGGCCTGCTTCTCCCTCTCCCACTCCCGCTGCTTGTGTTCCCTCTCTTGCTGTGTCTCTCTCTGTCAAATAAATAAAATCTTTAAAAAAAATAAAAATAAAATAAAATAAAATTGCACCCCCAGGGACAAACAAAAGGTCATGATGAGGTACTATAATTCACCCACAAGACTGGCAAAAATTAGCCATGAGTACCAGAAATTGGGAGAGTAAGCATCAGTGGGAATTATTCCTCTGGAAGAGGAGTGACCAAGCAGAAAGCCTTTAGAAGACAGTTTGGCACAACTTAGTAAAGTTGAATATGAGCCCACCCTAGAACCAGTAATTCTATTTCTAGGCACATATCCCAGGGATATTCTTATATATGCATACCTGGAGACATATGTAACTATATAATTAGTTCAAAATAGACTTGTGTGTAATAGTATGGACTAGAAACAACCTAAATGCCTATCAATGGTTGGATGGATAAATAAAATGTAGGAGATTGACACAGTGGAATATTATACAATAGTGAAAAATGAAGGTACCACACTTGTCAACATGAATCAGTCTCCAAGATGAATCAATGCTCAAAGGTGAGCAAAAGAAGCAAGTCATTAAAGAATATAGACAATGAGATTCCATTTACATAAAGGTGAAAATGGGCAAAACAAACGATGTATTAGTTAGGATGTGTACCCTAGATGTCAGAACTATAAAGAAAATCAAGTGTGGGGCACCTGTGAAGCTCAGTCGGTTGAGCCTCCAACCCTTGGTTCCAGTTCAGGTTGTGATCTCATGGGTTGGGAGATAGAGCCTGACTCAGCAGGGTCCACCCTCAGCAGGGAGTCTGCTTGAAGATTCTCGCCCTCTGCCTCTCCCCTCAACTTGCATGCGTATGTGCATGCTGTCTCTCTCTTTCAAATAAATAAAGAAAACGTAAAAAAAAAAAAAAAAGAAAGAAAAGCAAGTGAATGATTAACCCAAAATTCAGATAGTGGTTGCCTCTGGGGGAGAGAAGGAGGAATGCAAATGGGGGGGACTTTCAGCGGGGGCTGTGAAGTATTCTTGGTCTGGGTGATGGGTACTCATGAGTTCATTTTATTATTCCTTAAACTATACATATATATGCTCTTTATTTTCATTTTATTATTATTTAACTTTTCAATTGAGATATGACTTACAGTGAAGCATATAAATCTTAAACGGTCAATTAAATTTTGCAAATTATAATATTCCTTTGTGTATGTATGTATATAAAATACTATATTTGACAATTTTAAAGTACACCCCCAAAAGCAATCATGGTGTCCTGAATTTCAGTACTTAGCCTTAGAATTAGGGGGCTCTGCCCAAGATATATTTCTAAGTGAAAGAAAGCAAGATGAGCAACGCCTGGGTGGCTCGGTCGGTTAAGCGCCTGCCTTTAGCTCAGGTCATGATCTGAGGGTCCTGGGATCGAGCCCTGCATCTGGCTCCCTGCTCAGCAGGAGGCTGCTTCTTCCTCTGCCTGCCACTCCCCCTGCTTGTGCACTCTATCTCTCTAACAAATAAAAAAATCCTTAAAAAAGAAAGAAAGAAAAAAAGATGAAAACTGTGCTTCCAGGAGGATCTCAAGTATGTAAAAAATAGTATATACTTATTATTTTATATTACATACTATCACATATATTATCTCATATTATCTAATGATCACTGTTTTCCAGCTGTCAAATGTTATTTAGTCTGCTGTGCACTGAGCACTTTAGAGTCATATGCCCATTCAGGCCTCCAGACAATTCTGTGAAATGAATCCAGGTACTATTTCAACAGAAGAGACAGAGCTGAAGTGAATTAAGCAAGTCACTCAGCTCATAGGCTACCACCCTCCCCCCTCCATCACAACAAACCAGGGCGGGCAGTGGGGGGGAATGGGAAGGGAAGGGAATACACCAATATGTGCCTGGCCAGGGGTAATCTCAAATTTTATACCCGGAAGGCTTCCTTAGGACCTCAAATAATGCAAGCCTGGTTTGCAATAGGATTAAATGGAAAGTACAATTCATGTATCCAGTTTTTCACTTAAAGAGAAATGATTATTTTTGGTATTGTTCTACCTCAAAAGCATAGGATTCAAATTTATATACAATGTAAGACACAAACTCTGATTTCTCTATATTCTAAGTCTACTACAATGAGCATCAGAAACAAAATCAAAGTCTAAAAACGTAAGTAGGGAGAGAGACAGCAGTATGTGGAGGCCCTTTCACCAAGAGGCCTGGAAACTATGAGCTAGAGATCAAAGCCAGACAGAGAAACCGCGGCATTATCCCTCCCAGAAATGACGGTGCTTTGACTCATGGTCTCCATTGTTACAGCAGAAGTTCCATGAGGGTAGGGGGTTTGGAATTCTCAGTGTCTGGAACAGTTCCTCACATAACGTGGACTACAAATTGAGCACTAAGTGCTTTTACATTCATTCTCAGTTTCCTAAATTTGACCTTCATGCTGAGACGCCCGGCCCCCCTCCCCTCTAGGGATTTGGATTCAGCTACGCTTCCAGGATAAGGCCCCAGAAATCAGGCTGATTCCAGTGTTCCAGCAAACTGTTCATGGTCTGTGATGAAACCTGAAGAATATCTGGGGGCGTGAGTCTTACTTCCAAGGACTTCAGGCTTAATTCTCCTGGAGTCAGGAGATACCCAGCCTTGGGAGTGTCTAAAAAAAGTCTTAGGGGCACCTGCACCCTAATGTTTATAGCAGCAATGTCCAGAATGGCCAAACTATGGAAAGAGCCCAGCTGTCCAATCGACAGATGAATGGATAAAAAAGACGTGGTATATATATACAATGGAATACTACTCAGCCATCAAAAAATGAAATCTTGCCATTTGCAATGACGTGGATGGAATTAGAGGGTATTATGTTAAGTGAAATAAGTCAGTCAGAGAAAAATTATCAAATGATCTCACTCATATGTGGAATTTAAGAAACAAAACAGAGGATCATAGGGGAAGGGAGGGAAAAATAAAACAAGATGAAATCAGAGAGGCAGACAAACCATAAGAGACTCTTAATCATAGGAAACAAACTAAGGGTTGCTGGAGGGGGGGATGGGGTAATTGGGTGATGGACATTAAGGAGGACACGTGATGTGATGAGCACTGGGTGTTAGATAAGACTGATAACTCACTGACCTCTACCTCTGAAACCAATAATACATTATATGTTAATTGAATGTAAATTTTTAAAAATGGAAAAAAATTAAATTTAATTTTAAAAAAAGAGGAAAAAGGGGCGCCTGGGTGGCTCAGTCATTAAGCGTCTGCCTTCAGCTCAGGTCATGATCCCAGGTCCTGGGATCGAGCCCCGCATTGGGCTCCCTGCTCCGCGGGAAGCCTGCTTCTCCCTCTCCCACTCCCCCTGCGTGTGTTCCCTCTCCCACTGTGTCTCTCTCTGTCAAATAAATAAATAAAATCTTAAAAATAAATAAAGAGGGAAAAAAAAGAACTTGCTAGGGGTTCATAAAGATTAAAGAGGTGATTCTGTATAAGGAAAGTTCTTGATATAAAAGAAGGGGGGGCGCCTGGGTGGCTCAGTTGGTTAAGCGACTGCCTTCGGCTCAGGTCATGATCCTGGAGTCCCGGGATCGAGTCCCGTGTCGGGCTCCCTGCTCGGCGGGGAGTCTGCTTCTCCCTCTGACCCTCTCCCCTCTCATGCTCTCTCTCTCTCATTCTGTCTCTCAAATAAATAAGTAAAAAATCTTAAAAAAAAACTTGTTTAAAAGAAGGGGCTCAATAAATCTCATAAAAAAGAAGTCTTAAGAGAAAGGGAAAGTTATCTGTGTTTCAGAAAACTAGTTCAAACAAACAAAAATACCCCACAACACAGTATCAGGGTCCTTTTCATTAAGTATTCCTTATTCAGATCACTTTCATAAGAAACCATAAGTCCTCAGAAAATAAAAATAATGACTAATGAACTAACCACTTTAAAAAGAAGGCTTCATTTGGGGCACCTGGCTGGCTCTGTTGGTGGAACATGTGATTCTTGATCTCAGGGTTGTGAGTTCGAACCCCACAATGGGTATAGAAATTACGTAAAAATACAATCTTAACAGGGTACCTGGGTGGCTCAGTCGGTTAAGCATCTGCCTTCGGCTCAGGTCATGATCCCAGGGTCCTGGGATCAAGCCCCGCATCGGGTTTTCCACACGGCGGGAGGCCTGCTTCTCCCTTTCCCCCTCCCCATGCTTGTTTCTGCTCTCGCTAACTCTCTCTCTCTGTCAAATAAATAAGTAAAATCTTTAATAAATAAATAAAATTTTAACAAAAAAAAGTAGGCCTCATTTAAACGGCATTTAGAGAAATTCTTGCAAATGTGTACCAGGAGAACCACAGCCACCCGGTCAAGGTCTTTGTCCCAAGCAGCGTCCAGTGGCAGTCAGTCAGCACTGTGCAACTCTATAAGGTTATTCAATTATAAAATGAAATAATAAATTCCACAAAAGCTGTAGAATTTCAGTTCAAAAATGCTCAAAGACTCAAATAGACATTCCTCCAAAGAAGACATACAAATGGCCAATAAGCACATGAAAAGATGCTCAATATCATTAATCATTAGGGAAATGCAAATCAAAATCACAATGATTTCACACCCCTGGAAGTGGCTACTATGAAAAGAACAGAAAATAACAAGTGTTGGTAAGGATGTGGCGAAATATGGCAATGTAAGAGGGCGCAGCACCTGTGGAAAACAGTATGTCAGTTCTTCAAAACCTGAAACATGGAATATCCATTTGATGCTAATTCTACATCAGGATCTACACCCAAAAGAAGTTAAAGGAGCAACTCCAACAGCTATTTGTACACCAGTGTCCACAGCAGCATTATTCACAATGCTAAGAGAAGCAACACCAGTGTTCATTGAGGAATGAATGAACAAGATGTGATCTGTACACACAATGAAATATTAATGAGCCTTAAAAAGGAAGGGAATATTGATGCATGCAACAACATGAATGAAGCTTGAAGACATTATGCTAAGTCAAATAAGCCAGACACAAAAGGACAGATATTATATGGTTCCACTCACATGAGTATCTAGAGTAGTCAGATTGATAGAGGCAGAAAGTAGAATGGTGGTGGCCAAGGGGCTGAGGGAGGAGGAACCCGGAGTTAGTGTTTAACGGATACAGAGTTTTAGTTTAGGAAGATGAAAAATTTCTGGAAATGGATAATAGTGATGGTTGCACAGCAATATGAATGTACTTGATGCCACTACACATACACTTAAAAACAGTTAAAATGTTAAATTATATGTCATGCATATTTTATCACAATTAAAAAATTAAGTTCTGGGGCGCCTGGGTGGCTCAGTCTGTTAAATGTCTGCCTTCAGCTCAGGTCAGGATCCTCAGCGGGAGTCTGCTTCTCCCTCTCTCTCTGCCCCTCCCCTCGCTCTCGTGCTCTCTCTCTCTCTGTCTGTCTGTCTCTCTCTCTCTCAAATAAATAAATACAATCTTTAAAAAAAATAGTAAGTCCTAAAAGTAAAGAAGAAGAAGTTGTCAGCTTTCTGAAAGCTGAGGAAAGTGTTGAAGTGTTATCCCATTTACACCCAAGGCAACAAGAAGATGAAGACCTGGCAAGGTGAGCCCAATTCATTGTAGAGAGAGACAATCAAGGAGTGACTGGTGAAATAGTAAAAATCCACTAGAACAGTGGTTCTCAAACATTTTGGTCCCAGGAACACTTTACACTTCTTCTTTTTTTTTTAAGATTTTATTTATTTATTTGACGAGAGAGACACAGCGAGAGAGGGAACACAAGCAGGGGGAGTGGGAGAGGGAGAAGCAGGCTTCCCCCTGAGCAGGGAGCCCCATGCGGGGCTTGATCCCAGGACTCTGGGATCATGACCTGAGCCGAAGGCAGACACTTAACGACTGAGCCACCCAGGCGCCCCTCACTTTACACTTCTTAAAAATTATTCAAAGCCCCAAAGAGCTTTAGTTTTGGTTGGTTATATTTATTGATACTTATCATATTAGAAATTGAGAGTGATAATTTCTAAAGATACTTATTAATTCACTTAAAAATTGCAATAAGCTCATATGGGGTTTGAGATAGAAGATAAGTGCAAAGCAAAGAAAGATGTAAATAGGTGGGCAAATATAAGCAAACATTGAATGTAAGACGTGGGGCCAAGAAAAAGGAGGGGCGAGAATTACAATACCACATAACAGTAACTTATCCATCAAGAGCAGTGAAATGGAGTTAAAGTGTGTTAAGCTCCAGAAAAAGGGTAGAAGTTTTGATCAATTGTAGATTTTTCCAACAATATTATATTTCTTGACCTGGGTGGCAATTACATGGGTGTTGTTTTCTACTATAAGTAAAACTGCACATGTGTGTTTTATGCCTTTTCTGTCTGAATGTTATATCTAATCATTTTTTAAATATTTAGAAAAATTTCACAAAGCACAAAAGGTTATATGGTGACAACCTGTATCCTTGTAGAGATACCTGATGCATAAACAAGCAAATACATAGGATTTTTTTTTTTTTTGGCTCCCTTTACATACATGGCAGATTTTAGACTCACTGCTCTGTGCCTTGCTTCTTTACTGAATAATTTTTGGAGATTGTTCCATATCAGTTAATAAAGACCTTATTCTGTGTATTATAACTACATACTGTCTCACTGCATAGATGTACCATTTATTTAGTTACTTATTGATGGATATTTAGGTTGTTTCCAGTTTTTTTGTCTTGCAAATGATGCTACAGGGAATAACTTTATTAATATGCCATTTTGTATGGTTATATCTATAAGATAGAGATTTTTTTTTAAGATTTTATTTAGTCATTTGAAACACAGGGATACAGAGAGAGAGAGAGCATGAGCAGGGAGAGAGGCAGAGGGAGAAGGAGAAGCAGGCTCCCCGCTGAGCCAGGAGCCCGATGTGGAGCTCGATCCCAGGACCCTGAGATCATGACCTGAGCCGAAGGTAAATGCTTAACCATCTGAGCCACCCAGGCGCCCCTATGAGATAGAGATTTTTAATGATGACATTTTGCCACAGCGTCTCAAGATCTTTTCTTTTTTAAAAGATTTATTTATTTATTTGAGAAAGAGAGAGAGAATGCACACGAGTGGGGGGTGGGGAAGGGGCAGAGGGAGAGGGAGAGAATCTCAGGCAGACCCTCGCCAAGCACGGAGCCCGACACAGGGCTCCATCTCACGACCCTGAGATCATAACCTGAGCCAAAATCAAGAGTCGGATGCTTAACTGACTGAGCCACCCAGGCGCCCCAAGATCTTTTCTTTTTTATTCTGGCAACTGCTCTATTAACACAAAATGTTTCTTGATCATGTGTTTTAATAGGGGTTTTCAAGTTACAACTACAGAAGGCGTATGTTTTATAATTATAGCTGCATTTTAAGGGTTTTTAATTTTGGCACTATCTTTTATCATTTAGCTGCAGGTACAAGAAATGAAATGGTAGTGGCTTATGGTTCTATGGGAGCAGATGACAGAAGCCGGCTCTGGCTAAACAAGCCCAAAAGAGGACTTCATTGAACAGATCTTAGAGCATCTCGTCTAACCCAAGATGGGGCATCTAAACAACAGGTCCAGGAGGTGCAGAACCAGTGCAGCTCAAAGGCCCGCATGGAGGAATAGTTCACAGCACAGCCTTGCTCTTTAGAGGGAGTTGTTAAAAAGCCACTTAGCCCCAGTGACTGCAGCCTGTGAAAGCTCCATCCGTGCTCAGGTACCTGGGAGAGCAGCTGACAGGCCTAGGTAGGTCCGATTTCTCTCCCCGGATCAATCAACTGGGCCAGAGGGAACTCAGGGCCCACCTGGGCATTGCAACTGTTCCCAGAGAAGAGGGCATCATGGGCCAGTCGGCCCTAGCAACCAGCACCTACCACCAAGTGGAGCATGGAATCCTCAAAGGGACCCTGGGGTGGCCAAGGAGTGCCTGGCAGGGACATTATTCTTTCTTAAAAACTGAAAGCGCCAACATCTGAAACACTGACAGTACCAAATGCTGACAAGGATGTGGAGCAACATGAAGTCTCATTCATTGCTGGTGGGAATGCAAAATGGTACCGCCACTTTGGAACAGTGTGGCAGTTTCTTACAAAATTAAGCATACTCATTATACTAGCAATCGTGCCCTTGGTATTTACCCAAATAAGTGGAAAATTTACGTCCACGTAAGAAAGTGCACACAGATATTTATAGCAGCTTTATTCCTAATTGCTAAAACTTGAAAGCAACCAAGATGTCCTTCAGTAGGTAAATGGATAAGTAAACTGTGGTATATCCAGACAATGGAATATTACTCATCCCTAAAAAGAAATAAGCTACCAAGCCATAAAAAGACACGGAGAATCTTAAACGCATATTACTAAGCAAAAGAAGCCAGTCAGAAAAGGCTACACACTATATGATTCCAACTCTAGAACATTCTGGGAAAAGCAAAACTATGGAGACATTAAAAAGATCAGTGGTTGTCAGGGATTGGGGAGGGAGGGATGATCAGGTGGAGCACAAAGGATTTTTAGGGCAGTGAAACTATTCTGTATACTATAATGCTAGAGACAGGTCATCATACATTTGTCCAAACCCACAGAATGTACAACACCAAGACTGAACCCTAATATAAACTATGGACTTTGGGTGGGTGATCATGATGTGTCAGGGTCGGTTCCTCAGTTGTAACAACTGTCCCACTCAGGTGCCATATCTTGATTGTGGGGGACACTGTATATGGTGGAGGGGCAGGCAATATTCTGGAACTCTCTGTACCTTCTCCTCAATTTTGCTGTGAAACTAAAACTGCTCTAAAAACCAAAATCTTTGTTTTTAAAAGTATTCCTTACTATAAAATTAATACATTTTATTGCAGCAAATTTAGAAAATGCTAGAGAGATCAAAATTACCCATGATGCCACCCAGAGAGAACCAGGAAACATCATTTTCCCTTCCAATGATTTTTTTCTAGGCATGTCTTTTGTCTTTAATTTTTTTAAGATAAAAACGAAAACAAAAAAACAGGCATGTCCCTTCACCTAACAGTACATCATGAAGGTCTTTGAGAGTCTGGACCCAGCATTTCTGATTTCAAATCCCAGTTCTGCCACTTAGAGCTGTATCACCTTGGGCAGCTTACTTAGCCTCTCTGTGCCTTATTTTCCTCAAGAGTACAACGAGGATAATGCTGGTACCTATGTCTTCAGCTGTGGGGAGGATCAAACTGGTTGTTTACATAAAGCACATAGAACAGTGCCTGGCACATAGTAAGCGCTCATATCGTCATCCTTCCATGATATTCAGTATTTTTGCACAACATGAAAACACTGCTTTTATTGGCTGCATAAATAATTGTGTTGTTCAGATATAGCATAGTTTGTTTAACTAGCCTCTTAGCTTAAAATGTGTAGGGCCCTTTTGTTTCTCTCCTAACCAACACTGTGATGAACATCTTTACAGATACATTGAAGTAGAATCTCTAGACACAGTTTTAAAGCTTGAGCCTGTGTGATGCCACGTCACCCTGGAGAATGTGGCCCCAGTTGACGCTTCCTCCAGGAGTGGCGAGTCCTGCCCCACACCAGGTGTTACTGTATATGGATCCGGTTTCATCTTTGCCCACCTCCCAAGCAGCAAATGGCATCTCAGAGTTTTCAACTCATCTTCGCAGCAGGTAGAGGGGTCCCCTGACCTGAGGCTGGAGAATGCTTTCCCTCTGCTCCAAGCAAGCTGTCAAAGCCTAACCCAACCCTGACCTTTAGATCCAGATCTGAGCCCGATTAAGAACTTTTCCCAAAAGACAGATAGCAAAGATTACCCTCTTCCATCCTCTAACCAATCCGCACACTCTTGCCACAATTCCCGTTTTCATTACTCCACTGTCTGCTTTGATAACTAATGCGATCTTTACCACGGGTTCTGCCTCAGTTGTTTCTTTTCCGCTCTGACAAAAGCTCCCAGTAGGGCCACCTCACCTGCACTGGGTGCCCATGGTCTCTGCATGCTGGACAGGGAGGCCGCTCCTGATTCATTCCACCCGCACGGGGCTCACCGGGTGATGGGTTGGGGCCTCTCTGACCCTTCACAAATGCCCTCCAGGCAGGTGCTGCTCTTTCCTTCTCTTTAGATTTTTTCTTTTTTTAGTAATCTCTCCACCCAACATGGGGCTCGAACTCAAGACCCTGAGATCAAGAGTTGTGTGCTCTTCTGACCGAGCCAGCCAAGCGCCCCATGTTTTTGTTTTGTTTTGTTGTTTTAGATTGATTGATTGATTGATTGATTGATTTATCTGACAGAGAGAGACACAGCGAGAGAGGGAACACAAGCAGGGGGAGTGGGAGAGGGAGAAGCAGGCTTCCCGCGGAGCAGTGAGCCCGATGCAGGGCCCGATCCCAGGACCCTGGGACCATGACCTGAGCCAAAGGCAGACGCTTAACAACTGAGCCAGCCAGGCACCCCATGTTTTGTTTTGTTTTGTTATTGTGGTAAAATATACATAAGTAAATTTTACCGTTTTCACCATTTTTAGGTGTACGATTCAATGGCGCTAAGCACGCCTAAAAGGTCATACAACCAACAGCACAATACATTTGTAGAACTGTTCATCATCAGAAACAGGAACTCTGAACCCCTTGAGCAATAACTCCTCATTCCCATTTACCCCGGGCCCTGGTAGACCTCTATTCTACTTTCTGTTTCTATGAGTTTGCCTCTGCTACACACCTTAAATAAGTGGAATCATACAGTATTTGTCTTTGTATCTGGTTTACTTCACTTAGCATAAGGTTTGCAAGGCTCATCCATGTTGTAGCATGTGTCAGAATGTCATGCCTTTCTATGATTGAATAGGATCCCATTGTGTGTATACACGACATTTTGTTTACTCACTCATGTCAATGGACACTTAGGTTGTTTCCACCTTTTGGCTACTGTGAATAATATAGCCATGAACATGAGTATACAGGTATCTGAGCCCCTGCTTTCAATTCCTTTGGGTATATACCTAGGAGTGGAATTGCTGGATCATAGGGTAATTCTTTTTGAGGATGTCATTGGCATTTTATAGATAGGAAAACAAAGTTTCAGGGGCGCCTGGGTGGCTCAGTCAGTTGAGCATTTGCCTTCGGCTCAGGTCATGATCCCAGGGTGCTGGGATCGAACCCCACATCGGGCTTCCTGCTCAGCAGGGAGCCTGCTTCTCCCTCTCCTCCCTACTTGTGCTGTCTCTCACTATCTCTATTGCTCTCTCTCAAATAAATAAATAAATAAATAAATAAATAAATAAAATCTTAAAAAAAAACCCAAGTTTCAGAAAGGTGGAAGGATTGGCTATACTCTGGAGGAAGTGTAACCCAGGCCTGTCTCCCTCTGAAACCCATGCTGTCTTCAGCACAATCTGTTGCCTCAGAGGTGAGAGGTAGAGCTGAGATGTGGACAGATTTTGGGGCAGATGTCAGAAGGTCCAGCTGGGTGACCCTCTAAACTACATCTCACATCTGTTCACTTTTTTCCATTTCCACTGCCACCACCCCAGGCTAAACAACTCTCTGGTCCCACTGGGAGTCCAGCCACAGCCTCCAGTCTCCCTGCTCACCCCTGCCCACCTCTAGCCAGTGGAATCCTGCAAAGACACAAATCAGATGGAATCACGTCACTCCCCTAATTAAAGGCCTTCAATGACTTCCTAAACTTAGGACCAAATTCTTGGGCCTGCTGCTTCAGCTCCTGTCTGTTTCTCCAGCTTTACCCTAGCCTATCCCCTTCTTGCACGAGGTGTACCAATCTGCAGTCTGTCTCTTGAACCAGCAAAGCCCCTTCCTGCCTCAGGACCTTTGCCCATGCTATTCTCTCTGCCGCGAGCTCCTTCCACATACCCATTGCTTGACTGGCCCCTTCTCAACCTTCTGGTTTCCTGTTTAAGGAGTACTCCTCAGAGAGGCTTCTCTGGCCACCCTATCCAAAATAATCCACCCCCTTCCCAACTTCTCTGTATCTCCTACTTTGATAGTCCCTGATTCCAGAAGAGCCCTTTCTCAGCCAAGGGTGGGCATCTGTCCTTCAGGTCCAGCTCATACAAAAGAATGACCGGAGGCTGCACGAGGGAGGTCTCCTGGGCCACCAGCCACCATGGGGGAGGGCAGCTCTAGGGAGTTCCAGTCTGGCTGGGACTCCATGTCCCTCCCTCCCCACTCTAAGCCAATTGGTTGTCTCAGAGGAGGAGGTTCCTGAAGCCCAATCTGACCTGGTCTCACCCTATTTATACTCTTCAGGGCTCCTGTTGCCCTCAGGGAAAAGCAGGCATATGAAGCTGCCAGAGCTTGCCTCTGTCCATTCCCAGCCTCAGCCCGTGCCCTAAACCCCAGACAGCAACTACAGAGGGTCTGCAATGTGCAAGTCCCTACACTGAGGCACAGGGAAGCAGACCAGGGTATCAAACCCACCCCAACACAAGTGCCCTACCTGCCTTGACCCATCCCCTGGTCCCCAACAAGTCCACCAGTAATCGTGCTAATCTTTGTGAGTTGGTTGACAAGCATTCTGATGAGGTGGTGCAAATCAAGATCCAAATAAGAAGATAAGTCTTGCAAAGGACACAGGAGGTCATGATGCTGAGGACAGTGGCATCAGGGAACCTCACGGATCCCAGCTCAGTCCTGGACAATTGGGGTCTGAGAAGGAAGGAGAGTGGACAACCATCCACAAAGAGAAACATGATAAGGAAAACGCTGAGACAGGCAGCTTCAAACAGGAATGCTTCAACACATCAGAGGGGGAAGGAGAGGCCCTGGGGAAACCCACCTGCCCAGTGGCCTGTGCTCTGAAATGAAATGCAAGGGAAGGATGTGGTGAACTTGGCCAGAAAAATTGCATCTTTCCCCATATCAACATTGGATTCCATTTTGGTTTCCTTTAAGAATTAAAACAACTGTTGGGGCGCCTGGGTGGCTCAGTTGGTTAAGCATCTACCTTCAGCTCAGGTCATCATCTTAGTGTCCTGGGATCGAGTCCACATCAGGCTCTCTGCTCATTGGGGAGTCTGCTTCTCCCTCTCACTCTCCCTCAGTGTTCACTCTCTCTCTCAAATAAATAAATAAAATCTTAATTAAAAAAATTAAAATAACTGTCAATCTAACAACTTTTGTTCACTATTAGATGAACTTATTTTCCTAATTTTTCATTTCTTTTCTTTAAGACAAAGTCCCACACTAATCTTTTTTTTTTTTCTTGCTTTGAGAATTTGTTTTCATATTTTGGACTCCATTTGTTTTAAATAGCCCTTTTTCCTAGCATGATTTTTTCCTTAAAAACTGATGACCCCCTGTTCTCATGGTCTCAAGACCAGCACTTTCTCTTATATACACTTGCACTCTTGTGTCTGAAGTCCCTCCTTTCTACCTGGTGAACTCTCACTCACCCATCAAGGTCCATGTCATGTGGCCCACCCTTTCTGAGAGGCATTCCCCACTGTTTGAAAGTTGACTTTGTAATGTGGTGGTTGCCATTGGAAATCCGACGCATCTTTATGCCCACGGTGCTTAATATAGAACACACTAGGGTGGTAGTAGGCGCTCACAATGCTGAATGCGTGAATAAGTGAATGAATGAAGCCTATATGTAGGAAGCAGTGAGGCCTGCAGACTCATAATCTCCTGTACTTGTTTTCTGTAATATTCATGGCATTTGTAAATCTTGTTGCCATTCTGTCTTGTTGCTAAGTCACGGGTTCCCTGGGGGAAAGAGGCTCACCCTGTAGAGCCTGCATCATTGTAAGCATATCATAAATATGTACTGTCTGAATGAAAGAGTCCATTCATTAATTCTGACTTTCAAGATACAGAAATGCACTTCTGGGGACAGAATAAAAAAAAAAAAAACCATGACTTTCTGCAATTACTCATCACCCTTTCAAACTTCCCCCCACCCCGCTCCTCCCTGGCATTGCTGAAATTCCTTCAATACACATTTATTAAACATGTGTAGGGCACTAGGGAGCCCAACAGTGAGCAAGATCTCTGCCATCAAGAATCTTCGGTCCTGGGGAGGGGGCTGACAATAAACAAATAAACCAAACATATATGAGATCATTTGAGGTTGTAGTACTAAGAAAAAGAATTCAGCTGGGTGACATGATAGAGGGTGCTTGGGAGTGGGTGGGATGAGGGAGGGGAGGAGAGAGGTGTTTTAAGTATCGCGGTCTGGTAAGGCCACATATTAGAAGTAACATTTTAGTTTAGTTCTGAGATTTTAGATGTAGCAGCCATGGAAGGGTCTAGGGAAGAGAGTTCAAGGCAGAGGGAGCAGCTCATGCAAAGGCCGAGGTGGGAATGACTCTGGCATGTTGAAGAAACGAGTGTGGTCGGCACTTTGTGAGCGCTTGGATGGTTGGGTCGGTGGATGGGTGGAGGACTAGATGTGGGGTTGGAGCAGTCTGCCTTGTGGACGTGGGGCAGATTGATCATAAGACTTCCCTCCCCTGTATGGTATTTACACCTGTCCCTGAACTTCCCTGACTCTTGACTTTGGGCTTGCCTAGGGGAGTTGTTTTGAAGCATCAGATGTTAACAGATAGGACATAGCAGAGGCTTGAGGTATGCTTTCATGGAGGGGCTTGCTGTCTTGAGCTTCTGCCAGCCCACTGGTTCAAGGAGGATGAGAGACACCTGGAGCAGGCCTGGACCTAACCTAGAGCCTGGGTCAAGCCCACCGAACCTCAGCCAAACTCCAGCCAACCCAAAGATGTATGAAAGAAAAAAAAAGAAACCTGATGGTTTTAAGCCACTGGATTGGTGGGAAGGGATTGTTTCACAGCATTATTTTGGCTATCGTTAACTAATATGAAGCCACTGTAGGAAGCTGGGATTTTATTTCAAGGGGCAGAGAAGCCAGCTGGATGAATGCTGCCTTAGATGGCCCTTAGCTCCAGGGTCTCTACACCAGATGTAGCAGTCACACACACTCTGTTTGTGTTCCTGTGGGGCACATAACATGATTGCATTTCCCCACCACCATAAAGTTAGCATGGCCATGTCACCTGTGAGCAGAAGTGATATTAACATGTCAATTCCAGATGAAAGCTTTAAGAGCCAGAACACTACTCGATCTCCCATTTTCCCTCTGCCAGGCAACCAATAGATCTCTCTAATTCCATTTGCTTCTCTCCACTTCCACTGCTCCCAACCTGGTCCAGGCTACTGTTCTTTCTCGCCTGTATGATCACAGCGGCCTCCCAGCCAGTCTCCTCTTTTCCATTCCTGCTCCCTGTGTTAGACAGAATAACAGTCTCCCGCAATGATGTCTGTAACGTTTACGTCTTAATCCCCAGAACCTGTGAAAATGTTGCTTCATATGGCAAAAACAAAAACAAAACCAGACATGCACACACCAAAACCTTTGCATGTGTGATTAGGTTAAATGGGCAGATTATCCTGGATTATCCCCTAGACGGGCCCACTGTCATCACCAGGGGCCTTATAAGAGACAGGAGGTTTGGAGTCAGAGAAAGAAATGTGACAATGGGAGCAGAGGTGGCAGTGAATGCACCTGGGAGCTGATGAAGGCAGCCAGCCTCTAGAAACTAGAAAAGGCAAGGAACAGGTTGTCCCGAGAGCCTCCAGGAGGAATGTGGCCCTGCTGACACACTGAAGTCAGAACTTCCAACTTCCAGAACTGTAAGAAAATACATTTGTATAGTTTGAAGCCACTGAGTTTGTGGTAATAGAAAACGAACACAATTCCCTACAGTCTAGTGTAGGGCCACTACACACGGCCTGCAGGGATCCAGAAGTTGGATGCTGTCACTTCCCTGCACAAGGGCCCCGAGTGTTCCCCAGTGCTTATAGGCGATCCAGAACTCCTTGCCTGGGCAGGAAGGCCTGTCCACATCACCGGCTGCATCATCCACTCCTGCATGCAGCTTTCTAAGAAAGGGCCTTCCTGAGCCCTTGTCTAAGTTGGATGCTTCCACATCCTCTATTTTAGTGGCCCTTCTTACAGTCTGTTCCACATATTTGCAAGTGCATTGGTTGTCATCCCTTCTAGACTAAGTGCCATGGAGGGCGGGGACTATGCCATCGTAGTCCATACTCATGGAGCAATTATGAAGCATCAGGCTGCATTTGCAACATCACATTTAATCCTCACCTGAACCCTGTAGACAAACACCATCATTATCTTCCTGCTACTGATCAGGCCTGAAGTCCCTAGCGCAGAGGACATGGAGAGTGGAGAGTAATGGGCAGGGCCAGGACTGAATTCAGGACCCAGGCAGGCTTGGTCCAGAGCCCATGCCTCTATCCTCTGGCCTCCACTGCTCTGGTCGGTTCACACCGCCTGGCACACAGTAGCTGCTCAATGAACGCAGGACAAACAGATGGGTGTTCTCTGGAGGTGCGGTGCCGGGGCTGAGAACGGCGTGCCCTGATTGAAAGACCAGTAGTGATGCAGCAGAGAGCTCAGCTGCCTTGGTTGAAATAAACCGCACACATGTCAGTCCAAAGATGACGAGACCAAATTGTCTGGGGGCCACAGGTGGCCCCACTGTCTATCTGTCCCCTGTGCCACCCTGCTCCCATTAAGTGTAAAGCTCAAGGAGCTGTTAGAACAGAAATCAAGCCCCTCCTTATCAGTGTTTAGCCACCCGGCCTCCCTAGAGAATGATGGCTTTTAAACCTGACAGTGTTTCCCCTCAAGGAAATGAACTATTTGGTCCTGCAGGAATCATCTTCAAAGCCAGAGAACTTGGTTTAAGCATGGCATTTAGAAGCGGCTAATCGTGGCCCTGACTCCCACCAACCAGACGGCTGGACTGCCTTCCCCTGGTGGAGTCAGGGGCCTGTTTCACACAGCTGTCCAAGCTGTGGGCTGAAATCAAGATGCTGGAATTCATCCTCTCCACTCTTTCATCCGCAGCCTCTGGGACCTGCGGTCCGGAGTCAAGTGCGGGGTGAGCCGCAGGGCCTGCAGCGGGCAAGGCCTCGAAAGCTATTAGCTCCCATGCCCAGATACTTGCTCCTTTTTATGTTCCTGATCTCTTTACCAGAAACACTCCGTATTTTGTTCTGAGCTGGGCTGGGAGCATCACCCTGTTCAGAGGGCACTGGAAAGTCAGGTGTTTTCAATGCCAAAGCTGTCAGGCCAAGATCTGTGGCCTTGCAGCGTGGACCAATGGGGTTAGGAGAGCCAGAAGGGAGGAGAGCCAACAGAGCGTGACAGTGGGGGGAACGCCAGAAATCAAGGAGTAGAAACCAGAACGTCCTTGGACCTGTCAAATTTTGTTGATGTTTGGGAGGCAACCTGATGCAGTACAGAAAAGCGGGGCATATGGGGAGACATTTCTCTTACTGAGAGAAGATGCTTTCTGCTAGATTCCAAGATTATGAACCTGGACCAAAATGACTGGCTATCATCAACAGTGAGTGTCTGGTGGGATTATGTGCGTCGGTTTTCTTCCTTCTTTCTGAATTTTTGGAATGATCATCTATTTCCTTGAAAAACTGACAAAAGCACATTTTATGTCAAAAAGCAAAACAAAGTCTGGCTGTCCCCCCCCCCCCCGGGGTCCTCAGAACAACCCTCTTAAGTGCTCAATACTGCATTTGGTGAGTGACCTTCCCTGGAGGGTCCAGCTCAGCCCCTGAGCCGGGGGAGCCCCACTCCCGGCCAGCCTCTTAGAGCTGCTCGCAGAAGAAAGGCCCCTGTCCCGCTGTCCTAAACAGCTAGACACCGGCTGGGCTTAGAGGCCGCGTCCGGGCCAGTGCTTGACATTTAGGCTTTCTTATCCTCAGATGAGGACAGCAAAGACTGAGCGGGCTGACTTGTGAGCAAAGGTGACCTGATCTGTGCACAAACACTGAGCTGGTATCTAGCCTACGAGAAACACCCAGAGGCAAGGAAAGATGGTAGGCTGGACTGGGACCCGGAAGGCCGGCCAGCCCTGTCCCCCAAGCCTCACCTTCACCGTCTCTCCCAAGTCCACTCAGCCCCCTGCTCAGGGGGTTCTTTGTTGACATTTTCCCGAAGTTCACCTTAAGTGACTCACTGCTTTTACTTGCCTAATCCTGAACAATAGTACCTGTGAAACTGCAGCTCCGCTACGCCAGTCACATTTCCCAAAGGTACGGGAAAATAAAGACAGAACTACTGAAAAGAAAATGTTTCCTGTGCACCATCTACAAGTGTCTTTCACGCCCCCAGGGACCTGTGCCTCGCCCCGTGGGAACCACAGCGTGGGAACTGTGGCCTCACCCACGCCGAGCGCCTGGGTTGCTTCCAAACGAGGCTGCTGATGCTCTAGGTGTGCTGCGGTGCATCGGGATGAGGGTCCTGAGAGAGCATCCCCCGAACCTTCCCACGCCCGCCCTGCGAGGCCGGCCGGAGTGCCTCCCGAAGCACAGCCCGCTGCCCGCCGGGGAAGAGGCCAGTGCACTCCTCCGGTGGCAAGCTCTGGCCTGTCCTCCCTGTGCCCACGGTCACCACCTTGCTCAGGCTCCCTTGCCTCCTACCAGCCTGGGACACTGACCCTGTCTCACTCTCCACTCCGTTCCCCACACCATTCTCTCCGCACAAGGTGCTTATTCAAAATTGCATCACGCTTTCCGGTCGCTAGAGTTGAGGTTGTAAACTGGAATGTTTAGCCCACGAAGCGTTCTCTCTCTCTCTCTTTTTAAATGAACACAATGTATGTGATTTTCCTGAATATTTATGTAACGCCTGTGAAGAGTATGCCTGGAGCTTGGAAAATAAATGCCTTGTGGTTCCTCCTTATTGTAACAGCGAAGTGCTGGGCTAGACTACCTGCAATTTGTCCCGCGTCATTTTGCTCCCAGGTGGCCTCGTGCGCACTGGCCTCATGCTACTATTTGGAGGAGCCGCGGAGCCTCGGGACTGTCCCTGGGACCCGCGCTCTTAGCGTGCGAAGAAGCCTCTGCGTTTGGCAGCTCTCTCAGGGGCCTCTGCGCTCCTCCATGACACACACGGTGCTAGACTTAAACATTCAGACTACTGAACTTGAAAAATGGAGTTATCTGACCATGAGGGCTCATGTTCCCTGTGTAGGCTGAGTAGCATCTGCTCTCGAATTCACCACAGCCCCCACACTCCCTATTGTCCACGACAATGAGGTGGCACCAGCTGTTCCTCTCACAGCAGCAGAGAAAGATTTCTTATGTCCTTGTCTTGCAAAATGGGAAAAATTAAAGCTAGGTGAAGAGGATCCCGTATTTCCAACAGGAAAGCAGATATTGCTTGGTGAAAAGAAGTACCTAGTCTTCCTTACTCATCTGCATGGCTGGCCTGGTGCCTATAAGCCTTTGAGTTTGTATCCCCTGATCTGGGGATAGAACTAAACTCCTCTGCAGGGAATGATGAAGTTGCATGATACACTAGTTAGGATCCAAGGTGGCTATAACAAAGCACCCCCAAACTAGAATGGCTTAAGCAAACGAGAAGTTTATTTCTCTTTCATGCCAAGTTTGTCCCAATTTATGATTTGATGGTATTGGGAATCTGGGCTCTTTCTATCTTGTTCTGCAATTTGTTCTCAACATGCAGCAACCACCTCATGCTCTGAGATGGCTCCACCGACCCAGCTGCATTCTAGTCAGGGGGATGAGGGAAGAGTAGAGAGGGGCCCTTGTCTTCCTTTAAGGACACAATCTAGATGTTTCACTTAGAACTTTCACTCTTGTCCCGTTATCTGAAAGTAGTTGCTTCACCATACCTACCTACCTACCCACCTACCTGCAAGGAAGGCTGACAAATGTAGGTAAGTTGGTATCTATGCCTGTGCCCACCTAAAATTTTTACAGAACAGAGGAGAGAATGAGCAATTTCTGTCATCTAAGTACCCTGCTCGTCTCTCCAGGCTCATCTCCCACCTGTATGTGTCAGAAATTTGCTCTCCCACAAACTATCCCTCCCCTGTGCCTTTGCATACACCCTTCCCTGTGCCTGCAATGCGCTCCCCAGACGGACTCCATTCTTCAAATCCAGGGCAAAGTATGCCTCCTCCACCATGCCACTGCCCCCTGCCGCAGCTCAGCTCAGCACTCTCTCCCCTGGGCTCGTTTTATAGCTTGCAGGAGCTCAGACTCTGATGCCGGGCTGCTTAGGCTGTGTTCTGATTCTCACTTACACAGCCATGTGACCTGAGGCCATTCACTTAGCTTCCCTGGAACTCCGTGCTCTCATTTGTAAAATGGGACTATTTAGGACCTACATCACAGTAAGGCATTTAAATGAGAACAAAGAAGTAAAGCTGGTAGCACAGTGCCTGACACAGAATAGGTCCTCTTATCTCACTTTTAAGGGCTCTTAAATATTAGCTCTCATTATTATCATCTGTTGAGAACCTAGTCTGTGTCCAGCCCTATGACAGGGATTAGAAATCCGGCAATCAATAAGCATCCCACTGGAACTCATAGTGTAGAGGGGACGTGTGCTGGATCTGCTTATTATTCCCATATATTTGCCTCATCCCCCTACTTCCATGGGCAGAGCGGACATCCCTGGCTCCTGACTCTGTACTTGGTCATGTGACTTGCTTGGCTAATAGGATGTTAGCAAATGACATGGCAGCAGAGGCTGGAGGGACGCTAGCATGGCTGGTCTTGTGCTCCTGTGTTTCGGCCTTCTCCACGAGAACAGCAAGCCCAGGCTGGCCTGCTGGCTGCTGAAGGAGGGGAGAGACACATGGAGTGGGGCCAGCCGGCCTACAACAGTCCACCAACCCCCCACCCCCGCCAGACCCAGCTGGCCCGTCAGAGCCATAGAGTTAATTTAATGCTTATTGTTGAGTGCCACTAAGGTTCAATGGTTTTGTTGTAGTTGTGATGCGCATTATTGTGGCCATAGTCAACTGATTCAGAGAGAAGGAATCGCAAATAGCCAGCATTAGAGGACACGGCAAAGGTGGTGATGGCAGCCTCACAATGAGAGCTAGAATGTGAGCCCAGGCAGTCTGACTTAAGAACCCAGGTGTTCGGCCTCTGTACCTGTCCTCTCCTCAATCTTCCCTTCCTCCCCTGCCCACTCGCCTCTGCCCAGGGCTGGGTAAATGTCTGGTGAACAAGGTAGGCCACTGGGGCTCAGGGGCCATCTCTACGGCGGTCTCATCCGAGGGCCTTGTCAACCCTCAGTGGGTGTCTGCAGAGTATCCTCACTCTGAATCTATAAGAAAGGCTCCTGGGGGCTATGGTCACCTGGGGGCTCTCTCCAGCCGGGCCCTGGCCAGCGCAAGGGCTGCTCCCATCCTTAAATGCCACCTAGCCCAAGCTGGCCCAACAGTCCCTCCCCTCTTCTCGCCACTCCAGTCCTGGGTGGGAGGACTGGCCACATCCCACGGCCACAGGCAAGCAGGGCCTGTGGGATGGACAAGGATCTGTCGTCTGGGGGGAGTACACAGGGAGGTGCGGGGAGGTCCTCTTCTGGAAAAGACCGTGGGGTAGTGGCGAAACCGCTGGTTTTAGTACTCACTGGCCCATGTTATTATCCTAGCTCTAGCATCATGAAACTTGATTTCCCTGATTGTTAAATGGGCCTGTTAAAGCCCTCCCCCACACCATGTTGTTGGGAGCACAAAAGGATAATGCAGATGTCAGTTCAACAAACGTCAGTTCCCTTCCCCACTTTCCATGGGTTGCTGTCTCAAGCAGGAGACTGGGCCGAAGGTAGTTTCTGTCTGAGGCCCCAAAGTGGAGATTCCTCACAGACAATGTCAAGTGGGTGGAACTGGAGGTCGCGCTGCGGTGTGGGTGGAGGACAGGCTTTGGACACCGAGAGCCTAGGGGCTGCTTGCCAGCTGTGTGCCCTCGTGCGTCACTGGGGGAATGATGTGCTGCCTCACAGAGCCGCAGGGTGTGCACACGGGGACATGGAAGCGCTTACTGAACAGGCCTAGTTAAAGGGTTTGGAAACCACTGAGTGGAGTTTCTATTATGTAGTTTGAACAGGAAGATACTACAATGTTTTCTGTCTGTTCATGGGCTAGCAGTTGGCTGGTATGACTGTTTCTTGCAGGAGGGTTTGCTGAGTGAATGTGCCCGCTCTGCTATCCCTGTCCTTGGTCACCTTGGCTGCAGACCAGAAAGGAAGGTATAATGGGCAAGAAAGATCTGGAAAGGGGTGAGTTAACAAGCCTCACTGGGTCATCTTTGATCATCACACAGTTGGAAAAGAGGGAGCCAGGGGCAGGCCACTGCCTGCTTTCATGCTGTTCTGTATTTCCCACCCACTGGTCTGTTGGTGGCACTAGGCGTGTGCTGACCCCTGCCTAGCCCTGCCCTGGCTCCCAGGGGTGCCATTATCACTGCATAAGCACGCCTCATCTCCTGGGACGTACGGGCAGCAATTTTGCTTTCAGGTTGAAACCTTCACAAATCCATTTTCAAATGCCTTCTATGCACCAGCCTATGGCTGCACCCACCTCTTTGGTCCCCTCAATTTTAGTCTCTGCCCCTCCACAGTGGTTCCAAGGGAGCTTTCTGAAATGTTTTTTCCCTCCAACAAGTCACTATTCATTTATTCATTCATGTGTGCACTCAATCAGTATTTATTGTGACACTGTGGTGGGAACTGGGGATGTAAGTGTTAATATGATACATAAGGACCCTGCCCCTCTCGAGCTTATAGTGAATAAAATAATGACATGTTGTAGTGAGTGCTGCCCTATGAAGAGATGTGCCAAAAGGCAATAAAAGGGGGCCCCTTTACATGGTGTGATAAGCTCATGCATTGGCGTGCCTGAGCACCTTGGGTGGGTGCTCCACTGGTCACCTGGTGAACCCCCCAGACTGGGTTCTCATTCCCATCCTGCTGGCTCAGAAGGCTTTTGATCAGCATCCTGGGAGCAGATCCTTATCTCAGGGCTGGACTTATGTTATCTAAGCTGTTATAGGTTGAAATTTGCTCCCCCCACACACAAACATATGTGAAGTCCTGACACACAGCACCTCAGAACGTAACCTTATTTGAAAATAGGGCCATTGCTCGTGTAATTAATGAAGATGGAGTTATTAGGGTAGGCCCTAATCCAGTATGATTGGGCTCCTTATTAAAAGGGTAAATTGGACATAGAGATAGATGTGCACAGGGGGAAGACTATGTGAAGACACAGAGGGAGAGCATGGCCATGTGGTGGTGTAGGCCAAGATTGGAGTGATGCATCTACAAGACAAGGAATGTCAGAGATTACTGGCACTACTAGAAGCTAGAGGAAGCAAGGAAGGATTCTCCCCTCAAGCTGTCAGAGGGAGCACGGCCCTGTCGACACCTTGCTTTCAGACTTCTAGCCTATAGCATTGTACAACAGTAGTTTTCTGTTGTTTTAAGGCATCTAGTCATATACCAAGTACTTAGTGAGCAACTACTATGTGTAGACACTGTGCTAGGTCCTGGGGACACATGTGGAGGCCTAGAGGCCCAGAGGTGGGGGTAGTAGGTAGGCTGGTGAAGAGTCTGGGCCAGAGGTGAGAGGACAAGGGCACTACCATCATGAAGAGGCATCTGTGGGTGAGACTGGAACCAGAGGCAAGGGAGGTGAGGACCTACTCCTCCCTGATGGACAGAGTTGGGGGGTACTGTGAGGTGAGGCCTCGGGGTGGGGGCTGCTCTTTCCTAACCTTGTGGCTGAAGCGATCACCAGCTTGTTTCTCTAGATGGTTACAACACAACTGATGAGGCTTCTGCATCACAAACTACAGTCCCATCCAATAGTTGGGCCTCCCTGAGATCGCCCCAGATGACTTTGGTTGGAGTTTGGGGTGTGCCCCAACTCTTCATTCACATTTACCAAGGTGATACTGCTTTAATCCAGATGCCACAAAGGCTTCACCCCAGGGCCATCAGGTGGGTGCTCCCTGCCGCATAGTGTTTTTGCTGGCCCCACCACTTCCTCCCTAGGCCCCGTTCTCACATTCTTACTTCATGCCTTGCCCAAGTGAAAGTATCTGAGGTTAAGATGTCTGTCTTACTCAGATTATTGGTAATGTTCCAGTTGTCTATTGCTGTGTAACAAACCACCCCAAACTTAGTGCCATAAGACAACAACAACCATGTAACTCTTCTGTGGGCCAAGAATTCAGATGAGGCACGGTGTGGATGACTTATCTCTACTCCATGATGTCTGGGCCCCCAGCTAGGAAGACTGCAATGGCCAGGGGCTGGGACCACCTGCCGCCTTCTTCACTCATTTGTCTGGTGCCTAGGCTGGGATGACCCAAAGATTGGCCCTAGTGGGAACTGACAGCCCAAGCATCTACACTGGCTTCTCCACATGGATTAGGATCCTCACAGCATGGTGGCCTCAGGACAGTTGAACCTCTTACATGGCAGCTCAGTTTTCCAAGGGCAAGGGCTCAGGAGAACCAGGTGGAAACTGTACAGCCTTTCATCACTTATCCTTAGAAGTCATATAATAGAATCACCTCCACTGTACTCCATTCATCAAAACAGTCCCAAACCCTCAGAGTTTCAAGAGGAAGGACATGGAGCTTATAGACGTAGACAGAGACTCCTCCTCCAAAAGAGAAGTGTCAGTGGACCCATGGCTGTGTTTCAAAACCACCACAATCAATTACGTCCACTAGGTAGAAAACCAGATTTCCCACAGGTCTAGGTTTTGGGGTACACCTCACTTGACTGACAAAACCTGGCCCTCTGCTCAAGTACGGAATGAGGTCCAAACCCCTTGGCATGAAAATCAAAGTTCTTCACAGCCTGTCCCAGCCTGCATTCCAGCCTTCTCCTCTAGCCATCTGCCTTTCCCTGAACCAGCTGAATATTCTCACACGAAGTGCCACTCGCTGGCCAGCTGTGGGCCGAGGACCCGTGACCCCCGCAAGGGGGCACACTTTTCTAACTCCCCAAAGGTGCCACTGAGGCTGGTGGCATCCCTGGATTATTCCTCCAGAGGCTCAGAGCTTCCCTAGGGGATGCTGAAACCCATCCAGAGCTCTGGATTCTTGCCCTGAGGATGTTGTCCCCTGTCCTCCGCTAATGACTCAGCCATCTGTTTTCTTTCCCTGAACTCTGCTCTGCTGGAAGCTGCACAGACACTCCAGCTGGGCTTCAAAGCCAGGTGGTTTGAGTGGCCCTAAGCATGGGAATCGGAGCTGCTTGTGATTCTCTAGAGTTCCCGCCCCAATTCATAACCATTCACAGGGCACGGACAGCTGAGCTCTGTCTGCTTCCTTGAAAAGGCCGCCTTTGAAGCCAGTGATGGGGGCACTGGATGGCCTCCTGAGTGAGCACCACACCCAGCGAGGAGAAGACAGGGGTCACGGGGGGCCACACCTGGAAGGGCCACTCTGTTACAAGGAGCCATGGCCCCGCCAGGAGGGTGAGAAGTGAGACAGGAGGGATGCACTTCCGCCATCAGTGACCTCTGGTCCCCAACCAAATGGATGACTGTGGGGCTGGAGGGGACTGAGAGTCCAGGAATTAAAGCCACGTCTCATTTCAGTTGACGAGCTGCAGCCTGATCCTTTCTAAGGAGGAACAGACAACTCAAATTCACAAGCACATAAGGCACATGACACTCTGCACTTGGACTTGTGCCCCTGAACAGTACTTAGTGAGTCAAGTACAAGTAACCTGAACCCCAGAGTCTAGCAAGAAGTCTTCTTTTCTGATTTATATTCATCCGCAGTAATCCCTAATGTTTAGGGTTTTTAAAAACTTTGTATTTGGAAATCATTATAGACTCCCAGGAAGTTGCAAAAATAGTACACAGGATTCCATGGACCCTTCACCCAGCCTCCCCCAATGGTAACATCTTCTAGAGCAGTAGACCAACATCAAAGGAGACTGATGTGGATATAGTATGGTTGACTAGACCACCGACCCTAATCTGCACCAGTTTTTACGTGTTCATTTGTGTGTGTGTTCCTGTGTTATCTTATCCCATGAACAGACTGGTGTAACCACTACTGTAATCAAGACATGGACCCATTCCATCCCCACATACGAATTCCCTCACGCTACTTCTTCACAGCCAGAGCCCCCTACACCCATCCCCTGGCTGTCTCTAATCTGTTCTCCTTCTCCTTAGTTTTGTCATTTTGAGAATGTTCTATCAATGGACTCACAGGGCATGCAGACCTTTGAGACTGGCTTTCTTCACGAAGCATCATTCCCATGACACCCAACCAGGTTGTTGCACAGATGGACAGTTTGAACCCTAATGTTGTTGAGTAGTGTTCTACCGTAAGGATGTACTAGAATTTGATTAGCCATTCACCCGTTGGAGGACATTTGAGTTGTTTCTGGTTTGGGGCTATTAAAGGCACTCTGAATGCTCGTCGACGGGTTTCTGTGAGGATGTAAACTTCCATTTCTCTGGAATAAATGCCCAAGTGAACATGTAGTAGTTTTAAGCCTCCCTGTTATCTGGCACACATCTGCCAAGGAGTTACAATCTGCAAAAACTTCAGATTTTGTGTTTTGACACGCCGTAGTGACTTTTCTAAAGGGAAATCATCTTGTTCTCACATGGGTTTTGGAAATGGGGCTTCTTCCATATAGAATTTGAATATGAGAGAATATCTATATGTCAGTATGATTCAAGAGATAATCAAGCTATTCTCCTTTCCCATTTGAAAAGAGGCATTGCACCTCCATTCCACATGCAATGACATTAAACTCCGTGGTTGACATGGTTTTGTTTCTCACTCTCCTAGTGGACTAGCTGCGGGCTTTCAGTAGGATCCTGAGATGGGTACAGGGGAGAAAACACAAAGACTGTGCTGGGTCTGGATTAGAAAGATAATGGCAGTAAGGATGATCCGAGCTCTGGATTCCTAATTGTCAGACTTTTTAAAGAGATACATCAGACACACCAAAAGGTAGAAAGTAGTTTTACCAAGATGGTAATGTTGCTATGGCAGGTGCAGCAGACAAGAGGGGTTTTAGACTTGTCTCTCTGGGGCTTCATGAAAAAATTCATCACACTTTCAGATGACGTAACTCTGACTTTAAAATAAATTACAAAGAGGAGGAAACTTAATAGGAAACTGGAATGAAATATTGTCAAAAATCTGAGAATTTCCTTCCATGAATGTAACTTTTGTGTCAGGCTTCAGGCTCATGGCCACCGGCAATCCCTGTTTTAATGACGAGTGCTTCAAATTCTTCAGAGTCAGCACAGCCAAGAGGTTTTGTTTTCACAACACAAGTAGTTAAAAAAAAAAAAGAAAGAAAAGGTTTAAAAAATTTTGTCTTGTCAGCTCAAAAAAATTATAACGGTCAAAACTACATTTAAAGAACCTCTCTTTTCTTTCACTTGGCAATTACAATATAGGAACTTCTTGGGATTTTGAATCTGGTCACATTTCTTCATATCAGGTATTTCTGTGGAAGTGGAGGGGGGCTTGTGACGAGTCAGAAGAGATAGAAGACAAAGGAGATGGGAAGGAGGTTGAGTTTCTGGCTTGGGCACTGGGGGCCAGTGACAGGGTGGGGAAGCTGCGTGATGGTAATGAGGTTGCAACCCAAATAGGGAACACACTGGGGCTGGTAAAGCTTTTGACACCCAGTTTCTTTATTCTTGCTCAGTGGTCAGATTTAAGCAGGCATCCCACACTCATCTCTGTGGTGTCAGGTAGGGCCTGGTCTTGGGGCAGAAACCTGTGGTAAGCCAAAGGTCAGGCTTAATGTCAACAAGGGCCAAATCCCAGACTTTGGGGTAATTAACATCCCAGCTCTAGGTTAAGACCAGTTCACAGTCAACTGAACAACTGGTGGTCAAAGTAAACCAGAAAGCCAACAGGGCCTGAAGCCTTTGTAGGGAAAGGTCTGGACAGAAACCGTTATGCTTTAGGCCACACTGATGTGGAGGGCCCTTGTCTGGAAGCCTTTTTGAAGGGGGTTTGCCTGCCAGTTCTCTCCCTCTTTAATTTCTCCCCCCTCCAATACACAGGGGCTGTATGATTAAGGACCCTTTGAGTTGCAAGTGACAGAAGCCACAGTAAAATAAGTTAATTTTTGGATGACCTAAACAGGCAGACCAGAAATATAGCTGGTTTCGGGCATAGCTGGACCCCGGGGCTTAAATTATGTCAGGAGGAGGCTATCTCTCTGTCCCTCTGTCTCTTGGCTCTCTTCTAGACAGGCTCCCCCAAAGACAGTAGTTCCAGGGTCCCTTCCTATGAGCTTAGCAATCCCAGAAAAAGAGAATGCTTCTTTTTGGAGAATTCCAGCAAACATCCCAGGACTGATGCTTGGTGGCCTGGCTTTGGTTATATGAGCCAATCACTGAGCTAATCTGACCCTGATTGTCCAGGTCACATCTCCAACCCCGGTATCAAGGGTTGGGTGAGCTCGACTCTAACCATGTGGACTGAGAGTGGGAAAGGGTGGTTCCCCAAAGAAAAACTGGCAGAGGTGGGGTATTCTCAGATAAAGGAGAATAGATGTAGGACAAACAGACACAGCAGACGCCCACCACGGGGCATTTGACTCTCAACCCTGAGGCTAGGGGAGAGGGACATCCTTTCCCTGCCCAAGGGAAGGGAGTATGGGTTCTTCTCGCAGACGATTTCCTAAAATAACCTCATCTGTGCTTAGCTACACCTACTTCCCGTCCCTAAAGAAAGGAGGAAAGTACGCCTGGTTATCCGGGGAGGCCTCCCCTTAAACTCTGCTCTGCTTCTACCAGTTACATCACTTCAAGACGCTAGGGAAGAAGGCAATGTTGAGTGTGTTAAAATATATAAGGAAAAACATTAACGTTGTGAGTGGACACTTTCAAGTCAGAAGGAAAGGGATGTATTTTGGTCAGAGGATTGAGAAAATTCTGGGTCACTAATATTATCTGCTCAAAAGTACCTCTGCTATTTCCTTTCCAGTTTTGGGTTCAGAAAATGGTTAATTTGGTTTCAGTTGCTGCCACATTCTTTGTAGGCCCTGGGATTACATGACCACATTTGTTCCTGAGAATAGCTGATGGCAATGCCTGTACTTGCTGGGGAGAAGTGTTTGAAGTCAGCGTGACACTGAGTAACATGAGCAGCACGACTGAAAGATGGATATAAATATTATCCTGAAAGCTCACCTTCCTATGTAAATCCATTTTCCAGAGGGAAGATGTTTGCGATCTCTTTTCTGAGCTGGGGTGAGTCAACGCCCCAGATGGGGGGAAGGTTCCTGAAGGCTCCAGGAAATGCTTTTCTTTCTGGGAAAGACAAATGTTAAGGTTGCAAACCTTAAAATGGCTTGCCCAACTGATTCACCATGTCCTGCTTCCATCTTGCTCAGCACAGTGAACTCCAGAGGTCAAAAACCTACCATTCCAAAAACCTGCAAACAACCTAAATGCCCAAAAGTGGATGCAGGGGCAGGGGGGCAAGTCATCAGGTCATTCACTTCCTCAGTAAATATTTATGGAGTGCCTGTTATGTGCTAGGGATTATCTTGGGTATATTTTTTCTTCTTTGAATTTGTAATTTTTTCTTCTTTGAATGTGTCAGTGTTTTCCAAATTTTCTCACATGACCCTGTATCGCTTTTACCATCAAATGAATCACTTTACCAGCAAAAAATGAATGTTCATTCGATAAGGACAATGTCAACCACAGGAACTGATGTTCTGAGGGCAGTCTGGCAGCATGTTCCAGCTGTGTAACAAATCACAACACACGGGGGCGCAAAACGACAATACTTGGTCATTGTCATTTTGTCTCATGGTTCTGGGGATCCATGGGGTGCAGCCTGACGTTTCTTCCTTGGGGCCTCTCATGTTCACGCAGTTGCAGTCAAATGGTAGCTGGTGCCAGAGTCATTTTGAAGTCCCTATCATTCACACGCCTGGCATTTGATGCTGGTTGTCAGCAGAGACCTCAGCTAGGCTCCAAAACTAGCAAGTGGCCTCCCTGTTTGGCCTGGGCATCTTCACAGCATGGTGGCTGGGTTGTAAGGGTGAGTGTCCTGAGAGAGAGCTAGATGGATGCTATATTGTTTTATGATCTAGTCTCAGATGTCACACAGCATCACTTCCACTGCAGTCTGTTATTAGAAGCATGTCATGAAAGTCAGCCCATAGTCAACGGGAGAGTACTTAGACTATACCTTTTGATGGAAAGAATGTCAAGAAATTTGTAAACATCTTTTAAAGTGATTGCACAGCGGTTTCCTGAACCAAAGTTCCCAGAACCTCCACAAAGCTCCAACACTACCAGCCATCCTACCCACCACCCCATGAGTCTCTGTATTGTCCATCTTCTCAGCACCCCTAACCCCACCTTGAACCCTCAGGAAAGAGAAACCAAAGACAGCAGAGGTCTCCACACATACACACACTCTCTCGAAATGTTCTTACAGTGGAACACGAACCCCCCTCCCAAGGTGAACCCTCTCCCCTCACCTCCCCCATGACCTTGCCTACCTCCTTCTCCATTCACCCTCACATTCTTGAAATGTGCTAAGTTTCTTCACCTTAAATAAGCCCATCCCTCAGAGCCTAGGGTAGGGAGACCATTCAGAAAGTTATTACGTGGGGTGCCTGGGTGGCTTAGTCAATTAAGCATCTGACTCTTGATTGCAGCTCAGGTCATGATCTCAGGATCGTGAGATGGAGATCGAACCCCGGGTCAGGCTCTGCACTGGCCTGGAGCCTGCTTAAGATTCTCTCTCTCTCTCTGCCCCTGACCCCCCTCAAAAAAAAAAAAAAAAAGTTATTGCAATAAGCCAGCCCAAGTCCAATTGGGGCAGTAGGAAAAGGGGAGAACCATAGGAAAGTTCACTTTGGAAAAGAATGGCCACACCCTTGGAGGTGATAATATGGGGATGGAAAAGGGAGTTTTGAACAGGACTTTGAGGTTTCCGGTGTCTGTGTTCCATAAATCCTTCTGTAGTATCCTTCTTACTAAATGTGGGAAAGTTCTGTCTTCTTAAATCCCAGAGCAGCGAGTGGTCACGTGTCCCACCGAGAAGAGGCTGAGAGGATGAAGCCTTGCAAAGAAGAGCAGAGATGGGAGGCAGCACGGGCACAGTGCTAGGACCACGAGCGCTTGGAGTCAGGACTTGTTCAGGACTCAGTCCCAGAGCTGCTCAGGCTCCAACAGTTCCCCTTCAGATCTGGAGCCACTCCAGGGGGATGCCGGGAAATCCACCCTCTCCTTTAAAACAATTTTTTTTTGTGGTAAAATATACATAACACAAAATTTATCATTTTAACCCTTGTTGAGTATAAAATTCAGTGGCATTAAGCACATTCACACTATTGTATGATCATCACCACCATCCATCTCCAGAACTTTTCCTAAACTGAATCACCCTAAATGGAAACTCTGTCCCCATTAAACACTAAACTGTAACTCCCCATTGTGCCTTCTCATTCTCCCCTCCCCCAACAGCAGCACCCTTCTACTGTGTCACTATGAATTTGACTATAAAAGGTACCTTGTATAAGTGAGATCATACAATATTTGTCCTCTCGTGTGTGGCTTATTTCACTTAGTATAATGTCGTCAAAGTATGTCATCCATGCAGTGTGTGGCAGAATTTCATTCCTTTTTAAGGCTTAGCAATATTCCATTGTATGTATAACCACATTTGGTTTATCCATTCATCCATTGATGGGACACTTGGGTTACTTCCACATTTAGGCTTCTGTGAATAATGCTGCTATGAACATGGGTGTGCAAGACCACTATCCAGTTCGGATAAACAAACTGTGATACGTCCTTATAATAAAATAGTACTCAACAACAAAAAGGAACTATCGACACATTTAACAACACAAATGAACCTCAAAATAACTATACTGAGGTAAAAGGTCCATAATTATACCGAGTGAAAAAAACCACACCCCCCAAATAGTATATATGATATGATCCATTTATAAAAAGTGATGAAAAGTACAATCTAGTCTATAGTGACAGAAAGCATATCAGTGGTCATCTGGAGAAAGTACAGGACCGGTGGCGGCAAACAGACTACAAAGGAGCATGTGCTCACTTCTGCAGCACATATACTAAAGATTACGAAGGGTCACCAGAACATTTTGGGGGGTGATGGATATGCTCATTACCCTGACTGCATGGTACACATGACAAACATCATCAAATTATACAGTTTAATTATGTGCAGTTTATTATAAATTATATCTTGATCAACTATTTTTTAAAGTAAAAACAAACAAACCAGGATATACAACATGATCCCATATATGTTGAAGGTAGAAAAGAAGAAAGAAAAAAAAAGATACAGCATCCACTCCCAAATGTTTCCAGCAATTCTCTCTAGATGAGGTTATAAATTCGTATCTTTGGAAGGAGGAGTTTGTGTGGCTTAAATATGTTTTCTAATTTTCCTGCAATGAACAGATCTTTCCTAATAAGAGAATCCGCTGTTAAAAGTATGCTTCTTCCTACAAAGGAAATAAGCTGCACCGTGAACACCACTATACTGGCAAAAACGCAGCCCAGCTGCTCTTATTTCCTTGAAGGAACTACCTCCTCCCACTTTCCACTCTGCGGCTGGTCCATGCGGGGCTGATTCCACGCCCATGCTGGCCGTGTGACCAGGGCTTCACCAATCAGGACATCCTGGCCCCCTGGCCACAGGGACTCAGCGAGGGATTTTCAGGAACTCTTAAGGAAAAGGCTCTTTCTTCAGAAACTCCAAGCTAGGTGGATGGAAGTCTGAAGCTGCCCATGGGGAAGGGGGAAACCTGCTACCTGGTCAGAGTCCACCTCAGAAGAAAGCCAAGTGGAGGGAAACAGGGGAGAGACCAAAGACCAGTTTCTAATATCTTTGTTAGAGCACCTGGAGCCAGCTGTGTCTAAAGCCACTTACCTTTACACAAGCCAGTGAATTATTTCTTTCGCTTATGTGACTGTCCCATTCCTGAACCTCCAATGCTGACCAAGCTCAGCAGGCACCCTCACAAAGGGATCTGCTAACCCTGCACCCTCAACTCCTCCATCCCTACCCTCCCCTTTAGATCATTATGGTTGCTGGGTGGGGTCTACATGGAGGATGCCTCTGCCCCCAGAGCTTTGTTTGGCCTCTCTTATTCCTACTGTTGGGAGTAGTCCAGAGACTCTTGAGCCTAGCTGTCTGGGTTTGAACCCTAGTTCTACCAGTTACTTGCTAACTGTGTGACCATGGGTATGTTTCTGGACCTCTCTGGGTCTCAGTTGCCTCAGCTGTAATAACATTAACTATAGGTAGAATTCCTGGATTAAGTGAATTAATGCACAGTGCCTGGCACATAGTAAGCACTCAATAAATTTATTAACATCATCACCTACTGAACACCTCACCAAGCACTGCTTTTGGACCTCATTATAATTGCTTATCATTAATTTTATTTTGACTACCATTTGCTGCTTCTAAGCAGTGTAAAGGAGTTGTCATTTTGTGCTCCCCAGGGCCCCTGTGGCTCCCTTTAGGACACTTACCACCCTCTGGGGTAACTATCTAGCTCCAGCTCTGTCTCCAATAGGCTGTGGGCTCCGCAAGGCAGGGAGAATCCTCCTCTTCTGTCCTTAGTGCCCAGCAGAGTGTAGCCAAAGCACACATGCAGTACGATTCTGGAATGGACTGGGGGTGGAGTGGGTTGAAGTCATTTCAGCAAGGCAGCCAGGAGATTGCAGAGTCCTAACAACGCACCTCCCCTCGGTCCTTGAATCCCCTGGTCTGCAAACCCGGTCAGGTAGTGGCAGAGAATGCAATGGCAGAGCCATCTCTTGCAAACCAAGAACTCCTTTCTCAGAAACTGTGACATTTCTGTTAGGAGCCCTCCTGTCGTTCATACCAGTCAAGCTGTCAGATTAAAACTGAGGGACCATTTCTTCATTTTCCAGTCCACATTCATTTGTTAACTTTATGGATTCATTTTACCCAGGAGCATTCTTTGCCAGTGAACAAGATTGCGGGGGCAGGGAGAGAAGAGCAAACATTTAATAATAATAAACAGAACATTTTACATTGAGCTAATTCTTCCCATTGACTTTTTTTTTTCTTTTTGGATGTTTTGAGAATGATGGCCAATTTTCCACCACCTGCTTTGTCCCATTCAGCTCTCTACCGTCCGAGAAACTAAACTCTGCTCCATCCTTGGGCCTGATTCCTTGCCAATCCCAGCATCCTCTTCACCTAACCACCATTTCCCCCAAAATAAAGCTCCAAAGAGAAAAGGGAATGAGGTCATTCCACGTTTTTCTGGGAATGAATGCAATGGCCATCAGGGCGACTGTGCGCTCCACTGTGTGAGTTCTTGGGTGACTTCTGTCCTTTAATCTCCCAGCAGCCCGAAGAGGTCAATGCTGTTGGGTATCCCTGTGTTCCAGATGAGGAAACAACAGAGGGGCGAGCCCAGCCCAGGGGCATGTGGCCAGGAAGACTACAATTAGAACCCAGGCCCCTCTGTCACCAAAGGGCAGATTTGGGGCCCTGTGCACTGTAGGGCCGTTGAAAATGTAAGTTGACCAATACCACGGGCCCTGGGGCTCTGCTGTTGGGGATTGGGGTGGGGGGGCAGTTGGTGGGGTAGATAACACCCATCCCCTCCCCTCATCCCAGCCTGCAGCCCTTCATTCCTGACAACTGCTGAGACTCCAGGCTGGTATCTCTTAGATTAGCCCCCAGCTATTTTTATTCTGCCCTTGTTTAGGGAAGAAACACAGCTTGGGCAAACCCTCAGGCAGGGCCCCAGGGGAGACCACCATTAGTCAAGGAAGAAAAGGAAGCTTATTTTACATTTTAACTATCTTTTTTTTTTTTTAACTATCTTTTTTTCCTTAGAAAAATATCCAAATTGGGTCACCCTGCCAAACTGCCTCCAGTAGAGCCTCCTGACCTCCTAAATTCACTAACACAATGCATCTGCCTTCCTTCAGAACAATATTGACCGTTGAATGTAGTCTCATCTCTTGGGCTGGTGGCAAGAGGTGTGAAGCAGATGGGCCTGGTGAAGGGAAAAGGAAGCCCGGGAGGGGAAACGAGGTGTGCCAGGGAAGACAGGGAAGACAGGGAAGCTGGAGAAGAGCCAGGCTGTGCCTGGGAGGGAGAGGTCCCTCCTAAAGTGGAGGAGTCTCAGAGACAGAGACATCTGAATGGAGATGCTAGAAGGTTGGAGATGATAGAGATCTGGAGCTCACCTGAGAGTCTGTCATGGAGACAGAACTTTGAAATTATTGATAGTGATTCTCTAGATGATTGTTAAACTGGGTGGGGGGGGCGGAGGGGGGAAGAAGGATGACCTTGCCTGTGAGGGAATACATAGAAGAGGGAAGCAGCTCTGGTAAGCCAGCACTTAAGGCTGAAGAGAAGATGAAGAAAGAAGAGTGAGCAGGAGTTGCCAGAGAACAAGAGGAAAACCTAGAGTGTGGTATCACAGAAACAGGTTTCTGGGAGGAACAATGCCCACCATGGTCAACAACTGCTAAGGATGAGGTAGGTGGGGGCAGACATCCTTCAGATGAACAGCCTGGAGGTAACTGATGACCCCAGGGAGGCTTGTTTATGAGAGAGTGGGACTGTCGCAGCAATCAGACTTAAGTGGCCCAGGACGTGGGAGGCGAGGACACAGACCGTGTCACAGAAGTTGAGCAGTAAAGGGGAGAAGACAGAGCAGGGCTCAAGGGTGAAGGCACAACCTTCCCCGTGCTGTCACAGAGGAATGCTCCCTCCCTCCACAGGTCCCCTATGACAGCCAGCGCACGGGCACCACTGTCATTCTGTGCTGTCCTGAAAGGCAAGAGGGAACTGCATTTATGTGCAGTCCTCAGGGATCTAACACACAGCCGGAACTCAACAAACAGTAGATGCTTTTGATGATGAGAGTGACGATGACAACGATGAAGACAAGGATGAAAAACACAGACTCTTGTAGATCAGAAAGTCTCCTATTTGGGGGATTAAAAGAACAGACTCCCTAAGAAGCCTCACTGGTAACAGTGGCTCTGTCTCTGGGCATTCCTCCTTAGTCTCATGTGCTGGCTCCTCTTTTTTGTCGTGAGTTCTTTATCTATATACTCAAATCTCTGGGCGAGCTCACCCAACCTCATGTCTTTAAATCCCATCTACACGCCCTCTTCCAAATTTATACCACGAGCCCTGACTGCTCTCCCAAACCCCAGACTCACACATAACCACCTGTGTACCTGGCATCTTGACTAGGGGGTCTAAGTAGACATCTCAAGTCCAACACGTCCAAAACCCAACTCCTGATCTTTTCCTCCTTTAGTTACATAGGCCAAGAATTTCATAGTTTTGGGGCGCCTGGCTGGCTCACTTGGTAGAGGATGCGACTCTTGATCTCAGGGTTGTGAGTTCAAGCCCCATGTTGGGTGTAGAGATTACTTAAAAATAAAAGGACAATTTAAAAAAAGGAATTTCCTAGTTTTGGCTCTCATTCCTTCAAGAATGATACCCATTCCTTCATGAAACCTTATCCTATTGGTTCTATCTTCAAAATATATCCAGAATATGACTACTTCTCACCACCTCTACTGCTCCGCCAGGTATAAGCCACCGTCAATCTGCTACCTGGACATCTGCAATGGTCCTCCCAACTGGCCACTCTGCTCTGCACTTGTCTCGTTCACTTTGTTACCAACATGTAGGTCGTATCAAGTCACTCCTCTGCTCCAGTGGCTCCCCATGTTCCTCAAAGTACAAGCTCAATCATTCCAATGACCTACAAGGCTTCTCATGATTTTGTTCCCACTCTGATGTCCTGTACTACTTCTCTACCACTCCCCACACTCTGCTCTAACCTAGCTTCCTTGCTATTCCCCCATCAGTCATGCTCCAGTGCATGCATGGATGCATTTCCGACGTATGGATTTTTTCCCCACACCAACAATCAGTTCTAGCTGGGTGTCCTCTAATTCAACTCAATTCGAACACTACGCACATGGTCATCTGTTCCCACAGGTTAAAGGCTCAATCCCACAAAACTGCGACCCCACCCCTCCACCCCTACTTCAGCTGCCCATCACAAGTCTAGATAGTCACAGGGGCTTCTGACTAACAGGCCCAGATGGGAGGTTCCCATGAGCACCTCCTCCTCGGGTTTGATTAATTCGCTAGAGAGGTTCACAGAAATGAAGGAAACGTTTTACTTACTAGATTGTCAGTTTATTACAAGAGGATATAATTCAGGAACAGACAGATGAAAGAGATGCCAGGGCAAGGCATGAGGAAAGAACGCAGAGCTTCCATGCCCTCTCCAAGTGCACCACCCTCCCTCGATCTCCACGTGCTCACCAACCCAGAAGATCTCTGAACCCAGTCCCTCTGGTTTTTTGTTTTAAAGATTTTACTTATTTATTTGAGAGAGAGACACAGCGAGAGAGGGAACACAAGCAGGGGGAGTGGGAGAGGGAGAAGCAGGCTTCCCACTGAGCAGGGAGCCCGATGTGGGGCTCGATCCCAGGACGCTGGGATCATGACCTGAGCCGAAGGCAGACGCCTAATGACTGAGCCACCCAGGCGCCCCTCCCTTTGGGTTTTGTGGAGGCTTCATTACACAGGCATGATTGATTAAATCACTGGCCATTGGTGACAGAACTCAATCTCCAGCCCCCTCCCCTCCTCTGAGGCCCAGGCAACCAGCCCCCATCCTTAGTGCTTTCCAAAAGTGGCCCCATGAAGATTAACAAAAGAAACCTTTATCACTCTCATTGTAGGAAAGTCCAAGGGCTTTAGCAGCTCTGTGCCAGGACCGGGGACACCAAATACATATTTCTGACAATAAATCACAGTATCGCAGATGCTCCCACTGTAGGCCTTTGCACTAGCTCTAGCTGGCCCCTGTGGGGAACCCTCCTCCCTCAGCAGTCCACATGGCTAAGGTGTCTTCATCCTCAACAGGCCTTTGCTCAGATCTTACCTCCTCATTGAGGCCAGCTCTGACCACCCTACTTAATACTGCAAACCTATCCCCTCACCTATATTCCAGATCTCCATTAACCAGCTTCACTTTTCCCTAAAACACTTATTTTCTAACAGAATGAATGACTTATTTAGTATCTTAATTGTTTATCATCTGCCCACCCTCCCCCACATATTATAAGTTCCATGACGACAGGGAATTTTAGTTTTGTTCACTGAGTGTACCTAACGCAGCGCCTGGTACAAAGTAGGTGCTCAGTAAATACTTGAATGAACGACCTCTTGCCAGATGCTCTGTCCTTTTAGCTCCTTGACCTTCATCTAAGCAAAATGTAGAATACACGTTTACGTTACTGTTAACAGTGAGAATTAAAATCATTTATGAAACATCCTCCAAAAACTATATAGGTGGACTTTGTACATTTCTATGGCCTTTTTTTTTAAAGTCTGGTATCTGAAAAAAAAAAAAATCCATAAGAACATTCCATGTGGACTGATAGAGAGTCCTAAACACAGCAAGATCATAGAGCAAATGTGAACACTGCCCCCTCACGGATGAACATGGCGGTGGCTGCTTCTGCCCAGCCAGCCCACTTGGGGATCATTTTGAATCCTGGTGGCTGGCTGATTGGGGCTGCAAGATATAATGCTATTGATGGCACTTCAAATTCAACCTATTTGCAGAAGGAAACAAGTTAAAGAAGAATAAAGTCAAAGGGAGATTTTTTTTAAGGAGTACAGAGCCCACACATTCCCATATTGTAAGGAGGATGTTGACAATTAGTGGGAAGTAGTAAAGAAAAATGTTAAGACAAGAAAATCCTAAATTGATAACATCCATCTGCTGCACTTACAGCTGGAATCTGAGTGGGAATTTCCCATCTGTGCTTTATTCTCAGCTTTAATTTGACTATAAATAAGACACATGCATACACATTTTGCACCGTCTTCTGAGTCCAGAAATTGTTTAAGAATGATATCTGTATAGAAGCATGTGTGGACAAGGACACACACACACACTTTAACTTAGAACCCGCTCATTAAACTAGTCAGAGGTGTGCAGCCAATCTCTCACACACTTGGTCCCATGACAATCCGGACTTTTTAACTGAAGCCGTAACTGTTCACACCCTCCCTCTGCTCAAGCTGATCTAACAGAACTTCCGACGCCCAGGCCAGCTTTCACTAAAGCCCATTCGCTGCAGGAAACCTCAGGGCCCAGAGTCCTGGAGGGGGCCCCATTTGGGAAGCCCACTGTCCAGTCAGACAGAAGCTGCACTTGTTACTGTACATTCTTGTTTGATTCTCCTATTGACTCTACAAATGACTGTATGGACTATCATCCCCACTTTACAGGTGGGGAAACTGAGGCTCAGTGACAAAAGGTAACCTGCCCATGGTCACATGGTCCCTTAGTAGTAGAGCCAAGACTCAAAACCAAGGTTCAAAGTCCACGTTCTTTCCACTTTCCCCTCTGCCTCCACACTATACCTCCCAGGGCCTCTGGGGCTATAAATAGTGGGGAGGCTGGGATTTCATGAGGCCAGCCAGTCCTACAGCACAAGGAGACACTAACATCTCCCAGCCTGAGCCCTAGCATCCCCCAGGCCTCAACAGAACTCAGGCCCAGACAGGCCTCAGCTTATCACTAGGCTCACTCTCATGGTTATATTTAGCTCTGGACCTCAAAGAGAAAGACATGGGCCAGCCCCCAAGACACGGCACACCCCCAGGCCAGGCCCACCACTGTACATAGAAAGAGAAGGATGTCTGCCTGAGCCTTTTCAGATGTGGTGTCAGCCACCTCCCGTGGGGGCTTTTTGTAACTTGCTTTTTTAGAGCCTATGAGATCTTGTTCTTCTTGCTCCGTGAGGGAGGAACCACAGCAGCTTTACAGCTGCTGTAACGGTCAGCAACGTCTTATAATACATTGCATGTGGCTGTTGCTTAATAATCCTTTGTTGAATAAACAAATAAATGATCTTAAGTTGATGTTCTAGAAATCTGGACATCAAAAACAGGACACAAATTCCTAGAAGGATACATTATAAATCCACATGCATTTCATTCTATTAAATAGAGTCAAGTTTATTCAAGGAACGGGCCTGAGTTTTCCTTATCCTTCTCCCCACTTCTCTCCTCCTTCCACCAAATCTGGCATTAAGGCTACAGCAGGAGAAGCGGAGAGAGGAGGATCCAATCCTGAAGGCTGGCCTCTGCATGCCCCATGTGACAGCCACACGCACTGTGTGATGGCTCCTGGAGTCCCTGTGTCCTGCAGGTGTCCTGATGACAGGCCTCCCCTTGCTCTACTTGCCCTTTATAGGCTAACCAGCTGCCTACAGAAAGCTGGGGGGCTGGGTCTGCAATCCACCTGCTGAGCAAGTGGAGCAGGCCACAGAGGTGTGCAATGATTTGGCAGCTGGGGCCAGAGCTCAGGAGCATGGACAGATCCTGACACTGGAGCTTAAAGGGCAAAAGCTGGTAATTCTAGATCTTACAAAAATGGAAAGAGCCGCTTTTTTACAATATAGAGGACCGTAGCAAGGAAAAGGGCCAGGGCAAGGAAAATGAGAAGCTTGTCCGTCAGCTCTCGGCGATTATATTTTGTGATAAGCTTCCGTCCCAACTGGATGGTCCCTGACATGGACTTAAACTCTTCATTTGCATCCAGGATAGTCCGGGAAGAATTGGCTGAAACAAAAGAGGGAGGGAGCCTGACTCAGAGACTGTAGAGCACCAAATCCAAAGACTTTGCTCTGCTGGCTGGGTTACCAGCAAATAACACTGCACTTTGCAGCAAGTTCCCCTCGGCCATAAGCAAAAATGTGAGCAGAGACAAACAGAGGAGCAACGAACAAGGATATTATAAGGAAAGTACCTCCCTAGGTCCTATTCAGCTCAGAGTGATGTGGTTTGTTTATATACAATGTCACAGGGCCACAACTAGGTGTTCTCCAATGTGCATATCACCAGGGAAAAAAGAAGAGAGTTCCTTCCAAAGCAGGCAAGTGCTGGTGAGAAGAAGCACCAGCCCCAAAACAAACCCGGGCAATTGTGACCAGGCACTATGAGGTCTTTTGGGGGGGCAGAAGCTAAGAGTTACCAAGACTTTCCACCTGAGGTGCACCCTGCCAGGACCCCTGAGAGTCAGATCTGCTCTTGGTGGGATCCTAACAAGTTGGGCTAGGCCCTGCTGCCAGCCCCCACACACACCAGTTCTTCAGGCCTGGGACACTGCCGTGGCTTTAAAGATATCACACCTATGCTCTGGCCACTGTATGAAATCTAAAGGGAGGTACCTGTGCCTTAAGGTTCACTGTGCCTAGGAGTCAAATGTACTTCTGAGTATGGGTATTTGAGCCTGACACCTGGGTAAGAAGGTCTACCTGGCAAGATTCTCCCCCAAAGCCTAACATCATCAGAACATCCACAGAATAAAACGTGCTGTTAAGTGGAAAAGTGAGGTGTGAAAGAGCGTATGTGAAAATTTCCATTTATGTAAGAGAGTGGGGGATAAACAATATTTAATTTGCTTGTGCTATATGTGCTTGGAGGCGCTCAGGAGGATATAAAAGAAACTGGTAACAGTGGTTGCCCTTGAGGAGTAGACCTGATGGCCAGAGGTCAGAGGGAGGTCAGAAGAGAGAGCTATCGTTTTACTTCTCTCTTGTACTGTCCAATATGGCAGCCCCTAGACACAGGTGATACTTGAGCATGTATATGTGGCTAAACCAAACTGAGATGTCCCTAGGTGTAAAACACACACACGATTTCCAAGATTTAGTATGAGAAAAAGGAAGGTAAAATATCTCAATAGTTTTTGACATTCCATATTGAAATGGTAATATTTTATATGTATTGGGTTAAATAGATTCATAGGTTTCTTTTTACCTTTTTTAATGTGCCTACTGGAAAATTTAAAGTTAAATATGTGGCTCACATTCTATTTCTATTGGACAATGCAGGCCTAGAGGTTTTTTTCTTAACCATGTAATGCATATTACTTTTTCATAAAATTAAAAGTCAATGAGTAAGTAAAAGAAATTACCAGAGGAAACAGAGCAGTGTTTCTATAAAGACAGATGAAGGGGAAAAATAAACACTCAGACAACAAAAATCCCTCTCTTTGCCCTTTCTCCATGCCTACCTCCATCCCAAAAACCTAAGAGTCAGTTCAAAAAAATCTAACAGGCCTTTCTTTTTAAACTTCGTATGATAGCTAATTTTCAAGCATCACCAAAGTAGAGAGAATAGTATCATGAAATGTCCTATGCCCATCACCCATACCCAAGAACCACCAACTCCCTGGTGCTCCTGTTCCCATACTACCCCACCCAATTCCAGCAAATTCCAGACATTATATCCCTCACATGCTTTTTTTTAAAAAAACTTGTAGCCCTATTGGGCTCTTAAATCAAGCTGAATTTGTGAGCTGTAAGGAAAGGATTAAGAATTGCATTCTTCTTTCTTCAATAGTTTTCTCTCCTACAAAATGGGCCCTAAGAACAGCCCTCAACACCCCAGAAGCCATCGGCATCTGTGCACCCTCCTCACCACTTAACTATCTCATCTGTTTCTGATGTGTGTATAAACTGTGTGTGTATGGGGAGGCGTCCTGTCACCTGCATCAAAGCAGAAAAGCCCTCCACTCAAAGGCCAGGTGGCTTCCTATTTTGCACGTTCTCCCAGGTCTCTCCCAAGGCTTGAGCCCCGCTGCCAGCACGCATGTAGCAGAGGTGACTGGCTGGTTCTGAGCCTAAATGCCCAGATAGGTTTCAAACACAGGGACTGACCTTGGGGACAAGTTGCTTGCTTTGCTTTTCCTTCCACCTGTCTGAATAGTGCACAGAAAAAAAGGCGGCTCAAAATTACAGATACTTTTTAAGAGTGATAATGGTATTGTGGTTTGGTTTTGTTTGTTTTTTGTTTCAAGAGTCTCTTATCTTTTAGAGAGACATATTGAGATATTTTTAGATGATGTCTGTGATTTGCTTTGAAATAATCCAGATGGAGGCCCAGGAAGGGTGGAGCTGAAACGAGACTGGCCATGAGCTGACAAGTGCATACCACACTCTCTGCTTTAGTCTCTGTGAAATCTTCCAAAACTGTCTCAAACAGTAAACTCTCTCCTCGTTTTCCTATACAGAGGACCCTGAAGAGGGTCAATTCTCTTCTACATTACAAGGGAGACACCATGGGAAAGCTGCTAGAGAAACCAGACGCTCAAGTGGCTTCTGTTGTGGCCTCTGATGGTATCTTTTAAAAGGAGCTCATAGTAAAAATAACACTGGAGAGTATAATTGTAAGCTGAGGCCCCAGCAGACTGACCATAATTGTAAGCTGAGGCCCTAGCAGACCGACCAGCAGCCGATATACTAAACATCTCCTCAAGCAATGATTCCCCAACCTGCCTGGCCACATGGGTCCACAGAACTCCAGAGAAAAAAAGGGACTGCCAGGCCCCTCCCCCAGCCCTACTGGCACCCACTCTCCAGGAGAAGACCTGGAGATCTCTGCTTTTCACAGGAGACCCTGGGAGTGCTTCTGCCAGGGAAACATTTCGAGAGGGGTGTGCAGATCTTCTTAGTGCAGCTATAAAAACCAAGAAGAGAAGTAGGAGCGACCCGCCCCACTCCAGGCAGCACCGCACTGCCGAGGCCACACGAGTCAGCAAGCTCGGAGGGGAGGGGAGGGGAGGGGAGGGGGCAAAGGCGGAAGAGCCTGGTGGCAGGTGCCAGGGCAAGGGCTCTGGGGCTGGAGTCTCTGGGAGAAGCTTCTAACTCCAGGTCCGGCTTTACCTAGAGTCTGCATGGCTTCCTCGCTCTGCTGGACCTGCTGGGACATCATCCTGCTGATTCCCATGAGGCTCTCCGTGATGGCACTGGACGTCTGGGCCAGGCTCTCTTTGGTGGTTTTCCTAAAAGTCCAGAGTGAGAGGAGGCTTGTTGACATCGACATCCCATCGTCAAATGAAATCCCATCTTTTTAATCTATCAAAATAAAATCTATTTAAATATCAATGATCACAGTCAACACCGGCAAGGGTACACTGACACCACACTCCTGAAGACTGCTAGTAGGAACGCAAACTGCTGCTACCTTCTGTAAAGCAATTTGGCAATACATATTAGGAGCCTTAGAAACATTTAGGTCTTTGGCCCAATAATCTCATCCCTGGGAAACTCTCCAAAGGAAATATCCAAAATGTGGACAAAGCCTTATGTCCTGGGATATGGCCTTGTGTATTATTTACAGTACAAACTAGAAATGTAAACACCCACAAACAGGGGATTAGCTAATACAGGGGAATACTATGTACTCTTAAACTTTTGTTTAAAGAGTTTCTAAAGCAACAAGCAAGTCTTTGTGCTATAATACTATGTGATGAAGAGCAGGGCAATAAGTTTTATATACAGTATGATTCAGACTTTGTGAAAAAAAAATGGTGGAAGGAGGCAATATACCAAAATGTGTGCAACACAATGACAGTATGGTTTCATTTTGTCATTAATATTTTTCTTTATTTTACCAATTTATTAAAATAAGCATGTATTTCTTTCATACTTTAAAAAATATTACCTATATAATAAAATTAAGTACCAGTTTTACATTGAAAACAAGAAGGGGTTCCTTACGTGGGTTTTGCACCTTGCCAACTGCTGTTCTATCATCAGGGCCCAGAAAGACAAAAAGACAGATACCTTTGCCTTAAGAGGTCTCCTCCCTGGAGAAGTTCTGCTTTCTCTAGATTGTCGATAGCAATTTTGCAAGTGAGATTAGCCTTCCTCCATGAGGTCTGATTGCTGGAATCAAAAGGGTCTTGCATGAGTTTCTGTCAGATCAAGTCACAGCAGTTCTTCCTTCTGGCAAGGGAGTGATGGGGAAGGCCACCCAGGAGTGGCCCACAGAGTCCATCTCCACCACCCGCCATTTCCACTTCTTGGTTGCCCCAGCAACTGTTCCAGCTCAGGCCACAACACCTCTGGTCTGGACCCTGGAGGCTGCCTCTGGGACATTCTCCTACTGCCCTACTGCCTGTAACTGTCCCTCTCCCTCCAGGGCAGCCAGAGGGAGCAGTCTGGTCCCAGCACTTCTGTGTTGACAGCCCGCAATGGCTTCAGACTTCAAACTCACCGTGGGCGCACGACGCCCTGTTCTGTCAAGTTATCTCTAACATTTTACTGCTCTTTGCCTTGCGTACTGGTTGGTTCCATTTCTTGAGAACCATGTCTTACTCATCTCTGGATCACCAGTACCTAGAACAACAGTTTCTGGCCCATTAGCCAATCAATAGGTATTATGAGAAGTAGAAAAATCATAGAAAGGCAGTTTTCCTCAATATTTCTTTTCTTTTTAAAGTTTTATTTAGGTTTTTTTCATTTTTTTGAGAGAGAGCACGCCTGAGAGTGAGAGAGCAGGGGGAGAGGCAGAGGAAGAGAGAGAAAAAAATCTCAAGCAGGCTCCATGCTCAGTGCAGAGCCTGACACAGGGCTTGATCCCAGAGCCCTGAGATCATGACCTGAGCCGAAATCAAGAGTTGGTCGCTCAACCGACTGAGCCAACCAGGCACCCCTAAGTTTTTATTTAAATTCCAGTCGGATAACATACACTGTAATATTAGTTTCAGGTGTACAATGTAGCGATTCAGCACTTCGGTTTTGCTCAATATTTCTTTAAGATTTGCTGTTCTTTACACAGCCAGAACAATCATGAACAAGAGAAACACAATGTATTAGCAGAGCCCAGTTTGATGTGATTTACTTACATTCTTTACCCGATCTCCCTTATGAGAGACACCTCAAATTTGATGAACAGCTCCCTAGGGAGTGCAGCTTTTGTTTTTTTGTTTTTTTTCTTAAATATTTTATTTATTTATTTGAGAGAGAGAGAGAATGAGAGATAGAGAGCACGAGAGGGAAGAGGGTCAGAGGGAGAAGCTGACTCCCCGCTGAGCAGGGAGCCCGACGTGGGACTCGATCCCGGGACTCCAGGATCATGACCTGAGCCGAAGGCAGTCGCTTAACCAACTGAGCCACCCAGGCGCCCGGGAGTACAGCTTTTGTCGATGGACTATACAAATGTTAATTGGGCCCCTCAGAGAATCAAACTCAAGCACTAGAACTCTTAGGCAGCTGGTTCACGGCAACTGTGCTAACCCCTGAGATATTTATGAAGTCAAACACAGGGCACGTGAACTGATAGGGTGTTTTTCTAAGAGCACCTCTGTGCTTAAAACATTAAAATGAGCTCTCTGCCACCGGAACATCTACTATGCCATTTCACACCTGATGTTTAAAAAGAATCAATTACATTTTCGAACTATTAGCAAGGGGGTTCTGCTGGGCCTTGTGACAGAGATAAGTGAGCTGCAGTGGCTGCCCTCAAGGGGCTCACATTTACTGGGGAGAAAGACAAGCAAACAAATATTTGCTGAATGGTGTGATAAGCATGATAACCCAGGCAAGCACAACCAGTTTTCACACACAACTGCCAAAGTATTCATTTACTGCTTTCTCTCTCTCCCCTGTAACTCCACATCGTGAATGGCCATTCTCAACTTTAAACCCATGCTAAGCCCATCTTATCTGGTGTAACTTACTATGCTTTATACAAGGGGTCCTCTTGACTCAGTGTTCATAATCTGAGTATCCTTGGTGGCCGAGGGAAGCAAACACCATCACGCCACAAAATATTAAGACTGAGCCACGCACTTTAACACTGGTCGCCACCCACACATCCCTCCCTACTTACACTAGCCACCACCATGCCCACATCTTTGTCAGTCTCCTCCTGTTGCTGGGTGTTCTAAACACAGCTGCTGTCAGCAAGGATGATGCTGGAGAATTATTCAAATGAGAAGCAAAGCCACAGACAAATACAGGTATGGCAGAGTTAGAGTAATTAACAAGGATGAAGGGAACACCCAGGAGGATGATGACTAGCAGGGGCTTCAAACGAGAATGACCTGGCCACCAGAGGATTGGAAGAGTTGATGGAGTCCTCAAATATTTCTGCCACGACAAACCTCTTTATGATTATGATACAAAAGTCAAATGTGGAGGGACAGGTACTGTTTCATGCCATCAGACAATTTTGTTGGCAAGTCCCCCAGCTCAATACCCAGAAATAGCACATACTTCAGTTATATAATCAAAGGTTAGCACACAGTTACAATGGTGACCACCATTTTATTTAACGTAACATAACCTTATTTACATTTTGGGGGGTTTCGTTTTTTAAGATAAAGTGCCATTCAAAGCTTTCTAAATTTTGGTCCCTCCTAAGTAGGACTTTCTCTGGTAATGATTACACTTAAAGAAAAAGGACCCTGTATTACAAAAGCAACCATTTTTTGGTTTTGTCTTAAAAATATAAAATACAGTATAATGGTAAATATGCTTTTGTAAACTATACACAATTTGACCTACCAACAACCCTTGCTGGCCCCTGCTTTGAGAACTACTGATCTAGAGAGGACGTTCAGTCTGTGTAGAAATGACACAATTAAATCATTAAGCCAGGTTTGTTAGGCAAACCCTTGTACAAGCCTCCCAAGGAGCAAGTGACCCAGCACAGGCCCCACCTACCTGAGCATCTGCTTTTTGTGATTCTCCACTTCCTGGAGCAGAACTTGCTTCTCCGACTCTCTGTCTTGCTCTTTCGCTGACTGCTCAAGCTCCTTTGGGGGAAAAGAGCTCTATATTAAAATGATTTTAAAAGCCAATATAAAAACCAAAGAGCACTTCTCTTTCTAGGCAGGTTATACAACAGCACTTGAAAACCCTCCTAAAAGAGAACACTTAGGAATGCCAGGTAACAGAGAACAAACATCCTTATAAATATATAGCTGACTTGCAAGAAAGTAGGGATAATCCCCAGGGCCCCAAGGAGAGAAGGGAACTAAGAGCCAGAGCGGTCAACCTGTGAGTGATGCATGTCCCACTTGGAGATATCATGGAAATATCAAACTGCTACACGTCCAAATGCTCACTCTCAATCCCTGTACCTATTTCATTATTGACTGGTAGCAAACAATTTGAAGGTTCCACTGTGTGCCCATATTTTTTTTTTTAAATATTTTATTTATTTGACAGAGAGAGATGGTGAGAGCAGGAACACAAGCAGGGAGTGGGAGAGGGAGAAGCAGGCTTCCCCCCTGCCGAGCAGGGAGCCCGATGCGGAGCTTGATCCCAGGACCCTGGGATCAAGACCTGAGCCAAAGGCAGGTGCTTAACGACTGAGCCACCCAGGCACCCCACTATGTGCCCATATTTACAAAACATACATATATATATGTATGTTTTGTAAATATATATATATAAAACATATGAAAGTAAGAGCCTTTCAAAAATAAAAAATTAAATGATTAAATCAGTGCTAGAGATGGAGGCAAAAAGATCAGGTTCAGTGACATTGTTAAAATTCTAAAGTGAATTTTTATGACAAAAACTGCTTATCTTCACAATTGCCTTGAAAATCCCTTAGGAAGGCAACACACAGGACCCAGACATACTATTTCCGAATAGCCAGTTTTTCTTCCAGCTTTGGAAACAGACTGTCGTCTGTTAAACAACAAGGTTGTTGGCTGGCATCTGGGACCACGTCACAGGAAAAGCACAGGTCTTTAAATCCCAGGACCACAAGCAGTGAGACCGGGTGCCCCCAGACCCACTCAGGGATGGGCAGACCCATGCACCCATCTTATTCTCACTAGGGCACAGCAGCAGAAGCAGGCTATGCAAATGGATACTTCTCACTCCGGTGGTTTTTGAGATAGCACATACACCTTAGTTGGATTCGGGAGTGCTATATGTGCATATGAAGTGACTGGAGACCTCAGAAACACGGAGGAAGATGCTAGGCAAAGCAGAGCACGAAAAAAACCCCAGGAGACACTGACAATGCATTCAAAAGTTCCTTACTTTTACCTTGAGAGCATGGAAGTACAGTTACCCTCACTGTCCAAACGTTTACTAAAAAAAAAAAAAAAAAAGAACCTGGACAGCTCTCAAGTGGAGGTTACTCCCAAGACGGAGCCTCCTCATTGTTACCCAATCTCCCCACATTTCAGCTCTGCAGCTACTCACCTGTATTCTGTGCCGCAACTGCTGAAACTTCCCTTTCACTTTAGTATTCAGTTCAGTAAGTGCACTTAATGGTCCTGAACAATCTCGAATATCCTAGGAGACACTGAAGAGGTGAGAGGGCCTTTCTCGAAGCAATGAAATGAAATGATACCATCTGTACAATGACAGAATTGGCTTAGACCACAACTAAGGCTGGCCTACTGACTATAATTCATCCTGATCTTTGCAGCTTACCTCTGCAACACAAGCAAAAACATTATCATTTACATTTCTCTCATACCTCTTTAAATTAATTTTGAGCATGTAATATAAAAGCATAAAAAGAAACACAACTGTCTTGACTTACTAGTTCCTAAAGTTTAACAAAACGCCACCTGGCCGGTATAAAAAGGCTTAAAGCAGCTTGTATGTCCAACAAGAATGGACATCCAAAAGTGATACTTTAACTTTAGATCTTTCCAACTTGAAAATCAGGATGCTCAATTCCTGGCATCATAGGACAAAGTTAACTTCAATCTGATTTTACAAACCATCTGTTATAAATCACCCTGTTTACAGACATGTCCAAGGGTCGATTTAGAATTTGTTTCTGGACATTCACAATTACTGGGGTCAGGTTTTAGAGCAGGCCCTAGAGCCAGAGTATGTGGATTCAAATTCTGGCTGTAGCAATTTATTGGCTGTGTAACAAAAAGTCACTTGAGTTCTCTGTGCCTCAGTTTCCTCATCACACTGCCTACCACATAGACCATATATGTATGTAAAGCATGTTGCAGAGGAGCTGGAACACAATAAGAGTGCAGTAAATCTAGATATAATCAATCTTTCTCATTAGCAGCCATGAGAACCCAAATATTAGAGAGTACAAAAGGGGACTTAAGCAACTTAGATTATGTAAAAAGGCAATTTTATTTGTATGAATCCTAAATTTGTTTTTCTAGACTCATCCCAACAGTTTTGCAATGTGTATGGAGAAGAAGTGAAGTTGAAGAAATTTAAATGCTTGCATCAAGTTTCCTTACTTGTTCTCTGGCTTACTTGCTAAATCACACCCCCTTGCACCACGATAAGGCACTACTTTGGTTTATTCTGCATCTGGTTTCTATGGGAAGTCCTACTTTCCTTCACTTTTTGCCACAGCTAGTTGCAAACTCTGAGTCTACATCTAATGTCTAGTAACATTTGTTGGAAAGGGAAATGATTTGCCTAAAACCAAGATTTAAAACTCCTGGTTTCTTTTTGCTAAATTCAAGGAACCATTTCTACATTCCTAACTCTTGCCTATGTCAATTGGTTATTGCTCTGGGGCCTACTACCCTTAAATGGCTTAAGGCAAAGCATCTCAATTACCCAGTCTGTTAAAAGGAAGTTGTAGACACTGCTTAAGTCCCTCTCTAGGCTGACTTTGCCCGTCAGGTCGCAGTTTTGCCACCATCTGCCCTCTGATTCAGGCCTTGGCACTTTACCCGATTTCCTCATTTACAAAGTCACAACTACAGTCTAAGTTAAGTTCATTTCACCGGGTGCCTCCCGTGTCAGGCGGCCTTTGGTACCACGGGACACTGCACCCAGCCCAGCTGGCCAGGAGGGGGCGGGGCTAATGCCCCCCAGGTCGCCACCAAATGGTGGGGAGGGCAGTGTCAGAAGGCGGGGCCCACCAGGGTGACAGGTATGTTGTGTGGCGGTCCCAGTCGAGAAGAGTGCGTGGGAGGGGCCAATGGGGGGCCACAAAGGGGTAGCCTGGTCAGGGACCGGGGAACATGGGAGTGTCCAGAAGAGGGCAAGACGACAGCAAGTGGATGGAGGATCAGGGCCAACGGTCAAGGAAACGGGACCAAAGGGGGACCACAACGGGGCAGCCGGCCATGGGGCGGGACCAACGACCTCAGGGACTTGACCAAGTGGGGAAAGCTCGGGAGTGAGACCGCCAAGCTTACAAGGAGCCAGTGGAGCCTGGGTTTAAGGCTGCTGGAGCCCGGCAGAGGTCCCGGGAATTGTACCTGGATAAGCGCCTTCACCTCCAGGTCGAATTTGACAATCTCTTGGTTACAGATACGGACGTGGACATCTTGGGGAGCCGCCATGTTGAGGACGCCGGCTACGGGCAGCGGCGGTGCCCAAATTTAAGCGCGTTTCCGCGTCGCGTTCCTTCTGCGCCCGGTCTTTCGGCAGCGCCCTCTAGAGACCGGCCTGAGGCGAGCGAGGGTAGAGGCTGCAAGTCCTAGGGACTTTTCCTGAAAACGCGGATGGACTCAGCCCCGCCTCTTGGTGTGATCCTAAGAAAACGAAGAAGAAAAAGAGAGGGAGTATCAAGGGCGTTTTTGCAGTGGCTTCTCCCCATCTTCTATCTAACGGCCATTCTAATGACTACATATTTTTTGCATAGAGGAAAAAAAAAAGACTGGAAGGAAAGTATCAATTGGAATGTCTCTGGAAGGTGGAGTTAACAATTTTTTATATTTCTTTAAATTTTCTTATATTTTTCATATGTTGTACAGTGAATATAAACTGTGGAGCAAATGAAAAAATGAAAAATGTTATTACTACTTTTAATGTATGGAATTCGAGGCAGGTCTCTTAGAGCACCCCCTGTGGCCCAAGGCTTCTAAAATCACAATTGATCAAGTCACCTCCCTGCCTACACCTCTTCTGTGGCTCCTGGCAATTTCCTTTTGTGTACAGTTGGATGTATTAAATCTACCTCGCTGGAGTAGTTTTGCTGGAAATAATTAAGAGCAGACCCTCAACAAATGGTGGCTGTTTTCTTTTTATTATTAAATAGTCAAAGTTTCTTAGCTGGTCTTCAAGGCCATCAGCCACCTCACCCTGTCCCTCTCCTGGATTCCTCAAGTTCTTTTTGGATCTGTAGCTTTGGAATGTGCTGTTCCCTTTTCTTAGAATGCTTCTCCGCTCTTGCTCCCACCCCATGTACTTTTGTTCACATCAGCAAGCATGAAGTATGAGGACCTGAATGCTTAGCTGTGTATCTCTTAACCCTTCAACCACACTTGAAATAGGCAATACCCCAGTTTTACAGATCAGTAGATGGACTAAGAGTAGATCAAAGCGAAACAAACCCAAATTGAACAACCCTGCCCCAAGGTTACCCAACTTGAAAGTGGCAGAGCCTTCACTGAAAGCCATGTCTTCCCTCAAAAACCAAATATGGCCCCTTGGGTAGTGTTGTACACTTGGGGCTATGTAGCTTGCCCATCTGTGTTTCTCCAGTGCTCCACACACTGCCCCTTAAGGTGTTCATCATCCCACTGCACCTAATAGGCAATGTACTGCAGCCTTGGGAGTTGACCCTGCTTGAATCCTGCGGGACAACCCACTTCACACCTCTGTGCCTCAGAATCCTGAGGCTAACTGGTGGTAACCACAGTGTTGACTGGAGGATTAAATGAGGTAGTACATGAAAAGCACCAAGCACAGTGCAGTAATGTAGCATGTGTTTAAGAACTCAATGGGCATTAGCTGCTAGGACATGACTGACATTTTTGGAGCACTTCCTACGTGCCCAGCACTCTGTACTAAGTTCTTAATGTGTGTCATCTAACTTGACTCTCACGACAACCCTATGAGGTAGAATTATCCACATTTTACACGTGAAAAAAACAGGCACAGACAGAATGACTTGCCCAGTGCAAACGGAAGGGCTAGTCAAAGGATATGTGCATTTTTAAAATTTAGATACATACTACCAGATTGCTCTTCAGAGAGGTTATATGAATTTATACTCCTGCAGCAATGCGGTACAAATGCTTGCTTTCCCATGGCCTTCGCCAACGTGCTGTGTTAACAAATACTAGGACTTTTGCCAATTTGATTAAGTGAAAAATGCCATCTTTTAATTTGCATTTCTCTTATCATGAATGAGATTGAGTGCTATTTGTATTTACTTTGCTCATTTCTCTATTAGGTGGTGGTTCTTTATCATACCAGTTTCCAGGAGCTCTTTATATATGAGGAGGATTAGCCCTTAGAGATGAGCTTTTTGCATAGGCTATAGAATTTCGACTTCCCTTATGATGGTTTTGGCCTTTAAGTTTTTAATTTTTATTTCACATAGAATTTATCAATCTTCATTTATGACTCCTGGATTTGGGATCCAAGTTAGAAAACCCTCCTTACCCTCACCCCACAGGTTTTAAAGGAATTGCCCACATTTCCTTCTGTTATTTGTTCATTTATACATTTTGAGATATATATTGGCTTATTGTATGAGATACAGAGCCAACTTTTCTTTCTCCAGAGTTTCCCAGTTGTTCCAATCCTGTTTTCTGAAGAATCCATCTTTTTCTCACTGGTTCTGGATGCTACATTTACCTTAATAAATTCTTATGTTTGAATCTATTTCTAGACCTTCCATTCTGTTCTATTGGCCTATTTATTTATGCACCAAAATGACAGTTTTATTTATAGTTTTATATGTTTGGATTAAATGCCCGATCTTTTCTTTTCCCCCAGCATCTTCCAGCTATTATTTTTTTCCCCTATGAACTTTTTTTTTTTTAACCTCATTGGTATGTTTTGAGAGAGCATTACATTTTTAATTTAATTTTGAGGACTGACAACTTCATGTTGTTGGCTGCTCCGGTTCAAGAACTTGGGTCTTTCTTTCCATTTGTTCAAGTCTTCTTCTGTGTCCTTCATGTTATTTTAAAGTTTTCTTTATCTAGACCCTGTACATTTTAAGTTCATTCCTGATGATGTTTTAAGACTAAAATCTTTTAAAGAAACTGACATCTTTCAGGTCACTCAAAAGTTTTGGATTCTCAGATAGAAGCTCCCTATTTAGGACACATGACCTTGGGGCCCTTTCACATCTGGCTTCTTGCTGGAAATTCCTATGTAACTGAGTCTCCACACAGTCTTTCTGCAACAGTTGAAGAAAACATAGCTCCCTTTTTCTCCACCCTCCAGCATGCTCCCTTCTAACAAAGAGACCCAATTCTAGGCCCTTACGCTAGAGGCCATCTTTGAAGGATAGATGTACAATGCAGTGACCCACGCTCTCAATCACTGACTACTGCCAATTTTCTTTTGCTTCTATCACCTTTACCCACAGATCCTGAGATTAGCTTTTGGTTACTACATCTGCTAGTTTTTGGCTTTAAATGTTTGTTTGTTTATATTTATTTATTTGATACAGACACAGCGAGAGAGGGAACACAAACAGGGTGAGTGGGAGAGGGAGAAGCAGGCTTCCTGCTGAGCAGGGAGCCCGATATGGGACTCAATCCCAGAACCCTGGGATCATGACCTGAGCCGAAAGCAGATGCTTAACGACTGAGCCACCCAGGCGCCCCATAGTTTTTGGCTTTAGTTATGGTTTTCAGATTCTAAGCCCATTATCTCCCTCCTACACAGATATCCATTCAAATATTGCCTGTGACCTGGCCTGGTCCTTTAGGAGTATGAATTGTCTCTGAGTGCAGGAGCAGACTGGAGTTTGAATTGGGGGTATCATATAAGCTGGGTCTGAAGTGAGTCCCCTTATCTGAGTCTATTCTCTTTTGTAAAATGGACATGACCACCCACCTCACTGCACCACCGAGAGCTGAGTTACTTGAAAGGAAAGCACTAGCAGGGGTTTAATGAATGCCAGCCACCCCAGCCTTCTAGACTTCCTAACACCCTTTTCTTATTCTAAACCTTTCAGCTGGGATATTAAAGCATTTCCCAACTTTATATCTTTCTGGCTAAAGAGCTCTCCTGGTTCTGAACCACTGTGGGTGAGGAAAGGCAACTGAATGACCCATTTAACTAGGTGCTACCCACAAAATGTTGTTTCCTAAGGACTATACTGACCTGGCTCACCCAGCTCCTTAAAAGTTCCCAGACCATGATGGAGGCTCCTGTGAGGGGTGGTTTGGATGGAGGTCAAGTCCATGAGAGGCTATCTCCACTTCAGCCCCAATGTCACTCAAATGAAGCAAAAAGAACTTCAAGAATCCTGGGATGTCATGAACACAAGCCTGTCGATTCTTCTCTAGCATACCCTACTGGATGTGGTACCTGTGTCCTTGCAAGTATCTCAGTAATAATGTACCCAAAACCCTTTGCATGTGTAACAGCTCAGGTCTTATTCACATGCTGCCTCCCCTCAGCAAACTCTGAGTTCCTGGATTATCTCTCTACCTAGCACAAGTCTTGGCAAAATATATGCTAAACAAATGTTTAGCATTTGAAGGAACACACTGCTTCAGTGGTGTTCACTCAGGTCCCCTGAAGTAAGACTTTATGTATATGGGGGCACCTGGGTGGCTCTGTTGGTTAAGCGTCTGCCTTCGGCTCAGGTCATGATCCCAGGGTCCTGGGCTCCCCGCTCAGCAGGGGAGTGCATCGCCCTCTGCCCCTCCCCCTGCTAGTGCTCTCTCTCACTCTCAAATAAAATCTTAAAAAAAAAAAAAAAGATTGTGTATATGTCCAGGCTATCTCAGAGACTTGCTTTGAATTATTAAACACATACAAATGTTTAAGTCAGGAGAGACTCAAAACAGTTTATTTCCCTTGCTTAACCAAAGAATCAAAGAGGAAAAAATACGTGTAAACTAAACTTTGCTCCAAACTATGAAGAATGCAAATGTTTTCATCAATAAATAATTCTCCATAATACTACCTTTCACTAGAGTACTGAAAAATCAGCCCAAAGTGTCCAAAACGTTAGCTCTTTATGTCCTGCACCAAGAGGGGGGCAGCACAATTCACGGTTCACAGCTGTCTTTAGTCTGGAATTTCTTTGCAGTGGGTTATCTTGCAGAGGCGCAGATGGTTACCTTGGTAAGCAAAAGAAAAGCAACAGAGAAGGGGCGAAAACATGAGGCAAACAATTCAAAACCTTTTCATCTTTTTTTATTTTAAATTACAAAGGATGTTGCATACACTGATGAATCTGTATCTGACTAGAAGTGCTGAGGGGTTGGAAGGTGACAGAAAACAAAGGCAACATTTGAATTGCCTTTTCTTCTGAAAAGAAAAACTGCACAACTATTAACCAACATTTAATAGAATAATTTTTAAACAGCTCATGCGTCAACAAGATAAAATTCTTTCTAGACAAAAGACAAGACTGAATCCAATAAAAAGTTTCATAGCTCCAGTTGGGGGAATGGGGAAACAAAACTACAGAATATTTATGATAGCATTACAAACAGGATCCTACGCCACTATGCAAAAGAGGTTGCCACATCGTATGAACAAATGCTCTGAATTCTTGCCCTTCCGCTCTTCTCTTGTGACTTCTTATGTGCGGTCAGCCCTAGTATCACTGTTAATCACAAATGCTAAGTTATAGGACAAATCCCAGGGAAAGAAAGTAAAAAAAAAAAAAAGCAGGCAGTGGAATACAGTGTCATAAAAATGTGGTGGAAAGGCAGATACAGTACACACATACACATTTCTGTTATTTGGTTCCGAAAAAAACAAAGGGCGAAGGGCAAGACACAGTAATCAGTCCCGCTCCCATCCACCCAGAATTTAATTAACTACACCATTGTGTTTACATTGTTATGAAAGAGGCAAACCTAGTTCACCCAAACTTGGCACACTGAAATACCCAACTCTGATGTTCTTCTCTAGTCACCAAGTCTTCAATTCCAAAATACTATTTGGAAGTAGTTTTAAGGTTCTACTCCCTCACTACTACACCCTAACCTCTCTTTTCTAAAGAAAAATGGCAATTTGGCATAATTCAGTTCCTAGGTGTAATTTCTACAATTTTCGGTCAGTTTACTAAGCATGAGGATTATGCTTCAACACATAATCCCACTTGCCTATGGAAGTGTAAAACTGTCAGTAGTACATTTTCATCATCTTTCCCCAACACGCTTATTCCTTAAAACGAAACAACCATTCCTACAGTTGACATTCATTGTTACATCCCAATGTGTTTGAAATATTAAAAAAACATGGAGTCATCTTCTCATAATGCCCTTATTAAGATTACAAAGATTACAAAAGAATCCACAAGTATTACGGCACTGTGTGAGACTTATTTGTCATGATCCAAGGGAAGAACAAGACTGCAATTCTGTGCAAAGTTGTGGAAATGGCCTCAGTTCCATGGGAAATGGTATTCCACAATAGACTTCACTAGAAGGATAATTGAAACCTTTTACTTTAACACTGAAAGCATAATTCAATGCATTCTCAAAATTCAAGTTTCAAGATTTGGAGAGATGCTAACATTCTCTTACATAATTAATTAGAAAATACTTGAACAGAATTGTAGGAAGACTATATAAAGAAAGGGAACATAAGCTTTTGTTAATTCCTGCTGAAGGCAACTTGAATTTCTTAGAAAGTTAACTAAATCTTAGCAGCTAAAATATTTTTAAATGTATGGAATAAAGAAAAGCACATCCATTCTTGACATTTTGGTGAATAAACTAACAGCTTTATTAATGAAGGCAAACATCAGATAATTGTATGAATATTATATATAAAAAAAAGAAATCCAAACTAACAGCATTGTATTTCAAAAGTACTGTACTTCTGTTTCTTTTAAAGAGACTTGTCATCTGTTTTATAAAACAAACAAAACGAGTATTCTTCTCCTAAAAAATTCTGGAAAGATGAAATAGTCAATTTCAAGCTGATGAACTGAACACACCTTTCTTTAAATGCAGACTATTGCTAAGGAGCAAATCAAGTCAAGCATCAGAAAGAAGATGTAGGACAAATTCATGAAAGTCAGAAACAAGGGATGTAGTGAAATTACTGCTAGTCTTTCCCTCTCATATTTAAAGACCATTCAAAACTGGTCTTTCATACAAATATAAAATAACTATAAAGAGAGGGAATTGGAAACCATACCCATCTGAAATCCTTCATGATGTTTTTATAATTGCTCTGATTCTCTTACCAAAAAGGTCAAAGTGAAAGATTTAGGAGTGGAAGGGAATGAAGACGTTAAGTTTAAATGTACAAGTAAGGCACAATATAAAGCCACATCATAATCTGTCATGAAGGATATAGGAAAGGACAAGAATCATACATGGTACAGTAGAACAAGCCATCATATTGACTGAAAAAGTGTGGCACCCAATTCAAAACTCAGACAAGATCTTAACAAGAACAACTGGACAGCATGCTTTCATATGGAGACAAACTCTATAAAGAATCCAGTGTATCTGAAACAAGGAAGAACGTTTTTTGTATTTTTTTTAAATCATAGTAGTACTAGAGTCAAAGTTTATAATTGCTTTTGGAACAATGGGTTTATTTGAGGTGAATTCACAATGCCTTCACTTAAAGTAAGATTCTGGACTTCATTATGAGCTATCTGTATACCATGTATGAACACAGAAAACCTTTAGAGAGCTCTTCTCTAATGATCTTCACCCAAAAATACATGCCACAATTTTCAAAAACAGAACATGTACAATTGTTGGGGTTTTTACGTTACCCTTATAAGATTTGTTTGTGTGATACACTAAACGTATATATTTTAATGACAATAGAGGAAGCAGATTATTACTGGCATTAAAGTACAACCATTTCTAGACGGTTTTAAATGCCACAGAGTCCCCTGGTTAAAATGTAAAGCTGCACAGCTTGCCTATGTCATCTTTATGATAAAGTTAAAACAGCAAGAGGATTTAACTTTCACTCTACATTTTACTGCCAGGTTTTTATTTAGATCAAGTATCGCTGCAGCATTCTGACCAGCCCAGATTTAGCAGCAAATGGCAGGAATCATATAAAATGCAATTTTTTTTTAACAAAGTGCTTTTCTAAGATATACATACATATATAAATAGGTACAAAATAAAGTGTCAACATTAAAAAGCTCAACTATTTAAAAGCTTTTAACTATTTAACTTAAGTAGTACATATAAAACACTGAAATGCAAGGATATGGAATCTACTAAACAGATTCAAAGTCTTTTTTTTTCTTTTTTTGAAATGCAAGACCAAAAAATCAAATTCTGGTTTGCAGATAGGAAAAAAGTATCAAAAACCAGAATTCCGAACAGAGCAGCTAGAAAGGGGCAATTTTATAAACCTCATCAGCTGAATCTCTATCATGAAGTGATTTTCACCTGATTGCAAAACTGCCACATTTTGGAACATGTTTCAATTTCCTAAACACACTCTGCCAAAACTTCATATACTCCTAAGTTATAAGCCTGTGCTTTGCCTTCTCCCATCTAAAAAGGAAAAACTTTAAACAACGAGCTTACATTCTTTTAAACCATTAGCTCTGAGCTTATCATCTGTTTAGCATGAATGCACTAAAACCAGGTGTGTTTCCACCAAGCACACAGGAAAATCTTGTGCATCACAGTTCAGCTAAGGTGTTAAGACAATCCTTCTAGGAGTTTCCTTTTCATGATGTCAAAGAAGCATATAAGCAACATTGTTCAGTTGTTACTGTGTGTTTTAGAATCAAACTTTATAAGCTATAGCTTCAGATGCTATGGCTTACAAGTGGGGGGGGGGTGGGAGGGAAAGGGGATAAAGTAGAAGAAAAAGAAACACACTATTAGGACAAAATATAATTAAGGAATAAATTCTCCAGGGGGTAATGGAGAAACAGTTGGAGAAATAGATAATTTCCCAGCAGCTAGATCTGAAATTTTTGGTATTTTTTTCTGGCTAGATAGGATCTTCTTAAAAGTATAGTTTTTATGCCACCAGTTTTCAGAGTTCAAAACACAAGATTTGAGAATCAAACAGTAAGAGAGACAGAATGGAAAGATCTGTGGGGAAGGTTTATAATGCTGCCTTGACACAAGAAATTTCTCATCAAGAGGTAAAGCTTTAACACAGTTAAAACACTGACTAATGAAGCTGTTCTATGTGAGCAAAAAAGAGCACCTAAAAACTAAATGTGTTAATATTTCTCAGTTCTAGAAACTATAGAAGAAGTCACATGTAAGTTTGAAGAAGCTAGTTTGAAAATACCTGTACAAAAATATAAAAATCTATAAATTGTTTTTTTTGTTTTAAGCTTGTGTTGATCTTTGAAAATATTACATGCACAATAATACATCAATTGGAAAAGTGGCAACTAAAGAATTAGATATTTTTAGCTTTTTTCTTTCTTTACATATATATATATACATAATACAATAAAAATAATCTGTATTTTGGTTGTTTGGTGGAAGTATACTACAATAAGCTAAATAAACTTTTTAATTTTCAAGGTCAAAAACTATTTTACCAATAGCTTACTAAAATGAAATATATTAAAATTTCCTACAACAAGTGCAGAAATAAAAAGACTTACAGACATCTAAATGGCCACCAACTTATCTACTATGGAAGCGAACTAGAGGAACAGCAAAATAATATTTGTGTGTGTGGATGCTCCTTCTGTAGATAATTGGACCCAAACAGAAATAAAATTCACAGTTCAGTAAGATCCCTAACCCTGACCTTTTCGTTTTTCTTTTTTTTTTCTCCTTTTTTTTCATACATTCATACAGTATCATGTAAGCTGTGCAAAACTTTACTTAGACTGGCAGTTTGCCATATCAGTTGCATTTGTCTTTGGTACAAAAAATAAAACAATCGCAATAATGTGCAAGTATTTGTCTTCTTCCGGTCAAGTACCGAAATAGGAGTTTTCTAGAGCCATCTTTTTTTTGTTTGTTTTTTGTTTTGTTTTTTATACAATACACAGACTCTGTGGCATATATCTACATTTCAACATAGTCCTATATACATTCAAAAAATTTGAAAAAGAGTTGGAACAAAAAAACATTTAAACCCCATAATTTTTCCATCTATATATCTTGTGTTTCCTCATTAGGGTTTTCATCATACAAAATATTACCAGTTTTATAGTTTCCCCAAAATACAAGGCACAAAGAATATGCTTTTTTTTCTTACTTGCACAGACATTATATATATATTTATATATATATTTATATATACCATATTGAGCTCGGAAAATGAACTTCTAATATGGCACATGGGCATGAGTGCTGGGTTGTGCCATGTACAAGTGAGATTAATGGTTGTGGAAAATTAGAACAAAAGGAATAATTCTAAAAACAATCTAAACTGACTGTTTAAAAAAATGCTTCCTCAATTTTTTGTGTGTGGTTCAGAGCATAAACCTGCCACAATATTTGGCATTTACTAATTTCGCTCCTCCCAAATGTTTTACTTTAACAGATTTTTGCAATCTGTACCTGAACAAATATTTACTTAAATGTGTGAGTTTCAATTCTGATGCCAGTAGCAGTTTTAACCATGGTTTATGCTCTGAAAATGCAATAATCAAGTATTTTGGATCATGCTTCACTTATGCTACTTAGTTCTTAAAACAATGTAACCTAATCGTAAATGTTTACATAATGCTAAACTGACATGCAAAACAGAATGAAAATTTACAATGAATAACGCGACAAACACAGACATTTCTGACCAGTGGTCCAATGAAGCTGATTACACTTTTGATGTTGGTATCCTTAGTCCTACAAGGCCTCCAGTGGGATTGCCTTCTGCAGTCTTCTCTAACACTTGGTTAACAAATTCTGAGGTTTGTCCAGCAACTGGGAGACCTGAGGAAAAAGAAATAAGGCACACTTAGGCACAGAAATGGAGAAGGCATAAAAGGAAGGTGAGGAGTAGGCAGATCTGAGGGTCAGGGGTGGCCTCCTGCTTGATACTGGTCCCAGCCAAGTACTCAGCTGCTTACTACTGCAATCCAGAAATTAATTCTACTCATCAGATTAGAGCTTACAATTTTTAAATTAGAAAGATCAAACCAAGAATAAAGAATGGTTAATCAACATTTTAAAGTGTGGTAGATGACAAGTAGCAATAGTCCAAATAATAGTCCAAACCCAAACCCCACACCTGTCAACAAGCATTGTTACCAAACTGACCATGTTCGCCGTTTTCCCAGCCAGTCTCTTCCGACTGCTCTAGCCACAGTGCGTCCCATGGGTGGGCTTTACCCACACAACTGAAAACACTGACCTGAAGGATGTTTTCAGTCATTTTTATAACCACTGTATTAAGTTTATGTTTCCTTTTCTTCATTTTAAAGAAAAGTGAATGAATAAACAAAGTTAGAAGAGAAGAGGAAAAAAGGTGGGAGGTAGTATAATTTGAATTTTTCATCTTCCTCATCTTCTACAGCTGAGGTCAAAAGATACTTCAAATCAGTAAGTCAAATAACAGAAGTATAAGCATGTTTTAAAAGTAATGAGAAAATAAATGATTAAAATGAGATGGAAATAGAAAAATATCTAGTCATTGCCCATAGGAAGAAGTCAAAAGATACTGTAACAAACACAGAACTGATGCTACCTCAGCCATGTGATTAAATGTAGCATGACCAATAATGAGACAAACTGATAATATGTACCTCTTGAGTGATGGAATGAGAAGGATAATCACCTATGATGATTCTTGCCAAGAAAATTTAACTGCATCTAGTCAGGAGGAAACAGATGTCTAACTCCAGATGTTGGGACATTTTATAAGATCAACTACCTGAATTTTTCATGGAAAAAAAAAAAGGCTGGTAGACTAATCTAGATTAAAGGGGGCAAAAAGATATAAATAAATGCAATGCATGATCTTTAACAAACATACAAAAAGGCTATAAAGGACATTATTAAGACAACTGGGGAAGTTTAAATATGGACTCCATATAGATATTATAATAGTGTTGAAGTACTTGGGTGTGATACTGGTATTGTGCCTAAGTAAGAAAATGTCCTTGTTCTTGAGAAACACATGCTGAAGTAGTTAGGGATGAAGGATTTGTTTAGAAGTTACCTTCAAATACTCAGGAATAAAAATATGTAGATACAGACAAAAATAAAGCAAATGCAGCAAAATATTAACAACTGGTGAATCTAGTTGAATGATAAGCAGATGTTCATGTACCATTTCGATTTTTCTTATAGGATTGAAATCTTAAATGAAAAGTTAAGGGAAAAAAATTAAACATATTATGTTCTAGTTAAAAATTCAACTGACAAGTAAAAAATGAAGAGCTTACAAATTATCATAGAACACATACAAAACTGCAACTATAATAATGGATCATACAATGAGTGATATAAAAAGGAAAAAGCCACATGAACAAAGCCTAACATCTTCTGATGACAAAACTAAAATCAGACATGTATCAATAAATAAAAAATGACCTAAACTCACCTATTAAAGAAAAACTCCAGTCTGTCTGACTAATAAAATCCAACTTTATGCTATGTATAAAAATCTAAAAGTTAATTTTATACGCTACTTATCAAAATTAAATTTTAACTTAAATGTTTTTAAAAGAGATGTATCTAGTATAAAGTGATTCAGAAACACTGAAAATGAAAGGGTAGGCACAGGTATACTCAGCAAGTATAAATAAGAAAGCTGCGTTCATGACTGCAGTACCAGACAGGACTGAATCAGAGAAAGTCACAAAGAAGACTGAAGAAGTATGCTTCACAATGATAAAGACTTTGATCCGTAATGAAGATCTAGCAGTAAGGAATCCTATTCAAGCCCTCCAGCATTCAAGCAAAACCACGGAAAATATGAGAAAAAATTGAAACACATTAGCAGGGACTTTCTCAGTTTTACAAAGAGTAAATGGACATCTTCTCCAAAAATAAAAAGGAAAAAAATACCCAATTAATATTACCTAATCAACATACAATGGAGTCTTAACATAAAACAGAAAATATATCTACTTTTCAATGTCCACAGAACATTTAATTAGGCTGTAATAAACATAACAAATGTAAATAAATGTAACCATGTTGGGACGCTAAAAAAAAATCTTTTTTAAGATTTTATTTATTTGACAGAGAAAGACACAGCAAGAGAGGGAACACAAGCAGGGGGAGTGGGAGACGGAGAAGCCGGCCTCCCGTGGAGCAGGGAGCCTGATGCGGGGCTCGATCCCAGGACCCTGGGATCATGACCCGAGCTGAAGGCAGACGCCCAACGACTGAGCCGCCCAGGCACCCCGGGTTGCTAAAAAAAAAAAATCTTAATAAATCACAAAAAAAGGAGAAGTTAATAACAAAACTAGAAAATAATAATGTCTACCTTCTGGAAAATTTTAAATCTCTCTCAAACAATTCTTGGGCCAGAGAGTAAATCAAACCTAAAATTTCAAAGTATTCAGAAAACAAGTAAGACATATCAGAATTTATGACATATAGCTAAAGCAGTTCTCAGGAGAAATTTCAAAGGTTTTTAATTACATTAATGAACAAGAAAAAATAAAAAAAGAAGTGAACTAAGCATCTAACTGAAGAAATTAGAAGAACTGATGAATTCAAGAGCTGGTTCTTTGGGGGAAAGTAGAACCACCTATAATTAACCAATGCAAGAAGTGAAGGCAAACACAGTAGACATAAAGTAAGAAATGTAAATGAAGCACTAACCACTGATACAGAGGCTATTAAAAAAACAAAGACAATTTTAATAAATTTGAGGGCATGGAGGAAGTGGATAATTTTCTAGGAATATACAAATCAAACTGACTCCAAAAGAGCTTGTAATCTGATATACAAATTATCATAGAGGACACAGAGAAAGTTTTCAAAGAGTTAATCACAAAAACACACTGGACGAGATAGTTTCAAAGAGCGTTCTATCAAATCTTTAAGAAAAAGAAACTCCAATTTATTTAAAGTCCTCCAGAAAGGAATTCTGGAAAGATTATTGTTTGGCAGCATAGATTTTTAATCTCCTCAATGCCCCATATAAAAACAGACATTAAATAGAAAAACCATAAACCCATGGAAAACATTAACAAATGACAACGTATCTCCACAAACTCCAAAATTCAAAAGGGTGGAAACAAACTACCAAAAGCTACAAGACCCGTATGGCATTAACATTACCAATATTTGTGCAGGATGAGTCAAGGGGATTAATGTACCTGAGAACAAAAGAAGTCAAGAACAGCCAACAGGTTACTCACTGGAAGCCCCAGGAGACCAACCTGAGAACAGCTGAAGGTGAATGTGAGAAGCCCACAGTAAGATGTTGAGGGGCTAGAGCATTCTAGCTCTGTGAACTAAAAACTGACCAACCAGGACTCCCTTGCAGGACAGGAGGCAGGACTGGTAAGAATCAAAACTGGGCAAGATAGGAACAACAGGTATGAAAGAAAGATGGTCCAGATAAAATGGGAGAGGAGCACAGACCAAGAAATTTCAGAAAGCAAGCTGCCATGTGCACCTGCCTGCCCCAAGTTCCTCTTCTTGACTGTGGGTTAGTGACATACAAATGTACCAAAGAAATCCCCTCACACCTTCTGCTTTGGAACATCACCACTAACTCCAATAAAGGCACTTGTCCACAGGTACCTTTGTTTTTCTCCCACTCATTCTCTCTGTCCCCTCCCTAACTTGCTTTGTTGAACCCTCTCCCTTATTGCTCCCTCCATGTGGCTCCCTTGTGGCATGTGGTGACTCTGTTTCTCTAGGGTAAACTTTCTTCCTGCTCCTCTCCTGTGTCCCTTTCTCAGGCTGGATTGAATGACCATCTCATAAATAAATACAAAACATAGTTTTAGGGTCCTCTGTTTTCAGTTAATACAAAACATAGTTTTGACTCTAACTAAAATTTGAAGTTAGGAAAGCAATCCTGAACTAAACTTTCTTTTCAAGGTTTAGAAAAAACAGTTTTACATGTATTAAAGTCAAAAATCCCATGAAGTTATTGTAAGTGGGAGTGCCTGGATGGCTCAGTCGATTAAGCATCTACCTTCAGCTCTGGTCATGATCTCAGAGTCCTGGGAGCCCGTGCTGGGTTCCCTGCTCAGCAGGGAGTCTGCTTCTCCCTCTCCCTCTGCCCACACCCTGCTCGTGTTCTCTTTCGAACGGATAAAAAAAGTTAATGTAAGATAAAAGAAAAGATTCCTACAAACAATGAAAGTGTGCCTGAAAGATATGACCACAAATGACCATATCCTACTATTATTATCTTAAATGGTCACAACCTACTATTATTTCAAAATGAATTCAATGATTTTCAAAATGAACAAAAAGACATTAAAGAAAATGTTACATGAAAGAACAAAAATCAGAAATAGAAAAACTCAGAAAAGAATTGGAAGAAAAAATTAATTCCTGAAATTAAGACAAAACTAAAAGAAAATGGCAACCTATGGAATGGGAGAAGATATTTGCAAATATCTTATCAGATAAAGGGCTAGTATCCAAAATCTGTAAAGAATTTATCACACTCAACACCCAAAAAACAACCCAGTCAAGAAATGGGCAGAAGACATGAACAGACATTTCTCCAAAGAAGACATACAAATGGCCAACAAACACATGAAAAAATGCTCAACATCACTTGGCATCAGGGAACTACAAATCAAAACCACAATTAAGATATCACTTCACACCAGTCAAAATGGCTAAAATGAACAACTCAGGAAACAACAGATGTTGGTGAGGATGTAGAGAGAGGGGAACCCTCTTACACTGTTGGTGGGAATGCAAAATGGTTCAGTCACTCTGGAAAACAGCATGGAGGTTCTTCAGAAAGTTAAAAATAGAGCTATGCTACCACTCAGCAATTGCACTACTGGGTATTTATCCAAAGGATACACACATAGTGATTCCAAGTGGCACATACACCCCAATGTTTATAGCAGCCATGTCCATAATAGCCAAAATATGGAAAGAGCCCACATGTCCATCGACAGATGAACAGATAAAGAAGATGTATGTGTGTGTGTGTGTGTGTTATACCCACACACATATACACAATGGAATATTACTCAGCCATCAAAAAGAATGAAATCTTGCCATTTGCAACAATATAGCTGGAACTAGAGGGTATTATGCTAAGCGAAATGTCAGTCAGAGAAAGACAAATACCATATGATTTCAACTCATATGTGGAATTTAAGAAACAAAACAGATGAACATAGTGGAAGGGAAGAAAAAAAAATAAGATGAAAATAGAGAGGGAGGCAAACCATAAGAGACGCTGAACTCTAGGAAACAAAGTGAGGGTTGCTGGAGGGGAGGTGGGTGGGGGGATGGGGTAATTGGGTGATGGGCATTAAGAAGGACACTTGATGCATCAGTTCTATCACTAAATCCTATGCCTGAAACTGATAATACAGTATATGTTAACTAAATTGAATTTAAATAAGAATTTAAAAAAAAGACAAAACGAAAAGAACTATAAGAGCAGCAAATAAACACAACAATAATGCTTTTAAAAGAAACGGAGGTACAGGGCGCCTGGGTGGCTCAGTCGTTAAGCATCTGCCTTCAGCTCAGGTCATGATCCCGGGGTCTTGGGATCGAGCCCCACATCGGGCTCCCTGCTCAGCGGGAAGCCTGCTTCTCCCTCTCCCACTCCCCCTGTTTGTGTTCCCTCTCTCACTGTGTTTCTCTGTCAAATAAATACATAAAATCTTTAAAAAAATAAAATGAAAGAAAAAGGAAATTAAGAGATAAAAAGGTTGATCAAAAGTGAATTTACCTCAGAAAATACTAAAGATAGGCAAAGAAGATCCAACCCACAAATAGTAAGTCCCTGAACAACAGCAACAACAAAAAACAAAGCAAGGGGGCGCCTTGGTAGGTCAGTCAGTTAAACGTCCAACTCTTGATCTCAGCTCAGGTCTTGATCTCAGGGTCGTGAGTTCAAGCCCTGCATTGGGGTCCATGCCCAGCTTAAAAAAACAAAACCAAAGCAAGGAAACAGGTCAAATACTAAAAATATCTGAACTACATACTGAAAGAGCAAAGTGCACACATGAGACTTTCAACCTAAAATGACCAAACCCAAGACAAAGTTTAGTGAAATTACTGGGAATTAAAGAAAAAGAAAAAATCCTGTTGACACTGACAAAAACAGCAAATGAGTTATAAGGCAAAAAAGTTAGGCAACTATTAGCTTTTTTTGGTGGGGGCAATTATTAGCTTTTTAATAGCAACACTTTATGCCAAAAGAAAAATGGAGAAACATATTTAAAGTAAGGAAAGAAAATGTGAGTCAAGGATTTTGGATCTGGTAAAACTGACTTTTTGGATGTAAAGAGAATATACAAACTTATCAAATTACAAGGTCTTTACATTTAAAATTGAAAAGGTAAAAAGAATCTTTACTTGTAGTGTTAAGTTCCTCCCTCTACCTAATAAAGGAACTGAAAATGATTTTAAAGAACATGAAAGACAGAAATACACTGAAAAAAATACAATATTAAAATAGCATCAATCCATTTGAAGAAAAAGTCAAGCAAATTCACCAGGACTTCCCATATTTGGGTACTGAATTAATCTATGTAGAGGTAAAAACTAACTGGTTGTTTAGGAAAAGTATTGATATTTAGGAACTACTCTTTGACTAAGATTTTTCTCCATATAAATACAGTTTTGTTCAAAATAGACTTTTGACCTTTCATAGTGTTAATTTTTTGTATAAATATACTGTCCTTAGTTTTGTTTCACTTTGTATGTACTCTATTTTGATATATATTTACAACTCTACTTTTGAAAAAGTTATTCTGTATATATAATAATTGCATATTCAATTCATTTTAGTATTCTATGAACTTACCTGGTCACTATTTGTAAGTCATTTCCCAACGCTTAGCAAAAAGAATTAACTACTGATAAGAAATAATCACTGAAATACCATACCATTTGGAATACTAAAATAGAAAAATTGTATCTATTTTGTTAGTCAATTATATCACAAATAATCAAGTTAATACTATGTTGTGAACATACAACTTAAGCATTTGAGTAATTTTAATTGGCTTTGTCATGAACAAAAATCTTCAATTTTCTAAAATATGAATGATGGATTACAGGAACAAGGTGGAAATAAGACTTTAAAAAAAATCTAAATGGTGAAGATGTAATATGGTAACATCTACAACTAGTATTTATTGAGTATTGAGGAATGTGCTCAGCAGGGTGCTAAGTGCTTTATATGCACTCTTCCCATTTAATACACCCACTGTCCATATTTTACAGATGAGTAAAATTAGGTTGAGAGAAGTGAAGTCATTTCCCCAGTGTCCTCATGTAGTTAAGTGGCAGGGGGCCAGGAGTTCAATCTAAAACGGATTTCAAATACTCTGATTTTAACCACTATAATAAACAAGCTTTTGTTTTTTGAAAACATGATTTTAATTTTTAGACCAGTGGCTATTGCTAGAGCCACAGAGAAACCTAGCCTTTTTTTGGTAAAAAGATAGGAAACAAGGCATGCAGATCTAAGGTACCTTAAAATAAAGAAAATGTTTCAAGAATGAAGATAAATGCTCAAAAGTGTCAAATGTTACAAATAATGTCAAGAAAGGGAAATTCTCAAGTAAGCCTACTGGATGAAGCGATTAGCGGGCCACATGTGAACTACTCAGGTCAAATACCACAGAGATGGGTGTTAGATGATAGGGCTAAGTGATGTGGGGGTACTGTAAGCACGGGAACTCAAAGAACTTACTTCTATGCCTGGTTCGGCCATTTATTGATTGTATGACTTATGGCAAGTTACTTTAATACCTTGCTGTGTTTCTAATTCCTCATTTGTAAAATCAAAATAATACCTCCTTCACAGAACTGTGAAAGTAGATAACTAACCAACCTTAACAGACAGGTACTGGATCACAGTAAGTACCCATAAATGTTAGCTGTTTATCCCTTCCTAACACCTAAGGAATCCTTTCCAGGCTTTTGATCTCTCCTTTAAATCTTCTCCTTTTGGCCTTCAAACATGAATGTTGTCAAGTCATGAAACTGTTTTGTCAAAATCTATGTGCATTGCTAATTTTATTAATGATTCCAAATTGCCCTTCAAAAACACTAGAATATTTCACATCCGGTATGAACACAATGCTGACAAGAGAAACTAGTAATTGCAAAGACATGAGAAACTTACTAAGTGCATGGAAGCATTCAATGTGTATTTATCTTTAATTAAAGAAAATGCAATCATTTTGGTAGCTGTGAGAAGTATTTCTCTGTAAACAGAAATAAACTGTTGCTCACTCTACTCCATCTAAACATCTTGATTTCCTCACAGCAATTGCCACAGTTTGTTATTCTTTCCCGTTTATTCTTTGTCTTCCATTTTTAGACTACAAGCTTCTTAAGAGTAGTGACCAAATCTATTATTCATCCCTGTATCCCCCAACACCTGGCATATAGTAAGCATTGAAGAAACTTTGATGAATGAATTTATAGTAACTGGAAGTAAGAAAAATTGTCTTAACAGAAATGCAAAAAAATTCCAAGATATTTACAATTTTAAAAAATTAGAACAATTTATAGTGTTTGTTACCCTAAAATTCAGGTAAGTAACTAAATAATTATTTAAAAAGTAAGCTCTAATTCCTTTAAGTGACCTGATTCAATACACAGCATCCTGGGGAAAAATGAACTGGAAGAAAATTCTCAGGTAACCGAAGTATGCCACTCTACATAATGCCTACATAAGAACCAGTTTTTAAAGACAGTCCTAGAATAAATATTGTGAAACAAAGAATATATAAAACAGCCAAGCCAATTTTATGAGCTTCAGGGTTTTGATGGATTGCACTATGCTGCAATGTCCTTGGGATGCTACTCATCTGTAAGGCAATCTGCTCTTATGGCAGCTAAGCTCTTACACCTCTAGAATTCTCATGTCTACCTTAGCTACCTCTCTGCTCCCTGTCACGTAGTGCTCTGCCTCTCTTCCTCCCCATGATATATATTCTGTTCAGGGAAAAAAGATAATTAAGTTTATTAGAATCCTGTGAACTGTATTACTGAGTAAAACATATACATAAGAACCTCTACCAAAGTATAAATTGCAGGCTTGACAGTTGAATCTTTATTTTTCCCATTAAAGGTTAAAGTTGCTAGAAGTTCATCTTTCCTAAGCAGTAAAACAGTTCAGTGATGAAGTCTAAATAACAAATTGTGGTAACCAGCAATACATGTTTATGAATGCAAAATCTCAAAAGACAAAACAACTTGGAAAGAAGAGTAACTACAATAAGAACATCTGAGTTTTTCCTTAAAAGAATGTTTACTATCTCCTTAAATCATATATCTTACACTACACGTTACTGTTATGAATTTATCCAATATTCTTCTTACCAAGAGTATCTTTAATGAGCATTTCAAGCTTCTGCCCCATGTTGGGTCCTCTCTCCTCTCTTGGATTCTGTACTCGGTTTACAATCTCTTGCTTGATGGAGTTGATTACAAACAATAAATTATCTGGAAGACAGAACAAGATACTTGGAACATGTCACTAACAGGGAAGAATTTGCTTTTTATTGTGTAGTAACAGTTATTCAGTTAAAAAATGGAGAATTTGTAAGAAAATATTAAGTAGTGATGGTTATAAGCCTTTTTTTAAATTTAAATTCGATTAGCCAACATATAGTAGTACATCATTAGTTTCAGATGCTGAGTTCAGTTATAAGCTTTTTTTATCCAGAGAAACTAAGTTCAAATGATGTGCCAGTTTTGATGACACTGTAGACACATATCAATGTCTACTATCCTATAAGCAACTTGACTTAATTGTCTTCATTAAGACCCATGATAGTGCCTGTATATTGAATCATAGGATCTTAGTAAATGTTTATTAAATAAATCAAATGAAGTCCTTCAAGTCCTCCAAAGACAAAACTTGAAAAACTATCCCCAGTTTAAGAAGAGAGTTAACCAAAAGTAAATAGAAGGAGGTAAATAATAAAGAGCAGAAATCAATAGAACAGCAGAAACATACAACAGAGAAAGTTAACAAAGCCAAAAGTGGTTCCCTAAAAAGATCAACAAAATTGATATCCACTCCCACCCTCCATCCCCAGCTAAACAGATCAATCACCTATATGAAAAAGGGGTTATCACTTAAGAATCTGGAGCTACTGAAAAGATAATAAATGCTATGCCGGGGCACCTGGGCGCTCAGTTGTTAAGCGTCTGCCTTCGGCTCAGGTCATGATCCCAGGGTCCTGGGATCGAGCCCCATATCAGGCTCCCTGCTCGGCAGGAAGCCAGCTTCTCCCTCTCCCACTTATGTTCCTGATCTCTGTCAAATAAATAAATAAAATCTTTACAAAAAAAAAAAAAGAAAGAAAGAAAGAAAGAAAACGCTATGCCAACAAATTCAACAACTTGGTAAAAATGGTCACATTTCTTGAAAATGCAACTTAAAAAAATTGACATAAGAAGAAATGAAAAATCTGAACAGCTTATTTCAAGTAAAGGAATTAATTTATCCAAAAACATAAGGGGTTTTAATGGAAAAGTATATCAAATATACAACAAAGAAATAAAATTGATCTTATTAAACTTTTTAAAAAATAGGAAGATAGATCATGGCCCAATTCACTCTATAAGGCCAAAATAACCCAAATACCAAAACCTGACAAAGACATTACAAAAAAAGAAAATCACAGACCAACATCCCTCTTGAATATAGACACACAAATCCTTAACAGAATATTAACAACAGAATCCAACTTAGTTTTAGAACAGAATCTTACAGAATATCTGTAACAGACTCTAATATAAATATTGTCCTTTTTGGACAATATATCACAACCAAGTAGAGTTTATATTCCAAGAATACAAGGTTGGTTTAATATTAAAAAATCAGTTAATGTAATTTACCATATTAAGAGGTAAATATGTGATATATTACCAGAATAAGGGAGAACAACATGATTGCTCCAACAGATGCAAAAAAGACCATATGACAATATTCAACACCCATCTGTGATAAATGAAACTACAAAAAAAAAGAGAAATTAAAGTGATAGAGGGAATCTCATCTTACAAAAAAACCTACTGCCAACATCCTACTTTAAGGTGAAAGGCTCCTCACCCCCGAGATTGATTTATTTTTCTTGCCTTATTGCAATACCTAGGACATTGGATAGACATGGTGATTGCCTTGTTTGCAAAGGCATAAATATCAGAAAAGAAGAAATAAAGCCATCCCTATTTGCAGATGATGACTGCTTACACAGAAAATCATAGGGCATCTATATACCTACCACTGGAACTAATAAAACAAATTTAGCAAGATAACAAGATACAAGAATAATATGCAAAAATCCATTTTGTATATTAGCAGCAAAGTTTAAAAATAAAATTTGAAAAATGATTCCGTTTACAGAGTGCCAAAAAATATAAAATATCCAGTAACAGATCTAACAAAAGATGTAACAAAAGCATTCTACACTGGTAACTATAAAAAAAGGCACAGAGAAATTAAAGGAGACTTAACAAATGGAAAGAGATACGAAGTTCATGGATTAGAAGACTCCATTTTGTTAAAATGGTAATTCTCTCCAAATTGATCTACAGATTGAAAGCAGTCCCAATCAAAATTTCAGTAAGTTTTGTAAAAAGTGATTCCAAAATTTATATGGTCATGTAAATGACCTAGAATAGCCAATGCAATTTTGAAAAAAAACATAATTGTAGGATTAACAAGAACTTACACTTACCCAACTTATGATTTACTATAAAACTAGTCAAAATAGTTTGTATCCGCATAAAGGTAGACAAATGATCAATGGAACAGAATACAGAGTCCAAAAGTGGACTCATACATACAGGGTCAACTGATTTGACAAAGGTGAGAAAACAACTTTTTACTGTCTTTTTATTTTTTATTTATTTTATTTTTTTATAATGTTAATCACCATACATTACATCATTAGTTTTTGATGTAGTGTTCCATGATTCATTGTTTGCGTATAACACCCAGTGCTCCATGCAGTACGTGTCCTCTTCAATACCCATCACCAGGCTAACCCATCCCCCAATCCCCTCCCCTCTAGAACCCTCAGTTTGTTTCTCAGAGTCCATAGTCTCTCATGGTTCATCTCCCCCTCCGATTCCCTCCCTTCATTCTAAGGAAGGTGTTTTTAATGAATGGTGTTTGATCAACTGGATATTCATATGGAAAAAAACGAACATCAACTCTCACCCCACACGTAAATAAAAATTAACCTAAAATGGATCATAAACCTAAATGCAAAACCTAAAACTCTATGAATTCTAGGCGAAAACATACAAGAAAATATTTGCATTTTGGAGTTGGCAAAGTTTTTAAGAACACTAAAAATATGAACTACAAAAGGAAAAACAGGCAAATTGGAGTTCAGCAGAATTAAAAATTTTTGCTCTTTGGTAGCTCTTGGGGTTACCCCAGTTTTCCATGACTTGGTTCATTTTCCAATTGGGGATGTCATAGGGATGTCCCTTCTTAGTGTGGTCTTTTATATTTTACTTGGGCACTTGATCTTTAGCAGAAACAATGATGAATTCATTAACTCCTGTGTTTACATATTGTTAATCCTTCTCCCTCTAATTTCCAAGTAAATTCCATTTTAATATCTTAAGTGGTATAAATTGTTTAATTCTAAAATAAAGGAGTTAGAAAGGCAGGGTATTGTGCTGTGCTTAATTCTATGTAGTACAAAACATATAATGCAGAATAACTAAGACCTTCAGAATATAAAAGAATAAGGATAATGGAGTAAATTTTTCATAAGGTTTATTTCACTCTGAGATTACTTCCTTCTCAATTTTTTAATGCTAAATATCCTTCCTTGTATGAAATTACAGTAGTTGTAGATGATATTCTTTTTAACGTCTTCACCTGGCAAAATATAAAGTTCACAACCTTACAATTCCCAAATCCCAAATTCTTTTTCAAATGTCACTGACTTGTGAATTACAAATTCCAGAAACTATTGGATTAATAGGTAGGTAATGGATAATAAGTGTTCCACAAAACTAACAGATCGACTGACAGATATTTTGAGGAAACGAGGGCACCATTCTCTCGAGAAATGTACCAGAAACTCTAGGAAGAATTTTCAAACTACATGTGGCAAACTGCACGAGAGCCTCTCATGGGTTCTGAAATGACTTCTAAACCAATAGTTAAGTCTGGCCGTTCTTTCCCAGAAACTGGAGAAGAGAAGCTAGTAAGAAGTGGAAGAGAAATAAATGAATGAGAAGATCCTCTTCCTTCATGCTAATTGAGAAGAAAATGTAACTTTTTCAAGACAGGCCTTTTTCTACATGAAAATACGAGATGCTGAACAGGAAAAGGAAGGTCTTTTTATTTTTTATTTATTTTATTTTTTTTTATAGTCAGCTTTAGAAACAAGAAAAATTTAAGAGAGCGATCATAACTCAATTTGAGATAGAACAACACATCCAGAAACACATATATGCCTGGCCCTTACCAACTCCCCAGGTGTTCCCTACCCCAGAATATATTTACATCACAGACCAAAGCATGTGTGGGGGGCTGTGCATTAGCATATATACAAATGCAAAAATATCTGGCTATACACAATTATGGATATACATATATACATAATTATGGATAAATACATTAACTGAACAACACACAAATAGATGCCTACAACTGTCCAAGGAAATAAGATCCAGAAGGCTCCCAATGGTCCATCACATCTCCTTGTAGCCCAAGTCATCTGCTTCTAAAATGAAATATGAATGCCTATGATATTGTAATTATTATGTGTATATATACTCACAGAGCTCAAAGTCAGAATGCTTCAACAGCAAGAAAGAATAATAGGAAAATGGGTAGATTTCCTTTCCAACAAATCAACTATTGTTTTACATAATTCATTTACCTGCTGACAGTTCCTGAGTGGCCATTAATATATAAAACCATCAGCTCATTTCACAAGTTGTAAACTTCACAATAGAAAATCCTCTTTCTGCCCTCACAAATGGAAACAAGATAATCAAGATAAAGAATTCAGAAAACTGCACAAAGTTTACTGAGCACCTATGTGCTAGATGTCATGTTGGATTTCAAAACATTTCAAAACATTTTGAAACAAATAATAACTGATCATTTTGCCACTCATCCACTTTCAGATACAACTTAGCCCAAGAGCTGTATGGTGAAGAAGACAGTTTTAGAGGCAAAAGAACATACGAACTCTTATGACACCAGGCTTCAGGGATAGTCAGAGAGCAAGGAGGAAAGGAAAGGTAGTTCTTACTGCAGAAGATCAAAACCAGAGCTTTCCAAACTCTAGTGTGCTGTAAAAGGGTTCCAGGTGTTTTGAGATACTAATCCTCTCAGCCCATAGGGGCCTCTCCTCCCATGAGCAGCCTACTCTGATAAATTCCAAGATGCCTCAGAGATGATAATCTTTACATGTGCCATGTTGTGAAAGATTGGGAGGTACCGATCTAAACCAACAGTTCCCAAACAAGTGCTAAGAGAGTTGCCTAAGAGTAATATAGGGCAGTGTTAAAAACATGGACTCTTTTGAGTTCTACTTGCACAGATTCCAATTCATCGGGTCTGGGAACCTGTGAGAAGCCTAGAAATCTGTACTTTTAACATGTACACAGATGATTCTAATGAGCAGTCAAATCTGTAAAACACAGATCTAAATTATCCACTCAGAGATTAAAATAAACACTAGTCACTAAAACTGGCTAACGCAGCAACACAATTGTAAAATGAAGTAGGAGATTATTGTGGTCACAAGTAGACAAGCTCTTTAGGGTAGAGAGGAGATCTGGCATGGGGAGCCACAGATACAGACACTCATTAAAAGGAGAACATGAATGAGTAAGAGTATGTAGCTTACTGAATGAATGGACAAAAAGGAGGCTGGCCTAAAACTTGGCAGCATACAGGGAAAGCAAGTAACAAAACCAAAGAAAAAGAGAGTGGTCGGCAAAGTATAGGAGATTAATCAAATTCTTAAAAGTTTAGGTTTACCATATTCTGTGTTGAGGCCCCATAATTTCACTTTATTAGCTTCATACTGGGCTTTTTTCTTTAATCGACAAGCCCTGTGAAAGGAAGGAGCAATTAGTTTACTTTTTTTTTAAGTGAACACTCAGAATATACTTCTTTTTGCTGCTGTCAAACATTTTCTAATAGCAACCAAAAATCACTGCCTATTGATGTTTATATCAAGGAACTCAGTATCCAAAAAACACACAGTATAATCATTAATCCAAAGTGATTTTTGAAAATTTTAGTACATGTCCAAAAATAAAGTTATGATGAATACACTAAAATAAACAAAAACTGACAGTACCAAGAGAATGTAAAGTAAGTGGAACCATCATATGTTGCTAACTGGGATATGAAATAATACATACTGCTACTCTGAAAAACAGTAATTTTTTTAAAAATTTACTTTATTACTTCGTTAATAGCTATTTTGACAATTTCTTATGAAGTTAAACATATACTCCTGGGTATTTACCCAAGAGAAATGCAAACTTAGGTTCACACAAACACCTGTAAGTGAATATTTATGGTGGCTTTATTCATAATTGGCAAAAAGTGGAAGCAGCCCCAATGTCCTCATTTGGTGAATGGATAAACTGTAGTATATCCCTACAAAGGAATACTATTCAGCAATAAAAAGGAACTACTACTCTGCTCAACATGGATCAACATGAATCTCAAATGCATCATGTTAAATCAAAGAAGCCAGACTCAAAAGGCTACATATCATATGATTCCAACTATACGACATTCTAGAAAAGGCAAAACTTGGGGACAGAAAACAGATCAGTGGTTGGAGGGATTAGGGGTGGCAGAAGGGTTCCCTTTACAAGGAGGCATGAGGAAATTTTTTGAATGGATGATGAAAAATATTATCTTGATGGTGGTGGTGTTTATATGACTGGATATGTTTGTCAAAACCCATAAAAGTGTACTATAGAGGAGCCTGGGTGGCTCAGTTGGTTAAGCAACAGACTCTTGGTTTCAGCTTAGGTTGTGATTTCAGGGTTGTGAGATCGGGCCCCACATAGGGCTCCAATGCTCAACTCAGAGTCAGCTTGGGATTCTCTTTCCCTCTGCCCCTCCCCCTGCTTTCAGGCGCGTGCTCTCTCTCTCATATAAACAAATCTTTTTTAAAAACTCCATAAAAGTGTACATTAAAAGGCATACATTTTACCTCAAGTAAATCATACCCCAATAAAAAAACTGACTTACCACAAAACAAAGAAAAAATAAAACTATGATAAATTTTTTCATTTTTTTCTTTAAATTTTTTATTGTTATGTTAATCACCATAATCATTAGTTTTTAACAAATTTTTTCATTTTTATAATATAATGCACTTGAGTCCATTCATCTCTCCCCTTTAAAAGCATAACACCATCTTTTGGCATCATGAAGCGTAAACAAAGCGTAAATACCATCTTCTATTTTTAAAGGAAAAATTACAATGCTCTCATTATAATATTTATAAAAGCATATTTCTGAATAAATGGTTGACGGTTATCTATAAAAGCTCACTGAAAGTCTAACCTCATCACCTAGACTTTATTTACACAGGTGAACACGAGTAGCATTTACCTGGAAGCCAGCTTATTTTTTTCCTTCCTTGACCTTGGCCGGGCTGTTAAGGGAAGCTCACTGACCGGAGTCAGATCACTAATCACCTTATTCAGTTTCCGTAGTTCATTGCCTATCTGGAGCAGTTTTTTAGGATTTGGAGTCAGGTCTTCTACATCAGTTCTCCGTGACTTCTTTACTGCATATTTTCCTATAGATGGTTTAAAAGAAGTTTAAGGTAGATCATTTTATTTCACCAAAGATACATTCTACAGGCATATTTTAAAACCACATTTCTCCCTTCCCTCTTTTTTCTTTTTTAGAAGTCTTGGCATGTTTCAGAAGTCTCAGCACGATATGCTAAAAGGGCTAGCCTCCTCTCCTTCTCACCTTGTGCCTGCAAGAAATTGGGGAAATATGTCACAGCTCCAGTCTTTGCCAAGTCCTTCTCCACCTTAAAGTTTCTAGCCCTGGTACGACAGAATCTTAATTATATGCATGGTGGTAATAAGGATCGCAAACTTCAGGACTGGAGTGCAAGTTCACTGCACCCAAAAATCAGGGCTAGGGTAGAATATACACCCAGAAAAGAAATAGGAGATTTTACTCAAACCACGATGTTTTGATGCTATGATTGAAAATTTCTCAGACATATACTCTCGTGCTGGACTCAAAAGGCCAACAAATAAGGACTGTCTTTTTTGAAAGCTCTTCTTTGGTTAGTTTGATAAATAACATTACAGGAGACTTGGGGATCTTGCCCTATCACTGCAGGTAAGAGGGATAGCCTGGTCCTCTTAACTACAATATACCAAACAATTTTCCTAGTACTCGCCACGTGCTACCTAAAGTTATTTATTGGACCTGTCTTTTCATTTCTTGTAGAAAACTGATCTGAAGGCAAAAACTAGGTCTATTCACTAAGAAACACTAGAGTACAGACTGAGTGCCAGTGGAAAGGGAAAATGAGGTACAAATATACTTCTGATATAATTCCTGTGTAAAAACAAAATTGCTTAGCAACTTACATCTGTAGCATGAGAGATTACTAAAACTGTTCAGAGTGCCAAACTTACTAGTGCCCTCCCCCTTTTCAGTACAGATTTTGGATCATACAAAATAGAAGAAGAAATTCTACTTAATTACATCTTCCTAGGTTCACAACTGTAAACTTCACCTGCCTAAGATTATAAGCTTCTCCCAACTCCTATCATTCAACTCCTCTCTCCATTTCTTTTCTCTACAATCATTCCCTTTCCTCTCCCCTCCTCTTTTCTTCCCATTTCCATTTGATTCCAATCTCCCTATTTACATTTCAGCCTGGAGACGAGACAAGAATGGAATAGAAAGATGCTGGAGCCCATTCCCCTTTCTCCCCAACCCTTCTGGTTTATTGCAACTGTGAATAGAATCAAGAATCAATCAGCAGTCTCCTGGTCACTCGTTTCTGCACAGAGCTTCCTCCCTGTTTAGGTGATGGCTCTCACCACCAGCAAAAGCTATTTGTGAGTATCTCTGCAGTGATAACAAATATAGCAGCTCTACTGTTCCTCTCTCCACTTTGCTAGGAAGGGCTGAATATGTAACTGAGTAAACATTATGGTTTATGATCTCTATTTAAAGTGACACGAAATGTTTGACCACAATTCCCTCTCACCATGATGTAAGCCATTTTTCTGATACATATTACTTGGCAAGGTGTCTCGGTTCCATTCAGACGGCCTCAGCATCCTCTCTTGCTGTGACGGGGTGAGCTGTTCACTGTACTCCCAGAAGTACCTTCTTTTACCTCTCTTCCGAGAGGATATTGAAGTCATCTCCTTCAAGTCTTCCACAGAATCATTTTCATAGCCTTCAAAAAAAAAAGGAAAGAAATTTGGGACTGGGGGGGCTTAAGTTCCATAAATTTCAATAAAGCAATCAGGGCAAATAAAAAGATCTCTTCTATTTGTCACCTGATATATTTCCTTTCATCTGAAAACATCACTGGCATGTCAAAGATAACAGACTAGGTCTATAAAATGACATTTAATATGGAGCTGTCTAACTCATAAAATATTCAGAGACTAATAAACACAGGTAACTATACTGTTTATTCTCCTTATAGTTCTCTTTGGTTCATATAAGTTAGTGTGTGACATCCTTTTTTTGTATCTTTACATAGGCTCTCATTGAGAGAATAATGAAATATAGCTCCAGGAATGTCAAATGTACCATTAGATCATGATACTAAGACCCCACACTGTGATTTTAGAATGACTTCCTCTTAAAATGTGTGCATCCAAAACATTCCCAGACAGGTGTGTGCATTTCTATGATAGTATCCTACCGGTCAGAATTTTGTGAGGCAGCAGTGCTTTTCTGCCTACCTCCCACCCTACCCCTTTGGTAAAAGTACAAAAACGAGAGTTCTCACACAGTCTCTCAAATAAAAACATATATGCCTAGTCTAATATTTTACTGGAAACAATCTGCATTTACTTCACTTAAGAAGTTATTTTCCTCACTAATGGGGAGTTTCAGAAAATAATTACGAGTTGCTACAACTGTTGGTCAGACCTCACGCAGGATGACCTACAAATCTAAAATACCCTCAGAGAATGCCCATCTTAGTGTACTCCACATCATTACCACTATGTACATAGGGGAATGGAGACGGGCCCCATGCAGGACGTATGTAACACTACGGTGGCCAGGAAAACTTGGGTAGCACCGGCCAAGCAAAATGACCATTTTGTCTCCTAAAAACATGACTTCTCTGGAACTGACACTAAGAAAGAGATGACACCTGCATGTTTTGGAAAAAAGAATTTCAGAATTTTACCAGGTTTTCTTCAGATTAAGAATGAATCAAAAATATGGCTCCATTTATATGACATTCTGGAAAGGGCAAAACTGCAGGCAAAACTAGAAAGTGGTTGCCAGGAGTTGGGGGTGGAGGGGGGGCTGACTCTAAAGGAACATAAGGTGGGGGCAGCTGGGTGGTTCAGTCTGTTAAGCATCTGCCTTTGGCTCAGGTTAGGATCCCAGGGTCCTGGGATCGAGCCCCGCATCAGGCTCCCTGCTCTGCGGGGAGTCTGCTTCTCCCTCTCCCTCTGCTGCTGCTCCCCCTGTCTGTGTGCTCTCTCTCTCTGTCAAACAAATAAATAAAATCTTTAAAAAATAATAAAGGAACACAAGGGAAATTTAGGGGTGATCAAACTCTTCTTTATCTTGATGGTGGTAGTGGTTACCAGCACTACATGCACTTGTCAAAACTCACAGAAGTTTACACTTAAAGAGAGCGAATTTCATACTTGTACTTATTATACTTCAATAAACATGACCTTTTAAAAAAAAATCAATTTGGAGACCAGAATGATTTCAGGGCAACAATCAAGAGAAGCTTCTATAGCACTGCTGGTATTCACAGCATTAAAGTGCACATGCGGTAGTTTAAAACAATATGGCAAGGAATGTGACAGTAAACTTTAGTTCTTTATTAAGAAATGATGCACGAGGGGCGCCTGGGTGGCTCAGTCGTTAAGTGTCTGCCTTTGGCTCGGGTCATGATCCCAGGATCCTGGGATTGAGCCCTGCATCAGGCTCCCTGCTCAGCAGGAAGCCTGCTTCTCCCTCTCCCACTCCCCGTTTGTGTTCCCTTTCTCACTGTCTCTCTGTCAAATAAATAAATAAAATCTTAAAAAAGAAAAAAAAAGAAATGATGCATGAGTCACACAATCATTTCTAGAAATCTGATTTTTAAAAATTGTTAGATACATAAAGCAATGACAACTTTGGCCTATTTATTTCTGCCAATGTGACACTTCAAATTAAGGATTTCACCTTGTTCCAGTGATCAACCTAGCTTTGGGAAAGATGCAAGGGCCACACAGTGCCACCAGAAATGGTGTTTTCGAATCACCTGGCTCCACCAGGCCAAGAAAAACTTACTGGCTCAAACTACTGGTTCACAGAGACTAACCTAGTATGGCTGGGAACACCTCCACACAGGCAGATGGACCAACAAAACACTCCCAACTTCCCACCAATGTTAAGAACTGGTGTTACACACACACACACACAAACCCCAAAAAACCAACCAACCAAAACAGAAACAGACCCACAAACACAAAAAACAAACCATATACAAGATTCAGAGGGGGAAAATAGGTAAAGGGGACTAAGAGGTATAAATTTCCAGTTACAAAGTCAGTCAGTCATGGGATATAAAGTACAACTCAGGGAATAGTCAATAATATTGTTAATAATTTTATATGGTGACAGATGGTAACTAGATTTAATGTGGGGGTCATTTTGTGATGTATATAAATACTGAATCACTGTATTATACACTGAAAGTAATATTATATACCAACTATAATTAAAAATAAATAAAAATTTAAAAAATAAGTAAAACAAACAAAACAAAAACCCAACCTTTGTATGGTGACAGACAGTAACTAGACTTATCATGGGGATCATGTTGTAATGTATAAAAGTATCGAATCATTATGATGCACACCTGAAACTAAGAGGATACTGTATGTCAATTATACTTCAATAAAAAAATAAGAAATCTACCCTAGCCAAAGCATAAAGGAAACTTTTTCATATACAGCTTCCTCAGGCATCCCATTCCTCTGACAATTTATTTGATATCCTCCTCCATTTAGCAACTCTCCTCAGGTGGCCTGGATTTCTGGCAAAACACTGTCCTTCTCATTTAATGTACTTACATATTTCACTTATAGATATTTTATTTGAGACTTCTAAGAGCCCAATTAAAAAAAGGTGTTATTAACCCCATTTACAAAAAGAAACATGCTCATGGAGGCTTTAAGCGAGTTGGCAGAGTTGGAACTGACTCAAGTCCCATGACTCAAGGAGTCTTACTCCTACTGGGCTTCTTTACTTTTCCTGTACCCACCTAAATGGTCTAAACGGATTTTTCTTTACATATATCCCATTGTTAAATTCAAAGAATAATAAAGATTTTTATTTCTTCCATCCCATTCAAATTAGTTATCAGTTTTATTTATATATGTTCAGCCTTTTCCAAAAAAGCATTTAAGGGCCATCAGTTCTCTTTGACCTAATATTTTAACATTTTCTAATAACATACACCATAAATTCACCATAACACACATAAACACAGTCACATGCACACAATGGGTTTCTTTAAGATGGCCACTTTTCAATACAGAGACCACTATGAGCAAGTAGAATGCAGAAAAATTATTATTCCCAGATCACTGGTCTAGCATTTAAGGTAATTAAATCTCTCTCAACGTATATTCTAAGGAACACGATTATCGTAAGATATGCCTTCATCCCCAAGTGAGTTCTGTGGTCAAATAAGGTTTAAGAAACTCTCATCCTGCATCTCTCTCTTGCCGAGTCACACTACACACAAGCAGATTAAAAGACGAAGAAATCAGGGGTGCCTGGGTGGCTCAGTCATTAAGCCTGAGTTCAGGTCATGATCTCAGGGTCCCGGGATCGAGCCCCACATCCGGCTCCCTGCTTGAAAGGAAGCCTGCTTCTCCCTCTCCCACTCCCCCTGCTTGTGTTCCTGCTCTTGCTATCTCTCTCTGTCAAATAAATAAATAAAATCTTTAAAAAAAAAAAAGACAAAGAAATCATAACAGTAACTAAACCCACTCAACTCTAAGTTCCATCAAGACAAGGATCATGTCTGTTTTGTTCATCTCTGGATAGGCAATATCTAATACACACAGTGCCTAAAACAAATGTAGGCACTCAAACATTTTTTTCTTTTATCAATTATTTATTTTTATTTATTTATTTTTTAAATGTTTTATTTATTCATAAGAGTCAGAGAGAGAGAGAGACAGGCAGAGGCAGAGAGAGAAGCAGACTCCCCGCCTAGCAGGGAGCCCGATGCGGGACTCGATCCCAGAACCCTGGGATCATGACCTGAGCCGAAGGCAGACGCTTAACCATCTGAGCCACCCAGGTGCCCCACAAATCAATTATTTGTTTAATGAAACATTTCCCATGAAGCCTTTTCCCTTTTCTTTTCATTTGCTGGACCACCATACTGATCTAACTCATTCGTTCCTGACATGATTATCAAATGGAAGTCAAAAAGGCTACATTTATTGTGTAAAATTCTAACCACACATCTCTGGTTAGTGCAGACTACTGGTAAAGTCAATCGTGAAAATGTTTAGTACAGATTACAAAACAAACTTTCATTCTGGGGGCCCAATTCTTAGTATTACAACCATGTAATCCCAATGACCCCAAACGGTCATAGCCTGTTCACAGAATAGGCTCTATTAAAACTTGGGAGCAAGGCCAGAGTAGGGACTGAAACTCCATTTTACACCTTTCCTGGAGCTTTGTAGGCTCAGGCACTGTTGTAGCCAACTGCCAAGAAACAGCATCAAGGGAGCTAGTCATCACAAAAGGGCCTTTGTAAACTGCTGCAAATTAAACCAATCAACCCACTCTAAAACTAGCACTCTGAAGAAACTATAACTATCCACTTTTCTGCTTCAAAGAATTTCTTCCTGCTTCTCACCAATAATTCACTTTTGCATTCCTGAAGTCACTTGTTTAGCTCTTTCTTCCAAGAAAAAGGGAAATTTTCATTAGCAAATGTGAATAAAGCCCAAATAATACCACAAAATAGTGTTGATTTTGTGGTTAAATCATGTCGTTCATTAACATTTGTGAGAACTGTCCAAGTAATACTAACCAAAGAGGCTTTATTTCAAGTCAACTGGAAGTGACTGAATTAAATGCCATCCAAACATTTAGCATTGTTAAACAGAGCCAAGAGGAGAGTTTTACTCAGCCAATGCATCTCTGTTTCAAAGCAGAGTTGGTTAACACCAACAAGCTCACAAATCAGGATTCCTCTATAGGAGACAAGGCAAGAGAATGTGGCATGACAGGACAACACCAACTATAACACTGGTGCCCCCTCCCTGAGTGTCAAAAGGTTGACAAAATGGAAATGAGGGTCAACTTACTAAGTGATCTCTCTTCACAGACCTATTCATCTCTCAACACATTTAACCAGGTAAAAATACATTAAAAGATAAGGATGAATTTAATGTGCAGTTGAAAGCTAAAGAAAAGCAAAACTACAACCACAAGTAGGGTAGACAGTACAGTCCTTGATGATAGCAGGATTTACTGACTCCCTCTGATCTACATGTTCCTTTAAGCACCTACTGGGAAAAGTATCTTTCTCTACACTTTCCATTTCTTTTAGTTATTACCCATCTCCCCTTTGTCTCACCCTTCCCCTACCCTTCTACCTTGATCCTAAACACGGAACTCAAAGCAATAAGGCTGATCGGTCAGACATGGGGCGCCTGGGTGGCTCAGTTGGTTAAGTGACTGCCTTCGGCTCAGGTCATGATCCTGGAGTCCCGGGATCGAGTCCCACATTGGGCTCCCTGCTCAGCAGGGAGTCTGCTTCTCCCTCTGACCCTCTTCCCTCTCGTGCTCTCTCTCTCTCAAATAAATAAATAAAATCTTTAAAAAAAAAAAAAGGCTGATCGCTCAGACATGGAAGACTACTCATAGATAGCACTCTGGTCTTCCCATGGGAGGGAGCTATATAACTTAACACTAGCTATAAAGACAACTTTCCCTGAAACATTTCAAAGCAGATTTTTTTAAAGATTTTTAAGTAATCTCTACACCTAATGTGGGGCTTGAACTCACAACGCCGAGATCAAGAGTCACATGCTCTAGCAACTGAGCCAGCCAAGTGCCCCTCAAAGCAAATTGTATTCATTTGTTGAGAGAAAAATTTTCCTCAGTAGAAAAAATAATTGTTCTATCTAGACTATGCAGAGTTCTAAAGTAAACCAAAAAAAGGCATAAGCCCTTTTCCTCCAGATTAAAGTACTTTTCCTTACTTGAAACTTAACCCGAGTCAAACAACTTGGTTGTATCAAATACACAAATCTAGGCATTTGTGTAATAGGAAGATTTCACGAAAGGAAAATCTTTCAGCAATAATAGTGCTTCACCAGCTACAATATATCTACCATGGCTTAAAAACTTTTCTGAAAATTAAATACCAATCTTTATACTGCCAGAAATTCCAGCAATCGTGTAACAAAAGGGCTCTCTTTGACAATTTCTAAGGTTTTAAAAATAACAGTTTTTTTATGTACAAGTTACAGCACCAACATTATTTTTTTTAAAGATTTTATTTATTTATTTGAGAGAGAGAATGAGATAGAGAGAGAGCATGAGAGGGGAGAGGGTCAGAGGGAGAAGCAGACTCCCCGCTGAGCAGGGAGCCCGATGCGGGACTCGATCCTGGGACTCCAGGATCATGACCTGAGCCGAAGGCAGTCGCTTAACCAACTGAGCCACCCAGGCGCCCGACCACCAACATTATTTTTGAAGAAAATAACTTTTGCTTAAATTTGAAGATCTTCACTTCTTTGTGCATTTTGAACCGTGTGCCACTTGGCAATACCATTTTCATAAATACTGCACAAGCCAAAAGTGGCAACAGCCCAAGCATGTAAATGCTGAATGAAGTGAACCAGTTCTCACAGGTTTCATTTTCTTTCTCCCTTTTATTTATATGTGCTGTATAGAAATAAAGCAGAGTATCCTTTATGCTCATTAAATCATAGCACAGATTTTTCTTAAATGGAAAAATACCGTGTGAATGAAAGATGGGACAGACACAAAGAAAATGCTCTTTTTTACATTATTCATTAAGTAGGCCTTCTTGGTTTTAAGCATGAGTAATATAAACCATCATTACTTGGTTTACCATTGTGGGCACTCCTAACTTGCCTCAACTATAATAGAGGGGGACATGTACAGAAATAGGAATATGTTTAAATCAATCAATTCTTGGCATCTTTGCATAGCTGCTCAAGAGAGTAACAAATTAGGTCCCTTAACATAAGATAAATTAAGAAGAAGCCCTCGAAGAATCAGCCTATGAATCACTATATGAGCAAAAGTGATCATTTTAGAACTGCCTGAATAGAAAAAAAGCAATTACATATCTGAACCAAGATATTAAGTCACTTAATCCCCAAACTAAGACAAAGAAAACATCCATATCTCAGGATAGGAGAAAGGTCAGTCGGGTAAGTCTCCAAGCATTACCATACCTGGCTCAGAGAAAGTGTCACTAATATCATCATCTTTGTCATCTTCATAATCCTCTTCCTCCTCTTCCTCCTCTTCGTTTTCAGAAAGTTCGTGCTCACTACCAAATCCTTCATCATGGTCCTCATCATCAACATCCTCCTCGTCTTCCTCGTCATCCTCAGGACTGCATTTGGTTGGCTGTTCACCCAAGTTGTCAGAGACAAAAAGGGAGTAATTGTGCTCTTCTTTTTTCTGGGATGAATCTGAGACCAATGTGCTGGCAGAAAGGCTGCTACTCTCTCCTGCGGCAATGGACCCAGGACCCTCCTGGGACAGGGGACTGAGCAATAGTTCCTGGGCTTCTTTAAAAGGCAAAGCTGGAGTGGCATGACCCTGAAGAGGCTCCATCCCTTTTCTCTCGGGTCTCTTTGCTACTACACCACAGTAGCAGGTATTCTCCTTTGCTGCATCTGCGTGAATCTGGCTCAACAAGGGCCGGCTCTGCTGCACTGGGTTGATCTTTACCTTTGCCTTTTTTACATAGTCTTTACATTCCACATGAAAGTTCACCTTGTCATTATGATACATGTTGGTCTTCACCATGATCTGTGTGCTTGAAGTGGGTTTACTTGCTTTTTGGACACAGTCTGACAAAGGGACCTCAGCCTGAAGAGTTTTAGAAGAACACACAGGGGCAGCTGCTCTGCTTGAGATCTTTTTACTAGGGAATGAAGAGGGCAAGGGATTTTGTTTGACACTGAAAAGTGAATCAGGGTAATAAAGGGAATCGGAAACAGACTGAGAGTCCTCACTATTAAGCTGGGCCAAAGTTGGAGTTTTACTTATGACCTCTTCATCTTGGTAAGGGCTAGAAAAGTCATCAAGACCCAAGTAATCCACTTCTTTTGTTCCCCAGATGTCACAGCTGGTTAGTTTGGTGTACTTTGTTAAGTCTTCACAGTATGTATCCCACTGCTCCCAGTTTGAGGTTAAAGCACCCTCATTATCCAGGACATCTGTGAAAGACTCCAGATTTTCAATGTCTTTGCAGTCCTCCAAAGAAAGGAAGTTGTCTCTAGGATTCTGTTGATAGTTCATCTCTCTGTCCTGAGAAAAGTTTAAAAAAAATCGCACACCATATTTTAGGAAAGAAATATTCACCTCCATCCTCACATCCATGTACCAAATTGATAAATCAGTACTTGACCTCTGGTCTGTTTTATTTTAAGATAAAGGCTATTTACATGTCACTTTACCAGTCCATATAATATCATTTCCCTGGGCAAGGAAAAAAAAGGGAAAATATGCCCCTTTAGAGGCTTAGGTATGGTCTAAATATCAAGGGCTCTTGAACTTTACTATAAACACTCTTCCCGAAAAAGGTTTACATTTCCTGATATTTGACTTAGAAGGATTTGGGGATCTCCTCTGAAACAAGCTTCAATTACAAAGCAAATAATGAAGACCTTACCTTCATCACAGACGAATCTGTCTTCTTAAGTGAGAACTGAAATACAGAGGCAAAGTGCAAACCAAAGAAGAGTTGAAATTCCACCACAGAAGGATAAGATCTTTGGTAAGACCTTGTTAACAATGCTTGGGCATGGGGACTACAATACTCCTCATGAGTGTGATACTCCTCGTGAATAGAGATGGGATTTTAAAAATATGTTAGTAAAACTATGCAGCCACTAAAAAGAATGCAGTTAAAGTCTCATGTACTAGCATGAGAGGCTGCTCACCAGATGTCTTTACGTTAAAAGGATCAAGTTACAGAATACTGAATCTATGAATGTGTCATCCAATTTAAAATACTCATGTATTTATATATGAACAGGAAAAACTCTGTTAGGAGTACTTATCTTTGGGGAAAAGGGTTAGAAGGTGGAGGTTCAGGAAGGAAACGAGGACATTTTCGGTTTGTTTTGACTTTTCCATTTGGGGCCTTTCTTGTTTTGCTTTTGCTTATGGGTGTGTGTCTCTGTGTTCTAAGAGCTTTAAGGAAGTACAGTTTGCAGACCGCAAAATTCACCTGTATTAAGTGTACAATTCAATGATTTTTTAGTAAATTAACAGATTTGTATATTTAGTTTTGCATTCATGTTGCTTAAGCTGTATGTAATTAAATTCTTCTTAGGAATCTTATTTACCTCGAGAATAAGTGATAAGTATACCACCTGGAATTGCTACTTTTACCTCATATTCTCTGTGTCATATGCTTTGCTTAATGTTATCATTTTTAAATATCCCAGTTGAAGAGTTCTTCAGCAGTCAGGCATAACAAAAAAGACAGCTTCCCATCCTCATCATCAAAAACTGGACTTGAATATATTTAGATAAACTCTCCTCTTATTATTTTCTTTTATGTGTGTGTGCATGTATTTATGTAAAAATAACAATTATTTTATAGTCATAGTCATATTTTAAAATTCCAGTATAATTAACATATAGTGTTATATTAGTTTTAGGTGTGCAATATAGTGATCCAACAATTCTACACATTACTCAGTGCTCTTAATCCCCTTCACCTGTTTCACACCCATGCCCTCATCCACCTCCACTGCTCTTACTATTTTCAATGGGTTCATACAGCCTTCTAAAATTACTAGACTGACAGTCACAAGAATCAAACTTGACATCCTTTTTTCTGTTCAGGCATTTATAAATAAAAAAACTATACCACAACATTTTTACCCCAATTAAATAAATCAATTAAAGCAGAATCCAAGAAAACGTTACTTACCAGTTCATACATGAAATCTGGATCTGAACTGTTTGCTAAGAGATCTGTGCTCATCAAAGTCTGTTCTGAAAAGGTGTGGCTTCGAAAGGCATCCCCAAAAGGCGGATCCATTCCGCTTACACTAGGCTACAACAAAGTGATTTTAACTTTAGAAAGTTAAAGACTACTGCAAGACCACTCCAAGACCAATTTATTACACGCAACTCCCATACCTACTAACTTATTAGTTTCACAACAATTCTGTATATTTTCTACTCTTTAGCACATTTGAGAGATTAAACATTAAACTATGAACTTAAATTAGGAAAATAATGAAGATGCATTAAAAATAGAAAAAGAAATAGTGGCAACTGTTAATAATACCTAACTTCCAAAAATTAAAGCTTATTTAGCCACTAGAATCAGCATTCACTACCCTAATGAGTACTTTTATTCGGCTATATAACATTTCTTCAAATCCACCTCTAACAACATTCCCTCTTCTATCTCTCCAACATGGAGAATTCTCTATTTCCTGGGGTCTGCAGAGATAGCAAGTCAGTCTCATTCTGTAGTCCTAAGTGAGTCCAGTGTCTTATTTCCCCAAACAATCTGGAAGACAATCTGGGCACCTTTAGTGCAACCAATGCCTCCAGGAATGTGGTGATGAAAACAGGATCAGTCAAATATCCAAAAATCTTACTGGTGAGACCAGAAACTTGGGCATGAGCTCAGTAGCCTTAATCCTGATCCCAGAAAAGGGTACAATTCATTCTGTAATAAAGAAGGGAAAAGAGACTTGGCACCCAGAGTTGATGCTCCTTCTTTTCTCTCCACCCCACTTTTCCATTCCAACATCTATATAAATCACTCCAGAGGGAAGTCAGGGCCTACACTCCTAAAGCAGCCCAAGTAAGTGAAAAGGCCTCCCTCTGAAATCTAACTTGGATGAAGGAAGAGGATGTGAAAGAATAAAAATTCCCTCTTTGCCTTTTTGTTCTTATTCTGCAAGTTTTTGCTGAAACTTTAAAAAAATTCTATCAGTCTATTTGCTTACATTTCTCTATTCATATACCTTCTACCTACCACAAACTGGCCTTCTTACATGCTCTCCTCTCATGTTTTTCTTTACTGGTACTTCCCAATCCAGTCTTTTCTTTCTCTAATTTTCCCCAAACCTACCAGGCTGCAAGCTCAAAATAAGTATGTTATAGCTCTAACTTCAAGTATTCCACAAGTAACAAATTAAACTCTGAATGGGAAAGAACTCCAAATCAGTATGAGCCGTCCACTTGGCCCAGAGATTGGGGTGGAGCTAGGCCACTGGTCTTCTTAATATCAGCTAGCTTTCTTTGCCTTTGCTACCTGCCTCTGAGCCACTGGAGAATCCCAGCAAGTTGCTTATTTTCTGTGCTCAAGGCATAACTCTGCTTGGCCCTACCTGAAGCCACCTAAGAGTCCCTGCCCTCTCATTTCTAGGTTTCTCCTCAGCACTGAACCCAAAGAGAGAAAGGCATAAGAGCTAACCACTGGAGGAGGACAGGAAGAAGTCTGGATGTGCAGTGGGGACACACAGGGCTTCTTTTATTATTTCAGAGATTGCCTCAAACCAGGACTGATCAATTCAAAGTAGTTACCATAACATAAATAGATCTGATCATTCTCAATAATCTTTTGTGAGTATATGTGTATGTATGAAAGAGAGAAAGGTTGAAATCTCTCACCATTTCCTCTTAACTACTTTTAAATTCAAAAGGCATAAATGGAAAGGAATAACTGGGAAACAGGAAGTAGACAAGGAGATGGAAGTGGGCTTTCTGTGGCAGATTAATTTTCAGGGGAGTTGGGTGAGCCCGCCCACAGCCAGCAGATCTGTCCCCCTTCTAACCAACTTTTCATTCACCAGGTTTCCCGTGTCAAGCTCATTAAATTTCAAAGCTGTAGCAAAGGAGGAAATAGAAAATGTCTTAAAATGTGAGTTTGTCAAGTTGTGTTAAGATTCAAAGAACTTACAGAACCAAGAGTACTGACTTTCTGCAGTGGGAAAATATAAAACTTTGCACCTACTCTGTATGATTTACCTGAGGCATTTCCAAGCCCAGATCCTGTGAGTCCGATCCCAAACTTTTTTTTTTCCTTGTTTGTAAATTCTTTTCCAGCTTTACTTTTAATTTCACGATCAAAGGCGATTTCAGGTTTTCCCACAATGCCTTCAATTCAAATGCTTGGATCACTGCTTTTTATTTATTTTTTAATATTTCTGTGTGAATCTGTCAAACAACACAAAGTAACTTCACTGAGCACCATTAAAAACAAGTTGACCTTTCAAAAATGACATTAACAAAGAACATTTTAAAGGAGTCTTATAGTTACAATCTCAAGAATTTGGTCATTTCTTGGTACTAACTATCCTGAAATTCACCATTTCTCTCTTTGTTTCTAAAAAAGGATAGGTCAATAACCAATTGGCAACATTAAAAAAAAAACAACCCTGACAAAATTAACTGAGGCCTATCTTCCTGAAATACATCTAAGAGATCTATTGTATCTAATGTTAAAGTAAAGCTCCCATTCACTTTATGTTCTGTATGAGAAAATGTCACAACATTTAATTCCATCTATTGTATAATCATTACTGTAAAATTAATCTACATTTTATATCTCTTATAAATCTACAAGAAGAGTAATGAATACATAAAGTCAACAATGGAGGGTGCCTGGGTGGCTCAGTCAGCTAAGCGTCTGCCTTTGGCTCAGGTCATGATCCCAGAGTCCTGGGATTGAGTCCTCATAGGGCTCCTTGCTCAGAGGGGAGCCTGCTTCTCCCTCTGCCTGCTGCTCCCCCAGCTTGTGCTCTCTCTCTGACAAATAAATAATTAAGATCTTAAAAAAAAAAAAAGGCTGTTAAAAAAAATTATTCCAGTAAGTTTTTAACATGTTTATGCTGAGGGAAAATAAGAAAATACCCTGCAGAGGGGTTGCAAGGGTTAAATAATGATTGCAGATCACCTGGCAGAGAGTCTTAACTGTGGTAGAGCCTTAAATTTAAATGTTAATTCCCTTTTCCCTCCTCTGTGAAGGCCTCAATTAAGGGGGTCTAAACAGCTATGCCCATTTCATCATCTTTTCCTACATCAGGGGTCCTCAAAGTGTGATCCCAAGACCAGAACCATCAGCATCAACTTGGATTGTGTTACAATTGCAAAATTTTGGGCTCCAGCCCAGACCAACTACAGCAGAAACCCTGGGAGTGTTTCTCCCAGTTATGTGTTTTAACAAGCGCTCTAGGCGATTCTGACTCTCCCTAAAATTTGAGAACCACTGTCCTGCACTCAACACCTTGCTCTCATTCAGTCTAGTTGCAATATCCTTTCTTAGACTGAACCAATTTAAGCTGAGCTGCTCCATACTTAACACATCTGGACTAGAGGCTTAGGTGTACATTACGTCAATTTCAAAGGCCTCTGCAGAACAAGTAAGAGACTGTCAACCAGAGATTCAATAGCTGTTCCACTTAATTAGATTAGTAAATTGACAACCATTTCTATTTCCTGGATCTTTGCTGGGCTCTCCCCTCTGGTGGGCTGTCATTCCTACCTTGCTTTTCTAGCCTAGGAAACACCATTAAGTGCCCAGCCTGGGCCTATGAACAGAATTAACTATGCATTTCAATCCCATGCTACAGTTTAGGCTCCTGACAAAGGCCAGTTCTGGTCCAGTTCCTCCTTATATGGCCTCATGCCTTGATCCTACTGCTGATATATAATCTCAGTCCTAATTCTTCCCTTGATTCCTGTGAGAAACAAGGTCCGTTGCCCTTTCTTTTTTTTCTTTCTTTTCTCTTTTCCTTCCTTCCTTCTTGGGGTGGGGAGGGGCAGAGGGAGAAGGAGAGAGAGAATCTTAGCGATGTGGGGCTCGATCTCACAACTCTGAAATCATCACCTGAGCCGAAATCCAGAGTCGGTCGCTTAACTGACTGAGCCATCTGGGCACCCTGATCAGCTGCCTTTTCTAGATCTATTACTTCCAACTCCAAAAAGGTGTATGATTCAAGTGATGCATTCAATGAAGTGGGTCAGTATAATCCTGGTCTATAACCTGGATCTGGGAGAAAAGAGTGATACTCTCTAAAATCTTAAGTTTACCCTTACTAAGCAACAGGGCTGAAGACTCGAGAAAAGATTAAGTTCTATTAAATAAATACTCATTGCCATCAACTAAAGACACCATCTACCAATAGCTTGGTTTATCAGGGAAAACAGTGGACAAAAGAGGGCTAAGTTCTAGTTGCAGCTCTCATTTGCAAACTATGTAACACTGGGTAGGTCAATCTTTCTAAGCCTCTTTCTCATTTCTAGAAAGAAAACAATACTACTAATAATACTAGTTTCCTAGCCACCGAATCTTCTAAGCCATAAAGCCATAAAATACAAATGCAAATAGAGGTAACCCCACTTTTTGAAGTTTATGTTACACCACTTCGCTTTTACGAAGACCTACACTGGTACCTGTTTTTGCTAACTGAAGGAAATCCAAAGAGGATTTGTGTTTTTATGAAAATAGGTGAAAACAGTGTTAAGCGTTTGTTGTCCATTGGGCCATTACAGAGGCAGAACACAACCCAAGCACAGCAGCAGATACCCTACCCAGCTCCTTCCCTGGGAACCACTCAGCATCTCAGTACCAAGTTGCCACAGTTCTGAACTGTGTCTGTGAACATCTGTGCTTTATCTCGATTTATTTTGTGCATGCATTAGCAAGATGTATCCTAAGGTATCAGAAAATCCTATGAGAGGTTATTTTCTGGGCCTGGGAATGCTCAAAATTTTTCCACATAATTAATGGTAAGTGCTTCTCCACTTTATGCCATTTCAGCTTACGAAAGGTTTCATAGGAGCACTCTACTTTTGCATAGCAGGAGAAACTTTTTTTTTAAATTTTATTTAAACACTTGACATCAAAACTAGGTTGTCAATGCAGTTAGCAAAAAGAGCACTTGTTTGGAGCACTTGACAGGAGACTTGGAATCCAGTTTTGATCCCATAATTAAAACTAAGCAGTCTTATGAATCTGAGCAAGTTATTTAAATTTATGCCTTAGCACCCCACTGAGGAATGACAATTATTCTCCTTTAACTATATCAGGGATGTTATGAGAATTGAATGAGATATTAAATTAGGATGTACTAATAAAATAAATCTGAAAGGTGATTATTATCAACAGGTATATTTTGCCAATGCTTTCCTTTGTGCCACACCTACTCCATCTCAGAAACTCAACATCTGTGACGGCTACTGGCAGCAAGGCTGAATGTTTTAAAGACACCATTTCCCAAAGAGAGGGTATCCATCATGTTAAGAGTTGAGCATTTCCTCCTGGGATAGTTAAAGGTCCTTAGTTGCTTTTCCCAGCAGCAAACAGGAAGGGTGAAGGGCCAATTTTACCCCAAGCAGTAAAAGGTCTTTTCATTCTCTGAAACTAATGACCCAAGGTCACAACCAATTATCTTTATCCCCAAGGTTTTGCACCCATTTTCCAGAATTCTTGGTACCATTCCAAGTACCAATTTCCAAAATTCTTGGTACCATTTATTGTGAAACGACCATGAACAACAAAATTCACCACCCAAAAGTGGAAAGAAAAGAAAAAATAATAAAGGTTTCTACAGTAATTACCATTGCACAGAATCTTCCATAATGATACACTGCTCCCAAATCATCTCCTATACCAGGGAGCCATATACAAAGGGTATATTGATGTTTAGATGGCCAAATAACAAGAGGAAGGTGTAACAACTTGCTCTTCAGGATGCCTTCACACTTCTTTGGGCTTAAGAATATCCATATTTTACTCACAGCTTTGATATTAAAGTTATGTACACTAAAAGCAATGGTCTAATTTCCCAATGTGTAACCTAAGAAATATTTGTTCCAAGGAATGTTAAATGGTTATTCAATAAAAGGGTTATGAGGTTTAGAAAACACCACATTAAATAAAACTGATACATTGACTCCATGTAGGGCTTCTTGCAAACGTTAAGGTGCTAGGTACTAATGTGCATTATAAATCACCAAAAGGTGACTAGCGCAGATAGGATTTCCCAAACTTCCTTGATCCTAAAGTCCTCTACCCTGCCCTCAAGCAGACCAAGACTAGTGTTATTAAAAACAACTACAAAAAACCCACAAAACCCTAAAGGAAAGGCTAAATCAATTTCCTAGTTAGGAATTCCTTTTTTTTTTCCCCAAAGATTTTTATTTACTTGAGAGACAGCGCACCCAGGAGAGGGAGAGGGAGAAGCAGACTCCCTGCTGAGCAGAGAGCCTGACACGGGACCCTATTCCAGGATGATTGAGCCACCCAGGCACCCCATGAATTCCTTTTTTTCGCAGCTCTGGCTCATCAGTTCTCAATACAGTTTTGTGACTCTTTCAAGGGAAAGAAGACTGTTGTCCATCAGAAATATCTGCCAACAGATTTTCTGTACCTGGGCTCATTCAAAACTATTCAACAACAGTGCCTAGGCACAGGAAAATACTCTGTTAACAGAAAACTGGCTCCCTGAAGCAATGTGATAGGGGTTCAGGGCAGGCTGCCCCAATATGCTGCCCTCACATATTATTTTTAATTGAAGTTACTCAAGAAAGAGCTAGTGCAATAAAGACACTCTGACCTTCCTCTGTCGCCCTGAAAGCAAGAAATAAATTTCCCCATGTACCCTCCCTGCACCTGGGAGAAAGAAAGCATCCTTAGTGCCAGAGATAGGCAATTCAGGGCCAAGAAGGCTATATAAATAAACCTTATTTCTTCATTAATTTGCTACCCCAAGCCCAAACATCTTTGTCAACTCTTAACAGATTTATTGTTTCTTTGTCTAAAAGGTATAAAAGTTGCCTGCTTTGGTCACTTCTTTGAATCTCGTATTTTGATGAGCTCCCATACACATAAAATTAAAATTTGTTTTTCTTCTGTTCATCTGTCTTGTGTCAATTTATTTATATCAGACCAGCCAAAGAACCTAGAACCTAGAAGGGAAGAGAGGAAAAGCTTTCCTCTCCTACAAATGATATGGAGCAAATGACTGATTTATGAGCAGTAATGGTATCACTTGAAGATGGCCATGGCTCAATATCTTTCATAGCTTTTTTTTTTTTTTTTTACCAGGTCCTACCCTGGTTTTTTTGGTTCTCTACTTGAAAATATGTTGAGGCTTACTATGTACATTAGGCAAGGCAAAAGGTGAAGTAAGGTAAATCACCAATAGGTAAGGCCAAAGGACTTTTACCAAAAGCTCATCCCTGGGACTGCTTAAACCACTAATCCAAACTTTGAAAGCCAAACCCAAGAGCTGACTGGAGTGCCAGGCAGCCTACACACATCCAAGAGCCCCTAAATTTTGCCTCTTCTGAATCCGAGGGTTTCAGCTGATTCCTGAGAGTCCATAATATTTTTCAAAGGTTGAAAAATATAAACCAATATAAATGAAAATGTCTTATGAAAAAGCAGATACTATATATATGATGGCCCAAATCCCTACACCTCCCCTTTTATATGCCACTGGCTTAGGGCACTGTTCCCATTTAGTTGACTCAAGGGAACTGACTCCTCACAATAGTAAGTAGCACTTTTGAGTCATCCAACATTCAACAGAGTAGATGTTAAAAAAATTTTTGACACACCCATTAGGATGGTTATTATCCAAAAAATGGAAAATAACAAGTCGAGGATATTGAGGAGGATATGGAAAAACTGGAACCCTTGTGCAATGCTGGTAGGAATGCAAAGTGGTGCAGCTGGGAATCTTTAGCAGTTCCACACAAAGTTAAACATGGAATTACCATATGATCCAGCAATTCCACATCTGGATACCCAAAAGAACTGAAAGCAGGGACTCAAACAGATACATACACACCCATATTCACAGCTATGTTTTTCACAACAGTCAAAAGGTGGAAACAACCCTAGTGGCCATCAACAGATGAATGGATAAACAAAATACAGTGATTCATACAATGGAACATTATTCAGCCATAAAAAGGAATGAAATTCTGATCATGGATGAACCTTAAGAACATTACGCTGAGTGAAATAAACCAGACACAAAAGGACAAATATTACATAATCCCACTTATACGAGGTACAAGAAAAGGCAAACTCACAGAACAGAAAGTAGAATAGAGGTTACCAGACGCCGGGAGAGTTACTGTTTAGTGGGCAGAGTTTCTGTCTAGGATGAGGAAAATGTTCTAGAAATAGTTACACAAGATTGTCAATGTACTTAATGCCACTGAACTGTACATTTAAAAATGGTTTAAATGGAAAAATTTGTTTTACAATGAAAAGTATTTTTAAAAATTTTTTGAGGTAAGAAACTCCAACACATTTATACCGTTATATAATTCATATACTATGGTTTATTTTGTTCTTTCCTAATCTTTGCTGGTTCATGCTCATCCCTTCTTTCATGTGTGCAGAGTTCCTGGGTTTTCTCTCTATTGTCTTTAAACTGTACCAGATCCACAGTTCTAAGATGTGGTAACTGTCCTGACCCTCTAACTTAAATAAAAAGTCATTTCCCCTGAGGCTTAATCCCCACATAAAGATGAAAAAAAGGGAAGAGAGGGGAGGGAAGGGAGGAAGGACCACTGACTTGGTAATTTAGGTTTATACATCATGTACATATAGCCCATGAGGTTCCCGTTTGGCAAGAAAGACAGTTTATGAGTTTGCCCAAGCTCCTTTGCAGACCAGGACCCGTCAGCCACATTCCATCCATCCTGCCATACGTCATATGTCCCACTCAACAATTCCTTTCCTTCTGAAAACTGTGCAGCAAAATAGTAAGCAAAATAGTTCTACTGAACAAAATAGTTCTTCAGATGTTTACTGAATCAAGCCACTACCTGTTTCATGGCACAGCAGAAATCAGAGATCCGCAAATTCCCAAACCACTGAGGAAGCATATGCTGCTCACGCAAGGAACACACTGGGTGAATGGTGGAGGCCACATTCTCCCTTAAGTATGTGATATAAAACCTGTGAACACAACTTCAGGTGAATCCCCATTCTCTACCCTTCAACAGCAGTTCTCTGGACTCCAAAATATAGAAGACAAGTAAGTACACTTCAAACTAGATGATTATAGTTTATGTCTGGAATTATTAGCAAAAGACCCCCATTATTTATTTTCCAATCCCTGTGGCTGCTGGTCTTGAAGAAAAGAGGAGGCTAAAGAGAAAGAAGACATATCTTTTCCCTCAGATTGGGTGAGAAAAGATCATTTTCCTAGCCAAGCAGTACTCATCATGACCCTATAAGGAGATACGATCCTTTTACCATACCACTTTGTGGACCTGGGTCAATACAATAGTCCCTTTTTATCCTCACACTGAGAGAGTTTTAAAAATATGGGGGTTGAGTTAGGTTTGCCACATTTAATTAAACAAAATAATTATATTTTACTAAGAATCCTGAGGAGCTAAGAAAAGATACTGAATCTCAAAAATCTCTCTCCTTAGAATGCAGTCTTGGAGGAAGACACAAGACCTCTCAGAATTTTATTCCATTCCTTTCCAAAGATTTCTGCTGAACTTTAATCTTTCACCTACAGAGAAACCAGGGAGGCTTAGTTAAAACCCTTTGGGAACGGGGGCGCCTGGGTGGCTCAGTCAGTTAAGCGGCTGCCTTCGGCTCAGGTTGTGATCCCAGGGTCCTGGGATTGAGTCCCGCATCGGGCTCCCTGCTCAGCGGAGAGCCTGCTTCTCCCTCTCCCTCTGCCTGCCTCTCTGCCTACTTGTATTCTCGATCTGTCAAATAAATAAATAAAATCTTAAAAAAAAACTCTTTGGGAACGAAAAAGAAAGACCATTAAAGTAGGTGTCTGGATCAATGTGAGCTGAACAGGAAGAGCTACTTTTTATTTCTGAAAACTATCAATTACAAGATATTATGGGCTTTCTGCAGCATTGATACACGTCAATTAAGTTGTCCAGAGCACAAGAGCAAGAGCATGGGACAGTTTTAGACAGAACCAAAGAATGTATTTCTAACCCCAGTCACATTTGGTTACCCCTGGCAACAAAATATTCACAGTTTATATTTGTATCACTGTTTATAGACTACAAGCACATTGCTATGCCCTGTCATTTGATAAAACAACTTGATGAAGTAGTTAGGGTACATATTAGCATAACTGTCATCCCTACCATTTTTACATTAATAAAAAAAGTTCGATAAGGGTAAGAGATTTATCTGTGGTCATTCAGTAAATGCCTCTGTGCAAACCTATCATTATAGAGACCATCCCTACTACTTGCAGTGCCTCTTCTCCAGAGGACTCCCAAATCTACATCTTCAGTCTAAACGCATGAATGCATGAGCCTTACCATCTGAGAACCAGGTATTTCCATGTTCACTCACATCCCATGACCTCAGACACAACATGCCACACCTCCCTCTTCAAACATTTCCATTCTGTCAGTAGTACCGTCATTCCCAGACATCCAGGCACACAACACTGATCTCAGTACTGACTCTTTTCTTTCTCCTCCCTGATTCTTTGTTAAATCATGCCAGTTCTCTTTAACAAAGATAACTTACCTTGCACCTAGCACACACGCATCTGTTCGTCTTTGCCCTTCCCACTTTCTCAACCCTTTACTTGGGCCTCATCATTTTATATTTACCATCCCAATAGTTGCCCTACAGATCTTCCTGTCTCCAGCTGCCCCCCCCCCAAGTTCTTATGTTCTATTATATTTTCTCCCTAAACCACCACTTGGTATTAGCACTATGACCATAAGTTTTCAGCAACTCCCAAAGATTTCTTGGATAATGCTCAATATTCAGACACAATGAAACTATCTTTCCAATCTCATCTTCCACTACTGTTCTATAACACTAATATTAGCTTGATCTTACAATTTCACCAAATCCTTGAGGTACTTATAATCACACTTCACTCCACTCAGAATTTCCAACAGTGAGGCTCTGGCCTTTCATGCCTTTGCTCACACTGGTTTTTCTTTTCCTCCTCCCTAATTCCTTGTCTCCACTACCAGACTGTAAAGTCTTTTGGGAACAACCATTATATCTCATCTCTGTTTCGCTACAGTACCAAAAGCAATGCCTTGCCCAGCACAGGCATCCACACAAGAGCTGACTGACAATGAATGGGAAATCCCCTAAGACCACAGGTCCCTCTGGATAAGGAGTCAGAGCTGCAACTTTGTTCATATACAAAGAGGACACTGCGAAGAAGTCAGTCATTTAGAATACCCTTGGATAACAGGTTTGAACAGTGTGGGTCCACTTGTACATGGATTTTTTTCAGTAAGTACAGTAGTAGTACTGTGCATGTATGTTCTCTTCCTTATGATTTTAATATTTTCTCCAGCTTACTTTATTGTAAGAATACAATATATAATATACATAACATACAAAATATGTGTTAATCAACTGTTTATGTTCTCCACAATGCTTCTGGTGAACAGTAGGCTATTAGTAGTTAAGTTTGGGGAGAGTCAAAAGTTATACACAAGTTTCAACTGTATGGGGGGAGAGAGGGTCGGTGCCCCCTAACCCCCCATGTTGTTCAAAGGTCAACTTGTATATGTATCAAGCATCTTTTATGTGCTCTGAAATTATCTAGTAGTTAGCTTGCTAATTTGAGTCTTGAACCACTATAGTAACATATAATAAAAATATTGAAAACTGTACTCCTGAGTTTTCTTTTACACTTCCAGGAAAAGTATTATTTGAATTTCAGTAAATTCTGAAGACCAGAGAGAATTCTTGTCTAGTGAGGAGAGGGCAGAAGAAGGAGTAGGATTAAAATTTATTGAAGCCAACTGAACCCAGGCATTGGACTGATACAGGTTACACTGTTCTCTCCCCACCCCCATTTTAATTAAAACAAAATATTTTATGCAGATTAAACACTAAAATTTAAAGAATCATTTAGTTTCTGTATGTAAAATGTAAAAAGGGAACAGCAGGCTTAAAGGCAGCAGCACAGAAACAGTGGTGCAGGCAAACACATTTGAACCATAATGCAAGATTCCAGGGGAATAGCTGTCCCAAGACACTCTGGATGTAGCCTAACAACTTCAGCACTCCTGTTATCAGAGATGTAGGTTCTTCCTCAAACTTTGTCTCCTCCCTCCTTTCCCAGATTTGACACTCTTCTAAAAGTAGCAAGAATATATACAATTTTGAAATCCTCTTCAAATTCCTTCCTGTTGTGTGAAATGGGCTATACCACTGACACAGGGCTGTAGAACAGCTGGTACAGAGGTTTTGGACATAAGGCTACAAAGAGGTTGTGAATACAGTTTTGCAATCATTTATTTCAACACTGAGAAAGGTTGGCTGCCTCTTTGGCTCTAATACTCCTAAAGGCTTGCTCTGTGAGAAGCAAACTCTAGATTCAAGATAAAAGGTTCTGCTTTATGAGTATTTGGAATTTTATTCCAGATTCTTACCTGCCTTCTTTTATTTGTAAATACAAGAATTCCCCGTTTTACTTTTCAGGGATTTTGTGACTCACAATAATATGTGCCCTGACACAAAACAGATAACTCAATAAATTGTGGCTACTTTTTATCCTAAGATTCCTTTCTTGTTATAAGATGTTCCTGGAGTGTTCAGCTACTGAAAGTATAAACCTGAACTCAACTCAGAATCCTAGATTGTCTAAATTTCACACTTCATTATCACAAAAACCCAACTGCTTGGAACTAGGGTAGATAAGGGATCTGCAGGCAACACAGGTCATTTAACATCCCTGCCCTGGCTTCATGAGGGTCAATGTCAATTATGCTGGTTTAATCAGCAAAAGAATCTTTGGATTCACAAAGTAATTCATAAAGCTTCAAACTAGTCATCTCTGTACACAATAAAGAATTGGCAAGTAGGGGCGCCTGGCTGGTTCAGTCCATGGAGCAGGTGACTCTTGATCTTAGGGTTGTGAGTCCAAGCCCCACACTGGGTGTAGAAATTACTTAAAAATTAAAAAAAAAAAATCTTAAAAAAAAAAAAAAGACTTGGCAAGTAAATTACAAGGGGAAAGGGCTTCTTCAGAGAGATTATTGCTCTAACTGTTCAAACCATTACATAGAGCTCATCTCTTTTTTATAGTTAGTTTCATACTGGCTTCACCAGAGATTCTGGGTAACCCAAGGGAATGGACTTACACAAAATTTATCTTTATATCCATAACATCTTATACAGTTTCTAATAAATACAAATACACAGTTTATACTATACTTGTCTCAACAGGATTCAGAATAAACCAAACAAAGCAGATGGACTACCCCAATATCTGGGAAAACGTAACTATGAATACAATCAGCAGCTATCAGAGGAGAAGTACAAAGAGTAACAAGAACTTGATCCCACCCTCCATCAGACACTCAGAATTCTTCTATCCCTCCTAGCAGAGGAAAGAATAAAATTTGTTTATAGTAATTCATTAGTTTAGTCTTTTAACTTGGGAGGTTGGACAACCAGCAAGTTATTATGCTAAGCTATTAGGTAGCAAAGTCCCAACAAGTTCACTCTACCAGGACTATAAACATTTTAAAAGGAAATACAAAGTTAACTGAAGATTTAAAGTAAAGGCCCCAAACTGGACTGCAGTCACAAATCAATCTACATATGGGTTTTGTTCGGCTCCCTCACTGGTGTTTTTAAAAAATTAAACTTTAAATGCCAGCATTTAAATTGGAAATTTCATGTAAAATTTCTGAGTCCTATTAACAAATGTCACTGTCTTGGGGGAAAAAGAAAATCACTGGGTACATATTCCCAGCAACATCACCTGAATCACTCAACTGAAAGGAATTACCCCTTTAACCTGGCCTATGCTCCCTAGCTTGCTACAATCCACCCCAGTTCCATTTTACAGATGAGGTGCCTAAGCTGACAGATGAGATGCTATTAAAAATCACAGCACTAGCAAAAAGCCTGTTTGAGAATACAGTTAACTTCAGGTCTTTCACTCTTAAGCATTCTGCAACTGGACCTCCATATAAAAGATAGTTAATGATAAGAGAGGTATTTAAAACACCTCTACATGAATGTTTATAGTAGCTTTACTCAAAATGGCCTAAAATCTTGAAGCAAACCCAAAATGGATGGATTGTGGTATATCCATACAATAACAAGTACTCAACTGATACTCGAAATGACATGAAATCTCAAAAGCATTATTAACATTATAAGCGATCAGACTCAAAAGACAACACATTCTATGATTGCATTTAGATGAAATTCCAGTAAAGACAAAACTACAGTGATAGGAAGTAAATCAGTGATTGGGGCCAGGGGTGAAGCAGGGTCATGAAGGAACTTTTTGTGGTGATGGAAATGTTCCGTATCATGACTGTAGAGGTAGTCAGATGACTGCATAGATTTGTCAAAACTAAAAGTTAGGTAAATTTTATTTTACGTAAATTATACCTCAGTAAAGCTGAGGTGTTTAGAAAACACTATAAAACTACAGAGAAGAGAACTACATCTCTACCTGGGTAAGTTTGGGAAAGTTTCAGGAAAAGGTGAGATTTGAATTGAATCTTGTCATAGAACAGTTTTAAGTAGAAAACACAGCATATAAATGGTTATATTCTGCACTGTAGCCTATAAGAAATGGCATCTCTGAATACAAATGAAAATGCTTCTTAAAAGGAAAATTCATGGAGATGGATAATTAGTACTTGGAACGGTATCAAAGCCAAGTTGATCTCACAAGATTTCCCAAAAGGGAATCAACTCAGACATTCGTTGCTGTTCAAATGCAAAGAAGCAGATCGTGTGAAAGAATGTTTTTGTTTTATTTTTAAATAAAGCAAAAATGAAGAGGAAAAGTAGAGTCAAGGGACGCCTGGGTGGCTCAGTCGGTTAGGCATCTGCCTTCAGCTCAGGTCATGATCCCGGGGTCCTGGGAGTGAGTCCCACATGGGGCTCCCTGCTCAGCAGGAAGCCTGCTTCTCCCTCTGCCTCTGCCTGCTGCTCGCCCTGCTTGTGCACGTGCTCTCTCTGACAAATAAATAAATAAAATCTTAAAAAAAAATTAAAAAAGAGTCAAAAAAAGGGGGGAAAGAAACCCAAAGGGAATAAAGAAAGGGATGGAAGCAAGGAGGTGAGATATGAGATAAAGGCAAGGGACGCATTAGGTCAGAATAAAAGGTTATGTTGGTACTGACGGATTACAAGAGAGAAGAGAGGTGTGTCAGACCTCGATGAAAGACTGAAAGAAAAACCAAAAACTATGGGAAAAGAGATCATCTAATCAAAGTCAAAGCCACAAAGTGAAGGGACCAGAGACCTGACAGCATAGAGCAGGCCCAAGAGAAGGAGGGGACAAGAGGAAAACAAAAAAGCCCTTTCCTCCTAAATCTCACCCCAAGTAGTCTCTTCCTCCTCCTCCATCTATGCCCTCTTGGTGGCCCTGTCTTAGGTGAAGCCTTCTCATATCCAAGCCCACCCCACACATCACATACATCTTTTATTTTCTTTTTTAAGTAGGCTCCATGCCCAATGTGGGGCTCAAACTCATGACCCTGAGATCAAGAGTCACGTGCTCCACCGACTGAGCCAGCCAGGTGCCCCGCATATACCTTTTATACCTCCTTGACTGGACACAGAATGCTTCCTTCACTGGTCTTCAAAACCCAGTTCAAATGGACCTCTTCTGTGAAGCTTCTCCAACTTTCCTCCAACTTTCTCAGGCAGAGCTAGTAGTCCCTCTTCCGTATTTTCAGAACATGTTGTTCTAAAAATTATCCTACTGTTAAACTGCAAGGTCTTGTTTCCTCTATTAGTCTATGGGCAACTCTAGTAGAGAATTCAATAGTAAGGATGAAAACCCTTACTAACAAGCACTTCACAAAACTGTAAAGTCCTTTACAAGTAAGAAATTTTATACACCTTATAAAACACAAGTAGAAAGCTAGAAGCCTTGCTGTTTAAAGGATTTCTAGAGTGAATCTTTTGAACAAGAGTACAGGCACCCTACCCCTAGTTTCTCCCCATACCATCAAGGACCTTTCCTTAAAGTTTTTTTTTTTTTTTTGTAATGCTTTAAATTTCTGTTGAATGGCAAAAATATAAAAGAGAAGGCAAACTGCATCAGGAATAGTGTGTAGCAGTCAAAGATGGAAATTCCTCTCTAAAATAAAAATAAAAGCACCTTAAACTCTCAAAGGCAGAACACTATAAACTAAAGAAAATATGTGTACAAGAAGAATCTGAAGAAAACTGGAGGACAAAAAATTAGCAAGCTCATAACGCTTTCATGGGAAACTGTCAATGTCAACAACACCCAAAGATAAATAAGTAAAACATGACTTTGTAACAAAAGATGTAGAAGTAGGTTTGGTGTTAAAAGGACAGAATAGCAAGATGAACAGAGTTGCCGGGAATTAGTGGGAAGATGAGTGATTTAAGAAGTTGTTTGGGGAGGAGAGTTCCAATACAGATTTTGTTAGAAAGGTCATGAACTGGTAAAAAAGCATACAAGGCTTGGCTAGCAATACAGTGGGATGGTAGTGCAGTCACCAAGTCCCACTGCAGCTCCCTGCAACAAACTCTCTCCATGTCTAGCCCTCACCCCTGGGGTGAACCAGACTTGATTAACAAGAATGACTTTACAGTACTTCCCCAAGATGAGAAACACTGCTATACAGATGAATAATTGTCCCAAACCTCTAAGAAATGAGGCTCCACTCACATTTGCCAAACACCCAGAGATCCAAGTGTGCTAAGTGCTAATGACAAATCCAAAGGAAAAAGCACAGGTTGTGTGTGTGTGTCTGTCTGTCTGTCTGGGCATGCTTAGAAGGAATATTCAACAAGTCTAACTAATGGAATGTATCTGAAAAAAATTGACGAAAGAATTAAAGGGATTTTTAGACATCATCAAAATAGCTTTTCCATAAACTTTCTCAAACGGGTCAATTTTTAAATGAAGGCTTTTTGTTTCAGCAGATGGTGATTAATTCCTCCCTTCCAACTAAGCCCAACATCTCTACTAATAGTAGACTGACTTATTACCTTCCAGATAAGCAGTTTTTAGCAATGCACTCATTTATTTAGGAAGTTCAGAAGCACTAAAAGGTGACAGGCACAGAGTGAGGCACTGGGGATATAAAAATAGGCAGACTCTGACCTCAAGTTGCTCACCAGGTAGATGACATAAATGGGTAAATACTGTACTGTGGTACAAGTGCGAATAAGGATAAACTGAGAGGTCATTAACCTATGAAAAAGAAAACTGAATAGAGATTTGAGAGGTGGTTCTAAGCAGCTGGAAGTATTAGCATATTCAAAGTACAAGAGCTTGAGAATACAGTAACTGACAACTTCCCAATATCTCACTATGAGATAGAAAACATCATTAATCTCTCCCATTACAAATTAATAAACTTAATTACCCACAGTCACCCAGCCAAATAGTAGGCTAACTAGAACTAGAAACAAGATTACAGGCCACTTGATGCTTTTCCGTTCTAAGAGGTCAATATATTCTCCTTTCTCAACTGTCATTCTTGCACTTAAAACCCAGTTCAAGTCAACCAAACTGGAGAAATAACTGCATAGAAACAAAGCAAAAAGCTACCCATGAAAAAATTAACTATTTGCCTATGTAGGGTTTTAGCATCTCCACTTCAGTGGGCACTTAGCACCACTTCACATTTTCCAAGGAAGGGGAGGGGTAGCAACCTGTATCTTTTGGGATCTTGTTTGAAAAAGTATCCCACCCTATTTAGGTCATTCTACAAACATCTCAGGCAATGGCACCATCAGTATGGCTTCCAAATTAACTGCATGATATATGTAAGAACTCAGAGGGTTAAGTATTTACTCATTTGACTAACATCTCTTCAAACGGCTGTAAACAGTTTTGTTAGGAATGATACACTAGATGCACTTTCAGACCTCAACAGGACCATACCCTTGACTATATTAAGGTTCTTAGGTATAATATCTTAAAAAGCCAAAACTTTTCAATCAGAATGCATCTCTAAAATAAATAGGACTTAATATTCCAACATTTGCTTTAAAACATCTTTTCAGGGGCGCCTGGGTGGCTCAGTGGGTTAAGCATCTGACTCTTGATCTCCGCTCAGGTCCTGATGTCAGGGTCATGTGTTCTAGCCCCATGTTGGGCTCCACACTGGATGTGGAGCCTACTTTAAAAAAGTAAAAAAATAAAGTTTTTTTTTCCAGGAAAACATCTATTAGCAAATGAAATAAAAATATAGAATACAATGCTGCCCTATGCTCTTATTCTAAAAATTCTTCAGGGCAAGAGATAATGTACATTCTGCAAGTGCTCAAATTACTACCTGAAGTGCATGTTTACATATTCTGCAATATCTTTACATCTAAGTAATTAAAACCCAGTGACTGATGTCTTAGGACAGGGGTTGATAAACTACAACCTTCAACCACAGCCAGTTCTTGTAAATAAATTTTATTAGAATACAGCCCCAAATATGTTATCTATGGTTGTTTTCATGCTGCAATTTGCAGAGCTGAGACAGAGACTACAATGGCCCACAAAGCTAAATATTTACTATTTGACCGTGAATTGAAAAAGTCCTGTCAACCTCTATCTTAAAATCATCAGACTAATGACCTGACAAATTATGTCTAGCCTAAGAGTTTATCTACCCTGGAAGATGAACTACTGAATACAATGAAAGAGAATTTTTCTCCCAAACATCCAAGACAAAACCCATAGGGAAACAAACCTCTGCTGATTAATTCCAAGTCATATAATTGTCAATCCTGACTACAAACTATACTTTAAAAGCAACTGGTGGATGTAGTTTAACTCTTTTTAAAAACTATGCTACATTAATAAACATACAAACTCACTGTACTTTCACGGTCACTTGTATTGTTAACCACCACCATGGAACTATACAAGTTATTCTTCCAGTCCTTACACTGGCATCCAAGAATCCACACAGAGTGAACTAGTAAACCAAATAGGATATAGTCTAAGAGTCTGTTTTCAATTGTCATGACAGAATGGGATGGTAAGTGGAACATCCAAAATCTCTCCTTCTGGATGTATTTAGCCTCTTCTATGCTTACTAGTCTAAAAATTCCAAAGCCAGTATATAAGTCATATAAAAGAATTACACCCAAGTAAGTCTTGGATCTATTTTCCATTCTTATTTTATTTTTTAAAGTAAGCCCTAGGTCCAGTGAGGTGCTAGAACTCAGGACCAGAGATCAAGAGTTGTATACTCTACCAACTGAGCTAGCCAGGTGCCTCTCTGCCATTCTTAAGAAAATTCAATAAACAATAAACTAATACTTTTATTTGCTGTAAAAGTTATATTTAAGAACTGAAGTCTATAAAAAATGAGGGATTATATTTTTACATATCATTCTTAACAGAACTGAGTCAAGCATGTCAAAACAATACAGAAACCGACAAATCATTTATTTACCGATTATTATTTTTCTCCGGTTAACAAAACAGGAGATAATGCAAATTCCTAAATAAATACAGTCAACTCCTGAATGGCCTCTGCATGATACCCTAAATGCTTAACCAAAGTGCATCAACAAACAGCCTGGTACCCTGACAATACCAGTGCAGTCACAGGTTGTAAGGTGATGTTAACACAAAGCTAAATCAAGCATTTAATAAGGCTGACAGGATGCCAAAATAATCAGAAAACAAAGTAAAATAACTGATTTTCTAATTACTCATACCATTTCCCCCTTCATCTCTGGTGCTTTCCCAGCTATTTTGGATGAAAAGAAAATGGGAAAAAAATATTTAAAAGTACAATCAGTGACAACCAGTTTACCACAGATTACCAAATTTACATAAAAATCTTATTTTCTGCTTTTTAAAAAGAAATAAGATTTTGATCCTATTCCTCACCTGCAGGATATTCACAAGACAAAGTTAAAGAACCTTCAAATCTGTAATTTTCTCAAGGCTCACTTTTCTTATGAACTTGATTCACGTGAGCTACAAATTTATGTAAACAGGAGGGGCAAATTACTACTAGGACTAGGGCTAGAAAGTGCGGGGGCGATCTTTAGAAGGTACCCTGATGAAAAAATGGAAACCCCACCCAGCTCTTAACTTTCTCGGCTTTTTCTAGTCCTGGTTTTCTGTGCAAAATCCAGAAAAGCAGAACTTCCTCCTCACTGCCTCCCTCTATGTGAGGCCTTGTGCCGAAATTCAGACCGCTAGCTATCCAAGTACCTTCTTAAGGTAGTCTTAAGGCTCAAGCCCGCTCAGAAACAGCAAAAAAGGTTTGTTTTCTTGGGTCAGAGGAAAGCAATTACAGGGTTTGGCGGCCGTGTTTGTCAGGAAGGGTAGGGCCGAGAAAGAGGGAGAATCCAGAGATTGAGCTCCATCTAGTCCCAGGAACCACCCCCAGGGGCGGCTAGACTGCCCTCGGTACTTCCCTGCCTCCTTTGCTCGGGAGGGGAGAGCGGTGGGTCGGGGTCTGGCTCCCCTGAGCTACTTCCTGGTCCGATCGGACTCGCCTTCGGACACCCGAAACGCCCCCGGCCCGGCTCCCTCGCCCTTTGCCCTGTCTCCTCCCCTCTCTGTGACCCACCACCACCGGTCCCCTCCCATCTAACATGGCCGCCCCACCCGGCCCACCCCCGGTACAGCCTAACCAATTGGGAGGGGGCCCCCGCGGCACCGCCTCCCCCACGTCCATTGGCGCAGCAGCCTTCATCCGCCTATCCCATTGGGCAGCACGGCCTGCCACTCCGCGCTGAGGGCTCCGCCTACGAGCCCCTTCAAGCTGCTTTGAGAAGACATATAAACAAATCCCGGAGGGAGGCCCCTCTCGCCCGTCTCTGGGGCGGAGACGGGAAGGGGGAGCGGCTACCCCAGAGACACCCCTGCCTGGATCCCCCCCACCCCCAGCCAGCGCTTCCTCGTCTCCTGCCTGCCCGGTTCCAACCTTCGTGGCCCCGGCCCTTCCTCACACGCCCCTCTCTCTCCTCCCCCGCCAGCCTCGCCTCCCCTCCCTTCCCCGGCCCCTCCCACCCGCTAGCTTCTCTGACAGGCCGGTTGCCGGCAGCCACGGCCCCGGTCTCGGAGGCAGCAGTGAAGGGCCGGGCGGCCCGGCAGGGCAGACGCCTGGCGTTGCCCACCCCTGGCCTAGCCTGCCGCCTACCCGTGGGTCCCCTCTACAGCCACCCCGCGCTTTTATATAACCGTCCCGGACCGGGGGTGGGGGAGGGGAGCCGGAGACCCCGTGACCGGCAGGCGGCAACCTGAGGCCCGCGCGCCCCCAGACTCGGCCCTGGTCCCGGTCGCCCCGCGCCGGCCCGGCTCAGAGCCCCGGCGCTGCTGCCTCGTAGGCCAGCGGCCCTCCTCCGCCCCCCGCCCGGCTAGTCCCCCAGCACAGGCCCCTGCGGGCTCCAGGCGGACAGCAGCGGAGCTCACCTGTAGGTGTGGGGGCGGCTCAGGGGCTGGGTCCGGTTCCGCTGCAGGGGCCGCGGCCCCTCTCCATGCTGCCTCGGTTTGTTTTGTTTATGTCCTTCCTGACGGGTTCCCGGAAATCGCGTGACTCGCCCCCCTCACGTGGGCCGCGGCGAGGAGGAGGAGGGAGGCGGGGGCCCGCCGGCCTCCGGCCAATCGGGAGGTGTTCTGCAACCCGGCCAATCAGGAGCTCGTCCCGGCTGGGCACCCCTGTCACATGACGCCGGAGGGGCGGATTGCCGGGAAAAACCAGGAAGAGGGGGCGGAGCGGGGGCTCGGCGCCTGCCACTGCAGCGTGGGCGTGGGCTGTCTTTGATACAGAGCCACACTCACGTTTGTAGAGGAGGTTCGTTTACAAAAGCTCTCCCATCCAGCGTTTTATCTGATCTCACAACTATACGGTGAGGCCCGAAGTGTCCGTATATCCATTTATATTTACGTTTATGCCCATTTGCATTTACATTCTAAGTTCAGTGAAACTCGAAGGGGGCTACGGGAACCGAGGGCATTGACTTAAGAGAGGGATTGTATCAACTTTCTGTTTTATGTATGTCCCCCACATCTGAACCTCTTAGTTCGCTGAGACTGACCTTGCCTTCAGTCACTCGTTCATTCAACTAGTATTTATTGCGTATGTAAGCCCCAGATATTGGGATCAATCGGATTGCGTGCACCTTTAAGAGAAATACCTGTACACAACTATACAAACAGAAGGCTACTAGAAGCGCCTAGACAAACAAACCTTCGTAACACCTGTACCCGAGGTTTCCTTGTGTTCCCTAATCCTATTAATAACAACTGCGACCCTTTGCTACTGAACGTGTAGTATGTGGTGGGCTCATTATCTTATTTAGTTAACCCTACAGGTACACGTAATGGTAGTATACCGATTTTTGCAGACGGGGAAATTAAAGCTCATAGGGATTACTCGCTCAAGGTCAGGCAGCTAGTAAATGAACCAGCAGGGCCCAGAACCCAGGTCTGTTGCCACAGCCTGTGCTCCTAGACTGCTCTTTATACTTCTTAAGGGCACAGAATTTATCTTCTGAGCACAGAACAGAAATATGACTTTAGTAAGCATGGAGAAAGGAGGATTGGAGAACAGAAATTTCTCTTAGGAGTAATTGCCTTAGAAATCGTGGCTCTCCTTTGCACAGACCTAGGGAAGTAGTACAATGTTAATGTCAAAACCATGGACTTTGGAATCAGAAAGACTTCTAAAGATTATAAGCTTCAAGAAGGCAGGGATTAGCCCTGCTGTTTCTCCTCTACCTTTCATGCCTGCCACATAGGCAGTCATTAAATACTGGTTGAATAACAGCCTGGATTTGAATCTTTGCTCTCCCACGTGTTAACCAGCGCAAATTACTTAACTTCTGTGAGGCTCCTCTGTAAGTACCTCATGGGGTTGATGTGAGAATTGAGTGGAAAAATTCATATAAAGCACTTACCACAGCGCGTCACATATAGTGAGCATTTAATGAATGACAGTATTATTAGATTGTTTCAAAGACATCATTTAGAAGATGTACTGTAAGCTAAATAGCAAGTAAGGATAATTCTAGACTTTAGCAGTTTAACAGCCACTAAAATAATACTTAGGTAAACAGTATTAATAGGTGGGGTATACGTAGATACCTAAGGGGAAAGTAAAGTAAATCTCACCTCTGCACCCTTCAAAATGCCTTAGGGTCTCAGTACCCAGTGAAGGAATATTTTCCCTACTACACAGGAAGCAGCAGGATTATTATTTTTTTAAGTCTAACATACCACATTATAATTTTCCATATCGACTAAAGTTTAAAATTGAAACACCAAAAGAAAAACCGGCTTGGGAAGTCTGAACCAGTTTCCTCTTACTAGTTCATATTCGATTCCTGCATTAAAAAACCGTGGAATACGTTACAGACTATCCTTTCTTGTAATACTATGTTTGGGAAAACTCCAGCAGATGGCTAGCTCTTCCACTGTTCCACTGCCCTTTTGATGGTCATTTTCATACTTCTGCTGGGCAACAATCTGATTGGGTCAAGGAGCAGCCTGATTCTTCTAGCACATGGCTCTGCCATTGAAGAAGCTCACTAGTGAGTTACGCTGGATTCCCACCTTTGCATCTTCCCTTGTCTCAGAAAGGACAGTTTTAGCTAATGGAGACCTTTCCATCACAGTTTGTTAATGATCATACGCTGCACTGAAGTGAATGAAATCACTGACTGCTAATTGATTTGTGTTTCTCTGGGGTTTTATCCTGCCAGATTGTACCACAATCAAAATTGGGAGGAAATTGGAACTCTGGAATAGCATTGGCTTGAGGTTCAGGAGACTCTTCTTGTTCTAGCCACAAAGTAGTAACCAGCTGCCATCATCTCTTCCAAAGTGCTTAACCTTGCTTCTGCAGAATCAAAAGCCTGAATCAAAAAATGTGTTACACAAACATGACACAATAGGGGAAACAAAGCAATAGTTGAACTCATAAAAATAAATTATTTATTTTCTGATTAGGTAACATATACACAGCACAAAATTCAAAAGGTACAAAAGGATATTCAGTGAATATTAAATCTCCCTCCCATCCCTGTTCTCTGTCTACTCATTTTCCCCTCTTAGAAGCAACCACAAGTACCCATGCTCTGTGTATCCTCCCAGCGATATTTTCTGATATGCTGACATTTCATGCCCTTTAAACCTTGATGTATTTGAAACGCTGTTCTTGGACCCAAGACTTCAATTTGAGCTCTACTTACTATGAGATCCAGGTTGAAGGGCGGGACCTCTCTGGGTTCCACTTTCTTCACCATGAGGAATCTGGAATAGAACTGGCTGTTCTTAACCAACCTTCTAACTTTTAACATTGAGTTCTCCTGAAAATAATTAGAAGAGTTGCCACAGGTCCTAGCTTTCCTTACGACCTAAAGTTTGCAGTTCTTCATTAGAGCACAGACTGAGCCCTGCCTGCTGACTATGTACACATCCAAACGAGTGTTACCCTTTTGAGTCTAAGTGTTTTCTTTCCGCGCCCCTGTGGACCTGTGTGATACCTTAACATTTCACAGCTGCAGAAGTGAGATTAATTAACTCAAAGCTGGAAGATCTCCAGGAAAAGCTGTGTCCTTCTCACACTTTTAAAAACTGATTTTCTTCCTGAGGAGACTGGAGCACTGCTGAGGGTAAATCTCAAAGATACTGATGGCTGGCAATTGGCAGCCATCCCTCATTCACCTCTCCTAAAAAATATTCTCTGGGGGAAGAAGAGTTCAGTTTTTCCCCTTGCTTTAACCTCTCAACAGGATGGAGTATTCTTTATGTAACAGCTCTGAGCTTTGGTTTCTTAATTCTCCCGGAAGGCACCAAGTTCAGTCCCAAGGCTCTTCTCTAGTCTATCCGTTACTTATTTACCCTGATTCCTCACTCTCCATTTGCAGAACTAGGCCTGCCATGAGATAGGAACTTAACCACTGTGGTCCAAATCCTACTCATCCTCCATGACTCAAGATCCCACATCTTTTATGAAGTCTATTTCTACCATGTCTTTTACTGCCCTCATTAATATACTTTCCTCTACCACCCAAATGAGCACTTAAAGTACTTATTGCTTTGTACTATTCATATCATGTGTGTTATTATATCCTCAATTAAATCAAGTGGTATAACACTCATATATCCTTGAATTATGGAGAATGCAAGGCACGTCGTTAGACAGCATAATCAAGCCCGTGTTTAGTGATGGGTAGGGGAAGAGAAGAGAGAGAAATAAGCTGACATCTGTGGAATGTCTAATGTGTACATGAAGACACAGTCCTCACCCTGGAGGAATTCAGAACCTGAAGGAGAGTGACATGGAAAGCTTACAATACAACAACACAGTTTATAAGAGGGGAGGCCCTGTTGCAGGGGTTAACAACATGATACCTACGTGTTTCTGGGCCACTTTCTTGCTAACTTATTTGGCAAGATACTGACTGTTCTTGATTTCTGTCATGCATCAGGTTGATCTTGATGCAGAACCTGATGCATAATAGTGCTCACCGGTGTTGGTTTCCCCCCTCGCCGACCTTCCAGGGAGGAATGTGACTAAAAGCTTCTTGGAAGAAAAGCAGCAGCAAAGGGAAAGTAACGTGGCAAGAGAAGGCAGCCTGCAACTCAGACTGTTTTGTGATTCCCTTATCTTCCAAGGCAGCATTCCTATCAAAATTGTTTTGTCTGTTTCGCTAAGACCGAAAACTTCCAGGACAAGTAGTAGCTCCTGTGGGGTTTTGTTTTTTAGTTTGGTTTTGTTTTTTTGTCAGCACTGTGCAGAACATACACTGTTAGTATCAGCAACTCTGATAACAAGCCAGGAAGGCAGGGAGTGAGAACAATCTAGCATTTGTTGTAGGAAATACTCCCAAAGGACAGGTACAATAAGACATTCTTGTTGGTGAGGCCCGAAGTAGGCTGATAAAAACAGAAAGTGGAGGAACAGATCGATAAGCAGCAGGAACCAAGACCTGTAGCTATGATAACAGTTTGTTGAACTACAGATGGAGGCGTGCTCTGAAAGAGCAAATCCAGTGTAAAACTATAAAGCTGGATTTCCACATCCAGGAAGTGAACAGTCCAGAGGGGTTGCTAAAAGAAAGAAGTAATAATGAAAGGTTCAGAGAACTAAGAGTGAAGTTAGGGGGTCCTGTGTATACAAGGTTTTTGCTTCCCCCACAAATTCACAAGGTCATAAATTTCCCTCGTGCGACGGTGAAACCAGGGATGGTGTCCACCAGTGTTGCGTTTTCCTCCTGTCTTCACAGGGCCCAGCCCAAGAGTGAGAGGTGTAAAAGAAATAGGTGCCATATTCTGCACCTGTTTTTCACACATCAGTTGGCAGTGAGAAATAAAGCACGTTAACAAACCCGAGTGCCAACTGCAGATACTGTCCTGTTAGGAAGGGCAGTCCCAGGAGGAAGCCACACTCCTCGGCCCCCATACCTCAGTGCCCACCAAGGCTCCTGCGGGGCTGCCTGCCTGTCTACACAGAGCCTCAGGGCACCCTGTTGACCTGGGCAGCACACCTATCACTCAGGCTAGAGCCAGGAGGATTATGGCTGCAGGAGTCCTGGTGAGCTGGCCACAGCTCTTCACTGGTGCGCCTACAACCAGTCAGATAGGAGGGGGCTTCCTGCCCACTCATCTAAGTATCTCTTCCCTTGGTAAAAGAGGAAGTCGCCTTTGGGAAAATTGGGAGTATGGGTGGAAATTGAAGTGAGATTAGGACAAAGTAAGGGGCGGTTCTCCTCTCCTTCTAACAAAGGAAGTATTAACAGGTTTAGGCTCCTGTAAACACCACAGGAGAAAAGAGGACCAGGTTAGTGATCTTTTCTCCTCCCTGGGAGTAGGGGGACACAGAGAAGTTGGGACTATTAGAAAGGAGAGGGATGTGCAATACTGCTCTTTGCCCTTTCCTGCCCCAATTATAGTCTGGTGAAGGGTAAAGTACTTAGGGCCTGGCACACAGCAAGCAGCAGGTAAGGGTCAGCTACTGTTGATATTATTTTAGGTAAACGCTATGCCCAAATGTAGGGCTCAAACCCATGCCCCAAGATCAAGAGTCACATGCCCCACCGACTGAATCAGCCAGACGTCCCTACTGTTGATATTAACAATGGTTCTGAACTTTTCTAGGGGTCTGATGAAAGCCATATACTTGCTCCCCAGAAAAACACACACAAGTATACACGAACCTAATTTCCCAGATGATTTCAGGGGATATCCTCTGGGTGAAATTGACTAAGTCACATAACCGCAGAGTCTCCTACTGTAAAATAGGAATATGTCCCACTTATTCATACGATAATGTACGTTAGGAAGCTGGAGGTGAGGGTGGTGCTGACTGCTGTTCAAGACATGGCATTTACCTTAGATCTCTAGATGCCTCTTCTTTCTTTGCCCACCACTTAAGAGTGGGTGTTCCTAAGGTCTCCAGCCTAGACTGTCTCTCTTCTCACTCTACACACTCTTCCTGGACCCCTCATCCACACCCACAGGTTCAGTAATCTTTATGCTGGTGCCCCATACCCCCACATCCAGCTCACTCTTCCTGCCCGACTTCCAGACCCACATAACAATGGCCCACTGGCTATCTGCTTGTGCATACCTCTGGCACCTGCAAATTCTCATTGTCCACAACTGTGAACTCATCACTGCCCCCATCTTAGTGAAAGGCTCCAATGTCCACCCAGTGAGGAACCTGCCTGCAGTCCTTGACTCCTTCCTGTCCCTTAACAACCTCCGTCCCCCCCAACATCCAATCATCTGTATGTGCTAATACATGCTAGCCCACAATACACTACTTCTCTAATTCCATTTCATTCCTAGCACCATAATCCAGGATACTTCTCCCTCCAGGACTCTTGCAACAGCTTCATCAATTTTGACTTGGCTTTTAATCATCCTCTGGGTTTACCCTTAAAGGTCATTTCCTTCAAGAAGCCTTCTGCCACCATTAGTGTTTCTAGTGCTCTTACGCAGCAACCAGTACGTCCAAGGCATAGCACCTGGTGACCCTGGGCTCCACCCACCAGGAGCACCTGGGAGCCAGTTGTCTCTTCCTGCTAAACTCTCGACTCCAGGAGCTCAGGGCTGTCTCTCCTGCTTCCCACTGTCTCAAGCAGCTAACACGAGGACAAAGAACAGGAGCTGAAAATACCTGTTCAATGTTGTTGAGAAACTTTTGTGGCTTGTAAAGTCACACTTAGCTTCTCAACTCATGCTTCCTCAAATACATCGCCTACTTCTACAAAACATCTGCTCTGCTTGTTCTGTTTTGGAGTGGCAACCCACAGTGTAGTACCACACTTTGGACAGTGTAAAGAAACTATGGAAACTATATGTCAAAATCCTGACAGCAACTTAAGTTGAATCCTGACTGGATTCATGCGGGTAGCAGTGTTATTGAGCATCCTTAGCCACTAGAACACTCCTGTTTTGGAGTTGGCCGGGGGTGGGGGGGTAGGTGGGAGTTGGGGGGAGAGTTGGGGGAAACAGGGCCAATACATTTCACAAGGAGGGGGTTTTAACTGAAGCAGTGATACAGCCTCAATGAAAGACTTGCTTGGAGCAGTTGGGAGGGAAAGAACAGTGGGGCTTATTCTAACCCATGTGGGACCCCAGAACATTAATACCCCAGGCTTCCACTTTTCTATGTGGGCAGAATCAGAATCAATGCTCCCTTTTCATTTCACCATGCCGTCACTGTGAGCACCTATACAAAAAAAAAGAGGCCAGAGTTTTATAAGCTGAATGCTCTGTACTCTGTCCCGCACAACTGAAACAGTTAATCAGAATTGTTGTGAACTCGCTGATTTTCATTGATTCAGAATAGCTTCAGTGTTTTAATAGACCTAGCTGACTTTTTTTTTTTTAAAGATTTTATTTATTTATTTGACAGAGAGAGACACAGTGAGAGAGGGATCACAAGCAGGGGAATGTGGAGAGGGAGAAGCAGGTTTCCCGCCGAGCAGAGAGCCCGATGCGGGGATTTGATCCTAGGACCCTGGGATCATGACCCGAGCTGAAGGCAGATGCCTAATGGCTGAGCCACCCTGGCGCCCCTCCCCGACCCTGAATTACTCTTAAATGAAAACAAAAAATGTGTGTGTGTATGTGTGTGTGTGTGTGTGTGTTCTATAATGTTTGAAGTATTAACACTATTCTGACAATGGTCCCCTCCAAAACACCTTTTATTCCCCCGATTATAAAAGTAATACATACTCTGTAGAAAATACACAAAGTTGCAAAAGAAATAATCATTATCAACATTTTGGTCTATTTCGCACCAGGCTTTTTGCTATGTACGTAAGTTTAAAATCCTTTTTTTCTTAAAATTCTATTATTTTTTGTTATTAAAATAATTTTTATCGTTTCTTCTTTTTACTCAAGTATTACCTTTTCATTGGAGAAAATGCTAAAAAGAAAAAAGAAAATTTGATGGGCGCCTGGGTGGCTCAGTTGGTTAAGCGACTGCCTTCAGCTGAGGTCATGATCCTGGAGTCCCGGGATCGAGCCCCGCATCAGGCTCCCTGCTCAGTGAGGAACCTGCTTCTCCCTCTGGCCCTCCTCTCTCTCTCTCTCATTCTCACGCTCTCAAAATAAATAAATAAATCTTTGAAGAAAAAAAAAATGTGAACCATCTGCAGTTCCAGAGGCAATGTTAGTACTTTTGTTTATCTTTTCAATCTCATTTCTAGGCATACATTGCAGAAAAAAAGAAATTATTTTTTTAAAGATTTTATTTATTTGAGAGAGAGAGAGAGAATGAGAGATAGAAAGCACGAGAGAGAAGAGGGTCAGAGGGAGAAGCAGACTCCCTGCTGAGCAGGGAGCCCGATGTGGGACTCGATGATCATGACCTGAGCGGAAGGCAGTCACTTAACCAACTGAGCCACCCAGGCGCCCGAAAAAAGGAATTATTAAATGCACCATGATATTCCCTCAGTTGGATGCAGTATGACTTTAAATTAAAGCATCTCTTTATGTTGGGCATTAACTGTGCTATGATAAATTGTGCTATGATAAATATCCTTTATGGTGGTTATTTTATACTGTGCTTTTTTCCTTTGAAAATTAAGGTTTTTTTTTTTAAGATTTTATTTGAGAGAGAGAGAGAATGAGAGATAGAGAGCACAAGAGGGAAGAGGGTCAGAGGGAGAAGCAGACTCCCTGCTGAGCAGGAAGCCCAATATGGGACTCGATCCCGGGACTCCAGGATCATGACCTGAGCCAAAGGCAGTCGCTTAACCAACTGAGCCACCCAGGCGCCTGAAAAAAAGCAATTATTAAATGCACCATGATATTCCCTCAGTTGGATGCAGTATGACTTTAAATTAAAGCATCTCTTTATGTTGGGCATTAACTGTGCTATGATAAATTGTGCTATGATAAATATCCTTTATGGTGGTTATTTTATACTGTGCTTTTTTTCCTCTTTGAAAATTAAGGGTTTTCTACAATTAATTCCATCCATTCAACTTTTGAGAGAAAACTGAAATAAAGGAACAGGGGAAAAGTAATACATAACTTTTGCCTAAAGTCCCATCTTCATTTTAAATATATCTGTTCTTCAAACAGAAGAGAGCACTTGCATAGAAGGGTGGGTTGTTGGAAGCATTCTAAAATGCCTAGATATGTATTTTAAGATAAAATTTAAATATAGTTAGTAAAAGAGCAATTGATTCTTCAAAAAAATTTTTTTCAAGATTTTATTTATTTATCAGAGAGAGAGAGTGAGAGAGAGCAAGCACAAGCAGGGGGAGCGATGCAGGACTCGATCCCAGGACCCTGGGATCATGACCTGAGCTGAAGGCAGATGCAATCAACTGAGCCACCCAGGTGTTCCGACTCTTCAAAGTTTTGGAAGATGAAATCCAGGGCCAAATCTTCCATGAGTCCAAGCAACAATTTAAAATCATTTATTGGGATGCCTGGGTGGCTCAGTTGGTTAAGCGTCTGCCTTCGGCTCAGGTCATGATCCCAGGGTCCTGGGATCAAGTCCCGTATCGGGCTCCCTGCTCCGCGGGTAGCCTGCTTCTCCCTCTGCCTCTGCCTCTCTCTCTGTCTCTCATGAATAAATAAAATCTTTAAAAATAAATAAATAAATAAAATCATTTCTTGGGGTGCTCGGGTGGCTCAATGGGTTGGACTCCTGGTTTCGGCTCAGGTCATGATCTCAGGGTCATAAGACTGAGCCCTCCTGGGGCTCTGCACACACTCAGCAGGGAGTCTGCTTGAGATTCTCTCTGCCCCTCCCCCCACTCATACACACCCTCTTTCTCTAAAATAAACAAATCTTTTAAAAAAACCATTTCTCAATTTTAACACTTACCATTGTTAAAAAACTGGCCAGCAGAAATGAGCAAAAAGACACTACTTCCGAAGCAATGCCCAAGTAAGATAGGATAAAATATTGTTGGGTCAGTGATAAGGGTACAGATATCATAATATGCTTGAAGAAAACAACAAAAACATTGTTCAAAGAAAACAATGACCCTCAGACTACATCTTAAATCATGCCAGAAATACTCCCATTCTGGTAGAAGAGCTTGTAGGACTCACATAGAACCTGGAAGGGCAGGAAGGATGTGGTCCAGACACTTATGCTAGGATTGTTTCTAAGACATCCATCTCCCTGCTCAGAGTTCAGGCCTGGAGCCCTGTGTGTGTCTTTGATTTTTCTGTACCAATGACTAATCAAAAGGGAAACCAATATGTATAAAAAAAAAGAAATCAGTTGGCTGCCCCCCCCCGCCCAAGGCCTGTCTTTACAGAAATAAAGAGTCGTCAGGGGATCCTAGCCGTTTTGTCATTTCTTTGGAAAATACTTTGTGTATTTTTGAAAATTACAAATCATCTTCACCAACATCTCACTTGGTAACAAGCTTGTATAGCAGAAAAGGCAGGTATTATCCCCGCTTTGTAGATGAAAAAACTGAGGCTCAGAAATTAAATGATTTGCTCAAAGTTAATACTGCTTGCAGGTGACGGAGTAAGACTGCAAACCTGGTGCCTCTCCTAGTCTCATGATCGTGCCAGGAGTCCACACCACATTCATCTGGACAGGCTTTGGAGGAGTAGGACATTTCCAATATCCTTTTAAAGGTCTGGATGGGGCTCCTTCCAAGCTGGGGTCCTGGCAATCACTGGAGCAAGAGAACGGTCAAACACAATGTGATTCGCAGCCATCCGTCCATCTCAGATGATGGGCCATGTTGCAACAAAACGGGTCAGTTACTAGGAATGAGGTGGGGAGAAAACAGGTATCCGAGTTTACGTATTAGTTGTATTTAATATTCCCGAAAATGTCATAAAGGAGGAAACAACCTCAAGGGTTAAGTGACTTCCTGGACAAAGGGAACTTAGCAAGTTTCCCTCACAAAAAATGAGTTGATTGTCTCATTCCCTCATTTCAACAATAGCCATAAAGCTAGGTGGTGACAGTCACAGTGCCTGGCCTTTAGGGGCTTGTGATCAACCTTTCTGGGAAGTCTTTGACCTCCAACTTGGCTAGAAAATGAGCTCCTTTCTTCTTCATAGGCTTTAGGCTGAGGCCGTTAGAGCCTCACTAGCAGTAAGTCCCACTAGGGTTTGTAGAGAAGCATCCAGGTTCAGGCCCGAGGTGCAATTAGGGCCCTTTACTTCCCTAGAAGGCTTACTGAGCAGTATATTCCCTTCTGGGGGACAATCAAAACCTCCCTGGCACAGAATCAGCCCCTTCAGTGCTCACATCCTTGTGTCTCTGTTATTAATGCAGCCAACACACTACTCTTGCTGACTTGTGTCCATAGGAATTGGATCCCACCAGGTGGCAAGTCCAAATGGAAAAAGCAATGTAATCCAGTTGACTTCTCAAAATGTCTAATTGAGAGCAAATGGGAAGTACAAAAACGGATCAGTACAAAGTGACAGAATAAGGCAGGACTCAGGGAGCTGGGTCAGCTAGGTTCATGACCTCTGCTTTCAACTATGCCATTAAATTGGAACTATGCCAAACCATGATCATGAACGCTGTCCTCCATCACTGCCACAAGCCTGCCACAGCTAAGGTCTGCTGTGCTGACACAACGCGGGCTCCCTATCAGCTAATGCCATATGTTGAACTCAAGACAGGCGAAAGCAACACTCAAAGGAAGTGCCACTACAATAGAGACATCACAAGGCTCAGCTTCAAAACCATGGTGCTGGGTGCCTGGGTGGCTCAGTTGGTTAAGTGACTGCCTTTGGCTCAGGTCATGAACCTGGAGTCCCGGGATCGAGTCCCACATCGGGCTCCCTGCTCAGCAGGGAGTCTGCTTCTCCCTCTGACCCTCTTTCCTCTCATGCTATCTCTCACTCTCTCTCTCTCAAATAAATAAATAAAATCTTTAAAAAAAACAAAAACAAAACCATGGTGCTTTGCAAGAAAGCAGTGCAGAGTGGCGTTTGGAAGGTTTTAGGCTGACCCCCAGCAATAATGGGATGAAGGGCCTGACTTGAAGAATCTGGGTAGACAGCTGCAATGGAGTCACACTTCCCCCATGGTTAGGGTTCAGAGACTGCAGCATCCTTTTATGTACCCACAGTAACCACCAGCATTGCTTTCTTCAATGATAAATATTAAGGTCAAGTGAATTGCTCTGATGGAAGACAGCCTGGAAGAATTCTTCCCTAATACCTGAAACCCAAAGTTGGCAAAAAAAAAAAAAAAAAAAAACCACAACAAAAAACCAAAGTTGGCTCCAACTTTGGGTGGCAAGTGAGAAGGGCTCTAGAGGGGAAATTAAAAAATATGGATCCTACTCCCTGGTCTGCGTCTGACCAGCTGCATTAAGCCCTGTCTGGGCTCAGATTCTTTATCTATAAAACCATGGGTTAACTAGTGTTTGCCACTATGGTCCCTCCAGTGTCAGATCTTCACCGTTTTATGGATTCCATGAAATTAGCTAAAAAGACCCTTTTGCTGGAAATGTAAAGTATGGAGTTGCCTCTCAAGAAAATTTGAAGTTCAAAATAAAAGAATGAAAAGAAAGAAATGAAAGCACGACAGTCATTTCAACTTGAAACTCTTGTTATTAAGAACAGCAAAGCAACGAGTTCAGACAGTTTGGGAGGAATAGAAAAGCACAAACTGCAAAACAGGAAATCCATTCTTGGCTTGGCTGGCTGTCAAAAAGCCATGGGCTGGTGAAAATTTAGATCCATTTAAATTTTTAATTTCTTAAAGCTAATAAAGTCCCCAAATTAGTGAATTATTCAGAGGGCTGCTACCAAAACACAGAATTACCGTCCCATCCTAGGCTTTTTAATACGTCCTGATTTCTCCAGTACTATCTCTGAGGGTGTGATGGCACAAGGAACTGCCAGTTCCATCTTGTGCCTATGCTGGGTACGGACCCTCTAGTTGCTCACCATCATAACCACTGTTTTATGGACAATGGTCTGACACGGCCTCAGATTACAGTTCTATGTAGACCGACCTTACCCCACCAGATTGTTTATCAGCTCTTGAACTTGCAGGGACCTCAATTCCCACACCTTTGATTCCTCCAGTGCCTTGGCTACAGTAAGCACCCAGATTACTAATGATCAAGAAAAGTACTCACCAGTCTCCTCAGGTACATCAAACTACATGACCACATTCATATTTTAGTTTGAACTACAAAATCATTTTTTTTAAAGGCATCATCTAGAGACAGAAAAGCTTACAAAAATGAACTTAATAAACACTGAAACCAGATTTCCACAGAGAAAAATAATTTATTCCAGTAGATGGCAGAAATAAGAAAGTCATCCTGAAAATATACTTTGGTGCAATTCTGTTGGGTCCGACAGCCCCTCTGAACACGCTCTCCTACTGATTGCCCCACTGGATTCTGTCTTGTGACAGTTAAACACTTTGCTGATTCCCATGTTGTGACCAGGCAGGAGTCATCTTCAAATTCACAGGTTCCAAGGAGACAGCAATGTATTTCTCAGAAGAATAGCACCTTCTATCTCAGAAGAGTGCATAAACACTTTACAGAGTCAGCACAGTTTAGGTTAAGTAGGCACATAATTCGTCAAAACGTAAAAAAGGTGACAGGAAAAATACTGCATTGTAGAATAAGATATTCAAACATGGTGTGAATATTTAAGGCAGCTGACGGCCAAAAGAGGTGAGTCAAAGAAGGTGGTCTGGGTTTGGAGTTGATTTTGCATCTGGAGGAATTCTCTTCGTGACCTGCAAAACAAAGCCGTTCTAGTAACTGATCCTTACGCCATCCTTAAGTGGGCAAGAGGTTAATAACATCAAGAAAAGTCAATCAGGCCAATAATTTAAAAATATATAGGTGCTCAATAAATACTTGAATGAAAAGTGGGCTCAAGTACAGTCCCAGTTTGGGCAGGTTTTGCAGGGCTGTGACAATAGGTCCGATTACCGAGGACAATGCTGAACTGAGGATCATAAGTAACAGTCTGACTGTATCATGGAAAGCAGGAAGTTGACTCAGACTAATCCTACTGGAATCTAATGAGTTCACTTCAAGAATCCCTATTTGCCCCTATCCTCTTACAGCTAGCAAACTTTTTTTTTTTTTAAAGATTTTACTTATTTGACAGAGAGAGACACAGCGAGAGAGGGAACACAAGCAGGGGGAGTGGGAGAGGGAGAAGCAGGCTTCCCGCCAAGCAGGGAGCCCGATGCGGGACTCAATCCCAGGACCCTGAGATCACAACCCGAGCCGAAGGCAGTCGCTTAACCAACTGAGCCACCCAGGCCACCCCTCAGCTAGCAAACATTTAAAATAGGAATCTTCACATATCAAACTCATAGCAGTGGTTGCATAAACTCCTTTATATAAAGCTTATTTTAAAGAACTGTATAGGGGCACTGGGGTGGCTCAGTCGGTTAAGCGTCTGCCTTCAGCTCTGGTCATGATCCCAGGGACCTGAGACCGAGCTGTGCATCAGGCTCCCTGCTCAGCAGAGTCTGCTCCTCCCTCTCCCTCTCCCTCTCCCTGCCGCTCCCCCTGCTTGTGCTGTCAAATAAATAAATAAATAGATCTTTAAAAAAGATAAAATAAAGGACTATATAGACAAAGCCATATACACTGCTTTCAAAATTAAAGGCCAATAAAGAGAATATAAAAATTAAGTAAATAGTGGCTTTCAAGGGAAATTTCCACACAAAACCTTAGTTGGCAGAAAAGAAAACAAGCTGGTTAAGGGGCTCCTGGGTGGCTCAGTCAGTTAAGCATCTGCCTTCAGCTTGGGTCATGATCCTGGGGTCCTCGGATGGAGCCCCACATCAGGCTCTCTGCTCAGTGGGAGTCTGCTTCTTCCTCTGCCCCTTCCCTACCGCTCGTGTGCACGCTCTCTCTCTCTCTCTCTCTCAAATAAATAAAATCTTAAAAAAAAAAAAGAAAAAGAAAAAAGAAGATAAGCTGGTTATGACACACAATTTGCCAGAACGTTGAGGGTTAGGTACATGTGGGCGAGGAGCTAGTTAAACTGGGAAGAGACATGGTTTATAGGCAGGCATATCTGACAAGACTGAAGGTCAAATAGTACGTAGGAGATCTGATGGGCCTTTGAGGTTTTCCCAATCAGTGGGCACAACCAGGAGAATCCACAGAGCAGTGTGGTAAAATAATAGGTTTCCCAAGGCCTGGGGTCCATAATGCCCAGAAACAAACACAAGGCTGCTGGTAAGTCTTCCTGGAGCCAGCTGGGGCAGTCTAATCACCCTCAATATGGAAAGCACCAGACTTTGCTCAACCCACTAAGGAGGGACACTGCTAACAAAATACATTCAACTCAAGATATAATCAGAGGACTGTTTTTTTACAGTGTACTAGGAAAATAACCACATCGGGCCAGGGAGGGGCAATTACCAGAGCTACTGGTTTCTTGTGGCCTCACGGCCTCATAAAACCTTTAATCTAATGATCATTTCCTCTTCTCCTTAGGCCAGCAGAACAATCCATCTGCACAGCCCTGAGTTCCAGGCAGATGATAAATTTAACTTGCGAATACTGAAGCAGTGAATACAGATGCTTTGTGTGTTACTTTTTTATGAAGCACACAGGTTAGACCTCCTCATTGTTTAGACCTTTTTGGACACGTGAATAATAACAAAAGGGAAAAATAAGTCTTCACACCTTTGGAAAACCACAGAGAAACAAAATAATTTTCACTTAAACTCAATGATACTAGTTTGAGATAAATGTGAGTGAGCGTTATGTTAAATGGCATGGACTTGTGGTTTGATTTGGGAGTAAATTAAAGAAGCACATATTCTAATTGTCTCTCTGACATGAAATAGCCATCTGGGGGTGGGTGGGGAGGAACTCAACCAAAGGGTCCATGTTCTCATTTTATAAAATAAGGAAATCACTAAAGCTATTTTCAGATACAACGGGAGAATGAAGACAACATAAATATATTAAGGGCAGAACCAGCAAATCTGTTCAAGGGAGGATGAGTGAATATATTTTTTTTAATCAAAGAATAGGTTTCATTTTTATCTGTATTTTTTTGGTTTAGATAAAGTCACAAAACAGTTCCTTCTTTACAATTATGTGTAAGATACGTGTTTATTGTGGATTAACTACAAGAGATATCCAAGCAAGTGAAAGGTATGTGTATTTAACAAGTCAAGGCAATGCACAAAATGAATGGCAAAAACTGGAGAGCTAAATACATCTACAGAGAAAGGAAATCTCTTTGAGACCAAGTGGCCAGAAAAGAAAGTACAAGGATTTGCAAGCTGGACACTCAGAGAGAAAACATCAGAAAGAACTGAGAGAATGGGTGAATGAAGACCAGAGAGCAGAGAGGATGTCTGCAGAATAGGGTGTTTACTAATCTGCCTCCTAAATTAACGAATGTCAGAGGGCAGTGAGAGGAAAGGCTAAGCAAAGTTCATTAAGTCAAGAACATGGAAATGGCAGCGCTGGAACCAATAGGTCTCAGAACAAAGCAGTGAAGAAAGGCTGCAAAAGTGGTTTGAAGGCAACTGGAAAGGCCTTGACCGCCAACTTGGGAAGTTGGACATAATCTGCAAGATAGTCATTCTTACCTTCTGTGGCTCATGGGAACTTTGGTGACCCCGACAAAAGCTGTGCTTACCACATGTTACAGAGCATTCCAAGGGGCAGGTATCCACTAAACTCAGTTTAAAGAACAACAACAACCCTGCAGTAGCTATGGAGAACTACTGAAAGCTTCTAGGGCAAGCAGTGATCTCTTTCAGGAAGTGCTGTATCAGGAAGACAAAAAGGGTGGTGTTTCATAGAAAGTGACTACAGAGCAGGGGGACCTGATGATAAGCCCCTGTAATATCTCGGAGCCGCAATGATCAGGGTCAGAAATCAGGGCGCCCAAAGGAGAGACAGGGAAGAGGAGCAGACATAAGAGCCATTCACAGGATCAACTGGATTCGAGGAAGAGGAGAAAGAAGTGATCGGATAGGTTCTGACTCTTAAGTGACAGCGAAACCTGTAACCTCAGGAATTGAAACGGAGACATGACAGTCTGAAGTGGCAACAGCATATCCTTTCAGAGAGAGCAGAGTAAAAGATACACTTTTTAACCACAAAACACCTTGCACCGTTTAAGTCTTCACAAATATGGCTTCATTTCAACCTCTCAACAAATCACAAACCTCTTCAGAGCCCACAGCCTTCCCTGAAATCCCTACTCAGTACCATGCACCTCATGAGCACTCAAATATTTTTGGAATGCATAGAAAAACAGCTCCCCCTGGGCAGAGGCCTAATTACCAATAAACTTTATTCCTCTCCTGTCCAGACTCTGTAATAAAGTAGAACATCTGCCCTTCAGGACTACAGTAAGCCGTATCAACTCATCTAAAAGATTACAATGGTGTGGTAAACCAACTAACTTAAAGGATGCTGGGGCTGAAGCCAAGTCCACTCCAAGGAGATTCCACACTAGCATCACATCCCCAAGGCTGTAGGAAAATGGGCCATGACAAAACAGCCGTCTTGATGTGACAGTTCCGGAAGCATCTTAGGAATCTAGGAGAGGCAGACAAGGCTGGCAGGGGGCAGAGATGGAATGAGCGCTGTTCTTAGAGAAGTACCAGCAAGATTCCCAGCCAATAAACATAACGTGCTGTAACTCAGTCTATCATCAACACACGAAAGAAAATCATGGCAAGTAAAGTGATTAAAGTAGCGCAAGATCAGCTAGGTGTTTACCTGTGCTGTTGAAATCAAGTCAATTCCATCTATATAAAATTACTCTAAAGCTTTCACGACTATTCCTCATTTTCCTCTGCTGAACACCATGTCTGGCTTACACCTCCTACTTTCCCAAATCTGGCCTCTACTCATGCACAAAATCAAACACTTTTCCTTACCAGATGAAGACAGGCCTAAATCTGGTTTCTGGACTCCTTTATCATCCCACAAAGTTCAAAAGGGAATTTAGCTCAGTCTTTTGATTTCCCACAAAGAAAAGTGAAGTCTTGTCACAGGAGTTGTTTGCTCCCATGTTAGGCAGAGATTAGATCTCTTCATGTGATAACTCCAAAGGCCTACAGTTATGGTACTACCATAATAGAATATATGTGACAGGACATTCCTAGTTAGGGTTCTCCTGATTATGTCCTCCTGCTTCCTGGCATCTGCTTGTAAAGGAACCACGTTTAATATAAGGGTTTCAAGCAGCCCTGGTTTGTGCTGTGGACCAGAGTGCAAACAAGAAATTTGTCTGTCAGGTTAACTTGAGATTGAAAATGTGGACAAACGAAACCTTCAGATCCACACATTCACTGTTCTTCAGACCCACAGGGCCCAATTCTCTTTTATTACAAGGGAAGGAAATAAGACTCAGAGAAGTTAAGTGAAAGGCAATGCTGGAAGGAGATTCAACTGAGGCCTGAAGGTCTCTGCTTGAAACCCCAATCAACATCCTTACCTAATAGCCAATGTAGTTAAAAGGAAGGATAACAAACAGGAGAACTCGATGAAAAAAAAAGGTAAAAAAAAAAATCTTATAAATCAGACAATACATATGTATATATACTCCCCTTTGGGCAAAGAAAGAACTCTAAGGGAAAAAAAACCAAAAAAACACCTGACTACTTACCTATCAGACTGGCAAAAATCCAGGCTGTGAGGAGGAAATAGGCACTCTCATATATTGTTGGTGGAAATGTAAAAATGGTATAATCCCTATAGAAGGGAATGTAGTAATAGCTAGAAAAAGCATATATACCTTTAAACCAGATTCAATTTTCATGGACTCTAATCCAAAGATCACCAGCAAAAATATAAAATGTCTTATGTTTAGGATGATATTGTGCCTTTATCAATAATAGCGAAAGACTAGAAACAATCCAAAAGTGCATCAATCACTATAAAAAGAATTGAGGAAGATCTCTATACACTGATAAGAGCAATCTCTAGGATATATTGTTCAGTGAAAAAAAGCAAGGTACAGAATAGTATACATAATATGGTATCTCTTTTGTAACAGCTGTGTGGGGGGGATATACACACATATGTATATATACATACATATATAGATTAATATGTGTGACAGGAAGACCTCTCTGAATGTATCTTGTTTATAATTTTGACTTTGGAAATATCTTTTACATATTCAAAAAACAGTAGCAAATAAAAAAATTACTTTGAACTGAACACAAAATAAAACAATCTAATTACATATCAATTAGTTATGATGAGAGAAAATATTTCAAGTGACCTCAGAAAACGACATTTTTTTTTTTATTTGTTCTAAGGACAAATAAAGCAGCAAAGAAATCCTAAACTGCACTCAATAAACTTCGAGTTAGTAGCTAACTGATGTTATTTTGAAACTGTATGTATTGCAGGATAATGAAAATAAGTAATTAAATTGTCTGTAGGAGCCAAGATTTTCAGCATATGTGAATGATATTCAAGAATAAAACCAAAGTAGTAAAAACCACGTAATGTTAAATTTGAATTAAAAGTACTAACATGAGGGGAGCCTGGGAGGCTCAGTCAGTTAAAGCATCTGCCTTTGGCTCAGGTCATGATCCCAGGGTCCTGGGATCGAGCCCCGCATCGGGCTCCCTGCTTAGCGGGGAGCCTGCTTTTCCCTCTCCTTCTGTACCTCTCCCCCTGCTTGTGCTCTCTCCCTCTCTGTCAAATAAATACGTAAAATCTTTAAAAAAAAGGTACTAACATGAACTCATGATTTTTTTCTTCTTAGAACATACTTCCGGGCGGGAGCCTGGGTGGCTCAGTTGGTTAAGCAACTATCTTTGGCTCAGGTCATGATCCTGGAGTCCCGGGATCGAGTTCCGCATTGCGCTCCCTGCTCAGCAGGGAGTCTGCTTCTCCCTCTGACTCCCCCTTCTCGTGCTCTATCTCATTCTCTCTCTCAAATAATAAAATCTTTAAAAAAAAAAAAAGAACACACTTCCTGGCTCTGTCCACTGTAAAGACTTAGAAGCAATGACACCACAGAAATGGATGCACCGAACAACCAGATCTTGGTTTTTAAATCCATTTCCCACTGAAGGAACCACAGCCAGCTGGGCTTGAGAACCGACTAGTGAACCAGGGATCCTTTCAGTGGGAAATTTAGAGAGCAATCTGAGGAACAGCTGATTCCAAGTCTGGGACAGGAAACACACATAGAGGGGTCTGGGGCATCTTGATGTTGCCAGTAAGTAAGGAAACTATCAAGGACTAATATCAAAAGGACATAGAAGCCAGTGTAGACAGGCTCCCGTAGGCCAAAGAAAGAACAACTGAACATTAAAAGGGTAATAAATGTAACTGATTAAAATTCAAAAGGGAAGAAAAAACCTCTCTGGATACCCTGGAAGTAACCTGGGCACTAACATCTTACCATGAAAATTAAAAGAAAAGAATTACAGTATGTATACTGCTTTTCCTGTATGATCTTTATTTCAAGGTTACTAAATAACCCTAGAATGAGGGTAAGTTCATCTTTATACAAACATTTCATCTAATCAAATGCAGATATAACAATGGAACTAGAAAATCATCATTTTGCACTTTCTACTGAAATGTTTACTTCAGGCTAAGATCATCAATGGATAAAATCCCCAGATAAAAGGCTGGCAGAGAACTTTGCAACTGGAGGGACCAGGGTGCTATTACCTGAACCCACTGATCATTATAGCATCACGAAAGACAGGAGAGTCAGACATCGTGTGTCTCTTGATATGAGTTCACAGTACCACTAAAAAACACTCTTGCCAAAAAAGCAGAACCAGAATCTAGGCAAGCATTGAGTGCTGACTTCCATTTATCAAAATAATGGAAAAAGAGGAACAAACTAAATGACAGGTTTTCTGACTCTCGGCCAGTGAATAAATCTTCCCACTATACCACTCCTTACTTCCTTGATCTTCTGAACCAAATAAAACCTACAATTTTAACTCCAGTTTTCAAAGGGCACCTGTCTCTCTCTATCCAAAGCATTCAGAAATGCCCTTAATTTAAAATCTGTCAGCAACTTTAAGAATCCTACAATATCAAGTATAAATAGTCATGCCCCTGTGTCTGAAAGACTACATGCAAACTTTATTTAAATGGCTGGGTAAGGGGCGCCTGGGTGGCTCAGTCATTAAGCGTCTGCCTTTGGTTCAGGTCATGATCCCAGGGTCCTGGGATCGAGCCCCACATAGGGCTCCCTGCTCAGTGGGAAGCCTGCTTCTCCCTCTTCCCATGCTGTGTTCCTGCTCTCGCTAACTCTATCAAACAAACAAACAAACAAATAAATAAATAAATAAATAAATAAATAAATAAAGGCTGGGTAACAGCAGAATTTAAAAGACTCTTATGAATAAATCCTTTGGTAAAGTGAATGGCCTAAGTTCCAAATTTATTTCTGCTCTTCAGATGTTTACTTTCAGCAGCCTGCCCTTGCCAAGTGTTAAAATGGCTGTAGTTTTCTGAGGAAAAGTCAAGGCAATCTCTAGCTGCCAGTGTGACAGACAACACTGATGTGAAAGGTCGAGGGTACAGTCACCTCAATGATGGCGCACTGGAGAGCAGGTCTTCCTCCTTAAGGCCAATGATACTTGAGGTACCAGATGGTTTCATTTTTCAACTGTGGTCCAAAGAGAGGGTTGAGTTGGGCCAGAATTGCAATCAGCCAACTAAAAGAATGATGGGGGGAGGAAAAGCAACAACAGAAAGTGGTGAACTCATGTTGGAACAGTACCATTTTCAATTAGGATGAAAACAAATGCTTTAGTAAAATTTAAATCTATTCTGCTCGGACCAAACCCTCCATACACTTAAGTTCATAAAACACATGGTGCTGATGGACGCCTATCTTATAACCCGTTTCAAAAAGCATACCCTGCCTTTGTTTCAATACATAGTGACAAAGCAGTGAGGCTTCACTATAGTTGTCTTTTCTCTCATTACCTTAATTCCAAGCATCCAAGATTTCCCCCATTCATATAAGATCTTTACCTCAGATTATCTTTACTTAATTTCAATTTAGCATCATCACAACGTCCAAGCTCAGGAAGAATGGGTGTTACTTTATCCATTCTCTAAATGCTAAGGCCCACAAACGATAGCACACACCCATTTTTACTGAGAGAACCAAGGTTAAATTTCAGCCCACCATCTTTCAATTAGGCTGTAACACTTGAGCTCCCCTTCTCTAATCACCATCTCCACTAAAATATGTAATACATCTTTTGGCCCCAGTGGAGCTGAACCAAATGGGTATTTAATTCCCCCAGCTTACTTGAGAATCTAAGCAACAACGCATTCCTCTGTATTATACAGACTATTTATGGAGGAAGTACAGTATTACATACCACCTCAAGGTTAAAAGTGAAAAAAGTACAGTCAAAATTGCCTTTAAAATTTTCTTCTACAGCCTGTAAAATTCTGAGTAAGTGGTTTTATGTCTGACACAGTGATAACGTATATCCAGCGAAGTCTGAGAACCACTGAGCTAAGACCAAAGCAAAGAACAAAAAGGAAGATAATACACAAATATCTGGCCATTCAAACCATTCTGTTTTACTTATTAAACAAATATTCAATGAGCACCTACTAGGTTCCAGGCCCCCCAGGAATAGAAAGGAGAAAATGAAGCATCACTACCTTCACAAAGCTTACATAACATAACGTCAGGAAGGAAATAAAGTAGGATGGAGGAATGGAGAATGATGGAGGTAGTCAGGGAGGGCTTCTCCAAGGAGGTAACATTCGAGCAGAGACCAGAATGAAGCAGAACACACACTGCCTTTCATTCCTCTGCAATATGTATGAAGTGATCAGAGACTCTCTCATTTTTCAGGGAGGTGCCAGCCTCTATCGACTGATCTGGGAGAGGAGATTTTAGTAATATAATCTGACGCAGGTATCTTCTCTGCACGGAATAGAGGGAACTGCTTTCCAAGGAAAAGGAGAGATATTGCTACAGGAGTCTCCCTAAAATTTTAGCACTTTAAATTCCCCTATAAGAGGGGAACCAGCCAAACCCAACCACGCTGTTACCGGGTTACATCTCTTTTCTTCGAGTTGCTGTCATTTTTAGAACTCTTCCAGTTAAAGGATCAAAAAGCCAATTCTGATCATCAATGACCAGACTGCTGAAGAATCTGCCAGCACTGCACCGGAAGCCCTGAAGCTCGCACCTACAGAAACAAACGAACCCGCCCTCCCGCCCCACCCCACAGAAGGTGGTTTTGTGACAGGAAACACGATACCTGAGGAAATCAGGCCAAAACAGATACCCTAGGCTGATTCACTTTATAAACAAAAAGTTAATTCGGATGAGATGCTCTGATCTGTCCTTAGAACGAGAATATTAAACACAAACAAAATACCAAGACTTGTAGTTGCGGTCACATCTATCTGTCACTGTGAAACAAAGAAACAGGACAGCACAGGCAGACACACTGAAAAGCTCTGTGACTGCAGTGAGCGCTAATGGTGTGCAGCGAAGAGTCATGGAAAATTCCACACAGACCCAGGACTTCCCCAATCCCAGCAGGCAATAGAGGCTGACTGTAAAAACAGTCGTTCATCCTTTCGTAAGAGACTGAAATAACTGGCCAATGCTTAGAAGTACTAGATAAAAAATATGCTAGAACCTAAACTGATCTCTTTTTTGTTCATCAAAAAATGTACAGAATGAAATAAAAGCACCATCTCCCAGCACTTTGTATGATGTTGTATAGCAGTGCTTCTAAATCCTGGCCACACATTATAATCACTCAGGGAGCTTTAAAAAATACAGATGCTATACTTCACATATAATCTTTAATTCTCCCACAATACAGTTAAGGAAACCAAGGCAGAGAGAGGTTAAATGGTTTGCCTGTGGTCATAACACTAAGTAGGTGGTAGTAGCTCCTGAACCAGAAATCAGGTTAGACTAATGTTCCCCCTACAAAAGTTATCTGCTGAAGTATTTTTTAATGGACAACATTTCAGGAGGCATCCATTTAACTAAACCTAATCTGTCTGGGAGTTAAGGAAACAAAGAATCCATCTGCTGATTGTTGATGAAGTCCATCATAAGCCTTTGTTACCTGAGGTAAAGAAAAAAATACCCTAAATCAAGAACAAAGTCCACTTTGTTTGTTCAGATCAGGATCCAGAAACTTTCTAAAATTTAATTTTACATATTACTCTTAATGTTTCCAATCAAGCAAAACATCTCACTTAAAAACAAAACAAACCAAACCAACAAACTACAGTTCAAGAAAATTCCTTGGGAAAAAGCCCAGGTCGGTTCACTTGAAATTTCAGGGAGGAATTTTCCCCCTCTAACCAGCTGAGCTCTGTGCCTGCCCTTCTGACTACCGCCTGACTTAAAATTTCCCTTTAAAGCGATAAACACGGTGGAAAACTGGAAGGAGAAAAAAATCTACTCTGAATTGATGGAAGTGGGTGGAGGAAGAGATCATATTCCAATGAATCTATTACTTCATGTGTCCAAGAAAAGAGAACTAAGTGTACCTTTCACACTTGCCCAAACTGTTCCACATGTCTCCATAACCGAAGGCCAGCCTAATAACCAACCATCTGAAATTATTCAAACTACTGAGGCAGCTATGGTGTGGTAATGTATTTCAGAGAACTGCAGGACTGGAATGGACCAGAGGTCAAGTCTATGTTCCTCATTTTAATGAGGAAGAAACTAAGTGCTAGAGAGCTTAATACCCCACACTGAATCAGTGATAAAGTTGTAAGAGGAACCCAGAAGGGGCGCCTGGGTGGCTCAGTCGTTGGGCGTCTGCCTTCAGCTCAGGTCATGATCCAGGGTCCTGGGATCAAGCCCTGCATCGGGCTCCCTGCTCCACGGGAAGCCTGCTTCTCCCTCCGTCTGCTTGTGCTCTCTCTCTCACTGTGTCTCTCTCTCGCTCTCTGTCAAATAAATAAATAAATAAATATTTGAAAAAAAAAAAAGAGGAACCCAGAACTCCTGAGTCCCACTACATCAGGCTGCTTCCATAGCATATTAAGGGCAAAACAAATCAAGCAGCCCCGGAGCTCCTAATTAATACCACAACCATTTACCAACGCAAAGATTAACTGGTTAAGGAGCCAACCCTTGAGGGACTCATGAGCTTGTGAGACACAAGTCAAGGTTAGCAGCAGAGTGTGCTTTAAATAACATATGCATGGGAGCATTCATTCTACAAACACTCCTTGCCCACTTAATCATGAGCTCAGCTCTTGGTTATTGGAATTCTCCAAGCACAAAGGCCATATCCAGATCTTTCAAATCTTGCTTTGTTTTTTTGTTCCACACTCAGATATGAGAACAGGGAAAAAAGGAATGGTTACTTCTTGGTGATGCACAGATCCAGTGGGTAACTGCTTGGCTTCCCTGCTGGAATGGGTTAAGTCCAGCTAGGACTTCTCTTCTGATCCACTCTCCCTCCAGAAAGGGCCAGCATAGGAATGACCTCTATCAGTGGGCTCCTGAAGAAAGGGTAGAGATGCAGGAGAGCAACTTGCCTTATCTCCACTGAGATGACCTCTGTCATATCCCCTCATCCCAGTCAAATGACACAAATTCTTTCAAGGGCAGCAATGTCATTAGATATAACTAGAAAATATGGCCTTTATCAAAATGGATGGATGAATAAAGAGATTATAGTATATATAATGGAATACTACGCAGCCATAAAAAAGAATGAGATCTTGACAGTTGTGGCAACATGAATGGGCTTCGAGGGCATTATGCTAAGTGAAATAAGTCAGAGAAAGATTAATACTGTATGATCTCTCTCATATGTTTTATATATATAAAAAAAAAAACAAGCTCACAGATAACAGAAACAGATTAGTGGTTGCCACAGGTGGGTGTAGGGGATGGGAAAGACGGGTGAATTGTGTGTTTTTGTTTTAGTTTAAATAAACTGATTTTTAAAAATGAAAGCTTCTGTTATTACTATAAAGAGGCAGAAAAAATATATGAGATTCAATATTAGACAAGATTGCATTTCAATTCCAGCTACACCAAGTATTAGTGGAGTGACTCCAGGCAAGTGACCTTACAAACTGAGCCTCAGTTTCCCCTTTTGTAAAATGAAGATAATAACCTCTGTCTCAGGATGTTAAGAATTAAACAGATAATACATGAAACTGCTCTGTGTAGAGCTGACAACTAGATGTTCAATAAATACTAGTAATTCCTTCTTCTCTGTGAGAGAGCCACAGAATGAAATACAACCTATTTACTTTACAAAGGAGTTTCTCATGTAACAATGAGTCATCTCATCTCCACCTCCTCTCCACCCCCAGCCCTCTGTGGTAGGCAGGATTCTAAGATATTCCCCCAAGATTCCCATCCCCTGGTATACACACACTATCTAACCCCAGGACGGTGAGTATGATGGGGGATTAGATTGGATTGTGTTAGACTGTACTGCTGGCTTTAAGGAAAATTACCCTGAGTGGACATGACCTAATCAGGTGAGCTCTTAAAAGGGATGGCACTCTTCTTGATGAAAGACATTAGGAGTGTGTTATCTCTTATGCATTTACTGCCAATCAGTTCTGAACACACCCTTTAATCTGTGCTCTGTAATAAGCAACTGAATTCCTTTCTCTCCCTTACAGTGAACGTGACGTTCAGCTTTCTCAGCAGAGGGAGCTGGAGGGACACGGCAGGCGTGGGCTGGAAGTTGGTGTGGTTGGTGTGTGACTATTCCGAGGAGCCTGCAGACTCAGGCCTGGAACACAGTCATGCTCTGATCCGGTAGCCTCAGCCTTGAAACAACCTTTCTGCAGTCTTCCTGATGGGGAAACTAGAGCCCTTGCGTGGCCTACAAGCTCTGAAGGCCTCCCACCCACACTGGCACAGGGAATCGCACTCATGCCATGGACTGCCCGCTCTCCTGCCTGGACTCCGGAGGGTGGCCTATTGCTCGCCCATCAACTCTGAACCAACTCCAGCCTGGCCAAACCAATGCAATTATCTGCTATTGAGTGGGCTGAAGCACACTTTCTCCAACCAGGTCTGACTGCCTTCCAAGGCCCTTCCCTGGGTACTCTCCCTCAGCCCCAGAGTACCATCCAGAGTTTCCTTATATCTTATAGTAGTTACTCTTGTCGTGGTGAACGGTAATTACGTTTAACTTCCCCTGTTTAACTCCTGTGTGGTTCCTATCTCCTAATGGGGACCAGATTACAGGATGAGAAAGATCTGATATAACGGAGATTCTCTATTGTCAGCTTTGAAGACGCAAGGGCCACATGGAAAAGAATGTGACTTCTAGGAGCTGAGAGCAGTCACCAACTAATAGCCAGCAAGGAAAAGGGACCTCAGTCCAACAACCAGTTCAAAGGAACTGAATTCTGCCACAGCCACAGGAACTTAGAAAAGGGCCCCAAGCCTCAGAGGAGAAGGTACAAACTATTTCCTTTAACTTTATCCCAACCCTATCTCTATTAGGACCCTTTCACTACCATAGGAATATGCCCTATTTTTGCCAGCTTTTCTCCCTATTTTCCAGGACTTCCAGTTCAAAGTCTGTAATAATCCCCTTATCTCCCAAATTATAAAGGAAAAGAGCATAAAGTCAAAGTAAGAAAAGTATACTTTTTCATATAGCAGATGATAATATGCTGGGACAGGTACCTAGATTTCTCTCCCACTATAAACAGTCAAGATATCCAGCTATTTTTTACATATCCATGATAGAAGTAAGCAGTTCTCAGACAAAAAAACTAAGTGAAGGCAAGTATCCAGAGAGGAAAAAGAAGTGATTATAGGTTGCTTTCCACACCTTGAGAGCACTGACTATACCAGATGAACTTGAGCTTTTACTTTCAGACCTCCCAGGGCATGGGAAACAAGCAGACAAAGCCCAGGGCCCACTTAAGGTAGAGAATCTAATACAAGTTTCACATCTCATCCCCACAAAGCTGAGGTGCCAAAGGCCTATATCTCAATGTACAGATAACTCAGACAGAACCCCTGAAGAATGATAGAAAAATCAACTGTCTCAAATATAAGCATCAAGAAGGAAGTAGAAAAACACTGCCACTGAAAACTAGCCTTAATGAAAGTTTATAACCCAAATTCATACTACATGGTTTTTTTAAACCACATAAAAAATTTTACTTAATTTGATCCCACACTGGTGATAGCTTTTGGCACTTGGCAGAAGTATGTAAATCCTTTCTGGAGAAGCCCACTTTCAGAGTAGGCCTCAAAAAAGTCATACACATGGAATTATAGGGAAAATGAATAGATGGCAATGAAATACTATAAATGCATATGGCACCATGAGTGAGAGGGACCAAAGAGAGCAAAGAGCTGATACATAACTGCAGGGACTTCAGATACTGGAATGATCAGATATGGACTACAGACAAGCTGTCTACTATGTTTCAAGAAATAAGTCTGAAATATGTACAGGGAAAAATGGGGAAAGGAGGGATGGAGGGAGGGAAATCAAAACTGTAAAAGCAGCAAAAAGACCACCTACAGAAATGAAAAATATAATACCTGAAAATAAAAAAAGGCATGTGCTGAACTTCTGCTACTCATCCTATGAATGAGAACAAAATATGAAAAATAACTATTTGATAGTACTAGAGAATGTCCAAAAGCAGGTAGAAACTGGGGGGGGATTCAATTCTTAAAGAAAGAGGTCACATCAGGGTGCCTGGGTGGCTCAATTGGTTAAGCATCTGACTCTTGACTTCAACTCAGGTCATATCTCAAGGTCATGAGACTGAGCCCTGTGTCAGGCTCCACACTGGGTGTGGAGGCTGCTTAAGATTCTCTCCCCCCCTCTCCCCTGCCCCACTGCTTGTGCATGCACTTGCGTGCTCTCTGAAAGAAAGAAAGAGAGGGAAGGAAGGAAGGAAAGAAGGAAGGGAGGGAGGGAGGGAAGAAGGGAGGGAGGGAAGAAGGGAGGGAGGAAGGGAGGGAGGAAGGAAAGAAGCCACACCAGTACCTTTATATAGCATTTCTGCTGAAAACACTGTCCAGTCCACGTGTGGGGCAAGATAATTGAAACTCAAGCAAAAAGCTGCAGTCTTATTGGCTTGGGTATCAAAAGATGATGCTCAGAGCTGCTAGAACAGCTAGAAATAAAAAAGGGAAATCTCAAAAAAGAGGGTGCCACAAAGGGGAACCCCAAAGTCTGTGTATAAATTTCCCTTAACCCTTGGCTGATCCTTGAACTGTGCATGCTCTAGGAAAATGCCAAGGACTGTGGAAAACACCCGGAAGTCTGAAAGGATGAAGGGGAAATTTTAGCTGCTGCCTATCACCAGAAGAAAGAGTATTCAGAGTCTGAAGTTAGAAGGACTTTGTAACACCTCAGATTTTCCAATGAAATCCCAGAACCAGAAGGGGCACGCTTTAATGGATAATTCATTCTAATCTAAGGGTAAAAGTGACACAGATCTGCCCCAACAAAGTATAAAACCAACTCTCCACAAGTTTAAGGTGATCAATTAATAATTTGACTGTGACAACAAAATTTAACCTTTCTCAGAGGAACAAAGTAGAATCCAGAGTCTCTGTGTCTCTGTCATCTAGAATATCCAGTATTTAGTAAATAATAGTCATGCCCCCCCCAAAAGAAACATAATCAATAATCAAGAACAAAGGAATCAACAGAATTCCACACCATTCCAAAAATAATACAGATGTTGTCATTAAAAGATAATGATTCTATAGCAGCTATTATAAATATGTTTAAAGCCTAAAAGAAAAACTAGCTACAGAGAATGAACAGATTGGAAATGTCAGAACATAAATTAAAACTACAAAAAAGAACCAAATGAAGATTCTAGAACTAAAAAGTATAACATATGAAGTAAAACTCTTTGGATGGGCTTACCAACAGATTGGAGATAGCAGAAGAAACAGTGAACCTAAAGACAGATCAACAGAAACTAATCTGAAGAAATAAGAGAAAAAAATATTGGAAAAAAAAATCAGTCAAACATAGGTGCAACTGGAGTCTCAGGAGAAAAAGAATACAGCTGAAGAAAACAGAAGACACACAGGCTGAAATTTTCTCAAATTTGATGGAAAACATTAACTTACAGATTCATATAGCTTAGCAAACTCCAATCAGAATAAACTCAAAGTAAACTACACCTACACACATCATAGTCAAATTGCTAAAACCAAAGATAAAGAGAAAATCTTGATAATATCCAAAGGAAAAAGAAAGCATAAGAAGGATCAAGTATTCACATTACAGCTGAGTTCCAGGAGAAACAATGGAGGCCAGAAGACAATGAAAGAGCATCTTTAAAGTCATCTAAAAGGGAAAAAAAATGCTGTCAACTCAGAATTCTATATCCAGAAAAACTATCCTTCAAAAATGAGCATGAAAAAAAGACACTTTCAGGCAAATGAAAGATGAGTGAATTTGTTATCAGCATACCTGTCCTACAACAAATACTACAGGAAGTTCTTCAGACTAAAGGGATATCAGATAAAAACTCAAACTAAAGGGATGTCAGACAGAAACTCAAATCTACAAAAATAAGGAACTCCAGAAAGGGTAAATATGTGGGCAAATATAGAAGACTTTTTCTCTTAATTTCTTTGTAAGACATGATTCTTTAAAGTAAAATTGTAACACTGCAGTGTTTTGCAACATAAAAAGATGTAAAATATATCATAACCATAGCATAAATGATGTAAAGTAAATGGAATTATATTATTGCAAAGTTATTATATTTTATCTGAAGTGGTTCAGTATTAGCTCTAAATACTCTATGAAAAGTTAACAATGCATTGTAATCTCTAGAGCAACACTAAAAAGAAAAATACTAAGAAGTATAGCAAAAAAGCCCTTAGCAAAATTAAAACAATACTAAAAATATTTCATTAATAATGTAAAATGAAGCATAAAAGGAGGACAAAGGATGTTAATGAGCACTGGGTGTTACATAAGACAGATGAATCGCTGAACTCTACCTCTGAAACTAATAATACGCTATATGTTAATCGAATTTAAATAAAAAAAGGGCATAAAGAACAGAGGAACAAAAAACCAGAGGAGACAAACAAAACAATTAACAAAACAGTGGGCCCAAACCTAGTTATGTCAATAGTTACATTAATTGGATATGAAATATCCAACTAAAAGGCAAAAGCAGTCAGAATGGACAAATAAGACTGAGCTATATGCTGTCTGCAAAAAGGCACTTTCTAAATATAAAGACAGATATAATGAGCCTAAGAAAGGTGGTATGATTATCAATATCAAAGTAAAATCGAGTCAAGGAGTTAGCAAGGGTAAGCAGGGATACTTTATAATGATAAAATGTCAATTCATTGGGAAGACATAACAATCATGAATGTGCATGCTCCTAACATAGCTTCAAAACATATAAAACAAAAACGGAAAGAATTAAAGAGAACTACAGAAAAATCCACAATAGCTGATGATTTTAACACCTTCTTTCAGTAATTACTAAAAAACTCAATAGTAATAACCAAAAAACTCAATAAAGATATAGAAGATTTAACTACCTTGACCTGACATTTACAAAACACACCACACTTAACAACTGCAAAATACACAATCTTTTGAAGTGCACATGAAATGATCATCATGATAAACCATTATGCTGGGCCACAAGACAAGCCCCAATTGCATAAGACTGAAATCTTACAGAGTATATCTTCTGATAAGAAATCTAGAAAAGCACCAAATATTTAAAAATTAATGAAAAATACAGTGTCATCAAAATTTGTAGGCTGTGGCTAAAGCAATGCTTAGAAGGAATTTTATTGCATTAACTGCTTACATTTAAAAAACAACAAAGGTTTAAAATCATTTACCTAAGTCTCCACTGTAAGAGGTTAGTAAAGAGCAAATTAAACCCAAATTCAGGAGAAGGAAGGAAATAAAGTCTAAATGAATGGAAATATATACCACGTTCAGGATCAGAAGACTCAGTATTGTTAAAATGTCAGTTCTCTCCGAATTGATCTATAGATTCAACACAATGCCAACTAAAATCAACAGGCTTTTTTTGGGGTAGAAACTGACAGGATGATTCTAAAATTTATATGGCTATTTTAGAATAGCAAAATAATCTTAAACGACAAACATGGAGGACTTCAACTTCTTTAGTTTCAATATAAAACTAAATATTTGAGAGTGTGTTGTATTGTGATAGGGCTAGACAAAGAGATTAACAAACAGAAGAGGTCATCCTGAAATAGACACATACATATATGGTCAAATCATTTTGAACAAAGATGCCAAAGCGGTTTAATGGAGAAAGGAAAATCTTTCCAACCAATAATGCAGCAACAACTGAATATCTGTACCACGAAAACAATAAAAAAGCAAAGATTGAACCCACCGTTCTAGTGCCTGTGACCTTTGGAAGCAGTCATGCCTAACTGCCAAAACCTAAGTGCCAACATATTGTGGAAAGCCTTCAGGTCCAAATCCTCACCCAGTAACAGGAACTTTAAAAACTCAGTTCAACAGGTCTCATATCTTTGTTTACCTCAGTTTTCCCCCCCAAACCTCCAGGACCACCTATTATGACCCAATTCCATCCCCAGACTGCTCTGCTCATCTCACCACTTGACCCAACTTATACTCTACCCTGTCTTCCAAACCAAACGCTTCCACTGTTCTATGTAACTTGTTTAATGATCCACCACTCACTTACACACTTCCTTCTATTCTCACACGTCCCATAGCCTCCAGAATCCCCCTGAGACTCTCTCAAGCAGAAGTTATTCTTATACCAGATAACCCAGGCTTTGGCAATAGGGTAACTTCTTTGCTCCCCTGTGCTACCTGCAGACAATTCTCTCTCACTCTTGTGAAAACAAGACTTCTCCTTTGTGGTGCATGCCTGCAGATTTTACTACCTTCTCATCCCTTCTTACATCTTGTGAGAGTTCTTAAAAAAAAAAAAAAAAAGATTTATTTATTCATTTGAGGAGGGGAGGGGCAGAGGGAGAGGGAGAGAATTCCAAGCAGACTCCCTGCTGACCATGGAGCCTGATGCTGGGCTCGTTCTCATGACCCTGAGATCATAACCTGAGCCGAAACATTGTGTCTCATTAACAAAATGAGAAGTTATGTACCCCCTGATGAAAAATATCAATACCATTTATAATACAAACAGAGTTAGACTCTGAACCAACTGAGCCGCCCAGGCGCCCCCATCATGTGGGAGTTCTAAGCTGAAAGGATTAAAAGGCAGGAGGGCCTCATATTTCAGGAACAAATTTAATTTGAGTTACCCAGTGTTTTTCATTATTGATGCCACTACTTCCTTTTACTAGCAGACATCACCTAATGAGGTAGCAGACGGAAAAAAAAATCACCGATCTGTGGAGACACAGACATCCCACCTATAAAAATACATTTCCTGAAGGAGCTTCAAAGCTAGAGGTGAAGACAGAGACTAATAGCCAGCTAAGAGAAGGCCGAATAAAACACATGCTTCCTCTGACCAAAGATGCAACAATTTGAACATCAACAAGGACATTAATTACATGGATTGAAATACATCACATCTCTCTAAATGTATCAAATCATAATGATACCAACACAAAACAAAAATCATTGTCCACCCTTAGAAGATGCTAGGGAACCCAATTCATTATTCTGAAAACAGGTAAGTAAAGAGAAAATCACACAGAGAACCTAGCTTTCCTTTATGAACAGTTTTCAGTTATCTGAGTAATTAAATTGTTGATGAAGTAAATATTTACGGATGTATTCTACCTAATGAACAAATTGTAGATATATAATATTATCAATGATGCCAACAACACAAATGAGACATTATGTACTCCCTGATGGAAAGCATCAATACCATTTATGAAACAAACTTAACTAAAAAATCGAACCGGAATGTGATCTAGCGCCTAGATGACTACCAACTTACAGGAAATACAGAACAAAGAAGAATATGTAAAATAATACCATGGGCGTGCAATTAACAAGGACCACTCTCTGAAGAACTATGGGACAACCTAGTTTTTTCCTACTAAAATGTGAAAAGAAAAAAAAATGGAGAAGAAACCGATAAAGAGAGACTTGGGAGGCACATCCACCAGCTGCAATGTGTGGTCTTTATAATAAGCATCTTCATTCAAATATATTGTAAAATAAATAATGAGACAACTAGGGCAATTTAAATATATTTGATGATGTAAAGGAATTAACTTTCTGTGTGTGATAATGGTATTGTAGTTATACATGGGGAAAGAATGATCATCTTTTAGACATGTATATTGAAATACTTACAGATAAACTCAAAATAATCTGGGGTAGAGTGGGAAAGTGTGTGGAGATGAAACAGGATTGGCCATGAGTTGATAATTTTTGAAGATAAGTGACAGGTAGGTAGACAAATTTTTGTAAACAGCACATAGCAGGTTTTGAAAGTTCAAAAGCAGAAAGTTAAAAAAAAAAAAAAAAAAAAGGCTATAATAAAGAGCATCCCAGAAACTGACCAGCTTGTGGCTACTTGGCCAGAAACCTAAGTGGAACACCTTAGAAGGTGATAATGTCCTGTGCCCAAACTGGCTCTAGAGCCAAGACCAAACCAAGGCTGGGCTTAGCTATGGATGTGCACATTCTGGGACAAGTGGGGCAACGTTCCTACAGGCTGCGAAGGTGCTTGTGCGAGGGGCAGTATTAGGGGGCTGGAGAGGTGAGTGAGGGGGACTCGTCTGGGGTCACAGAATAGGGGTCTGTGGGAATAAGTAGATGAGGGAACCACTTTTGGAAGTGATTAAGGCTCTTCTGGCTCTTTATTTGTTTACTGTCTGTCTCTCCTCACTAAAGAGGGCAGGGGAATATGTCTTATTTATTCACTGCTCTATAACCAGTGCTTGGCACAAAGTAGGCTCTAAATAAATATGTTGAGTGAATGAACTCTAGGTAAGGATCAATAAAATACATGCTACAATTGCCTTGTAAGCAAACTGTGCTTGTAAGTAACTCATACTTCTCTGAATTAAAATAACTTATTGTAACAAACCAATGATAGTATTACTTTTTATTTTTCTTGTTTGTTTCAAGTTTTTACACACAGCATCTCAATTTAAAACTCACAAAACCATTCTACCATGTAATCAGGTCACATACATTCAGCCTAGAAGAACCAAGGACTCCTGCCTTTTGGTCAATATTTCCTTTTCTGTATCCCTCTGCCGGTAAGATTTACCATTAGTCAAGTGCTAAAGAAAAAGCATGTTTTCCAAGAAGCAATTGTACCTTCACAATACTGCACTAAATTTCTAATTTACCTTGAAGATGTAAGTTTTGTAACTCTGGGTAAGCCACATCATAATTCAACATTAAAAACTAACCTAAAACAAAAAAGAAAGTATGGAACAGTAACTAACAGGATTGTATACTTAAGGAACAAAAGTGACCTTGTGCCTCAAAGAGGGAACCAGATGTATAACATTCAGACATTCCTCTGTTGAACTATTAAAACACAAACTGGTTGTACTGGCAGAGATCCTAATTTTTCAGAGCTCAAACAAGTTACGCCCCATGAATCTAACCTTAAACCAGAAAAAACTGGAAAGAGAAAAAAATTCCCATACTTGGGGCACCTGGGTGGCTCAGTAGTTAAGTGTCTGCCTTTGGCTCAGGTCATGATCCCAGGGTCCTGGGATCAAGCCCCGCATCGGGCTCCCTGCTCAGGGGGAAGCCTGCTTCTCCCTCTCCCACTCCCCCTGCTTGAGTTCCCTCTCTCGCTGTGTCTCTGTCAAATAAATAAATAAAATCTTTAAAAAAAAAAAAAAACTGCCATAAACTGAAGGCAATCTAAAAGTCCGTGAATGTATTTCAAATGTGACTTTGCTTAGGAAATCCAGTTTGGATGTGATTTATTTCGAGAGGTATTTTCAAAAAAATATACTTACTAATGCCAAACAGTGAAGTTTTCTTTGAACTTCAAAGTTTTTTTTGAATTTCAAATTTATTATGGAATCCCAACCCTTTGTGGAATGAAGTATTTGGGATTTCAATTCAATTCATTCATTCATGTTCCAGGCAGACATTTTGCTAAGTAGGATATATGATCAGATTTCAAAGAAACAAAAGAAAAAAAACAATTTCATAAAGTCTATACTACACAGCTCATTTCCCCATATGATAGCCTCCAGAAACATTTAATGTCGGAACACTGTGTGCTATCTTTATTAATACATTGATGACAGTACTAACCCAGCATCAACGGAGAAGTCACCAGCATGTCTGGGACAAAGGAAAAAATCTAGACAGTGAGAGGTAAAGGCTCACAGATATTTCTCAACTGAGTCACTGAGACTCAAAGAGGTACAGTTTCCAACCATGTCGTTATTCATTTTATACTTGAAAATGAAAATAAGAAGCATGGGACTCATTGGAAAGATGTGTTTAAAAAAAAATTATGAAAATTAAGCAAATTTCAAAGACAGTGGAGGACCAGAAAAATCACAAAATATTTCTGCCCCATCTTCTTAATCTCAAGTCATTCTTCTGTCCAGTAATTATCTCATTTTTAAGACCCTACCACCAACCTTGCTGATCAGGCAGCAGAGATCTTCAAAGGAATAAAAACAAAGGCCTTTTTGATCACAGGACCACTCCTTGGCTCCTGGACTGAAAAAGAGCTCCCTTGTTGGGATTTCCATAGGAGATTCAGTAGAACAGACTGAAGCTCAATCACCCTTACTAAAACGAGAAATTCTTGATGATGTATGTACTTCTTTACTCTTTAGAGCTAAACACAGCTAGTTTAAGAATTCTCTCCATATGCTATCTGTCAGACTTCCACTCTGGAAGCTGAGCTGTATCACCTGAAAAAGTTACCCTTCTAACTAGAAAAAACAGAGTAAACAAGCCAACTGTAGAAAGTCTTACCATCTAAGCCCTAGTGTTGAGGCAGTCAAAACCATCATCATTAGCAAAACTTCTATAGTGCATTATGATTCAACTTTAAACACTTCAAGTTCCACTCAAACAAGTGACTGAATGGCCACATACCTAAAATTCATGGTGATAACTTTTTGTCAGGGACAGATTTTGATCTATGCCAACAACTAGAATTGGCTCATCCCCACAAACCTCTTTGAAAAACTTTAGTGCAGGGGCGCCTGGGTGGCTCAGTCGTTAAGCATCCGCCTTCGGCTCAGATCATGATCCCAGGGTCCTGGGATCGAGCCCCGCATCGGGCTCCCTGCTGGGTGGGAAGCCTGCTTCTCCCTCTCCCACTCCCCCTGCTTGTGTTCCCTCTCTCACTGTGTCTCTGTCAAATAAATAAACAAAATCTTTAAAAAAAGAAAAACTTTAGTGCAAAAGCCCCAGAATATAAGAAATTCACAGATTCCCAGTCACAAGGAGGCATGGCCTTTCATCACGATTTTAAAACTGCTGTTTCCTACATCGTGTGGGCAGTAAACAAAAGCTTGGCCAACACCAACACTCTCCATATAAAGAAGCCTCAGGAAGCTACACAGTTCTCTTTAAGAAAAGAGAACCATTCTAAACTCTAAAAGGAAATCCATAAAAGGATGAAATTTTATGGTATGAAAAGTAGATCTCAATTAAAAAAAAAAGGGGGGGGCGCCTCGGTAGCTCAGTTGGTTGGGCGACTGCCTTCGGCTCAGGTCATGATCCTGGAGTTCCGGGATCAAGTCCCACATCGGGCTCCCTGCTCAGCAGGGAGTCTGCTTCTCCCTCTGACCCTCCCTCCTCTCATGTACTCTCTCATTCTCTCTCTCAAATAAATAAATAGAATCTTAAAAAAAGAAAGAAACTTTAAGGCCTTTGAATACTCTGAAGTGGCTATCCTTTCCACAAACCGATTAATACTCAGTTTTTTCTGGGGCTTGACTTGTTCCATTCTTCAGGGAAGGGGAGAATGTAGACAAGAACTGGAAACCTTTACAATACTTCAATGGCACTTCTGCCATTTCTGACACTTATGAGGATTAAGAATGGTTTTCCAAAAATATATGTTGATGAATTACCTAACATATCTTTTTTTTTTAAGATTTTATTTATTTATTTGAGAAAGCGAGAATGAGAGAGAGAGAGAGCACATGAGAGGGGGGAGGGTCAGAGGGAGAAGCAGACTCCCCACTGAGCAGGGAGCCCGATGCGGGACTCGATCCCGGGACTCCAGGATCATGACCTGAGCCGAAGGCAGTCGCTTAACCAACTGAGCCACCCAGGCGCCCTAACCTTACATATCTTAAGACAGTTTTCTCCCAACAGTTTGCACAAACTAATCTATTTAAACGTGTTAATTATCATACATCGATATAGCATATGATTGCTAAAAAAACTGTCTTTACTTGATTACAATTCTAGCTCAACTTCTGTTCATCCAATAAACAAAAGTCATAATAAAGAATGGCTTTATTGGCTTCATAGTGATATTTAAATGAAATGAGTATGCCTAAATTCTCCACAATAGTAAAATGTAAAGTAGTACAAGGGCAATTTCCAGCTAATTATAAGATTTAAATTTGTGCCAAATAATTTACACTTGTATTGCCAGAAGAACAGAGCATCTGTACAGTTTTTATGTAAATGTATTGAACAGAGAAAAAGTGTGCTCTTTTCCATCTTGGGATGCTATTTCTAGATGTTACATAAGGGACCAGCTCCAATGACAAAAACTTTAAAGTTTCACAACAATCATGTTCCATGAATTTATTTTTCAATCACACACATTATAAATGCCAAGAGTAATTTCCTATTATCTTGAGAAAAAAACTACTTACAAGAGATAGCAGCAAACTGAACAGGTTACCAGCATGGTGATGATAACTCTAAAAAAAAAAAAACCAAAAAAACAAAACCATCATTAGATAACCAGCAAACTAAGGAGACACTGTCAGATGGTTTAAGCCTCCTTCCCAAATTACAAACTGGCAAGGTCTGTGCACCAAGAAAAGGGAGCTGAATCTGCTCAAACACCAACGGACTGCAGTAATTAACATTTGTATTTGAAGGGATACATATTGAGGCCACAGCTTAGATGGCTAATCCAAACCCCTCTACAACTGAACACAAAAAGCTGCAATGACAATTAGTTTTGACATCCAAGAAACTACCTATCTGGTAGTTTTCTCTGCAATGAAATGACACTATACTTACAAAAATTTAACTTTCTAGGAGCGCCTGGCCGGTTCAGTTGGGAGAGCATGCGACTCTTGATCTCGGGGTTGTGAGTTCAAACCCCACGTTGGGGATAGAGATTATTAGAAATAAACTTTTTAAAAAACGTCAGAACTGCGTAGGCTTACAATGAAAATGAGATGATTCTTCAAAAAAAAAATTAGGGCGCCTGGGTGGCTCAGTTGGTTAAGTGACTGCCTTCGGCTCAGGCCATGATCCTGGAGTCCCTGGATCGAGTCCCGCATCGGGCTTCCTGCTCGGCAGGGAGTCTGCTTCTCCCTCTGACCCTCCCCCCTCTCATGTGCTGGCTCTCTCTCATTCTCTCTCTCAAATAAATAAAATCTTAAAAAAATTAAAAAATAAAAATAAATAAATATATATATATATATATATCTTTCCAATGCTGACCTCTCCCCGTCTCTATTCCTGTCTGAAAAATAGTTAAACCTGGATCTCTGATCAGCTGAATCTCAACATTTAAAAAAGTGAATTCATGGTATCCTCTTCCCATTTGTCTTTCCAAAGGCTCCTCTTCCCAATTTCCCAAGCCCCAGAAACAGCTCTGTCATTTCCACCCGTCTGACCAACTCCTCAAATCTGTCATCATTTTGTTCAGGCCTCCTCTGCACCCTTAGTCACCAAATGCTAGCCGATTCAAACTGTCTTCCTTCCCTTTCATCCTACCACAATCACCTCAGAGTCATCTTTCCCCAATAATTCTTTTGTCACATCACTCTGCAGCTGAACACCTTTCAATGCTCTCCATCCTCCACAGGAGTAATTTCCAAAGAGGAGGTCTCCACACCCCACAGAGTAAGCAAGACTATCTCCTAGAATGCAAGTAGCAAATATCAGAATTCCTGTTTACATTTATTTTCAATTCATCCTTTAGAAGTTACTCGTGTGTGCATGTACTTTCTGTGGTCAATAATACTAGCACATCATCCTCTCAGAGGATTTTCAATGTGTGTCCAGTATGTACCAGGCTCGGGGTTGGGGGGGGAAGGAGTATACAAAACGGATGAAAAGCCCCCGCTGTGAAGTTTACATATTCATGGGGGAAGACAGACAACAACAAGATAACATTAAGCAAGAACTATTTACTTAGGTACCATTGGTATGCCAGGTGGTCAGTAAGTGCTAATGGAGAAAAACAAAGCAGGAAACAAGGATAAGAGGATACAGAGCTTGGAGGCTGTGCTCGCAATGTTAAAGAGGGCATTCAGGCGAGGGCTTGCTGAGGACGTGGCAAGCTGGCAAGACCTGAAGGTAAGGGAGTGCTCCAGACAGGGGGAAGAGCAAATGCAAAGGCCCTAGAGTACCAGGAGTCGAAAGAGGACAGAGGCCTTGTGTAGCTAAGCGGAGCGAGGGGAGCCTAGTAGAAGTGAGGTCAGGGAAGGGGAGAATATAGACAAGAACTGGAAAAACCTTTCAAATAGTTCAACTGTAGTTCCGCCCTTTCTGACCCTCGCGAGGACAGAGCAATGTCTTGGTAGCCTCTAAAGGAAAAGGGAAGCTATTTGGAGGGATCTAAGGACAAGACCGACAAAATCTGATTCAGATTCTAAGAGGACCTCTCCGCACAGGAGAAACAAACTGGGGGAAGAGAGACAAAGGGAAAAGCTGAGAAACCAGTTTGGGGTGGGGGAATTGCAGTAATCCATGGACCAGGCTGGGAGCAGCAGAGGTAGTGAGAACTGGTCAGACTCTGGATATACTGTGAAGGCAACATTCTTCAAAATATCTAACTTATACATTATGCTTATAATACATAGATAAATATGCATGGGAGTTTGTACTACAAAATTTTGACAGCTGCATAACAAAAATGTTTGATTTTTGAAGAGCTACACAAACCAGTCCAGCTCCTCACCTGTAATCAGTTCCCTCCGATCACCCTCACCACTGTCCACTTTCAAACAGCAACCTTCTACTCCCAAAAGCAGGTGGCCTCACTATCCCCCCTCAAACACATCAAGTTTACTATTCCCCATTCCAAGCTTCTGCTCATTTTCCTCTGCCTCAACCCAGAATCCCTCTTTCTGTCTTCACCAAAGGCCACCTCAGAGAACTGAAACTGCAGGAGGCTCTTCTGTGTTACCTGCTTACTACTTTCGTATCAAAAGCTCCTCATTAAAATACGACCTCCAGGATGGCTGGCTAATTCGGAAGAGTGTGGGACTCTTGATCTCGGGTCCTGAGTTCAAGCCCCACATTGGAGATAGAGATTACTTAAAAAAATAAATAAACCTAAACAAAAATAAATGAAATATCCCCTCCAAATATGCCACTTAGTTGTTGCAGGCTGAAGTGTCATGATGAATGCAATTTACTTTCAAACAGTTTAGCAAAAACATATATGTGTGTATTTACACACATACACACACATTCACAGATATAAATCAAATATGAATATGTTAACACTTATTATATCTAAGTGGCGGAATACAGCACTCTTAGTAAGAGTGCCTTTCTGTATGTTTGAAAATGTTCTGTATGCTTGAAAAAACGGGAGGTGACTGAACTCCCTGTGAGCTAGCTCCACCCCCTCATCCCCTCCCCCATATCTACTCCTGAAGGAGTCACTGGGAAAAAAAACAGAAGGTTTTAGAGCATCTGTGGATTCCTAAAGAGAGGGAAGTCATGAAAAACATGAATGGTCAGGAAAGCTGACTCCAAACACAAACTTGCTTTTGTTTGGCCCATTTTCAGTCGTAGAAAAGGATGGGAACAAGGGGTTTGCTTTAGGTTACCCAGAGATTTTTCTGCATTCTGATGTGCATGTGATGAGGGAGCAGAAGGCGAGCTGAGGACAAAGCAGAAGCTGACACCCTACAGCTTGCCCGCCCCCCCACTCCTGGGTGGGATATGGGTGATGTTCTTCCAGGAAGCTCCCAACTATCTTAAAGGCAATGCCTGGGGGCTGGGGGGGGGGGGGGGACAACCTTAACTGGCACGGCCTCCGGCATCTCTTGGTCCTCTTTAGAATATGAAAGTTCTTTTGAAACCTCCCTTTTCCTTACGTCCCCCAACTCCCAAGTATATAATCAGCCACCCCTCACAACCCGGAGGCAGCAGCTCTTTCTGCCCACGGGTCCTGTCCCCGGGCTTTAATAAAACCACCCTTTTACACCAAAGACGTCTCAAGAATTCTTTCTTGGCCGTTGCCTCCAGACCCCACCCCACCGAACCTCACCTATATTCCAAAACCACATCACATGGGTCTTGCAGGGAAAAGGATTTAACATCAAAGTCTTTCTTCTTCCCTTTCCACATAGCACCTTTACTTATCTCCTTAATGAAGACGTTTTTAATCTTTCAAATCAGAAATGCTCTGATTAAAAATTCACCTAGTCCTTGAAGCAGTTAAGCTCCTTCATGTATTAAAAAACTCTTTCGCAGCCTTTCAGGAAATAAAGGGAAACTAGTACTAATTCAAACTAATATTTCCTTCCATCTTAAAATGAGGAAATGGGAACACTGAAAAGGTAACTGAATTGTCCAAGGTCACAAGGATCATCCAGCTAGGAGCAGCGATTCTCAAAGTGTAATACAGTAACTCCTAGTAGACACTTTGTGTTTTAAGAACTGCTCAATCCTGCCAAGAGCAGGAAATACAAGGATTGAGGTGGAGGTTGTGAATTAGACCCGGATAACCTATCACTAGCAGGTTAAACCTGAATCAGGACACTAGAGCTGGAAACTGAGTAGTCCATGTACTATAGGAGCCATTTCATTACCCTGGATAACAGCAGTGGCATCAAGTCCCACGGCTGGGCATGATGGGTCCCAAATAGGGGTCTTTAAGAAAGGAGTGGTCCATGTTACAAGCGCATTAATAAATGCTTTTCTGAGTATTTAGACTGGAAAGGCAAGACAGTAGGGGTAATGAAATAGCTGAAGACAGAAACACAACAAACTACTGTGTTGTTCTCTAACTCCAGTAGGAGAAACAAGTCTAAGAAATTAAATTTGGTTAATACAATTGTTTTTTTTTTTAAAGATTTATTTATTTGAGAGAGAATGAGAGAGAGTGAGCACATGAGAGGGGATAGGGTCAGAGGGAGAAGCAGACTCCCTGCTGAGCAGGGAGCCCTATGCGGGACTCGATCCTGAGACTCCAGGATCATGACCTGAGCCGAAGGCAGTCGCTTAACCAACTGAGCCACCCAGGCGCCCAATACAACTGTTTTAATAACCCTAGAACTCCAACACTGTGCATCACCTATTATTAGTCTGGAGAGTCTATAACTGAGGTTATTGGGGGGAGGGGACCCAATGCTACCAAATGATAGAAATTCATCTACCTTTTTTCCTTTTTAAACAAATTGTGATTTACTTTCAGCTAGAAAGAAGTACCAAGTCTAATACAAGTCTATTCCAGACTGCAAAAGCGGTTTGGGTCACAAAATATTAAGGAAGTAGTAGCATTTTCTTTCCCTTAATAAAGGCAATATAGTTATCCATTCAACGGGTATTTACTGAATGCCTACTAGACATGCAAAGCACTGGAAAGCCACCAATGTGTTTCAAAGAATAAAGCAAGAGATGGTGTTTTAGCCAAGCTCTGACTTCAGCCTAAGTTTCATTCCACATGATCTTGGGCTGAGAAAAAATGACTAAAAGGCAAAAGAGGAACCAGAAAGAGGGTGCTCCAAAGCTCCTTTGAAGACAAGGCTCTATACTACAACAGAAAAGATTTACTTACAAAACTGATAAAGCTCTATTTAACAAAAAAGTCTAGGGGAAAAGTCTTAGTCAATCATTCTAAGAAGTTGGTGCACTCACAAGCGCAGGAGCGCCCTCCAAAAGGTATGACGCAGGGGTTTCTAAACAATACCTCCGGCTCTTTGGTAATAAATCTCGCTTTAGATCAGGCCCTACCTGGAGCCCACTAGATGCAAGGCCTGGGCTCCATGCTGCCACACAAGCTTGTGTCGGGTGCAACTACGACAACACGTGAGACACAGAAGACAATTTCTGTTTTATCTGATACTTTCAAGCTTAGGCCTCATCTGAGTGGAGGGACCAAAGTCGTCTAGGGGCAAACCACAACTTCTCCCTGAGTCGGTATAAACCCATTTCCTATGCACCCTCCCCAGACACGCCCGTGATGAGAAAAAAATTCCCCTGTAACCCCGTCCCAAGGAGGGTCCGTCGGGAGTCACCCTCCTCACCCTCGCACTGGGGAACCCTGAGGCTGCCGCGGTAAGAAGTCGGGGGGGCTGTAGGAGGTTGGGGCCTGACTCTGGAGTCCGGGGCCGTCCCGCAAGGTCTCTGACCAGTGCAGGTCGCCCCCTCCCCCGCCCGGCCCCGCCGGTCCTCACCGCGCTTTCCTCCCAAGGCGGGCCTGGCGCACTTACCCCCGGTTGGGACCCTTAGGAATGAACCAGGGCACGCAGAAGCCGACGAAGCCCCAGAACACGCTCATTACGATGAGAGGCACCGTGAGGCCGTTATACGCCATGGTTGCCGCCGGAGCTACCAGCCCCTGCCCAGCCGCCTCACTTTGGTCCCACCCGGAAGTGTCAACACCGGGCCGCGTGACCAGCGCGCGCAAAGACCCGCCTCTCGCGCCCCACATGACCCGCGCGCCGGACTCCGCCCCTCCCTAAATCCCGTGTACTTTACATACGGACCACAGTCTCCGTGCAGTAGCCGTGTGTCCTTACCTCGGATTACCTCCTGATTTCTTTCTCCATTAAGCAGAATGGATTCCTGGACTAAATGGGAGGTTGGACCAATAACCTTTAACATATGTACCAACTTTTCAAACATAATTCCAAATTTTCACCTGGCCAGTAATACAGGAAACTAGATGGTCATCTTTGTGCTCATATTGCTCTCCCAAAATAGCCTAAGCAGAAATTCTAACGTCCTTAAGTTCCAGTCAAGCGCTGGCTTCTCCAAGACCTATTTCATTATGTTAGTGTGTCTCTTGTGGCCGTATATTTTAACCAACCCTATTGGAGGCAAACTCCTTGAGGACAGGCACTGTTTAACAGATCATTGCTCCTCAAGAGTATTATACATAGAAAGTGCTCAATGAACACCTGTAACTAAACTGAGTAATTAAGAAAGAATGAGGTCAGCCAGAACTAAGAGAAAAAAGTTACTCCTTTCTCCTATTTTTTTCTTAATTTGTTTTTAATTGTGGTAAAATATACATAAAATACACCATCTTAGCCATCAAGTGTAAAGTCCAGTAGCATTAAGTATATTCACTCACTTGTTGTGTACCCAATCTCCAGAACTTTTTCATACCCATAAAACAACTCCCCATTCTCCCTTCCCCCAGCCCTTGGCAACACCCATCCTACCTTCTGTTAAGTTTGACTACTCTAGATACCTGATACAAGTGGAATCATACAATATTTTTCTTTTTGTGACTGCCTGGATTCATTTAGCATAATATCCTCAAGCTTGATCCATGTTGTAGCGTGTCAGAATTTCCTTCCTTTTCAAGGCTGAGTAACATTCTACTGTATGTATATGCCATATTTTGTTTCTCCATTCATCTGAAGATGGATATTTGAGTTGCTTCCATTTTTTTAGCTATTATGGATTTTTTCCTGTCTCTTATTTTTTTTTTAAAGATATTTATTTATTTATTTGACAGAGAGATAGAGAGCACAAGTAGACAGAGCGGCAGGCAGAGGGAAAGGGAGAAGCAGGCTCTCTGCTGAGCAGGGAGCCCGATGCGGGGCTCAATCCCAGGACCCTGGGCTCATGACCTGAGCCAAAGGCAGCCGCTTAACTGACTGAGCCACCCAGACACCCCTTCCTGTCTCTTAAATAAAGGCAACTATTTTCTTTTAAGTTGATTCCATTAAGTCTAACCTTTGCCTCACCTTCTTGGCAACTTCTTTAAAACCCAGGTGTTGGGGAGCATAGGGAAGTGGCCATTCAGACATCAGTTTTGTGTAAATCTGTTTCATCCTCTGTGAAATGAGAAAATTCCCTTATCTTGGTATTATAGTTGTGGGCTAGTATTGGCCAATAGCTCCCTCTATCAGTCAGTCTGTCAAAAACATTTTATCACACATTGTGAATAAAAACTGGTGTCCAAGGCCAGGAACTAAGATTCAGTGACCCACCAAATGAAGAAATATTGTCTGCCTTCAAGGCACTTAAAGTCTACTTCAGGAAATGTCAGTATGGCTCAAGGACGCCAGGGAAGTCCCCAGGACTCTCCCAGCAAGTCTGTAAGGGCCTCTCTGTTCTAACTACCAATCTGTGTAAAGCTGAATTTTCTTCCTATGCTTTACCGGAAACATGTTGCAACAGATTGAATGCAGAAGCATTATTAAGAATCCATTTGTCTTCTATTAAGCCAGATATTAAGGAATTTTGCAAAAATGTAACAGAATGTCATTCTTCCCACTACATTTCTAAATTTTGACTTGGAAAAGAGTTATTTTCCATTTAAAAATGTTCTTTCTGTTAACATGTTATAGGTTTATTATTTTATTTTTTTAAAGATTTTATTTATTTATTTATTTATCTGACAGATAGAGAGAGGGAACACAAGCAGGGGGAGCTGGAGAGAGAGAAGCAGGTTTCCTGCTGAGCAGGGAGCCCAATGCGGGGCTTGATCCCAGAACCCTGGGATCATGACCTGAGCCAAAGGCAGACGCTTAATGACTGAGCCACCCAGGTGCCCCAGATTTATTATTTTAAAATGAATCTAAAATAAATGTTAAATTTTTGTTCTAATTTATAATATGGTAAATTATATGATTGATATAACCCACATAAAAGTAAGATTTTGGGTCCATAATAATTTCTAAATGTGTAAAGAGGTGTTGAGACCAAAAAGTCTGAGATCAACTTCTAGAGGAAAAACCTCCAAGGCAACCCCAAAAAGATAAAGTAAATTAGAACTGACTGAAATGCTACAGTGCAACCCCACCAATCCCCTTTCCTAAGCCCAGCCTTGTAAATGAAAACAGGCATGCAAAGTCACAAAGCCATGGAGTCATAGAGCTCCTTTCAAGCAGATCTGGAAGCCTGGAAGTTACTGGAGAAGCTGAAAGCTCCAGCATGCTTTACAACTCATTTGCTCAGCACATATGTATGGAACATGCCCTGTGGGTGACCACCATTCATTTCTTGTGTGGCAGCCATATGCCATTGAACCATGTGTTTTGAATTACCCCTCATTCAATATTCACAACACCTATTATGATCTTATTAAATCCATTTTACATATTAGGGAAGAGAGGCAGAGGTTTGTAACTTGCCTTAAGTCTGTTTTAAGTAACAGAACTGGGATCTAAATATTGGTCTTTGGGTGCCATGGTGGCTCAATTGGTTAAGTGTCTGCCTTTGACTCAGGTCATGATCTCAGGGTCCTGAGATCGAGTTCCGCATCAGGCTTCCTGCTCAGGTCTGCTTCTCCCTCCCCCCCTACCTCCTGCTCTTGCGCGCTCTCTCAAATAAATAAAATCTTTAAAAAATAATAAATGTAGGTCTTCATGGCTCCTGTTCTTTCTACTAAGCCATACTGCCTATTTCAGACAGCAAGTCAGCCAAAAAACCCTAAATTGCACACAGCTTAGTAAGACAGAGATATCTAATTCCTAAGATGAGACCTGTGAAAACCTATTCTGGAACTAGCTGCTCTCCTGCTTGGGGTAGGCTACGATGGTTGACTTAGTTAATTCTGAAGGCCAAAGAATATTTTACCTAATATATTTGCATATTTATATTGTAATTATGGTGTTCAAGCAGTAAATCAATTTTATATTATAGAGCTGTTTATATTTGGATGACCTGCTTTTCTCATGAAGACTTCTTCATGGATCAGACTTTTAGTAAGCACCCAGTCATATATGCATAGAATATTTCTGGGGCGCCTGGGTGGCTCAGTTGGTTAAGCGGCCGCCTTCAGCTCAGGTCATGATCCCGGAGTCCTGGGATCGAGTCCCGCATCGGGCTCCCTGCTCGGCGGGGGGTCTGCTTCTCCCTCTGACCCTCTTCCCTCTCATGCTCTCTCTCTCTCATTCTCTCTCTCTCAAATAAATAAATAAAATCTTTAAAAAAAAAAGTATTTCTGGAAGGATACAAAAGGAACTGGAAACACTGACTGCTTCTGGGCAGAGCTGAGTAACCAAGAATCACAGGGACAAGGAAACTTACTTTTCACTATGTAACTTTTGTACCTTACCATATGTATTACTTCTTTTAAAAAAACTAATTTAGGGGCACCTGGGTGGCTCAGATGGTTAAGCGTCTGCCTTCGGCTCAGGTGACGATCCTAGTGTCCTGGGATTGAGCCCCACATCGGGCTCCCTGCTCAGCGGGAAGCCTCCTCCTCCCTCTCCTTCTACTGCTCCCTCTGCTTGTGCTCTCTCACTCTCTGTCAAATAAATAAATAAATAAATAAATAAAATCTTAAAAAAAAAAACTAATTTAACAGAACAATGAACAAAAACACAAGCCACCAGATGGAAAGTGTTCAAAGTCCATAGTATCAGCAGAGTATGGTAGATTCTTGGTTGGTAGAGTTCTACCCAGTTCCCAGTATATTCAATTACTTGCCTGCCCAAATACACTGAGAGCTCTGTAGCTGAATATCTCATGCCTGAGTGCAATATGAAAGCAGACATTCAGAAGCAGTTATCTGAAGTTTAAAAGTTTGGAGGCTTCCCAAAATAGCATAGGGGACTCACTCAAGTGAATGGACATCTGCAAATTCAATGAAAAGGTTAGTAGGAAACTGCTTAATTCAAACTCATTCCAGGAAACATGCTAAAATCCTTGGGACTGAACCCTGATAGGCCGACCCACCCATCTGGCCTTCTCCAGTACCCATTTCCTACAGCAGCCCAAACACAATACGACTGCCCTTAAATCCTCCCCTTCATTCAAGAACTAGTATTTGAGGAGCCTGGCTGGTTCGGTTGGTAGAGCATGTGACTCTTGATCTTGGGGTTGTGAGTTTGAGCCCCACATTGGGTATAGAGATTACTTTAAAATAAAATCTTGGGGCGCCTGGGTGGCTTAGTCGTTAAGTGTCTGCCTTCGGCTCAGGTCGTGATCCCAGGGTCCTGGGATTGAGCCCCGCATCAGGCTCCCTGCTCAGCAGGAAGCCTGCTTCTCCCTCTCCCACTACCCCTGCTTGTGTTCCCTCTCTCACTGTGTCTCCCTCTGCCAAATAAATAAAATCTTAAAAAAATAAAATAAAATCTTAAACACACCCCCCCCAAAAAAGCCAAGAACCAGTGTTTATCTGAACTCCTGAGAAAAATTTTCCCTCTGCTCTTGCAAACTCCTTGCCAATCTCCTCTAAAAGACAAGTTAAAATTTGCTGAGCTCTCTGTGCTTCACATGCAGTATCTCAAGTATTAAGTCTGACAACTCTTTGAAGTAGGCACTCTTTTTATTTCTATCTTCTAAATGACAAAACTGAGGGCCAGAGGTTAAGCAATTTGCCTGAGGTCACACAGCTAGGAACTGACAGAGCTGGCATTAGAACTCATGTGTGATGCTGAGCTCCTGCTCTTGACCATGCACTATGACTCTCCCTGCTCAGTTTAAGTAGTCGGATAGGATCTGGTTGCCTGTGAAGGCTGGTGGTGGAGATTACAGCTCTCAAACCTCTTATCTATCATTTGTATTGAACAAGTTGCTAAAAACAAGCCAAGTCCAACTCCTAGGAAACATCATAATTTAAGTTTATTGATGAAAATAATGGCTGGAGCCTAGGGCCCAGACCAGGCTATCAGACTATGTCATCCTTACTATAAATTTAATGTAGTATGAAATCCAACTTTTATGCAACTTTTGGCATACTAAATTATGTGTTGAGAATCAAAACTCAAAAATGAGAAAAAACAAACTACAGACCTTACTGTTTACCTACTCACTAGACTACTAATGATAACACACACTACTTTATATGCTGCATGTATACATACTTTATATTTTTTTTTTGATAGTGAGAGAGAGGGAGAGAGAGAGCGAGGGGCAAGAGGGGCAGAGAGATAGGGAGAGAGAGAATTCCAAACAGGCTCTGCACCCAGAGCGAGCCCAATGCAGGGCTCCATCTCAAGACCCTGAGATCATGACAGGAGCCAAAATTAAGAGTAAGATGCTTAACCAACTGAATCACCCAGCCGCCCCTACTTTACATATATCATAATCTACAATTTCCCAAAGTTAACTGGTTGTAAGCATCACACAAGAGCCATGTCAGAAATATACAAGCACTCAAGACTTGAAGAGGTCTCTCTCCAGAATTACTGGAGAAGGAATTACTGGTCAAGGAATCACCACCATGCAAGGGGGCAGAGGCTAATATTAGCAAGCCTCCGAGTGACTCCTAAAGTCAGGAGAGTCTGGTGGACCACTACTTTAGCTTTTACATTTGATAAGCATTTTCACAAAGAGAAACATTTTTAGCTTCTTACCTAGATAGGGAAACAAGCTCATTAAAAATGCCCCAAAACCAAAGCAGACTTTGAATCCAGATCCCTGTGGCTTTGGAGCCAAGACAATATCATTCTGCCTCCTCTTAAAAATCAATGCCCCAATAGCAGGAAGGGAAGAATGAAGGGGGGGAAATCGGAGGGGAAGACCAACCATGAGAGACGATGGACTCTGAAAACCAAACTGAGGTTTCTAGAGGGGAGGGGGGTGGGGAGATGGGTTAGCCTGGGGATGGGTATTAAAGAGGGCACATTCTGTGTGGAGCACTGGGTGTTACGCACAATGAATCATGGAACTCTACATCCAAAACTAATGATGTAATGTATGGTGATTAACATAACAATAAAAAAATAAAAAAAAATCAATGCCCCCAAATCAGAGAATGCATACTGAATTTTGTGGTTTGTGATTCCATTGATTTTTTTGTGTGAAAAATCTTTACCTCTTTCAGTGCAAAATGCATCTCAGAATTGGAAATATAAGTAAACAATAGTAATATTAGCATTTGTACACTCATACTTTTCAGAGTCCTCAGAAAGAGCCTATTTGATCCTGCCATTTTCCATGAGACAGGAAGGCAGCGCAGGCATTAGCTATATGCTTTATTACCGAGAGAATGGAAGCTCAGAGGTAACTTGCGCAAAGGCTTACAACTGTCCTGTGGCAGAGATGGTGACAATGCTTTTCCTGCTAAACAGCACTACTGCTGCAAATATGTAGGTTCTTCTCCCTGCACACAGATGTCCAGTTGGTCGTCAAGACTCCAGTACAGGGCTGTCAGGGTGAAAGAAGGAACACCAGAGATGGATCGCTAAAGTGGGATGTGGGTGGTCTTTGATGCAGTCAGGCCGGGTTCAAATCTTAACTCTATCTCTTGTGTTCTCTGGGGTCTGGACAACTAATCTAAGCTCATTTTTCTTCATCAGGCAAATTGGGAAGTAAGAGATTCAGTCAACATTTACTAAGAAACTCCAATGTGTCAGGCCACATATCACTAGAGTCATAAAAGGCATTTTATAATTTTATGCATTTTCGTCATTTATGAATTTTAATCAATAATTTATCACTGCAGCAAGGGAGGATTTTATTTACTTTTAATTTTTTTTTAAGTAGGCTCCATGCCCAGTGCGGAGCACAATGTGGGGCTGAACTCACAATCTTGAGATTGAGACCTGAGCTGAGATCAAGAGTCAGACGTTTAACTGATTGAGCCACCCAGGCGCCCCAAGGGAAGATTTTGGATGTGGATCTGGAGCTAAATCTTGAAGGGTAACTAGAAGTTACATAAGCAGAGTTAGGGGTCCCCAGAAAAACAAGAAGTCATTTTAGGCCCAGCTATTCTCCATGATCTATGCCTACCTGGTTCTTGCCCTAGCACACTTCTTGCAGTACTGCCTAGGAGGTGTCAGAATTACAAAGAAAAACAAAAACCTCAATAGTTAAAGACTTTAAGGGAACAAAGAGAATGCAAAAACGAACAGATTCTAGTAGGCCAGGAAATGGCCTAACCATATCAGATAATACATCAGTGGCAAAACTCCCAGGGCTGTTTCAAAAGTAAGCAAGGCACTGCATTCCTTCCGAGATAAGGAGTCCAAGACTCAATCCCATTAATATTGGCTCTCAGAGCTTGCCCATAGCCCTTTCCCCTGGTCCAACAGTTACCTCTGCTTCATTATAATGTTAAAATCCCCACCCAAGGAGAACAAACCTCATTAATATAACATACAACGCTTGTATAGGCATGTTTCCTTAAGACATGTGCACAACCTTATGCCCACCTCTACCTACAATGAAGAAACGCCCCTTTCTGAATATTCATCGTAACCCTAGATAAAAGAAACCTACTCACCCCTATTTGGAGAGTCGTGGATTTGGAGGCTATTCCCTGTGATCTTATTTGCTGCAAATAAACTTTCTTTTGTATAACAACACTTGGTGTAGTCTCTAACTCCCTAAGGAGTGAACTCGCGTTAGGCTGGTTGCAGTTAGACCTGGAGTCTAAAACTCAAGATGCCAGTGGGGGCCTGGCAAGTTGGGTACACAAGTGGTGCAGACTGGATAGGCACAGCCAGCCTCTGAGCTCCACATTAACTGATGCTGGGTCGGATTGGGGCCCCATGTAACCAGATGAAGCAAGATGTGGATTTCCCCATGAAATCCTTCAACTTTTAAATGTTGGAAATTGATCTATTAAAATTATGAAAACAGAAGGAGAAACAATCTGTCTGTGAGCCAAATATTGCCTCCAGGCTGTCGTCAGTTTCCTGAGTTAGCTCCAGGTGAGTGGAAGGACATTTCAGTCATTTGGAAATGCATTTGCAAAGTCAAGACCTTGGGAAGGGCAACCTGGTTAGGGAGCTGCATGCCATTTGGTTTGGTTGGAGCACAAGGGAGAGGAAATGGGCCAGGGAGCAATCCGTCAGACTTGAGACCAGAGCAGCACCAGACACTCAGTGAGTTCTCATATTTGCCAGTTCACATCATGACTACCACTAAGTGGAGCAAACTCCTGAATTAGGGACCAGAGCCCTGTCCTGTCCACCCCGACAGCCACGAAGGTTCAGGCAGGAACACAGCCATGCCACCCCTGCTATTCTGCTGCTCAGTACATTAAAACATAGGAAAGAATGGCAAGAAGGAATTGATAGTAAGATGAATTTTATCTACAAAACAATGCAAATTCCCCGTGGAATTAGGAAACATTTTCAATTGTTATTCATAAAATTATTAATCAAAACAGCAAAAGTGGATTTACAAAGCTACATTATCAATAGCAAAACAGGAAGGAGATGAAATGTTTGGCAGATGTCTTGAAAAGTTTCAAAGGAACACACACCAGGCTAAAGGTCTACAGGCAAACTGTGCTTGCACAACAGGTTACATTCACTTCTGCATTTTCTCAATAAGTTCTTCCTTATATTTGCCTTTCTCTTTTCCAACCTGTCGAGATTTGGCTTTGTATTCGAGAATTTTTTTCCGATCTTTGTCCAGCTTTAGCCTGGTGATAACCACCTGTTAAGGGTAACAAAACAGATCTTTATTATTTTTTTTTAAGGAAAGGATTTATAACTACAATTATTTTGTACAGAAGAACTTTTCCCAACAATAGCAATACCCCCTAACTCCCGAGGGTCTAAGAGACCAGTTAGATAGTTTAGTGATACCAAATTTTGGGTTGGGAAAAATTATACTGCCGACATGTTTCTGGTTCGTCTATCACCCTTCGGCCGGCAAAAGGCATTGTTTTTTAAACACGTGCATTCCCACCAGCTACTGGACCACAGGTCATAAGGATAAGTAAGACCCTCACCACTCTGTCCTTATCTGAAACTCTGGAGGAGAAAGACCTTCCAATACAGTGCATGAAATAGAGGAGTGCAAATGAAAAACAGCCTATTACACCAGGTGGGTGTGAGAGCCATAGGAAGAGATGTTCTCAACTCTCCCTCTGGACATCATCCAGTAGGAAAGTGATGCCTACAATACCTGGAACCCTCTTGCAACCTGCTCGAAGACAGAGACTTCACCAAGGATGACAAAACAGAGAAGAAAAGAATCTGGATCCTAGGCCAATGAATCGATCAAGCCTGCCTGACCTCCCTCTAGAAGTCTTTCCCTGAGTAGGGCCACCTGAGTAGACAGTCCCACACACTGATAACTCTAACAACAGCACTAAGCTACACAGCTGCTACCACTGTTCAGTCCCAGGCCATACCTTGCTTGGGTGAATGCCCACATGGACAGTTGTCCCATTAGCCTTCTCATGCTGCACCCGCTCGATGTAGATGACATATTTCTTTCTGTACACCTGGACCACCTTGCCAATTTGCTGACCCTTGTAGTGTCCTCGAACCACCTAAGAGAAAACACAAAAGAAAAATTTCCCCCCATTCTAATATGTGAACATCACAGTGAGGAAATTAATTATCAGGAATACACAGACTAACATATAACCTTTTGCACAAAAGCAGATTAACCCTTGCAGTCAAAAGTCAGCTATTTTTTGGCTATAAATCTGCTCTGCGTTGTTCTAAGTCAGGTGAAAATTCTTCACCTGAATTTTTTTCTTACCTGAAACAAAAAATTCCTTGAACTTGGATGGCCACCACAGACCTAGTCCTGAGAGTAAAAAAGTATAATCACTATACACCCAAAACTAACACATTCTTATATATCAATTATATCTCGGTTAAATAAAAGTAAAATTTAAGAAAGAAAAAATATAATCATTCTTAAGTGATTAAATGGAAAAGGATAGTTAAAGATACTACACTGTGAGACTCTCCTGCAACCATTTAAAATGTTTTCAAAAAACAATTTATGACCAAGGAAAATGCTCAAGATAGGACCTTTAGAGAAAAAAAAAAACAAAGCTTTATATGAAATAGAGTCTGAATCTTGTATATGTATGTTTCAGATATATGGCATATAACACGATGCGATGGAAATATATCTAAATGTCAATAATGGTTGCCAGGAAGTAGGATTACAGATGACTTTTTAAAAAAATGTATTATTCTTGGGCACCTGGGTGGCTTGGTTGGTTGGGCGACTGCCTTTGGCTCGGGTCATGATCCTGGAGTCCCGGGATTGAGTCCCGCATCAGGCTCCCTGCTCGGCGGGGAGTCGGCTTCTCCCTCTGACCCAACCCCCTCTCATGCTCTCTCTCTCTCTCTCTCTCATTCTCTCTCTCAAATGGATAAATAAAATCTTTAAAAAAAAAAGTATTATTCTTCCATATTTCAAGATTTTTTTTTTAAAGGAGGCTCCACACCTGGCGTGGAGCCCAATGTAGGGCTTGAACTCACAACCTTGCACTTAAGACCTGAGCTGAAATCAAGAGTCAGACACTCAACTGACTGAGCTACCCAGGTGCCCCCAAATTTCAAGATTTCTATAATTAACACAAATATTTTATAGTCAGAAAATAATTAAAATGTTAAAATCTCTTGGGTTGTTTTCACATACTAAAAATCTTACTCATGGGCGCCTGGGTGGCTCAGTTGGTTAAGCGACTGCCTTCGGCTCAGGTCATGATCCTGGAGTCCCGGGATCGAGTCCACATCGGGCTCCCTGCTCAGCAGGGAGTCTGCTTCTCCCTCTGACCCTCTTCCCTCTCGTGCTCTCTATCTCTCATTCTCTCTCTCTCTCAAGCAAATAAATAAAATCTTTAAAAAAAAATAAAAATCTTACTCACACTCCAACACTATTCAAAGCCAACTAGATTATGGTTTCCCTGAAGGCACAAGCCTATTAAACAGGAGCCACAATATAGCTGATGCTGATTATAAGAAACATAAAGGAAATAACCACATAAAAAAAACTAGAGAATTTCAATACTCCGAAAATGTCTATTTAGATTGTTCAGCTTACTTACCAAGGTGATTTTCAGGTTGAGAAGAGAACAGCCATGCCTCACTGAAAATCCACCACACTCTACATGACCAGAGACTCTTACGTGAAACGTGGAAAAGTCTGTGAAAAAGCCCCTCTTACATCATCAAGACTAAAAAAAGAGGTTAATAAAATGAGTCCAAAGGAACACCCTGCTTAAAGAGAACTGGACAAACACTAGACCCAGCGAGGAGAGGGATAGGAGAAGACTAACCCAGCTGGCCCGGAAAGGGAAGGGAGAAGACGCAAAGATGATATCCAGAGTCTGGTTGAGCAACTGGATGGATGGATATGCCTTTCCCAGAGGCATAGAATATGGGGGAAGAAACATTTTAGGAGAAAACAGTGTAGTTGGGAACATGCTGAATTTGAGGCATCTCACGACATTCTGGTGGAGAATTCCATACACAGCTGGAAGACCAAGTGGGTCGGCAACAAAGACCTGGGAGTCCTCCAAAGATGGTAATTCGGCGCCTGATTTTGCTCAGGGAGCTTATGGTATGAGGGCAGAATGTAGAAATCCAAGAAAAGCCAACATTTTGGAAAAGCTTATAAGGGAGACTGAAGTGGCCACAGAGAATGGGAAACTGGGGGAATGTGGGGTACTGCAGCCAAGGAAAGAATGTCAAATGCCAAGGAATGGTCATTTACAGGAAGGATAAAGGAACAAATGTGACAACAAGCTGGTCACTGGTGATCATGGCTAGTGTGCTTCAGTGGAACAGACGGATGGAAGCCACTTACAGTAAGACAGTGAATTCACCAGAGATGAGGTCACTGAGATCAGGCAACAAAAAAGAGAAATTCTCTGGCCTCATCTTAATGTAATGGGTAATAAGCAGTTAACTAATAAACATGCAAATATATATAATCACTAACTGGAATAGGGCACACGGGAACTTACTGGATCATAACTATGGTGATGGCTACATGGCTTTTCATCTGCCAAAACTCACCTGTGCATTTTACTATAGGTAAATTATGCCTCAGTTTTATTTATTTTTCATTTGTGGGAACATTTAGTAATTCACTAACGTTGCACAGAAGTACAATAACAAGGGCGAAGGGTAACGTTGGAGTGACTGAAATAACAGGTACAAAATCATGATTACAGAAAGTTTCAGACTTCAGAAGGGGGCGGGGCGGAGACTGCAAGTGTTTTGAAAGAGAAAGTATTCATCTGGTTCCAAAAAAGAAAGGAGTGGCTCTGAGATGACATACATTGTGCATGGGTGACCATATGAAGATCTGAAAAACCGCCCTGTTGGCTAGGCTTACTAGCTTAGTAAGTTAGCTTAGTAAGTAAGCTTACTCTTAAACTGCCCTCCCTGTCTGGGAGAGGAACGAAAAGGTTTTCACCATTTGATAGCAATTGGAGGCTACTACAGATTTCTAGAGAGTAATGTGTAAAAAGCTGAGAAGCTAGAGGCAGGGGACTCTTGAAATAATCTGGATACAGAATCACTGAAGCTACAAATGAATGTAAAGATGACAGGCCGCATTAAAAAGCAGTAAATCCTGGGCACAGGATGAGGAGGAAGGAGATGGGTTAGGGAAAGTTTAAGCATACCAGCCTTGGAGGAAGCACGAGGAGGCAGCTGCCAGGCACAAGGGGAAATTGGGCCAAGCTGAAGTGTTCTTGCAAAGGAGATAATGAGTTCCAAAAAACCAATCCAGGGGCGCCTGGGTGGCTCAGCTGGTTGGGCGCGGGGTCTGCCTTCGGCTCAGGTCATGATCCTGGAGTCTTGGGATCGAGTCCTGCATTGGGCTCCCTGCTCAGTGCAGAGCCTGCTTCTCCCTCTCCCTCTGCCATTCCCTCTGCGTGTGCTCTTCTGTCTATCTCTCTGTCAAATAGATAAATAAAATCTTTAAAAAATAAAAAACCAATCCAAAAAATAGAACTGGCAAGAAGGAGCAGGAATGCAAACCAAACTGAATGTGCAGATTTGGAGGTGTACAGGTCAAAGTGAGTGCCACAATTTCAGGGGGTGGAGGGAGCAGTGTGCTGCAGAGAAAGAACTAGGCAAGGGTAAAGGTTCACAGGCGAGAGGTGCAGGAGCTGCACAAGCCAGAGAACTAGCAAACCCTTATCAAGGAGAACCTTGATGTGGCCCTAACATGGAAGCCAGAAAGGAAAGAATTCTGATGTGCACCTCCTTGGATGTCAGTCATGGCTCCTCTGAGCTTATCCTGAACTCGCCTAGAATCCTCAAGAGTTACCAAAGGCAGAAAAGATGTGTTCCTCCCAAGAGTCCAGCTTTCAATCAGTGTCTTTAGAGAATAGGTTTCAAAATTCTGACCTTGAGAGCTAGGGTAGAGATGCCCTCTGCAACTCTGCTGGGATGTGGTGGCCAGTTCACATTATCTCAAGAGGCAGCTGGGACTTCAGTTCATTTTGCTTCAGTTCCAGGAGCAGAGTGGTGGAGTCAAAGCCCCGGTCTGGCTGAAGGCTGAAAGGATTTCCGGCTGTGATGCCGTGACGTGGCACACCTGTTCTGGAACCACACTGGATCCTGGACTCCGGGAGCAGGGTGCGCAGATGTCAGGGTACACGGTCTGGGGGAAGACGGGCTCCAGCAGCTGCAGGTGGGCCCGTTATGCCTCAGTTTGAAAAGAAATAAAATCAAATTATGTTCACTGCTAGGAAGCAAATACAAATACAGGGTGCTATGATACCGTGCTGATTAATGTATCCGGGAAGGCTTTTCTGGGCAACTGACATTTAAGATAACATTTGAAAAATGAGGAGTCATTCAGGTAAAGGGGAGAAGGAAGAGCACTCCAGGCAGAGGGAGCCTTCTGGGCAAAGACCCCAAGGGAGGAAAGGTCAAGGCATACTTAAGGACCTGAGAAGGCCAGTGTGTTTGAAGTACAGAACATGTGGGGGCATAATAGGATGAGATGAAGCTGAACAAGCAGACCAGGACTGGGGCACACAGGGCCTTGTTGTCAATGATTTTAGGTTTATAGTAAGCAGTCAAGCACCAATGATAGGTTCTAAGCAGAATCTAATTTGCAAAAAATGCCCTTCTGTGAAGAATGTTTGACCAGGAAAAGAGGGAAAGCTAGTGTCTTGAACTAAACTGGAAATGTAAAGAAAGACTTATTTTAGAGATAGAATCAATTAAGATTAAGTAATCGATTAGATGTGGGTTAGGAAGAGAGAGACATTAGGGAGAATTTAAAGGTTTATGGCACAGCCAAGTGAAAAAGTGATGCTTACTGAAGTGTGAAAGATGGGAGGAAAAGCAGATTATAGACAGTAGCAGTGTTCCGGTCAAGAGTACTCCCAGATTGGAAGCTTGAGACAACTATGAGGTTTGTTTTTTTTTTTTTTAATTTTTTTATTGTCGTGTTAATCACCATACATCATTAGTTTTTGATGTAGTGTTCCATGATTCATTGTTTGTGCATAACACCCAGTGCTCCACGCTGAACGTGCCCTCTTTAATACAACTATGAGGTTTTTAAATAAAGATGTTCCGCACATAGTTAGATCTCCAGGTCTGTGTTCTGGAAAGTGGTTTGGGTTGGGATATAAAAGAGGGTGTTGTTAGCATAGGGCAGACGTTTGGATCTCGGAATAGATAGTATCACCCAGGGAAGCAATGTAGGCAAGATGAGATGTTAGACCAGGTGCAGATGCTGACAAACTCCAGCATTTACGGATCAGAGGAGACCAGCAAAGGAATCTGAGAAGTCAAAAGTAAACTGAGCCTGAACGGTCACAGAAGCGAAAAAGCCAAACTATTTCAAGAAGTAAGGCAGTGCTACCTATGCCAAGTGCTGCTGAAAAAGTCAAGCATGATGAGACCAAGATGTGTCCCGGATTTAGTCACAAACAGGTTCTGATCTCAGCCAAAAGCAGTTTCTATAAAGTAGTGAGATACAAATCAGATTGGAAAGGCTCTAGGCATAAATGGGAAGGTGAGGAAGTGTAGACAACTCTTTTGAGGACACTGGCCATACATGCAGAACAGAGTAGTAGTAGCTAGAAGGAAATGGAGGACTGGGAAGAGAATCTAAACTTTCTAGTTTTCTTGCAAAATCAAGAATCTGACAACAAGGAGCCTGCATTTCCCTGTAGTAGCAATGGGCTGAAGGTACACCACAATCTCCTTTAAATGAGGCACGAGCTTTCCAGTTGCTATTTTCTTGCCATCAGCCAACTTCCCTTTTTTAATATGCCTACTAGCCCTTACATGCACTTGCAATTCCCCCATTCTAGAACATGTCTGATGGGAAGGATCTAGAAGAGAAGTTGCAACTATTGATCATACCTCAAAACTATACTTCCCACTCTATTCCTTTCATTCCCTCAGGCCAAATTATCCCCTGGTTTCAAGCTTCTCCTCGAAATGTTCCTCAAAGCTTCAAAGTGTCCCCGTGCCTTAGAAGATACACCAAATCCCTTAACCTTATCCCATTTCATTCTCTAAAACAATGGTTCTCAATTAGGGGAAGGGGGGGTGGATTTTGCTCCCCAGGGACATTTGACAATACCTGGAAATATTTTCACCTGTCACAAACGTGAGGAGGTACTACTGGCATCTAGTGGGGAGAAGCATCCAGTCCAAGATGTCAACAGTGCTGAGGCTGGGAATCCCTGCTCTAAAATGTCGAGCTCCATGGCGACAGGTGCCTTGTCAGTCCTGCTTACTGCTGATGTCTAGAACAGTGCCAGCTCCATAAATTCTCAAGGAGTTAATCTACCCCATCTATTTCAGTCACCCCCCCCCCACTCTCCCTTTCTTACCACACATCCAAAGCCCTAGGAAGAACAGACCGCTTACACTTTCTCACAAGGATCATTCTCTTTCATAATTTCATGCTTCTGACTTGCTGCTTTCCTCTTCTCTCTGCCAAACCCAGTACCACCAAATGCCCAACCTCTGCTGAACCCAATACTACTGAGACATTACTCTTATCACAGCACTTTCTCCTGGAGAATTTGGTTCAAAGAGTCACCCTGAGCAACGCCTGGGAAAGTTGCAGCCAAGGGACTAAATCGAAAAGCAAAGTTTTGCTTGGCTGGTATACTATTTTTTGTTTTAAACAATCATTATTATTAAAGAATCGCATGGGAAGGCTCCCAATTAAGATGGGGTAGGCACACTGGTGGTTGTGGGCCCCATCTCCGGTCCGACACATCTGCAGGGTGACACTACTTGCCAGGGTCGTGAGGGCATGTGAGTCTACGACTTCCCCACGTCCCAGCACACATGACACGCTTAGGCAGCGCCAGAGCGACATGTAGCTGGGTAACGAGAGCCTGAGGGACACCAACCTGGACCTCGTCGTCCTTGCGGATGGGCATGGAGCGGACGCTGTACTTCTGCCGCAGCTCCTTGGAGAGTGGGGAAGACATGATCTTCCTGCGCACGTGCGAGGGCCCACTGAAGTGGCGTTTGCGGTTTTTGCTGCGGTCCGAGGTAACCAAGGGGTTGAACTTCCTGCTGATAGTCTGCGAAGAGAGGCGTGGAAAGGAGGAAAGGGTGCTCGGTTGGGTACCAGGGCCTGCTCTCCAGCCAGGACACTCCTCCCCACCGCCGCACAAGGTCTCTACGGGAGGAGGTGGCCTCGGGAGAAGGTGCCTGAGGGAGGAGAATGGGGGAAGCGAAGGGCCTGGGTGTTACACAGAGTGAGGCGAGCGTGGGGAGCGCCTGCCTGACCAGAGGGGCCGTGGGAAGAGGGCGGCACTGGGACCTCAAGACTGACTGGGAGGCAGATTCGAGAAGAAGAATGCCCGGTCGGAGGTCAAGCAAAGAGATCTTTAGGGAGGTGGGCGGCCCCGCGGACGTGGGGGAAGGACCCAACCGGGCGGAAAGCTGCTCACTCGGCCAAAACACCAGCCCCTGCTTACTTTGCGCCCGTTATGTTCAGACCCCGAGCGCGCAAGGCCGGAAGTGAGGGCTTCCTTGCCGCGCAAGCGTAGAAAGGAAGCGGAGCCCCATTCCTGTCGGAGCGAGACTGCGTGGCGCCCCCTGCGACTTGGGGTGGGATCGCAGTGCCTCTTTCCAGGGGGGCCATTTCAGGGCTGGGCGGCTTTGGGGGTCCCGCCAGGGCCCACAAAGAGTTGGCACCGCGGGGGAGAAGGGGCATACTTCTGTGGGGCCTGCAATAGAGGCCTACTGGTGTTTTAAAAATAGGCACACCAGAGTCTCTTTCTTATCCCAGACTTTTTCTTTGCCTCTTGTTACCCTCCGCTGAGGTCATTTAGATGTTAAATATTAGTTGTTAGATGCTTTGGGCATTCATGATCCAAATGCAATCAGCTGACTTGCTCCTTCAAAATCACTGAGAAGCTTGTTCAAAATGCAAATTTTTGTGGTCCATCACAGTCCTACGAAACCAGGCAATGGTAGGCCCGGGTTTTAAAGCAAGCACTCCCCTCCTCCCGCCCAACCAAAGATTTTGAGGTGCAACAACGTTTGGAGATCGTGAGAACCAACCACCTGGTCTTGCAAAACTTGCCCCCAGTTTTTTAGCACTGCTGGGTGATGTAGGAAAGACCTTTGTTACCAAGCCGACGGCCAAGAAAGAATCCTTGAGATGTCTTTGGTGCAAAAAGGTGATTTTATTAAAGCCCGGGGACAGGACCTGTGGGCAGAAAGAGCTGCACTGGGGGTCATGAGGAGTGGCCCATTATATACTTTCAAGTTGGGAGTGGGTTAGGGATAGCGTAAGTCTCTAAGGAATTTTTTTTTAAGATTTTATTTATTTGACAGAGAGACACAGCGAGAGAGGGAACACAAGCAGGGGGAGAGGGAGAGGGAGAAGCAGGCTTCTCGCCAAGCAGGGAGCCTGATGCGGGGCTGGATCCCAGGACCCTGGGGTCATGACCTCAGCCGAAGGCAGACGCTCAATGACTGAGCCACCCAGGCGCCCCTCTAAGGAATTTTGGGAGCAAGGTTTCTAGGACCTTGAGGGGGCTAGTTATTATTGGGAAAAGGTCATGTATTACTGTCTAATAAAAACCTTAGTCGTGAGACCCTTCATATGTATACGGTGGGCCCTATGCTTGGGGGTTGATTACCAACACGTATCTTGGGGGGTTTAGAGATAAAGGAAGTTTCCAAAGGAATTTTTTTTTAAAGATTTTATTTATTTATTCATGAAAGACAGAGAGAGAGAGAGGCAGAGGGAGAAGCAGGCTCCCAAGGAGCAGGGAGCCCGACGCGGGACTCGATCCCAGGACCCTGGGATCATGACCTGAGCCAAAGGCAGACACAACCATCTGAGCCACCCAGGCGCCCCCAAAGGAATTTTTTTTTGTTAAAGTAGACTTACAGGATCCTGGAGGTCGGGCTAAGGTTGCCTTTTGCCCGTATTAACATCCAGGCAGTTGAATCCCTACAGAAATGTCACTCTGCCTGTTTGAAGGACTTGTCAATGGGCTTTGGGTAGTAAGGAAATTAAAAAATTTTTCTTCTGCCTTTGTTTCCAACATCATTGGGGAGAGCTGGGGTTGTAGAATCACACCTGGACCCAAGTGCCTCTTCATGTGGCTGGACCTTGGGGAGATGCCTCCATGTTTCTGAGCCTTAGTTTTCTCATCTGTGAAACCGGGATGATCTTAGGTTACTCATAGAGTTGTTATGAGGATTAAATGAGTTAATCCGTTGGGAGTGTTTAGAACTCAATTACAGTAAAAGAAGAAGAAGATAGCAGGAGGGGGAGACCAACCATGAGAGACAATGGACTCCGAAAAACAAACTGGGGGCTCTAGAGGGGAGGGGGGGTGGGCGGATGGGTTAGCCTGGTGATGGGTATTAAAGAGGGCACGTTCTGCGTGGAGCCCTGGGTGTTATGCACAAATAGTGAATCATGGAACACTACATCCAAAACTAATGATGTAATGTATGGTGATTAACATAACAATAAAAAACTTAAAAAAAAAAAAGAACTCAATTACAGTAAGCCGTTATTCCTTATGAAAGCAGAGGGGCTTGCTCCAGGACAGCCCTAAAGCCAGGCCTCACATCCACGACTTTCGCCATTAACTCCCGATGACGCAAAGTGTAAGCGTTCTGTGTTTGAGGTAAACACGTTCCACGCACCTTGGGGGAAAAAGCCGAGGGTGCCTCCGCCGGATGTCACCGGCGGGTTAGCGGCCACTGCCCCGCCCCGCTCGTCCCAGCCCCGCCCACTCAGGGGACCTCCGCGTCCCCGCCCCGCCCCGCCCCACACAGTCGTGTCCAAGCTCCGCCTCCCCTCCTGGAAAGACCGCCGGGAGCCGCGGGCGCCACCCCCCGGCTAAGTCTGGCTACTGGGAATGAAAGGTCTCGCTATGCGGGAGACTCGCAGTGATGGACAGACTCATTCACTGAAAGAATTGATTCATTCATTCAGTTCATATGTATTAAGCACCTACTTTGTGCCACATGTCAGGTAGATCGCTCTGTGGTGCTCAGTTAACAAATGGACACCCTGAAATTCAGAGAGGAGTTTGTCTTGCCAGACTCAGGCAGGTCGCCTGCTCTCGGTTTATTAGTGTCTTCAGGAATATGATGATGCAATTGTTAAACATCAGCATTTACTCATACTCAAGACCAACCAGGGCATCTACCGTGATCCCTGAACCTGCCGGGTCCTATTTTAGGTCTCATTCCAGAACCCCCGCAGTCAGTGTTGGAGACTTCTGGCTCTCAGACTCAGGGAGGATGACCAATACCTGGGTTGTTTGGAGAAGCCATGGCAGCAGGGTAAGCAGTGTGAAATTTGTTGAGGCAATAGCAATTGAAAGGCCATCAGGCTCCCAGAGTAAGGAGGCTGGGGGGGGGGCGGGGGGGGGAGAAGCATAAGAAAGGAGGATCTTAAATGTCTTCACCACAAAAAAGAAATGGCAATTATGTGAGGTGATGGAAATGTAAACTAAGCTACTATGGTAATCATTTTGCAATACCTGAGTGTATCAATTCAACCTTTGTACACCTTAAACTCACAGTATTTTTTTTTTAAGATTTTATTTACTTATTTGACAGAGAGAGACACAGTGAGAGAGGGAACACAAGCAGGGGCAGTGGGAAAGGGAGAAGCAGGCTTCCCGCGGAGCAAGGAGCCTGATGCGGGACTCGATCCCAGGGCCCTGGGATCATGACCTGAGCCAAAGGCAGACGCGTAACGACTGAGCCACCCAGGCGCCCCTAAACTCACAGTATTATAGGTCACCATGAGGACAGATCATTACAACCCAGGATAATCAAGGTATGTTCATGATCAACCAGGGCAGGGAGGCATTTCTTTATACTCCTCACCCCACACTCAGTAAAATTAAGACAGGTGCAATGACATCACCAGATAAGATCTTGAGTCTGAGGCTCTGTCACTCTAATGAGGACTTAGTGGAATTGGCTACTATCTTGCCTCATGTCCACTCTTGGAAACATGCACGGGAGCTGATACAGAACCCTGGGACCTAGGGCAGTGCTAGCACAGAGGAAATGCCCAGGGAACATTTTTATGTCTCTCAGGCAGAGGGTGGTACAGTGGGGAAATATATGAGCCCTGATTCTGATTGCCTGGGTTTGGATCTCCATCACCTCCTGCCTGTGTAGCTTTGGGTAAGATATTTAGCCTCTTGGTTACTCACTTTCCTCATCAGAGAAATGGGAATAATAATAGTATTTACCTCATTGGTTTAGTGCCAGGATGAAATGAACCCTTAGCACAATACCTGGCACAAAGTAAGCACTTAATAAAGGGTAGAAATTATTAAATGAAAATGGCTAATCTTACCTAGCTGAGCATTTAATGTCAGGTATTGTGCTAAGTTTTACAGATGTCACCTTATTTAATCTGGTAAACAATCCTCTGAACTGTTCCTTTTACAGGTGGAAAAACAGGTTCTGTGGGACGCCTGGGTGGCTCAGTCAGTTAAGTGTCCCACTTTTGATTTTTGGCTCAGGTCATGATCTCAGGGTCATGAGATCAAGTCCTGTCCAGCTCCCTGCTCAATGGGGAGTATGATCCAGGATTCTCTCTCTCTCCCTCTGTCCCTACCCTCACGCCTGCACTCCCGCACACACGCGTGTGCTCTCAAATAAATCTTTTAAGAAAAAAAAAAAACAGGTTCTGAATGATTTTTTTTTTTTTTTTTAAGTAGGATCCACACCCAATGTGGGGCTTGAACTCATGACCCTGAGATCAAGAGTCCCATGCTGTACCGACTGAGCCAGCCAGGTGCCCCAAATAGGTTCTGAATGAGACAGGAGCAGAGGATGAACATGATCCACCATTAGATACTCAATATGCTTATTGTTATCTTGCAGCCAATAAAGATAATGATGAGATCCATAGTCATTAACATAGGAAGAGGTCTATTGTGCAAAAGAGTAAACTACAAAATAATATGAACAGCATGAGCCCATTCTGTTTATGGAATGATATCACTACAGTGTTAACAATGACTGCCTCTATTAGTGGAATCGGGGCCCACTTTTTCTTTTTTTCCTTTTTGCTCTTTTTTGATTTTCCTCCAGTGGGGCCACGAGCATGTATTGTTTGTGTAATTAAAATGTTTTAAGGGCCTTACATTTTTTTTAAAGATTTTATTTATTTATTTGATAGAGGGAGAGAGGGAACACAAGCAGGAGGAGTGGGAGAGGGAGAAGCAGGCTTCCTGCTGAGCAGGGAACCTGATGTGGGGCTTGATTGCAGGACCCTGGGATCATGACCTGAACTGAAGGCAGACCTTAACGACTGAGCCACCCAGGCATCCCGAAGGGCCTTACATTTTTAAGAGGATCCCCAAATGTTCAATTTAGCTTCCCTTGTAGGCTGTTTAAAAAGGAAGAAAACAAAAACAAACGTACCCTGACCACTTTCAATTTCCCCCTTTTTGGGGGGTGGGGGTCAGTTCCCTCTCTGGAGGTGGATAAGATGCTCTTGGGAACTGAGGCAGAACCATACAATTCTTCATAACCCTGGAGTCAGGCGGACATGAGTTTGAAATCCAGCTTCACCACCTGCTGGCTGTGTGATGGAGAAAATTTACTAAATCTGTTTTGTCCTTTGTAAAAAGGAGGGAACACCCACTGGGTAGGATGGCTGTGAACAATCATCACTCCTTGCCTGGAGCGTGGAGAATGCCCAACCGTTGGTAGCTATTTCTACAAGAGAGAAGATAATAATAACTTATTCTGGTCAGAATAAAGTGCATGACCTCATCACTACATGACTGACCAAAGACAACTGCTGGGGAGAGAAACAGGTCTTAGGGGAGCGTTCTCCTTCACACAGTCCCGCTCTCGCATTCCTGGACCAGGGCAGCTATCTGCTGGAGCAGCTAATGAGGCAATTTCTTAAGAAGGGATTAGGACCACCTAATTTAGCACTAAGCTGTATACTTTGTCTACTTTGCAGAGACCAGATAACCTGCCACATGGAGAAAATGTGTCTCTTTGTTTCTGGCAAGAATCAAAAACGAATCTGTGACATAGAGTAATAAAAACGAAGGACAGCTGCCACTTATAAGCACCACTGCTACATCCCACTTCTTTCCAAGCTTCACACCTGCTCTGTGGTACCCGCCCCCCAGGCAGCATGGGCTGCAGGACTTGAGCAGCTCTCTTCTCTGATGCACCTCTGTAACTTCACCTCCCGTGCAACTGCAACCCGTCCCCCCTGCCTGAGCCACCACAGCCCCTGACCTCTGACCACCCTCTCTCTGAGTCTGTACTCTAATTCCCGATTGAGAAATCCTCTTACACGAGAACGCTATAATCTGCTCTTGGTTAGACAATCGAAAGAATTGGTTTAAGAGAGAAATGACACGTCTTAAACGTTTTATGTCCACTTAAAAACCATTCACCAATCTTTTGACCCTGAAGGAGGGTTTTATCATTGAGAAACTCTGTTGGAGTTCTCCTTCCCTTTCCTTGCATAAACCGTGTCCTTACACAAATCAACCTGAGAGTTCCAGTTTTGGGTGACTTTAACGTGGAGTGAGAACTGAGACACTTTCCACGTGAATGTGGAATCCTCAAGGACGTCCCCCTGCACCACCCTCCCCACCCCCCGCCCCTGCCCCAAGTCTTTTCAGTAAGGAGTCTTGCTCATATCTAATTCGGGAGCATTTTGAGGAAGGGGTGGCAACCCACTGTTATCAGGTCTCTGCCAAGTATACAACTTAGTTGGACTAGATTCCTTCATTTTTCAATCCTATTTCACTGGTTAGCTAAGTCTCAGCATTACAGCATAAAGCACAACTGACATGAACAGGTTTGGGAACACATGTACTGACTACCAGTAGGCATGTTACTCTTGACCTCTGGCTCCGAGGGTCATGGTAACTCTAGTATCAGGACGTCAACGAGAGAATGGGGAGAATCAGTGAAGAGTTTCTTGCAGACTGGTTCACTCCCACATTCATTCCTGATTGAATGATCCACATTTGTGCTGTTCCAGGTTGAGGGCCTCGAAGGACTGGACAACAGGACAGTAAATAGCTGTGTAAATCTCCTTCTCATAGCTGATGATGGTCTCTCTTTGCTGAGCTGAAGGCTGAACAAGGAATGCCAGATCCTTGGAAATCAAGAAGAGTTTATGAAACACTTCATTTATGTAGTAGCCCTTGGCTCAAAGCTATGGGAAAACGTGTCAGCCCTGTTCTCAAAGATATTATATCCTAGTCAGAATACCTATATGAAACAATCCCCATTTTTGAAGATTTACCACGTACCCCTTCTCTGCATACATGAACTCGTTCTGATCCAGTATGACATACCTGCACATATTATAGATTTAATTTCGGCAACAGCCCCATGAGACTGTTTTAGTACGCTCCCCATTTTCACCTGAGAAAAAAAGAGGTGCTGAGTGGTAAGGACCTGGCCTGGGTCTACCCAGCTAGAAACCGGCAGATTCAGGCATATTCTGTAGGGATTCAATAAAAGGCTGGCTCCAAGGGGTCTTGACTTTCTGATCATCCTCACGGATCTTTTCCACATTTCTCAATTTTTCTCCTCTAGAATTAAATTCCATTCTGACTGTGATCCCAGCCTCCAGGCTAGCCAGCTTCAATCAAGTAGAAAGAAACACACATCAATACTTCGGAAAATCAGCCTTTTAATCTATTTGAGCCCTACGAGTGGGGAAAGAACGAAATCATTTTCCCCCCTTGAGATTGTTTATAAGAATAATGGGTCAGAGGTGTCTCTTCCATAGGAAACTGACATCCCCATGTCCTCAAGAGTTTGCTTGTTTTTGTTTTTTTTAAAAGCATAAAAGTGGAATTTCAACTCATGTGCATGCCACACATTTCCCCACCCTGCCTTGCCCACCCTCTACAGGTGCAGGTATTCACACAACAAAGAGACTCCTTTCGGTAACTGGGGAACAGAATATGGGAAAAAAAAAAAAATCCATCCAAGTGGCCACAGATACCAGAGATAACCGAATGCAGTTTACACTCACAACATCAGTCAACTCATACGCAGAAGGGGACACTTTTCTAATTGGAATCCAGAGCCAAAAATTACAAATGGCAGAGACTTGAGCTATCCATATAGATAATTTAAAAACATCCACCGGACACTCCCCTTAATTACAAAAGTATGCAAACAATCTTGATATAAATGGAAAACAGGCAGGCAGCTTTCTCCCCGAGACACAAGGGCATACCTAAAATTCCCTGGATGGAATCCAGGCCTGGACCATTGCCACTCCCTTTTGGGACTAAAGGGGAAGGAAGAGGGTGAGCAGCAGGGGAGGGACCCAGCTTAGGAGCAAGTGGGGAGACCATGGAGCTGCCCTAGGGACCAGAAACATGTTGTGTTGGTGTGTTGCCCCTGATGCGGGAACTCAGTGGCGAGTGGGCCACAAGTGAGCTGCAGAGAAGTCTGAATGCTGTGCACCCCTCGGGAACCTGGAAGATAGCTGTCCGAAGACAGGAGAAGGACTGGTCTGCTTTGCTTCCCCCACCGAAGGCCTTGGGACTGATGGCAACAGTGTGGGAGGCGGTGAGACATGATTATTTTAGGGCTGCGGAGAAGGATGCTTTCTGTCTGGATCTAAGTGCACAAACCACGTCTGGTGTTGAAAGGATGACTCCCCAGTTAAAACCAGCCCCTCCACCAAGAGATGCTGTTGCCACACAGCACAGGGGCTGAGGCACGTTGGTGGGGGGTTCAGAGAAACAAGGGGGAAGAGAGGAAGGGGAACTCGCCACCCACCCAGTTTCCAATGGGCAGACCTGAGTCCACCGCTGCTACCCAACAACCGGGCATCTGCTTCTCGGGAGAAAAAGAAATGGGTGGGGGTGAGGGACTTGAGTGCGGTCTCTGGGATGGGCGAGGAGGGATAGAGCAAAAGCGAGGGTTCCATCTATGGCGCCACATCTCAGGGGCTCGCCTGGGAAGTACCATCCTTTGTTGAAGGCGCCGAGTGGAGGCACCTTTGGGCAGTGTGACCCACAGTGGAGAGCCCTGGTCTGTGGGCTGGTTGCCCAGGGGAGAAACCAAGTGATTGGTGCCTCTAAATGGTGGGAGCTTCAAGATTGTCAAAGCCTGGCTGAGAGCTGGTTGACGTGGATCCTGGGCTGCTCCCCTAAGAAGGAAGGGACTGCAGCCCTCCCGGGAGTGGTCCCTGATATCTCCGAACCCACCCTGCCTAACTCTGGTCTTGGGGCTCCCCAGGAAAAGGGGCACCACAACTTCAGGCAGTGTAATTCACCTAAAATTAAAGATGGGGAAAAGAGGTAGCTGCAAAACCGTGAGCCACCCCCTACCACCCCCAACCCCCACTTTGGGACGCAGCCAGATCCTGGGCCAGATAAGAGGGCAGGAGGAGACAGGGTGCTGGAAGCAGGGCTGGCGGTCTCCCTGGGTCCTCGGCCACTGGGCCAGGTGGGTTGTCAATGCATCTTGCCCAGCTGGATCTTCTTCCAGGCCTCCGAGGCTGTGAAGATACAGGAGTCCAGAATGCCGGCCACAGTGAAGGTCCCACCGATGATGGCACAGATCTGAAAGGGACGGTGGTCAGAGGTCAGTGCTGGATGGAGCGCCAGGTCAGACCCCTCCCAGATCATGAGACGATGAGCTGTGCAAGTACAGACACTCTAGCGGGGTCTGGAACATACGCAGGGCTCAAAAAAACCCCACTTATTGGATGATGAATTTAATAATAATAAAAGTAATAATTATCAGCTCCTTTAAATCCCTTAATCACCTCCCGAATGAGGAAGGGGATTATTAGACCCATTTCATAGGTGAGGAAGCCAAGGTTTAGTTAGGTAAGTAAGTTCACACAGTAAGTAGCAGAGCTGTGACTTGAACTCAGCTATGTCTTCACCCTGGAGGCTGTGGTTTTAACTTCTACTCTAAACTTACCAGATTTTTACAATCCCGTTTACAGATGAACAAATGGAGGTTCAGAAAGGCAGTGGCACTGGCCCAAGGTCACACAGCCAGGAAGTGGCAATCCTGGGACTTGAACCCAGATCAGACAGGTCCAGGCCTAGTGCTGCCTGTGATGGGGATCTGGGAGGGGCAGAATAGGCAGCACTGGCCTGGATGGGCTGGAGTGAGAAATAAATCTCTCACTCTCAGAAGCTTGCACTGTAGCAGGGGGATGGGTAGTAACCACATAATCATACCAACAAATGCAAAACTACAAGCAAGGCAAGTGCTACAGAGCACAAGGGGGCCTATGGTGCTACCAGAAAGCTTATATTAGGGTAGAGTTTCTTATGGCACCATCTACTTTGGGCACCAGAAAATTTGTTGTCGTGGGAGGGCCGTCCTGTATGCCACGGCATGTTGATTAGCAGCCTCTCGGGCCTCCACCCAGGAGGTGCCAGGAGTACACTTTCCCTCCTGCTATGACAACCAAAATGTCTCCAAACGCTGTCACATGTCCCCTGGAGGTGAAAACTGCCCCCTAGTGAAGAACTGCTGGAGTAGGGGGATGATAAGGAATGTCACCTGCTGCATGTCTGTAGCTCATGACTTCCTGCATGACGAAACAGAGCTCACATAGCACTTTCTCTGTGCCAGGCAGGGTTTGAGAATCCTCGTCCCTCCCGAATCCCCAGGCCAACCCTAGGAAGTCCTACCCTTATACATATGTGACAGCCAAGGAAACTGAGGCACAGAGACATTGAACCACTTGAATAATGCCACAGTCCTCGGTGGTTGAACTGAGAGTTCAGAACTCTGGAGTCTGTACTCTTAACACGACACTCTGCTGCTTCTCAAGCATGAAGCTTCGTCACTGAACCGAACGACTAACTTTGCTTCGAAGTTGTAGGGACTCCACTTGTGACATATCCAAGTCATGCTATGTTTTACTCAAAATTTTCTCACCTACGTATCGATTGCTTTCTGGTTCCATAAAAGAATCAAAGAATAGACGATGGCAGATCAAAGAAGTTCACAGAAGGTTTGCAAGGCAACTTTAAATGTATTCTGCCTCTGGAGCGCATACGTTATGCCGTCCACAAGAACCCCTACGACCCGTCACCCGTGTGCCACGCCTCAGTCACGCACCCTCGTGGGGCCCAGACAAGGAAATCACTTTTCCAAGGTCACACAGCAAGTGCGTGGCAGAGCGACATCTGTCCGCCTCCGGGGCTCTCGCTTCTTCCCCCACCCCCCACCCCCACCCCCCGCCCCAGTGAAGGAGCACTTAGATGACCACAGGACGCAGAGGAAGCCTACTTGAGCAGTCCCAGAGGGCTCCCGAGACCGCCCTGGAAGCACCACTGGGTGGCCGGCCAGCCGCTGACACTCGACCACTGGAAGACTCTGAGAGATGGCAGTGCCTTAACGGACCCTCTGTTGCCCAGCAGAGGAGGCCAGGAGACACAGCCGAGGTGACAAGGAAGTGCAAATTAAACCAGGGTTTATTTTTAAAATGATAGTTCCATGAGACGAGCTAAGCAGAGGCCTGTGAGGCCCATGACAGACAGAGCAGGGCTGTATGGACAGGCTGTAAGTGAGGCAGCTGACATTCCGGTAATAACAGCCCCCCAGGGAGTGAAGAGGATGGGGGGCGCTGGGGGGATTATCATGAAGTGTTCTCAGCAGGCAAGTCCTCTCCCGGCCAGCTTCAGAGCATGACGCAGGGGTACTTCTCAAGGACGATGACGGCAGGGGAGCTGGCTTATTTCGGCAGAGTGGATCAGATGATGGGAGATTTTACACCGCAAAATGCTTTTAGAGCTTGGATCAGAGAAGAGGAAATTGTGACTTAAGTGCAATGGAGCAAAAAAAAAAAAAAAAAAACAACAACAAAACCCACACACAGACACGCACACCCCACCTCCTACACACACACACACACACACACACACACACACACACACACACACACACACACTTTGGAACCCGAGCGTGCCTATGATTCACAAACACCTGGCACCTAGTCTGAAGCCTCCTTTTCCTGGACCAGCCAGGAGCTGGAGGAGACAACACATGCATTGAGGTACATAAGAAACACGCAGCTGTGAGGAAGCTGGGGCCTGGGGCACACAAGTCACTAAGCCACTGACCCCATCCGAGTGAGCTGCTGTCAGCCTGAGCCTAAGGAGGCCCTGTAGTGAGCTCCCATGTGCATCTCCTGATACTACCCAGCTCAGCAGCACATCTCCCATTATCCAACATCTGTCGAAAGTGCTGGTCACCAGTCAAATGAGGAGGGGGATTTCTGGCACATTCTGGGGTGGGGCGAGGCACCTCAAAAGCTGAAAGAAACCTAGCAGCCTGCTTGATGCTGCTATGGCCCCCTACTTTCATTATTTTGCCGTTAGCCTGCTTGGGCCTTCCTGACACACTCATAATCATAGGTGGTGACTGGTGTGAGGTGAAGCAGGGGTCATGAGGAGAGGGGTCCTGGGGTGCTCTCAGGCTGTAGTGCTCCCTGGATTCTGACACGGGGCGGGGGCACAGAAACCTCCACACCAGGAGGTGACCACATATGGACTCTCTAAGGCAGTGCCTGTCATGGCCGCCTTGGGTCCTGAGAAGGCCACGTTCCTACATCTGAGACACAGGGAAATACATGAAGCTACGAGACTGCACCAGATGGGGTGTCTGTCTTTGGACATAGGCCGTACATTGGCGATGGCAAGATAACAGGCTTCTCCACATCTGTAGAGCAGATCTCAAGAACAGACTAAGGAAAGGGCTGCTGAAAGGGAGGATGGTGGCCCGGCACCTTGCTGACCCACGGGGATGCGCCAACATGAATACAAATGAATAAAAGTGAAGATAAAGCCAATCATACACCTCCTCACTGGACGTGGCGCAGGGGGCCCTGAGCAGAGTGGTGAGTGAGTGGAGGTGAGTGCTGGGAGGTCTGCCTGGCAGAAAGGGCTCCGCCTTGGGAAGCCGAGTCATGATTGTCTCTCACTCACTTACTCTAGCCAGGGAGAGACTTTCAGGGTCTCAGCTTTTTTCATCTACGACATGGGGGAAACCACCCCTACCCCTGCCAATTGTCCTACTGCAGGAAATGCCTCCGGAGCTCCCAGCACTTAGTAGGTGTTCAGTAAATGATACCTAATCCAATCTTGCAGTTGACCAGAAGGCTCTGACCTTGTTGCTAAGATCTGAGCTGTTTCTAAGATCTGAGACCCACTCTAAGAAGAACAATGGGTAAAATACCACTTATTTCCCAGAGCCAGCCTCTGGGTCTCAATTTCCCTTCTTCTACCTAATTCTTTTAGCTGAGAACAAGTCACTTCATAGAAGGACAGGACAGCAAAGCTCTCCTAGGCACCACATGCAGATTCTTTGCAGCGGCCCACGCCCCAAGCACTGCAAGGGCCCATTCTACAGATAGGATAGCTGAGACCTCAACAGGATATTTCCTCAGCTAAGTGCCAAGAAGTGTTTGTGATGAAGCATATCCCTCGGGGCAGAGTACCTAGGCCAGAGGTTGTTTCCATTCTTTGGCCAGTCAGGGAACTCTTCAGTCTCCCCAAGACTCTACCTCAACCCCGAACGCCAAGAAGATATCAGAAGTTCCTGATACAAAGGTACTTCTGGCTGGGACCCCTCCTGTCGTGTGCCCTTGTGTCATCCTTACTTCCCATACCTCTGTTTCTTTACTTTAAAAAATGGGAAGGCTAATCCTCAGCCCTCAGGGCTGCTGTCAGAGTGAATGAGTGTGTCACACACACCGCCATGAATGCCTGTTCCCTTGCTCCCTCACCCCTGCCATGGTCTTATATCCTGACCAGGCCCTGAAGCAGGGGGACAAGCTCAGCGAAGGGTGGTGAAGGAGCAGGGCCACTGAGTCAGAAAGGGCCGCCACAGCCAGCACATGCAACCCTACTCTGGTCAGCAGCCCTGGCTCCGGAAATGGAAACAAGGACAATTCAATATCCAGGCCCCAGTGGGCCTGAGAGGAACGCATTACTTTGCTTTTATCAGAAGTCATCAATAATGCCCCTTTGTTCTTTAGCAGAGACTTCCTGTGGTTCTACCAGCTTCCCAACCTCCTACTATGGCTAGAATGAAGTCAGCTTGTCTACCTACCTTGAAAAGAAAGTGTGTATGTGTGTGTGTGTGTATGTTTCTCTTACAGTTTAATTAGGACTCTTAATTCCTTATAATATGGAAAGGATGTGTTCCAACCGCACTGGCTGGAGAGCTGCATCCCTCTGTGGTTCCACCAACACGAATGCTTTCCTAATCCATCGCCCCCCCCCCCCCCCCCGCCGTTTACTTTTCCACAGTGGGCAGTGGAGAAGCACGACACACACACCAACATGGGGGTGGGGGTGAAGACTGTGGGCTCCGGAGTAAACATTCCTGTTGTCAGATCCCAGCCCTGCCACTGTGGCCAGGAAAGCCAGGTCACCCCTCTGAGCCTCAGTTTCTCTCATCTGTAAAATGCCCCCCCGCCCCCCGCCGCCCCGTGAGGACCACGATGACCTCTGTCTGGCTGACCGCTGTACCACAAGTGCTTGGGAACTGTTCGTTCACTGTCCTCAGCCAGGCAGCATGGCTTGAAAAGCTTATGGAAAAGGCACAGTTTGAGGAAATAAATAATGAATCGGAGTCCCATCAGATGCCGGTGGCGGCAGACAGACTGGAGCCGCGGATGAGAACACCGAAGCTGTGGCTTCGCAGGGGTGGGGGCTGTTGTGGGAGGGAAGCTGATGATGACTGGGCCCCGGAAAAGCGGGGGAGGACAGGGTGTGGTGGTCTCCGTCCAGTGGCGTCGCGCCTGCCAGACCCCCCAGTCCCAGCCTCCGGACAGGAGCCCGGTGGGAGGACTGAGTCCTCTCCCCGCCACTCTCACAATGGCCGCAGCCGCAAGACACCTGCTCCCCTCCCCCAAGTCCCACCCCGGTTGAGCACCTACTATGTGCTCGGCCTGAGCTGGCACTTTCTTCTGCCTTCTCACTCCATCTGTGCAAGTACTAGGGAAATGGGGTGACCCCCACTTCACAGATGGAGAAGCAGAGGCTCGGAGAGGGACAGGCTTATTCAAGGTCACACAGCTACCAGATAGGCAAGGGTGAGGAGGAGAATCCGGGTCTGGAAGGCTGCAAAGGGTCTGCTTTTTTCGGTTAGACCCCCCTGCTTCACCCCCAACCTGAAGGATCCCCTCAGTCCCTGTCTTCATACACAGATGGCTTCTTTATATTTACTTTCTCAATTCTGTTAGGTTTTACATATCAAACGTCCTGAAGTAAGAGGACCCCATCAACAAAGTTGCGTGGTTGTAAAAATAAGCATAGTTTGTAAAGGGAGCTCTCTCCATTCATTCCAGTATTCCTTATATGTCTCAGAATCTGCCTTTGGAAAGCAAGCACCGGGAGTTTCCAGTGCAACTGAGAGATCTGTGTGCAGACCCAATTGGAGCAATCTGTCCCTGGTACACAACCTTCTAGAAGATCTAGCTCTGCTCAAACGTGTGGAAAGATTGGAACCAAAGCTTTTTACACATGCCCAGCCCTGAATAACTGAGCTGCTAATGTGGGCCTTGTGTTACAACTCACATAACAGAAACTGTTGTGGTATGGGGGTGGACCGAGGTGCATACCCCTCCATCCGTCTGCTCAGTGTTTGATGCCTACTTATCACCTACCTGCGCTGCCCCAGGTCTGGAGACCAGAGATGACTAAGGCCCTGCTCTGTTTTCCTGGAGCTCATGGTCCAGGAAAGACACACCAAGGGAAGTCTGAGTAGGGGAGATTCGGGTCCAGCTACAAAGCTGGTCTCTGCCCTACCCGTACAGCCTTATTGGGCAAAACCTCCCCAGTTTTGTCTCTTCTCAATTGTTTTTACTATCTCCCCCATACCCCATCTCCCACCTGAGTACATGATGCCTTTTGTCTATGGCAAATCCTTGCAGGTGCCCAAATAGATGAGTGAAAAGTAATCAGTTCTAGGCAGGAAAATTTGCAAACGACCAGCCAACGAGTCTTAGATGGGACAGCTGATGTGGGCTGGTTTTTTGTCGTTGCTTTGGTTTTTTTATGATTTGTGTGTGTGGCGGTGATTTTATCACTCATGCTCACAATGTCACCTTGTTTCCTGCTATAACATTTCCTCCCGATTCCCAGCAGGGAGTCACTGTATCAAATCATCCTGGTGTCCTACCAACGGCTCCATGGTTTCTGGGGACTCTGTTGCTGGGACATCTTCGAGAGCCTTTACTTTGGAGGATGGAGGCTCCCAAACTAAGTGGTGGGACTGGGAGTGGGGTGGGGGATGTGACAGAAGCAGGCTCTGGGATCAAGTCCCAGCCTCGCCATTTACTGGCTATGTGACCTTGGATGAGTTTCTTTACCTCTCTGGACCTCAGTTAATTCATATATAAAACAGGACTGATATCATCTACCTTGGAGGGTTCCTGGGACAGTTAAAGGAGATAATTATAAGATTAATGCTTAATAAGTGTAGCTATATGATCACTTCTTCAAGCAGCTGTCTCTTGTATATTTCTGAGTAGCCACATCCAGTACCTACATCCAGGCTAGGCCTTGTGCTGGATGCTGGGGACACACAGGGACATCAGACCTGGAGCTCGTCATAATCAGGCCTGGCAATTATAAAGTGCGATCTAAAGTTTGGGGGATTATTTCACTGGCAAGGAGCACCTGGAGGGCAGGGATTATGTCTAGTTCAGCTATCTCGGCTGCCCAATGGAAGCATGCCGTTACCAGCTGGTACTTTTTGGTGGGCAAAAAGTTTCACGGCCAAACTGGCCCAGTGTGGTACTTTCTGACTTCTGGCTGTTCCTCCCTTATGGAATAAAACACACAAGGAGAGTGATGTGACACTGCTGAAGTCATCCAATCTGTCACCACAACCCACTTGAAGGCAATCCCAAAAAAGGGGCTCTGGCAAGTGGCAGGGGCAGGGAACAAATGTGCGTGTGTGGGAGGGGGCACTTTGAAGGGGATCACTTGCATGTTGTTAAATACCATCTGTTTATTCCTTTAGTGGTGGAATTTTCTGGAATAGCACAGAGCGGAAGTCTGAGCAACGTGCCTCGGGTGCCTAGAGAGAGAAGCCCCAGGCAGCCTGGTGGAGACTTCCGGGAGGAGGGATCCTCCTCTGTTCAGACTCGGGATGTCCAAGTCCTTTGCAGACCACGAGACCCTAGAGGGGCAACCTCGAATAAGCCGGGTACTTGATAGGTACAAACGTGTCAGGGAGGCCCCACCTGCCTCTCCCCTCCACACCCACACCCCCTTGAATGGCACCCCACCTCATTCCAGCCCACCCACAGCTGCCTCCGAAGCCCTGCAGCCGCCACATGACGACATCCTGGCCTCTGGCCTAAGCCCTCTCTTAAACAGCCCCCGTGAGGAGCTATTTGCAGAGGTCCCCATTTGGGCTTTGGGGGCTTTGCACACAAGTGTTTGATTTTAAAAAGAGAGAAAAAGAAGTCAGAGCAGGTGCCTCCACTTCCATCCTGGCCCCACCCCGCGCTGTGAGGGCTCCCAAGGCTCTTTGTGCTGTGTGTGTCTGCATGTGAGCGTCATCCCCACATCTGCTGTCTCGTCTCGTGACAAGGGCCTTTGAAGCTCTACAATGACGCCATCTGCCAGGGACAGCCAGTTGGCTCACTTGGGGCTGACCCCCACGGTTGCCGTGGCAACCATGATGGTGGCCCGGGGCCTTCAGAAACACCACCAGGCTCATGCTGTCGGGAGGTTCCCTCAGCATGGCCCATGCTCGGGCGGAGGTGGATGGGGCCGAGATGGAGGCGAGGCTGATGGCCAAAGGCAGGAGGAGAAGGAAATGGAGTCATGGAGGTATCTGGCCTCTGGGTTATGAAGGACAGGCTCTTCCCCTGTGACTTCTTGGGACCTCCGGCTCTCAGAAGTCCACCCCCATCAAAAGAGGCCACATGGCCTTCACAAAACATGCCATCGTCGGGCACCTCTGCACATACTGTTTCCCGTGCTAAGACCCTCTCTGCTTCACTCATCAGTCTAGAAAATTTCTCTACATCCTTCAAGACCCATCTCTGGGTTTCCTTCTCCAAATGTGCCAAACCAAAGGCAGTTGTTGCTACCACAGTGCCCGGTGCACAGCTCCAGTGGAGCCCCTGCTGGACGGGACTTAGTTCTCTGCGTGCTCACACCTCTTCCCCACCAGCTGGGAGCAGTTTAAGGACAAGGAGAAAGCCAAATTCAGCTACCTCTGTTGCCCAGCATGGAGCCTGGCACATGGTAAGTTCTCGCAGAAGTTTAGCGAATAAATGAAGTTGCTTCATTTCTCAGCCACTTGCCAAGGGGTTTTCACACTCAGAGCCTCAGATACGTGGCATATGGGAGCAAATAAGGGGACATGAAGATCCTTCTCAACCCTACAATGAAACATGGACAAAGGGGGTTTCTCTCTCACTGCCAATGCCACAGACCCCAGGGCCTCTGAGAAGCAGACCACACCCGCACAAACACGCCAACTTGTGTCTTAGTCTCTGTCTTACTCTGGGTATGCGGTAGAAGCGCTAGGGTAAAACAAACAAACAAACAAACAAACAAACAAACAAAAAACAAAAAGCCCACACCATTTGGGTGCTACCCTGTATGGCCTTGGGTAAAATTACTTGCTCACAAGTCCCCTGGCTTTTGGGTCGAAGGGTTTGTGCATCACCCCCCCAGCGGCTGACCCAAACTACCTGTGTACCAGATAGTGGATACAGGTCCCCTTGCTGTGCATCCTCCCGATCTCTATTGTGGCAGGTCTGTAATTTCTGCCAGTCTGATAGGAACGAACTGGGTCTTGTATTTTGAATCAAATTCCTCCAATTTCTAGGGAACTCGGGCATCTTTTCACAGCCAGTATGGTCTCTCCAATGGTCAAGTCCTCACCCATTTTTCTTTTTGGTCACTTAACTGTTTCTTACTGGTTTGTAGGAATTCTCTCTGTATAAATTCTGAAGATTATTCCTTTCTTGTACGTGTGACAAATATCTTTTCCCAATCTGTGTCCGGTGTCTTAGCTTTATGGTAGGTGCCCTCTGTTGACCAGAAGTTTCAAATTTGTATGGAGTCCGAGAGTGGCATTAAGTCTGTTGTGAGGCTCACATAAGCACCAGGGTTCTGACACCCTTTGCACCCACATGGCTTTCTATCAGGCAAAGAGCTTCCCTTTGATGATGTCCTTTGAGTCCCATGAGGCCTGCGAGGCAGGGGGAGTAGGGCCTGTTATTGCTATGTAGTGGATAGGATGGAGACATTGCTGCGGACGTCGGAACTTTGTGCCTCTTGATACCCACCTTTCTGTTTTCTAGTAACTGACCCCTGATTTTCCTCTTGAGGAACCCCACCCCTCACAATCTTTGTCCTTGTGATCCGGCTGGGGCTGGTCAACTGGGATCCCCCTTTCACTCTCTAGGCCGCAAGGTTGGAAGGGGAGTTCAGTGAGGCCAGCGACAGTACTATCTTATCCAGGACTCAGGTCAAATTACTGAGAAGGAGGCACTTTCCATTAGTAAATTCTTTTTGAAAATGAAGCCAGTATAGAGGAAAACAGGACTAAAAAAATGTCTATTCCGGACAACATTTGTGCCTGGATCTAGCCATGCCTAAGGCTTACCTACATCAAGCCAGCTGGATGTGGGGTTCTGTCTTTTCTGTGACAGAGTTGTGACTAGTACAAATCTAGTGAGAGCCAGGAATGAGAGATCCAGGACTAGACCCTTGATCTTGAATCATTATTAAAAGTATGAAGAGGTACAAAAGCATAAGGACCTTTAGGCCTCAGTTTCCAAATCTGTGAGGTAGGGATAATCACCCCATCTCCTCCACCTCAGCTGACTCTGGCTTATGAAACATCTCTGGGCCTCCTGGCTGAAGCAGGGTGCTGTAAGCCTGCTGTTCTGCCCCCAAGGACACTTTGAACGGGAAGCCAGAAAATAGCATCCTTGACAGAAATACTCAGCATCAAAGAAAAATGACATCAGCTTGAAGCTGCCCCAAAGAAAATCAGACTTGATGGAGACAATGGCAAAAAAAAAATAAATAAATAAAGGAAAAATAAAAAATCAAAGAAAAAAAGAAAAGAGAACAAGCAGGCAGGAAAGAAAGAAGAAACCTGACAGTACCAGCAGCTATAGTTGGAAAATAGATATGGGAAAAAAAAGAGTTAAATCTTCACTGTAAAATTTCCACAGAAAAGGATAAACCCTGCTAAACCCATAAAAATAAGACACTGGAGAGAATCACAAACATCTCATTGAGCCATACAAACATTTGCTTAACAAATTAAATTCATTTAGTGACATTCTCCTTTGGAAAATATTTTCTTGATGACATGCCGTCGATATTGACATGATTCTGATAACATCTCTCAACATCCTAGGGATCACAACCTCCTGTGTATAGCCTGAGATCCTAGCCCTGCGGGCTGCCTCCCATCCCTTCAAGAACCAGCCGGGGTGCCAGGAGAAGGGGCGCATGGCAGGTGCCCACCGACTCACCGTGGTGATGAATCGGTACAGAGGTTGCCGTCTCTCTGTGTACTTGACCGTGATGGGGCTAAGGTCATAGCGGAACCAGATGGCGGGGATGATGCGGCCTGTGTGGCTGTAGGCGACGTACTCCTGGGGTGGAGGAGGGGAGGAGGGGCACATGAGAACCAGACATACAAACCATGGCTCATGGTGGGTGGGGGGTGGATTGCAGAGGGTCCTCTGGCGACCCACAACAAGGGGCCTTCTTCTCTTTCCTGCCTGGAGCCGGACTCCCCCAGTTCCTCTCACCCCTTGCCCTGGAGGCTCTGCTGTCAGCAGCTGGATGGGCAGCATTGCCGGGGACATTTTCAACTCTTCTGGCTGCTTGAACATTGACCATATGACCTGGAAGCAGCACCAGGATTGGAGAGCAGAGACGTAAAAAACAGGTGTGATCTGGGCTATAGCCAGATCAGTAAAGGTCGATTTCCCCCTCTAATTCCTGGCCATGCAAAATCCATTCATTTATTCATTGTTTGCTGAGCACCTCTTGTGGGTGCTGGCTGCTGGGGACCCTGAGGGGAGAAAGCTCTGGCCCATCCCCAGAAGCGGGTCACAGTCTGCAGAAGGAAGCAGATGTAGAAGACTATCCACAATATAGCACCGCATTGTCCTTGCCACGCCACAGAAGCCCGGAGTGCCGTGGGGGCCGGCGGCGAATGCCCAACTCTCCCCAGGCCGGCTGGAAGGCTTAGTGAGGAGGGGGCATTCTATGCCACATGTGACATCCTGAGGGGGGTGTGTGTGGGGGGGTGGGGGTGTGTAAGAGACATGAGTATAAAGGCCACGTGGGGAGTGGGCGTCTTCAAAGAAGGAACACACTGAACTGGAAGGACCAAGGGACCCTACCACAAGGCTTCCGGTGACAGCACTTGGCTGGCTGGGATTAAAAGGATGCTAATGAGCTGAATTAACACGTGTCCTCTCTGGTCTGGGCATTTGCTGTCTGGGCTATTCTCATTCATCCACAATAACTGTACACCAGACTAGACCACAGGGGGTGCCCCCAGTCCCAAATGCTAGGGCCCACGCTCTGATGCTTCTCCAGGGATGACCCAAGACCTACCCACCCTGATGGACTGCAGCCGGCTCTGACGGGCACAGCCCACTTCCTCCCGGGGCAGGCTGGGGCCAAGGCCACAGAGAGAGCTGAGCAAGCTGTTCCGGCTGCTGGGTCTTTGCCAAAGCCTCTCAGGGGAAGGAGCCTTGGGCAAAACAAGATTAGCTTTCTCCAAGGAGAGCTGATGGGGCAGGGTGACTGTCTGGGTCAAAGCCCAGGGCGGAGGGATAGAGGAAAATAATGAAAAATAGCAGCAGTAGGTATTTACCCAAAGCCTCCTTTGTGAACAAAGCAGTTTTTAAAACATTGCCTCATTTGATAGTAAACTTATGAGGTGGGAACCATCCCTTTTACAAATGAGTAAGCGGAGGCCCAGAGTGGTTATGTGACTTGTCCCAGGCCACACACCTGGCAGGTGACTGAGCTGGGTCTGCACCAGCAGTCTGCTCCAGCCCCACCTTTCCTGCTCAGATTGCATCCGTATCCCAGCCCTTAGATACTGTCCGCACCTCACAGTTACAATGAGATGCGCTTCAAGAGACAGTGAGTAAAAGAAACAGGACTCCCTTTGGAAAGTTATACCAGAGCATCAATCAGCACAGGGAGATCTAGGCATAGGGACCTCAAGTCACCTGAGAGAGAGCAGCTCCCAGCCCAACAGACTCAACGGCCCCAGTTCAGGCTGAGTGGGTGATGTGAGCTAGAGGCCAGGCAGAGGAGAACTCGGTTCTAACCCCCACTTGGCCACTTTGTAGCTCTATGACCACCTCTCGGTGCCAAGACAGTGTCACTGTCCCCAAATCTGTAAAATGGGGACAATGACAGTCCCAGTCAGAGCTGTCATGACTGAAAAGATGGTAGAGGTAGAGAACTTAGTTTAATATCCAACCCACAGTCAGTGCTTGATAAATGGTATCTACTACTCTATTATTATTATCAACTGCGCTAAACAACATATCACCTATCAGGGGTTTGGGCAGCTCTAGAACAGGAGGAAAAGGACAGTCCTGGTGACAAAGGGATCCACTGGGCTGTGCCTCAACTAGCATGTTGCAAACATTCATGTCCATTGGCAGGGTCATCTCCCGGGAAGCTAGAGGCTGTCTCAGCTTGAAACAACTGTTAGTCATCCCATTCCGTGGGCTCTGACCGTGCTCTGCTTCCCATCAAGGTCTACCTGCTTCTCCACGACTTTGAGTATTGGGGTCCTAGGACACTCCTGTTAATCAATGGCCATCTGGTGATTTTGGATAAAGTGCTTGTACCCCAGGAGCGAGAACATCTGTTATGTGTTGACGAATCAGGGTCCTGAGTCTGAAGAACTGGGGCCAGATGCAAGGCTCTTTCTCAACAGATCACAACCCATCTCCTGGTTAGACTTCCTCCCCTTGATGCTGAGACTAGCCTCTCATCTACCCAGGGACAGAGCCTGGCCAGAGCAGCGCCCCAGGAAAGGCTCCCTAAAGGGAACCAGCAGGAATCGCGCTCAGATACTTGTCATTTCTCCTTAGAGCCAGAAGAGGGCGCAATTGCACACAACTGGGCCCACGGACCACGTACCTTGTTAGCCACCGTGTACTGGTACGAGTACCGCTGCTTGCCGCTCTTGTCCTCATAAACCGTGGGCACGATCTTCAAGATGTAGTCGTGGGAGGCGAGAGCTGCAGGAAGGACACAGCAGGATGAAGCAGGGGGACAGGCACTGCCCAGCTGGCAACTCTATGTCATTTCAACCCTAAACCTGCTCAGCATTGTTGGGGGGCTGTTTCCAAATTTTCATCACCAAACAACCCCTCTTCATTTTCTCCCTTTGGACACCAGGAATTGAGTGACTCCGTCTATCCGGATCTTTATTCCTGCACTGTATAGGATAATAAAATTCTGGAAATGACCCAAATGTCCATCAACAGGGCAAACATTGAAGAGTGGGTACTGGGAGAAGCCACGGTCCAAGAGGTATTGTTAAGTGAAAAGAACCAAGTTACAGAACGGAGTTAACAACATGTTTCCAGGTACTGGGGGCAGGGAAGACTCACTCTCTCTATATGCATGAATATATAGAATTTTCTGGAAAGATACCCAAGAAACTATTAGCAGTTTTAGCCTCTGGGGAAGAAGGCAGGATTTGATAAAGATCACATTTCATGGTGCAACCCCGGTCCTGTATGAATACTGTTCCTTTTGAAACAAGCTGGGTTTTAAGTTTTAAAAAGAAAGAGCCCACGATGGGGTGCCTGACTGGCTCAGTCGTTAGAACATGCAACTCTTGATCTCCGGGTTATAAGTTTGAGCCCCACGTTGGGTGTCGAACTTATTTTATCGAAAAAAAAAAAAAGAGCCAATGAACCGGAGAAACTGCATTTATGAAGAACTGTTTAATTTCTTTCCTCATTTTCAACTAATGGGAGATCAGTTTTCCCTCCACCTGGCCCTGTCATATTGCACTGTAACTCTTACCCACCATCACTGGATGGGGGGAGGCTGCAGAGAGCAGGGACCAAGCCTTACTCATCTCTTGTCCCAGAACCTTGCATAGGGCCTGGCACAGAGTGGAAAATAGCAAGTGCTTACTGAATGAATGAACCGATGGAAGGATGGCTGGTCAGAGCCATGAATGGAAGAACAGATGCATCAGCTTCTGATAAGCATGAGGTAACTGGAATCAAACACTAGGCTGACAGAATGCTGGCCCAAAGCTGCCAAATAGCACCCAGGAAAGGTATGGATTCCCTTGGATCATGCTTCTGGGATGCTAAGAGAAGCTCAGTTATACTTCCCTTCTAAAATGTTGGGTCAGGGATCACGGAGCTAAAATAACACAGAAATTTAGTCTTTTGTGTGCTAATCCTGGTCTACTGGCTGAATCAGTTCTGAGTCCTTGGACTTGCTTGCTGTAAGAGGTTAGGGGATGCAGATGGCATTCATGGCCTCTTCCTGCTAATACTACATCTCTGTAAGGAAAGGGCAGTGCTTCCTGAACTGTCTTGAGACCTGACTCCTCTGAAAACCTCAGAAAAGCCCTGCAGCCCATGAAGACCCCAAAACCCCTTTGCTCAAGCCCACAGTGGTCTTCGGGTGTCAGGAGAAGGAGAGTCATCCGGGATTTAAAAGACAGACACTTGGGCCTCACCCCCACTCAATGGTTCCAGAGTGGGCCTCAGAATCTGCATTTTAAACCAGGAGCCCGAAGACCATACTTGAGATACAGTGCTCCAAATGCCCATCACCCTAGGTTAAACACTTGAGGGAATGAAAAAGTGAAAGCCTTATGAAAATCACACCTGTAATAGTTCTGTTAAAATTTGTACAAAATAGATGATCATAAAGAGAAAAAAAATAAAAACCACCCACAAATCCACCATCTACAGAAAACCATGGATTCACATTCTTGTGTGTAAACTGCTAGACTTATATTTATACATATATTTTTGTTTTCCTAAAATGGCATCATACTGTACCCTTTTCTAAGAACTAAACACCACAGATACCATTTTAGGTCCAAGACACAGAAAGTAATAAGCTCCACTCTGTTTGTTTATTTGCTGCAGTATCCCCTAGCACAGCGCCTGGCACACAGTAGGTGCTCAATAGATGTCTGCTGCCCGAATGCCAGCGAAGTGCTGACCCATCTGCACATATCCCACAGCGCAGCCACATAAATGCACTCAACCCACCCCCCGTGGCTAGACACTGACGCTGTTCCTCATTTTCACTGTTATAAACAATGACCTAATGGACATTATTTTCCTAAATCTTTGCACACTCTTTTAATTATTTCCTTAGCTTACTCTTCTATGAGTAGAAATGATGACTCAAGGCAATGACCATTTTTAAGGCCTTTGATACAATTTGCCAAATGCCCACTAGAGACACCGCGCCTAATTCCACCCACGTGGACTACTTGTCAGTGGACCCCTCCTAGGGGCTGCTGGCTCCGACCTGATCCAGGCAGGCCCACATACACTTTACGCTCGCAGCCTCCCTCCCTCCTAACATCTTGTTATGGAAAAATTCAAACACATGAAAAAATGGGGGCTCCTATAACGAACCCCCCTCCCCATGCCGGTCTCCCATTCCCCAGTTTCAGCAATTAACAACATACGGTCGATTTTGCTTCCTCCCTACCCCATCGTTTACCCTGCTCTGTTTTATCTGGAAGCAAATCCCAGACATCACATAAATTCATCCAAAAATGTTTTAGCTATGTCTCTATAAAAGATAAAGCCTCTTTAAAAAATCAAAACACAACAACCACAATGTCATCATCACCGCGGCTAAAACATCCACAGTTACTCCTCAGTATCTTCAAAGAAAGTGGTCTGCTGGAAGAAAAATCGTTTCCTAGAAGTGGGAGTTCCTTTAGATAAGGTGGTCAGGGAGGGCCTCTCGGAGGTGGTGACATTTGCGTTGAGACCTACATGATAAGAAGCAGCCCTCACTGGGAAGGTCTGGGAGCAGAGGGGGCAGCAAAGGCAAAAAGACCCAGCAGGGAGGCCAAGCTGGAGGGCAGAGGGAATGAAAGCCAGCCCTACCCTTGCATCAGAAATGCATTCTGATCTAATGCATTTTCTTTCCATGGAAGCCAGCCTGAGATGGCTCTCCTCATGAGCCCTAGAGCAGGCAGGGTTTTCTGCGCAGACGCTCTACTGGTTGACACCGTGTGGGTCCTTCCGAGCTCAGTTCTATGTCAATATCTGTGCCAACTGCGAGCGGGTGTGGACCACCACCTTGGGGCAACGAGGGCCCTTCCACAGAACTATACCAACAATGACACCAACATTAACACGGGAAGGATCATCTCCCTCTGTCAGAATCAGACATCTGCATGAAGACAAGGAGGCCCCGCTGCGTGTGCCTATGCGGCTGGAGGCGGCGCGAACGGGCCCGCACCCAAGGGAAAGCAACGGGACGAGGTAAAGCAAATACCATAAATATCACAAGCATTGCTGTGACGCTAAAAAACTAGGAACAGACATTTTCCACGAGACGACAAGGCCTTAATAAAGCACGTCAGAGCTGCTAGATGGGCAGGCGTGCCTCCGTCTCCACTGGAAACACTGTCCACAAACCGTGGTCACGTAAAAATTGCCAAGGACAAAAATCAGAAGGTAAACTGCCTTCTACTGGCTTTGAGACGATGACTTCTGCTGACGGCATAGTTCACAGGGACACAGAGAAAGGAAAAGTGTGATTTGTTGAGGGTGGGGGATCACTCATGGAGAGATGTTTTCTTTTGCTTGAATTTCTGACCATCAGAGAGCAGAATGTATTTTAAGAAACAATGAGAAAAGCCTTGTGGATAAAAAAGAAGAGCTCAGGTGAGGAAATAAGGAAAGTTAAGGTCACCTGTGCCGCGGGATCCAGGGGGTGGATCCATTTAAGCGGACAGGTCTCCTGGACCCATTCTGTGCATGCATCCAAGGCCCCGTGTGTGTGCACACGTGAGTGTGTAGGTGTGCAAAACTTCATTAGATCAGGCAACAGACAGGTAGGTGTGTGCGTAGGTGTGTCAGTGTGTAAAGACACGGAGCCCGCCTTAGTTGGGACCAAGGTGCCAGAGAGCTGAGCGGGTGGAGGGCTCAGGGAGGGGGCATTCATGGGTGGGAAGGGCTCCAGCCCAAGGAGTGTGGGGTTGGGTGGGCGGCCCAGGTGGTCAGACCTGACTGGGCCACCCTCAGCCCTATTATCACGGTGCCTGCCGCTGGAGCTAGGATGAATTCGGGCTCTGCCATGGCTCCCTGCGGGATCTTATAGGTGATCACCTCAACTAAAAACAATTCGGTGGCAGTAATGACAACAGTAATGATGATAATAGCTGGTACTCACTGAGCTCTTATGACGTGCCTGGGGCTGTCCCATCCTTTCCCCGGGGAGGGTGGGGACAAGCCACTTATCTCCCCTGGTCTGTCAGATAGGGCTAATTCCACCTCCCTCACAGGCCCGCTGTGGGAAAGGAGCATTCACAGCTGGGCTTACAGTGAGTGCTTGATACGCGTTCCCTTCTTCTCCCCCTTTCCCTGTTCCCAGTTGTGATATGGGATACGTACGGTTGGAGGTGAGTCTGTCTGCTCCCCCGAGAGCGTTGAAAGCTCCGTGGACGTTCTGGACCTGTGGAGAAGCACAGTGAGGGGACTGACCCCAGGATGCCACTCCTCCAGGCCTGGGCCTGGCCACACGAGGGGCTGGCCAGGTGCCACCCTGGTGTAGGGACCTTACCCAGCGTGGTCTATCTCATAGAGAAGTTGTAGGGAGCAAGAGACCGACACAGCCCAGGCCCGGCACGTAGTAGACACTAGCTTGCTACCCATCCTGGGCGCCTGTAACACACCACTCTATCCTGCCGTACTTCTAGTCATCTCATTTAGTGCCTCTAATGATGTACTGTTGAGCCCATTTTACAGAAGAGCAAACCAAGGCTTCGAGAAGTGCTGAAGCTCGTCCAGTGTCACACAGCTGATAAATGGCTGAGCCAAGCTCCAAATTCAGGTATCTGAGCTCTTCCCATTAAGCCACTTTGGAAATACAAGTAAAGGTGGGTCTGGGTTCCAGCACACGCCTCCTTAGATCCCCTACAGCCTTCTGAGGCTCCAGGGCTGCTGGCCTCCCACTGCATCTGCCGCAGAGAACATACAGCAGCTGTGAAGAGCCCTCTCCTCACGGCAACTGGGCCCCTGAAAGGGCCTGATGTAGAGTGGGGCCGAAGGCCAAATCCTCCCTCTTCTCCGAGGATGAGGGGAAACCATGTCAGCTACAGGAAAATCTAAAGCAGGGCAAGGCATGCCTGGTACATGGGGCATGCCACCATGGGTATGGTTAACAGGGGCTGCCAAGCTAGTCACCCTGGAGGGCTTCCTGGAAGAAGAGACACACTAAGATCTGTAGGAAAGTGGGAAGTTAATCAGGCAAGCAGCATCTGTGAAGCATGAGCCCGGAGACTGAGGAATAAACAGAAGCCCGTGTGTCCCCAGGGGAAGGGGGTGAGGTAGGTGGGGATAGGCTCCTGCAGAGAGGGCCATTTCAGGAACAGTGGGAAGCAGCTGGGTGACCTGATCCTCGATCCCTGTCTCAGGTGGCTGATGTTTATTGAGCACTTAACAGAGCTGTACACTCTTAACAAGCCCAAAGAAAAGGGAAGTTTGTCCACTGCTGCCTTAGGGAAGGACAATCTGAACCCAAGAGGATGGTGGTTATGGAGGAGAGGAGAGCTAGAATGTTCCCTCCCGTAGTCAATGTGTCATGGTTTTATCTCACATTCATTTGTATGATCATTTGATTAACTTTTGTTTTCCCCTCTAGATTGTAAGTTCCACATGGGTAGGGACCATGCTCTTCCTCAGCAATGTGCACAAGGCACATAATGTGCATAGCAGGAGCTCAATAAATATTTGTTACATGGATGATGGATAATGGGTGGGTAGATGGAACCTCAGCGAAGTTTTTTTCTCATTTAAAGAAAATCCTATTTTACCCATAATCATGACCAGGCAGAAGGCTGTTTCTGTCCTGTTCGGCCAGCGGCACATAGCAACACAAGACTGTCCCCTCTCCTCCCCACCGTCTGTCCCCTTCCTTTCCCCCCGCTGCCCTGTCTCTCCTGGCTCTGGCCGCAGCCCTTCCCTCACCTCCAGTCTGGCCTCACGGCCCATCTTCCACACGGCAAGTGGGTGCTCCAACACACCAACCTGCCCCAGTCAGCCCCACCTGCCCCACCTGCCTGAATCCCTCGCCCCCCGTAAAACTCAGCTCCCTGCTTCCCTTCAGGGACTCTTCTGCATCCTCTCCAACTCTGAGGAGCACTCACTTCCCAGGCCTTGTTATAGAACATCATTCTGGTCATGTGGACATCTGCTGACCCATTTTTTCTAAGAGGAACCTTGAGGGCCTTTTATACGAAAATGACTGTCTGGATGTATCACAGAGTGGAAGATGTGTGAGATGCTCCTTGCCCAAGAGACTTCCCTGTGAGGTTGGCTAAATCCTTCCCACCCTTCAGGGGCTGGCTTACATGTTACCTGCAAAGTCACCCTCCTCTGGGAGGTGGCCCTCCCTGACTTCCCAGGCTAGGAGGAACCCTGTCCCTGCTCCCATATCACTGCCCAGAATCCCATGCCTCTCTTGTCCTTAACCCTCCTTGTCCTATACGATCATGCTTATTTATTTGATCTCTTCTCCTGAGAGCAAGAGTCCTGTATCATTTACCCATCATGTAACCCCAGGGCCTGGCACAGAGCAGAAATTTCAAGAAGGTCTGATGAATCCATGACTGTATGAGGCACAGCAATGGAAGACCTGGGGCCAGACATACCTGGTTCCTTATAAGCTGTGTGACCTTGGGCAAGTTACTGAATCCCTCTGACCCAGTCTCCTCATCAGGAACAACAAATGCTATCCGGCACCCTTAAGGGAGTCTTTGTGAGGATTAAACACGGGGTCACCTGTAACGTTGCTCTCTAGGTAAGAAAGAGCAGGCTTCTGGCGTCCAGAGGACGGAGTGTAGCCTGGCACAAAGACGGGGTTTGAATTCTGGCTGTGCAGAGCCGAGTGACCCTGGACAGTTTTCCCCTGGGCACACCAGAGTTCACAGTGACTTTTTTTCCCAGGGCCGCGGTGAGGATTTGCCAAGCTGGTGGGTCTAAAGGCAGCTAGGGCACTGCCTAGCACTTAGTATATGGAGCGCCTGTCGCCCACCACCTGCCTGTGATTTGTCAGCTCCTGTCCTGCTGGGGGTGGGGACCACCCCGCATTCTGTCTTCTCTATGGCTGCGCGAGCATCGCTGCTTTGTCTTGCAGGGCCTGGTGCAGAATTAGGGTACAGAGAGCAACAGCAGTAAGAGCTCATTTCCTTGACTGCTTACTCTCTTCCTGGCACTGATCTAAGGGCTTTATGTGCAGAAATTCATTTTATCTTCACTACAATCCTCTGAGGCAGGTACTATTTACTGTCCCCATTTTACAGATGAGATAACTGAGGCTCAGCAGGACTAAATCATTTGTTCAAGGTCACACAACTAGTATGTGGTGGAGCCAGGACTTGGATCTGGAAAGGCAGGCTGGGGAGCCAACACACGATGACCCCGAGTGGAGAGCTGGGGCCCCGTGGGTGGTGAACCCTGTGTGGAGGGAGTCCACAGTCGCAGGGCAGGCTGTGCTTCACCGAGTGTGTAGGCAGGGAGTCTGGCTCACGGCACCCACGGTGGCCAGGCCTTCTCTGTTCCTAAGCGCTGTCTCCAAGAGGAAGAGCTCTGTGGCCTCCAGAGGGACTGGACAGGTTGATGACTGGCCCCTCAGGCTGGGCCCAAGGTGCCCACAGGGAAAGAAGCAGAGGCGATGCTGAGTGGAGAGAGGAAGTGTGAGAGCATGCATGTGCCTGAGGGGCAGCGTGCCCTCCGGAGGGAGCACGGGGGAGGTGGAGCCCACGGTGCAGCCTGAAGCCAGACTCTTGATTCAAACTCAGGCTCTGCAACGGACTGTACCTCCCCGTGCCTCAACTTCCTCACCTGTAAAATGGAGACAATAAAGTACCCACCTCTTGGGCTGCTAAGAGAGTGAAAGGTCACACTTATAAAGAATGGTGCTTGGCAGGTCCATGTGAGTGGGGTAGTGTGGGCAGGAGTGTGTATGTGAGCTGTTCCAACGTGGGTGAGTCTGTGCGCGTCCCTGGGTGGTGTGTGTGCACTGTGTCTGTGCAAGAGTCTGGGTGTGTGTACATTTGGTGTGTGTGTTTAGGGATGGATCTTATGGTATACGTACGAGCACGTGTGTGTCAGGGTGTACGTCTGAGCGTGTGTCTCATGAGTGTGTGCGTGAGTCTGAGCACATGGGTGTGCACGTAAATGCGTAATAGGTGTGTGTGCTATGCTTGTGGGCCTATGTGAGCCCCAGGTACGCACCACCATCCCTGGGGGGACCCTACCCCCCAATATTCTTAACCAGGAGCCAGGATTCTCATCGAGCAAGGCTTGGTGGCCGGACCCAGGGTCCTGATCCCAGCATTGTGGCAGGACGAGTTACCTCCCTACTCTGGGCCTCAGTTCCAGAATCTACCTTCAGGACCATGGGGAGTAGTGGAGAAGAGAGAACACCCAAGCTCCCCTGCCTGCAGCTGGTGGAGAGCAGGTGGTTTGTGTTGTATGTATGGGATGTATGGGAATACATGGCTGCCATGGGTAGGAAGCTGCTGGGCTGGGCCTGCTGGAGGTGGCCCTCTCCATCCTCACCGAGGACTGTCAGGAGGCTTCCTTCACCACGGCACCCCTACTTGGTAGGCATGGGCACTGGGCTGGAAGGCAGAAGGGGCTGTAGAGGCACACAGACTGGACTCCGGCATCAGACAGATCTGCCGGGGAACCCCCAGATAAGTGGCTTCTCTGGGCCCAGCTCCACAGCTCTAAGGCGTGGTGCCCCCTCATACCTCGTAAGGCCTCACTGGCATGGAGAAAGTGCTAGCACTTAGCACTGGCTCATTAAAAGTGCGTCTCTTTCCCCAGGCTCCAGGTCTCAACACAAGGGTCCAAGGGCATGGTGCTATCAAAACTGCAGGCGCATGCTCCGAAAGAATAATACAGAGGTGCTGTTGGACAGAGACTCAGAGGGGGTGACCCCTCTAGATGTTACATTTGTACCCAGAGAGGACAGAAGGCTCCAGGTCACACAGTCCCGGTACACCTACCCCCGGCCACGCCACCTGTGTGTACCCTGCTCACCTGTAGTGTGTCCCCAAAGGAGAGCTTGTGGATGACATGGGTCATGTCCGGGTTCTGTGGCTGGGCCGTGGCACTGTGTGTAGACACGTGGAAGTTGCCCGGGACCTGGGGGAGAGATGCGAGTTTCAGGAGTCTCGCTGGCTGCCCCAGAGGTGGGGGGGGCAGGTCTTCACCCTGAAGTCAGACAGATCCGGAACGGGATCCCAGCGTGGTCGGAGCCATGGGACTGTGGAGGAGCTACTGCCCTTCTCTGAGCCTCAGGCTGCTCGTCTGCAGAACAGGGGCAGGAACAGAAGCCACCCGAGGGGGCTGCCGGGATTGTGGGGTGAGAGAACACAGCTGGGCACCTGGCACAGGCCAGGGCTCGAAATGGCAGCCGCCCACCAGCTACTTCCTGGCTGTCGGCCCCATGGTGGGTTGAACCTTTAGGCCCACGGACCAACTGAACCTCCTCAAAATCCAAATCAACACTACCACTCACCCACATTTGCCCCACCACCCCAGACTAGGGGATCCTTGAAGGCAGGACTGTGGTGGCCTCCTTTCCTCCCTGGGTCTCCCTGGATTCTGCTGGGGCATCTCTGTGGCAACAAAAGGCCCCTCCTTTCCCAAGCTGCTCAGGCCAAACCCATGGTATCATCTTGGCCCCCATCTTTCTCTCACACCTGACCTCCTGCCCACCAGGAAAGGGCATCCGCTCCACCCTCACGACGCCTAGCCCCTGACCTTCTCAAGCCCCCACTGCTCCCCTGCACTGGACAGTGGAGGCAGCCTCCCCACTGGGCTCCCAGCTTCTGCCCTTGGCGCCCCCAGGCCTTTCCCCAACAGCAGCCAGGAAGGTCCTTTAGAAGCTACATCTGATTGTGTCGCTCCTCTGCTCACATCCTCCTCTGAGTACTCCGCCGGCCATGCCAGCCTCCCTGTGGCACCAGGAACGGTGTCAGTGTGGTCCTGTGGGCCTGCGACCCCTTCCTGGAACCCTCTTTGATGTGGCTCTCCCTGGGCTCCCTCAGGCCTCTGCTCAGGGAGCCTCCCAACCCCCCTTCCCCAAACCAGCACGGGCCACCTGATCTTTATCTTGTTCTATTCTGTTTCCTCACTGGAGAACGCTGGCTCCACGCTGGTGGGGAGCTGTGTCCGATTTGACCTGCACTCCCCAGACCCTGGCAGATGCCCACAAAGTAGGTACTGGGTGAATGAACAAAGGATGAATGGCACTAAATCTTAAAATAGCGATTTTGATTTTGACATCTGGTAATTCCCATTTTACAGAAAAGAAAACTGAGGCTCAGAGTAGTGAAGACATTTGCTAAGGAACATGTCAAGAGCTGTGATTTGAACTCATGGCTGTTGGGACTCTAGACTCGGCACACTGAAGCAGGACATGATACTTCCTCCCACCATGTACCTCCGCAGCCCTGGGTTGATGGCCACATGCAGCCATCCCTTGGGACGTGCTGGGTTTGGGAAGATGGCCCAGACAAGAGCGTGGAACAGAAAATGAGACTGCATGACCCACACTGGACCAGAGGGATATATAGACTGTGGGGGCCATGGGGAGAGCCCCTAATTCAGTTGGGAGTGTTCAGAGGGGGCTTCTCAGCAGAAAGGACCCTCTTGTGCTAATGAGTCTGCATTACTTGGGAACAGGGGGAAAGGCATGTAGGCAGATGGAACAGCATGGACAAGTATGGAGGTCAGAAACTGCCCAGTCCAGTTGGTGTATAATTCCTTATACAATAAGGAATTAGAAGACTTTGGTACTACTGAACCCGGAATAAAAGAACGGCCTGCAGGGGGTGGTAGCATCAAGAAACAAAGAGGCATTAGACAGAGATGGGGCTGTTCAGTAAAGGCCCCACATGCCAGGCTGAAAAACAGAGTTTATTTTATTCCAGTTCAACGAAGGTTTGGTAAGCTACATCAGAGGAAGGAAGATGGCTTATAGCTTCTGGCTTAGCAGCAGTTCATCAAAGTCTGCTTATTTTGTAAGCATGCCAGTTTCTTTTTTTTTTTTTTAAAGATTTTATTTATTTATTTGAGAGAGAGAGAATGAGTGATAGAGAGCACGAGAGGGAAAAGGGTCAGAGGGAGAAGCAGACACCCTGCTGAGCAGGGAGCCCGATGTGGGACTCGATCCCGGGACTCCAGGATCATGACCTGAGCTGAAGGCAGTCGCTTAACCAACTGAGCCACCCAGGCGCCCAGCATGCCAGTTTCAAACACAAAGTTGTGGGCTTCCAGAAATCTTCCTGTCTTCACGAGGGCCTGAGCTTTGCGGACTGATCTGTGAGGTACCAGGCTGACAGGCATGGCCCGGCCTCAGCTCACAGGTGAGGCTAGAATGGAGTCTGGGATGTGGGCTTCAGGAGCCACATGGTAGAGCAGCAGCGGAGTTCTACACTCCAGTCCGGCCCCGCCCCCCAGCTGGGGTGCCTCGGGCAAGGTCAGTAACCTCTCTGTGCCTCAGTTTCCTCACTGGCAAAATGGAGATGACAACCACAAAGGGTTATTAGGAGGATTAAAGGAGGTGAGGAGGGCAAAGCCGATGGTAGCTGTTATTGCGTTGGGTTCCTAGGATGAACATGTTCATCATCAGAACAAGGACTCAAGAACAGAAGGACCCTCCCAGAATTCAGAACAGCATGTACACAGGCAGGGCATGGAGAAAAGCCCTCTGTATCTCAAAACGATTTCTTAACTTCATTTTTACTTATAAAAATAATTAACTATACACACTTGTATTATAAAAAATTCACAGGGACGCTGGGGTGGCTCAGCCAGTTAAGCATCTGCCTTTGGCTCAGGTCACGATCCCAGGGTCCTGGGATTGAGTCCTACATTGGGCTCCCTGCTCAGTGGGAGCCTGCTTCTCCCTCTCCCACTCCCCTTGCTTGTGAGTTCTCTCTCTTTCTCTCTCTGACAAATAAATAAAATCTTAAAAAAAAAATTCACACGATAAAGTAAGGGCTACAGGTCCCGATGTCTATCACCTCCGGAAGTAAGAAACCAATAGCATCAGGCATGGGGGCTTTGGGAGTTTTTCCATGCAGTGACATGGGGCCACTGGTGGGCAGAGTTCAGAATGGGGTTTGGAGCCTGGGCCTCATGCTCCCAGAGTTAAGTGAGTCAAGGAGGCTGGCTCCCGCGCATCTGCCACCCCGCGAGGCTGTGACTCAGTGACCCAGCCACCCCCCACCACAAGGAATCCATCACAGGTGGCTGACTCATACCAGCACATGCTGGGCTGCAGAAAGAAAAGACGATGCTTTTAGAGCCTGTGACTTAGGCATCTACGTCAATGTCTCTGATAGATTTTAGAAACATATAGATGGAGCCAGGCCCCAAACCCGGGCCCATCCTGCCCTCCTCCTGGGGGCTGGGTGATTCAGCGAGGAGTCTGGGCTGCTCTGGGGGCTGCCAGTGCAGCTCGGAACATGTGACCTCGGATGTCTGACTACTGGCTGACAGATAAGGAAGCCATGGGGCAAGTGTAAGCCTGATGCTGGGACAGAAGGGGGTGGGGGCCAGGGGCTAACCTCGCCCATCATCAGGGCACACTGTGGCTGCTGGCTTTCTTGTCGAGCAAGCACCCTCTGTCTGAGAGCTCCTAGGAGGCATGCACCCGGAACAAGGGAGAGTGGGGGTCTCCACTCTCTGCAAGGGACAAGGGCGGAGGGTGGCCTGAGCTGTGACCCGGAGTGAACGGACACAAGTGGTCATAGCTCACGTGATCTAGATGCTGGCAAGGAGAAGCAACAAGGGGACAGGGGATGGGTGGGGGCAGTACAAGGGCCTGGCGCCAGGCTGCCTGGGTTCAAATCCTACTTAATTTCTTATGCCTCCGTCTCCTCAGAGCTGTTACGAGGACTAAACAGGTTAATCTAGGAAAGGGCCAGGAGGAACCCAATAGGTGGCAGCCATGAGGCGAGGGCTGGAGTGACACTCTCCTAGAATCTCTGGCCCTCCCCGACCAGAGAAGACCCGTTTCTTGAACAACATCCATGCACATTTTATGAGCACACTTGTACCCAGGTGATAGTGGGTTCCAGCTGGTGAAATCATGGACGCTCCCACTGATGGGAGACGAAGCAGGCCAGGGAAGGGGCACTGATGCGTGTACCCGTTCCCACGGTGTTAAGTGCTTTGTATTTTAATTTGCTCATGTCTTACAACCTGAGAGGGCAGTACTAGTATCCCCATTTTACAGATGAGGACACTGTGGCTCAGAGAGGCTCAAATGCCCAGAGTCTTTCGATCAGTGAGCACTGTAGGCACGGTTCTCGACCACAGCCTTTCTGAGGGGAGCTGACTGCCGCCTTCATGAGGGTGTGCTGCTGGGCTATCTCCTGGGTGGTGGTCCTGCTTCTCCTGTGTCCACCCCACGCTGGGAACCAACAGGGGCCCTTCTTTGCTCATTGTCTGGGGCATAAATATTTGTTTAAGCCAGGTGGCCATACCCCCGAGGGGAGCTCCCCACAATTGGGAGCCGTGTGTGTCTCCTCATCTTCAACCGTTACCCCTCAGACAGGCCTTCCCTCATGCCCCTATCTCAGTGGGGCTCCTCCCTTATTCCCCACCATAACACCCTCTTCATTCTCTTCACGGCTGCTTCATCGAGATTACACATTTGCTTGAGTGTTTAGCTGCGGGTTGGCTATCACCCCATAGTCGACCACAGTGCTGCCAAGGTCAGGGACCATGGCTGTTTCTTTCAGCACTGCGTCCCCGTGCCAAGTGTGGAGCCCGGCACACAGCAGACGCTCCATAGCAAGATGCATGAATTAATCAGCAAGGGGCGGGGGACAATGGTCAAAAGAAGTCAAGCAGTGAAGTGGACGGTAGCAACACGGGGCGTAACGGAGGAGGCGGTCAGAGGAAGGGGAAGGAGGGACTCCGGAGGGACCTGCGTCAAGGAGGTCTGTGGACGAGAGCAGCAGTTCTCCAGGCGCACAGGTGCGGGCAGAGCAAGAGCCTGGGCCTACCACCAATTCAACCAGCTCCCTGCAAGCCCAGACCCCACCCTCTCCTCTCCAAGGCCCCCCCCCTCTCCATGGCGGCCCGGACCCCATGCCCTCTGTGCTTCCCAAGGCCCTGCTTGTGCGGCAGCCCTGTCCTCTCCCATGTCATTCGCTTTCCCTGCAGCTCACGGGTCAGCAGTCCACCCCGCCCATGCAGCACCAGCCTTCCTCCTTGATTGATGTTCTCTTCTAGATTCTAGGGCCTGCCTTAGGCTGGGTTCCCTCCTACCTGCCTGGCTGCCCCTTCTCCCACCTTTCATCACCCCCTCATCTCCCTACTCCTCAAAGCTGGAGTGTACCAGAAATCAGTCCTCAAACCACATTTGCATCAAGACGCTGGGTTTCTGGGACACCTGGGTGGCTCGGTCATTAAGCGTCTGCCTTCACCTCAGGTTATGCATGATCTCAGGGTCCTGGGATCGAGCTCCATGTGGGAGCTCTCTGCTCAGCTCCCTCTCCCTCTGCAGCTCCCCCTGCTTGTGCTCTCTTGCTCTGCCTCTCTCTCTCAAAATAAATAAATAAAATCTTTAAGGAAAAAAAAAAAAGACCTTGGGTTCTTACATTTTGGTGCCATGGATCCTTTGCCAACATCATCTATTCACTGAGGACTCCCACATTCACATTCCAGTTCAGAACACTCTCCTGAGCCCCAGAAACACACCTCCGATCCCAAATGAAACACATCTAGAATTGAAGGACTGCTTCCCAGCCCCATCGCCCATAGAATCCATGCTTACCCAAGCCTCTCTATCTAGAAAATGGGACACCCTGGTTGTTCAGACAAAAACTAAGAGGTTGCTTTGATTCCACTCTTGCCCTCACCACCTGCATCCAACTGATCAGTAAGTCTTGTTGACTCCACATCTCTAATCGGACCACTTCTATCCAACTCCGCTGCACAACCATGGACCGTGACCTCTGCTCTTGGCCCCCTCCACTGTGCTCCCCCCACAGCTGTCACGGTGAGCTTTCTGAAGTTTTGCTGTCCAACAGGACTTTCTCTGATGATAAAAATGGCATAGAGCACTAATATGGTAGCCACTAGTCTCTCTTAATAAAGTCCTTGAAATGTGACTAGTGAGACTGAAAGACTGAATTTTTCATTTTACTTAATTTTAAGGAATTTAAATAGCCCACACGGCTAATGGCTACCATATTGGATAGTATAGTTCTAAACCGTAAATCTGATTGCATTACTTCCCTGCTTACAACTCTCACATGGCTTCCCATCACCACCACCATAAAACCTGAATCATGGAGCACAGCACTGACCCTGTGACTTAGTTTAACCCCAAAAATGTGGCCCAAGGAACATTCTCTACTTTCACACTTCAGGGAGCCCTGAGCTCTCATGGAAGAAGGCCAGTCTGCCAGAAAGAACACACACGGGGGCCATGTGGAGAGGAGAGGCCCTAAGACTACACGGGGAGCGACAGGTCCAGTCACACCAGTGTCACACCTTGCGGCCACCCAGCAGGAACTGTGGGAAGGAGGGCACATGCCCTGTCTAAACGGGCAGCCCCTTGGATCCAGATGGCAGTTGCCAATGGGATGTGGGCCCAGGGTGGCTAGAGCCTCTGACTTTGAAAAGCCAGAAATCTGGATTCCCAATCTTTAGATATTGGCTCTGACATGTTTGAACGCTGGATAGGACCAATATAACTTGTCTTTGGGCTGGGTGAGGCCAGTGAGTTCGTAATGCCTGATTCAGATGCCAGGGACCAGAGGCAGGCTGTTTTGACAGAGGCTACAAGAGGTCAAGCAGAAGCCAGGAGTGGCCAATGGCCCAGTCTGGCGGGACTGGGAAGGGGAGCTATGGAACACAGGAGATAGCTGTGTGATCTTGGGCAAGACACTCAACCTCTCTGGGTCTCAGTTTCCTCATCTGTAACATGGTGCCACCTCACGGGGTGCTTGAGAGGCTCCCCTTCTTCTTCGTAAGAAGAGCTTTTGAAATGGGTGCGGCGCGTGTGGGGCAACCTCTGCTGGTTCCCGCCGGGATTCCCCGGCACGCCCAAATGCACTTGCTCACATCCTTGGCTCAGGATCTCAAGTTCCTGGTTCTAGCAACAAAACAGCAGTAATGCCTGAGTGGTCCTTTGGGGCCTACCAGGTACTTTCAAACCACTCCGCTCTCCCCACTCCCCTGCTTTCTTCCTCATCACAGCGCCTATGACCCACCTGCTGCAATGCTTCTCAGTTTGTATACTGTCTGTCTCCCCACCACCAGCACAGAAGCTCCACAAGCACGGGAACTCTGCCCCCTCATTCTACCGATTCCAGTCCATTCCACCTATTCTGGGCGGCCTCAGAGCCAAGAGCCCACCCTAGAACACAGAAAGTGTCTCATAAACGTTTTTTGGATGAATGTGTACTAGCTCATTTCATCCTCATACAAACTTTGGGAACCGGGTGGTATCATTCTATTCTTACCATCATCACACCCTCCCCCTAAAGATGGCTAAGATGGGTGCAGTGACTTGGAGGGTATTGCTTGGCCAAGAGAAGTAAGAGCTGGGACACACACTCGGGGCTGTATATTCCATGGTCTTCTCACCACCCACTGCCTTTCCTGTTGGGAAGAAGAGTAGCCCCTTCCTGAACCAGCCAGCAGGGGCTCCATGCCTCGGGGGACCTGGAACCCCCGCCCAGATTCTCAGCAGGAAACGCCAGGCACGCTGATGCTTATTAGGCTCTGGCTGGGGCGGTGAGGCGGGGGGTGGGGGGGGTGGGGGGGGGGTGAAGGGGACCAAAGGAACAGGGAGCGGGTCAAAGGGCCCATGCAGGGTCTCCATACCTTGTTGATGCTGAACTGCCCCTCAAAGCGGCAGCCGGCCCCGTTGTTCAGTGGGATCTTCATCGAGTTGTCGATGTGCCCCACCTCATGCCTGCCCATCTCATCCTGTATGTCAAGCCCGACCACTGCAGGGGGCAAGGAGAGGAAAGAGTCACAAATGCCCAGAGCAGTGGGGGTGGGGCCAGCCCTCTCCTCCCTGGACCCCTGCCCCGTCATCCACTCCATGGACAGGTGGGCCCCAGGCCATCTAGGAGCTCACTGTCTGGGGCCCAGAGCCAATAGAGGAGGAGGAGAAGGTGATGGCTGGACTAAAAGGGAGCAAGCCCGCCACGTCCCGTCCCTGCCACTGCCTGGGGCTGCAAAGGAAGAGGGAAAAGAGCTGGGGGAGGTACCAGCTAGTGGGGCTGCAGAGGTGATGATTGCACCTGCTAAATGCAAGGCTACAGGGAGAAACAGAGGGTTGGGGTTCAAAGGTTGTCTGAATCCTGGCCCTGCCTTTTACCAGCTATTCAACCCTGGCCAAGGCACATAACCCCTTGATGCCTGTTTCTTTCTCTGGAAAATGGGGGTGATAATAATTAGACCTTCTTTGAAGAATTATGCAGATTAAATAATGAATGTGTGTAGAAAGTGCTTAGAACGGGGTCTGACGCATAGTACATGGCAAGTGCCTAATGAATGGTGGCATTTAATGTGTCTCAGTCTCTGGATTTGTTGGGCGAACAGGTCCAGGCAGTCATTCGCTTTACTCATCATTCATTCATTCACACCTTCTTTTACCCAATGCCTATTCTGGCAGACCCTGCCTTCCTGGAGCTCGGGCACTTTTCTGGGTTCCTCAGTACACCGAATGGGAAACCTGGGGCCCGGGAATCCTGGTCCTTGCCTCTGATGTGACTCTCCACCTGTGACTCAGCTTCCCAATCTGTAAAATGGGCAGGCCCACGCCAACTGCATTCCCTGAGATGGTCTAAGAGGCATGGGTTTGTAAACTATGAAAACGCAGATTCCCTGAAAGAAGCCCTGGAAAGGAGGTTGTAACACAGAGGAAGAAGAGCTGGAAGCCATTTTATGTGAGCCAACCCTAAAAGGGAAAAATGGGAACAATCGTAGTCCTCAGTGGAGATGGGGAAGCAAGTGAGGCCCCATCCATAGAAGGAAATGTGATGTAGTCATTAAAAATGACGCTCATGGGTCTGTAGTATGTGGGAAATGCTGATGCCGTAATGTTTGATTTAAAAGAAATGCAAACAGGTCCCTGTTTGACTCAGTAGCTCCACCCTTAGGAGCCTATTCTCCAGACGCACACATGTCCAGACGTGTGTGCAAGGCTGCTCTGGGCAACTTTATTTGAAACTGTGACCACTGGAGGCAGCCCAGCTGCCTGTCAACAGGGACTGGTCAACGGAACAGCCCCCTCTGGAATGCTGTGCAGCAGGTACACGGACAGAGCAAAATCTACATGGGGGGTGAGGCGGCTCACAGCAGGCCAGTGACTAAGAGCTTGGGCTCTGGGCCTGCCACTTTCTGTGGTTCCTGGCTCTGCCCCTTCCCAGCTGTGGGACCTTGAGCAAGTTACTTAACTTTCCTGTGCCTCAGTTTCCTCCTCTAGCTGAAGCTTGCGAGGATTAAAAAAATTAAAACAGGACTTACTATGTGCTAGGCACCCTTCTAAGTGCTTTTAATATAAGAATGTACCATCTGAGCATCCCTGTGGGGAAGATATTATCAGACCCATTCTATACGGGGGGACACTAAGGCACAGAGAGGTTAAGTAACTTGCCTGAGATCTCACAGCTAAGAAACAATGGAGCTTGGATTGGAACCCACAGAGTTTCAATCCAGAGGACATACCCTTTGGTCACTCTGCTAGAGCACCTCTCATCTTAATGCACTAACACAGCCAAAGAATTCAGGACAGAGCCTAGATTGGAGTAGGAGTAGAATAAATGGCAGTTGTGGTTATCATCTTACTAATATTATGAGTAATGTAAGAACAGCTCCAAGATATTAGCAGAAAAAAAACAAGAAACCCCAGAAAAGTCCCATGTAGTTGAGTCCCAATTATGTAAAAAGAAAAAAGCCAAAAAAAAAAAAAATCCCCACCTAAACATGATATGTGTTCGCAGACAGAGACAGACAGACAGACGGACACACACACACACACACACACACACACAGAGGGGTAGGGAAGGAGTCCCAGCTATTAGTAGAAGCTTCCTCTGGGGTGGATGGCACCCCAGGGAACACGTATTTCTTTTACTTTTTTCTTTATACATTTTCTTTTGTATTTTGAATATGATTCTTTTTGAAGTAAAAAATATATTCCTATATTAGTTCACAATAAAATATTACTTTTTAAAGCAGGCTATGAAATTGCACACAAAGCATGATCTCAGCCGTGTTTAGAAACACACAGAAAGGAAGGCCAACAGAATGGAATGGTGTCAAATGTCAAGGGACGCTGCCGTTGTGGGTGGAATTATGGATTTCTTCTCTCTGTTGCTCCGGAATTTCCAAAGGTACAATGAGGAGCGTGCATTTTTTTCTCTAATAAAAATGTGAAGTTCCTTTAAAGAGAAGCCAGGGTGCGGGGCTCAAGCGGGAGCCGCGTGGGTTCAGGTTATGGCCCCGCAGAGTGATGGGGCGCGGTGGGCTGATGCAGCCTGAAGCTTGAGGTGGCCCCGCCACGGCCCGTCACTGGGACCGAACCTAGAACCACATCCCTTCCCTCCCCTGTCCCGATCATCCCAGTCCTCTGGCCTAAGAATTTCCTTGTTCCAGAGACACGACCAACTCCTGAATGAGTAGCTGCCAGATGAATTATTTTTCTAAGAGAAAGAGAAAAAATAAAAATAAAACTGACCTATTTCAACAGGTTTCCTGGCTCAGGGCCCACTGTGGATTCAAAATCGTGATGTAATTCTCACCAGAAGCAATAACAGAACTGAATCTCTCCCTATCTCTGTCCGCAGACACACCCGACGTTCTGTCCTTCAGGAGGAAGGAGTGGGTGGGAGGAGAAGGGCCTGCATCGGGTTACGTGCCAGGCTGGGGCAAAGGGACACTAAAACCGCAGTCCAGGAGGGGACACACAGTCCACTTGATAAGTTTAGGAACCAGTTCATCAGACCCTCCCAGAAACCTCAGGCAACAGACAGCACTAAACCCATTTTTACAGATGAGGAAACAGGCTCAGAGAGGTCACACCTTTGCCAGGGTCACACAGTCTTAGTGGGCAAAAGAGCCAGACTTCCAATGAGTTTTGTTTTATACTAATAATTCGTTCTCTCAGTTAAAACAAATGAAACAAACAAGAGTATGGCGTAAAAAACTAAGTTTCCCGATAGCTGCTAATAGCTCAGAGCTGCATCCTTCTCCAGGTGACTGCTCTTGGCTGGTGGGAGGTCTCCTTGCCTCGAGATGCTTGAGAGGTTAAGTGACCCCCTTCCCTACCCCTCCCCCGCACATCACCCTGCAGCCTTTAGCCAGGGATATGGGTAAAAATAATAGCCCAGTCCCCCTGTTAATGGGTAGGACAAACTGTGGCATATGCCACAGCACTCCATGAAATCAGGCTGTGATTAGACCTCCCCTGAACACACATTTCTGCTTGTCCTTTCACATCCCCCACACCCTTCCAGTTCCTCCAAGAGCCCTCTTTCAATAACTCACTTGCAGAAAATCTTAGGCTCTGCCTCTTGGGAACCTGACCTGAGAGACAGCCGCCAACACACCAGTGTGGCTACTCTCCAGAGGGAATCCCTGTTAGCAATTTCATGGGTTTTGTAATCCAGAAACTCTCCAAATGCATGCACAGTTGATTACATTGTCCCCCCACAAAAAAGAGTAAGGAGAATCTTATGCTACCAGCTATTTTCAGCTTGCCCTGTTTGCTGACACGTCCTGGTCATCTCGTCATTTCTGCACACCCAGCTGTGCCTAACGGAGGGGTCTTGCTGGAGCAGAGGGCTGTCGGGAATACTCACATTCGCAGTGCAAATTGGGTAAACTGATGTTCAGGCTGACGTCAATTTTGCCCCCACTGTCCTTGTCCGGGTCATCAACGTAGAGCTCATTCACGCTAAGGGAGACAAGTACAGAAAGAAGCCTTTGTTGAGATGGGGCACCACCCCAGCTGCGGGGGCCAGCCAGGGGCCATTTCCCTTGGTGACCACTGCTCAAATAACTAGAACCCCCATCTTGGGGAAGCGTGTGCCTGCTCAGGCACAGGGGATCAGGGCTCCCATCTGGAGAGCCCTCTCCAAATGCTGGCTTTACCACTTAGAAAGAGAGGGATACTTTCAGAGTCAGACACATTCAAGTTCCAATCCTGGCTCTGCCACTTTCTATGTGAACTCGTCAGGTAACTTCACCTCTGTGAGCTGTTAAATGGGATACTACCACTCACTATTAACGGGGTGTCTGAACACTTGAGAAATGGGAGTCTTACTAGGCATCAGGGCCTGGCAGCACCAGGCACATGGTACCTTACTCCCTACTCTCTCTTTTTTTTTTTTTCTCCCTACTCTCTTGAGCCCCCTCCCACTCAACCGGGAAAAGGGGACTCCCTGGGTGGTCATCTTCAGTGTCCAGCGCTCATAAAGCCCTGGGGCAAGCACCAGGCTAGAGACATGACTAGACTGATATATTAGTGTTCTGTGGCTGCCCCAAATTGTCACAAAGCTGGTGGCTTAAAAACAACACACATCTGTTATCTTGCACTCCTGGAGGTCAGAAGTGTAACACGGGTCTGCAGGGCTGTGCTCCTTCTGGAGGCTCCAGGGCAGAATCCATTGTCTTGCCTTTCTCAGCTTCTAGAGGCTGCCTAGGCTCACAGCACCTCCGCCACCTTCAAACACAGTAGAGCCACATGGCATCTTCACTCCTCTCTGACCTCCTAACTCCCTCTTACAGCAACTTTGTCAGTTCACTTTGTCCATCGGAAAACCCAGGGTCATCTCCCTAGCTCAAGATGCTCAACGGAATCCCATTTATAAAATTCCTTTGGCCACGTAAGGTGACACATTGACAGGTCTCAGGGGTAGGGATGTGGGCATCTTTGTGAAGAGAGGTCCAGTGTGGGGGTAGGGTGCTCCAGGGACAGCCATGCCACCTTGCTCTCCAGGACAAGGGCACCACACTGGGATCTGTGAGCAACATGAATTTATTCAACAAATACTTTTGGAGTGCCTACTACCTGTCAGGCTTTAAAGACAGTGGGTAACCAGTCAGACGTGATCTCTGCCTTCCTCAACCTTACAGACACTGCACGACCCCTAAATAGATACCTTCCACCAACTATGATTGTTGCACTGTCTGAAAGCTGTGGGGTGCCATGGGAGGGACGGACGGGGCCACCGACCTCTGGGGAGGGTGGGCCAGAGGGACTTCTCTGAGGAGATGGGAGTTGAGGCTTCAGGGATGAGGAGGCTGTCCTAGCAAAGAGGGAGGGGAATCCCTGGGACAGAGTGTGCAGAGGCCTGGAAGTGGCGGATTTGGGGAACTGAGCAAAGGCCACCGTGGTTGCAGTGTAGAGCAGAGGGAAGTGTGGGCTGTGTGTTGTAGCTGGAGAATGGACAGGGGCTGTGTCGTGTCAGGCAGGCTCGGAGGCCCTGGGAAGGCCTTCACCTCCTGGGCGCGGCGGCACGGTCAGGCTTACCCTTTAACAAACTGACCGGAGGGGCCACTGTCACTGGGGAGACCACACGGGAGGCTGAGGCAGTAGTGCAGGGGACAGATGGCGGCCTGGACAGGTGTGTGTGTGTGGGGGGGGTGGACAGGAGGGAGGGATGGAAGATATGGCGTGCTAGAGCAGGCAGGACTCGCTGCTGGATGGGGCGGGGGGGTGGGGCGACGGAGGCATGCAGGCAGACTGCCACGTTCTTTCTGGAACCCTCTGTTGGACTGGGAGCCCCTGGAAGAAGAGCAGTGGGGAGGGAAAGGCACCGAGTTCCACGTGGCTGTGCTGAGCTCGAAGTGTCTTGGAGATATCCCCGAGGAGCTGCTGAGTAGACACTGGATGGCCGTGTCTGAAGCCCACTTCTGATTCCCAGAGCACTCCCCATGGGGAGAAGGAACGGAATCTAAAGGCTTGGTGAACAGAAGTCCCTCCGGCCCCTAGTGAACAGCTATGGGGGCAGCTTGAAGTGGCTGGGCTGTGGCTATTGTAAACATTAACCAGGGTCCTGTCCACAGGCTAGAGAATAAAGGCTTGCAGCTCTAAGCAATTCAACTCCCAGGAAGCCGGGTAAATAGCCTCATCTTTGGGAAAGAGTGGCCACAGCATGGGCATTTTTACTCAGACCCTGTCTTTATGCTCTTAGCCCCTAATGTGATGTAGCTGATGCTCAATTAAGAAACAGTGGGCTCAAAAAGTCACCTGGGGCTTGTCTGCTTTCTGCCTGAGACCCAGGCTTTCCAGGGCTCATGCTATCTCCCCTGCTCTCACTCTCAACATCTAGGGTCAAGGGCGGTAAAAGGGAGGAGGGGCGGCTGGCTCTCTGAGGCCACACACAGGCTGTGGGGCGGGAAGATAGGAGCCTGTGCTTGGCAGGCTCATAGCGTTGGCCCCTATCAGGGAACAAAAAGAACAAATGAGCCAGTGAGAGAGGAGCAAGCAGGACCTCAGGAGGTATGCCGAAGGATGGATATCTCCATAGCCAAATTCTCCTCCTCAGCCTTCAGAGCCCCATTTCTACGCCAGCCTTGATTTGCAACTCCAAAGGGTTGTTGAGCGATGAGACTGCTAGGTGATTAACAGACGGTCATGGAGAGGAGACCCTGCCTTCCCTTCCCAAACAAGCGAGACTCTTCCCTGAAGCTACTCACTTTTCCCGCCTGGGAGGCAGGGCCTCAGCACATCACTGAGGGATTGTGGGATGATGTCATCCCCTGGCAATCCTCTGGAGGTGACCTCAGTGCAGAAAGAGGTGAATCCCAGGTGTGGCACCAAGGTGAGCTCACCCTGGAGGCCCCAGGGGGCCTCTCCCATCTCACAGAGTCCAGGCTACCTAGTGCCACGTAGAATAAAGGGGCTCAGGTGCTCGGGAGAGACAGAAAGCCTGCAGAGCTCGTCCGGTCTGGTTACCTAAGGCTAGAACTCGTTGCTCCCAGGTGCCTTCCTAAAGGGCTCTGGGCGGCCAGATAAATGCATTTCCACCACCTGTGCCGCCTACCCAACGAGGCCCCGACTGCCACCTTCTGAATGCAAGGCAGATGTTCCAAGGCTGTTGACTTCCTGCTACCCCGAGCCCACGCTGCAAGCCAGCCCATAGCCCACCCACAGATGCCTGCCAAGGCTAGCTAACTTTAATGGCTGGGGCTGAAAGGATTTTTTTTTTAAATTAATTTATTTATTTAAGGGGGGGAGGGGCAGGGGCAGAGGGAGAGAGAGAATCTCAAGCAAACTCCACTGAGCGTGGAGCCTGACGTGGGGCTCGATCCCAGAACCCTGAGATCATGACCTGAGCCAAAATCAACAGCTGGATGCTTAACCCACTGAGCCACCGAGGCACCCCTGGGGCTGAACTGATTTTAAAAGATGAACGGATAGCCAGAAATCCACCTACCTGGAAGGGCAATAAAAGCTTTTTGTCGATTTACTGCTGTCTCGGGACCCATGGGCCTGATTCCTCCTGTCACTAGCAAGGGTGATGAGAAGACCCATGGGGCAGAGGCAGACAGATATGGGCTCACCTCCTGGCCCTGCCTCTGAGAAGCTGGGGAAACTGGGACAAGTTGCTTCACCCCTCTGAGCCTCGGTTTCCTTAACTGTAAAACTGGGAAAGCTTTCTATGAAGTCTGAAGACAGGCAAAATTAATCTCTGGTAATAAAAGTCACAATAGTGTGGTGGTGGTGGGAGATGCTGACTGGGAGGGGGCAAAAGGGAGGCTTCCAGGTGGTGGAGAGGTGTTGTCTTGATGGGGTGATGGTGACATGGGTGTAAGCACAGGCAAGCAGTCATCAAGTCTCACCTTTAAGATCTGTGCGCTTTGCTGTCTCTAAGTTACATATACCTCTCAAAAAGAAGGGAAGAAAACCAGGAGGGAGGGAAGGGCGAAGAGGAAGACAGAAGGAGAAAGAACAAGAAAGGGGTCAGGATTCGGGCTCCTTCCCAGGGCTGTGAGCAATAAAGCTGTAGGCTGCCCGAGGACAGGGGTGCGTACGTTACTCACTTCTCTGAGGGCCTTGCGCAGGCCTTTCTTGGGTAAAGAGCATAAAGCATCATGGTGAAGTCCAGACTCGCAGGGTTCAAGTCCTGGCTCTGCCACTGTCTAGCTGACTGACCTTATGCCAAGGGGCTTTGCCTCTACCAGGCTCAGTTTTCCCAGATGTAAAACAGGGACAATCACGGACAGGCATAATCTTAGTCAACTGTAAGTGCTCGATGAGAAAGTATCCCCTACTTTTATTGTTCTCACAAATATCAGTGTTTTCGGAGTTGGTAATAACAGGTATCCACCTCACAGCACTGTGGTAAGGACTGTGCTGAGGGGCCCACAGCTGGTGTATTAAATCGACAACATGCCAATTATGACCTGCTGAACGAGGGGGCACAAGCCACCCACACAGTGTTGCCAGGTAGCTCCCTCAGCATCCGAGCTCCCACTTTGGGGAAGTGAAACCCACAGGGTCATTTTGATTGAAGGCACAGTTTCAACACATCCACACAAAGGAAGAAAGAGTCCCAAGATTTATTACTTACAGATCCCAGGAATGGGGGTGTGTATGGCATGGGCCAGGGGGAGGGCAGGAGAGAGCAGGAGATAGAGAGCAGGGTAGCGAGCACTTATTACTTATATGATGATTGGGGCAGAGGTCACCAACTCTCCTCCCGCCTTAACTCTAAGTAGTTATTTGAAAAGGTGCCCCGGGAAAATAAAAGCAGGCACTCATGGCAGGCATCCTCAACTCAAAAGTCCTTATCTCAGTGTCCAGACTCTGAGTGCGAGTAGGGTTATCATACTGTAAAATGCTTAGGCAGCAACCCAGAAAAACAAAGTTTGTTCTCCTCAAAAGGTGCTTTTCTCATCACAAGGATTAATGTGTTAAAGGATGTAAGGTGCTTTACAGCCCCTGGTATATACGAAGGCCCGTATGAAAGGTGGCTTTGCTTATAATTAATCAAAGAAGATATTCCCGTGCTGAGCACGCAGCTGGTGCCAAGCACTATGCCAGGGGCTTTCCCATGTGGTATCTCACTTAATACCTACAGCAAGACAGTGTTTAGTAGGATTACTGTTCTCTTCTCACAAGGATGAAACTGGGCTTAGAGGAAGACAGATAAAAGTCGTGGGAGCCCACAGTCACGCTCCTTCCATTGCATTAAACTGGATGGGGCAAGGAATCAATGAAAAACTGAGAGGCAAGTGTCCCCAGGCAGACCTGTGATGCAGGTGTCATCTTTCTGATAACCTTCAGAAGCCCACCCCACCCCCACCCATGGCCCAAGTACCCACAGGGCATGGAGGTGTAAAGGGACCATTCCATCTGTGCCCCACAAGCCTCCCTTGGTCACCTCCATCTGCCACACCCTGGCGGGCTGCCACATCTGACTCCCCAACCAAGTGGGACCAGGGCTCCCCGAGCCAGGAGCACAGAGCACGAGATCACAACCTCTGCAGAATGAATGGGGGACGTAAGCAACGTGGGCCGGTGGAGGAGAGGGGGGCGCATTCCAGTTGGGGGACACCACACAGCGTCAGGGATCTGGCTGGCTTGCGTGGGGGTCAGTGAGCGGTGGCCATGTAGGGAGAGAGTGAGAGGGACTGGGGAGGTGTATGGGTGGGGAGAGCGAAGGTGGAATGTAACCAAAGGCCCTGAAATTCTAGGCTGAGGCGTGAGTCCGATGACATCTATGGAAAACAATTTTATTTGCTTTTAGAAGAGCACTTGAATAGTTCAGATTCCTGCCCAAAGTCGCTGACCTCTGTGCTTAATAATTTGATTTAATGGAAACTTACACAGCAGTGAGGCCCACAGAGGCTGGAAGGGGAGGGATGTATGTTATGTAAGCAAACTCTCCAGGACCTTCTTTTAAACCCTGACCATTCCAGGTATAAATAAGTATTCCTACCTATTCCCTACCAGGTGGGGGGCCCAAAAATCCGCCGAGTCCTGCCGCCACCCCCTTCTCCACTGCCATCGCCCAGTCTCTTCCCCAGGGCCTTGCCCTCCAGGGTCACCCTGCCACCAGTTCACCTTCACAAGAGGTGATTGTGCTGCAGCATGAACCTGGTCTAGTCACTCCACGCTCGGAAGCCTTCAGGCCCACCAGCGCTCCTTCACACGACAATCTTGGGTCTCTCTACCTGGCTCTAGCTCCCAATGCAGGCCTCAGAGTGGGTAACTTGGGCTCTGAAGGAGATGGCCAGGTCCTCCTCCTGGTTAAGCTCCTGGCCTCCCCACTAGGGGCCTGCTATGGAGCATGTAAGGACACAGTTCAAGGTAACCTCCAAGTTCCCACTGGGTGGGCAACGGTTTCCTGGAGTTCTGACTGCCTGCTCGGCCACCTCACCCTGGAAGGGTGTATCCAAGCCTTCCAGTCAAACAGTCTGACCAAAAGGCAGCAGCTCCCATGCACCTGGGGGCCCAAAATGCTCTGGGCAGAAAAGGGTGGTCTGACAGGGCAGGGGTGCCGAGGCTGGGCTCTGGTGTCAGATGGACCTGGGTTTGACTCTGGCTCCACCACTTACTAACCCCATTGTGGCCTGAGCCTCCCGGTGCCTCAGTTTCCCCAGCTGTACAGTGCGGCTAAGGCTAACAGGAGAACCTCCCTCAAGGGATTGTGTGTTGACTAAACGAGATGATCACTGTAAAGTGCTAACCCAAGTGGCTGGCGGGCACGCGGTTGCCCATTATAAATTGTAACTAGAAAGTATAACACATTTATTATACTATAAATTATCAGTGGAGAGTTCCAGTTACTACGCTTTCTTATTACAAATCCTCATCAGGTTAATAATTAAGAGCAGCCAAGCCTGGGCAGTCAAAGGCTGGAATGTTTTGCAGCCACGTTGCCTGAGGGGGGTGGGGGGGCTGCTCCCCTGGAAACCTGAAGCTGCAGAGCACCCTATGGGGCCACTTTCCCAAGAGTAATTAATGGCCTGTCTAAAGCCCAGGTTAGAGTCCAACCACCCAAACAAACAGGCCTCCTTTCCCCACCGGGCTGGGCCAGAATAGTGTCTTATGTCACTGATAACCACAGGTCGGGTTTGGAGCAATGTTGTTCCTACCAGCAGTGACCTCATTTCCCTGGGATACGATCTCATGGGGTGGGGGGTGCTGCCCCACTGTGGTCACAAAACTGCCAGGGAGGGCCAGCCATCCATTAAAGAAGAATTGTGACCTTCATTTCTTCCCAAAGTGGCAGGCCTTCCCAGGGGTCAGAGAAGCTTCTGATAGCAGGAAGACCAGAACAATCCTTTTTCCTCTGGATTTTTTCTGTGGAGTCCTCAGTCCTCACCCCTACAGACTCCTTTTGGGCACTCCTACACCGTGGTCACGTGGCAGCGGGGGGAGAGGGGGCATAAGGGTCCCTGCATCAAGACAGACGGGGCTTCTGGACCCTGGGCTCCAGACACACAGGTCTCTCTTCTCATTCCTGCCTCCCTCCATCCCTCCAGCTACTCACATTGCAAATGAAGAGCCTAGCAGAGGACAAAAGGTAAACACACCTCGAACAGCCCTACAGTCTGATTACTCCACTCACCCCTCATCTTTCTTCCTCTCCAGGGAGGTGCTGGGACCAGAGTGTCCAGGATGCCCCAGGAGTCAGGAAGGGGAAATCCCTGGAGCAGGGCAGAAGGCAGAGCAACAGGAACACACTGTGCTCTTGGGCAAGGAGTGAGCCCTGTCCTGGTTAAACAGAACAAGCTGTCTAGGCTTGCCCGAGTGGCCCCCAACACAGCCCCACCTGCTTCGGTCACAAGCTCTGACATCACAACTTACCTGTCTGGGGCCCACTGGCTCAGCACCCTACCTCACCGTGGGCTGAGCTGACAAACAGCTAAATAAGCTGCCCCTGACAATGTCAGCAGGAAGTGAAGGAGGCTGTTCTCAGCTCAGGGGAGGGGATGAGAAAATCAACATTCATGGAATGTTCATTAAATGGCAGGTGTTGGGTGGCCTTACCTTTTTAGCATTAGATGGGAAATAAATATGAAATGAATAAATGCATGAAGAGCTATGGATCCATGGATATTAAAGTATATCAGGTGCTACATTAAGTACCTTTCTGGTAAATAATCTTATTTAAACCTCACCAAATATCACATACCTTCTCTGTCTCCTGCCCTGTGGTTTTTTTTTTCTTTCTTCAGAGCCTTTTTCTCTAATTGATATAGTCTAGTTCTGTTCACTTGTTCATGGTTTGCGTCCACTGTTGGCATTTTCAGCTCCTCTGAGCATGGAACCACACAGCAATGAATGAGGCTGACCTGGTTTTTGACTTCTGGGAGCTCAGGACCAAGAATGAGTCCCATTAATACACAACAGCGAGCCGGACCTAGTCCAACCTGGTCCTACCTACTCCATATTCTATCTTCCCCACTTGCTCACTTTGCTCCCAAGCCACATCAGCTCTTTATCTGCTCTGCACAGATACCAGGTAATGCCTGCCTCAGGGCCTTCGCACTTCCTAGTGGCCCTGTTTGGAATATATAAAGCGTCCTTGGTGCCTGGGACACAGTTGGGGCTCCTTCCTTGCTGTCACACATGTACCCCACTCACCTTGCTCAGAACATGAGGGGGTTGTACAGCAGCCACCTCCCCCACCAGGGAATGGGGTGCAGCCTGGAAAGACCGGCAGGTGTATGGCACACAGTAGGTCTTAATATCTTGCTGCTGTCCCTGTTTCCAACTCCGACTCATGATGGGGTGACCCCTGAGACATCCAGTGGCCCAAATATGCACAGAGCCACCCCCCCCATTAGGAGCTGAGTGGGACAAAGAACCTTCTCTGACCCCTGCATGGTCGGGGGGGGGGGTCACATGTCTTGGGAAGCAGACAAACCTCCCCAGACCTGGAAGCTTTGACTCTGGTGTACCCTCCTTTGTTTGGCCAGCAACACTGAGAGCCAGAGAGGTTTGGCAACCTGCCCAGGGTCACACAGCAAAGTGGTAATCAAGCAGAGGCCTGGCCCTGGGTCTCCCGATGCCTTGTCCAAAGCTCTTTCCACCACTCCATGAGACCCCCTGGGCTTTGGTGCCATCAGGGTTAAGAACACGATCAGAGGGACAGGGAAGGCAAACTGTCCCAAACCAGTGGAGGGCAGGAACGACATGATTTGGCTGGCGGGTGGTGGTGGGGAACAGACAAGACTGACACACCTGTGGGCAGGTGACTGGCGGACCTCGGGAGCCCCCTCCTCAGTGTATGAGCACAGGCAAGTCCCCCCACCTCTCTGAGCCTCAGTTCTCCTCATCTGTAGGGAGGCAAGTACATCCCAGGGCTGTTTGAGGACTAAAGGTGGTAATGCTTCCACAGCTACGAGGCCTGTCTTGGGCTAAGCAACTATGTTTTTCCTTTCCTATTGTCTTGTTGCTGAGAGGGAGGCAAAGGAAACCAAGAAATTCCATGAGCGAGAGAGAAAATTCCCGTGTTGGAGAGGGGAGTGGGTGGGCGGCCAGGGACCAGCCCCATGATGACTTTCTGGGTTGTAAACACAGGAATGAAGAGGCTTGGAAGCCTTGAGCCAGTGGCCAAGGCATGAAGCTCTGGGGTCTAATTCCACCTCAGGGCAGCCGATGATGCGTGACTGAATAATCCCAATGGCATTCTGTGTTACACATACCCCAGAGCATTTACTAGGTTATCTGGGCAAAGGATGATTCTAGAAATCGGGGATCGATTTACAGTGTGTCAAGCGCTGCCAGGAAGCCCACGCTGATTCCTCACTGAGTGTGGGCCTCCGAGCAGGGAAGGGGGCTTAGTTGAGGGGGCCGGGTTCTGACGTCAGCAGCCCCGCCCCCCTCGGCTAGGAAGCTGCCCCCGTTTCTCTGAACTGCTCCAGCTTTCACATCAAATGACCCTGCGATGATTCAGAGGGAAAAAAGCCCACTGGCCAAACAAAAGGGACAGCAGAGACGGGTCCATGATTTCTGTTCATCTGAGGACCCAGGAGGCCCCCCCCCCACAGAACGGAACCCGAATGTTCTCTTTGGCTTCAATAGAAGTGTTTGCTTTTGCTCGAACTTCAAAACCCTTTTAAGAAACAGAGGAGTGATGGATGCCGCGGGCTTGGAAATGAGAGAGCTGGAAGGTTCAGAGGTCTCTCTCCTTTTTAAAGCCCCTCCCTCCTCTCATCTGGGGTCTCAGAAAGCTCTAAAATGCCCCGGGGGGGGGGGGCCTGGAACTTACACTTCCGTCGTGACGAAGCCGGTGAGCTCGGAGAGGAACAGGAAGAGGATGAAGAGGCAGCAGCAGACGGAGACTGGAAGGCACAGCAGACACACCGTTAAGGGCAGAGCGCGCTGGCGGGGAGTTGGGGGGGGGGGCTGGCCCTTCCCCACCCCTCCCCGCCCTTCCCCCTGCCCTCTGAGGAAAGCTGCTTAGAGGGAGCGGGAGAGAGGCCCCACTGACCCTCCGAAGCCCCTTCTTAGTCGAAGCAGGCCTGTTCCCAGAAAGCTAGACTGTCTCTGGTACCGAGCTGACCCTCCTGTGGGGACGAACCCCCCCAGGTAGGCAGATCCTCAGGGCGGCCAGCCTGGCTTCCTTCCACACGAGCATATTAATGCAGAGCTCAGTCAACAACAGAGATTGCAAATTGGTGGCCCACAAATGTATTCTGTTCAGCAAAAGTGGTATGGATTTTAAAATCCGGAGTTGATGCCGAACAATATGATTTCACATGAAAGTCCAGAGTTCTGGCTGCTCCACCACACTCGAGCCCTTTTTCCCACATGGGGTCTGAGCTGGCCAGTTCGCCACAGGCCCCACCACTCCCTCTTGTCTCCCTGATTCGCAGGCTGAGGCCAACTGCCTGTCACTGTTTATTGCCATCCCCAGCGGTACCATCAACAGTGTGCCCATGTCCTCATCAGAGTTCAGAAAATGAGGATAACTGAGCACTTGTGCTTTAAGAGAAGGGACAATTCTTCATGGAAGGAATTCTTCATACAAATCTGAAATGCAGGGAGAGTGGAACAAAGCTCCAGAGTTGGCCCACATCACTCATATTTATCTTGTCTGCTGAGCTCCTGACAAGGATGAAATCTGTGACCCCTGGAGCCACAACTGGGGGCAAGACATAACCAGTGTCCCAGGATCTGGCCCTCAACTCCAGCCCCATCTCCTTATACTCTCCCAACATCTAACCACCCAGCCACACTGAACCACGTGCCATTCTGTAGATAATGTGTCTTATTGCTGTTCCTTTGTTCCTGCAGTTCCTGCCTTTCCTCATCCTCCCGCCTCTTTCCCCTCTCCCTCCCCCTCCCCCTCCTTTCTGCCAGGTGAACTCCTCCCTGTCCTCCCAGGCCAAGGCCCAGCTCAAATATCTCTTTTGGTGGGAGGCTCCCCTCACCCCAAGAGGCGAGAGGCGGAGCTGGTCCCTCTTTCCTCTGTGTTCCCAGCATCTATTCTCACACTTTCCACATTTTATTGGCTATTTGTGGCTGCTTTCTCTCACTAAGCTGATATCCCTGTAGACAGAGACTCCACAGCTCCAGTGCCTGGCCCGGAGCTGGGCACACAGGAGGGAGTAACAGACAAGGAGTCACCCCCAAGAGTACAGAATGAGGGCTGAGCACGCCTCCTCTGGCTTATCACAGAGGCATGCCGTGCGCAAGGGCTTACAAAGTATGGCCCACGGCTCACCTGCTGTGGTTCTCTGAGTAAGTTACTTACCTCCCCCTGCCTCCACTTCCTCATCTTTTTAAATGGCAACATGCCCTATGGGGCTGCTCTGAGAATTTCCACCACATAGAGACTGGGCTTGAAACAGTGCCTGGCAGGTAATAAAGGCTCGAGCATTTACTCATTATTAGGACTTTTCATCAGGGAGACCCTGGAGGGTTTAGGAAAGGTGACTGACAAATGGGGTGACCCGTACTTTCCTGCAAAGAAATAAAAGTTCCTGGTCCCACTTGCTGATTCTGCCACCTTCTTGATGGCCTGCTCCTGGACTGGCTGAGCACTGTGATGAATGCTGAAACCAGTCATCATCCATCCATCCACCCACCCACCCACCTACCTACCTTAAAATGAACAAAGATGAATTCCGAGTGAAGAAGGAAGAGAATAAGAGTTTGCTGGGCGCCTACTACAATGCCCTGCCGTGGGAGCATGAACAGCCACCCTGACATCTCACACTCTTGCATGATGGGGGCACACACCCCTGTGAAGTGTGTAGAAATGGCGGCTCAGAGAGGAAGAGACCAGGTCCGGGAACACACTGGAAGGCAGGTGGGGGGACAGGCCTGGAACCTGTGAATTCTAGAGGCAATGCCCTAAGAAAAGAAACCCCAAAATCTAGGACTCTCAAGTGAAGAGCAAGACAGGGACATCCCCAGAGTCCCAACCACACCTCTAAAACCAGACCAACCTATAGGATCCTAGAATGACTCCCCAATTCTCCAAACACTGAAAAAGCTATATGGGGCAGTATTAAAGGGTTTTACTTTGTTTTTTTTTTTTTTTTCCTTTTCATAAGAGGTAACACATACACATGATAAGAAAAATAATCAAGCTGCTTAAAAAAGCAGAGGGTGTTGAGTCTCTTTTCTCACTCCTGATCTGCAGCCCCCTGCCCAGAGGTACCAGCATTATGGTCTTGCATTCTTCCACAGGCATTAAGCATAGACGTATACATCCTTTTTTCCTCTAAGAAAACAACAGCAGAACATAGACAACCTTTTCAACCATGCTTTTCTCACTTGGCAACCTATGTCTAAATACATGCCGCATGAGTTTATATGGAGGGGCCGTGTTTGCTTGCTTGCTTTTGTGGCATAGAAACGAATTTCAGATGTCTTCTCCAGCAGCTGGACCAATGCGCTGCACTCCTGCAGCCACCCGTCCTACCTTCCTGGCTCATGTCCTTCTCTTTCTCACCTGCAAACTGCAGCTAGGACACACAGGAAAGAATCCCCCCCACCAGGCAAAGCATCCTTCACCTGGAATCTTCCAGGATCACATAGCACCGGCGTTTCAGAATCATTTTCACCCCTCCCAAACCGCACTCAAGCCCCAGCAACCCATTGGATGCTGTAACAAAAGGCCCAAAATAGGGAGGTATTTCTGAAGGTCAGTGTTGACCTAGACCAAGCCAGGTCTTCTAACTGCCTTCCTTCCCCCAAGCCTGCAAAAGGGCCCCAAACCTCTAACTCAGTCCAGATCAGAGGATGGAGGGACAGGGATTGGAACGCTCCTTTCTGAAATCTGTGTGCTCTGTCCAAGGCCTGGATGAAGCCTGGTCAACCCAGCAGGTGGACACAGTAAGCACTGAGTCTGCTCAGCTGAAACCCACTGTCCAATAGCCCTGATCACAGACACTCTGTGACTGTTCACCCTACAAGCGCCCCAGACTAGGAGGACAGACACAATGTCTCAGTACCACAGTGGCCCCAGCGTCTAGCACAGTGTCTGGCTCAGAAAAGGTACAAAATAAGTATTTGTTGAATGAATGAATGAATGAATGAAAAACATAAAGGCAGGTAGGAGGTATTTCAACCAGAAAGGCCTTTCTGATACTGAAGGCTTGATGAGGGTTTTCCATCCATGTTTGGGCAAGAAGCTAAGGCTCTCCAATACCAGACTTCTTCCGGTACAGACTCAGGCAGTGGACCCCTAGAGAACACGTGCGAGTGGGAAACCCGGTGCAGTCCACAAAAGGGGACACTGGACCCAGGACCCAACATCCAAGACTCTGGGAAGTCAAGGAATTTATCCAAGGCCAAACGGCCTCTTAAAGTGAAGGAGGCAGAATTCAAACCGTGATCTGTGACTGTCCAGCGCCCTTGCTGTTTCCTTCAGTTATTAATAGCACAATCGCAGTGTAATGAGAGAGGATGGTTTTGTGTCTGCTGCCCTGCTAAGCCGTGCATTCCTCAAGGACAAAGACCGAAGCCCATTCATCAACACGATCCTGGGACTTGGCACGGGACCTGGCCCCAGGACCTAGTTAATAAATATTTGTTCACTAAATGGTAGCTAAGGGCTGGCTTCCCATGGCTCACGCCTTTTTCCTCTTGTGTAAAGGAATTTGCTGTCTTGCATGCTGTGGCTGGGACTGCAAATCAGACCACATCCCTGGAGGGCCATCTGGCAGTACCTTCTAAATTTTACAATACATATGCCCTTTGACCCAGTAATTCCTCTTCTAGGAAAGCTACCTTACAGAAATAACCATACAAGGATATAAAAATATATGGACAAGGATGTCTGCAATAGCAATAAATCGGAATCAAGAATGTCCACCCCAGGAGGCTGGTTACATAAACTGTGGGTCGCCCAGATGATGGCAACTGTGGATTGCCAGACACAGCGGGAGGGTGGAATGTAGTGGGCCATCTATGTGCCGGTATGAAAGGTATCCAGGATATATCAGTTGGAAAAAGGGCAGGGAAGAGTGGTGTGCACGGTATGCTCCCTTCTCTGCTTCCGACAACGATATCGGTGTATTCAAGCGTGCATCTATTTTTTAAAACTTCCAGGAGGATACAGACCTGACTGTCACATATACTTGATAAGGGTGAGACCACAGAGACCATGAAGCAGAGGTCTGAACTGATGGCTGGTGGCAGGGAGGGGACAGGACACCTCACTTAAATTTCTGTGACCAGGCTCATAAACTAGTAGAACAGATAGATGAACACGCCCCTTGCCTCTGATGTGCCTTGAATATCCTCTCCGTGGGGGACGCAGGCACCAAGCATCACAGCATCCGCTGTCACGGACCTTCACAGGCTCCAGGAGGTCAGTGACAAGAGGAGGGTAGTCCAAGCACTGAGGACTTTGCGCATATCCCACACTTGACAGGCGGGAACTCATTTATTCCCTGGATCAGAAAGCTGAGAATCAGAGAGAGGTGAAGTGACTTGCCCAAGGTCATTAACCACTAGATGGGAGAATGAACCCAGCTCTGCAAGACCTGAGGCCTGTAGGGCATGCATCCTGTTACTGGCTGTTCTGTTTCCTTCCCCAGTGATGTGGAGATCCAGGGCTGTAGAAGGCACCCACACACCAGTGAGGGAGGGCTGGGCAGGCCCAGCTGGGGTCAGCCCCAGGTCATCCCCCTACCTGACAATGGCCCACCCTGGGAGGCAGCAGTGGGTTCCAACCTCACTGCCCAGCCCCCAGGGCCCTGCTCAGGGGACAGTCCACGGGGAGGGTCCCTCCCCCCACACCAAGCACTGGAGAGGCCAGCAGGGGGGTCAGGCGGGGGGTACAGGAGGGGTACGAAACCTCAGACAAGTCACTTCACCTCTCTGGACCCGTTTTCTCATCTAGAATATGAGGTTATGAAGTATTCCTGCTTGCATGGCACTTTTAGTTTGCTTTTAATAAACTTCTCATTGTTGAGTAATACTAGAGGCACAGATAGTACAGAGTTCTCATACGCCCCTCATCCAGCTTCTCCTTAATGTTAACATCTTATATAACCATGGTACGGATGTCAAAACGAAGAAGTTAACACCATACAATACCATTAACTAAGCTACATACTTCACTCAGATTTCACCAGTTTCCCCACTAATGCTCATTTGCTGTTCCTCGACATGACCTGGGACCCCACTTTGCATTTAGTCATCCTGTGTCCTTAGTCTTGAATCCACTGACAGCTCCTCATTCCTCCTTTGGTTTTCAAGACCTTGTCACTTTTGAAGAGTACTGGCAGATGTCCTAGAACGTCCCCCAACCTGGGACTGGCTGACGTTTTCCCATGATTGGACAGGCTTGTCCTTTTTTGGGACGATGCCTCGGAGGGGAGGTGCCCGCCCTTCCCATTCCATCCCATCGGGGGTGCGTGACGTCCACAAGACTTCTCACTGGTTGACGTCAACCTTTATCACTTGGTGGAGGTGCTGTCTCTGGGTAGCTCCACAGGAAAGTTACTCTCTCCTTTCCGTTCTCTGCTCTTTGCAAGTGTGTCGCTGAGTCCAGCCCATTCTCCAGGAGAGGAGAATGAAGCTTGACCTCCTGGAGGGGGACTTACTCAGATACATTATTTGGAATTCTTCTCTAAGGAAGCGTCACCCCTTCTCTCCCATTTATTTACATCTGTACGGACTCATGTTCCTTTTTGGTAATTCTTCAGCACATGAGGCAACTGTGCCGTGATCTGTTACTCAGATCGCCCCAGGGTTGGTCTTTGGCCCCCGTCATGGTGCTCCTGTTTCCTGCTGATGCAACTCCAGCCTTCTCTTTCCTCTGGAGCTTCTTTGCTTTCTGGCCCAAACTCGATCCACGCTTATTCTGTGCTCTTCCTGCCCCAGCCCTGGAAACAGCTATTTCTTCAAGGAGCCTTAGGTCCTTTTACTGAAGACTGGCATTTAGAAACCAAAATCTGGTGTAATTATTATTATTATTTAATGATTAAAAACATGCTTATGTCAAAAATTCCAGTAGTCTAAAAGGTGTAAGGGCAAAAGTAAGTCTCCCCCGACCCCTGAGCCCCCGTCTCCCTTCCCAGGGGCAATTACTACTGATGATTCCGGGTGTATCCTTCCAGAAACAGATGATGCCTATACCTTGCAGGGTTATGGTGTGGACAGATGAGGAACTATATGAAGGGCTGGCAAGATGCCCATCCTTTCTCCTCTCCTTCTTTCCTCCCTGGTTCAGCAGCTCTGCACACGGAGAGCAGGCCCAGGTATGGGATGGGGGGAGGGGCGGGGGGCAACGGCAAGAGGGACACTACTCACTAATGGCCCCGGTGTATGTTGGCTGCGTGAGGTCCTTGGGCACCTTCCTGTAGATGTCAAACCTGCAGAGAGCAAAGGGGACAGGGGTGAGGTGGGTACAAGGGGGCGGCTCTCAGGCAGCAGGGGAGATGGGTGTCAGCCGGCATGCCACCTGGTCGGCGAGCCACAGTTCTTCCCAGAACCAGCTTCTCCCACTCTTTCAGGCCACCTCCTCCAGAAGGCCTGCCGGACACCCCTCTGAGGGGACCCTGCCCTTAGGGTAGTACTGGTAGTACTTTCTCACAACACTTAGAACTACCCGAGACGACCTTCGTTTGGTTATGTTTCTGGGTTGGTCTCCCCCACCCCCCCATCACAATGGAACCACCACAAGGGCAGGGACCTTGTCAGGTTTTGTCCTCTGCCATGTCCCCAGACCCCAGCATGGGCCTGGGGCATAGCAGACACTCAGTGAGCACTTGTGGAACAAACGGAACCCACTTCTTGGGCTTCGCTAACGATGAGGAAATAGGGGAACGCAGTCTTTCCTGAGTTCCATGACGGCACTGCGTTCTTGCCCGGAGTCACCTCTCCTCCCCCTCTTCCCTTTCCTGCCTCCCCTTCCCCCTCCTGTTTCCACTCCCCCTGCCCCAGCTCCTGCAGCCTGCCTGTGGGGATTCTCAACTCCAAGGCACGAAGTTAACGTAAAATCCTGCCTGAGGCCCACAGGCTCTGGCTCCGTCTGACGGGGGTTTCCTCCTTAGACACGGAGCAGATGCCTTTCTCTCCTATGGGTCCCACCAGAGCAAATGAGGGTCATGGGGGTGGCAGAAGATTTGGGGGCTTGGGAGGCAGACAGACATGGTGTCATTCTGGCCAGCTATTTAATTAAGAGTTCAGGCCTTGGAAGCAGACCACCACCCTGGGTTCAAATCTTGGGCTGGTCTTCCTTGCTGTGTGACTTTAGGCAAACGGCTTCACCGCTCTGAGCCTCAGTTTCCTTGTTCGTGGCTACTAGCACCAGGCCCTGCCAGGCCACTGAGAGGAGTATGGAAATGAATGCCCGTGGTGGATTTACACAGCATTCACAGACGAGGCTCCTCGCACACTTGGCTTCCTTCCTGTCACTTGAACCTGAGCAGACAGTTCTCACCAAGCGGAGCTCTATCACCAGAGCTCTAAGTCCACACCGTGCTCCCCAGCTCTCCGGCAGGACTTGGCATAGTGAAGCTGCCGGCCGCTCCAGCTCTCAGGGGTGACCAGTTGGCACGTGGTTCCCCTTCGGTGATTGGGAAAAGCTGTCAGCACCCCGCTAACCTCACTGCAATGACTTGGAATCTTGCGTAAGATCTGATATTTGCCTACCGTGCGCTCACTCTAATTGCACGTGAAACGTGCTGGGTTTCCTAACACCTCAGGGGAGAAGATATTCCTGGGGCTGCCAAGTTAAAAGGCAACACTTTCCCTCCTGCCTGTTCAGCTACCAGCCATCTGTTCTTGGGCCCCTGAGGGGCACTAGAAACGGGCTGGGAGTGTGGTCGAGAGGGAGGGGTCCACGTGACTCAATTATCCAGACCTACTCATTTCCCCTATTCTGAAACGCTGACCCCTTTCGCTGTGAGAGGCATATGAGAGGTAAGAACATGTACGAACTGTGGAATTAGCCCACCTGGGGTCAAACATGACTCCACACTGTGCGACCCTGGGCACGTCACTGACATAACCATTCTGTGCCTCAGTTCCTCTGGCTGTAAAATGGGGGCAATAATACTATCTCACAGCATAGTGGTTAGGACCAAGTGGCTTCATGCATATAAAGCACTCAGGACCATGCCTGGCTCCCAGGAAGTATTATAAGATATTTGCAGTTACTATTACTAATATTCATCTGACTGGGGCGCCTGGGTGGCTCGGTTGGTTAAGCGACTGCCTTCAGCTCAGGTCACGATCTTGGAGTCCCGGGATCGAGTCCCGCATCGGGCTCCCTGCTCAGCGGGGAGTCTGCTTCTCCCTCTGACCCTCTTCCCTCTCGTGCTCTCTATCTCTCATTCTCTCTCTCTCAAATAAATAAAATCTTTAAAAAAATATTCATCTGACTAACATTTATGAACACCTACTACGTGCTAAGTCCTCTTTCAGGCACAAGGGACACAGGTATAAAAATCGGCCCTTGGCCCCATGTGCCTATAGTTTAGCAACAGAGACAGACGAGGCAATGGAAAGAGGATGCCGTGGTGCTCCTCACGGGGTTTGCTGAAGGTGCCGGAGGAACCCAGGAAGTGTACCTGGGGTAATCCATGAAGCTTCCGGCGCAGGTGATGTCTGATCAGAGCAGGAGGCTCGGAGGAAGGGTGGGTGGAGCCATAAAGTAGTTCAGGGAGAGAGAACAGCAAGAGCAGAGGCCAAGAGAGAGGACTGAGCTTGGCATGCTGGAGTGCGGAGCTGACGGGCACGCAGTGCTAGGACAGGTGGGAGGGCCGGGCACCAGAGGGGTGGGAGGGGCTCACAGTCCAGCTTCCCCGTCCAGTTAACATCAGGTCAGCCAGGGCCCACAGGCCGAAACTAGGCCTCATAGTTTAAAAGCTATAAACCATCATTCCAAGACTGGGAGTTCGATGGGAAGTTAGAGGCTGCTCAGGGTGGGGAGGTGGGGGTAGCTGGGGGCAGAGGTTAGAACCTGGTGAGGGTGAAGGGGAGAGAGATGGGAGAGTGATACACGGGTGGGGGTGGGGGGGACACACTAAATGAATATGTAAATACAGTGAGGATAATGGGGGCCAGGGGCCTCACTGTTGGGGAAGGGAGGTATATATGGAAAGAAACATAGAATAAACTGTGGTGCTAGAGTGGACATGGAGGTTTCACTGTGAATTCATGATTTTCAACAGATACAAATACAGAAATACACGTCATATTCACATACATTTCCTGGCTCCTTCCATGAGAGGGTCCAGGAACAGTGACAGCCAGATAGCAAAGAGGGCACCTGATACTCAAATGTTGGCTTCTAAATACCATTCTTTACTCGGAGAAAAGGCTGGTTCCAGGACTAGGCAGGGAAAAAACAAGATGAACTTAGGGCACCTTATGTCAGAAAGCAAGAAAGTGTTCAAAGAATGATGGGGACACTGGCCAAAGAAAGGACAATGTGAGCATTAAAATCAATAATCACAGGAGTAGATTATAAGCCACTGGATAAAATAGGAAGCCACAAATCTATATAAAGAAATGAATAAATCAGACGTTTGATGAGGAGCAGGATATTTCTTCAAAGTACCTCCCCACAAAACCCTTTTTAATTACAAAGGGAAAAAGAGTAACTTTACAGTTGAGAAACTTGACATCATCTTAACCAAGTGACCAAAGTGAGTGTCACCAGTAAGGAGACGTATCATGTGCCTCCTGATCTGACAATACTGGGGAAGGCACACCATAAAGTCCTGTGGGGGATCTTGCCCAGAATGTGAAACCTCAAATGAATCATGAGAAAGCAACACACAGATCCAAACTGAGGGTTCATGGGTGGCTGGTACTTGTCAAAGTACCAATGTCCTGGGGCCAAGTAAAGGCTAAAGAACTTTCAGAGATTGGAGGAGACTAAAGAGACGCGACCACTAAGCCACGCAGGGCATCCTGGGTGAGAGAAAGGACACCAGTAGGACAATAGGATTCTAATAGGGCCCACGTATCAGTTAATGCCTCTGCGTAGTGTTGTTTTCCTGGTTTTGATAGTGGTATTTTGGTTATGTAAGTTGGTAGGTAACTTTTGGGGAAGTGTGGGTCAAGGGCATATGGGAAGTCTTTGCATTAGCTTTGCAAATTTTATCGTAAGCCGGAAATTCTGGCAAAATAAAAAGTTAAAAAATGTGTTTAATTTAATGGAATTTAAGAAAAACAATTTAAGGAGGAGATTTCACATAAAAATCCCACACAGCTGCTTCCTTCACACATAGTGGGTCCCTGTAGGCATCGGATTTTGAGGGGCTGGCTTAACAAATGTTTGCTGGGTGTCAAGAGTATGTCTTTGTTGGGGGTAGGAAGAGTGGGGGGAAGGCTGAGTGAACAAAGGTCTAAGAGAGGAGGGTAGACTTGCGCCAAACAAAATACTGGAGGCAATGGTGATCAAAGGAAAGAGGTGCTTTGGAGAGAATCACTGATGTGAAACCAAGATCACTGCCCAGCTTGTGCTGGGTACTTTTACACACACATATTCACATTTAATTCTTATGATAACCCTGGCAGACACGGATATCCCATTTTTCCAACGACAAGACTAAGGCTAAGCTATAAGCCACTTGTTCAAGGTCACCAAGTCCGTGACCAGCAGAGCTGGGAATCAAACCCAAATCTGAGTCATAGACCATGGTCCTTCCACTACCCTGTATACTTGTGGGAATCAGTCTAGAGCTCACCCATTGGTAAGTTAAAGTCTCAAGGTTTTGCTTACTTTTCCACAGATGCTGCCCTAGAGCAGGTGGGAATCTCCTGGAAGACATGGACCAGCTCAAAATACATTAATTTACTCAACAGATACTTACTAAGCACTTGCTAGCCATATTCTAGGTGTAGGAAAATGGAAGTAGTGAAGGTAGACACGGGTCCTGCCTTCATGAAGTTGCCAGTCTAGTAATGCTTTTGACTCCTTGAGAAGGGCCACCTAAACAGAATGTTCTCTAATAACTACTCCATTCCCACACCACAAATCTAAACTGGGGAGCGGTGGTGGGGTAAAGGGAGAACTGAAAAAGACCCTGGGTACAGAGCTGACCACAAGCCAAGTGAGTCAGCAGTGAATGTCACTAAGAAAACGGGCCACAGGAAGGCTGGTGAGAACCCAGCATGTGACAGACTGGGAAGTGAGCCGTTTTCTGACTTATATTAGTCAGTCCCTCATTGCGGTGATGTGGTGATGCGATTAGCTGTGGCCACCCAGTGTCAAGAGAATATGGAGGAAAGGGTAAAGAGAGTGGAGGAGGGGGAAGGGATTCTTACTGTACATTTAGTGTGTGCTCAGCTCATGCTATGCCTTTGACTGGCATGTTCTCACTCAAGTCTCTTGGCCAACCTTCAAGTTAGGGATTTTTAGCCCATTTTATAGATGAGGCTCAGAGAGGCTGACGGTTTAGCTAAGCTCACACACCTGTGAAGTGTCACAGCTAGGAATCTGAATCCAGGCGTAATTCATGTTCTTGCTGCTTTTCCCAACAATGTGGGGACAAACCAAGACCATTTCAGTGGAAAATACATCTTAGGAAAAAAGGTTAAAGAACTGGAATTGTTTAGCCTCAAACAGAGAAAGCGAAAAGACGGATTCTTTATGGTTGTCAAACAAAAACCACTCTTTTCCTGCCCTCCCCCTAGACTGTGATTTTCCCAAAGACAGGACCTGGGCCCTCTTGCTGCCCAGCCCTGCCCAACCCAGGCCCTCGGGGAATTACCTCAATGAATGCATCTGTACAAAGATAAGACCCACTGGCTGGTCTTAACAAGATTAAGATGAAATGGATAGTGGGGAAGCTGCGGCTTCAGGGGTTCCTTGTACTGGATATTGAGGAATTTTCACTTTGAAAAGGGGGGGCAAAGTGGGCTTGAATCCAAAGTAAGAGAACCATCAGCTGGACTTAAGGAAGACTGATCGGGATGCCAAGCGCCAGGAGAATGGGAGGCAGTGACTGAAGCTAGGTGGGCAAGAGGTTTATCACCTGCTAGGAGAGGATGCAATCACAGAGACCCCACAGGGGCCTCCTGCCTTCAACACTGTCCACTGTCAGGTCTAGAAGGTACTCTGAGATCACTGTATCCAACCCATTCATTTTACAGGTGAGAAAATGAAAGCCCCAAGAAGAGGAGTGACTTGTCCAGCCCAAGGTATCATTAAACTCAGAATATTTAAAACAGAAACAAGCCAATAAAAAGTTTATTAAATCCTTGTTATCTCTTATGCTCTTGAAAAGCCATATGCTAGTGGTTCTCAACCAGGGGCAATTTTGCGCCTCCCCCCCGCCCTGCTGCCCCAAGACATTTGGTTGTCACAGTGGGGAGTAGGGGTGTTCCTAGTACCTAGCGGGGTTGAGGCCAGGAATGCTAATACATCCGACGATCCTACAATGCACGCGACAGTCCCCCACAACAAAGGATTACTGGCCCCAAATGTCCGGAGAACTTAAGTTGAGAAACTGTGTTGTATGCAGAGCAAAACTTCACATGTGGGAAGCTCATTTTCCCACTGAGTCTGTGCTCTGTCTGAAAGGCAGCCAGTTTGCCTCTGCTCCCGCTGGGTGGAGTCATGGCCACGGCCTCAATTGCCCCCACGGAGACCAGGAATCTGGATTAAGCAGCTTTTCCCTCTCTCTTTTGCTCTGTGCCTGAGAAGGAAGAGCTCACTTGGAGAGACCTGGGCAAAGGAATCCACAGAGAAAAGAAGTCTACCTGGACTTGTGGCTTACTATGATGGTCCAATAGGTACCAGTGTCACTATTTTAATGAAACATGCTGAATCTATGCCTCTAACTCATTTTGCCCTAAGATAAAACATACATCGACATTAGTACTAGAAGTCAATGAGAATATAGGATTTACTTAACAGAAATGCACTTTACATGCCATATCTAGCCTACTGAGTGAGGAATGGCTGCATAACCTCACCCAAAATAAACACGCATAAGTCTTCTTCTGCTCCCAAGCAAGGAAATTGCCGCTGGAAATCTCTGACTAATGGATTTCTTCTGTAATTTCTTTTCATAGCAGAATGCCTCAGCTTTGCTATTTTAACTTTTGCTGCTCGGGACCTCACTTCTCCCCTGCTCCTGTAGATGAATCTCAGATCACTCTGTGGTTCGCCATATGTGGGCGGTTACCAGGCAGGCACTCGTGATGTCACTGTTTCCAAGGCTTAATGAAATTAGACGCCATTTAGGAGCAAGTCATTGGAAGTGGTGGGTCATTCGTCCCAAAAATAGCCAGCAAGGCTTTTCGTTGATGCTTTGGCCTGGTCACCCCTGCCCACCAAGCCTGTCAGAGCCTTCGGTGCCAGTACCAGGGAGTCAGGTGAAAAGTGTGCTTGTTTGTTCACTTACTCATTTCTTCCACCTTACTGAGAACTACTGGGGTGTGTGCGTGCGTGTGCGTGCGTGTGCGTGCGTGTGTGTGCGTGCGTGTGTGTGCGTGCACGTGTGCATGCCGGAGGGCGCACAGAGGTCAATGAACACATCGGAAACAAGCATGGGCACAGAAAGAACCAGTTCTTCTCTGGTTCTGGAAAGAACCAAGCACCCGTTCTACGGAGCCCTGGAATCCCCCTCACAGCCCCCTGAACCCTGTCCTTGACATTCAAACCGCCAATATGAGCCTACACCAATCTTCCCTCTGTCAAAAGAAAGGAAAAAAAGTCTGTCTCCCTCTCTAGCCCAGAAAGAGGCGCTCAGAGGGTGAATAATGACTATGACAGCTACACCAAGGCTGCCCCGCACCGTGAGTGACGACCGTGCACCCAGCCGTGGACTCAGGCTTGGCATTCGTCAGCGCACACCCTTTTCACAACCTGTGCAGTAGATTTCATCCTTCCCCCTACTTCACTTGCCCAGGACGCAGGAGCGGGATTCAAACGCCTGCAGTCTAGCTTCGGGACACGTGCTCTAACCACTGTTCCACATGCCTATGTGAAACAGGGACACAGGCCGGGAGCTGGAGGAGTGGAGGTCTGGGCGGTGACCCTCTGTGCACACACCATTACCACATGCATAGTTGTCTCTCTCCAGCCCATCCCCCGGGGTTCTCTCTCTAAATATCGGTGCCTGTGCAGAGGTCTCGGTCAATAGGGTGCTCCCCCAGCTCCAGCTGCCTCCACTGTGACCCTTCCCATCCCAGAATACCTTCTCTGACCGCAGAGGCCTAGTCTTTTCCCTCTCCTCCTTCCCACAGAAGCCACCAAGTCTGGCCAAAGAGGAAGAAGAGCTTCTAGAAGGCCCCTCCTGAGGCAGCCTCCCCAACCTCCCCGGGCTCTGTGGACATACACATTCCCGGCACAGCCCCAAGATGGCTGTAGAGTCCTCCATTCCTACTGGACTGAGACATGTCAGACCTGTTCCTCAACCTCCTGTGGGTTGTGCAGGGCTTCGCCCCTTAATGGCATTCAGCAAATTCCAGATGAAAATACAAAATGACATTTGGGCAGGCTATTCCTCACAGCACCGGTTGTAATAGCAAACGGTTCCATCCAAATGTCCATCCAAGCGGGACCAGTTAATAAACTATAGACCATCCATAAAGTGGAGGAAGATACAGCTATAAAGGGGAATGAGGAAGGTCTCTATACAGTAACAGAAAAAAAGCAAACTGTGGAACACTGACTTTGTTAAATTTTATGCCTACGTTTTATGGGGAGGGTAGTGATAAAAATAATTACACCCTTGCTTACATCTTCAAATTCGTGAGGTAATTGCCACAGATACAATTTGTAATAGCCACAGTCGCCCATCAATGGACACATGGACAGACGAATTACGGCATATCCATACAATGGACTATTATTCAGCGATAAAAAGCAATGAAGTAGTGACGTGAGCAACAACATGGATGATCCTTAAAATAATTATGCTGAATGAAAGACAAATTAGGGTACATGTGGTATGATTCCATCTACATAAAATTCTCAACAGTGTTTTGTGGTTTTCAGTACATGGGTCTTGAACTTCTTTCGTCAAATTTATCCCTAAATATTTAATATTTTTTATGCATCTCCTAAGAATAAAAGTAACCATTTGTGTTAGCTTCTGGTTACACCTTCTACTGCTTCTTTTTGAAGATATAACATTTTAGACAAGTACAAAGTAGTCTAGAGTGACCGCAGGTTGTTAGTTGCCCAGGGAGAAAGGAAGAGAGGGACATGCGGAAACTTTAAGGGGTGATGGATACGTTCACTATGCTGATTGTGACGATGATTTCATGGATGTATACATGTTAAATTTCTCAAACTGCACCCTTTATTTATGTGAAGTTTATTGTATGTCAATTGTACCTAAGTAAAACTGTTAAAAATTTTTAATGATGGCCATAGCTAAAACACATCAAACACATTAAGCAATCTATGAGTTCATAACAACACTTCAGAAAACAAAAAAAAAAACCCCTCTTCGGACACCTTTGGCGATACGAGGCCACCAACTCGTTATCCTGAAAACTAGAAAAATAAAGGGAAAGCACTTATTCTGACATTTTTTTTTTTGCATACAAATACATTTCTAAGTAACCAAATAGTTGATGAAGATGTAGGAGTAGACAGAATTCCACAGACTAATGTGGGAATATATTCCACAGAATAATGTGGGAAGACTAATAGAATTAGAAAAATCATCCCTGTGTATCCTTTGGTAAAACACTGGATCTTAGCAATGATCAGAAACTTAATAATAGATGGACCAGGCTACAGCCACCTGAACCCAATAATCAACCTTAGTATCTTAAAGAGAAGACAACCAGTTATTCGGTACCTTTCAAAGCAATGCAATTGGAAGTACACAGCGTACTTCTTAATACCCGGCCCAGAATAACTTCACATTTCACCTTCCATTTAATCCTTATCCCACAGCAGTCTGGCCTCTGACATCAGCCTCCCCTCCAGTCTCTCTTCCTGCTCTAGCTAAGATCACCCAGGAGTTACTAAGGGCCAGATGCCATTGGCTCTCCTCGGTATGCCCCTGCACTGAACCTGCTAACCGTCCCTCCTTCCTGGATTTCTCTTGCCTGTCTAATTTCCACGGTATTCTCACTCTCTGGTACCCTCTCTGTCTGCTCCTTTGCCTCCTGCTCTCCCTGACAACCGGGTGTGTGCCCAGGGGTCAGTATTTAGGCCGCTTCTCTTGTAGCTCCCAAAGCCAATTCATCCATGCCTTAATTTACTGTGCCAAGTTCCACAGAGACAGGAGAAAGTCAACAAGACAGATGTGGTCCCTGTCCTCGCAGAGCTCACATGGTAATGCCCAAGGAGCTTCCTCATGCCCAGGTGCATCCCACCTGCCCCTCACACTTGATATGTCCAGAACAAATCTCAACAGCTTCTCACACAAAACCTTTTCTTAGGATCCCAGAAGGAACCTCAGGGATCGTGGAATCCAATCTCCTGCAGCTTCAGATAGTTACAGTAAAAGAGAAAGGGCAGCAGTATTCTGTGTTAAGGGACAGGCCCCCCCCCCCGACTCTTTTGAAGTCACCGTCTTTGTTCTCTTGGGGTTTCCAGATGCCTGAGCGTGGTGAGGTGCGCTGTGCTGTGTTGGCTGTGGGGACATGCTGCTGAGCAACACAGTAAAACCGGCTAATCAGGAAGGTGACCAAGATATTCTCCAAGAGTGTTTTAGATGGTCTATCAGAAAAATGGGAGAGGCCTCGCTGGGCCAGACAATGCACTTTACCTGTTACCTGGACCTGCGCCAGTCGGGGGAGAACAAAGCTCACACACAGCAGTGGCGGCGGCGGGGAGCTAGTCTAATAGCTCTAAATCCTAACGCGATCTGTTCCTTGAGAAATCGAGCAAGCTTGCTCCTACCTGAGGCCCTCTGCCCTTGCCATTCTCTGTATCCGGAATGTTCTTCCCTCAGATGTCTACATGCTTGCTGCCTCACTTCACGTACATCTATGTTCAGATGTCACCTCCTTGGAGAGGCCTGTCCTGGCCACTAACTAAAACACCCCTCTCCATCTCCTTGCTCTATGGTTTTTTTCTTCTTGGCACTTAAGATCACTGTCCGATTTTATGTTGTGTTATGTGCATTTGTTGATTGCCTGATTCTGCCATTAGCATGTAAGGTACAGGAGAGCAGGAACTGTGTCTGCCTTTGAGTTCCACTATATCCCTAGAGCCTAGAAAAGTGCCAGGCACACAGTAGGTCCACAGAAATACTTGTGGAATAGATGCAGGAGGCGGCTTTTCTCCAAGTGCGGTCCTTGCACCACTGCCTCAGAATCTGCCTGGTAGCTGATTAAATTTGCAGCTTCCAGGGCCCCACTATGGAATGAACTAAACCAGCATAGGGGTAGGGAGGGCAGGCATTTGAGAAAAAAAGTGCACTTCAGAAGATACTGGTGCATGCTAGAATTGTTAAGGTATCAGCTGTGTGTTGATTTCCAACTTCAAATTTGTTTCCTAAGACTTTCAGTATGTACCTACCTGAGTTACCACAGGTCAACAGAGGGATGAGAAAAGGAACTGGCATTTCCTGGGCTCCTACCCTATGGGCCAAGCCCCATTTAGTACACTTGACCTACCCTATCCCACTGAATCCTCCCTACCGCCCATAAGATGCCATCAACAAATGTGTAAACCGAGGCTCAGAGAGGCCGAGCCACTTGCCTAAGTTCACACAACCAGCAAGAGGCAGAGTTAGGCTGGAACCCTGGGCAGCCTGACCCAGAGGCTGACCCTCACCCTGACCCTCTTTGGCCTCCCAAAAACTCTGCACTAGGCTCTGGGGGCCCTTGGCCATCCACACTCAGCATTGCCCTCCTGTGCCTGCACGGAGTCTGGCACCGACAGCGGGCTGTGGGCACTTGGTGAGCGAGTAAAGGAGGAAGGGTCATGGAGCTTTGGAACTGTGGTGTGGTGTCACCCTGAAGGGCCTGGCAGAGCACCGCCGGATGGGGGCCCCCTCACCCCCGTGGGGGCGCCCCCCCCCCCCCCCCCCCGCTGCAAGAGCTCAATGAGCTCACGCTCTCACAGAAAGAGGAAAGGCCTGGTGTCGGAGCCTCAGGACACCAGGGAGCTGGGGTTTGGCTGGGAGTCAGGCTTCCCACTGTCAAGGCCACCAGGAACACAGGCCAGGGGACAGCAAGGGCTCCAAAGTGTTTCCAAATCACTGGAAACAGGACGCAGCCGCCAGCCCCACACCAGGACACAACATCATCCCGAGAGTGGAAGCTATAAATGGAAATGTATTCTTAGAGGGGCAGAACATGAGTGGGGGTTTTTCAGAAATGACCCATCATCGGATAAAAATACAGATGGCATTTAAATGCTGAGCGGCACGAGCTATTCCGGGGACTGGGTTCTCATCCCGGCGGCTCCCAGCCAGGGCACGGCCTTCAACAGAGATTTAAAAGGAGGAAACCACCGGGGCTGGTGGTTTTAAGTTTTGGAGCAGAGTATTTGGGAGAAAGATATCTGTGGAAGGTGCCCCCTTTGGGGAGAGCCCGAATGTCACTTGACCTCCATCTGCACCTGCCCATAATTCAGTTTTACTCTGCACTATGAGACTACCTTTTGGACAACATTCTCAGCTACCTTAAGAAGTGAGGGCTGAGTTCTGGCGAGGCCTGGGGATAAAAGCCCTTAGATAGGATCAAGATTTTAAAGAGGTTGGCAGGTCAAAGAAAGCAGAATAAAGAAAAACCTGGAGGTGGATCTGATGGCATGGAAAGGGGAAAGAGAGTATTTAAGTAAGCCAGCCTCTGTGCTCATGACAGCTCACTGAATCCCCAAGGCTCTCCAAGATACAAAAACGAGATTCAGCCCTTTTTTACAGAAAAGGAAACTAAGGCTCAGAAAAGACTGTGTAGAGTCGGTGACTCTGGGCTGAGATCCTGAGCCTAAAAAGAAAGCAGAAATGAGGCTGAGAAAAAGGGCAGAAGGGTGTGTCTCAGGGAGAGCAATAGCTCCTGATAAGGTTCGTCACTCCAGAAGCCCAAAGTCACTCAATTGGCGTGTGGAGAAGCTGGGACGTGCACCCACACGAAGGTACTGTGCCAGGCTGGGAAGCAGCGGTGTGCTTTAGAAAGCGAGGCCTGGCTCACAAATTAAAAGATGAAATTTTTCAGACAATCCCATGGAAAAATGCATAAGGAAAGGGATCAAAGTGCCCTCCTTGATGACCATTTTCATTTGGGCACATCTCCGTACTTTTGTTTCATAATAAACAGGTTATAAGCGAAAAAATAAAGACAGGTAGGGTCTTTAGGAGAACTGGCCCTAACTGTACATTACCTGCCCTCCCTCCCTCCCACCCACCTCATGGCCCCACCAACACTCTTTGTTCCAGAGAGGCCCATTCTGTCCCAGCTCCGTTCATTTACATGCACTGTGCCCTCTGTTTGCATCACCTCTTCTCTCTCCTCCTCCACCAGCTCATTCTTTCTGTCATGATTGAGTACCTATTGTATACCAAAAACTTCCAGGTGCTAGGAATACAACAGTGGCCAGACACAAAACTCCCTGCCTTTGCCTAGCTTACAACCTAGTAGAAGAGACAAGTAATAAATGAACTAATATGTCAATGCCGATAAGTATTATGAAGAAAAATAAACCAAGCTAGGAGACAGAGTATAATATAGGTGCTGTTTTAGATGGGGGGTGGGGGTGGGGAATGGCTATCAGAGAAGCCCCATCTAACAAAGTGACATGCAAATGGAGATCTGAAGGAAGTGAGATAGCAGCCACGTGGATATCCAGGGAAGAACAATCCAGGCAGAATTGATAGCAAGTGCAAAGGCCCTGAGGCAGGAAGCATATTTGGCAGGCTCCTGGAACAGTAAGGAGGCTGACACAGCTGGAGTGGGAGGAGACGTCAGAGGACCCAGTAATTCTTTTTTTTTTTTTTTTTAAGATTTTATTTATTTGACAGAGAGAGACACAGCGAGAGAGGGAACACAAGCAGGGGGAGCGGGAGAAGGAGAAGCAGGCTTCCCGCAGAGCAGGGAGCCTGATGCGGGACTCGTTCCCAGGACCCGGAGATCACGACCTGAGCCGAAGGCAGAAGCTTAACAACTGAGCCACCCAGGCGTCCCAACCCTGTAATTCTTTAAAACTCAGCTCACACAACCCTTTCTTTGAGAATCCATCTCTAATTATCCCCAGGCTGGCTGAAGCACCACCTTCTGGGCTGCCCACAGCCCCTGAGCTTCACTCTGTCATCATAAGGCACACGGTGTGTTGTTACTACACATGTGTGAACTGTAATCATGAATGAAAGGCGCAACCCACTCCATCTCATTAATACTATCACAACTAGAAGTTGTGAACTCGCCCAGGGCAGGAACTGGCCTTACGCATCTTGGGTTCCCTCGCACCTGGCACTGCACTCTTAAGTAGGGAACATGCATCATCTTTAAGTAACAAGAGGCCCACTGGGCCACAGAAGACTGAGTCTTTCGCAGGCAAAGAGCTCACCTGAGATGTGCAGGTGAGTACCTTTTGAAAGCCATGGGCTTCCTAACCACCCACCAGCGATGAGACTTCACAGGGGAGGCCTACAGGAGGCAGGGGTGAGTAACAGAGGGAAGGAGGGGAGAGGAGGAGAGGAAGGAGACCTCCTCCCCACCCCATATTGTCAACATCTGCCTCATCCCTGCTTTCCTAAACAGTCCACAGCTTATCTAAGCCTTTGCTTTAAAAGGAAAGCCCACATGGGAAAATAAAAATACAAAACCACTAGGGAGTGACTATTCATAGATAGAAAATACCCTTTCCCTCTGAAAAAGATTCTAGGAAACATCAAGTTTCCCAAATGACTCAATGGGCCCAGGCACGGACCACCTACTGCTCACATCACCAAATGAGAGACAACCAGGCATTATGCGTCTCTGTAGGAAGTACACTCCCAAGTAGAAAAATGCCTACTGGGGCGCCTGGGTGGCTCAGTCGTTAAGCGTCTGCCTTCGGCTCAGGTCATGATCCCAGGGTCCTGGGATCGAGCCCCGCATCGGGCTCCCTGTTCCATGGGAAGCCCGCTTCTCCCTCTCCCACTCCCCCTGCTTGTGTTCCCTCTCTCGCTCTGTCTCTCTCTGTCAAATAAATGAATAAAATCTTCAAAAAAAAAAAGAAAAGAAAAGAAAAATGCCTACTGAGGCCAGGTAGATACTAAAAATGAGAGAAGTCAGCTGGCTGGGGCCTGTGGCAAATCAAAGGGGCCAAAGCCCAGCTTAAGGGAGCAGACACCAGAAACTAATATTACACTGTATGTTAACTAACTGGAATTTAAATAACAACTTGAAACTCTAAAAAATTAAATAAAATTTAAAAAATTAAGGGAGCAGAAAGCCCCCAGCATGGCCCTTGGCTAAAGCAAGGAGTCCCAGGGTGGCCAAAAATCAGGAAAAAAAACCCCAAAAAACCAAAAAACAGAAATCTTGGGTCCTATGTGAAATCACCAATTTAAAAATGATGGCGATGAGCTGTTTTTTGTTTTTTTTTTTAAATAAAACAATAATACTTCTGTGGCTCAGATTTGGCCTGGGGACAATCAAATTTGTGAGCTTGGCCTTAAATGTTGAGTTTTTCAAATCAGAATAGGCAGTACAACTATAAAGACAGGAGAGGGCAAAGAGATCTAAATGTTCTAGCGCTAGAAGGCAACTGAGATCACGGAGTCCCCCTGTGGCCAAGAAGGTTCGTCTCTGGGATCAATTCCAGGCTGCCCAGCTGTGAAGGCCGAGAAGGATTAGCAGTGTCTGCCAAGGCAATGGGGACACTAGTGACATGCTTCCTGGGTATTTGGCAAGGCTAATTTAGTCCAGACCCATTTTAAAGGCAGAAAAACTGAGGTCACATGTGGGAACTATGTGTGTGTCCCAGCAGAGCTATTCCCACCACACCCAGATGCCCCCAACATCTTTAGGCTTTTGGAACGGTCATCTACCAAAGACTCATCTTAGAGAGAAGTCATCTTTAAACTGACAAAGCAAATCAATAAGAAAATTAGATTTTTACAGTGATTCATTTTGCCCATGGTTTCCTAGGGATGGAAACTTTTCTAAACCACGAAGGGGGTCTGAGCCCCGACAGAGCCATTTGAGGATGCTGCGCACGGCACGCACACTGTCCTGCTCAAGGGCCGTGAGCTGGCTGAGGGGCCTGGCGCCAGAGGGAGCCTGGGCCCACTGGAGGGCCGCAGCCTGCTTTCAGCTCTCCTCCCTCCCACTCAGTGTGAGTCAGGGCTCTTGACTTCAGTGTGCTGGCGGCAGAGTCTTCAGTTTTACTTGGCTCCTGAGCAAAATGTACTTTTCCAAAGGCCATTGATTCAACTAAGCCTGAATTTTGCAATGCCTGGCAGTTGCCAGGCCAGCCTCCTCTGAGCACATGCTGTCCCAGGGAATGGGACCAAAGAATGTGGTTATCACCTCCCCTTACCTTCTCCTTCCTTCTCCCCAAATGGGAGCATCAGTCCATCCCCTGGCAGAGTCCACCGGCATGCCTGACATCCCTCTGGCCTCCCTTGGTTACCCAATTGCACAGTTCCCTCCCTCTGGCTCCCCACACCACACATGCTCCTGGATTCAATGTCAAATCACACCTGACAGCAGGCCTGGACAAACACCTGGAAAAGACTAGCCCGCAGATAATCTAGCCAGGGCAGCCCCCACTTCCTGCAGAGACACACACTTCCCCTTTACATCCCTGCTGGGGCATGTGGGAAGAACACAGGTCAGGGGGCAGGCTGGTGGCAACCCAGACAGTAACGAGTACCTTGTGTACCTGTTTGCTTTTTAAAAATAGACTGTTATTTAGAGCAGTTTTAGACTTCACAGCAAAGCTGAGTGGAAGGCAGAGATTTCCCATACAACCCCTGTTCCCCACACACGCAGGCTCCCCCAGAACCAGCATCCACCCCCCACCAGAGCAGGGCACTTGTTATGCTGGATGAACCTGCAGTGACACATCATTATCGCCCAGGATTCACAGCCTAGCCTACATCAGGGGTCACTCTTGGTGTGGTGCTGTTGTACAGAACATGGGATTGGACACATGTATAATGACATTTTTATAGTTTACGTGGATAATGACATCATTACAGTTTCATACCGACAGTTTCACTGCCCTGAAAATCCTGTTCTCTGCCTATTCTTTCCTCCCCCCTTGACAATGGTCTCTTTACTCTCTTCAGAATGTGTTTACTTTTTCCAGAATGTCCTATGGTTGGAGTTATACAGTAGGCAGCCTTTTCAGATTGGCTTCTTTCACTTAGTAATATGCATTTAAGGTTCCTCTGTGCCTTCTCATGGCTTGGTAGTTCATCTCTTTCCAGCACCGAGCAAATCTCAGTGTCTGGACGTCAAAGTGTACCTGGTTTTTCAAACCCCAAGGAGTGGATCGGCAGGGCGAGGGGCACAACTGTCTCATGCATTAGCTGCATGCCTTTGGACAAATTTTCTCTGAACTCCCAGCGTTTGTCATTTGTAAACTGGGGACAGAAATGCCGATAACCTCATGGAGTGAGGATTGCATGTGGAAGTGCATGCCGGGCGCTGATTACAGTTCACAGCATGGAGCAAGCACGTGACAGAAGGTAGCTGCAATTTGTCACCCTCACGGGTACTGTGGCTGTCACTAGCATTCATGGGCTTACTCCTGCCTTCTTTGCAGAGCAGCACGGAACGAAGTGGAGACAACCTGGGCTTTGGGCTCACAAAGACAACCTGGGCTGGGGTTCAAATCCTGACTGTGCTCAGGCAACTGGCTAGACTTCTCTGCGCTTCAGTTTACTCATCTGTAAAGTGGGGCTGGGGTGGGGATTACATCCCCCTCCTAGGGCGAGGAAATCAGTAAGTGGAATGCAGAAAGAGCCCTTGGCACCAAAGAGGCACCTACAAAAGCTTAGCACCCAGCTATGATGGAGAGGTCCTCAGCATTTCCTATGAACGGTCCCGCAGAGTGCACCATGCAGGGAAGGTAAACAGTGGGTGTATTTGAGGATGTGGGTGAAACCTTGCTGGTCAGTACCAGGGCCAGGAAGGGTGTCTACAAAGCCAAATGAGTGTGAGGAAAAATGAGTGCTGTCCTGCCTAGCCGGTCCCCAGGGGATGTCAGCCCGGAGGGGCCCAAGAGGTCCTCTGCAGCCGGCCAAGGCCTGGCAAGCCGTCTCCTGAGTGTCAGATGACAGCAGAGGGCTGAAACACAGAGGCAGGGGCCAAGGGCGGCTTGTGGTTGTTCCTGCGGCCTCTAAGGGGTGGAACTAGGGACACGGGGAAAAGTTATGGGACACCACCAATCACACAACTCAAATGTGCCCACCAGCGAGTTCCACGGAACTGCTGGGCCTGAATAGGAACTCGGGTGTTCTCCCACGAAACCATCTTGGCCTTTCACCCAAACAGGACCTGCCCACGTGGGAGGCCCCCTGCCCCACCTGTGCCCAGAATGGACGGTGGTGTGTCACACCCCGCCATTCAGTGCCAGTGACCCCAGGAGGGTGGCACTGTCAGGATCCCCACTTTCCAGATGAGGAAGGTTAAGGTCGTCCAAGGTGGCATTGCGAGGGAGCCTTGGAGCTGGGACTCCAACCTTTGACTTTCAGATTCCCTACAGCTGGGCATCAAGCCTGGAGTTGGCAGAGACTCCACTCAAAGGCCTCCCTGTGGATGGTTTTCCAACCCTCTGCATCGGCATTGTGGCCCACTCATTCATTCAGCATCTGTCCCAAGGATATCACTAGCATCGATTCTGTTCTGGATGCTGGGCTAGGCCCCTGACATACAACATGTGCCAAACAAAGGTAGTCCCTCCCTGCCTGTAGCTAAAGTCAAGAAAACCTCCCTAACAAATGTGTTGTCAGAGAAGGTGAGCGGCCAGAAGGAATGGCTTGCACGCTTTCTGCCTTCTGAGGAATTGAGGCTGGAGAGTATATAGGTCATGGTGGGTCTGGAGAGGGTCTTTCTGGCTGGGAGTCCCAGCTCTGCCACTTGCTAGCTGTAGCCTTGGGGAAATTACTTCAATGCCAGGTGCCTCAGTTTCCCAGTCTGTCAAACAGTGTCCCATCTCACTGGGTTGCTCTGAGAGAGTCCATGTGTTAGAATGTGGGAAGTGCTTACTTGGCATGGTGCCTGGCCCCATGAATGAGTGTTCACCACCCTACCCGTCACTGGCTGGAGGGTGTGAGATACAGAGCACCACAAGCATTTTCTTCTCCTCGAAGGAGAACCTTGTTCTCCCCAACAAGTCCCTCTGAGAACTGCCTTGGCAGGGGTGGCACCAGTGGGCCCAGAAAATCAGGTCAGAAAGAGGGGCACGTGAACTCCCCATAGGTCCAAGATGAGACAGACACAGGGGCCTCAGGGACCCCCGGGTGAGAGCTGCTTCACACAGGTGGGAGTGTCTTCCCTGCACACCCACCTCCCACCCCTCAGACCTCCAACCCCTTTGCTCTCTTCCTGTTTCTCCCCAACTGGCCTTTCCTTCTGGACTCTGCTCCAACTCTCTGGACCTCAGTAGCACAGAGCTGAGGTTCCCAATTCCAGAAAGACCTGGAACACTAAAAGAATAAGTTTAGTCTGGGCTCAGTAATGGAAAAAAAAAAAAGCACATACAAACACAAATTAAGGATCCATTAAGAAGTCATACACAGGCAGTAAAAATCTAACACACACAGGAAGGATCAGCAGCATACTCAGGAGAGCAGTTATAATGGGGTGGCTGTGGGGATGCATCAAAGATGGAAATCTGAAGAGAAAAGGAATATGGGGGCCTAAGTTTGTTTCTTACAGTGCGGGGGGGTTGGATTAATCTCTATGCTATATATGTCTAAAATATTCTATGAAGAATTTTTAAGAAGCTTAAAAGTACCAAAAAGTAATCAGACACTACAAAACAGAAAAGAATGAATTGAAGATACATGCCAAGTGGGTAAGTCCTACAGATGTCACTCTGAATGAAAGTAGACCCCCACACATCATATATAATTCCATTTACGTGCCATGAGGAAGAGGCAAAACTAACCAGTGATGAGGGAAGTCAGAAGGGCACCCTCTTGGGGCGTGAGGAGTACTGACTCGGAAGGGGCACAAGGGAGCCTTCTGAAGTACTGGGAAGGTTCTGGGTCCTGATCTGGGGGTGGTCCTGTGGCTGTGTGTACGCAAAGAGCCATCAAACCGTATGCTCAAGATGAGAGCATTTTACAGTGAGCTATGCTATACCTCAACTTAAAAATTAATTAAAAATTTTAAAAGAAAAAATATCTAACCATTGGCCAGGTTTGGAAACGTTTTGCACTGGCTCAGGATAATAGTCAAGAGGCTGCTTTTGAATTTCTTTCTCTATCAGCTTGACATCTGATTCCCTCATTCATGTATCTATTGACATCTCCTCTGGGAACAATCTCGAGCGAGGTGTAATGGCAGATACACAGGGGAAGGGTTCCATGCCCCAGGGACATGCACAAATGTCAGGCTGACCGAGAGGCAAATCCTGGCTCTGCCCTTACTTGAGGTGTGCCCTGGGCTAGGTGATGCCCTCTCTGAGATCTGGTGACCTAAGGTGCAAAATGTGGTCAAGATTAAAGACGACAGTGTTCACCACTGTGCCTCACACATATCAGGTGACCCCTCCCCCATAATGGGACCCATTAGTATGGTTCATGCTTTAACCATCTAGAGCAATGTTTTACCAACTGTATGTTATGTCTGATTTGTGTGTTGAAAAATCAATTTAGTGGATTGCAGCCAGCATTAAAAAAAATTAGATTACAACAGAATAGAAACTACCTGTTTGAATTGCCTATAACAAAAGGAAGCGTTGTTCTATTGAGTTCTTATACATTATACACTGGGCTGCAATACACAATGTATTTCTTACAGAGGGTAAATGTCAAAAGTATTTAAAAGCCCTGTTCCACTGAACTCTACACAGCCCCATGACATAGCAAGGTACCAGTTCAGGGCAACAAAGCCCAGTTCTTAGAATTGTGCAGGAACAATAGTACACTAAGAGAATAATTCCACTACCTCCAGGAAGCCACATTTCCTTTTTTAGGGTTCCAAGTGCGCCGAAGTTGAGGGGAGATCGGGTACAGCTGCCTAAGAGGAAGCAGCTTTAGGCGTACAACTTCCACAGTCAGGCCTGAGTGCCTGGGCTTGAAGAAAGAAGTGGGCCGGGCCCCAGGAGGCCTGACAATGTGGCCAGCTGTGCCCCTCGGGAAGGAGCCAGGTGGCTCTGGGGCAGCTTCACAGCGGTCCTGAATAAGACGGTTCTAGGTGGAACCCAGACTGGGGGACAAACAGCAGGAATTCCCTGGAGAGGGAGTTACTCCTGTTCCACTTCTCTTTCAAGTCTCTTGGATGAGGTTTTTTATTATTATTATTATTTTTTAAAGATTTTATTTATTTATTTATTTATTTGAGAGAAAGAGAGAGCACAAGCAGGGGGAGCGGCAGGCAGAGGGAGAAGCAGGCTTCCGGCCGAGCAGGGAACCCCATGTGGGGCTTGATCCCAGGACCCTGGGATCTGAGCCAAAGGCAGATGCTTAACCGACTGAGCCACCCAGGCGCCCCTCTTGAACAAGTTTAGAAGTCTCATTTAGAAGGTAGGTCTTTTAACACCTAATAATCTCACTTTTTGATAAAGAGAAGAGCAGGCCTTGAAACCTTCTACCGGCAATGGCCGTAACATAGAACTTTCTTGACACTGCTCTGGATTTTATGGATACCCTGGATTCACAGTGGGTGACATTGGTTTTCCATTTCACAGGGATGAGGTAACATATTTTTAAAAAAACTCTCTATTCAAGTTTTTTACAGTAGGTCCATTTAAAAAAACGTTTATAAAGTTTATAATAGTAAAGGCAAAGGTAGATATGGCAAAGAGTGTAAAAGTGGCCCAGGAGTGGCTGCAGTTTGGCAAATGCTGCTAAGGACTCCCTGAACCTGAGGCCAGGGAGTCCCACCTCAGCTCTGCACATCCTGACAGCAGTGAGTGTCATCAAAGGACATGTTCCCTGCTAAGAGGTGACAGAGCTCAGGAGGGGAGAAATGGACCTGTTTTAGGAAGGGCATTGTCAAGGCCACCGGCCAACCAACCGTGGAGAATTCTTCATGGAAACATGGAACCAGGATTTTACCATTGCAAGGTGTGCTTTCCAAACTCCCGTCACCATCAACGGGTCTTTCCGCAAACACACACTCGCTTGTGTGGTCCTGATGCTGCAGTGAAGCCTCCGCTTTCATTTTCCTCTCCCGTGCTTCACCTTTCCCCTTCAGCTCATGCCATCCTTCTAAGATTTTCATTTCCAGATCATTTCAATCTCACAGAGGAGTGGCACAAATAGTACAGAAAGTTCCCTCTGTATACCTTTCACCCAGCTTCCCCCAATGGGAACACCTTCCAGAACCCTAGAGCACCACAGGAAAATTCTCAAAACAGGAAATGAACTTTGGAACAAGACTCTCAAGTACATCGCAAACCATCAGGATTTCACCCATTTTTCTGGCCTCGGATCCAATCCAGGGCCCCACGCTGCACCTAGCTGCTGTCTCCTCGCAGCCCGCTCCACTGTGTGGCAGCTGCAGGTCCTCCCTCATCGGTCACAACTGTGACACTCCTGAAGAGTGTGTCAGGTATTTTGTAGAACCTCTCTCAAACGAGGTTTGTCTGATGTTCTCCGGTGCTTTCAGACAGGCTGTGCATTTCTGGGAAGAATCCCACCACGATGCAGCCCTTGTCAGTGTACCGCGTCAGGGCGTGTGATGTCCACGTCTTATGACCTGCAATGTTGGGCTTGAGCACTTCGCTAAGGTGGGATGTGCCAGGAGTCCCTGCCGTAAGGAACTGTGTTGCCCTTTGTGATTACTAAATATTTGGGGGAAAGATGCTGAGCCTATCTAAATATCTTGTTTCTGCTTAAGCTTTTACCCACTAATTTTAGCACACAGATTTTAACTGTACCAATTACTGCCGTGGTGTTTTTTTTTTCTTTTTTTTTTTTTTTTTTAATGTATTTTGAGAGAGAGCACACGAGCAGGAGGAGGGACAGAGGGAAAGGGAGAGAGAGAATCTTCAGCAGACTCTACACTCAGTGTGGAGCCTGACGAGAGGTTTGATTCCACAACTATGAGATCATGACCTGAGCCGAAATCAAGAATCAGATGCTTACCCACCCAGACACCCTGTATTACCATGGTGTTTTAATGGTGATTTTCAAATTCTGTCATTCTTTCTACATTCATTAATTGGAATACCTGTGCCTTTTTTTTTTTTCGGTTTTAAAAATACAAGTCCTCAGCAGAAATTTACAAACTTTCTAGTGGCCAAGCTGGCTTTGAGATAAACCATCTCTTCCTACATATCTGCTGATAAACAGTCCACTGCACCCTAACACTTTTCCTATTTTTTTCTCTTTTCTTCTTTCCTTCCCTCACCTCATCCTACCTTACCATCACCTTGATTTTAAGAGCTGCTGAGCACCAGGTAGCCCAGCAGTGCCAAAACAGCTCTGCTGTGTACACTGAGTTTAAACTAGGCTAGTAATTCACACCTGGGCCTCACACTTGCTCTATGTATCAATCCTAAGAAACTATTATTATGTGCCAGGCACTATACTAGGCACTGTAACCTAAATATACTCTCATCTTTACACCAACTTTCGTACGTCAGCAGGATGCCTCCCATTTTACAGATCACTAGGCCAAGGCTGATTCATTTAGCCAACAACTATTTAGGGTTCACAGGGCCAGCCTCCAGCCTACTAGTGTTGGGGACATGGGGGTGAACACGATAGGCAAGGCCTGTGCATTGAGGAACTTACGTTTCCATGGAGAGGACAGATACATTTTTTGATCAGCAAAAAGGGGATGTGATTGTTTTGAAGTGTGCCAAGAACGATGAAGAAGCACCCACAATGATCCAATAGAATGTGATAGGGGACACTTCGAGCCGAGTGGTTAGGGCAGGTCCCTCTAAGCAGGGACCTGAAGGGGAGGGAAGGAGCACACCATGCCGACAGCCTGGAAAGGGCACTCCAAGCAAAGGCTCTGAGGTGGAAGGTGAAGTCAACTTGGTTAAGGAGCCACAGTGGCCACCAGGGCTTGAAGCACAGGGAGGGGCAGGTGGCTTAGGATGAGGTCATCGGGGGTGGGGGTGGGGGATGGATCATACAGGGCCCTGCAGGCTGGGGAGAGGACTCTGGACTGTTCTCCACGGTGGATCTCAAGCACAGTACTGAGTGCCCAGGAGGGCGGACCAGGTTTCACCCTGAGTGACCCCGGCGGTCAACAACAGAGCCAGGCTCCAGCTGAGGCTGGCCTCGTCCACGTCTGCTCCAGCCAGGCCCCTTCCTCCTCCACACAGCACCGGCCCAGGCCCTTGGGCCGAGCTCCAAACACCGTGGGACTCCGGGTCTGGCTTTGGAATATGTTTTTGTGCTCACAAAGAAGCACGGGTGTGGCTAATGCCCTGGACTTCTTCCTCACACGAGATCACTCTGCATCTCCTGCTCCAGAAAGACTGGAGCCTGGGACCCATGCTCGGCACCAGCCCAAGGCCTGCTCCCCCTGAGGCACCTGCAGGCCTCGATTCCGCCACACACACCTCAGAGCACCCCTTCACAGTACTGAGATCTGCATGCGCTCCTTCCACTTCTTCATCTAGCAAGCTCACGGTCACACCGTATGGTGCTGTAGTGAAGGGCACGGACTTGGGAGCCAGAGTGCCTGGGTTCAAATCCTGGCTCTGCCACTGGCCGGGTGACCCCGGGCAATTGAGCTCCTGAGGGCCTAGCAGGGGCAACTGTGAGGATGAAATGAGTTCATCGGCCCAAGAAGGCAGAGTGGCGTGGGTGCCCTGAGAATGCTGCTTCGGTGTTGCCTATCACCCTGATCACACACCCCCACCCCCGCCCTCCTCTGCCCCCACCCCCCCCACCCCACCCCTCATGGGAGGATTGAGCCTTATATACTCGGGAGCTCAAGGGCTCACCTGTCCCTCCCCTCCCTGGCTTGGGGCCTGGCACTGAATAAACGCTGTTTGTTGGAAGAATGAATAAATAATGAACAAACATGTATGAGTATGGGATGGGTAAATATACGTCAAAGGTAAGACTAAAAACTTGTAATTATTCAGGACAAATACTTTCAACAGAAGTGCCTCTGGCAGAGTCGTGTGATTAAGACAAGGCCTGTAGGCACGGGGGGGGGAGGGCGGGGGGGGGGACAACAGAGATAACCCGGCCAACATATAATCAAGAACCCCAAAGAAAAGACTTTAGAATTTGGAGGTAGAGAAACCTGGCTTCCCAATCCTGGAGCCACCACCTACTGGCTGTGCTATGGCCTCGGCAAGGCCACCGTGGACAGATGGGCAGGCTGCCCCCTGCACAGGTCACCTGACTGGGGCAGACAGCAAGGGCTGGACACGAGCCCCCACTCAGCTGAAGGAGGTGTGGGGGCTGTATAGGGCTCCCGGAACCCCAAAGAAGGGAAGTTTTCTAAGTGGTTCCCACAGAGGTGGCAGAGAAGTGACCCACAGCTCTGAGCAGCCAGGAGCAGCTCCCTGAGCCTCCGTTCTAGCCCGCAAAGTGGGGCCAATGACCACAGCTATGCCTCTCCTACCGGCGGGCGGATGGTGCTGTTAGCACCACGATACTTAACTTTCACCCCTTTTACGCCCGGCGCTTACAGCAATGCCTGGCACAGTGTAGGCACTCGGTGCATCCGCCCAGTGAATTACTAGGCTAGTGTCGTTAACAGGCACCTCCCCTGGGCTTCCCCTACAGGCAGCCTGTAAGTCAGGTCCTGCTGTGGGCTCAGAGGCAGGCGGGACCTTGAACTGTAGTAAACTCTCACACCCTTCAGTCTAGGAGAAAACAGAAAACAGAAAGGGCATGGGGTGGGGGTGGTAACTTGGGGCCAGAATGCAGCCTTTTCAGTCAGCTGGAAAAAGCGATAAGGAGGCATCCGTGGGAACCATGGGAATTGGGAGTGGGGGAGGAACGGGCCCCATTCACACAGAGCACGAAGGTTATGGCCCCGGCGGAATGCGGGCTGGGTGCGGGGCTGGGCCTGGGAGCAAAGTTCCTGAATGACCGGCTGGCCGGGCAGGGGCCTCAGTCCCCTCTTGGGAACCTGAACAGCCAAGAGCAGTGTTTCATCAAAACAGGAAAAATCATAGAGGAAAAATGCACATGTAAGGGGACTGGTATTTACAGGGAACAGCCTTGCCTCCACCCAAGGTCTGAAAGGATGGACTGGGGGAGGGGACACCGCGGGGCATGCAGCGGGGCAGAGCCCTCCCCAGGAAGGCCGCCTGTTGTGCACCTGGGCCCAGGGGATCCTGGGAGTCTGAAGGGGAGCCTGGACCAGGTGGTGTATGAAGAAGGCAACGTGAACCTCAGAAGTCATGCCCTCATAGCATGTTCCTCCAGCCACAGGCCTCGTGGGCTACCTACAGAGCTTCCGACTGGGCGTGACCCATCCACAGTGCTTCAGGATCACAGGCGGGCTCGCCCTGCTGTTACCTACAGGGCAGGGGAGCTCGGACTTTGGCTCAAAACGCAGGTGGGAGCCTCGGGATGTGGGGCAGGTCCCTCACAAATGCTTAACCCTGTTTTCTTTCTTTGGACAGCAGGACACTCCCACCCCTGTCCGCAGAGCGCCGGGAAGGTTAGCTGAGATTATGAACTTGGATCTGCTGGGTACACCAGAAGGCTCTAAATAAAAAGCCTTTTCCTCGGTTCACGGGGAGCGGCCTACCTTATAATCCTCGTGGACACATGGTAGCTGGCGATTCATCAAAGGCTCCTCCGTCCTCCCCCAAGCTTCTGGGACACACAACCCTGGTGTCTGTAACTTTCCTGCATATCAACACAAGGATTCTGGCCTTGAGGACCCCAGCTGAGTGGCTCCTCCAATGGGTGATTCAAGAAGGCCCCAGGAGGTGTGATGGTACAGAGCACCACCCCCCTCACCTGAACGCTGCAGAAGGACCTTAACAGGCTCCGCTCCTCCCCTTCAGTCCGGGGTGAGCTTTTCACGAAGATCTTAAAATCCTTCATAGGCCGAAGGCGTCTTAGGATAAAGGATAGATTCCTAACCATGCCCTATGAGGCCCTCATGGCCTGCCTCAGCTGACACCTCCAGTCCAGCACTCCTCGGCCCTACTTCCACCTGCCACAGCATCCTCCCTGCCTCCAGCCTGTGCCCATGCTGCGCCCTTCACCTGGGCCTCCCTCCCTTTCAACCCTAAGCATCTTTCAAAGAGCCGCTCAGTCACCGCAGTGAGGTTTCCTTGATCCTTAGAAGACTCAGGTCCTAGAGCCCTCTGAGTTCTCCTACGCAGCCCTCATATCAGCTGAGAACTACAAATTTAATTGGGTGTTTGATTTAACTGTTGAAACCAAAGACTCCATGATGGCAGGGGCTACATCCCTCTTGTTCACCACTGGACCCTAGTGCAGAGTGCAATGACCAGCCGGAATATGTGCAAATAAATGAGAGAATGAATGAATAAATGAATGGTCAAACAGCCTTGGGGGATTAAAAGTGAAAAGGGAAGTAAAGCCGGAAGCAGATGGGGAGACCTAGATTTGATTATTCCTACTCTAGGAACTCTAGTGAAAGATGGAAGACAAGGACATGGGGAGGAAGCCGAGTCATGTGTAAGAGGGCAGGGTTGCCTTGGGTCCTGGGGGTACACAGGACCCCTGGGGGTACAGAGGACCCCAGGAGGAGGGGGTCATCGACCTGGTGGCCATGGAGGAGCACTTGCTGACAATTCACGTCCGTGATCTCATTCTGCCTCACGCAATACTGAGGTGGGGCGCTATTAGCCCATTGTTACAGATGAGGAAACTGAGTCCCAGAGGGATGAAGGACCCGCCTGAGGTCCCACAGCTGGGAGGGGGTGGGGCCAGGGAAGTGACTGTTCACACAAGGCAGTGAGTTCTAGATGTAAAGGGGAAAAGTCTCTTACTCAGGGCATCTCTGCAAAAAAGCGAAACAAATTTATTAGCATCTCCCTGAAACTGCTGGAACAGAAATGCTTACACTTGTAGTAAGTCAGCATGGTAAGCGAGAATGAATTGGATTGTTCCAGGCATATCAACAGAGAACCTACTCTAGCCAAGCCCAATGCCAATGTCTCACCTGCATCAGCCCCTGTGATCCTCAGAATGGCCCCGTGAAGCTGACACTATCATTGGGCCCGTTTTGCAGATGAAGACATGAAGCTGAAAGAAGTTCCTGTTACTCCTACTTTAAGATGTCTAAAACATCGAGAGTATTCTCTTTTCTATATTATTTTAATGAACTTCAAATACATCAACATGTTCTTAATATCTACGAGTGGCCTTGGGGCCCCAATGCTATTTTCCAAAAAGCTTTTCAACTCCCCAACTGTGAATTCCCTGCGGTGGGGTTTTCAGGGGCCCTAACCCTTGGCCACGATTCCAATGCTGCCTGTATGCCTGCAGTGTGCTTCAGGCATTTTGTATGCATGAATTCAGTCTCAGGTTGGCCTCCATGAGAGTGTGAATAATGAGCAGTCATCCCATCAGAGAGAATACTCACTCGATGTCCCTGGGAAATATACAAACCCATGCCAATAGGCTTTCAGTTCCCCTTCATCCATGCCCTAGGGAGTTCTTACATTCACTTGATCCCTTTTTTTGTCCTAAACACTTGTCCTTCCTCAAGAACCTGCTATGGCTCCCCACTGCCTGATGCAAAAACGTGCAGATCCTGGGCCAGGTCCACAAACTGTTGTTAGCCCCACTCTTTCTGACACCACTCTCCCTGCCTCCCAATCTGTCATCAGGCTACAGAGCCCCTCGGCTAGAATGCCATCCCTTGCCCTTCACTGATCGACCCTGGCTCATCTTTCAAGTGTCCCTCCTCCAGGAAGCCCCCTAATTCACTCCCCACTTGTGCATGTTCTGCCATCTGCTTCTTTTCTGGTCAAGCATTATCACCTACGTGGACTCCACTCCTTTCCAGCCTGTGTGAAACGACACAAGGCCCAACCCCAGGGACATGGTGGCGGGTGGGGGGGTGGGTCACTGATAAGGCACCTGCCTTTTCTCTGGCCTCAAGTACCGTCAAGTTGCCTCCTGCCAACAGGCCATGAACTAAGTCACAGGTCCATTGTTCTTTTTTTTTTTAATTGAGTAGGACGTGACTTACAATTTAATAAGTGACATTTGATTAGTTGAAGGTCAACATTTTCCAAACATCCCAAGTCCATGTGGAAAATATGAATCAAAGCAGCTTCTTGGCAGAGAGACTAAACATCACAAGAGCCAGCAGCGGCTTGCCTGGCCCTGCCGGGCTGCACCATAGCCCGCCTCTACAGCCCAGCCTTGCAGGCTGCCACACCACAAATCGAACTTGGCTCCCCTGCTCAAACCCGTCCTCACTGCGCTGAGGGTCAAGGGCACTCTCATCATGCCCCAGATGCATTCTCTGGTTCACTGTGTGCTGACACTTCACTCCTGCCCCTGCCTCTGCACAGGACTGGACCCCTCGTCCTGGCATCCACCTGGCTCTGCTCATCACTAAGGTCTCAGGGGTGACACCATGGGGAGGCCCTCCTCCAGCCCTGCAAAAAGTTCGATCAGAATCCCCAGAGTTCCCTGGACGTTCCCGCTCAGAAAACTCTTGCTCATTTAATTGTCCATCTTCCCCATTGGAACGGAAGCTCCATGAGAGCAGGTACCACGTTGGTGGCGTTGAGCTTCAAACCCCAGCTCCAGCACAGTGTGTGGCACAGAGCTCAACGGGTAACGACCGTTCATGAATGAGTGAACAAAGGAGCAAACAAGGTGCTAGCGGGGATGGAGACCATCTCACCGGAAGTGCTGGGCGGAACAGTTGGCCCAGCCAAGCTGCCAGGCGAGGGGCGTGGGGGCCTATCCAGGGACATGTTCCCTGGATCCAGATCAGGTACAAGAGGCAGGTAAGTGTGCTTCCTCTCCTGTCCCCACTGCCCTCCTGGAAACCAGCATCTCCATCCCTGCCCAGCCCCGTGGTGTTCAGAGAACACCACTCAGTGGACAGTTTGGGGAGTAGGGTGGCCTGTAACACTCGATGCATTATACATACAGATAGCATTTTTCTTTCTTTTTTAAAGATTTATTTATTTATTTGAGAGAGACAGCATCCAAGCAGACTTGCTGAGCGCAGAGCCCAACATGGGGCTGGATCGCATGACCCCATGAGATCAGGACTGGAGCCAAAACCAAGAGTCAGACGCTCAACCGGCTGAGCCACCCAGGTGCCCCCTTTGTTTCTTAAACTGCTTTTGTAACAAATCTCATGTGGAATAATAACAACGAATGTGTATTCACTGGACCCTAAGAGTGCTACATGCCTGCTTCTAGAATTTTCACATTACTAGAAGTTCACTATTGCTCTCCCCACCTCACAGCTGAGGAAACTGAATCAAACCCAGAAAGGTGCCACGATTGGCCAGACTGAGCAAACAACAAGGCCAGAGCCTGAAGTTCCTGCTTGGGGTTCCACTCTCCCGATTATTACAATGCCCCCAGAGAGGGTGTTTAAAATACAGAGGCCAGGGCCCTGATGCCCCACATCACAAACTCCAGGCGGGGCCGTGGGAATCTGCATTTGAACCAGCAAATTGCCCTTAGCCAGCCGGGCAGACTGTGACCCCCTGGGCCTCAATTTTCCCATCTGTGAAATGGGAAACTCCTTCCCTACAGGGCTGCTATGGGGGACCAAGTGAGGGAAATGCTTGGAATGTGTTCTAAAGCCAGCGGAGAGGTCCCTGGCAGGAGGTTCCCCTGAGGAAGCAGCAGACCCAGGAGCCACTCACAAGTCACTGACCTTGCTGGGTCCAGCTCACTTGCTAGACATTCCTACATATCACAGCTCCTGTGTCATATCTTTCCAGCAACCAGAGCTCACGGCAAACCAGTTAAGCCTGGTGAGAGGGCAGACACCAAGTCCACATCCCACGTCCCCACACTTGGGAGCCCTACACTGGGACACCAGCTGGGGCGATGATGGCTACCCCTGGGCCTTCGGCAAAGACGTGAACACATTTTCACACATGTACACACACGCATGCTACACTCACACACACATATAAGGACACACAGGCGCTTCTCTGCCAAACAGGGGTGGCTCTCCCCAGAGCTCCTCTCCCTCAGCCAAACCTGTGTACCCTCTCTTCTCTGGGCTGCCAATATGCTCACGTAAAGATTCCAAAATGGCAGTTCCAACGCTGCCACCCACAGGGCCAGAGGCCGATGTGGTAGCTTGTATCAAGGTTCAAATACCTGTGCAAACTCAAAAATAATCCCAGCCATATGTACTGCGCCCTTCCAATGGCAGGGCGCGCCACGCTGGGCAACTTCCCATCATTACATCATTGAAGTGCTCCTGTTCCCCCAGGAAGAAGGTCCCGCCCCCACCCCCCCGATGATGCGAGTAAGGTGCTGTGAAATCAGAGAGCCTGCAAGTAGCAGAGCTGTCGTTCAAAGACAGCTGGGATTCGAACTCTGCTCACTTACTATTCGACATATTTTTTTAGTGTGCCCCGTACTGTCCCAGGTCTAGGGGACCCAGCAGTGACCAAGGCAGAGCAAGGCACTGGCAGCCTGGTGGGAGACTCAGAGACCAAGCTCTTAACCCTGGTCTCTGCTGTATCCCAAAGGCCACTGGCTCCTTCCAAGGGAAACCTCCCTGCCTGGGTCCTCGGTGTCCACTGTGGGCATGAGGCCCACAGGAAGACCCTGTGAGGTGGTAGATGACATTGGCCAGCAGAAACCAGGTCTTGCAAGCTAATCTGCCGACACAGGGTACCTGGGCAGAATGCACTAGCGTTCTGAAAAATTAAAAACTACCTCCGGGCCTCACTCTCCTCCACTCTACTCCTTCCCCATGGAGTGTCCTTAATAGAATCTTTAAGCATTCTGTTCCAAATGGAGTCATGAGACATGCAAAACTGGCCCCCTCCAGCAATGATGACAATACACCTGATTCTTTGGCAATTTTCTTTTAGCAGGAATAGACTCAATTATACTAGTCTCTGTTTGGGATTTCCAGACACAGGCCGATTTCTCCAAGAACCTTTCCAGACCATCTCTTAAAGATCTTAGACAAATCTCCTATTTGGGGATAGGATTATTAGCCACTGACATGTAGAATGCTTACGATGTGTCAGGGCACACACATGAACAACCCACTATTCTCATTTTGCAAATGAGGAAAGTGAGGCACAGAGAGGTTTAGTCACTTGCCCAAAGTCACAGAGCTGGCAAGTGGAACACTTGAGCCCAGGCAGTCTTTGACAGGAATCTGGACTCCTAACCTCCATTAGGTCAAATCAACTTGGCTTCTTTACAAGAGTGTCTTCACATTTCAGAGAGGTTCGCAGGATGCCTGAAGCCCCTAACCCAACTCACCTCCCTGCCTGGCCCATGCACCTCCCCACCCGCTTATGGTCCCAGGGCTCTGCCCAGCCCAGCTCTGCCTGTGACCTGTTTCCTCTCAGACCTGCCTGTGCCCAGAAACTGGCCTATTACGAACTAGGATGCAGGTCTCATAAATGAAGGGGAGACAGCTGGGGACCAGGCAACAGGGAGTGGGGGAGCATGTGGCCACTCCTTAGTGATAGCTACGTCTGCCACCTGGCCAGAGAGCCCAGAGAGCCCCATTTTTCAGGAGGCAATGGTAATCGATTTTTATGTGAAATCTAACTTGAAAGTGCTGGCATTTAATTCAACTTGTTTAAAAGAATGTGAGGATGAAATAATATCTGTGATGGAGCAGAATTCAACCCCCAGTGCTACCGGTTTAGTCTCTGCATTAGCAGGTCAAGCCTGTCAGGAAGTTTCATAAATAGGGGAAGGAAAGTATAGGGGCCATGACGCGGAACTGGGACCTCCTCTGCTCCAGGAGCTGTGGGAGGTTCTCTCCTTAACTCCACTCAGCAACCCTAGGGTTGGTGGCGGTGGAGGTGGTCGGGGGGATGTCAGGATTCGTGTCCCCATTTGTAGACCAGAAAACCGACTCAGAGAGGTGAGGTGAGCTGGCCAAGGACGCAGCACGGGTGGATGCCCCAGCTGTCCCAGGTGCGGCATGCAACAGCAGCGCCAGAACACGCCGAGTCCCTGGGTGGCTGACTCGTCATGCTCCAGTGAGTGCAGGGCAGGCGGCGGTCCAAGGGGGCTGACGTGCCAGTATGGCCCCAACTGTGAGTGGCCTGATCCAGGGTGCAGTGGAGGTGGGTGGGTGAACCCTCTCATAGCTCCTTTGACTCAGGGTTAACTCAGCTCTGACAAAGCACCTGGCTTTGAGTGTGACCCAGTTTTATAGCTTGAGCAACCAAAGAGGAGTTGGGGAAGAAAGTCAGGCAGGTCTGAGAGCGAAACCAGGCCCCTACCACCTGGCTTGCAGGGTGAACTTGGGCAGAGCCCCTCAGCTCTCAGGATCTCGGGTCCCCCCCCTCCCCAGCTCCAAAAAGTAGTGGCTGGCTCCATCCATCTCAAGGCCCCCCCAGCTCCCGTATTTATGGGCTCTAATCAGCCCAGAACCTTAACACACACCAACACTGGGGCAAATCACTCTACCTCAATTTCCTCCACCTGCAAAATGGGGAAGTAAAAGCCCCCACTGCATGGGTTCGTTGTGAGAAGTGAGTAAGATGACATATTTGCAGCGTGTAGCACTGGGGCCAATGCCCAGGAGACGCTCAATAAACATTTACTTCCACTATCACCCCCACCCCCCAACTGTCTAGCACCTGCAACTTCTCACTTCCCTCCTTCCAGAAATATCTGACTGCAGAGAAGAGCTTCAGGTCTAGTTCTCTGTACGAGGGACTCAGAAGGGTCAAAACCCACAGCTCTGTCATTGGGAAGGATCTGAACACCTAACTAGCACTCACCAAGCAAGATGCAAACACCTCCTACAGCAAACTAAACAAGGATGGGGTTTGAGTTCAGGAAAGCCGTGCTCCCGCGGTCCCTTTCCAGCTCAGTGTCCTCATCTACAGAGAAAACCATCATCCCCAGACCACACTTCATCTCCTAAGGGCTTTCTAAACTCTTAAGTCCCACAGAACACTTTCATGATCATTGTTAATTAAGATTTGTGCTCAGCTCTTAGGATTACATTTGAATCATAACGGTAAAGACTTCAGACCTCAGGCTTTTCCCAGCCTACCTGACCCTAAGAATCACTGAGGACACTCTGAAAATGTAGAATCCTAGGCCCATCCTGGACCAGACAGAGCCGTGGGGCGGTGGGTGAGTGTGGTGGGACGCAGGGCCCAGGTGATTAGAGAAACCCACCCATTCCAGATTGAACTGAATTGCTCAACTGAAACTGAAAAATGGGCAAGCTGAGCTTCCAACGTCAGGTATCTAACAGAAGGCATCACTTTCTGGAGGTCAGAAAGTTGTGAGTTTAGGGACTGGCTCTGTTACTTTGCTAGTTATATGAGTTTGGGACCAGCCCTCAACCGCTCTGAGCCTGTTTGTTCAAAATGGGAACAATTAGGCCTAACCCTTAGGCTAGGGTGAGCACGGACTGTCAGGTGTCCTCTCCTTCCCAACTTCCCGACCTCAGATTCTGGGGGCTATTGTGCCATTTCAAGCAAGTGAAGTCAGTGAGGATGGGGGGGTACCCGGTGGCGTCCCATTTGGACAGGCAGCCAGCCGCCCATTCCCACTTTGGGCAGGGCCTGAGTAATGTCTGATTTCCCAATTCCTCAGGACAGAGTCAGTAGGAAACATTTCCCATTTGCAGTGCTAGAGAAATAAATCCTTTCAGATGTACTTAACGCCCTCGCCCTCGGGACAAAACTAGAAACATTTCCAAACACAGAGATATGGCAACAAAGCACCTAATCTCGGTGGAGTTGGAGCTCTCTGCCAGGTGCTGGGGGGAGGGGGGTCTCCCCTTGTTTGGGGTTCTGAGCTGCTTCGTGGAAGGTGTGAGGTGAGGAGAGCATGGGTTCCACATCCCCAGGCTGGGGATCTGACTAGCTGGACTGGCCCCTTCCTCTCTGTCTCTCTCCTTCCTTCATTTGATAAATATTTTCTGAGCACCTGCTGTGTGCCGACCCTGGCCTCAGCACCAGGACCCAATGATGGGCAAATAGATTTGGTCCCTGCTCTCAAGAGCTTAGACTCCATTGACACAGAATGTTAAATGACAAAGGCCACACAGAGATCACCGCAGTTGTGCTGAGTGATCTGAAGGGCGTGCCCAGGTCTGATAAAAAGGTTCATTCAGCCAGGGAAGGGGTTGAGGCGAGACCCAAATCAGACTGAAGAGGCAGTCTGGGAGGATCTTTTTGGAGGAAGAGTACCAGATGGCCGTGCTGATCCAGTTAGTTCCTCTGCCACAAACCCTTTACTGCCCCATCCACTTTTCCTTCCTTCTCAGTACCCACTACGATGAAAAATAACCTTTTATGCCATTGTTTGTTCACCGTTGTCAGCCCATATTTATCCCCCACTAGCCTGGAAGCATCATGAAGGTAAAGACAAAGTCAGTCTTCTTTTCCCTGGAATCCTCCCCAGTAAATCTTTTTTTTTTTTTTTTAAGAATTTTTATTTATTTGACACAGAGAGAGAGAGCACAAGCAGGGGGAGTGGCAGAGGGAGAAGCAGGCTTCCCGCTGAGCAGGGAGCCCGATGCGGGGCTCGATCCCAGGACCCTGGGATCATGACCTGAGCCGAAGGCAGTCGCTTAACCAACTGAGCCACCCAGGTGCCCCCTCCCCAATAAATCTTTAAATGAATAGTGAATGAATGAATGAATGAATGAATGAACGAACCCCACTTCCCTGGGCCTCCACCTCCTCACCTCCACTATGGGAATAACAATACCTTTTGGCCTCCCTGGGGCACACTGCCTGTTTTCAGTGGGCGGGGCTTGGTGCTGCCTGAGGAGGTGGAACATGGGAGGGGGTAGGGGAATTAGGAGAGGAAGCTGACACCTCGACTCTGTGAACAGATCACTGGAGGACTCGGCCCCAGTCCAGAGGATAAAACAATGTCAAAAAGGCACGAATGGATAAAGAAGATGTGGTCCATATATACAATGCAATATTACTCAGCCAACAGAAAGGATGAATACCCAACTTTTACATGAACATGGATGGGACTGGAGGAGATGATGCTAAGTGAAATAAGTCAAGCAGAGAAAGTCAATTATCATATGGTTTCACTGATTTGTGGAACATAAGGAATAGCGTGGAGGACATTAGGAGAAGGAAGGGAGAAATGAAGGGGGGGAATCGGAGGGAGAGATGAACCACGAGAGACTATGGACTCTGAGAAACAAACTGAGGGTTCTGGAGGGGAGGGGGGTGGGGGGATGGGTTAGCCCGGTGATGGGTACTAAGGAGGGCACGTACTGCATGGAGCCCTGGGTGTTATATGAAAACAATGAATTGTGGATCACCATACCAAAAACTAACGATAAGTTATGGTGACTAACAAAACATAATAAAGTAAAATTAAAAAAAAAAAAAAGGCATGACAGGGCACAGGGGGAACCCTCCCTTCAACAGCGTGCAGCTAAACAGTCCCCCAGGCGCCAGTACCAACTGATGCTGTCACCAGACACATTTATGTCACCCACTGGGCCAGTGAGTGGGTGACAAGTTCCCAAACAGGCCCAGGACTGCCTTCTGATTTCCTGGCTCCTCAAAGCAGGCCTGGGAGGCTGGCATTCCTCTGCAAACACAGCCACATGCACCAGGCAGGTGATGGGCGCCAGGGACAGAGAGATGGGAGAGCAGCGTGAACACACGGGCCCTGGCCCCGTGTGGTCGCACCTACAGGAGGAAGCCTTCCCCAACCAAAGATGGCAGTCAGGGACAGCGGAAGGAAGGGGCACTCAAGTCTGGCCCTCCGAGGGGGGGCGGGGGGCTGGGGGGTTGGAGAGGGTCATGTCTTGCCCTGGGCCTCAGTTTCCCTTGGCCAAGTGACACTCTTAATTCCTCCCTCGCAGATCAAGGTGCAAACTGTGAAGTGCTAAGTGCTATGAGGTGAAGCGGTGAGCCTCACCCACCTCCCCCCGCACCCCGTTTTGGATTTGTACATATTGTGTGTTAGCTGTCCCTGCAGCCAGCATTTCCCGAAGTGTGGCACCCAGGCCACCGGTGTGACCCAGGCCGATTTCAGGTAATATGCGGACCTGGCGCTTAAGTGGCTTTAGGTTGCACAGTGTGGTTAATCCCTGCTGAGTTCTCATTTGAACATTCTGAGAACATCAAAGAAGTCGCAGGCAGTGCTGCTCCCTCGCCGACCTCTCATCTTTCTGGCACTGGCCAATATCCATCCCACCCCCCCCCCTTTTTTTAGCAGACTCAACAACTTTGGCAGGCCCCGGCTAGCTCGAACGGAACAACCCTGCAATTACTGGTATCTATTTCTGGCAGGTGATACCGCTTCGCTATTTCCGAAAATGTTATAAAGCGACCTTTCATAAATAAAAATATGGTTAAAAAAACTGAATAAAGAAAAATGACTAACAACACATGTTGTTTAGGAATATGCCCCCAGCTGACGGAGCTGGTGCCAGAATGGTGGAAGGCTGAAAAGTACTGAGCGCGGTTACCACCTCTGCCAGTGACAGGCACACCTAAGCCCCTCCTGTTCTCCTCCTGGCACTAGGCTTGCCTGGGCCTCCTGGCTGCTCCCGCAGCTGGGTGGGAGCAGGTCCCCAGGTCAGGACAGAAGTGATGGCGCCAAATCCACACCTTCTACCTAGCCCTCCACATCCTCCCCTTCTCTCCCCACTGCCAGGCCTGGGAGAGGACCCAACACACCCTCAGGGAGGACAGAGCCACAGGATGGAAGGAACCTGGATCTCTGGGTACTTGTGAGGGGCAGAGCACCCCCAGCCGCCCTGGGACTTATTACATGAGTGAGAAATGAACTTCTGTTGCATGACATCACTGTGATTTTCAGGTGTGCTATGGAAATTCGCTGACTTAGGCTGATATAAAGGAGGCATCTCTAGTCCACTTTCCTGCCAACCTGGAAGTCTTCTGTGACAGTCTGGATTTCCTTGTTTTCTGTAACAAATAATTACTGAGTACCAAACAGATGCCAGGCAGTCTGAAGGGCTTTACGGAAACAAGCTCAATTAGCCCTCATGACAACCCTGGGAGCCAGGCGCTACTGATGACTTGGCTCGGCTTGCAAGGAGGCAAATGAGGCTCAGGGGTGTGAAGCATCTTGGCCAAAGTCAAACGTGTGGGAAGCAGTGCAGCTGAAACTTGAAGCCAGGGCTGCTGGAGATGGACAAAGCCCTTCCCCCACCACAATGCCATGCGCCTCTGCTGAGCACATCACCCAGGGACTGCCATGCCCTATGTGCCAGTCCCTGGGCTGGGTCCTGCAGGAGGGAGCACACAGGTGACACAGCCACAGTCTGGAGTCCTTGCGGCCAGACAGGAAGGGAGCAAGGGAGGGACGGAGCACAGAGATGGATGGAGAGAGGAGGGGCTGGCACAGTCAGGGAGAGCATCGCCATTCGGGAAGAACGGGAAGGGCTTCAGGGAGGAGGGGGTGCTTAAGGCTGGCTGAGAATGCTGGGTGAGATTTCAGCTAGTGGTGACAAATAGGGAGTTGCTATCTGATCCAAGTCAACAGCCACCTCCTGGATCCACAGGGATTGGCTCAGGATAGGCCCACCACCCTGTCTACCGTAGGGGGCCTGAACGACTGTGGGACAAACCTTTAAAACACCTGTCTGCACTGGATGAAATACTCCCAGTCCTTTCAAGGTTTCTCTTACAGGCCTCACTCTCCTACAGGCCTCCTTCTCAGCTCTTCTTTCAAAGAGCCCGGGGTATAATGGAAAGAGTGTGGATGGCAGTATCAGACTACTCCAAGCCGCGATGATACCTCCTACCCCCTCCACCGAGCTAGGTGGTTCCCACTGCAGTGCCCTTCCCTACAGGACAACAACTGCACAGTAAGGAAGGTGGGGAGAAAGACAGCTGATCAAGAGCGGTAATATGGGGGCAGCCTGGCCATGCTGCCTGAGCCAGCTGAAGGTGAACACCACCAGGGACATCACGTGGTACCCCTGACAGGATGCACTGAGAAAGGCACTCCACCCACACCCCAGTCTAATCTTAAGAAAACACCAGACAAATCCAGACTGAAGGCCATTCCTGAGGACCCCTGGACAGTGTTCCTCAAGGCTGCCAAGGTCATGAAAAACAAGAAGGGCTGAGGAATTGTCCCCAACCACAGGGGACTGGGGAGACATGACCACTGGATGCAATGTAGGATCTTGGATCGAACCCTGGAGCAGTAAAAGGGTATGAGTGGAAAACAGGTGAAATCCAAATCAAGTCTGGATTTTCGTTAATAATAATGTACCAATATCAATTTCTTAGCTGTGACAGATGTGGTAATGCTTGGTATGAACGCTGGAGAAAGCCAGATGGGGGTAACTGTACTATCTTTACAACTTTTTTATAAATCTAAATTATTCCAAAATAAAAAGTGTATTTAATTAAAAAGAGTGAGAGAGAAAGAGAAGCAAACGCCAGAACACAAACAAGTCTCATGAGTTTGGGGGCTGGGGAGAGGGGGATTTCTCTTTGGCCCAGGGCTATATATCCCCCAGCTTCTGGAACTGAGCCTGACACACAGGAGGGCCCCAATAAATATGTTCAATGAACAGTTGGCCCCACCACTGCAGCCCACTCCTGCCTGCTGACGGGGGGTCCAGAGACCAGCCCCACCTGCTCCCAACTAGAAGGGCTGTACCCCTCTGTGTGGCTCCCTAGCAGGGGCTTCCTGCCCACAGATGTGCATGGCAACAGGAAATGACCACCCAGGCCTGGCCCCCTCCACAGTGACCCAGAAGCCCTCCAAGGCTTCCAGAGAAACAAACTATAAACACACCTAACAGGGGGCAGGTAACATCGGCCACAGCAACTTCTTCCTAGACATGTCTCCAAAGGCAAGGGAAGCAAGGGCAAAAATGAACTATTGGGACTTCATCAAGATAAAGCTTTTGCACAGCAAAGGAAACAGTCAACAAAACCAAAAGACAACCGACAGAATGGGAGAAGATGTTTGCAAATGACATATCAGATAAAGGGCTAGTATCCAAAGTCTATAAAAAAAAAAAAACCTTTTCAAACTCAACACCCAAAAAAACAAATAATCCAATCAAGAAATGGGCAGAAGACAAGAACGGGCATTTCTCCAAAGACATCCAAATGGCCAACAGACTCATGAAAATATGCTCAACATCACTCGGCATCAGGGAGATACAAATCAAAACCTCAGTGAGATACCACCTCACACCAGTCAGAATGGCGAAAATTAACAAGTCAGGAAACGAGAGATGTTGGCGGGGATGTGGAGAAAGGGGGACCCTCCTACACTGTTGGTGGGAATGCAAGCTGGTGCAGCCACTCTGGAAAACAGTATGGAGGTTCCTCAAACAGTTGAAAATAGAGCTACCATCCGATCCAGCAATTGCACTACTGGGTATTTACCCCAAAGATACAAATGTACTGATCCGAAGGGGTACGTGCACCCCAATGTTTCCAGCAGCGATGTCCACAATAGCCAAACTGTGGAAAGAGCCAAGATGTCCATCAACAGATGAATGGATAAAGAAGATGTGGTAGTAATATACAATGGAATACTACTCAGCCATCAAAAAAATGCAATCTTGCCATTTGCAACGATGTGGATGGAATCAGAGGGTATAATGCTAAGCGAAATAAGTCAATCAGAGAAAGACATGTATCATATGACCTCTCTGACATGAGGAATTTAAGAAACAAAACAGAGGAGCGTAGGGGAAGGGAGGGAGAAATAAAACAAGATGAAATCAGAGAGGGAGACAAACCATAAGAGACAATCATAGGAAACAAACAGAGGGCTGCTGGAGGGGAGGGGGGTGGGGGGACGGGGTAACTGGGTGATGGCCATTGGGGAGGGCACGTGATGTGATGAGCACCGGGTGTTAGATAAGACTGATGACTCACTGAACTCTTCCTCTGGAACTAATAATATACATTGTATGTTAATTAATTGAATAATAATAAAAAAAAAAAAAGGATGGCAGGTAACATCAGGCATGTCCGAGGCAATAACACTTGCCTCCAGGGCACGTGAGTATATGGTTAAGAAAGTCAGCCCTGATATCACAGGTGAGCCCCCAAGTCCCGGCTGCGTCGCCTGCAGTTTGTGCGACCTCGGCCAAGTCCTGTCCCTCTTTCTGCCCCGCGTCCTCACCAGACAAAGAGGGATAACAAAGGGCTCTTACCCAATATGCGGATCAACCATGGGAATCCAAGGCAGGCTTTTAGCCAGGCACTTGCTAAATGGGGCCTATTGTGGGCACTGCTATTATCACCACACAGCCCTGAAGGACACCTGCAAGATACACCCTGGAGGTTGTTGGTATTAAACGGTCTGGAGCAAGGGAGTGTCACTCAAGTTGAGCTCTGGCCAGCCCTGGGGCTGCTGAAGAGGAAGGCTGGGTCCAGTGGCAGAGCCGGCCGGGCCGTGCCAGCACCACCCAGAGGAGGGAAGCCCCATGTCCCTAGGCTGCCTCTGCCCAAGCCCACAGATCCCTCACTTCTCTGCCTTGGGCTCCAAGCCCAGCAGACCACCTCTGACAGTCCTGGGGCTGTCCACCCAGCCTGCACGTGGTCACACTGGTACGTGTGACACACAGGCTGCCTGCTGTCAGCCACCGGCCACTGTCAGCCCCAGGAAGGCACTGGTTTGGCCCAGTGTCATGTTCAACAAAAATAAAACTGGAAATGATTCCTAACCATTTTCACACAATTTAGAAGATTTTCATCATTTCCTGAGAAATTGGGATATCTGAGGAGCAACAAACGACAGAGCCGCACTGGAGCTGCCCCTTCCCGATGGAGTGTCGCTCTCCCATGGGCCACAGCCCGCACCCAATCACCCACCAAGGTACCTGCCTGGGCCCTGGGGGCCTCACGGTATGTGACCGACCGTTTACTCTCTCACCACAGAGCTATATATAGACGTTTCTCCAAGAAGACATACAAATAGCCAACACGTACACGAAAAGCTGTTCAGCGTCACCGGTCATCAGGCAAATGCAAATCAAAACCACAATGAGATAGCACCTCACACCTGGTAGGATGGCCACTCTCCAACAAAAGTGTTGGCGAGGATGCGGAGAAAGAGGAACGCTCCTGCACTGCTGGTGGGAACGCAAACTGGGGCGGCCACTCCAGGAAACAGTACAGAGACTCCTCAGAAAGTTAAAAATAGGAACACCCTATGACCCAGTAATCCTGCAGCTGGGTATTTACCCAAAAGAACTGAAAGGATCTTGAAGAAATAACCACACCCCCACGCTCAGTACACCATTAGTCACGGTAGCCAAGATGTGGAGACAACCTAAAAGTCCACGGACAGATGAACGGAGCGAGAAAATGCGGTATAGACATCCCGTGGAGTATTACTCAGCCTTAAAAAAGAAAATCCTGCCACATGCAACAAGATGCATGAACCTTGAGGGTGTTACGCTAAGTGTAACAAGTCAGTCAGAGAAGGACAGATACTACGTGATACCCGCTTACATGAGGTATCTGACACAATTAAGCTGTAGAAATAGAGTAGAATGGTGGGTGCTGGGGAGAGCTCTTCGAGGGGTATAAAGTTCCAGTCACACAAGATGAGTAACGTCTAGAGGTCTGAGTTAACACTACTGCATGCTTAAAAATTTGTTGAGGGTAGATCTCATGTTAAGCGTTCTTACCACAATTTTTTTTTAAAGATTTTATTTATTTATTTGGCAGAGAGAGACACAGCGAGAGAGGGAACACAAGCAGGGGCAGAGGGAGAGGGAGAAGCAGGCTTCCCGCCGAGCAGGGAGCCCGATGCGGGACTCGATCCTGGGACTCCAGGATCACGACCTGAGCCGAAGGCAGACGCCCAACCGACTGAACCACCCAGGCGCCCCTTACCACAGTTTTTAAAAAACTGAATTAGTAGTGTGACCCACACAGTGATAGCATGAGAGTTTCTTATGGTGATAGAACTGTTCTGTATCTACATGGCGGTGGGGGTGGTTCTGTGAGAGAATGTCTTGAATTTCACAGAGGAGTACACCAAAAGTCAATTTTTGTATTGATTAATTTAAAAAAGAAACTAAAGAAAATAAATTACTAATAATTGTGTCTACCGTGTGGGGTCAGGGTGGCTTTTAAATCCAATGACATGCCCAGGACAGCGCTCAAGCCATCACAGGCTGAGGAACCGTCAGGCATTCCTAGTAAGATTAGTATTGCTTCCTTTCCTTCTCCAAAGAGATTCCAGCCCCGGACTGGAATGCAAGAAAGAAAAGCAAACGCCGTGGAGGGGTTCCTGCCACAACACCAGGACCCAAAGTTTCAGGCACCTGTGACTGTACTTTGGTTTTGAAACAGCCAGGCTTCTCATCTCCAATAGGGTTTCTACCTTTTGGAGAAAGAGAACATTTAATCCATTTCAAAGGGATCTTGCTTCCTGTCCAGCTGTGCTGCCCAGTGGGTTACAGGAGGAAGGGGCTCCCAGGGGAGGATTATACTGGCAGGTGTACACCAGTCCCCAGGGCCCCTTGACGCCCGAGCTGTGCGATCCATCATCTCTGAGGTCGATTTCCCTTGATGTAAAACAGGAAAATAATGCCCACTCAGGGTGAGGAGATTTGTAAAGCACCTCTGTATCCCCCAGCTCTCGGCAGGACAGGGAACCCCGAGTTTCTCCTGCCTCTCCCAAGGGCCAAGACTTATAAAAACCAATACATCTAGTGTTAGAGGGTTGTTTTTTTCCTGTCCTATACTTTTCCTGCATCTATAACCAATATAATTAAGTTAACAGACCTGAATGTTAAAGTTGACAACAGACAATTAGGCTAATTACTACTTCCTTAAAGGATCAATTAGGGCTGTTTCCCACACTATATTCTGAGAAATGGTACTGGGCGCCTTGTGAACAACAGGGTGGCTTCGACAATCAGTTTGGCAAAAACTGGGCTAAACCAAGTGACTCGGCTTCCTCTCGTGCAGGATTTCTCAGTGCCTTTAGAAAGGGACACACATGTTGTGAATCTCCGAGGGGGGGGGAGGACGCCGTATGCAGCACAGAATGAGAGATGCTGTGTCAAGTCAGCCATACAAAGCAGGACTTTGGCAACCTTCCCCCACATCCAAATCACGTGGAGAGCTTATTAAACCACGGATTCAGATTCCAGGTGGGCACTGAGATTCTACATTTCCCAGGGGCTCCCGGTGATGCTGAAGCTGCTGGTCTGGGACCACACTCTGAAGAGCAAGGACATCAGTATAAAGGTAAGATCACTTATCGACCACTTGACCAGTGAGGAACAGTCCCAGAGTAGGGAAGTGGCTTGCTGAAGGGAGCATAGGAGTGACAGGTGGGACCAGACTCCAGTCCCAGCCTTCCCTCCAAGTACCTACTCACCACCTGGCTGCCCTAGAGCTCTCAGTCCTGCTTCTTACTGGTTCTCCCGATTTTGAGCAACTTCTCAGTCTCTGTCATGCACTGGAGTCATGTGAGGGCCTTTAAAAAAACACTGATACCTGGCCCCCCACCCTCAGAGCCTGATTATTAGGTCTGGCGTGTAGCCTGAGTTGGGAGACTTTTTTTAAGCTCCTCCAGTGATTCTAACGCACAGCCAGTGTTGAGGACACCGATGTAGAGGTGGTGGGTGAGCCCCCCCGCAAATGCCATCCTCACACCCTCGTAGCAGCAAGTCCAAAATAAAACATGAAAAGATGGCCAGATGGGAAACAGCACTTGACAAGGCCACAGCTGGCTAAAGCCCTGTCTCAAGATATGAGGTATCACAGTCAGGAATCCAAGCTGCCTTGAGAGGAGAGATTTCCATCTCATTCCATGTCCAGGTGAGCAGGTAAACATATGTTCTAGGCTTTAAAGCCCCAGCGGCCAATGTGGTAAAACCTGGATCCTCCAGAGTGAGATGCTCTAAGTTAGTGTGAGACTATTAGTGGGCATCTTTAAAGACAATTTCTGAACCAAACGAGGCTGGTTAAAAAAAAAAAAAAAGCCGATGACTTTGAGCTTCTTAATGGCCACTATAGGGAAAGAATTAGAGATGAGAAAGCCAATGAATCCAATTAAAGGAGATTCCCATTCTCTCTGAACTTGGTGAATGGAAGGGGAAAAGCTTTAGAGATGAGGCTACAGCCGACAAGTGGGGCTCTGGAGCCAGACGGCAGCACTTCAACCCTAGCACCTTCTGCTGACCCACATTGCTCTTGCACCTCAACTGGCTTATCTGTAAAGTGGGACAACACTGTGTTGTAGGGGTACTGTGGGATTACATGAGTTGATATACGTAAGACCCTTACCACTGTCAGGCCCCAGTAAGGACTCAATAAACGCAAAATACTGGCTTCATCTTCACATCATTTTTCCTCTGGTCTAATCTTCATCTCCCTTTTGCCCTCATTTTTAAGCCCATTTATGTTTTTTAAAAATTGTTGTAAAGTAGGGGCACCTGGGTGGCTCAGTCAGTTAAGTGTCCGACTCTTGGTTTTAGCTCAGATTGTGATCTCAGGGTTGTGGGACCGAGCCTCACATCAGGCTCTGCGCTCAGAGTGGAGTCTGCTTAAGTTTCTCTCTCCTTCTCCCTCTGCCCCTCCTGCCATACACTCTCACTCTTGCTCCCTCTCTCACAAATAAACAAATCTTTTTAAAAAAATTATTGTAAAGTATGTGTTTCTGTCAGCTTCCCCAAGCTCTTTCTGGAATAAGGCAGGGTAGAAATACAGACACTCATGTTAGCTAACTGCTGAGTGTTAACGAAGGGCTCAGAGCCCCCTGCAGGGCCTGGGGCTTAGCTAGGCACAGGGAGTGAGGGGGGCTCCGGGTCTGCAGGGGCCCCCTCAGACAAAGCCACATGAGGAGCTGAGGAATTCATACTTGATCCTCAGAGCAATGGACCCTGCTTGAAGGTTGAAACCAGGACATGAGAAAATCAGGTTAACTGTGGAAAGCTTTACTATGAAAAAAAGAAAAGAAAAAACAGGCTCACTCAGGGTTCTCTCAAGAAGGTCTGGGGTCTCCTGGAGGAAGGCCAGGGTGAGAGGCAATGGAGGCTGAACCAAGGCACTGCTGCAGGGCCGGCATCATGGGCATGTGACCTACACAGTCAGGATCCCCTGCTCCGGGGGTCTATGCTTATTTTAATGCTCTGCTGTCATGGTCCTGGAATCCGCGATACTTTTCCAACAAGGGGTTCTGCATTTTCATTTTGCACTGGGGCCCACAAATTACAGAGCTGGCCCTACCCGGCAGGGACACCTCTCCTGCCCCTACGTCTACCCTACCAGGTGAGGCAGTGAAGGTTACCACTTGTCTTTAAAACGAAGAGCCCGAGGCTCCGAGAAGGTAAACTGTCCCATGGCTTGGCTGGTCAGTGACAGGGCAGCAGCAAACCCAGGACTTAGGGGTTCAACTCGGGAGCCTCCACTGCGGGAAAGCGGGCCATCTCTGCCCCTCTGAAAGCTGTGCTCAGGCTCCTCTGGGCCCGGGCTGCAGGAACTGTCCCCCACCCCTAGCCCAGGCTGAGTGGGTGGTAGATGCTGCCAACCCCTGCCAGCCGGAACTGGGTACGGTCAGAGCCAACACCCACGGATCTGGGTCCCAAGGCCAGTTCCACAACAGCAACTGGCCAGCGATTAATGAAACAATTCAACGGGAGCAAAGCAAACGCTAGTAATCTTGGCAGTCCCAGGATCCTGCCTCCTCCAACCCCCCAAAACAACTGAGAGAGCAAATTCAAGGAGGGAAGGGGGAAAATTCTCCACCAAAGGCAGAAAATCTGCCCAGTAAAGAAGAGTTGGCAGATCAAATCACACCATGCCTTTGACTTCCGTAACAGACCCTGAGAGGCATTTCCAAGAGCAAGTTTGGCCCACGTGCTGTTCTAGGCACTGGAGTTAAAGCAGAGAATAAAACAGATAAAAATCTTTGCTCTAGGGAGCTCATGATTTAATGGGAGGGAGAAAGAGGATAAGTATAATAATCAAGCGAATTACATAGTGTTAGGAAATACAGGTGCTTACATGAAATAACACAAATATTGAAAATAGTGGCCAAAATTTATTGGGTGCTTATTGTGTCTAAATGCTTTACACACATTGACTCGTTTAATCCTCTCAACAATGGGTACTGTTCTCATGCCCATTTCACAGACAGGAGAACACACAGAAGGTAAGCTGCACAAGGTCCCGTAGGCACTAAGAAAAAAAAGGAGTATTGATAAGAAAGGGCAAGAGATTGCTATCCGCCCCGCCCCCCAACACACACACACACACACACACACACACACACACACACACACACACACACACACACACACACACACACACACACACACACCTCCTGAACACACAGAAGGTAAGCTGCACAAGGTCCCGTAGGCACTAAGAAAAAAAAGGAGTATTGATAAGAAAGGGCAAGAGATTGCTATCCGCCCCGCCCCCCAACACACACACACACACACACACACACACACACACACACACACACACACACACACACACACCTCCTGATTCTGGCTCGTTGCAAGCAAGCAAAACAGGCAGGAAGCCTGGTTTTCTTCCAGGCCTCCAACTGGGAGAGGGGGTCCAATCACAGTATGCCCCTCTCCCTTCCCCCACAGTTCTTAGGAGATCCGACAGGGTTGGGACTCTCGAAGCATTCCCTTTTCTCCCAGAGCTACGGCTTTGGAGTTAACAGCCCCGAGTTCAAATCCCAGCTCCACCAGCTCCCCAGTATATGACCCTGGGCAGATAACTTCTACTTGGCAGCCTCCCGTTCCTTTGATTTAAAATGAAGATGAAAACTCCCTCCCGCAGGTGACAAGGGAACAGACTTCAAGTCTGCACCTCGCAGTGCCTGTACAGGGGTAGATGTCCTCCTCCCTACTCTTCAGTGCTGAGAGGGCAGGGCTACACAGCCCCAGCTCGGTACTGTGGGCCACGTGGCAGAGGGCTGAGCACGGTAAACATCTGATGAATGAACACCGAAGAGGAAGAAGGTGTGTGAGATGGGGGAACCTTCCTTAGAAACTGAGCCCTGGAGTTAACAGATCTTAAAAAGTGTGGGTTACTAGGCACAAATGGCTCATCCTCCAAAGCGCAAATGCCAAGTGGTGAAATCTAGTCTCACCATTCTGTGGTAAGCCCAAGCCCTCAAGAAAATTTATTAAAACAATACCTCATTAGGCTGGGCCCCCATAGCACCAGGGCACTCCAAACCTCCAACTCAAGGGGCACCGGGTCAGAAGCGGTGCATGACCTAGACCTTGGCCCACCCCCCAGTCTAGGTCCCGTGAGGTCCAGGGCAAGACCTTCAGCCTGGAGCCTTAACTTCCTCCTAAGGGGTTGGGTGCAGAGTGAAAGGATTAAATGACCCAAAGTGGCAGTTTTCCCCAACAAAGTCAAAATCACTGGAACCTACTAAATCACAAGGGGATGGGAGTGGGGCGGTCAGGAATCTTTAGTATCAGCCTGGGTAAGGGGAGGCTTTGTGGAACCAGGAACCCACGTGCCAACCACAGCTCTCAAGGCTCGAGGTTAACCGTCAGTGTAAGGACTGCCCCTGATTCCATCCAAGGAGCTTTCCTCCTTTGGAACTGCCCTGAATCTGCAAGCATGTGTCTGAGACCCTGGTGCCGGCCTCTGGGCTTCACGGGAGGGGCGGGAAGCTGGCAGATGTTTGCAGATGGCATTGGTGCCCAGGAAAGGCAGGAGTGCCCCATCAGCCAGTGCGTGGGGGTCACTGCCAGGCTTTTCTTCTTGGGAAGGCTGTAACTTTACCCTGACTTCACTCTCACCTGTGCAGAGGGAAGGGGCAGGTGAGGAGGAAGAGTTCCCTCCTGTGAGGGAAGCATCAGAACCCAATTTGTGGATGAAGAAATGGCCTCATGGAGAAGCTCCTCATCTACTGACGTCCTATTTCTGAGCTCTAAACCCTACAATGCTTCTCCTGCGTCCAATCCTCACAGGTGAGGACCTTACTTCAGCTCCAACCTGCAGGTAGTGAATTTTAGAGATACTGAGAGGGTTCAGATACTTGCCCAAGTCATCCTGTCACACAGCTGAGGGCAGGTCTGAACCTAGAGCCTTCGTCCCTAACTTCTAGATGATACTGAGCTGCTCAGTGGAGGGAGCAGAGCCAGGATTCTAATCCAGCCCTTCCCCACACTGAAGCCCTGCTATTTTTCTGGCCAGACCCCCACAGTGTGGCTGCCTCAGGCAGGGCATTCCCTGGGGCTCCATACCGCAAAGAAGTGTGGCGGAGACCCCTTCTCAGGCAGGCTTTCTGAAGGCCTAGCACTGCAGAACGTGGACCATGAGGCAGCTGGACCCCACAAAGGACCCATTGTAGTGACTGCAGAAAGCCACGGCAAGACCAGGCTGGGCCCTCTGGGGAGCCCTATCCATGGCTCCTGGCCTCCTCCCCCTCCCATGGTGCCCCCATACTCAGAGAACAGACCGGGACTCCCATTCTGCCTAGGCTGGGGCAGTCTCAGCCTATGGAAACCTAAAACCCTCCAGCTGCTGCCAGGCAGTAATGGGGCTGCAGACCCCTGCGGATCCCTGGGGGCTCACTGGAGGTCGGATGCACCTGTCAGCAGGGGTGGGGTCCACGAAATGAGGCTCCATAGATCGCCGGGGGGGGGGGGGGGATGGCTCTTTTGCTCCCAGCTGGGAGAGTGACTTAATCTGTTTCCCAGACTGGGGGGTGGGGGGGGCAGGAGATGCGGGTTTGCGTGGTGTTGGGGCAGGCTGGGGAGGGGGCTCGGTGGAGGGAAGGGGTGGGGCGGCCGGGAGGTGGGTGGCTTTGCCTCCCGCTGCACGAGGGGGCCCTCCGAGGTTCTGGCTTTGTGTGCAGCAGGGGGCCCGCCCCAGGTCCCCGTGGGCCTGCAGGAGGCATGCACAGGGCCGCCGGGCCGCTTTTGCGTGCCGGGCAAGAGGAGTCCGCGGCGTGCCCGGGCACCCCCTGTGTCCGCGGTCGCCACACTCACCTCCTGAAGTCAAAGGGCATCGTGCCGCCGCCGCCGGGGGTGGGATTGCTGCAGGCCAGGTGGGCTGCGGCGCCGCGTGGGTCCCAGCCCTCTGCCAACGCCTCCTCCGGCCGCCCCGCCCCCGCCGGCCGCCCACCGCCCCGGACACCCGCCGCTCGCCTCCCGCCGCCGGGAAGTGACGCTCCGCGCAGCCCATTGGGCGCTGCCCGTCCGCCCCCGGCCTCCCCTTCCGCCGCCCGGTTAAAGGGGCCCACGGGCCGGGAGGGGGAGGGGCGGGCCTTTGGAGTCGAGGCTGGAGGGGGGAGGGCAGGGAGCTCCCAAAGACGCATTCGTTCCTTCGAAGCCCCCCTCTGCGTTTTCCTCCACTTTCTCTCTGTGGCCTTGGGCAAACCTCAGCCTCTCAGGGCTCTTTTGCATTTGTGAAACAGATTCCTTGAGTTGTGAGGATTAAATGAATGAATGATCCAGATTTGAGTCGCGCACAGCGTCTAGCTCTGAGAAGGGAGGAAGTCAGGCAGTCCTAGACTTATAAAGTGGACTCACCATTTCCCTGCTATGCCTCTCTGGAAAAGACACTTGGCACCTCTGAGCCCCCATTGCTTTACACGTCTGCACAAAGAGGCTGATGACATTTAAAGGGCTTTTTCCTGGGGGTCGGATGAGAAAGTTGGGAGACTGGCTTAGTGCAGTGCCGGGCACCCCATAAGGGCTCAATCACTCAAAGTGATCGCGATGGACCAGATAGCTGCCTCTGCTTCCATCTTCCACTTAATGGTTCATTTGAATGGTTTTCACTGAGACCTGGCTGTGAGCCAGGTCCCTACAGGGCATGCTGGTTGTCTCAGGCAGGTTGCAACCTGCTCTGTGACTTGGCCCTGCACAGACCTCTCTGAGCCTCAGCTTCATCCTGCAAAATTAAGAGGTAATCGGTATCTCCCTCCAGGATGGGTGGATTAGAGGAGATGGTAGATGAGGTAACACAAGACTGGCATAAAGGAAACTAATTCTGAACTTCCCCTGGGGTTCTGTCGCTGGCCCCACCTCCAAGGTTTCCCTCACAGGGCTTGAAAAATCCCAGGGGAGGCAGGTGGAGGCTCATGTTCTAAAAGCAGGGCCAGAAGGCAGTTTCCTCATCTATAAGTAGAGGTAAATCATGGTACCTGTTCATCTGGGAGGATTCAGAATGCACAGAGCCAGCACTGGGTCTGGCGGGGTGGGGCCAATGAGCCAAAATCTTCCCCTGGAGGTAGATACACCATGGCCTGACCAGTTGCCTCTCCCTCCTTCTGACCTCCAGCATTACCTTTTCTTTCATTCATTCATTCATTCATTCATTCATTCAACAAGTGGCCTGGTACTTTGGAGAGACAGAGGAAATCAGCCTGAACTGGAAGTCTGGGTTAGCAAGAAGGGTGTAAGGGCCTTGTGTGGCCTGCCGCCAGGCCCAAACCACTATTTGTTGGCCCTCTGCAGGAAGGGAGTCATGCAGTGGTGGGCTTTTGACCACATGTCCTCCCTCCTCAAATTGTGGTCCCCAGTCTATCTGGTGGTAGCCCACAAGCCAGATGCTCGGGCATCATGGGGCAAATTCTAGGTCCCAGTCCTGTTGAATCAGGTGTGCTTTTAGTATGATCGCCAAGAGATTTGTTGGCACATTTAAGTTTAAGAGGCACTGTTATAAAGGACCTCGCTCCTGGAAGCAGACAGGGGTGGGGTTTGCCTTGTCTATTCCTTTTGCCTGGAGCACTTTCTTCTTTGTCTTCCACGCTGCTATATGGGCAGAGACTGTGCATGTCCCCCAATATCTATTCTCCCTTCCTTTGTAACTGTTAACCATGTGAACAGCGCCCAGACTCTGGAGCCACACCACATGGGGTCATGTTCCAGCTTGTCCACTTAGTGACTTGTTTTACATCTGTATCTCAGTTTCCCCATTTGTAAAATGGGGGCAAAAGTAGTACCTTCCTCACAGATCTGTTGTGAGGATGAAATGAGCTGATACGTGTCAAGGACTTAGGAAAGTGCTTTGACAGTCATGCACGATAGGGTTGATGGTCATTGCTGTTTTTGCATGGTGATGGAGCTCTAATGTTTGGCTGGGCCTATGGGTGCTCAGAATGAAAGTTGCATTTTTCAGCTTCCCTTGCAGCTAGGTGTGGTCATGTGACTAAGTTTTGGTCGTTGAGATGTAAGGGGAAACATCTTGTGGCAGCTTCAGGGATAAATGGTATATATTACCTTCTATCTCTGTATCCCTTTCTCCATATGGCTGTCCAGAATGTGGATGCCACCATCTCAGACCACCTGGTAAAGGTCATGCGGAGCAGAGCAACAAGGTAGAAGGAACCTGGATCCCTGTCACTGAGTGGCACAGTCCCTGTCCTCAAACACCTTCCCAGACTTCTAAGCAAGAGAGAAATAAACATCTCTCTTGTTTAAGCTACCTTTATTTTGAATTTTCTGGCACTTGCTCCTGAACCTAATGCTAATACGCTTGTACAGACTAGTTAATTACTCAACAGCTCAAATCTGACATGCGGAATTGGCCAGGACCCCCATTATATGTTTTCATGGCACCTGTAGTTTTCCTTGGGAGACCATGTCACAATTTGTGATTAGATTATTGTTAATTGGCTAACATCTACCTCTCCATCTGACTGGAAGCTCTCCAGGGAGGATGGATGTCTGTTTGCTCACTCTTGTATTCCAGCATCCAACCAGAGCCTGCACTTGGCAGAAGTGCAATAACTCTGGGTCAAAGGCTGGATTGGGCTTCCCAGGGAAGTAGGCCTTCCCACCGAACAGAGGGGGGGGAGGGGACCATATCCATAAGGCTCTCTGTGGGGACTGTTGGGGTCGTGAAACAGACCAGGCTGTCAGGCCCAGGTGATCTATCCACCCAAAAGACAGTGGGAGATAGGACTGAGGAAATCAGATTATGTGCTGCAGGATGTGGGAAAGTTCTGGATCTCTTTGACCAATGGAGTGACTTCATTAAAGTTGAGTTTTAGGATTACTAATCTTGTAGGACCCTACGGTCGCCAGCCTTCAATGATCCTCATCTGATGTTCCCATGACCTTGTGTAATCCTCCCACAACAAACAGGACTGACTTGGGTAACCAACAGGACATTGCAGAAATGACAGTGTGTGACTCCTGAGCCAAAGTCACAAAGGGCAGTGAGGCTTCCGCTTAGGCTCTCTTGAATCACTTATTCTGGAGGAAGCCAACTTCTATGTCACAAAGATACTCAAGCCCCATTATAGAGGGGTCGGTGCAGCCGGGAACTGAGGCCTTCCATCAACAGCCATGTGAGTGAGCCATCCTGGAAGGGGATCCCGAGCCCCAGTCAAATCTTCAAAGCTGCAGTTCTGGCCCACAGCTTAACTACACCCTCACGAAAGACCCTGAGTCAGAACCACCCCGCCAAGCTGCCTCTGAATTCCTGGCCCTTAAAAACTATGTGAGATTATCAATGTTTATTTTAAGCCCCAAAGTTGTGGGTAATCAGTTACACAGTGGTGGAATGAATATAGGGCTCTATCCCCATTTGTTTTTCTATCAGTACCTTCTCCCGGACTTCCTCCACCTCACCCCCAACTGGCCATGCAGACAGTACCTTAGGTGAGTGACCTGGCCACATTGCTTAACTAGCTGGGTGTCTGAGTATGAAATGAAGGATAATAATACCTTATCTGTGGCAGGAAGCCTCTAAAATTGCCACCCTAACCAATCCACCTCCTGGTATTCATACCCTTGTGTAATCCTCTTCCTTAGAGTATAAACTGGACTTACTGATTCACTTCTAAAGAACAGAATATGCAGAAGACATGGCATATTACTCCTAAGACTAAGTTATAAAGAGATCGTGGCTTCTACCTAGGGCCCTCTTGCTGTCATGCACATGGGCGAGCCAGCTGCCATGTTGTGAGGCAGCCCTGTGGAGAGGCCCGCGGGAGTTAGCCAGTGTGTGAGAGGCCTGTGTGAATTCCTGAGGCCTGACAACAGCCCTGTGAATGAGCTTGGAAATGGATCCTGCAGCCTCAGCTGAGCCTAGAGGCAACTGTGGTCCTGGTGGACAGCTTGATTGCCACCTCATAAGAGACCTTGACCCAGCAGCAACCAGCTGAGCTGTCTGTGAATCCAGGGAGATACCAAATGTTTGCTGCTTTAAGCCACTAAGTTTGGGGTGATTTGTTATATAGCGTAACAAGTACGTGGTCCTAAAAGCGTGCTGTAAAGAGGAAGTAACATGTGCCTAGCACATCACAGGTGCTAATTAAATGCTTGCCAAGTGAATCAACCAATAAGCAAATGAATGTTCGATAACATAGAATGTCCCCTGCTTCCAAGTGCTCACTTGCCTCCACCCCCTCCTGCCAAACAGGTCACCAAAAGGTGTTTTAAGCAAGGGAATGGCTGGGTCAGATTTCCTTTTCTGTAATGGGAGACTGGTTTGTGTTCCACAGGTGTGGCTGGTTCAGCTGTGGTTGGTCTGGATGGAGAGAGATTAAGAAATAATAATCTTTGTCAGCTCAGAGAGGTCTTGAGGGTAACTTGGGCCTCTGAACAAACAACTCTTCTTTCTTGCTCTACTCAAGTTTACTCACCAACTAGAAGACATTCATTCATTATGAGTTGTTCACTGAACCCCTCTTGATGACAGGACTTCTGGATGAACATGACACATCCCTCCTTTCAAGAAGCCAGGAAGGAAGTGAACGACAGTGTGATACCACTATAAACAACCAGGGTCAGGGCATTAATTCCTTGTGTGGATGCAGCTTCTTGTGGTAAGTGCCATGGTATGGCCAACACCAGAGGTCCTGGGAGTCCAAGGAGGGGCCCCCCATTGCTCCCATAGGGATTGGAATTGGTCTGAACTCTTTCAGTTGAAGGTGAAAGAAATCATCTCAAATCAATGCACACTGTCTCGGCGGGGGCAGTGGTGGGGGGGGGGCGGCGCGGAGTCCAGAGGTAGATTTGGGTTTCAGATACAGTTGGATCTAGGCACATCACATCAGGAATCTCTCTCTCTCTCTCCATCCTAGGCTCATCTTTTTTCTTCTGACTTCATTTCAAGGCAGGCTTGCCCTTTGTGGTGGCAAAATGTCTGACTGTTGGTCCAGGCTGATGTTTTCCCTCTCAGCAACGTCAGCAGAGATGATGACCCACTCTGCGGATACCTCCAGCAAAGTCTCCTGGGCTGACCCACAAGGGCCTGGCTTAGGTCTCGGCCCTGACCAGTGGCTCCAGGAGAATGGAGTGTGCTGAACACCAGCCTCTAGTGCCTGGAGTGGAATCAGACTCATCCTACGCATACAGATTCAGATGGGAGAAGGGTGGCTTCCTAATGAAATGTCAGCATTGCCATAGATGGGAAGGATGCTGGGAGGCTAAATCACTAACCTCTGTATCCTACACAGGGCACGTTTGGCGGGAGGATACATGGTTGCAGCGCGCTCCGTGTTTCCATTTTATATTAAGTGCCAGGGGTTCCCCACAGCTATGCAGGAAACTTCTTGGTCACCAGCCCCTGGCAGATAGTGTTCCAGCATCTTCAATGCCCATGAGGAAATCTCAACTCTTTGGATTCTCTTTTTCTGAGCCCCACCTTCTTCCTTTTTCATGAGTCTTCACTCTGTCTCTGAATTCAGATAAATCTAGGTGGGTCTAATTTCTCATGCAAGGTGCAGTGCAGTTCAGTCTTGCCTCTTTCTTGAGATCCACTTGCCTGACCTTTTTCTCCTTGGCACATTGACTATTCACTGAACTCCTGATCTGTGAGGCTCACGACCCGGTGTGCTTTTTATCGTGCCGGCATGTGTTTCAGTCCTGGCTCCTCCAGTCTCCAGTCTGTGTGACCCTGGGCAAGTTACTGATCCACTCTGTGCCATGGTTCGCTCATTGGGAAACTGGGTTAGTAATGCTTCTGTCAATTTAAAATGCCTTGATATAGGGCCAGCACCTAACACAGAATCAGGCACATTTTATGTTAATAAAATTGCAGTTTTCCCACACCCTGCCACTCTGAGAATTCTAGGGAGGGCGAATGCAAAAGGAGTGGCATTTGGTCCACGCGGGAAGGGAGCCTTTGTCTCACACAGATAGTAGACCTCTTGATAGCCTAGGGCGTGGCAGTTCATCCACACATTTTTTTTTTAAGATTTTATTTATTTATTTGAGAGAGAAAGAGAATGAGAGAACGAGCAGGGGGAGGGGCTGAGGGTGAGGGAGAAGCAGACTCCCCACTGAGCAGGGAGCCTGATGTGGGGCTCTATCCTAGGACCCTGGGATCATGACCTGAGCTGAAGGCAGATGCTTAACCGACTGAGCCACCCAGGTGCCCTCATCCACACTTTTCTTTCTTTCTTTTTTTTTTTTTTAGGAATAAATAGTTTTTTATTTTTTTAATAATTTTTTATTGTTATGTTAATCACCATACATCATTAGTTTTTGATGTAGTGTTCCATGATTCATTGTTTGTGCATAAAACCCAGTGCTCCACGCAGAACGTGCCCTCTTTAATACCCAATACCAGGCTAACCCATCCCCCCACCCCCTCCCCTCTAGAACTCTCTGTTTTTCAGAGTCCATCGTCTCTCATGGTTCGTCTCCCCCCCCAACTTACTCCCCTTCATTCTTCCCCTCCTGCTATCTTCTTCTTCTTTTTTTTTCTTAACATATATTGCATTATTTGTTTCAGAGGTACAGATCTGTGATTCATCAGTCTTGTACAATTCGCAGCGCTCACCATAGCACATACCCTCCCCAATGTCTATCACCCAGCCACCCCATCCCTCCCTCCCCCCTCATCCACACTTTTCAAGAGCTGTGAAGGTCACCTGTTTGAGGTCTCCTCCAGACGGTGCTAACTTCTGCCTCCAGCAGTGGTCTTCAAGAGCCACGTGACTCAGGGCCACCTGCTTACTTTCTTCATCTCTTTCTGACCCGGAGCTCACCTGGACCCTTCCCTGCATTGTCTGTGGTATGGTTTGGGGCGGGGTGGGGCCTGCATTAGCCAGAGACTCAGCTGTGCCCCCATCCCCATGGGTTTCTCCCTCCATTCCCGCTCCTCGGCTGGACCTGAGGAGCCTGGGGAGGCCTTTGTGTGGCCCAAGCATGAGTGTGTGTCACAGTGTGTGGGTGTCACCATGTGTTGGCAGTGCTGACGTCCAACCTGGGGCAGGTAGGTCTGTTCTCCTGATGATTGTGCATGCTTCCTCAGGGTGAGCTGGTGACTGGCGGAGTGTCAAACCAGCCTTGACTCTGAGGAGGTAATAGAATAGGGAGGCCCAGGTGTGGCTCCACATAACCAAAGTCCCTTCAGCTCCCTGAACCTCAACCTCTTTCCGTGTAAATTGGGGATCTTTGAGGAGTGGAGGTCATTTGCTCATTCATTCACAAGTCAGTGATACATCAGCGAGCAGAACAGAAACTCCTTGCACACACAAGTGTTCAGCGCCCCATAAGTCGTGATAAATAGACAAAAGCCCCCAGTAATAATATGTCCTGGGTGTCCCCAGCCAGATCCACACATTTTCTAAGATGCCTGCAAACAGAGAAAGTCCAAATGAAAACCTGGCTCACTGTGACCCCAAGAGTTACCTGACAAGAGATGAGGTCAAAGGTGGAAGAGAAAGCTCTGGGGTCAGAGAGCAGAATCCTAGGCCTAGCTCAGTTGGTTTCTGTCTGCATCGCCTTGGGGTTGTCTCCTTCCCTACTATAGCCTTAATTTCCTCCTCCGCAAGATGGACGTGGCACCCAGGTCATGGGGTAGTTGGGAGGGTCAAGTGTTTATCCTGTGGTCATTTTGGAGCCCCCACTACTTTCAATCTAGTTCTATCTAGATCTCAAGTCCCACCCCCTCTCTAGTCTCATGGCCATACCAGTGAAGTGAGGAGATCTGTGGGAACAGCCAAGGTCTCTCCTTGCGCAGTGAGTTTATTCTTTTTTTTCTTTTTCTCCTTTCCCAAACAAGTACATTCTTCGCAGACCCTAGATGTGGTTTCCTACTAAGTTAAATTCAAGAAATCCTGACTGAGCCCCAGGAAATGTTTGAATATTTGGAGTATAGATGTCCGCTGGACCCTCCTCTCCAGAAGAGTCACCCCCTCAAATGACCTCTTTATGCCCTGCCCAACCCCCACCCCAAGTCATCTATTCATCAAGAACTCTAATCTGGCCTAGATCAGAGTTATTAAAATAGAATTAGCTTCTGTGATTTCTTTTGTTTTCACGAACTGATTAAAGGAATAGTAATTACTTAATTTAAAAAGTAACATATGAAAAAAGATATTCAAACAGGAATAAGAGTCCGCAGTGGAGAGTGAAGTCTCTCTTGTCCCCCCACATCCCAGCAGAGGTGGCCACTGCTGAAAGTTTTCTTTACTGGACTGGGCTTTTTGGTAGCTGGTGGTGACCCCAGCCTTTCTTTGGGAAGAAAATGGACACAGACACCTCTCAGCTTTCCCAGCCAAAAGCTTTGAGGCCAGGAAGGAGGAGCAAGAGTGGGAGCTTCCCAAGGAGTTGAGGGTCCACCAAAAGGCCAGAGGGACGGCAGTGCCCTCAGGGGCCCTGCTGAGGACCAAGTTCAGTCCTTTAGGCAGCCTCCAGGGGAGGTCTTAGGGTCAGAGGTTGGCCAAGGAGACCTTTATCCCACTTCCAAGAAACCCACTAACCCTGTCAGGAAAGGTCTTCTACAAATATTTGTTGAGTGACTGTGACAGGCCTCCAACTAGGGTTGGAATTAGGGTGAATTAGGAAACTGAACTGGAAAGACCCCGAATCTCACTATGAAAGCAAGCAAAAGGGAGAGAACATTGAGTGAAAATCTACTCTCTGTCAAGGGCGTTTGTCAGGTTGTTTTATTTATTTTTTTTAAAGATTTTATTTACTTATTTGACAGAGAGAGAGAATAGGCAGGGGGAGCGGCAGGCAGAGGGAGAGGGAGAAGCAGGCTCCGCCCCGAGCAGGGAGCCCGATGCGGGGCTCGATCCCAGGACCCTGGGATCATGACCTGAGCCGAAGGCAGACGCTTAACTGACTGAGCCACCCAGGCGCCCCTGTCAGGCTATTTTAAAATTAATTTTTTTAAGTATACAAATAGTGTAGGAATACATTTTCCATGTAAAAACAAAAACCTGACAGATAAGGTGAAGCCCCCCTTTGATCTCTAGCTCCAGTCCTGGTTTTCTTCTGCCTCTCTTTCAATTTCGTGTAAACCCTTCCAATGTTTTTCTCTGCATTTTTCATACATATATGTGTTCTTTCTCTTTTTCCTTTAAGATTAATGGTATCATATGTATTATTCTGCCATTTAATCTTTGGATCAGTGATATATCCGAGAGATTTTCTTTTCAGGTGAATACAGACCTACACAAGAGCTCATGGTGTTCCACTGGGTGCTCGCATTAGCCCCACTACAGATGATCACATAGTGGCTCAGAGAACAGAAGTGACTCACCCCAGCTGGTGAGTAGTGGAGCAGGATTCAGAGGTGGACTTGGTTTTCCAAATTTGGACTCTACCTGCCCTTTGCCTAATCTGCCTGTGGTTTATACCCTAAGTTTCCTTTGGCTTATGACATCATCAGAAGGGTCATTTAAAGGAAATTGATCATAATGCATGGGACAAATTGGACACCTCTCTTTCCTGTTAAAATGCCTCCATGGTTGCCCAGTACCCAGGGGCTGGGTCTAAGTCCCCCAACCTGGTAATATAAGATCTTCGACACAGGGCTCCTTATAAATTCTCCAGCCTCTTCTGGTCAATGCTCCATGCAGAATGTGTTCTCTAGCACCTCCAAACAGTTAACTCAATTCTGGCACTATCTACCTAGAGATAGCATCAGATCTCACAGGTTAAGGACTCAGCCCTATAAGACTGCCCCACTGCAGATGCCATTCTCAAGTCTGGGTTGTCGTCTGTGCTTCTGAGTGGCTATAAGTGAGAGGTTCCTGAGACCCCCTCCTCGGGTTGAATTAATTTGCTAGATTGGTTCCCAGAACTCAGACATTTCTTTATGTTTAGCAGTTTATTATAAAGAATATTATAAAGGTACTGACGAACAGGCAGATGAAGTACATAGGGTGAGGTGTGTAGGAAGGGTGAGGAGCTGCCACTGTCCCAGCACCTCCATGTGTTTCCCAGCATGGAAGCTCTCCAAACCCCGTGCTTTGGGGTTTTTATGGAGGTTTCATTACACAGGTATGACTGATCAAACCATTGCTATTGATGACTGAACTCAATCTCCAGGTCCTCTCCCCTTCCTGAAGGTGGTGGAAGGGGCTAAATTACAACCCTCCAATCAATCTTGTGTTTGGTTCCCCTGGCACCAGCCCCACCCATCTTTAGGGGCTTTCCAAAAGTCCCCTCGGTAACATACATTCAGGTGTTGTTCAAAGCGGCTCACTGTGAATAACGAAAGACAACTTTATCATGCTTATCATTTAGGAAATCTTAAGAGTTTTATTTTTTTATTTTTTTTTAAAGATTTATTTATTTATTTTAGGAGAGAGAGAGAGAGAGAGAGCATGCGCGTGAGTGGGGGAAGGGGCAGGAGCAGAGGGAGGGAAAGAATCTTAAGCAGGCTCCACACTGAGCACGGAATTGATCCCATGACCCTGAGATCATGACCTGAGCTGAAATCAAGAATCAGACGCTTACCCAGCTGAGCCACCCAGGCGCCCCACAATCCTAAGGGTTTTAGAAGCTCTACATCAGAAACAGGATGAAGACCAAATATTTATTTCTTATATCACAATCGCACTCCAGAAAAAAACCCAACTACTGGCGGTTCCCCTCATGCCATGTGGTTATTTCTCCTCCACATCCATGCCTGTATAGTCTTCCCTGCATGGCAGACCAAGCTCCTCATCCTAACCCTTCTTTGCCTAGTTTACTCATCCTTTACGCATCCCTACGTATCCTTTGCAACTTGATAGAGGGCCGTCTCCTGGTCGCCCTTCCAGTCACTCCCAGGCTAGGTTAAATGTCCCACCCCTGTGCTGTGGCCCACAATGTCTTCTACTTATGGAGGTCAAAGCATTTTCCATCCCATTCTAAAAGATTTATTTATTTATTTGTCAGAGAGAGAGAGAGAGAGAGAGAGCACAAGCAGGGGGAGCGGCAGGCAGAGGGAAAAGCAGTCTCCCCACTGAGCAGGGAGCCCGATGCAGGACTCCATCCCAGGACCCTGGGATCATGACCTGAGTTGAAGGCAGATGCTTAACCGACTGAGCCACCCAGGCGTCCCATTTCCAACCCATTCTAACTGCCATTATATCTGCTTCCCACTCTTGAGGGTGAGCTCCTTGAAGTGAGGGTCTCTGTCTCATTCATCTGTATCTCCAGGCTCCAGACAAGTCCTGCACTCAAGGTGGGGGCTGCCTACATGTTTGTGAAGTACAGGCATGCCTCAAAACTGTGAACAATGAGGTCTGTTGTCTTGTGTTGAGCTTTCAGTGATGATATGAGAGAGAGGAGGTACATAATGATAGTACAGAAAGAAAAACTCAAGATCTCTTGAATTAAATTTACCCAAATGGCAGTCATGCTATCCAGATATATGGTGACTGTTGAATCATATTTTCTTTCAAACCATCTTCTAGCTCAACTATTTCTCTTAGCTCTGTGATGTTCCTCTTTTTCTTCTTTTTCATCTGGTCTTTAAGGCTGCTGAAAGGGGATGTGTGCCAAAGTTTTCATCTGAAACCAACACTGACAAGGACTGGTTGAGCCTCGTGGCTTCATCTCCTTGGTTATGTCCCTTGTTTCAAAAGGGCATTAAAACCCTCTGCCCACTCTTGAGACCAGCAGGGATTTCCTGAGAAGAGGGACTGGGGAGTTTGCCTTTGGAGGAACCATTCCCCTCCTCGAGATTGCAGTGAAAACTCATTATCTCTTAATTAGCATTTTGCCTCTTGCCTCAACATTTTAATGTCATCTTCTGTTCCTACTAGAATTAAGGGAAGCCCAAAGCTTTCACCCATTTCCCCTCACTTCCTTTTTCTCTGAACAAATCTGAGGGAAAAATCTCTCTTCGTTTCTTTTTTTCTAAATATAATTTAATGCCTGTTTCCCTATAGAAGTGTGAAAGAATATTTAAAAAAATACAGGAAAATAGAAAGTAAAAGGGCCCTACTTCTGCGACACCATCACATGTAGAGTTCTTCCACTCCTTTTTCTATGTGTAGGTTTTTTAAAATTATGCAATACTGTATATACACACCAAAAGACTATATAATACAGATGCATTACTTAAAAGAATTATAGAGTAAATATCCATGTATCATCACCCCGCTTAGCAAATCATCAGATACCTTAGAAATCCCCATGTGCCCCTCCCTCACAACCCACCCAGGGGTTTATTTATTTACCCGTTCTCTTGCTGATGGACATGTGGATGGTTTCCAGGACTTTTTTTCATCTTTAAAACATTTTTTAATTAAACACAATGATTAAGGATCTATTTTTATTGTGATAAATAGATATAAACATAAAATTTACCATTTTTAAGCGTCCAGTTCAGTGGCATTAAGTACCTTCACCTTGTGTAACCGTCACTCTCATCCAGCTCCAGAACTTTTTTCCTCTTTCCAGGCTGAAACACTGTGCCAGTTAAACAATACCTTCCATTCTCTCCCCACCCCAACCCTTGACAACCACCATTCTAATTTCTGCTGCTATAAATTTGGCTACTTTGGGTACCTCATTTAAGTGGAAAGTCTTTGTCTTTTTGTGAATGGCTTATTTCACTTACCATTATGTCCTCAAGTTTCATTCATATTGAAGCATGTGTTGGAATTTCCTTCCTTTTTAAAGAGAAGTAATATTCCATAGTATGTATATACCACCTTTTGTTTATCCATTCACGTGTTGGTGGATTCTTGGGTTGTTTCAACCTTTTGGCTCTAATGCTGCTATGAACCTGGGTGTACAAATATCTGTTCAAGACCCTACTTTCAATTCTTTCAGGTATGTATCTACAAGTGGAATTGTTGGATCATATGGTTATTCTATTTTTCATTTTTGAGGAACTGCCATATTGTTTTCCACAGCAGCTACACCATTTTACATTCTTACCGGCAGTGCTCAAGGGTTCCAATTTCTCCATGTGCTCATCAACACTTAATATTTTTTGGTTTTGGGGTTTTTTTTTTTTCTTGGTGTTTTAATAATAGCCATCCTAATGTGTATGTGAAGTGGTTTCACTTTTTTTTTAAACAAAACAGTTGTGGCTATTCTAGTATATATACCCTGGTGCACATGTGTAAGAGTTTTTCCACTGATATAATTAAGAATGGAATTTCTGGGTCATAAGATATGTGTGTGTTATTTTTCGGTGTGGCATCCCAATGTACATTGTTGTTCTGTGAAAGGGAGGTATGGGCAAAATGACCTCCAAAGGAGCTGTAAGACTCAAGAAAAAAGCCGACAAGTCCAGCTTGATGAGAAGTGGTTTATTAAGGGGACTTACAGACAGAAGCATGCCTTGGGCATGTCTTGGGCAGCCACAGGACGAGTAGATCTCTGTGACCCCACCTGTGTCAGACCTGCTTTTACAGAGCCGATCAAGGATGTTATACCCCAAGGGTGTATTTAAGGGTGTGGTTAGACAAAAAGAAAGAATGTGGGGGTGGGGGGACTGTGCTCAAGAAAGCTTCAGGTCATAGAGTCGTCATCATGGCAGATTTGTCCAAGATGGCATCAGTATGGTTTACATACCTGTTGTCATCAAGAGTAAGTGATCCTTTTAGCTGCTCAGTATCCTAACACTATTGTCACAGCTACAGTTTTCACTGGTTTGGTGGGTGTGAAACGACAATGTGGTTTTATTTTGCATCTTTATGAGTAATAAGAGGATTAAGCATCTTGTCATAGGTTTCTTGGTCATATTTATTTCCTCTTATGTAGAATATCTGTTTAAGTCTTTTGCTCATTTTCCTATTATATTGTCTCAGTTTTATGAATGTGTAGGACTTTATTTTGGATATTAATCATTTATTGATTATACATTACAGATATCTTCTTCAAATGTATCATTTGTCGTTTCATCTCTTTCGCTGTCTTTTGATGAACGGAAATTATTTTAATCTAGTTGGATGTATTGATTTTTTCTTTGTGGTTTCACTTTCTGTATTTTGCTCAAGAAGTCTGTCTCTCCCTGAGATCATAAAGATATTCTTTATCTTAGTCTAAGAGCTTTTATCTCCCACCTTTATTGAGATATAATTGATAATGTTGGATAAGTTTAAGGTGTATGATGTGATGATTTGACACACATACATATTGTGAAATGATTATCACAATAAGGTTAGTTAATGCATCCATTACCTAACATAGTTACCATTTGTGTATGTGTATGTGGGGGGCGAGGACATTCAAGATCTACTCTGTTAGCAGATTTCAAGTGTACAATGCAGTACTGTAAATATAGTCACCATGCTGCACATTAGATCTTCGGAACGAATTTATCCCATAACTGAAGTTTGTACCTTTTTAAAGAAGATTTATTTATTTATTTGAGAGAGAAAGAGCATGCAAGCATGCGAGTGAGGGAGTAGAGGGAGAAGGAAAAAGAATCTTCAGCAGACTCCCCACTGAGCATAGAGCCCAATGCAGGGCTCAATTTCATGACCCTGAGATCATGATCTGAGCCAAAACCAAAAGTCAGACACCTTACAAATTGAGCCACCCAGGTGCCCCTGAAGTTTGTAGCTTTTGATCAATATCTCCCCATTTCCTCCACTCCCAGCCGTTGGTAACCACAATCTACACTTTGTTTCTATGAGTTCAGTTTTCTTAGATTCCACATACAAATGAGATCACACAGTATTCTTTCTCTGACTTACTTCACTTAGCATAATCCCTTCAAGTCCATCCATGTTGTCACAAGTGGCAGGATTCCCTTCTTTTTTCTATAATTCTTGTAAGTTTTAAGGTTTTTCTTTCATATTTAAGCCCTTGACCCACCTGGAATTGATTTTTCGTGTGCTAAGGGGTATTGTTTTCCCCATTTGGAGAGCCAATTTTCCCAGTCTTATTTATGGAATAACTAGTTCCTTACCTCATTGTTCTTCAGGGCATTCTCCATCAGAAATCAGGTTTTCTAATACATCTGGATCCTTCTATTAGGACCTTTTATTCTAAATGTATTTGTCAATCCCTGTACCAATTTCATACTGTTGAAAATGTGTTTGCTTTATCATATATTTTGATATATGGTATGCTAATTCCCTGCCCAGAATTCTGCTTTGGGAGTGTCTTAACCTTTCTTGGCCCTGTGCCCTTCCATATAAACTGAAGATTCAGCTTGCCAGGTTATCAGAAAAACTGAGTTGGGCTTTTGATTAAAATAGTGTTAGGACACTTTAAGGAGAATTGCCCTCCTATCCATGAACACAGTATGCATCTTCATGTATTTAGGTTTTCTTCAATGTCATTTAATAAAATGTTGTAATTTTCCTAAAAAGGTCTTGACAACTTATGTTAGGTACCTTAAATTTGTGGTTGCTTTTGTAAATAGTATCTTGAGTCCATGTACTTTTAAGACACACTTGTCGTTATGCTATATATAAGGTGCTTTTTCTACTTATGTCGTATTACATCACCTTTTCATAGGCTTACTGAATATCAGTAGGGAGGAGTAACTATGTTGCTATTACTGGACATCTCAGACTTCTGGTTTTCATTTTGCTCAAGTCTCATAAGATATTCAGTCTTCTGTTAGAACTTGGAGTTTGGGGTCTGACCACCTTTAATCACGAACCTTGTTCTCCCTCACCCTAGCCCATATCCTTCACCTCGGTGCACCTGTGTTCTTCATCTCTAAAATGGAAATGATGATGATACCTCCTTTGTGGGCTGATTGTGATGATTGAATGAGATAATAGAGTGCATTGCCTAGCATGGAGCCTGGCGCATAGTAAGAGCTCAGTGAAAGTTAACTATCATTATTTCTTGACACAAACTTTCTACTTCACTTCTGATTTGCTGGGTATTGCTATTTCTAGCTGAAATCAGGGTTTGAAAAATTGGACAACAAAAATCAAGATTTCTGTTTTCCATTTCACCAACTCTTTCTCTCGCATTATTCCCCCTCCTGCCACTCTGCTCCCCATCCCCCACCCCTACCCCCTGGTTAAATCCAGATGATCGGTGTTGGACAGTGTTGTCACCTAGACTCTCTAGGTGACAACAGAGTGGCAAATGAGGACACCTTCTCCTTTACTCCAGGCCAGCTCTTGAATCTGTCCCCACTTTCCCAGTCACTGCCCGAGTACAGGTCTCATGGCCATTGCCTGGTCTCCCCGCTTCTTGCCTCTCCCCATCTTGCCACCTGAGCAAGACTTCCCACATCTCAACTCCACCATCTGGTAGTGCCACCCCTGTTTAGAGCCTTCCATGGCTCCCCACCACCCTCAGCATGAAGCCCACACTCACTAGTCTACTTTTCAAGGCCCTGCATGATCTGGCCTCCACCTAAATTGCCATCACTCACCAAATTCCTGTTCAGTGTCTTACACATGTTGGTGATCTGTGATACAAAACTGGGTAAGAATCATTCTTTCGTTTTTTTTTTAAACATTGTATTTATTCATTTGAGAGAGAGAGAGAGATTACAAGAGAGCACAAGCCAGGGGGAGGAACAGAGGGAGCTGAGCAGGGAGCCTGACATGGGGCTCGATCCCAGGACCCCGAGGTCATGACCTAAGCTGAAGGCAGATGCTTAGCCTACTGAGCCACCCAGGTGCCCCTCATTCTTCCATTTTATAAATGAGGACACTGATGCTCATATTGGTGCAATGACTCCTCAGAGACTCACAATTAGAAGTACAGACACGGGACTTTAATCCCAGTCTCTGGCTCCCCAGCCGGCTTTATGTCCACTTACCTTGGCTCTCTGATCAAGAAATGAAATCTTAGCTTAAGCCAGTTTAACATGTAAATGACCCTGGGAACACACCAATTTGAGCTCATTCACACTGCTTCTGCAGAGGTGACTAAGAGGCTCTGAAATGGGCCAGGGAGAGAGTAAATGTCAAAATAGTAGCTTGAGGTAAAAGAGAAAGTGTGCCCGCTGGCCCTTTTCATCTCAGGCTGAGCTCCGGGTTGGGGGTGAGCTAAGCACGGGGCAGGGAGTAGTGATGTGGCTAATGGGAGGGACAGGGCAGGGAGGGTGGATGAGGTAAAGGCTGAGGATGACGTAAGAGGTGATAAAGGAAGTGATTATGACCAGGAAATAAGTGTGTTGAAACCACCCTAGGAGGATCATCAAAATATTCCTGGCATCGATTGACATTTAAAAAATAGTAACTATATTTAAAAATCTTTGTGCCACTCATTTGCCTGGCCACTCAATCATTCCAATAACCCTGCAAATGGTTATGACTATTCCCATTTAACAGAGAAGGAAATTGAAGCTGCGAGAGCTAAGTGAGTTTGCTCAAGGCCCTCAGCTAAGAAGTGACAAAATCCAAAATGTGCTATAGCTCTGCCTGGTGCCCCAGCCTTCCCTCCTCACAGTGCCCTCCGCCCATGTGCCATTCTGCGGTCATCTTGTTCCTCCAAATGTGGCTGAGTAATTTGGGGGCCATGTAAAGATCATAAATGTTCTGCTAGATGTAAAATGTTCCAACAATAAGGAAGAATTGAAGAGAAAGACACTGGTAATCCTGCTGTTGGATGGATGTAATATTAACACGTCCTCACATTTTTGGGGCACCCAGGACCTGTGCATTTCCTGTTTAATATTCCCTAGTCCATTCCCAGAGCCTGCATAGGCCTCTTTCCAGGCGCTACCTAACAAGGGTAGACCAAAGATCTGCTTTTGGCTGTGAGGGAGTTGGCAGAGCAAATGTGGACCGGGCTGTCTCCAGATGGCTGCCCAGAGGCTGGATCCAGGACAGGAAGGGAAGGAGAGGGTAGGCAGTGGTCACAGGCCTCCTTTTGCTCTCTTTCTCTGCGCCCCTGCAATGTTAGAGACAGGCCTCATGGGGATATCATTATTTATTTATTTATTTTTATTTTATTTTATGTTTTTAAAGACTTATTTATTTGTGTGAGAGAGAGAGTGAGAGTGGGAGGAGGGGCAGAGGGAGAGAGAGCTTCAAGCAGACTCCTCGGGTGCATGGAGCCCGACATGGGGCTGGATCTCACGACCCTGAGATCACGACCTGAGCCGAAACCGAGAGTCGGACGCTCAACTGCCTGAGCTACCCAGGCGTCCCTCATTATTTTTTTTTAAATATAAAATTAATGTACGTGCAAAGAAGAAATTAATTGTTCAAAAGGGTATAAATTGGTATGCCAAAGCCTTGGGGTCCCTCCAGCAGTAACCACTGGAAGGAGTTTCTCGTGAGTACAGGCGAGACCCAGGACACTGAATGGCAGCAGTGCCCCAGCTGCTTGTGTTGACACATGCTCAGTTCCCTTAGCTTTGGTCTTGCCAAGTGGGAAATGGTAGGAAGAGAAAGGAGAGAAAGCCTGGGTGCTTGGAGAGCAGGGAGGAGCGTTCACAGTTGTGGCTGGCAGTGGAGAGCCGGGAAGAGGTGGAGAGGGGCTTTGGGGAAGGGAGCAGGGCTACTTAAGTGGAGTTTTCAGAAGGCTCCAGAGCTTCTGGATGACTTCTGGCCTTCCAGACCCAGGTGCTGTTCTGTCACCGTGTTAGGTGACATGACCTCTGGACTCCCCAGCCCCTTGGGCTATCTTCTGTCTGGTCCCTCTCTATCCCCACTTACCACAGAGGCCTGCTTCTTCCTCTGCCTCCCTGGGGGCTCCTGACCCAAGTACCTGGCACATGGCAGGGCTCACATGTGGGTCGCAGAGGAATAGAGTGAGTGGCAGAAGGACGATTACCTGGGGGCGGGCGGGGGGGCGGGGAGCAGGCACCTACAGCACGATTTGGTCGAAGGCAGCTCTTTTCCTGATGCAATCATGAAAGAAATTCTCTATTCGTGAAGGAATGGAGAAACAGATGAGCAATTAAATGCCTGAGTCCAGAGTAATGATGATTAAGGAATGTTGGGAAAGGACATTATTACAAGGCTCTGAAAGCATTTGAAAGCTCTCAGAGTTCAGGAGAGTGGTTTGGGCGGGCAGGACCCGACTGTTATCAGAAGATGCCAGGCCCCTCATTCCTACCTTGTTAGGTCACTGAGAGCCAAGAGCAAGGCCAGGTGTCATCATTTGCACCCCACCGTAGCTCACGCCCCTTTGAAAGGCAATGACAGACAGAGCTGGGGAAGGGGAGTCCTTGCAGGTGGGTTCCTAAAGAAGGAGAATGTGATTTGTTAAATGGGATAACAATTATGAGACATAAAATTTGTCTCATGAATCCACTAAGGAGATTAAATGAAGTACTGTTGGCGCGGTGCATGGTACAGGGCTCAGCACCTAGTAAAGCCTCAATAAATGGAGTAGGGCGTTGTTAGTGTGTATTTTTCTTTCAGAATGTTTCTTCTAGAACTCCCTGAAGCAGGAATGCTGTGTCTGGCCCCATGGTGCCCCCAGAGTTTGAAACAGCACATGGCACACAGTTGGCACTCAATATACAATTGTTGAGGGAATGAGCAAACCGATTACGTAAGTGGTAACAGACTCAAGAAGACAGCTCCCAGGCCTGAGCACTTGGTTCCCGATGCGCTGTGCCGCAATCTGCCCATTTCCCCGCCAGCCCTGCGGGGCCCTGACAGGCAGTGATCACACAGAGCAGATGACTTGCAGAGTACTTCTCCAAATGCTCCCTGGGGCCGGCGGAATCCCCAGGGCCTGGCTCATCAGAACAGGCAGATGACTTGGGCCCCAGTGTGGCCCACCTTCCCGTCAGCCTGGCCCTGGTCATTAGGCCTGCCAATTCTTGAGGTTCTGCTTGGGGAACGGAACAGAATGTGCTGTCCCAGGGAGGAAGGAGCCTGCACAGGCCCCCTGAAGCAGGAATTGAACCTTCGCCTGTCCTACACGACAGCCTCTTTCTGAAGCTCACTTCTCTCCCTCCTCTGCCCCGATCCTGCCTTGGTCCAGGGAGGCGATTGGGTTCTTTGCAGTGAGTCTTAGCAATATCGACTACTAACCGCCAGGGAACAAGTTCATGAACTATCTGACAGTAATAGTGACCAACTTTTATTGAGCACTTACTCTGTGCCAGGTCCTGTGCTCAATGAAAAGACTTTCTTTCACTTCCTCTAAAGACACACCCAACTCTTCCCCAAACACTCTGTTTTTGTGACGTGGCTGGGCCTTCACATAGGCTATTCCTCAGTTTAAAATGCTCTTTCTGGGGGTGCCTGGGTGGCTCAGTCGTTAAATGTCTGCCTTTGGCTCAGGTCATGATCCCAGGGTCCTGGGATCGAGCCCCTCATTGGGTTCCCTGCTCAGCGGGAAGCCTGTTTCTCCCTCTCCCACTCCCCCTGCTTGTGTTCCTGCTCTCGCTCTCTCTCTCTCTCTCTCTGTCAAATAAATAAACAAAATATTTAAAAAAAAATAAAATGCTCTTTCTGGCTTTATCCATCCAGTGACTACTCACCCTTCAGCACCCAGCTCCTCTGTCACCTCCTCTTGGAAGTCTTCCTAAGTTTGCCCAAGACAATAACATTACAGCTTCCAGTGGGCCCCCACAACCATCATTTGGGTCTATGTGTCTGTTTCCCCTTGAGCTGTGGCCCCTCCAAAGCCCCAGGCTGTACCATTTTCACCTACTTACGCTGCTGTCCACCTCCATGCCTGGCACATGGCAGGGGCACGTAAATGTCAGTGTTTCCCTTCTCAATCCCATGGTACTTTATTTCCATCTCTTGTATGTGCCTCGTTTCTTTGCCTTCATGTAATATTTTTGTCTTTATTCCAAGAACAATGCTAGTTACATTATAGGTATTTATAAATGTAAATTGAATGACACAAATGAATCAATGATCTTACCTGCAGGGTACCAGATAGGTGGCATCGAATTATTTGCCCGTAGACGCCATGGGTACCTCCAGCAAGACATCATCAGAACCGGTAGGGAAGGATGAAGTCAGAAGAAGGAAGAGAATGAGAGAAGATGATGGAACTAACATTTTCTGAGCACTTATGTGTGCGTGCCAGGTGTGTGTTTCACTAACTCCCCACAACAATCCAGTGAAGTGAATACTATGATTTTTTTAATAGACAAATAAATAAAAAACAATAAAGGCACAGAGAGGTAAAGTGATTTGCCTAAGATCACACAGTGAGCAAGTGGCAGAGCTGGGATCTGAGCCCAATCTTCCCAGTTCCAACAGTTGGACGGAGAAGGCTCGGGTGTCCCTGCAGAATGAGAGCTTGGGGAAAGTGAGGAGGGGTACAGGACCGTGGGGGAGAAGAAATGGAATGTCTGCCCCCTGGATCAGAGCCAAATCCCTGGGCATGCCCCGCTCCTGCCTTCCAGATGTCGCATGTCCTGTTTCCTTGGGACAGATGTTTGCTGGCCTACAGACCCACCCCAGACTCTTCCAATACATTTAACCACTTTTAAGCTCCACTTTTAAGTAGCGTCTTTCTTTTTTCTAATATCAGTCTCGTCCTGGACACTTCCCTCTCAGTCCTGGACCAGGGTTCGGGTAACCGTGACCCCACAAGATTGTGCAACACCCACCAAAGCCTCCAGAAACCCACAACTTCTCAATAACGCTGAACTGGGTGAGATTTCCCAGTAACCACCTCCTCTCCCTGACTAACGCTTTCTTAGCTTGGCAATGCAATAACCTATTTTTAAGGAGCCCAGTCATTTGGTTTAGATTCTTTATTTGTTTTATTTTAATGACCTTCTGAATCATTCATTTTTCTACTTCTGAACAGATTCACTTTTGCCACTTCCTTGTATAGAAATCCAAACCTTCCTTTAAAACTCAGCACCAACAGCTCCCTTCTCCTGAAAATTCTCATCCATACCATCCCCTCTTCAGGAAGAAGTATTCCCCTCCCCACTTTCTATACCATTCATCTGGTATTTATGATATTGTCACCATCATTATCCTAACGATAAAAATGCTAAGCCAGCCCCTTGAGTTGCTTCTCAAAATTCTCAGGATGACCCTAGGCAGAGAGTAATTATGATTTCCATTTTACATATAGTGAGACTGAGCCTCAAGGAGCTTAAGCCTCTTGTTCAAGGTCACATGAAGTAAGTGAAGAAGCTGAGATTCTATATCAGCCCAGCTGAACCTTAGAGTGAGTGTATTGAGAGGTAGCTCTTTTGGGGGGATTCCTGGCTCTTGCTGTGACAATGGTTTTGATGCCTGTTACTCCCCACCCCCAAAACTCTAAGCTCCGTAAAGTGTTTGTACCCTCTTGCACTGTACATAACAAATATCTGCAAAAAATAGCTGATGACTTCCTGTCCCTTCTATAGTGTTAGCTGCTTGAAGCTTTACACAATTCTGCATTCTTACAACACCAAGTGCTTAGCAACAAAACAATCAAGGTACATTGGATGAAGGAAGTAAGACATGGGCATGGGCTTGGAAGATTCCAGTGGACATATTTTCTAGCTGAAAATCTTTGAAAAGAAATTAAAAAGAAATTCTCTCTGTAGCTCGGGACCAGTGCTGCTAGACAAGACCTCCATATCCACCCTTTTTTGGGGGTTTGAACTCACATCTTACAGACTAAGGGTTCTTAAGTTCACTCAACACGCCTTTAATCAATACCTACTATAGGCCAGGCCTATACTCACAGGCTAGTGCTAGAGCTGACTGCGTGAGCAATTCACCAGGCAGAAATCCTTTGGGTGCCCACCCTCCCTCCACTCCTGGGAGACAAGCTCACTACTGCTCTGGCACCAGGCAAGCGTAGGGCCTTGGGAAGGGGGGGAGGGAGGGGCTGTAGTCCTGTCTGGTCAAAGAGGACCAGGCAGGAAAGATCTCAACAGGCCAGCAGCCTCCAAGAAGTGACTTCGAGCAGCAGAGTAGCAGAGTGGAGTCCTGGAGGAGGCTGGCTCATCCCTCAGGGATGAGATCTGGGAAGGATAATAAAAATGAGGAGTCAGTTGAGGGGGGCACATAGAGGCAAAGAGAGTTAAAAGGAGACAAGCCTTTGGACTGTGAAGTGACAATGCAAGAACTGGATGAGTGGAAAAGATCTGGGAAGGATAATAAAAATGAGGAGTCAGTTGAGGGGGGCACATAGAGGCAAAGAGAGTTAAAAGTCCCCTTGTCATTTATTGAAGTGCTTTTTACCTCAAATCCTGTTTTGTCCATTATCAGTATTATTAGTTTTGCTTCTTTTTGTTTGTCTTTTCCTGATAATCCTGTACCTAGCTCTTCACTTACACTTCTCAGGGACACTGTCTCAGGTAGGTCTTCTGTCACCAGCCTCTCACTGGCTTTTGGTGTGGGGGTTTGGGACCCAAACTGCAAACTTTGTCTTTTTTTAATTTTTTTTTAATAGGTTCCGTGCCCAGCGTGGAGCCCAATGTGGGGCTTGAACTCACAACCTTGAGATCAAACCTGAGCTGAGATCAAGAGTCAGATGCTTAACTGACTGAACTACCCAGGCAACCCTGCAAGCTTTGTGTTTGGATAAGAGCATCCTACCTGGGAAGCAGTAGAGCCCGGTTGTTAAAATGGGCCTCTGATGCCAGGCTGCCTGGGCTGGAGGGTCTGCTGACGGCCTGACAATCTTTAATAGGGCATTCAATGCACACCTAGCTCTTCCTCTCCTGTTCCCCACTCAACAATAAGACAGAGTAGAGCATCCCCCCCGACAAATGGGGAAACTGAGGCCCAGAGATATGAAGTGAGTTGCTCAAGGCCATGTGGCAGGAACATTTAATTGGCGTGTCAAGGGACCCACACATTTGGGTGGGCCAACTGACCACCTTTAATCCAAGAGCTTCTTGACTCTTAGATTTGGCTGAAAGGATCCCTGACCCCCTTCTAATGGTCCAGGATAAGACTCAGACGTGTTGATGGCAAAGCAACAATAACAGTAATAACAATACTACCAGCAAACATTTATCCAGAATCTACTACGCGTCTAGTATCATGCCATGTGGTTTATATGTCTCATTGTCTTCACTTTTCTCAACATGATGATTAAATGCATGGACTCTGAAGCCAGACAGCCTAGGTATGAATCTCAGCTCAGCTCCCTACTGGCTGTGGACAATTAGGCAAGTTACTTTACATCTCTGGGCCTCAGTTTCCTCATCTCTAAAATGGGGCTGGTACCTTATAATAGATCCCTGGCACTTAGTAAATAGGATATAAATATTACCGTTTCATTTTTTTAACTGAAATATAGTTGACACACAATATTCCTTTAGTTTCAGGTATACAAGATTATTGTTCCATTTTAAGAAATCTAGTAAAAGCTTCCTCTTTTCTTGGCTTGTGGATGATGTGTATAGAAAAAAGAAAACTGATAGGATGAACCAGTTCATTTTTCAGAGCTGCAAGCAAATGGGAAGAGATTTTTTCAATGAAGAAGACATCAGAGCGGATAGCCATGGTCTCCATTTACAAATGGGGAAACAGAGGCTCAGAGAGGGTAAGCTAGTTGCTTGAAATCACACATCTAACAAGTAGCAGATGAGGATTTGAACTCAGACCTGTCTGACGTCACAACTCATGTCCTTAACCCCGACGCCATATGGCTAGTCCTGCTGATCATGGAAAGATCTGGTGCGTGGCCGTGCATTGAAAATGGAAATATGAGTCACCAGCTGTCCCCAGGGATGGCTGGGGAGTGAGAGGAGCTCAGCTATGGGGCAGAATGTTCCGCCAGATGCTGAGGAGCAGCTGCCAACAGTGCTCAGTCTCTTTCATGCCGAGGAAAGGGAGGAGGAGGAGGGCATGGAGGAACAGGGCTCGCAAGCCAGCGGGAGCGCAGCCTGGAGCTTGGTGGGTGACGTCAGGCTCACACATCTGGCCTCCGGAATGCTGAGTCCCCAGAAGAACGCCAAGCTTCTGCTTCTCCTCGCAGCAAGCTTTTTCCTCTGAAATAACTCAGGCAGCTTTGCTGAGAAAAGTCTCAGGCGTTCTAGACTCTCCTGAACCGATCCAGGTGGTGACGTGTAAAACGGGCATGTTCACCCGCTGCTGAAGACTAAGTCTCTGTAGGCACAGGGTTAAGGGAAGCAAGGCTGCAGAGTCAGACAACTCTGAGAAGGATTCCTGGCTGGGTGATCCTGGCCTGTGCCTCAGTTTCCTCTTCCTCGCATGAGGATCGTAGCCCTTCTTTGCAGGGTCTGGAGAAGGAATAGCATGCCGAATGCCCGGCACCTGGTAGACATCCAATCCATGCTCCTGACCACCTGCCCGAGTCAATGAACTAACGAGCGAACTTGTTGAATGGCACCCCACACAGCACCAGCATGCAGCAGGTGGTCACCACCTTGCTGACCCATGTGGTTGGAGGCGTTGTGCCTGGCCTTCCTTTTCTGGTTCCAGCATCCACTTTGCTCCAGGAAGAAGGAAGTCCCATCTGGCCTCTTCCAAGCACCAGGCTGAAGATGAAGAGTTAGGAGGAGCTCAGCCTTTTTGTCCTTGCTGGTGCCCCCATCTGACTCATTTTCAGTACTCGTTGCTGGTTCAACCTGGGAAAGTTTGGGACTGGCCAGTGTGACTTGCTGAGATTGGTGGATTCATTTTAGTCTCAAAGGGAACCAAAAGCCCAGGTCTTCCCAAAGCCCCCTCTGCTTGGGCTGGCCTTATCCCCTCAGTCAGGGGAATGAGTCAGCCCATCCTCAGGACTGCTCCTGTTTTTCACTCTGCCTAGGCCTTCAGAGATCACACAGCAGCTCCTCTTTTCTCTGCTCCTGGGGGAAAAAAAGTGAGTATATAAAGGGAGGATGAAAAGACGAACTAAGCCACCATTCATTCCTTGGTGCCACTGAAAGGGAAGCGACTTCTCAGGTAGGATCATTTGAGCCACGGCACAGCCCTCATCACTGTCCTTCTCTGCCTGGCTGGAGGCCAGGCCTGCCACCTGCACCTCCAAATTCCCTCTCCGCAGGTGGGAAAACAACCTATCCTCTACGATCTGCTGGCATTTAAAAAGATGTCCTCGATGATAGAATTTGCTTGGGGCACTGGTCACTGGTTCCCTGCTTAGATCAAGCATATGACCTCAATTTCCTGCCAAATGAGGATTGTCATAAGGAGCGGGGAAAGCCGTCATGGCCGCAAAGATGACAATGAGTGTGCCCCACAACTGAGTGCCCTGTGGGGTGAGTCCCCCCCCCAGAGCTTGAGTGTGGGCCAGGCAGTGGGTGGGGTGCGAGCTTCTGTGATTCAGGGCTCTGCTTATCTGGAAGTCCAATCTCCTGCCAGAGGCCGGAACCTCAGATATCTGCAGCTCAGCTGTAGGCCCAGACAGAGTAACTGAGCAGAAACTGAGTAGGGCCTGAGCGTCACAGAGCCCAAGTGCTTTTCTTTGATGTTTCTGAGATGATCAGGATAAAAGGAGGTTGAAGCAGGATATCCTCGGAGGCCATCATCTCAGACAGTGAGACGGGGGGTGAGTCGCTTCCCCTTTCTGGGCTGCAGGTTTTTTTCGTTTTTTTAATCAGTAAAATGGAGATGATAATTCTTGCCGCACAAAGCCGTACGGACTTGGGCCTGACCTAGTGATTGCAAGCCTGGCTCTTGGGTTCACACCCCAGCAGAATGAGCCCATCTCATCACGCAGGACCTACCTCGGGCATCCTTATGGTGGTGAGGATGCAGAGGGTTGCCGTGAGGACTGAATGCAATCACAGGGGAAGCGTTTATGGCGGGTGGATCAGAGCATTCAATAACTGTCAGCTGCTATTATATCAATGTCTGAGTTTAGTTTCTGGCATATAGCAGGTGTTCAATCAATGCTAGCTATTGTGGGGATGATGATGCTGTTAACAGAGAACACAGAAATAGAATCATGGAGCATTAGCCATCACAGGGACAGTGGACCAAGGTGATGATCTGATTTTAGATCACCCCCTTATTTTTACTACAAGGGACACGGAGGCCCACAGGGGAGAGATGCCCAGGCTGAGGTCACCTCGAGCTCATTCTTCTCTGCCTAGGGCTCTTCTTACCCTGCCCTACTTCACCCAGGAGACTGGGGCCATTTAGAGGGAGGGCACTCGTGGGCCTCAGTTTCTCCTTAGGAATTGCTGTGTGACTGTCCAGGGCGGCAATGAAGGGGCTTCAGGCTGGTTGGAGCCTTCCAGAAAGAACTGGAGGATGTTCCTGGTAGGGGCAGAGAAATGCCGATGCCTTTCAGAAAGCGCTATCCCCATGTGTCAAGGTGATGGCCCTGCTTTTGGAAGCACCCAGCTCCTAGGGAAGGCGCATGTGTGTGTGTGTCAGTGTGTGGCTCAGAGACAGCTATTCTAGACAATCCCAATGGCCACCGTTTGGTGAGCGCTGACTGTGGTCAGGCCCTGTGCCTAGTGTGTGCGTCTCATAGATCTTCATGGCAACTCTTAGGGGTGAGCACTCTACTGCCCCTGAGGCACAGAAAGGCTAAGGAAGTGTTTCAAGGCGCCCCCAGCTAGTCCATGGTGGAGGTGGGGCTTGAACATAGGTCGTGTGGCCCAGAACTTGCAACCCTCCCCACCACCCAGCTGCGCCAGTGGGCCATGCCTTACACCTGTGTCACCCTTCTCACTGCCCTCCGTGGTGTTTACCTCTGTGATCTCGCAGTCAACCTGTGCGAAGCCCCATGAGGCTCAAAGCGTCGTAGGCTGGGCCCAGCACGGAGTAAGGTCTCACTGGCTCAGCAGGTATTTCTGAGCCCTACCACACGCTGGGGCCTGAGCCAGGGGCTGGAATGAGTGGGAGTAAGATGCTGGCCATTATGCGGCATGTGGCCTGGATTGGGCAGAAATCAACCCGTCCACGGTCAATGCCCTTCTGGGCACTAGAGGTGGGCATGGTGGCTTCCGTGGGAATGCTCAGCCAGGCAAGGGACGTGGGTGGTTGGGGTCAAGAGTCAGGGATTCTGGTCTCTGCTCTGTGCTTGATAATTAGCAGTCACCTTGGCCAGCCCTTACCTCTCATTGGCCTCTGTTGTACCCATTGGAACAATGAGGCAAGGTTGAGTGGAGTGGTCTTGAAAGGCCCATTCAGGTGGCCGAGACAGTGGGGCTATGACCTGCCTGAGACCCCCAACTTGACTGGTGTCAGTCTTGGACTCTGGTCTGAGGCTCAGTCTGGCACCGCCTGGCTCTCAGGCTGCATCTCCAATCCTTGGTCAGCCCCATCGCATGCTGGATTATGGGGTGATAGCAAATGTCCCTCCCCATAAGCCTTTCCTTGGAGCTGACCATCTTATGCCTCCATCCTCATCTGGGAAAGGTCTCCTTTTATCTGTGTCCTCAAGCAGATCAGTAGCATCAAAATACATAAGAAGACAGTGTGTTGTGCTTTTCAAAGTCCCTTTGCAGACATTTTCTCATTTCAAATTAATAAAATGTAAAATTGTAAAATTTTGAATTAATCCAAAACAATCATAAAGTTACCATTTCTGGAGTTGCAGGTGAAGGGGTTTCGTGCACACCTCTCATCCTCACAGGGACCCTTTCAGGGGGTTACTGTAATTAGGATCGCATTTTGCATGGAGAAGGCTGAGGTTGTGACAGGCAGATGCAATTCCGTAAGGTCTCAGAGCTCAGAAGTGACAGGGCTGGCAATGTGGCTCATTCCAGAGCCCAGGTTATGTCCTCTCCCACACCTACAGTACCGGTTCTCCTTTCCTCCAGACACCCACTCTGTGCCAGGCACCCACGAGGTGCTGGGGCGCAGAGCAAAGGGGCCAGGCCAGCTCCCTGGGTGGGTCACAGTCGACGAGAAGTCCGTGAGGAAATACCATTACTCAGCAGAGGCAAAATGGAAGGTCTCTCTGCCTTGGCTCGGCTCCCCCCACTTACCCCCTCTGTGACCTTGGGCGACTACCATCTCTCTCTATTGCCTCTGTTCTGCGGCTGTAAAATAATGAATGTCTGCCTCATCGGGTTGTTGTGAAGACTTCATTAGGAAACACGCATCCAGCTGTTATGGCAGCGCCTGGCCCAGAGAATGTGCTCGGTATTGACAAAGTCTGTCATTACTCTATCTGCAAGCATGCTCTGTGAAGCTGAAGAAATCGAGGCACTGAGGGACCAAGTCTCTAAGACCACAGAGTAATAGGGAAGCTAAAATGGGGCCCTTGAGGATCCCAGGTACGTGCTCTCTCCTCTTCCAGCCCCATGGCACCTGAATGCCTGTGAGCCTTCCCCACTGGGTTCTGAGGCAGCTCCCCAGGTACCAAAGCCCTGACTCCGGGTAGGTAAGGAAGCCAGGAGACAAGGGGTTAAGCAGGTTGCTGCACTGCAGCAGAAATTTCAGGAAGTGCAGAGCTGAGAGGACTTCTAAGAAAGAGGGAGGCTTGAGGGCCAGAGGTCAGCCTGGCTCCTGGCCCAGAGGCTGGCTCTCAAGAGGGCCCCAGCCTCCACACCAGCTTGGCTCAGCCCACCAATGCGGTCTTTGAGGCCGGCTGTGATCCACCTCCATCCAGATCCTTCTCCAGGCTTGCCTCTGGCCCTTCCCAGATAGGTGCCTGAGGCCCAGACCTGGGGTGAGGTGGCCAGGGCTGGGAAGAAAGCCCACTGCCCTATTCAGGTCCTCTGAGAGCACTGTGGGCCTTGTGCTTCGAGGTCAGGGGTCTTGAGTTCTGGCTCTGCCCCTTTAGCGGGGATGCCGGTCATGTGCCCCAATGGCTCTGAGCCCCAGTTTTCTTGTCTGTAAGTGGGGGACGTAATAGTACTGTCACCCTGGGGGCAGGTGAAGTCAGTCTCTCTAAGAACCTGGTGTGGAGCAGGTGGCTCAGTAATGTCAGTTCCTGCTCTTGTAGGTGGGGAAATAGGTGCTGGCACCTTGGCATTCTAAGGGCCGGGTGTGGGGATTTCTCAGTGTTCCTGTGCTTTAAGTTTCTTGGGGTCACAGACATTACCGGGGCCCCTGCTGTGTGTCTAGTAGGGAGGCCACTAGGCAGAGTCCCTTGGACAGCTTGGGTAGGGGGCTGGCCACAGCCCAGCCATAACGTGCTGTGGGGTCCTGAAATTCAGGGGCCTGCACAGCTTAGGGCCAGCACCCAGGCATCCCAAACTGGGCCTCAGTGCCCCGAGCAGCGGCAGGAGGATCCTGATAGGGTGCTCACAGAGCACCGTGTGGCAGTCACATTAGGTAACATGACCATTAGTGGCCTCTCCGAACCCTGCTGTGTGGAGTTTTCTCTGAAACACCCAGAGGCAGCGCTGGGTGGTTGTGTCAGAGTGAGGTCACCAAGATGACGCGACCCCAGGACCATGGCCCAGTGGAGCTTCAAGGCTGGACTCCTGAGGGGCAGCTGGCTTGGGAACTCAGAACCCCAGCTACCCCCGGGACCAAGGCCCGCTCCTGTTGCTACTCTAGTAATGCTCTGCTTCTCAGCTCTCCCGGCATACCTCGGGGTCCCTGCTGCTGGCCTGGCAGGGGCCTCGGGACTTTTGAAGGGATTTTGGAGGGCTGAGCCAGGCAGTTCAGTCCCTACCAGCTTTGGTTCACTGACTCAGTCCCCCCTTGACCTTTCCTTCCCACTGGCTATTTATGGCTATTTCCTGTCCCTTGAATAGGTAAAGAAAAGGGAAGCGAGAGAAGCTCAACGTGGGGCTTCTTTAACCACTGATAAATCATTTTCTTTATTATTAACTTAAAAAATGATATGGGCTTGGAGTGAAGATGGCTATGCCAGAGAAGCACATACACTGAAAAGTGTGAAAAAAGCACATACACTCCATCCATCTTCCACAAGGACCCATGTGCGTGGCTGGGGGCCTCCCAGGTCTTCCTGTGTGGTTGATTACAGGCCCCCACACATACATAGCCTTTAAAAAAAAAAAGCAAGGAAGCTACTCTATATACTTCAATTATTCAGTGACCATATATTGAGCACCTACTATGTGCCAACCACTGTGCAGATTCCTCAGCTTGCTTTTTCTGTCAACAACATGCTGGAAGTTAAAGCTAATCCTTCAGATCAGTACTTTTACTTTTTGAACATAAGAACCCTTGGGATGATTTTAAACGTCCCCATGCCCAGGCCCCCACGTGAGGCTGGTTACATCAGAAGTTCTGGGAGGGGACCCAGGTGTCAGGATTTTGAAGATCCCAGGCATTTCCAGTGTGAACCAGCACTGGTTCCACTGTGCTGGCTGGTCCTAGCAGCTGGAGTAGGAGCTGGGCCTGCCATACGGTATGCGTCACGGGAGCTAATGTTGACAGCGGTCTCTGCTTGTAAATCCAACGGTGCTGCTTTCTGTCTGGGAAAATGAACAAGAAAAAGAAAAAGAAAAAGAAAAAGAATGAGAATTTTTTTTTTTTTACGTCAGAGAGGTATCTCTTTATATTTTTGTCATAATGTCATATTGTCTTTCTTTCTCCTTGGGCAGGTGGCTTTGTCAGGGCCAAGCCTTGGGTGGGCTGGAGGTTCTCCTGCCTGTTAGTCAAAGAAAGCTGCCGGTGATCTGTCCTGTGAAGAGCCTCACCAGGGTCCTGGGATCGAGTCCCGCATCGGGCTCCCTCTGCCTGCCGCTCCCCCTGCTTGTGCTCTCTTTCTATCTCAGATAAATAAATAAAGTCTTAAAAAAGAAAAAAAAAGAGCCTCCCCAGCTTCTCCTTGAGCAAGTGAATCCAGTGTCACCAGTTGTGTTCATTTCTGTAGAAACAGTTCTAGAAGCACGCACGCTGTGGAGATCGGTGTTTTGACAATTAGGTAGCTTACCAATGGTGTGGGTGTATGTGTTTGTGGCCCAGAAACGTGTCTCTTGTTCACCTTGTGTCCCGGCTGGTGTGGCCCGTGGCTTGTGTCAATGAACAGCTGCCAAATAGAGGAAGCCGAACAGGCCGCACCGTCTGTGAGAGCTCGCGGCCTCCAGGCCCTGGGCTGAGGGTTCACTGGCTCTGCCTTATTCTGTCCCTTTAGTGAGCCCTGGAGGGGGTGTCGCTACTCCTCTGCCATCCCTGGGTGAGGAATGGAGGTTCAGAGGCCAAGGCAGTTGAGGCAGCGTGTGGCCCAGTCACCCTGTACTCCGCCCGTCCTTCACGGCCCGGCACCCCTGCACTCTAGGAGCTGGCCACCGGCCCAGGCTTCCCCCGCAGGGCAGGCACTGGCTTCGCCCGACCCCCCCATGGGCCGCCATGATGGGCATCTGTAACCCCAAGAGCATGTGCTTCCCCTCTCTGGGCCTGCAGTGTTGGGGGACAAAATAGTGATCCTGACACTAGCTATTGGGTTTGGTGCTTGCTATGTGACTGTGCTGAGATTTTTACACTGTCAGCTCATCATCCTCTCTCCTAAGTGAAGTGAGTCCTATTAGTACCCTGTTGACACACGTCCTCCCTGTCATTGCTCTGCCCACAGGCTCCACGCTGCTGCCCTAGTCAGAGGCAGAGCCCTGGGGCTCTGAGTGCCCACCAGCCCTACAGGCCCAGCCCGCACCTGCTCTACCGCACTGGCTCCTTCCCTCCTTCTCTCATCCTTTCTTGTTCCCTCCCTCCCTTCCTCCCATACGCCAGATTTGTATTATCCAGACACAGCAGATTCCCAAACCAACATTTCCATTTACTTATATTTCTCTTTTTATTTTTCTATTCTCTGCCAACCTTTTAAAAGAAAGTACATTGTTTGCCCGCTTCATTCACCTCGAAGTGGGCTTTTCCTCCTTTTGCCCAGCATTTTCTTATTTATAGGATAAAGCTGCATTATTTTAAACACATTGTACTTTTGCCATGCTATCTCTTTTTTATTATTCTCACACTCATGTAGGCCTCAAACATAGGCCTTACTCACGAGATCCAATTTTCTTTCTATTCATTAATTTAGCCAGCCTTTGTTGAGTCCCATATGAGCTGGATTTTGTTCTAGGATTCTGAGAATAAACGCTGAGTAATTTTCCTCAAGAAGCTTATACCGAAGCAGAGCCCAGTATCTACACCAATCTCAACGCTGCACAGAGGCTGTGCTGTGGTCCTATGACCCACAGTGCTCGATGGCAAAAGTGTGGCATCTATCCCAGCCTGTCACAACCAAGGAAGGGCTCCTGGACCACGTGTAAATTGAATCTCAACTGAAACTTGAACTGAATTTTTTTGGAATAGCTTTACTGAAGTATGTTTTAAATATCATAAGTTTACCCTACTGAAGTAAACAGTTCAATGCTCTTTTGGTTAACTTTACCAAGTGGTACAACCACCACCATAAATCAATTTTAGAGTGTTCTCATGGTCCCCCAGTACGGTCTCTCCCTCATGCCCATTCATAAGTAATCCCCGTTCCCACTCCAGCCCTAGACAAACACTAATCTATTTACTGTCTCTATCGATTTGCCTTTTCTGGATGTTTCACATAAGTGGAATCATACACCATGAAATCTCCTGTGTCTGGCTTCTTTTCATTTTACAACATCTTTATAATATCTTATATATAACATCTTATAACATCTATATGGTGGCACCTGTCATTCATTCATTGGTTCTTTTTATTGCTGATTAGTGTTCTGGTATATGGATTTACCACATTTTGCCTATCTACTAACCAATCAGTTGATGGACATTTAGGTTGTTTCCAATTTGGGGCTATTATGAATAATGCCGCTATGAACACTGACTCATAGATCTTCCTGTGCACATATGTTTTCGTTTCTCTTAGTAGACACCCAGAAGTCGACTTGCTGGGTCATGTGGTAAGTTTATGTTTAACTCTTTGAGGAACTGCCAAACAATTTTCCAAAGACGCTGCCCCATTTTACATACCTTCCTGCAATGTATGAGGGTTCTGTGTCTCTAAAATCCTAGCCACATTTGTTATTACCTGTTTTTAAAAAAAAAGTTATAGTCATTCTAGTGGGTGTGATACAGATCTCATTTCACATTTGCATTTTCTCACTAATGATGTTGAACACCTGTTCATGTGTGTCTCGGCTGTCGATATATCTTCTTTGAAGAAGTATCTGTTCATATCTTTTGCTTATTTTTTGGATTGGGTTGTTTCCTTCTTACTGAGAACTTACATGTAGAAGTTCTTTGTAAATATTGGATACAAGTCCTTTATAGGATTTGATTTTGCAAATAATTTGTCCTAGTTTATTACCTTTTCACTTCCTTAATGGTGGCTCTTAAGTACAAAAGTTTTGAATCATGATGAATTTCAATTTGCTAATATTTTATTTTATAAACGATGCTAAGAAACGTTTGCCTAACCCAAGGCTTTGACGATATTTTTCCTATGTACTCTTCTGAAAGGTTTATTATTTTGGCCCTTTTATTTAAGTTAATGATCCACTTGGGGCTAATTTTTTGTGCATGGTGTGAGATGAGGATCTAAGTTCTTTTGCCTGTAGATGAGGAACCAATTGTCCCAGTGCTCGTTGTTACACAGACTATCCTTTCCTCCAATGAACTACTTTGGCACTTTTGTCAAAAATCAATTGACCATAATGTAAGGGTTATTTCTGGACTCTCGGTTTTGTTTCATTGATCTGTTTTGCAGTCCTTATACCAGTACCACACTGTCTTAGCAACTGTAGCTTTGAACTCAGAGAAGGGAGGCCCTACAACTCTGTTCTTTTTCAAGAATGTTCTGGGTATTCTAGGTGATTTTCATTTCCATATAAATTTTAGGATCAGCTTGCCAATTTCTGGGGGAAAAGAACCCTGCTGGAATTTTGATCTGGATCATGTTGAATCTATAGATCAGTTTGGGGAGTATTGCCATCTTAAGATTACGTCTTAAAATCCAAGAGCATGACAATGTCTCTACATTTATTCCGATCTTCTTTGATTTGCCTCAGTAAAGTTTTATAATATTTGGTGTAGGAGCCTTGCACATCCTTTGTTAAACTTATTCCGAAGTACTTTATTCTTTTTGGTATTATTAGGAGTGGATTAATCCTCTTAATTTCATTTTTGGCTTGTTGTTTGCATGTAGAAAAGAATTAATTTCTGTACCTGGGACCTTGTTGTATTTATTTATTAGTTCTCATAGTATATTCTTTTTTAAAAAAGATTTTATTTATTTTTTTATTAGAGAGAGAGAGAGGAGAGAGCAGATGGAGGGGAGACGGTCAGAGGGAGACGCAGGCTCCCCGCTGAGCCGGGAGCCCGATGTGGGACTCGATCCCAGGACTCTGGGATCATGACCTGAGCCGAAGGCAGTCACTTAACCAACTGAGCCACCCAGGTGCCCTCTCATAGTATATTCTTTTAGATTCTATATATATGATTTTCTATATATGAATATCATGTTGTCTGAGAATAAGGACAGTTTTACTTCCTTCTTTCAATGGGGATGCCTCTTTGTTGTTTCTTGCTCCCATGAGGCTTATTCCTGTTTTGGGGATGTCTGCTTGGATTGTTCTTCCCCCAGATACCCCATGGCTCACTTCCTCACTTCTTTAGGTCTTTACTTCTTGTTGAGGCCTTCCTGGAACACCGTACTTAAATCCAACCCCTCTGCCCACCCCCAACCCCTGCCCCACACACTATAAACTTTTCCTTGCGTTATATTTTTCCACAGCACTGGCACTTCAGACTTTATACCTCTCCCCTCTCAGGATGGTCCCAAGAGTTCCAAGAATGAGTAATATATCTGGAAGGAGGGTCCAAGCTGATACTTGGCCAGTGTTGGATGAAGGAAGGTCCAGAAAGAGTTGTCTCTGGGGCACTCTGTCCCCTGCCCCACCCTTCCAGGTTAGGCGGGGAGAGGCCCTCTAGGCAGATGGGAAGGCATTCAGGAGGCATTGGGTGGGGGATACCTGGAGGCTGAACAGCTGCTGCTCACACTCAGTTGAAATTTGTGTAAACACGTGCCTCTTCTAGGCACCCCAGCTATGCCAAGACAAGGGGTCCAACCTGAAGCTTGTTTGCACTTGATTTCTCCTGGATAGGAAATGTAGGTGCAGGGAGGTGGGGAGGAGGGAGGAGGGTTCCCAGGAGCAGAGGTGGTTCTGCTTTTGGAAACCCCACTTTATCCCTTGCAACCAGGAAAGTACCTTCTCTGTTTGCATGGGATTAAGAAACAGGATCTCTTTGCATGCCCTCCCTCATCTGGAGTTTGCCATAGCACTAGGATTGGGATTGAGCTGCGGTGCTCCCAGACCAGGCGTAGGTAGGTGGGGGCTGTGGCGGAAGAAGCCCCCGCCTGGGTGTCAGGCAATCCTGTGTTCTTGCAGGAGAGTGAACTTGAGCAGGGCAAGTCAAGGCCTTGAAAACTAGGTTTCCACCTCTGTCAAATGGGTCTGAGGAAGGCGTCCTGGGGGCGGGGGGCTGTGCTCCCCCACTCTGGATCTTCATTTCTTCACCTATACACTCAGTGTAAGAATACTCCTCACAGGCTGGAGGTTCCAAGAAGATATTATCCATCAAAAAAATTTTCTTTATTGGGGGAAAATACACATAATCTAAAATTTACCATCTTAACCATTTTTAAGTGTCCAGTTCAGTGGCATTAAGTACATTTGTCTTGTTGTTGTACCCCAAGAAGATGTAATCCTTTGAGAAGTACCGTTCCTTGCCCACCCTCCCCTCTTGTGTGCCACACCTGTGCGGGCTCTCCCCCTCCACCCTTGTTCTTGCCTCCCTGAGTGGTGAGACTCTCTCTCCCCGGCTGGGAGGATGTCCCGCAGGGGCCCGGCCCAGAGTGGACGCCCTATAAAAAGGTGTGAGTTCCAGAGTCACGCGGCAGGGCCAGCCACCACGGGCTAAGCTGTTGGTGTCGGCTCTAGGGGCAGCTCTGACTGAGCACCGAGGGGCCTGCGTGCTCCAAACCACACACCGTCCTTCCAGCTCGTTCATTCAAATCCCTTATCCTTCCTGAGAGCTTTGGAGGAGGGTGCGACTGTCATCTCCATTTTGGAGATGAGAAACTGAGGCAAAGGCAGGCTATATGCAATTTGCCCCCAACATGGCCTTTCCAAGTTACTGGCAGAGGGGGATTTGAATGCAGGCACTCGGGCAGGGCTGTACTACTTTTCTCTAAATCATAAACCATTTGAATTTTAACTGTTTGATTGATGCAAGCACTCTGCACTGTTAAATTCACTATGGAACGTGATTCAGATTCACTTCAATTGTAAGTTTTCTTGTATTCGCACACCTTGATTTAGAGAATCCCATAACTTTCTCCATTGACAGGTTGCTATGTGAATCATTAGATTGAATGCCCAATTGCTTTATTACAACCTCCTTGTTCTCTATTTTTATTTAAGTGGTGTCTGAAATTACTGAGTGTAAATCAGAGAAGAGAATAGTAGCCCTTAAAAATAGCTAGTCCTTCTAAGATGCATCAGGAAGATCCCCGTTAACTCTTTGGATGACTCATTAAGTAAAATAATGGTCGGTCCAGTTTAATAACTTAGTCCAATTTAAGGCTGCCTCTCCACACCCTATTAATGATTCTCAGGGTCTGGTGTATATATCAGCTTAAAATCTATCAGCAGAGCTGGGGGGAATACAAATCTCCGTGGATGTGACAGTTACCAGATTGCTGAGGGCTTGGTTTCCTCATCTGTAAATGGGAAACTCTTCATGAGGATAATATGAAGATTAATGAGCTGGCTGTTGAAATAGTGCCTGGCCCCCACAGTAAGCATTAGATCATGTTAATAATTATTACCACCTCAGCTGAGCTGGTTGCTTTCATGGACGGCTTCTACTTCACCCGGAGTTCACCTTGAGGCCATGTGACTGGACCCCATCTTTCATGATGAAAAACTGCAGGATACAGAAAGGTTGGAAGCCCACCATTCACGAACACCCTTCTACCCACCACATAGACTCAACAGCTGTTAGTGTTTTGCCATTACTTTGTTGATTTGGAGATTTTCTTCCGAACACTTAGAGCAAGTTGCTAACATCATGACCTTTCTTTTTTTTTTTTTTTTAAGGTTTTATTTATTTATTCGAGAGAGAGAGAATGAGAGATAGAGAGCACGAGAGGGAAGAGGGTCAGAGGGAGAAGCAGACTCCCCGCCGAGCAGGGAGCCCGATGTGGGACTCGATCCCGGGAATCCAGGATCATGACCTGAGCCGAAGGCAGTCGTTTAACCAACTGAGCCACCCAGGCGCCCACATCATGACCTTTCACTGCTAAATTCTTCAGCATGTATCTTTTATGAATAAAATATGCTCCTAAGCAAACATCAAAATTAATAATTCTATAACATCATCTAACAACCAGCCCATAGTCAAATTTCCCTTGTCTCAGCAGAGGGTGCTATCAGATTTTGAATTTTTTTTTTAAAGATTTTATTTATTTATTTGTCAGAGACAGAGAGAGAACACAAGCAGGGGGAGCGGCAGGCAGAGGGAGAAGGGAGCTTGATGTGGGACTCAATCCCAGGACCCTGGGATCATGACCTGAGCCAAAGGCAGATGCTTAACCGGCTGAGCCACCCAGGCAGCCCACAAATTTTGGATTTTTGCCAATCTGATGGACGAGAGTCTCTCAGTGTAGTTATAATTTTCTTGCCTCTTATTATGACAATGAGTGAGCATCTTTTTACACGACCAGGGTTTTCTGCAATCCTTTTTCTGTGACCTATCTGCTCTTGGCTTTTGTCTATTTTAAAATCATATTTTGGGTTTTTTCATCTCTACTTCTAATCACTCCTTATATATTGGTGAAATTACCCTTTGTCTTTAAGTTATGGGTATTGTCTCCCATTTGTATTTTTATTAAGCTTTGCTTATGCTGGTTTTTTGTTTGTTTGTTTTTACCATGAAAAGCTTTTTAAAAAATTTGCTTTAATTTTATGTAGTTGAATTCATCAAATTTTTCTTTTATTATTTCTGAATTTTGAATCCTAAATTGAAAGGCTTTCCTCACTCCTGGGTTATAAAGGAATCCCTTCATGTTTTCACCCAGAATTTGTAAGGTTTCATTTTAAAAATCTGAATCTCGGTTGGGGCGCCTGGGTGGCTCAGTTGGTTAAGCGACTGCCTTCGGCTCGGGTCATGATCCTGGAGTCCCAGGATCGAGTCCCGCATCGGGCTCCCCGCTCAGCGGGGAGTCTGCTTCTCCCTCTGACCCTCTTCCCTCTCGTGCTCTCTATCTCTCATTCTCAAATAAATAAATAAAATCTTTAAAAAAGAAATCTGAATCTCGGGACGCCTGGCTGGCTTAGTCAGTTGGAGCTCTGCCTTTGGCTCAGGTCCTGATTCCAGGGTCCTGGGATCAAGCCCCGCAATGGGCTCTTTGCTCAGTGGGGAGTCTGCTTCTTCCTCTGCCCCCTCTCTCTCCTGCTGTTCTCTCTCAAAAAATAAATAAAATCTTAAAAAAAAAATCTGAATCTCGGGGTGTCTGGGTGGCTCGGTCAGCTAAGTGTCTGCCTTTGGCTTGGGTCATGATCCCAGAGTCCTGCGATTGGGCCCTGGGTCAGGCTCCCTGCTCAGTGGGGAGTCTGCTTCTCCCTCTCTCTCTGCCCTTCCTCCCTACTCGTGCTCTCATTCTCTCTCTCTCTCTTATGAATAAAGGAAAAATCTTTAAAAAATAAAAATAAATAAAATTTCTGAATCTCTGGTCCATTTGGTACTTAGTGTTTGGTGAGGTATGGGTCCACTTTTACCTTTTTTTCAAAATGGCTATTCGATTGTCCCAGGATCACTTATTTAAAAGTCCATCATGTCCCAGTGATTTGAGATGCCACTTTGGTCATACATCAAACTTCCGTATGCAGTTGGGCAAATTTCTGGATTTTTCTATCCTGTTCATTGCTCTGTCTGGCTATGCATGTTCCTAACTATACTATTTTAATTGCAGAGACTTTATGGCATTTAAAAATATCTAGTAGGGATTACCCCCACCCCACTGCCCTTCTTTTTTAGTTTTCCTGGCCTTTCTTGTGTATTATTTCATATCAGAAGTAACTTGTTTAACTCCAGGAAAAAATTAAAAAACCATCTTCAGTATTTTCATGAAGATCATGTGAAAAGGATATATATACCTGGGCTGAATGGACATCTTTATGGTATTGAGACATTCGACCCAAGAACATGTTATTATCAGGTGGCTCTTTGGGGAGCACAGGCTCTTAATAGGTTGAATTGTGTCCCTCCCAAAAGATATACTGAAGTCCTAAGCCCTAGTACCTCAGAATGTCACCTTATTTGGAAATAGAGTCTTTACAGAGGTAATTAAGTTAAAATGAGGTCATCAGGTTAGGCCCTAATCCAATATGACTGGTGTCACTATACAAAGGGGAAATTTGGACACAGACATGAGCCCAGGGAGAACACCGCATGAAGTGAAGGTAGAGGTCAGGGTGAGGTGCCAGCAAGCCCCTGGCAACTAGAACGGGAGCATGAGACAGATTCTGCCTCATGGCCCTCAGAAGACACCAACCTCTCCTGCACCTTGGTCTTGGACTTCTGGCCTTCAGAACTGTTGAGACAAATGTGTTCAGTCCACTCGGCTAGTTGTGCTTTGTTACAGTGGCCTAGCCATCTCCTACGGGCCCCTTGGAGGGTCTCTTGGGCCAGAAGTGAGCAGTCCAGCCACAACTTCGGGACAAGGGGAAGCTTTGTGTGCTTTCCTATCCCTGACCCCAAGCAAGCCCAGCCCGGCCTGTCTGCCTGAAGTTGGATGAGGGAACCAATGAATGCACTGGAAAGCTGGAGGTGTGACTTCACTCTCAAGGGTGGCCAAACCCATTGAGGTCAAGGCCAATGAATAAGTCATCCGTGCAATGTGGCTCAGTGAGTCAGGAGGGCCAGGCAGAAAGTCCAAGTTTGGGGCATATTTTCTCTTCCCTCTCCTTTGGAACCTAGAATTGGCCCCCTAAAAGTCATCAACCCAAGAAACAAACAGTGAAATAGTGTAACGCACCACCCTCATGACACACCCACTGTGTGCTGGGGAAAGATAAGGACAAAGGACTTAGAAAACAGGGAGAATGAGTATGAGGCACCCAGCTGTGCCACTTACTTGCTGTGTGCCCTTGGATAGGTCAGTGAACTTCTCTGGGCCTGGGTTCCTCTATCTCTTCTCATGGGGGGTGGTAGTGGTACCAGTCTGAGAGGGTTAGTGTCACGGCCATACAAGGAAATGAATACAAAGCACCTGGCAAAGGGCCAGGCTCAGCCCAAGTGCTCAACAGAGATTGGCAATGATTATTAATAAGAACTGCCCCTAAGTAACTTACCCACAAAGGCAAAACTGCGATCCACAATTCTTGAGTCTTCGCCTATGACTTTGAACACACTGCAGATAACTCCTGCCCCTCCTTCGTTAGGGAAGTTTGGAAGAGACCAACCATGATCTCATTTGCTCCGTCTACCATTAATTAGTGTTTTCTAATTATGAAAAGGAAATTATGTCTCAATTCATACTGGTCTCAAAGAAATTAACAACAGAAAGGTGTCATTTCGCACTGTGGCGTCAGTCCCCCTGGTAGCCCAGGGCGTGGCTCAGGGCTATGTTGGCAGGCTGTGTCCTTGGTTCAGGGACAAGCCTATCTGAGTCATGGACCAGGCCCTGCTACTTCCTGGTCCCTCTCCTGGGCTCATCTTCATGTGTTTGTTCAACAAACCTGCTTTGAGGTTTGTACCGGGGACCAAGAGAGGCAAGAAGCCACGTCCCTGCTCCCAAGCTAGTGGGAGAGACAGAAATGGTCAGCCATGGAGACTGTTCACACAAGATACCGGGGCTTCATCTGGTCCCACAGCAAATCTGAGAGTTGGTCTCTTGAGGTTATTGCTGTCCCATTTTATAGGAGAGGAAACTGAGGCTCCCAGGGGGAAATGGTAAATAATCAAAGCCCATCTCTCAGAGGCCCTTCATCCAGACATTTCTATTCTACATCCGTCCTTCTGTCTCCATGTAGACACCTTCTCCTTTGGGCATCTTTCCCTCATAACCTTCTCCTAGCTGGGTAAGGGTCCCTTTTTTGGCCTCCCCAATCTGTACCCTGACACTTAGCACCTGAGTCATACTCATTTATTAATAAGTGTGTCCCCCTGTCAGAAGCTTGTTAATTGAATGACTGCAGTGTTTTAATTCCTGTCCTTCTTAAACATTTTACTGTACTGTATTTTACTGGATGTAAGAAGTCAGCAATTCTAAGGCCCCCTCACTAATTTATGCACCATTAAGAAAAGAAAATGCTACCAATTAACTATGTCAATTAACTATGATATTCCTCTGATTGGAAGTCACATTCCACTTTGAGGAATGATAAAATATAAAAAAAAATGTGCCTTAGGTGCAATGAAATATATTATAAAAACAATTACTGCTCTTATTTTTTTTTGTTGTTTTTTTAGAGAGTGGGAGAGAGAGAGAGAGAGAGAGAGAGGCAGAGGGCAGAGGGCGAGGGAACATCTTAAGCAGGCTCCACGCCCAGTGCAGAGCCTGATCCCACGACCCTGAGATCATGACTGGAGTCGAAATACCGAGTCAGATGCTTAAATGACTGAGCCACTCAGGTGCCCCTACAATTACTGCCTTTAAACACATCCTAAGGGAAGAAGAGTTTATAAATACCCACATATTAATAATAACAGAGTTTACTAAACACCCTGTGCCAGGCATTGTTCTAAAGTGCTCTTCATTCAGGATCTCATATCAGAGGTTGGCAAACTTTTCCTGTAAAAGGACAGAGGTAAATATTTTAGGCTTCGTGAGCCATAAAGTGTCACAACTACTCACCTCTCATCGTAGTGCAAAAACAGCCCCAGGGGATATGTAAACCAATAGGTTGGGGATGTTCCAATAAAACTTTATTGACGAATACCAGAATTTGAATTTCAGGCAACTTTCATGTGTCACAGAATATTATTCTTCTTTTGATTTTTTCTTCTGCAACCATTTGACATGTAAAAACCATTCTTAGCTTGTGGGTGGTACCAAAAGAGAGAGTGGGCTGAATTTTGGTCAGGAGCTGTAGTTTACTGACCCCTGTCCCATATGCTCTTCATACCGACCGGCCCTACAAGATGTTATTATTATCCTCATTTTACACATGAGGAAACTGAGTCTTTGAGAGGTAAAGTTACTTTCCCAAGGACACACAGCTGATGTGTGGTCAAGCTGGGATTCTAACCCAAGCAGTCTAACTCTGTAACTTGTCTTTAACAAGTTACCCTAAATACAGTGAGTATGGTTTACCCTAAATATGCCCAGCTTCTAATATTTTTAACTTTTCCCCCTGATTACAACAGTTCCACGTTCGTGTTGAAAAATTCAAACCATACAAATTTATAAGGAAGAAAATGAAAGTAACTCCACCCTCTGGAGATAAACGCTTACGGGTTTTGAACACACAGCTCTCACAATGCTGACTGGATTTAGAATGTTCTGAACACTGTGTGACTTTGGATATGTTGCCTAACCTTTCTGAGCCCTTGTCTCTCAAATGAGGGGGCTGGCTCCAGTGACTCAGCTCAGCAGGCCCTCTCAGGCCTGCCTCTGGGTATGTGTTTGTAAGGATTGTGCAATAGCAGCTGGTTCTGTCGTAACTGCCTGGGTGTGGAAAGTAAAGTCACCCCTTGCCAGCCCCTGGAGATGGGTCAAGTGGTCCCTGCGTGTGGCTCACCCAAATCCCAAGCACTGAGTGAATTCAGACAGCAGGGACACGAGTGCCTGACTCGGTGGTCCTAAGAGGTTCAGGGTCCCTCCAGGGCTGGTGCCAGGGACCCTTCTGCCCAGTGAGCAGAGCTCCAGGCAAGTGGGGAGTCAGGGGCTTCCGCCAGCACTGCCTAGGATGGGACCTGCACAGGCAGAGGCCTTAATAGACTGAGGTTCCTACAGCAGGAGGCCTAGGCCCCGCTCCGTCTCAGTCAGACAGGGCCAGGCTCTGGATCCGTGTCTGATGACTACCAGCTGTGTGACCTTGGGCACATTCCCTCTCTGAGCCTGTTTCCCTGCCTGAAAAATGGGGAGAACAACCACCTCACAGGATCACTGATTAGTTTTTTTTTTTTTTTTTTTAAGATTTTATTTATTTATTTGACAGAGAGAGAGAACATAAGCAGAGGGAGCAGGAGAGGGAGAGGGAGAAGCAGGCTTTCCGCTGGGCAGGGAGCCCGATGTGGGGCTCGATCCCAGGACCCCAGGGACCATGACCTGAGCTGAAAGCAGATGCTGAACCGCCTGTGCCACCAGGCGCCCCGCATGATTAGTTCTTTAGATGATACTGTAATGCAGCTGGCACAGAGCTGAAGCTCAATAAATGACATTTCTGACCCCTTCTCTTCATCTACTTTTGGACAGTATGCTTTCGAAAAGTTCTTCCTCCGTGCCGCAGATTACGAACCTACTATATGCCATGGCTGCATCCAGGGTCGTAGGGTGTGGAGGTCCAAAGATGAGAAAAACAGTCCCTGCCCTCCTGTAACTCAGGGAGGGTGAGATAAGGATCACAGAGACTTTTACACAATCAGAACGTTTGGACAAAGTCCTCCAGGACCCAAGGGCAGGAGAAGTTAGTGAAACCAGGGAAGGCTTCATTGAGATGCCACTTTGGCTGGGTCTTGGCGGATGGAGAAAGATATGGCTGAGCCCAAAGGGGACAGCATCCTGGCAGGCAGAGGGGGAACAGTGTGAGCAAAGGTGTGGGGGTGGGAACACAGGCTTAGGGAGTTTGCCCAGAGAACAACAAGAGAGCCAATCACAGTAGTGGGGCTGGGCCGAATGGATGGGTGAGGCCAGGGGTGGTGTGCCTTGGGTTTGGTGGGAAAGGAGGAGTCATGGAGGATACGGAGCAAAGGCAGGAGGTGTCAGACAGCACAGTCGAAGGCCTGTGGATTCTGAGAGAACATGACCGGCAGGAGCCAGCTCCCTCTCCTGAGAGCACCCGTTCTGGGCGTGACCCTCTCGGGCCCTTTCTCACACATGGTCTTAGTTCTAGATGGATGGTATTCCGGGTTTACATAAGGGGAAACCAAAGCTCACACATGTTAAGCTGCTTGCCCAAGCTCATGGGGTAGACAGTGAGCTGGGGCCCCGTGAGAGCGCCACCCTCTCTCCCCCTGTTCTGGGACCCCAGGGCAGATCCAAAATCCATTCCGAGGGCAGGATTTGGATAGGGCTTGTAGGGTAATGCCATCCCGGGCTACAGTGAGTCCCCCACAGTCCTGGGGTACTTGTCATTGCTGCCATCACAGGCAGGAGGGAGTGGAGGCTCAGCAAGGGGAAGTGACTTATTCAAGGCCACACATTGAGGGTGGGGAATCCAGGCCTTCTGAATTCAAACCCTTCCCACTACCCCCCACTGCCTCCAGGTTTATTTCTAAGTACATCTAAAACTGGAAAGAGCCCAGGTCAGAAAGGCCCAGTTCCCTCCCAAGTCAATATCCACTGATTTCATGCTCCTTCATGGCCCTGTGCCCGCCAGGCCCACGACTCCTGTCCCAATACCATCACCACAGGCCAGATTACGTTGGGCCTCTCTCTGACTCAATCTTCAGCCAGCAGCAGCCTCTCCACTGCCTAGACTGGTGTCTTCTGTGGCTACACCTTTACCACCACACCCCCCGACCTGAGCCATTGTGTTAGTCGGTCTCAAGGAGGGACCTTTTCCTGAACTGGGCCTCTGTTCCAACCACACCTACCAGTGTTTTGTAGTGACCTTCTCCCCAGGTTCTGATGCCAGACCCTGAAACACACATGGTTTGCTGGGAAGGGGAAAACAAGAGACTTAGTGAATCATAATGGGAAGGGGTAATGTAAGCCCTGGGTACCTTACCCTTACCATCTCTCACTTGGGCCTCAAACCATCCATAAAGTAGGCAGTTGTAAACCCATTCTACAGATGTGGGCTTAGAGGCTCAGCAGGAGGTGAGGATCACCTCCTGAGCATAGGATCACCCAGAAGCAAAATAACAGCATGGGGGTTCAAACTATGCTCGTTCCAGAAAAGGATAAAGAAGAAAACCCCACAGAGCTCAGCAGACACCTGACTCCAGGGCCAGACTGTGCCACCACCTCTATAATAGCTGTATGAAAAGTTTTTTTTTTTTTTTAATGTGGGTAGGGGAAGATATAATTAATGCTCTTGGTTAAAAAAAATTGGGGCAGATAAAGTTGGTATGCTGTGAAATGTCAGCAGCTGTAACATTTTATGATTCAATGCAAAAAATATGTTGAGTTCCTCAGCTGAATAAATAGTATAAACAAATAATTTTTTGAAAAGATATAGGGAGGGTGTTGCCATTATCTGAGGGCCTCTTTTCTGTCCTCAGGGTTCATCTAAAGGTAGAAAATGCCCTTAAGAAAACGTACTCAACCCGGAACTTTTCTAGAACGTAGACAGAAAGTTTGAGCATGTGTGAACACAGAAGCTAAACAAGACAAATGCAGAAGTTGTCTCTGATGATACAGTCCACAGATCAACGACACAGGGTCCTTGAAATCCCCATCCCATCCCCCCTCTCCACAGGAGAGGGGAAGAAACCGCAGAATGTTCCTGACTCGGCACCCTGGCCGGATGGCGCAATATTTGTTTGTGTACCTAGCACCTCGGTGCCGCCCTCCCCTGCCCAGGGGGCCGTCACTAGGACTCCGCGCAGGTGGCCGCATAGGGTCTTCCCAAACGTTCGTCCTGGACTCCTAAAGCCCCGTAGTACTGGATTTCGAATTCAGCCCATATAGATGACGAAAGTCAGGGCGTGGGGATTGAAGCCCGAGCTTAGTGCATAGTAGGCGCCCAAACAGTATATACAGAGCTGTCTTAAGCGAACGTGGCCAGAAACGTGCCCAGTGACCCCTGGAGGGCGCTGTCGAGCCACGCCGGGCGGGGGGGGGGGGGGGGTAGTCGCCTCCCCAAACGCCGAACCCAGCAATCCACCACCGCACCTTACGAACCCACACTTGAGATTTCAGTCCCTTTACCCGCCTTTCTCGGCTCCAAGTCCTCTAGGAACGACATGATTAGGGATAACTTGCCCTAGAGGGGCTTCGATTGGAAGGCATTTTACTTGTTTAAATGTGTTTTTCTTAAGTAACAGGAGGACAAGTCTGGGAAACCGAAGCCGAAGGCATTCCCCTGAACTTCACCCCAACTCACCCCGGTTGTCCTACGTAGGAACATATCCATAGGCAAACATTACATTTTCTCCAACCCTCATTTCAGGTTCCTCTCTGTTCCTCTACCCCCAGCATTGTGATATTGGGCAAGTAAATCGCTTCTTCTGGGGAACCTGAGTTTTCCGCGCCTATTGTGACGAGGAAATGAGCGAAAAGGGCACACGTGTATGCAAAGGCGAAGGAAGGCCCTTTCCGTTTGGGCGGAGGGGGCGCGGGGAGGGGCACAGGGGAGGGGAGGGGAGGGAGCGGGGAAGGGGGCGGGGAGGGGGAAGGGGCGGGGGCGGGGGAGGGGGGAGGGGGGGAGGGGGGAGGGGGGGAGGGGGGGGGGGGGGGGAGGGGGCAGGGGGGAGGGGACGGGGGGGGGGGGGGGGGGGGGGGAGGGGGCGGGGGAGGCCGCTGGCCCGCCGCCCGCTCTCCCGGCCGCTCGGATCCCGGAGGTCTGCCTTTGGCTGGCAGCGCGCCCGCCCGCCACCTCTTCTCCCCCCTGGGCCCGGAGAGCGACGCAGGCCGGATCCCCGGGGACGCGCCAGGCGCAGGCCGGACGGCCGGACTGGGGCCGGAGCCAGCAAGCAGCCAGCGGATCCCGCTCCGAGGCCGATGACGTCTTCGCCTCTGGCTCCGCCGGCGCCGTGCCTGGCTGGGCGGGTGACGTCACCACACGGTCACGTGACCGCCATTCAAACAAACAACTCCCCTCCCCCTGCGCGCCCGCTCCTCTCCGCCCCGCTCCGCCCCCAGAGAGGCCACATATAAACGCGTTTCCCCAGTCTGCGCTCGCTGCGAGGGACGCCGGGCTGTAATAGGTGTGCGGAGGGCCAGAGGGGCAGTCGGGGGAGCAGCAAAGAAGCCTAGGCGGCCGAGAGTCCCGCGCGACGCCCCCTCACTCAGTCTAAGGGCAGTCTGGGGTTCGGCGCAGAGAGAACTAGGGTCGGGCTTTTCTTCGAAAGCCGCTGCCCTGCTCTTGGCTTCCGAGGACAAAGAGCACTGAGAACGGGCACGCTGGGGGCGCTAGGGCCGGCCATGGTCATGGAAGTGGGCTCCCTGGACGCCGGAGGCCTGCGGACGCTGCTTCGGGAGCGCGCGGCGCAGTGCCTGCTGCTGGACTGCCGCTCCTTCTTCGCTTTCAATGCCGGCCACATCGCCGGCTCGGTCAACGTGCGCTTCAGCACCATCGTGCGGCGCCGGGCCAAGGGCGCCATGGGCCTGGAGCACATCGTGCCCAACGCCGAGCTGCGCGGCCGTCTGCTGGCCGGCGCCTACCACGCCGTGGTGCTGCTGGACGAGCGCAGCGCCGCCCTGGACGGCGCCAAGCGCGACAGCACCCTGGCCCTGGCCGCCGGCGCGCTCCGCCGCGAGGCGCGCGCCGCGCAAGTCTTCTTCCTCAAAGGTACGTCCTCGGCGAAGCTCTGGCGCCGCTCGTCCCCCGCCGCCTTGCCGCGGGACCCCTGGCTCTCGGCCCCTTGGGGCTGCCCCACTGGAGCGCGTGGGCGCCCGAGGCCTACGTTCGGGGACTTGTCGTTGGCTTTGTTTGGCTTTAAGAACAAAGACTTGCCTGGGCCTCTCCGGGGTAAACTTCAATCCTGGTGGGTGCGGAGGTTGGATGAAGGTGCCTTGTCCCCGACGATACTAATGGAAACAAATATGTCTCTTTGTCTTCCCAGGAGGATATGAAGCTTTTTCAGCTTCCTGCCCAGAGCTGTGCAGCAAACAGTCGACCCCCATGGGGCTCAGCCTTCCTCTGACTACTAGCGTCCCTGACAGCACCGAATCAGGGTGCAGTTCTTGCAGCACCCCACTCTATGATCAGGTTAGTAGGGGCCTGTGCTGGGGGCGGGGGGGGGGGGAAGGACCAGCTGGCAAAGGCCTGGAAGAGCAGTACTAGTGAGAATATCCATAGTAACCTGCAAGTTTATAAGGGAGGGGACATAGGGCTATTAATTTATCCCACGGTGAAGTGGTCTGATGGAGGGGAGTCTAATTGTTGGCACTGCAGAAATGAACTTGAGGCACATGGGTTTAGTCCCCTATTTATTTATACTCCAACAACAGTGCTAAATGCTCCCCCCAGTACCTGCAACTGACTTTTCCAGCAGGGAGTTTTTGTGGGTGTGGGTACCGGCCTTGACTTTGAGCAAAGCTTGACAAGTGTTGGATATTTCTGGATTTCAGGGTGGCCCAGTGGAGATCCTGCCCTTTCTGTACCTGGGCAGTGCCTATCATGCTTCCCGCAAAGACATGCTGGACGCCTTGGGCATCACTGCCTTGATCAATGTCTCAGCCAATTGTCCCAACCATTTTGAGGGTCACTACCAGTATAAGAGCATCCCTGTGGAAGACAACCACAAGGCGGACATCAGCTCCTGGTTCAACGAGGCCATTGACTTCATAGGTAAATGGACAGATGCCTGGGACTTCTGCCTTGCTCCCCCTATTTTAGTCACTGAGCCCAACTCTGTGGCAAGGACTTGAATGACATTCGTCTGAGCCTTCCTCCATACATTAAATATCAGTCTGGTTCTGACAATATCCCTGCAAAATAGGGATTTGATGTCCCATTCAACAAATTAGCAAACTGAGGCTCAGAAAGTTGAATTGACTTAACCCATCCAAGAGCATACTGCTTGGTGGAGATGCCTGGTCTGTTTTAAATCCCTTACTGTTCTTTGCACAGTGCCCACATTGCCTCCACAGAACACTGATGGCATGAGGTGATGTTGCCGTTCTCTGGATAGGACACACTTTCTTAGGCACCCTCTGCCTGGGGTTGGGGTTGTTCCCCTGATCTCTCAAGTAACCAGCCACCCTTTGTTTTCCAGACTCCATCAAGAATGCTGGAGGAAGGGTGTTTGTCCACTGCCAGGCAGGCATTTCCCGGTCAGCTACCATCTGTCTCGCTTACCTCATGAGGACTAACCGAGTCAAGCTGGATGAGGCCTTTGAGTTTGTGAAGCAGAGGAGAAGCATCATTTCCCCCAACTTCAGTTTCATGGGCCAGCTGCTGCAGTTTGAGTCGCAGGTCCTGGCCCCACACTGCTCAGCAGAGGCTGGGAGCCCTGCCATGGCTGTGTTGGACCGCAGCACGTCCACCACCACGGTCTTCAACTTTCCTGTCTCCATCCCCGTCCACTCTACGAACAGTGCATTGAGCTACCTTCAGAGCCCCATTACGACCTCTCCCAGCTGCTGAAAGGCCACGGGAGGTGATCTCCACAACCCACTGGGACTCTAGGCTCCTTGAGGAGAAATGCAATAACTCTGGGGAGGGTGCTTGTGAGGGCTGGTCCTTATTTATTTAATTTCACCCTGAGCTCCAATGGGTTCCTAAGCAGTCATAGTGATGATGTAGCATCAAGATGTTTGCTGAACTCAGCACATTCGGGACCAATATATATATATATAGAGAGAGAGAGAGAGAGAGTGGGTACATCAAGTCCCTCTGACAAAAAGGGGCAGAAGAGAAAGGACTCTGTTTATGAGCCAGTTTCTTTTTGCTTGCTCCTGTTTTTTGTAGGAACTCTTCATGCTTGACATACCTACCAGTATTATCATTCCTGACGACACATACCTATGAGAATATATACCTTATTTATTTTGTGGAGGTGGTCTGCCTTCACAAATGTCAGTGTCTACTCCTAGAAGAACCAAATACCTCAATTTTTGTGTTTGAGTACTGTAATATCCTGTAAATATATCCTAAGCAGGTTTGTGTTCAGCACTGATGGGAAGCACCAGTGTTGGGTTTTTTTAGTTGCCAGTGGTTGTGTGTTTGATTATTTATGAACTGAAATAATATATTTCTTCTTTTAAGAAGACATTTTGTTACGTAAGGATGACTTTTTTTATACAACAGAATAAATTATGGCATTTCTATTGAAATCTTAATGCTTTATTTCTTGGGCAGCCCCAACTAATCCCTCTCACATGAGTGAACCAGAATCTGGACAAGGGCCTCGGCAGATGTGTGTCTTGGGATCTGGTCTTCTACTACTTGAGGGCCCTTCCAACCCAAGATGGCTGGGTTACAAGGGAGGTAGAAAAGTGTGATCTATCATGGAAAACCAGGTACTGCAGCTGAACTCTTGAGTATCAGATCCAGGTGACCACCCACGTATTCCTACCATGTTACACAGGGAGCCCAAGTGTTCCCAGAGCCAAAAAGGAATGACCATTTGCTTGGGTTGCCTTTTTTATTTAATATTTTACCCAGGATAATATAAAAAGCCACCCACATTTCTGAACTGTGTTGGAATTATGAGGATAATGGTTTTCCAAAACACCTGATGTAAACGTGTTCCTGCTATGTGTAAGGTGGTGTGTGCTACCTGTTCCCCAAACAACTCAGCAGGACCCTTTTGCAGACAAAGATGCTGAGACCCAGCATACCTAAGTGGCAGTGGGGGGAATTGGGCCCTACATCTGTTTTGTTCCCTAATTCTATGTGGCTTGCACTTTATCACTTGCTTCTCTCACATGCTCTTTTTTTCTCTCGCCTTTGAAAAGACCTTTATTCTTATGAAAAGAATATGAAGTGCTATGAACAAATACAACACAGACAAATCACCTGAAATTCCCACCCCTGACCTGATAGTTAAAGCTTTGGAATACATCCATGCTAGCATATACATACATATATATATATATATATATATATATATATATATATGTATGTATGTATATATACACACACACACACAATTTTTGGTGGCTGCCTCCAGGTCACTTGCTGCTCTGTTTTCATAATTTTGTTGAAGACAGGCAATCAAATCTGATTTGCTCTAGGGCAAGATTCTGGAGTTTTACAGAACAGGCCAAAACAAAGAGGGTGTAATTGACTACCTACCCATAATCCAGTCTGTTGAATTAAATACAGTGAAGCTCTTGGGTTTACTGGCCCCACAGCTCTGGTGTCCCCGTCCCTCCCCCTCCCCCCCGCCAACCTGTTTCTGGACAAAGTGATGTAGGAAGCAGAAAAGGAAACCTCTTACTTCTCAAGTAGTGCCCCTGAACAGTGGTCCTCGTCCTGCCAGGTCATTTAAGACCTTCACACACAATCAATGTCCTTGACCTTTCCCCACTGGTTCACCATCTGCCACTTGACTCTCAAGGCTTGAAAGATCCCTGTGTTCTAAGAACTTACCCTGAGCTGGCAAGCTCATTTCCTTGGCTGGGCTTTCAACTGCAAGTGTGTTCACGCCTTTCAAAACAAACTGTACCCAGTGTTTTTATCAAACCCTAGAAATTTACTATGGCGAATATCTCCTTTCGTGGAAACATACCAGCAACTTCAAGTCCGTGGCAGATGCTGTGGCTGACTTCCCTGTGGGCTCAGGCCATTGCTTTCTGCTTGGCAGGCACTGGCTGAACCAAAATTAATCTCCAGTGTGATCCACGCAGTGGAAAAATACAGCGGCTGCCTAAGGGAGCCGCCAGTGAAAACAATTCACTCACTTCTCCCAGTGCAAGCTGCTCCACTCCCACCAGCTCAGGAGAGCAGGGGTGACAGCCCTCTTGCTCCATGTATCTGATTCCTGGTCTTTGGGCTCTCTGGAGTATGTCACTTTTGGCCTGAGACTGCTTTTCTGAGGAGGGGGAGGGAAGTACCTCATGATGAGGAGAAAGATGCTCAAACTATTAAAATGTTTGTTTCTCAAGGGAAGATTGAAATAGACAAGTCCATCATTTAATACTTGTAATGTGGTTATAATAGCTCTCAATTTTAGAGCTAGCACCACGTGCCAGCCACTGTGCTGCTTTATGCACCTTCACATTAAAACCGTTAGCAGCAGCACCCATTTTACAGAAGAAGAAACTGAGGCTCAGAGAGAGGAAGTGACATGTCCAAGTTCATACAGCAAGTAAACAGCATTGCAGAGATTGGAACCTGGGTCCAAAAGAAGAATGGGAACCGAAGTCCTAGTTCGGTCCAAAAGACAGCTTGAGGGAGTGGGGAAAGGGTGAATGTTGTAGCCAACCAGACATCAGCATGGTTTACCATATAATTTTGGGGTGGAAAAGCTATTTATCATTTCGGGCCTCAGCAACCTTACTTGTGAAATGGGATAATATAACCTGCTTCACTTGTGAGGAGGAAATAGGCTCATGAATGTCAAGTGCCTGGCAGGTACGGGGCCCTGGAGGTACACTAAGATCCCATCCCCCTTCCTAACGACTTCTAGCAGTTTTCTGGTGTCAGTTTTCCCACCTCTAAAATGACCAATTTGCCCTGGATCTAATGGGTAAGATTCCTCCCAGCCTTAGAAGATGCATCAATGCATTCTTTATGCTTTTCTGTGGTTTCCATTAGGATAGTTCCAGCCCCAAACGCCTCCACCGCATCCTCTCCTTTCCTTGGAATTTTGCAAATCCTAGCTGATTTGCCTCGGACTTGCAGTCTCTGGAGTCCATTTCCCTCCCTCCCTCCCCTGCCCATCCCGGATGACATCATGGTGTGTACACCTTTAAGATTATATAAATCTGTGATCATACAGTGGCCTCCATCCCCATGGTAACGCGGAGGAGTTTCCCTTTTGTGAGGAAAGCTGTCATGTCACTTCCTGCTGCTGACAAATCAGTTTAGGAGATTAAAATAAAGGGGGGGCGGGGTGCGGGAGCCGGGCTCCGAGAACTGCTGGCTGCGGTGGTTTCTGGTTGCCATACACAGAGGCAAACAAAGCCGAGGCCACGCGGGGGTAGCCCCGCCCAGCGCCCGGCCGGGTCGGGTTTCCCACACTTCACTGGCCTGGCGGGGTGGAGCCAGGTCACCCCGGGAGGTTTTCCTCCGCAGGTTGCCTTCTGGGGAGCAGGTGGGAGGGCTGCCCACTTCTGGGGACTTTTCGGGGAGCTCCGTATGGCCAGCCTGCAGGAGAACAGCCTCTGGGTCCAGAGGAACCTCTCTTTCCCTTTATCAGCTCAGAAGGTAGCTTCTTTCCCTGGAAAACAGAGGGTGTGCGCGGTGATAGCACCAAGCAGAAAAAACTGCTCTGCTAAGGAAAATACCTTAAACGCACTTTTTCTTGGTTGTGTCTTTTTAGGCTAAGGAGCAGGTCCACTCATTCATGCATTCATTCATTCATTCAACAAATATTTACTGACACCCTAGGCCCAGGGACACTTTGGTGCAGGACAAGGTTCCTACTCTCCGGTAGCTAATAATGGGGTTGGGGTGGGGGGGGAGAAGAGGGCGATATATAAATAAGATACTTAAGAAATAAGATGAGGATGAAGGCTATGAAGGTGGAATAATAAAAGGGGAGCCTCCTTTAGATTTTGGTGATCAGGGAGAGGTGGCCGAGACCTGAGAGCTACAACCTGCTTGCACTTTTGAGAGGTGAGCTGGGAAGAGAGTTCCCTGCCAGGAGGGTGGCAAACACTTGAGGTTTGCAGGGGGATCTTCGTGGACCACCGGATAGAACCCATGACTCAGAGTCAGCTAGACCTGAGTTCAAGTACTGATTCTGCCACGTATTAGCTGTGTGACTTACTGTGGGTAAGTTACCAAACTCTTTCAACCTGAGTTTCCCCATCTGTAATATGGGCCAATAATCACTGGCCTTCAAAGGCTCTTTAAGGATTAAATGAAAGGTGGATTAAATGAAAGCCGGTCACCTCTGGGCACATCAGAGAGTCTTGAGAAAGGCTCATTCTCCTCTTGTGACTCAGCTGGTCCCCATTCCATCACTCCCCACAGTGTCCTGGTGAAGGGAGACAGGGAGCAGTGGACTGTCCTGCCCCATCCTGACAGATACCCTGAGTCTGTGCTCATATCATACTGCCTCTGGGCCATCAGAGCTTCGCTTGGGGACGGGACGGCCTTTACTTGGAGACCATCTATCCTAACTCACTGACTGTGGCAAGGGAGGCCCTTCCTGGGCCTCAGTTTCCTCCTCTGTAGGAAGCACGTGAAGTGACATTCATGTATTTTCTTTGCCGGCTCTAAGCCCCCTCCTCATCCAAGCCTGTGAATGCTCTGGAACCATTGGGATTCATTTGGGCTGGCTCAGGGAGACAGAGGGAAGAGGAAATAGACACTTTCTGGGAAGGGGCAGCAAAGGGTCCTGGACCTCTAGAAGACAGAGGTGTGATGGAGTTGTGACTGGTCCCTGTGGAAATGGGTCCTCAAATAGTCTCCTGCAAAGTATCACATACTCCCAGCCCCCTTTTCTCCAGCTCTGGGTAATCCTTTGCCATGGACCACACTGCAATGGTCGGGTTTAAAACCTTCATCAAGGTTGACACCAGTGGACCCTGGAGATTGGCTGCCTCCTTCATTCTCCGTGTATACATTCATATATTCATTCATTCAGTAGACACGTATCACTTACCTTTGGTTTGCAAAAACACTCAGTATTTACCTGTCCACAGCCCGACTCAGTCTCTGGGATTTGTAAACTTGTCTATACTCCCTTGACCAGACTCGCTTGGGCACACAATTCAAGGTCCTCCAAGATGTGACCACTGCCTGCCTTTCCAGATCATTTTCCTATCCCTGCTCCTGTACTCCCTGCATGTTGAGACTCGTAGTTCTCATAACACAATATACTCTTCCTTGCTACTCTTACCTCTGCCCATGCTCTTCTTTTGCTTGAATGATGTCCCCTTGCTCAAAATAATACCAAATCCGTGAAGCCTTCTTTGACCTTGAAGATTTCCTCATCTGTCATCAAACCTGAGTTTCCCCATCTGTAATATGGGCCTGAGAACATATGGCTTCATCCTACTGCTGTAACTAAGGGTCATCATCCAACTGCCCCCTGGGCCAGGCAGGTCACATAATTGAGAACTGGGCTACTGGGAACTGTGGTGACCTAGGAAATTCATGCTCTGTTCTACACGGAAGCTGCCAATCAAGGTAGAAATATAGGCCCAGTGTTGCTAGACCTTAACGATTTTTTTTTAGAGACTTTATATTTTTTTAAGATTTTATTTATTTATTTGACAGAGAGAGATAGTGAAAGAGGGAACACAAGCAGGGGGAGTGGGAGAGGGAGAAGCAGACTCCCCGATGAGCAGGGAGCCCAACGTGGGGCTCGATCCCAGGATCCCGGGATCATGACCCGAGCCGAAGGCAGACGCTTAACTGACTGAGCCACGCAGGCGCCCATAGATCTTGCTATTTTTAAAAGAAGATAGGAATTTATATTTTTATGTAAAATCTCCTTTTTTCAGAAACTTTGTATGGACCAAACAAAACATCTGTAGCCTGGCTCCTGCCCATCGGCCGTGGGTGTATGAGTGCTGCTAGCCGTCTTTGTCAGTGTCCGGAGATAAGGGTCCTCCCTCATGTGACTCTGGGCTCCTCGGTCTTAGCCCAGGGCTTGCGAGTCACAGTTACTTATTGTATATGTCTTCTGAATACAAGGGTGAGTGACAGTTATTTATCCCCCACAAAGTGCTCAGTCGATGTTAAAAATATATACAAATTCTGAGATTTTGTTCCAAATGCCTGGGGCAAAACTGATAGACAACTATCTGTATGGCCTTAGGTGGATCACTTCTCTCAAAGCCTTAGTTTCCACATCTCTAAAAGGGAGCAGTGGAAGTATTTGCTGCACATGGGTTGTCAAGATGAAATGCCATAATGTACAGAAAGTGTTTTACATAGTACCTGACACACAGCAAACGACAAATGGTAGCCATTTTAATGGTCATTATCATGATCATCATGATCATGTTTTATTTCCCTCAGATGTCTGGTTACTTTTGAATAAAGTTCGGGCACCGTATATGAAAATTTTAGATCATTTGAGGTTTGGGTCGTGTTATCCTCTTCTCAAGAGGGTTTACTTTTTTTTTTTTTTTTTAAGATTTTATTTTTAAGTAATCTCTACACCCGACATGGGGCTCGAATCTACAACCCTGAGATGGAGAGTCACATGCTCCACCCACTGAGCCAGCCAGGTGCCAGAAAGGTTTACTTTGTTGCAGGTGGCTAGGGGCCGGGGAATCCCAGAGATTGAGATGGTTTGAGAGGACCCAAAGCCGGTTTTAGACCCAGTGATGACTGCTTCATTCTTATTCCAAGGGTGTATCCTTTAGGCTTTACAACTAAAAGCTTGAGGGATTTACCTGACTCCCCAGCCTTGATTACTTTTTCTGGGTAATGCACACACAAGCCTGGGGCGGTACTGGATTCCCCTCGGTGTACCCTGAGCTCCATTGTCTGTCCCACTAGATTCATGAGTGTTTTAGAAGCTCTGCTCAAGTTTTTAAACTTTCAGCCTCCTATTTCAGAATTGGCAGATACCCTTTGGGAAGAAGAGGCCCCAAATGCTGCACTCGTCCCTCTGGGTTTTCCTTTTCCAGATCTTGATCCCACAATTCCTCACTGCCCTTTTGTGCTTGAATGTCTTCAAACTTAGGTATTTAGAAATATTTTGTCCTGCTTTCCTAGTCCACAGCAGTAGGGCAGTGCTGAATGATGTGATCGGCCATGACTGGAAGGGAAGTAGGTAGACTTTTAAAAAACCCAGAGTGAAACTTCTAACATAGCAGGTCATTTTCCTCCTCTACTCTGAGCTCTCTCGTCGTTCTCCCATCTCACTCATACTCAAAAGCCAAGTCCATACAAAGGCTGGAAGAGCTGACGTGACTTGTCTTGTTGACAGGTCTCTGACCACATCTTCTGTCTGTCTTCCCTCCACTCATCTCCTCCAGCCAAGCTGGCCTCATTGCTCTTTCTAGCATGGGCAAAGCTCACCCTGGCTTCAGAGACCCATGCTCCTCCCTCCGCCCAAACCGCTGTTTCTTTAGATCTCAGCAGGGCCAGCTCCCTTACTTCCCTTCACTCTCTGTTCAAAAGTCATCTCATCAGTGGGCCATTCCCTGATCATCCTGCCTCAACCCTGGCCTCCCATATCCCTTTCTTTGCTTTCTTTCTCAACATAGACTTATCACCCCTTAATCTTTATTTATTTGGGTATGGTCTAGCTCCTCATTAGAATGTAAAGGCTTGAGGACAGGGACTTTGTCTTGTTCACTGTGGGATCTCCTGCTCTTAGAGCAGTTCCTGGCATGTGGTGCGCAATACATTTGTTGAATACATGAAAGACCTCTGAAGGCTCTTGACAATTCCTCGCCTTTGTGGGTGGGTCCCGGGCCCACACTAGAGGGAAGTGATTCTTTTCTGTTCAACCAACCTCTTTCCCTTCCGCATGAAGCAATTTCCCTAGGAGACTTTCCAGTAACACACAGTGGTGTGTAAATGAAATAAAGTGTATACACGCACTTTGAAAGCAGGAAGAAACATGAGGGGCCTGGCTGTCTAAGACCTGCCATCCCGGGGCTCCGTTCTTGGGATCAGGGGCTGTGATTCTACAAGGGGCGCTGGTGGGAGGGACTCCACTCTGAGCCCTACCCTCCCACCACTTCCCTCCACATTTCCCCCCTCCTGTCTGAAGGAGAATTCCCCATGGCGTGTGCCTCTAATGAGGAGATTGGGGCAGCGGGTGATTCATGGGGAAGTCTGTAGGGCTGCTTGGGGCTTATGACTCACAGCTTCTCATCTAATAGAAGAATTAGATATCCATACAGAATCTCCTGGAAATGTCCTTCGGCAAGGCCTCTAGTGACCACTGGGGGTTCTCCCCATAGAGCTCTCGACAGCACCTTCCTGGCACTCACCACAACATGTAGATGGATGCCTGTTGCTTCATAAGTACATATGGAAGGAAAAAAGGAAGGGAGACAAAGAGAGGGGGAGGGGAGAGAGAGAGAGGGAGGCAGAGAAAGGGCATCTGCCTGAGCCACTGAGGATGGGATCATGCCCTTTTCATTTCTATGTCCTCAGCTTCCAATGGGAGGCTTGGCATATACTTGGGGCAGTGAATGGTTGTATAAATGAAGAGACATCTGGGGGGTCTTGAGGGACTTTATTCTAGAATATTTCTAGCCCGATAGAGCCTGAAGGCAGCGGCAGGTAGGGAGTTGTGAATGGCAGCCGGGTTGGGCTTTGATGTCCGCTGTGCATCACTAGAGAGGCTAAGGTAGATGGTCCTGTTCAATGTAGTTGCTCCAGCCCACAGTCCAGTCATGAAACTGGCCCCTGCTGAGCTAACTCATGCCCGGCCCTGTGCCGGACCCTGGATGCCCAAGAATGGAGAAACCATGGTCCCTGGACTTGGGCTGTCCTGGCAAGTGGCAGAGATTGATGGGTTGACCCAGGATTTTAGTGCAGTGGTTTGACAGGGAGGTGGCGAGGTGGGCACAGGACAGGGGGCAGGGAGATGTGGGGGTAGCAGGCAGAACAAGAAGGAAAGGCTTTCTGCAGGGGGTGATCCTTGAACCCTAGAAGCCAGAGGACATGGCACAGAAAGAACGCACGTCCTCAGGGTGATGAGGAGTGGCCTGAAGCCAATTTAATATTCAGTAGATTTTACGGAAGGAGGAAGGTCCCAGACTTGTCCCAAGCCTGACCTACTTGCTCTAGAAGTAAATTCCTAAGAGCCCTCATGAGGGTCCCTGCACTTGTCCCCCTCTTATACAAAATGGACCTGTGCCTCCTATGGTGGGCATTTTGGCACACACACACACACACACAAACACACACACACACACACACTTTTTTTTTTTTTTAAGTAGCCTCCACGTGAACCTCACGCTGCCTGCTGTGCTGTAATAAAATCCTTTGTCTCTGACCCAGGAGTCCTGTGTCTTCTGCAAGCATCTCTGAAACTATGATGGGCTCACCTGTTAGTTTGCAAGTAGGAAAGACATCTCAGACCCTTCATGTTTCTAACAAGAACTTCAGGGAGTAGAGCACTATCATTGGCTCCAGTGGGCTTTTCCCCCTTTTCCTAACTTTATTGAGATAATTTACCTCAATAAATGCATCTATTTTAAGTTTAAAGTTTAATGAACTTTGACAAATTTATACAGTTTTACATATTTTTGAATTTTGACAAGTGTATGTAGAATGTATTATGTCTGCTAACACATCCAAGATATATAGAATATATCCATCAAAAAACTTCCTTTGTGCCTCTTCCCAATCAATCCCTAGTCCCTACCTCAGCCAGCTAGGGATATGTTTTTTGTCACCATAGATTAAATTTGTGGTTTCTAGAATGTCACATATATGGAATCATATGGTATTCTTTCTCTTATGTCTGGCATAAAATTAGCATAATTTTACAAGATTAATCTATCTTGTTGTGCACATCAATAGTTGGGTTTTTTTTTTTTTCCCTTTCCTTGGTACCTGTACCTTTTGCCAACCCACAGATGCCTGCATTTATTTTTGCAGGCTTTTTTTCTTGAGGGAATACTCAGTGCTATATTAGTTTTAGGTGTATAATATAATGATTCCGTAGTCATTATACATTACTCGGTGCTTATCGGGTTACGTGTACTCTTAATCTCCTTTATCTATTTCACCCATCCCCACCCCACCATGTATCACTAGTTTTAGAAAAATTCTTTCAGTAGGTTTTGTTTGTTAGAGCAGTTTAAAGTTCACAGAAAAATTGAGCAGAAAGCACAGTGAGTTCCCATACACCCCCTGTCCCCACCCAGGCACAACCTCTCCCACTATCAGCAGACTACACTAAAGTGGGACATTTGTTACAATCGAACCTACACTGGCGCATCATTGTCACCCTAAATCCATGGTATTTACCTTAGGAATCACTCTTGGTGTGGTGCAGTCTCTGGGTTTGAACAAATGTATGATGACACGTATCCATCATCATAGTATCATACAGAGTAGTTTCACCGCCCTAAAAGTCCTCTGTGCTCTGCCTATTCACCCTTCCCTCCACCCCCCCAACCCTTGGAAACTACTGATCTTTTTACTGTCTCCATAGTTTCACCTTTTCCAGAATGTCATTTATGATTACACAGTATGTAGCCTTTTCAGACTGGTTTCTTTCACTTAGTAATATGCATTTCAGTTTCCTCTATGTCTTTTAGTGGCTCAATAGCCCATCTTTTTTAGTGCTGAATAATACTCCCTTGTCTGGATGTACCATAGTTGATCATCCATTCATCTACACAAGGACATCTTGGTTGCTTCCAGATTTTGGCAATTATGAATTAATAATTATACATGTAATTCATAAATGTTAAAAATAATTATGAATAAAGCTGCTATAAACATCCATGTGTAGGTTTTTGTGGGCATATGTTTTCAGCTTCGTTGGGTAAATAACAACAAGCCCGATTACTGGATTGTATTTTAAGAGCATGTTTAGTTTTTGTGAGAAATGACGAACTGCCCCCCAAAGTGGTGGTACCATCTTGCATTCCTCCAGCAATGAGTGAGAGTTCCTGTCACCTCCATCCTCACCAGCATTTGGTGTTGTGTTTTGGATTTTGGCCATTCTTTTTATTTTTTTTTAAGATTTTATTTATTAGAGAGAGAGAGAGAGAACAAGCAGGGGGAGCAGCAGGCAGAGGGAGAGGGAGAAGCAGGCTCCCCACCCAGCAGGGAGCCCGATGCGGGGCTCAATCCCAGGACCCCGGGATCATGACCTGAGCTGAAGGCAGATGCTTAACCGACTGAGCCACCCAGGTGCTCCAGATTTTGGACATTCTAATAGGCATGTAGTGGTATCTGGTTTTAACTTGTGATTCTCTAATGACGTATTTGCCATCTTTATATCGTCTTTGGTAAAGTGTCAGTTCATATCTTTGGCAATTTAAAAAAATCAGGTAGTTTGTTTTCTTACTGTTGAATATCGAGTTTTTTGTAAATTTTGGGTAATGGTCCTTTATGAGATGTGTCTTTTGCGAATATTTTCTCTCAGACTGTGGTTTGTCTCCTCTTTCTCTTGAATCTGGTGAGCCTTTATGTGTGAGAAAATTATATTTCTATATTCCCGTGTTGTTTAAACCACTGTTATGCTGGGCATTTCTTGTACCCGAAATGAATTCTAACTAATACATGAAGTCATACTTCTGCTTAGAACCTTTCAGTGACTTCCCTGCACGCACTCCTTTGTGAGGCTGGTTTCTCGCCCTCCTCCAGAGGTCCTGCATGAACACCTTTTCTAACAAAGCCCCTCCCTCCATTTCTCCACCTTTGTACCTTGTTCCTTGACTACATAGCTCCGCTCCACCATGGCGGCTCCCATGGGGCCAACATTCATTAAGCAACAAGAGGCACCAGCCACAGTCCAATTTCTGTTCTAGGGTAACAGCGGTGTACTGTGGCTTCCTGTCTGCACTGTAAGCACCTGTTGGGCAGGGGCCATATCGATCTTGTTCATAGTGGCAGCCTAGCCCCAGCACGGGCCTGGAACATAGTAGGTGCTCGAGAAATATTTGGGGGAATGAATGAATGAGGGTGCCTGGCTGGGAGCTGATGCCCTTCCTGGATGTTCAGGTTGTGTGAGACCCTGGTGGGTGGTTCTTCTTTCTCTGCTTTTCACAGGGACAGGGATGTGGTCTCCGCTCCTTGGGGGGACTGGTTGTGGAATACACCCCTTCTTCCACTTCCGCTTCCCTCACAAAGTAGGCAGGCAGGCTAGGATGGGATTCAGGCAGCAACGCAGGGAGCACAGGCAGTGTTTCTGCTCCAGAACGTGGCAATGACCCCGGGCATACTGGCCTCTCAGCCGTGGCCCCTCACACTGGGCACAGCACCTTTCTGCCTTGCTCCCACCTTAGATCAGAGCTGTGAGGCTCAGGCCGGGAGGCTGGGCAGGAATCTGGAGCACCCACATATGCTTCCCAGGCATCCTCCTTCCCTACTGGCTTTGGGTTCTCACCTACTCAATGGGAAGCAGGTAGGGGGGGAGATATCATATCTTGGGAATAGAAGGCAGTTTGAAGATAGTTTGAAAATGCATATTCAACCTTTTTTTTTCTTTTCTTTTCTTTTAAACGCTGTGTACCATCAGCAAAAAGCAAGCTTGACAACAATCTTCTTGGGGGTGAGGTAGGGGTTGTAGAGAAATCGAAGCAAAGGTATTAAGGATTTGGAAACACTGCCTTTAGAATGGAGAAATGGTGAAAATGAGATGCTCGGTGTAAGTGTGTGTGTGGCTGTTTAGTGGGCGCACAGGTGCAGGTCGGCACAGAGGGAGCAACTGTGTGTCCCTGTTTGTGTGAGAACTGCCGAGGCCCTTGTGTGATTGCTCAGGTGTGAACGCGTGTGAGGTACTGTCTTTTCTGGATGGAGGGGAAGGACATGCCATGGGATGGAGGAGGGGACATCTCTGAGTGGAAGGCCAGGGTGGTCCTGCCCAACAGCTGGCCTAAGTGCGAGCCAGTCTTTTCTGTGTCTGCTGGACTTAGTCAGCCAGACCAGCAGTGCTCACGGTCATTTAAGGTGCTGGCTGGTGCAGGCAGCTCGCTGGGTGGCGGGCCACCCGGGGCCAAGATGGTGCAGACCTTCCAGGGGGGCCCTAGGAGCTATTTTTAGTGGCCTGGGCTAACTCCCAAATCCTCCTGACTATTTCGGGCAGCAGAAGATTGCCCTGAAGGATGTGGAAAATTTTCATGGGAAGAATGTCTGGTTTCCCTTTGGCTATGCAAGGGCAGAGTGGAGAGACCAGGACAAAGGGCTTGAGGCCTGAGGGCTTCTGGGAAAATTCACCAGCACTGAGAGCATGAAATGGCCTTATTCCTGCCCTTTGGACAGTGGCGTGGACTTTTAAAAAGGCCAGAGTCATTATGGGTAACCATCCGTCCTGGTTTGCCTGGGGTGTCCCAGTTTTAGCACCAAAAGGGCATTCGGGACGTCTTTCAGACCCAGGTAAACTGGGACAGTTGGTCAAGCAAGCTCCATTTCAACCTCTTTCCTTTCCAGAAGTGAAATTAATAATAAGAAGAATTGAGCTACATGCATCATCTTCCAGACTATAATCATCCTAGGCCATTAGTACTATCATCTTCATTTTACACACTAGGATACTGAGGCGCGGAGAGGTAAAGCAACCTGCCTATTGCAAAACAGCTAGGTGAGTGGTGGAGCCAGGATTTAAATTCTGCTGCTCTGAGGGCCAGAGCCCCTCATTATGCTACTCAGAAATAGGATGGTTTTGGACCCAGGAAAATCTGGGTTCATTCACTTTCTAGCCAGACACTTAATTTGGGATAAATAATACCTATTTGGCCAGGTTGTCATGAGGGTTAAATGAGGAAGTGTCGTTGCACTAGGCCTGGCACTACTAGGTGCTCAGGAAGTACTGGCTTCATTCTCCACTGCTGTCCCTTTTGGAACGGCAAGACCTGGCTGTGTAAATCTGCTGGTCTAAGTTGTCCTGAGGCCAATCCCTTGCAGTCCGCTCAGTGTGGCGCCTGGTTACCAGAGGCCCCCGAATTGCTGCCCTCTCGGGCTCCCGTGCCAGGCAGTGAGGGAGGGAAGCGTTACTGTGCAGCGAAAGAGAACCAGGGCCTGCGAGCCCCCAGCCCCGCTTCCACCCTATTTGCCTTGGCCTCCCTGCTCTCCTCTGGCCTCCACTTTCCTCAGCTGTAGAATGGGCGAGTGACCCACCCTCGCCGGGCAGGGGGAGGGGGTTGGGGGAGGGGCTCAGGGAGGTCACGTGGGACCTGCTGTCCCCCATCCTGTCTCCCCGCCCCCAGACCATGCCTCCCCAGGCAGGTCCAGAGCGTGAGCGCCCCGTGAGGGCGGTAAGGGCTGCAAGGGCGGCGAAGGCGGCAGGGCTGGGGCTGTGGGGGGGGGTGCGGGAGGTGCGGACGTGCGTGCACAGCCTGGCACGAATGGAATGCGCTGGCCCCGCCGAGACTCGCTCTTCCTTCCGCAGGCCGCACGTCAGCGCCCAGCAGGAAGGGCCAGGCGGCCTCGCGTTCCCAGCCGCCCTCCTGGCTGGGGAAGTGGCTGAACAATAGGGCCACCCGAGGGACCATGCCTGTGTGTGTGTGTGTGTGTGTGTGTGTGTGTGTGTGTGTGTGTGTGGTGTGTATGTGGTGGGATGTGTGTGTGAGGAGGATGTGTGTGGTGGGGGGTGTTGTGGGGTGTGTGTGTGGGGAAGTGTGTGCAGAGGGGGTGTGTGATGGGGTGTGTGGTGTATGTATGTGGTGGGATGTGTGTGTGGGGTGTGGGTGTGGTGTGGGTGTGGTGGTTGTGTGTGAGGGAGGGTGGGGTTTGTGTGGGGGGAGGTGTGTGTGTGGTGTGTGTGTGGTAGACTATGTGTGCATGGAGTGTAGTGTGTGTGTGATGTGTATGTGGTGGGGCGTGTGTATATGGTGTGTGTATATGTGGTGAGGTGTGGTGTGTGTGTGTGTGTGGTGTGTATGTGGGTGTGTGTATGGGTGAGTGTGAATGTGGTGGGGTATGTGTACGTGTGGGTGTGTGTGGTATATGGAGGTGTGGGGGGTGTTGTGTGGGGTGAGGGCGTTATGGTGGGGTGTGAGGAGGTATGTGTGTGGAGTATGGTGTGTGGGGTATGTGTGGTGGGGAGTATGGTGGGGGTTTGCTATATGTGTGTGGGTATGTGTGGTGTGTGTATGTGGTGTGGGGAGGTATGTCAGGGTGGGTGTGGTATGTGTGGGGGATGCGTGGTGGAGTGTGAGTGTGGTGTGGGGGTTGTGGTGTGTGTGGTGTGTGGGGGTGTGTGGTGTGTGTGTGTGTGTGTGTGTGTGTGTGTGAGAATGGGGAGAGGCCCCCTTCCTGGGTTTACTAAGGTGTCAGGCCAATGACCACATTTTCTCATTTAGTACCCAGAGCCTCCCTGGGAGGGAGGCACTGGCATCCTCACTGCATAGGAAACTGGTGCAGAAGGGGCCACCAGAGGCAAAGTGGGTGTGTGCACTGCTTGGGCTTGCTGGCTTCTGCCATCTTCTAGGAGTGCTTTTGGGCTGAGGCTGGGGCAGGGGAGAGACTGAAAACCCTTGCTGCGTGCCCTGGTTCTACAGTTCATAGAAAGCATGCATGGACACAGCCTTTGATAAGAGAACTGAGCTCTCCACACGTACCAGAATAAGGCTATGAGTTCACCAGCACCTCCATTTTACGGGTGGCCTACAGAGGCTCAGAATAATGTGCCTATTCATACTGCAAGTACATATTTATTGTACCAAAAAGGATTTAAGCTCCTAAAGAAAAGGAAAAGATTATAATTAATCTTACCCTTCCTATATAAATGGTACCTCAGGGTAATCAAATGGTCGATAGAGGGAAGTTTCTATTTATAGATTTATACATGCTTAAAAGTGTAGAAGAAATGATAGAATTAGAGACACAACATCGTGAACCCCTAATGGATGATTTGGGCAGCACAAAAAGACAGGATGAGCCTCCTGATGGAAGAACATGCACCAACCATGATGTAGTCTTGCCCCAAACTCAAACCCGAATGTGATCAGGCCCCTAGATTTGAACAAATTACAGGAACTACAGGGGACAGAGGAACATGTTAAAAGGCACCTCAAGGTTGCAGCCAGCCAACTTCAGATGCTGGAAAATATAGACAGCTGGTTTCTTCTACAAATAAATTGCAAAAAGAGAGCGAAACAGTAAGTAAATAAACAAATAGAAGGGGAATCAAAGGGATAAGGGAGATTTGGAAACACATCAAACAATCACCAGGTGTAGACCTTATTTAGGATTCTGACCTAAACAAATTGTAAAACAACCCAAAAAACGCCAATAAATGAAAACTGCTTATGAAAAAAGAAATTTGAATAGATCCCTACACATTACCTGGCTGGGGGCTAATGATCTACTTTGTACAATGCTCCTAGATGGGATTTTTGGGGTCCAATTTAAGACTCCTGACTTCTTTGGTAAAATGGGAACTGCCAGGGCACTGACACCTGCCTGCCTTCTCCCCCTGGGTAGTGCCAGTGGACAGGCACTCACTGCAGTTTGTGGAAGGAGGGAGAGACGGATTTCTCTATTCTGTCCTCTGCACTCAGGGTCATCTTTTTTTAGTGCATGTATCTTGTAGGTAGCCAGAATCTGCCCTTTTTGTCTGCCCAGAATCCAGTGTTTAAAATTAGGCCCCTTGAGCCAGGGGCTACTGTGATCTTGTTCCCTGGGAAAGAGTGTAAACAACAAGGTCCAGTTGCTGGGACATTGAACATGTGTCCAAATCCGCGGCGGCCCTGGGTGGTAATTGATGTCCCACCCCTCTGAGGGTGAAATCCAGCTGAAATCCAGCAGGGGCCCTCAGGCCAGGATCTTAGTGGTGGGTGCTGGGATATGAACTCTAGGTTGTTGTCTCTGGATGGTCTTTCCATTTTAAAGATGGGAAATGGAGTCACCAGGAGCCTTGCCCAAGGTCAAACAGCAATTTTTTAATTATTACTAATTGATACATGTTGACTTTAAAAAATTCTTATTTAAAATGGTTTGCTTTCATTTTAACAGGTTAGGCCATGTCCATGGCAAAAGATTCAGAAGTACCCAAGAATCTGATCTGTGATAAGTGACTTCTTTCCATACCTAACCTTAGTCTCCTGATTCTCCATTTGAGGAACTGATAATCAGTTTCTCATGTGTCCTTCTGGAGATAGTCTGGCCAGCCTTTCCCAGTGGGGTTCCATGAGAGAACTAGCTCTTAATGCCTCACGGGATTATTGTGTGTAAGGAATGAGCCTTTCTCCTCTGCATCCCATGTGGTACTAGTCATGAACCAGCCTTGAGTGAACTGAGAATTTGTCACATGTCATTTTCCATGTTCTGGGTCAGATCATGACCCCCAGCTGGTCAATTAAACAATCTGTTCCATACTTTTCTTTTGCCCTTACTTTATCTTGGAGATGGCATATTGTTCCTATGTGGAGAGCTGCCTCTTTGTTAAGGCCGTGGGGTACCCCGCCATGGAGAAGGAGGTAGTTCTTTCATCTGCCTCCTTTGATGCTCATGTGGCTCATTGCCAGCCTTTTGCTTTTATCCATAATGCGTTGTGTATAGTTACATGCACATAGACGAGGGCTTCTGTGAGATAAATTCCTAGAGGAACAGGACCTTACTGATGTATGTTAGACCTGGTCCTAGCGCCCAGGCTTCTGGAACAAGGATAAAAATGTTTTGCAGCCCAATCTGGGAACCTGGCCTGTTTATGCAGTCTGTAAGTTAAAGGAGAGGAACAAGAATTCCAGATATTCAAGGAAGAAAATGAACGGTTATTCTGGACATACTACATGTTAGGCATTTCCATGTTGGCCTCTTTAATTCTCACAGCAGCCCTGTGAGGAGGGTTCCCATTTTACTGCAGAAACTTAAAGAGGTTAAGTCACTTAAGTGCCCAGGAGCACATAGTGGGTAAGTGGCAAAACTTTGAACCCCAGTGATTCTGAATCCAAAGCCTGTACCCTCGGCTCTACAATCTGATGGGCTGCAAATGGTTTCAGAATGGCCACGGGTCAGGCTGGCCTGTTGCCCACCTCCAGGGGATATCATTCACATTGTAGTCTGTGTGCTCAGTATCCCTAGCATTGCACAGTGCTGCACATGCCAACATGCTGAGATGCCCGTGCTCTGCTCTCAGCAACAACAAAATCACTAAACACAATCCCTGCCTTTAAGAGCATGCAACGGTAAATCAGTTAATTCATGAATTTTTTTTCTCATGTGTTCATTAAGAAATCATTAGTAGATGCTGATAATATCAAAGTTGAGAAAGAGGCTGTTTTCCACCTTCCAGGGGCTTTCAGTTGTTGTGATTTAGAGGTACTTTGTGACTGAAGAGGAAGACTGGACTGAGCCTGCTGGGCTGAGGATCAGGGAAAGCTTCTTAGAGAAGGAGGCAGTTAGCTGGGTCCTGAAGGATGAGTAGGAGCTGGCCAGGTGGAAGAGGGGTGGAAGGGGAGTGAGTGTGGAGGAAGGGCATTTCAAGCCGAGGGAATAGCCAGCAGAAGGCACCAGGTGTGAAATAAATGGGCCCATCTGGAACTGCAAGTGGTTCCCTATGACTTGGGTGCAGGGGGTGTGGGAGAAAGGGGGGCCCTTGGAGGGGATTAAAACATACACACACACATGTACAGTGGGCAAAGAAGTGACCCTGGAGTCCCTGACTTGGATTTAAATCCTGATCTTCAGTGGATGACCTCGGGCAAGCCCTCCCCGACTCTGGGCCTCTTGTCTGCATGTTGCGGGAGGGAAAGAGTTGTGGTCATATTCATCGAGGGGGTTCTTGGTTGGGATTGTGTGTGCTGAGCCCTGAGCACACAGGTCCCTCGGTTGTCTTTAGCAATGTGTATGCACCTCATTTGCCATGACCCTCCCTCCTGGGGTCAGGCCCAGCCAGGCAACCTGGGAACTCCCAGGGTGTGGATAGGGGCATGGTGGGGCAGGGGAAAGACAGGCTGGTTCAGCTAGTCTGGGAACTGGATGGGCCGGGCATGCGGACAGCTGGGAGACTCCTTCCCATCCTCTGTGGGCTGGCTCAGCCCACCACACACTGCTGTGGGGGTGGGGCAGGGGGCAGTGGGACTCAGAATAAGGAAGCCAGGTATTGAGTACCTACTGGGAGCCAGGCCCATGCCCAGCCTTCCTTTCCCATGGTCTCATTTAAATCTCACCAAGGTGGGGTGGTTGAGGTGACTTCTAAGCTTGAGGTAAAGGTAGTACCTGGGGTATCTCCTTCAAATCAACCTCTTGCACTTGACGCTCTAGCAATATAGTTGCCTATTTGAGGCCTTCATACCTTTGCATATGCTGTTCCCACTGCCTGGAATGTGATTTCTCTTTATCTACCTGGCAAATTCCTTTTTATTCCATCAAAACCCACATTAGGCAGCACCTTCTCCTGGAAGCTGTCTGTGACTGCCCTAGACAGAACCAATCCTTCCTCCCTCTAGACCACCTAGACCCCTTATAACCTCCTTCTCATGGGTCCCCATCTGTAATATGCTTACATGGAAGCTTGTCTACCCCTCAGCTGAGTGATTAATAATCTAAGGGCAGAGACTGGTCTTATTTATCTCTGGACTCTCAGCCCTTACTACAGGCCCCAGCACCCAGTAGGTGCTCAGGAAAGCCTGAATTTAGTTGAGGACTACTTGATCTGTAAAACTAGGTAATGTTTGTTGAGCCTGTACTGTGTGGCACCGTTCTAAATACTTCTCACAACGGCTTCATGATGATCGGTTATTACCCCCACTTCACTGAAGAGGAAACTGAGGCTCAGAGAGGTTAAGGAACAAGCTGAAGGCCACACAGCCAATAAGTAGCATAGCCAGGTCCTAGTTAAAACTGAAGTACCTAGTACCTATTACTGTTTTTCAAACCAGCATGAGATGATTTGAACTAGTACTTAGATTAGCTTTTCTTTTCTTTTTTTTTTTTTAATGACCGAGTATTTATCCGAGCATGTATTGGGGAAAAATAACTAGTATATCAAATTCGTGTGTTCCTGGTAAACTTTTTTTCTTATAGTTTCACTATTCACCTTTAGTCTTAAGACCATATTCACTTGTAAAAAAAAAAAAAAGACTATATTCACTTGTTCATTTAAAAACCTTTAATAGTTGTGTGTGTATGTTACTGTGTATTAGGGGGAAAAAGTAACTCATATATCAAACTCATGACTTTTGGCTGTGGTATTATTTCCTTTTAAAAAATGTTCTTTACGTAAAAATAGCATTGATTTAAATGAAATTTCAAGTAAAAATAGTAAAGTAAATGTGTCAAAAAAAGTAAAGGTATTGAAAAGTTCACTCCTGTGATCTAGAATGGGAGGGGATCTCTTGCCCATGAGCTTGTGGTCTCCTGGACACAATGGAAAAGGTGGAGGACAGACGCAGCCAGAACCCTTAAGGACATTGAAGTCTGTCCTGGTCCCAGGTTTCTCCATACCTACGACCTGTCCATTCCCCTTTATCCTCCCCAACAGCCAGAGTGACCTCTGAAAAATGTAAGCCACATCCTCTCCCTGTATCGTGAACCCCTCAATGGCTTCCAGTTGCATTTAAGAGAAAGAAAGCTCTTCTCCAAGGCTGAGAAGGCCCTTATATAACCCAGCCTGCTCCAACCTATTTTCTCTCTTCACTCACTGGCTGTTAGGTAGAGATCATGTTGCTCTCATTGCTAGTCCTGCCTCAGGCCTTTGCACATGCTATTTCCTCTGCATAGACCATTCTTGTTCTAGATCTTCACACAGATGGCTCTTTCTCAGCTACCTCCCCAGAGAAGCCACTCCCCCGCACCCTCTACAACTAAGAGTAGTACTCACAATCACTTCACACTGGCTCGTGTATCTCAACAGCACCTTTACTACTACCTAATTTTTTTCCCTTTTCCTTTAAAAAAACAAAAACAAAACTGTGTAGTTTTTGTTCCATTAGAGCAAGAACTCTGTCTTGCCACTGCTGTGTCCCCAGAATAGTGTCTGGCATATCATAGGTGCTCAGTAAGTATTTGTTAGGCACGTACATGTGGAGTAGCGGCTGAAAGGGCAGGAGAAATGGGTTTAATTAAGCTCATGCATCCACAACTGGGAGGGCGAGCTTCTCCGAAAACAGCTGAGAGGTTTGAGGTTCCCCAGCTGAACAGTCCAGGCAGCTGAAACCGAAAATGCAGATGGAATTAGTCACCCTTGGAGCCTGGTAACGCTGGCACCGAATGTACTCCCCATCCAAACACATCACAACACTGTGCGGCCCTTGCGTCGCCACGGCCCCAGGTGGCAGCTCCGGCATCTGGGAGCTGGCAGCAGCCGAGCAGTATGGGCAGGGGGGCGGGAGCTGGGTGGTATGGAAGGAGGCAGGCTCAGGGTCACGCATAGGGTTTGCCTGGCCTGGAGACAGGCAGTGGCCAGGGAGGCTTCCTGAGCACAAACTGGAGAAAAGTTGCCTTGAAGAACAAGCTCAAGGCTGCTGAAAAAGAAAAATTCTGCTCGTAAACTGAAGCAGACCACTTGGTTGTGAATCTATTTCCATGACACTTTGCGTGCTTGAAAGGGGGACATTTTCCCCTTTCTTTTTTGTTTTGTAATGGCATTATTGAAATATAACGTCACATACCATTTACTTCAACCATTTGAAAGGTACAACTTGATGGTCTTCATTTGTCCCCAGCTTTGTAGCCACCACCACAATCAGCTTGGGAACATCTCCATCACACCAAAATAAACCTCCTCCCCATTAGCAGTCACTCCCCATTCCCCTGCCTCCACCAACCCTAGGCAACCACGAATATCCTTTCTGTCTCTCTGGATTTCTGTCTTCCTGAAATAACATAAATGGAATCATCTTTTGTGACTGGGCTTCTTTCATGTAGCATATTTTCCACGTTCATCCATGTTGTAGGATATATCAGTACTTCATTCCTTTTTAAAGCCAAATAATATTCCATTGTATGAATACGCCACACCATATGCATTATATGTATTCCTTCGTTGTTTGTGGACATGTGGGTTGTTTCCATTTTGAGAATATTATGAATAATGCTGCGATGAACATTCAACAAATTTCATGTGGACATGTTTTCATTTCCTTGATGCATATCCAGGAGCGGAATCTAATTTCTTCTAAAACGGAAAAAAACAAAAACAAAAAACAAAACCCTCAAGTCAAAATATGTATAGCATGGAGTAGATTTAAAATGTCACTTGCCGCTATGATAGAACAAGTGAACCTCATGAGTGTGGGGGGCCACAGCTGTGCCTTGCACATGATAGAAGATCAGTGAATATTTTTGAAAGAATCCCAAAATATTACTCATTCTGATGTTCCCAGTGAAGAGGCCTGGGTGTGGAAATGTGATAAAAATGGGTCTTTATCCATTTATTTATTCAATAACTAAGCACAGAGTAGCTCAATGCCATTTGAATTTCATCAGCTGTTTAGTTTCATGGACAAAGACGGAGAAGCCCAATCCCGGTGTGGGGCAGCCCGTCTAGAAAGGAAAACAGATAAGTTATCCCAGCACCATGGCATAGGAAGGGAAACAGGTCCCCCATCTGTCCGAGACACTTTACCCCTGCCCCCCAGTTCCTGGTGTGAGATTCTCCTTGTCCCCGGGGCAGAAGCAGCACCGGGATGAGAAGGCTCTGTCTTCAGGAGGACCTAGGTTTGCCTTGAAGGGCTCATCCTTGGGGTGCCCCTGGTCCTGTCTTTTTGTCTGATAGAATAAAGAGCAACTTGCCTATTGCCTTGTTCCTACCTTTGACCTGTTTCTGCTGGACTCTTGAGAATAGTAAGCTGTGGCTGGGAGCTTGGGTTCAGAAATGAACAAAGAGAGTTTCTGTCTACCTGGACCTCCAGCCTGGCAAGGCTCAGTGTCCACAAGCAACGGGAGGAGAAGGGGACTCCGGGGGGGGGCGGGGACACCGGTAGTGGGAGTGCCCTTGGGGTTCCTGTCAGAGAATACACACCCTCTCTGTTTCGTTAACTTATCAGACACCTTTTTCCATCAGCTTTGGTATACTTTTTGTCCTTAAATATTTTCATGTGTATTTTTCTTTTTAGAGAAGATATTCGCTTGTTCACGCGTAAACATTTATTGAGTACCTACTCTGTGCCAGGTCTTCAGAGGGACACAGATACAAGTAGGCTTTCCCTTAGCCCCGGAGCGTCTCTTGGTCTGGCAAGAGAGAAAGACAAGTAAATTCCAGAGAGCCCTGAGTATGTGTTGTAGTGGGGGACCTCCCAGGAGATATATTGTTGTTATTTACCTCACTTAGAATTTTCTCATTTAGAATATATAAACACAGACATTTATATCTTGTATATTAGTCACGTATCTCATATACATTCTGTTCTCATTGGGTTATATATAATTTTGTATATGTTTTTAAGATTTTTTTATTTTTTATTTACTTGACAGTGAGAGAGACAGCAGGAGAGGGAACACACGCAGGGGAAGTGGGAGAGGGAGAAGCAGGCTTTCTGCGAAGCAGGGAGCCCGCTGCGGGGGCTCGATCCAGGACCCTGGAATCACGACCTGAGCTGAAGGCAGACATTTAACGACTGAGCCACCCAGGTGCCGCTTTGTATATTGTTTTAGTTTTTAAAGGTTATATATTTACTTCTCTTGTCAAAAAAATATTTTATATCTTTCTACTGTATCTTTGAGTTTTTAGCAATATATTTTATCTTTTATTTTTATTTATTTATTTATTTTTAAATTGGCAGAGAAAGAGAGAGAGCGTGAGAGCACGCCAGGCAGAGGGAGAAGCAGGCTCCCAGCTGAGCAAGGAGCCCAATGCAGGACTCGATCCCAGGATCCTGGGATCATGACCTGGGCCAAAGGCAGACGCTTAACTGACTGAGCTACGCAGGCGTCCCTAGCAATATATTTTTTTTAAAAAAGGATTTTTTCTCATGATTTTAATGATAGTGCCTTTTCAAAGGAAAAATTTAGAAAATACAGAGAAAAGAAATGCATAAATAAAAATTGCACATACTTTCACACCACCCAGAGACAGGACTTGTCTACCTGTTGTAGGTCTTTTCTTCTAGTTTCCTTCTAGGCTGTATGTAATGTTATCTGAATCTTCTCATTAAGACACAGATAGTTTCACGTGGTGTTTAATTCTAACAATGCTGGTAGGGGCACAGGTGTCTCAGAGGATGAAGCAGCTGCACCTCCCTTCCCAGAGGAAGGCCTTGATTTTTTCTTCCTCTCTGGGTCACCAGCTCACCTCATCCTGGCTACTAAATTCAGGAGCCTGGGGCATAACCAGCCAACCCCATGGCAGTGAGGGTTTCTAGGCAGGCCCAGGACTAAGGTTCTGAGGTTGTGCCCAAGGCTGGGGAATTAGCCTGGCTCCAGAACCGGAGCCCTTGCTTACCCAAGGTGAGGGTCGGGGGAGAGCAGGTGAATTACTGGGGCGGTGGGGAGGGTGGTCATACCTCCTCTCCCCCCCAGCAAAGGTTCTAAATAAGGCCCTGGAATCTGCTGTGTCAAGAGACAGCTGAGAATCCATGTGGCCCAGTGTCCTCTGCACCTGGCCCCAGACTGATTTGTGTGGGGTGGGGGCGCTGGGAAGCCAAGACCCAACACGCAGCATTTTGCCACCCTGTAGCCTCTCTGAGAAAGAACGGCGTGCGAAAGACACAAAACATGCAACCCAGCCTGGGAAATGGAAGTTCAGGTTCTCCTTATTGAGTGGCGGTGGCAAGTTTTTCACCAAGCTGGAAATAAAGAACACTCATGAGAGGTCTGGTGCTATGGGGGGGGGTCTCGCAGAACCTTCACGATAGCCCTAGGAAGCAGCTGTCACTACCCCCTTTAGAGTCAGGCAGAAACTGAGTCTGGGAGCGGTGGGGTGACTTGTCCGTGGTCACACAGGGTTGAGGTGACTCTAAGACAGGCACTGTTTACCCCTAGGCTCTCCTACCCCAACCCTGGGGCCATCCAGGCCCTGTGTGTGGCTTCCTTCTCTCTGGGCACTGAGCATTTAGTTCTAATTAAATTCCCCCTCTGCCCTCCACCTCCCCTGCATCTCCTTCCTCCATCCCTGCGTGGGCAGGAAACACGGGCCCCTAGCCCTGGCCTTCACATATAAATATTTGTCTAGCAAGTTAATAAACACAGAGAGGAGGAAGCCTGCAGATAACACCAGGCTGGAGCCGAGTGCTTACCGCAGGTATCTCTGCCCTGTACAGTGCTGTGTGTGTATGTGGCGGGGGGGTGGGGTGGGGTGGGGGGACAGTCAGTGAGGTGGGTGGTAAAAGAGAATGGTGGCATGTGGTGGCTTGACACACAGACTCTGGAGCCAGGCTGCCCGGGTCTGAATCCCAGTTTCTCAGCTGTGTGACCTCAAGCAACTCACTGCCCAATCTCTGGGCCTGTCTCTTCCTCTGTAAAATGGGGGCGTGGTATGTAGTCCATACCTCCTAATTAATGCAACAGTCCTGGTACAGGAGCCCGACAGTGCCAAAAGCTTTCAGAGTGAAACAAAATATTAGGGAAACTGAGTCAAGATTCCAAGATGAAGTCACTTTGTGACAAGGAAGAGACCACCTGCATCAGGAGGATTCTCAGAGGGGGAAACATCTGAACTGTTCTGGAATTCTCCTGCCTAAAATCCACCAATGACTTTTCTGCTGTCCTCAGAACCAACCCAGAGCAGGTTTGTTTGTTGTTTCCGTGGCTCACAAGGCTCCATGCAGTCTGGAACCCAAACTAACCTCTCAACTTCACCCCCACGGACTTGCTCTGTTCATATCTTCCCCACCATGGCCTCACCACCCCCCCCTCCCCCCCACAACAGCAGCTCAGCCCCAAAGCCCGGAGCGGTTTGTGACTCCTCTCTCTCATACCCTACAGCGTGTACTCGCGCTGTCCCTCTACGATGTATCCTTACGCCAACCACCACCTCTCATGGGGGCCACCACCGCTCGTCCCCGAGGCCTGGCCAGTGTCTCTGTAGCAGGAGCCTCCTGCCTTCTGCTCACACCCTTGGCCCATAGGCAGCCAGAACCATCCTTTCAAAACACAACTCTGATTGTACCACCTCTCTGCGCTCAACAACCCAGTAGCTTCCATCATACTTGCAGGAAATCCCCAAGTCCTTATAGCTCACCGAGCTCCCGACCTTAGGTCCAGCTCCCTCAGCCTCCTCTCCTCCTGCCTGGTCACTCACTTGCTTTAACCAAACAGGCCTCCTTGCTTGTCCCCCTCAGAACCTGTGCACCTGCCATTTCCTCCCCGGAAATGTCTTCCTCCAGATGCTCCCATGGTGGGTGCTTTCCCTTCCAAGTCTCTGCCCAAATATCACCTCCTTAGAGCTTCCCAGGACCCCCATGTGCAGTGCCTCTCAACTTTCACACAGACACCCCAATACCCTCTTCAACCATCTCCTGCCTTAGTTTTTCTTCCAAGTGCTTATTTCCACCTGAAATTATTTTATTTATAAAATGTATAAATAATTTTAAAATTTTACAATATTGTCTGTCTCTTTAAAGCATAATGTTTAGAAGAGCATGAATATTGCCTGAAGGAAAGAGGGAAGGGGAAAGGAACCAGGGGCCAGATCTGGCTAGCTGGAGACAGGAAGGAGGGAAAGGTGAACCCCAGGCGCTAGGATCCATGGGGGGATGGCCGATCTAGCTCAGGGAGCCAGCACCAGGCCGTGTGGAATGAGGCTGGGGTTGACTTTTGGAACAAAATAGACGGAGCTTTAAATACCAGAAAGGGGAGCTGTGGAACCCAGAAGCAGAATCCAATATTGGCCCCAAAGCCTCTTCCTTCTCGCTGGAAGGCAAGTTATAGCTTCTGGAAAGAACAGTGAGGGTCAAATCCTATAGATCATATTCTAGCCTTGGCCTGAGCTGCTCTCCTGACCATCCCCTGAGCCAGGAGGGTGTGGACTTGGGATCTGAGGCCAAGGAGGAACTCGCAGCGTCACACCCTCTGGAATGCTGTGGCTGTGTTTAACTTGCTCCAGATTTGCACAGTTCCCGTCAGAACATGAAACCAGAGGAAAAAACCCATGAGGCCCAGATTGATCAGCGCAGAACTTAGCAACAGCACAACAAGCTGGAGCCAGCCCACTTCTGCAGCGAGGGGCTTTCCACGGGGCCCAGGGCCTGGGAACTCCGGGCCGGCTCTGCTGTCTCCGGCTGGCTTGCAGGGCGCCAAGGCCCATCCCAGTGGCCGTCGGGGTGGTGGAGTGGGGCCTTGTGCTGGACCCACAAGGGCTCCCAGAAATGGCTTACAGTCCCTATGGGGAGCCTGAGAAGGCAACGCTGGTGGCTGTCCCCAGACTTGGCCGCCTTGGGCACCCTGGTTCTCTCTGCCGGTTGATGGGCTCACCAGGTCCATGCCGTTGCCAGGAGCTGACAAGAGCAGGGGACTTCAGAATTTTAGAAACATCCAGATCATCCCAGCATTTCTCAGTGAGTCACAGCCTCCCATCTTCACCATCACATCTGGACGGTAAGGAACTTGGCCGGTTCCTGACCCAGTTCCTCAGTCCTTCCTCCCTCCACCAGGCCATGCACACTCACTGGGCCAGCGTGATTGTATCATAAAATATCTCAAGCATATGGAAAAGTTCATAAAATCATATTGCAGACAAGTATCCCTCCGTTTAACTCAATGACTTGCCTTCTTTGCTTCCATCTTTCTTCTTCTCTCTAAAAAGAGAAGGTATCAAGTGTACAAAACCTGTGTGAACACGGCCATGGTAGGTAGCGGTGGTGGGGTATCACCTGGCCCGGCTGGGGAGACACTGGCCCCACAGAGCTGGACAGAGGGCTCTGAAAAGGGGAACGTTGCCATATCAAAGCCCGTTGCATCTGTCATGCTAACGAGAGGATGTGTGGCAGCTAGTAGACGATGGATCTGGCACACAGTAGGTGCTGAAGAAGTAGTGGTTTCCCGATATTATCGCATCCTGCTCACCCGCAGCCTGGGAGGCAGGCAGTCTGCGAATGGGGAAAGAGATGCCAGGAGCAGGGCTCAGGGTCACTCGGCCAGGAAGGGGACCAGGACTATAAGCCTTCTTGGGAGCGGAGAGAGGACAGCGACTGGTCCCCCCTCCCAGTGCCCTTCCTTCCTGAGGGTGCAGAGAAGAGGGCTGTGTCCAGGCTTGGGTCTCCCAAAGGGGTGCTGAAGGTGAGAACCCATGGGAGAACAGTGACTGGAGGAAAGTTGCCTTGATTTCCCTGACACAGCCATTTGGGGAATTCGAGGCAGGGGCAGGGGCTCCTCCAGGGATGGGGGTCTCTGGGCTCACCCTGACGACCCCTTTCCCTCTTGCAGCAGCTGCAACCTGTTCTGGTTGAATCTGCTCATGGCCTTGCTGCAGTGGGGGTGGGGGTGGGGAGGTTAGCTGGGGGTCCCCAGGTGATGTGAGTGACAGGATCCAGAACCTGGGAATGCAGCAACCTCCACACCTATTTGCCTAACTCACAGGCTCTGACGTCAGTGGCTTGCAACTTATTAAGGAATAGGACCCGGTCCTGTCCTCCGAGGGCCCTGCCTTAGGCCCCCATCTCAGAGGTGAGGCAGTGGTTGGGGGGGCCCCAAGTCCCCAGGATGGAGTCTCTGCCCCAGCAGTGACTAGCTATGTGGCCCTGTGTGGGTAGTCCCCCTCCCCATTTCCCCCACCCATCTCAGTGCTTCATCATCTGTGAGCTGTGACGATTAAATGATCAATGTGGCGTATTCCCAGTACCACATACATGACAGTCTTTGTTCCAGTAAATACTCAGGTGCTCCTGCCCCCCTCCACACCACTATGTTGTTCTAAAGCAGCATTTTTTTCAAAGTGGAGTTCCCCACACGGTCAGCAGCAGTGTCACCTGGGGACCTGTTAGAAATGAAAATTTCCCGGCCCCACCCCAGACCTCCTGAATCAGGAAACTGGGATGGGGCCCAGTGGTCTGTGTTTAACAAGCCGTCTGGGGGATTCTGATGCCTGCCTGTGTCTGGGAACCACTTTTTTAGGGCATCAACCTGACTGTATCATGTTCTTGCTCTAGACCCTTCCATGGCTCTCCGTGGCCTTCTGGATAAAGTCCGAGGGTCTAACCAGTGGTTGAAGCCCTCCCCTGATGACTCTGACTGATGTGATGTGGCCAGTTTCCCCAATCAGATGGCAGGCTGCTGGAGGGCAGTGACGGTGACTCATGCCTCGGTCCTGTGTGACCAGCCCCCCAGCTGGGCTGGCAGACTTCACAGACGGCAGGAGAGAATGATGGCCGTGCTGACTGCATGCGTGGCTCCTTGTGGCAGTCTAAGGTTCAGATTCTGGCCTTCACTCTGTTGCTGTGTGAACTGGGCACGCTGCTTCACTGTTTGGAGCCTCAACGTCCTCATCCACCAAATGGGCATAATAATAGTGTCTGCTTAGGTTACTGTGAGGATTAAGTACCATGATCTGTGGTAAGTGCTCAGCCTGGTGCCTGGCATGGGGCCTTGGAGAATCAGGGCTCCACGATCCTTTATCCCAAACTTGGGGCCAGAGGTTTCAGAATTCCGAGTTTTTCAGATTTTAGAAATATACCATACACAACACAACACAGCCAAGTGGCGGGGTTTCTATTAAAAAACAACAACATTGATGTGATTATACCAAAATGTATTAAATATGCAAAGTAACTGCAGGTGATAAAGACTATCGATAAATAGCTTCTTACCAGTTTAGGTCATGCTGAGGCTCTTGGACCTCTCCAGAAGGGAGCCATCGAAAGGTTTAGAGCACAGGGGGCAACAGGAGCAGGTTGATGCCCTAAAACAGCAGTGCCCAAAGCATGGGCGTTCATCAGAATCTCCTGCAGGGCTTGGGAATCCCAGCCTGTTGAGCATACACAGTCATTCGGGCCTTCCGGCAGCTGGTGGAAGGTGTGGTCTCTCTCCCATTTTACAAAACACTGAGGCTCAGGAAGATGAAATTACTTGCCTGGGGCCCCACAGCTAAGAGGGGGAGGGGGGAAAGGGGTTGGGACTTGCCAAATGAGTTTTGGGGCCAAATTTACAAAAATCTTTTGGTTTTCAGGGATGAACTGCCCTCAGGCTGGCTTCAGTATAAAGCCCATGACGGAGTGAAAACACAGGCTTCAGGATTCAAACTGGTTCCACCATTTCCTAGTTGTTTCATCTCAGCTAGGTGACCTAGACTCACTGAGCCTCCGTTGGCCCATCTGTGAACCGAGGCTAGCAGTTGTTCTTTGGCAGGGTTGAGGGAGGAGCTGCTGGGATGAAGTGTGCTGGGCATTGCAGGTACCCAGGAGGGGCAGCATCGGGGCCGGCTCTGCTCTCGTCTGGGGTGTCAGGCTGAGCCCCAGAATTCCCCAGGCCCCACCCCAACGTGCCTGGGCTTGGGCCCTGGAACGAAGAGGAGCCCTTCCTGCCTGTGTTGCCCAAATATTGTGGAGGCCTGTTGGTGCCTCTCCGTGGTGACAGCACCCCGAGTTGGATGTGCTCAGGCACCCACGGGTGCTATTCCATCCCTGGGACACTGCAGGAAAGAGGCTAGTGTGGCCAGTGCCATCTGAGTGACACTACAGGGGCAGCTAGGCCTCAGCACTCTCGCCTTCCCAGAATCCCACAAATGGGTGCTCATTAAGCCCAAGCCCATGTGCTCCAACGCTTCGCTTTCCAGCCCACCTTCCTCGGAAGCAGTCGCATTTCCAGTCCAGGTGCTGACTGTCTCTATCTCTTTCTCTTGAAAACTCTTTCAAGGTTTGACATTTGCTGAGCACCACAGCGGGGTGTGGAGCTCAAAGTTTCAAAGCCGGAGGCCTGGGTTCAAATCCCAACTCGGTCAGTGACCAGCGGTGTGATCTTGGGCATGTCACTTGACTTGGTGCCTTCATTTCCTAATCTATAAAGGAGGTGACCTAGAGGCCCATCCTTCTAGGGGCTCAGATCAAAACCTCGGAGACATCTTGGACTCGGCTCTGTCTCTCATGGCCACATCTGATCTGTCAGAAAGTCCAGTCGGCTCTACCTTCAGATATATCCAGATATCCAGAATCCAGTGATCTCTTTTCCTCTCCAGTTGGACCCCACTGCTCAGAGCCACGGCGTCTCTCAACCCCCTATTCTTTCTGCTTCCACACTGGCTCACCGATAGCTCATCCTCAGTGCCCTGCAAACAAGGGGAAAACCAGAATCCTTCCAGTGGCCCATGGGTCCACACCACACGGCCTCACCTCCCCTGCCTGCTTCGCCTCCCGCCTCTCCCCTTGCTCGCTCTGGGCTCGCTCGAACACGCTGGGTACACTCCTGCCCTGATGAGTTGCCCTGGCCGTTCTCTCTGTCCGGAATGCTCTTCTCCAGATATAGGCCTGGCTTGCTTTCTCACCTGGGTCTTTGCTTAAATGTCATCTTATCTGACTCCAATATTTGAAGGGAAGCCCCTTCCCCCCATCCTCTGTATACCCCTCCTTCCTTTATTTTTCCTCATGGCCCTAATCACTACTTAATACATCCTCTATTTTAATTTAGTTGTAGGTAACTCCTACAAAACGTCAGCTGCAGAGGGCAGGGAATTTTGTGTCTTGTTCTCAGCTCTATCCCCCGAACCTAGAATGGCATGTGGCCCACAGTAAATATGTAACTAATATTGTCCAGTGAATGACCATATGAACGAGTAGTGCAAACCATGGTTTTGTTGTGAGGATGAAATATATTTAACGCAAAGTACTTGGAACATGCCGAGCTCGTGCGGGAAGCACGCAGTATGGGTTTGCTGGTGTTGGGGTGCAGATCTCTGCTCCAGAATGCTCGGAGTGCAGCGGAGGGAGAGGCCAATGCTGCACCTGCCAGGAGGATGTCCTGGAAGAAGGCTCGACAACACGTGTTGACTCCAGGGCCGTGACAGGACCCAGGGTGCCCTAGAAATGCCAAGCAGCCGGGTGAGCAGGCGTGGGGTGGCAGAGGGGCCCCCAATGAGGCCAGACTGTCTGCAGCTCCATGTCATGAAGTGCCTGGAAGGCCAGGCCAAGGCGTTGGAGCTCTCTCTGGGGACACTGGGGAGCCTCAGGAAGGCTTGGGGTGGGGCTGGATGGGGAAAGGGCGTGAAGACACTGAAAACCAAGACCTGTGCCCATTGAGGTCTTAGAGGGGCAGGTCATGACCTTGAATTAGAAGCTTTGTTGCCGCAGTGAGGGGTGGGGGGGGGCCAAGGACCTGAGCTCTCCCTAAGAGGACAGTCTCCCTTCTGGCCCCCATGGTGAGGGGGGCCTTTCTGGTGAGCAAGAGAGTTCCTCCCGTGACTCCATCCTGTGCTAGCCCAGCATTAGGGAGGAAGCAAGTAGCCCATGTCTGGCAGTTTTCCAGCAGAATTTCCTGGATGCTAGGGAGAAAGGGAGAGTGGCTGGATTGTGTGGCTTCCTGAGCGGCAGGAGGGGCACAGACAGGTTCTCCGTGAGGGGCAATGAAGTGGGCCCTGCGGGCTGGAGGCCTCTGGGGAGAGCCTCTTCAGCAGTTCCTCCACCATGAGCTCAGTGAGCCCCTACTATGGGCCAGGACCATGCTGGGGACTGGACGTGCAGAGCAATACAAAGGAAGCAAGGCCCCTGCCGCCGTGGGGCCAACAGTCTAGCACAGGAAGTGGCAAAATCCATGAGGAGCAGACACGTGATATTGAATCGCAAATAAAAGACCCACTCTGAAGGGAGTTTGCCTTTCCTGGGAGAGATTGATGTGGACTGGAGGCTCAGGGGAAGGCCTCTCAGGGAAGATGACACTTGAGCCAATATCTGCAGGGTGAGCGGGAAGTCTTCACGCCAAGAGTGAGAGGAAGAACACCCCAGGCAGAGGGACCGACTGGCCACTTCCAGTCCAATGATACTCAAGGTGATGTTGGGTTTTCCAGGGCTGGTCAGAATCAGCACTGGGGGAGTCCACTTTTAGCAGCAAAAATTGTTTTAAGTGAGGCCCCGTGTCATGCTCACTGTGGTCTCCTCTGCCCTTCAAAAAACAGTGTTTATCACCTTTCCCACCCTGACATAGGGAAAAAGGGTCTGGCCAAGCAAGGATTCAAGAGGCAGGGAGGTAGAGTCAACACTTTCTCCTTTGGAGGTGGGAATAATCTTACCAAAGAACAGAAGGAAAATTCATTAAAAGTATTTCATTCATTCATGTACTTCTGGAGTACCTACTATGTGCCAGGTATTATTCTAGTGCAGGGCAGATAGCTGTGAATGGGACGAAGTCTGTACCTTCCAAAGTTTACATTCCGGCAAGAGACCAACAATTAACAAGCAAGTGAATAAAAATATCATTTCAGGAGTGAGATGATAATTGCTATGAAGAAAATAAGGCCAGGACAGAATGGTCTAGAGTGTGGCTGGTGGTTAGGTAGGGTCTCTTTGAGAGAATGATATTTGAGCTGAATAAAGTGAGAGAGGAAGCCTGAGAGGATGTGGGGTAAAGAATTCCATACAGAGGGAACAGCAAGTGGAAAGGCCCTGGGGCTAGCGACCGGTTTAAGTGGCTCAAGGAGAAGCAAGGAAGCTAGCATAGCAGCAGTAATATGAGGAAGCAGAGTGGTGGTAGGAGGTCAGACAAGTACTGAGAGCCGGGTCACATAGGGCTGTCAGGTTCCTCAGGGGCATCTGGGGCCCTGCGACTGCCGTAGATGTCCTAGGATTCAAGCCAAGTGTCTGCTCTCAGGCACAGACCAGATAAGATACCTGCTCTGTAGGCTGTGGTCCCACATCCCACCACCCCTCCTCCTCCTTTTGTCAAAATCTCTCCTTCTGGAACATTCCATAAGTCCAGTTGGGTGACGATGATGGCTGCAGAGGTGGAGGGCTGTAGCCAGGGATCTTGTTGCCTTTGGAGAGAAGGCTGCAGCTGGAGGCCTAAGATCCTCCCATCTTAGGCATGGCTCTTCTATCTCCAGTCAATATACTGGCTGCTTTTTCCACTGCTTGCTCCGGATACCCCTCTCTGCCTGGCTTGATCAAAACGCCCCTCACCCCACACTGGGCCCACTGGGAGCTCCAGGCTCTCTGCTGCTCCCTGGCCAGCCTTGTTCTAAGCCATCTTCTTGCACCTCTGCGAACACCCAGCCCTGCTTCCTACCCTTCATGCTTCAAGTCTGGGCTTCCATTTTGTACCTCCTCTCAGCTCAGCTGGCTCTTAGCTCTGGCCCCATCAGCTGGTAACATGCCCAACTGCTGGCTAACTAGTTGATCCCTTTTTGTAGACAATGGTTTTGGGAGTTTGCCCAGTGTTGACACACACCACTATGGCCAGGCGCTCTGTGAGGTGATGGGGATGAAAAGACATCTGCCCTCAGGGAGCTTGCAGGTGGCAGGGGCGACAGCTGTAAAGAATTGGCTGGAAGAGTACATGGCCCTCCAGCTACAACCTCCCCCCACCCCACAGCCATCTTCTTTTGACTTGTGGTCTCTAGTTTTTTAAATTACATTTGGAAAAATTTGAAATCCACACAGAAAAGTTCTAAGAAAATAAATCAATAAACACCTCTCTTTGCTTCACCTGGAGCAGTGGTTCTCAACTAGGGGTGATTTTGCTCTCCAGAGGACAGGTCTGGAGGCAAGGTCTAGAGATAGTTTGGTGGTTAACAACCAAGAGGTGCTCCTGGCATCTAATGCATAGAAACCAGGGATGCTGTTAAACAGGCTATAATATGTGCCATGTGGTAACTGTCCCTCACAACAAAGAATTTTCTAGTTCTCGTCACAAGCAAAAAAAAAAAGTGTAGTGATGGATGTTAACTAGACTTATTGTGGTGATCATTGCTCAATATACACATATATCCAATCATTCTGTTGTACTCCTAAAACTAATACAGTGTTGTATGTCAATAATATTTCAACAAAGAAAAAGAGATACATTGAAATAAAACCACACTGAGAGTGGTGAATGAAAGCCTGGAAAAATGTACACACTGAGAGTCGTGAATAAAAGCCTGGAAAAATGTATAATGTGCAAATACTAACCAAAGAAAAATGGTGTAGCCATATTCATATCAGACAAATAGACTTTAAGCCACTATATTAATAGGGGTTATGAGGGAAAATACATAGAATTAAAGATAAAATTCTTTAAGAAGGCACAACAATCATAAATGTGTATTTGCCTAAAAGCATAGCTTCTAAAAATGTAAAAGGAGAAATGGACAAATCCATAATTAATTTGGGATGTTTTTACTACATCTGTCAAGCAGAAAAAAGAGAGAGGATATAGACTATCTCAGCAACAAAATATATGATCTTCATTATAGATAGATGATAGATAGAAAGATAGATAGATGAAAGAAAGACAGACAGAAAGGAAGAAAGAAAGAAAGAAAGATAAACCCCAGCAGAGACTGGGAGACTTCCACTTCCACAGCGTGGTACTAAATCTCATGGAATTTGGGCAGTTGTCCTCTAACAGCCCTGGAGATGACATATTAATGCCAGCTCAACTCTTACAACAAAATGACGAATTTGGAATTGCCACGTGCAGCTCTAAAATAAAAAAAAGAAAGAAAAGAAAAAGGAATATTATGGTCCAAAATGTCAATAATGACAAGATTGAGAAATCCAGCTCTAAATCAACCAGTGGTAAATGTTTGACTCATGTACTTTAATCTATTTTTGTTCTTCTTCTCCTTCTAGTTCTTGTTCTTTTTCTTCTTCCTGCCCTCCCCCTTCTCCTCCTTCTCCTTCTTTTGCTGAACTCTTTCAGAGTCAGTTGTAGACATCATGACTCTTTGCCCCTAAGTACTTACATGCCTCCCTGCATAGCCACAATACACATTGGATGCAAAACGATGGTCTTGTACACAGTTTACACTCAGACATTGCCAACTGTCCCAGTAATATCCTTGATTGCACTTCTTTTTGTCACCCGGAATCCAGCCCAGTGTAGGGTCTATATTCAGCTGTCCCGGCCCTTTTCTCTCCTTCAATCTGGAACAGTTAGTTCCTCAGTCCTCTGTATCTTTGACCTTGACATTTCTGCAGAATACACACCCATTGTTTTATAGCATGGCCTTGTCCTTCAGCGTGGGTCTGTCAGCTTGTTTCCTCAGAATCAGATCCAGGTCCTGCATTTTTGGCAAAGACTCCCTGACAGCCTTGCTGAGTCCTCAGTGAATCACCTCAGGAGGCATGTGATGTCTGATGGTCCCAACTGATCTCTTGGCTAAACTGGTGTCGGCCAGATTTCCCCCCTGCAAAGGCTTGCTTTCGCCTTTTGGGATTAATAAGTAATATGGAGCCGAATGGTTTTCTCACTCCATTGATCCTTGATGATTCTGATCCGATGCTTTGCCAGCATCCATTGATGATAAATGAATTCATTTTTACTACAGTGGTTGTCCACTGATGCTTTTACGAATCCATCATTCCCTCTTCACTTATTAGTTGGCATTCTTCTGTAAGGAAGAGCTTTCCCTTCCCCTCCCTCTCTCCTTCCTTCCTTTCTTTTTTCTTTATATTTATCAGAGTGAATTCATGGACTCTCTTATTCAATATGTCATAATCCATTACCATCATTATTCAATGCTCAATTGTCTCCTGTAAGTTGATACTCAAATTGTTCCATAGTTGGCAGTCAGCGGCCTCTTCAAGCTGGCTCCTGAACCCTTTTGGTTTAACTCCATCATTCTTTGGTCATTTCCGTACTTTCTGCCAAAACTTGATGTTCCGGGCTCATCTTGTATTTTTCCTGTTTCAGCCTTGGAAGCATCCATTTCCCCAAATTGCCCTGGTTCCTTTTATTGGGGAGTGATATTTATGAGCCAAGATGTGTGTGCTCATTGTTATCGGGGTGTCATTGATCCTGGGCCCTTTCAGCAGAAAGAACTAGAAATCAACATTCATTTGTGTTTTAATATATTTACATTGTGAGCCCATACTTTTACCTCAGATTCCAGTCCAACACCACAGGCTTCTTTCTCTTCATCTCCCTTCCATATTTGGACCTCCCCGGCTGAAAACCCTAACATCCCTACATCAATTAATGTATTTGCTCATTTGCTCCATGCTACAATAACCGCAAAACAGCTTCGGACCTGGTGAGCAACAGGAAACCCTATTAAGTAAAGTTCAGGCTGTCTTCCCAGCTTGGATTTGCTCTTTGTCCCCTCTGTAGTATCATATGCTATCACAGAGATATGATATTCATTCATTATAGTGAGATGAATTTGCTTTGATTTGAATTTTATTTCAGGTTTTGCCTAGTCTTACTGATTTGATTGAACACCTTGCTTAATTCCTCTCTGCCTCTACTCCCGTGATGTTGGACAATGTCCTGTGCTAAAAATGCCGGGGTGTTGGTGGTGTTGCTGGGAGCTCCTGTGCTTCAGGGTTTCCTCTGCTGCATGCTACATCTCTGGCAGAGATGATTTTGGTTTTGATTTTGATTTATTTTTAAAAAGATTTTATGTATTTATTTATTTGAGAGAGAGCGATCAAGTACATAAGCAGGGGGAGGGGCAGAGGGAGAGGGAGAAGCAGACTCCCTGCTGAGCAGGACCCCCCCCCCCCCCCCCCCCCGCAGGCGAGGCTCCATCCCAGGACCCTGGGATCATGACCTGAGCGGAAGGCAGGCGCTTAACCGACTGAGCCACCCAGGCGCCCCTGGCAGAAATGATTTTTATACCAACTTGGCATTAGGTAGCAGTAAATCCTCTGGTGAGAAGTGCATTCTTTTTCTGATTCCCCTTCATTCTCTGATGACTTCTGGAGGAAAGTCTCGAGTTGCAGCTACTATGGCTTTAATGGCTCTCTAGCACTTGCTCATCTCTCTTTGTAACAGGAGATGGAGACCTCCGACACCGAGCCTGCAGAAGGCCATGATATTTAGGTAGAAGACAACGTTGGCTTATTTATCTTTGTTTCTTAGAGCCAGACTGCCGGGTTTCAGTGGTAATCTTGCTGCTTTCTAGCTGTGACCTTGGGCGAGTTACTTAAGGTCACTGTGCCTCAGTTTGCCCGTCTCCATGCTTGAGACATAGTGGCACCCGACCATAGGACTGTTACAAGGATGAGCGGGTTAATGTTCATAATGTGCCTAGCAGAGTGCCTGGTACACGGTAAGCATCAGCTATATCCATTTTTATGACAACCTTCTGTTGATGGGAAGTGATTCTAGCTTTCCATTCAGCATAATGATGCAACATTTCCTTTTAAGATACATTTAGTTCAGTGAGGCAATGAAAAATAAAGATTGAGTTTAAAAACAAGCGGTCTGCAGATTTAGCACAAATAGCAAAACACTATGGTGTGACAAGGCAGATCTGCGGGTTTCCTGCTGCCCCTACTCGTCAATAAAATAATGTACTGGAAAGAGCACTGGAAACTGTAGAGTGCTCTCCTCCCTCTCCCCTCCCTCCCTCTCTCTTCTCTTCCTCCCTTCTATCTTCCTTCCTGCCTCCCCTCCTGCCTCCAGCCCTCCTTTCCTTCCCCCTCCTTCCCATCCTCCTTCCTCTACCCCCACCCCACCTCCTCCCGTATACCCCCCTCCCACCTCCCTCCCTTCTATCCTCCTTCCCCACTCCTCCCTCCCCCCCCCCCTTCTCTCTCCCTCCTTCCACAAGTAATAATAAAGACTCCAGCTAGGTGCTACGCCAAGCCCCGCAGCTCCAGAGGTGAATAAGTCATGAAGCGTCCTCCGGGAATTCACAGTCTAGTCGGGGAGGCAGACTAGCAGCCAGATAATTATGAGCCTGTGGTAATTGCCCTGATGGTAGATCTCAGCTGAGCATACAATTGGAACAGAGCGGGGTGGGATTGCCTCACCCAGCAGAGGTGTGGGTGGGTCAGAGAGGGCTGCTGACGTCAGAACTCCATCTTGAGGACTGCGTAGGAACTCCTGGGGTAAAAATTGGGAAGATGTTTCCCACGGAGAACTCCACCTGTGTAAAGTTGTGAGGACTTAGGGTGTGTTTGCTCAGGAAAGCTCGAGCACATCAGGGTGGTGGGGTGCAGGGTGCAGGGCTTGGGGGTTGAGGCATGAGGCTGGGAGAGGTCCGCAGGGGTCGGTGATGAAGGAACCAAAAGGCCAAGTCAAAATCCTGGGCTTGATCCTGTACTACAGCGGGGACACGGAAAGAACAAAGTACGGCCTGACTTGGTCACATCGCATTTGGGGAAGGTCATTCCGATGCCGGGCAGCCTGCTGGGAGGGGCAGGCCTGGAGTCGGCACCGGGGAGTCTCTCAAGCCTGACCCCACAGTCCGCAGACCCCGTGCCCCCACCCCCTCCAGAGGCATTTGGACCCACTCCCGCCTGAGCCATCTGTGAGCCTGGCTCCCAAGAGAGAGGCCCCGTCTAGCATGTTAAAGCAAAGACTGGGTCACCTTGACCCAGTACCCTAACCCAGTTCTGCCATTCTTGGGCTGGGCGGTCTTGAACAAGTCACTTCCCCTTCAGAAGTCAGTTTCTTCACAGGCACCACGGGCAGAATCCCACCTGCTTCAAGGGTCGCAGTGAAACTCAGTCATGGAACCGTAAGTGAGAGTCCTTCATGCCTCGTACAGTGCCCTGTCTGTGCATGGGGTGGGTGTTGGCACCCAGTTTCCCAAACCCCCATAGCACCTGGCTGAGTCAGGCCTTCAACGTGCTTTGCTGCCCTGTTCCCACCCATTCCTGTCCTTTCCAGCAGATGCTCTAGGTCACGTCTCAGGGTTCCCTCATCGATGCTCTGTGCACACAAGAGGTTGCCAGCCCTGCTGACGGCCTGTCCGCAACACTGACCCCTGTCCCTACCCTGGGTGGCCCTACACTAGAGGACCCTGTTACCAGAGTCACTGCTGCCCTCTGTGCTCTGACCTGTTTCCTGTGAGTCAGGAGGACAACAGAGGCTCAGGTCAAATAGTCTTTTGTCCGTCCATCCATCCATCCATCCACTTCCATTCAACTTGCATGCATCCGTTCATCTTCCTTGAGCCCCTTCTCGGTGCCAGGCACAGAGCTAAGCTCTGAGGAGAAGGGATGAATGAAATGGACTCATGCCTGCTCTCACGCACGGTGGGTTGGTTCAGGAGGATGGGAGCATGTCAGGGTGGGGGAGTGCAGTGTTCAGAACTTGGGGGTGGAAGCCCGAAGCTGGAGAGGTCTGTAGGAGTCAGGGTATAGGCTGGTGGGCAGATGACTGTACACAGGTAAACAAGATCATTTTAGGCTGTCATAGTATCGGGAAGGCAGGAAATAGGGCCCTCCGGGGAAAGATGGTCAGGTTTGTCGGAGTGCTGGCCGTGGAGGAGGGCGAGGCCCCAGGGGCACGTGGACTGGACTTGCTGATGGGGGGGGGGCGGGGCCAGGGATCCTGAGGAGCTGCAGCCAGAGAATTTGGCTGGCCCTCCAGGTGGCTCTGAGCCTTCTGGGCGCAAGGAACCATCTGCCCCAGCGTGGAGACCTGGGTTCCAGTCTGAGGTCTGCCAGTCCCTGGCTGCGTGACCTTGGACCAATCACCTTCCCTCTTGGACTTTCGTTTCATTATCTCTAGAACGGGAGTCATGATAATACTGTCCTCTGGAGTGATAATGAGAAATACACATCAAATAACATCAAATAACTCAGGAGGGTGCTGGCACCCAAGAGGTGCTAAGTAAATGTTAATTTACACTGTCCATACCCTCTTCCTTCTTCTCACCAGTGACCCTCAAGATTTCCAGGAACCCTGAAGGCCCTGCTTGGCTATGGCTCCTGTTATAGTAAAATGGGGTAATCACAGTGCCTGGTATAGACTGAGTGCTGGGTCAGTGTGAGTCGCTGGTATATAGTGAGTGCTGGGTCAGTGTGAGTCGCTGGTATATAGTGAGTGCTCGGTCACTGTTAGTAGCCACTGTGATTGCCTCAGCAGCCAGATGACCCGTTAGGCTGCACCTTGCAGACCCCCTTCCAAGTCTGGCCACTGCATCTGCCCCTGACCCCACTGCCACCTCTTGCCTCTTCCCCATGGTCTCATAGACTCTTTATGCCTCAGGGCCTTTACTGAAGTGGCTCCTTCTGCCTGGCTCATGCTTCCCTCTAGCCAACTCCCTGCTGCTCTCCTTACTCCCAGTCCTTGGGCAGTCCATCATATCACTCTTTTATTTTCTCCAGGGCCTTATTTTTGCCAGGATCTGAAAGGATCTTTCTTACTTCTTCTATTTATCTGTTTATTATCTGTCCCCTTTAGTTTGGAGGTTCTAGAAAGCATAGACTACATCTTGCTCCCTGCTCTGATCCCAGCTCATAGTACAAGCCCAGGTACACGGCATGTATTTGCTGAGAGAAGGAAGGAGGAAGGAAGTAGAAGAGATGAAGGAGAGGTGGAAGGCAGCAGTGTCTGTCCGAGGAGGCAAGGAAGAGTGGCTGGGGGTGGGGGCCCCGCACATCGTCCTCTGCTTCTCCACCCAATCCTTTTTCAGACTTCTGTGGTGGCTTTCACCTGAGCCTAATGCCTTTTTAGTTTTTATCTTATTGTGGTAAGAACATTTAGATGAGATCCATCTTCTTAACAGGTTTTTAGGTGCACAATATAGTCTTGTTAACTACAGGCACTGATGCCTAGAACTTACTCATCTTGTGTGACTGAAACTTTATACCTTTTGAAGAATAACTCTCCTTCCTCCTGCCCCTGGCACAACCATTCTCCTCTCTGCTTCTACGAGTCCCATACCTCATATAACTGGAATCATGCAGTATCTGTCCTTCTGTGACTGACTGATTTTCCTCAGCACAGTGTCCTCGAAGTTCCTCCATGTTGTTGCCTATAGCAGGATTTCCTTTTTTTCTTTTTAAAGGCTGAATAATATTCTGTTGTATGTCTATACCACATTCTCCTTACCCATTCATCTTTCCATGAACATTTAGGTTGTCTCCACATCTTGGCTACCGTGACTAATGCTGCACTGAGCATCAGAGTTTCTGTACAGCAAAGGAAACAGTAAATAGTGAAAAGGCACCCCACGGAATGGGAGAAAATATTTACAAACCATATGTCAGATAAAGGATATATATCCAAAATATATAAGGAACTTCTATGACTCAATAGCAAAAAAAAAAAAAGAATAACCCGCTTAAAAAATGGACTAAACACTTGAATAGACATTTCTCCAAAGAAGACGCCCAAGTGGCCAACAGATATATGAGAAGATGCTCAATGTCCCCAATCATCAGGAAAATGCAAATCAAAACCTCACACCTGTTAGGATGGCTATTATTAAAAAAAAAAAAAAAGACAGCAAGTGTTGGTGAGGATGTCAAGAAACTGAAACCCTTGCACACTGTTGGTGGGGATGCACACTGATGCAGCCACTGTGGAAACCAGTATGGAGGGTCCTCAAGGCAATAAAAATCAAATTATCACATAGAAACCAAGCTTACTTTTGAAGTAGTCAGTACTCTCCTTCCCCAGGTGTCTATTGGGCAGAGGTCACTGACCTACCCCCCTCCCCCCACCTTGTTCCCATTGCCCCTGGGCCTGGGCACTTTGTTGGGACACTCAGCTCAGGAAGCATCTCCTGACATGATGTAATGAGCACTGGGTGTTATATACAACTGATGAATCACTGAACTCTACCTCAGAAGCTAATAATACACTATATGTTAATTAATTGAATTAAAAAAAAAAAAGCCCGAAACTTCTAAATCTGGTTTCTCATCAGTGAAGATTTTGTTGCACAAGGGGCCTCTGTCGCCACCTACTGGGCATCTGGGGGAAAGGGCTCCTACAGTCCCCTCAAAGAACCCCTCCTGACACCTAGGCATTTATAAATAAATGCCAACAACAACAATAGCAAGAGCAACAACCATGATTACTCTATATCAGACATTGTACCAGGTGCTTTAAAAACATGGTGCCTTAATCTCCAACAACCTTGTACTGTGGCTGGGGTTATCCTCATGTTACACAGAGAGATGAGGAAGCAGAAAGAATGGTCAAGGTCACACAGCTAGTGAATGGCCAAGTCTAACTCAGGTCTCTCTGGCCCCAGAGGGGAGCTGAGCAGTGTCCTGGAGAAAGGCAGAGAGGGAATGAGAGAGTGGGCAGGAAAGATGGGAGAATGGAGTGGAGTGGAGGGCCATAGAAGGCTCTAGAAACTATTTCTGGTGTGCTTCCCAGGAAGGTTCACTCACAGTCACTCTCAGGGCACCCATGCTGTCCCAACGCCTTGCTCTGAGCCCTCCTCAGGACATCCTCCAGCCTGTGCTGGGAGTGCTAACGCTGGGAAGCCTCCTCGAAGCCGCCTCCAGAAATGCTTTGTGCCTCTGTCTGCCTCAGGGCCTCCTCTCCCTCCCCACTGCACCCGTTAGGGAATGTTAACTGAAGGAGCCCACTGAGACGGGGCAGGCGCATCTCCAAATATGTATCTGATGAATGAATGATGCTCTGAAATGCACATTTTATCCCCACCTTACAGATGCGGGGATTGAGGCTTGGAAGGGGGGAGGTGACTTGCCCAGGGCCACACAGCTCTGTTGGGGTAGGACCCAGACAGTAGTACCCTGAGTCACCTCCCAGAGGCATCCATCAGAGAGAGCTCTGGGTGGCTGGACTCCCTCAATGCTAGCTGAAGCCCCCAGCTCAGGCTTGGGATCAAAGGCAGCCCTGCAGGAAGCCCCTCCCAGGCCAACTTCCCTAGAACTGGGACAGGCTTTGACGTCAACAGGTCCACATTCCTGCCTCCAGTCCCAGGGCGGGGGCACTGGTTTCCTCCCTCCAGCCTTGGCATCACAAACAGGAAGCTGGGTCATGTGGGTAGGTTGAGGTGGGGCAGCAGCAGAATGGGGGGGGGGGGCGGCAGTTGCCCAATCCAGGCGTCAGCTCCCAGCTCCCAGCCAGTGCCTACCCGGCCGGGGCCCCCAGGGAGGGCCAGGGGCTGGCATTAGAATGTGCCCCAGGGTCACACTGTTTCCAAGGCATGCCCAAGGGGCCCTCAGTGACTTCATCCCTGTTGGTCTCCTCTAGCTACTGCACTTGCATTGATTCCAGTTGATCTCACTGATTAACAGCAAAGGCGACCACAGGTTGAGTGCCTCACTTGAGTCCTCATTTCATTCTCATGAACAATCCTCATATCTTCCTTTGCCAGATGAGGGGACTGAGTTACTGGCAAGCTAAATCAGTTGCCCAAAGTCCCGCAGCAGTGGGGAGTGGGCAGGGCAGGGACTCAGCCCCTGCCACTGCAGTTGGGAAAATGCAAATCGATTCATGTCTCTCCTGGGCTAACCCCTCTTCCATGGCTCCCCGTTTACCCCAGGGACAAAAATCTGTGCTCTGAGGATGGCATTCTATGCCCCTTTACTGCTGTTGAGCCCACCTCCCCAGTCAGCTTTCCTGCTTTCAGTGTATTGAGCCACTGCTGATTCTGGAAACCATCATTTTTTCATAATGGCCACCTTTTATAAAGGAGGAATCGGATGGTCAGAGGGGATGGAATTTGTATAAGATCCATAGAACTGTCGGGGGACAGAGTCAGAATTCACACTTAGGTGTGGCTGGTCCAGTGCCTTCCATGTCCAAGGTTCCCAAATGTTAGGGGGCCTATTCCGATGGCAGCTGCCTGGACCCAACCTGGGAGATGCGGGGGGGGGGGGGGGGGGGGGGGGGGGGGGGGGGGGGGGGGGAGGGGGCGGTGCTGGGAACCTCCATTGTCAGTGATCTCCCCCTACCCCTTCCCTGCCATGAGTTTGAGCACCTCTGCTTCCCAACACTCCGCAGCCACCAGAGCTGTCTGGTGGACTCCCAGTTGTTGTAGAAACTGTAAGACTTCATCCTGTGGGGCTTTTCCAGCCAGTGGGCCCTACCCACCCAGGGTTCTTATCAGCCAGAGCCCACCTCCCAGGGAACGCCTGACTTCTCGCTCCCCTTCTCCCTCAGGGTCCTGCAGGGACTACTCCAGCTTCCCTCCCCTTTATCTCACCTTCCCTAGGAGCAGCTACATTTCACAGACCTGAGGAAGGGCTTGACTATGCTCCGCATCCTTCGGAGGGCTCTAGACACAGAAGGCCAGCCCCTCCCGAATCTCTGATTTGGAGGTCCCAGGTGATGCTGCAGCTGCTTCAGGGCCACACTGTGAGAACCACAGGTGTAGAGGATGTGAGATGCATGGGTGGCCAGCCAGCAGGGTGGGGGTGGGGTCACCATTTTCTACCATGTACAGCTGTGCCTCAGTTTCCTCATCAACCAACATGGAGCACAAGAATACCTACTTCTCAGAGTTGTGCTGAGGTTTGAATGGTGCAGGAGAGTAAGGGACTAGTAATTTGCTTTTCTTTCCCACTCAGAAGTCCTTTTCCAGGCTGGTTCCTCCCACAAATGTTTCCGAGCCAATGCATGTTTCTCCCCTGAGCCTCCTGGGCTCCGGTTCCCACAGGGGCAGGGAGGATTTTTGCCATCACTCTGATTTCTGTGGGACTTAAAGCACTAGCTCTGGGGAGCAGGTGCTGGTGGTTCAATAACCCCATTTGACAGATAGGGATACTAGTGGTGGCTGAGCATCCTCTCTGCACAGCTGGAAAATGGCAGAGGAGGGAATCAAACTGGGTCTCAGTGTCTAGTAGCCCTCAGTGCTTCTCAGGAAGACCACCGCGCTCACGCGGAAGAAGGAGACCCCCGGCGCCCCGGTCCATCCTCTGCCTGGGGCTTGGTGGAGACAGGGTCAGCAGGGCGATTTTTCAGGTTATGGCGCCCTCTTGTGGTCAGCGTGCAAAGGCGAGGAAGGCCTAGAGATAAGAGGCTTGAATTCCAGTAACTAAGAGAAGGAGGTGGGTGGGGATGGAGGTGGGTATCTGTCGGAGTTTTAGGCAGCAGGCTCGGCAGGTGCAAAGGTCCTGAGGGCGGACGAAGCCTAGTGAGTGCCTTGGCAGGATCTGGGCTGAGTGGGGCAGGTGGGAGGGGGACAGTGATGGGAGAAAGGGAGTCAGACCCAACCTCACAGGGCCTTCAGAGCCTCCGTGGGAAGTTTGCTTGTCCCCTTGGTGCGCCAGGTTGGTGTCGTGGTCAAGGGGTGGGCTCTGGCCCTAGGCCATGTGGGTTTGAATCCTGTCTCTGTCTTATGCCAGCTGGGTGACCTCTGGCAAGTTGCTGAAGCTCTTTGCGTCTCAGTTTCTTCACTTGGGCAATTGGGATGTTAACAGAGCTCCCCTCATAGAGCCCCTGTGAGGAATGAGTCTGCACAAGTAACACTCCTGGAAGGGGGGGGGGGCTTGGAAGCGCCCCGTGAGTGCTGGCGGGTGTTATTGTTGCTGTTCTAGTTATTGGAGGGTTCTGGGGCGGGGTGACAGGATCCAAATCCCGGTGGCAGGAGGACTCTGGCGTCTGAGGAGGGTGGCTTGAAAGGGCATGGAACCAGGGAGGGGCTGCTGCAGCCCACCTGAGGCGAGATGGTGGTCACGTGGGCTGCGGCGCTGGTGGGGAGGAGACACAGTCCACATGTCATGAGGAGGTAAGATCAATGGGGCTTGGTTGATGGATTAGATATGGTGGGGTCCGGGCGTGAGGGAAAGAGCGGTCCGACATGACTCCCAAGACCCAGGACTGCACAACTGGGCAGAACACGAGCTGGGGACCAGGGGGTTATTGCTGGATGGATTGGTATCAAGTAACTGACGGGGGAGGCGGGTGCTGGCGTCTGCAGGAAGCCCAGGGCTAGTGCGCAGCTGCGGGGCGAGGCCTGGAGGAGGTGTCCGGGAGTGGACGGCTGGGAGGCGCAGTGCTCCAGGTGAGAGGGATTCTGGGTCACCTGCATCGAGGCCGCCACCGCGGAGAGGATGCGGATGTGAAGGAGGCGAGGCCTGGTTCTGAGCAGCAAGGAGAGCCCACTGGCAATGGCTGGTTAGGGACAGGTGAGCTGGAAAAGACCCCTGGGGCTAGGGTTTCTGGACCTAGCAGCAGCACCTGGCCCAGGAAGGCGCATTTCTGTCTGCCGGGCCTGAGCCTTCTTCCTCAAACGTCTGTTCAGCTCCATTCACCATGTACATTCTTCTTGTTTCTTGTATTTTTGTTTTGTTTTGTTTTAAGATTTATTTATTAGAGAGAGAGTGCAGAAGCGGGGGAAGAGGCAGAGGGAGAGGGAGAAGCAGACTCCCCGCTGAGCAGGAAGCCTGAGATGACTTGATGACTCGGCTTGATCCCAGGACTCTGTTATTTTAAAGATTCACCCTACGGGTGGGAGGAGGGTTTAGCCCCGTGATGGGTATTCAGGAGGCCACGTACTGCATGGAGCACTGGGTGTTATACAAAAACAATGATTCGTGGATCACTACATCAAAAACTAATGATGTATGGTGACTAACATAACACAATAAAATTAAATAAAAAAAAAAAGATTCACCACAAAGGCAAAAAACAAGGAAAAGATTGATAGGCTTGGCTACCTGAATTATCATTTTTTCTCTCTACGTATAAAACATCTAAGCAACATTGAAAGTCAAATAAGAAACTAGGCGAAATACTTTCAACATATCTGGCCAACAAAGGATTATTGTTTTTACTAGCATTCTTACTCTTTGGGAATAACACGTAGCCAAAAAACCCGCAAAGGACGAGGAAAAGCAATTCACAATAAGATAGGCAATACTCAAACAATAAAATGCAGTAGTTGCCAATAATAATACACAGTGATTGCAACATCAAGGAGAGGCCATATACTTAAAGTATCTAATTGATTGAGGATGAAAAATAAATCATACCCAGAGTTTATGAGGAAGTAGGTAGTCCCACGTTGCTGGGGAAGTTGTAAATTGTTTCAGGGTTTTTAGAGAGCGGCGGTCTAATGTCTTAGATCTTTGCATATTTTTTGACCTAACACTTCCTCTTCAAGGAATTCCTCCTATAGAAATTCCTATAGAAAATATCCTATAGAAATTGTGAGATGAGCAAAAAGAGCTTCAAGGACCTGCACCATAGGGCTGTTAACAACTGGAAAATGTTGCATACAATTAAAATGTTTATTAGTAGGAGAACGATGAATACATTATGGATCACCCAATCAATGGAATACTGTGCAATTCTTAGGGGGACCTGGATGCTCCCAGGAGTGGCCCATCCAGATGCTGAGCTTCATGCCCTCCCACCTCCAGTGACCTTCTCTTCCCCGGCCCCTCAGCACCCTGGCCCCACTGCCCGTCAGTGACCTGTCATCCTCAGAAACTACTACCCTGCAATCCCCCGGTGGCTCTCCAGGTTTCCTGTCCCACTCTGAGAACACAGCTTCCCTCCGGCTGTCTTTTCTCAAGCCCCCTAGTTCTGCCTTACTCACAGCTGATGATCTCAACTTATTCTTCATGGAGTAATAGAGGTCTCCAGGGGCAAAGCTCACATCCCCACCACCAAACCTACCACCTTCCCACATGGTGGGCACCTCCTCTCCCCTGCCACACAGCGGATGTCCTTCTCCCCACCACAGCCACCTCGCCTTTTGGGCTCTGGGTCTCCTTGGGCTTTCTCAGGAGCCTTGCTGATTTGATTTTCCCTCCCTTCCACATCACTGATGTCTTCTTTTTTAGCTGATCTCCCTACAGCATCGCCCACAAACAATGACCCGTGGGCCACATCTGGCCTGCTAACCCCCTGAGTGCAGACCACCTCCATCTTTGTCCCGGACCACTGCGGTGGCCCAGCACGTCTGTCTGCTTGGCCTCTCCCAGCCCCCGGTCGTTGTCCACAGCTTCTCCAGAGCTCGATTGGGCACCTACCTTGTGCCAGATGCTGGGGGTAAAAAGTGAGTAAGATAGACTTGTCTCTGCTTCCATCCAGCTTCTGATAGGGTGAGAGAGAAAGTAAACCGACAGAATGTGATAAATGCAATGAAGAAGGGATGCCTGGGTGGTTCGGTCAGTTAAGCAGCTGCCTTCGGCTCGGGTCATGATCCCAGGGTCCTGGGATAAAGCCTCACATCAGGCTCCCTGCTCAGTGGAGAGCCTGCTTCTCCCTCTCCCTCTGCCTGCCATTCTCCCTCCTTGTGCTCTCTCTCCCTGTCAAATGGATAAATAAAATCTTTTTATTTTATTTTTTAAAAAGATTTTATTTATTTATTTGAGAGAGAGAATGAGATAGAGAGAGCATGAGAGGGGGGAGGGTCCGAGGGAGAAGCAGACTCACTGCTGAGCAGGGAGCCCGATGCGGGACTCGATCCCGGGACTCCAGGATCATGACCTGAGCCGAAGGCAGTCGCTTAACCAACTGAGCCACCCAGGCGCCCCGATAAATAAAATCTTTTTAAAAAATGCTATGAAGAAGATGGGGTGCGGGAACACACATCTGCATAGTGTGGTCAGGAAGGGTATTTCTGAGTACGTGACATTTCAGCTGAGACTTTAACATGGCAAGACCTTGCAGGCCCTAATGTGGAGCTTTGGGCTGGATGACATAATCTTTGAAGGATTTTAAGCAGAGGAATTATGTAATTTGGTTTACGTTTTGAGAAACTCTCTGCAGCCGCTTGTGTGGCCATCGGATAAGATGGGGTGAGGTCAGGAGGAGGTGGGAAGCCTGGACCAGCCAGGCCATGTGCACAGCCCTCTGCCGGGGGAATGACACCAGCTGACAGCATCCACATGCATGGGAGTGGGGTGGGATTTGTCTCCTGGTGAAAATTGAGGTGCTGTTTCCCAAAGGAGGGGAATGAAGGCTGGGCAGGAAAAAATAGCTGTCCACGTCAGGGACCAGAATGGAAGGTATCAAAAGGAATATCATGGAGGTGAAGAGCATAAGGAAGGAAAGGGCCGTCTCCACCTGGGATGTGTGGAGGCTCAATGAAAGAAGAGCTAACATAAGTAGAAAATATGGAGGGCTGTGCACTCCGGGAGGAGAGATCTCTCTTCCCTGCTGCTGATTCGGGCGGAGATGGAAGAAGAGTTAGTGACGTTCTATGGTGGTTTCTCAAGGGTGTCCAAGCTTAAAAAGCTGTGGTCCACATTGTCCGGTCTGAGAGAGAAGCCAATTTCAGCAGCTATCAGAAATAACTCCCTCTTGGACACCTTCACCCGCTCTGTCTTCCTCACCTACCAGGTAGTCATTTGTTCAAGTGGAGAGCCATCTGGGGGTGCCTACTAAGAGGTGGGCACTGTTCTGAGCACCAGAGATCCAAAAGTGAACTAGATCTTATCCGTCCTCTTGAGGACAAAAGGTTTACCGAAGGAGACCGAAAAGTAAGCAAGTTAGTACAGATTAACCCAGCCCAGTGGTACAGGGGTGAAGGGTGGCATCTGCCAGGGAAGGCTTTCTGGAAGAGGTCATGTGGAAACTGTGAGGTTTGAATGGAGAGCAGGTGAGTAGGAGTGACCCTGGTAAAATGTGTGTGAGTGTATGCACTTGGAGTGGGGGCAGGGAGGGAAGCATGTGTTCAATTGGTATGAATCTCAATCCACAAACCCAGGCATGCATGAAATGAGCTTATTTTCCTCACAACTTCATTTCTACTTTGAGACCCCATTCCACTGGGTTTCCCTCCCTTTTCCCCAAGGTCATGGCCAAGTTCCAGGGGTTTGTATCAAGCCAAGATGTTGATGGGGAGTGGACGTAGAACTCAGGAGCTGATCCTCAATTCCATCCATACGGTGACCCAGACTGGTCCTAGAGCATCAATTACCTGCTGAGCCCTTGTGCCCTTTTTGCTTTCTGCCCTGTGGAGAAGAGAGATCCCAGGTAAGGGAGGGAAGTGCCAGGGGTCAAGGAGACTCAGTTAATATTTAAAAACTAAGAGCCTTACACTTTCATAAAATTGGCTTACTCTGGCTAGGGCATAACAAGGTGCAGGGTCAGGGTGATGGGGTGTAGGAACCGTAGGGGAGCAAGAGAGGGCAAGAGTTGGAGTGGACCCCACCCACCCTTGCTCTTTTATCCGTGAAGGAGGGGGTGGCCTGAGCCTGACAGGGTCACTGTTCTCTCCATCAGCAATGGGTGGGCTCTTAAAGGCCATCTGGGGGTCTCACAATTTCACTCTTCCCAGATCCTGCAGTGAGAGGTCTTCTAGGTAGTTTGGGGCTACCACCTACCTCTTGTGTTACTATAGAAACCAAGGGTAACAAACAAGTGCCAATCACTTTGCTGGGGTCATGGAGCTGACAGAGCCTACTTCTCAGCCCCTACCCAGGGCACAACGCCGGTTTCCCTTGCAAAAAAGTGGGGAATGATAAACAGCCCCTGAACACTCATTGCCCTGATTTAATCTGATTTAACTGCTTAGCATTAGCTGGGCAATTTTGCAATTTATCAGGAAAACCACAGCTCTGGGGAGAGGCTTAAAAGGTGAACCAGGGCTTAAGTGTTTTCTATTTTATGTGAAGGAGGAAGGGAAAATAGCAAGGACTATTTACAAGAAATATTCAAAAGCGATCATCAAGGTACAGTATACATCTTCTCCAAATCATCTCCTTCTTATACTTTGGTTGTTGTAACTGGCCTGATAAATCACCCAGGCTGGAATGAAGCTGCCTTGGGACTTTTGCACCCACTGTTCCATCTACCTAAAAAACCCTTCTTCCTTTTCTCCACCTGGAGACCGTCTGCTCCCTCTTCAAAAAGCTCCTCAGGAGGTGCCTCCTCCCAGAAGTCTCCCTTGACCCTCTCAGGGTAGATCAGGGCTCTGACATCCTCCTGGCCGCTCTGCTGTGACATCTGCATCCGTTTCTGTCCCGCCCCCTGGTGGCGAGTTTGGTGAGGTTGAGGGCGTGCTGTTCAATTAACCTGCTCCCTGGGCTGGCCTCCCCTTGGCCAGCTCTCTAGACGGCAGCCTCGCTTTGTCAGATCTCTTTTCCCACTGTCCAGACCCTTCTTGCATTAAACAATGATAATGACATTTCCAGGATTCATATGCTGAAACCCTGATCCCTCAGCGCGACTGCCTTTGGAGATGGGACCTTTGGGGAGGTCAGGAGGTCGGAAGGGTGGGCTCGTCCAGTAGGACTGGGGTCCTCATAAGGAGAGGAAGAGACGCCAGAGCTCTCTTGCTGTACATGCGCGCAGAGGAAAGGCCAGGCCGGGCCGTGATGACAGGAAGAGAGTCACCAACACACCACCCTGCCAGCACCCTAACCTTGGACTTCCAGCCTCCAGAACGTTTCTGTGGTTTAAACCACCCAGTCTGTGGTATTCTGTTATGGCAGCCCCGGCAAACTGGGACACGAGTGTAGGGGAGCCCCCTGCCCCACCACGGCCAGAGCAGCAGGTTTAGCAGCACTGCCATCCTTCATCTATATTTGAAGAATTCTTTTTCCTTCCAATTTTTTTCTTTCCAAAATTGTGGTGGGGCACCTGGGTGGCTCAGATGGTTAAGTGTCTGCCTTCTGCTCAGGTCATGATCTCAGGGGCCTGGGATCGAGTCCCACTGTGGGCTCCGTGCTCAGCAGGGAGTCTGCCGCTCCCTCTCCCTCTGCTTCTCCCCCTGCTTGTGCTCTCTCTCTGTCTCTCTGTCAAATAAAAAAAAAAAATAAAAGCTTAAAATAAATAAATAAATTGTGGTAAAATACACATAGCATAAAATTTATCATCTTAACCATTTAAAAAATATTTTATTTATTTGAGAGAGAGAGCAAGAGTGAGCAGGAGGGGGTGCAGGGGGAGAAGGGAGAGAGAGAATCTCAAGTAGACTGCACACTGAGCACAGAGCCCGACGAGGGGCTCGATCCCACAACCCTGAGATCATGACCTGAGCCAAAATCAAGAGTCAGCCGCTTAACTGACTGAGCCCCCCAGGCGCCCCCCGTCTTAACCATTTGTAAGCATGCAGCTCAGTGACATTAAGTACATCTTTATTGTCCAGCCATCACTATCATCCATCTCCAGAACGTTTTTCATCTTCCCAGACAGAAACTCTGGGCCAGTTAAATACTAACTCCACAACCCCCCTTCGCCGGTCCATGGTAGCCTCTCTTCTGCCTTCTGTCTCTGTGAATTTGACTACTCTAGAGACTGCATGTGAATGGAATCATACGGTATTTGTCTCTTTGTGACGGGCGTATCTCACTCAGCATCATGTCTTGAAGTTTTCTTTTTATTGCATTTCCCCCTACTTGTTTAATTTTAGCGTTCCTGACACAGGGTTGTATGTGTGGGTTAGACTGAGCCAGTCAGATCAGTGGCCTGAGGTGGGGCCCAGAGTTAGGGGCCAGGCAGCATCCTCCTGGTATTGCAGGGTCTGGGGAAGGAACCTGTCCTGGTCCTAGCCCCAGTCCTTCCCCAACAAAGCTGCAGCCCAACCCCAGACTCTGATGTAACCTCAGCCCGGCCCCAGTGTCACCCTAACTTGTCCTCCTTAAGCTTCCCTGGACCCACAAGGCCATTTACAGGAGCCAGGATTCCCAGGATTCCCAGGTCATCTGGTGACATCTCCAGGATCTGCTAGGGGTGGGGTGGGGGCAGTAGGTTCGCCTGGACCTTGACTGCCTGTCCAGCAGTTTCTTTCTGCTCGAGTCTTTGCTCACTCTCTCAAGACCACGAGAGGGCGACCATGCTCCATCTTAGAAACAGCCACTCCCAAGGAGGAGCCAGGAAAACCCTCTTCTCTGGACCCCAGGACTTCCAGGTTCAGGGCCTGGAAAGTGAGAATAAGGAAGAGCTCGTTGTTCCAAGGGGATGGGGCCCTCCCAAGGCCAAGCTGCTTCCTGACCCCTGCGCAGGCTACTCCATTGCCCTGTGCCCTGGCAGGAGCCTTCCTATCCAGAGCTTGGGAAGCCTGGTCTGTGGGGGGAAACCTGCCTAGGAGCCAACTAGCCAGCAGAGTCCTGGGATCCTCTTGGAGGAAGAGAGGCTGGTTGTAGCGGAAGGAAAAGTCTCCTGGGGACCTCTGTCTGGGCCCTGGTCTGTTCTTCCAGCAGGCTGCCCTGCGTCCTCTGTGCTGGGGCAGCTCCCTTCTGCAGAGCGTGCTTGGGCCAGTCTCTGCTGGACGTCTGCTGTCCACCCTCCAAGGCCCAGCTCTTGTGTGACTTGCGCAGGGAAACCTCGCTCCATACCCAGGCCTCTGTTAAGAACAACACCAGCTGAAACCCCCCTCCCCATCCTTTCTCCCGAGAGGGTGGAAAGACAGGAAAACTGGCCCAGGAAGGACAGTCCTGGAGTCAAATCTGGACAGCTCTAGAACTACCTGGAACTACCTCTCAGAGGGGGCAGAGGCTGAAGGGAGACTAGAATTGCTCAGAATAATGGAGAGGGTTCTGATTTTTTTTGAAGGTGCGGCGTGGTACCAGAAAGGGAGATGAACACTAGCTAGCGAGGGAGACTAGATGGGGAAGGCCAGAGACATCTCACTGGGAAATTTCTTTCACTTCTGTCCTGTGCTGGCAGTGGGCATCTTCTATCTCCGCCCCTACCCTTCTCCCCGCTCTATCCGTCCGTGGTAGGGCAGACCTCCCTGGGGGATGTAGAGGTGGGCATGGCCAGTGCTGAGGCTGTGAGCAAGGCCAGGCTGTAGGCAGCTCCCTGCTCAGTTGAGCTAGGGGAAGGCCTGGCCCTTCCCACGCCCCTCCTGGAATGTAGGGCTGCTCCTGGGAGTTGAGCAGAAGTGTGACTTTCCCTCTGGAGTCTGAGGTCAATCAGCCTCCCAGGCCTGGTCTAGCATTCTTGATGGGGAGCCAAAACAAGCAAGGGGCGAGGGACCGGGGCAGACTCAGAGGCCTGGCAAGCCCCCGCCATCTGATTGCCCCTTGCTTTCATTCCTCGTGGGGAGGAAGTGTGTAATGCCAGAAATTCCACCCTGGGGGGAGGGGATGTAAATAGCAAGGCTCTACTGTTTGGTAGACCCTGCGCTGGTCACCTGTAGATGCTGCTAACAGTGTCACAGGGCCAATTCCTGGGGCAGTACCGGGCCTGAAGGAAGGCCCAGGGGACCGTGGAAGGCAGGCCCAGCTGGGATGGGGGGGGTAGTGGGACGAGGGAGGGAAGTGATATAGCACAGCCTGTAATACTGGTAAAAAGAATAACCACCGTTACTGAGCGCCTCCTGAATGCCAGCCACTTCCTGACTCAGTTGGTTCATCTTGACACAAAAGGGGGCTGAGACCTCAAAGATCCAGAAACTAAGGCTTAAAGAGGGTCAGTAACTTGTCTCAGATCCCAAAGAAGAGGCAGGCCTGGCCCCCAGGCTCATCTGTCTTCTCTGCTATACTCTCATCAGCCCCTCACCTCCGCCACCCGCCTCCCCGCTAGGCACCAACATGCTGGGAACAGCTGCTCCAAGCTGCGAAGCCAGGATGCAGACTCCCCTGGGCAAAGGACCCCAGGAGGCATTTTCTTTCTGCTACAATCGGCCTCCCTTCCTCCCCCTCCAGGCTTGAGGGGATGGTCCTACAGGCCCCACCTAGAGGCAGGGAAGTGAGGCATAGAGAAGGGGGCTTCCCATTGTACAACTCCAGAGGCCATATCCATGCAAGCTTCCGGATGAACAGCACCCCTGGGGGCCGCTTGGGGGAGGCCTAGTGCCCCTGCTTGTTGGGGAAGAGTGTGGATGTGAACTCAGGTCAGTTCTGCGGACTCCTAAGCAGGCCCTCTGGACTCCTGGGAGGACGGCTCAAGCCTTTCCTGGGCAGCTGGGGGGAGGCAGGTGAGGGCAGGCTGAGGAGCTCTACTCAGGGAGCAAGCTTACACCTGGGCAGGCCAAGCCAGGAGGGGAGGGGGCTGAGGAAAGCTGACCGGCTGCCCCAGGCACTTTGTGTTGATGCAGCTGCCCCTGGGCTTCTGGAAGCTTCCCCCTGGGTGCATTTAACAGCCAAGGCGGGGGCTCTGATCCCACTGTGGGTGCCTGGAATATTCGTGTTTTCCACAACCCTGTGTGGGAGCCAAAACCAGCTTCCAGGAGCCAGGAGAATTGAGCCTGAAGGGAGAGGGGAAGATTCTCTGGCCCTGGAACTGGCCCTTGTGTAAGTAAGGGACCCAGCTAGGCAGCTTTCTCTCTTTGTCCTTCTACGTGCACAGCCTGGTTCCCTCTCCTCCTTGCCCCACATTTCTTCTCTTTTCTCCTCCCCCTCCTCTTGCTCATTCCCCCAACCCCCTTCTGATAATTTACCCACAGACAAACTGTGATGCTGTGGAAAGAGTCAGGCCTGGTTCAAATCCCGGCTCCACCGCTCACAGCTGTGTGATTTGGGGCAGGTCATTGCCCTCTCTGAGCCTCTCTTCCCTTGTCTGTAAAATGGGACTATAATATCTATCTGCCAGACTCTTGGTGGGGTCCGTGAAATCACAAGTGCGTATGTGCTGGGATCATTTGCCCTTGAAAACCACTGGGTCTAGATCCTGGGAACTACTTTGGTCTTTGAGAGGCCATATGGAATGGCATAAAGTTACTTAATCTGAGTCTTGGTTTTCCCTTGTATAAAATGGAAGTAATGATGGGACCTACTTCAAAGAGCTAGAGTGGGGAGTCAGAGATGTCATGGATGTCCTTAGCACATAGTAAGTGTTTAGCAGATGATTTGTTATTATCTTTGTGGAGGATTGTTTGTCCTGCAGGAACCCGGAGAATGAGGGAAAGAGAAGTCTCCATAAAGAACTCTTCTGAGGCTAGCTGTGCTTCCGGCAGTGGAATGGTGAGGGTCGGGGCACAGGCTTTGTACATTGAAGCCCTAGAAAAGAAATATGATGTACCAGGAAGCATGACCCAGGCATTAGTGAAAGCCTGAACAGCCCGGAGAAAGAAGGATGTTTAAATTATATCACCAAATGATCTGTAGTCTTTATGCCTTGAATTCAATCTGTCCTAGCAGCCTCAGGACCACACTGTTCTGAACATGTCTGTTTATGAGTCTGCCTTCCCCTCTAGATTGGTTGGTCCTCAAGGGCAAGGGCCATGTCATCCTTGGTTTCGTGTCAAGTGTGGGTATGTGACAGAAATTGATTTAGAGATTGGGCTTTTGATCCAAGGGGTCAAAAGACAGATGCCCTGGGACTTTTCCTGAAAGGTTTCTAAAGGGTCACGAGGCTGGTATGATATGAGTGAGGAGCCACTGGAGACCATCTTGGTTACCACAAAGGGAGAGCCTGCCTGAGAGTGATGTCAACCCAGAGGAAAGCAGAACTGAAACAGAGGCAGAAGACTGATGACATCATGTGAGCACCTGGATCCAGCCATTCCTGAAGCAAGGGTTGACCAGTCTAGTTGTGTGAGTTGTTTCTTAAGTTGTTTTTCTTGAGTTGGGTTTCAGTCTCTTAAAACCCAAAGAGTCTAGATTAGTATGGTCTTTCCCCACCTTTATTTAAAAAAGAAAAAGTCTTGATTATCAGAAGATAGCTATGAAAATGTCCCCTGGCCTAGTAGAAATAAGTGATATCTTTCAGAGGCACGTTTTGCCTTAGTTCTGAAACAGGCACATCTAGGGTCCGATCCTTCTTCTACCTTGAAGGGACCCTGGTTTCCTCACCTGTAAAATGAGACCAACATTGTTGTGAAGATTCATCCAGAGAAGTAGGAAAATCGTGGTTTCTTCAGCTTCATAAATGCAACTCCATTTCTCTTACCCCGTTGCTCCCCAAACTCAGTGTCACCAAACCAGACTATTTCAGCAAACCAGGAAAAACAGGCCTGAGCAGCTCCACCTTCTCCCTTCCCCCCGCTACTCCTGATACCATGCAAAGCTCCACCCCCAGAAATCTGGGTCCTAAAGCCTGGTCTGGAGGAAGCCCAACCAAACTGGTCAGGCGGGCTTGGCCTCCACTGGAAGCTTGTAGGCCTTTATCTCCACCGTGACTAAATTTGGATCTCAAACTCAGACAATCAGCCTGGGAATTCCTGACGAATTCCAGCAAAGGTTAGCTGTTTTCATTGGTTTTTACAGAGACGGGAGATACTTTTTCCAAGTAACAAGTTTAAAAGCAGTAACTTGTCATTAGAGAAAATTTAGAAAACGGGGAAAAGTCCAATAATACCATTATCCTGACACAGGCCCCATGGAGATTTTTGCTTCTTTCCTGTTGGTTATTCCAACGGTCTTGTTTGGAGGCTGTTGTTTGTTCGTTTGCTTGCTTGCTTGTTTTTACATCCACGAGATCAGAGTGTCTGTGTAGTTTTACATTTTGATTTTCCCACCATGTTTTGACATAAACATGTTCCCGGGTTACAAACTCTTTGCTGAGTGCCAGACGCGGTGCCTAGCACATCACCAGCATGATCTCAGTAATGTTCACACCCATCCTAAAATCAAGAAACCTTACGATTCTTTCTCTGCAGATGAGCAAACTGAGGCACAAAGAGGTTAAGTGTCTCTCCCAATGTCATGGTGAGGACCAGGCTATCTGGCTTCACGGGCCATACTATTAACTAGGTATACATCTGTATCACAGTTCGTTCAAACTTTCTTAGAGAGATAGAGATGCCCACTGCTCCTGCTTGCCCAGCACTAGTTTTTCACTGGAGACTGCGATTTCCTATTCTCATTTCTAGGAGAGCAGCTATTGGGTGGAGTTGAGCGCCTATGCTGGGTCTGGCCAATCAGAGGCCCATTATCGCCCTGGCCTCTGTGATTGGCTCAGGAAGGGGCACGTGATCCAGGTGGGCCCACAAGGGGAGGCTGTGGGCTGCGCCTGCGTTGTGCTGCGGCCACTTGTCTTCGGAACCTGCCTGGGAATGGGCCGCAGCAAAGGAGGACAGAGTGAGAAGCGGGGGAGAACAAGTCCTGTTGCAGCATTTCAGATTCTGGATCCAGTTGCACCTGAAGTGGGCTCTTGGGTTCATGATACTGGACTTTGCAGTTAGCTGAGCTTTTTAATTCCCTTAAACCAGTTTGAGTTTGGTTTCTGTCACTTGCAACCGAGAGTTCTGGCAAGTTCACCATTGCTGTTGGACGTTAGGGTGGCTTATACAATTTTTTTTTTTACCATTATAATGCTGCAATGAACATCTTTACATATAGAGCTTATCCTTGATTAGAACTATTTCCTTGTGATACTTTCACAAAAGTTACTTGGCAAGGCTCAAACATTATCAGGATCCTATGGACATTTTGCAGATTGTTCCCTCAAGGTCGGCAGTATTTTGTACCCCTCACCTTCACTCCCCAACAGTATGTGCAACTGCGATTTTTAAAATTGAGTTCTGAAGAAGCTTTCTTTTTTAACAAGCCAAAGTTGTATTTGTTTTTTAAACAGAAAAATTATGTTAATATAAAACAGATAAAAATAGACAAAACCCAAAACACACAACACACAAAAGCACAACACACAGGACCAGTGCAAACCCTTTCCAACCCACTCCCCCCAAGTTTTAAAACCTTTATTACAGATCCCCAAAGATTAGATTGTATTGGAGAAGTCACAGTATTGAATCAGAAAAATAAGAAAAGAGACATTTTTAAAAAAGGTCTGTATACAGGTAGTGGGGGGGATGGGATGAGAGAGTACACTTCATCACTCCTACATCAAAAACATAATGCAGAAGGGTTTCAGTGATGAGCACATATTTCTAGAATACCACTATGTATGCTAGTCCCCTGCCCACTTTTTAAAGTTGCTTTTAAAAAGGATAAAAAGTGCACAGACACTTTCGTAAGGCACAGACAGATTGGTGTACAAGTCATTTCATTAGGGGCTTGGGGAAGACAATTAAATACCAAGAAATGCCACGTGTTCCTGAGCAGGCGTCCCTCTGCCAGAACTGGGGCAGGGATGGGATTGGGCAGGGGGAGGTTACTGCCTCTTGTTCTCCAAGACTTTGCACAAGCCCATTCTCAACTGGAACTGACGGGGCTCCCCGGGGACCTAGGTATTGATTCCAGCAACCACTCCCAAGCCTGAAAGTAGCAGGTAGCCATCTCCCCACGGGTCTCCCTGGTGGGACCTGAGGGTAATCATCCAGCGGTGGGGCCTTTGAGGGTTCTGCCCAAGGCCATTTTGGCAGCAGCTCACTGACAAGGTGCCTGGCACTTCTAATGCAGAGGAGGCTTCTCGAAGCACGCAGCAGGCTCTGGGTCAGGAGAGCAGTCATGGGCACTCACCAGAATAGATCCCCAAAGGCAAGAGAATGGCCAAGAAAGCCCAAAGATTCTGTCCCTAGCATCTCATTACCCTCTAATGTCTCTGCCTCTGAAGGCAGAGCTAGGGTTTTGTCCTCTCTGCTCCGCGTTCCCAGCACCCCACACCTAGTAGGCATGCAGCAGATGCTTGTTGAATGACCTTGTGTGCATGTATATGTGGTGTTTTACCAAACCCCTGAGCCCTCGTAACCTGATTTCGGATTTCTCCCGTAAATCTTTAATGAGTACCTACTATGTACTAGCACAGGACCCAACGCTGGAGGGAGCAAATAAAAGTTTAAAAATCTGTCCAGCCCTGGACTGTCTGCTCCCTGCGGCTCTGTCTTCAGGCTCAGTTCCCAACACTGTGTCTAGAACACAGGCCATGCTGATGAGTGGGTGTTTAGCAAAGTGTTACCGCATGTAGAGGGGCAGCTGCCCTGAGCAGCTAAAGCCCAGCAGCCTCCCAGTTCTGGGAATGGACTAGGAAAAGGAGCTTGTGTTGACTTGGAAAGAGCCCAGTTTCTCTGGTGGTTCAAAATAACCAGGCACAAGACCACAACAAGAGAGTATCTTCTGGTCTCCCCCTTCTTAGCCCTAGCGTCCCTGCCTGAGGGGGTGGGGGTGGCAGTGTTGAAGCCCAGGAAGGTGGTGGGACAATGCCCTCAGCCCCTCCACGAAGTTGCCCCATACGTGCACCCCTGTGTCACCAAAGGAGGCCTTCAGGCTGGACTCAGGATCTCACATAGCTCAGCTCTGCCAGGAGAAGGTGGGCAGCAGGAAGGTGAGCCTGAAAGGAAGGACACTTGTCCTTCTAGGGTATGGGTGGCAGAGGGACCACAGCCTGGGGCTGGAAACCTCCATACAGGCACAGGTGCCCAGGCTCTCTCCAGGGGCTGCCCAGAGAAGTTTCAAGAAAGAAAACTCAAGGCCATCTCAAGCTTTCCGGGGCTTGGGGCCAGGCAGCTGAGAGAGTGGAATTCAGCACCAGACACTCCTGGGTTTGAATCCCAGCCCTACCACCTATTGCATGTGATCTTATCACTTCACTCACAGGACCTCAGTTCTCTTACCTGTCAAATGGGAATAATACCATGGTTTGTCAATTCTAAATAGCACAGCTGTTCCCCCCCCCCCACATTTCAAGTCTGATTAGAATGAATCATATAGCTGTGGTATCTTACAGTTATATTCGCATTTTTTCCCTTAGCGGTACATAAAATTGTGTATTTTACCATCGGTGGTGTTTTAGATGTGGCCCAGTGGGGTAAGAAGACCTGCCTCACAGGATCGATGCGTGGAGACGCCTCTCCAGCCCGGCGCCGCAGCGCGTAATGACGGGAAGTGAAGAGAGGGCTTCCCTTTCCTCTTTCTCCCGCCATGTGAGGGCCACGTGAGCAGCTCCTCTACAGCACTGAATAAATCACTGTAGAGCATCAGGAAATGTCTGGGTTTTAGAAGATAAACACCCCCTTAATTCCTCTTGGAAACAGGGAGGCTATTTATAGCAGCTGCGGAGCAAGTTAAACAGGCCACCAGCTCCTTTTGATCCAGGTAACAGGTCACCAGGAGCATGGCCCGGTCCACGTCAGGTCCAGGCCCTCAGTCACTGGTTTCCTGGTGGTGGCTGTACATGGCCCTGGCTGGAACCCAGGGGTGGGGGCAGTTAGGAAGGGCAAGAGGCAGCGGAGACCAGCTGCCTCCCGCTGGCTTCGAGGACCACCAGAGCTTGTGACTGGCTCAATCCGGTCAGCGGGCACTGCTGCCTGGAGAACCAGCTCTGGTGGGGAGGAGGTCACAAGTCCTCTCCCACACGGTCTGGGCCCATACATGGGGAAAGTGGAAGGCTCCTGCTGGCCAGACGCAGCTGGGCACAGAGTGCTACCCAGCGTCTCTGGCTCTTGTCCTCCCCAAAAACTTCCGTCACAAAATTTAAAGGTGGGCAAGTTTCCCAGATTCACTAGGGGGACAATAACCAATCAGGGGTTCTTGCAGGGGCAAGAGTGGGGGTTTTGAAGTTGAGATCAGGTCAGAACACTATGACCACTCCAGGCAGAGAAGAAGCAGGTGGTCCAAGACCTAGAACATTACAAAGACCACCTGGTCTTACAGGCTTTGATTTGATGAGGGCCCAACTGGGCTGGGCTCTGGGCCCCCGGACACCCAGCACACATGTGTTCTACGAATGCAGAAACTGAATGTTCTCCTTTCTCTGCCATCATCTGTGCAGCAGAGGAACAGATTAGGAATTGTAGTAAAAATGTTACCTGTTCTTTGTAGGGTGTCTTGGGCTTTTTAGATGTTATGCTGGTTCTCTCATGGGTTCTGGAGTGGGAAGGTACTGGGCCTCACGTTGGACAGATTGAGAACTGAGAATCAGAGAGGCCCAGGGGCTTCCTTAAAAGTACAGCACAAGATAGGGCAGAGGTTAGGCCCTGAACTGGGGGCAGAAGGGAGGAGGCCGGCCTGGGCCAGCCTATCAGACCAGGGGTGGTGTGGGAGTCTGCAGACATGGGCCTCCACAGGGGTGAGGAAGTCGGGGACAGGGCCACGTCCCAGGAAATGCCTGTAAATGGCCCTGGGAAGGGGGAGAGTCCCAAGGTCAGCATTTTAATGTCTCAGCTCTTAACATCTTAATGATCATTTAACATCTTAGTAATCAGCAGCGAAAGGGACGCTGAGAATCAGAACCAGTTGCAAAGTCTTTTCTTCCTACTGCCTCCCCGGCAGGCTGTCCTGGTGATGCCCACGGCTGCTGGTGAATGCCAGGCCCGGGCTGACAACACGAACTGTGAAGAGCCGTCTGTGTGATGGGGTGGCCTTTCCAACTGCAGGTAAGTCACCTGCCTCCAGGATTCTTTCTCCCCAGGAAAAGAGAACCTGCTGCTTGCCTTCTTCTTGGGGACAGCAAGGGATGGGACAGACGAAAAGCATCTAGAGGGACCGAGTCAAGGTGCACTATGCTTATTATTAGGCTGTCTGGGGTGAAGGGGTGAAGAGGCTTCTGGGGATGACACCACCCAGAGCTCTCGGTGGGCCGCAGCACCCATCAAAACTCCTCTCCAGGACTGAGGAAGAAACTAAAAAAGCAAATTGTTCTTTTCTGTTCTCCACCCACCTTCCCCCCAAGGCGTTGCTGCTTTGGAGCTGTAAACAATGAGCTATTTTTTCCTTCCCTTAGAAAATCTGAGTGTCCCTTTTCTATACCATCCAAGGGAGTTCTGTTTAGGTGCAGGCTTCATACATTCAAAACCAGCTGACGTTACAGCCCCAGAAAGTGAACAATTTCTAGTCACGCTACCGTCTGGGCTCTGGATTGCACATTCCTTAGTGTTAAATAACCTCCCAGAGCCAGGATCCCTGGATAAATACCTATGCGTTCTCTCTCACTCGTTCGCTCACACACATTCTCTCTCTCTTCTCTGGCCACGCCCTCCCCTCACCCTCTCTCACACACACTCAACCCAACTCCAGCAAAAAGCATTGCACAGGGAGTGCTGTTTCCCAGCCGAGAGGTCACCGAGGGACAGGGTGGTCTGCTAGGCAGTTCCTGAGCTTGCTTTTGGGACGGCCTTTTGGGGGCAAAGCACTTTTGAGCCAGAAGCAGCCCCTGCCTGGGCTCAAACCTCCAGGGCCTCAGCTCCAGGACTGTCACGCCTTGCCCACCACTGGAGAGTGGCAGATGGGACGGCCACTGCCCTTGGACTCCGTGGTGGCCATGGTGGTTGTCTGGCTCAGGGGGCCTTCAGAAAGGTGACCTTGCTCTGGCCAAGGCCCACTGGCAGGCCAGGCTACGGCCTGTAGATCTTAATGACATCCTTGATGGGTCGCCGGCAGATGGGGCAGCAGGCACGGGCCTGCCTCTTGAGCCGTAGGCCACAGCTGTGGCACAGACACATATGTCCACACGTGTAGATGACTGTGTCCACTTCCCCGTCAAAGCACACCGTGCACTCGCCATTCTTGCTGCCTGCCGGCTCTGGTGGGGAGAACACAGGGGACACTGGGGGGCTCAGCGGGGAGCTGGGTGCGGTCACTGCAGAAAGGGAGAACAAGACAGACCTTAATACTGTGGTTTTCACGTGGGTTCTTTTGGGGCAACCCCGAGAAGGCAGAGCTTCTATGGCCGAACTTGTGGGGAAACAATTTTGAGAGACACCAATTTGGGGTTTTTCTCCTGGGCTTTGCCCCCTTCCCTACCCTCCTTCCCCCAAGCATCAAGCACCATGATCACCCTTTGGGATAGGACATGGAGATTTCTCCTCACTCTAGACGACTGTACAGCCATGGAAGGAGAGGATGCAAGGGGGTGGGGGGAAAGGTGGCCATCCTTGCTTAGCCTCAGGAAGGCTCTGGCACAGCTGAAGGAGCCAGGCCAGCCACCAGCCCCTACCCCCTCTAGGGTTTATACCTCCTTACCCAGGGATGACTCAGATGCTGAGGAGGACTGGTTGACACTGAAGGCCATATCAGAATCGCTATCATCCTGGGAGCCGCTGAGGGACCCTGATGGGGACGTGGTCGCAGGGCTGGACTGCAAGGTGCCTGAGACCAAAGACACTCCATCAGGGGCGGTGGAAGGTGAGTCCTATTCTGCTAGTCCCTGGCTCTTCACTCTTTTGCACCTTAGCTTCCCCATCTGTCTAATGGGGGGATAAGAGTTATCTCCCAGGTTTCTACTAAGGATTGATGGAATTGTACATGTGTGGTGGACACCTATTCTTTGCCCGCTCAGCCTCCATTCCTTTTTATTTCAGAAACAGTACCAGGATTTTTTGTTGGGGCACTTACTTCACCCTCACTCACATGATCCAGGCCAGGCCAAAAAGAACTTCCACCCCTTGGTCTCAATGATGGTTTAGGTAAGGCTACATAACCCAGTGAAGGTCAAAGAGGTCTTCATGAGAACACTACAACTGTTGGGAAAGAAGGGACGCATCCATTGGGAGGTAGGTCTGGCACTGTAGCGCCTGCCTGAGAGTGAAGCCAACATAGGGGAAAGTGAGCTTTGGGGATGGGATCCTGATGACATGCTTTTAAAACCTCGACCCATCTATTCCTGAATCCATCCAATATACTCCCAGACTTTTGAGGTATGTGTACCCATACATTTCCCTTTCAGTTTAGGGCACTTTGGGGTTTTGTCACTTGCAACTACAAGATTCCTGACTAGTAGTAGTCAACACGAATGAGTTTTCTCCCTTATGTTCACTGCTGGTTCATATAATAATGGGTTATTTCTTAGGTGAGAGAGATGTTCCTTCCCTTACCCTACTTGAGGATGGATGGACAGATAATGCAGTGTCAGGGTTGCTGTCAGGTAGAAATCAAGAGGGCAAGTCCCTGGCCTCCAAAAGAAGTCACTTCCATTCTACCTTCTCTTCCTGACCACTCAAGGACTCATCCTGGTTCCTCTGGAGGTAGGTGCTGGGGAGGAGGGTAAGGAAGACTGATTCTAGGCTTAGTTCTTGCCAAAGCCCCAGTGGGAACTTAGGCAACTCATCTCAGGGTAAATGGTGACTATGTCTTGTCATTCCTTAAAAAACAAAAACAAAACCCAACAAACGATACCACTGCTTCCTTGTTCCTCCTCTGCCTGCCAACAGCAGTCATTGTTGTTACTACGCATTAAACATGCTGAAGGTGGCAGGCACCTGCTGAAAGCATTATATGCACCTCATCATTTCATCCTCATGACAATGCCAGGATGCAGTTAATTGCTCCCTCTGTACACAAAAGGAATCCAAGGCTCAGAGAGGGTCTGTGATTTGCCCAACATCTCCATGGCTGACCAGCTATGTGACTGGGACAGTCAGTTAATCTCTATGTACTCCAATCTGCTTATCTGTGGATGGGATAATGATTTTGGTTTCATAGAGGCATCAGGAGTATAAAATTGAATGAGATAACATGAAATGTTCATCCTTTCTGTTACCATTTGGACTGACTTCTTGAATCATGAAAATGGAGCTGTGCTCTCTGGGAACCTTCCCTGACCACCACCTCCATTCTACCAAATGGGAGAGAAGCCCCTCTGCAGTGGCCCACATCACACGGTGCGGCTTTCCATTCAGGTGTGTCTGTAAGCTCCTGCGGGGCATGGCCTATGTCCTGTCCTCTGCCGTGCTCCATCCTGGAGCCCAGGGCCTGGCCCACAGCTGGTGGGTGCTCCGTGTCTACTGGTGGCATGAATGAAGGCAAAATCATGTCAAAATAAGATGATTCAAGGCTCCATCCCATTTTCTGTGGACGCTGTTATTCTGATGTCCTCTTTTAAGTGTAGTTGTGTTTACTTTTTCTCCTACAACTTACATGCCTCATGTATGTAAAAAATAAATATGTGATATAGGTCATAACAGAAATAAAAATTACACTGACCATTTACCGACTGCATAAAGCCTTCCAGGCCCTGACCCCAGTGGGAACTGAGGTCCGCGTTGGCAAAGTGTGGGCTTAAGAGCAGCAACATGGACATCCCTGGGACACTTGTTAGAACCGTATTTCGGGGCTGCCCCTACTAAATCAGAAACTCTGGGTGGAGGCGGAAGGGTGCTCATACGCGTTCAAGCCTGGGAAGCGCGCCTGGGCCTCAGTGGTGTGGCTCGAGCTACCCAGCGGCGGCCCCGTGCTATGCGCGCGGTCGGTCGGGGAACTCACCGAGGAGGCGCAGCTGGCCGGCGGCGCCGCCGCGCACGGCGAAGAAGGCCCAGAGCGCCTGCGTGGTGTCGACGCACAGCAGGCGGCCGCGCGGGCGCCCGTTGACGCCCAGGAGCACGTCGCCGCCGGGCCGCAGCGTGAAGCTGAGTGCGTCGCCGCCGCTCGGCACGGGCCCGGCACGCGCAACCACCCAGTACTCCTTGCGGTCGAGCAGCGCGTCGGGGTCGGCTGGCAGCTCCGCTGGTCGGAGCCCGCCCGGGTCGCACGACGTGATGCCGAAGGCCAGCGCGCCGGGCGCCGCCAGCCCCGGGCGGCCCACCTCCACGAAGAGGCTTTCGCCGGGTCGCAGCGGGCGTTCGGAGAAGACAAGCGTGCGGCCGCCGTCGGGCCGCGGCGCGCAGGCCACTTTGCGGTCGGCGGACAGGCTCACGTCGGGTCCGCGCGTCGCGTGGAAGCGCAGGTCAGCCTCGAGCAGCGCCGGCGACGATGCGGGCCGCGGGCGCTCGCGAGGCCCGCACGGGATGGCGGCGGCCGAGGCGTCGGCGGGCAGCGGGCCCGGGGCGCGGCCCAGCGCCAGGTGACCCAACTTGGCCACCACCTGGTTGTTCTCGAGCTCGTTGTTGTCGAAGTTGGCGGCGTCGTGGCTGCTGGGCGGCAGGCAGGCGCTGAAGCGGGCCTGGCTGAGGCGCGCGGGCGTCAGCGTGTCGGCGAATGCGCTCTCTGCCCCAGGGCAGAAGGGGGGTGGTGAGGGTGCGGGCCGCCGGTGGGGAGCCCCCGGCCACCCGCAGGCCTCGGTCCGCCCCCTCTCTCCCGCCCCCTCCCCACAGCCCCTCACTTTTTTCTAGTTCACGTGTATATTGATTCAAGAACCACAGGTGCACAGAATCTGAGTAAGCACAATCCTGTGTGACTTCTCTTTGGGATGGGCAGATAAGGCCCTTTCTCCGTTTATTCCTTCCTTCGTCCCTCCATCCCTCCTTCCTTCCTTCACTCTTCCTCCCTCCTTCTTCCTTACCCCACTCCAGAGGTTTTCTCATACTTTGGAAGATGTGAAAACCCTTTATTGTTGGCCTCCCCAACTAGAACATAAGCTCCAAGAAGTGAATCCTTCTGCTCTTGGTGGCCTTATATGACAGGCGCTATTTTAAGCTCCCTTCGCGTGTTATCTGAGTCCTCACACAACCTGTGAGGTGTGTTCTGTTACTACCAGCCATTTCACAAAGAAGGGAGGTGAGGCACAGAGGGGTTAAAGAATGCGACTAAGGTCACACAGCAACTGGCAAAGCCACAACGAGAACCCAGGCTCTTCAACACGTGCTGACTCTGAAAGAAGGGAGCACAGAGCCCAGTGCCTGGGTGCTGCACAAACATTGAATATGTTAGCTTTCTGCAAGAGATGACCTCATTTTATGGGACAGAAAACTAAGAGTTTTAAGTCACCGTCATGAAAATATTTTTGAATAATTTTTAGTGGGATGGAAACATGTTCTTGATACTACATATTATATAGTTAAGTAAAAAAACAAAATAGTGTTTCATTTAGGTAATACAGGTCTTCATACTTTGGTAGGTTACTTGTCGATTGTCTCCCCAACTAAAATGTGAGTCCTTGCCTGTCTGTTCACCACCACCTTCTCAGGGCTTAGCAGGGTTCTGGGCAAAGAACCTTCATTCTTTATTGTATGAATAAATGAATGAACGAGGTTTCTAGAAGACTGCCACTCTGAGTAACAAATCAGGGAAAGAAAGAAACAGTCATTAAAGTATTGTGAAGTTTTTTTAGTGATAAAAATATTCTCATTAACCATAATAAGTAAAGCAAGAAAGTGTTTTTCAAACTTCTGTAACTAGACCCCTGTAGCTAAGATTTGTCATTCTGTAATTTATATCATGGAAAAAACCATTTCTTCCTCTTTAGTTTTCCAAATATAAAATTAAGTCATAATAGTGAATATGCTTTTTCAAAAAGCATGCCCTAGGCCCTAGTGAGAGTCTGATAAGTTACTCCCTACGCCACCTGCAGAAATCCACAGGGCAGATTTTGTAAACTGGCCGTCCACGTTCTGACCTGGCTCACAGAACTGTTTGTTTGGCCTACTGGTATATTATCCAGTATTTATATAATAAATATGTATATTACAAGTCTTATCAGAAAACCCCAATATTTTAAAAAATCTTTTTCAATTACTAGTTAATAATGTGGGAAAACACCAATGATATAAATTATGTGAACAAAAGAAAATACAAAACAATATATTATTTGATTCCAATGGTGTGGGAAATGTATGTATAGGATGCATAGGAAAAATACAGGAAGGATATACATAACAATGTGAGGGTGGTTATCTCTGGATGGAAATTTGCTTCTTTACAGTTTTTAGATTTTCTCACTTTTCTCTAGTGAACATGTATTGGTTTTGTAATCAGAAAAAAAGGCACATATAAAAGACTAAAACAAGGTTTTCTGTTTTTTTTGTGTTTTTTAAGACATTTTAGATAAGTGGATGTTTCTGGTATAGCATCCACTTCTGGTGGAGCCTCCTGGTGTGATGCACTCTCCCAGGGCTCTCTGTCCTACGCATCCTGCTGGGCCAAGCCAAAAGGCACTGGCCGTGGCTCGCCCTGGGTCTCTGCCCTTGCCAGCGTCTGCTTCTGTCCCCCACCCCAGTGCTCCTCCTCCTTGCCCCACCAGCTCTACATAGGAGTCCATCCTTCAGTGCAGCATTCTAATTAAGAGCATGTCCTGTGGAGACGGTTCAAGTCCTAGGTTCAGCCCTTCCTGGCTTTGTGACTTTAGGTAAGTCAATGTCTCAGAGCCTCAGCTTCCTCAGCTTAAAATGGAACAATCCTGGTCCCCCTCCCTCAGGTTTACAGAGATGAAATTAGATGTTTTTATGAATAGTGTAGCACAGAACATGGGACAAAGTAAGTGCTCAAAACATGTTAATTATCATTATTCCTTCAATGTTTTTTTGAACAAAATGTATAGAGCACTTGCCATGTGCCAAATGCTGTGCTGGGTGCTGGGTGAAGAGAGGTGAACAAGCAAGCACAGCTCCTGTGTCCATGGAACTCCCAGTGGGAGAGACAGACTTTAATGAAGCATCGGACATAAAACTGTGTAAGTACAAACTGTGATGAGTGCTACTAAGAGCCACCGTCCTGCACGGCTCTTTAAAATGAGCATGTTTCAGTGGGGGAACTCAGACTCTGAAAGGCATGGTGAGTTACTCCACGTCACGCAACCAGAGAGTCACGGGACTGGAGTTCTGAGTGTAAAAGGGGAACTTGGTCAGAAGTGAGGCCACAACGGGTCTTTGTGACAGTGAAGATGGAGTGAAGACCTGAAGGCCAAGGGGGTAGAGTGGTGCCTGGAAAGTGGGGTATAACCATTCCAGGCAGAAGGAATAGATTGTGTGAAGGAACAGCATTTCTGAAGTGAAAGCTGAATCTGCGAGCCTGGTGTAACAACATATGTGACAGCATTTAGCCTGATACCTGGCACACAGCAGCCCCTCAGAAAAGGTTGGTTCTCCTCACTTATCTCTATGCAAGGAGCTTTGTCCCCATCAGGCATTGTCCCTGAGTGAGACAGGCCCAAGACGGCACAGTGCTGGCCTAGGCCTGACACTTCAGAATCCACCTCTCAAAAGATTCTCTGTGGAGAACCAGAAATCCCACAATACCAAGAGGCCCCCAAGGGAGCTTATCAAGACTTCCTAACTTCTAACCTGTGATTTGCCTCCAAACTCTCTAGACCTGATGAAAGTATATACAGATATTTTTTTGAGACCCTACCTACCAGATGCAGTTCCGTGCATTATCCCTATCAGTCCTCACCACTATCTCATGTAGCTCTGTAAAGTGGGCACTTTTCACAGCGGGAGAGCACCGAGGCTCTGAGAAGTGGAGCGAGTTATTTAAGGTCGCACAGCCAGGGGTGACATTAATGGGATTCCTTCTCAGGCTATAGGACTCCAAAACCAGATCCCCTGACCACTAGCAGTACTGCATCCAAAGTTCACCTTTGTTCCACTCTTAGAGCTGCCAGCACGTGGACTCAGCCTCCAGCCAAGTGGCTCTTGGAGTTGCAGTCCCCACGAGTCTAATATGACCCCTAAGAGAATGAGTCCGACAGGTCTGCCCCCACCCCAAACATCTGAATAGCAGTCCCAGGCCAGGCACAGGGGAGACTGGGGTGGCTAGGATTGGCTCCACAACCTCCCACTCTCCCTGGGCCATGTCCAGAGCCTGGCTCTGGATCTGGGAGAAAGCTGGATTCTTTCCTTTCCCTAGCTCTCTCAGGTCAAATATGTCTGGGACTGGAAGTAGAACAGAATTTATGTCTCAAGAGAAACCATATTTGTGTGAAGACGAAAGAAGCCTAGAAGAATTAGAGAAAGGGCCATCCATCAGTCACTTCATTATCTCCAAAGGTGATTCAGGATATGCACTAGAGGCAGAAGGGGCAGGGTATGCTGGCAGAATGGATGTAAGGCAAGGAAAAGAGGAATCAGGAATGACTCCTGAGGTTTTGGACCAGTCAACCAAGTGAGTGGTGCCCTTCAATGACAGTGGGGATGGCTGCCTGAATGTGTTCGGTGTGGAATGCCTTTTGGATGGCAGGAGGAGATGTGAGTAGGTAGAGGGAAGTCTGGACTTCAAGGGAGGCATCAGGGCTGGGAATATGGACTTGGGAGCCAACATCCTAAAAATGGGATTCAAGGCCTGGTGACAGGCTTGGATCATCATCTGGAGAAAGGGTAGATGGGAGAAATGGTCTTGCTTTATGATGGCTTGTTAAACTCCACAGATGTTTTGTACACTTTTCTACGTGCATATTGTATTACATGACAGAGAAGAAAGCTGACAATAGAACCCTGGGGTTCTCAGCATATGGAGACAGGCAGGGAAGGAGCCAAAAAAAGAAGCCAAGGAGGAGCAGCCCAGGGAGGCAAGAGGAAAACCAGAGACTTGTGAAGCCAGGAGGCATGAGCAGGTCAGAGAGGCAGGGAGAGATCACCTGTGCCAAAAGTGAGAGGCCAGGTAAGAGGAAGAGGCTGAGCTCTGGATCTGGCAGCCTGAAGTCTGGTGAGATAATGAGGACAGCTTGGGAGCAGCCAGACTTCAGTGCATGAGGCAGGAATTGGATAAAATCATTGTGAGGAGGTGCATGAGCTCCAGCTACCCCATGTGTCACTGCTGCAGTTGGGAACAATTTTCTTCAAAGTACCTGGTGGTGAACTTAACCCAGGAGAAGATGAAATTGAAGGACTAAAATGCTGACAGAGATACTGGTCATCAAGATCAAGTCCTGCCAGACTGGGTCATTGCTAATTGCATTGGTAACTGGTAGAGACCAAATTTAAACCTCCTCAGTATCCATTTTTTCCTGTACATATTACAAAGCCTAAGGAACATAAGTTGTTTTTGGTTCAACTTCAAGAGGAAGCCTTGTTTATAGTCCCTAAAAATTACAAGCTGGTAGTTATATCATTGTTTGAATTGTATGACAATGCACCAGACTTATGGATCCATCATTTCTTGTCTCCTTCAACTTCTGAACAGGTTCAGTTTTATATACAGCTGAATTCTGTGCAGTGGTGAAACAAGCAAACAGCCATACACAGTGTAGAATAAACATGGTAGAAAAGTCTTTGGGGGGGTTATTTCTTTCCCACTCCCCAAATTGCTATCCACTTTCTACTGTTTGAATAGTAGAGTTAATGTGGAGAACCATATTATACATGGCCACGTATCCATATATATATAAATGGTATAAACAAATGTGATATATAATTTACTACTGTTTCTGCTTGTACTTCTTTGTACATTAAAGTGGACTTCTTTATTTTAAATTTCACATTAAACTTTTAAAATTAAAAAATACATATTACTGGGATGAGCTAAAGAGGATTGGGATGAGGGAGGTGGAGAGGGTGGCAAAGATATTTTTGAGAAACTTTTGCTCTGAAGAAAGCAGGGAAATGAGAAAGTAGCTGGTGGAGGAGATTGCCAACGGCATTTACAAATATATATATATATATATATTTACTTATTTGAGAAAGCACGAGCCAGAGGAATGGAGGGAGAATCTCAAGCAGACTCCATGCTGAGCACAGAGCCCAACATGGGGCTCAGTCACATGACCCTGAGATCATGATTTGAACCGAGATCAAAAGTCAGAAGCTTGACCAAATGAGCCACGCAGGTGCCCTAAGGAGATATATATATATATATATATATATATATATATATTTTAATGGAAACCAGACCTCTTGTGTGTGCTCATGGGAATGATTTTGTGGGGAGGGAGAAAGTGAGGGTGGAGAAAGGGACAAATGATAAATGATAGGAGCAATGTCTCCAAAGAGGCAGGAGGTACAGGAGCAGAGCTCCTTCAGCCCTGGCCACAGGAGGGCTTACAGCAGGGCAGGGGTATTGGGGCTTTAGAAGGAAAGATGCAGATGCCAGGTCTGTGGGCCACTGAGCCCATGCTTTTCCAACGGAAGAAGACTGGACCAGGGGAGACAGGCCTCCATTGGACCCTGTCTGGTCCTGGATGTGACTTCAGTTTCCTTCTGTAATGTGAGGACCTTCACCCCTGTCTCATAGGTCCATGGGAAAGGTTAATGACAGATCTGTGGAATAACAATGTACTTGGCCCTGTGCCTGGCACAGAGTAGGCCCTCAGGAGCCTGGGAAACCACATTCCTTCAGGCCACCCTGCCAGGCAAATACCTTACTATCAGGCAGGGAGTTGGATGCTGGCCTAGACTGGAGAGAATACATAAACTGCAAAAGCCAGTTTCCCTGTGCTGCTCCCCACTGAGGCTCTGGATGAAGCCACCTGCAGCCATTCCTTCTGTGTGATGTGGGGTGCTCACAGGTCCCATGCTGAGGCACCCCCCCCCCAGGGTCCTGGGCCCAACCCCCCCCCCTTATCATGACCACTTATCAGCTGGGTGACCTTGGGCAAGTCCCTGCCTCTCTCTAGGGCTCAGTTTACTCATTTGAAGCATGGGGTGGCACATTTGACCTCTAGGCCCTGCATCTGGATCCATAAGTTCAAGTCTTTGTCAAACGCTTTATTCATAACGCTAATAAAAAACAAACATGAACTCTAGCACCACCAACTGATAGGTAACCCTGGCCAAATTATCCATCCATGCAGGGTCTGCAATGGGGATGATGCTATTTCCTGCCTCAGAGTGTTCTAGTGAGGACTGGAAAACATCACTCAGGTAAAGTTTCTGGCATAGTTCCTGGTGCATAGTAGGTAACTAAATTAATGAAGGGGCTCAAGGCTTTCAAAAAGGGTAAATGACTCCCTTACAAGGCCTATATAGAGCTACTGTTCTGGGTGTATGACATCTTATCCCCCTTCTTCAGGTCCCGGCACCCGGCTTTTCTTCTAAGAGAACTGCCCCCACACCCACCTCCCAATTCCACCGATTACCTTGAGGAGGAGGCCTTAACTTGGCCAGTCACTGTATCACATCCTCCTGGCAGTGGAGAGCAATGAGGCTAAACCTTGAACTTTAGCTAGACCTTGTAGGAAAGCAGCTGTCCTGCTAGATATGTTAATCTGGTGGGATGAGGGACATGGGAATGGAGCTGCTGGTGCCCCCCCCACCCACCGCCCTCCACCTCCAAAAGGCATTCCAGCTGAGGATGATGCTAATAAAGATGACAGCAGGGCAAGAAATAAAGGCAGGCCAATATTTCAGGTGCTGTTCATTGGACCCCTGCATCAAGCCAGCCTTACAGGCAGTCGTTCCCCTGAATTTTCAGTCACATGAGACATTAATTTTTTTTCCTTGCTTAAGCAAGATTGAACTGGTTTTTGACACTTAAAACCAAAGATTTCTGACAACATAGCCCACAATGCCATGGCCTTGGACTGGTGTTGCTTATTTGATCTGACCAGCCTTCCACCACTGGACAGAGGAAGGACAAAAGGGCTATATGACAGTGACCACTACTGAGTCGTCTGTAAGAGGGACGGAGGTGCCTCAGGACATGTGGCCTGAACTCCAGAGCTCCAGGAAAGAGCTTCTCAGAGGAGCCAGGGAGAGGAGGGGGAAACCTGGCCATACCTGCCTCTCCTAACTAGTAATTCAACAGAATGTCATTTGCCTGGGCTCAGCCCCTTCTCTTTGGCCCAGAGGAGCATCTAGAGAAATCATAGGTTCTCAAGATGGCCCACTCCGGGATCCAGCAAGGCCATCCTGGTCTGTGCCCCAGAGAATGGGAAACCCCAGAAGCCACAGTACAGCCTCGTGGGAGAGTGTGCCCTGCAATGTAGTTTGCTTGGGTCGGGGGACTGGTGGCGCCCTAGTCCATCAGTGCAGGAGCTGCTAGGAAACAAGAAACCAGACAGATCTAAAAATGGGGCAAGTGAAAAAAGAACAATGGAGTGATTCTTTGCCCAGTCCCATGCATGTAAAACTCTACTATTTTTTTTTTAAATACTAAACACTTTTTTAATACTAAACACTATCTGGGCAGGGGAAGGGGTGAATGGGAATTTAGAGTAGGGGCTGGGGGTGAAGTAGAAAAGTCAAACAAGAGAAGGGGCTTTTGTGGTCCAGGGATGACCCCCATGCCTTGATCTGACATGTCTGAAGAACTCAGCTCGGCACCCAGCAGGGAGGAGAAATAGGCACTTGTGCAAAGGCGACTGTTGTGGTCACAAGCCTGGCTACGTCCTGGGATCACCTGAAGAGCCTTAAGAGATCTAGATGCCTGGGGGCCACTCCCCAAAGCTCTGATCGAATTGGTCTGGATGCAGCCACAGCTGAGAACCACTGAACTAACGACAGACGGGTGCATTGGGGTTCTAATCCTGGCTCTGCCACTCACAAACTTGGTGGTTTTAGGCAAGTCACTTCCCTTCTCTGAGTCCTGAAGTCTTTATCTAAAGGGGCTAAATCCCCTGTCTTGAGGAGAGAATGAGCAGGTCACAAGAGAAGGCACCCCAGACACCGGGGTCTGCAGATGGACCCCCTTGCAGGAGGATGCTGGGCTAGGAACATAAATCCATCAAGTGAAAGAAATACATGAGGCCTATGAACCTTTTTCTTTCTGAGACTTAACTTTAGCTCAAGTTCCAGGACAAATAAAGCGTCCCCCTGTCCCACAAGACGGGGGGATGATGTTTCTCAGATAAGGGGTGCCAGATAAAATCCGGGATGCCCAGTGACATTCGAATTTCAGAAAAACAAATGCTTTTATAAGTATGGCCCAAATATTATATGGGACATACTTGCAGTAAAAAATTATTTTTCTGAAATTCACATGTAACGAGGTGTCCTGTATTTTTATTTATTCAATTTGACAAGCTTACTTAGATGACACTTGAGCTTGTCGGTTTTCAGTCTTTATCTACTGGTCTGAGAGAAGTGAGGGATGGGTGAGGGGTCTCTATTCTGGAGTTTTCCATTCTGGAGTTTCACGGCTGACAATCTCTAAAGGAACTATGTCACCTTCTTGTTCCTTGTGAGGAAAAGGAGATCAGAGGGCTCCGGATTGCACAAACACTGGCTGCCTGGTATTTATCCACTTCGTACCTTAGACACCATCATTAGAAAGCCCAGTTCTAAGAATTGGGAGAGGGAGATCCCACTTAGGGTGGGATTTCTGTGGTTCTCATGTTGCCTCACCCCTGTTGCCAGCAGCAGTAGGGTATCTGTTGCCTGAACTCAAGCCATAAAAATCATAAAAACTTAGCTTTCTTATTTTTATTATAAGTTTTTTTTTTTCCTGATCATGAGTCATTAGTAACTTTGGTGGTAGTGGTGGGGATCACCCATAATCCCTTTACCCAGATATCCCCAATGTCAATTTACTCTTCCCCTGGGAAGGAAACATTAAGCTTTGATCACATGCCAGAAACTTCCCCATTATCTCATGTAACCTTCAGAAAGAAAAATAACTTTATTGCCCTTTCTCATTGTAAAAGCACTATAAGCTCTTCACACATTTTTTTTTTTGTAAAGTAACTCACAGATGTATAAAGAAATGAAATTCACCTAGAATCCTATCACTCAGAAATGGAATTCCTTTGAATCTCACTCGTAAACCTGGTCCTGTAGCACAGGGCTTCCTATCAACCAGCACATCTCCGGCACTACCTGAAGATAAGGAAACGGAGGATCACGTCAACCACGTTACACCAGTATTCCAGGGGGTTCTCTCCCTTTCCTCCAAGGGGCTTGGGGCATTAAAGGGGGCTCAATAAAAGTTTGCTAAGTGAACAAATGAATGGGGGAAGAGTCCATGACTCCTCACAGGTTTATTCAGATTAAGTCATCAAAGGCTCCTTCCAGTTTGTATTTTCAGAAAACCCTAACCCACTTGTGCAAGGTTACGGGGTGTATATGATTTCTTGGTGGTTACCCCAACACATGGGCTATATGAGGGAGCAGGTGAATGAGGTGTGATTGTTTCCCTGCTCTGAACAGAGAGCTCCAAAAAAGAGTGACAGGAGATCTAGGAGGCTTTAGAAACCTACATCTCCTGGAGGTGAAATGCAAAACGTATGGAAAATTCGAGTGTGGGGCAACGTGGTTAAAATGCCCAAGTAAGGCCCCAGCATAACAGGGTGGGTAGCTATTCATAGTCTGGTCTGCCTCAGCCTGGAATTCAGACATGTGCTTAGCCCCACATGCAGATGGGCAGAGATTCTGATTTCTTAGCTGTTATTTCTTGAGTACTTTCTATGTGCCAGGTACTGTGCTGTGGCTCTTTCATATACCCTCATGTCACCCAACAATGCCAGGAGGTAAGTGCTACTGTGAACCCATTTTACAGATGAAGAAACTGAGATGCATAGAGGTTTAGTCACCTGGCCAACCCCACACAGCTGGCAAGTCGAGAGCCAGGTGTGGAACAGAGGTCTGTGTGACTCCCAATCTTCTACTCTTAACCACTCAGAAGTTCTGCCTTCCTTCTTCTGGGGAAGGAGGGCGCAGCTGGGATGCGTGTCTTTTCCCTCCTTGCCCAATGGTGGTGTGGGTAGTAGTGGAGAGCAAGGAGCCTGGGCCAGAGATTTCCCTCAAGGTGCAAGGCAGAAAAACCAGAAACAGCCCAGACATTCAGATACACTAGCTATGGTACATCTACATCATGGAATACTACTCGGCAATTAAAAAGGAACAAACCACTGATTCACACAGCAACAACACGGATGAATCTCAAAATTAATGTGCTGCGATAAAGCAGCCAGACAGAAATGCATGTATACTGTATGATTCCATTTCCATGAAGTTCAAGAATAGGTGCAACTAGTCTATGGTGAAAAATCAGAACACAGGCTGCCTCCAAGAAAGAGGGGAGCTTTCTTGGGTTATGGTTGGTGTATAAATCCGTCCAAACTCAAACTTAAAAAACAAAAACTTTAAATCTGTGTATTTACTGAAGGTAAGTGACAGGTAGGGCTGTGTCCAGATCCCCTGAGAAACCTGATCTCTCTTCACTTCCTCAGAAATCAAGGTTGGGCTGGCTCACATGTAACCTGTGAGTTCAAGAGCTAAGGTCACAAACACAAAGGTCAGTGGTTGCCAGGGGCTGGAGGTAGGGGAGAATGGGGAATGACAGCTGAGGGTATGGGTTTCCCCTTTGGGGAGATGAAAATGTTTTGGAACTAGAGGTGATTGTTTCCAACTGAATGCCACTTAATTGTACACTTTAAAATGGTTGCTTTGATGTTATGTGAATTTTAAATCATTTAAAACAGTAATAAAAGAGGGAAAAAAGGTCTCAAGGGCTTCTTCCCAAAGGATTCTCGCCACCAGGATTTTAACATTAGCGGCTGCCTCCTCCGTTAGGGTCAGGGCTAGCCAGGCTTGTCTGCCTGCCTCCCCAGTGGACCTTGAGCCCCTTAACGGTGGCCACTGTAGATACTCGAGGACTGGGGCATAAATTTGATTGCTGAGTAAGCGGATGTGTGAGTGACTGAATGAGCAAATGAATAAGTACCTGTGTGAATGAATACACGAATGAGTGAGCAAACACATGCATAAGTGAGTGAATGAGTAAGCAAATGAACAAGAGAGTGAAGGAATTAGCCAAGGAATGGACAAAAGACTGAGTGAGTGAATGAGTAAGTACCCGAGGTATGAATGAACCTGAGCCAGGGCCTGGACTCTGGACCCAACCCTTGTGGGTTCCAGTCCTGGCCTTGCAACACAAGTTATTTAACCTCTCCGTGCCTCAGTTTTCTCACCTGTAAAATGAGTATGGCGGGTTGTATTAAAAAAAAAAAAAAAATGTGTAAACTGCTTAGAACAAGGCTTGGCAAAGTGAGCCCTTAGTGTTTGCGAATATTAAAAAACATACACATCCATGCGCACAGAGACCCAGTGCCTGGACGGAGCACGACCTACCGAGGAGCTGCACCTCGTCGGTGATGCCGTAGACGTCGATGAGCGCCCAGAGCGGGCCGCCCACGGCCACGCCGCAGTGGAAGAGCACGGGCTCGCCGTCGTTGACGCTGTAGAACACGCGGCCGTGGCGGTCCGCCCAGTAGGCCAGCACGGTGTCGCGCAGCGCCAGGTTCTCGGGCAGCGCCTTGGCCCAGTAGCCAGGCCGCGTGACAAGGTCGGGGCAGGCATACTTGGGGATGTCCTGGGCGCTCATGAGCGATGGGTCGTGCGCCGTGAAGCCGAAGCGCAGCGCGCCGCTCCAGCCCGGGCGCACGGCCACCAGGCGCAGCCGTACCTGCTCGTACAGCCGGATGGGCCGCTGCGTGAACGTGACGCCGTTGCAAAAGCTGTTGCGTCGAGTGGCCCGGCGTGAGTGGCCATCCAGCCTCACGTTCTTGCCTTTGGCCTGTGCGTGGAAGCGCGGCGCTTCGCCCAGGACTGGGCGCCGCTCGGGGCCGGGGCCACAGCACGGCCGGGTGGCCAGGAGGCGAGCCGGTGGGCTCGGGTCTGCGGGAAGAGACAGGCAGGAGGGTTAGGGCCCCCTCAGAACTCCGCGAACAGGTTCGTCTTTTCATAGTCATTTGCATTTTAAATTCCATCTTAATTAGACCCGTAATAAACTTTGAGAAGTTTCCAGCTACCGCCAGCCTGCCCAAGGCTATCACAACAAAGTCACTATGATCTGTGACTTCGCCTCCCATTTACCCATAGAAAATGAAGGCATTCTTTATAAGCAATGTTGGCTTTTCTAGAACATGCACCTTGGAGGGTTCGTTTCTAAGGGAATTTTGCACCGAAGGACCTGGAGAATCTTGGGAGGGTCTCTTTTCAAAGGAGCTGGCTGCTGGCCACAAACTCAGGTGGCTGAGTGTTGAGGTGGGGGCTTCATCATTACCACCTGTCCTCCTCCATCCCAGGGGCAGTTACTGGCTCCGGCAGCCTGGGAGATGGCAGGGTGGGTCATTACTGCACGAGTCTCTGCTGCTCATTCACAACAGCAGCTGAGTACAATTTTCATGGCAAGTGCTTATAAATCGCAGGCAACTCCTGGCATACAGTGGTCTGTATTCGTGGCAGAAGAATAGCCACCTCAGGGAATGAGAGGCCACCGCCGGGACCACTCCTCCCACACCCAACCATGGGGTTCACTGTGCTCTGGGCACGTTGCTGGGCTTCCATTAATACTGAGACTAATGGGAGCGAGGACAGGGGAAAATGAAGAGAGATGTGACGATGAGGCAAGCAAGCCATGGCTCCCCTCCCCAAGCCCGTGGGGGAGGATGCCCCAGTTAGGAGGTAGAAAGCCATGCTGCCAAGCCGGAGGCCCCTCTCTAAACAGAAGCCAGTGATCCCCAGAAGACAAAATACAAGGACTGAAGCCAAGGTCCTGCATAAGAAAAACAAACCAACTTAAGGGACTTTAATCATTCATTCATTTAACAAATGTCTAGTGAGTACCTAGTGTGTGCCAGGCACCATGCTAGGCACTGTCACCAAGAGGGATAAGGTTCCCACTCTGATAGAGTGGGCATTCTGGGGCAGGGGGCAAAGTCAGAAAAAAAGTAAAACATACTCTACCTGGTGGGAGGCACTACAGAGAAAAATGCAGTCAGGAGGTGGGGGAGAGAGAAGTATTAGGATTCTCACAGAGGGCCTCTCTAAGCGGTGACTTTTGAGCAGAGGTGAAGGGAGTGAGCCATGAGGGTAGCTGGAGGAAGAGCTTTGCGGGCACGGGAACAACACGTGCAAAGACCCTGAGGCGGGAATTAGCTGGTGTGGCTGCGAAACAGCAAGGCAGCCAGCTGGGGTGGTGTGAGCAGGTGGGGGAGGTGGAGGCAAATGAGAGCAGGGCCCGAGCAGTGAGGGGTGGCAGGGAGGGAGGGGGTGCCATGGTCGCCGCTTGTTTCTTCTTGAGCCAGTTTATCCTATGTGAGAGGGACATTATTGGGGGTTTCGGGCCGAGAAGTGGTGAGACTGCTCAGGCTGCTGTGTGGAGAGGGGACTATTGGCAGGGGCGTGGCCGAGGAAGCTGGGGGCTAGGGCAAGGCCACTGGATTATCCCAGGCACAGATGATGAAGGCTGAGATTGGGAGGTGGGGAGGTACCTGTAAAGGTGGTGAGAAGGGGTCAGATTCTGGGTGTGTTTCGAAGGTAGTAGAGATTTGGAGTTTTGGGGTTTTAATGAGAGACGAAACATTCCGTGTACTTGCTTCGGATGGTTAAAATATAGTGAATAAATAAGACAAATAATGGATACTTGACGGGGAAGCAGAGAGGTGGTGAGGAGGGATCGGGTGATACTAGGGTTGGATCCTGGAGGGCAGGGGCTTTTCCTTTTCATCTTTGATTCTCCCCTGCTCAGCAGGGCCCAGGCACACACCAGGCACTTGATAAAAGCCCCCTGCCGCCTCTGTTATGTTAGAATTAGAGCAGACCTCAGAAGTCATCTCTGATAAGCCCATTTTACAGGTGGGGAAATGGGCCCAAAGAGGGACGGGGGCCTGCCAATTTCAAAGTCAGTGGGCATCTGGGCAGGCCGCCTCTGAGGCAGGAGGCAGAAGGGCAGAGGTTACTTTCACCCAAGGAGGATAAGGAGAGCACTCTTTGGCTTATAAGCCAGGTTGAGCTAGGTTTCTGATTTTTGCAGCCCAAACTGTCTTGATTGGTAGGAACCTTGTACGGGACAGGAGGGAGAGGGGACCACGAAGGGCTTTCCGCAGAGCAGGCCCAGCACTGCCTGCTAGGGAGGGGCCCCCAGGCAGTGCAGAGGGTGGACCCAAGAGCCACACGGCGGGTCATCTCCAGAAGCAAAAGATAAGAGCAAGGGCCCACTGGAGAGCTATTTCGGAGGACAAAAATCAAACAAGTCGGGGAAATGTGACCTGGTGTAAACCATCAGGAGAGGCCGCCCAGGGACCACAGGGCCCGCCCAGGGACCACAGAGCCCACGTTCTCCATGAACGCTGTAGCCTTGTGCAAGCCACCCAGCTTCTCTGGGCTGTAGCTTCCTCCTGTGTCCACAGGCCAAATCCTCCCCAAGGTCCCCACAGCTGACACACTCTCCAGGGAACATTAAATATGACCACAGATCAAAAGTCCTTCTGAGCACCAAAGCCCACAAGCCACGGTTATGTGATTACTTTCCTCTCCCCCTGACATCACTGCTGTTTCCCCATCCTCTCTCAACTGGAGAATTTCTTTACCAAACAGCTTGGGAATCCTAAGTAGATGTCCTTTCAGAGCGACCTGGTGGTTGAAATGAACGCTGGCTGGGGAGACACACTGCTTTGTTTCTACAAGGGGAAGGTTCCTGTAAAACCAGCGATATGTTAGGACAGAACACAGCCAAGTGACCTGCGAAGTTTACATGTTGAATCTTGATTGTACGATCCAACTTCCTTCAGGGAGTGAGGGATAAGCACTCTTTCTACCCCATCAGAGGCCAGTGCCCTGACATGAGGTAAAAAGACCAGAGTGAGTGTCTGAGGATGTGTTATTTATACAAATTGAAAATGCTTAAGATGAAAGAACAGTAATAAGCAGTCTCCAAATTGTACACCACCAACTGCTTTTAGCTCGGCTCAGGGAAAGTGGCTTCTATAAGAAACAGAGAAATGCAAATGCGGGCTCCAGGGGCCCCGCAGAACATCCTAGTTCAGAGATGTTAACGGAAAACCTGACGTTTAAACACCACAGCCACGTGATAGAAAGTTCTGTGAGGAAGAGGAAACTCCCTCCTTTCTCCCTACCTTCACAGCCTAACTCACATGGCATTTCCCATGGTCTCTGCACGGCCCTCATCCACGAAGAGCCCCTGGCTGTGCCCTCCCTGTGTGCTATGCCTCAGGCCAGAGGTCTTCTGGGACATGGGATTGTAACTACTTCTCAAAATCCTTCACCTGCAGGATTTTCTAGGCGAGAAACAAAACTCCAGGCAGCAGAGACACTTCCCCCTCAGCTTCAGGAAGCAGTGTAGAGATGTCAACCCAGCAATGTCTGATCCCAAACCAGCGTTCTCTCCTCCAGTCCCAGCCTGTTTCCACAAGCGGTGCGGAAGTACTGAGTACTAAGTAGTCCTGAGCACCTTTTCCAACTTCACTGCAGTCAGAGCCCGCATCCAGGTTTGCTTCCTGCCTTTTTGTTTTCTAACTCAGAATTACATAAAAAGCATTTTCCCCACATGGCTCCTGAACACTCACAGTGCTTAGGTTTCGTGGCTGCAGAATATTCCATCAAGGGCCACAGTGTCCCCCACCGTTCCCCTCCTGGGGATCACTTCAGCTGTTCCCCCCCAAATGGCCAAGTCTGTAGGCACAGAGGTTCCTAGGTGCTGGCACCAGCACCAGATTCAAACGGGCACGCTGTCACTGGTGAGAAAACCTTCTGCCAGGAAGAGGCCCCCACACCATGCCAGGGAACAGGCCCCAGGCCCCTTCCTTCCACCAAAGGCTGAGCACCCGCTGGCCTTGTGAGGTGCCGCCTATGGCCAGGGAGCCCCCTCCTCTTCTGGCTAGGAATCAGACCTGGGCACTCTAAGGACAAGGCAGGGCGGAGGGGGTCTTGTGAGGTGGGAGCCCAGGAGACCTCTGCAGTAGCTTAGCAGGGAGCAGGAGACATTCCAGGCCCAATGTCACAGTTGACCAAAGGCTGCTCCAGCCCTGCCAAGACCAGAGGGGAGGGTCTTTCTGGCGTTTCGTCACGGAAGCAATGCCTGGACTCTAAATGTAGGGGCAGAGATTGAGGGGGGTGGCACTGAGTGGCTGTGGACAGTTAGGGAGGACGGGACTCTATTCTGACTGTTGTCACTGCCCAGCCTTGGACAAGTCCTTTGGTTAGACAGGTAGACATGAGAGCAGCTCGGGTGGTGGCTAATGCGCTTTTCCCGCATCTGTGGTTTAGAACACCCCTCATGGGCTCTGGGTTCGAGCCTGTGCTTTGCTGCTCATTTGCCTGGGGGCCCTGGGCAGTCACATCACTTCCCAGCACTGCAGTTTTTCATCTGGAATGGCACGTGACCTTAGACCCCTGTCTCGGGCTGCTGAGAGGCTGGAAGAGCGCAGAGAGATCGGGCAGAAATCCTGGCACATTGTAGATGATCACTAAATGTTCATTTCCTTCCCCATGGGGACAGCAGATCCAACTCCTGGGTGAGCCCTTCACCTCCATCCCTCCCAGAGTTTCATTTCCTGAATCTCAGTGTGAGAGGCCGTTAAAGAGAACATAGGCTTGCAGTCAGACAGATCTGGGTTTAAATTCTGTTTTGTCATTTCATAGCGGTGTGATATTAAGGTCCATGCTTAACTTCTCTGGGTCTCCCCATCCAGCACTACAAAACTGGCAGGAGTCCTCACTACCTGCAAGACCGCTGTGAGGAGTTTGAATTTGCGAGGTAAATCCGTCAGACACGATGCATGGCACGTAGTAGGTATTCACTAAACACATGGTCTCTCCTATTAGTCACCTTACTTTGTTCCTTTGACAAGAAGGTTTCTGATGTCCTTTGACATCAGAGACGTGTCTACTTGTAGGTCTGGGGAAATACATCTGGACATGTTTCTCCGTGGAGGGCTGGTGACCTTGGCCAGGAAAATCCTCTCGAAAACCCTAGGGTGGCCTTCCCTTAGTGTCTGAGGACAGAAGCCCATTTTTAAGCTGTTGCAGCAGTGTCCCAAATGTGCCTCGCTCATTGCCCCAGCCCGGCCTCTCCATTGATATAAAAAGAGCCTGAGCAAATGGCATTTACGGCCAAGAGGATGGCAGGAAGCAGCACTCCAGCTTCTCTGGCCGCTGAGATGACAGCCTCCAGCGTGCTGGCATTCAGCAGATGGCATCCTGGCTGAAATCTGCAGCAGGTTCCGCTCCACAGGGAAAGGGACTTGCCAGCCGGGAGAACGGTCTATTCTGTACCCTCCTTTCACACACAGCCTATTACTGAGCCCCTCTTTGGGCTGGTGAGTGTCCTCTGTTCGATTTAGTCTTTGGGTCCCAAAGACTAATGGGTAGGTTTTTACCACCTTCGTTTGCAGAGGGGGAAACCAAGGTCGCAGAGCTGGGCAGTGGCAGCAGAGGGCCAGGCCTGGGCCCTTCCTCCCACACCCCACCCCTTCTCCAAGGCAGCCCTCTGTAACCACTGGGAGCAGGGGTCGTGGCCCTTGTTAAGGGCTATGAAAGCTGTATAAGCCTTTCTCCCCTAAAAAATACCCGCACTCCGTGCACACAGTTTGGCATACAATTTCAGGGGCTTCCTGGACTCACATACCCTCTAACCTCAGATAGTGCACCTCTGGTGAGAAGTCGCTGGTTCAAGTGACATTTGCCCAGGTCCACAATTCAAATCAATGCTGTTGGCAGTAGGAAGCAACATGGTGTGTGCATGTGTGCGCGTGTGTGTGTGTGTGCGCGCGTGCGCACGTGTGAGCGTATCCTTTAGAGAGGAAAATGCGAGGCTGGTATTGGCAAGGCTTCCCTCCACCCAAAGCAGGACAAGAATATTAGTCTTCTCTGGCAACAGGAAGTACCTTTGCCATTGGTGGGTTCGCAAGTGGGCTAGAAAAAAAAGAACCACCCTTCCCTCACCTCTGCCAAATGGGGCAGTGACAGGCACCCGGGAGACAGACGCCAGGGTAATGGGACTTTGTTCTCTGCTTCAGAGGCCTGGTAGGCCAGCACCCAGGACGGAAAGGGGCCAGCCCACATTGGAAACCGCCACCCTGCTCCTCCCCTCCCCTTTTCTTTGCAAACAAAACCCAGTCACCCCAGCGCGGCCGGGAAGGCCCCGCACTCCTGTCAACAGCCACGAGGAGCCGAGGAGGGAGGCCGGAGGTCACGCGACACTGCTTATTGGGAGCAAGGCCCACTCCTTCCAGGCCCAAGTGGCAGCCCTCTTGGCTCAAGTGGGCTCTGATGTGCAGAGTTCCCAGGAGGTGAGGTCATCCCAACACCCCCTCGAAATGTGCTTAGCGGAGTCAAGATTTCCTAGCCCTTTCTGACCCTCTGCTGGGCCCCCTCACTGAGGTCTCTTCCTGATAAACTGCCCCAGGAAACTCCAAGCCCCAGGAAATTCCCAGGTGCCAGCTCCCACAGTTAGGATCCCACTGCCATAGTGGGGCAGGGTGGGGGGAAATGTGCCCTCATTCTTTCTCGAGCACATCACTTCCTCCTTCATCTGACATTTAGGGAGCGTGCACTCCATGTCAGGGCCTGCACTGCTGCAGGGACACATACGCTGACAGGCCACACACAGTCCCTGCCCTGTGAGCTGAGACCAGCAGGGGGGCGGACGCCGACACCAGGACTGAGCAGGGTGGGTGGTGGGGAGGGCCCGGGCTATGGGGACACGTCTCAGAGCGGCCACTCTACAGGACTGAGGCAGAAGTGTCTGGGAGGATGATAGGGGTGGAGAAGTGTGTTTGATGCAGAGGGAATAGCACTTAAGGAACTAGAAGGAGTATAGGGCAGAAGGGAGAGGGGAAGCTGGAGCCAGTCCGGGGCTGCATCACAAAGGGTCTTAAAGACCGTGCAAAGGGGGTTAAGTTCCTCAAGAAGGTTCTGGGGACCACTGAAGTGTTTGGAGCAGGGAGGAACCCCTGCGGATCCACCTCTCCGAAGAATGAGAGTCAAGCCCAGTTTCTTCCCATACAAACTGTCCCTCTCTCTCTTCTTGGCCTATCAGAATGACCCAGCATAGCGGGAGTAAGAAAACAGTTCAGGTTTTTTGTTTTGTTTTAAAGATTTTATTCGTTTATTCGACAGAGAGAGACACAGCGAGAGGGGACACAAGCAAGGGGAGTGGGAGAGGGAGAGGGAGAATCGGACTCCCCACTGAGCAAGGAGCCCGATGCGGGGCTCGATCCCAGGACCCCGGGATCGTGACCTGAGCGCAAGGCAGACGCTTAACGACTGAGCCACCCAGGCGCCCAACGGTTCAGGTTTTGAATGTTGCTTCCAACTGCTGGTCCAGTCCTGCCCTTCGGCACCTGCTTCTCCTCCAGGCAGCCCCTGGCAGCCGCCTGGTGATAAGCTGGCTGAGCCTGCCCCCTTTCCCCTTCTCTTCGCCTTGAGTGTAGCCTCTCCCCTGGCCTGGGTGGGGCCCAGCAGCCTGACTGCTCACTAACCTGCAGGGCTCCATCCCGACTCTTTGGAACAGTAGATCCACTGGTCCTGCTTCTCAGGGCCAAAGCAATGCTGGACGAGGAAGCTCTCCTTGAACTCTGCTGTTCTGGCTCCTGGAGCCAAGGTAGTGTTCTTCGCAAGCCCCACTGCCGGGCAACGTTTGCTGGCTCGAGGGGTGGGGAGCCCGAGTCTGCGGCACACCATGTGTGCGCCATGTGCCTGCCATGTGGCCCGTTCGCCCCTCACCACCCGCTGCCGGCTGGCTTCCAGATGGCGACACTGAGGCCCCTCTCTGCACACCCTTACAGAGGCCCCCTGTGTGTGTGAGGGCAGCGTCTGCATTCACATCTGGTCCTGTCTGACTCCAAAGGCTGCGCCTTTCCTGTTTTATGCCTCACTCCACCCCAAGGTCTCTTGCTCGCCTCCTGACCTGCAAGAAAAAAGCTAGACTATGTCCAGGTAGCTTAAGCCACCTTCTGGTGGAAGAGGTGGAGGGATGCCCTGGCTTGATCTCGGGGAGGGGTGGGGGGGGTGGATGTCATCAGTCAGCTTGTTTTGAGCTGCTCAAAGGCCAGTTTGGTGGAACTTGAGATGCACAATAAGCAGCATCTAAAAAAGGAAAGCGGGTGACTGATTACAGCAGGGCAGGGATGGAGCCCCCGTGCCTCACGTCCCTAAGGCCCAGAAAAGGAATTGGGGGGTGGGGCTTGGTCAGAGAGACAGACCTTCCGGGGGGCAGTGCAGAGACTACAACTGGCCCTACGCTCACCAGACCTCCTGTGGTCCTCCCGGGGGAGGTGACTGCCACCAGACCCATTGCCGGTGAGACAGGGAGGCTCCGAGAGGTTGGGAGAGCTGCCAAAGGCCACACAGCCAGGACGCGGTGGAGTTAGCGTTTGAACCCAGACCAGCCTGGTTCACAGGACTAGGGAGAAGAATGCTCTGGCTGCTTCAGGCAAAGTGTAGAAGTCATCCCTGCACAGAAGGATCAGAGCACAGTGCCCGGCACACAGTAGGTCCTCGACTAATGTTTCCTTCCCTGCCACGTTTGGCTCTGAGGCCTGCAAAGAAGTGACTCCGAAGGGTGCCTCTCCCACTCCGCTTCCTTCTCTGAAGACCCAGCTTTCTCGTTTCCCTGCACCTCCTCCATCATGCTGACCATCCTCTGAGAGAGTGAGGATTGAGGGTGCTGCAGGAAGCCTGTGTGGTTCAGGTAAACCGCTGGGTCAGGATTGCACTCTGGTGTGAATCCGAAATCCATGCATGCTCTTGAGCATTCTTCAAAATTGCTTCTCTAGCCGACCAGCAGGTCCTTTAGACCTCTCCCCACAGAGACCTGAGGGGAACAGGACTATCGATCCTATTGTTGCTCCCACGTCCACCCCAGCCCCCCCGCCCATCGCAGGAGCACAGGCTCCTTGCCTTCAAGGGGACTTCCGGAGTCCTTGTCTTGTGTTGGGCTTAGACTTCTCATGGAGTTCCCTATTTATACCTCACCGCCTCCCTGTAAAGGACGTACCATCATTATCCCCATTTTAAAGATGAGGAAGTAGAGGCTCAGAGAGGGACATGCCTTGCCCAGGGTGACCCAGGTTAGATAGAGTAGAACTACTTGAACTCAAGGCTGCCTCCAAAACCAGTGCTCTTTCCATCACCTCTCTTGGGAGTCCAGCCAAAGACCTCATCTATAATTGCTCTGGGAACCGGCACAAAGCTCTGGTCCCCAGTGTCCCATCTGCCAGATAGGAGGTAGGTTCTGAGCACTCTCTGGTCCTAGGAACAGAGCCCCTGGGGGACTTGTCTGCAGGGATGAAGGCCTAGGCCATCCTCAGAGTGAGGGAAATTCCGCTGTCCCATCTCCTGACCTTGAATTGCCCCGAACCTTGAGGGGAAGGGAAGCTCTTCTGTGGAGTGGAAAGTTACCGAGCAGACCCGGCTTGGGAGATGCAGGGTATGCATGTGCCCACCCATCTCTTAAATCCATCATCCTTGGGGGAAAAAGGAAAGAAAACACGTGGCCAAGGGATAGAATTGTAATATAAACAATGTGTAATGTTGAGGATATAAACAGAATACACTTGTGAATAGCTATGGGCACCCTGCCGAGTGCCAGGACTGCCCCGGACACCCCCATCCCACCCATTTCCCCAAATGGCTTACTCATAAAAGCACTTTCTCTCCACTGCCCAGAGGTGAGGCAAGAGGCCAGCCGAGTCCCAGTAATAAGAATGAAGAGAGAGGGGCGCCTGGGTGCCTGTCGTTAGGCGTCTGCCTTCGGCTCGGGTCATGATCCCGGGGTCCTGGGATCGAGCCCCTCATCGGGCTCCCTACTCAGCAGGGAGCCTGCTTCTCCCTCTCCCACTCCCCCTGCTTGTGTTCCCTCTCTCAGTGTCTCTCTCTCTCTCTCTGTCAAATAAATAAATAAAATCTTTAAAAAAAAAATGAAGGGAGAAAGGGACAAGGGTGAGCTGGGACTGATGTCCAAGGATGACTGTGCCAGACCCCGGTGAGGGCAGGTGGCTGCATCTTTCTGTGCCTCCGTGCCTGAGCTCTAAAATGGTCCGAAGAGCTCCCAACTTGAAGAACTGGCAGGAGGATGTTATAAATGAAAGACTATGAAGGGGCCTGTAGGTGTTCAGCCCATGAACACGGGAGAGCACTCCCTCAAGACCCCAGGGTCAAAAGGCACTTTAATGAACAATTCATCCTGGACCCATCTGATCCTCAGTTGCCGCTATGATGTCCATATCAAGTCCCAGCCGGGCTAAACACCAGTGCCACTCCAGCAAAGGGCACTTCTCCCTCACGCCCTTGTTCCACCTGCAGCCTGCTTCCACAGTTAGAAAGTTCTTCCTTTGACTGAGCTGAAATCTGCCTCCACATGATGGCCCTGCACTGGTCATGTCTGTGTTTGGTCCATGGTGCCCTTCCCCTATCAGGTCTGCTCTCTGACCGCCAGGATCTGCAGAGAGCTCTCAGGTCATGTTGCTAGGGATTCTCTGCTCCCCTGGGGATGACATGGGCCCCGCTTTGCTGTCTAGAAAGCCCTCAAGACATCAGCTGTCCCCTGAGCTGCTTTGAAAGAAACATCTACACATCAGGCTTCGGGGACTATCAGCTGGGGTCCCCTCAGTGAGCCCACAGGCCGCTTGGAGACCGTCTCCACCCTGCCAGGCCCAGACGCAGGATGTGAGACAGACACCCAAACAAGGAGGTGAACAACCCAAACCAAATCTGCCAGGACACTTACAGATTTCTGCTTAATACCACGAAGGCTTCCAGTGCCAATGTGAAACACTGCCCGCCTGACCTCCCACCCTGACTTGGCAGGCATCCTCCCCAGACCGACATACTCTCCTTCTAGCAGCGATGGTGTTGCACTACCTGAGCTGTGTGCCCTTAGGCAAGTTATTTTCCCTCTCTGTGCCTCTCTGTTCTCTCAGCAGTCAAAAGGGAGTAACAACAGTAGCTGTGTCCTGAGGCTTGTCCTGAGGGTCAAATGCGGGGACCTGCTCAGAAGAGTGGCTGGCACAGATCAGCTGCGGGGCACAAGTTAGTGGTTCTTCTCTGGGTCTGTCTCCCTCAGGAGCACAGGGCTCAGCGCAGAGCAGGGGCCCTTACTATCTGTCAGACGCTCCGCATGCCTGTGAAGTAACATCATCATCCTCTTTCTGCAGAAGAGAGAACTGAAGCACAGAGAGGTCGAGTTGCTTGTCCGGCTACTAAGGGGCAGGACCAAGACCCAGCCATGAAGGGCCACAGCCTGTGCTATTCCCAGCTCTGCTGACAATGACAGTACAGCAGGGGGACAGGACACTCCTCACCTGCGGGAAAGCCTGGGTAGGGACGACAGAGGGCTCTCACCCGAGCCCCATGCCCCTGCTGACGGATGGGTGGCTGCTGGCTGGCCCTCTGTGCGCCCAGGGCCACGTGAGTAGCTGGGCTCAGGGGAGAGGGTGTGGGTGCACCGTGACACCTGCAGATGGCAGGTAGGGGTGGCCAACCACAGGCCAGTGTTCACCAGGCAGAAACATCAGGAGCCTGAGCCCGAGAGAGGCAGGAGGAAGGGGTACAGAGTTCACGTTCACCCTTCTCCAGGGCAGGATTCCCAGAGGCCACCTCTACCTTTTGAGTTTCAGAGTCTATAGGCCTGGGGTGAGGTCGGGAAGGGTGAGGGGTGAACCTTTCCTATGGGCAGCTTCATTCTGGCTGCTGTGGACAGAAGTAATTCATCTTCTCAGGACAGAGAAGGAGGGAAGATGCACCTGCAGGCAGGCCATGTTGAGAGCACTGGGGCTCAGGATAAGGACAAGGGGCAGTAGCCCCAAGGGGCCGCAGGGCGCCGTGCCCTTTGGCGATGGAGGAGAAGGAGCTTTGGAGCTGCCTACACCTGGGGTCAGATTCCACTCTGCCATTTCCTGGCTGCCTGTCTCAGGGCACGTCTCCTTTCCCCTGTGAGCTCAGTCTCCTTATCTGTGGAATGGGAGACTACTTCTGGAAGACTGATCCTGACAGTTTAAAGAGGACGAACTAGATAAAGGGCCCGGCATGCGGCAAGCATGCAGAAGCTCTGAGCACTCTGCTGTAGGCCAGGTGAGCGCCTACTACCTACAGGGCTGTACCCAGGCCTCCTTCCTTTTCCCTCCCCGCTTGAAGCGCACACCTGGCTTCTGGGCTTCTATTTTAAGCCCTCATAGAGCACCGCGAAGTACAGAAAGCCCTTTGGTCCAAAAGAGGGCAGAGCTGACTCTTCTTGTCAGTGGGGAAGATTAAACCGGGGAAGATTAAACCGTGCTTATGGCCAAGCCCAGTGAAAATGCTACGCCCCTGCTGGCAACCTCAGCACATCGGCCCAGCAGGGAGCGCGGCAGCTAAGAAATCTAAGCCTCCTGACTGCGGGCTGGCCTGCAAGAAACCATCCCCTCCTCTGACATGGCCTCTGCCCACCGCTCGAACCCCCCCAGATCACCTCCACTTGCACTGCGACCCCCAGAACGCCCACAGCTCCCCACGTATGCCCTGTTCTCCCTCCACTCAGGCCTCTGCACATCTAGCCCCTCTGTCTTGAACAGCTTTTCTCGTTTCCTTCTCTTGGCTAACTGATCTGCTTTCTGGTCTCACCAGACAGCGCCTCCTCCAGGAAGCCTTCCTGCGTCCTTTTCTGGGCTCTCAAGGGCCCCCACTTACGGTAACTGCCCTGTCCTTGTTGGTCTTTCCCACTAGACCTTGAGTCCCTAAACCCAGGCTGTGACCCCAGGCTCAGCACAGAGCGCAGCCTGGAGGTCTGGTGAACAAATGGAAATGGCAAAATGCAACGTGCTAAGAAGAGTCTTCTCACTGGGGTTTGTAAGGAAACCCTTTGTCTGGGACACCAGACAAAGCTGGAGAAGACTTGGGAATTGCAGCTGTTGGTACACATGAAAGGGATGCCTCCCAATCCAGCCCTGGGTTCAAGGCTCATGATCACCTGGGACTGGGCTTTCAAGGCAGGAAGTGAAGGGCACCTGTCATCCATCCGCATCAAGGGACCCCAGGGGCAGGTTCAAGTCCTCTCTTTCCACAGCAGCAACAATAGCCATGACCATGAAAGCCCCAGGCATTGTGCTAAGTTTACCTGCCCTATTCCATTTAATTCTTGCCACCCCAACCACCAGGGAGCTCCCCCTATCATTCCCACTTCACAGTGAGGAAACTGAGGCACACAGAGGGAAGTACCTTGCCCAGAGTCGCTCTACTGAGCAATGGCTGCGCTGAGATTTGAAGCCGGGCAACTGGACTCCAGGATCCGTGTTCTAGACCCAAACACCAGACCTCCCACTGCTGTGGACCAGCGAGTGGTCTCACCACAACTCTTCGTTGCCGAGGCCCACAGAGTCCAACACACACACATGCACACACAACCAAAACAAAGTCTATGAAGCAAAAATTCTCCTTACTACCCCAGTGCACTTTATATTTTTTATCCTATTCTATATCATTAAAGATTTTTTTAAAAAGTTGGTCATGCATGACCCACAGTAGACAGACCAGTTGGTCTGGTGGCCAGGCCTTGTTTGGGGCCCTGGGCGCCTACCCCTCCCTCTCTGAAGCACAGGGCAGCTGCACCTAACCACCTAACCAGCTACATGTCCGATTCTATTCCCGCAACCTATTCCTCTTCCACTAGAGGCCAGCTCCACGGGGGCCTCCGGTGGCTTCCATCCCATTCACAGCTGAACCCCCAGGGCCTGGCACACGACAGGTGCCCAAAAGATGTCCGTTAAATGAATGAAGGTGCACACTCAGGAAAACGTAGGGCAGGGCAGACCCCGGAGTCACTCCAGCCTGGGCACACGGCCCCTAAGGACAGATGTTGCCTGCCTAGAAAATGGGACTAAATATAGCCCCTCTAAAGGGTTGTTACAAGGATTTAAAATAGATAATGTGGGCAAAGCCCCTGACTCAGAGCTTGGCACAGACCAAGGTCAACATACTTCCCTCGCTCCAAGCTCCAGGATGCCTGACTATTGAACTAACACTAAAAAGGGCCATTGACTTGGTCAAGCAGGGACCAACTTGATGATTAAACCCAACTGGCAGTTTGAATTCTGTCTCTTCTCCAACCAGAACTGTGGGTGAGCCCCAGAGGCGCGCTGAGGGAAGGGTGGCCATGTGCTGGTGAGAGAAGAAGGGGCAAGAGCCCCGCTGCCCTGGAATTCCAACCTCTCCCAGCCCCACTTGTTTACACTTTTACTTTTTTCCTTACAAACCCCAGATTAAGGGAAACGGGGCCCAGAGAAAAGGACCATGTGGTATTAGGAATAAGACAGACCAGGGTCTTCTAAACCCAGCTTTGCCACTGCCTACCTGTGTGAGTTGGGCCAAGTGTTTTAACCTCTCTGCGCCTCATTCTCCTCATCCATAAAATGGAGAAGAATGGCACCTTACTTTGCAGTATTGAACTGCAACTAGAAAGAGAATGGGTAACGCACACAGCAGGAGCTTGGCAAATGTGAGTTTCCTTGCTGGCTCCTGGGCACTTCTCTTTACAGGGCATTCGTCTGAATTTGCTGATGCCCTTTGTGAAGACTGCCAAGGGGCTTCCCACATCAATCATTAAGGAACCCCCCTTTCTTTGACATGTCATTATTGCACACGATAACATGACATACTTGCTTTGGGGCACCCAACACATGTTGTCTGAACCATGGATTGGGAGGATACTGCATGTCGGAGGACGAATGTAGAACTTTGGAGCTAAATCAACCTGGATTCCAATCCTGGTTCTACCAACTGGATGAGCCACGTGAGCTGGGATGAGTCATTTTATCTCTCTGAGCCTTGGTTTCCTTATCTGTAAATGGAGATGATGATTCCTACCTTGCAGGGCTATTGCGAGCATTAAATTCATTCATTCATTCAACAAATATTTACTGAACATCTGTGTACTAGCCACTGCTCCAGGTGCTGAATATACAGCAGTGAATAAAAAGACAAAATCCTCCCTGGGGAGACAGGTGATTAAACAGCTAACTACACATGCCGTGTGGCACATGGTGATCATGCTAAGGAGAAACACCAAGTGGGGGAGAGCAAGTGGGGCATGCCGGGGGCAGGGGTGATGGCAGGACCCGCACTGGAGCAGAGAGCTAAAGGAAGCGAGGGGGAAACCATGTGGAGGTCTGGGGGAAGAATGCTCCAGGCAGAAGAATCAGCAAGTGCAGGAGCCTTAAGGAGAAGCATGCTTGGCATGTAAATGAAGCCACATATGCAGGAAGCCTGGCATGGAATCCAGGTGCTCAGCAAATGCCAGCTCTCTATTTCAAGTCCCATAGAAGGAACCCCACGCATGTGTCCTTTTCCTGAGAACGAAAGCACAAGGATTTCTACAGGGCAAGACTGAGCCAAGTGTTCTTTCAGCCTAAGATGCAGGCAACATGTGAGCTCTACCACTGGTTTTTGAGCCCCTGCCAGCCACTAGGCTCTGGGTTGGGCAACCTGGGATACAAGATAATCAAGACACGGTTTCTGTCCTCAGGCAGCCCTGAGGCAAGTTCTGGAGAGGGGTGACGACAATGCAATGTGGTCAGATGAACAAGCCGAGCCTTAGGAAGGTATCTAGGTAGCAGAGCAAAGGGTGGGATTGGTGTGGGTGGTCAAGGAAGGCTTCCTGGAGGAGGTGACAACTAAGCTGACTTTTAAGAAATGGACTAGACAAGGATATTTCAAGTGTGGGGAGCATCACATACTGATCACAGAGTTGTCAGAAACGGCATAGTGTGTGAGAGAAACTAATTACACACAGGTGGGAAAACAATGAATGGCCCTTCATATTCTCAGCACAGCAACCTGATGTGTCTCAGGAACTCCAGTTCTGTCCCCTTCCTCAAACGCGGGGCAAGCTTCAGCTCCAGTGGAGAATTTTAATTTTTCACACTTAGTTACTGCAGTGGGTAACAACCTTAACCCTTGGCTCCTAGCCCTGGTGGCCCAGTCCACAGAGTAAGAGCCCTGTGGGATGGACAATATATAAATCTCCAGCTATTTTTAGCCTGCCTGGCTCTGTCTGTCCCTTCACCCACCCTAAGGCTGACCCACAGGTGGCAGAATGGCTTTTTTACTAGAACAGCATAAATATTTTTAATTAAGAAATCCTACAAAGGGGCCCATGCTGCAGCCAGGTGTCTGTGGCTGGGAGAGCATCTGCTGCCATATTTGCCAACAGCCCTGGACACCTCTGGACCGGGTGGGTACGTCCCTCCATCCCCATCCAGCCAATATCCCTGCTCATAAGAGCTGGAGGCCACTGGCCCATAAGTGGACCTGGGTTCAGATCCCACCTCTGCCTCCGACTAGCTGATGACCCTCTGCTGGTGACTTTACCTGTCTGAGAATATGGGGGTTTTGAATGCAGTGGCCCTAAAGCTGCCCAGAAGCTTATAAACTAGGAGTTGGCTCCTCTTGCATAGGCCAGCCTTGGGAATCCCGGGCACAGCATCATCCATTTTAAGACCCTCCAGAGGAAGAAACAATGATTTTTTGATATAAAGCCTAGAAGGGGGGCTACATGGGGGTGTTAGAGCACAGGCCAGGGATGTCTCTCTCCTAAAACCTCACACTAAATTTGCACTGCAGCCGATACACACATCTTTCACTTTCTGCCCAAAAGATGCTACCAATGCCTCGCCTTAAGCCAAGATAAAGACTTTTTCTAAAGACTTGGGGTGTGGGGGATGGCTGGGCAGGCAGACAGGGGGCCCATCCCAGACTCACCTCCTATTAGCAGTATGACCTTAGGTGAGTCATTTCTTCTCCTCTGAGCCTCAATTTCTTTAATTGTAAAATTGGGATAAACATCTTTACAACGAAAAGCTGCTTTGCATGCCGCCCTGGCCCTGGGGTATGCAAAATGCCCTACACAGAGCCCCCAGTGCAGTGATCTGTCACCCAAATAACCAGGTATTCTCTAGTAAGTCCTCCTGTGCCCCCCATTCCCACCTTCCCACTTCACCCCCATCCCCTTACTCTAGCCCCGGAAATTCTAAGGTGATGTTAACTAGGGGGCGATGCGTTCTGCAGCGGTGACTCCGAGGGGCTGGAAAGCCCCCAGTTGAGCGGACACCAGAGGGGGGCGCAGCCGGGGTGCGCGTGGGAACATGGCCAAACCAAGGCAGCATGTGCCGCGGGGGCGCTGGCGGCTGGAAATTGGGGTACCCCTGCAAGCGCCCCCCTCTTCAGCAGCTGCAGTCTCGGCACAACGGGTGGTTCTGGCCGTCGGAAGCCCTAGGGAGCCCGGCTCCTGTCACCCCCCCAGGGCGCCCCGGGCTCCCTCCTCAGCGCCCTAGGGCTGAAACAAAGGCGAGGGGGCGAGCGGCATCGCCCCAGCGGCCCCTTCGCGCATCTGGCCAAGCAGGGAGAACGAGGACTGGGGTCCCCAAGGTAACCAGGACGCGGTACCCGTCCTCCCGGAGCGCAAAGCCCAGCCAAGGGGCGCGCGCGGAGCCGGGGTCCAGGAGGCACCGAAGACTCCAGCCCGCTGCGCGCCGAGGGCTCCAAGGGGGTGGGGTGGCTCTCCGGAAGTCACCCAGCGGGTCCCCTGGGGAGAGGAGAACCCCAGCGCCCGCCTCCCGGGCAGGGCTCGCCGGCGTACCTGGCAGGGTCCTGTGCACGGTGTTGCCCATCGCTGCGTCGGGGCGCGGCGTTGGCGGCGGCGCGCTCCGGGTGCACGGAGGCTAATAACGCGGTGGGCCGGGGACCCGGGCCAGGGTCGGGCTCCGGGGCATCGCGGCTGCACGGGCGAGCCGGCGGGCGGCAGCTGGGGCGGGCGCCTGGAGGGAGGCGGTGGCAGCCGGAGGAGGAGGCGGAGCCAACCGGCCCGAGCCCGCGGGCTCCGCCTCCGCCTCCCGCCGCCTCCAACCGTGCAGGGAGAGGCGGGGCGGCGGCCGCCGCATCTTTTGAAAGTTTGGACCGGGCGGCGGGAGCGGAACCGCCGAGCCTCCCGCTCTTGCCGCTCCCGCGCCCGGGGCAGGAAGACGCGCCGCCCGTTGGGTGTCCTCGGGTGCCAGGCCTTTCATTCATTTCTTCCAACTCTTCGCCAAGGCCTAGTGTGTGCCAGGCCCTCTTCCAGGCGCTGGGCCATAGGGGTCCAAGCCCTCACCCTGACGGTGCACTAATGAGGGGTGCGGGGGTGGGGTGGGGTGGGGATGTACACGCCGGCAGAAGGTCGCCTACGGCAGTGTAAAGGGCGGGGTGACCGTGGGGGGGGGGGGTGTGTGCTCACGGACCTACAAACAGAAACCTAGGCAGTATCCAAAGGTTGGGAGGAGGGAACATATTAGAATATTTATTAAGCGCATGCCAGGCACTGTGCTGGACACTGTAGGTAGAGACAAGGCATGTAAGTGGTGAAAACAGAAATAACAAGCACTTTATTATTTTTATTTTTAATTTAATTTTTATTTATTTTTAGAGTTTTGGGTTTTTTTAAGGTTTATTATTTTGAGAGAGAGGGAGAGTGAGCAGGGAGAAGGTGAGCAGGGGGAGGGGCAGAGGGAGAGGGTGAGAATCTCAAGTGGACTCCCCGCTTAGCGGGAGCCCAAATGGGGGCTCCATCTCAGAACCCAGAGATCATGACCTGAGGCGAAATCAAGAGTCAGAAGCTCAACCGACCGAGCAACCGAGGCGCCCCAAAATAACAAGCAATTTAGATCACACAATATAATGATCAAAGTCAACAAGAAAATAAGATAACTGTGCTATAGTAACTTTGGGGGGCTCAGGGAGAACCTGGGGGCATGCCAGCTCCATCTGGAGAAACAACAAGGAATCAGCCATGGGAAGAGCTGGGGAGCATATGCCTGGCAGAGGGAGTAACAGGTATTCCTCATTCACCCCACAGGTATTCTGAGCAGCTCTTTCCTGTACAAGAACCCAGACCAAACTCAATGGGAAGTGAAGCCTGCTAGTTCCTGCCTTCACTGGGCTCTATTTTGCAGATTGGAACACTGAGGCTCAGAAGGTGCAAAGACTTACCCGAGAAGACCCAATTCTCAACCGTTTTTTTTTTCCAACTCTACTTTCCATGCTCTTGTATCCTTTATGAAATAGGTGTTATTACCCCCACTTCAAAAATAGGGAAACTGAGGGTCAGGGAATGGAAAAGAGGTGCCCAAGATGTCCCAGCTGGTAAGGGGCAAAGCTGGCCTGGAGCTATGTGAACGAAAGACGGGTATCTAGGACAGAACCGCCAGCTGTGTTTCTCCAGGGCCCTCTGCCTAGGATTCCTGATGCATCCCAGAGGGTTCTCATTCTTCAAGGTTAGCTCAGAGCCTCCACCTCTGGGAAGGCTTCTCTATACCCCACCCACCCTGACTCATGTATGTCTGCACATAAGGTTGCCTTGTATTTGAGTTACTAATTTCTCATTATTACAGGTGCTCTCTCAGCTACTTAATTTTTAAACACAAGTCCTGTTCGGGAAAGGTACATTGGTTCAAAACACCTTCAATCCATATGAGTTTGGGATGCATATGCAGGTCAGAATAATTACCTAAGAAGCCAAGGAAATTTTCCTCACGCAAAGCAATGTGGTGCAAATGGAACTTTGTGACTACAAGGGTCACAAAGAGAGGGTCACAAAGGGTGACTGCAAGGGAGGTTGGTATAAACAGACCGCTTAAAGGTCACTTTCAGAGCGTCCAAGTAAGCGGCTGTGCTGTGCAGACCACGATGCACATCTGCAGCAAATAAAGCCTCAACTGCCCCAATGTTATGCAGATGGTGCCTGTGGAGGGGACACTGTCAGTGGCCAACTGACATGTATATCTAAAAGGGCCGTGTTTTAGCATCTTGGTCCCTGTGAATAACATCTGACGTGGAGGGGCGCCTGGGTGGCTCAGTCGGTTAAGCGTCTGCCTTCGGCTCAGATCATGATCCCGGGGTCCTGGGATTGAGCCCTGCAAAGGGCTCCCTGCTCAGCAGGCAGCCTGCTTCTCCCTCCCCCCTGCTCATGCGCTCCCTCTCTGTCTCTCTCTCAAATAAATAAATAAAATCTTAAAAAGAAAAAAAGATTCTGCTGTGGAAACTGAAAAAGCACCCTCCAACACACACCAGATGATGGGGACACTGGCGTCAAAGCCACACATGAAGAGTTTGAACCAAACAGTTTCTTGAAATTTGAGCGTGGACAGAGGCAGGCTTTCCAAATTAATATTTTATGTAAAAATTATTTAAAATCTGTATGTCTTGCTAAAGAAATAAATATTGTAAGTAGATGTCTATTTTATCACCACCCGTTAAAGTTGATATTATTCAACTTTATCGTGCACCTTCCCATTGGAAGAAAAGGGATTGCTCTTAACCTTTACTTGGGCTGCCTTATATTTGTGCATATATGGTCATTGCTCACCCCTCTGAGGTACATCGGCACTTTGTCCTGTCCCTTAGTTGTACCCTCAGGGCAGGTGCCATAGCTGTTACCCTTCCATTCACTCCACTGGCAGATGGTAAGCCTCCTGTGGGCAGGACCCGGGTCGTATTCATTTATAAATCTCCAGTGCTCAGAGCAGGACTGGTGGACACAGATGGTCAGAACACCTTTGAATAAACTGACTGCAGAGATGCATTGCTCTGAACTGGAAAAAGAAATGGAAGAAGAGAAGGGAAGGAGGGAGGATGGGTAGGAAAGAGCTGTGAAGGAATGAGAATTAGTTGATAGTAGCCCTGGATTCCGGTGTGATCACCAGTGATATGGGTGGGGAGAAACAAACAAACAGCATAGGGGTCACATTCCCAGAAGTATAGTCTCTAAAACAAAGCAGGTGCTTGCTACTTCAGCCATTCAAGGAGATGATGCTTTGGCCACCATACCTGAGAAGCAAGGCAAAGCTGGCCCACAAAGGTGGGGAAGGAGTCTTTGGGAGAGAGAGATCCCTGTCACAGGTGGTGTGCAAACAGAAGCAGGGGACAGGGGAAGCATCCTCGGACCTGGGCAGCAGCCTCCGGTCATAACCTCTCCCGGCTTTGAATTCCACGCCCCCCACCCTTTCCCTTAACCACACCCAGAACCCCACAGACCGTGCTGCCCTCTTTCAGTGCCAGGGCCGGTGCTTAGGTTGCAGAGGCCCCTGGGTGGGGCCGACTCTCTTGGTTGTGCAGTGTTGGCACAGCCTCCCAGGGCGGTGGGTATAGAGGGGAGGCCTTGGCCAGGTTTGCTGGCATTACTCCCGCAGAGCATGCCCTGGCATGCGCTGCCCCATGCAATAGCAGGCAGTCAGGTGCACCTCATAAGAAGGGCACACACTGAGCTCGGGGGGAGGATGTGTGAAAAGACCCCTTCTTCCAGGGAACCGAAGGGTATTTGCCTACACTCCTCCCCACAACTCACTCAAGAACACAGAGTCCAGGTTGCAACCAACCACAAAGCTGGGTGTTTTAAATTGCTACAGGAAGGCTCTACCTTTCAGTAAACACCTATCAAACCCTCAATTCCCGGCCCCAGCAGGTCTTCACCTACAACAGCAACATTTTTTAGTTCCTGGTTACAAAGTGCCAACCGGGGAGCGGGCACCAGGCTGTGCTCTGGGAGTGAGCCTCCTCGAAATCTAACAGTGTGGTCATTGACACAGTTCCCACCTTGCAGGAGAGGAAATTGGAAGCAAGGAGAGAGGAAGGAACTGCCCAGTTCATACAACCAGGAGGAGGCAGAACTCAGAGGGTTCTCTGTCCTCTCTTTTTACAGAGGAGGAAACAGGCTCAGATCGGTGAAGCCAATCGGCGAACCAATCATGCTTGTGTGGAACGGAATTGACTGCACATTACCCGGCAGCCAAGGCAAAAAGGGAAAGAGGCTCATCCCATGCTTTACTTGTCCTGTTCACTCGCAGACGCACACTTGGTGCTGGAGCAGGTGCCAAAGGGGAGCTCTTCCCTGGCGTTGTGGGAAGGCTGATGGGCAGAACCTTCCTCCTGACTTTGCCTGAAGACACATCAGCAATGTTCTGATGGATGGCTCCCATGCTGCCCATCAGAAAAGATCAAGGGCTGGCCGTTTCCTGGAATCCGGCAGAGGCAGCTCTGTGAGAGGCTGGGGGCATAGGTGCCTGGAACTCAGCTTTCTCATGACACAGGGACAGGGCTCAGATACTCCGAAACAGATGATCATTTTGGGTAGGTCACACGAGCAAGGCAGTGGCTGAAGGGAAATTAATTTATGATTCCAATAGCTTGCACTTACTGCGCAGTTACAGTGCTAATTATGACACAGGCATAGCTAATATTCATTGAGTGCCAGATGCTGTCCTAGGTCCTTTAGATGTATTAAGCTCACAATAGGCCTAGGCAGTAGTACTATTAATAGGCCCATTTTATGGAGAGGGGGAGCCGAAGCCCATAGAATGTAGGTAGCTTAACCACCAGCACACAGGCATAGAGCAGTCTGACTGAACATATTAGGCTGATTTATGTAATCCTCACGGCAACCCTATGAGCTAGGAAGGGAGATAAGGGGTAAGGTGTTGCACCCCAGCATTCGTATTGGTCGCTTTTTAAAATCTTCATCTCCATTCTATGGGGCCTGCTGGCAAGCTCAGAGAGGTGAAGTGATTTGCCCAGCCCTCACACCCAGGATGGGGACCCAGCCCGCTCTGACCTCCGAGACTATGCACCCCTCTTCTTGGCCCCTCAGGTAGCCAAGAGTTTGCAGAGCCCAGCCCATCCTAAGAAGAGCAATCTGCAGGCTGGCCTGTGCTGACCCATTTTCAGAGTCCAGTGCCCAGCCCTGGTCTGACCCTGGGAGAGCTCACCACTCCCTGCTGACTTCCTGGGGCTCTGGAGAACCCACCCAGGGGAATGTGGACTTCCAAAGAAAAACTAGAATAATGGATTGTAAAGGGCTTAAGAGTCTAGGTTCAGATCCTAGCTTGGCTACTTACTACCTGGGCAACCTTGGACAGGCTACATCTCCTCTCTGTGCCTCAGTTTCTGCATCTGTAAAATGGAGCTGCTAGGAGCCCATGTTTCATAGGATATTTAGAAGAGTAGATGTGTCCATCAAAATGGCCTGGCATATAGTAAATGGTCAGGATAGGTGAGCTTGGGAAGAGCACGTCTGTCTCTCTGCTCTCCCACTCCTGGACTCACCCCTGCAGGCCCACAAGCTGGTTGCAGCCCTTCTCTGCCCCAAACCCTTTCCACTGCAGAGAGGGTCCAGATGGGGCCAGAGTGGGCTGGGTTCCAGTCCTGGTTCTGTTTCTTCCTGGCTGGGTAACTCTAGTCAGGTCATTTCATCCCTCTGAAGTTTTACCTCCTTCTCTGTAAAACGGAGAGAGCATCTGCAAGCCGGCCCGGCCTGTCCGGGCACCCGAGGCCCGCTGCCTCCTGCCTATGCATCCTCTAGTTTCACTGATCCTCCCATCTTGTTGGCTGTGTGTCTTTGTTTTTTTAAGATTTTCTTTATTTATTTTAGAGAGAGAGAGAGAGAGCACAAGCAGGGATGAGAGGCAGAAGGAGAAGCAGACTGCCCGCCGAGCAGGGAGCCCGATGCGGGACTCGATCCCAGGACCCCGGGATCACGACCTGAGCCAAAGGCAGTCGCTTAACCGACTGAGCCACCCAGGCGCCTGGCTTTGTGTCTTTGTAGTTACTGAACCTCTCTGAACATCCGTTGCCTGATCTCTAAAGTGGGGATGGTAATAATGCCAACCTAATAGGTGATATAAACTTTCGGTGAGATTGTCTTTGGAATGTCCTTAGCACAGAACAGGTGCTCAATAAATGTTTAACGAATGAATGGACGGACGATCCCAGGGGCAGGAACTGGGTCTCACTTACAGATCATGAGGTGTTGGCCAAGGGTTCAGACCCTGGAATCAGGGTGCTGGGTTCATTGTCTGGCTTCCCTCTTATCTAGTTGTGTGACCTTGAGCATCTTACTCAACTTGTCTGTGCCTCCATTTACCCGTGCATAAAATGGGCTAATAGTACTAGCCTTATAAGATTGTTTTGAGGATTAAATCCTTACATATCAAAGCTTAGAACAGTGCCTGGCATGTGGTAAATACTCAATAAAAATAAGCCCTCATTATTATTCATTATTGATTTTTGTTATTCTTGAGGTCAGTTGCTCAGCAAAGAGGCACATTTTCCTAGAGGAGGGGAATAGAGTAGGGTACTCAGGTGGGCCTAGTGGGGGAAGCCGCCCCTCTTGGCCCTGAACACTGCAGTGTCTCCATGTCTTGGGGCAGCTCCTCTGGGCCTGGCCGGGGCCAGGGGGTTGTGCCAACCTGGGGTTGATACGAGGAGCGGGTCCCACCTAGTGCACCGGGAGGCTTGGATGCGTATTGTCCTGTGGTCTTTCTGGCAGTCTCTGTTGCCCTCAGCCAGCCCTGCACTGGCCCAAAGCATCAAAGGAGTCACAGAGGCCCCAGGGCTGTGTGAGCGGCAGCAGGAACCTGAGCTGGGGAGCTCAGGTTGGCAAGGATTTGTAGTAGAGTGGGGTCGTGGGCAGCTGGGACATGCGTGTCCTCCTAAACCACACCTTAATGTGCTGGGTCCTGTTTGTTCAGAGGACAGGGCACCCTGCACCACTGACGGGTTCAGCTAGGCTTTGGGGGTGGGGCAGACACAGGGCTTCCTCCAGTTCTGGCAGGGGATGCTGCAGAGGAGAGACTCCCGCTCTGGGCCCCAGCTTAGGTGCCTACCCAGCCTGCTACTGCCCAGCTAGGGGTCCCTCAGCATATCATGTGCCCACTCTGAGCCTCAGGTTCTTCATCTCCCAGCTGCCTGAGGTTAGAAAAGGCTCATGGGTAGAATAAGTTCCAGTGTAAAGCACACCCTTCCTCCGAAATGCTTGTGTGGCATAAAGCAAGATTCAGCGGCATTTCTCAGGGCATTGCCAGGAGCTTGGTGACGCCATTACAAGGCCGGAGAACAGAGTCAGACCTCAGTGGGACAAGATGAGTCAGGGGGAGAATGTAAGCCAGGGGGCCACAGCAGGTGCAGCAGGCTATGGTTTTGGGCCCTGGGGCTAGCTGGCTTGGGTTCAAAACCTCCTCTCTGCCCTTCCTCGGCCATGTGGCCTCTGGCAAGAGACTTCCTTCACTGAGCTTCTGTTTCTCCCCCCCCTGAAAAACGAGAAGGGTGGCAGGGTCTGTGTCCCTGGTTAATAGGAAAAGTAAATGAGGCCAAGTGGCCCTTCTGTTGCCTCAGCGCCTGGCAGGGAGCCTGGCACAGAGTGGCTCTTTAGCTTCAGGAACCACCACTACTGTCCCAGGAGAAGGGCTGGGGCCTCTGTCTGCTTTCTGTGCTGAGGGACTATGCTTCTATTTGGGGATCCACAAACCACCCCTGCCCATGCTGGAATCTTCTCACTGTGGCCTGGCTTATGCTCCGAGGTTTCCGTCCTTCATCACTGCCTGTGCAGCTCGAGGGGAGATGCCTGTGTTCTGTGGCCAGAGGCGCTCAGGCACTGACTGGGACTTGAAAAGCCCAGGATCAGCTCGGGGCTGCAGGGGCCTCAGGCAGGCCTCAGGCTCCTCATCTGTAAAATGGCCAAGAAAAATAAATCAGAGTTGCAGGCTTGTTGTGGGGATCAGATGAGATTCGAGTGGGACTGTGATATCCAAGCGATGGGTATCTCAACCCCACAGTTGGATACACGGGGCCCGGCTGGCAGCCTGGGCTTTGGTCACAGAGACCTGGGTTCAAATCCTGATTTTCCTTCTTACTTGCCCTGTGACTTATGTCTTACTTGCCTTTATGTCTCAGAGAAATGCGGACTCAATGACAGGGCAAACTCTGGGGAAACAAGGACCCCGTATGAGTGAAGGCCGTCAGTATCCACAGAGGTGTAGAAAGAGCAATGTCCTCTTCTCTCCCACCTCTCCCAGACAATTCCTAGTCCCTGCTTGCTCTGCCGCCCCTGGAGGACATCTCGGGAGAGCTCTTGAAAATTCCATCCCACGAGCATTGTGGGGGCACCTGTTCTGTGCCAGGCCTAGTGTCAGACACTGGGGACCCCGGGATGAGCAGCCACTCCCGCTGAGCCACCAGCAAGGATTGCCCATTGCACCCCAGCTGGTTCCAGAGAATTGGTCAGTCAAGGTGAGGGGGCAAGAGCTGGGTCCTGGGCCCGTGGAGGTGGTGACTGGGAGGGAGCCTCCTTTCTCCTCCAGCCCCCAGGGTTCATGCAGCTGAACCTTCTGTAGATACCCAACACTGAGGGCACTTTCCAGGTTACAGAGCCATTTCCCTGTCATGGCCTTTTTACCCATTTCACAACGACGAAATGGAAGCTCAGAGGAGTGAAAGATTTGTGGAGGTCACATAGCTGGATATGAGGGACTTGGGCCCATCCTGGGGACCTTGGGGCTGGGTCCCTCGTGGCTGGGTCCCTCCATCACACTGACCCCTCACTTGCAGAAAGAAGAGGCTCCTTCAATTAAAAGGAAGGAGCCAGTGAGAGGAGGCGTGAGTGTCTCCAAGAGCCAACAGTATCCCCCAGCTTGGGCACTCACTGGCTGGGACCTTGGGCTGGTCACGTGACCGCTCTATGCCTCAGGTTCTATATCTGTAAAATGAGGTAAATAATACAAACTCCCTAAGAGGGTTGTGAGGATAAATGAGCTAACAGGCCTGAGGCATTTACACTAGCTAATAAATGCCCAGAGACATTCACTACACACTATGTATACCAGCATAAAGTCACAAATCTCTCCTACCATAGCGGAGTGTTTCATAACTAGGCGTCACTAACAGAACCTTACTGAGCTCCTGGCTGTGATGTTTCCAAAGAGCTTATAGAGTCACAGGAGAGCAGGCTGGTGTTTTAATGTTGAGTAAGAAAGGCTGATCACAGAATGGTAAACTCAGAATGATGTCAATCTTGTAAAAACAAAATAAGCAAATACAAAATGTGTATAGAAACAAGATGAAAGGAAATGCATCAAAATATGACCAGCGATTATCTTTGAGTAATAGGAATACAGGTGGTGTTTTTTCCTTTTGTCGACCTGCTGGCGATTTCTAAATGTTCTCTAACGAACATGTATAAAACTTCTTTAAGGGGAGAGAATTCAATAAATTACTTTTCAAGAACAGAGTTTTATCTGGGAGCTGAAACCCTGCCTGATCTGTTCTTGGCATGTTGGCATGGGTTGGATTATCAATTTTCTAGCAATGAGTTGAACACTGTGGGATGGGAGTGTGACAGGTAGATTTCAGTCCATCCATATTCACTAGGCCTTGGTGCTGGGCCCGCTTCGGAGTGTGCACAGGCCTTGGGTATGGGGGCAGGGCCCAGAGACCGGCACATCTTGAAGTACTTTGGATACCAGGCTGGCTGGGGGTACAAAGAAAACATTCTGGGAACATTGCTGTCTTCATGATTTTGCCATATCCAAATGTTGTCTGCACTTCCACTCCCTTCCTAGTTTTCAAAAAATTGGTTCACCTAAAAATACTCAGAAAACTATAAAACATTATTGAGAGGAATCCAAGAAGGCCAAACTAAATGGAGGGACATATATTTATGGACAGGACTCAATATGTTACAGAATTCCATTCTCTGCAAACTCATTTATAGATTCAGTGCATACAATCCAAATCACAATCTTCACAGGTGTGTGTGTCTGTGTGTGTGTGTGTTTCTGTATGATTGAGTGATTGAGTATAACTTGAAAAACAGATTGTAAAAATCTATGTGCAAACACAAAGGGTGAAGGATAGCTATTTTTTGAAAAAGGAGAGCAAAGTGGGAGGATTTGCTTTCCTGGATAACAATGCCTATTATAAAGCTAGGTAGGCACAGCAGGAGGGGCGGAGTGAAGGGGGGTACGTCGGAGGGGGCGACGAACCGTGAGAGCCGATGGACTCTGAGAAACAAACTGCGGGTTCTAGCGGGGAGGGGGGGGGGGGATGGGTTAGCCTGGTGATGGGTATTAAAGAGGGCACGTACTGCATGGAGCACTGGATGTTATGCACAAACAATGAATCATGGAACCCTACATCAAAAACCAATGATGTAATGTATGGTGATTAACATAACAATAAAATTTTTTTTTTAAAAGCTCGGTAGGCGAAGTCAGTGTGGTATTTTTTTCAAGGATAGATGAATAGACCAAGCGACTAGAAGAGAGATGCCAGATATATATGGACACGCATTTTATGACAAATGTGACATTGCCAAGCAGTGGGGGAAGGATGATCTTTTCAATGACTCTTGCTGGGTCAATTGGAAATTTATATAGAGCAGAAATAAAACTTGATTCCTACCTCCCACCATTCACAGCATCAATTTTAGGGGGACTGTGGATCTAAATGTTAAAAGGCAAAATATTAAACTTCTGGAAAGTAACATAAGAGAATATCTTCATGACCTCAGAGTGGTAGAAAGATTCTTAAACAAGACACACAAAGTGCTGACCATAAAAAAGGATTGATAAAATAACTACATTATAAGTTTTTCGAAAGACAGTAAGAGGACAATAAAAAAGGAAGGTACAAAGTGGGAAAAGTTATATTGCCCACATATACCAACAAAGGACTTCCTTGTTTCCAGAATAAACACAACTACAAATTGATATGAAAAAAGACTCACAACTCAATATAAAAATGAGGAAGAACAGGCACTTCCCAACAAGAATGTTCCAATGACTGGAGCGTCTGGGTGGCTCAGTCGATTAAGCGTCTGCCTTCGGCTCAGGTCTCAGTTTGGTGCTATGTTGAAGTCCTGTATCAGGCTCCCTGCTCAGCGGGGGGGCCTGCTTCTCCCCTCCCTCTGCGGCATCCCCTGCTCATGCTCTCTTTCTCTCTCTGTCAAATAAATAAATAAAATCTTAAAAAAAAAAGAATGTTCCATTGACCAATGCATTTATAAAATGGCACTGAATCTCATCAACCAACAAAGAAATGAAAAATTAAAATCACAATGAGACAACATGGCACCCCAGCCAGATTAGCTACCATTAAAAATTTTGACAATACCAAGAAATAGCAAGGATGTGGAGCAGGCAATGCTGATAGGAATATGGTGTGCTACACCACTTTGAAAAAGGATTTGGCAGTATCTTCTACAGTTCAACATGTATCTATTCCCATGATCCAGCCAAACCTCTCCTAGATAAACATCCAAAGAAATGCATGTTTACGTAAACCTAGAGACTGTGATTGCTCAGAGCAGTTTTCTTCAACATAGCACCAAACTGAGAACCCTCCACATGTCCACCAACAGTAGGATGGATCAGTACCCTGGGATATACTCATACAATGGAACACCGTACAGTAATGAGAATGGACAAAGCAGAGCTGCACACACAGACCTGGGTGACTCACCAATGTAATGTTCTGCGAGAGTACCTACTATATATGTCCCAACACAGTGATAAAACTGTGGAGAAAAGCAAGGAATGACCATCCCACAATTCAGGAGAGTGGTCACCTTTGCACGGGTGGGAGGGGTACCGAGTAGGGTGGGCCCAGGGCTTCTGAGGGGCTAGAAATGTTCTATTTCCTGCCGTAGATGTTTGCTTTTTGATAAATTATTGAACTGCACATTTTAGTTTTGATGTGAGCTTTAACCACACACCATGTGTTCTCTCCCCGTGTTATATTTCACAATAAAAAGGTTGGGCAGAAAAAAAAAAAAAAAAAGCCTTGCAGGGCACCGGAGGGAAGGCAGTTTGCAAGAGTCTAGCTCCTGAGGGAGCACCCTTAGGGCAGGGAAGCAAGGTAGTGGTAGTCAGACACAGAAGTCAGCAAAGCCTCTCTCCATCCAGAAGTCACCGGCCTTATCCATCTTAGAATAGAAATAGCATTGAAAAGAGAGGGTTCACGTGTCCATTAGCACATTTCCTAATTGAAAAATAAACTCAGATAGTCTTCTGACTAGAAGTCAGGCCGACCTGGCTTCACGGTTTGGCCGAGAGGGTTGGCTTTGCCATTAGGTTTGCATGATGGAGTTTTCTGGAAGATGAAGAAGCTGAATCTACAGCTCCAAGGTTTTGATGAGATTTTATTTAGAGCCCTTGTTCAGTGTACAGCGTGCTAGAAATTATATCCTTTGCAGCTGTTTACATTTGCAATAAAAACATTTAGATGCCAATTAAAAATGTTTGTGCATTGTATGTAGTTTTCAAAATTCTTGTAAGAGCCACATGAGCCCCAAATTTGAAGACCCCTGTTTTCGTAGGTGTTCTGAGTGGACTGTCGGGTGGAGAGAGGCAGGAAGGGCCCTCTGGGGAAGGAAGAGCTCAGGCAAGTCCTGGAAGCCAATCTATGCTGGGAAGGCTAGGGGGAAGAAAGGAGAGTGGGTATCTGGCCTGCCAGGGAGCCCTGAAGAGTTTCCCGGGAGGCCTGGAAAGGGGAGCCGGAGCAGGAAGAGGCCCAGGGACTGGGGAGGCAGAGGCCAGTGGGGCTGGCAGGAAGAAAAGGCGAAGGGCTGGGAGCCTTCTGAGGAACAGGTGGTAGAGCAGGTGTAAAAGAAGAAAGCAAAGAAAAGGGGCATCCCCGCCCCCCTTGTGTGTGGCCACAGCTCCTGAAAAGACCCAACAAAGCAGGCCCCTTACTCTGGCAGCTGCCTTGAAAAGGCCTTGTGCCCACCCATCTGCCACCAGCTCCCATCCCCCACCATTGCCAGGGTCTCCCAGCAACATTGGCCCCATCCTCGCCAGATGGGGGGCAGGGAGGGAGGTGGAAGGCCATCCTGCCACCTAGCCCTCTGCTTGGGGACAGAGACTGCTGGGGGCCACCCTGTCCTTTACATCTCTCTTTGGGACCTTGTCAATACAAAAGATAGTAGCTATAATAAAGATAAAAGTTTCAAACAGTGCCAAAGTGGCAGAAAGATCAGAGTGAAATTGTTCTCTCTGTAAGTCTCCACTGTAGGCAGCTGGCCATGTATTCTGGTCATCTTGTTACCTCTTGTCAAATACTCCCCAGGAGAAAATAACCAGGGCTTCAGAGTCAGCCAGCTTGGGTGTGCATCCTAGATCCATCACTGCCATGTGACCTCAGAGAAGTTCTTTACTTCTCCGAGCCTATTTCTTCATCTGCTAAATAGGACTAGGAATGGCACCAATCTCAGACTATTGATGCCAGGACTCGGGGTCCTCCACAGAGTGAATTCCCTTCCCCGATCCCTCCTCCCCCAAAAGTGAAGGTGATGGGTAGGTTCCCAGCTCGGGGAGGAGAGTAGGACACTCTTCGCACTGTCCTCCCGCCTCACTGCCCCCCCAACACCCACGTACACACTCAGAGGGAGCTGAGGGCCCTGCCCTAAGGAAGGTCCAGTCTGGTGGGCGAGACAGACAAGAACCCAGCTGTCTCGTATAATGTCAGGGTGATGCGTGGAATGAGGGAAAACAAATGAGCAGGGTGTGTGGGTGAGGGTAGCCTCTCCAGCCAGGCGGTCAGGGAAGGCCTTTCTGAGGAGGGATCTGTGAGGGGGGCAGGAAGGAAGCCAGGTGGCTGGTGGCGGCAGGGCGCACCAGGCAAAGGGACTGCATGGCTTGAGCTGAGAGGCAGCCCAGTGTCCTGCAGATGACAAAGGTCTTACCCGAGGAAAGGGCAGCTCAGAGGAACAAAACCAAGACACTCATTCAAGACTACCTAGTTAGTGAGTGGCGGCGGAGCTGAGAGATTTCAACCACTGTCTTTCTAACCCCAAAGTTCTTGACCCTGAGGTTTCCATAGCTGAATACGGCTGCCTGGTACTCCCCGTGGTAATAAGGTAAGAGTGCTCCTCTCCTCCCTGGAAGACGGGGGACACCGTGCAGGAAGTTAGTGCAGCAGGACTTCTGCTCAGCCTGCCCTGACAGGGACCATGGAGCCTCCCCCGCCTCCAGACTCCTGTCTGTCCAGTCTCTGGCTGCCCCTGAGCGGCACCCCAGAGGAGGGGCTCCAGGACCAGACACCCCTCTGACCTATCCCAGCCACCCTGGGCCACTCTGTCAGAGAGTGAGGTTCCCACCCAGCCCAGCTGGAGTCCTTGCCCGTCCTAGGACTCAGACAGCTTGCGGGGCAGGTGGTGAAGCCCTCCCTGGCCTGGGCCTCCTGCCCGTGCAGGCCACTCTCTGGCCTCAGGCGCCACAGTTAAGGACTTGAACCAGGGCCTGACATGGTCCAAGAGCAGTTGCTGAGTACTAATGAGTGAAGGACTGAATGAACGCATGCATGAATGAATGAGTGAATGAATGAATGAAAGAGGGAGTGGCTGACTGAATGAAAGGGATGCCCAAGCAGACAGGTGGCATGGAGATTGTGGGCTGCCAGGGCCTGGGAGGAGGTCAGAGGGAGATGCCGTGAAGGGCCGGACTCAGGTGGGAATCCTTTACCCCTGCCTCTCAGGCTGATGCGCCCTCTGTGAAATGGACCCATTATGGACTCTGCGGTCTGTGGACGCCTCTCTCCCTGTGGTTCAGTTCTGGCCTCTGGCCAAAGGCAGTCACGCTCAGAGAGCCCCCCACCTGAACCCCTGCACACACAAGAGGGGAGCCTCCGGATGAGCAGCTCCTGCTTTACAGTACAGAGCCTGGCCCCATGCGCCTGCTTCACCAGGCTTTCACCAGCCCCCTCAGTGGCCGTCACTGTCTCTGTCTTTCAGGGGCAGGCAGAAGCAGCCACTTGGACCTGGCTCCCAGCACAAGGTTGCACAGGGGCCCGGGACCAGAGTCAAGTCCAGAATTTGGACTCCAGAGACCCTAGGCATGCACTTGTCCCCTGCAGCAGGGCCTGTGCGGCAGGAGTTCCTTTCCCAGGCAAAGCCCACCCATGGCCAGGTCTCTGAGAGTCTGCTCTGATCCTCAGCCTGAGGTGGGTGTGGGAAAGGCAGTGGGGTGGGGACAATATTTCAGGACCTATCATATGAAAACAGGCTGAGGATCCCCCTATTTTTAGCAACCAAGCCTCATGTACCTGTTCCCCCCTCCCCACTGGGAAAAAAATCTCAGATAAACATCCTTTCACACCAGCCAAATAATTCCTTAAATAAAATAGCTACAGTTTGGCATCCCCTGAGCTCGAAATATATGCTCCTTGGATTTTTAATATCGCATGTGGTCTGCATAATTTTAACCCAAGTGCATCAGCTGTTGACTGCCTTAGTACATGAGTCACTGTTTGGGGTGTCAGGATAACAAGAGAAGATTGGCAAGCTCCGCAGGTGTGGGGGCTCCCGGTGCTCGATCCTGGTGGTCTGTGTGAGGAATCTGGGTTCTCCTGATCCTGCAGGGAAAGGCCAATAATCATAGTGAGGTCTACCAGCTACTGAGCTGGGCTTCCTATATCCATTCTGCTCACAGCAGCCAGACTCCTCCTCCGTGACATGACCCTGGCTGAACCCCTCTAGTGGTGTCCCTTCCCGGTGGCCCCTTGGACATTGGGAAGTCTAAGCTCACTTCCCGATGCCCACAAGACCTACCTTGATGTGGCTCTTATGGACCTTTCCCACCTACCTTCCCACCAGTCACCTGTGCTTACTACGGTTCCCGCCACGCTAGACTTCTATTTTTTAGGTACACTGAGCTTCATCTAGCCTCAGGGCCTTTGCACCTTCTGTTCACCCCGCCTGGAATGTTTTTTCCTTTAGGTCTCCCAAGTGGCTCCATCCCATCACTCAGGTCTCAGCTCAAGTGTGATCTCCTCAGAGAGACCCCCTCGATTCTGCCCACCCTGACTGTTGGACTTAACTTTCCTGCTCCTCCTCCCTCGGGGATGGGTTATCTTAGCATTCTGTTTTATTTTCTTCAAAGACTTTATTTCTTTTTTTTAATTTATTTGACAGAGAGAGAGAGAGACACACAGCGAGAGAGGGAACACAAGCAGGGGGGAGTGGGAGAGGGAGAAGCAGGCTTCCCGCGGAGCAGGGAGCCCGATGTGGGGCTCGATCCCAGGACCCTGGGATCACGGCCTGAGCCGAAGGCAGACACTTAACGACTGAGCCACCCAGGCGCCCCTCTTCAAAGGCTTTCTGAAAGTATCATGACAGGATTACTCATTTATTATCTTCCTTCCCACTAGAAGGCCTGCAACATGAGAGCAAGAATCTCATCTGCCTTGTTCACTGCTGTATCTTCAGAGTCTATGTGCATATAGTAGGTGCTCAAGAAACATCTGGTAAATGAATGAATGAATGACTTCTCACCCCAACCCCCAGCAACGCTACTGCTCTTTCTCCAATTTTCCAGGTGAGAAAACTGAGACCCACAGCGGTTAGGTGACTTGCCCAAGGTCACACAACCTGTATGTGGGGAATCTTCCTAGTGGGTCTGGGGTCGGGAACCCAGCACTGAGCCCGAACTTGCCTTCACTCCTCAGGGGCATGTGGTGAAAGGCTGGCAACACCTGCCTAACTTAACCAGTGCCAGGCTGCCATGCGGAGAGGACAGGCCTTTGATCACAGCCCACGGGTGATAGGACAGGACCTGCACCCACAAGATGATTGTGTCCCTCAGGCTAGCGCCTCTGACAAGCAGCTCCCCTGGGCTTGTCATCGAGTCAGGTCATTAAAGGACATTACTGTCGCCATAAAGGGCCTTGGGATGAAGGTGAGAGGCGAGGTACCTTTGTAGAAACTTCCATGCCAACTCCCCAAATCACCTGGGTGTTCAGAGAGAAGGGAACTCACACTTACCGGGCTCTTGGTGTGTGTCAAGCACACACTCGGTGCTTTCCTTACACTCCTGCATCCAATCCCCCCGGTGACTGTGGGAGGCAGGGGCTGTTGTTGCATCTGTCAAACCTAGGATGCCAACCAGCATAAAATGCATTCTCGTTTCAGACCCACCAAAACGTGAGCGAATATGCCTTGTAGAATTGATGAAACCTGGAGTTATCTTCATCTTACAAAGATACTCGAGCTCCGAGAGGAGCAACGGTGATCCGTGATGGTGGCCCTCCAAGCTGCCTTGTCAAACTGCCTTGGCCCTCCACCCTCTCCCCGGGGCTTCGCGCCTCCCAGCTGTTCTGCGTGCTCTTTCTTCTGCCTGGAGTGACCTTCCCAGTCACCTGCCTCATTTTAACCTGCTGAGCTACCATCCACCTTGACCCTGCCCAGCCTAGACTCGACTCCCTCTTTGGTGCTCCCTGGCCTCTGCGCTCTGTGGGCCAGCCTGGCTGGCAGCTTGGCCTGAAAAGGGGTTCACCGGTTCTTTGTGGGCTGAGACCTGTTCCCTCCTGTCTGTCAGCAGCAACATCAGGGACTCTCAGACCTCAACAGGCACCAGAGGCACAAAGGGCAGTGTGTTTGAAATGCAGAGTCCTGTGAATGCCTGATTTGATAGGTCTGGGCGAGACCCCGCAATCTGCGTTTCCACAACCCCAGCCCGTGATTCCGCTGCAGGAGACTTCGAAAACCACTGCTCCAAGCTTTAGTCTGAGGTCAGCTCGACCGGCAGAATGGTCCCGAGGGAGTCTTGGCCCTGCGAAATGCGTAATCCGTCCCCTCCTGCTTAGAAGGTGGGAAAGCAATACAATCATAAACACCCAACGTTTTATTATGATTTATTCGTTTTATTTTATTATACAGTTTTATTATTATTTATTATCGCCCCCAAAGTTGATTACTGTGTTGTACAGTCCCATCCAGGCTGGCCTAACTCTTTATTTCCATTTGAGTCCAAACTTAACTCCTATTCCTTCATCCCTTAGAGTTGTGCCTGTTGCTGGCTGAGAGCCGGCTCCCTGATGCCCCAGCTGTCTCCGGGTGCCAGTGCCGAGCTGGATAGTGTAGGTGTGGGTGTAGGTGTCCGCCGCACGTTTGTGAAGGCTTTCAGGAGGTAACACTTTCGTGCAAGGCAGTGGCTCTGGTGGCAGAACTCCAGGGGCTGCAGTGAGCCGCTGGTGGTAGGCCCAGGGGCTTACATGCCCGTTCCTGCCACTGAGGAGGTGGTCTACCAATAGTTTATAGAAAAACCAAAGAGGCCTGGGCCTTACTCCTGAGCTCTTCTAGTTACAGCCTTGCTCGATCTTCTGACAGCTTCTCAAATATCACTTCCCCAACACTCAAGGCTGGAGTGGGGAGTGGGAGCCTGCCTGATGAGAGCCCTAGGTCTGGAGGTTAAGCCCGTAGTCTGAGGATAATGGGGAGCCATGGAAGCCTTTTGAACAAATGGCAAATGGGTTTGAGGACTGAGAGGGTGAAGACATGTATCCCTGTGAGGAGGCTGTTGCAATATTTCATCCATCTAGCCAGCATTTGTGGAGTGCCTCCTGGTGAATGAGGGCGGTCCCCACCCTCACGGAGCTCACAGCCCAGCCACTTATGGATGGATGGATGGATGTGCAGTTCCTTCTTGTCCTTCCAGGAAACACGAGGTTATTTTACAACTGATTGCAAGTCTGAAAGAATCTGCCCACTGGAACTCCCTCTACTCTTGCTCCCCTTCTTAGAAGCCAATGACCTTGGGCAATTTGATTCTCTGCTTCAAACCTCAATTCCTACCTCTGTAAAATGGGCATCAACGTGAAATCTGCCTCACAGTCATATTGGAAGATTCCAGGAAGGAAAGATCTATGTGGCCATGCCTGGACTTGAAGTGTCCTGTGTGGATTAGGGGTGGGGCCTATGTCAGAGGGCACGCTGGTAGAAAGAATGAAAGGGGCAGATGTTTCTACCAAGTCTGTCAATGAGTAGGAGGTACAGACAGAGCAGATGGACATTTGAGAGGGAGGTTGCTTTTCCTCAAGACTGTACTATGTGGTTGTTGCCCCAGTGTCTTCTGCTTTCTCAGCCAGCCTGATCAAGGCTGTACCTTCAAACTTAGAGATAGCCCCATACACACTGAAGCTTTCATATGCAATAACCTTTTCTTCCCATAGCACCTAGAGTCTCTTCTACACAAATCTGATCATGTCCTATTTAAAACACTGAAGTGGTTTCCTATTCTCTGGGGCTCAACCCCTGGTTCCTCTCTGTGGTCCATTGAGCTTTGCATGGCCTGACCTCTGCTCTTTTCTGTCTTCATCTCACTCCTCTTGGTTCCACGCATGGGACCTGCTCCCTCCAGGCACCTGCTCTTTGTCCATGCTGCTTTCTTTGCCTGGAATGATTTCCGCCACTGACCTTCCCCTAAGTGCCTCCCTCAGACGTCAGGGAAGCCTAGTCTTTACCCCTTCTCCTCTCACTTTGCTCTGAGTTCACGGATTGCCTCACTTGTCCTTTGTGGCACCTTTCATGGGCACAACTAAGCATTTGCTCATGAGATGATTTAGTTAGTGCCTTTTTTCCTAGTCTGGGGCTCACAGAGGCAGTAGCTGTGGCCGTCTGCTTGCTGCTGCATTCCTGCCTCCTGGCACAGGCCAGCACATAGTAGGTGCTCGACCAGTGCTGGCCGACTGGACAGGGGAAGGTTGGGCAAAACACAGAAGTCATTAGGAAAGAAGGGCCTACTATGTGTACAGAGCTGAGTCGAGCAGGGGGATCTGGAGGGGTGTGGTGAGGTGGGCTTCCTATAACCCCTGAGGAGGGGACTTTTCCCTGTGTCCGAGTCAGAGGGGTCTGGACCCACTTGCTTGGCCCACACACAACTTGGCTCTGTGACCTGGGCAAGTCCCTTGGCCTCTCTGGGCCTCAGAGCCCTCATCTGGGAAATAATCACCGCTGCCCTCTGCACTGTTGGAGATCACGGCAAGCAATTAGAGGCAGAACATCAGGCCCTGCACTGGGCACACCGTATGTGCTTAATAAATGTTCATTCCCTTCACACTGCAAATAAACACGTAATGTAGTCCATCGGGAGAACATGTTTCTCACAGGGTTTGGGTCTCTCTTCACATTGGCTAACAGGCTTCAGAAAGCACATTAACACCATATTTTGAAAAGCTGTGTATGTGAGAGAAGAAAAGGAAGGGGAAGGGAGACATTTCTTTGTGAATTTGATTTCATGGGAAATGAAAATCCTAGTTAGAACATCCTTGTTCAGGGCCCAGTGGCATTAACTGTGAAGAAGGCATGATGGGAGTGGCCCGTGGGCCAGGGCCAGCTCCTGGAGCTCAGGGTACCGGGCCGCAGCTAGCGGGCCACCGCGCCGACAGTTCCACTGTCAGCATCACCCCTTTGCATTAACTATGCTCAGTCTCTGGAAAACTGGCTCTTTGGTCATAATAGGACTCTGTGGGGGATGAGAGTGGGGGGGGGGCTTGTCTGGGGGGAGTGTTACATGTATGAAATGTAAACCTCCTCTACCTGAAAGAAGCTGATAGAAAAGCAGGGAAGGGACCCACACACAGAGGAAACAATGAGGGATTGTTTTTCCACAGCTTGGGTGAGACCGTGAGTCAGCGGGCGGATCAGGGGGGAGGAAGGTTCCAGCTGGAGATACTCAAAGCAGCCCTTGGTTCTCTGAGGGAGACTCACGGGGGCTGGCCTCAAAGCTCTGCCTCCCTCTGGGCTCCTCCTACGTCCCCAGCATGATTCAGTTCCACAGGAAGCACTGACCCCCTCCCGCTACACCATGCATGTCACAGAAAGGGAGCGCCTACTCCATGCCACGCCATGTGACATGATAAACACTTGGCTACTCAGTGTCTCATTTAATCCTCACAGCAGTCCTGAGAGGTAGGGAATATTCTACCTCTTTCACAGATGAGGACACTGAGACTCAGAGAGGTTAAGTTACTTGCCCCAGGCAGCACAGGAAGTCAGTGGGCGGGGGGCGTCTCTGGAGGAGCTGTGCAAACTTCCTTCAGACAACTTGACAAGATGCAGCAAAAGGCTGCAAAATGTGCCTACTTTTGACCCAGTTGCTCAACTTTAGAAACTGAGGATTATCATCAAGAGTCTCAACAACTCAGCTCTGTGCAAGTCCCGGGCAGCATTTGCCATCATGGCGACACACTAGAAGCCGTACTTCAACCAGTGGGAATTTGGTTTTGTTTTGGGGGGAGAATTGGCTAAATAAACTCTGGCAATAGAATACTACACATCCATTACAAATAACGGTTGGATGCTGTTTACCGGTGTTGAAAATGTCCACAAGTGGCAGAGCCAAGATTTGAACGGTCCATGAAGTCCCTGAACTCCAGGACCAGCTCAGCCACTCATCAGCCGCGGGACCACCAGCAACTGGTGAACTTTCTGTGGCTCTGTGTTTGCATTTTAAAGTGGGGACAAATCGAGAATTCTAGAGCTTTTTTAGGCGTTGTAAGAAGTGGATGAGTTAACATGTGTCAGCACGTGGTACAGCAAACAACCTGTGAACATTAGCTATTATTAGATCTGTGGGTTAGGGAATTTGGAGCCATTCTTCAAATATTTTTCTGTCCTACAGAATTTCACATATATTAAGCTGCTTGAAGGCGTTCCACAGCTCACTGACGCTCGATGTTTCTTTGTAATTCTCTCCTCTTTGTGTTTCATTTTGGATCGTTTCTATTGTTCTAGCTTCCTATTTACTAATTTCTGCCATGAACCCCACCCGGTGTGGCTTCTCCTACATCGCAGTTGTCCTCTCTAGAAGCTTGTTTTACACCGTCCGAGTCTCTATTGAACTTTTTAAACACGTGGACAGCAGCGAAAAACACGGATTTTACGTCCTTGTCTGCTAATGCTAACGTTTGGGTCACTTCTGGGTCAGCTTTCATCCACTGCTTTTTCTCCTTATTATGGGTCCTATCTTCCTGTCTCTTGGTATGCCTGGAAAGTTTTGATTGGATGCCAGAGATTGTGACTTTTTCCTTGTTAGGGACTGGGTATTTTTGTCTTCCTAAGTTCTCGGGTGAAATTAAGTTACTTAAAAATAGTTCAATCCTCTCAAGTCTTGCTTCTAAGGACTGGAGCGATGCTTAGGAGCTCATTTCATCAGGGCTAATTATTCTCCACTACGGGGGTGGCAGGACCCTTCTGTGTGGCCTACCTGATGCTCGGTGCATCCTGAGCTTTCTAGTCTGGCTGGTAGGAAGAGGCACTTTTCCTGGCTCTGCGTGAGCATTGGGAGCTGCTGCATCTAATTCTTCCCGGCGCATCTTCCTTGGCTCAGATCGTTTGCTCACATGTGGGTACTGGTGTATACGTGGCTGAGTGCTCGAGAGGGCCCTCTGACTTCCTGGGGTCTCTCTCAGGTTCCCTCTGTGCAGCCCTCTCCAGGCCAATACTCCGGGCGGGAACTCTAGCCACGTTGGCCTCCCTGGACTCTCCATCTGGCTCTTGAACTCAGAGAGGCCGTTGGGCTTTGCCCAGGTCCCCTCACTCCCTACACCCTGTACTGTGGCCGGGGAACTCCCTCAAGGCCGTAATTTTGGCCGAATTCCTTTCCTCACACTTGGAGATCCCTGTCCTTCCATTGCTTCATGTCCAGTGTCTTAAAACGGTGTTATTTTGTATGTTGTGTCCGGTTTTTGGTTGTCTGGGGCAGGAGGGTAAATCCAGATCCCATTACGTCATTGTGGCAGGAAGCACGAGTCCTTGCATTAGCTATGATTAATAGCTATCATTAATCCTCATGCTCTAGTCCTTTCTCAGGGCCCAAGATCTTTGGAAAGGCGAGACACAGAGAGCTAAAAAGTGACTTGCCCAGGGTTGCACAGTTAGTAGATGTGGAGCCAGGATTAGCATCAGGCTTGGCTGTTACTGAGTCCCCTCTCTCTCTCTTCAGACGACTGCCTCTGGGCAGGGAACTGGCGAGAACCCGCGGTGACTGAGAACAGGGGGACAAGCGGCAGGCTTATGCTTCACATCCTGAGACTCACCTTCACCAGTGTGGGGGAGGGCTGGGACTGAAGACCAACCTGGGGCAGGACAAGGCCTTTAAAGGTTCTGGAGGCCCAGTCAGCTGTCCTGCCCGCTTACTCCATCCCCTAGATCCTGGCAGTATGGAGGGTCAGGAGCGGGCCTGCCAGGCCTCAGCAATTGGAGTGGGGCTGCCCTGTGCAGGTAATAAATAGGCAGAGGCGAGGCAATGGAGGGGCTGTGTGGCAGTTGTCCCCGTCCTCACCTCTGGGCCCTGCGTGGCTGGGGGGTGGGACGAGGGAGAAGGGCCCTGGGACTCCGCATTCATCTGACCCATGGAACCAGCAGTGAACCTTTCTAAAAGACCCTTTCAGCTACCGGTGCTGTGGTCTTGGTGAGGCCAAAGCCTCACCCTTCCCCTGGGATGCTACCATGTTTGCTACTGAAGGGAGAACAGAGAAGAGGAAGAAGGGGGAATTTCCCGAGACTGGGGGTTATCACTTGTCCATGACGCCCCGCGGGAGTCCCGCGAGCCTAGAAGGAAGTCACGTCCTCTGGGCATTAGGGAATCTGCATTTATAGACACACTTGGTCAAATGACACCATTTCCCCGGACATCAGTTTCCTCAAATGTTAAGTGGGAATAATTCCCGGGACGATTGCAAGGATTAGATATAACAGTTTATGTCAGGTGTCTAACCCAGGTCTGCCCCGAAAGAGGTGCCCAGGAACTATCTGTGGAAGGAATGAATGAATGCATTTGATCGCAAAGCTGGGTCCTGCCTGTTCACCCCCCTCCAGGCTCGCCAATCTCAGTTCTTCCCCAAGAGAGGCCTAGGCTTCCCGAAGACGGCTTCTCCCACCCAGTATCTCCCCTTCCACCTTCTCCCCGACCCCCATCGGCCGGAGGCTGGTCAGTAAGTCCCCTGACTTCAAATCTGTCCCGAAAACCCCACGGAGCCAAGAGGCACCCGCCTGTGTTTGAACTCAGCAGGTCTACCAGCTCCCCGTTGGGACTCTGGGAGCCGGAAAGTCATTTTTTACATCACCACCATAAAATGTTGTTTTGTTCCAACGGGTGCTACTGACCGATGGGAACTAGGATCCTAATTCTCGCAACACCTCCTGTCCCTCTCAGAAAAGGACTTAGCACATGAATCAGGTTGCTATTCTTCCGAAATATAATATTATACTTATATGCAGAACACTCAGAAAAGCATGAAGAAAAAAAACCCAAAAGATGGATAAATAAATAAATAAAACTTTAAAAAGTCCTCCTTAGTCTCAGGTGGTCCCTCCTAACATTTCAGTATATGTAAGCCCCGTCTTTTTTTCCCCCGTGCTGGAGTTAGAAAGGGGCAGAGTTACATTTTAATGAAGGCATTTTTTTTTAAGGTTTAAGGAGAGCATGCCCATAATCCAATCTCTACAGTAAAGTTTATCTTCCATCCCTGCCCCGGTCTCCCCCCACCCCACCCCCCACCATTTGCTCTCCCTAGAGGTGACTGATGCTACATCCTCTTATAGAGACGTTCAGTCTGTGCCTCTACAAGTGTGTGTGCGTGTGCTTGTGTGAGCCCTTGTGTGCATGTCTGAGGTCAGCAGGTAGCTACTATTCTGTAGAAGCCTTCTTCACTCTGCACCCCCAGGGATGTGTTCCCACATCAGTCCATGCACTCTCTTCCCTGCACAATGTTCTGTTGCATGGACCACCTTCATTTATCCAACCCATTTCCAATTGTTGGGCATTTCAGCTGTTACCAATGATAAATTATCTTGACCATGCAGTGTTGTTGTTGGGTTTTTTTAAGATTTTATTTCTTTATTTGATAGAGAACGCTCAATCAGGGGGTGCATCTGAGAGAGAGGGAGAAGCAGGCTCCCTGCTGAGCAGGGAGCCCGATGTGGGGCTCGATCCCAGGACCCTGGGGTCACGATCCGAGCCGAAGGCAGATGCTTAACCCACTGAACCACCCAGGCACCCCAACCATGCAGCGTTGTTAAACGGATAAATGTTCGGTTCTCTGAGGGGTGTAAATATTCCCACCAAGGTTGATTCTAAGCTACCGAAACATAACGTCCCTGAGTGAGCACAATCCCTGCAAGCCCATGCGAGCCAGCTCCAGAGCACCAAAACCCCACTGATGACCTATGGTACCGTGGTGCATGTCCCTAATTCTTTCCAAAGTGAAATGGCTGCCAAAGCATATGCATAATCCCAAGGCTTTTAATGAGAGCACCAAATTGCCCTCCAGAAAGATAGTATCAATTAATACTCCCTAAGCCTCGGTGATGCCTGTTTATCTCACCCCACCCCTCCAACAATGGCTTTTATCAGCCCTTTTAATCTCTCCCATCTGCTAGATAGAATACTAGTAGCTCATTGCTATTTTCATTTGCGTAGCTTTTGGTGACTAGCTTAAAAGCTCTTTTATAGTGCAGTGAAATTTTATTTGGGCAACTGTAAGAACGTTTCCTGAAGCTTCTGTGGATTAGAGGTGTCCAGGAAGCAATTTGGGAATCATGGCTTTGGTACACTGCCTTGCTCATCAATAAGATCAAATAGGAGATCCACTCGCTCACCAAACAGCATCAAAGCTTTCCCAGAAGTCACCTTGCTGTATTGCTCAACCCCATCTTGTCCCAATTACCCACCCCCTATGCCACCACCACCCTCCTACGTTTGTTTCAGGCAAACACATCTGGAAATGCCAGAGCTTTCACTTAGCCTGGGAACTGACGCCAACTAAGACCTGTGCTTAGAAAGAGTCAAGGCAGGCAGTAGGGAATCCCCGAAGCGCTCTACAGATAAAAGGATAAAGGAGGTGTCCCGTAGGTGGCTATGTGGTCTAGGACAGTTACTTCATCTTTCTGAGCCTCAGTGCCCTGCAGAGTGGGGTGGGGGGGGGTCATCATAGTATGGCCCATGCAAGATTGCAGTGAGAATTAAATGAGCAAATGCATCTTGAGGGTTTAGTACAGGGACTGGCATACAGTAGGCATGCAACAAATGGCAGTCGTCATCATCACCACCCTCATCACATTGTCAAAGTGCTTTGCAAACCGCAGGGTTTTTTCTGTATGAATGTGAAGTGGCAACATTATGATCCTTCCTGTTTCCTCTAGCTGTTCTGCTCTGGACCAAGAAGGTCACCATACCCCTCACTTGTTCAGCTCAAAGCCCAGTCTTCCCTGAAGTGGGCTGGACCCCCTTTGGGTTCTTTTGAATTCAGTAGCTTTATTTGACCAAACAAGACTTTTCTTAGAGTGGAGTGAAAGGCTTCTTCTAGGAGCTTCCTCCAACACGTAGGTCCTTTCTGACTTTGCTTGGATGGGGACTGAAGTGCCCTAACGGGACTCTTGCCTCCTATATCTACCCCCCACCTCCAGCCAGTTGTCCTGCTTGAGATAGCCTCATGAGTCTTTTAGGATACAACCTCTCACCAGTCCATCCATCCATCCATCCATCCATCCATCCATCCATCCATCCAACCATCTATCCATCCATCCCATTCATTCAACAAATTGCTTAGGTCTGTTCTCAGCTATGATGAATAATTACAGAAATCATGCACTTTCAGGGACTCTAATTCCAAGCAAATAAAAAAAATAAATAAAGAAGTCTTTACCTTGACCTTCACGCTCTGACCCCTGCCCATCTCTCTAATCTTATGTTACCATTCTCCCCTTACCTACTGTGTTCCAGCAGTGTAGTCAGTTGCAATTCCTTGCATACTCTAAGCTATTTCCCCATTCAGGGCCTTCTTCCATGCTGTTCCCTCAACATGGAGGGCTTTTGTCTCTCCTTTTTGTCTAGCCTTTTCCTTTTCATCATTATATTTCCAGATTAAATGGTATTTCCTCCAAGGGGACTTGCATTGCCCCATCTCAACTGAAATTATGTCCTCTTCATTATGCCTCCTTCATAGGCTTATCATAACCTGTAAAGATGTGTTTTCTTTGTGTTTTTATTCATTTAGTGTTCGTCTTTTCTGCAAGATTGTAAGTTTCATAAGGGTGGGGACCCTGCCCGCTATGTTCATGGTGGTGGGGTTAGAGCTTAGAACCATGCCCGGCAGCATACATCCTCAAGATAAATTTGTGGGATGAGTGAGGCAATATTTAGCCAAAGCTCAGTGAAAGAACCAATACTGAGCTAGGATTCCTTAAAAGACAGATTGTCCCTCTTCCTTTCCAGATATTCTCCAATCTATCCTGGAGGCAGCGGGATGGCAGCCGGTTGGGAATGGAGACTCACCATTGGGACTTGGGTTGTAGACCTGAGATGTGTATTGACAGAAAAGCATAAATGTATGGAATGGTGGGATAGAATGTGAAGCCCCTCCCGTGTCTACTGCAGGTGTGTTGGTTATGACATAGTGTCCACACTTGTGAGAACCCTTGGGAAAGATCTTGTCTTGGAACTGTTAGAAGATTAATTAGAACCAAGGCTCTGAATTTAGATGTTTTGTATTCCAATTCTTGATCCACTAGCTCTATGACCATGGGCAAGTTGTGAACTTTTCCTTCCCTGTTAGTGAAGATAATAATAGTGCTTCTCTTGTATAGGTGTATGAGGAGTAGTAAACACCCAACAGATGCAAACTACTATTATAATTCTCCTGGGCAACTGGTTTGTTCAAATGGTATGATCATTGTGGTTTATGTCACTGACCAAATTGCCCTTTTCATGCTGGCTGCTAGGAAGTTCAGCATCAATCTTGTGAATCAGCCACAGCAAATTTCAAGAGTGCTTTTTGTGAATAGGAGGTATTCACAGATCCATTTATTATCATTTGTTTCTTGCTCTAGTATTTATGTGTGTAGCTTGATCTAACTTATGTGTCCTTGAAATTGTCTTTTATCGTTCTAGTAAGAGATCTGGTATCTTGTATGAGAAGTTTCTGCTTGCATATGGCTATTTTGTCTCCTTAGTGAGATGGTGGGTCCCTCAAGAGCAGGGACTGTCTCCGAGGCACTTTTTGACTCTCCCTTCCCCCCATGGTTAAGTAGCACATTCTAAGCTGAGTGGATGGGTTGATGAAATGTTAGAAGGCAAGGAACTCAAAGTTGCTCCCTGCCTTAGCCACAAGAGAGGAAATAGCTAACCCGAGAGATCTTTACTCTCTCAAGTGTCCATAAAACTAAAAACAGCTTCTTCTAGGAAAGGTCAGTGACCAATGTGCCAATTTCCTGTGCTTCTTGACCACAGAGAACAGCAAGGATGTCTGGAAGAGGAGTGGACAATCAGGGGGAGACTTTGTGGTCTGGGAGCTGCCTCACTGGCTGGCCAACATGAGGAATCAAGCTCCATTTTGTGGGGTAGCAGAGATTGTCCTGGATACCCCCCACCCAACATCTGAGTCATCCTCTTCTTTTAGGATTCATGGAATACCGATCACATATTTCATATCTTCTCATGAAAAATTTCACATTTGGGCAACTCTGGGCCCCCAGTCCCACATGGCAACCATCAATACCCTCTTCCGATGGGCATAAATCCTTGAGTGCTATGCTGATTCCCAATTGCCTGGCCTACCTCGCCTACCTACATCCTCTGCCTGTCCCTGTGGGCGTCTGAGGCTGAGCCCTGGATGATGGTGACCCTGAGGATTCTGAGACCCAGGCAGCCTTTCTTGCCTCCTTGGAGACCCTCTCCCACCTTGTGCAAACTTGGCAGGCCATCATGCTCTTAGGGACTGTAGGTTTTCCCATTTGTAAGTTGTAGTCCCCTTGGACACCCATCCCCACCCCACCCCATTCACCCAAATCTTTCCCATTCTTTAGACTTGGGCCATCTCATCCCCTCTGGAAGGGGATGTTCACTTGCCCTCATGTTGTTCTGCAATTATTTACCTGTAGTCCTGCCACATACTCACAGACCTGCCCACACTAGGGGCTCAGAACACGCTTGCGGAATGAATGAGTGAGTTCGGGAATGAACCAATACATAATCAAGTAGATTCAAGTTGCCTGAGTTCACATGGGTCCAAGAAGCAGAACCCGGATTTGAATGCAGGACTCAGAATCCTGTGCTCACCTAACAATATCACTCTGGCCAGGGTCTGGAGCACCTACTGTCCTCCTGTCTCTCCACTGCTGGGCTTTGCCCACAGAGCCACTGTGAGCCGGGCCACCCTCGCCAAGCTGACATCGGGGAGGAAGATGTCACAGCACTAGACAGTCACACAGGGCCCTGCCTCATCACCTGCTTTGACTGAGAGGAGCAGCCTCCACCAGGAGGCTTTCTTTTCTCCTCTCCCGAAGCCTCTCCTGTCGGCCGTCCCCTCCCACTGCGCCCCCCTCACCCAAGCCTCTCTCTTTAATTGCTGTTCCGGGGAGCAGGAAGAATGTCGCATTTGTTGCATCTGTTTCTCTGGAAGACTGTGAAGCCGCATGAAAATATGTGCTCTGTGGGCGTTTGGTAGGCTGGGGCCTCTCTAGCAGGTTAATAATTGGGAGAAAGAGCTGAGAAAGGAAGAAATGGGAGGGACAGACTGACAGATAAGGAGACACTCAGAGGGAAATGGAGAGACAGAACACAGAGTGACCGAGATTTAGAGAGAGAGACAGAGAGCATCAGAGGTAGAGGAAGAAGCTGGAGAGAGAGGAAGAGGGAAGCGGAGAGAAACTGAGTCTGTGGCCATCACCACCTTCCTCTGGTCTTCAGCGTTTTTCTAACTGGCCCTGGGTTTATCCTGGATTTATGAGGGTTTATCCCACACATCTACAGTGCCAGGCCCACAAGATACTCACTGTGGTTATTTTTGGGAGCAGTGGCAATGTGCTCGTGGGAACCCTGCTGGCCAGGGGCGACGTGGGCCTGCCGCTCCCCTCCCCTGTCCTTCCCGTTTCCTGGATTTCTCTAAGGAGCCGGCAGGGCTCACCATCCCCAAGTGGCCCCAGCTGGGAGATGGCCTTCTGTGGGCCGGGCTGGTTGGTGGGGGCAGCCTGTCCTGCTGAAGAGGATGCTGGGCATAAGCCACGGGTGGTGGGGATGAGGGGCGTGTGTGAGGGAAGCCTACAGGGTCGAGGGAGAAGGTCAGGGAAGTAGAGGTGCAGCCCAGTGGCTCTGGGACAAAATGTTCAGTGAGTGCAGACTCTGTCATCACCACTGCCCCACGGGGTAAGAGTTCTCAATCCCCTCATTTCATAGATGGAGAAATGGAGGCTCTGAAGGGAAGGGGCTTGTCTGAGGGCACACAGTCAGGGAACTTTGGGAGAATGCAGAGTAAGTATTTGACCACTGGCCCCTCAGCAGCCATTTCCCAGCTCCCTCTCCTAGCAACTCCTATTTCCATTTAGGGATCTGCGTGGTTTGGGATGCTGATTCCATTCGGGGTGCGGGATGATTCAGTCTAAACATGGGGACTCATTCTCCCCTTCTGGCAACAGTGGCTGGAGAAGTGGGCAGAGGGCAGGGACCCAAGGATGGTGATGCCTGGCCAAGGGGCTTGGACTGGATCCTATGGGGACAAGGGTATCTCAGGAAGATCCTAAGCAGGGACTGGGTGGGGGGTGTCAGGCCAGTGTCTAGGAAACAAAAGCAAGCTTCTCCCAGAGCATCCATTGCAGACAGTGGGTTAGCGACCTCTCTCTTGAGATAGTTAATGCCCAGACAAGCATACACATGTACACCTTTTTCTTATACATAGAGAATTGTACTTCTACAACTTGTTTTTTAAAAATAGTTTTATTGAACTAGAATTCACATACCATAAAATCCACCCATTTAAATGTATAATTCGGGGCGCCTGGGTGGTATGGTCAGTTGAGTGTCCAACTCTTGGTTTCGGCTCAATAACAATCTATCTTTCAGTTCAGGTCATGATCTCAGGTTGTGAGATTGAGCCCCGCGTCAAGCTCTGCACTCAGCGTAGAGTCTGAGGCTGAGCAGACTGCCCACACGGTGTGTCCCCCACCTGTCTGCTCATAAATGACACACCCCCACACCCACAAAGTACACATACCACACCCCATACACATGAAACATCACACACATTGCACCCAACACACACACCTCTCCCGTTCTCAATAACATCTCACAAAACATCCCTCTATCTATGACACACACACCTGGGGAATCATCCATCCTCGCCCCCACACAGGTATACACCCAGGCCTGGCCTCCTGCCAAGGACACCGCATAGGAATAGGCTGGGGAAAGTCCAGTCCTGGATGCCTGGAAAAGCAAGCTCAGGGAGACCAGCCCAGGCTATAGGGCTGGTGTGTTTGTGTGTATGCATGTGTGTGTGTGTACATATGCGTGTGTATGATGGGTATATGCATGTGTATGTCTGATGTGTGTGTGTGTGTGTGTGTGTGTGTGTGTGTGTGTGGCCACCCTTAGACCTTACCTGGCAGGGGAGAGGGAGGCCACAGTGAACCCTTAGGCCCCAAATAACTGAGGTAACCCCTGTCTTCAACCCACCCAGGACAGTTCCAGCACTATGAGGAAGGAAAAGCCTCACCAGAAGAGGCTGGGATTTACTCACCTGAACGCTCCTGTCCCTAGAAGAGAAGCAGACGGGGCCATGGACCTGTGCCTAAAACCCTTTGGGCCACCTACTATAAAGCCCCCATCCTCCTGGCTGACAGGCAGCCCGCAGCACCCAGCTCGGTCAAAGAGTGTGTGCTGGACTTTAGTCCCATCCACCCCTGTGTCCAGGCAACACTACGGCCCTGACAACTCCTACTTGCTGAGTGAGTGTAAGCAAGCCACTTCATCTGAGCCACAGTTTCTTCATCTGTACAATGGGCAGAACAATGCTAACCACATAGTTTTGCAGAGATGAAGTTAAAAGACGTAGTGCCTGTGGGAGCCCAGACCCACGGCAGGTGCCCGGGCATTTAGGGTCAGCTTTCTCTGGGACCCCTCAGGGTCATGCGGTGCACAAAAGTGGGAGAGGGTTGCTGGGAAAGGATTAAATCTTGCAGTCAGAGTGAAGGTGTCAAGGATGCTGCCTACAAGCAGGGGACTGAGGGCGCAAGCAGCAGAGCCTTCGCCACGGGGCTCCCCGTTAACTTATTCCAGTCAGCACACTGGGAAGAAGGGAGCAGAACTTGCCAACCATGTGCCAGACCTCTACTAGCACTTGGGCACCATTAGTCACGCCACAAAAGCCTGGGGAAAGGTGTCATCACTCCTGTCTTACCCATGAGGAGGTTAAGCCAAAGAGAAGGCAAGGCACTTCTGGCCACACAGCTTGCAAATTACCAGGCAGGACTCGGGAGCTGGTTGTGTCAACCATGTGTTTCTGATGCTTTGATACCTGGGGCCTTGTCATCTTGACCCTGAAGAGATTGCCCCTGCCAGGGCTAGCCAGTTCCTAGCATAGTAAACCACTCCCCTCTAACATGCCTTCCATCTGCAAGCTAACCACCACAGCACCCACTCCTCCACCACCTCTCACACTTGGAGCCTCTACCCTCACCCCAACCACCCAGGGCCAGGCACTAGACAACTAGGGCAGCCCCTGTACCTGGAGCCTGCTGGACTTACTCAAACTGGCCAATCCTAAGCCTGCTTACTCTGCTTTGCCCATTCCTTCCCACCGTAACCCCCAGAAAGGCTCTTGCCCATATTTCTCCTTGCTCCTCTCTGCCCCATGATGAACGCCGGGCTCCCCTGCGTGGTCTTGCCCCCTCCTCTTGGGGACTGTGAGTAACAACCAATCTTTTCTTTTTCCTTTTTTTTAAAAAGATTGATCGACTGATTGATGTATTTATGTATTTATTTGAGAGAGCGAGAGAGCACAAGCAGGGGCGAGCAGCAGAAGGAGAGGGAGAAGCAGGTTCCCGCTGAGCAGGGAGCCCCACGTGGGGCTCGATCCCAGGACCCTGGGATCATGACCTGAGCAGACGCTTCACCGACTGAGCCAGCCCTGCGTCCCACAACCTATCTTTTCAATGGCAGCCCCTCCTGTCCGTTGTTGCCACACCTGAGCAGTAACAAAACCTACATTGTAAATCACCCATAACAGCTAATTCCCAAGATCTCATGTAATCCCCTCACCACGCTGCCGCCACGGTCTGTCGGTCGGGCTTCCTTGCCCTGGGGCGGGGGCGGGGGGGGGGCAGTGCCCCTTGTCTTTGCCTCTGTGTGGGGAATGAATGGCTTCCTGCATCTCTGTCTTCTGTCCTAATTCACTGTGGTTTGAATGTTTGCACCCCTGAGGCCGTCCCCAGAGCCCGGCTCAGGGCTCATCTGCCTAATGTCTACCTCCTCCACAGAACCTAAACCCCACGGGGGGTGGGACATAGAAGCTTCTGTACTCTGCCCGAGCCCGTTCCTTCATCTGACCCTCCTAGCCACTCTCTAGAGACAGCTCAGTCTGGATGTTTGTACTCATCTTACAGAGATGGAAACGGAGAAGTGACGAGGCCTCCCCAGTGGCCACATGGCAGGCCAGACACAGAGCAGGGATTTGAATCTAGGCCTGAGCCTCTGAAGTTTGTGGATGTTTTCTTGGCAACTGTGCTTCATGATCTTGTGTTCCAGCCTGCTCACTGCAGGGGACAGGCTTGTACGCAGCCATTCTAAAAACGATAAAAGCCAGAGGCCAGCCAGGCCACAGGGAGGGGACAGCACGACGAGCCAGGGCTGGGGGACTGGGGAATGATGCACCACGGGCCTTTGAAATAAAGTTGAAAAGAAGACCTGATTTATAAATGTATAAATAGAAAAAAAAATCCCAAGTAAAACAACAGCTGTCCTGCTTTTTTTTGTAATTGTTTTTGGTGATTCCTGAAAGCAAGCTGGTGGGGGATGCTGCTAGGTTTGGAGGTTCCCTACTCTGCCCCCCTTCCCTGGCCAGGGGAAGATCCCCTGCTTCTGCTTAGACTCACCCTCAGAGAATGAATGCCTCCAGTGGATCCTAGGGTGAGTTCTGCAGTGGCCTCCTTAGCTGCCCCTCCCTGGACATCGCTGCACATATAAATGAATGGATGGGTGGATTCAAGGACAGAGCGACAGTTTTTTCCCAAGCCTACTTCCCAGTGAGATCGTCCCTGGTTACCTCGTGTAGATTGCCACCCCTCTCTAGCCCGGCAGCCCCTTCCCCACTGCCCCTGCCTCTGCCCTGTTCTCTCTCTAGCACCTTCCACCTTCTTGGTCTCTTTCACCCAACGGCTGGGCCACAGTGCGATGACAGATCTGCTGTCGAGTCCATCCTCCAGGGCTTCAGAGGGTCATCCCCGCCAAATATCCTCAACCACCCCATTCACCAGGCTGTCTGCGTCCCTCCGGAGCTGCTCTCGCACGCCCCACCCGGAGCAGGGAGCTGGCTGCCACCCTCCTTGCCTTCCTTTCTCTCTCATCCAGCATCCAAGCCAGCATTTGGCCTCCAGAACTACCCTCAGACCACCTCCTCTCCCCATCCCTACTCGCCTCCTCACTGGCCTCCCTCGCTCCAGTCCACCCTCAGCATCCTTTCTGCAGCCAGAGATGCAGATGCAGATGTTTGGAAGATGCAGATCTGACCTTATCAGTCCTCTGATCAAAACCTTTCTCCCCTTAAGGAAGCCCAGGTTCCTTAATGTCTTTGCGAAGACCACTGTTCCTCCACCCACAGCTCAGTAAACACCTCCTGGTCCCAGAAATTTTCCTGGGTCTAGCTATGGGTATTGTGGGGGTGGGGACCCCACCTTTTCTGCCCCTTTCTGAAGCTGCTGATCTGTCTGGTGCCTGGTGCATCAAAGGGGCTCAGGTCATGGTTATGACCTAAATCAAGATGAAATAAACTGAACCGAACCGAATGTATCCAATGTAAGTGATTGACTTAACCAGGAATTCAAGATACAGTGACAGCAGGCAATTTTTAATCCTCATTCTGGACCCTCGCAGCATCCAAGACCCTTGTTTACAGATGGGGAAACTGAGGCGCAAGGGGAATAAATGTCAGTGTTCAGTCTACATTTTCAAACTTATTTCTCCTAATACAGGACTTTTGTTTTGTTTTGTTTTTCCTTTCTTTGAGGCTATGGCTGGAAGGACCTGCTGCTCCACCAAGCCTCCTGGCTTTAGCAAGCATGAGACAGCATGAGGAAGGAAAGAAAATCTCAGAGAGGTGAAGTGACTCACCTAACATCATACAGCTAGGAGGTAGTGGAGCTGGGATTAAAACTGAGATCCATTTGACCAGAGTACCTCCATGGGCCGTAAAACAATGGTCATATCAAGGGGCAGAAGGTTGACTGAAAATATTATTCAGAGATTCCGCCTACAGTCCATGTATCCTTTCCCGCTCAAGTCACGTCCAGGCATGGCTAATGGAGGGACAGGCTACTCACCTGCTTGCCCATATGTCCGCTTCTGCCCCTCAAACCTGGGCTCAGACAACTTCAGAAGCTTCCTGGGTATGCACAAGGCAGCCAATATTTGTCTGATCTCCCAGTCAGGCTAATTTAGGGCAGAGATGCTTTTTCCTTTTCTTTTAACTTTAAATAGACAAAGAGCTCTTACAGGCAACCCAGTAGAAAACAGAGCAAAGAACATGAACAGGCAAGTCACAAAATAAGACACACCAACAGCTAATAAAAGCATGAAGACAGGATCACTTGCATTAATAATTTTGTAGATGTAAATTAAAATTTCAACCAGATGTCACCGTAAAGCCTTCAAATCAGCAAAGATTAAAACCAGAGTTTGTAAACTCAGAATCTACAAAAGCCAGCCAGTTCTCACAAACGGAGCAAGAATCGGCAAAGATCATAAGGAACCAACTTCTAGGGGGAGCAGGCCCCTGGCAGCTGTGATCATCCCCAGGAAGACCCTGGACAGCCAGATTGCTTTACTTGTCAACCACAGTCAGAAATCAGATTTTTATGAGAATGTGATTTTTCTTTAAATTGTTGGCAGTTGCTTCAAAGTTAGACACAGTAAATTTTACTCTTGGAAATAATTGGATAAGTGCACAAAGATGCACGTATAAGAAAATTTATAGCAGCACTAACTATAACAGTAAAAGACCAGAATCCTAACTAATGTCAAGCAATAGGGCATTGGTTAAGTAAAATAGAAACACTCCCACAATGGAACACTAAGAAGCCCTTAAAATGTTGAGTGTGTCCCATTGGGTTCATGTCCACACCATAGATCTCTATGGTAGATAAGAAAGAGGAATCGTGCTCTTTTTCGTGGCGCCTCGGAGGTGGTAGCCTGCTTCAGGATGAAGCTGAACATCTCTTTCCCAGCTACTGGCTGCCAGAAACTCATTGAAGTGGACGATGAACGCAAACTTCGTACCTTTTATGAGAAGCGTATGGCCACAGAAGTTGCTGCTGATGCTCTGGGTGAAGAATGGAAGGGTTATGTGGTCCGAATCAGTGGTGGCAGTGACAAACAAGGCTTCCCCATGAAGCAGGGTGTCTTGACCCATGGTCGTGTCCGCCTGCTGCTGAGTAAGGGGCATTGCTGCTATAGACCAAGGCGGACTGGAGAGAGAAAGCGCAAATCTCTTCAGGGTTGCATTGTGGATGCCAATCTCAGTGTTCTCAACTTGGTCGTTGTAAAAACAAGGGGAGAAGGATATTCCTGGACTCACTGATACTACTGTGCCTCGTCGCCTGGGGCCCAAAAGAGCCAGCAGAATCCGCAAACTTTTCAATCTCTCTAAAGAAGATGATGTCCGCCAGTATGTTGTGAGAAAGCCCCTAAACAAAGAAGGGAAGAAACCTAGAACGAAAGCGCCTAAGATTCAGCGTCTTGTTACTCCACGAGTCCTCCAGCACAAACGGCGGCGTATTGCTTTGAAGAAGCAGCGCACTAAGAAAAATAAGGAAGAGGCTGCAGAATATGCTAAACTTTTGGCCAAGAGAATGAAGGAGGCCAAAGAAAAACGCCAGGAACAGATTGCCAAGAGACGGAGGCTGTCCTCTCTGAGAGCTTCTACCTCTAAGTCTGAGTCCAGTCAAAGTGAGATTTTCTATATGAGCGACAAATAAATACGATCAGACATAAAAAAAAAGAAAGAAAGAAAGAAAGAAAGAAGAAAGAAAGAAAGAAAGAAAGAAAAAGAAAGAAAGAAAGAAAGAAAGAAAGAAAGAAAAAAGAGAAAGAAAGAAAGAAAAGAAAGAAAGAAAAGAAAGAAAGAGAAAGAAGAAGGAAGGAAAGAAGAAGAAAGAAGAAAGAAGAAAGGAAGAAAGGAAGAAAGGAAGAAAGGAAGAAAGGAAAGAAAGGAAGAAGAAGAAAGGAAGAAGGAAGAAAGGAAGAAAGAAGAAGAAAGGAAAGAAGAAAGGAAAGAAAAAGAAAGAAAGAAAGAAAAAGAAAGAAAGAAAGAAAGAAAGAAAGAAAGAAAGAAAAAAGAAAGAAAGAAAGAAAGAGGGATTGTAATTTCAGCAACCAAAAGCTTTAGATTTCTCAAAATCAGACCAGGCCTCATTCACAAAAAGCAGTTGCAAAATAAAATCACTCAGGTTGAATATGATGAAGAAAGAACCTTCAAAAGAAACCACTTCTAAGTGACCTCAATACCAGGCATACCCTGTAGATAAAGCATTCAGAACTAATACTTGCAAAGATAAGTTTTGTCAGGCCATCTACTACTAATAAGATAATGTGAACAAATGTCCCTTTGAGAAAAAGATTTAGTGAAAACAGTCTAAATGAATCAGATTTGTTGGGGACAATGATGGGGACGCTTCTTAATGCAATGGATAGAGTGGTTAAGAAGCCCTACACCACATTTTCTTTACCCAGTAACTGATGGACACCTACGTCATTTCCATATCTTGGCTATTGTGAATAATGCGGCAGTGAACATTGGGAGGGCAGGTATCTCCTTGAGATACTGATTTCATTTCCTTTGGATGTATACCCAGAAGTGGAATTGCTCATATGGTAGTTCTATTTTTAATTTTTTGGAGAAACTCCATACTGTTGTTCATAGTGACTGCACTAATTTACATTCCCACCAACAGTGTGCAAGGGTTCCCTTTTCTCCATACCCTGCTCAACACTTGTTATTCTTGTCTTTTAGATAATGGCCATTTTAACAGGTATGAGGTAATATCTCATTGTGGCTTTGATTTTGTATTTCCCTGATGATTATCAGTGTTGAGCCCCTTTTCATATACCTGTTGGCCATTTGTATGTCTTTGGAAAATTTGTCTATTCAGGTCCTTTGCCCATTTTTAATTGTGTTATTTGGGGTTTTTTTTCTTATTGAGTTGTATGATTTCCTTACATATTTTGGATATTAACCCCTTATCAGATATATGGTTTGCAAATATTTTCCCTCTTTGCATAGGTTGCCTTTTTAGTCTGTTGATTGTTTCCTTTGCTGTGCAGAAGATTTTGGCTGTAGTTGCCTATGTGTTTGGTTTCATATCCAAAAAAATCATTGCCCAGACCAAAGTCAAGAAGCTTTCTGCTATGCTTTCTTCTAGTTTTTTTATGGTTTCAGTTCTTATGTTTAAGTTCTTAAGCCGTTTTGAATTGATTTTTGTATGTGGTATAAGGGTCCAGTTTCATTCTTCTGCATGTGGATATCCAGCTTTCCCAGCACTGTTTATTGAACTGTCTTTCCCCATTGTATGTTTTTGGCACCCTTGCCAAGGATCAGTTGACTGTAGTTGCATGGACCTATTTCTGGGCTCTGTATTTTACTCCACGAGTCTATATGTCTGTTTTTAATGCCAGTACCATACTGTTTGTTTATGGTAGCTTTGTCATATAGTTTGAAATCGGGAAGTATGGTATGTCCAACTTTGTTCTTCTTGCTCAATACTTTGCAAAGCAATACTCTTGCTTTGACTACTTGAGTTCTCTTGTGGTTCCATATGAATTTTAGAATTCTTTTTATATTTCTGTGAAAATGCCATTGGGGGATTCTGAGCGGGATTGCATTGACACTGTAGATCACTGTGGGTAATATGGACATTTCAACAATATTAGTTCTTCCGATCTGTGAACATGGGATGTCTTTTTATTTATCTGTGTCTTCTTTAATTGCCTTCATCAATGTTTTATGTTTTTCAGTGTACAAGTCTTTCATCGTTTTGGTTAACTTTATTCCTAAGTATTTTATTCTTTTGCTGCTATTGTGAAGAAGTTGTTTTCTTGCTTTTCTTTTTCAGATAGTTTGTTGTTTGTATATAGAAACATTAACTGATTTTTGTATGTTGATTTCATATCCTGCAACTTTACCAAATTTGTTTATTAGTTCTAGCAGGTTTTTCTTTTTGAGTCTTTAGTGTTTTCTGTATACACGATCCTGTCATCAGCAAAATGAGATAATTTTACTTTTTCTTTTCCTATTTGGATACATTTTATTTCTTTTTCTTGTCTAATTGCCCTGGCTAGGACTTCCAGTACTATGTTGAATAGAAGTGGTGAGAGTGGGCCTCTTTGCCTTGTACTGGAGCTTAGAGGAAAAGCTTTCCATTTCCCCCCATTGACTATAATCTCAGCTGTGGGCTTTTAATATATGGTCTTCATTGTGTTGGGATAAGTTCCTTCTATACCTATTTTGTTGAGAGTTTTTATCATGAACGGATGTTGAACTTTTTCGTCTATTGAAACAATTATGTAGTTTTTTCCTTTCATCCCGCTAGAGTGATTGTTATTGAAAGGACAAAAGATAAAAGCATTGGTAAGAATGTAGAGAAAAAGAAACCACTGTGCACTGTTGATTAGAATGCAAACTGGTACAGCCATTACGGGAAACACTAGGGAGGTTCCTCAAAAAATTAAAAATAGAAGTACCTTATGATGCAGCAATCCCACTTCTGGGTACACATCTGAAGGAAATGAAATCAGTATCTCAAAGAGATATATGCTCCCTCATGTTCATTGCAGCATTATTCACAATAGCCAAGATACAGAAAGCACCTAAATGTCCATCAATGGATGAATGGATAAATAAAGAATGGTATATATTTATAGAATGGAATATTAGCCTTCACAAAGAAGGAAATCCTGCCATTTGCAACAACATGGATGAACCTGGAGGATGTAATGCTAAGTGCAATAAGCCAGACAGAAAAACAAATACTACATGATCTCACTTATACGTGGAATCTAAAATAGTTGAACTCAGGGGGCGCCTGGGTGGCTCAGTCGTTAAGTGTCTGTCTGCGGCTCAGGTCTTGATCCCAGAGTCCTGGGATCAGGCCCCTCATCAGGCTCCCTGCTCGACGGGAAGCCTGCTTCTCCCTCTCCCACTCCCCCTGCTTGTGTTCCTGCTTTCGCTGTGTCTGTCTGTCAAATAAATAAAATACATTAAAAATTAAAAAAAAATAAAACAAAATAGTTGAACTCATAGAAGCAGAGAGTAGAATGTGGTTGCCAGTGGCTGAAGGGAGGGGAAATGGGAAGATGTGGGTCAAGGGGTACAAAGTTTCAAGAATGCCAGGTAAGTTCTGGAGAGCTATAATGTGCAGGATGGTGACTATAGTTAACCACTGTGTATGGTTGAAATTTGCTAAGAGAGCAGGTCTTATGTCTTCTCACCACACAGAAAAAGATAACTAGGTGAGATGATGAATACGTTAACTAGATTGATTCGTGCAATTATTTCACAATGTATGTATATGGAAACCATCAAGCTGTATGCCTTAAATATTCAATAGGTATTTGTAAATTATACCCCAATAAAGATGAAGAAAAAAAAACCTCCAAAGGGCCACATCTGTGAACAAGCCATCACACTTCCAGGATTTAAAACAATCATGACATTCAGCTGATTCTCATTATTCACAGTAGTTATGTCTTATGAAGTCTCCATGAACACAGTTGGCAAGTACTGAACCATGCCTCCCAGAGTAAGGGTCCCGGGAGTCTCTGGTCACAATATTTTTAAGACCTATTAATACATAACCTTGCTCTATGTGTGTTTCTGTTTAAAGACCCCCTTATTTAATGTATATGGCTAATTCAGTAACTTCAAGCTCGTGGCTGACAGCGCTTGAATGCATTCCTGAAGGAAACTTGTCCAAAACGTGTATTTTCTCCATGAGGCACACCTCAGCCTCCCTGTGCTTCGGGACCATAGACAGCCCTTCAGCACTGTGCTGAGGGGCCATTTCAAACAGCACAATCACAAACAAAAAGCATAAAAATGTGACAACCTTAGCATGAAATAGACTGCAAACAGGATGCTTGTTTATAGTAGAAGAGCTGAAAGAAGACAGCAAAGTGTCACTGTGTTCGACCCCCGCCGGGAACGTGTGTATGTGGCTGGCGGATCACACTTTTTGCTGCTCTGCGCGTGTCCTTGAATGACCACAAGAGTGCCGCAAGGATTGATTTTATGGTTACAAAGAAATTCTAGTGAGCAAGCGAACTTGAAACTACGTAATCCGTAATCCGTGAAGAATAAGAATCAGTTGTATCGAAAGATGTTGATAGCCACACCGTAACAATAACACCACTGGATCTGACCTGAGTGTAGGGGTTGGTGAGGCCAGAGGGTCTCAGCCTCAACTCTCCGGACATTTAGGACCAGATCATTCTCTGTTGTGGCCGGAGGGGAGGGTGGGGGTCGCCGTTCCTGTACGTGGTAAGATGTTTGGCCACATTCCCGACCTCTACTCAGCGGTTGCCGGTAGTATTGCACTCCCTCCGAGTTGTGACACATGGCATAGTCCCCGGACGCGGCCAAATGACAACCTCCAGGTTAGATAAAAATAAAAATAAGAGGCAGCCACACAATGATATGCCGTGCAGCCTTTAAAAGGGATGGCGTATAAAATGACTTGGAAAGATTTCCATGGCATCTTTGAGTAGAGAAAAAAAGAAAAAAGACAGGTGACAAACTGGATGTATACTAAAATTGCATTTGTACATCTGTGTGTGTTCCACACATGTAGAGGACAGCGAGAACGAGGGACAAAAAGTGACCGATTTTCTGTTTTTCCGCTGGACAAGCATGTTTGAAGCCTTTGCACCAACAGAGTCTTGAGCCCGAATTTCAGTGTGGACTAGAGACAGATATGAGGGCCACGGGGACTGGCTCTGGATTCAGACTCCTGTCAGGGATGGCTGGGAAGTGGAGTCAGGCCTCACCCCCTCCTAGCCCTCCTGGCAGTTGCCAGTTAGCCCTTCGCCTGACACACAGGCCCCCTCTGGCCCCAGCCTGCTCCCTACCCTAGCCTCCAAGCCTTCAGCCTGCTCCCCACCGCACGCCCTTAGTCCTGCTTAGCTGCGACCATGGCCTTCTGCTCAGCTGGGACCAGAGCCCTCCCCTGGGGACAGGATCCTGGTCCAGAGTGCCAGCCCCTAACTGGGGTTACCCTCAGTAGGTGAGAAGCCCTAGCACCATGCCACGCTCCCTCGGCTCCCAAGCTGAGCCCTGCCCCCAGGCTTGATGCCCGTGTTTATCCAGACAGTTCCCTAGCATAGCACAGCTCCTCATCACCATCTCCTGGGGCTTGCATTTCTATCAGTCCCGTTGCACCCCCAGTGAACAGAGTCGGGAGCTGAGTTAGCTGCCCCACCTGTCCCCCGCCATGTCGACATCCTCCAGCTGCCCCCGTCAGACACAGTGGGCTCTGGAGCCAGACAAACCCACGCTCGGATCTTGCCTCGGGCACTCACAGCCCATGTGGCTTTGGGCAAGTTACCGAGCCTCATTGTCCTCATCAGTAAAATGGATTCCTTGCAAAGCCATGAGGAGGATTGGCTGAGCTAATGAGTATGAAGCACACAGTAGGTCCTCAATCAATAGCAGCTTACGGGTTTCCATTTGGTATTATGCGAAGTTCAGGAACTAGATAGTGGTGACGGTTGCATGACATTGTCACATGTACTTATTGCCGCTGAACTGTACACTTAAAATGGTTAAGTGGCAACGTTTTTGTCATGTGTATTTTACCACAATCCATCCATCAATGTCCCTAGTTCTTTATGCTCCGGCCTGTCCAGGTTTACTATTTGCCTTTGCCTCCTCTTTCACCTTAGAAAACTGCCCTGACCTTGAAGCTGACTGAGACATCTTGTTTTTTCCTCTTCCTGGAAGGCCCAGTCCCCCAGAGACCTTCCACAGGGCAGTCAGGCAAAGGGCCGGACCAGAAGAGGCCTGCTGCCCATCCCCCCATACTTCAAGCCCCATGGCTACAATTGGCAGCCCGAGAGGGAAGGACCCCACCCAGCCCAGGAGTTTGGAATGAATCCTTTGTCTCTGTGGGGTGGAGGTTGTCAGCAGCCGGGGGTCCTTCTCGGGGCCTGTAGCTAAGGCTGGCCTGGCGAATTCTCCTGGATTCTGCCCTAGAATCTCCTCTGCCCACACACGAGGCCCTCAAGACAACCTGTCTACACCACATTCATCATTCATCATCTCCCCCGCCCAACTCCCTCTTCCTTCATCCCAGATTTCCATACTCGGGAGTGGCACTGTCCTTTCAGCTGGCCACGCCACAAACCCAGGGTTTACAGCTCTCCTTATGACCCCACCCAGATACCGAGCACCCCCGAACTCTCTGCCCCACTTCCAGGGTCTATACAGACGGCCTGAGTCCCTCCTCCTGAGCGTGGACTGTACCGTTGGCCTGAGTGTGCATTTCTCAGCCTGAGAGAGGGGCAAGAGCAGCTGTTCGTGGTGGGGTGGGACACTGGAAGAATTACATGGGGGGGGAGCAGACCCAGGGGTGCAAAGGGAAAAGGGGCAGACCCTGGGCAGCAGCCTGCAAAGAGAGAAGGCTGGGCCTGCTTCCAGCACCCTGAGGAGGGCTTGTTTCCTCCCTTCCCAGCTTCCCGAGCACTAGGCAAAGCCTGGTGCCCGTTTCTCAGCCTCTGAAGGGCAGCTTTATGTCAGTTCCTGAGTGTTTAATCCTATGTTTTCAGTGCATCCACCACACCGCTTAGCTCTGTGCTTTCCTGTGGCGAGGAGCCAGGCTTCAAACCAGTGAGGCCTGAGGCTTAGCCTGATGCCACCTGGGAGGTGTGCCAGGCGGAAGAAAGGATGACAGGAGATACCCCTGGGCTGGGTGTGCACTGGAGCCCCCCCAGGGCACAGCTTCTACCTCAGCTTCCTCCAAAGACTGAGGGAGCAGCTGTTGATCCTCTAGGCCTGACTCGGTGCCCCCTGCGGCCCCCCCACTTCTCCTCCTACTGGTCAACCTGCCCCCTTTCTCCCTGGTCTCTGCCCCAGCCAGCCTTTCTCATCCATCCTCCACCCTGAGCCAGAATGAACTTTTGAAAGCACTGGCTGTCTCCCTGCTGACACATTTTCAGGGGCTCCCCAGGGCTCCCTGGACAGTGCCCAGGCTCTCACAGGACACAGTCCAGCTGACCGCTCCCTGCCACACCCGGCCTCACGCAGACACTGCCCCGAACAGCACATACTGTCCTTCCCGGGGCGAGTCGCTCAGTGCTTGTGTGCCCTTGCATCTACCATATTCTCCACCTGCTTCTTTGCCTGGCAAACTCTCGCTCGCGCACATCCATCAAGACGTGCAAGGTGAATCTTAATAGCGCCCCTGACATAATAATACCTAAAAGCTCCATTAAAGGAGGCAGCTTTGAGGATTAGTCTGCTGTCAGATGGGCCTGGGTGCAAAACCCACGTGTACCCATTATTGACCGTGTGACCTGAGGCAAGGTACTCAACCCCACTGAAGTTATTTCTTCCTCTCCAAGGTGGGCCAATCAGACTGACCTCACGGAATGCTCATGAGGTTCCCGTTACCATGAGAGGTGCATGGACTTGACCGTGCTGTTGTAAAGTCCCAGCAAGCTCTGCAGCTGGAGCTGTGACCACATCCCCATTATTTTCTGCATCCAGAAGGAAACGTAGGTAGTGGGTTCCCAGATGTAAGAGCGAAGATCTAATCCAGGGCATGAGAAACAGGGACTGGAACAGGCACCACATACCATCAGACAAAATGAACACACCCCAATGGTGTGTATAGGATAACTGAATTTTTGCAAAAACAATAACATATTTTTGATAGAGGGAAGAACATCTAGAAGGAGACAGCCCAAAATGTTAGAGTGGTTATCTCTGTCTGATGCAAATTTTTAATGATGTTATTTATTGATTGATTGGTTGATTACTTATCTATATTTCCTATATTTTTTCCTTGAATGAGAATGTTGTGGGTTGAATTGTATTCCTCTAAAAGATACGTTGAAGTCCCAACCCCTGGTACCTGCGAATGTTATTTGGAATCAGTTTTCTTTTCAAATGCAATCAAGTCAAGATGCGGTCATATTCACCTAGGGTGGGGCCTGATTCGGTGTGACTCGTCCTGAGAGGAAGAAAGAAGACAGAGAGACACACACAGGGAGAATGTCGTGTGACTCTGGAGGCAGAGATTGGAGCATTACATCGACAAGCCAAGGAGTGCCAAGGATTGCCAGCAAGAGAAGCTAAGAGAAGGGCAAGGAAGGAGGCTCTCCTAGAGCCTTCAGGGAGGGCACTGCCCTGTGGACACCTTGACCTCAGATTTCTAGGCTCTAAAATTGTGAGAGAATGAATTTCTGTTGTTGTAAGCCACCCAGTTTCTGGTAATTTGTTATGGCAGCTCTTGGACTTGTCTTACCTGAGTGTTAGAAAGGGCCAAAAGTTTTTCTTTTTTAAGACTTTATTTTTTTAAATAATCTCTACATGCAACATGGGGCCTGAACTCACAACCCTGAGATCAAGAGTTATGTGCTCCACCAACGAAGCCAGCCAGGTGCCCCAGGTATTTAGAGAAGGAGAAGGAGGAGAAGCAGAAGCTTGAAGTGTATCTGCTAAGGGCTCAGCCCAGAGAAGCAGGGAGTATTTGTTGAAGGAATAAATATGGCTCCTTCCTGCAAAGTTGTTCTTTTCTCTGTCCTATCCCGAACCCACCTCTAGTTCTAGCCCGGGGCTCCCCTGGCCCCCACTAGTGAGCCAGGAATCATGGAGGAGATCCCTGGCTAGGGCGGCATGCTAGGCGCAGCCCTGCAGCCCTGCAGCTGGGGAGGGACGGTGGGTAGGGGGCTGAAGGAACTGTAGGTCAACAGCTCTGTCACTGCCAGGCTCCCCAGGGTCCCCAGGTGGGACACCGCGCCCTCTGCTTCCTATCAGGTTTCTTGTTCCTTGGGACCCAGCCACACCTTATCATTGGTCATCCTTCACTCTGCTTCCAGCATAATCTCCCTCAAACACAGGTCAGACCGTGACATGCCCCCCCCCTTAAAGACTGTCAGTGGCTCCCAACTTCTTGGCACAGCATCCGAGGCCACTGTCTATTCCAAGCCATTTTCTGGGCTTACCCCTGTGCCGACATCAGGGGCCCTTGCTGCCCTGGCCTCCCCACTCACACGCTGTCATGCCCCTACGCTTCCCAGCTAGCCCTCCCTGCCTTCTGCAAGCACCTACAATGCTCAGGCCTCACAGGACCGGAAATGCTGGTCAGAGGGCCAGCTCTCCTTCCAGGAAGAGGGAACAGAGTGGGGCTTTTCTGGAATGTTTCCAGGCTTCTCTTTAGCTGGATAGGGACTCAGGCTCCAGCAGGGGAAGAAACAGCAGATGTCTTCTGCTGACCCAAGTTTCCTCGTGGGCCTGAAGAATCACAGGAAGCAGCCCTGGGGACCTGCTAATTAGCGCTAATTTCTTCAGGCCTGGCAGAGGACGGGGAAGGAAGAGCCTTTGGATCCCCCTTGATTACACCCTTTGGCCTTTCTTCTACCTTCCAAATGTCTCCTTTTTGTTTCTTGAAGGGCAGGGAGGCATGACGACAGTCAGGATTCCGGGTAGAGAGGGGAGCCCGGGCAGGGGGAGCCCCGCGCTTTCCCTAGATTGGGTTGGCTGTAAAGAACTCGTTTCCCTGACATTCCCCTCACATTCTTGAGCAGGATCTTCAAGACACCTTAAGCTTGGTCAGGGCTTGCTTTCTTCTCAGGAACAGAAAACCAGTCAGGATAACGGGAATTAGTAGGAAGCTGGGAAGTGACATGGGACAGAGGACCAGGGGCCACCACACCTCAAAGAGTTGTCAGACACCAAGGTGGCCGCTGTCTCTGTTCTCCCACCTCAGCTCACCTCTCTCAGCCCATCTGCAACAGTTTTCTGATTCCCTTTGGAGATCAGCTCCCTCTGTTTGCTCCTCAGGGTCCCAAATGGCAGCTTTTGTTCTCAAACCTTACAGGGGCCCCAGGCCCAGCTGATGAGTCCAGTCTCTTCACACTTGGAAGCAGGAATTACCAACCCAACAGCAAACACAGATGCCCCAATTGTGTGCTAGGCACTAGTCTAAGGTCTCAGGTGGGCATTTAATTTTTTAAATAACCCTACGAGGCAGGTTATAGTATTATCTTCATCATAGAAAGGAAGAGAAGCACGGAGCGATTAAGTAACTGCCCAGGATCACTCAGCTTTTGAATGGGGGAAGTCGGTATTTGAACCCAGGCAGCCTTGCTCCAAGGCTTGTGTCCTGAAAATGATTGGCCCCACTCAGTTTCTGGATTGATGCTCCGGGATCAGGTGTCCCTTCCTGGCCCCACCAGCGATGTCCACCAGGATGGGGTGGGTCACATAGCACTTCAGGGCTGTGGAAGGAGGAGGGGACAGGGCTCTCCCCCAGAACAGAAGTTCCTCCAGGACAGAAATTTTTGTCTGTTTTGTGCCCTGATGTCTCCAGTGCCTAGAACAGTGCCTGGCACACAGCAGGTGCTCAGCAACTGCTGAATGAACGAACCCCAAGCATCTTGGACTTATTTCTGCCTAATGAAGAGGCAGGGTTAGATACAGCCTTACTAGGACTGTATCGGAGTGTCACACCCTTAAAAAAAAAGAAAAGAAAGAAAAGATATCCTTCCTCTTTAGCAGGCCTCCTTGTCACAGGTTTAATCCAGGAGCACCAGTCCAGGAGTTCTGCTCAAGGCTACGTGATAGGATGCAAATAGCCATAGAAGGCAGCAGGCTCTGTGCTCCAGATGGCAGAACGGACAGTCTGGGCTAAATAAAATGGGACCTGTGTTTCTCAGAGTCTTCATCAGCTTGAGCCTCATGACTCCCATGCATTTCTTCCCAAAGTTATTTGACCACGAAGCCTTTTCTGAAGACATCTCATGGAGGGGGGAGCGTGTAGGATGAATAATAAATATACTGTGAGAAATGAAATTTCAGTCAATTTTGTTGCACCGATTTCATGTGATACAGTCTCTGGCTGTCCCCAGCTCCCCTGGGCTTTGAAGGGCTCCAGAGTGGGCCCCTCCACTCCATTCCCACCCTCCTTAGCCCCGCTTGTTGGAATTCTCTCCCGAGAAGCCCTCGTGCCTCCAGGTCGTCTTCTTAGTCTCTGGCGGGTCTGGGAGAGGGAGCCTCTCTCCCCACACTTGGGTTGTCCGGCCTCAACGCCTTCTTTCACAATGTGGTTTAAAATGCAATTATATTTCCCTCCGCAGGTTTAAAGCAGAATCTTAAGCTTGAAAACAATTGCAGTAGATTGCACTAATTATTTTCATTTCGGTGAGTCTGAAGGTTGGGACCTTGGATTAGGACATGAGAGTGAATGAAAATTAGACATCTTGTCAGTGAATGGGTTTCTTCAGTGACAGGTAGGTGGCTCCATGCTCTGAAGACTTAACAGCCTCAGAGCCGTTTCTGGGCTTGCCAAACATGCATCAGTCACCTGTCGTGCCCCTCCTATGAACTAGGTGCTGGGGCTATGAGGCTGGAAAAGACACAGCTCTGCCTCTTTGCCCAAGGGCCTTTGCCTCCTGAGCCTCCCATTTCCCCGTCTGCAAAGTGGGTATAATACTTCGTTAAACAAGGAAAGCACCTAGTATGTGGTAGGTGCTCAATGAATGCCACTTCCCTTCTCCTTGACCTCACCAGGTTCTTCCTTGTGCAATACAGGTATTGTATCAGTCTGATAGAGCACAGGCTTACAGATTCTTAGCTAGCTGTGTAATCTTGGCCAGGTCACTTAACCTCTCTGAGCCTCGGGTTCTCCCTCTGTGGAGTAGGGATAACAGTACCATTCGTTGTGCTTTTATGTGGATAAAATGAGAGATTACTTGCAGAGTGGCCAGCACAGTATTGTTCAAACTTCTCCTTAAAAATTCTACCTGTCCGAACTAAAGCCACCCCTCTGTAGCTCTCTGTCAGGGCCAAGCTGCGGGCAGGGGTGGGGCCGGGCAGCAGGACGGAGGCCACCCCTCCTGGGATCCAGTCTTCCTCTCTGTTCTTTTTCTCTTGTAGTTTAAAGTCCTCTCCCGCACATGCCAGCCCCCAAGTCTCCATCCCCTGCTCTCAGCCTCAGCCGGTCCGGGTCACGGAGAAGGCAAAGACTCCATGCGGCCTGGTTCAAAGCTGCACCTTGGGCTGAGCCCTCCTTGGCTCCTTCCCCATCGCGCCTCCTCTCTCCTGAGCCTTCCTGACTGGCTCCTCAGGTGTCACTTTCAGATGACAGTCTTTTTTTATACGCACCGCCATCCCGGGAGGAGGTCCTGCCCTGTGCTGACTTCAGAACCATCCAGGCCGTGAAGTCCCTGGGACTGTGAACCCCTGAGCTCTGTCCTCTGGGACGCAGACTAAACAATGTCCCTGCCCCCGGGGCTCTGAGAGCTTCTGCTTCCCTTTCCCTGTGACATCCCTGGATGTGAGTCCTCCAAGCTCTGGGCCCCTCAGATCCCCTCTCACACTCTCTGCTTGTTTATTCTGCATGTCACGGACAAGAAAGCAGAGTGGTCAGCTCACTTCCTCGAGCCCAGGCGCTGTGTCCGGCACTTGGGATCCGGTCAGGAAACGTTTGTGGAAGGATCGGAGGGAGGTCTGGTGACGGGGGCGTGTGCACGACAGCCGGCCTTCTCTCCTTGCCGGCTGACGTTTCTTTGCAAGGGGCCCCCTTGGGCAGCACTATCTGGCCAGTTCCAGAAATGCACGAGCGTGTGTGGGGGGGCCGGGGGTCAGCCTGTGCTCTGGCTGGGAGAGGCGTCCTTTGTGAGGCCAGTGCGAACCGCCCACTCAGACACGTGTGCACAACACTCAAGTGTCCCAGTGCACTCCTGGGTAGCACACTGCGGGGACCACAGCCCCAGTGGGCAGGGGCCAGCGCATCGGGCTGTCCCGGCAGGTGCACGGCGGTCTTCTGAGATTGTCATAGCAGCTGCCACCTCGGTCCATAGGCACTGTCCCACACGTTCCCCCCAGCGACCCCTCAGGGGAGGTGTCAGGGCCTCCATTGTGCTGAGGAGGAAACTAAAGCACAGAGGTGTGTGGGGACTGCCGGAGGTTGCACAGCAGCGAGTGCTGAGGCTGGGTTCTAACTCACGTCCCCTGACTCACGTGTCTGCCCTCCCGACCGCGTGCGTTGTAGCGAATAGGGCTGACAGAGAAGGACATAGGGACTTCCCTCAATGCACGGGACACAGCCAGGGGTTGGCATACGGTGTTGTCGGCATGCGGAAATCAGAGGAGGGAAATCCACTGGGGGGAGGCCAGGGTGAACAGGGCCACAGTGGCCCAAGGCCCGCTGGATGTGTGCAGACCCAGCCACAGACAGGGCTGAGGGGAGTGGGAAGGGGGACGAGAGTCTTGTGGCTCAGGCTCAGGATTGGGCCAGAGAGCCTGGGCTCTGGGTCCCAGGAGTGCCTCTTGCTGGCTGTGGTGACAGGCGTTATGTTCCTTCTCCTCCCCGAACCTCTGTGCCAACATCTGCACAGCAGGGAGGTGAGGGAGAAGGAGGAGTACTCTGTTCAAAAGCACTTGACCTGGGCCTGGCACCGCAGAGCCATCCAGCACGTCCCCCCTCACTTCCTCCCCCTCCCTGCATGCTTCCCTCCCTGCCTCTGTCCTACCCTCCTTTCCTCCCTCCCACCTTCCCTCTTTCCCTCCTGCCCTCCCTCCTTTCCCTCCTTCCTTCTTTCCCTTCTTCCCTCCTCCCCTCCCTCCCTCCCTTCTCTCCTTCCAGTACCTCTCTCCCTTCCCCTTTTATCCAACCCCCCTCCCCAACTCCCTTCTGGACACGTCTCTTCAGAGGCTTTGAAGAGCCCCAGTCCCCCTTCCAGGGCGGATCCCAAAGCCTCCAAGACACAGAGGCAGGCTGACCTCCAGGCCACCTTTAGCAGGGCTTGGGGTGGTAGCGATGCCCTGGGGGCCCTTCCCAGGAGCTCTGCCAGCCACCAAGGCCACCTTTCCAGCAGGGCCAGAAAAAGCAGGGCTCCCAATCCCCACAGACTAAACCTAGCAACAGTCAGGGTTCCTATGGCAACCCGAGATTTATTTTTAGTCCTACTTTAACATTAACATGATGTGAGGGGATCTGAGACTTAACATTACTCTCTTTAAAACAGTACCCAAAAAAAGGAAAGAGAGAAAAGAAAAAACTCCTCTTTGTACAGCAATGTGAACCACTGGGGTGAAACAAGACCGAGGTATCCGTGGGGACTCATCTTGGGAAAGTCAGAGGCGTGGGAGGGGAGGGGGGGCTCCAGGATGGGTGCAAAGAACGTGGGGTTGTCAGCCTGATGGGGAGAGACAGCTGTGGCCCTTCATGGCCAGAGCATCCCAGTCACTTTGTGAAGGGCCTCGGCGCCTCCCACGTAACAAAGTGAGGGGAAAAAGGAAAAGCGGAAGCAGGCAAAGCCAAATAGGCGTGTGACCTGGGACGCCAGCCCCTGGGGTTCCAGCCAGGTCTTGGGGGATTTAGAAGGAATGCAGGGCTGGGGTCTTTCCGCCCACCCAGAGGACAGGGAGATGGATGTCCCCAGGGAGGGGCAGGGCTCGGCTGGGCAGATGGAGGCTGTGGAGAGGATGCTGGATGCTGGCATGAAGACGTGGGTTCCACACCCCGCTGTGTGCCCAGCCCTGGGCTGAGCGTCAGGGCCACAGAGGCGCAGAGCCCAGCCCTGCCTGGAGGAACTCACAAGTGAAGCAGACCCAGAGTGGAAGGTGCTGTATGGGGCAAATGGTGCCCAAGGAGGAGGAGGTGCCTGGGCTGGTTCTAGAAAAAATGGGGATGCACAGCTACAGAGAACAGGGAAGGCTTTACTAGGTTTTCAGCTATATGATTTGAGCTCCTCTCTCATAGGATTATCCTATATTAGTTGCCTTTTTTGTCTGTCCAGTGAGGGCTCCGGATTCCTGTGGTCATGGACAGTGCCCCCCGTGCCCCACACTGCTATAGGACTGGCCGCTTAAAATAACTCTGGTCACCGGCCAGTGTGATTAGCCCAAGGAATGGGCACATGACCCTAGCACCACCAATCAGAGTCCTTCCCTGGGACCGAGCTACGGTCACCAGAAGAAAGCATCTCTCTCGACTGGGTTGCTGAGCGGGGGCTTCTGAAAGCCTCGGCCTTGCCGTCTGGAGATGGCATAACAGCAGGAGGAGAAAAACAAAGGTGATGGGCAAAGAGAGGAAGAGACAGAATGTTCGTTGTCCAGCACCCACATTGCTTCCTTCAGTGCTGGGCCCTTTTGGCATTAGCCTCTTCAATTTTCCCTTAAGCCAATTCAAGCTGGCTTCTGTCTCTGACAATGGCCCAGCCTGAAGAATTCAGATGGTCCTTGTATTTTGCTAACACAAGGATATAAAAGCACCTTGTGAAGAGAGAAGGAAAGGAACGACGTTTCTTGTGCTTTCTATGTGCCAGACGGCCATGTCAGATGAGCTTTGTCAGAAGCCTCATAACCACCTTGCAAATTAAATATGAGTTATTACCAGTAAGGAGCCTTCAGCACAGAGAGGCAGAGAAACTTGCCAAGGGTGCACACCAGCAAATGCCAGACCTAGACGGGCACTGAGGTCTTTCTGACTCCTCGTTGAGCTACATCATCTTTCTTTCCCAGCCCCGGGGCCACTGGCGACATAGCCTGTGATCCCCAATGGTACATCATGGACAACCTACATGGGAAACACAAGGGTGCCGACTGGAAGCAGATCCCAGGGCTCTCAACGCCACACTTTCTGGTTAGATACCAGTCTCTCCAGCCTGCCTTCTGACCCCCACCAACCCCACATGTCCCCAACCCCTACCCACATCCCAGCAGCCTGGGCCAGCCGCGGATCCTCCCTAAGCATGGCGGCCGTGCCTTCCCTCATGCTTGCTCCTCCTGTCTGCAGTGCCCTCCCCTCTTTGTCCACCAGCTCAGCTGACATGTCGCCTTTCTCCCCGTGGCTCTCCATGACTCCCAACATACCTCTACCCCAACACACACATGCCTGGCCCTAACCCAGGCACAATCTGGGGCTCCTGCCCCAGCCTCCCGCAGCATCCTGTGCCTCTCCGCCCCAGCATTTATGCCCCAGGCTATTACCGGGTCCCTCCACCCAGCTGGGAGCTCCTGAAGAGCAGGTGCGAGCGCAGGGCCTGGCTGAGAGCAAGCATCCATAGGGGACTGGGCTGCCTGTGGACTCTGTTTTTTGGAAAGGGCTGAAATCCTCTACTCTTGATGCTATATGCCTTTTAAGGGATGAACCTCATTTGCAGTTTCTTAGGATGAATTCCACTGGGGGCAGGAAGGCAGCTTTGCACGGGGTTAAAGGCATAGAAAACCAGGCTTCTGCCTCGTGTGAGTTAGTAACAACTTGGGCAAACGACTCTCCCTCTCTGTGCCTCAGTTGTCTCATTTGTACAATGGAGAGACAATAGCACCTCATAGGGTTGTGGTGGGGATGAAGTAGATGGTCCCTGTTGGATGTCAGCCTTCATCACCATCACCTGATGGGAGCCGAGTCAGGGGCAGCAGTCCCCTGCAGCCCCACTGGGACACGCCTTTGGACACAACCTCATTTAATCCTCTTGACAAACTTAAAAGGCAGAAATGTTACTATAATCACCTAACAGATGAAGAAACTAAGGCTCAGAGGGGTCAAGTGACTTGCCCAAGGCTACCCAGCATGTAAGGAACAGAGCTGTGATATGAATACTGGCTTATTGTTGAGCACAAACTTTGATATTACACAGAGATGTGACTTCAGGTCCCAGCTCTGTTCTTCACTAGCTTTGTGACTACAGCAATTCATTTTCCTTAATTGGGATTAATTGAGATGTACAAGAGGGGGATTATTATCTCTAATTTGAGTGTGAATCCTGGCTCAGCAATGATTGTCTTCCACTATAACGAGCTACCTCTCGGCTGGCAGACATGCTGGAAGAGATTGCTCCCCACCTCCTTGGCCCCCTAACGGGTCCCAGGGCTTCCCAGCCTTCCTTTCCAGGAGCTGGGGCACCCTGGGCAAGAAGGTGGGCTGGGAAGAGAGAGAGGGCTTCCCTTTTCTGAGCCTCAGTTTCCTCATCTAGAGAACATAGATGGTGATGGCTCCCTCCTGGCAGGGAATGTTGCTCCAAGAGATGACTTAGCACAGCACCACCTAACCCATTGAGATACCTGAGAGCACCGTATCCAAAAGCCAGGCCACTGAGTAGGAACACAGACTGCACCCAGAAACCACAGCCCAGGAATGAGTTTTGCTCTGAGAGAGAGGAAGAGAGATGACAGGGAAGGACTAGAGAGAAAGACAGAGGAAGGGGAGCCAGAGAGAAGGGTGAGCTGTGGTGCAGGGTTGAAGGACTGCAAGGCCCAGCAGTGGGTTTGGCTGAAGATCACTGTTGGGGGACCCCAATGTTGATTGTGTCTGCACTTCTACAAATAAATCTCCCCTCATCTCTGCCCCACAAACGCTTAGGAAGTGTCCCTCACTCACAAATGTTCAGACACGCCTCAGAGACACCGCACCCCCCCGCCCCCGCCCACCCCCAGCCAGCTCTGTTTTTGACCAGAGCGCTCTTCCTCCTTCTGTGTCCCATCCGGTTGGGTTACTCTCTTATGACTCCTCTCCTTCACCGTTCAACACCTGCCCTCCACCTTTCCTATGAGCCAGGGCAAACTCCCTGGTGAGGGATCTTTTTTATTTCCCCTCAAAAATCTTCATTTGCATTTTAAAGATCAGGAGGCTCAGTGGCAAAGCTAGGACCCTGACCCAAGTCAGCCCCTATCCCTAACTACTGTGCTCTGCCACCTCCCTGGACAGGACAGGTCAAGGAGTGGACACTAAAGGGCCATATAGGGCTAAAGCGGTAATTACGGTCCCCATCCCCCTCCCTGTCCAAACTCTTAGAACCTCAGCATCCCCATGCTGCCCAGGCATTTGGCCACGGTGAAAGATGAGCTGACACAGTCATTCACTTCTTTGCCTTTAAAGGAAATGCCCAGTAAACAAGCCTTTCCGCTGGGAATCGAGCACAAATCGTGGGATTTTAGGCACTAGAGAGAGGGATGTTCTTCAAGTCAGGGTGCTCCTGAGAAGTCTCCCCATCACAGTATGTGATGAGAGCCAACACTTGAATGGGCCCAGCTAGCTCAACCCCACCCCAAGAGAAGTGGGGAGAGGGCCTGGCCTCTCAGCTAGGCTCCAGCCTGCTGTTCTGACAGGACAGTGGGACGGGGCTGGGTTGGGGCGGGAGAGAAAGCAGATCTCTGGCCCCCCCGGGGGGGGTTGCTTCCAGTAGGGCTTGGGCTGTAGTACACCCGCCCTAACTGTTCCCCTGAGCAAGGAGCTTCTCGCCAAAAACCAGGGGACTTTTCCATCTGGACAATGTTCAGATTCTTGTCTAATTTCTGGCTCAACATAAACGAGATGGAGTGGGAATGGGGGAGCACTGGATGATGAATTGGCAGCTGGGGGAGGGCTAGTCTCCATCCCACAGCCCAACGCCTGGGACCATGAGCAGCATTCCCCATTGCTGAGCCTCAGGGCCGCACTTGGAAAGGGAGCCAATGGACCAGACACCCGGAAGGTCCCTCCCAGCTCTGCACGTGAGAATGCCCATGGTGTGTAATGGGCAACCCTAACTGTGGTGGGGGGGGGGGAGGGGATGTCCTATCAAATTTCTGACCACTGGAGCCAGGAAATCTGAGGCCTCCATGGAGACTGGAACATGGAGGTTGATAGGTGACCCGAAGAAAACTACCAACCCACAGACAGGATTTTAGGGGCCAGGTTGTCCTCTGTACAAATCCCAGCTCCAACACCCAATTGCTGTGTGACCTTGGGCCACCCCAGTTCTGAGCTCAGTTCCTATTTCCTCCCCTGCAGCTTGCCCTGCCCTCCCAAAGGCCAGGGCCCACGCTGTGACTTGCGTGGGCCCCGAGGCACTTTTGTCTTCATGGTCCATTGCCCTATAAACATTTACTAAAAATTCTATTTTATGACTGCATTGGCATAAAGATGAATGCATCCAGAGTAGATTATAATAATTATTTTTAATGACTTTGTAAGAAATGAGCACGGTTTCACGGGCCCCTTAAGGTCTGGTGTGCGCTAGGCATTGTACCTATGGTGCCTGGAGGATGTCAGTCCTGGGTCCTCTGATGTTTCTAACATACAATTATGAAACTTCACATCGCTACTGAATCAAGCTTAACACACAGGGAGAACCCCTTTCTTCTGAGTATTTTTGGAAAGCCCTATTGGGATAACATCTCCCACAGCAGGATGGAGCTTGGAGGTTGAGAGTCTCTGGGAATGTGGATGGGGCTGGATTAGGTTCAAGTAAGGCAGGGGCCTGCTGAATTGCAGCCCAGTCAGATCCAGGAAGCTGGGCAATCTGAGTTCTCAAAAACCCAAGCATCTGACTTGGGCACATGTGGAGATGGGCCCAGGACCCAGGGCCCTACATGTACTGGGGTGATGCCAGCTCTCACCCTTCATGGGCACGGTCTACGCCACACCAAGAGCCTCATGTGTATGATCTATAGGTATGAGAGCAGGACTAATTTCCCAATTTCTAGATGAGGAAACAGGCTCAGAAGAGCTTACCCTCTCCTTCCCAACTTTATCTCCCTGGCTCTTTTTTAGTCCAAACAGATCCTGGGTACATCCTGGCAGTCTACTCCTGGGCCTTTGCCCATTCCATTCTACCTGCCGGGAACTCCCCTCCCTCATCCCTTCCATCTCCTCATTTCAAGCCAAGGCCCAGGCCCACCATCTCTAGGAAGCCTTCCTTGACTGCTTTGGCTCTTGTGATCATCCTCTCCTTTAAACTCCCTGGACTTGCTAGCTCTACACTCATTCAACTTAATAAACGTTTACCACGCATCCACCCTGTGCCAGACCCCTTGTTGGGCTCCAGGGACACAAAGGTAACTCAGTGGTAGGTTGGCCTGGAAGGAGCTCCCATCCTGTCCTGTCGTGAAGGCTGGGTACCACAGATGGTGATAATGCAGAAACCCAGGATTCAGGTGGGGGCGTCCTGTTGCTGGGAGAGCTGGGAGGAGAGAAGTTCCCCATTGCTCAAGGGGCTGACATTTGGGCTGGGTATGAAAGGGTCAGTAGGCATCACCTGGCCTGAAGGAGAGGAAAGACGAGCATTTAACTGAGGCAAGGAGAAGGGAGGGAGGGACGAGAAGGTGACTGAAAGTAGTGTATCAGACGGGATCCACCAGGAAATCTAAGGTACACTCACGTGGGGTAATTCGAGGATGTTTTCAAAAGGTACGGTGTAAGGAAGTCAACCATGGCACAGTGCCAGTCACTGGGAAAGCCAGCAAAAGCTCTAGTCGAAGGGGTAAGGGGACGAGGTTACCTGTGTGCAGAGGGCTGCCTGGGTGAAAGCGCTGTAGGGAGTCATTGCCCTGACCCCTGCCAGGCTCCTGTCAACCAGCCCCAGCTAGAAACCATGTCATGAGGGAGCTGCTGACAGAGTCCATGCAGGCCAGCCTTTTGGGGCCCAGTCCAGGGAGCAAGGGTGCAGGACGAATCCAGAGTGACAAAGGAAGAGTGAAGGGCAGTAGGCTCTGGCTGCATGGACCACAGGTGCCCCTCCAGAGGCCCCAATCCCTACTGTTCAGCTAAAACCCAGCTCAGGGCTACACCAGGGTCAGAGACACCTCCCTCCCTGCCCATCAAGGCTCAGATCCTTGGTAGGAAATTGCTGTTTCACTGGGTCCTATCTTGTTCCAGCATTGTTAAGATGTCACTAAGTGTCATCTGAAAATAGAAAACGCTGCCTGAGCCTACCATGGAAACGCTGTTGCCCACCCCACCCCACCCCCCCCGCCACTGATGCCATGCGGGCAGACCACCCACCTGTGGATGGAAGCTGCTGTCATCTGCACACTTGTTCAGCGGCCAGGAGAGAGCTGGAGTTTCCTCAGAGCACCCGTGTGCCAAGTGCCTGGTCCAGCTCATTACACACGTGAGCACGTCATTTTATATTCACACCAACTCTCAGGGGCGGCCTCTCCTTCCCATTTAATGTGGGAAACTGAGGGTCAGAGTGGTCGTAATTTGCTCAAGATCACAGGCCAGTAAGTGATGGGGGCTGGTACTTGCATCTGATGCCAGATGCAGGTTTCATGAGCTCTCAAAGGAGAGCATGGCCAGGAAACCAATGAACTTGAGAGCTGTTACTTCTTCTCCCTTCATCCTTCCATCCAATCAAATCATCAAATATAAGAAGAGCCAACATTATTTGAGCTGCCATTGTATGCCCAGCTCTGTGCTGAGCTCGCTTACACATTCAAGTCTTACCTCCATTTTATCAGTCATGAAACCGAGAGTTCAGAGAGGTTAAGCAACTTGCCCAAAGCCACACAGCAATGAAGAGGCTGGAGCAGGGACTCCAAGCCTTGGAGCTCCCCACGCTCACCAGCCATGCCCCATGCCAGGCTGTGTCAAACAGACTTGACCAATGTCTAGGCCCTGTCCTCAAGGTGCTCCTAACAAGAATTCGGTCACCTTTTTCTCGGAAAGGTGTTTCAGAAGACTCAGGCCTTGTTGCCCCTTCCTATAAAGTTCCAAAGAGGCAAAGACAGGTGGCCATATCCACAGGGTGGGGGGCGTGTCCTTGTCTCACCATGCTCTTGTGATCTGACCTCTCTGAAGGCCTGTCTTACCACTTCAGTGGGGAGGGGGACCCCTTGGGTGATGGTGCGGCAGAGGTGCCCAGTCCTGCCCAGGGTTCCCCGGGGAGAGCAGATGGAAGAGGCCAGCATGATTTCTTCCCTTTCTGGTTGTTACGGGCTGAAGTGAGTCCCCTCAAAATTCCTGTGTTGACATCCTAACCCTCAGTACCTCAAGATGTGATCTTATTTGGAGATAGGTCTTGACAGAGGTAATCAAGTTAAAATGAAGTCATTAGGGTTGGTCCCCATTATGCTAGGGCAGTTGGGACAGACAGGGCACTGACGGGGGTGGTGGGGGGGGGGAAGATGCATACCCACACCCTCCCCTCCGCGCCACGGAGAACACCAGGAAGATGCCAGGGAAGACCACCACCAGAAGTTAGGGGAGCGGCATGAACACCTTCTCCCTCGTGGCCCTCAGAAGGTGCCAACCCCACCAACACGTGGATCTCAGACCTACAGCTCCAGAGCCATGAGACACCTATACTTCTGTTGTTGGAACCGTTGGGTCGATCACGCAGCCCTAGCAAGCTAATACTTCGGCCTTCTCTGTGAGGGCCAGGCCCTGTTCGCCCGCAACCTGGGCTTTCCCATCCTATTTTGGAGCCTTCCCGGGGCAGGCTGCATGTGATGGGGAGGTCCCAGAAAGAGCAGGGCCACATTGCGCCCCACTGTGCCCCCAGCGCCAGGCAGGCAAACCACTGAATGAGTGACATCCTCACCCAGTCCTCCTGCCAGCCTCGTAGGGGTACTTTGGTGACTGCCCTCATTTTTCAGGTGGGGAAGCAGGAAGAGGGGCCATCCGCTAGGGTGTGGCAGGCCTGGGATGCAGACCCGCTTCACTCCTCCTCAGGCTTCAAAGATACAACCACCACGTTCTCCGCTTTCAGGAGGAAGAAAAGTGGGAGAGTAAGGCAGAGATGCCTCCACCGCCTGGACAGCCACTGGCCGCTGATGCGTCAAGTCCTGCGGAGCCCTCACCGGCTGCCACTGGCATGGCGGGACCCAATGGGCTCAGGCCCACACCCCCGGAGTTTCACTTCCCACAAGGTACCAGATCACAAGTGAGGTGCACCCCAACCCTCTGCAGAGCAGGCAGTCTCCAGAGAGGTGCTGTGTCTTCGGCCCAGTTCTGCAACCCCCCTCCCCACCACACTTTCCTGCTCCCCAACCCCCCGCCCCCTGCGCCCAGGGCAAGAGGAGCAAAGGAGACAATGCATCTAATCTGCTGAGTGCAGTGCTTAGCATATAATCAGTGCTCAGTGAGTAGAGACTATCATTATCATTGTTATTATGATTATTTATGATTATTACGCACCCACATGGCAAAGACAGAGGGACAAGACCACAAACTGGGTTCCAAGCCCAGCTCTATCTTTCCCCGCTGTGACTCCGGACAAGTCACCACATCTCTCTGAGCCTCAGTGTCCCTCATCTGTACAGCGGGGATAACAACCCTCACCTCAAAGGATTCCTGGATGAGGGAAACATGTATGAAGCTGCCTGGTAGCCGGCTGGAATTTAAAAACAAACAAACAAAGATTGTCTCCTGCTGCCAAGCTGCTTCCCGACTTCTGTGGAACATACCAAATGAATCGATGCAGGTGAGGGCCCCTGGCACATAGCGGCTGTTCAGTCAGGGTTTGAACCTGAACAGACAAACCGAGTGTTTGTCTAAGATGTGTGTTGGTGTTGCACCTGTGCACGTGGATCCATATGATGCCATCCTCGGGCCCGGCTCTTCTGGGCTCACCCGCCCGTGAGGCGTACTATGCTTTGGCTCAGGGGACGGATTAGGAAAGAGATCCAGCTCATCTTCAGGGCTGACAACGCCCATCCCAGGCCCTGCCTTGCAGAGGCAGGATCCACCTGCCAGCAGCAGCCCCCAAAATAAATCTCCCAGGAACCCTTGGATGCCGTTCTGGGTGGGGTCAAAAGCTTGTTGGTGCTCTCCTTGCTTGTTTATTGGGCTTGTAACCTGCTGGGATGCCCATTCTGCTGCTTCTGCTGCCCCGCCCTGTGTGTGATGGCATGGGAGAGGGGAAGATGTTTGTCGTCACCCTGGCTGTGTCCCTGGTCCTCTGGGCTCTCCCCTGGAAGATAGCTGCACCCCCCAACCCTGTCTGATGGGACCTGGGAGGAGGAGGTTCCCTTAGTTTAGTAGATGAAGATCCTCAGCCCATGAAGGAGTCATAGCTCATAAGAAGCTGGAGCAGCAAACGGACCCAGGCCTCTGATTCCAGTCCGGCTGTCTTTCCGCTAAACTCCCCGCCTCGGCATAGAGAAGACCAACTGGAGACGGGCGCTAGGGGCGACGTGCTGTCCTCCTTCAGTTACTACTGGGCAGCAATCCCACTGCCTTCAACCATTTGCATCTCCTTGGAACCTGAGTCCCAACAATCAGTGCCGAACACCACAGTGGGGGTGCTGGGGGGCAGAAGTTGCTGGCCGGGTGTTCTCGTGGCCCCGGGGAATCAAATGGGTGCACATGGGCTTTAATCAGGAGGGATCCAGAGTGTGGCCACTCCCCCCACTGCCAGCACCCTGGTCTTGCCTCGATGGCTGCCAGAGCCTCCGCAGCAGTCTCCCCTGTGCCTGCCCCTACAATCTATTCTCCACCCAGTGGGGCCCTGTGGAAGCAGAAGGCAGAGCACCTTTCTCCTCTGCTCGGAACCCTACAATGGCCCCCACCAGTGCAGCGCGAAAGCCCAGGACCCTGTGATGGCCTTCGAGGCTGCCCTCAGACCTCATCACCCAGCCTCCCTTCCCCACTCTGCTCTGGCCCCACGGGCCTCTGCGCTGTGCCGTCAGCCAGCGGCTCCATCCTCTGCTGTAGCTGGGCCCTGAGCCTGGATCTTTCTCTTCCCTCGGCTCTTCAGGTATGCCAGCATCACCCACCCCTCCCCCACCTCTTTATTTCATTCGGCAACTGCCCCCCCCATCCCTTGCAAGCTGGATCCTTTGATCCCTGTTTTTCTATTGTTGGTTTTATTTTGTTTTGTTTCGCGCATTGCCCTTATCACCTAACACACACATAACTTATTTATTATCTTTTCTGTTTGTTGTGTGTCTCTGTCATCCTGCCTCTGCTGGAACGTCAGCTCCCGGAGGGCAGGGGTCTCTGTCCGCTTTACTCACGTACCCCCAGCACTTAGAATGGTGCCTAGATCCTACGAAGGAACTCAGTAAATAGCTGCTGAAGTGATCAATGAATGGCCACAAGAGAGAATGTGGCTGGATGGAAAGAAGGACTTCCTCACTGGAACAGACCCAAGGCGAGGTCTGACAGAGGCCTCTAGGGGAGGCACAGCAGGCCCAGTCCCATGGTCCTCTCCAGCTCTGGCCCCTCAAAGCTGTCCGCTGGCTGTGATGAGACCACTGCCCCCTCGAGAGGGAGCGTCCCCGGACACACTGGTCTGAGAGACAGCAAGTGGACTGCAAAGAACAGACGCGGAATGGGGTTTCCGGACTGACTTGCTGTTGTTTTTGCCTCACTGGTCTTCATCTGGGATGTGGGGAAGTTGGTTCTAGCTCAGAGAGGCGTCAGGGCAAGCACACCCATGACGGCCACCATCGCTTGCTACTCTTCATTGCGCACTTGCTACGAGTCCAGCCCAGCACATGCATGATCTCAATCGGCAGGTCAAGAGGAGTGGGGGATTTCCCATCATCCCCATTTTACAGCTGAGGAAACCAAGGATCAGAGGGCTGGAGCCACTTGTCCAAGGTCACACAGCAACGGAGCACACGGTGATGGAGCTGGGATTGGAACCCAAGTCTGTCAGATTATAGGGCCCCCTGAGTGGTCATGGACCATGGGGTGTAATGAACCCCTAGTGGTAATGTACTTGGTTAGTGAGTGTAACTTGGCTGGTGCCCCACATACACAATATCTTCTAAAATCTTCCTCAACCATTCTGAGGTGTTAAGTAACATCATTATCCCGTATTATAGGTGAGAAAATGGAGGGTGAGTCGTGGGGTGACTTGCCCAACATCCCAGCACTGCTAAAAGGTGGGAGCAGAGTCTTGAAGGCAAATCTTTCCTGCACAGCAACTACATAACTCAGAATTTCCTGGGATGTGCTGCTTCGAGGGGGGCCGCTGGGCTAGCCAACCACCCTCCTTTCTGTTCCTCGTGGGGTCGAGCGTAGGCATGTGCAGCTGGCTGGTGGGGCCCTGGTGGTTGAACTCATGCCCAGGTTCACCTGTCTATTATGCAGCCAGCCCCTTCCTAGTGGCCCTTGATCGTGCCCCTGGAGCCCCCTTGCTGCATTTTTAGTTCATCCTTTTTCCTTCTGTTTCCCTGGACCAAATCATGGTCTAACAGCCGCTCCCCCTCTCCCACCAACACTAGCCAAGGCTTGCCATCACCTTCTCAGTGTGGGGACCACCGTACCTTCTTCTCGCTCTTACTGCCTGTTCCAAAGATCCATTTTAACCACCTTATAGTAGACCAGTAGAGGGTGCACTGACTTCTCTGTCACAACGGCAGAAGGGGGTGAAAGTAGCTGGCACAGTGCTTGGCACACATTAGGCGCTCAAGAGATGTCTGGCCCTGCCGATCTCTATGCCTTCCTTTCCTACCTTTCTCTCCTAGGCTCCCTGGGCTTTAGCCTCATTGTCCTCTTCCCTGTTCCTGGGCAACACGAAGCTTGGTTCCTACCCCAGGGCCTTTGCATTGTTGTTTCCTCTGCCTGGCACGTACATCCCTCAGATCTCCAACCTTATTGTCTTCTTCTTGTCATTTAGGACTCTGCTCAAATATCGCCTCCTCGAAGACACTTTCTCTGACCTCCCAGTCTAAAGTAGCAATCCCCAACCCTGGTAGCCCTCTACCACCCTGTTTTATTTTCTTCATAGTATTTATCATTTTCTGAAATCACAATGTCAATGTTTCTAGTTTTCTTTCCTCTTCTCCCTAAAGATTTAGATCCACAAGTTCAGGGACCTGGCTACTCACATCTACCCCTATGTCCCCAGCACAGGAGCCATGCCTGGTCTGTAGGAGGCAATCTCAAAGTCTTAGACAAGCACACAACTGAACAAATGCAGGAATTCTGAGGGTATAAGGTCAAGTCTGAAGTAGCTGGCCTTGAAAGCAAGATAGTACTTTGAGATTTTACCCTTTATTTCCTTTAAGCTTCATGTAAGTTTTTCATTTTGATGTGTTGTATCTGTGTTTTTAAAATTTTTTAAAATGGGGCTCTTTTCCTCTCAAAACGATGAGTAAAATTAATGCTCTGGGAGGATGGATTTCATTTCTCGTATATCCTCATGAACCCATGAGCTGTGCTGGAGAATAACACATCCAGCCCAAGTGCTGGCCAAGTATACAGACTCTGTGTGGGTGAGGCTGTGGGCTAGCAGGCCCCCCTGTCCGCTGCCCATGGGGTGTAGACAAGACCAGCCATTTGGAGGACAATTTGGCAGCATCCAATTAAATGGAAAATGTGCCTACTCAAAAACTGTGGTGAATTGATTGCAAAAAAATGGCCTTAATTCCTCCTCCCCCCACATTCATAACCTTCACAATGTGTCTTGTCACTCTTCCTATCAAGAGATGGATTCTATTTCCCCATCTCTTGAGCGTGGGTGGCCTCATGACCTGTTTTTGGCCAATAGAACAGAGAAGTGATGTGTGCTGGTTCTGAGCCCAGACTTCAAAAGGCCCTGCACACTTCCCCTCACTCTCTTGGACCCCTTCCTCTACAATGATAACAAGCCAGGCCAATGGGATTGAGGGAGTGAGGCCATCTAGAGCAGAGATGAGCTCTGTCAGTTAAGGCCATTCAAGACCAGCCGGCCCCCAGCTAACCTGCCGGCTGAGCTCAGACACAGAAGCAGCACAGCCACCATCCGCTGAGCTCATACTAGGTCTACAGAATTGCCCAACCACCCCATCGCTTGGTGAGAAAGAATAAACAATTATTGTTCTAAGTCATTAAGTCTTGGGTTGTTTGTTATGCAGCATTATTGCAGCAATAGATAACTGACTGATCCAACAACTTGATGATTCCACTCCCTGGAATCTGCCTTGAGAAACACATGCATGGCAGCCAATGAGGTAAGGACAGGATGCTCGTTGCACCGCTGTTTGCAATAACACACACTGGAAGCAAACATAAATCTCCAGCAGTAGGGGAATTGATTCGTACACTAGGATTCATCCTTACAATGGAATTCTAAGCAACTAAAAAAGAACAGTACAGATCTATATGTAGTGACACGGCAAGCTCTCAGAGACAGTTTGATAACTGGAAAACGTAAGCCAAAGAATAACTGGTCTAGTATTATATCATTTATGTAAGAACACACATATAAAAATAAATGCTGGACGTTTTCTATGGGACCATGTCTACAAATATAAAGAAGGGCCTCTGAGGAGAAGCAAGGGGGGTGAGGAAGGGAGCCCTTGGTGTAGTCAAGGGGGGTCTCAAGTCTCCTATGAAATGTTTTAATATTCTTATCATATGAATTTATTTATATATGTTACTCAAGTAATGAAAAATTCAAGTTTAAAAAGTTAGGTTAGGAAAAGTAGAGATTATGGCATATGGTCCTCTAATTCCCCCCAAGTTCCCATGGTCTCCTCACGAGAAGGTCAAGGACCTGGTTCATTTTCAAAATCCCATGAAAGGTGCAAGCCTGTGAAAGATGCTTCACATTATTAATCACCAGAGAAACGCAAATTTGAAACCACAATAAGATACCACTACCAGCCACCTGAATGGCTAAAATTAAAGATTGCCAATATCAAGTGTTAACAAGGAAATGGGGCAGCTGGAACGCTTAGACATAGCTGATGGAAATGTAAAATGGTGCGACCACTTTGAGAAAAGGTCCAGAAGTTTCTTTTCTTTATTTTATTTTTTTAATCATTGAAGTGCAGTTGACACACGATGTTACATAGTTTCAGGTGTCCAACATAGTGATTAGACAACTCTATATGTTATGCTCTGCTCACCGCAAGGGAAGCTGCCATCTATCACCATACGACACTATTACAACACCACTGGCTTTGTGCTCTATGCTGTGCCTTTCATCCCTGTGAATTCATAGTCTGGAAGTGTCTTATAAAACTAACCATACACTTACCATAGGACCCAGCATCTCCACTTCCCCGTATTTGCTCAAGAGAAACAAAAACATATATTCACCCGAAGACTTGTACAAGAGCATTCATAGCAGCTGTATTCATAAGAGCCCCAAATGAAAAGCAACCTAAAATGTTTAACAATCAACGAATAGATAAATACATTGTGCCATATCCGCATAATGGAATATAACTCAGCATTGAAAGGGAACAGACCCCCGACACGTGCGACAAGGCAGGTGAACTACAGAAGCATCTTGCTGCACAAACACAGCCCTGATGCAAAGGAAGGTATACGGGAGGACTCCGTTCACCGGAAATGTTAGAGAAGGTGACACTAACATACAGAGACAGAAGGAGGACACGTGGTGGTGCTTGGGCCAGAGGTGGAGGGTATCGACAGATAGGGAGCAGGAGGCCACTTTATCCAGAGATGGAAATGTTCTGTATCTTGATTGGGTTGGTGGTTTTATGGGTTTATGGGTTTATGGGGGTTTTATGCAAACTAATTGAACTGTACTCTTAAATGCATGCATTTTATTGTGTGTAGATTATTTCTAATAAGCCTGAGAGCATGCAAAAGACTTAACTCATCAGTCCCAGTGCTGTTGCCTCCTTAATCGGGAGAAAAAAAGCAACCAGCATTTTCGTCCCTCCTTTCTCAGGCTCCTGGGCCAGTCTGCCAAGACAATGAGTAATTAGCCACGCAAGAGTCTTGGATATAGAGCCAAAAACAACAGCAGTGTCACATCAAATGCCAAGACATCTCGGGCTGAGAGCTGAGCTCAGCCACCCCCACCCCCAACAGGACCACAGCCACCAGCAGAAGCAAAACAGCCCTGTGGGGCGGAGCATGATCAGGACTGCCTTCCTCCACCCTGTGTCAGCCGTTCTGGGTCTCCTGCTGCAGACAGAATCACCAGGATGTGGCCAGTGTCGTGGTGGCCCACACTGATAACAAGCCCTCCTCCCTGCGCCCCAGACTCCATGTTAGGCCCTTTCCGTAGTCGGCTTCATTCTCTCCTCCCGCCATGCCCAAGCTACAGGTGAGGCAAGTGAGGGATCCTGAGTTGCCTGACTCTTTCCCACCCAGCCCAGCCCCTGGGGCTTAGAGTCCTCTACTACAGCAAACACCTCCCGCCACCCCCCCCCCCCCAGCCACGGCCCAGCTCTAACAGCAGTCTCTAAGCTCCGTCTCCTCAAAACAGACCTGAACCCCCGCCCCTTGCCTTCCCTGTTTGTGGAAGGGGGACAGGGCTGAGCTGGTTCCCCGCCCTGCAGGCTGGGCCTACCATTCTCTAAAGCAGCATTGTTCCTCTCTCGTGCAAATATCCCTACTGAGGGAGGCCTTGAGGAAGAAGCGGAGGATGCTGGGGATTTCTGGCCACAGGGGTACAGTGTTGGGAGGGGGGTGTCTGGGGGCCCTGGTATCACGTCCTGCCCCTCTCAGAGGCCCAGGGTCTGAAGGAGAGCATGGCAGGACATGGGGCTGTGGTCTGGGAGAGTCAAGCTTCCTGCCAGCGGTAGGGCCAACTGGGGCCATAGCCTCCAGAAGGAGTCTTCTAGAGTCTTCTCCTTCGTGCTGTGCTTACAACTTATCCACTCAATCTCAAGTCCAAGCTTCTTATCAGAGCCTTCAGAGCCCTGCACATTCTGGGCCAAACTTTCTGACATCTGAGGCCAGAACTAGCCCCCAAGGAGGCCCTACATGAGGTGGAACTATGACATATATTATCTGGAGGCAGGAGACCTGATAGTTTGTGACCAGATGTAGAAATCCAAACAGTGTCTCCTGTGTGTCCTTGAGTAACTCACTCAACCTCCCCGATCTCTGGAAATGGGTACAATAATAGGATCTAGGGTGACTGAGGGTATCCAATAGGATCACATATACCTTTCTCAACCCATACTGGCCCTTCAGCCTAGAATAAATTTCCACTTTGTTAAGTGCCTATTCTCACCAATAGGGCTCAATCAAGCATTTTCTTTTCGGAAAGCCACCAGACATCAGACCCCAGGCCACAGGATCCTCCCTCACTCTGGCTATAAGACCATCCTAGGGCTGTGTGGAGTTGGCACACGTGGTGGATAGCAACAGGTCCCTACCATGTGGGACTGCTCTGAGGTTTAAGTGTGTGAATGCTAATGGGTACTGAAAACAGCTCCCAGCACATAGTGAGTATTCAGGGAAACGCGATGTCTCCTTGTCAGGACTTTAGCGATTTTTGTCCTGAGTTACAGTTGTCAGCCCTCCTCATTGGCCTGCCAGCTCTTCTAGAGCAGGGGAGGGGAGGGCTTCATGTCCATCTGCATCCCTGTGCATGGCCTGGCACACAGTAGGCATCCTTACTTGGAGGAAGAGGGGTTCGCTTTTGGGGCTGGGATAACGACTCTCAGCAGTCCTTGGAGGGCTTGTGATGTAGTCCACATTGGCTTTGTGTGTCAACTTAACCCCGGCTTGCCTTAGGCCTGTCAAACAGTGGGGTAAGAAGCACAGACCATGATTGTGAAAACACACCCCAGTCCAAAATCATTCTTATTTCCAGGACACACACGGGACGTCTGAGATAAATACTGGTGGTTTATCGCAGGAAGGCTCATCTCGGCTTGGGGAGAGTGAGCATACATGCGTATGCAGCCAGCTGATTTATGGTGACCTGAGCCAAGCGCCAGAGCAAGGCCATTTATCTACAGGGTTGGAGGAGAGGTCAAGAGAGAGAAGTCAGAGATGACGCTAAATACGTGACTTGTGTGGAGACAGGAGCGCAGTGCCTCTGTTAACTCCTGGAGTGTCTTCATTCCACATGTTCTGAGGGGATACCATCGTGAGCCCCTTAGTGAATAGAACCCACATGTCACAGGGAAGGCTGAGCTCCTTCTTGGGGACAGCTCTGGCTCAGGGCAGCAGGAGGGGCCCAGGACATTCTTAGCCTCCTGGGGTTGCCAAAGGGAAGGACAGCCAGTAGGAGGGAGGCTGAATGGCTGCGAAGAAGAACTCATGATGCAAGAAGACCTACAGCAAAAGAGAACCACAGTCCCCTCCTCACCGCCTCTGCCGTGGTCAGGCGACCGGCAGGGCTCACCTGAAAATAACCTTCCAAGGGGTCTTCCTCCTCCCACCTTATCCGCCCAGAACAAAACCTAAAGTGTGGAAATGCCACCATCACCTGCCCCGTGGTCACTCCACAGTCCCCTTCCTCAGCTCAGCTTCTTTTAACATTTCATTGACCTTCAATAACAAAATCTAGTGTTGTACACCCCTGACTATCTTGGATCCCACTTATGGGAGTATGGCAAGGCTTCCCTGTAACCCCATGATCCCCTCCCTCCTACATCATAAGCCTATTCTCTCCCCTCACTCACTGTGCTCCAGCCACACTGGTCTCCTTGGTTTATCACTAGCACTCCAAACACACTCATACCTCAGGGCCTTTGCATTTGCTGTTGCTCTGCTGGGGATGTTCTTCCAGATAGATAGTCTTGCTTTCTCCTCAATTTCATATCTCTGCTCAAGTACCATATTTTCAATGAGGTCTTCCTGGAGCATCCTAGTTAGACTAGCACTACACACACACACACACACACACACACACACACTCACTCACACTCACACACAACATCTCTATCACACTCAATTCCTTCCCTGTTTCATTTTTCTCCATAGTACTTAATGCCACCCAATGTATCTATGTACTTACTTATTGTTGGACTTGTTTGGGACCCATGGCTATATCCCTAGTTTGTGGTCCAATGTGTGACACATTGATATATCATATATCAATACATATCTATTCAGCAAATGACTAATGATAGCTAATATTTCATGTCTGCTTAATATGTGTGTAGATAAGTGCTGTCTGCCTACTTTTATTTAACACCATAACACCATGATGCCATGATGGAGATACTGCCTTTAGGCTCAGAGAGGCGAAATGGCTTCCCATGGTCACACAGCTGGAATCAGGATTGAAACCCCCCTAGTACCAGAGACTGAGCTCTCAGGCACCCTCAAGAACAGATACACCCATGGACTTGCTTAGAGAAGGACTAACCAACTGTTCCTCAGCCCAGGGTGTACTGGGGGAAAGGGACTTTGATCTGAAAAGAATGACAAAAAGCAAGTAGAGAAATATGTTTTTCTCATAGTGAAATGATTTGGGCGATTAAAGAGGATACTAAATATCAAAAGCAAATTCCACCTAAAATGAAATACTATGTTTATTGAGAATGACTGCTGCTGGGCATTGGCGAAGAGCTTCAGTGAACATCCACGACCCTGTTTCTTCGCAATAACCCTGAGCCACGCATACTGTTATTACCACTTTACAGCGGAGGAAAGCACTGCTCAGAGAGCTCAAGTCGTTTACCTAAGGTCGCCGAGTTACTGAGCAGCCTGTCTGTCTCATCCCGAAGCTGAGTCATCTCCTCTTTAACCCGCAGCCCCTCATATCTCGTTCCATTAGACATGCCATCAGAAGCTCCCAAACTGTCCCACGCACTTGCAAGGGGAGAGTCAGGGTCTGGCTCATCTTTTTATCCTCAATGCAATGCCCTGCATAAGTAATGCCCGGTGCTCAGGAAGGATCTACTGGCTGGCTAGGGGGATGGATGAATGAATGAATCAACGAACCAACAAACAAATGATTTGAGTGGAAGTGGGGGTGGTCTCCATCTGGATAGCCTGATCTAAGCCCAGGCCAGGCTCTCTAGAATCCTGAGACCAGCAGACTTGCTCCCTCGGTAGCCTCTGCAGGGTTCTTTAAATGCTGAGGTTCCTGGACCCCTTGGCTGTCCCTGAATCAGAAGACCCGAGGCCCAGGAAACTGCATTTTTAACACATTTTCCAGGAGATCCTGATGTTCTCCAAAGCTTCAAGAAGCACAGGTCTAAAGTGAGCTCAAACCCCAGCTGAGCTGAGACCCTTCCCATGGATTCTCGCAATGGGCATCTGCCCGCTGCGTAAAGAGCGGCCAGCTGGAGGCAGTCCTGGGAGAAGTGAGAGAGATTAGCAAGGATGAGGAGGATGACTTATTAGGAAAGATGGAAGGAACTAAGGGGTAGTGTTTGTGTGAGGGAAAGCAGGAGCCACACATAAATCCTGGGGACAGATGGCAGCCCAGGCAGAGAGGCATCATATATCCCGGTGTGCAGGCATTACTGGGCCTAATGGGGGCGGGGATTATACACGGAAAACTTGAACTCTGTGCCAGGGACAACTTAACTGCTCACCCATTATGACGTTGCAATGAGATTCATCAGCTCTGGGCTTGGGCAGTCCTTAGAGACCATCTCATCCATTTGTATTTAAGCTTCTGAGAAGTTTTGGGTGTTTTGTTGTTGTTGTTGTTGTTGTTTTTAAGTGATGGGTTCCTTTGTTCAAGTGAAATCTTATGCATGACCCCAGTATATAAGGCAAATGAAAATAAAGATGTTTGGTCCACCCTCCCTAGGGGCATCTCCACAGAACCCCAAGGTTCCAAAGAACCCAGTGTGAAAACCACCAATCTGAGCCACAGTGCTCATTCTGTACAAGGAGAAACAGGCTCTGAAAACAGAAGGGTTTGGCCTAAAAGCACACAGCAGGTTGGGTCCAGGCTGCTGGAAACACGGGGTGGAGCAGATGAGGATCCCTTCGGAGAGGAACACCTGGCAAATGGCAGAGACAACAATAACCAGAACCGTAAGAATGCCTCACGTGCTGGCGGCTCTTCTCTGTGGGGACCCCTGCTTTCAGTCCTTTCCTAGCGTGATCTCCCATCATCCCCAGTGCAAGCCTGTGGTGGACTATCACCACTTGCATTTTAGACATGAGGAAACAAGGCACAGAGAGGTTGAACGCTGTAACTGGGATCACACAGCTCCTAAGTGGAGATGGAATTCGAAATGAGGCTGTGGGCCTCCAGAATGTGTCCTTTCACCCCCTCATCAGGTGACCACCCCCAAGAGCACAGAGCTTTCAGCTAAGCTGGAGCTGTTCTTGCTTTCTTCACATCATTCTTCTGAGAGAAGCCAGATGGTTATTTTTAAATTTTTTTATTTAAATTCAATTTAATGTATAGTGTCAAGATGGTTATTTTTAAAGCATAAATCTGACTGAGCCCTTTTTTTAAAGATTTTATTTATTTATTTGACATGAGAGAGAGAGCACACAAGCAGGGCGAGTGGCAGGCAGAGGCAGAGGGAGAAGCAGACCCCTGCCCAGCAGGGAGCCTGACATGGGACTCAATCCCAGGACCCTGGGATCATGACCTGAGCCGAAGGCAGACGCCCAACCGACTGAGCCATCCAGGTGTCCCCTGAGCCCCTCTCCTGCTCAAACACCTTCAGTGGCCCTCTACTGCCCCTCAGGGTACCCCTCTGGCCTCATGTCAATGCACTGGCCCACTGCTGTCTGGACTCTGGCCAGACCAGCCTTCCTGGCTCTTTCTAGCCTCCCCACTTTTGTATATATATCCGTGGCCTCCAAACTTTTTTGACATACACCTCATCCCTTAACATTTTTCAGCACACCCTCAGTATCTGTATACCTTTTTGTTTGTTTCTTTCTTTCATTTTTAAAAAAGCCAGTTCCCTTCATATTACACTTCCCAAGCTGAAGACATCCCATATTATATATTTTTTAAATTTTATTTTATTATGTTATGTTAATCACCATACATTACATCATTAGTTTTTGATGTAGTGTTCCATGATTCATTGTTTGCGTATAACACCCAGTGCTCCATTCAATATGTGCCCTCCTTAATACCCATTACCGGGCTAACCCATCCCCCCACCCCCCTCCCCTCTAGAACCCTCAGTTTGTTTCTCAGAGTCCATAGTCTCTCATGGTTCATCTCCCCCTCCGATTTCCGCCCCCCTTCATTCATTCTTCTCTTCCTACTATCTTTTTTTTTTTTTTTTTAGCATATAATGTATTATTTGTTTCAGAGGTACAGGTCTGTGATTCAACAGTCTTGCACAATTCACAGCGCTCACCATAGCACATACCCTCCCCGATGTCTATCACCCAGCCACCCCATCCCTCCCACCCCCACCACTCCAGCAACCCTCAGTTTGTTTCCTGAGATTACGAATTTCTCATATCAGTGAGATCATATGATACATGTCTTTCTCGGATTGACTTATTTCGCTCAGCATAGCACCCTCCAGTTCCACCCACATCATTGTAAATGGCAAGATATCGTTTTTTGATGGCTGCATAATATTCCATTGTATATATATACCACATCTTCTTTATCCATTCATCTGTCACATCTGGGCTGTTTCCACAGTTTGGCTACTTTTTAATTAAGAAGTTATTCTGTGTCCTGCCGTGCTAACTTATGGTATATATCCCACAGTTTGGCTACTTTTTAATTAAGAAGTTATTCTGTGTCCTGCCATGCTAACTTATGGTATATATCCCACAGTTTTTGGCTACTTTTTAATTAAGAAGTTATTCTGTGTCCTGCCATGCTAACTTATGGTGTATATCTAAAATATACTCAAATTTAATTTAAATAATTAAACAACAAGATAAAGCGTAAATAGAGATTTTCCTTTCTTCCTGCACCCCAGGGAATTGCCTTGCACACCGCCTGGGGTGCCACAGTCATACTCGAGGCTCCCAGGGTACACTCTCCCTAGGCGTGGGGCACTCATCTGGAGCCACCTGTTTCCTTGCCTGGTAACCACCACTCTGCCTGAGATCCAGGCTGCCCTCGCTTCTTCCCAGAAGGCTTTGCTTCTCCAGGCCACCCCACACATCTCCCTTGCAGGACTGGACTCACTCATAATGGTTCGATGGAATATTTTTTTTAATTTTTAATCAGTTGTCACACTTGTCTTTCTGTCCAGACCGTGTGTGCTCTCCATGAGGACAAAGTGGGGCTCTGCTTTATGTGTGACCCCAGCACCCATCACTCAGTGGCTAAGACCATTTGTGGACCAATGAAGTGACTAGCATAGGGCTGGGCACCCCAGGCTGGTGGTTTCCACACTTGACCATGCATCAGAATCACCCCGAGGGCTCCTTAAAACATAGACTGCTCTGCCCCAGAGTTTCTGGCTCAATAGATGCTATGGGCTGAATTGTGTGCTCCGAAAATTCATATATTGAAGCCCCAACTCCCAGTTCCTCAGAATGTGACGGTATTTGGAGATTGAGCCTTTGAAAGGGCAATTAAGTTAAAATGGAGTGATTAGAGTGGGCCTAATCTAATCAGACCGGTGTCCTTTTAAGTAGAGGAAATTAGGATACAGACACTGAGAGACAGCAGATGGGTCATGCAGAAGGAAGGCCTCGCTGAGGACACCGTGAGAAGGTGGCCATCTGCAAACTGAGGAGAGGCCTGAGGAAAATCCAAACCTACTGACACCTTGATCTTGGACTTCTAGTCTCCAGAACACGAGAACATGAATCTCTGTCACGTAAACCCCCCAGGCTGCAGACTTTTGTGATGGCAGCCCAAGAACACTGACTCGGCAGGTCGGGCAGGGGGGCTGGAGGTTTGCCCTTCTGGCGAGCCTGGGCCCATAGCCATGCGGCGGAGGCACGACCACCTTCAGGACTGCCGATGTGCACTTCAAGTGATGGGGAAGGAGTGGCTGAAGAATGAGAGAGGCCTGGAGGGTGGAGGGCGGGGCTTCTGGCCAAGAATGCTGCCCTGGCATTTCCCGGGCTCTGGGGAGAGAGCTCTCCCCCGCTGGTGTGTGCTCTGGAACAGGCCGAAGTGTTCTGAGCTGTTACTCACTCTCCCTGCTCTTGGCTGGGGACGCAGGGAAGGGATGGCTTGTGGGGGCGGGCAGGTTTCTCCTGGGACACATCAAATCTCCCAGCTGGGGATCCTCAGGCCAGTCACTAGGAGCATGCTCAGCCCAGCCCCTCATCAGAGAGCTGGCAGCCCCTGGCAGGCAGAGGTCCAGGGAAGGCAGCAGGTTGATGAGGTCCTGGCTCACTGGAGATGGCCCTGGCCACAGCCTACTGCTCCCCATCCTAGTGGGGGCCCCCGGGATGGGAAGCCGGGCTCTGCACACATCCTTCAGGGGAGGGCCCAGAGAATGGGACCATTCCTGTGGGCTCTGAACCTTCTCAGAGCCTGTTTCCTCATCAATAAAAAGGGCAATGATAATGTCTACCCCAAAAGATGGTAGTCAGGATTTAAAAATAAAAATAACAAGTAGCTGGCTTTTATCTTCTGTTTATCCAGGGAGACTCTATTTTATTTCAGCCATATGACAACCAAGAGGGAAGTGTAAGCTCTATTTTATGGATGTGGAAACTGAGGCCCAGGTAGGTTAAATGAGTACCCAAGGATTCGGGACCAGAGAGTAGGGCAGTAAGCATTCAACCCTGATTGCAGAGCCCACACTCAACCATTCATGACCTTGCCCTCAGGGAATAGCTTAGGACTGGGCGCTGGCTCAGGGAAGCACTTGCTAGCTCTTTGTTCCCTTGGCTAAGCTCAAGTTCCTACACCCAAGTTAATTCCTCTGTCTATTCTGGAAGAAGGGTAAAGAAAGAGATTGACTTTGTGCCAGACCCTGCCCTGTGCCAAGCACTTTCTTCCCCTCTTGGGGTAGCGGGGCCTTAAGGCTGGAGACCATGCTTTGTTTTTTGCCCTATCTCCAGTTTGTTCAATAAATGACCAATACTTGCTCTCTCCCCACAACAACTCTATGAACACTATCATATACCCACTTCTCATGCATGGAAACAGGCTCAGGGAAGTTGAGTTGAGAGGTTGAGAGGTCACCCAAGTTCTCTTAGCTATGAGAAATGCTGGTACTGGCACTGGACCCCAGATCTGTCTGCCCCCTCCCCACCCCAAGCCTTTGCTGATACTACACCACCACCACCACCTCTCCTGGTCCTCATTCAAATTCCCTCAACTCTCTTCTTTGGGACAAAAAGCTCTGCCCAAGAGAGAAAACATAACTTTTTCTCCCAAAGCTCTGAGTCAACTCATAGGGTGTTATCCTGGTGGGCTAAACATAGGGTGTTATCCTGGTGGGCCAAGGAAAAGACCTTTGCCCAGCTGTTCATGACAATCGGGCTCTGCCCCAGTGAGAGAGACAGAGACAGAGAGAGACAGAAAGAAAGAAAGAGAAAAGGGGAAAGACCAAACCAACGCCATTTGGTTGGTTGAACTTCCCCGACCCTTCAAGGTACAGTTCCCATTCTCTCATCCAGGAAGCCCTTTCTCCAACTGAGCCCTGCCTCCCCCTGCTTTGTCAGGTCACAGGGCTCCTCTGGTCTCCCACCCTGGATGATACAAGCCAAGATGGTTTGGGTTGCAAATGACAGACACGTGACTCAAGCTGGCTTCTGCCAAAACAGACATTTATTGGCTCTCAAGACAGGGGAACTCAAAGGCAGAGCTAGCCTGAGGCTCAGCCATGTCATCCAGACCTGGCCTCTCTGCATCTAGGGCTCTGCTCTCTGTGTTGGCTCCTGTCTCAGGAAGCCCTTCCCGTGGGGGCAAGGCGGCCACCAGCCCTCCAGGCCCCATCCTGCCTGCTCGAGCTGCCCCAGCAGACAGAGAGCTCTTCTTGCCCAGGACCTTCCTGGCCCTGCTTGTCTGTCATTGCTGAACCAACCACCGGGGGATGGGGACTCCGAGCAGCCACTCCTGGTCGCAAGAGCAGAGGAGGGGTATTTCCTCAGAGGAAAATGAGGGCTCTGTTTCCAGACAAAGGGAGCAGAAGCTGGGTGGGCAGAAACAGTAAGACACACTCTCTAAGGGCTTTTTCTGGCTTCCTGGCTCTCTCTCATCTTTGCTGCGTGACCTTGGACAAGTCCTGACCTTCAATTTCCTCATTTGCACAATGGGGGTGATACCCCAACTCTGAGGAATGTTTGAGAGGATTCAATAGGTTAAGGCACATAAAAACCCTTGCACGGTGCCCAGTACACGGGAGGCGCCAAGTCTCTCCATCCCTCCCCCTCTGGGAACCCGATACCCAGGCAGGAATGCCTGGCGTTTGGAACAATGATGCGCCTTAACTACTTGGCTGCTCATTTAATTAGAAGCTTCCCTCCTTGCAGGCATCTCTGTGCGTGTGAACTGTTCCATCTGTCTTTCCTCTTAGGAACCTCTCCCAGGGCGATAAAGCTCTAAGTGGGAGCCCCCAGAGACAGGTGACAGCAGTAACTATTCATTCAGCGCTGGTTTCCGGAGCCCCATGAGGACCTGTTCTAGGCACTGGGGGGACAGCAGAGAACCAGGCAGGCCCAGTGCCACACACTGCACTGGGCCTCTGTAGGTCACCTCCTTTCATCCGGGATTAAGTGCCATCTCATTGAATCCTTCAAACATTATCATGCTCATTTCACAGATGAGGAACCTGAGGTTCAGGGGAGTGAAATCCATCAGGCAGGCTGATCACTCAGCAAGCCAGGGGCAGAAACAAGAAACTGCTTCACTAGTCCTTCTCGGATGAAGCCCGAGTCAAGCTCAGTGCAGAATTCAGTGAAGGTTAATTACAGTGACAGCACCTATAAAAATCAAACAGGCCAACAGGCCATCTTCCAGGAAGCTAGAGGAGAGAGAGAAGAAAAAAAGACATGGGCGTGCAAAGTCAACCCAGGGTCTGGGATGAGCTGTGTTGAGTCCATACATGGAAATCCACATCTACCAAGATGGGCCGCCTGGGAGGCAGGCAGGGAGCCCCTAGCACGGCCCTGGGTGTCAGGAGGAACCAGAGCTGTCCAAATCACAACCTGCAGGCTGAGAGCAGCCGGACGGTGTTGGGACACCTGGCTCAGCTGCCACCAGGCCCAAACCTGCACTTTGGGAGAGGCCTGACACCCTGGGGAAGGCCCGCACTCCCCAGCCCAGCCCACCAGCAACCACCAGCCGGTCAACAAGAAGGCCCGGGGGAAGTCACGTCGCTCCCCTAGTTCCAGTCCCTGAGTAGGTTATGAAGGCTGAACAGCTAACCTGGCTGGCTAATGTCTGAGGCCGAGGTCATCAGGTAGCAGTGACCTTAGAACCCAGCAGAGCTACTGTCCTGGCTGTATGACTTCGGTCAGTTGACTTGACCTCTGAGCCTCTGCACTCTCATCTGCAAATGGGGCTGGTTAATACCTAAACCTACCGAGTGAGGAATAAATGAGGTGACAACACAGACACTCCACAACATATACCACACAATCCCTGCAATTAGGAATTAGTGTTCTCAGTGCACGTGAAGAAACTGAGGCTCAGAAAGACGAACGCCTTGCCCCAAATCCCATAGCCGGTCAGCGATGGGTACAGATTTGGAGCCCTGGTCTGATCCCATAGCAGTGCTCTGCCCACCTCCCCCAGCACACAGTAGGTCCTCACTACGTGCCAGGTTCTTGCTCTGCACACTTCTGTTCTAGCAGTTTCCAGTCTAGTCCCACCTACGTCCTGCTGGAGTGCTGCTTCTGAAAGTGTTGGCCATGTTTGCTCCTGGTATGTTGTGGAAGACTGGGGAATTCAAATATACTTGTGAAATTCAAACAAATGCATTTATTAATGACCCACAATCAAGCAGAGCCTGAACAAACAATAAAAGGCTTTCCTTCAGTGTGGGAGAAACAAAGGGCTCTTTCTTGCTGCCAGAGCCTGGGTAGCAGCTCAGCTCTCTGGGGAGAAGGCAGGTACCTTTGGTGGACAGCCACAGCTCAGGCGTCTGCTCCAGACACAGGATCTGGAAAGAGAAGTTCTCATCACGCCCCCCAACCCCCCTCTGTAGCCCCTCTGTAACCCTAAACACGCTTTTTTGGCTTACCTTGCTCAGATGTAAGGGCTTCTGGAGGCCGCCTATGCCACAGCCCTGCGGGATCATGATAGTGGGGCCTCAAAGGTATGGGGGACATAGAGTGTGTGCAAAGGGCCAAGTACAGCTCTTTAGGACAACCACCCAAAGTTCTCCCTGGTACAAAGGACAGGAAGGACCTGGGTTGGAAACCCTCACATTTATATCTCTAGCCTGGACCTCTCCCCTGAAATGGACTCATGTATCCAGTGGCCTCCTGGACAGTCCCACTGGGTTGTTTCATAAACAACTCACACTTCATACATATCAGGCTGAGCTCCCAATTTCATCACCCCCCATCAAACCTGCTCCCCCCACACCCCTCCCCATCGCAGTAAACGGCACCTGCGCTCACGGTTACTCCAGCCAAAAACCGCAAGACCATTCTTGATTCTTTCCCTCCCACCCTGCAACTAATTCACTCCAGCTCTTCTCTGAAATGCATCCAGAATCCAGCTGCTTCTTACCACCTCTTCACGTCCACTTTTCTGGCCCCCGCCCCCACCAACTCTCTGGGGCTGATTGCAAGAGGCTCCTCAAAGGTCTTTCTACTTCCTCCTGACTCCCATTAGCTTACTCTCTGCCGAGGAGCCACACGGATCTGTATTAGTGTCCTGTTGCTGCTACAACAAATAACTACAAACTTGATGGCCTAAAAACAACATAAATTTTTTCTATCATAGTTCTGGAAGCCAGAAGTCTGAGATTAGTCTCATTGAGAAAAAGTCAAGAAGTCAGCGGACTGATTCATCCTGGAGACTTCAGGAGTGCTCTGTTCCTTGCCTTTTCCAGCTTCTAACGGCTGCCTGCATTCTCGGCTCATATCTCTTCAACATCTTGCTTTGGTCATCGCATCTCCTTCTCTGGAGCAGTCTCTGCTTCTGCTTCTCTCTTATAAAGACATCTGTGATTACATCAGTGGGCCCACCTGGGTAATCCAGGCTCTTCTCACCATCTCAAGGACCTTAACCTTAATCAAGTCCCCTTTGCCTGTCCCAAGGCTGGTCTGGAGTTAGGATGCAGACATCTTGAGGGGAACATTTTGCAGCGTACCGCGGGGTCCTTTCTGAATTCAGGTTGGATCGTGTCTCTCCTCTCCTTCCCCATTCATTCCCAGGAGCTCCCCATCTCAGAGTAAAAGTCACATCCTTGCAATAATAGCCCCCAAGGATCTCTGCAATCTGGATCCTACACTTCCCTGATCCCAAATCCTCCCCCGCTCTCTCTCATTTACTCTGCTCGAGCCGCATTGGCCTCCTTGCTGTGTTCCGTAAATGTCCAAACAGCCCTGCTCTCCTTCCAGATCAACTAAGGTATCTGCTCGCTCTCCACTATCAAATCCACTGCCGACCACAGCACAGGGGGGCTGTGGCAGCCACCAGAGAGGTCCCTGCCTTTTACCAGGCAGGAAACAGGTTCAGCGCAATTCACTGAACAAATAGGGAAAGAGCTGGGGTTTGAGGCCAGGCCAGATCATACCTCCTACCTGGGGCCCCCATGCGCTGGCCCTGCCACACACGTGGCTTCGGGCGCCCTGTTCCGCAGGAGAGTGTCTGAGCCTCCAACACACTGAGAACAGTGCTATGGATGTTGGGCCTGTCTGCCTGTGGCTGGTGGGCAGCCAGCTGCACAAATAGAACCTCTCAGCCCCCGCCTGCCTCCAGCCCCGTCCTCAAACAGTCGGAGCCAGTCAGCCTGACAAGGCAGAGGTTGCAAAGCAAATGCAGTACCAGCTGATTTGGGCGGCTTTGGGAGAACGGTGGAAAAATTCAAGGGAAATAAATAATGAATGAATAAGTAATAAGTGAATGAATGAGGGGGTGCCTGGGTAGTTCAGTCAGTTAAGTCTCTGACTCTTGATTTCAGCTCAGGTCATGATCACAGGGTCATGAGATTGAACCCCACATCGGGCTCCACGCTCAGGGAGTCTGCCTGAGATTCTCTCTCTCCCTCTCCATCTGCATCTTTGTCTCTCTCTCTCTTTCCCTCTCTAAAAATAAATAAATACATACATAAATAAAATATGTGCACCAGAGAAGAGCATCATGTATCAGACGCACACAGTGCCCATTCTCCCTGATCGACAACCCCCCCATGGCTAAGACCTTCCAACATGTGACTTCACAGGATAGATTATCTCCAACTCAAAGCCTCCACCTTAATTAGAGGTGATCTCCCTGTTCACGAGCAGTAATGATGATAATGACCGTCTCATATTCTTCATATCCCACATTCCAAACCCTACACTAAAACCAAGTACGTTCCACCAGCATCCTCAGGCTGTGGTAGGTATTATTCCCATTTCCCAGGTAAGGAATCTGAGGTAGAAAAAGGTAAACTTGCTTGCCTCAGGGCACACAGCTCATAAGCAGCAGACTGGGGATATGAGCCCATGTGCTGCTGGCTCCAAAGCTTTGCACTGTTAACCACCCCACTTAGGCACCGCAAACCAGTGACCCGGTCATAGTTAGCCCACGGACCCACACCTCTACCTCTCCCTGATAACAGTCTACATGTGCACATGCATGGGCACACACACACACACCCACAGGAACGTCAGCTCCATGGTAGCAAGGACTTTGTGGCTTATGTTGCTGGTAGATAGTAGATGCTTATTATGGACTGACTATTTGGGTCCCCCCAAATTCATATACTGAAGCCCTTACCTCCAGTGTGACTATATTTGGAGATGGGCCTTTATGGAAGTAATTAAGGTTAAATGAGGTCATAAGGGTAGAGCCCTGACCCAGTAGGATTGGTGTCCTTGTAAGAAGAGACACCAAAGAGTTCATGCTCTCTCTCTCTCCATGTGTGCAGAGAGAAGAGACGAGGTGAGGGCACAGGGAGAAGGTGGCCATCGACAAGCTGGGAAGAAAGTTCCCACCAGAAATCCATCCTGCAGGACCTTGATCTGGGATGTCCAGCTGCCAGGACTAGGAGAAAATGGCTTTCTGTCGTTGAAGTCACCCAGCTGTGGTATTTTGCTATGGCAGCCTGCAGACCAATACAGCGCTCACTACATTTTGTTGTGGAATACAGATCTCGTTTGGTGCACCTGTTTTTATTTAAACTTTAAAAAAGATTTTATTTATTTGTTTGAGAGAGAAAGCCTGAGCTGTGGGAAGGGCAGAGGGAGAAGCAGAGTCCCTACTGAGCAGGGAGCCCGATCCCAGGACCCCAAGCTCATGATCTGAGCCAAAGGCAGACACTTAACCGACTGAACCACCCTAGCGCCCCTGGTGCATCCGTTTTTAAAAAGAGGATTTAATGTCCCAACACTGCCTGGTTGGTCTCCTCCCCTTCAGCACCCCTCATTTTCCTGCTCAGTCCTCAGGGACCCCAGGTTTGTGGCTCTACTCTCAGCTGGGCTGAAGCTCAGCATCAGGCCAGGCCTGAGTCAGGGCTCGATCCTCATGTACTGCTGGATAGGTCAAAAGAAATAAGGGGTCCCTTTCGTGGCCCCCAGAGAGCCCCCCACCTCCCCAGTAGGGAACCCGCAGGTGCATATGCTAGGAAGGGCTCACCGGGCCTCATAGGCCTTTCCTACCTTGTGGCTGCAAGCAGCTCCCGACCTTCAGCTCACTCCTCAGGGACAGAGTCTCAAAATTCCCATGTGGCCTCTGGGGACAGGTTCTCTGAGGACCTGGTCTCTCCATGGTGGCCGTGGTCAGGGCCACCCAGCTCAGGCAGCACGCCTGGGCCTGGGAGCAGCAGGGTGCAGTGAAGGCTCTGAGTGCTTCACCAGCCCCCAAATGCCCACCCAGTGCAGAACCTGGTGAGTGAGGAAATCCAAGAAAGTAACCAGAGTGGCTGTCAATGCCCAGGGGAGAGACGCGCCCCTCCACCACCTGGCCCCCGGAGCCCAGCTGCTATACTCACCACCCGTCACAGAGCACAGGCGGACAGCAACAGGCCTGCTCGGGCGCCAGCAGGACTGTGGCCTCTCGGATGGGGGTGGGGGCCCTTCGGGGGAGTGTGCAGAATGAAGCCCTGCCCCAGCGGGGATGCCACCTACCCCTGGATCACCTCGTGCCTGGCTTGCCTTTCTTGCCTAGCTGCACCTTGCTTTTCCCCTCTGTAAAATGGGAAGAGCAGGTCCTCAGCACTTCCCTTCCTTCACCCTAGTCCTTGCCCTGGGAGAGCACCCCAAAACTGAATAAGGTGCAAATGTGGAAGCAAGAGGAGAGACAGCACAAGGTGAGGGACAGCAGAGGGACAAATATTGATGGAGAACTTGCTGTGTATTGGGTGTTTATTTATGTCTTAATCATCATAGCTAGCCAGGCCTGGCAATGGGCACAGGCCAAAGGGGGTCTCACTTAATTCTCTCAGGATTCTAAGGGCAGGTAGTAGTGTCCTTGTTTAATAACGGAGGAAGGAGAGACTCTGAGAAATAATATGACAGCCCAAGGTCACACAGTTAATGAAACACAGGGCTGGAATCCACGCCAGGGCTCCCAACCCCTTTTCTATACTGGCAAACAGATAATAAAAGCTCAAATTTATGCAATGCTTACTGTGTATCAGGCAATTTTTCAAGCATTTGCATATATTAATTTATTTAATCCTTCCCGTAGCCCTTTAAAGTAGGTACATCTAGGGGCTTAGGCATCTGCCTTCGGCGCAGGTCTTGATCCCATGGTTCCGGGATCGAGCCCCGAGTCAGGCTCCCCACTCAGCAGGATGTCTGCTTCTCCCTCTGCCCTTCACCCCGCTCGTGCTCCCTGTCTCTCTCTCTCCCTCAAATAAATAAATAAAACCTTTTAAAAAAATAAATAAATACAATAAAGTACGTACATACATTATCCTTATTTTATAGATGATGAAACCGAGGTACAAGGGGTTAAGTGGCTTTTGCCAAATGCCACACAGCAGCTAATAATGGTATCAGCAGGATTTGAGGCATGCTGCCTGACTCCAAAGCACCGTAATGCAACACATCCTCTCCATCCCACCCTCTGTAATCCTTGCAGGAGCTCCTGTTGGGAAGGCTTACCAATCCCATTTTACAGAGTTCAGTGTTTTTTTTTTGTTGTTGTTGTTCAAGGTTACCTGGAGAGCTAAAGGCAAAGCTGAGATTTGAAACCAACTGCTTCTTAGTGTGTTCTTCCTATAATAATCATTACAGCTACCATTCAATGAGCACTTACTACCTGGTAGGTCCAGTACCAAGAACGGTACACGTACCCTCACGTTGAATCTTCACAACCATGTTGGGAAGGAGAGATTTGCATCAGTCAGGAGAGGTAAGATTATGCTGTGGTAACAAATATCCCCCAACAATGTGATTAGCTGAAATCAAAAAAGCATTTATTTTTGCTCATAGGGGGCTCTCTTCTCTGCTATCCTTACTCAGAGACCCAGGTTGAGGGAGGCCCCATCTATGTACACTCTGGCCAAGACACAAAAAGGGAAGATTGGATTCAAGTAATTAAATATTACCTAAAAGTAACACGTGTCACTTCTGCCTGCAGTCATTGGCCACAGCTGGTCGTGGGGCCCCACCCAACCACAAGGAACTGGCAGGAGTACAGCCCTCATTGAGCTCCTCATCAAGTCTTTGTGTTCCTAGCACCTTATCCAGTCCTCACAGTAGGCAGATGCCAGAGCTATCATCATTTGGCCCATTTTATAGATGAAGAAACTGAGACAGAGAGAAACTAACAGAGAGCCTGACACAGAAGAGTCAACTAAAGTTTTGTGGTCAGGGGCCTAATGGATCAGAGGAGCTAAGAGATTAGCCCAAAGGTGGCCAGCTCATGAGGTCAGGAATTGGTCTAGAACCCTGGTCAGTTTGCCCAGACTTTCGGTGTGCTGAATGAGAGGCAGGTGTGTGGTAAGTTTGAGCTCCAGAGCCACTCTGCCCAGGGCAAAAGTCCCAGCTCTGCTACTGCCTAGTTTTGCCCTTGGGCAGGTTACTTAATGTCTCACCTCCAGTTTCTCACCTACAAAAGAGAGGTAGGAAGAGAGCCATGAGGCTGTCACAGAGATTAGCTGCGAAGCACAGTGGCTGGCACGTAGGAAAGGCCCCATGCAGGTCAATTCTTGTTGATGTGCTGGTTATCAAATTTCTAGTCTGTAAAGAAAAACACTTCAAAAATCAAAAGAATAATACATATAAACTAACAGTGAAGATGATCCACGTGCCTAAAACAATAGGAAACATAGAAGTTCAATTAGATGACAATTTTGAACAAAGCAGATAAGAGTAACTACTGTAACAGAGGTCAGATTTCTGTTGGCCTTTAAGTCTCTTAAAGCACACATAATTGTAAGTGGGTGGGGTCACAGGGGTTGGTAAACAGTGGCATGCCAGTTCTGGGAAACATTTTGGCAACATGGATGAAAAAAAAGCCTTAAAATTGTGACTGCCTGTTAACCTACAATCCCACTTCTGGGAACTACTGCTTATCTAATGATAATCCTAGAAAGGAATTATTTTCTCCCATTTTACAAATGGTGGAATGGAGGCTCAGAGAGGTTAAACAACTTGCCCATAGTCACACAGCTAGGACACAAAGCAACCAGAATCCAACCCAGGCTAGTGTGACTGCAAGCCACACTCTCAACAGGTACACTTCATGTTCTCAAAAGGATGAGTCTACAGGAATATCATAATTGTCCCTATTTGCAGGGATGCAATCTCTATGTGAAAATCCCAAAGAATCTATGAAGAAGCAATTTGAATTAATGGGTGAATTTAGCAGGGCCACTGGATCCGAAATCAATACATAAAAGTCAATTTAACTTCTATATTTTGGCAACAAGCAATTGGGATTTGAAAGTTTTTTAAAGTACAATTTAAAATAGAATCAAAAACCATGAAATCCGTATGGATAAATCTGATAAAATATGTGCAAGCTCTATGTACTGAAAACTATCAAACTATAATGTATTAAGAGACATCAGGGGGGATGCCTGGGTGGCTCAGTCAGTTAAGCATCTGCCTTCGACTCAGGTCATGATCCCAGGATCCTGGGATTGAGTCCTGCATTAGGCTCCTAGCTCTGCAGGGAGGCTGCTTCTCCCTCTGCCTGCCATTCACCCTGCTTGTGCTCTCTCTCTCACACACAAATAAATAAATAAAATCTTTAAAAAAGAGAGAGAGAGAGACATTAAAGAAGACCCAAATAAAGAGACATATGCTGTGTTCATGGGTTAGAAGACTCAGTATAGTTAAGATGTCAGATCTCTCTGAATTGACCTCTAGATTCAACACAATATCAATTTAAACCCAAATAGGCTTTTTCTTTCTTGAGAGGCTGATTCTAACTGATTCTAAGATTTATATAGAAAGGCAAAAGAACTGGAATAGCCAAACAATTTTGAAAAAAAGAACCAAGTTGGGGAATTTATGTTACCCGATTTCAAGACTTATTATAAAGCTCCAGTAATTGAGACAGTGTGGTCCTGGTGTTAGGATAGGCCCATAGATAAATGGAAAGAAGAGATAGTTCAGAAGTCCAGAGTCCAACAGTTTAGCAGAAGTAAATCCACAGCTATATGGCTAATTGATTTTTAACGAAGGTGCAAAGGCAATTTAATGGAGAAAAAAAATGGTCTTTTCAACAAATGATATTGGAACCATTGGACATACAAAAAAAAAAAAAATGAATCCCAACCCCTTTCTCACACCATATACAAAAAACAAAATTGCTTGAAATTAATCATAGACCTAAATGTACAAAATTTAAAACAGTAGAACTTCTAGAAGAAAACAGAGAACAATCTTTGTGACTCTGTTTTAGGCAGTGATTCCCTAGGATACAAAAAACACAAACTAGAAAAGAAAAAGAATAGATAAATAGGACTTTGTCAAATTTTAAAATTTTGCTCTTCAAATGTATTAAAATAAAGAAAAAACAAATCACAGAGTGGAAAAAAATATTTGCAAAACACACATTTGATAAAGGTTTCTATCCCAAATATATAAAGTACTCCTACAACTCAGTAATAAGAAACAATCCAATTTTTTAAATGGACAAAAGATTTGAATACATACTTCACCAAAACGAAGTTGTGTGGATGGCAAATAAAGGTGTGAAAAAATGCTAAACATCATTAGTCATCAGATAAACGCACCTTACAACCACAATGAGATAACACTACACACTTATTAGAAGGGCTAAACATTTCTTTAAATGCTGACAATACCAAGCGCTGGCGAGTATATGGAGCAACTGGAATCCTCATTACATTGTGGATGCAGCCAATTTGGAAATCAGTTTGGCAGTTTCTTACAAATTTCAACATGTGAACCAACTATGTCACTCCTAGGTATTTACCCAAGAGAAACTGAGCGTGTCCCCACAAAGACCCACATGCAAATACTTACAGCAGGTTTATCCATGATAGCCCCAAACTCAAAACAACCCAATGTCCACTCATTAAGATACATTGACACAGGGGAATACTACTCAGCCATACTACAAATGTTTTACTAACACATGCAGCAACATGGATGAATCTCAAAAGCGTTAACGCAAGTGAAAGAAGCCAGACACAAAATGTTACATTCGGTATGATTCCATTTATACAATATTCTGAAAAAGACGAAGATAGAGTGACAGAAATCAGGTCAGTTATTGCCAGAGGCTGGGGCTGGGGAAGGGACTGCCTGCAGAGGAATAAGAAGTACTTTTGGGGGCACCTGGGTGGTGCAGTCGGTTAAGCATCCAACTCTCAGTATCCATTCAGATCCTGATCTCAGGGTTTTGAGATCGAGCCCTGCATGTAACCCCGAGTCGGGCTCCGCACTCAGCACAGACTTTGCTTGAGTTTCTTCTCTCCCTCTGCCCCTCACACTCGTGCTCTCTCTCTCTCTCAAATAAATAAATCTTTAAAAAAAAGAAGTTACTTTTGTCAGTGGCAGAAATTCTCAATATCCTGATTGTAGTGGAGGTTACACAACTGTACACATTTGTCAAAATGCATCAAATGGCACAACAAAAAAGAGTGAATTTTACTCTCGCTAAATTATGCTTCAATAAACCTGACTTAAAAAAAATGTATACCAAACAAAACATGCATTTGCCAACAAAAACGTATTGGGTATCTTCTATGTCAATAAGATGAATGAGGGTCTTCCTCTCACAGAGCTTATGTCCCTCTGTAATGTATGTGTGTACATGGGCGTGTGCATGTGTGTGTGTGCGCGTGCGCGCGTGTGTGTGCGTGAGACAGTACGTTTACTGTTTTCATGAGTTGAAGTCTCTAGTTTCTGTCTGCGACTGTTTACTCTCTAGACTCTTTAAATAGTTGCTTTAAGATTTTGTCCAGAATTTATCATTGTTGTCTGGGGAAGGATTCGCTGATACAAGCTACTCCAGCAAGACCAGAACCGAATCTGGAAACTGGAACGAGGATACTGAGAAGAGCGTGATGACCTTGGAGACATAGGGCACATAAATCCACAAGAGGCACATGTGATTCAAGAGTAGTTGTATTATTTGGATGTTCTTGTATTTCACAACAAGCCAGCAATCCTGATTACACACAGCACTGTCCGGAAACAGAAAATAATGAGCGTGTTCCACTTTTTAATAAAAATATTTATTTATTTCATCTTTCACTCAACAAACAAGAGCTACGGCAGGGCCAGCACAAAATGAAAATTCAGAGCTCATTGTTCAAAGAACAAGAAGAAAGTGTTCTTTAAAAAGGGTACATAGAGAATTTCTTCTTTCTACCATGGTCTCACTCTTGACTTCTTATGGTGCTTTTCATTTGTTATTTGGTGTCACTCTAAGGAAGGAAAAACACAAATTTTAAATTATTAGCATGACTTTATTGTTCATCTGTATATTGTTCAATTCCTGTTCTAAATGTAAATACCAGGGCATTTAATTCATAAAAAATTTCACTGAAATTACACAATTTGTACTGTGTGCTTCATCCCAGGAGGGTGCCTAGAGCTAGCCACAAAAGAAAAACAAGCCAGACACAGGAAAGTGGAAAGGAGGAGAGGATTCTGAGATACCCCACCTCCCCACCCCCCCACACCCTCCGGGCACAGAGCCAGCTGCAGGAGCAATCCTGGAGGCCTGGCACAAGCAAGGAGAGCACATATGCTCACAGACACCCATGAGCCACCCCAGCGAGTGGCGCCTGCATTCTCATTTGGGTCTGATGAATGCTGGGTTCACCCTCCTCCTAGTCACTGGCCCAACACCCTGTGCTATAACCTGGGCAGGGTCTGCGGAAGTCCAGCCAGGCATCTCTCCTTCCCACCGTCTGCTGCCCAACCCACAGCAGACAGGTGATCCTCGAGGATCTTTAAACCTTGGTGCTAACGAGGGCTTGGAACCCGGACCAGGCTTGACCTCCTTGAGATGCAGCCTCTGGCTGGCCAACCACCACTTTTGTGCTTAATGCAGCGTGGGACCATGCCAGTTGCAAGATGTCACCAAGTGTGTATGCCTGACCACAACCTCCATGTGCTCACGCCCCTGCAGGGCAGAGGGCAACAGCGCTCATGGAGTGGGGAGGGGGACAGAGGCAGCGTTCTGTACACCACAGGGCAGAGGAGTTAAGCGTCCAAGAACCCATCCTGGGAAGGCAATGGAAGCCAGGACTGCACCTGAGCTGAGGCTCCAAGCACCCAGAGCATGCTCTATTGTTCCATCACACTCCCTGTACAAAACACAAACTCAGGTATACAGTCTTCAAGAATTTCAAGATGGTGAACCTGGAGCATTAAATCCCAAGCACAGGGCCCTTTTGAGCATGGAGCCCTGTTTGACTGTGATGATCACAAGCCCATAAACCTGACCCAGGGTGGAGCCCCCGTTAAGGGATGAATCAGACACAATCCCTGACCTTCATGTGTACTCGGGGACAAGCATATGTCAGGCACTGTGTTAGGAACTACGGAAAGAGAAGCGACCTCCAGGGAAGGTGTCCCTGCCCTTGGGAGGACCGCAGCCTGGCTACAAGGCAGGCTGTCCTCTGCTTGGTAGATGGGACCCACCGAAGCCCAGGGTGAGGGGCTCTGAGCCCAGCCTCGGGGGTCCGGGGAGGCCTCTGAGAAAAGTGGCAGTTATGCCCAGACCTGGACGATAAGGTGGCCAAGTGAACAGATGGATAAAGAACGTGTCAGGCGAAAGGAATTGGGTGTGCCAAAGCCTGAGGCTGGAACGAGCCTGGCATGCGGGAGGTACTGAAAGAATGCATCATTATTCAGATAGGCACGGCGCCATCCCAAGGAGAAGTCCAAACTGGTTTTTTATTATAATCTCAGTCTCCTGTTTATTACTGTGACATGAAATGCTGCTGCCTGATGACCCACCTGGAACACACTGTGTCTGTGAGCCTTGTGGGCGGCTATTACCAAAAGTACAAGTAGTGCCTGACTCTCTTTCATTTATAGCGTGATCTCCCCTACAAATGGGCCCTGAGGCCCACGACGCCAAGCTAGGGCCGGGGATTCTGCCCCACTCCCAACTCCTCACATCAGTTGGGCACAATGGCTCTCCCACCCCAACATCTGCAGCCCCATACCCTGTAGCTCCAGACCACTGCCACAGGCCCCATCCCCATCAGCCAGCGCTTCAGCCCCGCGCCCCAGAATCCTTCAAGACAAGCAGGAATAAAGCCTCTTCCAGAAGCGAGGCCTCAAGGCCCAGAACTCACTGTGATTGGACTAGTATGGGTCACGTGCTCGACTCTGAGCCAATCCTATAGCCAGGGAGAGTCCGTATGCCCTTATGCCAAAGGGCAGGTCAGGAGCAGGGGGCGGGGCCCTTTGCTGTTAATTTCCAGCTGCGTACCTGGTGTAGTGGAAAAAACACCGCTTGGGGATGAGACAGACGTAGGTTCTAGTTCTGGCTTCCCTTTCTTACTGTCTGTGGGTCTCTGGGCTACCCCTCCTTCAGCCTTAGGTCCCTCTTTTATAACAATGCAGATAAAAATATATAGCAAGCTATGAGGATTAAATCCATGTAAATTGCCTGGAATGTGGTAAGTGCTCAATAAATGCTCATTAGCAGCTATACAAACAATGTCTTGCACCCACAGAAGTATATAGCCTTTGAAAACGCTGGTTCGTTTTTCTGGAAGGTACTTCTCTTTCTTATGGGCACATCCTCTCAGATCCCATTTTCCACACTCACCCCCACTGTTCGCCTCCTCTGTGCACCATTAATAAGAGAGGAGCTTGGAGTCAGAACGGACCAAGTTCAAATCCATTTAACTTCTTTGCATTCCAGTTTCTTCATTTGTAAAATGGGCATAACAATACCCATCTCACAGGGCTGCTGTGAGAATTGAATGAGATGAGTCCAGCAAAGCCCCCAGAATCTAGGTGTTCAATGAAGATTTGTTTTTATTATTTTATGCATCCCACCATTTTGTAATTACCTTTCAAATGCCAGCCTCTTACAGTAGAATGTGAGCTTCTAGATGGCAAGGGCTTTACTTGGTTCACTTTTGTTTCACTTTCACCTGTGACCCTACCCTCAACACCTAACCAGAGCCTGGTTTCGGATCCATGCCTTGGAAATGTTTATAGGATGCTTGGATAAGAGCCAATGCTTGCTGCAAGAAAGCTGCCTGCCTTCTGCAAAGAGGATGAGGTAGATCATTCATTTTCATTCCCACGCACTCCCTTTCTCGCTTGCCAGTTGCATTACTGACAGTTCTGGGGTTGGGTGGGCATGGCAGCGGGAAGGGAGGAGAGGTGAGTGGAGAGGGAAGGTCTCATTTGATTGTTCTGCCTTAAGCTGCCCTCTACTCGTTTGTCTAAAGATGACTCTTGTGAGGTGCTTTTGTGAGTTCTTCAGAGACTTCCCAAAACTAGTTCCTCAATGTGGGGACATCCTATCTTGGGGTTCATTGCTTCCTCCATCTAGCCTTTTGGAATTGCTTCCAGCTGTTGAAGGCCTACCCCTTCCAGGTGGTCCTTTTGGACAGACCTAGGGGGATGCTCTCATATCAGCCCTCTCAGCCAGGTGGCCCCCATCTAGTTCATAGGAAACACTCATATATACGCCTTCTCTAAAAACTTTGAGGAGCTTAGCCAATCCCAGTACAGCATTCACCTTGCTTCCATATCAGCTGTTGGAGCAGTCAGCAAGATATTCTTACCCTGTAGATTTCCCACTCACTGCCTGTATCCCTTAACTGCAAAGGACAGAGAGCAAGTCCATTTTCCACAAAGGAAATGGAGGTTCAGCAAGGTTAAGTAATTTGATCATATATAGCTAGGAACTGGTAGAACCAAGATTTGAACTAAAGTCATCCAATGACAGATCTCTCTTTTAAATAATACACTCTACTGCCTGGTAACATGTGAAATAAGACTTTAATTGTAAGATGTATCCTGATTTCAGAAACATGAAATCCCACACCATTCTAAAATACAGTATGTACACGCCAAAGCCTTTCACTCTGGGAATTTGCCGGTGAGGCATTTCTGGCCATAAAGGCCTTACTTAGCCCATGCTTTCCTCTTGAGCCTTCTGCCTCCTGACCAACCCTGGTGCTTCCCCACGTAGCCCCACCCAGTAAGCAGTGCCTCCTGTTACAAGGGATCTGTGAGTATAAAAACTTCTCCCTTCATTACCATCATTTCCATGTCCGTGTGTCTTACCCTACCTGATTAAAACAAACTACAGGTACATTTTAAAACAGAAGGTTTGGGGGGCACCTGGGTGGCTCAGCGGTTAAGCGTCTGCCTTCAGCTCAGGTCATGATCCCGGGGTCCTGGGATCAAGCCCCGCATGGGGCTCCCTGCTCAGTGGGGAGCCTGCTTCTCCCTCTCCCACTCCCCCTGCTTGTGTTCCCTCTCTCTCTGTCTCTCCCTGTCAAATAAATAAATAAAATATTTAAAACAAACAAACAAACAGAAGGTTTGGGTTCAAATTCCTGTTTTGCCATTCACCTGCAATGGGCCCTGGGCTGATCCTTTCTCTCTCTGAGCCTCAGTTGCTGCACTGAGAAAAACAGGGGCGAGAATAATAGTGACTCCTTCATGGGATTGTTTGGAGGAATTGTAAACCCCACACACTCAACTCAAAAACACTCTGTCCATTTGAGCTATTACTGTATTACTCCTTACTAGGAGTAGAGAAGGGCCCCGGTTAGAGAATAAAGAGCAGGGGGCTTCAGGTCAAGGCCATAGATAGAGACTGCTCTGATGGAAACACACTCCTAAGTCCTCAAAACTCAGGCAGGAGAATAGCCATAGAGACAGGGAGACAGGGGAGCATTCCCAGCCTGACAGAACCATAGGTGGGGGGGGCAACACCCCCAAATGGGAGCCCCAGTCTGCTCACCAAGTTCTCCTCCCCGACCCTGGCCTGGCTGAGGATTTGACCACAAGGAGAGGGGGAATTAGGGAGAGGAGACAGAAAATCAGACTCTAAGAGGGTTACATCAAATCCCAGAATTCAGCTGCCAAGGAGAAAATCACACACTTAACTCTGAGCATTCCTGGCTATTCTCTGTGAGTGCTTTAAAAAGTCCTTTAAAAAATTGATGCTATCCAGTGTGGGTGAAGGGGCAGAGAGATGGGCACTTCTGTGCCCTGTTAGAAGTTGTGTAACTTAATGTGACTTTTAAAGTGGTAATTCAGCATTGAGTATTCAGATGTCCTAAAAGGGCATGTTATTCTCTGGCCAGCAATCCCACTCTTAGAATTTATCTTAAGGATTTACTCAGACAAGTGTGCTAAGATATATATACAATGATATTCATCACAGTAGTGTTTATAACAGCAAAATACTGAACATGATCTAAATATCCATCAATAAGGGATTGTCTAAATAAAGTGTTACATCCCTACTATGGAATGTCATGGGGACTTCTAAAAAGGATGTTGCAAATCTCCATTTGTTGACAGTGGAAAGATGCCCATGGTATGTTGTTGAGTGGGGGAAAAAAATGAGTTGGCGAACAGCATGTATAGTATGAGCATATTTCTGTCAAATTATACACATCTATAAGTCTACATGTAAACATGCAGAGAGAGAAACTTGGAGGGCAGATCACCAAAATGTAGACAGTGGTTCGGTCTGGATAGTGAGATTTGGGGGGATTTTTGCTTTCTTCTTTATACTTTTATACCGCAACAAGATATACACCAACTTATTCAGCAGAATTCCTAGAATGGGATTTCTCAATCTCAGCAACCGGAAAATTCTTTATTGGTCTGGGAAGTTCTTTGCTGTGCAGGACTGTCTCACAGGGCTGTCTCAACTGTCTCACTCTACCCACTAGGTGCCAGTAGGACACCTCCATCCCTCAAGTTGTGACAACTGAAATGTCTCCAGCCATTGCCAAGTGTCCCCTGTTGGCAGGCTCATCCCTGGCTGAGAACCACTGTCCTAGAGGCAGGGGAGGGCAGGCTAGATGGCAGAGCTGTGCGCGAGAGAAGACTTGGAATGGGAAATCAGGAGACATTGCCCAACAGGTAGTGAGGAGAAAGTTTAGGGATTTCTGGGAGGGCGCCTGAGCAAGATGGCAGAGGGCCAGACGTGGCTCCAGTCGATCACCCCTCGAGTCTACTTTGCAGTTCAAAATCCTGAGTGAGACTGGATGTACTGTGGAAAATTGTGATCGACTGATGGGCCAAACCACCATGGCAGGCTTGGTGCAGGAACAGGGTCTTGGGGACCAGTAACCGCAGCTGGGAGCTGGCAGCCCGGACAAGGCTCCATGTTCCCACAGGCTGTGCACGTGAGGCTCCGGGCCCGTAACATAGCAGGGCTGCGACACAGAGTCTGAATGGCTCCCTTGGGCCCTTAACGGCGTTGTGCCTCGCAGTTCCTTAGCTGTCATATGTAAGTGGTGTACCCATCTGGAACAGGACTGTCTGGAGTTTGGCAGGGATCGGTGCCCACAATAGACCTCAGACTAATAAACATTGCTGACACTTACTGAGACTGTAACTACAGGCCAGGCACTGCTCAGGGGCCTTTATGTGTAATACTTAATCCTCACAGCGACCCTGGGAAGTTGTGACCATTCCCATGTTACAGAGGGAGAAACTGAGGCACCGAGCAATTAAAGTGTGTCACCCAAGAACTGGGTTTCAAAGGCTCATTCAGTGTGGCCCCAGAGCCTGTGGGCTTAACCACCCCCACTCTTCTGCCTCCAAAAGGGTACGGGTGGGGCCACTAGAACCCCACAGCAAGAGTGACAACATTCTTGACCATTCTGCTGAACTGCCTCTTTAATGAGGACTCCTGCCACTAGGCCAAGGCCCTACATGTGCGAATACAATAGAAGGAGTTTGCCACATGCTCTTTTTATTTCTCCACCAACCATATGAGACAAGCACTGTTAGTACTACTCTCATTTTACAGATGTGGAAACTGTGGCCTGAGTCATTGTCCCCGCCTTTGTGCTAAAGCTGTGGCCCTTTGGTCCCTGGGTGGCTTTTGCTCATGTACCTGCTGTGCCACCTGATGGCAGGGCCGGGCCCGCGCTCCCTCTCACCTCAGCGTCCGGCCTCAGGTGGGCGACAGTGCAACATCGCCCAGCATCTGAGCCCGCTTCCTGGGTTTGGAGACATGGCCACCGTGTGAGTCCTGCAGAGCCCCACCTCTCTCTGTAGAAGCCAAAACACCCAGACGTGTGCTTTCCCGACCTCTGTGGTTCTGCCAGCCTGTCAGATGACCCCACCTGGGACACAGGTCTGGGTGGGGGACAGAGAGAAGCTAAAGTCCCTCAGACTCCATGTGACCACAGGACGGTGGCCCCTGGGAGCTGGAGTGCTGGGTGCCAGTGGCCCAGAGCTGAGAGTGCAGAGGCAGCCCCGGCAGCAGCCTCGTTCTCATCAGACCATGCCCTCGGATTGAACTTTCTGTGCTCTCAGCCCATCAGCCTCCCTTTCAACCCAGTCTGCAGGCTGTCTACCCAGCACCCTTGCAGGAAACTCTTTTTTCTGATTAAGTAAGCCAAGATTAATTTCTGTCCACTGCAGCTAAGAATTCTAGTATGGACCGAGCGTAGACAAAATAAAGAGGCGGGGAGGGAAGTGGTGCATCACTGTCTTCTTGCAGAAATCACTAAGTCAAGTCAAACGTCCCCAGCCAGTCTCCACTCTCACCACTTGAAGCATCAAGAAGTGGCCTGCAAATGGTCTGAGCAGAAGCACTCACTAGTACAAATTCCCTGACCAGCTGCAGATGCGGCCAAAGCAGCTGCAGGAGGGGGGTGGATAAGACCATCTGGGGGGAACCGAGCTGAAGCCACTGTTGGAAAATCTAGTTCCTACCAAATCCCCACTCCAATTCGACCTAATTCTAGGACAGCCAGAAATGACTCCATCCTAATGGCTCCTGCAGCTTAGGTGTGATACACTGAACACCTTCATTTCCATGGCCTGTAGAATCCATGGCCCCAGGGTCGTGGTGGGTCAGTCAACTGGGAGTAAGGGTCACGTGATCCTGATTATGGTCTCCCCAGCCCTAAGGACAGCCCGAGAAGGTCCCCAGCACTGGCACGTTGTGGCCAGACAGTACAGGCCAGGAAAGTAAGGAGGACCCTCTTCTCTCCTCCCTTATTCCCCCATCACCTCTGTCCCTTGGAACCTTGCCTCCCCTTGGCAAGGAGTAGTCAAGGTGGTTGCTCAGGCTCACCCCAGCCTCAGAAGATCCCCTTCTTGCCCTGGTTGTTCATTATCATGGGCAGAGCCTTGACTCATCCAGATATAGAATCTGCCAAAAGCCTCCTTATATTTCTGGGGGGAGAACTCTCTCAACGTGGGCAGGCTGACCAAGGCCTCCCAGGGGAAGGATGGTCACATCCTGTTTTGTTTCAGAGTTTAGACAACCAGGTATACCTCCCTACATGAGATTGTTACCCTTGCCTGTTTCTGAATACTTTTATAAATGGAATCATACTGCATGTATTCATTCGTGTCTTACTCCCTTTGCTCAGTATTATGTTTTTAAGAGCCATCCAAATGGTGTGGGTATTTATAGTTTGTTCACTTGCATTGCATGAATATACCACAATTTACCCATTCTACTCTCAGTGGATATGTGGGTGGTTTCGGATTGGAGTGGTACAGAGGGTGATCCTGCCAATGCATGTGCATCCTCAAAGTCTATGTGATAGACATTTAATATAGCCCCATCACTTCTCTTGGTTGGTACTTCATTTTTTTCCATATTTTTCTTTTCTATCATTCTCTATTCTTGTCTTTTAGGTGTGACCCTTGTAAATAGCAGAAAGATTTTGTATTTTCCCTCCAGCCTGACAGTTTTACTCTTTGAAGACAGTTATCTAGTCCATTTGCATTTAACAAAATTACTGATCATTTTTTTTAACTGCCTATGCAGTTTTCCTTTTATGTACTTATTTCTTTGGGCTCATTTTTTTTTTTTTTTTGCTCTTCTGATTTGGAAGTCATATACTTTTTAGTATTTAACATGTATCCTTGACTTAACAAAGTATAATTGATTAGTACCTTTATCTTCCACACAGAGAGACGACTTCAGAGCACACTTTAACTCCATTAATCCTCCTCCTGACTTCCGTGTCATAGTTTCTGTGCATGTTAAGTCTGTGTCTATTTTTAAGGCTCTTTGATACGTTATTAACATTGTTTTATACTGTCAGTGTTCGTTTAGATTTATACTCCTATTTACTGCTCTCTTCACTATTCTTCTTTCAATGCTTTTATTTTGTCAGTGCTGAGGTTATGATCAGTTTTAAAAACAGCTTTAATTGTAATTTTTATACCATACAATTCACCCCCTTAAAATGTACAGTTCTATGGATTTTAGTGTGCAACCATCATCACAACCAATTTGAGAACACTCTCATGATCTCAAAAGAAAATCACAAACACTTTAGCTTATTACCCCATCCCCGCATCATCTCCCCATCCTCAGCCCTAAGCAACCACTCAGACACTGTCTCTATGGATTCTCCTACTCTGGACTGTCATATTAATGGAAACGTATAATATCTGGACTTTTGTGACTGGCTTCTTTCACTTAGGATAATGATTTCAAAGATTGTCCACACTGCAGCATGTCTCAGTACTTCATTCTTTTTTGTTGTTATTAATAAATGTTCTTTTTTAGAGCAGTTTTAGGTTCACAGCAAAACTGAACAGAATTTATAACTCAGAATTCCCGTATGCATCTTGTCCCCACATGCACACAACATCTCCCAGTATTGACATCCTGCACCAGTAGGGAGCATTTGTTACTGTCCGTGAAATGACATTGACAAAGATTGGTTGACCATATAGTTGTTGGTCCATTTCTGGGCTCTCTATTCTGTTCCATTGATCTATGTGTCTGTTTTAGTGCCAGTACCATACTGTCTCGATGATTACAGTTTTGTCATAGAGCTTGAAATCTGGAATTGTGATGCCTCCAGTTTTATTTTTCTTTTTCAGAATTGATTTGGCTATTCAGGGTCTTTTGTGGTTCCGTACAAATCTTAGGATTGTTTGTTCTAGGTCGGTGAAAAATTCTGGTGGTATTTTGAGAGAGATTGCATCAAATGCGTACATTGTTTTGGGTAGTATAGACCTTTTAACAGTGCTCATTCTGCCAATCCATGAGCATGGAATGCTTTTCCATTTCTGTGTCCTCTTCAATTTCTTTCATAAGTGTTCTGTAGTTTTCAGAGTACAGATCTTTCACTTCTTTAGTTAGATTTATTCCTAGGTATCTTATTGCTTTTTGTGCAATTGCAAATGGGATCAATTCCTTGATTTCTTTTTCTCTGCTTTGTTATTGGTGTATAGAAATGCAACAGATTATTTTATATCCTGCAATTTTGCTGAATTCATGTATGAGTTCTAGCAATTTTTTGGTGGAGTCTCTTGGGTTTTATACATAGAGTATCATCTCATCTGCAAGTAGTGTAAGTTTGACTTTGACAAAGCAGGAAAGAATATCCAATGGAAGAAAGATTGGATTCAACAAACGGTGTTGGGAAAACTAGACAGTAACATGCAGAAGAATGAAGCTGGATCACTTTCCTACACCATACACAAAAATAAATTCAGAATGGATGAAAGACTTAAATGTAAGACAGGAAACCATCAAAATCCTAGAGGAGAACACAGGCAGAAATCTCTTTGACCTTGGCTGTAGCACCTTCTTCCTAGATACGTCACCACAGGGGAGGGAACCAAAAGCAAAAATGAACTATTGGGACTTCATCAAGATAAAAAGGTTCTGCACAGCAAAGGAAACAATCAACAAAACTAAAAGGCAGCCTACAGGATGGGAGAAGATATGTGCAAATGACATACCTGATAAAGGGTTAGTATCCAAAATCTACAAAGAACTTATCAAACTCAACACCCAAAAAACAAATAGCCCTGTCAAGAAATGGGCAGAAGATGTGAATAGACACTTGTCCAAAGAAGACATCCAGATGGCTAACAGACACATGAAAAGATGCTCAACATCACTCATCATTAGGGAAATACAAATGCAAAACCGTGATGAGATACCACTTCACCTCTCAGAATGGCTAAAATTAACAACACAAGAAACAACAGGTGTTGGTGAGGATGCAGAGAAAGGGGAACCCTCTTATACTCGTTGGTGCATGCAAACTGTTCCCAGTTAGTGGGGATGCAAACTGGTGCAGCCACTCTGGAGAACAGTATGGAGAGTCCTCAAAAAGTTAAAAATAGAACTATCCTACAATCCAGCAATTTCTACTAAATACCTACTACTAGGTATTTACCCAAAGGATACAAAAATACAGATTTGAAGGGATACACGCACCCCGATGTTTGTAGCAGCATTATCAACAATAGCCAAACTATGGAGAGAGCCCAAATGTTCATCGACTGATGAATGGATAAAGAAAATGTGGTGTATATATACAATGGAATATTACTCAGCCATCAAGAAAAAGAAATCTTGCCACTTGCAATGACGTGGATGGAACTAGAGTGTATTATGCAAGTGAAATAAGTCAGTCGGAGAAAGACAAATACCATATGATCTCACTCATATGTGGAATTTAAGAAAGAAAATAGATGAACATAAGGGGGAAAAGGAAAAAAAAGGAGAGAGGGAAAACAAGCCATATGAGACTCTTAACAATAGAGAACAAACTGAGGGTTGGTGGAGGGAGGGGGTAGGGGATGGGCTAGATGGGTGATGGGTATTAAGGAGAGCCCTTGTTATGATGAGCACTGGGTGTTGTATGTAAGTGATGAATCACTGAATTTTACTCCAGAAACCAAGATTCCACTGTATGTTAACTACCTAAAATTTAAATTAAAGAAAAAGAGAAATGGATGCTAAAATAGTTTAAAAACATTCTGCTAAAAAATAATCAGTAACAGGAAAAAAAAAGAAATGACATTGACACATCATTATCATCCAAAGTCCACATTAGGGTTCACTGCCCTAAAAATCCTCTGAGCTTTGCATATTCATCCCTCTGTCTCTAGTAACCCATGGCAACCACTAATCTTTTATAGTCTTACCTTTCACAGAATGTCATAATGTTGGAATCTTATGGTATGTGGCTTCTTGAGATTGGATTCTTTCACTTAGTAATATGCATTTAAGCTTCCTTCATGTCTTTTCATGGTTTGATAGCCTCATTTCGTTTTAGTAGTAAATAATATTCCATTATCTAGATGCACAACAATTTGTCCATTTACCTACTGAAAGACATCTTGTTTGCTTCCAAATCTTAGCAATTATGAATAAAGTTGTTATAAATATCTGTGTGCAGGTTATTGTGTGAACATGTTTTCAGTTCATTTGGTAAATATCAAGGAATAAGATTGCTGGATCATAAAGCAAGAGTATATTTAGTTTTGTAATAAACTGTCAAAGTGGCTTCCAAAGTGACTGTACCATTTTGCCCTCTCACCAGCCATGAGTGAGAGTTCCTGTTGTTCCATGTTTCTGGTATTTGATGTGCTCAGTGTATTGGGTTTTGGCCATTCCAATAGATGAGTAGTGATATCTCATTGTTGTTTTAATTTGCAAATCTCTAATGACATATAATATGGGACATCCTTTCATATGCCTACTTACCATTTGTACATCTTCTTTGTTGAGGTGTCAGTCAAGGTCTTTGGACCATTTTTTAATGTGGTTGTCTGCTCTCTTATTGTTGAGAATTCAGAGCTCTTTGTATATTAGATAACAGTTCTTTATCAGATGTGTCTTTTGCAAATGCTGTGTCCCAGTCTGTGGGAGCTTGTCCTCTCATTCTCTTGTCATTGTCCTTCACAGAGCAGAAGTTTTTAATTTTAGTGAAATACAGCTTATCACTGATTTCTTTTATGGATGGTGCCATTGGTGTTGTATCTAAAAAGTCATCACCACATCCAAGGTCACCTAGATTTTCTCCTAGTCTCTTCTAGGAGTTTTACAGTTTTGTGTATTACATTTAGGTCTCTGACCCATTTTGAGTTAGTTTTTGTGAAGGCTGTAAGGTCTGTGTGTCTAGATTCATTGCTTTGCAGTGGATGTCCAGGTATTCCATTACCATTTGTTGAAAAGACTGTCTTTGCTCTATTGTATTGCCTTTGCTCCTTTGTCAAAGTTCAATTGACTACATTTATGAGGGTCTATTTCTGGGCTGTTTCCTTTATTCCATTGGTCTTTTTGTCTATTCTTTTGCCAATACCACACTGTCTTGAATACTGTGGCTTTATAGTAAATCTTGAAGTCAGGTTGTGCCAGTCCTCCAACTTTGCTCTTCCTCCTTCAATATGGAGTTGGACATTTTGGGTCTCTTGCCTCTCCATAAAAAACTTTAGAATCAGGGCGCCTGGGTGGCTCAGTCAGTTAAGCGTCTGCCTTTGGCTACAGTCATGATCCCGGGGTCCTGGGATCGAGCCCCACATTGGGCTCTCTGCTCACTGGGGAGCCTGCTTCTCCCTCTCCCTCTGCCTGCCGCTTCCCCTGCTTGGGCTCTCCCTCTCTCTGTCAAATCAAAAATAAATCTTTAAAAAAAAAAACCTTTATAATCAGTTTGTCAAAAAAATTTGATGGGATGTTACTCAGATTGCATTGAATTTATAGATCAAATTGGGAAGAAATTACATGTTGACAATATTGTTATTGGACAGAAGATGGGTTCTGAACTCAGCTTCCACTGCTCACAGCTCAAAAGCCAATACTCGAGAGAAGCACTGGTGGAAAAGGGAATGTTGCTTTATTCAGGAAGCCCACAGCCTGGGAAGATGGTGGACTAATGTCCCAAAGACCATCTTCCCAGTGCAGGCAAAGCAGGAGATTTGTTGTTGTTGTTTGTTTGTCTGTTTTTAAAGATTTATTTATTTATTTTAGAGAGAGAGAATAAGTGGGGGGGGCGGTGGGAGGGAGGCCAGAGGGAGAGGGAGAGAGAGAATCTCAAACAGACACCCTGTTGAGTGTGGGCTCCATCTCAGGACCCTAAGATCATGACCTGAGCCGAAATCAAGAGTCACTCAGTCAACGCACTGAGCAACCCAGCTGACCCAAGAAGATGAAGTTTTTTTTAAAAGGGAAGATATGGCAAATGATGAGGGCACTACATGCAGGAGAAGCTGGTGCTCAGCAATTAATCATTTGTCCTTGCAAGGCTTCCAGATTCCTCCACTCTTGCCAGTAATCAAGGCTCCCAGGTGTCTCTCCGTAAATGATACCACTGCGGCCCAACAAGTCATGTCCTGGCAAGGCAGTCGAGACTCCTCTCCCTGTACCAGGAATCAAGACTCCCAGGTGTCTATTATTGAGGATACCATGGTCACTGGTGGTTATTTCAAGTGTGGTCAGGCCTTATCCTCCAGAAAGTGTGGTCCTTTGTTCCTCAAGGCCAGTGGTCTGCAGGATCTAAGGGAGGCAGGTTAGTTCTGCTACAAACTATGGTGGTCTGTCAGCAAGCAAGGAGTACCGTAAGCTCAAAGCAAGCTAATCCTTAAGACTGGCTGGAGTGCTGTTACAATACCGAGTCTTCCTATTCATAAACATGGAATATTTCTCCATTTATTTAGTTCTTCTTTGATTCATCAGAGTTTTGTCGATTTTTTCATATACATCTTACATATTTTCTAAGATTTATACCTCATTTTTTGAATAGTGATGTAAATAATAAGTTTTTGTAATTTCACATTCCACTTGTTCATTTCTGACACACAGGAAAGCAATTAACTTTTTTAAAAGATTTTATTTATTTATTTGACAGAGAGAGAAAGCTCAAGTAGACAGAGAGGCAGGCAGAGGGAGAAGGAGAAGCAGGCTCCCCACTGAGCAAGGAGCCCGATGCAGGACTCTATCCCAGGACCCTGGGATCATGACCTGAGCTGAAGGCAGACGTTTAACTGACTGAGCCACCCAGGTGCCCCAGAAAGCAATTAACTTTTATATATTAACCTTGTGTCCTGCAATCTTGCTATAATTGCACATTAGTTCCAGTTTTTGTTGATTCTTTCAGATTTTTACATAGACAATCATATCATCTGTTAAAGAGAGAGGGTTTTTTTCCCCTTCCCAATCTGGATACTTTTTATTGTCTTATCTTATTGCATTTAAGTAGGACTTCCAGCACAATGTTGAAAGGTGAGACAAATATCCTTGCCTGTTTTGTTTTTTTTTTTTTTTGCCTATTCTTTATCTTAGGGAAGCTTCTAGTTTCTCACCATTAATGATATTAGCTATATAGTTTTTGTAGATGTTCTTTATCAAGTTGAGGAAGTTCACCTCTATTTCTAGTTTTCTGAGGGTTTTTATCATGCATAGGTGCTAGATTTTGTCAAATACTTTTTCTGCATCTATTAATACGATCATGTAATTTTTCTTTTTTAGCCTGCTGAGTTGATGGATTACATTAATTGATTATTGAATGTTGAACCAGGCTTTCATATCTCAGATAAACCCCACTTGGACGTGGTGTATAATTCTTTTTATGCATTGTTGAATTTGATTCCCTAATATTTTGTTGAGGATTTTATTATCTATGTTCATGAGAGATATTGATCTGTGGTTTTCTTTTCTTCTAATGTCTGTGTCTGGTTTTGGTATTAGGGTGATACTGGCATCATAGAAGGAATTAAGAAGTATTTTCTCTGCTTCTATCTTCTGGACAAGACTGTAGAGAATTGGTATAATTTCTTCCCTAAATGTTTAGTAGAATTCACCAGCGAGCCCATCTGAGCCTGATGCTTTCTGTTTTGCAAGTTTATTATTGATTCAACTTCTTTAATAGGTATAGGTCTATTCAGGTGTCTGTTTTTTTCTTGTGTGAGTTTTGGCAGACTGTGTCTTTCAAGGAATTTATCCATTTCATCTAGCTATCACGTTTGTGAGCATAGAGTTGTGCATAATATTCCTTTATTATGCTTTTAATGCCCATGGGATCTGTAGTGCTCTCCTTTTTTCATTTCTAATATCATAGTCTTGTCTTCTCCCTTTTTTCTTAGTTAGCCTGACTAAAGGCTTATTGTTTCTATTGATTTTTTTTCCTCAAAATCCCAGCTTTTAGATTTGTTGGTTATCTCCATTGCTTTCCTATTTTCCATTTCATTGATTTCTGCTCTACTTTTTATTTTTGTTTATTTTCTTCTTCTTACTTCAAATTGAATTTGTTTTTTTTTTCCCCCTAGTTTCCTAAGGTGGAAGCTTTAATTATTAATTTTACATCTTTCTTATTTTCTAATATATGCATTCAATGCTATAAATTTTCCTCTAAACATTGCTTTCACTGCATCCCACAAATTTTAAGTTGTATTTTCATCTTCTTTTAGTTTAAAATATTTTTTAAATTTCTCTTGAGATTTCTTCTTCGACCCATGTGTTATTGATAAATGTGCTGCTTAATCTCCAAGCACTTGGGGATTTTCCAGGTATCTTTCTGATATTGATTTCTAGTTTAATTCCATTGTGGTATGAAAGCAGATGTTGTATGATTTAAATGCTTTTAAATCTGTTAAGGTGTGTTTTATAGCCTAGAATATGGTCCATCTTGGGGAATGTGAGCTAGAGGATAAGGTGTAATCTGCTGTTGTTGGATGAAGTAGTAGTCTATAGATGTCAGTTATCTCCAGTTGATGGTGTTGTTCCTTATATGGTATATGATTTGGAAATATTTTCTCCCATTCTATGGGTTGTCTCTTTCCTTTCTTGATGGTGTTTTTTGGGGTTTTTTAAGATTTTTTCTAAAGATTTATTTATTTATTTTAGAGAGAGCATGCACACACAGGGCAGAGGGGCAGAGGGAGGGAGAGAAAAACTCCTAAGCACACTCAGCACTGAGTGCAGAGCCTGATGCAGGGCTGGATCTTACAACCCTGAGATCACAACCTGAGCCGAAACCATGAGTTGGATGCTTAACTGACTGCGCCATCCAGGTGCCCCAGTCTTGATGGTGGTTTTTGAAACACAACAGTTTTTAGTTTTTAGTTTTTCTGAAGTCCAATTCACCTATTTTTTCTTTTGCTGCTTTTCTTCTTTTATTTCTGACCTTCTATCTGAGATAACTTGCTTCTGAAGAATACCTTAGTGAAAGCCTACTGGTGATCTTTTGTTCGTCAAAAATTGTATGTATTTGACATTCATTCTTTCTTTTTTTTTTAAGATTTTATTTATTTGACAGAGAGAGAGAGACACAGCAAGAGAGGGAACACAAGCAGAAGGAGTGGGAGAGGGAGAAGCGGGCTTCCCACCGAACAAGGAGCCTGATGCAGGGCTCGATCCCAGGACCCTAGGACCATGACCTGAGCCGAAGGCAGACACTTAACAACTGAGCCACCCAGGCGTCCCTTGACATCCATTCTTAAAGGATATATCTCTAGGTCTAGAATACTATGTTGGGGTTATTTTCTTTCTGTGCATTAAAGATATCATTTCACTGTCTTCTGGCTTCCACCATTGCCATTGAGAAGTCAGCTGCCTTTCTGTCACTCCTTTGAAGATACTATCCTTTTCCTCTCACTTTGTGCTTTTCTTCACATTCACCATGATGTATCTAGATATTTTTTTTTTTTGTATCCTACTTGGACTTCTTGAATTCATGAATATTGGAATGGGTGTCCTTCCACAGACCTGGAAAATTCTCAGCCATTATTTCTTTATAACCCTCTTTCCTTCTAGAACTCCACCCCAATTACATATATGTTAGATGTTCTCACTGTATTCTTTCCTCCTTTCTTCAATATTTTTAGTCTTTTTGTTTTTCCTGCTACATTCTGGATCCAGTCCATTAGTTTTCACTTTAGCTGTATCTAATCTGCTAATAAACTGACTGTATCTAATCTGCTAATAAACTGACTTTGAGTTGTTAATTTTTTTTCAGTGCTCAAAGAGAGGACTGAGCTCTTTATTTTGACCTTTTTAAAATCTGCAATGTTTTTTATAGTTTCTTGTCCCTTTGTATTTCTTTAAACAGTAATCTTATACTGTTATCTTATATTGTATTTCTGATAATTCTAATAACTGAAGTTTCTGTGTATTTCTGTTGTTTGTAGTTTCTGTCAGTTCTTGCTCAAGTTTATTATTTCCTTGAGTCCCTGAATTTTTTTTTTCACTGTGTTCTGGATGTTTTATTTGAAAACTTATTTGTAAGAATGATTTATCACCAAAGATGATGGCATTTTCTCCAGAGAGGATTTGTTTGTTTGTTTCTGCCAGGCGTCTCGGAACTCTACCAGTCTGGAACCACCTTAATCCAAGTTCAAGGCTTGAGGTTACCTGGATCACCAAGATGACTGGAACTGGAGAGTCCCTGAGAAAGTTGGTTTGCTTAAGACTCCTCATAACTTTCAGTGTAAACATTTGGGATCCTAGCTTAAAATGAGCAGGAAGAAGCATTTATCCAAGTTCCCCTTTTGATAGACTCTGGGCCTTAAGTTTTGTCCTAAAGCCACTAAAAACTACAACTGTTTCTTCTGGATTAGTAAATGCCATTAGGGAAAATGAAGCTTTGTGTACCAGACTTACTTCTCTGAGTTCTCATTTTTTAGTATAATGTGGTCAGCTAATTCTTCACTCTCTTATTGGCTCTTTGGTGCTTTTAAGATATTTTTATATGCCATGTACCTTTTTCAGTTGTCTCTGTGGAAGATTTGATCTTAATAAACTGACTCCCTATATGGTGCGTCATGAAAGCTTCCCCCCACACCAGTTCCATTGGGTACATAAGATTATTTACATTATATATACATATATATAATTTGGTCCTCAAAAGGGGTCTATAAGGTATCATGAACTGGCCACTTGCCAGTTGTGAGAGCTTGGGCAGGTCAATCTACATCTTTGTGTGATGAGGTTAATAATAGTATCTACCTCCTGATTTTGTTGATATGAAGGACACAATAAAGGTAGTTGTACACTAAACTTGTTGTCAGGTGAAGACACTGAGACTTTGGGAGTTGATTCCATGCATCCATATCCCACAGATGATAAGCAAACAGTACTGAGCAGCTACCGTGTGCCAGCACCTGTCCCAAGACGTGGGAATGCAGCCATCTACAGGGCAGATGTGGCCCCTTTCTCAGGCAGCCTAAAAAGCCCAGGATCCAGCTCAAAGGCTATGACTTTACCCCCCAACACCGGCAGCTCCCCATGGAGAGGTGATGGAAGACTGCCCTGGAGGGAGTCCCAACTCTGACTTACAAAGCACAGGCTTACAAAGGCTCTTCCAGATGGAAAACTGAGTGCAGGTGTTTAAGGCAGGGGGAACAACGTATGGAGCACGTCAGGGCGCAGGGCACAGACCTCTCTCTTTCTCTGTCTGGGGAGGCATGCATCCTTCACCCATGTTTTCCATCCAAGTGCTGAAGTAGCATTCTTGTTACAAGGAAGTAGGTCACATTTCCAGGCCCCAAAAAGGAACCTGCTACCTGCACTGTGACAGGGTGTGAGACAACCGCCTAGACTGCCTCCCCCACGTGCCTCCCCAGGGTCTGCACTCTCTGGGGTCTGCTATTCCCAGAGCAGATATGCTCTTGCTGCTGGGTGTGGGAGCCACACAGAATTCATGGGCAGCACTTGAGTTGGCCCTAATGGAGATGGGGGTGTAGTGGGGAGAGCTTGCGGCTTGCGTGAGCACCTCAGCCTGCCCTCTGGCCCAGCTGACTCATAGCAACTGGGAGGTGCCTTTTTCCATAAGAAAGCTCAGGCCAGGAACCTTGCAAGGAAGTGTTATCACAAGCTCCACCTTTGCTAGGATCTACTTGCACACACAGAGCTTTAGCCTTCCTTTGGGGGCTACAGAGGCTCTAGGGACGTCTCTGGTTTTTCTGCCTATACCTGGCATCCAGCCACACTGGGGACCCATGGTCATGGGCTCTGTGTTGCCTGCACCTGCTTCCTGGAGCTGTCATGGAAAGTACTGAGCCAAGGGAGGAGCTGAACCACCAAGTGTTAGATTCAAACTAAGGATGCCAAGTTCTCCAGGGAAGCTTGCGACATGGTAGAAATGATGTGGATTTGGAGACAGACTAGTGCAGTGAGGAGGGCTGTCTGAAAAGGGCCCCAGAATGTTGTTCTGTGTTGTCCAAGCAATGACCTATCAGGGGGCAATCTGCTCCCATAGGCCAACAGCTCCCACCTCCTCCCCACCACCACCAAGGGGAACTGTGATATCCTATCGGCCCCCAAAGGCCCCAGAGACAGTCAGCATCCCCGGCAACCCCTGCAAACAGCCGGCACCCCCACCCCACTTGCCCGAATCCAAGTAGCCTCCAATTCCCCACTGACTTGGCCACTCTCTCGTGTCTGCCTGTCCAAAGGGAGAGCCGGGGAGGTCTGTCCACTCTACTAAGGGCAGGGACACGGGACATGAGGAGACGTCTGGCTCAAGAGCTTTCAGGCAGGGCCCCTTCCCCTCTGAGCCCTTCCATGCTGCTTCTGCCCTATCAGGAGAATCTTGCTTCCCTTTTTTCCTACCTTAGGTGAAGAGGGAGTGAACCCCCAGGTGTGGAAAGTCCCATCCAAAAAGGGCTCCAAGTGGGCCAGGATCTTCCATCTGTTGTGGTGCCAAAGTTCATTCCTATATTAGTTTTCTGGAACTGTTGTAACAAAGCGTGGCCAACTTGGTGGCTTAAAACAACAGAGGTTTTATTCTCTCACACTACTAGAGGCCACAATCCAAAATTGAGGGTTGGCAGGGCTGGGCTTTCTCTGGAAACTCTGGGGAGGGTCCGTTCCATGCCTCTCTCTTAGCTTCCAGTGCTGCCAGCAGTCCTTAGCGTTCTGAGGCTTGTGGCCACATCACTCCGATTTCTGCCCTCATCGGTCCATCTCCTCCCCTGTGTATCTCTTATAAATAAGACATTTGTCATTGGGTTGGGGCCCACCCAGTAAGCCAGGAGGATCTCCTCTCAAGATACTTAGTTATATTGGCAAAAATGTTTCTTCCAAATAAGATCACATTCACAGGTTCTGGGGGATAGAACATGGACATATCTTTTGGGGGCTACCATTCAACCCACTGCAATCCCCTCCCAATTTCTCCAGAAGATAAAACCAGTCTTATTACTTCACCACCGAGAGAAGTAGGGAGAGAACATGTGCCAGGTTCTTCTGCATTCATGTCTCAATTCTTCATCTAACATCTCGCTAGCCAAGTATTCTCACTTCTTTCCAGATGAAAAAATAGAGGCTCAGACATGTTCAGCAACTTGCCCAAGCGACACAGCTAGGAAGTAGCACAGGGGGATTGGACCCCGCGTCTGTCTGTGTTATGCAAAGAGATGCCTCCTGGGTCTCCCCCTGTCATGTACCAGGGCTTGGGACAAATCCTACAGCATCACATGTAATGGGTTAAGGATGATGCTTTATTGGAGAAAGGGGGCACTCACGTGGGCCAAGGGTCAGCATGAAGCAAGGAGACAGGGAGCCTCTAAGCCAGCCAAAGGGGAGGGCCAGGGCCTCTAAGCCATCAGAGGGGAGGGCCAGGACCAGAGCACTGTTACGATGCTGTGTATACCATGGCAGGTGACACATAAGCCCTCCCAGGACCTCCATTCAGTGGCAGGAGCCTCAGTGTCTAACCTCATGGCAGGCGGTCTCATGAAGAAAAATCTAGCGTGATGAGGGGCAGAGAACACCGCGGTGGGGGTGGGAGTGGGGTGCAGCTAGAAGGAGGCGATGTGTCTGAGGACGGAGGACGGAGGTCAGAGTGCTGGAGGAGAACAGGCAGAGGAAGAGCCGTGGGAGTGTCTGCACTTTCTCTGTGGGGGATGGACAGCTATTGCAGGGTCCAGACACAGTTGTGCAGAGATGGCCTTGACTTCTTAAAAGCTCTCGCTGTGAGGGGCACCTGGGTGGCTCAGTCGTTAAGCGTCTGCCTTCAGCTCAGGTCATGATCCCAGGGTCCTGGGATCAAGCCCCACATCAGGCTATCTGCTCCGCAGAAAGCCTGCTTCTTCCTCTCCCACTCCCCCTGCTTGGTTCCCTCTCTCGCTGTCTCTCTCTCTGTGTCAAATAAATAAATAAAATCTTTAAAACAATAAAAAATAAATAAAAGCTCTCGCTGTGAGAGGAAATATCAGATGAGCCCAAATTGAGGGGCATGCTACAGAATAACTGGACTGTACTTCTCAAAATGCCACCATCATGACAGAAGAAGACAGAAGAAGGAACTATTCCAAAGTGGTGCCACAATGGAGTGCGATGCATGCTCCAGACTTTTCTTTGGGGGCAACAGGGCAGAATGCAACTAAAGTCTGTAAATTAGCTAATAGTACTGTTTTTAATCATCATACTGTGGCTATGTAAGAGAGTGCCCTCATTTATAGGAAATACCCACTGAAATACTTAGGGGTAAGGGGGCATCATGTCTGCAACTTACTCTCAAATGTTTTAGAAAAAAATGTGTGTGTGTGAGAGAGAGAGAGAAGTTAATGTAGGGAATGGAGTGAACAGTACACAGAAAGTCTTTGTACTATTCTTACAATTTTTCTGTGGGAATAAGCAGTTAAAGGAAAAAGGTAAGGCTGCCGTGTGGAGAGCAGGCTACAGGAAGAGCAAGGTGGGAGCAGGGGCTGACAGCAGAGCAGGAGCCAGAATGGTGGCATGGATCGCGGGGGTCACAGTGGAGGAGGTGGGGGAATAAAAATATATTCTGAAGATAGGGGTGTCAGGACTTGCTGATGGGTTGGACTTGGGGGCTGAGGGAGAGAGAATAATCAAGACCTGTCCGGGACGCCTGGGTGGCTCAGATGGTTAAGCGTCTGCCTTCGGCTCAGGTCATGATCTCAGGGTCCTGGGATCGGGCCCCGCATCGGGCTCCTTGCTCAGCAGGGAGTTTGCTTCTCCCTCTTCTCTCTCTCCCTCTGCCCCGCCTCATGCTTTCACTCTCAAATAAATAAATAAAATCTTAAAAAAAAAAAAAAAAAGGCCTGTCTGCTGAATGGATGGGAAGGGCTGGCGGTGGGGTGCAGCTTAGGAAGAACATCAAGGACCCGTGACCAACAATAGCAAGGGCACTGTAGCCTCAAATGCCATCTACAGAGCTGATGTCATGGAGATGGGGTTTAAGGCTGCAGAAGTGAACGAGCCCTTGCAGGAAGTCAATGTAGGGAAAGAGAAGAGGCAATGGGTGCCTCTGCTATTTAGAAGTTACTTGGGAGAAGAAAAGGAGTTTCATTTTAGCCCAAGGGGTGAGTGATTGATTTACAATGACCTTTTATCGAGTGCTTCCGGTGTACCAGGACACCACAAGGCATTTTAGATGCATTATCTTTTCTTCCCATAATAGCCTTGTGAGATGAGCATCATTTAAAGCATGACACAACTAAGGCTCGAGAGAGGTGAAGTGACTTGCCCAAGGTCACATAGCCAGGAAGCAGGACTGGCTTTTGAACCTGGTCCATCCCCCCTGAGAAAATCTGCCTGAGAGTTCCTGTTTGCTGTCACATCTTGCCCTGCTCCCCCACAGACTGAGGTCTCACCTCTTTGAAGGGAAGCCATGCAGCTGTTTTTTCCTGACAGCTGTGAGGCTGTCTCTGAGGGAGGAAGCATTTTGTTGCCTATCCAGCCCCTTCCAGGAAAGAGCCCCTGAATTGCAGGATTCCACCCACCTCCTCTGACATGCAAAATTAGACCTGGCCGCTCCCAGAGAAAAACTCTTTGGCTCTCTGCATTCCCTGTTTCTCCTTCTCTGAAAACAGCTCCCAACAGGGTGGGGCTCAGCATCCTCTGGCCCTGATCCACTCCCTGGTTGGGTGCCCATGTGCCCTCTCCAAACTCCTAGCTGCTGTTAAGAGAAATCAATAGCAAAATCTGAGTCATCAAGAGCCTACTGGTTGCCAGGCTTTCTTCATACATCATGACCAATTTCCCTGGTAAGATTATTCCCATACTCGTTTTCAATATGGGGAGTCTGAGGCTCAGAGGGGTAAAGGAACCTGCCCAAGGTCACGCAGATGGGGAGTAGCTAAGCCAGGATCCGGCCCATCACGCATCCCAGTGCCAGGCACAGGGCTGCCCAACCTGTACTCAATAACAATGACTTTTTGAATGGACTCAAGCCCACCACAAAGCTTCATCCTGCATCTGTGCAAACACAGGCCAAGCTGAAAGGCACAAAAGGTTTTGCTCCCCTGGCCCCAGACCCTGCTGCTAGGCTGTGGGTTTCCCACATCCATCCCTTGTGCCTGCTCTGTTAGCTCCCGCCTCACCCCACCACGCCCGGCCCTGCCCAAGCCAAGACCCAGCCCTGAAAACCCTCTATTCCTGGTCCCACCTTAGGTCCGCTTCTCCCCTCAGCAGCCCAGAGCCTGGAAAAAGGAAGAAGTAGGAGGTAGGGGCCAGTAGGGTGGGTGGGTGCGGCTGGGAGCGGCTGGGTGCAGCCAGGCCAGAAGAACAGAACTACTTCTCAGAGAGCTAGAAGGCTTGGCATTCTTGCTGCTTTAGGCCCAGACACATCCCTCCTCGTGTTGCACTGCCTAGAAAAACAGGTCACTTGGTTCAGTTCAATAGCTAGGTACCAAGTGTCCACTGCATTAGTCAAGGATGGCTAACTACTATGACAAGTGGCCCCTCATCTTCGTGGCTTAGCACAATAAAGTGTGTTTAGATTTTTGTTTTGTTTTTGTCTTTCTGTATTTTTCCTGGGAATTACTTTTGAAAACCCCAGCAAACAATTTAAAAGTAGGGTGGAGCAGGGGCGCCTGGGTGGCTCAGTCAGTTGAGCGACTGACTCTGAATTTTGGCTCAGGTCATGATCTCAGGGTCATGGGATTGATGCCCGCGTGGGGCTCTGTGCTCCGTGCGGAGTCTGCTTGTCCCTCTCCCTCTGCTCTTTCCCACTGCTCGTGAGCTCTCTCTCTCTTTATCTCAAATGAATAAATAAATAAATAAGATCTTTAAAAAAAAAAAGTAGGGCAGGGCAGGTGAATGAAAGAAGAGTAGAAAAATGTTGATAATGTTTAAAGCTGAATGATGGATGGCTAAAGTGGGTTATTATACTATGCTCTCTACTTCTTTTGTTTATTTGAAATATTTATGCATGTTTACTTTTCACGGCTACAAAGTCTAATGCTCATGCTCCCAGCCCCTGGCTCTCCTCTTCCCTCCAATGGCTGCTCCAGGACACAGCTGTTCCATCTCGTGGCTCCTCTGCCATCTTGTGGTCTGAAGATCATTCTGGAGTCATCCGGACAACAGAGTGAGAGAAGAAACAAAAGATGGCAGAGCCACTACTTAGCACCCCATGGTGAAGGGCTCTGCTCCCTTCTGCTCACATTGCATTGGTCACATGACCAGCAAGGGCTGCTGGGAGACATAGTTCCGGGCTGGGCGGGTACTTCCCAGCACCACACCATAAGGGGAACTCCAGCCCTGGTTGGTGAGCTGATCATCTCCACTCCACCCACTGTGTGTTGGGTGTGGCCATGTCAAGGGTGATGCCCAGGGGGGTAGCCTGGTTTGCGAGGAGATAAAAAAGGATCTGTAAGAGGCTTATAAGGATGAGCTGTTGAGTTTTGCTGCAAGGCTTCCCAAGCTTGTCCCATGACATATCTATAAAATGGTCTTGGCTCATGGAGGCAGGGAAGGTGATGGGAAAGAAGGCCCGTAGTGTCCAGAGCTCTCTGGGCATCTGTCTTTCAACACACTGGTACCTCCATCACAATACCCACCTTCTTATATGAAACATGGCAAAGGAATCATTTTGCAAAATGTTACCACTAGGAGAAAATGGGCAAATCTACAAGGGATTTCTGAATAATTTCCTGCAATTGCATGTGTGTCTATTATTATTTCAATAAAAATGTCAATAAAACAGGGGGCAGTGGCAAAGGAAAGACCCTAGAGGAGCGCAAGACACTGGAAGATGGCCCAGGATGGACCCGGGGCCCCTGTCGCCGGTCTCTGCCCCTTCTTCAGGCCCCCAAAGTGGTTGCTCCAAAGTCTCGGTCTGCCTGGCTACTCTGTTGCCCTGCTTACCTCTCTGTGACCTATAGGATGAGGTCCATTCTCTGTTACAATATATCAGGGTCTGACCTCTTCCGAAACCATTTCTCTATCCCCACCCTCTTCTCTCCCTGCGCGCACGCACACACACACACACACACACACACACACACACACACACTCACACACACACCCTTCAATCACTCTGAGCCCTTAGTTGTTCTCCAAATTCACTGTACTTTCTGCTCCCTTGGTCCTTACCATGTGCTGTCCCTTCGAGCTCCACCTCACACATGGCAAACTCCTACACATTTTCCGAGACCTCTGCCCCTAACTATTTTATGTTCATCCTAAGCTCAGCGTTCAATTATCTACATTAGTTTGTGGGCCTTTTTCTCTCGCTGGACTGTAATACCCTTGGTGCCAACACCATGACTCATTCATTTTGATGTCCATAGTTCCTAATATAGGGCCTGGTAAGGACTAGTTCTCACTAAAATGTTAATGGTTGGCTAAATGGAGAAGTGAAAGAATAAAAGACGGAAAGGGGGAAGATAACACTATGACCTCCGCCTATCTACTAGGATTGTTGTCAAGTTTAAAGGGCTTTTGATGGGGCGCCTGGGTGGCTCAGTCATTGGGCCTCTGCCTTTGGCTCAGGTCAAGATCCCAGGGTCCTGGGATCGAGCCCCACATCGGGCTCCCTGCTCGGCGGGAAGCCTGCTTCTCCCTCTCCCACTCCCCCTGCTTGTGTTCCTGCTCTCACTCTCTCTCTCTCTGTCAAATCAATAAATAAAATCTTTAAAAAAAAAAAAATAAAGCATTTTTGAAATGGGCCTACGGGTCACTCTCATGCTGCCACTCCTATTCTCCCTGACCCACCCCCATCCCACCATCTACCCCCTGCTTTACTTAGTCAACACAACAGAACCTTCTAGGCCCTGGCCAGGCATCTTGGTGTAGGGGAAGACAAGGATACTTGCAATTTGGGGGACATGGGCTCAGAGCCTGTCTAGCTGACTTCTAGCTGTGTGTTCTTGGACAGGTTAGCTCAGTTCTCTGAGGCTTAGTTTAGTCTCCTACAAAAGCACCATTCCTCCCACCATTGGTAGGAGGATTACAAGACAGACGTATCTGAGAATGCCTGGTATGGCTCAATGAATGTTTCCTCCCATCCCGTAAAGCCCTCTCCTCTTGCTTACCAGTGAACCTTCTTTTCCTTTGAATCTTTTTTTTTTAAGACTTTTTTTTAGAGCGGTTTTAGGTTTATAATAAAATTGAAAGGGAAATACAGAGATTTCCCACACGTGCACAGCCTCCCCCATTATTAACATCACTCACCGGAAGGGTATGTTTTTACCAAGAATGAGCCTACATTGGCACGTCATCATCATCCAAAGTCCACAGTTCACCTCAGGGTTCTTTCTTGGTGGTGTACATTCTGCGGGTTTGAACGAACATATAATGACATATATTCAACCTTGTAACATACTACAGAGTGTTTTCACTGCCCTCAAAATCCTCTGTGCACTGCCTGTTCACCTCTCCCCTCCCTCCACCTGGCCCCACTCCTGACATCTGCTGATCTTTTACCGTCTCTGTAGTTCTGCCTTCTCCAGAACGTCATAGAGTTGGAATCTTACAGTATGTAGGCTTCTCAGACTGGTTGCTTTCACTTAGTAATACGCATTTAAGTTTCTTCTATGTCTTTTCCTGGTTTGATAACTCAATTCTTTTTAGGGTTGAATAATATTTCATTGTCTGGATGTACCACAGTTTTGTTATCCACTCACCTACTGTTGAAGAACATCCTGGTTGCTTCCAGGTTTTGGCAATTATGAATAAAACTGCTATAAACATCCATGTTCAGATTTCTGTGGAGACAGGTTTTCAAGTCTTTGGGTCACTTCCAAGGAGTACAATGGCTGGATGGTATGGTAAGGGTACATTTAGTTTTGTAAGAAACTGCCGAATTGTCTTGCAAAGTGGCTGTACCATTTTGCATTCCCACCCGCCATGAACGAGTTTTCCCTTTGATGCTTTAGTGAATGAATGCCGAGCACTACATAGTCCAAGGATGTTAGCCCATGTTTCTCGGGTAGATGACTAAATCCTGGAAAGCAAAGCCTGTGGGGTATATTTCCTTTGCAGCCAAAGTGCTCCATTCAGCAAGAAGTACACAGAGAGAGCTCGGGGAGCAAGTGGAGCTATTATCATGATCATCTCCCCCTTTCTTGAGGAATGCCCCGAAGATTCATGGTAAAAAGACAACAAGCTACACTTTTGAGCACCTACTGTATGCTTTGCGTTTTACATATATTTTCTAACTTAATCCTACTACAACATTTTAAAGGAAATACTCTTGTTATCACTATTTTAAAATCATTATTATTTATTTTTTAAATAAATGGGAAGTCTCATTCCATCTCTGTCCCTATCCACCCCTCTCTCAAGGAATCCTTTTTAATAGTTTCTGGTGTATCTCTCCAGAGTTTTTTTATGTCAATATAAGAACATATTCTTAAGCCCCCCCGTTTTCTTATACAAAAAACGCATACATCATACTGTCCTACACTTTGTTCTTTTCACCCTATAATTTATCTTGAAGATTTTTCTATATAACACACCTCTGTGTATTTATAATACACCTCCTGACTTTGTTCTATTGGATGGGGGTATCATAATGTATCTAACCAGTCTCCTGTCAAAGGAATTTTAGGTTGTGGAAACTGAAGCCCAGAGTGGGGAACATACTTGCCCAAGGTCACATAGCCAGGAAGTAGAAGGAAGGGCTTGTTTCTAGGTCCTCCACTTCTCTTTTTTTATTTCTCTTACATAGAGAAGCTTCGCTACATCTCCCTGGAAAACAGAAAGTAGAGAAGAGTTGTAAACTCTCCTGGCTCTACAGGAAGGGCCTCATTCACTGGACAATTGCCCTGGCTCACGAACTTGGCCTCAGGCACTCAGAAATGTCTGAGGAAGGATAAGACCCTGGATCCCAGCATCACCTCAGTGGTCAGGGATGTTGTCCTGGGGAGGCTGCTTGGGTCCCGGTTCTGGCCCTGTCATTGAGCAGTTCTATGACCTTGACCATAAAATTTCACCTCTCTAAGCCTCAGCTTCCTTATCTGTAAAATGGGGATAATAGTTGTATTAGTCAAGATTCCCCAGAAGAACAGAACCAATAGGAGACAGATTTATATCTGTCTCCTATGTATATATATCAGAGAGACAGAGAGATCTATATATACCAGAACCCATAAGGCAGGCCAATAACAGGCTGGAAACTCAGGCAGGATTCCCATACGACTGTCAAGGCAAAATTCCTACTTTTTTGAGAAACCTCAGTGTTTGCTCTTAAGGCCTTCACTTGATTGGATGAGGTCCACCCACGCTAGGGAAGGTAATCTCTTTTACTTAAAGTCAGCTGATTATAGGTCCTAACCACATCTACAGAATATCATCACAGCACTATCTAGTTCGTGTTTGCCTAACAACTGGGGGCCCCAGCCTAGCCAAGTGGGCACATGAAAGTAATCATCCCAATAATCAGAGCCCACAGAAGAAAAAGCCGTGAGAAAACTTGAAATCACGGGCTAGCTGTCGGTATCGTCAGCCAGGCCCCAGCATGCGTCTCCGTGTTGGAAGAGGGTGAGGGCGGTTAGTACCCTGGGGACCTAAAATGAGGAGGGCCACGGTGCTCTCTCAAGGGGCTCACAGACCAGGGGCTGTGGAGACGGAAATGCAGACAATGACAAGACTGCAAAAATGCCTCTGCCCGACAGGACACAGAAGGCTGTGGAAGCCCAGGGGCGAGCAAGGGAAGGCTTCTCGGAGAAGGTGACCAAAGCAATTAGTCTTAAAGTTTAAAGCAAAATTAGCCGAGTGAGAAAAGAAGAGCCGGCAAAAGGGCAAAGGAACATTCCGGACAGAGGAGCAGCCAGCACAGAGACACAGAGGTGTGAGAGAGGCAGGAACCGGTGTGGGGTGCGGGCCCCCAGTGCTGGGGCTGGAGCGGGAGGCGGACCCTTCCCGAGGGGTGTCTCCCGATCAGGACGATCAGGCCGACTCGGATGAGCACCTGCTGTGCGCTAGGCCCTGTGCCTGAGTCACTGCCGTGTACCCTAACAGCTCTCAGGGGAGGTAGGCGCTGTTACCGAGGGAGGTCATTATCAGTCACACAGCGGAAGCAGCGGGCCCAGATGCAAGTCCGGACAGCTGGCTCCGGGGCCTAGAAGGGGGTGACACAGCCTCAGGGTGGCCAGGAAGGGCTGCTGGGATGGCCAGGGTGGAGGGACAGGTCAGGCTTGTTGCATCTGAGACGATGGGGACAGCCAAGTGGAAGTCAGGGGCATGAGTGCCGAAGACAGGCCCTTACACCCACCCTTGGGGGCAGTGTTCATGGGGCACATGCCAAGCTAAGCGTTCTGCATGGAGAGTCCCTTTAAATCCACTCAGGCACCACTCATGCATTCTGTCACCCTCACCCTCAGCCTCTGCCTCTGATTCCTACGTGTGGCCCCCACTCCTGCCGCAATGGCTCTAAAGCTCCCTTGGCCACGATCCATGCACCCAAAACCCTGATTCCTGTTTTTATCAGCCATTCTTTCCAGATTCTCTGCCCTCTAGCCCTTCCTCCCCCACCCGCTTTCCCTAGAGGCTTCCTAAGCCCCAAAGGCCACAGAGGATGAATGACATCATCTGTGCTCTGGACCTCGCTGGGCCCAATTATCAGGCTATAAGTGGAAACGCCCTACATTTTCCCACAGGAAAGTGGCCTCCCTCACTCCTGACTCTGCATGCTTCTGGGGATCTTGGCAGAGTCCTGCAGTTCCTCCCTAAGGAGAACCGAGCCCCCTCCCCATGGACCTGCCATTCAGGTATCTCTTATCCCCTGTAGCCCCTGTCAGCTTCTTCCAACATGGGGACACCGCGGCTTTCCGCAGAAGGGACGCAACACCACGAAGTCATTAAAACCAGCAGTTTGGGAACCCGATTGACCTAAATTCATGTCTAGCTCCCCCTCTTCCCACCTGTGTGAACTTGGACAAGTAGCTTCCTGGCTCTGGGATTCCACTGTCTCACTTTTAATTTGGGAATAATAAAAGATATCATCTCATTAAAGCGCTTAAACTATCCTCTGAGGTACAAGCATTGTCCCCATGTTACAGACGAGCAACCAGGCATAGAGGAAGTCAGACATTTGCTCAAGGCCACTGACTAGTAAGTGGTGGAACCAGGCAGGGCCTGGATGAGAACCCCTGTGGTCAGGAGAGCTCTGAACTGCCAAAGAGCAGCCCAGAGACGTGGGGAAGGCTTCCCCTAGCTAGCCACGGGGGGCCTGGGTGGAGTGAGGCCAGTGTCAGGGGACACCCAGGTTCCAGAACTGGCTTGGCCCTCGCTAGCAGCAGGGCAGGGGAGAGTGAATTTCTCAGGACTCAGCCTTTCCAGCTGTAAATGGGGATGGCAGGCCCCACCGCAGAGCTATCGTGAGGATCGTGGGAGGGAATAGCCCAACCCTCCATCATTCCTGTGTTACCAGCCAGGCTGTAACACACCCACATCTCCCCCCATTATTTACTAATTGTTTTTTCTTTAAAGGGATCGTAATATATCATTCAAATACATTTATCGGAAATTTATCGAAACCAATTTCTTATCACCACCTTAAAAAGAAAACGGGGCACATTTGCCATAAATAGAAGGTATTGACACAGCGAAGCCAAAGCAAGGCTCTGCACTGCAGATAGGTGTCACAGTGTTAAGGATGCACTTCTACCGATCCGCCTGCCTCGGGTACACCTCCCACGCCTTCTTAACGCTGGGCTGGGTTCTCTAAGGTCAGGTCGGGGACCTTCAGGGCATCTTGTCACCTCCCTTCAAGCACACAAGGGCTGTCCTGGGTTGGTGCACAGGAGGTGCTCAGAGCTCCTCTCTCTGGCCTCACTCTCCCAGAAACAGACATGTCACAGGAAGAGGCTGGCCTTCCCTCCTCCAAAGAACAAAGGGGCCATAGCAGCAACCTCCAATTAAACTCCCACTCCCCCACCAGCATCACTTACTGCCTTGAAAGAGCACTGGGGTTTGCTGCTGGCCATGACTAAACATGGCATGTGGCGTGGAGGCCATGGCACACTGTCCCCAGCAACTGTCTTCAGCCTTCCGACATGGGAGCTAAACTGCTGCTGAGAGTACCAAGAACCTCTAAGTCCTCTATGGCTCCCTATTGCCCAAAAGAATATGTCTTCCTCAGCCTTCCAACAGCACTCTCTTCATTCTCGGGTGCTTTCTCTGCCACTTTCTCTGCTAGGCTCCCGCTTTCCCTAGCATCTGAGTCCCCTTTTGGCCATACTCTGGACTGAATTCTGTTGGACAAGGCACTCAAAGTCCCAGAGAACCAGAGCCCAGGGAAAGCGAGAGCCTCCACTTCATTGGCTTGTCTCTGGACCCTAACAACAGAATGTCCTCAGGTAGCACTGTTCCTGCTTCCCAGGGGGCTCCTCAGAGCAACTGAGCTCCTTCGGTAACCTTAGCATGCACTTTCTCAGTCTGCACTAGTTTGCCCAGCATGCCTTCCTCCCTCCCGCCAAAGGGCTTTTGCAGTGCTGTCCCCACAGCTCAGAGTGCTCTTCTTCCACCTACAGGCCCAGTGACCTCCTTTATGGTCAGCTGTCAATTCAGGGTCACCTCCTCCAGGAAGCCTGCCTTGACTTCACACCAGCTCAAGTCCCTCTTACTGCTCTGGAAGAAACAAGTGCCCCTTCCACGCACCTCTCTGATTATTTGAGCTCCAGTCCCACCCCTAGGCTCCATGTGGCCAGGAGCTATGTACCTCCTGTTGTCCCTTTGGCCCCAGCACCTCATACAGGGCCTGGCACAGGGCGGGAGCTCAAGAAACGGATACTGTTATTAGCATATTAGCACCTACCAACCTGGGGGGGGAGGATCCGGTCCGTTCTCCCCTCCCTCTCTTTCTCCTTCCGGTGCCCCTCCAAGGCATGGCCTTCTCCTTCCTCTCCCCTGAGGCACCCACCTCCCATCCAACGCCATTCACAAAGCCATTCTTCTCTTTGGATCCTCGCGGCCCCCTTGTGAGGCAGGCAGCACAGATTATCACCACATTTTAAATACAGAAACTGAGGCCCAAGGAGTGACTTGTTTGAGCTCTTGCCACTGAGAAATGGCTAGATCTTGAGGCAACTATGGTCTCCGGACCTCTGGTTTGAAACTCAGCCCAGGTTTAGGGGTTCCTCTGTCATTCTTCTTCCATATCGACTCTAGGATTCCAATGTACCATTCGTCTTGGGCTCAACATCATGGCACAGACTAACTGTACTCATTTCCCCCTCATTGCAACCCCTCTGTCATCACGCCCACTTTAAGAGATAAGAGAAGGGCCCCTGGGACTGAGCAGCCTGCCTGGACCACGTGGCTACTGAGACACTGCCTGGATTCAGACCCAGGTGGGGGAAGCTGTGGTGTGATCTTCCCGCCTCTACTCCCCTCCTCCTGGAGCCAGCAGCCTGGTTTCCTGTGGGGGTAGCCCCCCCATACATACAGTCCAGGGGGGCTGTCGGTCAAGGTGCCTCACCCTCCCCTGACCCAACCAGGCCACTCACACCCTAGTCTCTAGCAGAGGGACCCTGTACATATGACCATGTTGCTGACTCATTCCTGAAAGAGTGCCCATTTATTCCCGCTACCTGGATCCCCAGAGCCCCGCCCCTGCTGAAGCCTCTGGCTTCTTGGTGAAGTCTGGAAGCCACACCATACTTTTCCAGTACATTTCTTCATGCTGAAGTCAGACCGTCTGCTTCTGTTGCTTGCAACCAGAAGAACAGACTGCTTCTCCCAAGCTGGTGATAAGATCCTCGAGGCTGGAACTTAGTCTCACACTCCTTGTACATTCTCCTTGTGCCTGGCACAGAGCGGGCCGCCGGGTACACATTTGAGAAACTGAGCAACACTGGAGCCCCTGGATGATGGGGCCCTCCACCATTCCTAGTGTCATCTTTATGGTTTTTGTCAATTTCCACATTTTCTACCATAAACTGGTATTACTTGATTTTTTTCTAAATAAGTAAGCTAAGGAACCTCAAAAAATATGAAGTGACTGTTGATTCCTAAATCCTCCGTTCCTATTGGAACATGCAGGAGGTGTGGGGTTCCACAGGCAAGTCTCCTGCTTTGGGTCCCTAACTGCCCATTCTCCAGAGCCCCCAAAACAAATGTAGGTCCCTGTTGAGGAGCCAGAGCCTGGCTTAAGCCAAGGAGAATCTCCCTTAATCCCCTTCGAAAAATTGTAATATACCCACTGGAAAATGAAAAGGTATTTGCCCTAATTATAGAAGTAATTTTGTTTACTTGTCTATATTTTAACTTCTTTTTAATTCTATTATTTTATTTTAATTGTATATATTACCTGCATGGCTAAACAAAATTAGTTTTTAATGCAAACTGAAGAAAAATCATTATTAGTCATAACAGAAAATTTGAGCAATAAAGAAAATCAAAGAAGAAAATTAAAATCACCTGTTTCCCCAACACCCAGAGATAATATTCAAATTAAAATATATTTCTTTCCAGTCTTTTCTCTGTGGTGATGGCTGTGCTTTCAGGGTATCTTGGTTTTTTTCCCTTTGTGGTTTCGCTTTTATTCTTAAGGTCACCATCTTAAATCATTTTTAAAGTATGTATTAGCTACACACTTACGATTGTTAAAAATGTTACAATATTGCACAAGTATTATTTGTCAGTGTACACACACACACACACACACACACATTTACATATATACCCACATACGCATATATATAGTTATGTGTTTGTATATCTAGATGTTTGCTTGGTAATTGCAAAAACATATAAACCCTCAGATATATTTATTTGGTTTGTTCTCACAATCAAAAGAGATTTTTGCAGAGATATGAAAAGAATATCACAAGTAGTACAAATCTGAAGCCTTAAATAGAAATGTCAGGAAGTTATAGATTCCTGGTAATGTATGAATCATAGGGTAGGTGGATTAATGTTTTCAGGCAAAAAGTTGATCAAAGGAGTTCACCATGTCTTTAACTTCATGCTCTTAATTCCATTACATAAAATAATTGAAGCCTACATTTTTTAATCCTTTTTGTAAAAGAAAGTATAGATGTCAGTCTCCTTCTGACTGTGGCATGGGGAGACACATCCTCCTAACTTGTTCTGTTTGCTGACTCTGCCCTATGGCTAATCATTTTCCTGTGTAGTTTGTAGTTTTCCTCATGGTAAGCCCATCTTTTCCAAGGGCTGTAATTCCTATGGGGGTTTCATGTGCCCTGGGTTGGAGAAATGTCTTTGAAAACCAGCTTTATATTTGCTCTTTCTGGTGTGCCTGAGTGTTTGTTAGTCGTGACCGATTTTTACAGTGTTTTCTTGGTCTGGGCTTCCTGTACCAGTTAAACAGTGTAAATTCAATGTCCTCTCACTCGCCTGGTAGTGGCTTGAGATTTCAAATTCTCAAGAGGTACTTTTTTCATTTCCACCCAGAGCCTGAATTTGAGACCATATTTTGGGGGAGGTCTCCCTAAGCCTCACCTTTCATGGGGGGCCATGGCAGTCAGGAAAGGCAAGGTTATATCACGGTAATAAGCCCAAACTTGCCGTAGCTTAACACGACAAAGGTTTATTTCTTCTACTCCATGTCGATCAGGAATCAGTTGAGAAATCCGTTCCATGCGTCTTCACTCAGGGAGCCAGGCTGTTGGAGTAGCCGTTGTCTTGAACCTTCCCTGTCTGGACAACGCTCTGGAAGTATTTGGTGAACAAGCTGAGCGACTACTCCAAAGGAAATGCCTTGCTGAGTATCTCAATTCTGCGTGTCTACCACATGCGTGCCAAGGCTGTGTCTCCTGTCCCAATGGGGATTTCTCTTTATTTATTTGAAGTTCAGCAAAGTGTTTCAATACCTTTGTTTTGATTTTACCCAGTACTTCTAGATGTTTCTTTGGTTGTGGCGAAGAAGGAGAAGTGTCACCTCAGTTTGCCATGTTGCCAAAATCAGAAAAATTTATATTGTGTCTTCTAGACTAGGAACATGCTGTTGTGTAACCCTTTTTCTTTTAACTATGGGTTATAATTATTTCCTGTAACCTTATATGTTCTTTAGAAACATAACTTTTCATTGCTCCACAGTAGTCTATGAATGAATGTACCACTCATTTTTTTAACCAATCCCCCCCTTGTTGGACACTTAGGTTGTTTCCAATTTCTCCCTATTGACATTAGGGATGCAACATCTTTAGGTGCAAGAGTGACTTTCAAAATATCTATCAACTGCTATGGTCTGGTCTTGGACACCAACCAGCTGGAATGGGCAGTGTCATAAATGGCTGGTTTGTCCGCACCATGTGTCCCCACTGTGTGTACATTTATCTTTGCACATACCCTGTGATTTCCCCTGGATATGTTTCAAGGATTGGAATTTCTGTGTGGCCCAAAGGATAAGTGAACATTTTAAGACTTTTGCACCTACTTCTACAAGGCTCCAGCCTTATTCCCACTCTAAGAGAATCCCTGCTTTCCGTTCTCACAGCTGTTCACCTAGTAATGGGTCAAGAAGGCGCAGGGATGGCATTTCTCACCAGTGATTCCCTGGTCAGCAGGGTTTGTGGTTCCCTATCAGAGGCTGATAACGCTAATGGCTAATGGAGTGTCCAGGGTCCCTGGAGGAAGCCTGAGAGAGGGAAGTTAGAGATGTAAGTAAGTGCACCTCTGCCTCTGCAGGGAGGGGTGGTGGGGCTTGGGTTTGGAGGGGCTCCCAGTTGCAGAGGAGTCAGGATCTTCAAAGACCTGCCCTGGGTTAAGTGATGCCTGGACTCAAATCAGTACGACCTTGAGTAAGTCCATCCTCACTGAGCCTGTTTTCTCATCTGTAACATATGGATACTCCCTCCCGGGGTTGCCTCGAAGCATACGTTCAGCAAGATAATGTGCGCATCTTTCAGGCCTGGCACCTGGCAGCCACGCTAGAAGAAGGGTAGGCATGAGGCCGAGGACGGTGGCAACAGCTCTGCTGATGTGTGGTGACACACTTGTGCGCTCTGAATCCTCTCTTCTGCAGGCTGAGTATTCCCTGTCTCTGCAGTGCTTCCGAGGGGAAGGAGGCCAGGAAACCTGGATTGACCTGACCCAGAAGAAGAGGAAACCAGATGTGCACAGTAGGAATTTGCCCACTCGGGGGTCATAGCATCTCATGTTCCTCCATAGGGATATCCCCCTACCATGGCCTCTGAGGTCTTTCCTGTTCTAGCCCCTATTCCCCTCTGACTGCTTCTCCTACCACCCTTCGCTCACTACCCCACACCAGCATTCTTGCAGTGTTTTGAACACAGCAAGTTCCCAGGCTCAGGGCCTTTGCACTTGCTGTTTCTCTGATCTGGCATGCTCTTCCGGATCTCTGCAGGGTTCATTTCCTTGCTCTATTCAGGCTTCAGCTTCAATGTCGCTTCCTCAGAAAGTTCTTCCCTGGTCACTCCATCTGAAATGGCAGGCTGTCCCTGCGCATCATCCTCTCTCTCGTTCTATTTGCTCACGCACTTGTTTTCTTCATAGCACTTATCCTTACTTAAAATTATCTCATACATTCCTTTATTGCTTGCTTATTACATGTCATCTCACAAATAAAATACAAGCCCCATGGGTAGAGACTTTGCTTTGTTTGCTGCTATACCCCCAGCCTCCAGAACAGTGCCTGGAGCATAGCAGATGCTGCAAAAACATTGATCCCCGTTTCATAGGAGCAAGTCCCTTTCATTCATTTCCAGTTTGGTCACTTCACGGCAGTGTGACCTTGGGCAAGTCACTTCATCTCTCTGCCCCTCGTTTGCTCAACTGTACAATGGGGCTAACCACCCCTGAGACCCAGCGCGGCGGGACTGCCACAACACGGCAGTTGTAGAAGGCCTGTTACTGCTTGCCCCTCCTGGGGCAAATCCTCTACGAAGCCAGCCCTTGTCACCCCAGAATGCTCCAGCTTTGCTTATCCCAGGCTGGGGCGAGGTGAAGCGTTTCCACGTCTTACTCCATCACCCTACCCTGCTTCCCAGCTGGGCTCTTTGCATGGCTTCCTTCAGGCCCCATGAATAATTGATGATGCGTGGGTCCCTTTTGGAGTTCCTCATAATCACTGAGGGAGAAAGAAGTCTTTCTCTCTCATGTTTAGATCCCCTGACTTGGCCTTCCTCTCTGTGGATGAGTCACCCAATCTTAACCCTGCAGCTCATCTTGGCGGGTGGCCAGAGGCCTCCCCTCAGAGCCCCAGAGGCAGGGCTGGGGAGTGTGGGCGATCAGTGGGCAGGACCGGGGCACCCAAGCTGAACTAGATCATTCTAGAGGCAATTTCATCTCACCTGCAGATGCCAGGCCGAACCAGCACTCCTCCCTCAGAATCTTTAGACCCAGCCCTAATACTAGGTCTAGAGCTACGCTGAGGGCAAGCATGTGCCCAGGGGTGGACTGGCTCTGCTCCACTGGGGGCCATGCACACTGGGCCATCCACTGGGGGCCATGCACTGGCCAAGGGCAGGCATTACGCTGGACATTTCATGAGTCTTATCTCATTCTTTCCCCGCATCCCTCTGGAGAGATAGGGGTGATTGATCTCTTTACACAGCTGAGGCATCAACAGAGAAGTGAAGTAACTTGCCCAAGGTCACACAGACTAGCAAGTGACCAATGTGTCTGGCTTTGTGTCCACATTCTTTCTATGACACCAGAGAGACAATACCAAGAATTTAGGGAGAGCTTCCAGGATTCCCCACCAGGGAAATAAACAGAAGTCTATTAAGCCAGGGCCTGGAGACACATCAGACGAGAGAGGGCCCAGCCTGCTCCAGGCACCCTCCCTCCTCCAGCCCACCAGGACCATGAAAATACATCCCAGGGTGATCCCCCACAGCACAGCCCCTACTCACCTCCACTTAGGATCATTTACTCACCACCTCCAACCCCAGGAATGTGACCTTTGGTGCAATGAATCACACACCTGATTGAGTACTCCCCTGGGGGTCAAAAATCCTAAATTCTACCCTCAGCTCTGCCACAGAGCTTCTGTGTGATCAGGCAGGTCATGACTTTCCTGTCTCTTCATTCATGAAATCATAGATCTTGTTGTTCTCTGTTGGGAAATCCAGATTCTAGAAGCTACGATCCTCACAGGGTGATTTTTTAAGGCACTGTGGTGTTACACCTGTCCTTCCAACAGGTGGCCCAGCTCCTGAGTGTATGGACATGGGAACCTCCAAGCTTGCCTACATTCTACCTAAATGCCCTCCATCTTTCAACCTCGCTGGCCCAGAGCAAAGACCCAATGCTCCTGTTGCCTCAGGGGCACTGGGGTTTTGCCACCCAGCCTCCTCCCCAGCCCTCAGTCCATGGGGCAGTGAAGCTGACTGACCCCATACCAGGGTTGACCTGTGACCCAGCCTGTCCACTTAAAGTGTCCATAGACCTGACCAAATGAGGGAGGGCCTGGAACCCAAGATGACCTGTTGGAATGAATTTCAAGGTCTTCCTGAAAATGCTGGAACAGGTGCTTGTCCTTCTGCCTTCCCTGTGTGATGTGAATGAAGAAGATATAACCCTGGGCGCCGCTGACAGCCATCTTAGGACCACAGATCTGCCCGAGGGCAGAGGACTCACTGAAGGAGCCAACCCACACAATAGATGGAGAGAAACCAAGAAGTGGTAGATTGAGCCACCCTGGGGCTGTTTTCATTATGGGAGCTTCTCTTCTGTCACTTGCAACCCAAGAATCCTAACTGATACTGGCACCCAGCTGATGATCAATATATGTTTATCCAGCTGAAGTTTATTCCAGAGCTGAGCGCCCCGATCCTACCCACAATAGTGCCCTCCATGTCCATAAATATAACCTGAGGCTAGTTAAAAACACACAATGTGGTCGGGCAGGTGGGGAAAGTGAAGCCCCAAGAGGAGACTTGTCCCAAAATGCAGAGTTGGAAAGTGGCCCAGCCAGGACTCGGGCCCTGTTAATCTGATTATTAAGCTCACAGAAGTAAGGGAAGTGGGTTGTCCTAGTTCTGGTCAAGGGCCCACGTCCTATGGAAAGGAAGCCTCTTTTTCCCTCCCAGAGGCTGCTCCAGAGTGGCCTCCAGATCAACTTCTTTGACATAGTCCAGACGTCTGACGGCTTCCTCTTCCAGCCTCCCGGTGGTCATGACCCGAGCCCCCACCACAGGCCTTCCCACGGAGCACCCTCAGGGGCCTGCCTGCACCCCCACCGCAAAACCTGCTGCGTGTCCTCAAGGCCTCTCTGAAGAGCCCCAGCCCTTTTCTCTCCTATCTCGCCTTTCCCCAGATCCCGCTCCACTAGCATGTTCTCCCCCCGGAGGCCCAGGGCAAGCTCGGACCTCCTGAGCTGTCCCTTCCACCAGTGACATGGCTCTGACAGGCCACTCCCCGGTCTGGACACCACAAGCTTTCCTCTCAAGACACAGCTGGGAACACGGGCCGGGCTGGGGCTTTGGAGGCGGCCCGCAAGTGCCCAGGCATGTGACAACCCTGAGTTTGAAGGCGAGGGGCCCTTGTGAACACCTACTGTGCACCAGGCAATGAGGAAAGCAGGAACAGGACCAAAGCGCATCGCCTCATGGTGTCAGTCTCATGCCATCACCCGATAGCTGCCCAACGTGCACCGCCTACTCTAGTGACGCTCCACAACCGTCCACGCTCACACACACCCCAGCAACAACGTCATATATAGTCTCACAAGTACCAATAACTAGACAGAGATGCAGAGCGGGACGCTCTGTAAGGATCCATGCCCAACAGCTAACTGGGTAGCTCAGAGATGGGGAGCTGTTCCAGGGGACTTGAGCCTCATCTACAGTACTCGTCCCCAGAGGAGAGTGTCCTCTCGTTTGATTTGCACTCCTAAAAAATAACTTTAAAAAAATCAAATACCTGAACATAGTGAAATCATGATAACTGCATCTCTCTGGGAAGAGCACCCAGGGTGCTGACTGTTCATCTCAAGGCAAAGAGTGGAGGAAACCCAGAGCAGGCGGGAGATAAAGCCCAGGGGCTCCCCCTTCCCCACTTCTAACTACCGGTGTGTGTGTGGGGGGGGGGTGCACCCTCATCAGCCTTGCCCCCAGGGCTTGGGAATTTCCTGGAAGCCTGAGGCATCCTGAGAAAAAGCATCTTCCCATCTTCTCACGGCCTTCGGGCAAAGGGAGTGGGTGAGTGTCCTTTAATTAGCGTTTTCATCATTTTTCTATTTTACTAAATCATATTTTACTAAATCTCACACATGGTGGGGTGTGGGGGGAATAAAGCTTTAGAGAGCAGAGGTCAGGGTGTCATTTGGTCTGATACCCAAAAGAGAAATGTTTTCTGGACAAATCCGAGCCCAGGGCCAAACAAGCATTTGACAATTTTTTAAAAAGTATTTTGTATTCTGTGTTCTAATTGCACAAGAAATATATGAAAACATTCTCTTAAAAATCCAAACAATCCCATTGAAACTGAGGTTGCCTTTGCCCCACACTCCCCATCCAGTCCCTGTGGAAAGTGGCCATCCAACTGGACCCGGTGGTCATCCTTCCAGAACCATCTTCAGACCTTTCAATGCGTGGATGTATTGAAATGTGTCATCCTGGTTTGGCTTTGTTCCTCAGTCAATAGCAACATGCTGTACCTATTCTTCTGTAACTTTTTTTTCTGTTAACAAATCTAAGAGATCAAAGTCAGCTCACCCAGATCTGTTTTGTTCTTTTTAAATGCCACAAAGGAACATAGTACTGAGATGCCCGGTGCGTTATTTAACTATTTAATATGGTGATATTTAAAACAAAAGACATCAATTTACAAAGAAAAGGAACCTCTGCCTCTTACCTGCCCCCCACACCTCTGCACCTCAGTTTCCAGGCCTGTACAAAGGAGACATGGGCCTCAGTGATCTCTAAGGGCAGTGGCACAGCCTATGACTTCAAACATTTTCTCTGCCCTGGTTGAGTCTCCCTGCTGTGCCTGGTTTCCTGTTCGACCTTGGCTTTCCCCGGGTCTGTCTGTGAGTCAGCCCAGCTGGTGGGAGGTGGGGGCGGGGGACGTCCCCTCACCTGCCCTGGCCGCCTGGCTTCTCAGGCTGGCTAGCTGCTCCAACAAGCCTGTGAAGGGAACACACACAGCACCTCGGAGCTCCCGCCGTCGCTGCCCTAAAACAGTAGGTTCATCTCACTCCTGTGCTCTTCCGAAGCAGTTGGGCTTGGTTTTGTCTGGAACTGTCTGGAAGTGGAGACAGTCCTGCACGTCGTCTCCAACTCTCAGAAGCTAGGGGCCTCACGCCACGGACAAATCCTTTGCCCCAACAGTCCTTTCTGATCAGTGCAGAGGACTGGGGGACTCAGGCAGCAGAGGGGGCCTCAAACAGGCCTAATTGCATGTCCACTTCCAGCAGGGGTGGTCAACCCTCCCCTTGTCTTGGCTGCGCCCCAGGAGGGCTGCGCTCCTAAGGTATCCAGATTGGGTTTGCCTCTGCACAGCTCTGCTCCCCACCAGATAATACCTGACATATTCTAAGTACTTTACATCCATAAGCGCTTTGAGGTAGGTTCTGCTATTATCCCCATTTAGCAGATGAGGAGACTGAGGCAAGCACCCCAGGTAAGCACAGTTACTTAGTGGCAGAGCCAGGCCCAAGCAGCCTGTTCTTCAAACAAGGCACTCTATACTCCCCATGACCTCACCCCTTTGGAGCGGATGGGAAGCATTTTTCAAATTGAGAATGGTGGTCACAAAAGGACTTACCCCAGAGGACCATGGGATATAATGGAAGAGCTATTTATGGAGCCAAGGAAGCATGGATCCCAATCACAAACTTTTTCTCACCCCAGGACCATTGCACATGCTATTTTCTGTGTCTGGAATATTCTTCCCATTCCACCCATCCTTCCACCCACCCTTTCTTTGCTTACCTCTTCCCATGGCTAACCTTTTATCTTTTGTGTGAGCAGTCAGCAAGAGTCACTCACTCACTCACTCGTTCACTCACAAAATACGTATCACATGCCTACTAGGTGCCAGACAAGACAGACACGCATCTGCCCTCGTGAGGCTTATAGGCCAGAGCTGGGCAGAAAATGTCCAGCCAAGAGCCTGGCACGTAGTAGGTCTTCGGGAAACAAAAGGCAGCCTTGGAGCACTTCTGGGGAGATGCCGCTGAGGATATGGAAGTGGGCAGGCTTTGTGCTTAGGAGCACACTGAGCAGGCAAGGGCACTCATCTGCCTCCCCCAGCCCTGCCCCGTGCTCTGGGGGCCCTCTTTCCAAGATGGTGACAACAGAAACTGCCTTTTGTCTCCCAGTCTAGTTCCCAGAGAAATGACCGTCCAACCCTTCTGAACCACGCTGCTGGTCACACAGACCAGCCGGCACCGTGCAAGAGGAGGCTACCCAAGAGTGGGAATGCCAGCAGGTGGGGTCCCTGGGGCCATCTCGGAGGCCATCGCACCAAGTAATAACCTTTCCTCCTTGCTCTTTAAACTCCAATTTCAATCGGATGATCGCTCCACAGCTCCGAGAGAAACTGATTGACTTAAGTTAATCAGGTAATCCCAATTCCTTATCTGGGATTCGTTTAGAATGTGCAGATGACCCAATTCCGGCCAAGGGAAACTGAGAGCCTCTCTTGAGAAAGCTTTTCCTCCCTCCTACAGGAAAGAAATTGTCCTCTGAGCTCTGGGCAGCGAGGCAGGAGGAGAGCAGGAGAACAGGCTCTGCCTTGTGTTTGGGCCTTTGCATGTCCAGTTCCCTCTGCCTGGAACCAGGTTTCTGTGGCCTTTTACTTGGCTGTCTCTGGCTCAACAGTCAGGTCATAGCTCAGAGGTCACCTTCTCAGAGATGTCTTCCTGACCATCCTAGTCCGAAGTGGGTTTCCCTGACCCCATAACTTCCTGCTGCATCGACCTCCTATTTCCTTCTCACACTTACCACGATCTCGAAATATCATGTGGATTTCTTCATTTGTGGTATATTGTCTGTCTGTCTATATTATTGTCTGTCTGGCCCATTGTCATATTTCCCACGATCTCTCCAGATCCCAGTACTGCCCGTGGCCCAAAGCGGGCACAGGTAAATATTTGTTCAGCTCATACCCACATCTTTGCCTTCATGTGGAGTATGAGGCCACCCAGACAGATAAGAAGGCGGTAAGACACTCAGAGACAGTGAGATACCCAACCCATTTCCCCATCTTGTTGCCATTATGTTCAAACTGACACCTGGCAGACTGCCTAAGTAATTTTGAGGGCAGAGACTGTGTCTTGTAGCTTCCACGGGGTCTGAGTACAGGCCTATATAGAGATTTTTCACAAGCACTTGTTGTTTGTGCAAACCAATGATGATGGTGCTGGGGATGATAAACCCCTGCACTTGCACACCAATCCGCAGGGACTACTCGGACTATTAGTCAATCATCAGACAGCTGGGGACTATGGAAATAGAAGTCTAAGGTGGAGCACTCACCTTAAAGAATTTACAGTCAAAACAGAGAAGCCCACCAGAATTCCAAAGATAACAGCATGGGACAGAGGAAAAAAGTATGGGCTCTGGAGTCAGACGGGCTTTAGTTTCAAACTCTACCTCTATTGCTGACTGCTGTGTGACCTGGGAAAACCCTTCACTTCTCTGTGCCTCTTTCCCTGCGTACAGATGAGGTTAGTCATTCTTGCGTCAGAAGGTTGTAAAAACATATAGTTCAGTAAGTACTCTTCTTCAGTAAATGATCATCAGAGATATAATTGCCATAGTACACAACACAGTAGACTCATGGTCCCGTGCTGCATGTGGTTGCATTCAAAAAATCCAGCAACAGTCAATAAGTGAAAGCATTTGGAATGTTTGTTATAATTATTCTCGAAGAGTTCTAATGTCAGGATATGGGAGTTACATCCCATCGAGGAAATTTTAAAGAAAATCCTGGCCACAGAGAGGTTCCATAAAACCTCACTAAAGTTATGTTTTAAAAGAGAGTGCTTATCTTTTACAGATATATATTGCAAGATATACTACAAATAAAATGCCGTGATGACAGGTATTTGCTTCAAAGTAATCCAGGGGGAAGGGGGTGGTGTGGTGAAAGAATTAATGAAACAAGAGTGGCCAGAAGTCAAAGACTATTGTAGCTGCAAAATGTGCACATGGGATTTCAAATTGTATCATTCCCCATGGTTTTATTTGTATTTTTCCACGTTTGAAATGTTTCATTATGAAAAGTGGATTTTGAAAGCTTTCCAAAGAACCTTGTGAGAAAGATACTCTAATTTTCCTATTTCACAGATGGAGATAAGACAGAGAGGTTAAGTTATTTGTCCAAGGTCACACAGCTTATTTAACAACAGCATCAGAATTGAAAACTAGGTCAGCATAAATCCAGCCCAGCTCTGGCCACAACACCAGTCATTAGGGAAAAAAAAATAACAAGACAACCAAGAATCCGTGCAAATGTTCACAGAAAGGTATATTTAGGTAAACAACTAAAAGAGAACAGTTTTAAGAGGCCCAAACTGAACTACTGAAGGAAAATTTATTTTCTTTTTTAATCAGCAATTTGGTAGAGGTGGGAGAACCCCTGCTCCTCTTCCTCCTTCCTGGTTCTCTTTTCAGATCAGGGTTTCAGAAGGTGGTAATAAATAATAATAGCAACAAATATGCCCTATCTTGCCAGCAAGGCTGGCCGCTATCCCTGGGTCTTCCAGAGATGCTGTCAGAGGCCTGGGCACAGTGCCGACCCTCCACAAAGGCTGCCAATTTGGGACTGAATGGGGAATGGGGGCACATTAAGGTTTCCTGGAGCACAACAGCCAGGGTCCGAATCCAGGCTGCCCCCTCTAGCTGTGTGACTTTGGGCAAATCCCTCCCTCACAGTGCCCTTAGCATTGCACTGGGCAGGTAGGACTCAGTGAAGAAGCCCTCCCCGCCATCTCTGCTTCCTGCCTCTTGCAGAAGTAGCATTAAGCGTCATCCCAGCCCCCTGTGTGAAACCATAATAAATTGTGAATGAGTGAAAACCCACTTACAAAAGCTGGAGCTGAATCATTCCCTGCACCTTCCGCATCTGTGGGGGCTCATGCAGCAGAAGGCAGATGAATGGGCTGAGTACACGTCTTTGGCTATGCAGCTCTAGCACAGCACTGCCACCAGATGACCCCCCTTCCCCCTGGAGGACCCAGCAGGGGCCCACCTGTGTGCCTGGGGCATGTTCTCTCTAGAAAACTAGGACCCAGCGGGGCACCTGCAATGAGCGTGCAGGTCTCAGCCATACGGAGCTTAGAGTGACGGTCTGTCTGACCTCTCATTTTAGATGAGGAAACAATCGATTGAGAAAGAAATTTGAGTCTGATGGGTTTGCCTTTCTCGTCCAGGACTCTGTCCACCCGAGGCTGCTTTTAAGAGAGGTGACAAAGCCCTCTGGTGGTGAGTCAGCCTGTTGCTGGAGGAGGCCCTCCCTGAGCACATAAGGAATAAGAAAGCTGTGAGTGCCCCCATCTGGCGGGAGTCAGGATTATAGGACTCATGATTTAAGAACCAAGAGCCCAAAGGGCCCGGTGCTGACATAATAGTTAGTAAAAGCTACCTTTTAATGGGCACCTACTATGTGTCAAGCTCTCTTCATAAGCCATCCCATTTAATCCTCAGTAACCCTTCGAGTTCCCCTTTTACAGAAGAGAAAACTGAGGCTCCCCGGAAGTGTGCTCGTCTGACCAAGGTCACTCAGTTATTCAGTAGCAGAACCAAGGTCAACTCCAGACCCACACGACGTCCCAAAGTTCAGGCTCTATTTGCCAGCTGGGGGAGGAGAGAGGAAAAGAGTGAAAATAACACTTACTGAGTATCATCTGTGTCCCAGGCAGCGTGGCTCCCTTATGATAAGAGCTGCCAACGCTTACCACGTGCTCACTGCGTGTCATGCCCTGTACTGTTGCAGGGGTGTTCCCCAAACTAACTCACTTCACCCTCATGATACCCCCTGAAGTAAGTACTATTTGTATTCCCAGTGTGTATGAGAGGCACGGGGGGATAAGTAAACTACCCAGGGTTACACAGAGGTAAGCTGGGCTCGAAGCCTGTGCGTGTAACCTCCCGACTCTGCTGCCTCTCAAAGAAGTGCTCACTGTCACGTTCAACCCATCCTGGGGCCACAGCTCCTGACTCCCATTCCAGAGATGAACCTGTCCACAGGTTCGTGCACCATTCTTCACTCTCCCTGCTCCCTCATCCTCTCATCCAAGCCCTCAGCCAGTCCCGCTGACTCCACTGGAATCAGTTCATTTCAGAAGGTGGCGGCCAGCTCTCTGCCAGAGCCAGAGACGGGGGCTGGGACAATGAACCAGCTCTGGACCGGGAAGTTCCTCCTTTCCCCGCAGGACGCATCTTCAACTAGGCGCCCCCCACCCTGTCCTGAACAATCGCACTTCTTCTTTGCCAGTCTCCCTGCCACCTTTTGCCCCACTCTGATCTGCTTTCCCTTGCACAACTGCAGAAATGCAAATCTAAGCATGTCTCCCTGAACAGCGCCTTCGGGGTCCCCACAGCGGCCTCGGGATCCAAGTCCCAGCCCCCTGCAGGGCCTTGATGTCGTGGCTCCCATTGCTTCACCGTCCTCCGTCCTCGGCAAGTCTCACAGTCCCTGGCTCTCACTGCTCAGGCCAGGCTGGACATCCCTCACGGTTAGCCATCAGGCTGCCCTTTGCATCAGAACAGCACGGCAGCTAAGAGTGCAGTTCTAAGCCAGACCACCCAGGTTCAAGTCCCAGCCCTGCCACTTACCAGCTATGTGACCTTGGTCCAGTTATTGAAACTGTCTGGGCCTCATTTCCCTCATCTTTAGAATAGGGACAACAGTACATTTGTCACAAGGTTGTTCAGGATGATACATGCCCAACACCTAGTATAGGGCCTGGCTCATAGAAGGTGCCAGATAAATGCTAACTAGCTATTGTTATTTCAATTAAATTTCAGTTCCACCATTACTGGTTATGGTGAGGATAGGATTACTCCTCAAATATTCCATTTGCTTCCTTATATTCCTCAGCCCCCTGCAGTGAGGCAGAGTCACATGACCAGTCTGGCCAGCGACATGTGAATGGAAATGTCAGCGGTAACCTTCAGACTAAAGCAGTGAGAAGCACACAGGCAATTCTCTCGTTGCCCACTTCCCTTCCATGGCCACCAACAAAGCCTCATGTGGGGATTCAAAAAAGCCTTAGGATCCAATTTGCCCGATTACTGAGTCACCCCATGGAGAAGAGCAGCCCTGGAGAATTGCTGAGATCCACAGCCAGCCTTACGTGAGTGAGAAATGAATTCTTGTCTGTGAGATCTAGGGTTGATTGTTACCACAGCATAGCTTAGCCCATTCTGACCAATAACACTGGCTGAGCAGGCCAAAGAACCTTTGTAAGTTAACTCTCCATTCTCTCATCTATAATAGGGAATCACATTCGTTTCCTAGGGCTGCTGTTAGCGCTTAGGACAACAGCAATGCTCACTTCACAGTTTGCCACAGGAATGCTAGCATGACCTACCTCGTGAAGATTCAGTCAGATCATGCACATAATGAACTATATGTACGGACATAGAAAGTGAAAAGGGCGCAGCATTTAACAGCTCGAGGAGATTGCCTTTCTTTCTCCCCCCAGATTTATTGAGATATGATTGACATATAACATGGTGTGAGTTTCGGGTGTATGAAGTGTTGATTTGGTGTATGTATATATTGCAAAATAATTACCACAGTAAGGCTAGTTAACACATGGCCTGATTGTGGTAGGCCTGAAAGTCCTTACCACACACACACATAGTTACTATTTGTGTGTATGTGTGGTAAGGACTTGTAAGATCTACTCTGTTAGCAACTTTCAAGCATACAGAACAGTATTGTTAACTCTAGTCCTGTTAACTATATAGGCTGTCCATCACATCTCCAGGACTTACTCATCTTATAACTGGAAAGGCGTGCCTTTTAACCACCTACACCCATTTCGCCCACCTGCGAGCTAGACAGTCACTAATCTAGTCTCTGATTCTATGAGTTCAGGTTTTAAGATCCCATGCACAAGTGAGATCATACAGTATTTGTCTTTCTCTGTCTGACTTATTTCACCTAACATAATGCCCTCAAGTTCCATTCACACTATCACAAAGGGCAAGATTTCCTTCTTTTTTATGGCTGGATAATATTCCTGTTTGTGTCTGTATACCTCATATCTATACCATATATATGTATGTATATAGAGAGAAATATATATATCACATTTTCTTTATCCATTCATCCATCTTAATAAGCAGGTTGTTTCCATGTCTTGGCTACTGTGAATAATGCTGCAGTAAACATGGGGGTACAGAGATCTCGAGATAGCAGTTGCACTTCCTTTGGCTCTATGTACAGAAGTGGAATTGCTGGGTCTGTCATATGGTAGTTCTATTTTTAATTTTTTGAGGAAGCTCTATACTCTGTCCCATAGTGGCTGCACCAACATGCATTCCCACCAATAGTGCACAAGGGTTTTCTTTTCTCCACATCCTCACCAACACTTGTTAGGTCTTGTCTTTTGGATAATGGACATTAAAACAAGTGTGAGATGATAACCTCATTGTGGTTTTGATTTGTATTTCCCTGGTAATCAGTGATGTTAAGCACCTTTTCATGTACCTGTTGGCCATTTGTATGTCTTCTGTGGGAAATCGTCTATTCAGGTCCTTTGCCCATTTTGAAATTGGATTATTTGTTTGCGGCTATTGAACTGTATGAGTTCCTTATATATTTTGGGTATTAACCCCTTATCAGGCAGATGGTTTGCAAATATTTGCTCCCATTCTGGTTGCTTTTTCATTCTGCTGATTATTTTTTCTGTTGTGCAGAAGCGTTTTAGTTTGATGTAGCCCCACTTGTTTATTTTTGGTTTTCTTACATATGCTTTTAGTGTAGTATCCAAAAGCTTATTGCCAAGACCAATGTCAAAGAGATTTCTCCCTATGTTTTCTTCTAAGAGTCTTACAATTTCAGGTCTTACATGTAAGTTTTTAATTCATGTTGAGTAGTTAATTTTGGTGAGTGATAAGACAGGCATCCAGTTTCATTCTTTTGCATGTGAATATCCAGTTTTCCCAAAACCATTTACTGACAAGACTATCTTTTCTCCATTGAGTATTCTTGGCTCCCTTGTCAAACATTAGCTGACCGTATATGCATGGATTTATTTCTAGGCTCTCAATTCTGTCCCATTGATCTATGTGTCTGTTTTTATGCCAGTACCATACTGTTTCAATTACTGCAGCTTTGTCATATAGTTTGAAATCAGGGAGTGTGCTGCCTCCAGTTTTGTTCTTCTTTCTCAAGATTGCTTTGCCTGGGGTGCCTGGGCGGCTCAGTCGTTAAGCGTCTGCCTTCGGCTCAGGTCATGATCCCAGGGTCCTGGGATCAAGCCTCACGTCGGGCTCCCTGCTCGGCGGGAAGCCTGCTTCTCCCTCTCCCATGCCCCCTGCTTGTGTTCCTGCTCTCTCTGTGTCTCTCTCTGTCAAATAAATAAATAAAATATTTTTTTAATTGCTTTGGTTATTTGGGGTCTTTTGTGGTTCCATATAAATTTTAGGATTGTTTTTACTGTTTCTTTAAATAAAAATTCTTGGCTAGACCTAAGGAGAGTCCCCAAGCCAAAGTTGCCCAGTGGGGGCATCCCACAGAAGGCAAGAAAGGTCTGTTTCTCAGACCCCCCCTGTGTTCTGTCCTGGCTGGCGGCAGTCCAGGGCAAGTGTGGCCTGAGTGGACCAGTGGTGGGTCTGAAGGTGCGGCATCTGAGGCTGTCAGCCAGATATGTTCCCCACAGGGTGTCCTCTTGAAGGGAGGTCTGAACAGGGCAAACTCAATGGCTGTCATACTCAGTGAAGAGGATGTCCACCAGATTCCTCCATTGTACCCCATTCCTGTAATTGGTAAGTAACATGTGGAGCAGTCCTTCAAGACCATGTGTGAATATTCTGCTGAACGACCTATCGGTTTTAGTATTCACTCATGATCTTTGCCTGAATCAATTATCGGTTACAAATGGTAGTTTTCTACTTCTTTCATCCCTTCTGAATTTATTATGAGACACTCTACTGTAAAAGAGAACTCTCTTTCTTCTTCTTCAGTATCATTATAAACTCATGAATTTTAAAAATTCAATATGTTATAATCCATTCCCATTGCTCTTCTTTTGATGTCTAAACCATCCCCAAATTGGGCCAGTGGGAGCCCCTTTGAGCAGACTCACAGGCCCTCCTTGTCCTTTATTCTTGTCCCCATCAGTCCTTGAGCACTCCCCTGTGCCCCAGACTCGCCTCATACTCTCCCTGCCCCAACCCTGGGATCAGCCATTCCATCCGGGAGCTCCTTGTGGTGTATTTAGAAACCAAGGTCTGGGGGATCATGGTGTTCACCGCTGCTTTAGTTTAGTATTAGTTACTAGTTTATGATTGCTCTGATTCAAGTTCAACACTGTAGGTTTCCTCTGCACTCTGATTCAAGTTCAACACTGTAGGTTTCCACTGCCCCCCACCCCCATACCATATCCGCATCGTCCTTCTTCTAGAGGGAGAACGTTGGCTCGCAATAACCTCAGTATATTAACTGCATTCCACAGTACACACAAATTACCACACCAATGGCACACGCAACACCAACCACAGAAACCCTACTGAGTAAAGTTCCTGATCTATTTCAGGTTCTTTTAATCCTTTCACTCTATCCGACTAAGAGTATGGAGCCACACCCCTGGAATTGCTTTCATTGTCTGTCCGGTTATGACCAGTTTGACAGACAGGTTCATTTGCTTCTCTCTGCATTCAGGTTTAAGTTTGCTTTCCCCATCATTGTTATTTAATTTTCTTTTTTTTTCTTTTTTTCTTTTTTTGGCGGGGGCGGGGGGTGGGATCAGGTAAACTACTTACATGGCTGAAAAGTAAAAAGCTAAAAAAAATAATGACTCTCCCATCCCTATCTTTCCTGCCCTATTCACACTTACTCCCATAGGTGATCATTTTCATTAACTGGGGGTTTTTTTCTTTTTTTTTTTTTCATTTTCGTTATTTCTGCCTTACTCTTCCCATGTTCCATTTTTACAAAACAAATAAGGACAAGTACATATAGATATGTATGCACGTTCTTATTTCTCTTTCTTACAAAAAGATCACATACTGTAAGTACTTTTCTGCACTTTGTTTTTTTATTCACTTAAAAATACATCTTAGAAACTATTCCATATGAGTTCCTAGAGACCCTCTCAATCTATTTGAAAAATTAATTTTTAATTACACAAGCAATAATAGCTCTCTTCTTGTTCTTTAAAAGCAAAGCCTGGGGGCACCTGGGTGGCTCAGCTGGTTAAAGCCGTCTGCCTTCAGCTCAGGTCATGATCCCAGGGTGCTGGGATTGAGTCCCGCATCGGGCTCCCTGCTCAGTGGGGAGTCTGCTTCTCCCTCTGCCTCCCACCCCACCCCACCCCCCCACCTCCCACCCCTGCTCATGCTGTCTCTCTTTCTCCCTCTCTCTCAAATAAATAAATAAAATCTTAAAAAGTAAAAAGCAGAGCCTGTAAGGCTGAAGACTCTCTCGACATTTCCCCAGTCTCCTACACCCTCATGCAGCCATGCCCAGAGTTTGCTGTTCATCCCCCCCAGACTCTTCCCTGTGCATGCATGCAGCATACACACACTGGGGAAACATTTCTCTACATTGATGGTATCACATTATAAACATGACTCTGCCGACCAGCTTTTTTGACTGAACAATGCATGAGAATTCAGCCATGTCTCCAGATAGCATCCCCCCTTCCCTATCTGAAGAAATCCTTCACCTCCTGAAGGCCCAGCTCAAATGTCACCCCCTCTTCAAGCTGCCATGGGCATTACAGGACTGAAGTCATCCTTCCCAATCCTGCACTCCTGCTGCCTAAACAGGCACATGCTGGGTGAGTATGGGTGCTTCTAAGAACAGGGCCCATGTCTTCATTTCACATTCTTCCAACAAACATTAACTGTAGACCTACTACGGACCTCCTATGCCAGCCTTGGAGACACTGAGCATAGAGTGGAGGAAAAGGCAGATGTGGCCCGCTGGTCAATTCTGAATGCAGTAAGGGGTAGTCAATAGCATGAATGCGGCAGCCAGCTGTCTGGGTTCAGATCCTGGCTCTGCTTCTCAGGAGCTGTGTGACCTTGCAGATCCTGCCTTTATTTAAGATTCTGGTACTTCCCTCATCATATTTTTTGCATTAATTTTATTTTTTAATAAATAGTTCATGAACATATTATTTACTTTTATTACTGAAGGTTCGGGGCACCCCCTTTCAATTTTGCATCTGAGGTGAGCGCTTCACTCAGCTCACCGTAGTCCTGACCTTGCCTTGTGAAATTATTTCATTCCTTTGTGCCTCAGTTTTCTCTGAAAACTGAAACATTTCTCTAAAATGGGAAGAACAATAGCACCTCCCTCGCGGTGTTGCTGCAAGGATTAAATAAACTAATATATGTACAGGGATTAGACCAGAGCTCAGAAGGTGTAAGGTGAGTATTAGCTGTCCTTATGACCATAGTGCCTGGGACGTGGGGAGCACGCAGTTAATACTGGCTATTAAATGAATACTACAATGGTCACTGCATGCTTGGCATTTAATTTGACACCTCTTACCATCTTCATATCAAGCAGGATTTTTCCATAATCATCTGGAATATGTAATGGGCTTGGTGGTGCTCTTTTGCCCTGCAATGATTTGTTGTAAATATAATCTCATAGTTCTTTTTCTTTTTTTAAGATTTTATTTATTTATTTGAGAGAAAGAGAACAAGAGAGAGCACGGGGGGGTTGGCGGTGGGCAGAGGGAGAGGGAGAAGCAGGCTCCCCACTGAGCAGGGACTCCATCCCAGGACCTCAGGATCATGACCTGAGCTGAAGGCAGACGGTTAACCCACTGAACCACCCAGGCGCCCCTAATCTCACAGTTCTTTCATGAGGATGAAATGTTTCTCACTCGGACCATTCTGCCTTCTTGCAAAGCTCCATTCATCTTTGTCCGTGATCGCTCCTTACCTTTTCCCCCAGCACACTCTCCAAGGCTCAGGACCCCTCCCTGGACCAGTAACAAATGCACCTCAATCACCTGTCACCTTTGCCTTCATTACCTCATTTCCTTCCCACATTCAGACTACTAATTCACGAGGGATACTTACAAAAAAAGGTCTTCTGTTGTCTGTCTTCTGTCAGAGCAGAAGCCTCAGGAGTGCTGGGCAGATCCGCCTCCTGATTTACAATCTTCCAGCCGAGAGCCGTCCACCTTGGTGCTCTTCCTTCCATTCATTCCAGCCCCTCCCTGCGCTAGTTGGCTCTTAAATACAGCTCAGTTATTAATCTTTCTCTCATTGAACTATTCCTTTTTCCTTTCTTACTCCATAACACATGAATTCTTTTTCTTCCATTTTCTATTATTTTATTTCTATATATTTTATTTCTATAGAAATATATAAAATATATTTCTATATTTTACTTGCCTTCCATTCAGAATCTTGATATTCTACACTCTAGCTTCCTTGCCTGTTTAGTTCAAAGCAACAAATATTGATCTCCATTCCGTGCGGTACTTCCCAATTGTCCCCAGTGCCGTTTAATGCATCCATTTGTAAAGCTTCTATCATCCTGAATCCATTTCCCTTGTGATTAACTTCACACCCAGGGCCATTGCCACAGTCAAAGTCATGGTGGCTCCTGGCTCCACTCCCAGGCAGCTCATCTACCCTGGCCTTGGTCCCCACTTCCTCCCACACTGCTCAGTGCCTACAGGAACCTCCACTGCCTATCCCTAGCTCTGCTGAGAAAAGGACACGGCCCTGGGGGCCGCCAGACACCAGGAAACTGAGGTACTCCCGGCAGAAATGCTGACAGCTTCTCAATCACAATAAGGACACATTTCGTTCATGTTCTCCTGGGTCCAAGATCTATTCAGGAGAATGGCTTTTGTTATTGTTTTTCCTATTTCTAAGTAGTATCTGAGGGTTTTTTTTTCTTTTAGTTTAAATTAGTGTTCTTTTTGTCTTTGTTTTATCGCCTTGTGGGCAAATGTTATGGACAATATGCTTTCTGCCTTTTGTGTTTAACTCTTCTTAGTGGCTTCAGATAGGATCTAGTTTTGTAGTTGGTGCATGGGCAACATAAAGAAGGTATATTCTTTACTTGCAAAGTAGAAAGTTCCATGTATGTCCATGATACCAGTAGTAAGAGCCACCCTCCATGGAGGGCTTGCCATGCGCCAGGCTCTGTGCCATGCCCTTTCCACCTGTTTGCTCACGTAAACCCCCCTGCAAGAAATGTCTATTGTAATCCTCACGTACTGATCGGAAAACTAGGGCTCGGAGGTGTTCAATAACTTTTTTAAGGTCGCACAATAAGAGGCGTGGAGCTGAGATTCAAATTTAAGTCTGATTGCTCAACTCAGGCTAGTTTATGATTGAAGTCTTCCCTATCAGGGACTCATGGAACTCCTAGGGCATGTAAAGAACCCTCCAGTTATGTGAAAAATACCAGTGTACCTGCAGAAGTGCATTTTTCTGAAGCAAGGGTTCTTTGAGCTCATTAGATTCTCCAAAAAAGATCAAGAATCACTGTTCTGTATCTGTGTGTACTGTCTATTTGATCTATCAAAGATGGAGATGGGTGTCGTAACATACCCCACCTCTCCTGGGTTTCTTTCTGTTTCTTTCTTTTCTGCTGTATCTATTTTACTGCAATGTTTTCTCCAGCACATCAAGGCCTAGGATTCATATCATCAAGGCAAATTGTACCTCTTTCCCAACATAAAATGACTGTCTACAACTAAATAACTACTTTTTAGAATCTAAGTTTACTAACCCTTACTAGCTATATACCTTAGACCCCACATTTTCCTTCTCTGAACTTTGGTTCTCTAAAGCACAAACCCCCTCCTGCCATTAGGTCCCTGAGTTTAGACTCAGCAGAAACCTCAAGCCCATGAGACCAGAAACACATATCTACAAATGAATTCCTACTTCCTCTCTGTAGACATGCTTCCTCTCTCCAGTTCAAGCAGGTAGTAGGCTCCAGGCTTACTTGCCTCTTAGGAGATTTGAAGCAAGGCTTTTTTCCTTCCCAAACCTGAGGAAGAACAGAGTTCCCCTAATGAGAACAGGCTTGAAGAAGAGCAAAAATAAGAAAGAAACAGTTTGGATGGTCCCTTGCTCCCAGCCAGGCTGTGTATGTTCAGGATGAACACCAATGTCAGATGAGGATGTTCTGTGATGGTGGTGGAACAGAACCAAAAAGGCCACTTCTTAGTCACACCCAAGCAGAGATAAAAACAGAGACTCTCAAGCAATCCCTTAAATGAGCAAACATCCCCTCCCAACTCACCTGAGTGACTATTGCCTCCTAGGCAAAAAGTACTACCCAATCACCTAATTACCCCACTTTCTGACAGCACTCAATCCAAAACAAATCCCTACGTCCCCTAACACAGACCCCAACTCTCTAATAAGCTCCCTAACCTCTCTTACCCACATGCCACAGCTCCCCAATGTGTGTGTCCCGCTCGATCCGGCAGGTAATACACCCAACTCTGTTTGCACACCGGTATGTGCCTGGGCTCTCTGGCTGATGGGCATCACCAAGGGATTTCCCCCAGGACAAAAAGAGCCCTCCTCCCCCAGGCTTGCGGGCAGCAAGAGGGTCTGTAGAGAGGATCTGTGTCCCCTCTCGAGCTGCACCTTGAGGAGGGATGGGTGTTCTGCAGAGACCCTGGGGATTACCAGAGATCCTGTACCCCTAGCAGAGTGTGGATGTGTTGAGCAGGGGACATGAGAGGACCTTGTGGGCTAGAGCCATGGGCAGCTTCACAAAAATGGCTGGATAAGACAGCTGGAAAGAAGCTGCCCCATTAGAGCCTAGGGGAGGGGTTGCCTCCAGAGTGGTTGAGATTAATTTACCCAACAACCCACCAGGTTAGAGACCATTAACAATTAGTTGATTTAAGAAAATTAAGAAATTAGGTGTGTCTTGGCCTCCACCTGTGGCCTGAGTTTCATACATACTACACTGATTAAGTACAAAGGGGGACTAAAGGAACACAGGGTGTCTTGATTAACTACAGGGCAGAGATAAGTCAGGCCTCCAGAAGACTCTGAACCCAGGCCTGAAAGGAAGCCCGGACTCTGTGTTCACCTCCCATCCCTGCTTCTTTCCACAGGTCTGTCTGATCCTTTTCTGCCATTCATTGCTCCAGAAGGAGACGCCACCTCACAGCTCCTGAATGGACCCCTTTGGCCAGCCTAGAGTCCTGGGAAAGCAGAGCTGGAGGCTAAGGGGGCCACTTTGCTGGACACTGGAAGTCAGGGAGCAGGAGGGAAGGGCAGGAGGGGAGCCATTCAGAGATGTGTCACCAAGTGGCCAGAGCTTCCAGTGATGGGTTGCTCGATCCCACAGGCCAGCCGGGGAGTCGTCCTTCTGGGAGAAGGGAGGGAAAGCATCTCAAATGCCTTCCCACCATTCCCTGAATGTTCCATCTCTGGACCTGTGGTCTGCCACCCAATCCTGTGATTATGTGAGTCCTACTTACCCATCAGTTCTCCACTTAAACATGACCTTCTCAGGGCAGCCAGCAGACAATTGGTCCCTTCATACACTAGTCACCGATGTGGCCACAAATTCGCAAGCAGCCATGGACATAATCACGTGAACCCTGCAGAAAGACAGCTTCAGTTCCAATTCTGGGTCTGCCACTCATCAGCTGTGAGACCTTGAACAAGTCATTGAATCTCTCTGTACTTCAATTTCTTTGTCTGCAAAATGGGAACAAAAATAGTATCTACCCGGTAGTCCTGCTGTGAGGATTGACTTGTTATATAGAGACTGCCTAGAAGTGCCTGGCCCAAGGTAAATGCAATATAATGTTTGTATAAATAAGCAAATTAACAAAATACAAGTGTGATATTAATGGCAAGTTAATAGTAATAGAAGTTTTTTTAAGCTGGAAATATTTTTAAATCTCCCAAAAAACATCAAAGATGTAATAATATATGTGTCCTAGGCCAGGAATCCAAAGTGGTGACCAAAGAACTCGGGACCAGTTTTATGCTGGAGGTATTTGCCAATGTGACCAATCGAGAGGTTAAATTGCCCTTTTGTCAGGTTCAAGGTGCTAGGTAGGCATAACTTAGAATCCCGGCCAAAGGTAGGAATCTTTGTAAAGCACCTTTGGGCTGGGACTCCATGGGCTCCCTTCTAGGAATAAGCATGAATCAGAAGGAAGCCAGCCATGGAAAAGACTGCAGCCTGACTTGGCAGGAGTAAGCCTGGAACCCCAAAATCCTTTATGAAGGAAGCTAATATCATGTTAGGCCTCAAACTATTTCTACAAATACTTTCTCAAATAAAATGTCTAGGCAAAAAAATTGAAGATATGAGGAGACAAGACAAAAATAAACCAGAAACAGCAGAAACAACAGACCACAGAAATAGACCCATAGGATTCCAGGTATTGGAATCCTCAGACACAGACCGTGAAATGTTATGTTTTATCAACTCCAAAATGCCATTAATTACTATAGACAGCATTATTTGATGTCCTACCAAAAGAAGAAAATTAGGCTGCCAATAGGTCACATGAGCCTCTTATTGCTTTGAAATTGATTTCAACCATGTGAAGAGATCAGGCAATTTCTCCTGCCTTCAGTAGCATTGTTTCATGAATGATGGGCAATCCTTTGCATGGTTTCAGTATCAAAAGGCAATACAGGGCTTCTGGTCAAGATGAACTAACAGAGACCAGATTTACCCTCCCATCTGCGATAACTAAAAAGTGAGATAAGATGTATGAAACAATGGCAGTCGAGATATTTGACATCAACAACAAAGGACAGTGACTCCAGGGAGGAAAGAAACAATTGAGGGGAGCCCTATGATGCCCCAACCACAGCTCAGGGAGGAGAAACCTTGGCAGCCTCCCTGAGTTGCAGAGAAGCTGGGAGTGTAGGGAAGCCAGGGCAGCTGGAATGTGCCCAGCAAAGTATTGGAGAGAAGAAAGATTCTCAGAGAGAACTCCAGACATCTAGAGGGTCCCCTTTGAGTATTCAGTTGATAGTTTATCAGTACATGCATGTGAGGAAACTACCCAAGGCCAGGCAAAGCACTACCTTCAAAGATTAGAGAGAAAGGTGCACAGAGCCCACACAGGGGCAGGAATAGTGCCTTTCTGCAACAGCAAAAGCAGAAAACCTCACAGTGAGGTTCCCATCCATTTCTAAATGACCTCAAGGCATCATTTAGCTATCTAAGAAGGATCTTGCCTCAGTAGTGGGGAAAAATTAACCCTAGATTAAATGCAGCTCTGCTATTTCCTCATAAAGATCTGAAAGGGTCAACTTATTTCCAAATAACTTAACTGCATCCCAGAACAAAGCTCAACAATGTTTATATGAATATAAAAATATCCAGCACCCAACAGGATAAAATCAACCATATCCAGAACCCACCATCCTCAGCATCTCCACTGTCAATTCTCTGGTCTGGGCCACTATCATCTCTCATCTGAAGGATTAAAGTAACCTCCTAGCAGGTCTTCCCCATCACCCCTTGCTTCTAGCAGCAGTCAGGATAGACCAGGTTATGCTGCAGTAACAAATAACACCAAAAAGCCCAGCCACTTCACCAGCAATCATTTTGCTCCACACTCACATTCAGCCCAGATCTGGAGAAGGGCTCTGCTCATCTGTCTTGGCCCATTTGGGCTACTATAACAAAATACAATAGATAGGGTGGCTTATAAACAACAGAAATTTATTTCTCACAGTTCTGGAGGCTGAGAAGTCTGAGATCAGGGTGCCAGCATGGTTGGAGTCTTCTCGTTTTGTCTTCACATGGTGGAAGGGACAGGGAAGCTCTCTCAGGCCTTTTTTATAAGGGCACTAATCCCACTCATGAAAGCTCTGCCTCTCAGAGGCCCCCCCTTCCTAATATCATCACCTTGTGGGCAGTGGGGGTCGCATTCAGACCATAGCGCCATCATCGTCTTTCCAGGTTCCAAGCTGGCAGAGCAGTCACTATCTGGAGCATTGCCAGGCACAGAGTAGGGGTGAACTTGCCTATTGGCCCTCCTGCCTGGAAGTGATACACTTTGCTTCTGTTCACATTTCAATGTCCAAGCAAGTCACATTTGAATGGCCAGGCAAGTCACATAACCCACTCTGAATGGAAGGGGGTGGAAGACCACAATCCAAGCACGTGTCCAGGAGAGCTAGGATCTATTCTCATGCTAGCAGACAGAGCAATCAGATACATACATCAGATCACGCTACCCCTCAGGGTGAAAGCCAGCTCTCCATGGTCCCTATAAGGCCTTCTGGAAGTCAGTACCCCATTACCTCTCTGACCCCATGTGTCCTGCTTCTCCTCCCTTTCCCTGCTCCCCTCCAACCACACTGACTTCCATTCTGTTCTTAGACATGCCAGCCATGCTCCCTCCTTTGCACTGGCTGTTTCCTCCTTCTGGAAGGTTCTTCCCCCAGGCGCAGTCATGGCTCACTCATTACCTTCAGGTCTATACTCAAAGTCAGCTCCTCAATGAAGCCTACCTGTTCCACCCTATTGAAAATTGCTTCCTGCTCTCCTGACCCCCAGCCTCCTAGTCCCCATTAGCCTGCACTATTTCTATTTTGCTCCTAACACTTTTTACCTTCTAATGTGCTATACAATTTCCCTATTTCTCATGTTTATTGCTAGAATGTGAGTGTCACAAGAAAAAGGATCTTTACCTTTAGTTCAATGATGTATCCCAAGCACCTCAGGCAATGCCTGGCACATATTAGGAGCCCAATAAGTACTGTATATGCAAGTGATAAATACTTGTATACAAGCAATCAATAAATACTAGTGAATACATAACTAGTCTCCCTGGGCTACCTGCACTTTGGGATCATGCTCTGGCACACTTTATCTGAACAGGCAAGGTTGAACCATAACCTTCATATTCAATGCAACAAACTTATAGGGTAACCAAGCAGTTAGACTCAGCTGGCAACGTGGGCTGTGGGAAGCACTGGGGATGATCAAACAGTAATTTTTGCCCCTGGGGCAGGACTGTGGGGGTGCCCTGGCAGCAGTGACAAGCTGGCTGCCACCCTGTGGCTGAATGAGGAAATGCACCCAGTCTGATTGGGAGAAGCGGTTCAAGGACAGGTGACCTCTATGTTTTAATATCTTTCTGCAAGTTTCTCTAGGCTCTGTGAACAAGATGAGAGTCACCAGGCTTGGTCCCCTCAGAGGTCTCTGGCATATGTGCCCGTTAACCTGAAATGTAGCCCAAACCCTTTTTGCGATCGACCTGATCTTTCGCACACTCACACGTCCATTTGTTCATCCGTTCATTCCTTCGACAAGCATCTGCTGAGCAGTTGCCAGGGGTCCAGACACTGTGGGGAAGAGGAGGCCCTGCCTTTATCATGGAGAGGAAAGCCATCGATTTATTCAACAGCTACTCACTTACTACGAGCCCACGAGCACTGTGCTGGCGTTGCAGAGAATTAATGAGACAGACAGAACTGACCTCATGAAGCTGATGCTCTATTGACAGATCAGTAAAAGCATGCAGCGGTCATAAGTGCTATGAAGGAAATGCACATGGGAGAGAGATGAGGGGGGCTACTTTAGGGAAGTTCTCAGAAGAGATGACATTTAAATGAAGGCCTAAAAGACAGGAATGGGTCAGTTGAGGGGAAAGCCTTGCAGGAGGAGGGAACAGCATGTGCAAAATGGTGGGTATTCTAGGAATGGAGAGAAGGTCAGAGTGGCTGGAGGGGAGTGTGCCAGGGGGAGGGGATGAAATGAGGCCCAGAGGACAGCAGAAGCCAGACCCTGTGGGGCTTGGCTATCGTGAGGCCTTGGCTTTTATAGGTATTATCTAACTTGCCTTTTCTAAAGACCCATCCAGCTGGAGACAGAGAATGGCTTTCAAGCTGTCGGTCCATTTGGGCTACAATAACAATATTATAGACTGGCTGGCTTAAAAAACAACAGAAACATTATTTCTCACAGTTCTGGGAGCTAGGAATTCCAAGACCAAGGTGCTGATTTGGAGTCTGGTAAGAGCCCACATCCTAGTTCCCAGACAGCTGCCTTCTCACTATGTCCCCACATGGTAGAAGGGGAGAGGGAGTTCTCTGGAATCTCTTTGATAAGGGCACTCATCTCATTCATGAAACTCCACCCTTATGACCTAATCCTGTTCTGGAGATTCCCACCTCCAAATAACCTCACATTGGGAATTAGATTTCAACACGGATTTGGGGACACAAACATTCCGTCTGTAGCAGAAAGACATCTATTTAATGAAGAGAAGTGGACACAAACATGAAGAAAACATCAGTCCGGTCCTCAAGTGGGGTCTTGCTTCTGGAAAGAACATGGGTCAGGCACCCAATAGGTCTGAGTTCAGATCCCAGCTTCTTCATTTTTCTGTGCTATGGCACAAGGCAACTTCTCTGAGCTTTGTTTGTCTCACTTAAGATGGGGAAAATAACACACACGGTGGGTTTCTTGGATAAATTAGATAGAGAAATGGATGCGGAATGTCTGGTGCTATACATAACACCCGGGAGGTGATCAGACACACACACACACACACACACACACACACATCCCTTTACCCACACATCCCTTTACAAAGTGGGGAAGGACAGATATAGGCACAATTTATAAACACAAAGTAGGTAGGGCTGAAAGCAGCACTAAAGGATCCAGGTCATGGAGGCCTTGAATGCCAATCTCTAGCACATGGACATCGATGAGCAGTGGGAGCCAGTGAAGGTTTCTGAGCAGGGGAGTATTATGGACAGAGCATCCTTTTAGGAGGAAGATAATTATGACAGCCAGGAAAAGGGGGAAGATGGAAGGAAGCTGTGCTTTCCTTCTTGCAGCCCCCGAAATGTAACTTCGCTCAAGCTCCTCCCCACCCCCAAAGCTCTGCCCTGCAGCCTGGGCATCTGGAACTTTGCTCTAAGGCCCACCTCCTTCCAGCCCATGATCTAGTTCAGAGGACCACATGTGCCTGGCCGCTGAGCATTTGTAGGTTCGGCTGTGTTCATTGTGAGCATCTTGCTGTGCCAGTCAATCAGACAACAGTCTCAGAGGGACGAATCTCTTTTCAATGTCCCCTGCCTTTGTCCTGGAAAGAGGCCTGATTCCATCTCAGATGGTTGATGAGGAGAGGTAAAAAAGGAGCAGGGCCTCAGCTCCCTGGGCCTGGCTGTCCATCCTGGAGACTTGGGATTTGGGAGAAGTACAGCCTGACAGTCAGGCAGACATCAAAAATCACAAAAAGATCAGAGCCTAATTCAGGCTGATGGACTCGATGCCCCTTGGATGTGTAGCCCTCCTCCCAAATAAACCTGCCATATGGAATTCTGCGGTCTGTCAGCTTCAGCATTGATTTTCTATGATCTGCAGCTCTCGAGCTTGCAAAATGCACTTCTAGAACAGAAATTCAGAAGAATAAAATCAGCTAAGGCAGCAAAATTACCTTTTTCTCTGCCCTGTTCTCTTTACACCCCGATCAAGGGAAATGCTAGGGTTCCCAGGAGTGTGGACACAGTGAAGCTTGGTGTGAAGAGGTCTCTGGGGAATGGGTAGGGACAAAAGCAAGCCCAGCCCTGGAGAGAATTTAGGTTAGAGTTAAGGAGATGGAGATGGATTCATTTATCCCACAGGCATTTCCTCGAGGCCTCTCAATGCTAGTCTGTGCCAGATGCTGGGGGACTTGAAACAAATTAGACCCGTTCCAGCTCCTTGGGGTCTCAGAGTCTGGCAAAAGAATCAGATCTATAAAAAGGTAATAATAGCTATGACAAGGAACAGTGATAGCTGGAGGAGGGGTGGGAAAGCAATTATATATCTGGGATGGAGGGCTTCCTGGAGGAAGTGACATCCAAGCTGGGCTTTGAAGGCTGAATAAGAGGTTAGTGGCAGACAGGGTGGGGAAATGAATTGCTTACCCTAAGATATACGCATAGGAAAAAACAGAATATATTTCCTCCTGGAGATCACAAGTCATTTCTATTTTGGGGATGTGGGGAGAACAGAGGCAACTGGTGGGAGCTGAGATTGGACACAAAATCAGGGACTAAAAAGAGGATCAGGACTGGGAAAGAGTAGATGTAGTTCATGGCAGAGTTAGTATTAAAATTAGGTTTGAGATTTGGATGCACTTAACGGGAGACGTTTAGCTGTCTCTGATCAGCTAATAGCAAAATAACAAAAATCCATGTACTTTATGTGTATTATCTCATTTAGACTCCAGAACAAGCCAATGAGGTCAGTGGCTATTCCTTTCCCATCTTACACATCAGGAGATAGAGTACAGAGAGGTCAAGTGACTTGCGCAAGGTCAAACACTTAGTAAATGGTGGTTGCCAGCCGCTGAGGAAAGAGGAATGGGGAGTTATTGCTTAAAGGGTACAGAGTTTCAATTTGGGAAGACAAAAAAAAGTTCTAGAGATGGATGTTGGTGATGACCGCAAAACAAGGTGAAGTACTTAATGCCACAGAACTATATACTTACAAATGGTTAAAATGGGAAATTTTACGTCATGTATGTTTTACTACAGTAAAAAGAAAGACAAAGAGAGACAAAGGAAGGGCATGGAAAGATGCAACTTATTGCATCTTCTGCTACAGGCAGGTGAGAGGAAAATCTGTCTTCCCAGGCCACAGCAGAGCAGGGGAGCCCAGGAGGGCTGAAGACCCAACTTGGCCTCTCCGTGTGCAACTCGGCCAGGTCGCATCGCCTTTCTGGGAAAACCGAGGAAGCTGGCTGATTCACAGATTTCCTCTAGCGTCTGCCTTCTGTAGTTCTGCCTTATTAGGAAGGCTTGGCTCATTCAGAGGATGAGGTAAAAGGAACAGAAAAGCCAGGCCTTCCACATACTGGGCATTTTTAAGTAACTTGACTTGCAGTTGTGCTTCAGAAGAATGTGCCTTACAGAAATGCTATCAGCGAGGGTCCCAGCATGAAACAGATGCCTCCCTCAAGCAGGGTCACCAGGGAAGTTTACTGGGGAGTACACTCACAGAGGTATGGTCAGGGCTTGGGGAACCCAGAGGGGATGGTGCAGTATCCAGGGCTTGCAAGAGCAGGACTCTTAACACCCTTAGTGGAAAAAAGTGGTTCCAGGAACCCTGAGGGAGAAGGTATGTGGAAGGCCACCTTTGGTAAGCACAACCCTGCAGGAAGAGAACTCAGGAAAATTATACCTAGACCTCTCTCTTCTTCTGCCCTCAGTCTCCTGCCAGGGCCTCCTATTGGCCAAGCCCAACAGGAAGCTGAGTACAGGGAGCCCATCCATGAAATCCATACAGGCCATTCTCTGGGGCCAGAGCAGGCTGGTAAAACCTGGCAAGGAAGTTGGAGGGGCAAGTGGGGGGGGGGGTGGATCCAAAGCGAATCAGCACCCAACTATCCAGGAACCTGGCCAGGGCTGCAAAGAAGCATTCTCCCCTAGATGACCCATACTGTCTTTCAAAGGCTGACCTTGGATCCAGGGTGGGAAGGAGCCCTGGGTTCTTTCGGGCCTAGAGGGGAGTGATGCAGTTTGTTGGAAAGAGCCCCTGCTTCCTAGTGTAACAGCATTGGCCAGTCTCCTATCCCTGCATTGATGTATACATTCATTCAGACATTTGTTCAGCCACCACCTGAAAATGACTCTGAGCCAAGCCAGGGCGAGGAGGCACTCGAAGAAATGTGAAACAGCCGCACCCACCTTAGCTTGTGAAATACGCCTAGAGCCAGACAGTGATGGGTTCTTTCCACCAATTCTGTGAGTCTGGATGCTGCTCTCAGTCACCCCCTCTGTAGTATAGGCCAAACACCTTTTCCTCCCAGAGTTGTCTTGAGCATTCAAAAGGAACATTTCAGAAAAGCAGAAGGCACTGCCCCTGGCATGGAGGAAGTGCTCCACATTTGGGAATCAATGGCCTCTCTTCCAAGCTCGCATCTGCCCCACGTTTTTTTCCACCACCTTATTACGCTACTATTATTGCAATTATATTGTACTTGCATTTGTTGTGATTTTTATCTCCCTCTCTCCCCATCTCTCAGAGTGTACACTTAGGAAAAGAAGCTGCTGGCCTCTCGCTACTCCCTGAATCCCCAAGGCTTGGGTCTGGGTTTAAAACTGCCAACATCTTATACCGTGGCTAGACAATGCCAATGGCTTCACATGCATCTTCACATGGGGGGGAGGACAGCCCTGGTTGCAGGCAGTCGTACTAGGCCCATTTTACAGATGAAGGAACTGAGCCCGGAAAGGTTAAGCAACTCGCCCAAGGCCACGGAATAGATAGCGGCAGAGCCCGAGTTTGAACCCGGGAGCCCGGCCCACAGATCCGGCGCTGGGCCGTGGCTCCTGAGCTGAGCGAGTGCGGGAATGAATCGACCGGTCAGTCAGTGACTGGCCTGCGGATGCGCGCCCGTCCCCTCCCCCGGAGGCCGGGGGAGGGCGCCGGGACAAAGGCGCGGCGGAGGCCGGACGTGAGCCAGCCCGGTCCGCGCGCCGGGGGCGGGAACTGGGCCGGGCCCTTTAAGGGGGGCGGGGCGGCGGCGCGGGGGGCGGGCCGGGGGCGGGCCGGGGGCGGGCGACGGCGGCGGGCCGGGCCCCAGGGCGCGCGGAGCGAAGGGCGGTGGCGGCGGCGGCGGCTCGAGCTCGGCCGGTGATCTGCAGGGGCTCCGGATAGCAGATCAGATAGCTCGGCCCCCAGCTTTCCGCCCGCGGCAGTGCGCCCCCCGCACCCGCGCTCCCCGCACCCGCGTTCGGCCCCGCGGAGGACGGCCATGCCGCCGCGGCGCAGCATCGTGGAGGTGAAGGTGCTGGACGTGCAGAAGCGGCGGGTGCCCAACAAGCATTATGTGAGTGCCGCGCGGCCCCCACGCCCCCTCGAGTCCGTGCCCCGCCGGGGGCGACCGAGAGCCCCCGGGTTCTGAAAACTTCCGAACCGTCTGCTCTCTCGCCACCCTCCCCTTCTCTCCCCCTCGGCCCTGCTGCTGCGTGCCTGGGTCTCTCCCAGCTCCTCCCCCTCCCCCTCCTCTCTTTTGCCCGGTTCTCCTCCCCTCTTTTCCGTCCTCCCGCCTCGCCCCCTGCTCGCCCCTCTGCAGCTCCTCTCCTCCTTTCCGTCTCCTCCTTGTCCCCCCCCCACCACTCCTCCGGCCCATCTGTGGAAAAGTCGGGCCCCAGCCAGTGTAGGGGACAGAGAGACAGAAAGAGGGGGAGGGGGGAAAAGAGATAGAGAAGCTCCTGTTCTCAGGCCGTCCGCCCTGTGCCTCCTTGTCCAGAGGCACCCAGACCCGCAGTGCCTAGCCACAGGTAGCTCCTCTAGGGATCGCCAAGTTTGGCTGCGTCCTTTTGAAGGATCCAGCCCGAGCCATCTCTGAGAATGGATCCTTTGAGTGCCTGCACCGTGAAAAGGTTTAAAAAAAAGTCCCTGCCCTCTTTCTCCAATAACTTCTGTTTAAAAATGCAGGAAAGTTTTCTCCTGGTACCTCCCTCTATAAAATGAGAGTCTTGTTTAGAGCTGGTAAGGACTTGAGAAAATGGGCCAGTAGCCTCATTTTGCAGATGGGAAGGCTAAGGCTCAGAGAAGCTGCAGGTTCTAGAACATGGAGCTGCATTCAGGCCTTCCCTGCCTTTGAAAGGTGTGCCAGGGCAAGCGGTGACCCCCAGATGGGAAATGGATTCTGCAGCAGTCTAGGACCTAAATCTGGGCTCAAGGGGCCCTGGGATCACCTCAGAGGTTTTGGGTGGAGGGGTAATGGGTCTGTGGGATGTTGGGACCAGGTGAGGTCTTGGGGAGGCCTTCTTACTGGAGGGAAGGGGGCTATGGTGTCTCTGGTGGTGAGAAGGGGGCAGTGGCAGCGCCTAGCTGCAGAGAAGTTAACGAGGAAGGAAAAAAGAGCAAGAGGGAGGGAAAAAATCCTAACAAAGAAGTGTAGAACAATGAATAGCAAAGGGCGTTGGCTGGCTAAATTCAGCTCCTTGGCCTCCCTGCAAGTCTTCTCTGGATCTATTTTCTTAAGAGGCTCGTTCTTATAAAGCAGATCTGTGTGCCCTCCGCGAATAGTCTATAAAATCCTGAAAGGAGATAGCCGGAATCCACTCAGCACTCTCCACGAGAAAGGGTGTGCTGTGTGAGTCCGTATTGTTATTGGCTGGGAAGCCAGTTATTCATCCCTTAGCCAGGCGGTGGGAAGCTATTTCCTGGACCTGTGGCATCTTTAAATAGAGTGAAGTTTCCCTTGATTCCAGAGCAGAGCTGAATTGTCTTTTTTTTCATCCTTTTTTTTTTTTTTTTTTTGTTAACTGTTTCAAGTGCTGCCAAATCTTGGTTTCTTGTTTGAGCTTGTTGAGTGTGTAACTGAGTTGCCTTTTTGGTAGGAAGACAGTTTTCACCAACATGGCAACAAGAGGAAGTCTAAAGTTCTCCATGCTGCCTCCCACCCAGTCTGTGAGCTGGCAGAACCAGAATAGATACAGCCACCACAAACTGGGCATCATCATCCAGTCATTCTCTCCTGTCTGCTCTTAGCACATGCATATGAGGCCGAGATTCTTGAGCCCATTTGACAGATGAGGAGACTAAGGCTCAGAAAAGTGAGGTCCTATGCCTGAGGTCACAGTCACAGGCAGAGCAAGGATGTCAGTCCAAGTCTGTTGGACCCCAAAAAGTGGCATTCCACCAGAGCCCACGACTTCCTAGATCCCATACCTTCATAGTTTCCTAGAGCAGAGTCCCCTTAAGAACCAGGAAGTCTGCCATCATTTGTGATTGCCCTGTGGCTTTTCATCCTCTGCTTAATCAGATCCATCCCCGCCGGCTTTTTGAAGGTTCTGAGGCTTTAAGGGGAATCTTGCTTAGCTTTCCATCACTTTTTAGGGGCCCCTTGAAACAAGTTAAAATACGGATTTGGGTTCAAATCTTGGCCTCCACTTGGTAGCCGTGTAGCCTCTCTGAAACTCAGTTTTCTCATCTGTACCTGGGGGGTGATGGTGCCCACTTCCTAGGCGGAGGGACCATGTGACACCCAGACTGGCATGCCATAGCTGTGAGGGCCTGCCTCCCTGCTCCATGGTGTCCATGTCACTCTGAATGGGAAGGTGCCAAAGTCATGTGTGCAGGGATTTCACCAAAAACTTGTTTTTCTGCATGTGGGTTTAGTCACTCTTGTGACTCAAGGGGGCCCCCTCCCTGGTATCCAGGCTTTTGGGTTCATCATCATCAGATGAAGAGGGGCGATGGGTTGAACTGAAGCCTGAGGCATCCACAGGAACAGGGCAGATGTAGTGCCATGATGGCAGGGGACCTGAACCCACCAGAAAGTGCCGGTGCCTCCCCCTCCTGTTCTCAAGACATGTCTGCCCCACCACTCTGGAGGAAATGCACCCGGAGGCTGCTATCAGTGTGGGCCTAGACTTTCATCCCATTTGGTACCCTTCTCTTCGAACCTGACCCAGCCACCCTGTAGAGAAAGCATGGGAAGGAGAGTTGGACAGTCCTGAGCCCTGCCATTTCCCTCTGTGTGACCTTAGGCTGGTTGACTTATCTCTCTGAACAACATCTTCTATAATCTGCAAGTTGTAAATTCTGTTCCTTTCCTCTGGGGCAGAATTTCTCAACATCCACACTGTTGACATTTTGAGCCATATCCTTCTTTGTTGTGGGGAGGCTGTCCTGAGCATTATAGGATGTTTAGCAACATCTCTGGCTTCTATCCACTAGGTGCCAGTAGCGTCCCCCTCCCAAATTGTGACAACCAACAGTATCTCCAGACATGGCCCCCAGGAGTTTAAAACCACACCCTGCTGACCGCCCCCGGCCCCCCGGCCCCAACCACTGTGTTAGAATGTACAAATCAGTTACGGAGAATTCTGTTGGGCACGCCCCCTAATTTTCCAGACCACCCCTCTCCCCATTTGCAGCTACCTTGGCCACCCCCTGTTCATCACTCAGTTGCCTTGGAAGGAACAGGTCACAGGTCCTATAGATGTGGAGAACCGCACCTGAGCTCAGAGAGCTGGGTCACCTGTTCCACCTGAAATGACATCTTCTCTGTTATCAGGGCTGCACCCTCTCCATGCCCAGCCCGCCTTCGCTTCTGGGCACAGACAATCAGTGGGCCCAGGGGCAGAGCCACAGGCCAGGTCTGGAGAATGCAAGGACAGAAACTCCCAGGACCTCTGAGACCCCAACAGTTGGGTAGGGATTATTGTGGATGATAATATCAACGACACCATGATTTGGAGAGGCTCCCCTGGAGTGGCCTGCCTCTGTGAGAGGCAGGGAGAGTGAAGGCGTAGGGAACTGCTCCCCTTCTGTGCTAGCACTTTCCTTCCCCAGAGCCCAGGGCTTTTGGAATGCATGGAAAGGGGGCTTTCAAGGGTGATGCCCTGGGGAGACCCTCCCTGGCTGGGTTATCTGGCTTGAGGGGAGGAGGAAGTGCTCCCTAGAGGCTTTGCAGGATCACCCCATTTCCTGCGCTGGAGTGGAATATACAGAAGCCTTGGCTTCAGAAGAGAGTCCCTGTCTGCAGGAGCCAAGAGATGCTGGCTTGCTCCTCTGTCTTGAGATCTTTAGATGTTAAGAGGAGCAAGATGGCAGTAGTAGTTACAGCAGCAGTCATCATAATAGCTGAAATTTGATCAGTTGTTGTGGGCCAGGCACTGGATGAACCTCTCTGCATAATTAGAAAATTGCCACAGTCCTTTAAAATAGGTACTTTTTAATACACTATTTCAAACATACAAATACATGAAATGAATTAACTCTACCATGCAGCTCTGTCAGATCTTCATATTTGGCTATGTTTCAGATCGTTATTTTTGGTTTTTACGAAATAAAGCACAGCAGATGCAAAACCCCTGTGTACCCTCCCTAACTCTTCCCCTCCCCCAAATGAACCGGTGCCCTGCATTTGGTGTTTATCATCCCCATGCACTTTTTATTAAAAATAGAGTATTAGAGGGGCACCTGGGTGGCTCAGTCGGTTAAGTGTCTGCCTTCGGCTCGGGTTACGATCCCAGGGTCCTGGGATCAAGTCCTGCATTGGGCTCCCTGTTCTTCAGAGAGTCTGCTTCTCCCTCTCCCTCTGCTCCTCCCCCCTGCTCATTCTCTCTCTCTCAAATAAATAAATAAAATCTTTTAAAAAAATAGACTATTAGATCTATTAGATAGGATTTTTTTTTCTCTCACAGCTTTATTGAGGTATAATTTGCAAGCCATAAAATTCACTCATTTTAAGCGTATGGATTGCTGATTATTTTAGTGAATTTATAGAGCTGTGCGACCACCACGGCACTCCAGGTTTATAACATTTGCGTCACCCCCAGGAAGATCCCTGGGACTTGTCTGCAGTCAATCCCCTTCCTGCCCCAGCCCTATGCACCTTTTAATGTTCTTACCTTTTGAACACTGCCCCAAATCTTGTATTGAATGTTTTAAAACTATATAAAAATACTGTCCTTTTGAGATCTATGCTGATACATGTGGCCCCAGTTCATTTTAACTGCTATTTAATATTCGGTTTGAATAGACCACTGTTTTTTCTAGCTCGTGGTGGGGACTTCTAGGGTGCCCGAGCAGTCCAGGTCCACACAGCTACTACATGCACATGTCCCTGAGGTGGGGTTGCCGGGACATTTATATCCCCCAGAGCAGTGTCTGTACACCCCTTTGCTGTGTGTCCTTGCTACCACCCCGAATGGTTGGACTTTTTAGTTTTAGCCAATCCGCTGGGCTCAGAATAGGATCTCACGTGGCCTTCGCATCTCCCAGCTCGCTGGCAGGTTAAGCGCCTTTTCCTACCTCCACCGGCCATTTACATTTCCTCCTGTGACTCGCCTGTTTTGTCTTTGGCCCCTTTCTCGGTATATTGAGCTATTTGTCTTCTGGAAATTGGTATGATTTTATACAGGCAAGATCCTAATCCTTCAGGTAGTTACCTTAGCGTTCCCACTCTCCCCTTGCGACTGGAGGCTCAGAGAGGGGAAGGCTTATACCTGAGGTCACACAGCAAGGAGTGGAGGCATGGGGACTGAGCCAGAGGCATATGTGGTATGGGACAGGTGGCAGCCCCGTGATCCCTCCCCTGTGCCAGGCAGCCTCGGGTGTGTCACCTACCTTCTAGACCCCGGTTTCCCCCTCCTGGCCCTTCCCTCATCTTACTGCCTCCTCTTCCTGGATGAGTGCAGCACAGGCAGCCGCCATCATCATTCTCGCCCCAGGAAGCTCTGAGTTGATTGCGCCTCTGGAGTGATGGGGTGGCAGATCCCGTGCCACCAGCCTTGAAACCTCCCTTCTCCATTTGCCAGGCTCTAGGAGCCCGGGGGTCACTGTTCTGAGCTGTTGGGTTTTGTAGGGTACATCACACCCTTATTAGGTGTTACCAGCATTCTCGTCTCAGTCTATGGGAGGCCTCTGGCTGGCGAGCTCGGTGGTCTGGAGCAAAGTGTGCCCCTGCTGCCCAAATTAGCTGCATTCTGTGTCCAGCCACCGATTGGTTACCTGGCACCCGTTCTTTTGCAGAAACACGCAGGGCAGAGCAGCACACTTGGGTGTCGGAGATAAACATGGCCTTGGCTGACGCAACCACCAGCCTTAGTTTCTGCATCTGTAGAATGAGTACAGCGTCTTCCTCCTGAGAGGAAGTTGTTGTGGGCTTTATGGGTATATATATACTCAGTGCCTTCTGCCGGAGGGATAAATGCCAGCTACTAGCACAGTTCTTTCATGATGAGAAGACCTGGCTTTGAGTCCTCCACAAGCACTTCTGAGCTGGTGACCTTGTAGATGAGCTACCCGAGGGTCTATAAAATGGGGGCAGGAGCGTGTAATAGTATTTATCTACAGGTATGGGGCGATTGTGAAGATTAACTCGTGTCACACGATTTTCAGCCTGATGCATCATGTAGAAAAGGCACTTAATCAGTGACAGTAGTCATGAAAAATAATATGGACAATAATAACAGCTGCGATCCAAATCTGTGCCTCTTTCCTACCTGCTGCTGTGAGGCCACGCTACAGTGTTCTCCATGCTCTTTCATTCAAGAGGCATGTATGGGGTGCTGGCCCCAGGCTGGACACCCTGCAGCCGCAGGCGTAGGCCCTGGAGCAAGACTGAGCCTGCCTATCTACTCTGCAGGGGCGTTCTTGTCATGCGCCCTGTCTGTGTCACAGAGAAGTAGCGTAGTAGGTAGGCATTAAGGCCCCTCAGGTAGGCTGGGTTTTTTTTAATGGCTGTTGCTTTCTTCTGATTGAAAAAGAGTGAACCTTATCAGGTGCATTGCACCATCCTGACCCCTCTGGCCCTTGGATGCAAGGAGATCCCCGCCTGCTCCTTACACTCCAGGCTCCTGCAGCTGGCTCAATATCAAGGTGGATGGAGCGATCATGTCTTCAGATTACTTACGTGTCACTTTGGTTCAGACTTTGAATCTGTGTCATTCCATGCTTCTGGTGAGCAGAGAAAGGACACCAGACAGTCTGGGTTCAAATCCCTGCTCTGCCACCTACTAGCAGTGTGACTTCACAATAATGATGCATCCTCTCTGCATCTCCGTAAAATGGGAATAGTAACAGTTCCAATTTCATAGGACTGATGGGAGGATTAAATGGGCCCAGCATATAGTCAGGGCTCCATCCTTAGGAGCTATATTAGGAACATACAAACATAGTATGGTTTATGATAGTAAAAAGACTTACTTACTTACACTTAAACGCCCATCAGTGGAGAACAAGATAAATGAAATGTACTCTATCCACATGCTAGGATACCATCAAGATGGTAAAAATGTATTCTGTCTTCTGTCATGGGAATATTACATCGTAAAAGCTGGTTGCAAAACAACATGCTCGGGCTGATTCCCACCTGATTACAAATGAAGGATGAAAATATGTGTCTGTATAAGCACAGAAATATAGCTGATAAAATATGTCACTTTTTTTTTTTTTGCTCATCTGTGCTTTTCTGTTTTCCAAATGTTCTGCAGTGAACACATATTCCTGTTTTTAGTGAAAAAAAACAAAACAAAACACGGCAAATGCTCATTTTCAAAAAGAAGCCATGCCAAGCTGTGGGTGGCTCCAGCCAGATTCCCACATCCTGCTGCCCCGTCCTGTCCCGAAGCAGTGGGATTCTCCAGCTCCTCAGAGAGCCTGTCCTCCCGAGGGAGGCATTGGCCTCCGAGACTCTTCCCCCACTCCCGCTGCAGAGGGAGGTCTCTGAATGTGGCTTTCCAGTGCGAGAGCCCAAGAAGTGGAAAGAAATGAGTTTAAAATACCTCGAGGGAAGGCCTGAGCAGATGCTTTTCGAGTTAAAGTGCTGCTTGCTCAGCGGGTCCAGGTCCTCCTTCCCTAACGCCTGCAGCTGAGGAGGGTTGGAAAGAATTGCAGGCCGGGGTTCTGTGGTCTGCGCTGAGGTCACAGGGCACAAGAAGGGTCATCCAGGTGAGAGGTATGCCCCACAACCCACTCCCTGGGTTTTCATACATTCACTGTTAGCCCACCCGGAGGTGCACGGGGGTCAGCAATGAAGTCCAGTTGGCTAACACACTGCCAGCAAAGTACTAGGGGACCGCACCATTCATGGTACTTTTGAATATCTAGGACACTCCTATCCTGATTGCAAATGGTGCGTGCTTTCTCCCTGGGAGAAAGGGCTGTGGTAGGGGGAACGGTCTTGCTTTGAGTGACTCGGTTTTTTCCTTCCCCTTGGAGATGAAGGCCAGCTGTGCTGCTGCGAGAAGGACAGCCACTGGCCGAGTATCCTGTCAGCCTGGTGGGTGCAAGCAGTGAGTCATGGGCACCCGTCCCTGGCCGAAGGAGAGAGGCTGAGGCTTATTAAGAAGGCCATGTGGCTGGAGGGCTGTGAGTGTGGCTTCTGCACTCAGAGACCGGGTTCTGGTCTGATTCTGTCATTCACTCACTGTTGGCCCTGAGCCTTCTCCTCTGGGAAGTGGTTGGCTTTGGAAATTAAATGGGCTTTTGTGCAGAATGCCTGAGGACAGTGCTGCTGGGACAGTTGTCCTTGGAGCTTCCTGGGCTGGGGTAATGCCCAGAAACTGGGGCCCTGTGGTCCCTTCCCCAGAGCCCTTGTCAGCAGGGTTAGCCTGACGCTGGGTGGAGCCGGCCTCGCTGCCCCCTGCCGTGACGTGGGGACTGGCTGCTGTAATAGACTCCGGAAGCTCAGTGTCTCATAGTGGGCCGGTAGGCAGGGGCTAGTGTACCTCACTCCTCTGGGACTCTCCCGGGAGCCCACAGGTCCAGCCTTTGTCACATGTCCATTGTTCCTCTGCCCCCTTCTCCAAACTGCAGCGTGTTTTCCTCCCATACTTGCTGGTTTAGATGCAAACCTGCAGGTGGGCCTTGAGCCCAAGCCCAGGGTCTTCTTCAGGAGGTGAAGGGCAAAGGGACTAGTGATGCATCTATTGTGTGCAGGTGGGCAGAGCCCCACCGCCTGCTTCTGCAGGCCTATTTCAGGCCGTCCCAGGGCTTAGGGTTGTCAGATCTACCAAATTTAACAGGATGCCCAGTTAAATTTGAATTTCAGATACACGTGTGCTATTTGGGACATACTTAGACTACGAAATTATTCATTGTTTATTTGAAATTTAGATTTTACCGGGCATCCTGTACTTTGGCAATTCTAAAAAACTACCCCTTTCAAAACAAAAAACAAAAAAACACAACAACTAAGAAACCTTTGGACTTTGTAATAGTGACAATGTTTCTTGAGAATTCACTGAAGAAATATAAATCCCTCCAGGGGCCAGGCACTTTGAAGTGCAGGGATGATCTACAGATACACAAACCAGGAATTCGGACTTGAAGGAGGTCAGTGTCCTGAGAGAGACAGGCAGACAGGATGTTTCAGAGCTAGTCTGGAACTTGGGGAATGAGCAGAGGCCTGTGCACTTGGGTTCTGGGGAAGACTTGGACAAGGCAGCATGGCGGAGGTGACCCAAGGCTGATCACAAAGCCAAAGCCGGGGAGGGATGCTGCAAGTGGAGGAAGGGGAGGGGATTTCGGGCCGAGAACAAGAAGGCAAAGAAGTGGAAACCCCGGTATGTGGTGCGTTTGAAAGAAGCTGGAGAGATTCGAGTGATGGAGATGAAGCCTGACAGGTGGGGGGGGAGCCAGCAGGACACAGGGGCTCCTGAGTGGGCCAACAACCACAAAAGAATAGAAGGCACGAGCCTCACCCTCAAGAAGGGCACAGCCCCAGGCCGCACGGGCCGGGGGCCAGGGCTTGGGCCCAGAGGTGTCCAAGAGGAAGTCCCTGGAGTAGGTGGGGGGCTGGTACTCAGGGGCCCTCCCGCTGGCTGGGTGGGTAGAAAGGCCTTCCACAGGAGGATGGAGGGGGCAGAGCACAGACAAAACGTGGGAGGCTGCAGGGAGAGAGAGCACCTGTCCACAGGAGGGCTGTGTGCAGACCGTGAAGATAAAGTCGGGTGGGAGGGCTGGGAGGGAAATATTAGAGGGGGCTGTGAGAGCCAGTAGGAATTCTGAAGTTTGGGAAGGATTAAATAACTCCAGACTTGTTTTGTTCTCAAGCCTTAATAGTAATTTTTTATTCTTATTATAGAATGGGTATCATTTATCTGAGTGCTTCTTAAGTGCTCAAGCCTTTTCATGCTTTATATCCCTGAATCCAGTCAGCACCTCCATGAGATGTAAGTGACAGAAATGCACCTGGCTAACTTAGGCTGTAGGGAATGTGTGGAAAGATGGCTCTGGCAGAATAGGGGTGGGGAAGGGACCCAGCCAGCCGGAGCCACCCTGGGAGGAGGAGCTGCTGGGGGGAATCAGAGCATCACCAGCGGCAGGCAGCTGCACCATCCCTCAGGCCTTGGGCCACTCAAGTGTCCAGTTCTAGGAAGAGAGAGTCCAAGTGGCCCAGCCAGATCGCTTGACCATCCTTTGGCCAGGCAAGGGCCGGATATTGGGAGAGAGAGTCCCCCCTGAGTTGCAAATAGCCCCCGGAGAGAGAGTCATTGGAGACTCAGGGTACGGTTGCTGGAAGAAGGGGCAGGTGGAAGCAGTTGATGTCTGCCACGTGGGTACTGTTATCAGCCCATTTCACAAGTGTGGAAACTGAGGCTTGGCAAGGTGGAGTAATTTGCCCAGGATCGCCCTCAGCTCTGTGCCTATTATGGACTATAGGGTACAGTCAGTTCTCTCCCCAGAGATGAAGGGAAACATTGCCTTAAAGCACATAAGGGTAATATTTTCTCGTTCTGCTTAATTAAGCAGAATTGCACGGACCCCCTGCCCACTGCATTGGCAGAGAAAGCTGGAAACCCACGCAGTGCCGTCACCATTTCCTCCTACCCAGCCAAGGTGTGAATCAGCCGCCTTTGGCTTCAGGCCACCTTGGCTGGCAGTCCGTTGGACAGATGTGGGTTTGTTGTCTGCCCTGGGCCAAGCCTAGCCCCGAGCCGGAGAGAGGCTAAGATAGCCAGGCAGCCTTTGTCCCCATGGAGGTCACCATCTGTTTGGAACACATCATCACAGCCTTTGGGCCGTGATGGGGCCTGGCGTGGGGCCAGGAGGGGGTCTGAGGCCTGGGTGGCCCCTTCCTCACTGGGACAGAGAAGTGTGCTCTGGACGGGGAAGGCCGACTAGCAGAGGAGTTCTCAACGCAGGTAGAATTCAGAGTCCTGAACTTCGAAGGGGAAAAAATCATCTTTATTTTCATCAGCCTCCGACCCTAAGTTAGCAATACCTTCCATAGTGAATGAAGGCAACAACGCTCAGTGATGTTAGTAATACCTGGGACTCTCTCACCAGTAGAAATTCCCCTCTGTTGCTGGAGGGGAGGGGGGTGGGTGATAGGCATCAAGGAAGGCACTTGATGGAATGAGCACTGGGTGTTGTATGCAGCTGATCAATCACTAAATTCTATCCCTGAAACTAATAATACACTCTGTGTTACCTAAATTGAATTTAAATAAAAAAAAAAATTTTTTTTAAGAAATTCCCTTCTATTTTCATATCACCTTACAGCTGTTGCATGGATCCCAAAGATCATTTATCGTCTGCTGGTAGTAAGTAGATGATTTACTAGTTCAGAATTGTGGTGTTACTCAACCTGCCACTGGATTTCATTATTGCATTAATATATTCACCATTTTGTCTTTTGAAACATTTTTATTGTAATCAGTATAATGTTTCATTTGGAATCCTGTGTGCCTTATTTTATTTTAAATCATTCTGAGAAGTGGCCCATAGGTTTCGTGAGATTGTCAAAGGGGTCTGTGGCACCAAAAAAGAGAGTGAGAAAAAGACTTGTGGGTAGAAGTTTCCAACTTTGGGCTTGGAAGGCAGGTGGCATGGGTTTGACCGGCTCTGCTGGTTACCAGCTGTGTGACCTGGAGTAAGCGTCTTAAGTTCTCTGTGCCTCAGTTTCTTCATCTATAAAAATGAGAAGAAGCATAGTACCTACGGTGGGTTGTTTCACATTAAAGGGTTTAGAGCAGAGCCTAGCATGTGAAAATGCTGGATGGTTACCCATTAGTATTATCTTTACCATCATCCCTATCACCATTACTTGCCAGGATAAGCAACTCAGGTTGTCGGGCATGACTGCACATCGAGAAACATCCTCTAAATGGACAAGCCTAGGATGCACCCCCCCCCGTGATTTAAAGCACTTTTCCCAGAAGATTTATATATTTGGATATTTAGCAGTGCAGTAATTAAAACAACCTTGAAAGTAAACTTGATGTTTCTCACTGGAGGTATGATTAGATGATACATGGCCTTCAGTGGACTATTAAGGGTCCTCTAAAAATAGTTTTTTCAAAGAATTTTTATTTTTTTAAAGATTTTATTTATTTGAGAGAGAGATCATGAGGGTCAGAGGGAGAAGCACACTCCCCGCTGAGCAGGGAGCCCGATGCAGGACTCGATCCCGGGACTCCAGGATCATGACCTGAGCTGAAGGCAGTCGCTTAACCAGCTGAGCCACCTAGGCGCCCCTCAAAGAATTTTTAATGAATAGGAAATGCTCACTGTAGAATGCAAGTGAAAAATACAAATTATGTATACAGTGTTATCTTGATTTTGGAAAGTACTTCAATGTATGGAAAAGGGTCTAGGGAAGAGCCCAAAACATCGTTCCTGGTGGTGGAAACGTGGGCAGTTTTAAGAGTTTGGACTTTGCTGCTGGACGGCTTAGTGCCAGCTGGACTGAACTAGCCCCTTGACCTCCCTCTGCCTTCCTTGCCCCACTGCAGAATGGAAACAGCGATGCGGTGCGGCCTCGTAGGAGGTACATCAAGACTGTCAGGGGCTGTGAGGAATCATATTCTGTTTTATATTGCATTACATTTTTGTGTATCACCCCGAGTTTCTCTAGAGGGGAAAGGACAGTGTAGTATGGTAGAGGCAGGAAAGCTTCCAGGAGGGAGCGAGAAGGAGGGGAGCCTGCTTGCCTTGCTCTCTATTTTCCTTGTATGCGAAGCACGAGAAGCCAGCAGAAAAGTCCACAAAGGAGCTTAAATTGAGGCTGGGCAGAATAATCTCTGCCAGATGAGGAGCCCAGCAGGGCGTGGGCACAGGGCTGGCCAAGCATACTCTCAGAACCTGGCCGTTAGGGATCACATACGGTTTTTGCAGGAAAAGGGGCTCCTTGGCTGTATAAAGCTTAGACCCCCCCTTCTGCAGCCGCCCTACTTTATCTGGTGCAGGAATCCCTCTCCCCTTATGAGACCTCTCATAGGTGGCCATCCCCCCAGGGTCTGAGAGCTTAGTCCTTCCAGATTCTCATCAAGTTCTTTTCTCCTCCATGTCCCCAAGCCCAATAGGACGAGATGAGGCTGGACTTTGGGGCAGGGGGTGGTTGTTTGGGGAGTATTCTAGGTTAGTTCGCCTCTTTCTGCCTGTCACCCAACCAGGGCACCCAGCTTTGATGTGGAGCCTCCCAGGGGCAACCCATTGTGGTGCCCACACACTGGGGCTAGTCATCTGTTGACTTGTCTTCTTTTCTCAGGCCACCCAGCCTGAACCCCACGTAGTCCAGGGCCTGACTCAGAACAGGTGCCAAGTATGTTCCTTGAATGAAGCCATGACTGCCTAGGCCCCCTCAATTCCACGGTCCCATGATTCTAGGGTGATGGATACTGCCATCGTTCAGCTGAGACAGTCAGATTCCTCGTGATGACCTCCTGTTGGCACCAGACCGAGCATTGTGTCATAGTTGTTAAGGCACACGCTTTGGAGGCAGCCAGACCTGGATGCGAATCCTAGATGTGTCCCTTTCTAGGTATGCAGTTTTGGGGGGGTTACTTAACCTCTCAGACCTTCCGTATCTTCTTCTATAAATGGAGGACTCACCCCAGTACATGACACGTAGTAAACACTCACGAGAAAAACAACTGTAATTCTTAGTCTTGTCCACTGGAAGCGGAAGGGATCCTCCGGCCCTCTGGGATGCTATTGGGTTGAACCATATGAAATTGTCAGTTTTTTACCCATACAAATAACAGTTTCACTTGGTTCACCCCAATGATCTGGATTTGATTTTGGCCTAAGGAACCCAGTCTGCCTGCATGGAAGGAGGTTAATGTCCACCACTAGACCAGGCATCTTACAGACATTATCCCATTTATACATTACAACAGCCCTGAGAGACAGGAAATACTATTATTAGCATCCTTGTTTTACGGATGGGGAAACTGAGGCTCCCAGGGAGCTTGCTCAAGGACATGGCATGGCCAGGATTGGAACCCACGTCCGTCAAACTCGGAGTATGTGCGGTTGGCATTATTGCTGTTTTGAGGCTGGGCTGCCTGTTCTGTGTAGCGTGGCCTCGCCTCGTGGCTGGGAGAGCTCCCAGCATTCCCTGGGGCCCCCTGGCCCAGCAAATGGCAGCTGTAGACTGAGACTCCCTGAGAGCCTCTTTGGAATCCCACATTTCTGACCCTCGTTTAGATAGTCTCAGCTTCTACGGTTTTCTGCTACGGTGTCTTTGGCTTTGGTTGGGGACCTGGAGGGTAACAGGAAGGATTTGTGTCAGTTACCTTTCCAAACTTTGGAGTGTTCTTCCTGAGCCCTCCTGTTCACTTGTTGAATCCAGGTCCTGGCATCTAGACTCTTGATCCAGGCCCAGCATCTCCTGGTCCAGCCCTTGTCCACAGCCCCACCGAGGCAGAGCCAAAATGGCCCCTAGAGGCAGGAGGCCAGACAGGGAGCCGTTGCAGAAACCCAGGCCGGTGACTGTGTTGGCCTGAACTAAATAAGGCCATCAGCTCCTCCAGACTCGGTTACCCCATCCGTAAAATGGGGGCAACAATAAGTCCTGCCCCATAAGGGAATAAGGACCAGTAGCATGGCCAGGAGTAAGGAAGTGCTCATTAAATGTGAATCGGTATTTTTGTTTTTGCTGTTTTTCATTAAGAGGGAACCACTAGAGAGACTAAGGAGGAAGGGAATCCAGTCAGATGCTGTGTTCTAGAAATACCCCTGTTAGGGTGAGCAGAGGGGCCAGAGGACCTTGTGGGAACAGCCGCTGGCATCCAAGATGAGATGGCCCAGGCCTGAGCTGAGGCTGCGTGGTGGAAGAGATAGCCAGTAAGGAGGCAGCATGACCAGCGGGGAAGGGAGGGCCCAGGATGAGAGCTGGCTGCTGGACCCCTTGCTCTGGCCTCTCTCCTAAACCTTTCCGGCCCCCCCTGGCTCCCACCTCCTTCTCCACTGAGCTCCCTCCCGTCTTGGAGGTCCCAAGTCCATTTGACCTTGTTTTAGAAGGTCCCAGACTTTTGGGGTCTTCTGATCTCTGCCTGGTAGGATCAAGAATAGCCAGGCTTCTACATACATTTCATTATCTTTGCACCCACTGACTCTAGGTTGGGGGAGAAGTAACAACAACCGTTCTTTATTGAGTAGCTGCTGTGTACCCGGTGCTGTACTTAGAGCTTTGCGTGCATAGAATCACCTGATCCTTACCATCACCCCATGAGGAAGGCACCACTAGTACCCCCATTTTAATAGATGGAGAAGTAGGCTGAGATAGGTCTTGGGCTGAGGAAGGACTTGCCCAGGGCCATGCAGCTAGGAAATAACAGGGCCAAGGTTTGAACCCAGGCAGTGGGAGGGGCTGGCTGGGGTCAGACTCTGCCCCAAATGTACTGTGCAACCAGGTTTGGGCACCTGTCAGGGATAACACGTGTGGTTGGGGCTGAACACGGGTTTATGAGCTCATTTCCTCTATACATTAGAGAGCACCTGCCGCTCGCAGCACTGTCCTCGACTTCCCACGTGGGACCTTATTTACTTTTCAAAACAGAGTTGTTGCCCGAAGTCACCTGGCTGGTAAGTGGTAGAGGCAGGATTCTCAGCTCTGCTGTTATTGGGAGCAGGGGAAGTGAACACAGTTGCTTATGATCCACATGACTCACTTTTCACCTGGTCTTCTTGGTTAGGATTGGGCATTCTGAAGTAAAACACATCTGGTTCAAATTCTGGCATCCTCCTTAACCAGCTGCATGGCTTTGGGCCAGTGACCTAACCTGTCTAATGTCGCTATGAAATGGGGTGGATAGTAGGGTCCACTCTGTAGGGTTTCCTGAGAGCAGAGTGCTGGGGATTTAGTAAGTGGTCATTAGGTGTTGGTCCTCATTCAGAAAACTCCTACTCATCCCTCAAGATCCAGAGCAGTTGTTTTTTTTTCATCTGGAGAGTCTCTCTACGCGCCCCCTACAGAATGAACCCTCATCCCCTCTGTGCCCCCACAGTGGCTAGAGAGTGCTTCTTAGGGGGTCTGTGGCCCTGAGAGGATTCTACTAATGTCTTCTCTATTGAGACCCCCTATGTGCTAGGCACTGTGCTGGACCCTTTAGGTAAGCGCTGAGACCCCTCCGACCACACATACTGAGCTTTTCCCCACCATGTCACACAGCTGGGGTTTAGACCTTGGCTGTGTCACACGGTGGCTCTGTGACCTTGGGTAAGCCAGTTACCCTTTCCGAGTCTCCAGATCTCACGACATAACATAAATGAAGTACTTGGCATAGTCCCTAATCAGCCCAATAAGTGTGGCCCATTTTGATCATTTTTCATTACCTGGGCAGCTTTATCCCTACTGTCTGTATGCCTCGCACATAGTGGGTGCTCATGTTGGCTGCCCACTTCTCTCTAGGCAGCCCTGTTCACACAGGAGAGGCCCCAACGTGAAATCTCTCAGCTGTTTCCTGCATGGCCCAGGGCTCCTCTGAGGCCTGGCAGCCGTGGAGATCCCACAAGCCCTAAGTGCCTGCCCTGGAGGCTTTCCTAGAAAGCCAGCCTTCAGGTTGGTTTCAGCAAGCCGGGACTCCAGCTGCCAGCACCTCTGCTTGCCATTGGAAAGTTCCCCATGCTGCTTCAGGCCAGATGTGTGCGAGGACGTGTGTTGGCAGCCAAGGCCCAGGCTGGAGCTGCGCACCCGGACCAGCGAGTGTTTCCACCAATTCTGTGTCTCAGTCTAGAAGAATTGAGGTAGCCCGGCCAGCTTGGAAGTGGTTCCTGCTGCCCACCATCTGGATGAGACTCTGGCAGTGACGGAAAGACAGGCTCCAAGGGTGGGCAGCTCTGTGTGTGGGCACACGAGGAGGGGACAGTTGATTGGGTTTCACAGCATGACATTCCTGACTTTTCCTTTCAACATAGCTTACCTCGAAAGATTTGAGTTGGCCCAGGAGAGACAGACTGTCTGAGCCTCCAGTGCCTCATCTCTGCAATGGGGTTATCAGTGATAGTGCTGGAAGCTGCCTACAGTCAGGCAGTGTGCCAAGCACCTGTTGTGCATTAGTTCCTATAATCCTTAGCCAACCTTAAAAAGTAGATGCTGTTCTCTCCATTTTACAGATGAGAAAGTGGAGGCTCGGAGCCATGCATTGTTGACTCACAAAGTCACGCAGCAGCTTCAAGCTATAGGGCCAAGATTCATACCCCGGTACTCTAAAGCCAGTGCCTGTCTGTTTTTTAATAACATTAAGGAGTGATTGGTGTGTGTATATTTATTATTTTTAAATTTTAGTTGTGTGCAGTAAAATTCCCTTTTTTGATATAGCATTCTGAGTTTTTATGCGTGTGTGGGTTCTTGTGACCACCACCACAGACGGGTTACAGAACAGTTTCCTCATTCTCCCCCTCCCCCTCCAGAGAATTCCCTCAGGCTGGCCTAACTCTTGAATGCAGTGGGATGATGCCTCCACTTGTAGTTGAACTTGCTCCTGTGATGTTCTCTTTCTCTCTGTCGCCTGTTGTGAGAAGCCTAGGGGTGAGATGTGGACTTCTCTTCCAGGGTCGGGCCCCATGCCTGCATTCTCCTCTGTCACAAAGCTGGTTCTGTTTCTAGTACCCTTGGCAGTTAAGCTGTCCATTCAGCCATTTCAAGAGCATTGTTACTCTCCAGACACAAGAGAGCCTTGAGTGAGGTCACCTTGATTTATGACTGTATGGCCCTGTCTTGGCTTTTTGTCTCTTTGCCTGCCTGCCTGTCTGTCTGTCCGTCTGCCTTTTTGTCTTTCACCAGACAATTCCCAAGAGCCTAATGTCACCAGGCACTGGCAGAAGCATGGTGCCCCAGACAGATGTGGGAGAGGGGGTGACGGAACAGCACACTCAGAGACATGTGTACTGAGAGAGGGCAGCCCCCGTCATTGTGGGAACCCATAGAATGGGAAGAGCCAGATCCGAGGTCTCCAAAGGCTTCCTAAGTTGGCATCTGAGAAGTAAAGAGGTGCTAGCCAAGCAAAGGGAGAGATATTCCTGCCGGAGGCCATGGCACGTGCAGGGCCAGGAGGCAAGGGAGAGCCTGGCTGGGTCAGAGCGGGAGGAGGTCCCCTAAGCCCCACAGCATGCTGTTGTTGCCTTCCCTGACAAGGCGGAAAGCTCCAGAAGGGCAGGGGCTTCTGTCTCCATGGCTAGAGCCCCAGCCCTTGGAAGGGAGCATGGTACACAGTAGGCACTCTGTCTTATTTGCTGAATGCGTGAGTGGGTGAATGAACTGAATGAAGTGTTTGAAGCAGAGGAGAGAGACACAATTAGATTTTCATCCCAGCCTGGCACCCCTCTGCCCACGGGGAGTCAGAGACCCTCGGCCCCACCTGCGCAGTCACCGCGTACACTATGGACAAGGAGCGGCGGGAACACAGTCCTAAACCGGAGCATCTTACCTGCAACCTGCGCTTCCAGCACTTGTATTTGGGCCCCTTTCCAAGCATTCACTTAATTGAAAAGATGGAGGGGAAAAAAAAGAAAAATTGGCAGCCGGCCACCCCCAGTGTGTCACTTAGCTGTGAAGCCTGAGCGTGGTGCTTCCTGACGCTGATGGGAGGACGGGAAAGGTCTGGCCTGGGCCCAGGGCACCTGAGGCCTGGCCTTGGGAAGCTAGGAGGACAGGGGACCTCAGAGGCTGAAGGGGCTGGGATTCAATCCCTGATGTCACCTGCTCTTCCCAGCTGTGTGACCTCAAGCAGGCCACGTCACCACTCCACTCCACTCGGGCCTGGGTTTCCTCCTCTGCCCTGAGGGCAGCCCCACCCTCCTGGCGGGCAGCCGCTGAGGATTGCACACTGTGTTCATAAAGCGCTCAGCACAGGGCCAGAACACAGCAGCACCATCCCCAACATGGTCAGTGCTCTTGTCTTGGGCCCCCACTCACCCTGGTCCCGCCCCACCGGGACACCCTGCCATCAACTCCTGGGTCTCCGGGGCATCGTGACACTTGGCAGCATTTCTCCAGGAATAAACTTAATGTACTTTCTCTGAAAAGATAAATACACAATCTTCAGCCCGTTCCGGTGGTGATTCTGCTCTGGGGGTGTTGGGCAATCAGACAAACTGCAGGGTGTTGCAATTGCAAAAGGAGGTTGGGAGTGCTGACCTACATAGGCCAGATGTTGGGTAGACAGCTGGGGAGAGCCGACAGATCGGAACCAGAGGGAACTCGTGGTCTCCATGGGGAGCAGCAGAATCATGTTTCCCATTAGTTAAGCCCTTGGAGCGCATCCAACTGCCTCTGCTCCCTCCCTCTCTCCTCCACCCTTCTTTCTTTCTCTCCCTCCCTGCCTCCCACCCCCTCACACCGGGCTCCTCCACCTCAGGCCAGGGCGGCATATTGCCAGAGAGGTGGATCTGGAGCCCAGCCGGTCATTACCAGGCTGTCCCAGGGTCTGCCAACCCAGAAAACCCAGTTAGTGTGGGAGCTTAAGGGGGGAGGCGGTTGCACCCATCTTTTAAAGTCAGTTTCTTAAACCAGGGTCTGCTGTCTCCTGGGTGCCCTTAGACATATTCCCGGGAGCCTTCTCTACAGGAAGTGGGTTCCTCTGGCTCTTGAAACTTAACACCACTGCCTGATTTCAGGGCAGCACGTGCTTTTGTATTTAAGGTTGCGGCACAGGACCGCTTCTGTTATCCCGGGCCAAGGCCTCCCTGCAGAAATTATGTGGCCCGTGAGCAGAAGCCCGGGCCCCTCAGCGTGCTGCGTAAGAGACAGGTTTTCCTCCCTCCGTCTAAAAGGGGCTCTGCTGCTCCTCAGATCTGAGAAATAGCATTTTGGAACAGAGCTCCTGCATCCTCAGCACCTCCCAGGAGGACCCCTGGGTCTGGTTCCAACCTTCCAGTCCGCTCTCTGCATGGCCTGGACAAGTCCCTTCCCCTCTCTGACCTCGTAACCCCAACTATAAAATAAGGGATGGTCTGGAGCAGGGTTTTCAAATATTTGCAAGTCTTAGAGCCCCCTGCCGTCAGCCTGAAGCAGGCAAAGGAGGGCTGTGGACAGTGGAAGAGTCCAGGCCCTGTTGGAACCTGCACCATGGTTGCCTGGTAGCAGCATGGACCCCCAGGGTCTGGCAGCTGGGCCGGCTGGCTGCTGGGTTACACCCTGCTCCATATATAGAAGAGCCTAAAGTGGTGCTGCCTAATGGAAACCAGGGTGGAGAGCCCAGAGACCCAGCCACCTCACCAGGATGAGGGACTTCTTACAGGCCAATCTAACCACTGGCTTCATCAATTCTAAAGTGCTCTGGACAAGTCATTGGGTAGGAGGCCAGAGGGGCCAGAGGATCTTGCATAGAAATTTGGACACTGCCGTGGAAGTGGAAAGAGTCCATGGCTGAGAGTGTAACTCTTGGCAGGTTGCTGCACCTCTTGGCCCATCCGTATCCCCATTTGTAAATGGAGGGGTTGATCCAGATTAGGGATGCTGAGGATTCAGCCGCACACATCCTACAATCCCTGCGCCCATGGCAGAGATTGCTAATGGATCACAGATCTCTGTCTTGATAATGCGCCTTTCTCACAGCCTCTGCAGGAAAACAGCTTCAGCCCCCTCTGCCCCACTGGTGCCCTCTCTTTAGATATTTTCTTCCATCTCCCAGGTCATTCCAGACAGCCCACCAGCATTGTGGAGCCACGAGAGGACCTCCCACTTGAGAAGTGCTGTAGGTTCATTGGCTGGCAAACAACAGAAGTCCAGATAGAGTGAGAATGGCAAGGGAGTCCCTGCAACAGTACTGCCCTCATTCTCCGTCCGCCTCTGGGCACCGTCACAGTGTCCAACATGTCCACAAACCCCTGTGCTCCATATTCTTAATTCAGTGTTCTTCTTCAGATTGACTCCATTTTTTAACTTAAATTATTTTTAAAGGTACTGCTTTCGCTGTCTCCCATAAATGGAAAACCAGTAGCACTTGCTAGAAACAGAAGGAAACTAAATAGAAAGGAAAAGGAAAATCAATGTGCTCAAGTTCTTCCCGGCTAGTGTTGCCTGCCCTGGGGTCTTCTGTCTCCTCTTTAAGAAGAGAGACCAGCCAAGTGGAGAGAGTGTTCAAAAACCATTATTGCCAAACTTCCAAAGGGAAGGGAATGGCAGAGACTAACTTTGTCTCTCTGGGATTCCCTGCAGTTTAGTGCTTAGATCGTGTGTCAGCTCACACCAGCTCGTGTACTCCGAGTTCCTGCGTACCTTGAGACGCAGTAATCTTAGGAAAGATTATCACTTTGAAAAGCCCTTGGACAAGAACCTTCCCCACCTGCACCCGCAATTGTTGCCCCAAAAGTAAAAGCTCTGGCCATTGCAACCCAGACCAAAACGTAATCACTTTGTCTTGAGTGCAGCGGCCCCACCCCTTCTAAATAGTCTCAGCTGGGACTCTCAGATGGGTTCTTTGCCAACCCTCGAAAACCCCACTAAATAGATTTGCAAAGTGAAGTGATATTGGAGGATGTTCTCCCGTGCCTCAGAGATTTTATTCACAGGGCAGAAACGCCTTCTCATGTTTTCGAGTTCATATGATGAGAACGTATGAGATCAGAGCACCTGTGAGGCGGGGAGGCAGCTGTCTCATATCCTCATTTCCTGCTGCGAGGGGATGGCATAGGGCTTACGGATGGAGCGCCGGGGCCCTCCCAGGAGCGGCAGCCTGGGCAGAGATCTGGCCAGTGCGTCTGCAGGAATAGGGATGTCAGTTTACTGGGGCTGCTGGGGCCTACGGAGGCGCTTGGCCTGTTTGAGGCCCACCACTTAGTTTTGCTCAGACCCAGCTCCTGGCCTGTCTCGAGGGCCTCTAAGCTTTGTTCTGATTTAAATCTTTATTCATGGACAAACTGACCCGTTAGCTGTTGTCACTTGGAAATGAGACCTAAATTTCTGCATGCTTAATGGGGGCCCCCGAGGCACAGGGAGCCTCCACCCTCATGGGCCGCAGGTACCAGGGGAGGTGAGGACAGAGGGCTTAGGAAGCACACGTCAAACACCCTCCCTCAAGCGCCGGCCACAGCTAATGGATCACAGATCTCTGTCTCAGCTGAGATTCTAGTCAACATGGATTCCATTTCTGGAGCTTTAAAAAAAAAAAAAATCTCATTCGATCTTACAGTGCCCATAAGGTTGAAAAGACAAGCATTTTTATCCCCATTTTTCAGAGAACAAAGGCTCAAAGAGGCAGAGGACTTACCCTAACTCACAGAGCTAAGGCCTCATCTGCCAACTCTCAGCTTCCTCCCACTCCACACCCCCACCTGGGCCATCCGCTCTACCTAGACCCAGAGAAGATGCTGTCCTGGGGCACAAGACAAGAAAGCGGGCCACAGACCCTTCCTTTTGTCCTTCTGGGATAATGGCATCTTTTTTTCTGATTATAAAAGAAAATCTGAAAAACAAAGCTTCAAAAACAATTTAAAAAATCCTACATATTCCTGCCAACCCAAAGCACACCCTATATATGATATATATTCTGTATATCTCACTGGTTTATATATGCAACACACATACATTTATATACTGTACAGTGAATCTGCCATATTTGTAAATTCCGTATTCGGGGATTCGCCTGCTTGCTAAAATTTATTTGTGATCCAACTTCAATACTCGTAGCACTTACGTGGTCCCTCGTAGACACGGGCGTGTGCAGAGCAGCAAAATGTGTGTCACCGGCTGTGCGCCCAGCTAAGGCTAAGCAAGGTGACACTCTGCCTTCTGCTTTCAGCTCTGATCCTTAAAACAAGTGTCTTTTTCATGATCCCTTCAGTGCCACTTTTCTCTTTTTCTTTTTTTTGTTACATTTTTGTATTTCCTGTTGGTTATTTCACTGTTTGAAATGACCCCACACATCATGCTGAAGTGCTGTCTGGCGTTCCTAAGCTTGGGAAGGCTGTGATGTGTCTCCACGGGGAAAACATGTAGGTTAGATAACCTTCGTTTTAGGTGTGAGGTACAGTGTCGCTGGCCCGGAGTTCAATGTTAATGCATTTACAGTACACATCGAATGAGGTGTCTTTAAACAGAAACAACCAAGCTATATATGGGTCCGTTCATGAAAATGTGACCAGAGGCTTGCAGGACCCTAACCTTGTATTTCCCCCAGGAGCAGTGGTTCAGTATTTGCTAAATCAGTGTTCACAAAGACTTTATAGAGCATAACTACCAGAAATGATGTATGTACATGCACACGCATACACTTATATACAGTATATATAACTTTTTTGAGATTGAGATTCATTTTTTTTAGCCTACTCTTTTTACCTAATATAGTGCCTGAACTTTCTTCTCTATGTCATAGAATTCTTTTAGTTGCATAAAAACCCTCTTCATGCCAAAAGGGGAGTTGACTAGAAGGCCCAGGTCCCTGTCGTGTGTCGTAGAAGCAAGAACCGGAGCACGGGCAGGAGCCAGGCCAGGCTCTTGCCGCTTCTCTCCTGTGCCTCCCCTTCATTTGTCCCTTTCTGCATACCAGATGTCTGTCACCAAGTGTGGAGGTGGCTCTGGCTGGTGCTGACATCTGGTCTGATTCCGGATTCCTGAGAGAAGCTGATTGGTCCGCCCTGCACAGTCAGTTGTGGCTGTGAGATGGGCAGGACAGGTGGCACTTCTCAAGTGGGGGGTCCAAAAAGGACTCTCAGCATCTGCCAGAGGGCTTTTTTTTTTTTCCCCCCTTTTCTGTCTTCTGAAAGCAGTCTAAGTCGAGGAAAAGTAGCTTCTGGAGGCCTCAGGACAGGGTAGTCATCAGAAGACGGGTCGCTGTGGCCCAGGCCACACCTCACAACATCCGTGAGTAGATTGGTTCTTTGTCCTTTGTGGGGCACTTCCTGGCAAGGTCACACTGACCTAGGACTCAAACAGTCATCAACCCTTGGAAGAGGAGGAAAGGCCAGGGTAGGTGAAGCCCTGGCACCAAGCAGGCTCACAGCTACCTGGGGACGCTGCATTTGGGCTGGACACAGAGTTCCCCTCCGCTGAGGCTGAGGTCCGGGGATGGGGATGGGGGTGGGAGGTGGCAGGGCCTTCCCCACACTCATGTGGAGGGGACAGGGCCCTGACTCCGGACAGCTAGGAAATGCTTGCCCCAGGCTCAGGTGAGCTGGGCCTGTGTTCTAGGCCTCTGACTCCCTTGGGGCCTGGAGAAGACCAGGAAAGAGGCAGGGCCCTGGGAATGGGCAACTGGGGGCAGGTGAGTGGGCTGTGGGAGGAGCTTCTATAGAGGCAGTGAGCAGAGACCAGGTCTCCCTCAGCTTTATGCCCCTGTGTTTGGCTCGTAGTGATGATGATCATGATCGCTTTTACCCCATGCAGGCCCTGTGTGAGGCACTCTGCATGCACATCCTCACCTAATCGTCACCCCAATTCTGAGGTTGATACTGTTATGATCCCTGTTTTTCACAGGGAGGAAGCTGAGTCACAGAGTTTAAACCACTTTTCCAAGACCACACAACTAGTCAAGATGAAAGCAGAGGTGAATCTAGGCCATCTTAACCCCAAACTCCACAGCTTCCTGGTGGGCTCTCAAAAACAGAAGAACAAGCTTGCATCTGCCTACAGACCCACAGTCCAGCTGTAGTGCAGCAGCTGCTGGGGTGGAGTCATGATTCCCTGCTACAGCAAGGCTGTCGGGGTTAGAGGGAGCCGGCATCAGTCCTCATTCTGAACATCAAAACTTGTGACCTCAGGTGGGTCACTGCACTTCTGTGCCAACATTCCTGGCTAGGAGAATGTGAGATGTGTTAGCCTCGCCTGCAGGCTCCTGGAAATTTGGGAGACACCACAGCCCAGCCATCTGCCCACCTCTGCCCCAAGCACCCTGGTCGCAGTAGACCCCACCCCACAGCCCTTCCGTCCACCCATTCCTCTCTGTACTGACTTAGAGGAAGTGAGGAAACCCAGTACTCCTGGCCCTGATGACACAGCCTGAGGGGAAGCCAGGCCTGGGGAGTCTGGGCTTTGTAAATCACGCAGGTCTGGCTGCTGAGGTTGAGTAAGAAGGGATTTCCATGGTGGCCAATTCCGATTCAAGGCCTCCTGTGAGGGAGCAGGAGGAAACCCTCCGGGGCCTTCAGAGACCAGTTTCCTCATTCCCAGAGGGAAGGAGCCCCGGCTGCTCCCTGAGACTCTCAGCAGACGTGCCAGTGGGAGGGGTTGCAAAGCAGGGCACGGAGCAGAGTGGAGAGGCAAGTCTGTGGGACCCTCTGAGAGACACGGCTGAGCTAGCCACCCTTCCCACAGACCTCAGGCCTGCCTCGGATAGACATTGCCATCTGTGAGAGCTTGACCTCCTGGCATCTCAGTTTCTTTCCAGTTTTTTCACGAAGCATAGATTTTCCGTCGTGCTCTGCACTGGACATACAGCACTCAGTGAACAGGATGGGCACTGTCCCTCCTCTCATGAAACTTAGAACATAGTGGGAAAGCAGACAGCAATTGCAGTCAAGTATAATTGACTTGGTGATGAGGAAGTGGGTGCCAAGGAGATCTGCAGCAGGAGACCAACCTAACATTGGTAGGAAGGGAGCAGTCAGAGAGGACTTTCTGGAAGAAGTAGCATTTGAACTATGCCCTGTTGGTAGTCTTCTAGAATATCCCACATTCTGAATTTGTCTGATTGTTTCCTTGTGGTGTCATTTAGCTTGTTCCTCTTTCTCCTTTACTTTCTGTAAATTGGAACTTAGGTCAAGAGGCTTTGAGATTCAGGTTACATATTTTGGCAACAATACTCAACAGAAGATTTTGTATATTTCTTATTGCATCACCTCGGCGTGTCTGCTTGTCTCTCTATTGGTGATGCTAGGTTTGATTGCCCCATCACAGTCTAACCACCAGATCTGCATTGAAAAGTTGCATTTTCCCCTTTGCTGGGAAAGTAATCTGTGGGGTGGTACTCTCACACTGTGTGGCAACCCTTATCGATGACCTTTCACCTGGTAGGTCCGCATCCATCAGACTGGTGGTGCCATCTTGCTTTCCCATCAATGGATGAGAGTTCTGGTGACCCCACATTTTTGTCAGCATTTGTTTTTGTTGGTTTGTCAGTATTTTTTCTTCTAACCATTCTAATAGATACATGGTGATAATCTCATGGTTTCAGTTGGTCTTTCTCTAATGGCTAATGATGTCAAACATCTTCTTGTGTACTTATTTGCCATCCGTATATCCTCTTTGATGAAGGATCTTTTCAGATCTCTTGTCCATCTTGTGATCATGTTGGTTGTTTCCTTACTGTTGAGTTTTGAGAGTTTTTTTATAAAAAAATACATTCTGGACACAAACTTCTCTCAGATGTGCAGCACACGGTTTGAGGGCTATTCTGTGGAGAAAGTTCCAGTGTCGTTTCCAGGGGAACATGACATGGACTACATAAACCCCTGCAGGAAATCTACTTTTGTTAACAGTTATTTTCTTTAAGTGTGATAAAAATATATATAACATAAATGTTACCATTGCAACCATTTTTAAGTGTATAGCTCAGTGGCATTAAGTACATTCACACTGGGGCGCCTGGGTGGCTCAGTTGGTTAAGCATCTGCCTTCAGCTCAGGTCATGATCTCAGGGTCCTGGGATCGGGTCCCGCATCGGGCTCCTTCCTCAGTGGGGAGCCTGCTTCTCCCTCTGCCTGCTGCTCCCCCTGCTTGTGTGCGCTCTCTCTCTCACTCTCTCTCTCTGACAAATAAATATAATCTTTAAAGAAAAAAACAGTACATTCACACTGTTGGGCAGTCACCACCATCCATCTCCAGAACTTGCATTATCTTTTCAAACTGAAACTCCATGGCCATTAAACACTTAACTCCCCATCCCCCTCACCATCCCCTGGTAACCACCACTCGACTTTCTGTTTCTATGAGTTTGACTATTTTAGGTACCTCATATAAGTGGAATCATGCAGTATTTGTTCTTTGTGACTGGCTTATTTCACTGAGCATCATGTCCTCAGGATTCATCCACATTATAGCATGAGTCAGAATGCCCTTCCTTTTTAAGGCTGAGTAATATGTATGTAATATTGTATGTGTACAATACATTTGTTCATCATTTGGCTATTGTGAATAATGCTGCCATGAAAAAATCTGCTTTTAATTCCTTAAAAGGACACTGCGTGTTAAATGGGTTTGGGATAGAATCTAAAAGCCAAGGTCAGGGAACACCTGGGTGGCTCAGTCAGTTAAGCGTCTGACTTCGGCTCAGGTCATGATCCCAGGGTCCTGGGATCAAGTTCCGCATCGGGCTCCCTGCTCAGCAGGGAATCTGCTTCTCCCTCTGCCTGTTGCTCACCCTGCTTGTGTGCTCTCTCTTTCTCTCTTTCTCTCCCTCTCTCTCTCTCTCTCTCTCTCTCTGGTAAATAAATAAATAAATAAATAAATAAATAAAATCTCTTTAAAAATTATAAAAAAATAAAAGTCAAGTAGACTGCTTTGGTGGCAAGTAACAGACACTAAATCAGGCTTAAACAAGAAAGGGAAGGTTTTGGCTTGTGGCCGTGAAATGTCCAGGATGCTGGATCTGGGGGTTCAAATGATATCACAGGACTCAGGCCCTTTCTCTCCCTCTTGGCTGCTTGCTTCTGTGTGACAGATGCTTTCCACATAGTTCTCTTCCCAATTAGCCATCACGATGGGGAGAGGGGACTCTTCCCTGACCATACCATCAAAAGTCCCAGAATTGAGTCTCGTTGGCCTGGCTTGGGTCACGTGCCTGTCCCTGAACCACTGTTGTGGCCAGGGACAGGCAGCAGTCTGGTTGGCCAGGCCTGGGACGCACGCCCCCTCCCTATCACAAAGACTAGGAAAGGGAGAGGGGTGACGTTCCAAAGGAAATTAGGCGCTGTTACCAAGACGAGAGGGAATACCAGATAAGCAGGCATACTGATCAACTGCTATGCGGGAAAAACTAGCTTTGCACGCCTCCTGTGTGCTAGGCATTGGGCAAGACCCCACATATATTAGTGATTGCTGTGAATTCTCAAGGGAAATTACTCACCCTGTTTAAGAGAGAAGGACACTGTGGCCAAAGAGGTTGGTGCCTGTGAGTCTCCCCCAGTAGCAGGGCTGGCGTCAGAACCCAGTGGGTGTGCCCTTTCACCCACCCCTAAACCCTGGGCAAGGCCAAAGCCCTGCATTGGACAATTCTCATTAAAAAGTTAGATCTGTGCCTAAAAATGCAGGCATCAAATTGTCTTCAGAGGTTGATTCCAATAAACCAATTAGGACTGCTGCAGAGTCCTTGTACCATATGTACAGAACTTTAAAAAACTGTAAACAAGAGATCGAGAATGAATTGTGTAAGCAGAATTTTTTTTTTCCATTTATGGGAATGCTTTTTTTTGGTTTTAGGAAAACAATGACTTTGATGATCAGTCTTTTTTTTTCTTTGTTTTTTAATCCACATTAGCATTGTTCTTAACAAATAGTCATCCAAACTTCGCTTAAGCATCCCCCGGTGACAGGACTGTTGGTATGGTCTTCTCTGGGCCTCAATTTACCCATCTGGAAGTTGGGGCCATTGGATTGGCTGAGTCCCTTTCAGTGATGGAAAGGCCTCCTTAGTGGTGTCCCTGCTCCTCGTCATACCATTTTTCGCACAGTGGCCAGAAGGATATATAGGAAACGTTTTTAAACATACATTAAATCGTGTCACACAACCCCACCCCTTGAAACTCTTTAATAGAACAAAATCCCATCTCCTCCCTGTGGCCTGCAAGCCCTTCGTAATGCCACCGCTGCCTGCCTCCCCACCCCTGCCTCCCTCCTCCCCCGGCTCTGCTTGCCATGATGGTCTTCCTCCACCTCAGACATGTCTGGCCTTTCCTGGCCTCCGTATCCTTACTCGTCTTCTCTCTGCCCGGAATACTCTGTTCTCAGCTCTTCTCCTGGCCAGCATCTTGTCCTTCAGGTCTCCGTTCAATGCTTGCTTCCTCAGATAGGCCTTCCCTTCCAAGGACACCCAGCTGCCCCACCTTCCCCTCTCGTGCACTCACAGCAGGCTCTGGGGGCCTTCCTAAGCATTGAATGCAACTTACAATTACGTACCTACTTGCTTATCTGCTGGTCTGTTGTCCATCTTCCCACTCTCCAAGAGCAAGGTCTAGGTGTCTCTTGTTCCTCATTGTGTCCCAGCATCCAGCAGAGTACCTGGCACACAAGAGGTACTTACTAAATGTTGTACAGTGAATGAATGAATGACAAATGGGAGCCATTCAAAATCTCTGTGCTGGTGTCTTGATGAGGCAGAATTGAAGTTTTTTTAAATAAAACTGACAACTACTCAGGTGGCTTCAGAGACAGAGTTCTTTTTTGTCAGAAAATCACCTTTCCAAGGGGATTCCTAAAGGATGCCTTGACCTGTTCTTTGGCTCCGTGAAGGCCCCAGCACCAGGGAGTACAAACAAGGGAGGGGCTTGGGCCGGGATGCCCAAATCCCTGACGTTGAATTAGCCTGTTTTTTATGAACAGGGGTGGGGCAGGCTTTGGAGAATCAGAGTGCAGGGTACTAAAAGTTCTTGACCTTTTCCTTTCTGCCAGGCAAAGAGCTTGGAGCTTGGCCTCTAATAATCATCACAACTCTGTGTGAGATGGACTTGCTGACCCCGCTTTACAGTTAAGGAAGCTGTGGCTCTGAGGGTTAGGAAATTGTGTGAGTCTAGAGCTTCTTGACTCTAGAGCTCACGTTTCTTCCTCTCTGTCATGCTTCTTTGAAATGAAATGCGTGTTGGATTTGGAGAGGTCATGCCTGGTGGACTTAGCTTGGCACTCAAGGGCACTTCCCATCTTGTCCTGATTTATCTTTCCATTATTCATCTCTTCTCACCTGGAGACCCTTCTCCTGCAAGTCCCTGGCATTCACACTGGTCTCTGGCCCCAGCCCCCACATAGTTGCTCCACCTTGTCGCATTTTGAATGAAAGTTTCCTAGTAACATTTCCAGGTCCTTCAAAGTGCACCATGATGTCTCCAGGCTTCAGAGAGCTCTCTCCTACCTCCCATCCTGCATCAGTCAGGACTAGATTACATGTGTCAGAAACCCAACTTAAACTGGCTTCAAAAATAACTTGAGAAGGCAGGTTTGGCCCAAGATGTATTGGCTCAGGAAACTTGACAGAACAGGAGTAGATTGAGCTTCAAGCAGAGCTGGATCTCAGGGTCAGACTGTGGTGTAGGAATCTACTGATGCTGGCTTCATACTCAGGCAGGCTCCTTCCAAGCGGTGAGAAGATGGCCCCCAGCAGCTCCAGGTCCCCATCCTAATAGCCCACCAACTTCAAAGAAAAGAGAGCTTGACTTTCTCAAAGTTTGGAGCAAAAGCCCCAGAGCTGATTCTTTTTAAGAATGACTGGAAAAATAGCCAGCCCCGGGGCTCTGTGGATTGAGTGGAAAGCAAGAAATCCCTACAGTGCTGAAAAGAACACCATCTCCTGAGATGAGCTGGGTGCTAATGCTTTCTCATTCTTGATTTCATTTAATCCTTTGTATAGCTCTCAGAGGTGGGGGTTATACCCATATTATTGTGGAGGAAGCTGAGGCCCAGAGAGAGCAGGTGACTTGTCCAAGCCATACTGCTGGTCGGCGGCAGAGCTGAGATTCAAACCCAGGTCTTTCTGACTCAACTCTGTGCTTTGCTCCAGAGCCCTGGAGATGGCAGGGCTCCCCTGGTGTTAATGCCTGTCTCCTCTGTCCCTCTCGTAGGTCTATATCATCCGGGTTACATGGTCCAGCGGCTCCACGGAGGCCATTTACCGGCGCTACAGCAAGTTCTTTGACCTCCAGGTAAGGATTTGGAGTGTCCAGTGAGCTGCGGTGTAGGAAGAAGTTTAATCGGACTAACTTTCCATGTTGACGTCAGAGCCTAGACCCTCACCCGTGGCGGACACATAGTGTTCCTTTTTATTTCCTAGATTTAAAAACGATGTCCATGTGCTCACTTCAGCAGCACAGGTACTGAAATCAGAATGATACAGAAATTAACACGGTCCCTGTGCAAGAACGACACACAAATCTGTGGAGCACTCGTCTGACTATCCCAGGAGGAAAAAAACCTTCTCGGCTTCAGGCATAGCTTGATCCAGGGTTTTCACAATACCACCTCACCCAGCTCCTTCCTCTCATCCTGCATTCCTACTTTCATGGTGTTGGCTTTATCCTCAGATCCCACAGGGTTACAAAATGCCCTGGGCTCATACTCAGCAGGAAAGAGTGAAAGGTCACTTCCCAGAAGTCCCAGTGAACACAGTGTCCTCTGCATACCATCCCGTGTCTTGACCTCACATGTTCTCTCGGAGGCTTGGGTGATATTAACCACAGGCAGCCTTGGTCGTATGGACCTAATCCATTCCTAAAAATGTTGAATAAAGAGTTTTCAGAATCTGTATTTCATTATTTTAGAGGGGGAGGAGAGATAATAATGTGCTCCTAACCAGTTTCCCCAATATCACTAAAACAATCTCAAACGCCTACATAACAAACTGCCAAGAGTCATTGCGTAATGTAAACCAACTGAGACACCAGTTACCTAATTATTAAAATGCACTGAACTTATTAGTGGCATTTTGTGTTCATAAAATGCAACCAAATCAAACAGTACCATATGTAAATTATATTTCCTTCTGGTCTACAGCAAACATGTAAATACATAAAGAGACTATATGTTAAAGATGCTAAGGTACTATCTAAAACAGACTTGGCAGGAGCAGCATGGGGGCAAGGAAGGGGCTGAACCCTGGGGGAAAGGCAGAGAAGATGATGCCCAACACCTTTAAATGCCATGAGCAGGAGGAATAGTCCTGTCTGAGAATGACCGAGATCCATACCCTCTTACGCAGATGCAGGGGTGATCTATGCGGATCTATTACAGCACGTCTTCAGTTCAGACACTGAATGTTGGGTAAACACTTTTGCAAGTTGCTCGACAGACTTTTCCTGCACAGCGGGTCTGTGTAGGGAGGACTACCTGTATTTTGCTTCCAGAAGCCTCTTGCCTGCCTGGTACCTCCAAAAGGATAACAGGGGGCAGAGAACAACGAAACAATAGAACTGCTACAATCAGAATTGCTATCCTGGGGATTATGGACATCCACAGAGCCAACACCCCCTGAGCAGCTTAGGCAGGAAGAGAGGAAGAAGTAGGGTAGATTTACAGGAAGAGGCAGGTGTGCCCCCACAGATCCCAGAGCAGGAAATGCAGCTGGCCTCACAGGGCCCCAGAGCCAGCAACTGAACGGCCCTCGGAGGCCTAGCGGCTCCCCAGCTGTCTATCGCTATGGCCACAGGGTCTCCCATCGAGCCTACTCTGTTTTCCTGCTAGCCTCTTTGGACCAGCTTCCTCCCCGGACCATTGGCCCACATCCCCAGACAGCACTGCAGTCCCCCAGTTGAAATGTCCTTCCCTGTTGCCAACACTCTGGCGTTTCTAGGTGCTGGGTCCAGTCTCCAGGAGAGAGAATCTGATGGTCCCAAGGGTGCTGGGTCCACCCCTGAGACTGTCGGCTGTGGCCAGAGGGGTCTGGGCGTTTGGTACAGCATCATCTGGAGGAGGAGAGGTTGAATGAGGACGGGGTGGAGAGAAGCTCTGGAAATGTTAATAGCTGTTGTTCTGCAGCCAGTGAGGCAGCATACCCAGGGCTTTAGACCTTGACTTCTGGGATTAGACAGACGTTTCGAATCTCAGCTCTGCCTTTCAGATCTCAGCTTGGTGTCACCGCTGTGTGTTTCTGAGACTCAGTCTCCCCATCTGCATGCTAAGAGTGAAAACGCTTTCTTTGTGCATTCATTGTGACCGTTACTCAAGATGTGCCTCGCTCAGTAAGCACATTAGCTGTCATTAGCTGTCCCTCTGTTCAGATGAGACTTGCCCAAGGTGACATCATTTGGGAATGCTTGAGCCAGAGTATGATCACGAGTCTCCCTGGCCCAAAGCCTGTCCTCCCTGACTCTCCTGTTCTGACTCAACTTTCTTATTTCTTCCAGAGCTTAAAAGTGAGGTTTTCTCCCCCACTCGGCATAATTGGCAATAATTGGGGGTTTACTATAACACAAACAGCTGCCTCAGACGCCCCTCCCTGATAGTCTAAAGGCAGTGCTTCAGCCAGCTTTAAAGAGTCCCAGATGGGTGGCTGGAGTGGGAACATCACGGAATTCCAGAGGGTCCCGCTGTCCTAGAAGTGGCCTGCCCCCCCACCCCCCACATCCCAGAGGGGGGATCTGGAAGAGAGGAGGGCAGGACCCCACCAGCCAAAGTCAGCTGTTCTCCAGGACCAGGCAAGGAGGCCAGCCCACATGGGGCTGGGACCCCTCGAAGTAAGATGATCTCGTGATGCCACCCTCCCCTTCCTCTTGTCTGCCGAGTAGCCTTGGCTTTTTCCAAAAGTGACTTGGCACAAGAGAGTATGGGGAGGGCCAGGCTTTCGTGGAGGAACAGCTAGGCCAGTGCGCTGTAATGGAAAATGCAGAGGACTCAGTCAGGAGACTTGGGGCCCAGCCGCCTGTGCTGTGTGGCCTTCGGCATGCCCCTTAACCCCTGTGTTGCCTTTCTGGCCTCATCCGTAATGTGTGGTCATGACAGCAGAACCAGCTGGTATTTCTGGATCACTGACTGCTAAGCATCTAGATGATAATGACTCATGAAATCCTCGCGTTAAGCTTATTCAATTACATAGATGGAGAATCTTAGGCTCAGAGAGGTTAAGTCATTTGCACAAGGTCACACAGCTAGTGAACATCAGAACTTGGGTTTGAAACTGGGTGGGTGACTCCAGAAGCCGCACTCTTAGCCACTTTGCTTCTAGTGTCCCTCTCTCTAGTGGCTACTTCACAAGGCTTATATGGACCTAAAAATGGTGATGTGTGTCCAGAAGAGGTAGATTCAGCAGATCCGTGGTTGCCAGGAGCTGGGGGGAGGGGAAAAGGGGAAGAGGCTGTTTGTGGGTACTGGGTGTCTTTTGGGGGTGATGAAAATGTTCTGGAATTGGGTGATGGTCATGGTTGCACAGCCTTGTGAATATACTAAAAACCACTGAATTGTACACTTTAAAAGGGTGAATTTTATGGTATAGGAAGTATATCTCAATTGCCTTTTTTAAAAAGTGATGACACGGGTGAGCAGTTTCTGGGCTGTCCAGCCCTGAGCAAATGTCAGCTGTTGGGATTTATTGATGGGCACGGGTTGTTGCTAGGAACTGGCGTAAAGATTAGAGGAAGAGACGATGCCAGTTTAATAGAGTGGTTAAGATCCTGGGCTTTGATCTAAACGCTGCCACTTACTGGCTGTGAGATCTTGTTTTAGTCAGAACTTGTTTTAGTTGCAGATGACAGAAAGCCAGTCAAAATGGATTACTCAAAAAGAACATTGATTAGCTAAATGTAACTGAGACATCTAAGCATTCTTGGCTTCAGGTATGGCTGGATCCAGGGGCAAAAATGTCAATGAGGACCTGCCTTTCTCCACTTCTTAGCGTTCTCTGTGCCCAAGCAGGGTGGTATGTGGTAGTGGTGGCCACAGCTCTAAGCTGTATCCAACAGGTCAGCTCAGTGGCTTCAGGAAAAAGAACACCCCCAACAATTTAAGTAAAAGTCTCATTGGTTCATCTTGGGTCAATGGCTGGGCCAGTCAGGGCCAGCCTAGGGACGGGAGTAAAAGAAATAGCCTGTAGATGAAACAGCAAATGCTCCTCCCGGTCGGGGCAGGACATTCAGGCAGAGGAAATAGTCTGCAGGGAGGCTGCCTGGGGTAGAAAGGAGGAACATGCCTCAGGCTCCTTTGTGGGAAAAGAGACTCACAGTCACCAGCGAGAAGGCCCCCTTTATGACAGTTCACCTTCTGGTATGATTTCCTAACCCTCTTACGCTTAGAACAGCCAGACCCTGGTCGTCATACCTGCCACTTTCTAGTGGTCATCTGAGCTCGTGTCTCATTCACACAAGGGTGCAGGTGATAGAGCCCTGGTCTTGGGATGGGAAGACCTGGTGTCAGCTCTGTGTTACCAGCGATGTGGCCTTGGGCAGGCCTCTCTGAATCTCCCTTTCTGCCCTGCTGGGGCCCACGCTGGAGAGTCCATCCCAGGGTGCCAGAGGGAGTTGGCCTCCGAGCAGGGCATGGGGACAGCCAGAACACGCAGAGCGTCGAGGGCAGTGCCTAGAGGAAATGGGGTTTGAGTGATGCAGTGACAGGGTCAGCGAGCATTTACTGAAATGCTCCAGGTGCCCACTTTCTGTGCCGTCTCATTCAGTCCTCACTTACAAGCCCGAAGTCATAGACAGGGAAGCAGAAGCTCGGAGATGCAGAGTCATGTGCCCAGAAGCAGCATGGCTAGGATTCAGGCCCAGATATGGCTGAGTCTGAAACCCGTGCTCCTAACCACTTAGCCCCCCAGCCTCCTTGAGGCCCAGCACTGGCGTTACATCTGTCTGTTCGAAGATAGATTTGCCGCAGAGCTCTGCCTAGAGCTGGCCTTCGGAGGCCCATTTGGCACTCCCACTAAGAAGCGGGCAGAGCCTATCCTGCGGAGGGCTGCTCCGAGCACAACACAGGCCCTTCACAAACAGGCCTCAGATGTGGGAGGGGTCCACTCTACACCGTGCCACGCGACCTTTGCCCTCTGAGTTTCCCACTGGCTCAGTGTGTCCCGCCAGGCCAGCGTCATGGTCTTCAACGGAACCAGGGCTCTCCCCGCGGAAGGCACGGTTAAATATGTGCTGAGCCAGACCCCAGGTGTGCAGAGAGGGACCTCTGTCCCAGCCAGGGAGCCTCAGGCAGAGCTTGCTTCCTGGAGGAGCTGATATCTGAGCAGGGCCTTGACCCGAAGTAAGGAGCTGACCTGCCGGCAGGATAGGGGAGGGCTTTTCATGAAGAGGAAACCATGTGTGCAAAGTGTAGAGGCAGGATTTCTAGCTGGGCATCTGGCAGAATTCTGGTGGCGGGGGACACGGCCAGCTGGGTCACTCTGCCCAGCAGGGACCTCGGGGGAGAAGTGCCATCACACGTGTCCTGTACACAGGGACACTCCATCTGTGGGGACCCAGAAAGGGCTGTTCCTAGGGACGGGGGCTTGCAGGGGGAGCTGTTTCTAGACATACCACATCCCAGAGCTGAAGGCAAAGCGGAGGCAGCATCTGGATCTGCACCTCTGTTTCTCCCCAGAGAAGGGAACCGAGATCCAGAAATGGGAGCGGCTATCCCAGTGCACACAGCAGAAGTCACTGTTTCCAAGTGGGACTGAGACAAGACTGACCTGTCCCTTCTCTGGGAGTTTGACAGCCCCAAGTGCACTTCTGAGCTTTGGAGCATGTCTGCCTGGAAGCCCCTGTGCTCCACCCCAGAGGCCAAAGGGAAGGGAGTGTCTTCTCATCTTTTCTGGGGGCAGGTACAGGGGTGGCAGAGCCGAAGGGTTCCCTCTCCCCAGGCAGGCCTGGCCCAGCCGGGAAGGCTGCCCAGCAAGATCCTAGCCAGCAGCTGGCCTCGGAGTCTGCCAGCCATATTTATCCGAGTACTGTCTTGGCTGGGTCCTCACACACAGGCACTGTCTTCTGAAATTGCAGTGCCTCCCACATGTTGTACACGCCTGATGGAGTCTTTCTTCCCTTCCATCTGAAAAGCTGTGGCCATCTCGGTGGTGGGTAGCTGAGACAGTACCGTAGCTGCCCTTTCCCACACAGTCAGCAATTCTTGTTTTCTGAAAGAGAAAGGAACAAGATTGTGTTGGTCAGTTGCCTCTGAATCCCAGGCCAGGTCCTGTTGCTGCCCCCTGGAACCTAATTTCTCCTGTCCTAGACAGCAGAATAGGGGAGGGCTTTCCATGGCTGACCAAACCAGATAACCACTTTTTTTTTTTTTTTTTTTTTTTTTTACTCATTCATTCTTTGCACAGTTGTATGCCAGGTACCCAGCTCATACCAGTGAAGTGGTGCTGGGGAAGGCCCAAGGGCAGGCAGACCAGTAAGGAAGTCAGACTGAGGACCTGCTGACTTGGACCAAAGGGCCGCAGGGAGAAGAGCAAGGTGGAGAGATGGGAGGGGAGGCAGGGCCCACGTGGCATGTCCACCAGGACACCTGAGCATGTTAACATTTCCCCAGACCACCCCTCAAGGGGACAGAATCTCCAAAGACAGCGAGCCATGTCAGGCGGCTCCGGGTATGTCGTGTCCCGCTCCAAGGACCACGTGGCTTCCCAGCGACCCTGTCGGCAGCTGTGCGTGACAGTCTCCACAGTCTGCTCTGGCTCTTCTGGGATGGGAGGCTTTGTGATACTGAGGGAGTAAACCCCTTCAAGTCCAGTCTGCCACTAACACAAACCACGTGTGGCCCTCCACGCCAGCTTCCACACTGTTTTCCTTGGACAGCATGTCTCCTTTCTCTCTACCACAAGCTGATCTTGAAAACTGCTGATGGAGTGTTCCCTCATCCCCCTTGGAGGCCTGCGATGTGGCCACTTGACGTGGCTCCCTCTCCCTTCCCGTCCCCCAGACTGACTCACTTTCCTCCTCGGTTTCCAGTCCTCCTCACCCCGAGCACCACTTCCTTTTATTAACTGGAGGGAAGGGATGGATTTTCTAGTTTCCAAGGAGAGCAGTCTACAGTTGGCCTTAGCCCAGCATGCCTCTGGTCCTGCTGCTGCAGACAGCCTGGGTCCAGGGGTCCCCACAGAGTGTCTGGAATGTGGCCTGTGGGTGCCAAGTATGACAGCCCTCTGGATAGAAGCAGCCTGTGGCCTATGAATCTGGACACACTAAGACCAAAAGCAAAATACCTCACAGGCCTCTGATCTCCTGTCCTTGCAAATAGTCCTCTTAGATTGTCATGACCATTGACAGAGTGATAAAGAAAGTGAAATAAAACTGGATAAAGCTAAATGAGGAGGATGGGTGTTATAGTTCAGCCCTGCACTGTCTGTGATCATGGCACTAGTCATGTGAGGCTATTTAAATTAATAAGAGTTAAATAAAATTAAAAGTTCGATTCTTCCATCTCCGGAGCCATGTTTCAAGGGCTCAGCCTTGGAGCTCCATCTAGGGCTAGTGGCTACGGTAAGGAACTGTGCAGATATAGAACATTGCCATTATTGCAGAAGGTTCTGTTGGACAACCAAGCTCTGGCTCCTGAGGGGACTTGGATAGTCTGAGGAGTTTTGCTAACCTTAAAACACAGCCTCGTGCTGGAATGTTATTCAGCCTTAAAAAGAAAGGACATTCTGACACCTGCTACAACATGGATGAACCTCAAAGACATGATGCAGAGCGAAATAAGCCAGATACCGAAGGACAAATACTGCACGATTCCGTGACATGTAGCACCTAGAACAGGTAGATTTGTATAGATAGAAAGTGGAATGGTGGTTGCCAGGGGCTGGGGGAGGAGAATAGGGAGTTAGTGTTTAATGGGGACAGACTTTCAGTTTAGGATGATGAAGAGGTTCTGGAGATGGATGGTGGTGATGGTTCCACAGCAATGTGAATGTGCTTAATGCCACTCCTTGTATGTTCAAAATGGTAAAGTTTATGTTAAGTATATTTAACACAATTTCTAAAACACACAGCCTCACAAACTACTAAAAATCATTCCCAAATAACTTTTAGAATAATGTCTTCTTTAGGGGCAGAGTGCCAGGAGAGAGGGGATCCGTTGTTGAGCACCTGGATGTCCCCGAAGGGCTCACGTTCGGCGTTCACGGACATAGCGAGACTCTGCCAGGCAGACTGTGGTCCTCGTTCCCCAGATGGTGACTCAGGCTCCCTGGGTGAGGAGGCTGACCCCTGACACACAGCTGGCCTGAGGAAGCATCAAGATGTAACCCCAGGACTGTCTGGTCCCCAGGGGTACCATCTGTGGTTAGATATTGCATCATGAAACCCAGGTCTGCTGCCTCAATTGGCAACACTTGAGAGGACACTTCAGCTCTTTGGGCCATGCTTGTCTGGGTAAAAGCAAGTCAGGAAAAAGGATGAGAGAGTAACTTCCTAAGACACACTGTCAGAGACCGCAGGCAGCACTGGGGGAGGCCTTTTTCTCTGGCCTCCTTCAGACAGAGGCTCAGAAGGATGCTGGGAGAAGGGAGAACGGGCATGGTCAGGTGGATGGATTACTGGTGCATACCTTGTTTTTTTTTCTCCTGAGTTCCCTTTATCGGTGTTCCAGCATTGTCCTAACAAATAAAATTGAGAAGGACCAAAAAAGATGGCATTAGGCAAAACCTATCATCTCTAAAAGACTCTGTGGCTGAGACTGATCGATCACCCCGCTTTTCAAAAGAAAGCATGCTGTTCACCTGTGCACAGAATATTAAACTTACTTCATCTCAGGCTGATTTTTCACGCTTGCATGACACTCCAAAGCCACCTTTGAGAGTGACCTTAGAGAAAGAGAGTGGGATTTCGATTAAGGTCCTTGAACTGGCTGGACCACCACTCAGCTGGGTGACCTCAAGCAGCTGTCCCTCTCTGCTCCCCAGTTTCTCCTATCTGGGACATGGGCAGCGTACATTTATATCACAGAGTTACTGTGAAGGTCAGATCAAATCATGCATGCGAAGGCTTGCTAACCGTAAACTGCCAAACAACTGTTAGAGTGGTGACTAATTCTTATTTAATATTAGTGATATGAAGAGTATTAACTAGGGCACTTAGTGAACACGTGAAGCTGTCTCCTAGAGTGTTCCACTCAGTTGCCTTCATTGCTTTGGTCGGTTGGTGTTGAGTACCTACTTTGTCCCAGAGTCGGAAAGCTCCTGGATTCAAAGAAAGCAGCCCGCCTTTGCAGCAGGCCTGCTGTGGGCTCTCCAGTTGCTGAATGACGGTGGACCAAGCATGTCCCATTGTCACGCAGCACAGAGTAGGGCCAACAGGAAACCACAAATCAGACCGTGACCTCTGGGCAGCCCATCAGGGTGCCGGCCAAGCCGAGGCGGACCGGCCTCCCCAGGGGCATCACAGAAGACAGCACCAACGGGGCAGGGAGCCCCCGCCTGCCTCCCAGGCCCACAGAGCAATCCGTTTTCATCGAGGCGGGTAGTGTGACGGCAGAGAAGCCATGGGCTTCCATCTCTGGCCACGCCGCTTGCTGGCTGCAGGCCCGTGGCAGATTTCTTCCCTCTTTGGGCTCCAGTTTCCTGGCTAATCATGTCCACCTTGAAGGAGTGTTCGGAAGATTTAGTGAGAGCATGTGTCTAAAGAATCTAGTCTGTGCCTGGCACGGATAACCTGTTTCTCTTGCCCTTGCGACCTCTCCTCCCTCCCCCTATGCACTAGCTGTGCTTATTTCTCCAGGGCTATGCAGGGCTTCTTTCCTTCTACAGAGGGGCATCTTGAATGCCAGGGTGACTTTCTGCTGGAGAAGAAACGATGAGCAGCAGGCTTTTCACATTCCAGCCGTCACGTGGGAGGCTCAAGAGTCCCTTCCTGTTTGAATCCCGGGCCCAGGTACCAGTAGGGTGGCTATGATGCTATGACAGAGAGCCTCTCTATACAACTAGGGTCCATCTCCCTCCGTGGTTGCTGGGGACTCCGGACCCTCAGTGGCAGAGAAGCTACTTTCTGCAGTGTGGCCAGTCACATGGCAGAAAGAAGTGAGGGTAGTAAATCACGCACCACTCATAACTCTCCCACCCCAAAGTGACACATGTCTCTTCTGCTCACATTTAACCGGCCACATCCCACCGCAAGGGGGTGGGGAGTACAAATCTACCGTGTGCTCAGGAGAAGAACCAGAAATCTGATGGCAGCCTCAGTCACTACCACGGCCCCGCTTTAATCCATAAAGTAACACTGCACGTTGGTATCATTATGGCCAACTTAGAGATGAGACCCAGGGTCTGTCACTTCCCCAAGACCACAAGCCACAGGTCCTTGGGATTTTGTATATCAAATCAGAGAGGCGTTTATCACACTAGTAAAGGTTTCCAGTTTGGCAACTCGGCCCCTGTTCCTTCTCCCCTCTACAGCAGCCTACACATACCTCTGAAGGTGCTTCCTACACCGCCCTGTAAGGATTTATTTCCTCTTCTGGCTCTCTAGACTTAAAGTCTTTTCATCTCTGAACCCCATGTACCTAGCACAGAGCGGGGCACAGATCTATCTGTTGGGCCAACCTGGGGAATCTTAGTGTGGCAGGGGAGTGTAATGATCTCACAGGCATAGACCTAACCAGATTAATTGAGTCCCAGTGGTTTGTTACCTGACAAAACCTGCAATTCTTAGGAAACAGATTGACCTGCTGTCAGTGGAATTCTGGTGGCTCTGGGGGTATTGTTCACATTTCAGGTCCTTTGGCTGGAGACCCCCAGGAAAACTGACAGTGGTCTCCCCCAGCTCTGAGCCTTCACTGATATGGCGGCTATGAACAGAGAGAATTGTTTTTATGGAAATCCTAGGTCCAGTTGATATTGCCTTCCCATTAGTCTGGGTTTCTGAAAAGCTGAACACAGTGAGCCTTTATATATTAAATCACATATTTCACGTAATTCCCTTAAAATGTCAGAAATGCACTTATCATATTAAAGGCTTCCGTTTTTGCTATTCTCCCCCTGTTTAGATGCAGATGTTGGACAAATTTCCCATGGAAGGAGGACAGAAGGATCCCAAACAGCGGATCATTCCCTTTCTGCCAGGTGGGTGAGACACATGCTGTTAGAGGGGCTCTGGGGGGATCCAGGACAGCCCCCGCATTTCTCAGCTCAGCTTCCTGGGGCATTGTCCTAATGACCAGAGTCCCAGCCGTTTGTAGAAATTAGTGCCTAAGAATATGGGCTTTGGGGTTGGATGCTGTACCATCCTCTTAGGCAAGATACTTCACCTCCAGGATCCTCAGTTTTTTCTGTCTCTACAATGGGAATAGTTAGAGCTCATAAAGCTTTTGTAGTGAGTGGCATCTTTGTTATGGCTGCAGTATTACTTTGCCATTGCCGTGTCATGAATTCACACCAATTTAGCAGCTTAAAACCACCCTCATTTATTATCTCAAGTTCAGTTGGTAGGAAGTCCAGGCAGGTGCTGCTGGGTTCTTTGGTTAGAGTCTCCCAAGGCAGAGGTCATCATCTTGGCCAGGCTGGGCTCTTATCTGGAGGATTAGGGAAGAATCCACTTCCAGCCTCATTCAGGTTGTTGGCAGAATTCAATTCCTTGCAGCTATGGAAGTAGAATACATGTTTCCTTGCTGGCTCTCAGCCAGGGACCCCTCAGCTTCCAGAGGCTGACTGCGTTCCTTATCCATCTTCAAGCTGGCGGTGGAGCATTGAATCTTTCCCGTGCCTTGAATCTCTCTGACTTCCCCTTCTGCCACCTGTTGGAGAAAGCTGTTTGCTTTTAAGGGCTCATGTGATTACATTATACCTACTTAGCTAATCCAGGATAACTTCCCTCTCTTAAATAGAACTGTGGCATATGTTGTAACATGATCCCAGGAGTGAGATCTCATCATATGTATAGGCTCTGGGGCTCTGGGGCTCTGGGGATGACAATGGGACATCTTTGGGGGTCCATTTTAGAAATCTGCCTGCCTATCTGCCACAGCTGCCAAGCACCTTCTGAGTGCCAGGCACTCCTCCAGGCACTATGGAGGAGTTAATACACTCATGGCTGATCCCTGCCCTTAAGACATTAAGTGTTTCTTCCCCCCGCCAAAAAAATTCCTTACCAAAGGAATAGTATTAAGGCTTCAGCTCAAAAAAATGGGCTACCCAAACCAGAGTTATTACCTCAAGTAATAATATTGGATGTCTACTGTAGGCCGTCATGGGGATAAGTGCTTTACATTCATTACCTTGTTTAGTCTTCAGAACAACCCTGTGCCCATTTTACAGATGAGGAAATTGAGGCTCAGAGAAATTTATAATCATTTGCACAGATAACAGAGCTGTGCTTCAAACACAGCTTTGGCTGGCTCCAAAATTCATGCCTGAAGTCAGACAGCCCAGGTTCAAATCCCAATGCCCCCCACTCAAACACTGTTACCTTCGGGAAATTATTTAAGCACGCGGAGTTTCATTCTTCATTTGCAAATTGTAGATAATAGTGATACTTAAATAATAGAGTTGTTGTGAGGATTAGCTAGGTGCTAAGTGGCACATAACTAACAGCAGTCAAGGACTTACTATTATTTTTATGTACAGATAATCAGCAAATTGATAGTCGCCCTAAATCACAGATATTCAGAGCTGGAAGGGCCCTTTAGATCTTTTTCATTTTGCAGACGAGGGAGCAGGCCCTGAGAGGAGGGGGACTCCCTGAGTCCCTCAGAAGCCCACTCTCTCCTCCCTACTCCAGGGTTCTGCCATCAGCACATCGAGTGGTTCTTCCAGATAATGGCATCACAGAGTGGATTTAGAAACAGGGTAGATGTATTTGCCAGGCCTCATCTACTGGGAGAATCATTTGCCTAAAAAAGCTAACGTTTTTAGTTCTTCCACGGAGAAAGTGTGCAGTCACACTAGAATTTTTGTTCCCTATTGGAGAAAACCCAGTGTACCAATGCAACAGCCAACTAGCAGTGCTCCAGAGCTTGTGCTTTGGAGTCAAACAGACCCAATTCTGTGACCTCACGCTGATGAAAACCCCCTGCCCCCAAGCCTCAGTTTCTCCATCTGTAAAATGGGACAATGCCTCCCGCTTTACAAAGCTTCTCTCCCTGGCACATAGTGGGTTCTCTGCAAAAGTCAGAAACAGGATCCTGGGACATTCCTTGGGAATTTCTTCGTATTCATGTTTTAGGGTCATACTTCAATGATCAATCTGAATATTCAAGTTGAACTGGACCCCAATCGTAGGTTTTTTTCTTCAAGGAAGGAAAGGAAAGCAGGGAGTTATAACTCTTTACTGGATGAAAGGCAAAAGCCAGCTATGAAAAAACTTCCCAGCACAGGGAAGAACTTGAGCTGACCCTCTCCCAAGCCCCTGAAAGCTTTCATGGTTACGGAATCCTTTTCCACCCACGAATTTATGAAAATGCTGTTCTCAGAGACTCAGCCCCATTTTTCCTGCTTGGGGCACGCACTTGCTGCTCGGAGAGGTGTGGCTGGGCCCCAGGACCCCTAGAGCATCCCTTCATGGCCCACCTCTTAACTCTTCCTTGAGGCCAAGGCCAAGGGCAGGGATACACAGGAGGAACATCCCCTCCCCTAGGGGTCCATTTTCTGCCAAGACTGCCGCGTCAGCAGAACAAAAGCAAGTCTCTTGTTAGCACAAAGGCAGGGGGAGGGTGAAGCAGCCCTGTACAATTTTCCATCCCAGCAAGAGCTGGGGAAGCCAACTTGGCAGAGGATGTGGCTTGAAAAATAAGACTTACAGTTTGGCCTTCCACCACTGGAAAACAAAAGCCTGCCCGTTCCCACCAAAGGCTATGCTCTCTGCCTAGCACCCTTTCCACTCCAGGAAGGCTGGCCTGCCGGGGAAGCCTCACCCTCCTTCCCCACAACTCACACAGAAACCCATGAGGCACAGATAAAGGGCCATTGTCCCAACTGGCCTTTCACTTAGAGCCCCCAGCCAAGGAGGTACTGGCCACATGGTTCTGCCCCACAGCCCAGGGTCTGAGCCGGGCTCGAGGTCTGCTGCAGATGGATGATGAATTAGCCTATCAGAGGCAGGTCTTAAGAAACCAAGCTGCAGGTTGAGGAAAGAACATGTGCTCTTAATTACAGAGTATGAGTCAGTATCATCTAACCTGTTTAAACAAAACAACAAAAAAATGTGATTACTCTTTTGTGAGCACCTAGGAAGGGCCAAGCCCTGTGCTGGGTGAGTCATGGAGGTTACTACTAAGAAATAAGGGCTGCTCTCCCATTTTACAGATGAGGAGACTGAGGCTCTGGGAAGTAAATACATTTCCCAAGGCAGCACAGTCACCCTGGATTGGCTGACTACAGCGCCTATGGCCTCCCCAGCAGGTGCCACCACAGGGCTTCCTGTCCCCCTTGTTGGCAGGGCGTCTGCCATATGCCCGGAGACTCCTAGGCCATTCAGGGAGAGGAGTGGTCCTTTTGTTGTCATGTCACACCCCTAGGAGACCTTGAAGGTGCCGGAGTTCTCTATCCTTCTCTCTCAGCCCCTGCAGGCTGGGCCTTGAGTGAATTCTCTTCGTCGGTGGTGACTCCAGGACCAGCCTGTGCTGTTCCCATGGGCCCGTGCGTGCAACGTTCCTATTGTGAATTGTTTGAGTTGGGTCACAGGCTTCCCAGTAAGAGGCCTGAATACCCCACTCCCCCACCCTTCCTCTGATTTATAGAAGGGGACATTATATCAAAATGGGACCCAAATGTTTTTGGTAGGGACTCCTCTCCAATTCTGAGAAACAGATTAGAGGCAGGAAGCATTTACTGTGGGAGATTTCTCTTCAGGCAGGCGTTCCTTGTTTTTCCTAAAGGCTCGGGATTCTCCTAGAGGTTCTACACTGCAAACAGTCCCACCCACGAGGGTGGTAATTTGATTATTACAATGACTGGGGGTGGAAATGGGGATGGGCCAGGGATGCTAAACATCCTGCAGGGTGGGGGACTCCCACATAGGGAAGCACTGCCCCACCCGGAATGTCAACAGCGGCCCTCCCGGTTGGGAAACACTTGACAGTGTCAAGAGGGCAGGCCCCCTGTGCTGGCCCATCGAGGGCTCACGGTAACTGAATAAAAGCAGGTGCACCAGGTTGTAAACCATCCCCACTTGGCTGCATATTTTGCTTTTTTGTGGTAAATGACATGAAAACTTTCTGGTTTCAGAAGCAATACATGTTTATGGTAGGAAATTTGGGGAAAGTCAAAGAAGAAAACAAAAAGCCTCTGTCTTCCACCCCTTGGAGACAAGCACTTTGAATCCTGTGATGCGTTTTGTTCTAGATTTTTCTTTTCTAATAAACATGGTATGTCAGAAGTTTGACTGGCTCATAAGCAGAATTAAAACAATCACCATAATAAACAAAGGAGATTCCCTGTTATTAAAGAATATGAGGAACATGTATTTTATCTCACTCTGGGTTATTGTTTTCTTTTTAAATGATAGAAATTAAGCAGAAAAAAAAAAACTTCACCATTAGGTTGACCATATCTACATAATTTCCTAATTGTGCTCGTTTGCCCAAGAGCCAGGGCTCAGATTATGTTAAGTGTTAAATTAACCACATTGGCTTTTTGAGTGCAAATCTCCCTAACCAGTCTGCATTGCAAATCTTGGAGTCAGTAGGCTGTTTCCCATCATCCCTTTCAATTCTATCTTATGAAGACTCCTTTGGACCTTTTTTTGGTTTGTTTTTTCATTTTTTTAATTTATTTGACAGAGAGACAGGGAGAAAACACAAGCAGGGGGAGTGGGAGAGGGAGAAGCAGGCTTCCTGCTGAGCAGGGAGCCCGATGCGGGGCTCCATCCCAGGACTCTGGGACCATGAGCTGAGCCGAAGGCAGATGCTTGATGACTGAGCCACTCAGGTGCCCCTCCTTTGGACCTTCCTACTGTCCTGTTCCTGCTCACCCAAGCTTGATCTTTGGAGATTGCGGCCTCGCCAGAGCCATGTTGGAGCACTGGTTGATCTCTCCTTGCCCTGCCGGCCTTGTGACCCGAATTGCTCTCCTTGACCTGCCTCCTCTGACCAGAAGCTCTCCATACTTGGCTGTTGGAAAAGCTGTGGGCTCCCTGTGCCCTCCTCTTTGGCCTTCCCCTGGAGACTCCTGGCACTCTGCATAAGCTGGGCCCCCCCTTTGGTGTCTTATTTCTGATTTTCCTGCCCCCTGCCTGTGTGACAGGTCCAGAACGGTGAGGCCACCCGTCTTAATGGTCAGTGCATGCACTTGGCCACCATCTCCCCACTCCCCTATTAGACTCACAGAAACTCACCAATTTGCTTTAAACAAACCTCACCGATAGCATTTTAGCATCTTGGATGTTTCCAGACACCCTCATCGTTTATATACTTGTCTTTGCCTGTTACCTGCCCACACATCACACTGGAAGATCTAGTACCACAACCAGTGTTCAGGATATCACCAAACAAGTAGTAGACTGATTCTCAGCTAGTTTTCGGTGAGGCAGGAAGGCTTGGAACCCTTCTGTTACACACAGCTGATTGGGGAAGCAATTGGAAGGATTTTCATCTTGGCAAGTGAAATCCACCTTTATACATTCATCAAGTATGAGTGCCATGTGGTGAGGGTACAAAATTGATTAAGGTCCAGTCAAATCCTATGTGTGCAGAGCCCCATGACTCTGAGCCCCATGACTTTCCCCGTGATGAAAGAAGAAGATACAAATCGATAGTGCGTACAATCAGAAAGAGACAGGAACTCTTAATCCATTTGAAGTAGATAAAAGTTTCTCAACTGGGATGGTGGGTGAGGTTGGATGAGGAAAGTATTCCAGACAGAGGGAAAGGCACAGAATAATGAAAGAGTATGGATTATCTGCGGAATGGAAGACTAGACTAGGCATAGGAGGACAGAAGAGGAAAGGAGGCTGAGCTGTTAGGTTGTCCACTCTACTGCTCACCCCCTCTGAGAACCGGAGAGTTCGATTATCAGATCTGGCCTTTCTTCTTCATCTGGTAGGAGCCCCTTCCTTCTCAGGATTGATCCAGCCTCCCTTATCTCACCAAAACTTGCCTCCTGGGCCCCACTCCCTCAAGCCCTTGCATTTGAGCTGTGAACAAGGCTTTGGAGGACCATGCCTGGGGTCATCCAGGCCCTGTGGACATCCAGCAGGGGAGGTTAATGGAAGCCAGAATTTGGGTACCACTCAGACCTACCAGAGGCAGCCACATCCACACCCTCCCGGTTTGCTGAGAACTTGTCATTGCCCCCTTACAATGCCACGTGTGCTCTTCACTCCTGCAGGCAAAATTCTCTTCCGACGGAGCCACATCCGGGACGTGGCTGTCAAACGCCTCATACCGATCGATGAGTACTGTAAGGTAAGTCTAAGAGATGCTAACACTTCCCTGTGTCTCATGTCTTCCCTTTAGGTCATTTCTTCTTTTCCCTTTCTGGCTACAAAATAGTCATTGCGAGCAATCTGCAGTTGAAAGAAATGTAAAAACCAGAACATCAACCACCCATGAGTCCTCAGAGACAACAATTATTAAGGTTTCTACATGTTTCCTTTCTAGTTTTTGTCTCTATATGCATTTCTTTATGGTGTTGACACCATCCCATATGTGTTATTTTTGTTGCTCTCTCTTTTTTCTCTGATATTTTGATATAAGAATTTCCCCATGCTATAAAAACATCTTCTTGAACCTACTTTCAATGGATGCATAGTATTCCACTGAGTGTGAATGTTCCAGAAGTTATTCAGTCCCTGTCCTTGGACAGTGCAGCTGGCTGCCAATCCCTTGAATGTTCTAAATCACAAGGGGCCTGCCTTTTGGCTACATTTCCTTTGATTTGCAGCTGTGGTTGGGAAAGAAGCATGCTTTTCCTTTGTCTAGGTTCCCTTACCTTTAGTATTATTTCTTCTCTAACTTAAAATCACTAGTAGCTCTGATTGGAGAAGGTTGGGAATAACAAGAAATGCCTTAACAATGGAGCAGCAAAGATCGGAAACAAAGCATATGTATTTGTTCTTCTCACATCTGTCCTACATTTTCCTGGAGGTTCTAGCCAGTGTACACAGGGAAAAAAGAAAATAAAAGGCATACAGTTCGGAAAGGAAGAAATAAAACTGCCTTGATTCACAGATGACATGATTCTGTTGGAGAAAATCATAAGGGAGCCACAAGAAAAAAAAAAAAATTCTAGAACTAATAAGTTTAGTAAGATCACAGGATACAAGATCAATATAAAAAATTAAGTGTTGGGGCGCCTGGGTGGCTCAGATGGTTAGGCATCTGCCTTCAGCTCAGGTCATGATCCCAGGGTTCTGGGATTGAGCCCCGCACTGGGCTCCTGGCTCGGCGGGGAGCCTGCTTCTCCCTCTGCCTCTGCCTCTCCCCCTGCTCATACTCTCTCTCTCTGTGTCTCAAATGAATAAATAAAATCTTTAAAAGAAAAAAAAAATCGACTGTAGAGGCACCTGGCTGGCTCAGTCGGTGAAATGTGAGACTCTTGATCTTAGGGTTGTGAGTTCAAGCCTGACATTGGGCATGGAGCCTCACTGAGAAAAAAAATAAAATAAAAAAATCTTTCTTTATTTAAAAAAAAATCAGTTGTACCTCTAAATACTAAGCATGAACAATCCAAAAATGAAATTAAGAAAATAATTCCACTCACAATAACATCAAAAAGAATAAAATACTTGGGGGCGCCTGGGTGGCTCAGATGGTTAAGCGTCTGCCTTTGGCTCAGGTCATGATCCCAGGGTCCTGGGATAGAGCCCTCCTCCATCGGGCTCCTGGCTCAGTGGGGAGCCTGCTTCGCCCTCTCCCTCTGCCTTTGCCTCTGCCCCTGCTCATGCTCTCTCTCCCTCTCTGTATCTCTGTGTCTCAAATTAATAAATAAAATCTTTAAAAAAAAAGAATAAAATACTTAGGAATAAATTGAATAAAAGAAGTACAAGGTTTATACATTGAAACTACAAAACACTGTTGAGAGAAACTAAACCAGCTCTAAATTAATGGAGAGACATTACTTACTCGTGGATTAGAAGACTCAGTAGTGTTAAAATGGCACTTCTTACTACTCAGGCATAAAAAAGAATGATATCTTGCCATTTGCAATGACACGGATAGAACTAGAGAGTATTATGCTAGGTGAAACAAGTCAGTCAAAGAAAGACAAATACCATATGATTTCACTCATATGTGGAATTTAAGAAACAAAACAAACGAGCAAAGGGGAAAAAAATAAAGAGAGGCAAACCAAGAAACAGACTCTTAACTATAGAGAACAAACTGACGGTTTCCAGAGGCGAAGGCGGGGTGGGGCGGGGGAGCGGGGAGATGGGTGAAATAGTGGTGGGGATTGAAGAGTGCACTTGCTGTGCTGAGCACCAGGTGAAGTATGGAAGTACTAAATCACTGTATCGTGCACTAAAACTAATATTACACTGAATACTAACTAACTGGAATTTAAATACAAACTTAAAAAAAATCTAGGAGAATAAATTAGAATTTGGGGGTCAGGATGAATTTCTTAATGAGAACAACGTGTGTGTGTGTGTGTGTGTGTGTGTGTGTGTGTGTGTTATATGTGGAATCTGTAGAAATTGATATGAAAAAGACAAACAACCATACAGGGAAAATGGGCAAAGGACAGGATTGGAAATACAATAAAAAAGACAAATCCCAATGACAAACAAATAATAACAAAAAAACACTAAATAAAAGGAAGCTGGCAGTTCTTCCCCAATTGATCTATACATTCAGTATAATCTCTGTCAAACTCCTAGTAAGCTTTTTTGTAGAAATTAACAAGCTGACCCTAAATTATATGGAGAAATGTAAGGATCCCAAAATAGGCAAAACAATTATGAAAAAAAGAACAAAATTAGAGGCTTATAGTACCCATTTCAAAACTTCCTACAAAAGCTACAGTAATCAAGACTGGCATAAGGATAGGCACGTAGATCAGTGGAACAGAAGTGAGGGCCTAGAAATAAACTTTTGTGAAATTTATGGTCAATTGATTTTCAGCAGTGGTGCCAAACAATTCAATAGGGAAAGGATAATCTTTTTAACAGTGTGGGATAATAGGATATCGATACAACAAAAAAAAAAAGGAAAAAAAAATTAAGTTGGATCCCTACTTCACACCATGCACAAAAATCAACTCAAAATGATCACAGACCTAAACACAAGAGCTAAAATTGTAAAACTTCTAGAAGAAAACATAGGAGAAAATCTTTATGACCATGATTTAGGCAGAGAGTTCCTAGATATGACACCAAAAGAGAAAAATTGATAAATTGGACTTCATTAAACTTCCAGACTCTGGGGTGCCTGGGGGGCTCAGTCGGTTGAGCATCTGCCTTCGGCTCAGGTCATGATCCTGGAGCCCTGGGATCGAGTCCCGCAGTGGGCTCCCTGCTCAGCAGGGAGTCTGCTTCTCCCTCTGACCCTCCCCCCTCTCATGCTCTCTCTCTCTATCTCATTCTCTCTCAAATAAATAAATAAAATCTTTAAACTTCCAAACTCTGTACTTCAAAAAAATCCAGTGAAGAAAGTAAAAAGACATGTCACAGATTAGGAGAAAATATTTGTAAATCATCTCTGACAAGGGACTTGTATTGAATCTATACAAAGAACTCTTAAAACTTAACCATGAAGATGTCCCAGTTTAAAAATAGACAAAAGATTTGAATAGAAATTTCACCCAAGAAGATGCATGATGGTTAATAAGCACATGAAAAGGTGTTCAGCTTTATTACTCATTAGGCAATCATTAGGTATTGAGAAACCTACACAGCCACTGGAATGGCTGTAATCCACAAGATAGACAAAACCAAGAGCTGGTGAGGATATGGAGAAACTGGAGCCCTCGCTCTGGTGGGGACACATGATGAGAAGCCACTCTGGAAAATAGTTTGGCACTTTCTTCCACGAGTGAGATATGACCACTCTTAGATACCTACTCCAGAGAATTGAAAACTTACATCCACACAAAGACTTGAATGTACATGTTTGTAGCAGTACTCATTCATAATAGCCAAAAACTGGAAGCAATCCAGATGTCCATCATCAGGTGCATAGATAAAGAAAATGTGGAATACCCATACAATAGAATATTTTCGACAATAAAATGCAGTGAAATCCTGATAAATGCTGCAATTTGGGTGAATCTCAAGCACATGATGCTAAGAGAAGCCAGATGCAAAAGACTACACGTTGCATGATTCCATCTACATGAAATGTGCAGATGGAGACGGAGAGCAGATCAGTGGTTTCCGAGGCCTGAGGATAGTGCAGGCAGAGATGGACCACACGTTAGGCGGGGGAAATTTTTGAGGTGATGGAAAAGTTCTAAAACTAGATTGTGGTGTTGGTTGCACAACTCTATAATTTACTAAATATCATTGAATTGTGTACTTATAATGAGTGGATTTTATAATACATAAATTATACTTCAATACATCTTTAAAAAAATGTAAAGGGGGGCAGTGCGGGGATATATGACCCTTGTCTTGGCAAGAGACCTCATGGAAGGGCAGAAAATCACTCCTGATCACTCCTGTCTTCTCTTTGCCAGACATGACCTCCTTTCATCCCGCCAACAACCCTAAGAAATAGGTTTTATTATTCCCATTGTGTAGGCGAAGAAACAGAGGTCCAACAAAGTTACCTACAACAGTAGTATTGGAGGATTTGATGGTTGAATGCTAGCCTTTTAGGACTTGGCCCTCCCATACCACTTACGGCCTCTCTTTCTCTCCTAAGGATATCCTTAAAAAGGGATTGGGGAGTGAAGGGCAGGGAAGGTCACCCAGGCACAAAGGTACTACTGCTGCCTCCCAGCTCTCAGAGGAAAGTTCGGATCTTCTCCTCTTTGTGTCTTTTCAAACCTCTAGAGCCTAAAAGTCCTTTGTCCAGGCCTGGCTGGCAAGACCTTCAGACCTCTGGGGTTATCTTGGCCAGCTGGGGATTTCCAGCTGGTATCTTCCCTAGCAACTATTGTCTCTCAGCCCAAAGTGTGCTATCCTGCTTCTTACCCCAGCCCAGCCAGCTTCTCCCCAGAGTGACACTTTCCTCATACCCAGGGCTTCATGAACCTCCAGATATTTGATTTGGAAAAGGAGATTTAAAATCATGAAATGAGGGGCACCTGTGTGGCTCAGTTGGGCGTCCAGCTCTTGATTTCGGCTCAGGTTGTGATCTTGGGGGTCGTGGGATCAAGCCCCGAGACTCCGTGCTCAGCAGGGAGTCTGCTTGAGGTTCTCTCTCTCTCCCTCTCCCTCTGCCCCTCTGCCCCCAAAATAAATAAATAAATCTTTTTTAAAAATCCTGAAATAAAAAGAGATAGCAGCAGCTGCCTGCATCTGGCTGGTGCTTGGAATGGTATAGAGATCATGAATTCACCTGGTTTCACCATAGGGAAGAAACGGCTTATGTTGGATGAGCCACATGGAAGTTACCACTCCCTGCAATTAATGCATCATAAGAAGCAGAGCAGAGCAGATATTTTGGGGTTTGGTTTGGCCAAATTCCCCGGCTTGGCTTCAAGGGAACTGCCCTCCTGGAAGGAGATGAAACTATCTATTCCAAGGTTTGCAAAATCTTTTACAGACTACACAGACTTTTACTTAACATTTGAGTATCCGTTATTGGCATCGTTGTGAGCTGACTTAAGCCAATTTAATCTATAACTATTAGCTTTATTTTAGTAGAAATTGGTAGTCTCCAATAGATAAAGATAGACAAAGGCTGTAGGTATCCCAAACCTAATTCCAACGAGGAAGAAACTTTCTGCTCTACTAGACCTATTATAAAGTTACAGTAATTAACATAGTGTGGTGTTGGCACAAGGATAGGCAGACCATTGGAACAAAATAGAGAAGCCAGAAACAGACCTGTGTGTATTTGAACACTTTAATACTGACAAAAGCAGCCTCGCCGGTCATTGAGGAAAGGTTGGCTTCCTCAGTAAGTGGGGATCTTTATGGGGGGAAAAAAATGGTAACTAACCCCTGCCTCACACCACACATGTAATCATTTCCAAGGAAATTAAAGACCTAAATGTAAGAGGCAATAGTATAAAAGGTTTTAAAAGATGAAAATAGGGGGGAAAAACTTTATAATCTCTACGTGTAGAGGGATTTTTAAAGACACAAAGTACCAACCATTAAAAGATTGATTTATTTGACTACATTAAATTTAAGAACCTCTGTTCATTGAAGAACACAGTGAAAACAAAACTTGGCCAAGTGCTGTCACATATACAAGCATTTATCATCAAGCAGCTCCCTACACAGCCTCTCAAGTTGTTCTGTAAGCTTATTGAAACACCAGCTGTCAGTCTGACACCACTTTGCATGGACATTTCCTCGAGACGAATGGAATGATATCCCAGTGCCAGGATCGGCTCATCCCACCCTGGTCTGACAGTTAAATCCCCTAGAAGATACAGAACACAGAGGATTCAGAATCCTAGACCCAGGGTACCATTTTGGAGGATGGACTTGGCACATTCTTTTCATGCAAGGGCCAGAGTATCTGAGAATATTTCTAGAATATCGCTCATTTCACCAGTAAAGAATAGCATTTCTAACAACTGTTGTGCTGGTGAATAAAGGCTACAGTGTTGGGTCAGAGGTCAAGATAACTGAAGCCATGAAATAGCCTTTTCTAGAGTGAGGACTTGTGATTAGAGTTCTTTACTTGCCAGAGTGTTCATTTCTGATGAAGATTCACATTTTTACTAACCATCATTGGCGTGTAGCTTAAATCTAACACACACACACACACACACACACACAGACGCACACATAAGTGTGTTCGCCCATACTGTGGTATTTTGAACTAAATGATAGGCAGTCTAATAGCAGTGTTTACCAGACTCCAGCCATTTGAGACCTCCTGTCAAGACGTTTACTGTATACTACCACCTGTATTATTATTATTAAAATTAACTCGCTTTTTTAACTTCTTAAAAATATACATTTTAGAGGAAATTTTATAATATACTATAATATAAAACTGCTAAAACTTGCCAAAAATAAAAGAGCAATGAAACAATAGCAACAAAGGATATGTCTTTCAGTCTAGCCAGCTGCTGCCTGCCTACCCGAGGCCCCACACTACCTGGTCCTGCTCTTTTTCTTTTTTCTTTTTTAAGGTTTATTTATTTGTTTGAGACGGAGTGTGTGCCAGTGAGGGCTGGGGGAGGGGCAGAGGAGGAGAATCTTCAAGCTGATCCCCCGCTGAGCACGGAGCACCACTCAGGGCTCGATCCTGTGACCCACAAGGTCATGACCTGAGCCAAAACCAAGAGTTGGATGCTCAACTGACTGAGCCATCCAGGCGCCCCAACCTGGTCCTGCTCTTAAGAGACAAGTTAGAAAAGCTTTTTCTTCCAGGAATTTCCCAGTTTTAGGTCTTATGTTTAAGTCTTTAATCCATTTGGAGTGGATTTTTGCATGTGGTGTAAGATAAGGGTCCAGTGTCATTCTTCTGCAGGTGGGTGGTGTTCTCCCAGCACCATTTGTTGAAGGGACTGTCCCTTTCCCGTTGTATGTTCTCGGTGCCTTTGTCAAAGACCAGTTGCCTATATGTGTGGATTTATTTGAGGCTCTTGGCAGTGATTTCATGGATATGATACCAAAAGCAGAGGCCACAAAAATAAAAATAAACTAGTGGGACTACATCAATCTAAAAAGCTGCACAACAAAGGAAATAACAGAGTAAAAAAAGCAACATACAAAATGGGAGAAAATATTTGCAATCATATATCTGTCAAGGGGTCAATCTCAAATATATAAAGAACCCATATATCTCAATAATGAAAAAGCTAATAACCTGATTTAAAAATGGGCTAAGACCTTGAATAGACAGTTCTCCAAAGAAGATACACAAATAACCAACTGGTATATGGAAAACTGCTTCATGTCACTCATCATCAGGGAAATGCAAATCAAAATCACAATGTGATATCATTTCACATTTGTCAGGATAGCTACTATAAAAAAAAACAAAAACAAGTGTTGGTAAGGATATGGAGAAATTGGAACGCTTGCACACTGTTGGTGGGAATGCGAAATGCAGCCCCTATGAAAAACAGTATGGAGGTTCTTCAAAAAATTAAAAATAGTGCTACCATATGATCCAGCGATCCCACTGCTGGGTATACGTCCAAAGAAATTGAAATCAGGATCTGGAAGAGAGATTAGCACTCCCATGCTGGTAGCAGCACTATTCCTAATAGCCAAGATGTGGAAACAACCTGAACGTGGTATATACAGACAACAGAATACTATTTCGCCTTTCAAAAGGATATTCGACAATATGTCACAATGTGGATGAACCTTAAGGCCGCTTTACGAAGTGAAATAAGCCAGTCATAGAAAGATAAAATCCTACATGATTCCACTTACACGATCTGAAATAGTCAAACTCAGAATCACAGAGCAAAATGGTGCTTGCCGGGAGCTGGAGGGACAGAAAAACGGGGCGTTACTAACCGACGGGTATAAAGTTGCGGCCAAACAAGAGGAGTAAGCTCTAGAGATCCACGGTACAACACCCAGTAATACTGTATTGTGCACTTAAAATTTGTCATGAGGATAGATCTCGTGGTGAGCGTTACTATCACACTGAAAGAAAATTTTAAAAATATAATGAGAGAAAAGTGGTAATTCGCTAAGGCATTCATTCTGAAGTTCAAGAGGGTTGAAAGAACTGAGAAAACCCAACTCTCTCACTAGGCGAGGCATTGTTATTTAACTGAGCCATCTTGCTGGCTCTGGAGTCACCTCCCAGAACCACTGCATTATACAGTACCCATTAACACAGCACCGAGAGACAAAGAGTTCATGTCAAGCAGCTATAGCGTATGATGGAAATCTCAAAGCCACTTCCTCACTTATTCTGTAGCACGACCTTCCAAGGTGGGTGTTTGTGATTTCCGTTTTACAGATGAGCAAACTGAAGCTCAGAGAGGTGATGGGACATGGCCAGAGCCAGAATCAGCAGCTGGGGCTATCTGACCTTTTATCATGACTCTCAGCAAACGGGACTCGTTCTGCTCACCTCTCCTCTCATCCCTGCATCGACCAGCCACATCTCTCCAAAGGGCCAGGATTCCCTCCGGGACAGAACGGAGTTTTCCTGGAACTGTGGTTCTTTGTTTTTACTGACTGAACACAAGACAGTTCTGGAGTATTTCAGAAGCAGAATTATTTCTCTGCCCCGGGTCATGTTTTTGTGTTAGCCTGTCCTTCCAAAATGAAAGGGGTAAACATCAAAGCACTCAGTGCCGCCTTTTATTAGTAACTTGGCTATATTTTATGGTTTAGGGATTTGGCTTTTACTTCCTAGGAATTGCTCAAAACCAAAAGGGAACTTGGCACTGTCAGGAGGTTTCCGTGGGCCCCATTGTCCCTTCCCTCACTGGTCCTTTTGGAGCCTCTGCTCATTTCAGCAGGGAGCACCCCGGGAGGCCCCCGTAGGTGCAGGCCATGGCCACCTCAGGGCCCACCCTGCTCTCCCTCATGGCATTGGTCCAGTGAATACTTTCAACCAGGTATCAGGGGCTCCCCAGGACTATCTAGACCTGTAGGGAAGGTGCGGGAGGAACAGCCGCATACCCCTGCCTTCTGTGGGTTCGGGGTAGAGGAGCTGGAGTCAGCCAGCCCTGGGCTATCCAGTCCTGCCTACTTCACCAGAGCTTCCATTTCCCCATCTCCGAAATGGGCCAGCCGTCCCAGGACTGCATGGAATGACACAGACGAACGTGTTCCGGGAGCCGTCGAGTGCTGAGCCAACATAAGGGAATGGTGTTATTGCAGTCTGGGGGCAACCGCAAGATTTCTGCACACAAAGCAGCCAGGACACACCACGGTCCAGCATATAATCAGCTCCTTCACTATGTGGTTCTAACTGTACGAACTGCAGGATTTCAGAGGAAAGAAAGACCCGCGGGGGCCCCCAAGACGGCAGCTTGTCCCAAGCAGAATGAATCCTCCAAACCAGAAAGAGAAGGAGGTCAGAAGCCAGAGGCAGGGGAGGGAAGCGCCTGCTCTCTCCCTCTTGGCCTCTCTGCCTCTGGCCTGGAAAAGATCAGTCCCTGGGGATCTGCTACAGAGCAGGAGCTACTTCAGTAAAATCAATGAGCCACAAATAACAGGCCCTTCTGGGGTGAAGAGCTTGGACAGTGACTAGGGAAATCACCCTGCTAAAACACGTCCACCGACCTCACGTCTTCTTCAACTTTAGGTATGAGACAGCTCGAACCTGGGGGTCTGGCTTAAAGTCAGAGCCGGACTCAAAGGCCATATAGGGTCAGCTACCCAGGTGACCATCAGTGGGTGAATGAATAAACAGAATGTGGCATAGCCGTACAGTGGAATATTATTCAGCCTTGAAAAGGAAGGAAATTCCAGCACCTGCTACAGCATAGATGAACCTTGAGGCTGTTAGCTAAATATAAGCAGCCCGGCATAAAAGGACAAATATTGTATGATTCCACTTATATGAGGTATTGGAACAATCAAATTCATACAGACAGAAGGTAGAACAGTTGCCAGGAACTGAAGGAAGGGGGAATTATTTAATAGGTACAGGGCTTCAGTTTTGCGAAATAGAAAGCGTTCTGGGGCTGGAAGGTGGGGATGGTTGCATAACAAGGTGAACGTACTTAATGCCACTGAACCGTATGCTTAAAAATGCTAAAGATGATAGGGTGCCTGGATGGCTCAGTCTGTAGAGTGAGTGTAGTGTGACTCTTGGTCTCGTGGTCATGAGTTTGAGCCCCACATGGGGCATGGAGCCTACTTAAAAAAATGATTAAGGTGGCAAATTTTATGTGTTATTTTACCACAATTAAAACTTTTTTTATTTTTTTTAGATTTTATTTTGACAGAAAGAGCATGAGCAGGGGGGAGGGGCAGAGGGAATGGGAGAGGGAGAAGAGGCTCCCAGCAGAGCAGGGAGCCCCACGCAGGGCTCGATCCCAGGAACCTGGGGTCACAACCTGAGCCAAAGGCAGACACTTAACCGACTGAGCCACACAGGCGCCCCTAAAACTTTTTAAAAATCAGAAAAATAAGTCAAAATACCCCTGAAACCTTGAGGAAGGGACCACTGGAGACCCCCATCCGTCTCTCCATTAGTCCATCGTATGCCAGGAGCAGGGTTGGAGCATCACTTTGCAGGGGATGAATGGAAGGTGAGCTTTTAGAGGCTTGTTATATAGAAAATATAGGACATGTTTTTCTCCACTCCCAACTCACTCAGCACTTGCAGGAGGCACATGAGAGGCACCCAGGAACTGAGGCCTTCTGTGGAGAGGAGCAGAGTCCTGCCTCCCTCCAGAGCAGGCACTGGCGGGCTGAAATGACGGGCAACATTGCCCATGCCATTTACATCTGTGCGTGTGCGCAGGCGCGCTCCCTGCACGGAAGTTTGTAAGAGAATGTGTGCGTGACGCAGCTTTCCTGCACTGCGATCTGCATCCTCAGGACCCAGGCCAGAAGGGGCTTAAATAAAGATCTGTTACACTAAGCTGTTTATTCATGATGGTGCTTCATCTTAGTTTCATATTCTTTCAGGATCAGGATGCATCCATCCTTCTCTCGTATTGGACACAGACACCAGTGCAGTGCTGGGCCCAGAAATCATGTCTTTAGAATCATTGAATGGATACCTGTTGGGAGATGAACAGGCCCAAAGAATGCCTCGTCCCCGTTGTACCCTCCACCCACTCCTTATCCAACCCGCTGGCAGACATCTGAGGCTCCTTTAACTGATGAGCTAGCATGGCAAATTAATATGGACTGGGGCAGTGACAGATACCAGATGTTTCAACCCCTCAATAACCTGGGAACTTCTAACCTCTACCCAAATCATAAAGCAGTGCCCTTGCTGTAACACTGCAGATCTGTGAGTTAAGACATGCATGCAGGCATGTTGGAAACCAGCTTAGTGTTCACCAGTAGGCAGCTGGGTCAATAAAGTACGATACATTTGTGCAATAGACACCCTCAACATCCAGTAGACATGAAGTCATAGAAGAATAATGACATGGCATGAAGTCACCAGTTTAGTGTTTCAGATAAATGTATACATATTCTTTGCTCAGATATGCCCATAACATGTATGGGCACGCCTGTGTGTGTGTGCGTGTATACACAGTGTGTGTGCACGCATGCATGTGTGCATGTGGTCCCCAAACCAGCAGCAACACCAGGGAGCTTGTCAGATATGCACATTCTCACGCCCCACCCCAGACCTACTGAATCAAAAGATCTGGGACCCAGCCGTCTGGTTTCACAAGCCCCCCAGGTGATTCTTATCATACCCAAGTTTGAGAAGCCCTGACTCATGGCATTCCTGACACCGCTTTCCTTCCTTTGGACTCATTTGTGTCTCTTCTCCAGGCCCTGATCCAGCTGCCCCCCTATATCTCTCAGTGTGATGAGGTGCTGCAGTTCTTTGAGACAAGACCCGAGGACCTGAATCCCCCGAAAGAGTAAGTTGGTGTGCGGACTTCCCCAAAGTGTACCCTCACGGCTGTCCCTGCTCCCAGGCCGGCCCCAAGAGGAATTGGAATAGAACAAGTGAAAAATTCAGCTTGACCACCCTGATTGAGCCCTTGTGGGACCTTGCTCCATGTGGCCCGCACAGGGGAAGGAAGCTGGCTCACGCATGGAGAGTGGTGGAAGCGGGAGCCTGGATGCCCTTGCGGTGGGGCCTTGCCCACAAGGGTGAATGTGCTCGTGACCGTGAGGGATATGAATGAATGAGTGACAAGACCTGCTCGAGGTCTCAGCGCTCGTGAGTGACAGGGCCAGGGCCAGAATTTGATCCTGGTCATCCAGGGTCTAACACTGTCCCCAAATGTTCACCCCAGCCCCTGCAGCAGACAGAAAACACTTCCAGGTGCCTGTCTGTGCGTAGCCAGTGGTCCTGGCAGCCCAGGCATGCTGCAGAGACTCTCCCTACTGCCTGCTGGCTTTACACATCAGGAGTTGATGGCACCAATGGCCCTGCCAGCCCGAAACACTGACCTACTCATAGCGCTTTTTTAGAAAGTTTAATTGTGGGGGAAACCACCATGCGTGTCTGCAGAGAGAAGAGTTCTCTATAATGGAGCAGTCGCAGGGCTGGGGGGCGGGGGGTGGGGACCAGCCCACAGGTGCGGGGCAGTCTGGGGTCATAGGGGCCAGAGCCAGCACCTATTGGGAAGGGCTGAGAAGTGCCAGACAGTCTCTTTGGCCAGAGAGAGAGAGCAGGTGCAGGTGCACGCGCACACATGTACACACAACTAGAAGCCACCAAAAATACAAAACGTAGCCTAGACTATACCAAAGAAAGCACGAAGTATCAGCCGTGATAAGCTAACAGCATCGTGCTGGAGTATATGTATCTAGTTCCAAGAGGCTTCCTGTAAAGAAGGAAAAGGTTCCAATCTCTCTGTCCCTTCCCTGCTATATGACCTTGAACAAGTGTCTTGACTTCTCTGGGCTTCTGTTTCCTCATCAGTAAAGTGGTCTTGGCTAACCTCGATCTCATCTTGGTTGTGAGGATTAAACACCATCCTGCCTATAAAGGAGAGCCTGGTGCATGGCAGGTACTTACTTACCTGGTGAGGCCTTCCTGTCTTTAAGCCAGGCTTTGATGTGGAAGGAAGGTGGGAAGGTTGCTGAGGGCCCAGGGGGTGGCTCTGGGGCCACAGCAGGCAGTCAGTCTCAGGTGGGCCTTGGTTGTTGGTTGAGGGAGTAATGAAATAGCAACGAAACAGCTGGTCCCTTGGTCAGGATCCTGAAGCTCATACCTGAGTTAGGGCTAAAGATGGAAACTGGGGGTCGTTCCCGGCAGTCTTTAGGGAGACAGAAGATGGATTCCAAATGGTGCTGTTAAAGGAAGGTTTTTTTTGCTGCCATGCATAGGAAAACTTGGGACCGTCCCAAGCATGTCACACAGAGAAGATGATGTGCCTGGTGAGCCCACACATGCTGCTGCTTGATCCCAAGAGCCCCCCGCTGCCCCTAACTGCCGGCTCCGGCCAGGACAGCAAGACAACCAGCAGGAATATATGGCAGGCAGGAGCCTAGGACTTCAAGGAGCCCAGACCGTGGCTCAGGTCCAGACATTGAGGGCAACTCAGGCAGATGGTGCTTTACACAGAGGCAGCCCTGAGGGACCTCCGTGGGGGTGTCTTGGAGCTGGCCGCTAAGAAGGAGACTTCACCTACAGGCCAGGCCAGGATTTGGTCAGGAGAGTGGGCCCCAGCTGGGATCCTTGGGTTCTGATGTTGGGTGAGGTGCTTCATTTCTCTGGGTCTCCGTGTCTCCACCTGTGAAATGGAGGAACCCTCAAGGATTATTATGAACATTCATCGGGTGAGTCCAGATACAGCACTCTGACCAACACTCTGTACCCAGTAAGTGCCAGTAAACGTGAGCCGCACAGGGGCAATGAAGTTTAGCCCCACTGAGGTAATGCGTGGCCAGGGGACAGCACGACCGACCAGCGCGGCCCAGCACTGGGGCCAGGCCCTGCTGCTCCTCCCAAGTGCACAGCAGTGCAGCCCCAGGCTCAGGGGATTGGCTTAGCCCCCTCACCCTCTCCCACGAAGCCCACAATGACAGGGACAGGGTCATTACATGGTGGTGAAAAAGCCAGACTTGAAAATTAGACTGAACTTGACATTTCTCCAAAGAAGATACACAAATGGCCAATAAGCAGAGAAGAGAAGAAGCTGCTCAGCATCGTTAGCCATCAGGAAATGTGAATCCAAACCACACCCGCTGGATTGGCTAGAACCAAAAAGCAGAGAGCAGCGAGTGTTGTCGAAGATGTGAAGAAACTGGCATCGGCGTGCGCTGCGGACGGGCTCGTAAGATGGTACAGCTGCTATGGAAGACAGCCTGGCAGTTCCTCAAAAAGTGAAACCGAGAGTTACCATGTGACCTGGCATTCCATTCCAGGATAGAACCAAGAGAAATAAAAATATACGTCCACACAAAAACCTGTGTACACATTCACAGAAGCAGGATTCCTAAGAGCCAAAAATGTGGAAACAACCCAGTGCCTCTCAGCTGATGAACACGTCAGCCAAGTGTGGTTTACCCACACAACGGGGTTTTATTCAGCCATAAGAAGGAATAAAATACTCATCTGTGGTACAAGGTGCTCGGCCCTTGAAAACACGCCACCCGAAAGAAGCCAGCCTCAAAGAGCCTCGTACTATATGATCCCATTCATATAAAACGTCCAGAATAGACAAATGTTAGTATCAATAGCAAATTAGTATCTGCCAGCAGTTGGGGGGAGTGTGAACAGCAAGTGACTGTTTCTAGGTACCGGGTTTCTCTTTGGAATGATGAATATTTTCTGGAATTAGACAGTGGTGATGATTACACAACCTTGTGAATATGCTAAAAACCAGTGAACTCTACACTTCAGCAGAATGAATTTTATAGTGCATGATTTATAGCTCAATTTTTAAAAGTTAGGTAGATCTGGGTTCAGCTTGCACCTTGCTAGCTGTGTAGCCTTAGGCAAGTTACCTAACCTCTCTGGGCCTCGTTTTCCTCACCCAGAAAATGGGCATTAAAAGAGCACTTATTTCCAAGGGTTATTATGAGCATTAAATGAGTGAACTAAAAGTACCCAGCCAGGGTACTTGCACAGGGTAATAACATTTAGTAATTATTAGCTAATGTTACTACTGCCACAACATTTGTCTCAACCCAACCATCCGGTCACCTCCCTTTTCCCTTTATAATATAGGAAACCTTTTTACTAATGGGATACTTTACTTATAAGTATTTTGTAATTCCTGATTTGTAATATTGTATTGGTAATGCAGTTGTGTGTATAAATTCCAATGTGGTTGACAAATAACAAGGGAGTCGGTACTCATTATTCTGTATGAATCCTAGCCCACAGTAGTGTTCTCTATGTCACGGCGAGAGAGGTGTGTTTTATTTACTGATATCTAGACTTCTACCCAGTTTTCATGCGTTCCACTTACACTTACCCCCGAGAGCTTTCTGCTCCATGAGTACAGCTCAGGGCAGCCCTAAGAAGTGGGGCAGGGTCTCTGCTGTGCCTGCCGAGGTGGGCATCAGGCTCTGTGCAACATGGGGGCCTAATGTTTTCATATTGCATGCCCCCACATCAACCCCTCCCTAGGGCCCCCTACTCTGCAAATAGAGTAGACATGTTGGTCCCCAGGGGGCCAGAGCACTTACAGGGCAAAGGGAGAAAATTAAGAGGAATTCTTTCTTTTTCAAAGAATCTGGGTCCCTGGGGCTGCCTCTGATTGTATTCGTTCACTGGAGATGTTGTGGGATGGAGAATCTGTTTCCTAATGGAATAACTCATGTCACTGTGTAACACTACTGACTCGTTACTCTCTCCCATCCCCTTCTTTCCTGTGCAGGGAGCATGTTGGGAAAAAGAAATCTGGTAAGAATATTTTGCATTTTCATTCTTTCAATGTTCAACATACCCCTGCTGAGCACCTCTGATCGCCAGGCCCTGGGCACTGCCTGAGGGATACAGCATGTGACTGGGTGGATGGATGGATGGATGGATGGACGGATGCTTGGTTGATTGGTTGATATTCCAGCCTGTTTCCCAGAAAAAGAATTGGAGGTTGTTGCATCCTATACCAAAAAGGTACAGCCTGGGTAAGACCTGCTGTCTTTCCCTGAGAATGCCTCAGAGGAGTGGGGGAGCCTGACACCCCCTGACCAGACGTAGAGGGTTAGGTACCTCTGCTCTGCTGTGGACAGAGGAATGTGGTGCCTCACAGCTGAGAGCATTCTTCCCAGGTGTTGGAAGGGGTCAAAAAAGAAGAGACGCTGGGTCTTGAAGAGTGAGCAGGAGCTTTCCACAGAGCGAAGGGCGGTTGGGGTTGAGGAGAGGTGTACAAGTGGGAGGCCCAGCCTCTGTGCTTCCCTTAGTCAGCCACTGTTCTGGGCAGTAACGGCCACTCTTTCCAGCACCTCTGGCGCTCGCTCCCTTCTCCCGAGCATCAGTGCCCTCCCTTCCCAGCCTCCCTGTCCACCCTGGAAGGCACAGCTCTTCTCTCTAGAGCAATGATGGAGAAAGAGAAGGTGGGGATTCGGGTATGCACAAAGGAATGACTCAGTCTTTGCAGGCCTGGGGTTGACAACTTTAGATTCACAACAGTCTGACCTTTCCTTCCAGCACCCCAGGATTATCCGCCCCCACCCCACATCTGCAAAGTCCCCTGCCCGCAACCCCCACACCTGGAGCCAGCGTGGTCTTCAGAGCTTCCAGAAGTCTAAGTTCTTATATGCATCTAGGACTCCGGGAAGATTGAGGGCATTGATAATGATGTAGGGAAAGAGGGGCCAAGCAGAGATCCTGGATGTGAAAAAGCATGCCTCCTCTCATGGCCCTCAGTTCTCTCATCTGTAAAATGGGGATAATAATAGTAATCTGTCTTGGAGGATTATTATAGGATTTATAGTAATATGTACAAAGCACTTAGAACAATGCCTGGCATATTTTAAGTGCTACATGTTTCCTGCTGTCTCTATACTGCTACCATTAATTCAAAGCACATGGGCATCCCTGTCCAAATTCAATGCCTCTGGTCCCTTTACGGCCCCCTGGGTACAAGGCCTCTGGTCAGCTTTATAGGGCCCCAGCCATTCTAGCAAGGAAGAGTGGGGAGGAGCTGGGTCTCTTTCCCTCAAGGTCTGGCGTCTGGAATGAACGCCCTCCTTTTCCCAACCAGTCTGTTTACAGCTCCACTTTCGGGTTTTATAGGTACTGGCCGGGGCTATGGCATCCTGTTAAAGCTGCAAATGGTCCTTGAGCTCTGAGCATAATGATATGTTTCTTAGAAAAGAACAGAGAGGAAAAGAGGCACAGCCACTCTTGGGCAGGTCACAGAGTTTCTGGCTTTGAGTGTGCAGAGACATTCCTGGAGGGAACGGCTAAAGGAGAAGAGGAAAGAGACAGCTCTGGTTTGCAAAAACCAAAGTGTCCAGTCAGAACAGGCTTGATGAGGGGACTGGTCCGGAAAAGAGAAGAGGTTCTAATTTGTGGTGACGACTATTACATCATTCACCTGCAATGATGGGGGATGGATTTATTTATAGTTCAGCTGGATGGAAAATAGCATCTTTCTTCATTCAGGCTAAAGGCCCATGCTGGAATTAGCCTTATTTTCTTATCTGACCTTTGAACACTTCCTTTATGTGAGAACTGGCCTTCTTGATTGACTGTAAAAGGGATTTAAGGTTGACAGCCCAAACCCTGAGATTTCTGTGCCAGAACTCTGAATTGGAGAAAGCTCATTGGTCTCCAGAATTTGCCAGTCATGGCCAGCTGGCTGGCTCCTGCAGACTTGGGCTAATGGGGGCTCAACTTTTGCTCACCCAGCAGGAAAAAGTCCTCCCACCAAATTTAAGAGGTCATCTGATTATTTAAAGAGCACCTTTCTTCTTGATTTTTCTACCCTTTACTTATTTCAGTATTCTCTAATTTACTGGCTTTCAGCAAGACTGGCAGTATAGTGAATTTCTGGAAAGAAAATCCCACTTTATCATTACTCACTATATTAGTCTGGCTTGAGCTGCCATAACGAAAATACTATTGAATGAGTGGCTTAAACAACAGAAACTTACTTCCTCACAAGTACAGAGCCTGGAAGTCAGAGATCAAGGTGCCAGCACCATCAGGTTCTGCCAAGAGCCCTCTTCCTGGCTTCTAGACTGCTGCCTTCTCACTGTGTCCTCCTATGGCAGAGAAAGAGCAAGAACAAGCTCTCTGGTGTCTCTTCTAGTAAGGGCACTGTCCCCATCATGGGGGCCTCACCCTCATGACCTCATCTGAACCTAATTACCTCTCAGAGGCCCACCTCCAAATGCCATCCTGTGAGAGTTAAGGCTTCAGCATATGAATTTTGGAGGGACAAAATGCAGTCCATGCAGTTATCTTTAAAATTCAAGACATGTCATCATGAATACAAACATGCCAGTTAGAAGGTTCTATGGTACCTCAGGCACTGTACCTCTTGAGAATATTTTATAGCGCTTCCTCAGTATTAAAATCACCCTTCCACTGTCAAATCTCTCTGCTGACCGGTTTGTTCTCTTATTCCTGCTGGACCACAAGGATGACGTTCCTTACATAGGAATACTTAGATATCAAGCTTGCAGCTCCTAGTGCTTAGCTACCTGCGTCAACTTCCAGGTATTGCTATTACTATGCATGATAGAGCTTGGGCGCAATATCACTGTCCACCAGTAGGTGTCTCCACCTAGCGCCTAACTGGCCTGAAGCCTAGTTTGAGAATCCTGGTCAAACGAATGATGTTTTCATAAACTGCGTGCTCTGGGTAAAATGAAGGCAGAAGAACTGGTGCTGGGAAAGCAGCCCCAAGCACTCTCTTCCAAACCACTTAAGGGCAGGAACTTCTCTGTAAAAAGCTGTTGTCTTAGAAGAACATGGAGAGGTCGGACACAGACGTGGCCCCTAGCGAGTCTTTGAGGAAGTGCGGCCCCGAGCCCTGTGCTCAATAGCAGATCTGCTCGAACTAGCCCAGAGTCCTAAACCTTGCTCCCTGACCTCCGCATTGCCTGCATTGGTGTCTCATTTGCAGTGAGTCCCGTGATTTTCTGATTCTGTCACTGCTCTTCATTCTCCCAAACCCCCTTGGCAGCCTGGTTGGGAGAGTTGGTGCAGAAATGAGTAGATCAGTCCATTGATCAGAATCCTGAAAACTGGATGTGGTACAAATGTACCACCATCAGTTGTTCAGACTGAGTGGCAACGATGAGCTTTCTGGACCGAGTAACCAGACTTGACCCTGACTCCATCAAAGCTCTGTCCCTGCCTAGAGGCAAGAAGGAGTCATCTTTGGTTGCCCATGAGATGGACAGGTACCTGCTTTAACTGTTAGCATTGTGTGCTCTTAGGAGGAGGCCTGGAGCCATGCAAAGCAGAAGAGTTTCTAGAATTTTCCCTTTGTTGATTCACTCCACAAATATCCATTGAGTGTCTGTGCTAAGTGCTGAGAGAACAAGACAGACACAGTTATTGATTAAATGTTTATTAAGTACCTACTGTATGCCTGACAGTGCTCTAAGCCTCTAGGGAATGCAAAGGTAAATAAGATGTGAGAAGTATTCTTACAGTCTGGTAGAAAAAATAGATGGTAAACAAAATAAAATATTGCAAGTGCTCTAAAGGAAAGCATTTAAATTTATTTCTGGGGTAAGAAGTCCTTTAAAGGTGAGTTTTAGAATATTCATTTTTTTCCTTCAGATATTTATTGAGCCTAGTAGGTACCATCCACATTCTAGGCCAGGGGTTGGCAAACTTTTTCTCTAGTGGGCTGGATAGTAAAATTTCAGTGTTTGCAGGCCACATACAGGCCCTGTCAATAATAATAATAATTTTTCCTCTTCCTCTCATTCTCCTTTACAACCCTTTAAAAATACAAAAGCTTTCCTGGAGTGCCTGGGTGGCTCAGTCAGTTAGGCATCCAACTCTTAATCTCAGGGTCCTGAGTTCAAGCCCCACACTGGGCTCCACGCCCAGCGTGGCGCCCACCTTAAAAAAAAAAATCTTTCCGAATTCCCCTTGTACCAAAACAGACCATGGGCCCGTGAGCCTTTGGATAGGGAATCCAACAGTAAACAGGAGCCTGAGTCCCTGCACTCATGGGGCTTATGTTCTAGAGTGGAAAGACAGACAACAAGGAAACAAGTAAATACACAGAATCTGTGATTTTTTTCAAACACTGTGGTGAAATAAAACTAGATGAGGCACTCAACCCCGCCATATAAATTATACACAAAGTTGCTCTTGAATTCGGGACTGTCCTTTTCTTGCCTTTATATATATTAAACATATGTGAATCTTAAAAAAAAAAAAACCAGGTGAGGCAGTGCAAGGTGGTCAGAGAAGTTCTCGTTGATGAGATGCCCCTGGAGCAGGAACCTAAACCATGCAATTACCTGTGCCATATTGGGGAGCGTGCAGAAGAAATGACCAGAGGGATTGGGCAGGGCCCCGTAGGCCACTGGGCTTTTCCTGATTGAGGTAGAGGCCATTGCAGGGTCGTGACCTTTGAGGAACACGATCTTACACATCTTTGGAAAGGATCACTGTAGCTGCTGTGTCAAGAACAGATTGTGGCAGTCAGGGCTGGGGCAGGAGACCAGTTAGGAGGCTAAGATTAGGTGGTCCCCATGTGAATGCAGGGGAGAGGAGAAGGCATCCCGAGCAGAGTGAACAGCCTATGCAAAGGCACCTTCACGCTTTCCGGTTTTATAGGTACACCGGGGGTAAGGTAGCCGAAAGACAAGACCATAAAGGCCAGCAGAGTCCAAGCTGTAGAGAACCTTAGGGCAGTGGGGAGCCATACCAGGTGCTGAGCAGTGAGCAGCAGGGTCAGAGTAGCATTTTTGGAGCGAGCACTCTGCAGTATGGAGGACAGACCAGAGGGGCAGGACAGAGACCAGTTACACATGTCGTTTCCCCGCCACCACCATCCCAAAGAATCCTCACTCAGACCCTGGTGCAGAGCATGGGGCTCCGTGAGGAGGGGAGAGAAGTCAGGTGACGGGGTGCTATAAAGAAGGTCCACCCGCATCAGACCCGTGGCTGGGTGACCTGCCTCCAGGTGGCAGCAGAGAACCCCCAGGCAGGAGCACAGCCTCTCCCTGACCCTCCCAGCCCCCTGACCTCCTGCGGGGAAGACCTGGGCACATCTCTGCGAATTCACCTGACTGTGTAGTGGCTGCTTTTCTCCTGTCTCTCCAGTTCTTTCTGTCAGGTTGAGAGACAGGGAAGCACAGTTGCCTGGAGACAACCCACCTGAGCGCCAGATTAGACGGGTAGCTGCATTCCTGGCGTTGTGATCCCTAAGGCAGGCTGTATCCTGGGATGAAAGCTATAGACTCTGGTCTCTACCTATTGCATCCCCTGGGGAGATTGTCCCCAGCTCGCAGGGGCCAGGAGCCTCCAGCAAGCCAGCGTCTGCCTACGCTCCCTCACGTGATGGGACCTCTGTGGGCACAGTGCCCGTCGGTTCAGGACACCGTGGACACTTCCGCTGTCAGGAGCTTCCGATCTCATGGGGGCAGCAGGAGGGGCAGTAACCAGCCTGCTCAAAGGCTACTCCCGAACGGCTCGAGTGGCTGGGCTGGCTGGGGTGCACTGTCGTGCTGGAGACCAGGAGGAAGTTGGAAGTTAGCCCTGCAGCCTGACCTTGGGGGAGGTGCTGGAGGAGGAGAGAAGATAGCCCAGAGAGACACAAGGAAATCAGACCCAGCCTGACTGGTCCCGGGGGGTTCTCGTGGGGACCCACAGGGAAGGAAAGCAAACAGGCCTCAGACCACCCTTCCTCCCCTAGCATCTTTTCTTTCCTTACCTACCTGCACTGTGCCCCCACCACACTGGAAAGCCTCTGAGCCAGGGGGACCTGGTTCAAGTCCCACTTTGTCACCATCCAGCTGTGGGACCCGAGGCAGGTCACTTGATGTCTTGGAGCCTCTCTTTTCTTGTCTTTTAAAGGGTGGCTGTACCCGCCTTCCAGGGTGGTTGTGTTGACATAGTTTATGTATGATGTGTAGCCTGTGATGGGCGTTCATGCGAGGCTCCTTCCCTCCCGACCTGCTCCCAAACCTTCGGTCTACGTCTCCGTCTCTCTTCTCTGCTCTCTTTCTCTCTTCCTATGCTTTCTGCACCCAGGGTAGCCCTGGGCCCTGCCCTGGCTCCTGTTTCCCTCTGTTATCCTCAGCTGTGAAGAGCCAAGACTCGGTGACACTTCATCCTGCTACAGTGGCCTATTCTGGTTTTCCACATCGGAGATTCAGAGCACATGGTTCTAACAAAGGGCTTTTGTTCTGCTTCTGGACGCCAGAGGCTAGGGTGCACTGGCATGCTGGCGAATAACTTCACAACCAGCTTTCTGATCAAGAGCCCTGCTTTGTAGCATTTGCCAGTATCCGTGGTGTCAATACTCCCGCTGTGGCCAGTTTCAAGCTACCAGCAAGGCGTCACCCAATAGAGCTGGGAAGGGGTGCGCAAAATTGCCTCAGGGTGAAGCTGGCCCTTGCACGCCACTCCATTACTGGGTGTGTTTGGACACAGAAATGTGGGATTTCCTGGATATTTCAGTTGTTTATGGAAACAGTAGGAAGAAATACTGTGAATCGGGACTTTCACAAAACCAGGGCCCTGTGGCCACAAATGTCAGGCCGCCCTCCCGTCCCATTCCGTCTGCTGTCCTCAAAGGGCTGTTCCCTTCTCTTCGGAGTCTCTGAACTCAGATGTCCCTTCACATCACCCATATTGTAGGATATCTTCCTTTATTAATCAGGTATGTCTTACTACTCAGCCGGGACCACAGAACTCCAGAGGGCAACGTCCACACCGCATCCCGTGGAAACAGCCTCTCCTGGAGCACCTGCCCACGCCTTTCTCTTCCCGCTGCCACTACCCTGGTCCAAAGCCACCATCGTCTCCTGCCTGACGAACCCGTGCCCTCCCATCTGGTCGCCTGCTTTCTTTCTTGCCAGCCTCTAATCCACGCTCCATGTGGCAGCCAGAATTATCTTTCTAAGGATGTAAATCTGCACTTGTCATTCCCTCTTAAAGGCCTTTAGTGGCTTTCTCCTTGAGGGTTAAAAAAAAAATCCAGACTTCTTACCTGTCTGTTCTGACCCATGCCCAGCTGTGTGTCCTCATATAGGACTGCTCTCCTCGCTCACTGGGCTCAGCCCCCTGGCCTCCTTCCAGGCCCCTTCCGGTCTGAGAGTCTGCCTGCATCATTCTTTCCCCATTCTCTCATGTCTCCTACTCAGGTCCCCTCCTTAGGGAGGTCTTGCTGACCACCCCATGGAATGTGACATCCCCTTTCCCTATCATTCTTGGTCCAGCATCCTAGGTTGTCTCCAGCAATGCAGCTGTCAAAAACCAATACTTATATTATCCTGTATTCTTATGATTATATAGATCTGTTCATGTGTCTGTCTCCCCAACTAGATGAAGTTACTTGAGACTGGGAATCATATCTGTTTCATTCACTTTAGTCCCCCCCAGCACCTAATAGAGTGTCTGGAATATCACTGGTGACTTCATGAATTCACAGATGAGTGATTTTTGGATGGATGGATGGGTGGACGGTGGGTGGATGAGGAATGGCAGAGGGATGAATGGATGGAAGGGAAGATGGACAAAGTGAATGCACTTTCCCACTAGGCCATCAGCTTCTTCAGGGCAGGTACCATAATCTTGACCAACTCTGAATCCCCAGTGGCTCACACAGTGTCTGCATTGAAGAGGCACTTGATAGATTTTGGTGGTTGGATGAGCAAATTAAGAAAATAATGAATAGATGAGGTGAGATAAGTCCTATAATAGCTTCTTTCTGTCTTTGAAGTGTTCTCCTGACCCACCGTACTCCCCGGGCTCCTGCTTCTTCACGTGTGGGGTGGTGGCTAGAGGTGACATCTGATAAGGTTTTATATCCACAGGGGGTGACCTGACCTCGGTGGACCCCATGGTCCTGGAGCAGTATGTGGTGGTGGCAGACTACCAGAAGCAGGAGAGCTCGGAGATCAGCCTCAGCGTGGGGCAGGTGGTGGACATCATCGAGAAGAACGAGTCAGGTAGAGGAACCAAGCCACCTCCCTCCCTGCCCTACACTGTCACCAAGCCCCTAGGACGGGAGATATTTGGAAACACAGAAACTGCAGTGGCTGACCTGAGCTGGGCAGTTTCCCCTGATCCAGCTGATACCCTCTTAGAAAACTACCTCTGTTTGATCACAGGGCTCAAATATCACACTTGGTCACAACTCACCAGCATCCTGTTGGATCAGTTGTTACTGAGTTATTCTGAGGGTCGCTTTTCATGAACGTGTCTTCTGGTTTCAAAGCACTTGGAGACATGGAGTCCAGCATTCCACTGGAAATTTGCCTTTGGTTACCATGGGAGTCTTCGTGAAGGCTCCATCAGTTGTAGGCTATGGTGGGATGGACACATCACCTGTCTCCTCAGCCCACCTGTCATCACAAGGACCCCTGGTCATGTACACTGGCCAGGTCTGGGACAGAAGGTGGTATGATCAGACACTTAGCCTGAGTTTCCATCTGAACTCTGCATTTCACACAGTCCAGCTTGCTGCTTCTCTCTGGCCATCCATTCTCTTATATGCAAAATAGAAAAAGCTTCAAGGCACCTGGTTGTGCAGTCGGTTGAGTGTCCGACTCTTGGTTTGGGCTCAGATAACGATCTCGGGGGGGTGGTCATAGGATCAAGCCCTGTGTCAGGCTCCGCAATCAGCCCTGAGTCTGCTTGGGACTGTTTCTCCCTCTCCCTCCACCCCTCCACCCCCCTCCCTCAAAAATAAATAAATAAATCTTCCAAAGAAAAAAAAATGGGGGGGGGCGCCTGGGTGGCTCAGTCATTAAGCGTCTGCCTTCGGCTCAGGTCATGATCCCAGGGTCCTGGGATCGGGCCCCGCATCGGGACTTGCACTGGGCTCCCTGCTCGGCGGGAAGCCTGCTTCTCCCTCTCCCACTCCTCCTGCTTGTTTTCCTGCTCTCGCTGTCTCTCTCTCTCTCTGTCAAATAAGTAAATAAAATCTTTAAAAAAATAGAAAATAGAGAAAGCTTTTACTTCAAAGAACTGTTACAAGAATCAAATGAGATGCTACCTAGAGTGTGCCGACACCTAGGCCCGGCACACCGTAGGCACTCAAGAATGTGGGTTTCCTTTCCTCTTGCCTTCCTTAGCCACAAAGCAACCATTGGCACCACTGAAGGCAAAGAGCAAGGAGTAGGGGGATGAGCAGATTCTCTCCAGGAAAAAGTGACATAAACCCACTGGCTTCGTTGTGCCTAAAATGTGACATTGCCTAATAATATCATTAGCAGGCCAATCTCTGTGACACCCCAGTGGCTAGTTATGGGCCAACAAATAGGAAAGACTATGTTTGCAGCAGCATCTGGATCATGTTACCATTAGTCATGAGATCAGCATTAGCCAACCAAATTCTTTAATTAATATAGGAACTGCCATCCCCGCATCACAGCTGAAGAAACAAGACTCCAAGTACCGTGCTTACTCACCCAAGATCTCACGACAAGTTACAGAGCTAGAATTCCAAACGGTTCCAGCTGGCTCCAAGGCCATGTGACTCTCTAATTCCTGGGAATGAGTATATGCAGATGATCTAATTATTGGGAATGAGTATATGCAGATCATGGGTGTGGCTAGCATGCCCCGCAGGGACTAAGGAAGGCAGCCCCTACCTGCCCCGCAGCAGCCTGTGTGCCTGAAGTCAGGAAGAACACATTGCCGGGAGAAGAGTAGGAGCTAGGATGGGGTTGCTGAGGAGAAGCCTGGTATGTCCAGAGGCAATGGAGGAAATGGGGCCCGCAGAAGGTCCCATCTTCCAGTGGCCAACAAACTGGCAACATTTATTTTTAATTATATTTTACTGACCCAAGTAATATGTGGACACATTCTTCTTAAAACATTAATGATGAAGTTAAAATCCGTTCTTTCCCCTGGCTTCATTCAACCTTAGCCCGCTTTCCAACCCCAGATAGACCTATCAGTTTACTATGAATCCTTCTTGATAATTGAATAAACACATACACATATATGTATGTGTCTTCATGCATATGCATGTATACACATGTTTGTATGTGGTCTGTATGTCTACACGTGTGCACATGTGTAGATACAGAACCCTATGCACACACCATATTTTGCCTGTGTTGATATAATTTTGTAGTTATTTTTAACCCCAGTGGTATCATTCTGTTACATTTTGATCTGCAACCTGCTTTTTAGTCAACATTTAGCTCTTCTTATTCCTTCAACATCTGCATACTATTTGATCTGAATAAACCATGTTTTTCTCTCCCGTGAACAGTATATGCATGCACACTGGTGAGTGTTTCTTTAGGTTAGATACGAGACATAGTGCAGAACAACAGGTACACATATTTTGAATTTTAAGATACTGCCAAATGACCTGCCTCTAGACTGGCCATGGCAATTTACTCTCCCCCTAGCAACAAGGAGGGATTAGGGCAGATGGTTGAGAGCTGAGACTTTGAGGCTAGGACTGCCTAGGACTGAATCCTGGCTCTGGCGCTTTCCTTGTGACCTCTCTCTGAGCCTCGGCTTCCTCATCTGGAGACTGGGGCAGTCACATGCCGCTCCAGGGCTAGTGTGAGGATCCAGCCCGTCAGTAGCAGATGTGAAGCGCTGACCCAATCTGGCGCACCTTGCTGTCATTGTTGTTCTATTGTGACAGTTTGCTTAACCCCCACACAAATACCTACAAATAAGAGTTTTTAGGAAGACATATGACATACCTTCTAGTTTCTGGATTTGTCCACCCCATTCACTCACACACACACACACACACACACACACACACACACAGTTCCCAGCCACCAAAACTTGTATTTTGTTTTTTATTTTTTTTTAAGATCTGTTTATTTATTGAGAGAGAGAGTTGGGGGGGGGAGCAGAGGGAGAGGGAGAGAGAAAATCCCAAGCAGACTCCCTTCCAAGCATGGAGCCCAATGCAGGGCTCGATCCCACGACCCTGAGATCATGTCCTAAGCCAAAACCAAGAATCAGATGCTTAACGGACTGAGCCACCCAGGTGCCCTCCCAAAACTTATATTTTAAAAGGAGTGTCCAGTTGATTAAAGCAGCTGACTTCCACCTCAGGGAGTTCAAAAGCAAAGGCCTCCCTGTAAGACCAGGAAGGCTGCTCAGTAGTCTGCCCCTTCCTTCTCTTCTTTTTTGGGGTGTCCAGGGCTTGGAGCTGTGTGACTTTGGGGAACAAATCCTGTTTTTCTTTTTCCTTTTTTTTTTTTTTTAAGATTTATTTATTTTAGAGAGAGCACGCATGTGAGCAGGGGGAGTGGCAGAGGGAGAAAGAAAGAGAGAATCCCAAGCAGACTCCCCACTGAGTGTGGAGCCCAGTGTGGGGCTCCATCCCAGGACCCTGAGATCATAACCCAAGCCAAAACCAAGAGTCGGATGCTCAACCAACTGAGCCACCCAGGTGCCCCCAGATCCTGTTTTTCCATTTATATTGTGCAGAGCCATTTGGGCCATGTGTTAATTTACCTTTGCCGTTGTGCCCAATTACCACAAACCTGGTGGCTTCAACAACATAATTATCCTACAGTTCCGTAGGTCAGAAGTCCAAAATGGGGCCCACTAGGCTAAAATCAAGGGGTTGGCAAGGCTGAGTTCCCATCTGCAGCTTGTGGAGAGGATCTGCTTCTTTGCCTTTTCCAGTGTCTAGAGGCCACCCCATCCCTTGGCTCACGGTCCCTGCCTCCATCTTCAGAGCCGTGCTGCCCCTTTCTTGTCTCCTCTGCAGCCGCGTCTCCCCCGACTCTTATTCTGCCCTCCCTGTAATTACATGGGGCCCACCCAGATCATCCCAGATAGGCCCCTATTTTAGTTTGGCTGCTTTGCGACCTTAATCCTACCGCCTGCAGCCTGAATTCCTCTGTGCCATGTAATTTACCATATTCACAGGTTCTGAGAGTTAGGACATGGACATCTTTGGCGAGTCATGATTCTGCCCACCACAGGGTACAAGCTCTTTCTCTAAAGAAGGAGGGCCTGTGGGTCTGGGTGAGAGGCCTCTCAGGCAGTTTATACTGCAGCCAGATTGACCCTGACGTGAGCAAATGCACAATCAGTGTCTCGGCCAAGTCATTAGAACAGTGGCTTCAGCATCAGACAGCCCTGGGTGTACCTAGCAGCTCTTGCCTAAGCCGTGTGAACTTGGACAAGTCTACTCACTTCTTAGAGCCTAGGTTTCCTCATCTGTGCCATGGGGATGATAATGTGAAAATTAGACAAAATAGTGCAAGTAAAATGGTTAGTGCCTTGCATACCTTAGTGCAGATAGCTACGTTCTTTACTCTGGTCATTCAGGACGACCTTTCTGTCCCCTGTCCCAGACTCAGGAGTGGGTTTCTTGTTAGGCAGCCCTGAGCAGTTAACACGGGGAGCTGTGTTCCACAATAAAATGGCGACTTTCTCGCCCTACCCTGAGCGTTGACTTATGTAGTGGCTGAACATGTTACTGTGTTCCGACCCCCAGACTTCACACCTAACCCAACTAACCTCAGTCTGCTCTCTCATTTTCCCAGGTTGGTGGTTCGTCAGCACTGCCGAAGAGCAAGGCTGGGTCCCCGCAACCTGCCTGGAAGGGCAGGACGGTATGCAGGATGAGTTTTCCCTACAGCCCGAAGAAGGTAGGAAGGAGCTGGAGGCTTGCGCTTGCTGGAGAGACCTGTGCTGGTCCCATCACCCATGTAGGGACCTCCTTACCCAGCCCGTCCCTGCTCTTCAGCCTCTGCCCCCAAGTCTCAGTGGCTCGCTGGCTCAGGACATGAAGCCAGGCCGTGGGGTTGGGGCTGACGGCAAGCCTGCCCTTTCTTAGGGGCTTTTGGGAGCCAACTCAGGTGAGCCTGGCCAGAGCTGGGGCCCTAACACCTCCATGGGACCCCAGGAGGGCCCCAGCCTGATCACCGTCAGCACCTCACTATTCTTCCCCTGAACTATTCTGATGGCCAGGATGCTGGGGCTCCTACCGGCTCATTTGCAAGACAACTGAAGCTTTCTATAAACATCTGTGCTTTCTCAGTGACTCGAACCGGGCATCAGGATTAGGGCCAGCCCTATCCACTTACCCACACACACTTCCGTTTCTAGGAGAACATACCCGCCAGGTGTCCCGAAGGGTGGTTCCTGCAAAGCCAGAAATACTACCACCCAACTGACTCCCGATTTCCCCACTAGGAGCATTCCTGAAACCAGAGGACGAGTTCATCTTAGCTAATGAACAGAAGGTTTTGAGAGCCAGACAGACTTGAATGTGAATCAGCTGCACCATTGTGGGCTGAGTAGGGCCAGCGGCTTAACCTGTCCCTACTTAGCCCCCTCCTCTAAAAATGGAAATGATGATGTCTATATCATGGGATTTTTTTTTTCTTAGTTAAATGAGATTCCATATGCAAAGCATTTGCCAAAGAAGCTGAAACAACAAATAACCAGGAACAGTTAATATATAGCTATGCCTTACCCAGGGTTGAGCATTTGGGGCTTTTAGCTGACTGTTTGGGGGAAAGCACAAAACCACTTTCTGTGCTTATCAGGAAAGAGGGTGAGAAGAAGGGGGATATTTCTGTGCTCAAAGGTTAACAAACAAATGTATATATGGCTTTGCGTTTAGTGTTATGAGGGCCACACCTGTCAGAGTAAAACGTCTGTTGGTTTGCTCAGTTTTGTGGGGCCCTCCAGGCACTAGGGGCTGGGCCAACTAAAAGAATCAACTCAGATTCAGGGTTTGTGATATACTGCATTGAAACTGTAGCTCCCTTTGACAGTTAATGATGAGCATTACGGGCATCCCTCTGTAAGGGATTGATGATTAACCCCATTTTACAGATAAGGAGACAGGCCCAGAGAGGTAGAGACACCTGCCTGGGGTCACACAGCTAGAAGATAGGAGAGAGACCACATTTTCCTAAGTCTGTACATTTTTCTTCCCCCCGACACAAGGGCTTCTCTTAGTGCCTCTTTGTAAGTCACGCTAGGAATAGAATTATGTCCACTTGTGGCCTCTGCACCCAAGTCCAAGGTTAATACCCAAGAACTTGGTCCTTTTAAGACACCTGGGGCTTGGCATAGGCTCCGAAATAATTACTCCTAAATGGGACCACGTGCTTGGTGTCCCCTTTGCCTCCAGACACTGGAAGTGCCTTCTCCTCACCTCTGCCTTCTGCCCTTCACCTCCACATGCTGCCTGTCCAGTTTCGTGGAGGTACTGGTCTTTGCCCCGGCCCGTGGGCCGCCGCCGGACTCTGGGGGACTTGTATGCCATCAGCTGGCGTCAAGGTGCCTACCTTGGGGTTTTCTTCCCTGGTCGGTGTTTGGAGCCGGGTCCTTGCATCTGCATGTACCTTCCTGCTCGGGGACTGCCCTTGCCTGTTGCATGTGAGAAACTGACCTTGTCTGTACCCTGTGCGTGTTGGCATGTAGGTCTGGGCAGTCTTTCTCAGCCTGGGGCTCTAAAGTTTCCCAGGTTAAAAAATAATGCCTGGGGCCTCTCTAATGCTGAGCCAGTGACCTGTTTCTGTCATCAGACACATTATAAGGGAAAGAAAGCCATGTCAGACTGTCCTAAGCAAAAAGGAAAGTGTACTAACTCATCCCTGAAAAGTCTGGGGAAGGACTAGCTACAAGCATGGCTGGATCTGGGGGCTTCAAAACGTTGCCGGGACCTGGGACTCACTCTCCCCACCTCTGCTCTGCAGTCTGCCTTGCTGACACTGTTTTCTTGTGACAACAGTTCCAGGTACCTTTCAGGGTTTCAGGGATACCCACCCAAGGAAGTGCTTCTTCAACACAAGGCCTAGGACTGGGGCTGACTGACCTGCCTGGGTCACATGCTGTCCCTGAACCCATCACAGTGGCCAGGGGAATATAGCACTTTGGCCAGGGCAGGGTCATGTGTGCTCCCCCTCCCCCAGGCAGTGGTGAGGTCGACCTTACCCAGACTGTGTGGACAGAGGCTGGTAGCACCAGCAGAGGAAGAGCAGACAGATGCAAAGCAGGCTGGGTCAGCAGGCACCTGCCAGCAGTCTGCATGGTCTCCCACCTTGAGCTTTGTTAAGGATCGCTGAGTGTTTCATGGAGCCCAGGGAGACTGTCCGGATGCCAGAGCCTCTCCCTGTGTAATTCAGCTGAAGGATCGGGCCCCACGGGAGTCCAGGGCCCACAGGACTGCCTATATTTAGTCTAGGACCCAGGCAGCACCCCTTCCCCCCCAACCAAATAGAACTGCTGTGCATCTGCGGGCTTGAATGACCCCCCTGCACCCTCACAGCTCCCACACCCCACACTGCAGCCACCATGAGTGAGGGTAACAGCTCTGCTGTACATGGGATCTGTGTAACTCGAGTCAGCTCAGCCCCCACAGAGCAGGTCAGTGGGCTAGATCAATCAATAAATAAACTCCCCGTGTGTCTGCCGCCTCCCTCGACACCAGTTGGACAGGCCACAGGCAGCCTGTGGTGTTTTCCCAAAGAGAGACCTGCCGTCAACACCCACAGCCCACAGCTGGCTCAGTCACTCCCTGGGGGCTGGAATGTAACCAAAACAGGAAAGCCCTTTCCTCTCCTTGCCCGTGTCTTCTGGGACACGCATCCGTTCTGTCTCAGCAGTGACTGCTGACAGGGTGGAGCACAGGAGCTCTTCTCTCGTTCTCGCGAGGACCCTGCCGGAGTGTGACAATGAGCAGTCTCCCAGCAGAGCCTGAGCAGCAGTCCCGTGGCTTGGAGGGGAAAGAGTGGGGAACCACAGAGAGTGAGGTGGAAGGCACCCCAGTTACGTTAATGAAAATTGAAGCAGGCAGTGATTTTACCATGTGTGTATATGTATATATGTGTGTGTGTTTATATATAAAATCATGATGTGCACCCTTAGAACTGAGACAGTGTTAAATGTCAATTACACCTCAATAAAAAAAAAACCCGAAACATTCAAAATAAAATTGAAGCTTCAGGCATGGTTGGATCCAGGGGCTTGAAAATAATTAACGAAAAACCAAGATCAGTTATCAGCTAGGTAACAAAAATTGCTTTAAAAATTAAAAAAAAAAGGAAAGATGGGGCGCCTGGGTGGCTCAGTCGGCTAAGAGTCTGCCTTCGGCTCAGGTCATGATCCTGGAGTGCTGGGATGAAGCCCCATGTCAGGCTCCCTGCTCAGCGGGGAGTCTGCTTCTCCCTCCCCCTGCTCATTCTCTCTCTCTCTCTTTCTTACTCTCTCTCAAATAAATTAATAAAATCTTTTAAAAATTTTTAAAAAGAAAGAAAGTTACTTGCTGTCACCCCCTTGATAGTGATTTCAGCCTGAAACTATCTGCTGCCAAAAATCCAGCTCATCCCTGACCCCTCCACCAGCAGGAGCTGTGGAAGAGCCACAGAAGAGTTAACCCCCTCTGGCATGAGCAAGGTGGCTCTCACCAGGTCCTCCATTTTACTAAACATTGACTAATTAACTAAACAGTTACACAGTATTCCTGGTGCCATGCCCAGTGCTAGAGACAGAGGAATGAATGAGACAGACAAAAATCCCTACCTTCATGGCATTTATATTCTAGCAAGGAACACAGACACAAAATGCAATAAATAAGTAAATCATATGCTGTGTTAGAAGGCAATTCCTGGTATGGGGGAGAAAATAAACCTAGGTAAGGGGGTTGAGGATGCCATGGGTCTGAATACTGCATAAAGCAAGGTCCAGGAAGGTGACCTTGAAGCACAGCTTTGAGGAAGGTGAGGATGAATGCGTGACACTGAGGGATTTCAGAAGGATTGGGACCTGACCTTTGTCCTGCATCCTGTTCATGCTTGCCCGGGGTCATCCAGACCCAAATGAGGGTCTAGAGGGTCCCCAGAAATTTCTGGAGGAAATCCTTCCCTCTGATGGGCAAGGCATCTCTTGGATCATAGCCTTGGCCATCAGCATCTCAGGACTCTCACGGTCCTTGACTTAACCCAGCATCCCTTTGTTCCCACAGAGGAGAAGTACACAGTCATCTACCCGTATACAGCTCGCGACCAGGATGAAATGAATCTAGAGAGAGGGGCCGTGGTGGAGGTCATCCAGAAAAACCTGGAAGGCTGGTGGAAGATCAGGTACCTGCTGCAGCTGGGTGGGTTTCAGGTCACACAGTCTCTGGGTACCCAGAGGTCTGTATGTGATTGCAGATGGATGGGGTAAGGTTTTCACCTGAGCCATAAAAGGATGCTTCTCCTCAGTGCCCTTTGGCCTCGCTGCCTATCCAGATCCTTCTCTAAAATTCCATAATAAGCAAAACCTCCAAACACATAGATGGCAGTAACCCCGTTGAGCAAGACTGGTTTCTACCTCCACGTGTTTCTCATAAGGAGAAGCTGTGCTGCCCTGTGTGGACGATTTCCCACCCCAGCCCTACTCTGAGACCAGTACGATGCATAACACCACAGGGACTGTAACTCATCCTCGAGCTGATCATGTGTCCTCATCTCAGAATCCAATAGTAAAAGCAGGAGACTGGCTTTCAAGCTCTCTGTCACAGCTCTTTTACCCACGTGAAGAATCAGCACCCCATGATTATGTAGGGTGACCAACTCATTCTGGCCTGCCTGGCACTTTCCCAATTTTGGTAATGAAAGTCCTGGGCACCCCTCCTTGGTCACCTTAGTAGGCGGCTGTGGCCACAAGAAATTAGGGCAAGGAAAGAAGTCTGAGGTCCCTGGGACCTGGTTGTCTGTGCAGCGATGTGAGGCAGGGCATTAGGGCCACTCATAGGGGGCCAAGCCTGTGGCACTTCGTTCATTCACTCAACACACACACACCAAGAATGTGTTCCGGGCCAAGCCCTATTCTGGGAGTTGGGGAGTCGACAATGAGAAAGACACAATCGTTCACAGCAGAGGCACAGAAATCAGGCTCAGTTACGGGGCAGGGTGGTCATGTGTGGGGATCTGGAGCACAGAAGAGGGGCTCCTCAGCCCAGGGGTCAGGAAGGCTTCCTGAGAGGGGCTGCTGAGGAACTGAGGTTTGAAGCAGGAGTGGTTTCACCGGGTCCCTCGTGAGGTTGCGGTACGATGTCAGTGAGGCATGCCATCATCTGAAGGTTCAGCTGAAGCTGGAAAGAGACAGAGCACGGATTTAAACTAGAACCTTTCTCACCCAGAGCCACTCACTTCTGTGTGTGTTGCTGTGCTTACGGCTTTGCGACCTCAGACAGTCAGCTGTTTGGTACTGACAGGGGCCTGGGTCGGATGTGGCGTGACGTTTTTCAGCGAGGACAAGATGTACTCCCTCTCAGAGGGTATTTTAAGATTGAAAGACATCAAATTCTGCAGATTTCTCTCTCCTAGAAATTGGCTTCCAGTTATAAAGGACCTTTTTGTCATCGAAACACAGTGCCATTTAGTTCTTAAAGTGATTCCTGACAAGAGATTTGGCCTTGCCATATGTCATCTCTAGTCATTTAGGTCTATTTAACTGTCCCCAAAGGCGTGGGCACGCACCTGTTTTGTGGGTCAGACCAGTGGCATGCTTGTAAATAGTTAACATCCAGTTCTCCAAGGGAATGCTGCCCTTGAGTTGTGGTGTTTGCCAATTTCTATAGGTGTAAATACTCCCATCAGGTGATTTCAGGCCATCCGTGCAATGTCTGTAACTGTGGGGTTTGGAAGAGATGGACACAGTTGACTGTCCCGAGCTGGTGCGAGTGGGCTCCAGCACTCCTCTGGTCCAGATTGACCCCTCCGGCCATGCTGTTAAACTGAGCTCCGTTGTGCAGAGAATTAAGTGATCATCTCACTCATTGAGTTCCTTTGGAATTCAGTGAGCTGTCTGTCAGGGTTTCGGTCTCTGTGCAGTTCAGGGACCGCCAGCTGATTCTTAGCAAGCCCTGCAACCAGACCCTGACTGACTTCGTTCCCCTCTGAAGGGAACACGTTTAATCTACTTGTTAACCCATGTGACCGGAGCCCGCCCTGCCCGTGCCAGGCTTTGTGCCAGAAGCTGGGGCTGCTGGGAAGAGGTAGCCACACGCAGAGGTTAGGAGCAGAGACTAGGTCTGAATCCATTTCTGCCGCCTCTCAGGGTTGGATGGATGAAATATGTCCACAGCTATAAAGTGGTTGGAACAGACTGGCACACAGGAGGTGCCCACTAAGTGCCAGTTATCATTGTCATCATTGTCATTGCTGCAGTGACAGTAACAGAACAGCGAGCGTAGCAGGTGCTTTATGGCTGCTCGCCTTTGCCAGGCCCGTGGGCAGATTGTCCATTTGTCCTTTTATTTCTTCGTTCCGTTCACTGGCCCCGAGGCTCTTGCCACACAGAGATCGATCAAGTACCATCTCTGCCCCAGGCGTGTGTGTTCATACTGGGGAGACAGAACCACGTAGCCAAGTGTCGCCGTGTGTCATAGGTGCTGGGGTGGTGGTGTGTGCGGCAGGCAGGGCAGCACTGTGGAGGGAGGGCTTCGTTCTCTGTGAGGTTCAGGAAAGGCTTGAGAAAGGAAATGACATTAAGCAGAGCTGGGAAAGAAGAGCAGGGAGGAGAGTGGAAAGGGGCTTTCCTGACACAGGGTTTCCAAGAGCGGAGGCTGGGGAAGTGAAAGATGGTGGTGCATTTGGGAGACTACAAGCCTTATAGGGTGGGAAGGACATGGAGGTTGCTGTGAGAGATGAGGCTGGGAGGCCGGCAGAGGCCAGGTTGGAAAGGCCTTGAATGCCAAGCTGAGGGCAGCAAGGGGTGTGCCAGCTTCTGGCCCATCGCTTCTGCCATCTGGGACGTGAAGCCCAGCTTCTTCCCAGGGGCCTGACCGAGCAGCCTCCCCAGCATCCTTTCTCCTCCCAGGTACCAGGGCCGAGAGGGCTGGGCCCCAGCCTCCTACCTGAAGAAGAACAGTGGGGAGCCCTTACCCCCGAAGCTGGGCCCTGGCTCCTCAGCCCACACCGGCGTCCCCGACCTGGACGGAGTTTCCCGGCAGCAGAGCTCGGTGGGCCGGGATAGGGAGCTGCTCAACAACCAGAGGGACGGCCGATTTGAAGGCCGCCCGGTGCCTGACAGCGACATCAAGCAGAGTGAGTGATCACCCCCTGCCCCTGCAACCCCACCAAGCTCGTGCTTGGGGGGCTGCGTGCCTACTACGTGCCAGGCTCCATGCTCAGAGCTCCTCACATGTTGTCCCTCATCCTCACAACAGCCCTGCTGCCCCACATCCTGTAGACAGGAAATCCTAGGTAGCTTAATCTACACCATGGTTTTTCCACCATCTCATGGTGATCGAGAGAGCTACTGTTTCTCAAGCCCTACTGTGTGTCGGGAATCTTATAATTCGTCTCATTGGCTCCTTGTAATGACTTTTGAGGGACTAAATTACTTTTGTTTTACAGATTAGGACCCAGAGACATTAGGTGGGTTGTCCCGGGGCCACCCAGCTAGTAAACGGTGGGGCTGGGACTTGAACCCAGGCCCTCGTGACTCCAGTGCCTGTGCCCTCTCTGCATGGCCTCACTTCTGAGCCAGAAGAAGTTGACCTTGTGTTGATTTACTCTAACCACAGTTCTTCACCCATCTTCCTTTCCATAGCCTCCCATGTATATGTTTCTGTTTAATGTTCCCAACACACCTAAGAGTAGGCCTCCTTATTATTGTCTGTGACCTGCACAGGACCCCAGCCTCAGGCATGTAGCCCTGTCCTGGTTGGTTGTACTGGGGGCAGGGGGGGGTGCCAACTGCTGGGAAAGTCCCCTGCCCTCCCCCTGGCTAGGCTTCTGCTAGGCTTCTCCAGCTATTTACAGTGGCTCAGAAAACTGCTAGAAGTCAGTGAATTCTTGAAACTCAAGAATTTCTCAGTCCTCTGCTCAGCTGATTTCTCAGAAGAAAACACTGACATGCCATGGTGGGGGGAGTTCTGGCCAGCCCCTGCTTTCTGTGGTTCTCTCATGGACAAGAGCCCAGGGGGATTCCCATTAACACTAGAGCAAATGAGACTCTGAAACCCCACATCTTCGTGAGGATATAGGTTCAGATGCTCAAGCAAAGATTCTCCCCCTCCCCCTTCCGCACACACACACCCAATAACAGGGGCTCAAATAATTTAGGTGTTTGTTTCTTTCTCACAAAGTGGTCCAGCTCCATGTCCAGGGCTGCTATGGAAGCTCCATGAGTCAAGAGTCTTGTTACATGCTGTCTATCTTGTGTTGCCCTCATCTTTCTAGTCCAAGATGGTGCCCCACTCGTCCAGCCAATGAAAAAGGCAGGGGGAAGGAGAGGTACACACTTTGCCCTCTGTCACATCCCACTGGCCAGAACTGAGTGACAGGGCAATACCTAGCTGCAAGGGAGTCTGAGAACTGCAGCCTTTTTGTAGCAGCTAAGTGTCTGGCTAAAACTCTGTTGCTATTGAATTCTAACAGAAGACAGAGGAGATGGGTATTTGAGAGATTAGCAGTCCTCTCCACGTCCCAGCTGCTAAACTAGCCGTCTGTGTGGACTCGTGCTGAGCCAGCTCATGGGGTGACACATGCTCTGCCTTGAGCCAGGAGCCTGGACCACTGCTGTCATCCTCTTGACGCTGAGACCCTGAGCGAAGGCAGCCCAATTCCAGAGCAAAAAGCCCCGGTGTCCTCAGTCTGTTTAATATTGCACGCCCTCCAGGTGCCAAGCGCCTGGTACGTACTGTTGACTTTCATCTCTGCGCTGCCCCTGGGGGGCCAGCATTATCCCCCTTCTACAGATGGGGCCTGTGGGTCAGAGTCAGATGACTGGTGGCAAGCCAGCCCCCGGGTTATACTGAAGCCTGCGCTTTTCGGCCTCCGTGGAAAGCTTCTCATGGCTCCAGCGCATGGGCAGTCCTGAGGGTCCTGAGCCAAGTCTGAGCAGCCCCTTCCCGGTCAGGCTGTTCCTTCCCACGAGAAGGGTCTCAGGGGCTCACTAATACCAGCCCGGAGCGTGATGCCTGATCCTCTGCAGGACAGAACGGGTCTTTCCTGGTGTCTCCCTCAGGACTGCATCTGTAGAATTCTGCACCTGTGTGCAATAAGATCTCATCTCTCTACAGGATCACCCAAGATGAGGCAGAGACCACCTCCTCGCCGGGATATGACCATAGTAAGTGGACCATTGCTGCCGGGAAGCCAGCCCTTGACCTGAAACGGGCCCCTCACAACCACCATGCTCTTTCCAGAGATGCTCTCTTGCCTCTCCACACAGCTGCCTCATGAAGCAGGCTGTACAAGCGCTGGTCCCAGCCCCAGGGGAAAGGCTAGGGTCCCAGGGCGGGGGAAGCAAGTTACCTATCTATGGCTTTGGGACAGTTAGGTCTCAGACGTGCTCTCTGCTTCCTGAGCTCACCATTTATTAAGCATCAGTTGGGTGCCCTGCAATGTACTGGGTGGGTGCTTCAAGACATTAACTTATTGAATGCTTATAGTGACCCACCAGGTAAATCCCCATTCTACAGAAGACAAAACTGAGGTTCCAGAAGGAAAGTGATTTGCCCAAAGGCGCACAGCACACATAAGCAGTATTTCCAACCCTGGAAATGGGTTGGACCAGGATGGGTCTGACCTGCAAATCTGTGTTCTTTCCACAACCCTCGCTGCCTCTTGAGTTCAGAGACTATTGTCCCGCCTCAGATTTTCATGATTGTCAGTAAATGTCCCATGTTTCTCCTCGCTCCGTAGGTGGTGGGCCAGTGACCCATCTAGGAGATGATGATCTGAGTGGTCCTCTGTGTTTTGTCCCTTAGAATCCAAATGGGTCCAGCAGCACCCTTCAAGGGTGATTGTGTGCCCCAGTCCCTTAGTGCCTCCCCCCTTCAGCCAATGGTAACGGATTTACCCTGGACTTAGCACTGTGTTTAATTGTGCCAGCCTCGTGGTCTCAACCTGCCCAAGCCTCCCATTCCACCCCAGGTGGAGGAAGAGTATTACACCATTGCTGAATTCCAGACAACCATCCCTGATGGCATCAGCTTCCAGGCAGGTCTGAAGGTCGAGGTGAGTGGACCTGGTATCCCTTTGCCTACTTGTGACTCTTCAGCTGTGGCACCACCTCCTGCTTCTCTCGTTTCTCTCTTCTCACCTCCTACTTCTTCCTTCCTTCCTTCCTTCCTTCCTTCCTTCCTTCCTTGCTTCCTTCTTTGCTTCCTTCTTTCCTTCCATTCTTTGTGACAGCTTTACTGAGGTATAATTCACACTATACAATTTGCTGGGTTTAAATTATACAATCCAATGGTTTCTGGCATATTTACGGAGTTGTGCAGCCATCACCACATTCAGTGTTAGAACATTTTCATCGCCCAAAAAAGAAACCCTGTACACATTTACTGTCACTCCCTGTTTCCCCTCAGTCCCTCCCCGCCCCCTGCCCCTAGCCCTAGGCAACCACTAATCTGCCTTCTCTCTATATAGCTTTGCCTGTTGTGGACATTTCATATAAGTGGAATCATACACCGTGGGATCTTTTGTGACTGCCTCGTATTCTGTTTTTATCACCACCTACTTCCCTTCTTGCTTCTCTCTCTCCTTTTCTTCCCACTCCTTTGCTAGTCTGCTCCATTCCTGCACAAAGGCCAGCACAAATCCTTTCTCGCCTTCCATTTCTTTTCTTTCCTCATGGAGTTAGAGGCTCCTGCCCGTGTTTCCTGGAGAGCCTGCAAGTAAGGGTGGAGCACTAACTGCCAGGCACTGAACTGAGCACTTCACCTACAGCCTCTCTCTTAATCTTTTACTCTTGCGAGGCAGGACCATTAACAATCCCCATTTTTCAGATGAGGAAGCTTTGGCTCAGGAAGAAAGGTGCTGTCCAGAATCACACAGCTAAAACGTGGCAGAGCCGTTTGAACCCATGTCTGTCTCCAGATTTGAACCAGGAGTGTTAACATCCTATTGTTATTGATCTCCTGGACATTTGGGAACTCCAGGAGGGTAGAGACCATATCTGTTTTTCTACTCTTGTGTCCTTACAGCTAGCACAGTGCTTGGAGGAAATATTGTTGAACTGATGAAAATTTGTCTGCCCACTAGCCTCCTGCTTAACACTCAGAAGGCCAGCAAGTGTCTTCTTCGTTCTTGCCCAGAGCCCTAGCATCGGGGCTGGTCCACAGTAGGTGCTCAGTAAACCGTTGCTGTAGGAATGAATGTTGGGGTGATTGAAGGAAATAAGGAGTAAATGGATGACTGTTATCAGCGCATAAGTGTGGTATGCCCTGAGGGTCTTTAATCACTCTCTAAGAGATCTGCAAAGCACCCACTGTTTTCCCTCCAGCCCTGACACCTCCTGCCTCTCTCTCTTGCCCATCATGCCCTCTTTCCCATCGTGCCCTGGGCCAGCTGCCCAGTCAGCTCAGCAGAAGGTAGTTTCCTAAAGGTGTATCCTGGGCCTCAGCACCATTGATTCTGCCCTGGCCTCTCCAGAAGCTTGTCCTCAAGCCAAGTGTCTTTCAACCCATTGAAGGAGGGCTGTCTGCAGGGACATTTAAAGAGCTTGAGCTAAAGTCTCTCAAACTAATTTTTATAAAATGTAAATCCCGATCTATGTAGATAGACTGAGGGGAAAGCAGAAATACCCACAAAGTTCTAAAAGGGTGTTTCTCCTGCCCTTTCTTTTTTCCATCCTGACCCTCCCAACTTCAAATCTACACAGAGAACTCACAAGGCATCTTGCTTGTGCTGCAACATCATTCTATGCCCAGGTCCCCCATTTTGCTGCCGTAAAACTTATACGTCCAAGTCTCACATGAAACATGTGACTTCTCCTTAATATCTTTTCACCTCTAAGACCTTCCTCCAAACAAAGTCTGTTCCCGTTGCTTTTCTGCGATCCCCACTGGTCAAGCTGGCCCTTCCCCAGCTCTTTTACTGTCTCTACCAGGAATGACCTTGCTTTAACCCAGCTCCTAGCGCTCCACCTGCCTTCCCATAGAAGGCACTCAAGGTCATTTTTTGAATTGAACTTGGCATCTCAAAATCCAACTTATTCTTCAAATCCGTGCTTCTTCTGTGAAGCCTCCCCTGATTCACATTGGTTTCCCTGCCCTGCCCTGTTATGGCTTCTCTGGGGCCATATATCTCAGTCTTTAGTTGAAGACAGTCCCTCACTTCTGTACATGCTTGCTTGCTTGCTTGCTTGCTTGCTTGCTTGCTTGCTTGCTTTCTTTCTTTTTCTTTTTTTTAAGATTTTATTTATTTGAGAGAGAGAGAGAGAGGAAGAAAGCACAAATAGAGGGGAGGGGCAGAGGGAGAGGGAGAAGCAGGCTCCGGGCGGAGCAAGGAGCCCCATGTGGGGCTCGATCCCAGGACCCCGGGATCATGACCTGAGCCGAAGGCAGACGCTTAACGACTGAGCCCCCCAGGCGCCCCCTGTACGTGCTTTCTTGACATCATAAGAAGTGAGTGTGGTTTTCCCCTCCTTCTTCAGTGATGTTTTGGGTTTTGTCTTCCAAATTGAAAGTCCTCTTCCCTTGGCACTTTGAACAGAGTGCTCTGTTCTCTTCTCACGTCTGGTGCTACTGGTCAGAAGCTACTACCTACCTAATGCTTGTTGTCTTGTTCGGTATCTGTCCCTTCTCCTGTTTTCTCAGGAGTTCCTCACTATCTTTAATAGGATGGAATTTCAGTAAAGTGTGTCTCTTTCTATCCCGCTCAGCACGTGGTGGGCCTCTTTGATCTAGGCCTCAGGAGATCTTCCCAGAGTTGTGTCCCGTCGCTCTCTTTATTCTTTCCTCCCGGGGGCAGTTACAATTACACAGCTGTGCGACCTCCTGGCCCTACTCTCCACGTCTCTTAACTTTTCTTTCGCATTCTCCATCTTCGTGCCTTTGTGCTACATTCCTGGAGCATTCTGCCTCACCTTCTAGCTCATTCATCGGCTCTTTAACAGTTCGGTTCGTCACTGATTTTACCTCAGCAATCGTAGTTTCCATGTCCGAGAGCTCTTACCGATTCCTCTTCCGGGTCGCCTGTTCTTGTTTCAGCATAGCCTGTTCTTTTATGAATGCGACGCCCTTCCATACCTCTCTAAGGGTACTAAGTATGTTGAATTTAAGGTCCTATTATTATGGTCCATTACCTCTTTTCTCAGTTGTACGTCCTTTGCCGCAGCGTGGGTGTTTATTTAAGTTCTTCTCATGGCGTTAGTACCCACCTTGGGCTGCGCAAGACGAGGCAGCAGTCAGGCGGCCCAGCTGGGGCGTGTACACAAGGGGCTGGACACCTGCCAGGGGTTTCAGTGCCAGGTGGGGGGCTTCTGAGCCAGCCACTGAATGGTGCTGGGTGTCTCTGATCCAAGCTCCCACATTCACTGCATGCACTTGTGAGCAATCACCATTTTTCTTCTGCCTGCCCTATAAGAATGGGATAAGGGACATGAGAGGTCACCCAGCCTGGCTGCCTCTGCCGTGGTATGTCATTTCACTCCCTGTCACTTGCTCCTGCACCTCCCTATACCCAAGTTCCACCACCTTGAAGTCTGGGGGACCTCAGCCCTCCTCCACCTTTTGTAGCAGGTACCCCTGCAGCGGTCCTGGGCCACATAGCCTCCCTCTGCTGCTTCCGTCCATCTGTGAGTGCTCACAAGTCCTGGTCCACTAACATACCCCACCCCACCTCCTCCTTCTGAGCTGGGCTTCATATTCATTTACTTCCCTGGATTTGTTGGATAAAAGGGAAGCTGCTATTCACTCCATCTCTCACGTTGAAACCAGAAGTCCAACTTGCAGAGTATAAAGGTTTACTTTTTTTTCCCTCAGAGCACTGAAAAACACGATAAAACTACCTTGTCCTTTAAGCATTTTGTACAAACACACACTGTTGTTCCAAGCATGCTGGCAATTTGAACATATGCCGATAGGCACCACCACTCCCTGGCTCAGAATGTTCTGAAATCAGCCAAGGGCAGCTCAGGATGTCGTGGACAATGCGCTGAAGCGGAGGGCTGAGTCTGCATGCAGCAGGGAGTTCATGGGTCCTTGGGGCTTTCTGGGGGTGTTGGGAGTCTCCCTCCTGGCCCCACCCCCATTTCAACTAGAATCAATCCCCTTTTTTCTTTTTTTTTTTTTAAAGATTTTATTTATTTATTTGAGAGAGAGAGAATGAGAGACAGAGAGCACGAGAGGGAAGAGGGTCAGAGGGAGAAGCAGACCCCCCGCTGAGCAGGGAGCCCGATGTGGGACTCGATCCCGGAACTCCAGGATCATGACCTGAGCCGAAGGCAGTCGCTAAACCAACTGAGCCACCCAGGCACCCCCCCCCTTTTTTATTTCTGACTTTATCTTATCTCTCTTTGCTAAAGCTAATCCAATAAAAAAGCTCACATACCCAGCGTTCTTTTAACTGGAACCTTGAAACTTCTTTGCTGATTGTTCCATGATGTCAGCCTATGGCTCTGCCGGTGATAGCTTGAGGGACCCAAGTGGGACGTAGTTGCCACCAAAATTGTTGGCTTTACCCCGGGCGCCTGGGTGGCTCAGTCGGTTAAGCGGCTGCTTTCGGCTCAGGCCATGATCCCAGGGTCCTGGGATCGAGCCCTGCATCGGTCTTTCTTGCTCAGCAGAGAGCTTGCTTCTCCCTCTCCCTCTGCCTGCCTGCCGCTCCCCCCTGCTTATGCTCTCTCTCTCACTATCTCTGTCTGTGTGTCAGATAAATAAAAATAAATAAAATCTTTAAAAAATAATAAAAATAAAGATTTTGGCTTTACCAAGTATTCTCTCATGAGCAATTCTGTACTTGCTAAATTTTCCTTTTTTCCACTTTTGATTCCTGGTTCATTTCAATGTCGTCATAACCTTCAGAGTTCATTAATGGGGCCACTGTGGTCTCGCAATGGAGCTACTGGGAGCATCTTAGTTCCCTACCTGGTCTATGTATGGTCAAGACATGTGTTGATGATAATGATGATGATGCTGGTATAGATACCCTCTGTGCCAGGTACCGTACCTACTTGAGAAACTAGTATTCACAGAAGTCCCAAGAGGTTGATATCTTTAGCCCATTTTACAGATGTACCTGAGACAAAGCCCATTGCCAAGGGTTCTATAGCTAGTAAGCTGTGGAGCTGGAATTTGAACCCAGGTCTCTGTGGTTTTAAAGCCCAGGCTCTTTTCCTTCCCCTCCATTCTTATGATTGGGCATTTGCTTTTATTCATAATAGTTCTTGGCTTCTCTCTAGTAAATGAAAATTCCCATAAATCGTGATCAAGAACACAAATGTTGGGGCGCCTGGGTGGCTTAGTCATTAAGTGTCTGCCTTCGGCTCGGGTCATGATCCCAGGGTGCTGGGATCGAGCCCCGGATCGGGCTCCCTGCTCCGCGGGAAGTCTGCTTCTCCCTCTCCCACTCCCCCTGCTTGTGTTCCCTCTCTCGCTGTGTCTCTCTCTGTCAAATAAATAAATAAAATCTTAAAAAAAAAAAAAAAACCACAAATGTTTGTTTAGAGCTTCTGCCGTAGTATTTGCATACAGTGTAAGTTTAGCAAATCCCCATTCATATATTTCCCTGTGATTATTGTCCTATTTTCATTTTCTCACATACCCAGAGTTGAACTTGTGGCTCTGCCAACAGTAACTTACATGCCCAGAATCACATTGTTACCAGAGCTACCGAGTGTGGGGTGACGTCACGTAAAGGGCTTGCATTTATCAGTACCCTTTCTGGGAAACCAGTGGGACACGTTAAGCATACACCTGTCACATGCATCCTGCCTTGTCAGTGATCCGCCCTGTAATTTAATAATAGGGAACATTTACCTTTCAGCATGTATCAAGGGCTGTTGTCTGCGTTAGCTTATGTGGTCATCATGAAAATCCAGCAAGTGGGTGTTACTGTTCTCACCAGCCTCCCCATCTCGGGCTGTGGAATCTCAGGCACGGCCATGCAGGCAACAAAAGGTGGAGCCAGGACTAGAACCCAGGTTGCAGGCCCCAGAGCTCAGCCTCTGCTTCCTGCACCGGGTCTGTGGCTGCCACTCCTCTCAGGCTGGGCTGGGCGGGGCGGAGGGGGGCAGTGGCAGGACCTCACCCGAGGCCCCCTTCGCCCCCTGCACTTCCCCACCTCAAGCACGGCTCCTCCCCCGGCAGGTCCCCTTGCCCGGGCATGGTCGAGGAGTGGTAAAGGCCTTTGACCCCCACCTCCACCGTTAACCTTCCACATGACCCTCTACCAGTTCCTCAGTTGTCCTGAGGCTCAGTTCTGCATCTGGAAAATGGGATGATAATCCCCATCTCATAAGGCGGTTGCAAGCCTTCATCAGACCTCGTAGGCATGGGGCCCACAGGGAATCGCGGTGTATTTGCTCCAGCTGCCGTGACAAAATGGCGTTGGTTGGGCGGTTTAAACAACAGATTTATTTCCTCACAGTTTTGGAGGCTGGAAGTCCAAGGTCAAAGTGGCGGCAGGTTTGTTTTCTTGAGAGGCCTCTGGCCTTGGCTTAGAGGCAGTTGCCTTCTTGCTGTGTTCACACGTGGTCATCCCTCATTCTGAATGTTCTCTGGGTCCTAATCTCCTCTTATGAGCACACCAGTCATGTTAGCTCAGGGCCCACCCAGATGACCTCATTTTGATTTAATTACCTCTGGAAAGGTTCTTTCTCCACATACAGTCACATTCTAAGATACGGGAGTTAGGGCTTCGACATATGAATTTGAAGGGGACATAGTTCAGCCCGTAACATGTGACAGACACACCTTTCAGGCAACTCAGCTGTACAGTACTGAACAAAGAGGAGACGGGAAACATGAGACCTTAAATTTCGTGGGTGACTCCACCCACTGTTCCATTCAGTGGGTGTATATCCCAGAGGGAGAAGGAGATAAGATGAAAGTTCCTTTTGCCCTCATCAACAGGGGTTCCCTTCTATCTAAACACGAGCTGAATGTGATTCCCGTGTTTAAGGGTATGCATTTTTGGTACTGTGTGGCCTCTAAACACCAGCCAACTGCGTCATCTGGTGCTCAACGGAAAGAGCCGCGATCAAGGCTAGCTTTGGCTATGTGGACTTTGCCTTGTACTTCTTTAGAAACATAGCAGACACTGCTGGTGGCCTGCCCTGTGTCCCGACCCAACCGAGTTGACCTGCAGCTGCACACGGGTCCCTGTGTCTGAGAGCCTCCCATCTCCTCCACCTGCCTGAAGGCACCTGCCCAGAAAGGCCAGGGGGATTAATGCCCCAGGGGGGCCGGGGACTAGGAATCAGGAGGTAAACGGCCCCATCCCCCAGTTGGGATGAGTCTGCTTGGTCTCAAAGGGTCCCTGGCTGATTAAGTCCCAGTGGCCCAGAACAATGACCTCATAATTGGCTCTCTCTTTTCCCATTTCCTTACTTGCGCTTCTTAAAATCCCCTCTCAAATTAATGACCTGTACCCAGGTCCGTGTCTCCAGGACTGCCTCAGGGGATATCCAAAATTAGACAAAAACCTACCCGCGTGTAAGATGCTTCTGATGCACAGTAAAGTCTCCATAGTTGGTCCATCCCAGCCATTGTCTGGGAACCTGCTGAGTGAAAAATCCCTGCTTCTAGATTTCAGTTCCCTGTGGGTTCTCCCAGAGTCTTCTGGTTGACTGGCCCTGAGACCTTACCTACTGAGTGCTCTCCTCTGTCCTCCCCGCTCCAGGTGATCGAGAAGAACTTGAGCGGCTGGTGGTACATTCAGATTGAAGATAAGGAAGGATGGGCCCCAGCAACCTTCATTGACAAGTATAAGAAGACCAGCAATGCCTCAAGACCCAACTTTCTGGCTCCATTGCCCAACGAGGTGACCCAGCTCCACCCGGGGGATGCAGCAGCCATGGAGAACAACACGGGCAGCGAGGCCATCGGCCCCTCCCGGCCCCTGCCCGATGCACCACACAGCGTTATGGACTCCGGGATGCCGTGGTCCAAAGAGTGGAAGGGTGGCAAGGAGGCCCTGAGGAAGGCCTCTTCCGACATGTCCTCATGTGCCGGCTACGAAGAGATCTCAAGCCCCGACCTGGAGGAGAAGCCCAGCCTCCCTCCCCGTAAAGAATCCATCATCAAGTCAGAAGGGGAGCTGCAGGAGAGGGAGCGGCAGAGGATGGAGCAGCTCAGGGGCTCCTCACCCAAACCTCCGGGCATGATTTTGCCAATGATTCCAGCTAAACACACCCCCCCAGCCCGGGACAGCAGGAGACCAGAGCCCAAACCGGACAAAAGCAAGTTGTTCCAGCTGAAAAATGAGATGGGGCTGGAGTGTGGCCACAAGGTATTGGCCAAGGAGGTGAAGAAGCCCAACCTCCGACCCATCTCCAAATCCAAAGCTGACCCATCAGAGGAGAAGACAGAAGTTATTCCCCAAAATCCCTTCTTGAAGTCCAAACCTCAGGTTAGGCCCAAACCGGCTCCTTCCCCCAGGACAGAGCCACCTCAGGGTGAAGATCAAGTGGACATCTGCAACCTCAGGAGCAAGCTGAGGCCTGCCAAGTCCCAAGAGAAGCCCTTACTGGATGGAGAGAGCAGCCACCAGGCTGCCGGGGGCCAAGATGTGGCCTTCAGCCGGAGTTTCCTCCCAGGTGATGGGCCTGGCCACACCCACGACAGGACGGGCAAACAGGATGGGCTCAGCCCAAAGGAGATGTCCTGCAGAGCCCCTCCAAGGCCAGCCAAGACCACGGATCCTGTGCCTAAGAGTGTGCCCGCCCCTCTCCAGGAGGCTCCCCCGCAGAGACCTGTGGTCCTGCCCCGGAGACCACCCCCCCCCAAGAAAACCTCCTCATCCTCCAGGCCCCTCCCAGAGGTCAGAGGGCCACAGCGGGAAGCCAGTGAAGGCAAGGCAGCTCCTGCCCCAGGCCGGGCCCTGCTGGTCCCTCCTAAGGCCAAACCTTTTCTTTCCAACTCCTCAGGCGGCCAAGATGACACACGAGGCAAAGGTGGTCTGGGACCACGGATGGTGGGCAAGATTGGAGAAAACAGGGAGAAAGTAGCTGCAAGCCCCATCCCCAACGCTGATGGCCCGAAGGATTCTTTATACGTGGCGGTGGCCAACTTTGAAGGAGACGGGGATACCAGCAGCTTCCAGGAGGGGACGGTGTTCGAGGTCCGGGAAAAGAACAGCAGTGGCTGGTGGTTCTGCCAGGTCCTGAGCGGGGCCCCTTCCTGGGAAGGGTGGATTCCTTCCAACTATCTCAAAAAGAAGCCGTAGCCGCCTCCTTCCCTGCCTGGCGGTCCCGCGAATCCCTGCTGGCTTTACCCACGTATTTAATATGCCTCTTAATTTATCATCCTTCACGCAGCTTCAAAGGAAGGAAGACTCTGGGGTACTGTGGTTTCTTCCCTCCCTTGGGTGGAGAGGAGTCCCTCCCACCACGGCATGCCCTGGAGGCTCAGAGGCCCCACCCCCTGCTTCCTCTCCAAGCCAGCATCCCTGCCTTTCAGGCTGGTGGCATTGTAGGCCACCTAGCCGCGAGACACTTACTCTCCAAGGCCTCCAAGACCAGAACCATTGTCTGGAAACTGCAGAAACAGCCTCGCTGGTACCCCACCCAGTCTGTGACGGCTGGCTCCAACTTCTCCGTGTTTCTAAAAGTCCAGGGACTTTATTTACTCCGTGTCCAAAATGCTTGGTACCAGAAAGAACTCCATGCCCTGGCAGTTGGCTCCATTGCCAGTCCCAGAGAGCTGTCCTCCTCGAGGCTCTGGGACCATGAGCCTCTCAGGTTCAACCAGATGCAGCTGCCGCAGGAGTGGGCCTGAAGGTCCACTGAGCCATTCTGCCTCCCGTCTTCTGCCTTGGGACCCTGACAGATCCTAAAGGGGTGCTTCCAGCCCCAGCATGCTTCACTTTCCCCACGCAGGGCTTTTTAAAATAGGAATCTCCACCCCACCTTGGGCCATTTCACTTTTGTCTCCGTCGAACAAGAATCTCCCAGGTTTGTTTGAAAGGAGCCATTCACAATCCACGCGCCTTGTGAGCACCCTTTTGCTGAGTAGCTGACAGGTGCCAGACTTTCCTGGGCACTTGACACTCTTGTTTTAACCCTCACATCAATCCTCTCTTGGGATATTGCACCTGTTTGATGGACAGAGAACCTCGGACTCTGTGCCCAAGGGCACACTAGCTAGGAAGAAGGGGAAAGAGGACTTGAGCTGGCCTGACTTCCATGCCTGTGCCCTCCCCCCAGTAGGAGGCTAACCAGGCAGGGAAAGGAAGACGCTGACTGCCAGGAGCAGGTGGCCAAGTGGCTTGCTTGCGGTGTGGGTGAAGGGGCGTTAGTGGCTGCTGCCGTAGCCACCATCCCTCCAACCCACTGCAGCCTACACTGAGGGGTGCCCCGCACCCTCCACAGCTCCTCCTCCATGGCCGGGCAGGGTGGCGGGGGCGGGGGGTGGCGTTTGCCCAGAGCTCTGGCGGTTGCCACAGGGCCTCGTTTCCTGCTGCTGTGTAAGTGCCCCCTCTGGGGGATAAAGCCTGTGGAGCTGAGGTGGTCTCCCATGCCAGCCTCGAGGGGCCCTGATGGCTCAAGGACCAGCAGCTGGATGGCCACAGGCAGACTGCTGCTGCTTCTGCTCCTCTCTGGTGTTCATAGAGTACGTTCCTCTCTTTCCTTTTTGTGCGTGCCCTCTCCCTGTCTGTCCTCTCCCTTCCGTCTGGACAGATACGGTTCACCGAGGCACGCAGAGGCACAGCGACACTGCAGAATTAGAATCGGGACCCAGGGTTTCTGGCTCCCAGCCCAGAGTTCTTGCCCGTGGGCCAGGCTGCCTGGCGGGTGAGAGGGCACAACCCCTCTTCATCCCACCCTGCCCTGCAGAAGAGGATCCGGCTCAGAGATCTCCAATTCAGTGTCCATCTGCTGGGATGCTCTGGGGAACCACAGGACCAGCTTTCCCGGGGACGCCCACTGTCCACCTGCAGTGCCAAAGATTTCGGTGCAAACAGCCCTCTTCTGCTCTCCTCTCTCCCCACGGCCACATGGACTCTGGATGCTTCTACAGGAGAAGGAGTGTTCTCTGACTCACAGTAGCACCTTTATTCCTTCCTTCAGTCAGTCTGTGAACCCCATCCCCGGGGATCTTGGGTGCAGGGCCCTGAGGTGCTTCTGGCAGTGCCCACTTGCCCCTTGGCCCTGTGCCCAGAACCGTGGGGGGAGGATGGCAGCCAGGGGAAGAAGGGAGGCTGGAAGAGGGCCACCCACGTCTTCGAGGTCCCCTCACTTGGAAGGAAGCCCATAACGTTTTCCAGAGTTTTTGACCCACTTTGGCTTAAACAGCCTTTATGAAGCTGTTATGCAGGATTTGACTACACTTCAAAAGACAGAACTCAGCCTTTTTTTTTTTTTTTTTTTTTTTTTTCTGATTCACTCTCTGCTTTCTGTGACCTTTTCAAGTATTTTGTGAGCGCCTACCACGTGCTAGGCGCTGGGTAGACCAGGATCCATGTGGCTCCCTGCCTGCCTGTGAACTATGGTTTTTGTTTGCTGCTTCCACGCAAAGAGTTTATCTTTGGCCTCGTTCCCTCCTCCTGAAGGTCAGCTGGGTGGGAATAGACTGGTTCCACCGTTCTGTGGGCAGAAGTGTTCCTGCAAACGAAAGAACTTGCGTTTTTATTTTTTTATTATTATTATTGTTATTCTGATGTGAACTGAAGATACTGAAGCCACATTCCTCTCTGTTCACCGTTCTTTGCTCAGGACACATCCATGGCCTGAGGACTCCTCTCGGGCTCCGTGTGCCACAGTGGTGGGCACTTGCACGGGCAACCGGAAGTGGGGGGGGTCTGGTGGCCAGTGGCTCTCCCTGGCTGTCCTTGCCTGACGACTTAGCTTTACAGCATCTAGCCCTGTGGCCGCCATCCTGTGAGCAACTGATGGAGGCTATGCAAAACTCCCCTGAGGTTACGCCCACAGAAAAATGTCCCAGACCACAGTTATAACTCCCATGCCAAGCTCCAGGCAGGTCCCTGGTGCTTCAACTCCCTCCTCTAACTTAACCCTCACGACAACCCTATGAGGTGCATAGGATCAGCGCTGAGCTGTGGGGAGAAAGTTGAGGTTCACAGGGTGAAGTCACATGTCCAGTTTCATCCAAATCATGACCACGCTGAGACTTGAATCCAGGGGTGCCTTCTCCCCGGTGCCCATGACTGTACCTCTGCCAACGGCAGCAAAATGTGCATGGCATTTCCAGGGAAGCAGGGGACCCTCCCTCATAATTTAGGTTTCTACTCCCTTCACCCCATGATCACCCAGGGCAGTAGGTCACAGACCAAATGCCAGCCCTAAAGGCGGGCATGTAAAAATCATAGCTTATAGTGTGGCTAAATCTTTGGAAAATCTGAGTTTTAGGATCACCACTTGGCAAAAGAGGCCTTCGCAAAATGTTTCACTCAAAATCTCTGCCATTTGGTGGGTTTATGTCATTGTCCCAGGCTGAGGCGGGGGAGCTGGGCTCCAACTTAAACCACTTTTAATGCCCTACCTCACTGAGGAATTGCTAGAGCCCTTAGCGAGTTTCCAGTAGTCACTAAGCCTCCACCACAAGGCCTCCCCACGTCACCAATTTCTTCGGCAAAGTTCTTGGCCTTAAAACATTTCTGAGTCCACTGGGGATCTCGTTACCAGGTGGAGTGTAGGAAAACAACCTTGCCACAGGAAAGGACAGGTGCCGAATCTCCCCACGTTTTGGAAGGTCCTGAGGCTGAGGCATGGGCAGTCTAGTATTGCTACAGCCTGCATCAAGTACAAAGCACTGAGTGGGATAAAAAAGAAGTTGCTCCTGTCCTCCGATAGCTGGTAACTCGACGTCACCAAGAACAGGAACATTTGTGGCTTGGCTGCCATCCTTTCATTGTGCCCAAGTCTCTAAGGGTTGGGTCGGGATGCTCCCTGGGAGGTCTCGCCCTTCTCTTTGGGCTGTGGCAGTGGGCACATAACAGCCTGAGCCATGCCTGGCAGTCTTGTCCCTCCGCCTTGGTTGTCCGGGCCCATCAGAGCTTTTGCTGCAAACCAACTATACCATACGATAGACCAAAGAAGACCTAATGTCAAACCTTGTGGCCTAGAGGAGTGGAAAACTGGCTCACATTGAGGCCTGAGGGTGTCGGATGCCCTCCGTCAGCCTGGAGGAATTGCTTCTAACTTGGCTGAGGTTCTGACATTTAGACAGACCACAGCCTGTGACGGTCCCGCAGTTGCAGAGCTAAAACCCAGAGGCTCCTCGGTCTTCACCTGCTCCTGGAACCCCTGCCGGGGACCCTTCCCACAGACTCGAACATCCAGCTCCGTGGGGTAATGTCTGGTTTCTGGTGCTACCCTTGTCATGCGTCAGCATTCCCTTTCCTTCCTGTCTCCATCCTCTACTCCAAAGTAGGCTCTCAGCGCCAGTCAGGACAAGTGACAACAACTTCTGTTGTCCTTGAAGAGGCCACACCCAGTGCCACACCGAGTAGCCTTCACTTTCAGGCCTGCTATAAATGTCCAAAAGGAGGTGCCCCCCGCCACCAGGCTTGTTACAGCAATAAGCAATTCTGACATAGCTAAGGCGCCCGTAGCTTTCCCCTGTGTGTGCCTGTCTATGCCTTTGTGCCCATCTAACTGTTAATAGTACCCCTTTCGCTCGTACAGGGGAGATGATAAACCATGGTCACCTTAGCTGTCCCCACATTTCCCGCTTCCGAGCACCACCAAGTCACTAGGGCCATTTCGTGCATCCCTCCGGGAACAGTGGGGCTCTGCCGGCCCCGCCACCTCATGTCTGCTCATAGAGTGATGCTGGAGATCCCTGAATATCACAACACTCCCCATCCCCTCTTGGCAGACTGAAATTCTGGCGGTGTTTTTTGTTTCCTGTTAACACACAAAACTACATGAGGCTATATAATATGAGGGGGGTGGGGTGGCGAACAATTAGCTCTAGCATGTATAGACTATATACCGTTAGACTTTCTCTTCTTTTTTTTTTTTTTTTTTTTTAATAAAAATGCTTGACTGGTTTCAAGCTTCATTGTGAAGATGCAGTGTCTGTGGATTTCATTTGGCTAAAGAAGAGGCTCATAGCTTTGTGCCCGGGCATCTTGGACTCGAGTTTGGGGGTCAAAGAACAGAAACCTGGGTGAGCTGTTTGGACGGTAAGGGTGACTCCTCTGTCTGGGTCCTAGTGCATCTTGATTCTTTGAATGACAGTGCCCAGAAACTAAGGGAAAGCATCCCTGTATTCACTGGGTATCTCCCACATATTCTCAGCTCTGTGCCTTAAGATGGAAAACTGTAAGATATCTTGTACCTCTCACTGGGGTTGCCTGCTGCTGGGCCAAGAGCCTGTGGTGGAAGCCAAGGGGGGCAGCCACGTTTGGGCTGCAGGGACTGCTGGAGCCATCCGCTCCTGGGAGGTAGAGGGCATGTGTTACTACTTTCCCAAGGGCAGAGGCAAGGCCAAACCAACACCCAATGTGGAGCCTCCTTGGCCTCAGGTGAATCATTAAACAAAATGACACCACCGCCCACCTGCCTAGGGAGAGAACAGAACCAGCAGAGCCCCGGACAGAAGAACATCAAAAAGGGGAAATTTACATTCAGTATTCCTCCTCCCTTTCCTTTCAAAGAATGCAATGACCTTCTGACCGACCTTGCATCAGAATAATGGTCATTCCTGTATTAATCTCTGTTCCCCTAAGAAGGAAAAATCATATTGTGCTTCAACCATCGCCCCCCCGCCCCGGGAGCATTTTCTCCCCAAATCTTCCAGACTAACTGTGGTCATTCATAAGAATGCAACTGGGAATGGCTCCCTGGGAGGTCTCGCCCTGGGATTCCTGGAGCAGGCATGCAGGGCCCCTGACCCTCCCCTCATGGATGGGATGGGATGGGATGGGATGGGGACTGGACCATGGTCAGGAACCAAACCTGACTTACTCTCAGGGGCTGCTTACCCATTGCCTTCAGGTCTCAGTTGGAACTGGCACATTCGCCATTCCCTTTATACTGCTTCAGAAATGCCAGGCCAAATGCAATCCAACTGTCACACACACACACCTTCACACACGTTCCCTGCCACTCTCCTTACCATGACCCTCTAAGGCGACACGGTAAATGTGTGTGTCCGAGACTCAGGTCGTGGGGCCACTCTTCTCCAAACCCAGGGTGTTTAATGTCCATCACTTCTCGGGCGCCTGGGTGACTCAGTTGGTTAAGCGACTGCCTTCGGCTCAGGTCATGATCCTGGGGTCCCGGGATCGAGTCCCGCATCAGGCTCCCTGCTCAGCAGGGAGTCTGCTTCTCCCTCTGACCTTCCTCCTTCTCATGCTCTCTCTCTACCATTCTCTCTCTCTCTCTCAATAAATAAATAAAAAAAATCTTTAAAAAAAAAAGATGTTTAATGTCCATCACTTCTCTAGTTAGTATCCATCTGGTCCAGCTGTGGTTCCTCACTGTCTTGTAACCTGTGCCTCCCAATCAATGGTTCTCAAATTTTAGTGACCATACAACTTAGCAGGGAGCTTGACGAAGTCCACGCTCCTGGGCTGCAACCCCTGAAAGTCGGAATCGGCAAAAACCTGCATCCTTTAAAACTACGTTGTGAAGAAGTGGTCTCCATACTCCACTTTTGAGAAATGGCCAGACTCAGCACACTTCCTGGCATGTCTAAGTGTTCAAAATGGCACTTTATATGGGATGCCTGGGTGGCTTAGTCGGTTAAGTGCCTGCCTTCGGCTTAGGTCCCCAGGTCATGGGATTGAGCCCCACGTTGGGCTCCCGGCTCAGGGGGGAGTCTGCTTCTCCCCCTGCCTGCCGCTGTCCCCCGCTTGTGCTCTCTATTCCTCTCACTCACTCTCTCAAATAAATAAAGTCTGTTTTTTTAAATATGGTGCCTCATATACTATTATTAACAATGTCACCGTTATTTTTCTGAGCATTTACTGTGTTCCAGGCTACATACACTTCTATTTCATCCTCAAAATGATCTATAAGGTAGATATCTGCATTTTATGTATGAAGGCACTACATACATTTCAGAAAGGTGAAAGCACCACACCAAAGTGTCACAGAGCCAGCTCATAGTGTCTGGTCCTAAAGCTGACTCATTTATCCCATACTATGTCACCGCCCAAATGCTAATCAAAGTACATATCTCATTCTGATACAATTAGTTCCTGGATTCAAACTCTTACTCAAAAACTTCATCCCCTTCCAAACACCTAACTCTATAATTATAAAGGGAAAAGGTCTAACTTCCATTGAATATAAACTATCGACTGGGTACCTTATAGATACTATCTCTTGAACCTTTGCTACAGTTCTTCTAGGTAGGAATTGTTATGCCTGTTTTATGGATGGAAATTAATAGTCTGAGAGATTAAGTTTATCTATAGTCACAGCTAATAAGAGAATGAACTTGAATTTCTAACTCCAAAGCCTGTGACCTTAATAGATGATCACAGCTTCCAAATTTATAATCCACCCCCATTCAGCTTTTCCAGAATAAGTGTTCTGTGGACACACCGGACATCTCAAAGCTTCACATAGTAACATGCAGTGTGAACGTCTGAGAGGTGGGTTTTTATAGTGGGTTCCTCAAACAGACTTGATGGTGAAACCATTCACAGATCATCTAGCAGGAGCAGTGTTTCATGTCACCAACTCTGGAAAATGTCAAAGTCTACAATTCAACTCTCCCTTGAATTCTGTCTGAGCCACCATCCTTAGCTGATTCCTCACCTTGACTCCAGCTGCGACCCTGCCCCTCACTGCAACCCAGGCTCCAAAGCTAACATTCACAGCATCGCCAGTACAAAATACTTCCTTGAATGGGGAGATCCTCATGAATGGCAAGGGTGCCTACTGGCTGTTGGTCTTACTGAAGCGATCTGAATGGGCTTCCGCATAGCGAAATTGCCCCATGCAGGAAACTTCAGAAAATAGCCCGAAGGAATGTAATTTGTTTTCTACCTCATGAACAAGTTCTCCTTTAGTGATCGGTAAATTAATAGCTGTGTTCAGAGCATTCCAATGCAAGTTTATAAAGCCTAGGTTCACCTCCTCTTCAGACTCAGGGGGCCCAGATCCTACAACTAACTATGTTCTCTGGCTTCCTTTCAACTGCACGGAACTTGGCCACGCTCGTACAGTATAGTTTACAATAGTCATCATCAAACAGTTTTCACTGAGTATAATCAATAAAAAAAGTTAGCCTATATGTGGTATATAAATATATGTATTACTAAATGAATATATCATGTACTCTATTTTTCGGTAGTAAATTCTTACATTCCATGCTTGGTGCTCCCTTCCACGTGAATAACACTCCAGCCTTCTCTCTCCCTAGGTGAGAAGAGGGAATTCTCCCGGTGACTGATGTCTAGGGGAGCAAGAGCCCATAGAGCATATAGCTCACACCTCCTTCTCTCCTGTTTGGGGTCAGATGTCCTCAGGGAGCACCCCTTCCACCTGGCTCCAGTCAGCGGGAGGCTTATGGTAAAAGGAGCCCCCACAGAAGGAGTCCTGTGCTTTTCAGGGAGCATGTCTAATTCTGGGATGAAGGCTGAGGAAACCCATGACTGCTGTGCAGCTCACCTAAGCCAGATTCTCCCATGGCTCTCTCAAGAAGAAAGCTGACACTGTGTTTTTCAATTTCCAGGTCTTCTGTCTCTCTCAGTTCTAACTTGAGGTGTGGAGAAAGGCAAACTATATGTTGGGCCCCTTAAAAACTGCCTGTTAGCTGCTGATTAAGCTAATTTTAGCTAACTTATTATATTACATTTTATATAATATAATAATAAAATATATGTATATAATTAAAAGTGAAGGATAAGCTAAAAATATATAATTTAAAGAGGTAATTTTTCGCTACTATGAGATAATAAGAGATTTATATCAGTCCATGCCCCCAATTCCCAGCACAGAGCTCATGAAACCCTCGTCCAGAATTTCCTGAGTGATAAGAGCGCCAGGAGCATCTTTTGTTCTAATTTGGTCTTTGACCCCAGTTCCTGACACAAGGCTCCTGAAACCCTTGTAATTTCCTAGGTGACAGGAGTAGCTCTTGTTCCAATAAGGTGCTTCTGGGTGGGCTCCCGAGTGGCTCCCGGAGGGGGGCTGGTCACCCGAAAGACCAAGCCGTGACTAGAAGCTGGGCATTTTCAGCCCATCCCTGTTCTCTTAAGGGAGAAGGACTAGAAATGGAGCTAATGACCAATCGTGCCTACGTGAGGAAGCCTCCATAAAAATCCCAGTAGTAGGGGTTCAGAGAGCTTCTAAGTTGGTGAACACACCCACCCCCAGAGGGGGATGCACCCCAACTCCACGAGGACAGGAGCTCCTGCCCTCAGGACCCTCCCAGACCCCACCCTATGTATCTCTTCTTCTGCTGTTCATCTGTATCCTTCATCATATCCTTTAGTAAACTGGTAAATGTAAGTAAGTGCTTCCCTGAGTTCTGTAAGCCTCTCTAGCAAACTGATTGAACCTGAGGAGGGGGGTCATGGAAACCTCTGATTTGTAGCCAAATCACACAGAAGTTGTAGGTAACCTGGGGACTTAATACTTGCAGTTGGCATCTGAGGGGGTGGGGGGCAGTCATGTGGGACTGAACCCTTAACCCGCGGTACCTGATACTGTCTCCAGGTAGATAGTGTTAAAACCAAGTTAAGTTGTAGGATACCCAGCTGGTGTTGCAGAGACTTGCTTGGTGTGGGGAAAAAACCCATATGTTTGGGGGTCAAAAATGTCAGAAGGGAAGTGTTCTGTGTGAAAGAAAGGCACAGGAGACACAGATGGAAAACAAGAGTTCTGAATACAGGGCGCCTGGGTGGCTCAGTTGGTTAAGCGACTGCCTTCGGCTCAGGTCATGATCCTGGAGTCCCGGGATCGAGTCCCGCATCGGGCTCCCTGCTCAGCAGGGAGTCTGCTTCTCCCTCTGACCCTCTTCCTTCTCGTGCTTTCTATCTCTCATTCTCTCTCTCAAATAAATAAATAAAATCTTTAAAAAAAAAAAAGAGTTCTGAATACAGCTTCCAGTGACTTGTCTTAACCACCTTCTGAGATGTGTGGACCCCACTTTGTAAAACCCCATCAAAGGAGCAGTTGTGGCCTCTGGGGTTAAACAGACCCGGGTTTGAGTTCTGGCTCTGATACACCCTTGACCTCTCTGATACATAGCATCCTCATCTGTAAAATGGGGACAATAACGCCTTTCTCACGCAGTTGTGAGGATTAATGGAAACAATGTATGCCTAACACATAGTAGGCACTTCTAATAGCACATCATAATCGCTATTGTTTCTAATGAGAGTGAAAAGAATTAACAAGGCTTCAGATATTTTCATTGCCCAGGAAAGGAGTTAGCAAACTTTTTCTTAAAGAGTCACATAGTAAATATTTCAGGCTTTGGGAGCCAAGAGTCAAAACTAGAATGTTATGCAAGGACTTACATAACTATTTAAAACGTAATCATTTGAACATGTACAAACCATTCTTAGCTCTGTGAAAAAATACCCAGCTGGGCGGATTAGCCCCGATGGCTACAGTCTGTCGATCCATGGTCTAGTCTATATTCCTCTTCTATTTTATTACATCTCTCTAAATGGAAGTTTTCCAAAGTGTGTTTATAGAACATCAGTCCCTCATATGATCATGAAAAAGCATCATGTGGTCAAACCCATTTGGCAGACACTTGTATAAGGATCCTCCAGGCCTCCCTCCTTGGAGATCCGTGTCACACGCCAGCACATTAAAGGCTTTGAGAATCTTGCAGTAAAGAAGCTGTTTACCCTGGTTTAAGCCAAAATTTCCAAAATGTACCTGATAACAGAATTATCTTTCTCAGGTAACATCTAAGAATATCCCATAGAACACACTTTGGAAAATTCTGCTATAGATCCTAGAATTTAATCCTTATGCAGAATTTCACTGCATTAAATCGAATTTGTGCCCCATAATGCATACATCTGAGAAATGTGACTTGGATTGTATGTGTTAGTTACTATCTTCAGCAGAGTAACCAGGCCAACTTTAGTTTGAAAAAACTATATTTTTGTTGATTTTTTCTCCCTGTGTTTTATCTTAGGACTGCAACAATGTTCACTTGGAGAACCTTAAGGAAGTCCCTCTTAGAAGGATCAAATGCCTGATATAGCACCTGCCTTAGGAAGTATGCAGCAGCTACTGTGTGTTCTTGGAGGAGATCTGAGAACCAGGCCATGTCCTTGCTGCTGTGAACATGGATTTGCTAAACTACGGTCACTATGTATTCTTTTTATTGTGGTGAGACACACATAACATAATATTTACTGTTTCTGCCGTTTTTAAGTGTACAGTTCAGTGGTACTAAGTACATTCACTATGTTGTGCAATCATCACCACCATCCATCTCCAGAACTTTTTTATCTTCCCCAACTGAAACTCTGTCCTCATTAAACAACTCCCATTTCCACTTCTCCCCACCCCCTGCTAACAACCATTCTACTTTCTGCCTCTGAGTTTGACTCTTCCAGGTACCTCATCTAAGCGGAATCATACAGTGTGTATCCTTTTGTGGCCGATGTACTTCATTTAACATAATGTCTTCAGAGTCCATCTATATTGTAGCACATGGCAGAATTTCCCTCCTTTTTAAGGCTGAATAATATTCCATTACATGTTTCTACCACGTTTTATTTACTCATCCATCACTGGACACTTGAATTGCTTCCATCTTTCAGCTCTTATGAATAATGTTGCCCATGTACATGAGTGTACAAATATCTGTTTAAGTCTCTGCTTTCAGTCCTTTTGGGTATGTACCCAAGAAGTGAAACTGCTGGATCAAATGTAATTCTATGTTTAATTTTTTAAGGAACTGACATACTCTTTTCCATAGTGGCTGCACCTTCACTGTGTTTGTTCATTTCCAGACCACATTTTTTTAATTGAGATATAATTGACATACGACAGTTTCAGGTGTTTAACATAATGATTTGATATTTGATATTTCACAATATTCCTATGTTGTGAAATGATCACCACAACCTACTTAACATCCATTACCACACATAGTCACAAAAATTTTTTTACTTGTGATGAGAACATCTAAGGCCTACGCCTTTAGCAACTTTCAAATATACAATGCACTATTATTAATTATAGTCACCATGCTGTATACTACACCCCCAAGACCTATTTGTTTTGTGATTGGGACTTTGTACCTTTTGACCCCCTTCTCCCATCTTGCCCACCCTCTACTCCCTACCTCTGGCAATTACCTGTTTTCTGTATCCATGAGTTCTGTTGTTTTTTCAGATTCCACATGTAAGTGAGATCATATGATATTTATCTTCCTGTCCGACTTATTTCACTTAGCATAATGCCCTCAGGGGCCATTTATGTTGTCACAAATGGCAAGATTCCCTTCTTTTTATGGCTGAATAATATTCCATTGTACTTATATGCTACATTTTCTTTACCCATTCATCTATTTTTTTTAAAGATTTTACTTATTTATTTGGGAGTGAAAGTGAGAGACAGAGCACACATGGAGGGGGAGGGGCAAAGGGAGAGGGAGAAACAGACTCCCCACTGAGCGGGGAGCCCGATGCGGGGCTCAATCCCAGGACTCTGGGATCATGACCTGAGCCGGAGGCAGATGCTTAGCCAACTGAGCCACCCAGGTGCCCCTATTAAGTCAAACTTGGTTCTTTTCTCATCAGCCCATGGAATTGGAAGTACTAGCCTGAAACCCCAATTTATTTGCTAACAGAACTCAGTGGTTGAGGCCAACATTCGGATTATCCCAGAATATGCCTCTCCATCCTTTAAAAAAATCATCAAAATGAAAATGCAAAATTTAAACATTCTCATAGAGAAGTTTTATAACTGAGTGAAGAAACATGTCTTCCTACTTAATCCTCACCTTGTCGCTAACCATGCCAAGCCCTAGGGGTAAGCACACAGACACTCTCCAGTGGGACAGTCTTTTGGCCACCAGCTTCTCCGCTTCTCATTAGCACACAGAAGCTCTGCGTGTGTTTTGGAAGGCATTTGGAAAGTGCTGGGATCACCCAGTGACTTACTTTCACAACTGGGGCTGACTCCCCAAAAGCACATCACAGCACTGTTTTCAAATATACCCGAAGTTGCTTCTGGAATTTCATTTTTACCCAAAAATTGGTGACAGGAAAAAAAGTTGCGATTAAAGATTTAAGCACTTTAATCAGTCAGTTATTTTATACATTTTCATGTTGAAACAAACAAGGATATGTTATGCAGTAGAATATAAAATTTGCCTGCATTTTTAAGATAAAACTGCAGACTTCAAAGAAACACGGGCTTCAGTGGGCTGCTTCAGGCCAGGCCCCAGGCCCCAGGCCCCTTGTGGGAACTTAAGTAAAGTTTGAAAAACCAAGTGATTCATCACTCCTGCCACTGGTGAGTAGGGTAAAGCCAATTAGGAGACTCCTTCCAGGTGTACTCTTCTCGTTGGGCTCATTCTCAATCAAAACCAGACGTCTCATGGAGGATGAGCCACAGAGATTCTCAGAAATACACCCATGATAGTGCTCTGAGTGTGGGCAGAAAGGGCTTATTTATCAAAGCAAATACTTCTGAGAACCTCCTGCTTTTGAAAACTCTTCATTCTTCTGATCATGTGGTGGAGAGCACTTCTACTCAGTTCTGCCTGTATTTAATTACCTTAAGAAAATACTGGGTAAGTTTTCAGCTAAGGGGTACAAGTTTGGGGTGGGGATGGGGTGGGACGGGAATTCCTGATTTCCCGAATATTCAGAATCAGGACTAGGGATTCATACAAGACCAAGGTTGGACGTTCAGGTGCTACCTCCCCACCCCCTGTCCTTTCCTACCTACACACATACATAAGCTCAATGAACAGGATGAGGGCCCCCACCTCTGGGGGCACTCATCATTGAAAGCTGGATGTTCTAACATCAACTAAAGTGTCCCTTCTATGTGGCCTGAGAAGACAGCAGCCCAGGGGTATGCTGCAAGTGGCTCTGGTGACAGGGAGAAGAAAGAACAAGCAGCCCCTTGCAAACGGCTTTCTTTCAGCCTACAGGGGTGATGTGTCCCCTTCAGAATCAGAGTCCGCCCCTCGCCTCCAACAGTGGGTCACTAACATCAGCCAAGAACACACCCTGGGTTGTGTAGTTCCCCTGCCATTCACATCAATTAGGAATCTGGTGTGCCCTTGCTGAAATTCCTTCACACGCCTCCTCTCTGCCTCTAATGGGACCATGACAGAGAGACTTCAAGGGGCAGAAATGCCTTGACACGAGGTAGCTGAGCCTAGATGCTGTACAAGACAGTCCTGAAAGCTCCATCTTCATGCGTGAGAGCACGGAGCAAGCAACCCAATCCTGGGGCCTTCTCTGGGCCAGATCTGGTGCTGGGAGCTGGGCACCGAGAAATGAACAAGAGAAGCATAGTCTAGCCAGAAAGCCTGACCTATAAACAACTGCAGGTCACTCGGAGAGAACCATAAGAGAGTTTTTCTTTTTTTTTTTAAGATTATTTATTTATTTATTTGACAGAGAGAGAGAGAGAGCGAGAGAGGGAACACAAGCTGGGGGAGTGGGAGAGGGAGAAGCAGGCTTCCCGCCGAGCAGGGAGCCCGATGTGGGGCTCGATCCCAGGATCCTGGGATCATGACCTGAGCCGAAGGCAGACGTTTTAACGACTGAGCCACCCAGGCGCCTCCGGTAAGACAGCTTCTGCACAATATGTCTGAGGGGCACAGAATGGGAAAGGAAACCTGCCTGCGGGTAAAAAAGAAATTGTGAAAAACTGTCCGAAAAGTCAAAAATAGGGGATCCAATAGGTGAGGGCAGTGTTTCCAAAACTTGAGCTGAGTATAGTCTCTCAAATGGTGCTATGTCCACCTCTACCAGCATTTACTTGATATTTTACTTTAAATTGATCAACTCAAAGGTTAAATATGTTTCTTTGAAGGAAAGTTTTACACTGTGACATAAATAGAAGGTAACTCTAAAAGTAAACACAAGGAAAGCCAAATAGTGTCACTGAATCCGAACTAGGTCTAGTTAGTTACCTATTCAAAGTTCTGACACTGAGGCCTGGGTCCTCCTGCGCTCTCTCTCTGTTAACAGGGGATCAGCGCATACTAAGGAGGTGTTAAAGACAAGCTGACACCAAAATGGGATTATACACTTCATTAAAATAAAAGAATTGCAAGAGTACTGAAAATGGTAACAACTTACAGACGGTAATTCACATCATTTCACGCATACGAAAGTACCACTCCAAATTGCCTTTTCCACACTTTAAAATATACCGGATTAATTTTAATGCTTTTGTTAGGTTAGGTCCAGGGGGCACAGGACAACTTAACTAGAACACAGACTAGACGTGGTGGGCAAATGTGAAAGGGTAGGCCCGGCACCGTGGAAGCTGGTAGCTGGTGAGCAGTGTGCACATTTCCATAATTGCAAAGTGTAATTTGAACAGGGCCACCCCCATTTGATCACCCTTTTCTGGATCTAATAACGCTCAATGAGGTCCATGGTAGAAATAATTTTTATTTTAATTTAAAGTCTTTGATCCTCTCTTCATAACACTACTGATGTATAATAAGATTTTTAAAACCCCTTTATGTGGAAGGAAACAAAAGGGAGAATTCTTTGTAGAGAATGTTGCTGTAATACTTTCCATATTGTACGGTAATCCGGTGTTTAGGTGTCTGTCTCCCCCACCAGACTGGGATCCTTCCGGGCAGGGATCTCCTGTTACTTTTCTCTGTCCCCTGAGTATATGGTGGAAGACTTGGACATTACAGCCCTCAGCGTCTGCTGAGTGAATTGGCCCCACCGGTAGAATGGTGGGAGGGGAAGGCAAAAACCCAAATACTCCAGTATGCTTCTGACCAATGTTTTCTTAATGTGAGACAATGTAGCATGGTAATTAATTCTTTTAGACCTGAATTCTTGCCTGTTGAAGATAATAACAGGGTTGGTATAAGGATTAAATGAGCTAATAGATGTAAAGTGATTAGAACAGTGCTGGCACATAGTAAACAACTGATGGTAGTAGCTACCGTTGTTACTGTTGTAATTCATATAATTACACCCGCGCACACACACACGAATTGTCAAATGCTTGTATAGAGTAGACATTGTGACTTTTAGCTGCGCACCACCTATTCTTTCTTGGAAGAATATCACCCTAGACCTCCTTTGAGGAACCACTTTTCCCCTAGTGTCAATCCACGTGATTTGGGCGCCGCAGGCCTCACTCCCTGGTTCCAAGAATGAGCACATGACCAGATCTGGCCAATCAGGAGAGCCCAGTCTCCTGGCTCCGGCGGGCTCTGTAATGGGCACATGACCCAAGCCGAGCCAATGAGACTTGATCTTTGCGGAGATTTTGAGAAGAGGAACTCTTATTAATCTACTGGGCTTGCTAAACTGTCAGAATTTAGCCTCCAGAGGCTGGTGACCATGCTTGTCACCTCAAGTACAGAGCTTACCTGAGAATGAAGCCCAAAGCAAAAAAAAGCTGAGAGCCCAAGGATGTAGAGAAAGAGTCTGGGCGACACTGTTTGAAACTCTGGATCTAGCTGTGCCTGAAGGTGAATGGATGATTGGGTGGTTTTTTGTTTGTTTGTTTTGTTTTTTTAAGATTTCATTTATTTATTTGTCAGAGAGCACAAGCAGGGGGAGCTGCAGGCAGAGGGACAAGCAGGCTCTCCGCTGAGCAAGGATCCCAACTGGGGACTTGATCCCAGGACTGAGATCATGATCTGAGCGGAAGGCAGCGGCTTAACCAACTGAGCCACCCAGGCATCCGGGATGATTGAGTTTGGGTTTTGGTTTTGGTTTTTTGCTAAGGTGGGTTTGTCAGTGGTCTCAGAAGAGTCCTAATATACGTAACTAGTCAGAGAGCATGTGTATCTTCATTCACTTTTTTGCATCAGGCTTATTAAGTGATTGAGTTTCAACAGTTCGGTTCATCCAACAGGCACTGTGAGGGGTGTGGGAGAGCAGGGAACATAAACATTAATAAGACTGTCCCTGCTCTCAAGGTTCACATCTACAAGGGAATACAAACTTTACAGTCATGGGGCACCTGGGTGGCTCAGTCGTTAAGCATCTGCCTTCGGCTCAGGTCATGGTTCCAAGGTCCTGGGATCGAGCCCACATCGGGCTCCCTGCTCGGTGGGAAGCCTGCTTCTCTCTCTCCCACTCCCCCTGCTTGGGTTCCCTCTCTCACTGTGTCTCTTTCTGTCAAATAATAAATAAAATCTTTAAAAAACAAAACTTTACAGTCATACCTTAATACATGTGGTACTTGAGAGGCTACTGTCATAGAAGAACAGGAAGTAGAGGAAGACCAGTTCTGCCATAGGACTTTCTGGAAGAGAAGGGAGTATGGGCGCTTTACCATAAAATAATTTGCAGACATTTAACAGTGTTCTTTTGCCTGGGTTCCAGAAGCCATTCACAGGATGCCTATTTCAATTAGATTTTAATCACCCACAGCTACTGTATTCCTTTAACGAATGCCTGATGTTACCATGTGGAATGAAGTGTGCTTTATGCCTGCTCTGAATGTGTGCCCACCTGCCTGGTGATACCTAGAAGTCTCCTTCTGGGAGCAGTCCAGGTCCGGTGAGGGGGAGGCGTTTGGCGGGGAACTACTGAACAGAAGCCCTAACCCTCACATGCCTATGGAGGGAGCATATCACTCTGTTAGGGCTCTGGCCTCTTGTGGTCAGGGGGTGTGTGAGTTCAGCTCGGGAGCTATGAGGTAATGGTATTGAGTTCCCTACTGCTTGCTTTTGAATGTAGCAAAAACACCAAGCTCTGCCCCCCCCACCCCCCTGCCAAAGCTCTGATACACAAAATGCCTCTTGTATCTCTGCTGCTTCTGTTACTCCTCACCTGCCCAGGAGAGTCTAAGCCCTTTAAATTGGCATACAAGGAAGATTCTTCTCAAGTGTGCCAGGGATTGTTTGAGGTGCTTGGGAGACAAAGACAAAACCTGCTCCTCCTCTCAAGCAAGATAAACCCCACTCAAACAGATTTACAGGGAATAAAATGTACTGGGGAATAAAATTAAAATATATTGACTTAGGGAACTTAAAGTTCCAGGGAGTAAATGTAGGCATCACTGGATCCAGCTCAGATGATTTTCAGGATCTGGTTTTTTCTTCTCTTCTCAGCTGTATTTCCCTCTATGTTGGTTTCCCTCTTGGGTAGGCTCTCCCCTAGAGGAAAGTGGCCCCAATTTTTCCCTTAATGGGGACTCCAAGCAGCTCCAAGTTTACTTCATCCCAAATTCATGTTCAGAAAAAAGGAGATTCTTTCTTCTAAACAGTTGTTTAAAAAAAAAAAAAAAGTCCTGGATCTGATTCTTATTGTCTCCTAAAGTGAGTCATAGGACCCTCATAAACCAGTATGGGTTTGGAATACACTGATTGGCTCAAGTCTGGGTGTCAGGACCACCCTGAAGTAGGGGATGGAATGGGCTCCATGAGAACCATATGGATTGAGTCATGAGTGGGGGGAATTGGGTCTTCAAAGGGAATTCCGGGCACTATTACTGGAGGAAGGATGAATGAATACTGGGCAAGCACAAAGTACACAAACTAAAATCTAACCTTCATTCAGCTGTTGCAATAAGTCCGTTGTCTTGTCATAATACAGTGTTCTGTATGGGGTCCAGAAAATTGTTGGAGAGCAAGACTTCGTGCGGTCTCTTCAACACAGAATACTCTGGTTTTCAGGCTTACTACAGTTATCCAGAGAAAAGAACATCTGCTTATTTGCAGACTAGAAAAAGAAAAGGCATAAGGTGAGAAAAACATTCCTTAGGAAGATCCAACTCCATCTGCTCGAATTATTTGCCTAACAAGCAACTTTCTGAACTTGGTCTCTTGAAAGGTCCCACCTGCCACCCTAAGAGACTCTGGCACAAATAACCAATAGTTGTGTCTTTCCAGACATAGATGAATGTATGGCATTCCACTGTATGCATCTATTCCTTGTCATTTCCCTGTGCTTTCTCCCTTGATGAAAAGATAAAAATCAGGTACTTAAATTAGGGAAGCCTCCACAAGTAGAGATGATGTGTCAGTAAAGCAGGCTGAAGCAATCAGCCTCTCTCTTTGCTGCTTGTTAGCTGCCACATTGCCCTTTTCAGAGGCAAAATCATAGGAAAAAGCAGTACTTTTATCCCTACCAATTAGCATCCTGGCTTGCTATACTTTAACAAGTATTTTTCTAACTAGTTACCACGTCTTCATGTTGGCCACCTGTGAAAGTTTAAATTATTTTTGGCCCCAAGTTTTCACCCCTCCCCGTATCCACTCCTTTTGCCTGGAATTTTTCACTTTCTCTCACTAGGGACAGAGTGGACTTTTCTAGTCCTTGACTTTGGGCTTGGTCATGTGACTTGCCTTGACCAATGGGGTGTTGGCAGATGTGCCACAAGCAGAGATCTCAACCTGTGTTTGGACAATTGGCTGTGCCTTCTTGCACTGCAGCCTTAGCCATGAGAAGAACATACCCTAACACATTGCTCCAAGGGCAATGACAGACACCTGAGGCTGGCCTTGACTCAACCCTCAACCTGAAACAAAGTCCAGTTGACCCCGACTGATATTAGCGGGCCTCTACTGAACTGAAGACCCATGGGAAGGTATAACTTATTTGGAAATAATTTCAAACATATCAAAAAGTTGCAAGAAGGGGCCTGGGTGGCTCAGATGTCTGCCTTCGGCTCAGGTCATGTTCCCGGAGTCCTGGGATTGAGTCCCGCATCGGGCTCCCTGCTCCTTCGGAGCCTGCTTCTCCCTCTGCCTCTCTCTCTCGTTCTCCCTCTCTCTGTCTCTCATGAATAAATAAATAAAATCTTAAAAAAAAAGTTGCAAGAATAATCCAAAGAACATCTTTTTTTTTTTAATCTGGATATAGTAGTCATTAACATTTTGTCCCATTTGCTTTATCATTTGCTCTCCTTCTATATAATTTTTTTTCTGGAACATTTGAGAGTAAGTTATATATATCATACGTTTTCACCCCTAAATCCATCAGTGTGGTTTGCTTAAGAATAAGAACATTCTCTTTCACAGCCACAGAGCAATCGTTAACCGCAGGAAATTTCACATTGATACAATATTTTTACTTACTCTACCATTCATATTCCAATTTTATCAATTGAGCCAATAATGTCCTCTATAGAATCATGTCTCTTCAGTCTTCTGTAATCTGGAACAGTTTCTTAGCTGTTCTTGGACTGTAATAACATTGAGATTTAAAAAAAAAATACAACCTCTCCCTTCTTTTTTTTTTTTAAGATTTTATTTATTTATTTGGCAGAGAGAGCACAAGCAGAGGGAGCAGGAGAAAGAGAGGGAGAGCAGGCTCCCCGCCGAGCAGGGAGCCCGATGCGGGGCTCGTTCCCAGCACCCTGGGATCATGACCTGAGCTAAAGGCAGATGCTCAACCATCTGAGCCACCCAGGCACCCCTCTCCCTTCTTTTTATTATAGAATGTCTTCCTTTTGTGTTTAGTACTTTCTCATAATTCCATTCAGGCTGTACATCTCCAGTTACAATACCAAAGAAGTGATATTGTCATTCTCAGAGAATCCCATTTGGAGGCACATGATGTCCGTTTAATCATTTGGTCAAGGTATTGTGTATTTTTTTACTTCCATATCATTACTGGTTTTCCACTTGCAATGAATAAGCAGTCTGTGGGGAGATATTTTAAGACAATGCAAATACCCAGCTCTTCATCAAATTTTTCTCCAGATATTTAGCATCCGTTGATGATTTTTGCCTGAACTAATCTTTGCTGTTGTCTTAGCTCAGGCTGCTATACCAGAATACCAGAAACATTTCTTTCTCACAGTTCTGGAGGCTGGAAGTTTGAGATCAGTCACCAGCATGGTCAGGTTCCGGTGAAGACCCACTTCCTGGTTTTGCAGATGGCTGACTTCTCTTTGTATCCTCAGCTGACAGAGACAGAGAGAGGGCTACCTCTCTTCCTCTTCTGATAAGGACACTAGGCCCATCATGGGGACTCCACTCTCGTGACCTAATCACTTCCCAACAGTCCTACTTCTGAAGACCATCACATTAGAGCTCCAACATATGAATTTGGGGGAAGACACAAACATTTAGTCCATTACAACGATTGCACTTAAACAATGATGCCTTGCCAGCCCCAGCACTTCCTTCATATTCACCAGTCAGCACTCTGCATTCTACTATAAGCAAGAGCCCTCTCTGGGTCTCATCTATTTATCTATTATGTGTATATATTAATGGATTTCTATTTCTTCAAGGATTTATAATTCATTATTGTCCTGAATTATTTTGGTGCTCAAATTGTCCTAGATCTGGCCAATGACAGCCCCTTCAGGTTGGGTCTTGTGTCCTTGTGACATGTCTCCATCATTCTTTTTTTGGCACTTTTTAATCTTATGGCAAAACAGATGTTTTGAGCTCATTTTGTACTTTTTCTCCTTCAGCCCTGGAATATGCCATTTCTACAAGGAGTCCTGCTTCCTGATAGTGTGGAATGGTATTAGAACCCAAGATCTGTGTATGAGACATGCTAATAACTATTTTGCTTCTAGCCACACAACATACATAATCACATGCACACAAACATATAAAAATATACTTATATGCATACACATATAAACATACATATGTAAACATACGTATGTAAACATATGTGATGGTTAATTTTATGTGTCAATTTGACTGGTCACAGGGTGACCAGATTAAACATTATTTCTGGGGGTGTCTGTGAAGGGTTTATCTGGATGAGATTAGCATTTGAATCGGTGGACTCAGTAATGTAGATGACCCTCTCCAATGTGAGTGGACATCATAAAATCCACTGAAGGCCTCAATAGCACAAAAGGTAGAGGAAGGAGGAATTTGCCCCCTTTGTCTGCCTCATTGGGACATCTCATCTCATTTTCTCTGGCCTTCAGACTGGGGTTTACACCATCAGCACCTCTGCGTTCCAGGCCTTTGGACTTGAACTGAATCAGCTTTCCTGAATCTCCATCTTACAGACCATAGATTGAGGGACTTCTCAGCCTCCATAATCATATGAGCCAATTCTTCGTAATAATTATATATAGATATAGACAGATAATCATATATCAGATATACTGTTTTTTTTTTTTTCTGGAGAACCATGAATAGTACAAAATACATATATACACATTCTTTTTTTTAAGATTTTATTTACTTATTTATTTATTTGAAAGAGAGAGAGAGACTGAGTGAGAGAGAGCACACAAGCGGGGGAGTTGGGGGAAAGAAGGAGGTGGGGAAGAAGAGAGAGGGGGGAAGCAGATTCCCCGTTGAGCAGGGAACCCAGTGCAGGGCTCCATCCCAGGATCCTGGGATCATGACCTGAGCCGAAGGCAGACACTTAACCAACTGAGCCACCCAGGAGCCCCTACACACTCTTATACCTATTTTAGAAATCATGATCTTGTACCAACACCTTCAATTCCATTCTGTCTCCCCCATCCTGATTTTATCTCCCTTTATCCACAACGAGAACCCCAGCTCCCAACAATATCAAAACATCTACTCATTTGCTTAATCCTATAATATATCTAAAGCAGTTTCAGAATTATTTTGCTCATATCAGTATAATATCAAATATAATAAAAAAGAATTCAGGATTTGTTTGCAGTTTCTCCCACAACCCCAACCCTGGCCAAAACTGAGAACAAATACACAAATGGTGTATACATAAGTTACTTGGATCAGTTCTTCTCTTCCTTTTTGTGTGATTATCATATTCATTGGAAATGCTGCTGATTTCATTTGTTTTGGTTTGCTTTCAGTTTTAGGTGTTTGTGGTCTCCTCATTCTTGTCAACTTAATGTTATTTTTTGAGTATATAAAACATTAATGTGCTTCCCAAAGAAAAACCACACAAAGAAAGTATGGTAAAAGAAAGTCACTCCTTCCATATTCCTTGTCTAACTGCATTGGCCTACACTCCCAGGACAATCTCAAATAATAGTAGGGTTAGTGGGTCTTCTTGCTTTATTCCTGATCTTTAGTATTTTCCCCTTAAATAAGATACTGGCTTTAGGACTAAGGTAATGTATTGCATCATGTTAAGGAAGTATTCACTCATTCCTGTTTCCTCAAGAATTTTTGTTTTTGGTTTTGGGTAGTTTTTATCTGTTCATTTTTTTGGAATGGATGTTGAATTTTGTCAACGTTTTTAAAGCACATATGGGAATAATCACATGATTTTTCTTCTTGGATCTATAAATATGTTGAATTATATTAATATATATCCTAATATTGAACCATCCTTGCATTTCTATTATAAACCCCATTTGGTCATGGTTTATTATTTTCTTAATGTGGCATTTGAGTCTGTTTGCTAATATTTTATTTCAGATTTTTAAAAAGAATATTTGTAAATGGTATCAGTCTGTAATTTTATCATGTGTGGGATATCTTTATCAGCTTGAAATATCAATGCTAACCTACTTCATATAAAGAATTTAGAAGTTCACCTTTATTTTCGCTACTCCAGAACGACTTACGTAGCAGTGGGGCTATTTTCTAAGATTTGGTAGAATTCTCTTGTGAAACTAACTGAGCTTGGTGTTTTGATGTAGGATAGTTCTTTGATAACATTCTGTATTTCTCCCTTGAGTTTGGTTTGTTTAACTTTTTATCTTGGGAAGGTCAATTTTGGTCAACTGTATTTTTCTAAGACATTATCCATTGCATTAGGTTTATAAATTTCTTTGCATAGGGCTATGTATGTAAAGTACTCTTTTATGACTTTCTGGCTTCCTCTGTATTAATAGCTACTTTCTTCTTGTCATTTCTTATTCCACATATTTCTGCTTTCTCCTCTGCATACACTTCTAATTTAAATTAGCTAGTGGTTTGTCTATTTTCTGACTTTATTCAAAGAACCAGAATTTTTATTTATTTTGATCTACTGTTTTCTAGTTCTTTATTATGTTCTTCCTTGTGATTTCTTTCTCTCTTTTTTTAAAGATTTATTTATTTGAGAGAGAGAGTGTGCACGGGGGTTGGGGGGCAGAGGGGGAGAGAAACTCAAGCAAACTCTGTGCTGAGTGCAGAGCCTCATGTGGGGCTTGATTTCACAACCCTGAGATCACGACCTGAGCCGAAAACCAAGTCAGACATTCAATCAACTGTACCACCCAGGCACCCCTTCCTTGTGGTTTCTTTTGTTCTTTCTCTAACTTGAATTGGGAATTTAATTAATTTCAATTTAATTCAATTTATTGTTTAATTTTATCAATATAGGCTTTAGGGATATGAATTTTTCTTGGATATATGAATTTTCCTTGGGATATATGTTCTACATATATCCCATGGATTCTAATATGCAGCAATTCTGTAACTTTGTAATTCCCTTATACCCAATCATTGTTAAATATAAGATTTTTAAATTTTCAGGTAGAAAATTATGGCAGTTATTAAATTATTGCTTCTCAGATCCAAATTCACTCTTCATTGCCTGCTCTGTGAAAATGGATATGGGCCCTTTAAATATTGTGCCTTCATCAGTTGGCACATGTTTAGCTTTGACAGTAGAGGGCACTGGAGAGATATTGCAAGAAGAATTCCCATTCCCTCACTCAGTAGGCTCCCTCAGTGTGGGTGGCTTCTCCAGGGCCAGGCCTCTGAGATACGTGAGCCTGTCCCTTGTCTAGTTCCTGCAGTACAAAGAGCTTCTCTAATGCAACCCTTTCAGGATACATGACTGCTCCAACTCCATGCTCCTGAAGCTGTAGCAGTTCTCCCAAGGCCCTGCTCCTGCAATACACAGGAGCTAACAACACCTAGCAAGTTGCAGCCTCCACAGGCATAGCCCATCACCTAGTTTCATGGCTATGGTGAGATACCTCCTCTGAACAGTTCCCAACACCCTATAGGACAAATTACTAGCCATTCCTGGAGAGTAGTTTCCAGCAACTTCACTAGTGTGGCCTAATAATAACCTCTCTGCCATTGATAGATCCAGGTCCATGTCCTTTCTAAGAAGGTCTGACTCTTCACACTACAGGGGCTTCTTCCTTAAACACACAATCTCTGCCCTAGGGGGCATGGCTGCTTCTCAGTTGGTCATTCCTGTGTTCTTTAGAGTTCCTTTCTCACTTCCATAAAACTAAAATATCTAATACCAAAATTTCATGTGATGTATATGTTGCCACAATATTTAAAAATAAGCCTACAGCTAGCATCATACTTAATGGTGAAGAATGAATGCTTTTTCCCTAAGATAAAGAACAAGAAAGATGCCTGCTCTCACCATTTCCATTCAATACTGTAATGCCTACTAACTAGTGAAATTAGGCAAGGAAAAAAATTGGAAAAGAAAAAGCAAAATTCTCTTTATTCACAGGCAACATAATCATCTATTTAGAAAATCCAATGGAATATCTAAAAGAACTACTAGGACTAATAAATGACTTAGCAAGTCCTGTAGGATATATCAACATACAAAAATCAATTGTGTATCTATGTATTAGCAACAAACAAGCGGTAACTGAAATTATAAAACCAATACGATTTTCAGGGCATCTGGGTGGCTTAGTTGGTTAAGCATCTGACTCTTGGTTTCAGCTCAGGTCATGATCTCATGGGTTGTGAGATCAAGCCCCACATCAGGCTCCACACTCAGCGGGGAGTCTGCTTGAAGATTCTCTCCCTCTGCCCCTCCCCCTCTCTCAAATAAATAAATAAATCTTAAAAATATACTATTTTCAATACTATCAAAAACTGAAGTCCTTAGGAATGCATCTGACAAAAGCTGTGCAAGACCTGTGCGCTCAAAACCATAAAGCATTGCTGAGAGAAATTAAAGATGTATATAAAGAGAGATATACCAGGGGTGCCTGGGTGGCTCTGTTGGTTAAGTGGCTGCCTTTGGCTCAGGTCCTGATCCCTGGGTTCTGGGATTGAGCCCCGCATCAGGCTCCCTGCTTGGCGAGGAGCCTCTTTCTCCCTCTCCCTCTGTCTACTGCTCCCCCTACTTGTGTTCTCTCTCTGTGTCAAATAAATAAATAAAATCTTTTAAAAAAATAAAAAATAGAGATATACCATATTCATGGGTTGGAAGAGTCAATATTGTTAGTATGTCAATCCTCCCCACATTTATCTATATATTCTATGTTATCTCAGTCAAAGTCCCAACAGGTTTTCTTTTTGGTAGAAATGAAAGGAAGTTCTAAAACTCATATGGAAATGCAAAGAGCCTACAATAGTCAAAATTACTTTGAAAAGAAAGAACAACATTGGAGGATTAATACAACCTGATATCAAGACTTATTATAAAGTTACAGTAATCAAGACAATATGGTATTGGCATCAAGAAAGACAAATAGATCAATGAAGCAGGGTAGAAAGTTCAGAAATAGATGTCCACATATATATGGACAACTCCCTTTTTTACAAAGATGCAAAGGCAGTTGAGTGGAGAAAGGACATCATTCAACAAATGTTGCTGAAAAGGTGTACCTGGATGGCTCAGTCGGTGAAGCGTTTGACTCTTGATTTTGGCTCAGGTCATGATCTCAAGGTTGTGAGATTGAGCCCCGCCATGGACTCCACGCTGGGTGAGGAGCCTGCTTAAGATTCTCTCTCTCTCCCTTTGCCCCTCCTTCCCACTCTTTCTCTCTCTCTAAAAAAAAAAAAAAAAAAAAAAAAAAAAAACAGAAACAAAACAAAACAAAATGTTGCTGAACAAATGGTTATCTTTTTTCAAAAACAAAAAACAAACTTTGATCCATACTTCACACCGTATACAAAAATTAACCCAGTCTAAATTATAGACCTAAATGTAAAACCCCAAACTCTAAATCTTCAAGAAGAGAACCTAGGAGAAAGCCTTTTTGACTTTGGTTTAGGCAAGGATTTCTTATATATGACACCAAAAGCATAATCCATAAAAGAACACATTGATAAATTGCACTTTATAAAAAATTTAAAATTCTGCTTTTTCACAAGACACTGTTAAGAGAATAAAAAGACAAGGCAAGGACTGGGAGTCTGTATCTGCAAGTCATATATTAGATAAAAGAGTTGCATCCAGAAAACATAAAGAACTCTCAAAAAACTTTCAATAATAATAAAAAAACCTTTCAATAATAAGAAAACAAACAACCCCATTTACAAATGGGCAAAAAATTTGAACTTGTACTTTACCAAAGAAGATATACAAATAGTAAATAATCACACGAAAAAAATGTCTAGCATCTTTACTTATTAGGGAAATGGAAATTAAAACTACAGTGAGATATCCATTACATATCTATCAGAATGGCTAATATTTAAAACTGGCCCAAAAGAAGTGTTGGTGAGGATGTGAAGGAAATAGTTTTCATACAGTACTGTTAGGAATGTAAATGGTAAGACCACTTGGGAAAATAGTTTGGCAGTTTCTTAAAAACAACAAACAACAACAACAATAACAAACTACCACATGTTCCATCCATTCTCCTACTAGCCATTTACCCAGGAGAAAGGAAAACATGTGCCCATACATAGATATGTATATGAATATTCATAGCAACTTTCCCTGTAATCGTGAAAACATGGTATATCCACACAATTGACAAACTCGTATATCCGTACAATGGAAAACTATTCATTAATTAAAAGGAATAAACCTTATAATATGGATGAATCTCAAAATAATTATGCTGAGTGAAAGAAGCCATACCAAAAAGAGTACATACTATATATATTCACTTACAGAAATTTTTAGAAAATGCAAAGTAATCTGTAGTGACTTAAAGCTGATCAGTGGTTGCCTGGGAACAGGTGACTGGGGAGGGACAATAGAAAGGGATTGCCAAGGGGCATAAGGAAACTTTTTGGAATAATGGACATATTATCTTGATTATGGTGATGGTTTCACAGGTGTATACACATGTCAAACTTATAAAAATGTACACTTTAAGTATGTGCAGTGTAGTGTATTAAATTTTTTAAAAATCATGCTGGCTGGAGAATGTATTGTAAGATGAGGCAAGAAAGGACACAGAAAGGCCAGTTAAAAGGGTTTTGCAGTAGCCAAGGTGAGATTTGGAGGTGGCTAGAGACAGGGAAAAAGTGGAGAGACTCAGAATATATACATATATTTTTAAGATTTTGTTTTATTTATTTGAGAGAGAGAGATAGAGAGAGGGAGAGGGAGAGAGCATGAGCAGTGGGGAGGAGCAGAGGGAGAGAGAGAAACAGACTCCCTACTGAGCAGGGAGCCCACCATGGGGCTCAATCCCAGGACCTGGGATCACGACCCAAGCCAAAGGCAGATGCTTAGTCAACTGAGCTACCCAGGTGCCTAAAGACTCAGAATATATTTAATGGATAGAATAAAGAGGACTTGATAATGGAATAGGTGTGAGAGGTAAAGAAGATGGAGGAATCACCAATAACTCTTGGGTTTGGGGCTTGAGCAATTGGATGGATTATGGTGCCATTTGTGGAGGATGAAAAAGAATAAAAAACAGTTTGGCAGAGTGGGGAGAATTGAGTTTTTCAGGGAGGTGTGTTCTTTAAAATCCCATCTGTGGTCTAAACTGCATCAGGAAATGCCTGATATGTGAGGTCAAAATGCTGACTGCCAGACTCCATCCCAAACCAAATCAGAATCTCTGGGAAATCGTGCTATTAAAAATCTCCCCGGGTCACTGAAATCCATACTAAAGTTTGACAGCTATTGGACTTCATTTCTCCCTTCTCTTTTCCCCTCCTTCATACTTCCCCTTTTTCTTTCTCCCTTGCCAATTCTCCTTGAAAAATTAGCTAAGTATAGAAGTCACTGGAGATATAACAATTATAAACACATAATACCAAACAACAAAGCTCCAAAATACAAGAAGGGAACATCAATAAACCAATAAATGAGCTCAGCAAGGTCGCAGGATATCTGATCAATATACAAAAATCAATTGTATTTCTATACACTTGTAATGAACAACCTGAAAAGGAAATTAGGACAATAATCCATTTGTAAATAGCAAATCATAGAATTTATGATAGTATGAAAAAAATAAAAATACTTAGGAATACATTTAAGAAGTACAAGTCTTGTACACTGAAAACTACAAATGTCATTGAAAGGAATTTGAGACATAAATAAGTGGAAAGATATCCATGGAAGGCTTAATATTGTTAAGATGGCAATAGTCACCAAATTGATCTATAGATTCAACACATTTCCCATCAAAATTCCAGCTCCTTTTTTTTTCCAGAAATGGACAAGCTGATAAAATTCATGTGGAAAAATAAGGGACCCAGAATAGCCAAAACAATCTTAAAAGGGAGAACAAAGTTGGGAGACTCATAATTCCTAACTTCAATACTTACTATGAAACTACAGTACTCAAGACAGTGTAGTACTGGCATAAGGATAGACATAAGGACCAATGGAATAGGGGCACCTGGCTGGCTCAGTCGGTAGAGCCTGTGACTCCAGATAACAGGGTGGTGAGTTCAAGCCCCACATTGGGCATAGTGCTTTCTTACAAACAAACAAACAAACCCGACCTTTAAAAAAAAAGAGACTAGGGGCGCCTGGGTGGCTCAGTCGTTAAGCGCCTGGGATCAAGCCCCGCATCAGGCTCTCTGCTCAGCGGGAACCCTGCTTCTCCCTCTCCCACTCCTGCTCCCCCTGCTTGTGTTCCCTCTCTCGCTGTGTCTCTCTCTGTCAAATAAATAAATAAAATCTTTAAAAAAAAAAAAAGAGACTAATGGAATAGAATTGAGTCTAGAAATAAACTGATACATTTATGGTTAATTGGTTTTTAACAGGAATGCGAAGACAATTCAGTGGAGAATAGAATGGTCTTTTCAACAAATTGTGGAACACTGGAAATCCACATGCAAAAGAATGAAGTTGGACCCCCTACCTCACACCATACTAAATAATTAATTCAAAGTGGGTTAAAGATCTAAATGTCAGAGGTAAAACTATAAAACTCTTAGAGGAAAAGAGATGTAGATCTTCATGACTTTGTGTTAGACAGTGGTTTCTTAGACATGAGCCCCAAAGCACAAGTAGCCAAAGAAAAAATTGGAAAAATGAACTTTATGAAAATTGAAAACTTTCATGCTTCAAAGGACACTATCAAGAAAATTATGGAAATATGGGAGAAAATATTTGTAAATCATGTATCTGCTAAGGGATTTGTAGTCAGAATATAGAAAGAATCCTTACAGCTCAATATAAAAAGACAAAACTATTTAAAAATGTGCAAAGTGAGTAAACATTTTTCCAAAAATGTTTGGAAATGGTCAGTAAGTACATGAAAAGTCATTCAACATTGTTAATCGTTAAGAAGTGCAAGTCAAAACTACAGCAACATACCCTACATATCAAAAACAGCTGTACCATTTCACATTTCCTTATAAATATACTGGTGGGAATATAAAATGGTGCAGACATTTTGGAAAATACTTTGCCAATTCCTCAGAAAGTTAAACATAGAGTTACCATAGGCCCAAGCAATTCCACTCCTAGGTATATGCCCAGAATAACTGAAAACATACAACCACACAAAAACTTGTACATGAGTGTTCATAACAGCTTTATTCATAATACCCCAAAAATGGAAATAACCCAAATGCTCATCAAGTGATGAATAAACACAATGTGCTATATCCACAGAATAGAAAATTAATCAGCCATAAATAGGAATGAAGTACTGATACATTGTACATATGGATGAACCTTGAAAACATTATGCTACATAAAAGAAATCAGCCACAAAAGACCAAATATGATTCCATTTATGTGAAATGTCCAGAATAGACAAAATATAAAGACAAGAAATTGATTAGTGTTGCCTGGGCTGGAGCTGGGAGCTGGGAGCAAATGGGGAGTGACTGTGACTGCGAAGACCGTGACTTTCTTTTTGAGGTGATGAAAATATTCTAAAATTGATTGTAAAATTGATTGTAAATATACTAGAAACCATTGAATTGTACACTTTATTTTTTATTATTTTAATCAAGGTATAATGTCATGTAACATATTAGTTTTGGGTGTGTAACATGATTATTCAATATTTGCATATGTTTCAAAATGATCACCACAATAAGTCTAATTAACATCCATCACCATACATGGTTATAAAATTTTTTTCTTGTGATGAGAACTTTCAAGATTTACTCCCTTAGCAACTTTCAAATGTACGATATAGTGTTTACTATAGTCCCCATGCTGTACATTACACCCCCATGACTTACATATTTCATAACTGGAAGTTTGTACATTTTGACCCCTTCACCCATTCTTCTGCCACCCACCCCCACACACCTCTGGCAACCACCAATCAGTCTCTGTATCTGTGGGCTTGGAGTGGTTTTGTTTTTATTGTTGTTTTAAGTCCCACATATAAGTGAGATCATAATGTATTTCTCTTTTTCTGTTTGACTTATTTCACTTAGCATAATGCCCTCAGGGTCCATCCATGTTGTCACAAATAGCAAGATTTCATTCTTTTTCATGACTGCATGATATTCCATTGTGTGAATATGTGTATGTATGTATATCTCACATTTTCTTTATCCATTCATCTCTTGATGGGCGCTTACGTTTGTTTCCATGTCTTGGCTATTGTAAATAATGCTGCAATAAACATGCGGGTGCATACATCTTTTTGAGTTAATGCTTTCATTTTCTTTTCTTTTTCAAAGATTTATTTGTTTATTTATTTGAGAGAGAGAGCACACACAGAGGAAGAGGGAGAAGCAGACTCCCCGCTGAGCAGGGAGCCCAACATGGGGTCTGACCCCAGGACCCCGGGATCATGACCTGAGCTGAAGGCAGATGCTTAACCGACTGAGCTACCCAGTTGTCCCAGATGTTTTCATTTTCTTCGGATAAATACTCAGAACTGGAATTGCTGGATCATATGGTAGCTCTATTTTTAGCTTTTTGAGGAACCTCCATACTACTGTCCATAGTGGCTATACCAATTTGAATCATACACTTTATTATTTTGTTTGAATCATACACTTTAAATGGTGAAATACATGGTATATGAATTCTATCTCAATAAAGACATTATAAAAAATAGAGAAGCACATACACAGGCGCACAAAGAAGGCTCTGTTTTGTTTTTTTATTTTAATTTTCTTAATTAACATATAATGTATTATTTGTTTCAGGGGTACAGGCCTGTGATTCATCAGTCTTACACAATTCACAGCTCACCATAGCACATGCCCTCCCCAGTGTCCACCATCCAGCCACCCAGAAGGCTCTGTTTCTATAGAAGGTCTTAAGTGGATTGAGGCATGCAGTAAGTTTAAAGAGGTGCTGCTAGACATGAAGAAGAGGAGAGTTAATAGAGAACCCCCGCAGAGTTTAGAGCATTGTTACTGGCCCAGTTTTAGAGGTGAGGAAATTGAGCTGTATAGAAATTTAAGGTCATGTAGCTAGTACAGAATGGAAGCCAGATTCCAACCCAGGAAGTTGATAGCAGAGCCGGGGCCCTTAACTGCCACATGACTCTGTCTCCTGGGAACTTGTGATTCTGCTCTAAGATAAAGGCAAGGTGGAGAATACCCATAACTGAAAACCTCTCGGTGACATGGCTCTCTCTTCCCAGGGCAACTCCTCAGTGCTCATCAGAAACACTCATCACTTGGGTGCCTATCATCTGTTTAATAGACATTGTGGAAGTCTTGGTTTCTGCAATTTCTAGAGCAAAATTCAGGACAAAGCAACCCCTTTGAAGATAATTCAACACGCAGCTTCTCTCCTTCAGGGAAGCGATGAAGTGATGTCTGTCTGCCAATGTGAATACTCAGCTGAGAATGATCAGATAGAAGACGGCTTTGTGACACAGTACCTGAATGTCAGAGCAACCTCCGAAAACTCATAAAAACATGATTGTATATAAGCTTTTTTGAATTTTCATGACTACCCAGGACAACACTAATTTGTCAGTATAAATTTAATACAGCAGATTTCTATTTCTCACCAGACATTTCTGTGCTTTTATGTAAGTCTAAGATTTTGTTTGTCAAACCCTCATTTTTATCTGATTATCAAATAAACACAAGGACAGAAATCTTTCTCTGCATTTTGGACTATTTCTGTGAGCTAGATACCCGTGTGTGGGATAATCCCAAATCAAAGGGTATGAACATTTTTAAGGTTCTTGATCCTTGTTTCCAAATTACTTTGCAAAAAGATTGAACCAATTTATACTCCCACCAGCAGTGTATGAAAATATATTTATATGCAAATTCCAAGCTGCAGAGTCTCTTTCTTAGGTATTTCACTTAAAAAAAAATTTTTTTTTAATGCTAAGCAAAAGCCGACCCAGGATGTTAAAAAAAGAAAGTCTGATATAAAAATGGAGCAGATAGTTAAAACAGCTTGGGCAGAAATAAGCTTTATAAAGGCCCAAGCAGGCTGATAAAAATTTAAAGGCATCTTAGCAGGACACAATTCTGAAGGGACCATTAACAATTTGGCTTAGATTAGGTTAGCGACCGCCAAGAATGTCGGGCGTGGCCCATGTACCAAATTCCAGTTTAGAAAAAGCAGGGTATTTTATTTTTCTTATACTTCATTTTGTTCTAAAGACGATTTAAGATACCTAAACGGAGGATCTTGAGAAGTAGCATTGTGTCTGAATAATCAATCCCGTTAAGATGAAATGAACCCACGCCCTCAAAACTACTGTCAGCGCTTATCTTTTACACGGAATGCCTCGCCTCTGTAATCTGAGCCCAGCTTGCAACCACAATGACCGCCTCTACGTCTAATAATGGGGCACAGTGATTTGGGTGGGGGGGTGCTTGGGAGCGGGGCAGACAAGGGGAAGCCCAGACTCCGCGTACCAATCCACTGAATTCTATACAAACCTCAAAGGTTCTGGGACCTCAACCTTCAGGCAGGACCCCCCACCCACCTCCGCCAGTTATTTGGGAACCAGCCTCGTCCCCGTCTGAGAGGCTTCTTTTACTACTTCTCTGTGCCCCCTCCGACCCGCTTCCACGAGAAAGAAAAAGAGCTGACGCCCGAGGAGGAGCCAGAAACTCGATTTCATCCCTCTCCACTTCTCCTTTCTCACTTTTGTTCCTCCTTTCCTGCTGCCTCTCCCTTTTTCCTTTTCCTTTCCTTTCTTTTCCTATCCCTTCTCGCCTCCTTTCCCTGCCTCTTCCCCCGGACCGATCCCCGCTTCGCCTCCGCTCCTCCGCCTCAGGGCTCCCCTCCCCTCCCCTCTCCTCCCCACCGCCCTAGCTCTCCGGCCCCATCCCGCAGCCAATCAGCGCACGGCCTCCCGCGGCCCCGCCCCCGCCGGCCGTTCCGGGCGGGCCTGGCGGAGCCCAGGCCGCGGGTGCGGAGGGCGGCGCCGCGGGGCGGGGGCCGATGGGGCCTGGCGGACGGGCGGCGCCGGTGCGGGGCTCGCCTGGACGCGGGTGTGCGGGACTGTGAGGGGGCGAGGCGGGCGCTGCGGCCCGCCCGGGATGGGCCAGCCCTGGCTTGGCGGGGCCGAGCCGGAGGCGAGGGCGGCGCACGGGTCAGGCCTGCCGGGCGGGCGGCCCGGGGGCTGAGGTAGAAGTGGGCGCGGAGGAAGGGGCCGAGCCAAGGCGGTGGGTGGAGCGGCGAGGGGGGCGGAGGCTGGGCCGCGGCAGGCGAGCGGAGCGGCGCGCCTGTCCGGGGCTCGGTGGCGGTGGCGGCGGCGCTTGAGGAGGCAGAGGCGGCGGCGGGCCGGACGAGCGCCCGGAGGTGGCGGACGAGGCGCCGGGGGCCCCCATGGGCGGGTGTGTGGGCGCCCAGCACGACTCCTCGGGCAGCCTCAACGAGAACTCGGAGGGCACGGGAGGTAGGTGAGCGCCAGGGGGCAGCCTCGGCCCCCCATTGTTCCCGGCCAGGCCCCGCCACCTGTCCCGGCCCCTGCGGGCCCGCGGACCGCGCGGCCGGGGCCCCCGCGCCCTTTTGTCATCCCCTCCTCCACGTCACTCCCCGCGCTCCGCTTCCGGCCGCCCCGCCGGCCGCGGGGTCGCCCCTTGCCCTCCCGGCCCCTGAGGAAAGTCCTTCGCACGCCGGGGATGTAGCCCTTGGCCTCTCGACCCCACCGCCTCGGCTTGGGAAACTCGGACTAGAAACTGCCTGCCTTGGCCACCTCACTCCCTCCCCAGCCTGTTTAATTATTCAGGAACAGGATGGCGGCGCTGGGGTTGCAGAAAAGCGAATTGATGGGGGGTTGGGGAGGGGAGCCTAATGCATTCCCTCCGACGGGCCCCGCCACATCTCTCCGCACCCTTCCTCGTTCGGCAGAGTTGGCTGGTCTCAGCTTTCTTGAGTTTCAGATGACAGCTGCCCTGGTTGGTTCCAGTTTAGCCATTTAAACCTGCAAGTTTCTGGAGCTTGGCTGGGGAAGTCTCAAGTGGCCACACGCATTATTTTAAGGAGGGGTGGGGAAACAGTCCGCCCGAGGAAAACGTGGCTTCTTGCTACGGCATGCGGGTGTTGGGCCAGTTTGCTGTCGGGGTGGGCTAGTCAAATTCCTATCCGCCTTACGTAAAGGAAAATATGTAGGATAAAAGTACAAATACAGGAGTCCGACTCAGCCCCGTACGATCAGTACTTTAAAAGTTTTCTGACACGGAACGCACTTCTAATTTCTCGTAAATAGTTTGCTGAGGAGAGCTTTTTAATTCAATCGGCATTGTGGTATAGCGGTATAATAATAATCCGCCTTTACTTAAATGATCTTTGGCAGAGTCCACTCTATAGCTTGTGTAGAGGGCAGAATGTTGCAGTGAAAGAAGAAACAGCTAGGAATAGCAAAGATGACAGTGTAGGTTTTGTTCCAACCTTCTGTTAGATGTCTCAGAATGTGGGGCATATTTATAAGTTCCTAAGCTAAGTCGTTTGGGGATGAGAGGGTTTACAACTTTTTCTTTAGACCAGTTGCTTGCCCTCTCACTTGAGCTCCATTTATAAACTGTGTGTACACCTAACATTTGACTGATGAATTTCCTGAATTACATGATATTTTGCCATGCCACCTCATTAAAATCTGTGGGTTTCCTGTATGATTAAATCCTGGGCAGGTATTTTGAGAGTTCAGTAAAGTGTGTCTTGAAGAAAACTTGTCCATGAAAACGCTATTTAATAGTGCATTTCATGTCATAGCATTATTATTTGGTGGCACATTAACAGTGAGATCCTCAGTGACAACAAAGCAGGAGATAAAAAGGGCATGATTTTTAAAACAGCTCTGGGGTAAGGTCAAATTGGGGGTCACAGTGATTCTTTTTGCAATTGAGGTGATCATTAATGGTACCAAAATATATTAGTAAGTGCTATAGGAAGTGTTTAGTTTCAATTAAATTTAATTTTTTTGCACTCACTTAAAATTTTTAATAAACATTTTTCTCTTCTTGGTAATGAACTTGAACCAATTTATTTAAGCCTTTTGGTAATGTGAGTTATGACAGCCAGGCATTATTAGCAAGGGGTTTTAAAAGCATGAAGTCTTAGCCTCTGGTAATTTATTACCAGTGGTGTCTAGTTAGATAGCCCTAGTTATCAGTTTCCTTGAGAACTGAGTTCTCTGGACTTTAAGCTGCACTATACCTTTCCAAAGTAAAGTTTAGAAAAAAGGAACACCAACTACCAAACCTCGTTATTTTCTCCTGAAGAGGAAGTATGGGCCTCATGTAACTGGGATGGAGGAAGGAGCTGTGTGGGATGAAAGGGTGGTTTCTGGAATTTAATTATGGAATCCTTTATTTCTCATTATTGTCATGGTAGTTAAGAGTTAATTGTGGTTTAAAGGAATCAGTTCAGGTGAGTGTTTCACGTTAACACATTAAATAGTTTTTGCTTATTATAGTAGGTTTTTGTTGGGAAGAGAAAAACTGTTGTTCCTAAGGGTGTTGGCATAGATCATTCGCTTTTCAAACATAATGGTTCATAGTTTTAATCAGGACGTTTGGGTTATGAAAAATTCTTTTATCAACATGAAGTAAAATAAAGTCTTCTGATGCTTTTCATGACCGTTTTAATTACATTCACCAATGTTGTTGAATGTAATGTTGAATCTCACCATTTTAGATTGATTTGACTCTTGAGGATCAGCTAGCCTTAGTAAAGAAAATGACTTTAAAAAACCTTTTTTGGCCATCTGAGATACTGTACTTTCCCTTTCCCTCTGGAGCTAAGTCTCTTATGTATGCAGGTTAATTGCAGTACATGAGAAAAGCTTCCTTACCTGGTGATTTACTTCTTTGAAGGAATTTGGAAAATTTTTGCAAAAGACCGTAGAATACGGAAATTGCTTAATTCACATTATAAGAGTTGTGTTACATGTTATTTTGGAATCATTTGTAGCGTCTTCCTCTGGCATACCTTGCCTAGAATTGTTTTTGAGTTTCAGCTAGTTTGACTATTTTTTAAATGCCTAATTTTCATCAAGACAAGCGTATTATATACATTATACAAGATTATTTAACAGTTCACTCCCAAGTTTCCATGCTCCTAGAACATTTTTTAGACAGCATATTCTTTATGGTTCTCTGCCTTATTATAATGATACTGTGATGCTGGGGTTGGAACTCAGGACCTCTAGACAAAGCTTTATTTTAGTCCATGGCATTGGCTAAGGAATTAAATCTCATGATTTTTAAAAATATGTGGGGAAAAACAGTAAAATGAAATTAGTTGAAGAGAGCCGACTAGCTTCTTTTCTTACTTTGTTTACCTCTTTAATGAATGTAATGATGTACAAAATAGGCTCTCACTTTCTGTGTGTATCATTTATTCCTACGTTCGGTGATATCCCAAGAGGACTAGTCCTTGGTGGTCATGAGTTTCCAGGTTTACGCAGGATAACTGACTACTGGGCATTCATTTCTTTATTTCAGGATGTCTTGAGAATATCATGGAATTCTTTTGGATATCCATTTATAGTAGCCTTATAGACTACCTACTTGATGAGTAACTGGTTTTTGAATAATAACTACCATTTATCCAGTATTTATTAAGTAACAAGTGTTGTGCTAAGTGATTGTTTTCTCATTTAGTCTTCAACAACTCTGGGAGGTGGATAATACCTCTATTTTATGGATGGATTGAAGCTGGAAGAAATTAACTTGCTTAACGTCGAATAGCTTACAAATAGCAGTCAGAAACTTGAACTCAGGGCTGTAATAAAAAATGTTTCTCTTTTTTTCTAGTTTCATTTTTTAACTTGTGATAAAATACATATAAAATTTGCCATTTTAACCATTTTTAAATGGACAGTTCGGTGGCATTAATTACACTCACAGTGCGCAACCATCACCACTATGTATTTCCAGAATTTTTCGTCTCTCCCAACAGAAATTCTGGATCCATTAAGCAGTACCGCTGCTCCTCTCTCCCAACCTCTGTTAACTTCTAAATCTAGGTTTTGTCTCTGTGAGTTTATCAAGTCTAGATATTTCATGTGAGTGGAATAATATAGTATTTATCCTTTTGTTTATAGTATATTTCACTTAGCAATAATGTCTTCAGGTTAATCCTGTGGTAGCAAGTATCAGTACCTCATTCTTTTTATGGCTGAATAATATTCCATTGTATGTATATACCACATGTTTATCCATTCTTCTATTGATGGACATTTGGGCTGTTCCCACTTTTTGGTTCTTGTAAGTGGCTATGAACTTTGGTGTACAAAGAGCTGTTGAGTCCCTGTTTTTTATTCTTTGGTTATAATATACCTAAGGGTGGAATTGTTAGGTTATATGATAATTCTTGCTAGGTTATATGGTTTACCTTTTCGAGGAACTGCTTGACTTTACCATAGTAGCTCTATTGTTTTACATTCCAGCAGCAATATACAAGGGTTTCAGTTTCTCCATATGTTCACCAACACTTCTCTCCCATTTTTAAAATTATAGCCATTGTAGTTGGTATGAAGTGGTATCTCACTGTGGTTTTGGTTTGTATTTCCCTAATGGCTAGTGATGTTGAGCATCTTTTAATTAAAGTGCTTCTTGGACATTTGTTTATCTTCTTTGGAGAAATGTCTGTTTAAGTCCTTTGCCTATTTTTTAATTGGGTTGTTTTGGGGTTTTTTTTTTGTTGTGTTGTGGGAGGTCTTTATATATTCTGTATATTAAACCCATATCACATAGATGATTTGCAAATATTTTCTCCCATTTTGGGGTTGTCTTTTTACTTTTTTTTCCCCCAGGGGGCACCTGGGTGGCTCAAATCAGTAAACATCTGACTCTTTATTTTAGCTTAGGTCATTATTTCAGGGTCATGAGATCGAGTCCTGCATCTAGCTCTGCACTCAGCAGAGAGTCTGCTTGTCCCCCTCCCTATGCTCCTCCCCCTCCGTTCCCCCCCCCCCGCCTTTACACTCTGTTGATGATGTCCTTTGATACATAAAAGTTTTTAATTTTAATGAAGTCCAATTTATTTTTTCTTTTGCTGCCTGGGCTTCTAGTTTTTGTTTTAAATGTATATTTAACTAGGGGCGCCTGGGTGGCTCAGTTGTTAAGCGTCTGCCTTCGGCTCAGGTCGTGATCCCAGGGTCCTGGGATCAAGCCCCGCAAGGGGCTCCCTGCTCCGCGGGAAGCCTGCTTCTCCCTCTCCCACTCCCCTGCCCTCTCTCACTGAGTCTCTCTCTGTCAAATAAATAAATAAAATCTTTAAAAAAAATAAATGTATATTTAATCCTTTACTGATGAAGAAAGAGTAAATCTATAACCAATAATTCACAAGTCTAACTTAACTATTTGCTTTCTGAACTATGAATAGAAAGCTGTTTTAAGTTTCTTTTCTGTCTTACATGGTGAAAAGGTTGATTAGCAGTGAAATGCTTTTTAAAAAGTTGACAAAAGTAGTCCATAAACCTACTTCAACTTAATCAAGAGATGATTGTTATATTTTCTGCAGAAGCATTTTACAATCAACAGGCATTGAGTATCCACAATATGCCCAACATTGGGTTGGTTGCTGTTGTTCCAAAAAAAGGAATCTTGATCTTATTTCTTGAGTATGTCAAAATCCTTTTTTAGGAAAGCATAATAAAATATGCATACATGAAATAACTATAAAACACTATGTAAACGGATAAATATACCATAGGATAAACTGCAAGTGCTGAGGGAATAAAAGAAAGTAATGATCTGAGCTGCTCAAAGGTATGGTCCCTGGACCAGCAGCTTTGCAATAACCTGGGAGTATGTTAGAAGTATAGAATCTCAGGCCCCCACCCATGACCTCGTAAATCAGAATCTGCATTTTAACAAGATTCTCACATGGTTCCTATGCGTATTAAGGTTTGAGAAGCACTGGTACAGGATTGCTTACAGTGGGAAGAGACTAAAGGGAGGAACCCAATAGGAAAAAAATGGCATGAGTTGGTAATTTATTTGATATAGGGAAACATAAAAGAAAGTAAAGTATAGACAGTCCTTGACTTATGATGGCTCAACTTAGGATTTTTCAATCTTAACAATTTTATGATGGTGCAAAGTAATACATACACATTCAGTAAAAGCCATACTTCAGAGTTTAAATTTAGATCTTTTCTGTGGTTGGTGATAGGTGGTATGATACTCTCTTGTGATGCTGGTCAGTGGCAGCAAGCTGCAGCTCCCAGTCAGCCACGTGGTCAGGGTCATGAGGGTAAGCAACCAATATAATTACCATTCTGTCAGTATATTATTCAGTGAGTTTTATGATATTCGACACTTTATTATAAAATAGGCTTTATGTTAGATGATTTTGCCCAACTGTAGGCTAATGTAAGTGTTCTGAGCACATTTAAGGTAGGCTAGGCTAAGCTATGATGTTCTGTAGGTTAGTTGTATTAAATGTATTTTTTTTTTAAGATTTTATTTATGAGAGGGAGAGACAGCAAGAGGAGAGGGAGAATCCGACTCCCCGCTGAGCAGGGATCCCGACACAAGGCTGGATCCCAGGACCCTGGGATCATGACCTGAGCTGAAGGCAGACAATTAACTGACTGAGCCACCCAGGTGCCCCTTAAATGCATTTTCAACTTAGGATTCATAGTTTTCAATTTATGATGGATTTATTTTGGGATGTAACACCATCATAAGTTGGGGAAGATCTGTAATCCCATATTGTGAACCTGGGTAACCAGGAGTATTGAGGTGGCTTTGCAGATTTTGGGGAATAAGAAAGAGCTATCTGGGGCAAGCTGTTGTTTGCCTTTCAGTATTTAGCTGACAGAATTTTTAAGTTGGGACATTATGTAGGATGGTGAAGAGTTTAGATATGGAATTCCTAGATGTTCAGGTTATGAATGTGGATTTTGGAGTCAGCTGTGGGAGGTTGACTGAAGGTGTAAAAATAAATGACCACTGGGGCGCCTGGGTGGTTCAGTCGTTAAGTGTCTGCGTTTGGCTCAGGTCATGGTCCTGGGGTCCTGGGATCGAGCCCCGCATCGGGCTCCCTGCTCGGCAGGAGGCCTGCTTCTCCCTGTCCCACTCCCCCTGCTTGTGTTCCCTCTCTCGCTGTGTCTCTCTCTGTCAAATAAATAAATAAAATCTTTAAAAAAAAAATGACTGCTATAAGTAAATGAAAAGGGGAGGAAAGTACTAAAAGTTGAGTCATCAAAATTTCACAGAAGATGGAGAAATGAGGTGATTACCTCTAATCAGGGCCCGACCGTGGTAGGTGCTTAGTTTACTGAATTTTGTTGAATTATTGGGAAACATAGGAAATCAGGTCTGCCTGTGAAACTTATAGATCTGATTGTGTTTGAACAGACCATTCTTACAATGTCAGAAAATAATTTGGTTTGTTAACTTCTCATTCTAGTGTGGTGTCTGAAGAAATTCTACCTGTAGTTTGTTACTCACGTCCAAACTCAAGATAGACTTCTTGAGCATTCAACCCCAGAATATTCCAGTAGCCCTTTTGAGGTTAGTGTATGTTAGAGCAAACACATTTCTCTACAAAACCTTGTTTTCGTTCTTCACCAAGAATTATCATTCATTATCTCTTCTTCTTTATGCATTTTCAGTGTCCTGTATTTCTACACATCATCTAATGAGGTTGTTTACTGAATTTTCTTATGCTTCTACTCTTAAAGCTATGTATAATTAAAAATGAAGCGGAATTGAGCATGAGGAGGACTGAAGATTTAGTCTGTGCTTATCCCAGATGTGACAGTGGAAGTAAAAATTTTTCATATTTTCTGCATTGGTAGCTGTGAGGCTTTATAAGCAGGATGCATAAAATTTTATAGCAGTTGGAGAGAGACATACATACTGTGAAATAGGAAGCATTTCCTTTTTTTTCTTTTAAAGATTTGAGAGAGAGAGAGAGAAAATCTAAGAGACTCCCTGCTGAGCAAGGATCCCGATGCGGGGCTCAATCCTATGACCCTGAGATCATGATCTGAGCTGAAATCGAAAGTCTGACCCCCGGGGTGCCTTGGTGGCTCAGTCGGTTAAGCGGCTGCCTTTGGCTCAGGTCATGATCCTGGGGTCCTGGGATCGAGCCTCACGTCCGGCTCCCTGCTCAGCAGAGAGCCTTCTTCTCCCTCTCCCTCTCTCTCTGCTTGCCACTCTGCCTACTTGTGCTCTATCTATCTGTCGAATAAATAAATACAATCTTTAAAAAAAAAAAAAAAAGTCTGACCCTTAACTGACTGAGACACCCAAGCACCCCAGGAGGCATTTACTTGATGTAAAGTAGAGGGTGCTTGATTTTACCAGGAGGAGTATAGTTTTGGGGTGAGACCAAAAGGAAAACAAGGCAGCAAGAAGGTATAGGTTGGAAATCCAGTGGAACTCTGGGTAGGTAGGTTTGGTAGGTTATGAGAACTGAATTTAGGTGAGGGATGCTACAGTTAGAAAATACTGAGATACGGAGAATCCTCTTTGGGAAGAGATTTAAGCACTCGAGTTTATATTAAAAATTGACATGGGCTGTTGTAGCCCCTTCCTAGTAAGCTACCTTCTGTTGGGCTAGTCCCCTTTTGTTTTCAATTTTCTAGCAAATTAAGGGTTGGTGTTTCTTCCCTGTCAAGATTATCTTGGAATTTATGTTGGAACGGTGTTTTTAAAGATTCTTCCTATGGATATTAAATGGACTGTTTTTTTAAATCTCTGACTTTATTTAGGAATCATTTGCTAATACTATATACTATGAATAGAATCTTTAAGCTATTAGAAATGAGGATCTTCATTCTTTGGATTTTTTTGATAGCCCTAGTCTATAACACCTCCCTTTCTTATGGAAAAATTTTAATAGATGGATTTTATTTTTAAATTTATCTGATTTTTTTACTGTAAGTGCAAAGCTTTGGCAGCACCTTGCTAGTAGTACTATACTCAGGTGAATCTTTTGATAAGAATATTATTGAGTGTTAATCACTTGTAATAAGGAACTTTTGCCGTTATATTAATCAGCTCTCTTGTGGTTTTTGCCCAAAACACATTCTTCTCTTGTTGCAAGAAAGCGTTAGGTTGACTTCGTTAAGCAACATGATCATATTAATTGGGCATTATGATCAATTTGCTGATTTAGTGATTCTCTCATTTTTCCTTACTGCAGACCACCTGAATGGTTTATCTTCATTTGGTGGACCATTGCACCTGATTCTTCCCGCCGCCCCTCACCATCCCTACCCAGCTTTCTGCTTCTGCTTATCGGGCATACTAGGCTACCAGCAAGCTCCTCATGATTCACTGGTAGTTCAAGGACCATAGGTTGAGACTTTACTAACGCGTATGTACTTAAAGATGCATGTGTGTTGGCCAAGAACAATCAGCATGTTTTCACCTTGCATCAGCTACTTTGACTTGCAGTCAGCAAGAATCAAGTTTGTTTTTGAATATATTCCATATATTGAGCTGAGAGGTTAAATATTGCTGAGTATACATTGGGTGTTATAATGCCATTTTTTGCATGTTTGCAATAAAACTTTTAACATCTTTTGAAGTTAGATGTCTGAAGAAAAAAGGTATCTTAACGTGTCAGAGTCATCTTAAGTGAATTTTACTTGAGTGTGAGTGAGGTCTTGGTATACATTTATCCAAGACTTGACTAAATAATGAGTTAGTGACTTTTGGCCCTTTCTGATTAAGTCCTCACAGGAAACCCTTCAGATAATTTTTTGCATTTATTGTAATTGGCTCCTAGGTATAAGCAAAAGCAGACCGATTTGCATCAGTTCAGATAGTTTCCATGCTTTGGACTATGTGACAAGAGTATCAAAGGGGCAGAGTAATAGATAGTCCAGATCACTCAGTTATTCTTTATGATAAACTATCACTTTTAACTCAGGGCAAACACTGTTTTTTAGATGAGTTGATGATCCTTCCTGAAACTTTTAAAAATAGCCAGCCCCTATTATTTCTAATTGCCAGCACTTGAAGCTAACCATAAATACTGTGTCTCTCTCTGTCAAATAAATAAATAAAATCTTTAAAAAAAAAAAGCTAACCATAAATAGATATAACATATAAATAAGGCCTGCTCTGTGATATCAAGTAGCTTATGGTCTAATGGAAGAATCATATATTTAATTAGGACAAGTTTTAAAAGCCTCTATAACAAAAAGTATTATGAAAGTTCAGGGAGTAGTGGGGAGCAGGGTCAGAAAACTTCACAGACGAGGTGGTGGAAGTAGTTGGTCTTGAAAGAGGAGTAGCTGGAGGAAAAGCAGAGGCCATCCTGTATCCAGAGGAAATTACTTGTAAAGAAATATGAAAAAACATGGCATTTTGGGGGACTGGCAAGAAGTTTGTGAACAGGATAGATGAAATGTGAAGTTATTAAGTTATGTTGTCAGATTTTTAGAAGGCATAATTGCCACAATTAATAGACTGAGTTGGGAGATAGTATATAGGTAATACTATTTAAGTGTTTTTTTTTTGTTTTTTTGTGCATCTAACAAACTCATTCCCATTTAATGCTGCATTCTGAGGTTATTTTATACAAAATTCTGATGTACTAAGTTGTTACAGTCTTTAACAGATTTTTATTCTTTTGTAATTTTTAACCATATTGTCATATATTAAGCGTGAGAAATGTGTTTAACTTTTTTACATGCAGAAGGGGCACCTGGCTGGCTCAGTCAGAAGAGCTCTTGATCTTGGGATCATGAGTTTGAGCCCCACGTTGTGTGTAAAGATTACTTTAAAACACACACACACACACACACACACACACACACACACACACACACACACACACCTTTTTTACTGCACATGTATATATGTGTTTGTCCCAGATCAGTTTTTGTCTCTTGGGTCCTAGTTTTCTGGCACATGGAAAGCGTTTGTGCTAAGATTCTGCAGACCTGCCTGAATTTTAATGTCTTGAGAATAGGCCTGCATTGGCTGTGGTACTTTGGGCTCAGTTTCTTACATGGTTTAAAGAAGAAAATGGATTAGATCACTGTCAAGATTGTATCTAATTCTTTTTTTAAACATTTTTAATGACAATTTTCAAGCATATTGAAAAATTGAAAGACTCTGATACAACAAACATTTGAATACCCATTAATTGTGTGTGTATGTGTGTATAAATATTTGCTTAACTGAGAGTATAGACATCCTGACACTTCAACATGCAAATACCATTATCACTCCTAAGATCTAGTCCATAATCAGAATCCACCAATTTTCCCCAAAATGTCTTTTATAGCTAGTTTTTAAAATTTTATTTATTATTTATTAGAGACAGCATGCATGAGTAGGCAGAGGGAGAGGGAGAAGCAGGCTCCCCACTGAGCAGGGAGCCTGACACAGGGCTAGATCCCAGGACTCCGGGATCATGACCTGAGCTGAAGGCAGATGCTTAACCAGCTGAGCCACCCAGGCGCCCCTTTTATACCTATTTTTTTCAAATTAGGTTCTGTTCAGCATTTAGACATTACATTTGTTTCTGTCTCTAATCTTTTAAAATCTTGAACAGCTCCTCCCCTTTTCTTCCATATAACATTTGATTTTTTTTAAGATTTTTTTAAAATTTTTATTTATTTGACAGAAAGATAGCGAGAGCAGGAACACAAGCAGGGGGAGTGGGAGAGGGAGAAGCAGGCCTCCCGTGGAGCAGGGAGCCCCACGTGGGGCTCGATCCCAGGACCCTGGGATCATGACCTGAGCTGAAGGCAGAGGCTTAACAACTGAGCCACCCAGGCGCCCTAACATTTGATTTTTGTGAAGAGTAATGTAGAGGGATGATAGGGTGGCTTAGTCAGTTAAGCCTCTGCCTTTGGCTCAGGTCATGATCCCAGGGTCCTGGGATTGAGCCCCATGTTGGGCTCACTGCTCAGCGGGGAGCCTGCTTCTCCCTCTGCCTGCCGCCCCCCCTGCTTGTGCTTGCTCTCTTTCTCTGACAAATAAATAAAATCTTAAAAAAAAAAATGAAGAGTGTTGTAGAATGTACCACATTCTGGATTTGTCTGATTGTTTCCCTATGGTGTCATTTAGTGTTTTCCTCTAGCCTCTGTATTTTCTTTAAACTGATAATTAGGTAGATGTCATACTAACAGAATGTGATTCTTTATTTCCTAGGCTATACTGGATCCAATAGCCAAACTTTTCCCAGTTCTTTTCTGCTAATTTCCAACACTGGAGTAATCTTTTATTACTGAATAAATCTGAACCTTTTTTTCCTTTTCCCAACCAGAAATAATCCTGCCATCCTCTGAACTTCCACGGTACTATTCTTATAGTACTTATTCCTCTTATGTTTTTTGGTCTCCCTACCCACTGTCCCTGTCATTTTTCCTCTAACTTTATTGGGGAATAATTGGCAAATATAATTGTGTATATTTATTTCCCTCTCTATTTATTTCTGTTTGAATTTAAATTCAATTAATTAATATATAGTATATTATTAGTTTCAGAGGTAGAGTTCAGTGATTCATCAGTTGTATATAACACCCAGTGCTCATTACATCATGTGCCGTCCTTAATGCCTATCACCCAGTTACTCCATCCCGCCCCCCTCCAGCAACCCTCAGTTTGTTCCCTATGATTAAGGGTTGCCCGGGGCGCCTGGATGGCTCAGATGGTTAAGCCTTTTCCTTTGGCTCAGGTTGTGATCTACAGGTCCTGGGGTTGAGCCCCACATCAGGCTTCTGGCCCAGCAGGGAGTCTGCTTCTCCCTCTGCCTCTCCCCCCCTCCCCGTGCTCTCTCTCTCTCAAATGTATAAATAAAATCTTAAAAAAAAAAAGAGTCTTATGGTTTTGTCTCCTTCTCTGATTTCGTCTTGTTTTATTTTTCCCTCCCTTCCTCTATGCTACTTAGTTTTGTTTCTTAAATCCCACATATGAGTGAAATCATATGATAATTGTCTTTCTTGATTGACTTATTTCACTTAGCATAATACCCTCTAGTTCCATCCATGTTGTTGCAAATGGCAAGATTTCATTTTTTCATGGCTGAGTAACATTCCATTGTATATATATATATCACCTTATCCATTCATCTGTCAATGGACATATGGGCTTTTTCCATAGTTTAGCTATTGTGGGTATTGCTGCTATAAACATTGGGGTGCAGGTGCCCCTTCAGATCGCTACATTTGTATCTTTGGGTAAATACCTGGTAGTGCAATTGCTGGGTCGTAGGGTAGCTCTATTTTAGCTTTTTGAAGAACCTCATTCCAGAGTGGCTGTACCAGCTTGCATTCCCACCAGCATTGTAAGAGGGTTCCCCTTTCTCCACATCCTTGCGAACATCTGTCATTTTTGACTTGTTAATTTTAGCCATTCTCACTGGTGTGAGGTGGTATCTCATTGTGTTTTTGTGTTTTTTTTTAAGATTTTATTTATTTATTTGACAGAGACACAGCTAGAGAGGGAATACAGTAGGGGGAGTGGGAGAGGGAGAAGCAGGCTTCCCGTGGAGCAGAGAGCCTGTTGCGGGGCTTGATCCCAGGACCCTGGGATCATGACCTGAGCCAAAGGCAGATGCTTAATGACTGAGCCACCCAGGCCCCCCTCATTGTGGTTTTGATTTCTGTGTCCTGATGCTGAGTGATGTTCAGCCTTTTTCCATGTGTCTGTTGGCCATTTGTATGTCTTTGGAGAAATGCCTGTTCATGTCTTCTGCCCATTTCTTGGATTATTTGTTCTTTGGGTTTTGAGTTTGGTAAGTTCTTTATAGATTTTGGATATTAGCCCTTTATCTGATAAGACATTTATAAATATCTTCTCCCATTCTGTCAGTTGTCTTTTGGTTTTGTTGACTCTTTCCTTTGCTGTGCAAAAGCTTTGTGTCTTGATGAAGTCCCAATTGTTCGTTTTTGCCTTTGTTTCCCTTGCCTGTGGAGATGTGTATAGCAAGAAGTTGCTGTGGCCGAGGTCAGAGAGGTTGCTGCCTCTATTCTCCTATAGGATTTTGAATGATTCCTGTCTCTTAGGTTTTTCATCCATTTTGAATATGGTGTAAGAGAATGGTCCAGTTTCATTCTTCTGCATTTGGCTGTCCAATTTTCCCAACACCATTTGTTGAAGAAACTATCTTTTTTTTTTTTTTAAAGATTTTATTTATTTATTTGAGAGAGAGAATGATAGAGAGAGAGCATGAGAGGGAAGAGGGTCAGAGGGAGAAGCAGACTCCCTGCTGAGCAGGGAGCCTGATGCGGGACTCGATTCCCGGACTCCAGGATCATGACCTGAGCCGAAGGCAGTCGCTTAACCAACTGAGCCACCCAGGCACCCCAAAACTATCTTTTTTCCATTGGACATTCTCTCCTGCTTTGTTGAAGATTAGTTGACCATAGAGTTGAGGGTCCATTTCTGGATTCTCTATAATTGTATATATTTAAACCATACAGTGTCATGATTTGATATACATATACATTATGAACTATTACCAAAATCAAGACAGATAACTGACACATTTATTACCTCACATAGTTAACTTTGTGGGGAGGGGGGTAAGAAAGCTTAAGATCTACTCTCAGCAACGTTCAAGTCTACAATACCCTATTATTAACTATAGTCACTATGCTGTACATTATTAGATCTTCAGAGCTTATTCTTCTTGTAACTGAAAGTTCTACCCTTTGTATCCCTTTCTCCCATTTTTACAAGAATTTTCTATCATGGTAATTTTTCAACATTACTTATCTTCTTGGAATGTAAGCTACATTAGACCTGATACAGACTTCATAATACTTGAGGCTTCATAATACCTTAGGCTCAATTAAGAATTGTGTGAAATACATCTTTGAGTTTGTAAGGTGTTAGGGAGAAAGTAAAGATCCCCTAATAGAAGCCTTACTTAATTCCAGAACAAGAACTTTGTTAAATAGGACCATATAGTGTAATGAAAATTCTAGTTCTACCTCTGTCTCTATCTATGACCATAAGTAAGTCACCTGACTTCCCCATTTCTTAGTTTTTTTCTCATCTGTAAAATGAGCATGTTGGATGAGATCAGTGTACTCAAACTTTTTTAACAGTTGAATCATTTTATAGGTATACCTTACATCAAACACTAATGTGTCAGCCTCAGCATTTCATTTTCTTTTATTTTGATTGTACAGTCACTAAAAAATAAAAGTAAATTATTTAGTTTTATAAAGTTCTATAGGAGATTTTTGATGAAGTTTGAATCACTATCAACTGTACTCAAAAACACTAAATTATGTCTTGCAGTATTATGACTTACGTTATATTTTTGCTGAGCATTGTTGATTTACTTTTTGTAATGAGAGATATCCTGAGCAGGTGCACCTGAGCTTGTTGTGACATTTAATGGAGCCAGACATGCATGGTACTCTATTAGTGTGTTCACTGGTACAGTGTTACATGAGTGGACATGTATGTGCCTGTATTAACAAAATGCACTGTGCAGAGCTCTGGTTTTCCCAGTCAGTGACACATTTCAAGAAGTTCCCTAAGTTTCATATGTGCATAGAAATGGTAAGAGAAGCATCATTCCAGTGTCTCCATGATCAGTTTCATGATGAACATGTTTCATGATGACTTGTGTGTTTGAAATTTAACATTTGATGTGTGAGTGCTTGTTATTGTGGTTCTTAAATATAACAAATGGGGGGGTGCTTGGATGGCTCAGTCATTAAGCGTCTGCCTTCAGCTCAGGTCATGATCCCAGGGTTCTGGGATTGAGCCCCGCGTCGGGCTCCCTGCTCAGCGAGGAGCCTGCTTCTCCCTCTCCCACTCCCCCTGCTTGTGTTCCCTCTCTCGCTGTCTCTCTCTCTGTGTCAGATAAATAAATAAAATCTTAAAAAAAAAACAACAACAACAAATGGGACATCTGTTGGTTAAAGCATCTAACTCTTGGTTTCATGATCTCAGGGTCTTAGGGTTGAGTCCCTTGTGAGCTCCACGTTGGGCGCCCTGCTCAGCGGGGAGTCTGTTTCTCCTTCTCCCTCTGTCCCTCCCCCTGCTTGTGCTCTCTCCCTCTCTCTCTCTCTCTCTCTCTCTGAAAAAAACTTTTTTTTTTTTTTAAAGATTTGTTTATTTCAGAGAGAGCGAGAGAGAGCACCAAGAGCAAGAAGCAGACTTTCCGCTGAGCAAGGGAGCTTGATCTGGAGCTCGATCCCAGGACCCCGAAATCATGACCTGAGCTGAGGGCAGATGTTTAACTGACTGAGCCACCCAGGCGTCCCATAAATACATAAAATCTTAATATATATATATATATATATATTTATTTTACATATAATTTGAATTATGTTTGTAGAACTCTGAAGCAACAGGTGTTTTGTTCCCTTGAGTTCTTTGGAACCAGTTTTTAAAATTAGATGACTTGATCCTAGGAAAAATCTTTAGCACATAATTTCTATCAGTTTTTCTCTACTCTCAGGATAGGTATACTGTTGCGGGCATTGTATTAGATATTTGAAGTTGCAACGGTTACTGAAAAAATGGTACTATATTAATTAATTTTATACCATTTAGAGAAGTAAAATGCTACCCAAATTAATTTTAATGCTAAGAAAACTTGAAAAGCAAACAAAGGAAGGTAAAACATTAAAAATAGTGAAGGTAGGGCTGCCTAGCTGGCTAAGTCAGTAGAACATGTGACTCTTGATCTTGGGGTCATGAGTTCAAGCCCCACGTTGGGTGTAGAGCTTACTTAAAAAACAGTGAAGGGAATCAGAGACCACCTATCTCGTGAATGTATCTTGCTCAGAAGGGGGAGGGGAAATTTATGGTGGTCCCCTAATATAGTTTTATTATGGTAGCTTACGCTTTTTCTGGCAGTCACCAATATATTTGTGCCTTGAACTTTAGTTACCCTGGAAATACTAATTTTAATTTGATGATTAAAAAGCTTTTGGGCCTTTAATCATCATTGTATTGCCAAAAATTAACACATAGGGCCTATTGAACACACCCTTCTGTGAATTTGAATCTTGCTGCTCTGGGTTTGTGATGGTTGCATCATGTTGTAGATACCTGTTTCCTACTAAATGACTCTTTTTTTTTTTTTTTAAGATCCCATTTATTTATTGGAAAGAGAGAGAGAGAGAGAAACAGCATGAGAGGGGAAAGGGTCAGAGGGAGAAGCAGGCTCCCCGCCGAGCCGGGAGCCTGATGCGGGACTCGATCCCAGGACTCCGGGATCATGACCCGAGCCGAAGGCAGTCGCCCAACCAACTGAGCCACCCAGGCGCCTTACTAAATGACTCAAGTTGTTTATACGTTCTTTAAAGTCTCATAATTTTGAAGTGAAAAATTGAGATGTGTGCTACCACATATAAGTAGGACATAATGAAAAGGAACTTGAGAAACAATAAAATGATCCCAGTACTTCTGGAACGAACATTGAATAAGATACTTCAGCTGTAACAAGAGCTCTGAGAATGGGGAGAATTGCTAATCTGTTACTGAAGCAAGCTACCCTTGGAAGCAGGGAGACTATTTTTTTGTATTGGATCTGTCATGGGGTAGAAAATAGGTTCTTGCGTTTGTATTTTTTGTTTTCTGTATACCAATACTGATATACTGACTAGAAATTACAATGTAACTACATAGGGCAAAGAAATGACTGAAATTTAACTTTTTTTTCTGTAATGATGGATCCTTAAGCATTTTAAGATGGGAATAATAAACAGGGACAGAACTACATTTCAATGGTAAAGATAGGTTTTTCAGTTTGGAATAAGAATGAATCCTGAAAGCCTAAATACTAAAAGTGTGAGAAGTTCTACCATTTATTAAAGAGGGAGGAAAAAGAAGTTTTCCGATGAAACATTGAGGGAGATTAAAGAAAATTAAGATGTAGAATAAAATTCAATTTCCATTGAGAAATAGTTCTGCTTTAATAATAGGCAGTATAAAAAACATTGGCAAGTTATTTTTGTACTGAAGTCTTGGGGGGAAATGCTATACAGTTTTAATGAGTAGGGAAGTATTGACTAATGATGTCTTTGCATTTATTCCTGATACAGTCTAAAAGCTACTTTATAACATTGCTAAACTAAATCACCCTCGTCAGAAGTTCATACTGAAACATTTGTAAGATTACTTTGCTTTCTGGGTACGAAGGGAGAGTAGTTGAAGCTTTTGATTCCTGTGTGTGCACATACACACACGTTCTTTACGTATATAGTATATATAAAAATATATACATATACAAATATATATTATGTATGTTTATTTTTTTGTATATTCATTCCTATATACTGTCTCTTATGTGAGAACTTATTTAGGACTAATCTTTTCTTACTGTATATATTTATGGTCATTTAAAAAACTTTTAAAGAACTTTCTGTAGAAAGATACTATTTAAAAAAAAATTTTTTTTTAAAGATTTTATTCATTCATTTGACAGAGAGAGATAGAGCACAAGCATGGGGAGCAGCAGGCAGAGGGAGAGGGAGAAGCGGGCTCCCCGCCGAGCAAGGAGCCTGACCCGGGCCATGGGATCATGACCTGGGACGAAGGCAGACTCCCAACCAACTGAGCCACCCAGACGCCCTGTAAAAAATTTCTAAAAGTCAAGAAGCATACTTAAGAAAAAGTGAATCACATTTATCCTGCCACCTAACATAAACATTTTGGTGTACATTCTTTCATGTTCAGGTTGTATCCTGTATGTATTAAAGAGCAAAAATCATACGTTCAGAGAAGTGTGAAGTGCTTTTTGAAGTCATTGTAGCTATGCTTCTAGAGCAGTTATGGCTTCTTGAGTTTGACTTTCCTGATGTTCTGGGATATAATGGAAATGTCATTGTTAGCTTTTCATTTTGGGAGGGATTATCAGTATTTTTTCTAAAATTGACCTGGCTGTCTGTTTTGAAAGTTAAGAATTAGTAGAATCACCACAATGAAGTGAGAGATGCACTTGCTGGGACTTAATCTGAGGAAATGCAATGTAAACTAGAGCAAAAGAAATACCTTGCTATAATTGAGCAAGTTTCCCAAGGCATTTATGTGGGCAGTTTGTGAGAATATGTATTCCTTATGACATTACTTCCTTCTGAACAGTGCAATTAAATAAGCTAAAAGTAAAGCTTGGAGTTTTGTAATGGTAATAGCCATAGATGCAATTTTAAAAAATTAAGTGACATTCAAGATCTGTCTCTTTTCCTGTGAATCTAATAACCCCAAGGCAATACAGTTTCCAGTTTTTTCTGTTGATTGTTTGCATCAAATAACACTTTCTTATAACTTGGTGGAGGGAGAGAATTTGATGATTGAGTCCTAGTTCTGCTTTACAGATTTTGTGGCAAAATCTTGTACAAGCCAAAATACCATTATGTTCTATGGGTCTGTTGAACATACTCTTTGATTCTGACCTGTTTTTAAAAGTAAGAGGGCTTTGACTACACTTAGAAACCCATTAAAAGAAAAGGACTTGGCAAATGAGTATAATTCAAGTAAAGTGCATTTACCCACATTTTGGCCAATTTCTCAAAGCTAACAAAGCAAAGGAAACTTTTCAGATTGAAAATGGAGATCCCCTTAAATAAAGAGTTTTACTGATCACTGGTAGCTTAGGAAACACTTTGTACTTTTCTTGGTAGTGGCTTGGGACAGACACCAACATGCTTTTGGTAACTGGTGTATGCTGTCTGGGTAATAGTGTGTAGTTTGGGCACTTAAGATCCATGCCAACTTGCTATGCCATCCTAAGCACTGGTTCACACCTTTAACCTCAGAGATCGCTGTGACCTGACAGATAGATTGATCATCATGTAGGTTCACTTTGGGAGGGTAGGTGAAGGTTGAACATTTAATCCAGTAACTCTTAAAGCCATGAGGCAGTAAAGGCCTAGTGGCTAAGAATATGAACCTTGGAGTCAGTCAATCTGAGTTTGATCCTAGCCATATCAGTTAGCTTTGTGATCTTTGGGAGTTTTTTATTTTTATTAATTTAACAGACATTTAGGTATTTTTTTTTTTATATTTGCTAGGCAATGTTCTAATTGTGTGTGTGAGAAATATTACCTCATTAAATTTTTGTAACAATCCAGTTAAACTTATTTTATTATTGTCATCTTCCTTCTCCTCCCCACTTAGGTATTTTGCTTTTTTTAAGTTTACTTCCTCATTTTAAGACGGCGATTATACTGGAGTTGAGAGTATTCAGTAGGACAGTATTTAGATAGCACTCTTCACAGTGGCTGGGCCAGTATCATTCTCTGCTGACTTACTGTTTCTGAGAAAAACAGTATTTTGTGGCAAACTGCTACCTTCTGTACCCGTGATGTTACAATCAGAGTGATAGGGGTCATTCCCTGCAGGGTCTTCTAAATGCTTACAGGAATATTCCTGCAAATTTCTGAAGAATTTTGAGTTGGTCAGGGAAAGTCTCAAAAAATCTAATTCCATCCAGACACAGTCTGCAGCTTTATAGTGCCCTGGGTCTCTGGGGCCTAGTGAGATCTTGGTTAATAGCATGGTTGCTTTCCCAAATCCAAATCTATATCCAAGGGATTATCAAAGGGCCACAAGTCTTTTTTGTTTGTTTTACTTTATTTTAAAATAATGTCAAACTTAAAGTTGCAGAAATGGTAGGAAGAAGTTCTGTATACCCTTCATTCAGATTTCCCCAAATGTTACATTTTATCACATATGCTTTATAATCTTTCTTTATATATATGCACATATGTGTAAATACTTATGTGTTCGCGAACCATCTGATAAGTTGCAGACAGACAGGAAACGTTTTTACTCCAAAATGCTTTAGTGTGTATTGCCTAAGAGCAAGGACATTCTTTTATATAACCACAATACAATTATCAAAATCAAGACGTTAATATTGATAAAATGCTAATATTTGCTCTGTGGACTTTATGCAATTTCATCATTGTCTTCACCGATACGCAAAGAAAATCTCCCAGGATAATGCATTGTGTTTAGTTGTCATATCTCTTTAGTCTACTTTAATCTGGAGCTGTTCTGGAGACTTTTTAATCTTTCATGACTTTGTTATTTTGAAATGTACAGGCCAGTTATTTTGCAGAGTGTTCATTATTTGAATTTGTCTGATGTTTCATCATGCTTGGCTTCCTCATGATTATGTAGTCAGGGCAAGAATACCACAGAAATTGTGTCCTTCCCAGTATATGACATCAGGAGTCACATGATGTCTGTTCCATTATTGGTGGTGTTAATTTTGATCACTTATAGTGCCAGCCAAGTTTCTTCACTGTAAAGTTAACATTTTCCCTGTGCAAATAATAAGTATCTAGTAGGAAGATTGAATTTATGTAATTATTTTGTTTCTTGTCCAACAGGTACCAGTTTTATCCATTGGTAATTCTTGCCCCAAGTAATTATGGTGGTTGTCAAATGGTGATTTTTTAAAATTTCATCACTTTTATAATTATTATTAATTTTATATATTTTTTAAAAGATTTTATTTATTTGAGAGAGAGAGTGTGTGAGAGAGAGCTCACGAGCAGGGCAGAGGGAGAAGCAGACTCCCCTGCTGAGCAGGGAGCCTGACTCGGGGCTCCATCCCAGGACCCTAGGATCTTGACCTGAGCCGAAGGCAGAGGCTTAACAAACTGAGCCACCCAGGCATCCCAATAATTTTATAATTATTAAATTTAATAAAAGAAAGAACCCTCTTGTCTCCCCCATTTATTTATTTTATTAGTATGGACTTAGAGTTTCCTGTTTTATTCTGTGAGGTATAATCTGTTAACTATTGTTATTTATTCTGATGCTTCAGAGTGTACCAAATTGGCCAGTGGGAGCTTCTCCAAGCTGGCCTCTATGTTCTCTCCACATGCCTTCATTATTTATTGAGCGCTTCTTTGTTTTCTGACATAACAAGATGTTTCAGGCTCATCTTGTATTTTTACTTGCCATAGTCCAGAAATCAGCCAGGGATCCCTGGTTCCTTTTAGTGGAGAATGACATTTGGAAGCCAGGATCTAGACTCCAGGTGTATTTGGTGCTATTGGAGTGTCATTGCCTCTAGATTCTCTCAGTGAAAAGAGCTAGGATAGATACAGGTATGTAGATACATAGTTATAGATACAGATACATCCCTAGGGTATATAGGATACACGTTTGTATAACGTATAGGACATATATACACATGATGTATTATAGGACATGGATCTCCTATATATCTTAGGGAATATATATATATATATATTGCATACACATATGTACATTGAATACATATGTACACACACATATTACAGATATATGTATATAATTGTGTGCATATAATAAATATATGTACATAATTATATATGTATATATATGTATATATTTATATACATATATGTATATAAATATGTACGTATTTATTATGCAATAGATATTATATATATTATATCTATATTATACAATAGATATAACACACATCTCTATCTTTTTATGTATTTAGAACAGTGAATTCATAGTAATATCTAGCATTCACCTGCCTGTATTCATAATTTTCTCTTAACAGTGAAAAAACTTGGCTCTCAGTTTCCACAATATAGTTATTTACTCAGTCTGAGAATACACATGACGTAGTTCTGGAATTGCTAATTCATTTTATTGCAAAAAGCAAAACAACCAACCGGAGTTGTTTATAGTTCTTTATGTCTTTAGCTTAAGGGTAAAATCACTAACAAAATTACTGTCCTCTGGAGTTTAGGTTAGGTACACATCCTTTTAATATAGTTATATTAATTATTTGAAATACAGTAGATTCATTTATTTGTATTTGTGTTCCATTTTTAGTTTCCCCCTTCTGTGTTGATTTTATTTATTTACTTGAATATGTGTAGTATTAACAGTTTTAAAAGTTAGATTGGACAAGGGGCGTGCCTGGGTGGCTCAGTTGGTTAAGCGTCTGCCTTCGGCTCAGGTCACGATCCTGGGGTCCTGGGATTGAGCCCCGCATCAGGATCCCTGCTCAGTGGGAGGCCTGCTTCTCCCTCTCCCACTCCCCCTGCTTGTGTTCCCTCTCTCGCTGTGTCTCTCTCTGTCAAATAAATAAATACAAATCTTAAAAAAACAAAGATTGTTAGATTGGGCAAAAAGATATACTCAGAAAAGTGTCACTTTACCCATTTCTACGTCTTACCCATCCTCTCATTATTTCTTTTCTTGTTTTTACCCACCCTCTGTAAGTAACCAGTATCATTGGTTTCTGGTTTATCCTTCTGTTTCTTTTTGTATAAATTAATATCTGTCTGCTTTTTCTTTGTTCCTTTTCTTCTTTCCTTTCCTTTTTCTTTTTCTTTTTTCATTATAGGGCTTCTTTTGAATAGTGAGAATTTAGTTCTCCCATAGGGGTATTATACCCCTCACTGCATTTCTTGGCCTTAAGATGCCTCATCAACTTGTACCTACTCAGGATACATCTGTATAAATACATAGTGATTAAATGTAACTAGTTTTACGTTTGACATCTTGTATACAGTCTCATTACTTTATTTATTTTTAAAGATTTTACTTATTTATTAGAGAGAGAATGAGAAACAAAGCACGAGAGGGAAGAGGGTCAGAGGGAGAAGTAGACTCCCCGCCGAGCAGGAAGCCCGATGCGGGACTCGATCCCGGGACTCCAGGATCATGACCTGAGCCGAAGGCAGTCGCTTAACCAACTGAGCCACCCAGGCGCTCATTACTTTATAAGTTATACCATCATGCGTAGTGGTATATATGCTCTAAGATTTCCAGTGCTTCATATAACTCCTTGTTTGAAGTGAGGTTAGTTTCTTTCCATTATATGTAGTACCTTTTTACATTAATGCTGATATTTAAGTGATTTTTTTATATATTCTTTTATGTGGTTCAAACATGTCTGAACTAAAAAGTTTTGAGTTCCCAATGAATAGTGATTTTTTGGTGTGTAATTGTACATTGCAGCACAGAGGTACTAGAATGTATATTTTAGTTATTGAATGTTACTGCTATAGAATCTCCCTCCCTGTTCTGTTTAAGCAACAATAAGTTTCTTAGCTCTAACCTTGTCATCTTCTTGATCTTAGAGGGAAAGCTTTCAGTGTTTCTTTATTGAGTATGATGTTAGCTGTGGGTTTTTTTATGAAGACCCTTTACCATTTTGTGGAAGTGTCCTTCTGTTCTTAGCTGTATGAGTGTTTTTATCATGAAAGAATATTGGGTTTTATCAGGTCCCTTTTTTTTTTGTATTAATAGAGATGATTGCATGTTTTTTTCTTCATTCTATTAATGTGGCATGTTAATTACATTAATTTTCTTATGTTGAACCAGTCACATTACTGGGACAAATTCTACTTGGTCATGGTATTATAATCTTTTCAATATGCTGTTGGATTTGGTTTGCTAATATTATGTTGAAAATTTTTGCATTTATCCTCTTAAGGGATATGGGTCTATTGTTTTGGGTTTTTTTGTTGTTGTTTTGGGTTTTTTGTTTGTTTGTTTTGCAGTTATCTTTGGCTTTGGTTAGGGTAATGCTGGCCTCATAGAATGAGTTAGGAAGTGTTCTCTTCTATTTTTTGGAAGCATTTGAAAAGGATTGGTGTTAATTCTTTAAATGTTTAGTAGGATTCACCAGTGAAGTCATCTGGTCTTGGGCTTTTCTTTGTTGGGAGGTTTTTTTATTATTGATTCAGTCTCTTGTTATAGGTCTCTTGTTCTTCCTTTTCTTCCTCCACCTCCTCCTCCTCCTCTTCCTCCTTTTCTTTTTCTTCTTCAGTTTTTTTCTTTTTCAGTAATCTCTACACCCAATGTGGAGCTCAGACTCACAACCCTGAGATCAAGAGTTGTATGTTCCACAGACTGAAGTCAACCAGCCGACCCTCTTTCTCCTTAAGTCAATTTTGATAATTTGTTTCTAGGAACTTGTCTGTTTCACCTAGGTCATTTAATTTGTTGGTGTATTACTAATTGTTCATAGTATTCTAGTATTATAATCCTTTTTTTATTTCTGTAAAGTCAGTAAGAATATCTGCACTTTTGTTTCTGATTTTAGTTATTTCTGTCTTCTCTCTTATTCTTAGTTGAGCTTAAAAGTTTTGACAATTTTGTTGATCTTTTCAAAGGACTAACTTTTGGCTTTATTGAACCTCTGTTGTTTCTCTGTTCTCTATATTGTTTATATCTGCTTTAATCTTTATTATTACCTACCTTCTGCTAGCTTTAGGTTTACTTTGCTCTTCTTTTTTTAGTTCCTTAAGGTGTATGGTTAGGTTATTGATTGAGATCTTTCCCTCTGAGCATTGCTTTTCTGTATCCCTTGAGTTTTTGTATTTTGCTTTTTGTTTTCATTTGTCTTTTCTCATTTCCTTGTGATTTTTTTATTTGATCCATTGGGTATGAGTGTATTGTTTAATTTCCATATATTTATGACTTTATCAATTTTCCTTATTGGTTTCTACCTTCATTCCATTATGGTCAGAGAATATATGTTGTATGATTTCAGTCTTAAGTTTATTGAGACTTGTTTTGTGGCCTAACTTATTAGTCTAACCTGACCAGTTTCCATGTGCACTTAAGAAGACTATGTATTTTACTATTTTACTATTGTTGGGTATGTTCTATATATCTGTCTATAAGCTTTAGTTGGTTTATAGTATTGTTCAGGTCTTCTGTTTCTTTATTGATGTTCTGTGTAGATATTCTATCCGTTATTGAAAATGGAGTATTCTGATTTCTAACTATTATTGTAGAACTTTCTCCCTTCAATTCTGTCAGTATTTCCTTCATACATTCTGGGACTCTGTTGTTAAGTGCATATATGTTTATAATTGTTGTATCTTCCTGATGAATTGACCTATTTATTATAAAATGTCCTTCTTTGTCTCTAGTAAAAATGTTTGTGTTAAAGTCTATTTTGTCTGGTATGAATCTAGCCACTCCAGCTCTCTTTTGGTGACTGCTTGCATGATATATCTTTTTCGATTTTTTGCTTTCAACTTAAATGTGTTCAATCTAAAGTGTCTGTTATGGACAGCATATAGTTGGATGATGGGTTTTTGTGCATTCTGTAATTTTCAACATCTGTTTTTAAGATTTAAAAAAAATTTTTTTAAGTAATCTGTGTACCCAAGTGGGGCAAACCTACAGCCCCAAGATCAAGAGTCACATCCTCTATTGACTGAGCCAGCCAGGCACCTCTGTAAATTTCAACATTTGATTAGAATGCCTAATATTTATATTTAATGAAATAACTAGTAAGTTAGGATTTATACCTGCCATTTTGCTATTTTTTTGCTATATGTCTTATTCCTTTTTTCTTCTATCCCTGTATTAATGCTGTATTTTGTGTTAAATAGGTATTTTCTAGTGTATCATTTTAATTCCCTTGTCATTTCTTTCACTATATATTTTTAAATCATTTTCTAGTGGTTGCTCTGGAGATTATAATTAACATCTTAATTTCTAACCGTTTAGTTCTAATTGAAACCAATCTAATTTCAATAGCATATAAAAATTTTTATATGGCCCCTTTCCCTCTCTCTTTGGGCTGTTATTGACATATAAATTACATGTTTATACATTGTATGGTCATCAACATAGATTTATAATTATTGCTTCATACAATTGTCTTTTAAATCAAATAGGAGGAGGGGCACCTGGGTAACTCAGTTGGTTAAAGTGTCCCACTCTTGATCTTAGCTGAGGTCTTGATCTCAGGCTTGTGAGTTCAAGCCTCACATGGGGCTTCATGATGGCTGTGGGGCCTACTCAAAAAAATCAAATAGGAGGAAACAGTTTCTTTTTTTTTTTTTTTAAAGATTTTATTTTTTTATTTATTTGAGAGAGAGAGAGAATGAGCGATAGAAAGCACGAGAGGGAAGAGGGTCAGAGGGAGAAGCAGACTGCCTGCTGAGCAGGAAGCCCGATGTGGGACTCGATCCCGGGACTCCAGCATCATGACCTGAGCCGAAGGTAGTCACTTAACCAACTGAGCCACCCAGGCGCCCCAAGAACAAACAATTTCAAGTCAAAAATATATACTTACTGGCTTTTATATTGACCTGTATAAATTCACATATGTAAATACATAAATGTAAATTATATATTTGCATATTTATATTTGCCTTCGCTGGTATTTTTTATTCATGTATATTCAAGTTACTGTCAAAGATCCCTTTATTTCAGCCTGAAGGACTTCCTGGTATTTTGCAGAGCTAGTCTGCTAGCAACAAATCCTCTAAGTTTTTTTTTTTTTTTTAATCTGGGAATGTTTTACTTTCTCCCTAATTTTCCAAAATATACTTTTTGCTGGGTATAGAATTCTTAGTTGACACACTCTTTATTATTTTGAATTTGCTATCTCACTGCCTTCTGTCCTCCGTGGCTGCTGATGAGAAATCAGCTGTTGAACTTTTTTGAGAATGTCTTGTATGTGATGAGTTCCTTCTTGTTCTTTCAAGATCTCTTTATATTTGGCTTTTGCCAGCTTAATTATGATATGTCTGGGTAGGGATTTCTGAGTTTATTGATCTACTTGCTATGTAGATCGATGTTTTTCATCAGATATAAGAAGTTTTGTGTCACTGCTTTTTCCAGTACTCTTTCTACCTCTTCTCTCCCTTCTAGGACTCATGTTATGTGTATGTATATTGGTAATCTTAATTGGTTACACCATTGTCAAGGTCTCTTTAGGCTTTGTTCATTTTCCTTCAGTTTTGTTTTTTTATGTTCCTCAGACAAAATCATCTCAATGGACCTATCTTCATGTTCACTGATTCTTTCTTCTGCCTGCTCAAATCTGCTATTGAGTCTCTCTAGTGAATTTTTCATTTGTTACTGCACTTTTCAACTCCATGATTTTAAAAATAATTTCTGTCTCTTGGGTAGAGGAAGTAAAATGGGTAAAGGGAAGTGGGAGATACAGGCTTCCAGTTATGGAATGAATAAGTCACAAATAAAAGGCACAGCATAGGGAATATAGTCAATGATATTGTGGAATGTAGTCAATGATACTGTAATAGTGTTGTGTGATGACGGATGGTAGCTACACTTGCGGTGAGCAGAGCATAACAAATAGAGATATCGAATCACTATTGTACACCTGGAACTAATGTAACATTGTGTGGCAACCATACTCATATTTAAAAAATAATACTTTCTATATCTTTATTAAGACTTAGTTCTCAGGGGTGCCTAACTGGCTCAGTCAGTAGAGCATATGACTCTTGATCTTGGAGTCATGAGTTTTAACCTTACATTGGGTATGAAGCCTACTTTTAAAAAAACAAAGACTTAGTTCTCATTCTTTTAGTTCTTTACACATGGTTTCCTTTAGTTCGTTGAACATATTTAAGATAGCTGACTTAAACTCTAGTAAGTCCAGTGTTTGGACTTTCTCAGTGAGTTTCTGTTATCTGCTTTTTCCCCTCCCTGTGTATGGGTCATACTTTCCTTGCATGTCTCATAACTTTTTTGTTAAACCTGAACATTTAAAATAATATATGACAACCCTTAAAGTCAAATTCTCCTCCTTCAGGGTTTGTTATTGTTGTTGCCTTTTTTTTTTTTTTTTACTGACTTTACTGAACTAATTCTATAAAGTTTGTATTCTTTATTAGGTGTGGCCACTGAAGTCTCTGCTTAGTTAACTTAGTGGTGAGCTAATGATTGGATATATTTCCTTAAAAGTGCAGAACCAGTAACTCTCCCATTCTTTGCTGCATGGCTCTGTGTTCATATTGGGACTCACCTTTAAAATTCAGGTAGTTTACTGCTGTGCCTTAGCTTTTACTTGCTGTTTGTACAGAGTGTGTCACTTAGAAGTGAGACCTTAGTACATTCTTGGTCTTCCCTGAACATGTACATGGCCCTGGATATGCACAGTCCTATGCGTATGCAGCCTTTTAGATTCCCAGAAATATGTCAGAGTTTTTCTGGACATCTCATTCCCCAGCTTTGATTAGCTTTTCTTGCTTGCCCCAAATGTTTCACTACCTCTTGCAGGTGCAGTGTTAAACAATTTCTGCTTATAGTTTTTGACAAATGCCCCCAGGAATAAGCTGTTTATTCTGGGAGAGCTGTAAGTTAGGTCAAATAAAGACAAGCTCTATGAGTAGTATTTCCTAGAGAACTTCCGCATAGGCCAAAACATGACAGTTTTTGTTTTTGTGTTTTTTGTTTTTTGTTTTTTTTTGCAAATGGGGCTTTTAAAGAGCTCCAGCCCTGTTCTGACCCCTCCTGAGGTTGTGGTGCTGGTGGCTTTTACTGTGATTGCTGTCCATTGGTTTTCAAGATTACCTTGGAGCTGGGAAGAGGGGGATTGGTCAAGGGCATGTTAAAATACCACAATACTTGTGGTTTTTACCAAAATAGCACTTTTTCTTGAATAAGAAAGAGTACATGCTCCCTGGCTTGTAAGAAGTCTTTGGTTAATTGCCAGAGTTTTGAAGTTTATTTTGACAGTTTTTGCCAATATCCTCATTGTATTTCTAGAGACAATTTCAGAAGTCCTTACTCTACCTTTCCTGGTGATAGCACTCAATTATTTTGTAAGGAGAGTTGAATAATAATTTAAAATATCTTTTATATTTATCCATGTAGTTAACCATTTTTGATGATCCCCATACCTTTGTATAGATTCAGATTTCCATCTGTTACCATTTTCTTTCTGCCCAAGGACTGTATAATATTTCCTGTGGTGCAGGTATACAGGTGATAAAATTCTTTCAATCTTTATATGCCTCATAAGGTCTTTACTTAATCTTTGCATCTGTGTTTATGAGGCACACTTGTTTGTAGTTTTTTTATTTTGTCTTATTTTGTTATCAGTGCAGTTGTGGCCCCAAAAATTGAATTGAGGAGTATTACTTTCTCTTTTGTTTTCTGAAAGGGTGAGTAACTACATCATTTCTTCTTTATATTGATAGAATTCAATAATCCCATCTGGGCCTGGAGTTTTCTTTGTTGGAAAGTTTTTAAAGACAAATTCAATGTCTTTTGTATATATGGAGGTAGTCAAGTTATCCCTTTTTTCCTGAGTGAATATTACTTTATTATCCCTTAAATATCTGCTGGATCGTTAGTGATGTTCCCTCTTTCATTCCTGATGTTGGTATTTTTTTTTTTTTTTAAGATTTTTGAGAGACAGCTAGAGCGCAAGCCGGGGGAGGGGCAGAGGGAGAGGAGGAAGCCGACTCCCCGCTGAGCACAAAGCCCGATGCTGGGACTCCATTCCAAGACCCTGAGATCATGACCTGAGCCACCCAGGTGCCCGATGTTGATCATTTTTGTCTTTTTTCTCCTTGGTCAGTCTGGCTAGAGGTTTATCAGTTTACTGATTTTTTTTTAAAGGCTTTTGCCATTATAAGTTTTCTCTTTTTTTCTGTTTTCGATTTCTTTGGTTTCTGCTTTTTGTTATTTTCTTTCTTAAACTTTGAGTTTAATTTATTCTTTTAGCATTTTAAGGTAGAAGCTTACATGGTTGATTTGAGACTTTCTAATAGAAGCATTTTAATGCTATAAATTTTTGTCTAAGCAGTGCTTTTTGGCAGCATTCTAAAATTTTGATATATTTTCATTTTCATTCCATTCAGAGTATTTTCTTTTCTTTTTTTTTTAAAGATGTTATTGATTTATTTGACAGAGAGAGAGAGTACAAGCAGGGGGAGCTGCAGGGAGAGGGAGAAGCTGGCTCCCCACTGAGCAAGGAGCCCGATGTGGGACTCGATCCCAGGACCCTGGGGTCATGACCTGAGCCAAAGGCAGACGCTTAACCAACTGAGCCACCCAGGTGCCCTTCAAAGTATTTTCTGACTTCTCTTTTACCCATGACTTATTTGGATGTTGTGTATTATTTAATCTCTAATTATTTGGGGATTTTTCCAAATAACTTTTATGTTATCAATTTATAATTTAATTCCATTATGATTGTAGAGCATATTTTGTGTCATTTCTATTCTCTTAGGTTTTGTATTGTCTGTCTTGGTGTGAATGGTATATGTGCCCTTGATAAGAATATATATTCTTTTCTTGTTGGGTGGAATGTCCTATCAATGTCATTTATGTCAAGTTGATTAATAATGTTCTTGGCTCAGTTGGTTCAGCGACTGCCTTCGGCTCAGGTCATGATCCCAACGGTCCTGGGATCGAGTCCCATATCGGGCTCCCTGCTCTGCGGGGAGTCTGCTTCTTCCTCTGACCCTCTTCCGTCTCATGCTCTCTACCTCTCATTCTCTCTCTCTCAAATAAATAAATAAAATCTTTAAAAAAAAAATAATGTTCTTGCTGTCTTCTGTATTCTCGCTTATTTTATGTCTTCTTATTCTATTAGTTACTGATTGAAGAATGTTGAGGTAGCCAAGTATAATTGTGGGATGGTCTTATTTCTCCTTTAATCAATCAGTTTTGGCTTCATATACTTTGAAGTCCTGTTGTTAACTGCATACGCATATATGATTATATCTTCTTGGTGAATTGATTATTTTATTATTTAGTGTTCTTTTAGATACTGTTGCTGATTTATTAACTCCTGTTCCAAATAATCTCTAGCCCATAGATGAGGATTTAAGTAATAATGTTAGATGCTTTTGTTGCTTTTGTTTTGACCCTTTGAGTTTTCCAGCTCTCCCTTCGCTGGTTGGGTTCTAAATTATAGATGGTCCAGGCTAGCTTCAGTGCTCAAAGATAGGCACTAGAATCTGGGCATAGGGATATATGAGAGAATTAGGCATGTGCCTAAAAGCCATACATATGTAAATAGAACTTAGAAACTGGGAGTTTGAGTAGCACGGATTTAGCTTCTGACTTATGTGCTTGGTATCATACGCTTATGGTTCCCTAATCCTTTATTATAATCAAACATAGGGAACTTCAACAATTATGTAAACATAACGTTGAGTATCCAGAAGTGATGAGATATCAGGGTCAGAACTGAAGTGCCTCAAATATTGTATTCAAATCTTAATTGCTTCTCAGTGTTTGGGTTTTCTTAAAAAAAAAAATTGTGAAAATATTCAAGCTTGAAAACAATAGTACAATAAACACATGTGTACCCTTGTAGATTTAGTAGTTAACATTTTGCTATATTTACATTTTTCTCTCTTTTTTACAGATTTATTTATTTATTTTAGAGAGTGTGTGTTTGTGCATGAGCGGGAGAGGGGTGGCAGAAGAGGGAGAGAATCTCAAGCAGACTGCGTGCTGAGGGCAGAGCCCCCCCACTCAGGGCTCAGTCTCACAACCCTGAGGTTATTTCCTGAGCTGAAACCAAGAGTCAAATGCTTAACCAACTAAGACACCCAGGCGCCCCAACACACTCTCCCTTTTAACAGCTGAACCATTTGAGAGTTGTAGACATCATGACACTTCTAAAAACTTCAGCATGCTTTTCCTTTATGAATATGATACTATTATCATACCTAAGAAAATTAAAAAGTACTTTCTTATTGGCATCTGTTATTTAGTCTTATTCAGATTTATCCAGCTGTTCTAAAATGTCTCTTGTAACTTTTTTCAAAGCAGGTTCCAAACATAGCTCATGTTTTGCCTTATTTGGTGTAGACCACTAGTTCTCAACTGGGAACAGTCTTGCCCTCCAGGGGGTAATTGGCCATGTCTAACGCCATTTTAACTTTTTCCTTTATCCTTTGTATTTCCTATAAATAAGAAGTTCAGATTTGAAGTTTAATGCATCTTTGTTTTTTATACTTCATATTGCACTGCATCAAGAGGTTGAGTCTGGCTATTTGGCTCAAGTAATGAGTGTCAGATATCTACAGTGTAATTTTTCCTCTGTGAGCCTTTGACAGCTTGCATGTCCTGTTAGCCATGATGTTTTAGTATATCTATTGATGAGCCTTACCCTAATCAGTTATGGGGTTGTAAAGAATGATTCTTTTAAACATGTCATTCTTTATTACTGGCATTCTTCAGTAAGAAAGAGCCTTTCTTCTCTCATCTCCCCCTTTTAGTAGTAGTAAAGATTCATGAATTTTTACTTATTCAATATATTAAAGTCAATTCTAGTTATTATTTTTTGTGCTCCAAAATTTATGCAGGTGTTGTCTCCTTCAGACTGTCTCCTTTGTGCCTTTGAGGTGATCTCATTAATCATTTGAGCACTTTCTTGTTTTCTCAGCCCAACTACATATCTCAGGCTTGCTTTTAATTTTTCCAGCCCTAGTCATAGAACTCGCCATTTCTCCAAATGCCCTTGGACCTTTTAGTCGGGTGTGGTATTTAGAACTAAAATCTGGGAGTGAGGTATGCTTATTACTACTGGGTTGCCATTATTTCTAAGCCCTTTTAGTCAACAGAACTATAAAATACTTTTTAAATTATGAGTTCATACTTATATGTACAATTCAAAATTAACCTGTTTTTTTCTTTTTATTTTATATATTTTTATTTTTTATTAAAAATTTCAGTTTCAGGGGCGCCTGCATGGCTCAGTTGGTTGGGCGACTACCTTTGGCTCAGGTCATGATCCTGGAGTCCCGGGATCGAGTCCCGCATCGGGCTCCCTGCTCAGCGGGGAGTCTGCTTCTCCCTCTGTCCCTACCCCCTCTCATGCTCTATCTCATTCTCTCTCTCAAATAAATAAATAAAATCTTAAAAAAAAAAAAGCTTTCCATTAAAAAAAAAAAATTTCAGTTTCAGCCTGGGTGGCTCAGTCGGTTAGGCATCTGCCTTCATCTCAGGTAATGATCTCAGGGTCCTGGGATGGAGCCCACATCAGGCTCCCTGCTCAGAGGGGAGCCTGCTTCTCCCTCTCCCTCTGTCCACCCAGCCTCAACCCCTCTACCACTTGTGCTCTCTCTTTCTCAAATAAATAAAATCTTTTTTAAAAGTTTCAGTTCCTGGGGCGCCTGGGTGGCTCAGTTGGTTAAGCATCTGCCTTTGGCTCAGGTCATGATCCCAGGGTCCCAGGATCAAGCCCCACATCGGGCTCTCTGCTCAATGGAGAGCTTGCTTCTCCCTCTCCCTCTGCCTGCCACTATGCCTACTTGTGCGTGCTCTCTCTCTCTGTGTGTCAAATAAATAAATTTAAAAAAATTCAGTTCCTGCTGATAATAATGTAGTTCTTTATTTGCTTTATCCTACAGTAAATATCCAATGTTGCAGAATTATAGTAATTAGTATTCTACCTGAATTCTTAGCACTGTAACCTGCTGAGTGAAGTTAAAGATGTCTTTTGTAGTTCGTTTTTTTGTTCCTTAAAATTTACCCCACTGAAGATGTATAATCAGAGTATTATGTTCAAAATTGACTTGAAATAATTATTTTCTTTATATGGTTATGTCAACATTTGATATACAGTTACATTCATTTATTTCTGTGTTCAGTGTTAGAGTTTGCTTTTTTGGCTTGATTTTGTTTTGAATATGTAAAACATTTACAATTTTTCAAAAGTCAAATCTATATAAAAAGCTATACTCAGAAGTCTTGCTCCCATCTCTATCCCTTCCATCCCATAGCCCTTGTAGATAACCATTTTCATTAATTTCTGGTTTATCCTTCTAGTGTGTGTGCTTTTCGTTTTTTACAAAACCAAATATATAGAGAGAGGTAGTTGTTTCTCCTATTTCCTTAAACAAAATGTATCACTATGTATGTAGTGTTCTATTTCTTTTACTTAATTATTCTGGAAATTTCTTCAGTTTGAGTTTCTGCAGTTCTCCTTTATTCTTTACAGTTGTATTATATTTCATCATATGGTTATACTGTATATATCCATTAGATTGCTTCTAATACAAATAAGCCTGCAGGAAATAACTTTTCATATTTACATGGAGTATATCTTTTTTTTTTTTTAAGATTTTCTTTATTTATTTGTTAGAGAGCATGAGTGGGGGGTTGGGGTAGAGGGAGAGGGAAAAGTAGACTCCCGGCTGAGCAGGGAGCCCAACTTGGGGCTCCATCCCAGGACCCTGGGATCATGACCTGAGCCGAAGATAGACGCTTAACCAACTGAGCCACCCAGGTGCCCCTACATGGAGTATATCTTGAAAGTAGAGTCCTAAAACTGGGATTGCTGACTCAGTGGATGGATGAATAACTGTTTATATTAGATGTTGTCAAATTCCCCCTCCATTGGGAATCTTTTGGATAATAATCCTGTGGGATCTTAGACTCCTACCTCAAATGTAGGGGAATATCTTATCTCTCCACAGCTTACCAGTGTCAGATTTGTGAATTTTTGCCTAAGAGCAAAAGAGTGAATTCCAGCATAGTTTTCACTTGCTTTTCTCTTATGAGGGAGACTGGAAATTGTTGCTTATGTCATTTACCTTTTTTGTTCTTTGAACTAGATGTTCATATCCGTTGCCCATTTTCTGTTACAGAGTTTTTGCTTTTTGTCTTCTCCATTTTTAGTTTTTTATACCAGGGAGATTAGCCTCTTATAAGTTACAGATATTTTCTCCAAGCTTGTCATTTGTATTTTGACTCTCCTGCCCCCACATGAAAATTAAGTCTTTTCTCATTGCTTCTGGAAAAGCATTTGCTATTTCTTTATTACAGAGAAATTTATATTTTTTTTGTAGTGCATATATTGTTTCAGTTTTTACATTTAGACCTTTGATTCATTCATGTAGAATTTATTATGGTGTACAGTTTAAAGTATTGACCCAAATTTATCTTTCTCCAAGAGGCTATCCACTTCCACCACTGTTACTTAAAATGCCCGTTTTTCTCCAACAGTTTAAGTTGGAGCAGTTTTAAGATGAAATCTCTATCACGTACTAAATATTCGTGTATATATGGATTTTTTCTGAACTTCATTATATTCTAAGTGTTCATATGCCTTACACACTTAATTGTAGTGGTTTTATGTTTTAATATTTGTAGTATTTAATATGTATTTAATATTTGTAGGGCCAGCTCCCTTGTGCTTCTTTTTCAGGATTCCCCTAGCTGTTCTTGCCCATTTGTTTTTACATATTAGAATCAACTCATCTGGCTTCAGAAAGTTTTTTATTTTTTTAATTTTTTAAATTTTTAAAAATTTTATTTATTTGAGACACAGAGAGAGAGAGAGAGCACAAGCAGGGGGAGCAGCAGATAGAGAGGGAGAAGCAGGTTCCCTGCTAGGCAGGGAGCCTGATGTAGGGCTCAATCCCGGGACCCTGGGATCATGACCTGAGCTGAAGGCAGACATTTAACCGACTGAACCACCCAGGCACACTCCCAGAAAGTTTTTTAAAAATTATTTTCAGTGGAAACATGTTAAATGTAGATATTCACTTAGAAAGAATTGACAGCTTGGACATGTTGATGTCCAAGTATAAGAGATGTCCTCATCTTGTTCAAGTCTAGTCTACTTTTGGGACTTTCAGGAGTTTAAAAAATATATCCTGATAATAGGTGTTGCATTCCAGGTATTGTATCTTTTCTGTCACTGTTATATATGGGACCTTTTCTTCCACTGTATCTTTTAGCTGGGTATTTTATATATATCTATAAGGCTTCCATTTTATATCCCATTACCATATTGATTTATTTCAATCATTCAATTTTAGCACTGAATTTCTTGTATTTTCCAGTCATACTATCATATCATCTGCAATTAGAGATGGTTTACTTCTTCCCTTCTGGTTCTTATGCTTCTGATTGTTTTGTTCTGTCTGATTTGCTGGCTAAAACTTTCAAAACAAGGTTAAATAGTTGTGGGGATGGTGGGCATCCTTGGCTTGTGTGTACTTCCCATCCCTTGAACAACGCATAAATTAATAGAAGTAAAGGTCCTTGCAATGCAAAGAATGTAATTCTAGATAAAACCATTCCCCCAAACCAGTAGAATGAACCATCTGAAAATTTCATATACTACTGGGAAGGTACAGTGGGCTCCTGTTAAGTGACCATATTCTTAGTTCCAATTTTCTGTAATTTCAGCCTTCCAAATGAAGTTGAGGCTTTTTTGTATGCATTTGTTGGATTTAACTGTATGCTTTTGTAACTTTTTTAAAATATGGAATGCTCCACGAATTTGCATGCCGTCCTTGCACAGGGGCCATGCTAATCTCTGTATTGTTCCAGTTTTAGTATGTGCGCTGTTGAAGCGAGCATGCTTGTGTAACATTTTTAATGAGACTCGCCCGTCCTTGGATATACGATGTTGTAGGTTGGCTTTCCTCTTGACTGTTTGTATGCTCAGGCCATTGGTAATTAGATTTATACTCTGAAAAACAGGGCCAGGAAATCATTATGTTTATTTTCTTCCCCTCAATAAAGCTAACTCAGACATTAGAAATTATATATATGTCTTTAAAATTGTATTTTAACTGCTTAATTTTTATAAAGTGTAGGATGGGAGCATGGTCAAAGTTCTTGTTTCTATTTTTAATAAGATAGCATAAAATATGGTGTATTTAACTTAGATAAGTATACATATATATGATCTTTAGTGCTTGATCTGTTATAGGTGCTGAGTACTTCTAAGTTGAAGCTGACAGACCAGAAAACTGCATTACCTCCTCCCTTATAGGGATACCTCTTTAGTGAGCCTGATATCTCCGAAGAAATGAATTAGATGGTAGATTAGGTAGGTTGGGGATCTGGTGCTGCTCAATTAGCTTTTCCCAATCAGAGACATTCCATTGGTCCTAACAAAGCCTGTGAAAGGTGGATCAGTGCTACTAGAAAAACAAAACATGCTTTATTTTGAATGAAGCTTGTAATTGATTTGATATGTAAAAGAAAACACATTTCTCAGCCCCGGTAAGACATGGAGTGCTATAATGGAGAATGAGCTCTGGACTTTGAATCTAGTCATCTGGGTTATAGTCCTGGCTCTTTTTGATCTTGAGCAAGTCATTTATCCTCGTTAGGTCTTCCTTACCTTCCCATCAAATAGTAAGGTTGGCCGGTACCATTAAAGATCTCTTCCACATCTAAATTCTCAGATATTAGAGAAGTTACGAGTATGGTTTTGACTGTTGGCATGTTGATGCTCTTAGTTTAAGCATTTTAATCCCCATATCCCTATTTTTATTTTGGCAGTAAGTTACTTTAGGTAAAGGGAATATATGTAGTATGTATGTGTTTATGTAGTGCATTCTAAATTTACATGAGAATAAAATACAAGTATAGTTTTAGGCCAGCACCATCTGTTATGGAAGAGTTCTATGGGATCTATTCTTAACTCTTGGGAGTGACAAAAATTTCCCTTTCGTTTTCATGATCTTCAGACTCTAATCAATCTAAATATGGGAACGTTATCCCAATCCTATTCCTTGCTGCTTTCACGTTTTCAGAATTCTTTGCAACAACGTTTTGTCCTTTGATGGTGAGCTCTTTAAAGATTCAGTCTTTTCCCTTAGGCTGTTGTCTTATCGAAACGGAATGCTCTGGTTTTCAATCTGTTACAGCTATTATTACGTGAGTCATCTTGATATTTACCTTACTTATACATTATGGCTTCTCCTTTATTCATTTGAAGAGTGCCAATATTAACAGGGAACCAAAGGGCAGGAAACCAAAAAGGGAACCAAAAGCAGGAAAACAATTGCAAACATACTTCATTTTAGAGATCGGGTTTTTTTGTTTTGTTTGTTTGTTTTAAGATTTTATTTTATTTATTTGACAGAGAGGGAGAGAGCACAAGAGGGAGAGAGCACAAGCCAGGGGGAGAAGCAGAGGGAGAAGCAGACTCCCCGCTGAGCAGAGAGCCCGATGTGGGCTGGACCCAGGAACCCTGTGATCATGACCTTTAGTTGAAGGCAGATGTGCAACCAGCTGAGCCACCCAGGCGCCCCATGTATTTTATCAATAAAATGTCAAAGTGAATTTTTTGCAAATTCATTCAATTGTGGAGTAAAAATAAATATTTAAGATTATGTTGCTATTTGAATCTGAAAAGCAAACTGTTCTTGGGTTTTCTGCATGTTAGATCTACTTGTCAGAAGGGGAAGAAGTGCTGACCATTTATAAGGAAGGATGAGATGAGTAGATGAATGTGATTAAGAGGCTTCTGAGATGGTGAGTTTTTGGCAAAGTTTTAGAAAATAACTGGATTGATGGGGGAAAGAAGGGTATTTTCCAAAATAATAAAATTAGGTTTCTTTCTTAATCTTTTGTTATATGTTAAACCATGAATAGAAAAACTTAGTGTGGTTGGTTGCCTGCAATTTAAAGATTTAAAACAGAAGTTTGGGGAATAAGAACTGTTACCTGTCTTTAAATCCATTGTTAGAGTGAAATACTATACTTAGTCCCAGATAAATGAATGGTACTGAGCATCTCTCTTGTTATCAGCAGTAAATGATGTATGAAACAGATAAATTTGAAAGTTGCAGAGCATAAGATTTAATCTAGTTGAGTATACATAGTTTACATCTTTTTCTTCATAATTGAGAATGGTTGACTTGGTGCAAAAAAACATAGCTTCTTAGCTGCTATACTGATATGTATATCCAGGTATTTTCAGAAATTCGGGTTTATGATGGCTAAAATCAAAGCACAACATTTGGTGACCAGTTCCTAGAAAATATACTCATAAACGCATAGGATGTGCATGACAATCATAAAACAGTTCTTTTTAAAATTAAGGAAGGTACTTTATGTTAAATTCTCAGAATGAGAATTCTCAGAATGAGCCACGCGGGCACCCCCTAAAATGAAGCTTTTAACCTCGTATTTTGTAATGAAAATTTTACACTGCTCGCGGTTTTGCTAAAATAATATTTTATGTTGTAAACACTTAAGTGTTTTAGTAATGGACATTTAGTAGACATTCTCTATTACATGTTTGTGACAGAGAAAAGAGACTGAGAGAAAAGGAAGCTTGCTTGATGTCACAAGCATTTAGTTTGTCTTATTTACTTTTACATAAAGTAATGACTTTGGAACTTTTCAGCATATAGATTTGAAATGGATTTGGAATGATTATCCTTAAGCATAATGTATCATCTGTCCTTTTTATGGGACTTTGTTCTTATGCCTTCTATTGGGAGAGGTAAAACAAAGCTACCTCATATTCATAAGGAAGGGGCTTTTACTTTTTCCAAAGTATTTTCAACCTTTTTTTTTTTTTAAGATTTTATCCATTTATATGAGAAGGAAAGAGAGCACGAGCAGGGGGCAGGGCAAAGGGAGAGGGAGAAGCAGACTCCCCACTGAGCGCAGAGCCCTGACAAGGACAACAACAGCAGCAGCAGCAACAATAATAATAATGCAGGGCTTGATCCCAGCGCTTGAGATCACGACCTTAGCCAAAGTCAGACACTTGGTGCCCCTATTTTCTACATTTATTATGGGATTGTTTTTCTGTTGGATCCCTCTGTTTGAGAGCCTCTTTTGGTTTCTTAGGTTTAAGTGCTGAGATTGTAGCAGTTTTGTTGTTTTTGCCTTTGCTTTGTGATTCTCTCACAGTTAGAGAATTATAACAAGTTATCTCTCAGGTACATTTAATATATGTGAGGCTAGACAGTTCTCTGGAACAACTCAGGAAAACCTGAAACTATTCATATAGGTATCTTATTTGAATATTGGATAGATAAATTTGTGTAGTAGATATTCATTTGACTATTAAATAGATACCTATTCAGATAGGTATTTACCTTTTGTGCCCTGTCTTCTACTCCCTATTCAGTAAACTAATATTGAGTGCCGTCCCTAAACTGTTACTAACTTATCTAAAGGTTATTATAACAGGGGCGCCTGGGTGGCTCAGTCGTTAAGCGTCCGCCTTCGGCTCAGGTCATGATCCCAGGGTCCTGGGATTGAGCCCCACATCAGGCTTTCTTGCTCAGCAGGAAGCCTGCTTCTCCCTCTCCCACTCCCCTGCTTGTGTTGCCTCTCTCACTGTCTCTCTCTGTCAAAGAAACAAATAAAATCTTTAAAAAAAAAAAAAGGTTACTATAACAAAATAAATTTGCCTTTCATTTTACCTTGTTGATAGAATCAGTAGGGGGTGGATTGTGATTATGTGACATATTCTGAACATCTTTTAGAGACTAATGTGCTGTATACATTTATTTATTATTTGGAAAATACAGGGTAAAGTCATTAGTATAGACTGTGTTTCTCACATTTGAATTAAACTTGTTACACACATCTATAGTGTTACCCGTAGTGGATGTTCAGTACATATTTGTTAAATAAGGATACTTGGGTTCTCTTTCTAGCTCTGCTACTATATAGACAGTTCTCCTATTTTGCTGTCCATACCCTTTTAGAATTCAGCTGGTTGGCATTTCACTAGGATAAGCTACAGGGCCAAAAAGTACGGGGAATCAAAACACTGAATGTTTCAACAGGAAAAGAGTTGGCAGTGGCATGGTGTGCCACTCCGAAGGTAGAGGATGAGACCTGATGTGTGCTGCCTTGAGATAAAATGGCCAGATGAGGTGGAAAGAGCATGGTTTAATCCACGTGTCAATCCAGATACACTTTGCTTGCAGCATTAGTTTGTTCTGTCATCGGGAACATAGCCTTGTGTAGGGTATAGAGATTGCCCAGGAACTGGAGTAATGTTTATTTCTGTTATGAATAACCCAAATTTCGTTTGGCTCTGGGCCAGTAAGGGAGTGTATAAATTCATGGCTTCTTTAGAACCATTTTGAGAGTAATTTCTTTTAAATTAGTATTCTTTCTGCAGTTAAATATAGAACATTGAATTTTGATGCACACCCTCTCCTTCCCACCACTCTGTCATTTACTTCCCACCCACTCTTACCCAGGACTCCATCAAGCTTCAAATTTCTTTTTACCAATATTTCCATCTGTCAAACTATTTCTTATCTATGGCACCGTATAAGATTAAGAATGGCTCTCTATGTCAGTGTGAGATCAGTGATCATAGCCCAGGTAAGTATCTGGGTGAAAGAAGCTTCATCAGACTTGTTCTAGCCCTACCACTATGTAACATTCTCTAAGGAGCTCTGCTGCCTTTTACAACAAACAAGGAGTGGACTCTTGGCCTCTTCTCCTCTAGGTTTGAAACTTGAGTAGGGTGTTGTAATTTTTGTTTCTTGTAGTTAGGAACTTCTCCCGTGGTCCAGTATCAAGGATCACCTGTTCAGTCCTATTTTCTCCAAAGAGTAAAGCCATGATTTCTGACCTTCTTTCTCACCCTTTTCAAAATTAGCTCCTACGTAGGTTTCAGAGAGAGGCATTTACAGTTCCTTGACTGAAGTTCAGAGTGGGGTTTCCTCAGGGAGCTGGTGGTTTGACTGTTCCTTTGGACACCTCAGAGCAGTATTTCCCCTGCTAAGGACTTCTCAGTTCCTACTTTCTGGCTTTGTATGTCCAGAGTTCTAAGATTCAAGCTAATGTTGCTACTTGATTTTTCCTAGTACCTTACTTCTCTTGTGTGGCATCCTTTGACTTTTTTTAAATCCTGCCATTATTGTCTGATGAAACACTTACTGCTATTTTTCTAAGTAATTCTTAAAATCCTTTGGAGAAGGCATATGGAGTTGAAGAGTTACTAACTTGTCACTAGACATTTTGGATAGAGCCATCTAATGTCTCCATTTGCTCTTATAGTTCTAAAATAGGGGAAATTTCAGAATGCAAGAATTAATTATTAGGCAAATTTCTAGCTATACTTTTGATGAATGAATCAAAGAGGAATGACCAGATAACTTTTAATACATCATTTGTAAATTTTGGTTTTGACGACAGCTTTTTATTTTTCTTCTCAGTCGCTTTAGGTCGTAACCAGCCTTTGAAAAAGGAGAAACCCAAATGGAAAAGCGATTATCCCATGACAGATGGACAACTGCGCAGCAAGAGGGATGAATTTTGGGATACTGCACCAGCTTTTGAAGGCCGTAAAGAGATTTGGGATGCCTTGAAGGCTGCCGCACATGCTTTTGAAAGCAATGATCATGAACTGGCACAAGCAATCATTGATGGTGCAAACATAACATTACCACATGGTAGGTTTGGTGGTCCTCAAGGACAATGGGGAACATAATCAGCTCCTTTCTAATAGCAAGAAACCAAATGGGACGTGTTCATTTTTCTTGCTGTGTATTTTTTTTTTCCAAATTGGAACATTCCTCTTTCCTTCTTTTTATGTCTTTCAGCTTAAGAAAGATTTACTTTGTGTGTTATTTATTTTATTTATTTATTTATTTATTTTTAAGTAAGCTCTACACCCAACATAGGGCTTGAACGCACAATCCCAAGATCAAGAGTTGCATGCTTCACCAACTGAGCCAGCCAGGTGCCCCATTATTTTTTTGTTTTATAAATATTTTTAATCTCAAGAAGGAGAATACTTGATAACCTGTATTTTCCAACTTCCATACTCAGAAATTTCCTAGTTCTTCATCAAGGGCCCTCCACCTGCTGTCTCAGTCCTCTAGAGCTTCTACTTCACTTGTTTTCTATGAGCACTAGAGAAGTAGTCTCAAATTTAGATTTCAGAAGCCGTAGAGACTCAGTGGATGCTCCTTTAGTCATTATACCTTCTCATCAAGCCTATTTTCAGCATAATGAGCGAACCTAAACTTAGAAGTCACATGTTCTGAAGGACAGATTTCTATGATTGCAGCCCTGAGCATTATTAAGAACCTCTCTCTCTTTTGCTTAGGAATGTGACTCTAAGGACCACCATTAGCTTTGAGCATTTCCAGGGACATATATCTGCTAGACCCATGCATATCCTCTTGCTTGGTCTCCTTGATTAGAAACACTTCAAAATTTTTCATGGTATACTGAGATTTAAGTGTTAATTTTATATTACATTCTTTGCTCTTTTGATAACTGTATTTATTTCTTTTTTTTAAGTTTTTTTTTTTTTTTTTTTTTTTAGTTTATTTGACAGAGAAAGACACAGCGAGAGAGGGAACACAAGAGGGGGAGTGGGAGAGGGAGAAGCAGGCTTCCTGAAGAGCAGGGAGCCGGATGCGGGGCTCGATCCCAGGACCCTGGGATCATGACCTGAGCCGAAGGCAGACGCTTAACGACTGAGCCACCCAGGCGCCCCTGATGACTGTATTTATAACTTTTTCTCTTTAGTTTTTCAAATTAGTATTTTTCCAAGTTGTCTGTTTAGCTCCTTGTGTAATCACCTGCATTCCTTTGCATTGTTTTCTATTCCTTTAGACCCTCATTGTTTCTTTTTCAATATCTCCATTTGTCTGCATTTTCAGAACACTGCTTTTCACTGTTTAATCATCTGCTTTATGTCCTTTGACTCCTTTTTTTTTTTTTTTTAGTTTTATTTATTTAGGTAACTCCACACCTGATATGGGGCTCAAACTCACGACCCAGAGATCAAGAGTCACATGTTTGTTCCAACTGAGCCCAGCCAGGCTCCCCTGACTCCTTTTCAAGTAAAGATATTTAACTTAGTATTCCTCACAATTTTCTAAATCTCTGTTCGTTTTCTGAATTAACTGTGCTTCCAAGAAACTTTTAAAAATACATACTCCTTAGCTGTTCTGTTTTTTATTATGAAAACTTATTAACATATGCTTGGGTTAATAACATTTATTGAGTACCCACTGTATATAGATGACTTTTTCTGCACAGGTATGAAAATGGTGCCTCCTACATTTGAAAAAATGTGTAATTGAATGCGATTTCGGTATGACTCTTAAGTACTGATTTTCATGGATGGTCTCTGAATTTTTTACCTCGTACGATTGGGGGTACATCCTCTTGCTCCATTACCTCTTTTAGGTCCATATTTTGTCTTCAATTACTACCTTTATATAATATAAAGGAAAGAGCCTTCCTTTACAGTTATTTTTATCATCCTTCTCTTTTTAATGCTTATTTCCCATATTTTTAAAGCAGTATTTATTTATTATTTGTATAGGTTTGCAAGTTGGGAGTAGGGGTGGGGAGTGGGAAAGAATTAATTTATCTGTGATTGTCTTAATTTAGAAGCCTGAGATCCAGAACCTTAGAACTTTGATTTCCTTACTTTGTACTTATCATAGTTACCTATAGGAATATCTGATTGTATTCTATAAACTATGGCCTTGTTTACAAGTTCATGGAGGCAAAGTAGCTCTGTTTTATGTAAGGCAGGGCCTATGTATATTTTATTGGATATGGGCTCAGATCTCTGTATACTTAAGTCCCCCGTTTTTGCTTAGCTATGTGAACTGCCAAGAAAAGTAATGTTGCTGGCAGCCTCACCAACCAACAGATTAGAGAGAATTATTCTTGGAAATTTGATAGGATGAGCTTCTGCTTCCCCTCTATGTCTATTTTCTGCTTTAGCATAAAGGAATCAAACTGATGTCTATTCTCTCCCTGTTCAAAGCTCTGTAATAACTTTCTGGGAATTACTGTCATTGCTACCTTTGATTGAATTCCCTTGTTTATATTTGAACCTCAACAGCATTTCTTGGATGGACTTTTGAATTGTGTTCCCTCATGTACTCTAACTCACCATTAGTTTATAACTTAGCTATTTAGCTACATGCTTTTACCTAGACCTACTCAGTGGTATTACTGAAATTTCTTCCATCTTTTTGGTGTAGTTATATATTTGAAAATTTTACTTTGGACACATTTGGCTGTGTTAGACCCTAAACATCTTATACTTCATATTTTAAGTTTAAAATATTGTATAGGCTTTAACTATTTAGCTCAGGCTTTAGTAATCAGACCTAGCCTACTTTCTGCCTCTACTGTAGTACTCATGGCTATGCGACTTTGGGCAAATCACTTCTTTTCTGTAAGCTTCAGTGCTGCCATCTATAAAATATGGATTATAACTATGTACCATATAGGGTGGTTGTATTGATTAAATGTGATAATAGTAACACATGTAAATTACTTAACCACAGTCCAAAAAGCACTTGATAAATAGTAGTGCCAATGATTATTTTTCTTGAACTCTAGCATTAACGAGTAAATTCCTTGTACCAAATTCTTTGATATAATTTGGTCATTTTTCTGGATATATTATCTACTGATAACATCTTTTTCTGGCTTTTGGGGACTCTGCCCATGGGCATATGCCTAATCGAATTTTGAGATTGTATTGATTCAGTAGCAACAGTAATAACAGATTTATTAATTGGACACCAAAGGATTGATGACATAGTTTAGCATCATCCCGTCTTTAGGCCTGTCCCTATTCCTTTCATCTGTATCTGTCAGTATTACCCATGAGTATTGAACTGATCTTAGATTGACAATTTGAAGAGATCCAGGGTATACATTCCTTTCTAAGTTTCCTTCAGCCAAGTCTCTCCTTTCTTGTTTTCATCTCATTCTCTGTTTTCTCTTCCCATAATCTTATTATCCCAACCTATCCATATTATCTTCCCAATTTAAATATTATAAAAAATTCTTTAAAGTTTGAAAACTGTATGGAAATGTCTTTGCAAATGTTATTTGTATAGGTCTTGTCTGTTATTTTAGATTGTAGGTGCAAAATTAGCAAAGACTGTATACCCTTTTCGGTTTAAATTGTGTTTAGTATCAGTGTTATGTGCACAAAAATTAGATATTTGTCAGTGGCCTTTTTTCCTATGTAATAATAATTACCTTACTTCCTGAGTTATTTTTCAGAGAAACAACCAAAATACCTCCCATCACCCAACGCCCTTGCCCCATGTTTCCACCTTGTTTCTTTTTCATATAGTGATTCCATGAATAATTCTGTTCTTGTCTCAATTCCAGTCTACAGGTTGTATTCATTATATTTCTATCTTGTCCAAGCACAAAATAATTCCATGCTTTTTAATTATCCTCCTTTATTAATATCAGTGATGTCTTTAGTTCATTATTCTCAAATGGCAATAGGGAGAGTTAGAAGATGGTGTCATAACTACCTGGGAATTTTATTTTATTTTATTTTTTAATTTTTTTAAAGATCTTGTTTATTTGACAGAGATAGACACAGCAAGAGAGGGAACACAAGCAAGGGGAGTGGGAGAGGGAGAAGCAGGCTCCCTGTCAAGCAGGGAGCCTGATGTGGGGCTCGATCCCAGGACCCCGGGATCATGACTTGAGCCGAAGGCAGACGCTTAATGACTGAGCCACCCAGGCTAACTAATTCCCATAACTACCTGGGAATTTTCTATGTGTGCATCTGTTTTCACTCTGGAAATTGTGACTCAGATTGAGGATATATATGGACATGTGTATTATGGAAAAATCTCCCAGGATGATTCTGGTATCTGGTACCTCTTTTCCACAGCCTCCCCATCCTATAAAACTTTATTTTTCATGATTTACACATTTTTTTCTCATGGTCCTAAATTTCTAAAGAAGAGTATCTCCTTTTTCTAATTGCTACTTTGCCATTACCTAAAAATCCTAAAAACATTACTAATAGAGTATTTTGCCAATGAAACTAAGGTTATAGATTAAGTGGTTTATCCAAGTTAGCATAAAAAGAGGGATTTTTTTGTTTGTTTTTCTGTTTGTTTTTTTTTTTTTTTTTTTAAGGTGGGATACACCTGGCTGGCTCAATAGGTAGATTTCAGGGTTGTGAGTTCAGGTCCCATTTTGGGTATAGAGATTACTTAAAATCTTCAAAAAAAAGGGGAGGGGTTATTATTTTCATTTTTCAGAGCTTGGCCCATAGTGAATATTCAGTAATTCTCAGTTAAAGCTTGTTCAGAAACAATAACCTATTTCATAAAGATGAGCGCACTTAATGCTTTATAGAATTACTATATAGAAGATTAAAAAGGATTTTTAAAATTGGCTACTCCTTCTCTCCCTACTTTCTGTTTTTCTAGAAAGGTGGTTGTTTATTTCTTTAGCATCTACAATTAATGTGTTTTCCATCTCCCTCCCAATTCAAATGTAAAAGCTCCCCTCTTAACCTTTCTTGTGTAGGAGTAGCTGCTCACTGTTATTCAAACACTTGCTTTTCTCTTTCTTACAGACTTAACTCCAGCTTTACTCTTGTTATTTCTTGTGGCTAAACATTGCCAGGTGTTCAGTTAGGCTTTTGAAGGTCATTTCTTTTGTCCTTTTTCATGCTTAGGGATATAGGAGGTAAGAAAGGGTAATTCTTTAAACTTTTTTAAATCACCTTCAAAATATAGGAGGGAAAAGAGTTGCCCAGAATTTTGTTTTCCTCTTTCCTGGACTTACCTCAAAATATATCAAATGTGAATAAATTGAACTATGTATAATGTGATGTAAGTTTGTAAAAATCAAGGCACTTAGGGACGCCCAGGTGGCTCAGTTGGTTGAGCATCTGACTCTTGACTTCAGCTCAAGTCTTCCGATTGTGGGATTGAGCCCCACATCAGGCTTCGTGCTCAGTGCAGACTCTGCAGAGAGGTTCCCTCTCCCCCTCCCTCTCCCTCTGCCCCTTCCCCTTCTTGTGCACACACACTCTCTCTTCCCCCAGTCTCTAAAATAAATAATAAAATCTTTTTAAAATTAAAAAAAAATAAAGGCACTTACAAATAGCATAAATAGAGCATTTATTTTTAGATCATTTCTATGTATAGGAAGCCAACATGATGAAAAGAACACCTAGACTGAGAATCAGGAGTAATAAAATACTCAGAACTCATGTTTTGAACTGATGTTATGTAATCCTCATGCCTGTAATAATCACCTACAACAGTCCCCATTTTAAAGAGATGAGAAGGGGTGCCTGCCTGGCGCAGTCAGTTAAGTGTCCGACTCTTGGTTTCAGCTCAGGTCATGATCTCAGGGTCCTGGGATTGATCCCCAAGTTGGGCACCACGCTCAGTGTTGAGTTGGCTTGAGATTCTCTCTAAAATAAATTTTAAAATCTTTCTAAAAAATAAAAAAAAAAGATGAGAAGACTGAAATACAGAGCAGTTACATCCTTTTTCCAATTTATAAGTCATGGAATTGGGATTGGGATTTGAACTCAAATCCTGGGTTTAACAGTAACAAAGCCGTTGAATGACATTGTCAAGTCATTTCATCTCTGTTTTTTATAGTGATGCACAAGTAATCTTCACTGTTAATTCCCTCCCACACTATATAGAATACTGTAAAACTGTATACTTCTGGGGCAACTGGCTGGCTCAAGTCAGTGGAGCCTGCGACTCTTTTTTTTTTTTTTTTTTTTAAGATTGTGTTTGTTTATTTGAGAGAGAGAGACAGAGAGAGAAGGGGGTGGGGCAGAGGGAGAGGGACAAGCAGACTCCCTGCTGAGTGCAGAGGCCATCCAGGCACCCCGAGCCTGCGACTCTTGATCTTGGGGTTGTGGTTTTAAGCCTCATGTTGGGTATAGAGATTACTTAAAAATAAAATCTTTAAAAAAAAAAAAGACACTACGTCTGTTAATACTAAAGAGAAACAAGTGGATTCTCTAAGACATGGATAGGCAGGAAATGCATATATATGTAGACCTTGTTTCTATTTCCGTGATAGAGGCCCATTAAGAAGCAGGCCATGAATTCTGGCTCCTTTAAAGGTCCCTGTAAGAATTTGTCATTTAATAAACTTAATTGATAAATTTGTCATGAACATAAGGCTTAGGATTGAAAGCATGAAACATTACATGTACATGGAAGACAGAGGATTTTATCCAGACTGTTGTGTTTAGAAATGAAATAGGGCCTTGATAAAGGATCTGATAAATGACTAACCATAAATTAATTAATAGTATAGTAACATACTAATTAATAATTTCCACTCTATCAAAGAAACAAAAATGATTTGGAGTTGTAAAATATAAATTTATCCACTCTTCTGTTGCTATCACCCCCCCCTTTTTTTCCCAGTTAGAGCAACAAAGGCCCTGAAATAGCTGAGGTAGGAGATTGTCCTTGTGTCAGTAGGCTTCTCTGAAGATCATTGTCCTCTTAGAAATGTGACAAAATGTTACACAAGCTCTTTTTTTTTTTAAGATTTATTTGAGAGAGACCTCACACATGTGAGTGGGGGCAGGGGCAGAGGGAAAGAATCTCAAGTAGACTCCCTGCTGAGCAGGGAGCCCAACAACCTGGGGCTAGATCTCACGACCCACGAGATCATGACCTGAGCCAAAACCAAGCGTTGGACACTTAACCGACTGCACCACCCAGGCACCCCTATACAAGCTCTTTTTTTTCTTTTTTTTAAGATTCCATTTATTTATTTGGGGGGGGGCCCACAAATACGAGCAGGGGGAGGGGCAGAGAGAGAAGCAGACTCCCCACTGAGCGCAAAGCCCAATGTAGGCCTCCATCCCAGGATCCCGAGATCATGACCTGAACCGAAGTCAGACTAACCAAATGAGCCACTGAGGCACCCCCCCACACAAGCACTTAATCACCATTTAACCATCATATGGCTTGAGCAATACGCTAAGCCACCTTCACCTGTGCTTGCTATAAGACATGGAAGACTTGGTGCTTCTGAATGCCAGTCTTAATAGCTATCTTGGTAGGATGAGAACTAACGCTGCTTCTCTTGAAGCCTGAGTGTCAAAAAGCTTAATATAATTCCCAACAAAGTGTTAGCATGAGAGAGACTGTCATTAGTTAGTCCTGAAAAACTGCTCATATCTGAATGAAAGGTAATTGTGATGGCCCTTTTGACATTCCTGTGATTCAGGTTTGTAGAGAACCCCATGAGGCCTAAAGCAGTGAACTCAAACTTTATGAAAGTTTGATCCTTTGTATACTGCTATTAGTGAGCTCTCCCCCATAAGTCTGGTTCTGAGATTTAAAACTTGTGTGAGAAGGGAACCAACATTATTGCTTTCAATGGGTTTATTATATGTATTTGGCAATTTTGCGTGTGTTTTATTATTTAACCTCACAACAGCTTTGTGAGGTAGATACTATAGTCCTTGAGGAAACAGACTGAATATGTCCAAAATTAGGGTCTAAATTAAAATTTGAGTGTGATCAACTCCAAAGCTGCTACTCCTTGCATCAGATTCACTGCTTCTCCTCCAGTCTTCTGTTCCTCCATCAGGCTCAACAGTGGGCTTCCTAAATCATAGGACTAATCTATTGTTTTGTTCCTTTCTAGTCTCTGTTATATCAGTGCTCTTGTCCAACTCAATTATGTGCTTAGGCTCTCCTTGCCATAGGAAGTCACATTTGTTGAAAAAGTCAGAGTTTGTGCCTTGTGGGTCAGTTAGAAAAGAGAAGTCAGAAAAAAGGAAAAAGAAAAGTCAGGAATAAAGACAGTATTTCCATAAGCTTTGGAAAAGACCCCCAATGTAACAAAAGTCTTGTAGTTCCAGGACATCACCCACTTAATTATGTTGGGGAGGGCAGTTTTCTATATCAGATTGCCAGTGTATTTTAAATATTAAATTTTCAACTCTATTGAGGTATACTGAAGTATGCCAACAGCACATACTTAAAGGGTACAATTTGATCAGCTTTGACTTGTATACCCCTGTGAAACTGTCATCACAAGATAACATTTCCTATCTCCGAAAGTTTCCTAATGTAAAAATTGATTTTTAACTTTTACAAATTTGTTCACATAGCTATGCAAGTCTTAAGTGGCAAAAACATTAAGACTGACTGCAGTCTTAAAGGAGTGAGCATAGAGGGATAAGCAGGGAGGCCTTTGAATGCTTAAAAAGACATCTTTTTTTAACCTGAAAGATTGTCTGAGAAAGAGTTCCTGGCATTTAGTAAAGCTGTTCTTATTTTTTGGCATATAAGCTAGTTTTATCTTTATAATTTTCTTGTGAAATATTTTGATGCCCAATTAAAAATAGCCATAGAAAACCAAGTTGACCAAGGAAAAGAGAATATCTGAGCCAGTCATCTAGATAGAAGGTAAATAAAAACTTAGAAAATTATGTATGAAATCAAAACAGAAGGTGGAATCTTGGCAGATTTCTTACTCTCATGGGGAGATGTCAGGGCTTCCTGACCTGGGGAGGCCACGCCCTGGCAATTGTTTATCTCGGTAGCCATCTGTCTCTGCTAGGATTTGAAGGCTGTGGTAGGTTTATGAGGAGAAGGGAAAAAAGACAAGAATGTCTTTCCACAGAGGCCACTTGGTGAGAAGTGTGAGCAAGCCTGACTAGAACTTCTTTAGAGCTAGTAAAGAACTAAATGAACTACACCCTCAGTGTCCAGGGGGCGGTCAGTAAAAACCTTCTAGGGGTGCCTGGTGGCTCAGTCAGTTAAGCATCAGACTCTTGATTTCAGCTCAGGTCATGAACTCAGGGTCGTGAGATGGAGCCCCGTGTCTACTCGATGCTGAACATGGAGTCTGCTTGAGATTCTCTCCCCCCCCCCCCCCCACCTCTCCCCTCTGTGCATACATTTGCATGTGCTCTCTCTAAAATACCTATTTAAAAAAAAAAAAACCTGGAAAAAATGCCTATATTATCAACTTTTTTTTTTTTTAAGAGAGAGCACGTGGGGGCGGGGGGGAGGGGGCGGAGAGGGAGAAAGAATCTTAAGCAGGCTCTGTGCCCAGTATAGCCCTATGTGGGACTTAATCTCATGACCTGAGCCAAAATGAAGAGTCAGAGGTTTAACCAACTGAGCCACCCTGGTGCACCTATATTTATCAACTTTTAAAGTGGTTCTTTCCCTCTTGTGTTTGAACACACAGGCTTTCTTTCAGAAAAACTCTCCCATCTTATAACTATGCCCTGTTCACATATTCCTCTCAAATATGGCAGATGAGACAGTGATGGTAAATGTCCATTTTGTCACTACATTTGGTGGCCTTAGTCGCCATTTCCTTTTGCCTCATCTTCCAGTTCCTTCTTTGACCTTATATTATTCATATCACTGGCAGTTGTGTTGGTGGACTGCATTTAGACTGTTGGGTTTTTTTTTCTTTCTTTTTTAAGATTTTATTTATTTATTTGTCAGAGCAAGCACAAGCAGGGGGAGCAGCAGGCAGAAGGAGAAGCAGGCTCTCCACTGAGCCAGGAGCCCAATGCGGGACTTGATCCCAGGACCCTGGGATCATGACCTGAGCGGAAGGCAGACCCTTAACCTACTGAGCCACCCAGGCGTCCCTAGACTGTTGGGTTCTTGCTCCTTGTGATTCTTGTTTGGCTTTTCATCCCTCTAATATTTGTCCTCTGCCCCTTTTTTCCCCCATGTTCATTTTTCCCTTTTCCCATTCACCATATCACTAACCCAGGAACCAAGCCCTATGGTTTTATCCCTATGCTGTACATTTACTCCTTCAGGAATCCAATTAAAATTCACTCTCACTTGTTGTGTCTGCCCCTGGACAAGTTATTTCTCTCTGCTTCAGTTTTCTCATTTGCAAAATGAGTGTAAGAGACTGACCATAGAGGGCTATTGTGAGGATTAAATGTCAATGTATGCCAAGTGCTCAGAGCCAGAACTAGTAAGCTATCTTAAATGTTTGCTTTTATGTTCAGACTTGTACATTTGAGATTATTACTCTACAAGCTGCTTTTACCCTTTTCCGATACACTTTTTAAGTTACCTGCCCATAATTCAGTTGAAGTGTCTCACCGAACCTAAAGCAGTTAAAAACTAAGCAAAAAGCTTCTAACCCTAAATTCTCAGTCACTCTCATTTCCGATTTAGGTGATTCTTCTTTCCTTTTTGTTTTCCATCATATATAACCTATCGTTAGGTCTGAGTCTCTCAGATCCATTTCTTTCTGTTGCTGTAGTCAGGCAGTCATTTTAGCAGGTCCCCTTGATTCCAGTCATTCTCCCTTTATGCAAATGATAAAATAATCTTCAGGCTTTGTCTCTTGTTCACCTGGAACATTGCTTGGCAGGTAACAGGCACTCAGTATTTGTTGGGTAAATGACTCATGTACTGTTATCAGCCACCTGTAGTAATTAACTGTAGTATGAAATCTAAACCCCTGAACCCTTCTATCAGGTTTTCACTATTGCTGTCAATCTAGTAATTTCACATCAATTCTCTAGTCACCTCAGCAAAACCACTTGCTATTTCCTACTTACCTTGTACTAATTCTTGTCCTCATATTATTCCTATTTCTTGAGATGCCCTTTATTTATTTATTTATTCATTAGAAGATTTTATTTATTTGACAGAGAGAGACACAGCGAGAGATGGAACACAAGCAGAGGGAGTGGGAGAGGGAGAAGCAGGCTTCCCGCGGAGCAAGGAGCCCGATGTGGGACTCGATCCCAGGACCCTGGGATCATGACCTGAGCCAAAGGCAGACACCTAACGACTGAGCCACCCAGGCGCCCTGAGATGCCCTTTATTTTTATTCTGTGTCATGGCCAGAACACACTATTTCTACAGAATTTCTCCCTTTTTGCTCTACCAATGTTAGTCACTCTTCTGTTGTGTGATGTCTCAGCTTGTATTTGATTTTCAGTATATCAGTTTGTACTTAAAATCTCTGGTGGGTGTGCTAGATCTGCTTACCTCAGTTAGAAGTTTCTGGGGATCAAGAACAATGTTCTCTCTCTTATAACCTTTCCTCCCCAGAGCTAGTGATATGCCTTATCTCTTCCCTGTGTTTAGTAAGTATTCATGCAGCAACTCCATAGAGTGTGGGGAGTGGTCCTTATGAAGTCCTACAGAGCTTATATGTTAGCGATCACTATTAGCAGAGCAGTTTTGTCTTTACTGAAGAGATATGGGGCTAGTAAATGGTGGAAAATTGGGAGTATATTGTTGAAAGGGGTCTGGGCCTACAGAGGAGTCATTCTGCCCTGAGTAGGTAATTCTGGGATAATATTCAATTGTGGGTTATATTATAAGCAAAGTTTGTTTTTGTTGACAATTTATGATCCCAGATATTTAATTTGGGGAGAGAGTAACCCATAAAACTATAGCTTGAAATGTAAATAAATCATATCTGACATCATGGTCTGGACTTTTGCCCTATTTAGTTATTCAGAGCATGTTTATAACTCATTATAATTTGACAAGTGAGGAAAAGAGTGAGTAAGCCAGAAAACTTCATGTTAAATAAAATGCAAGTTACCTTTTCCCAAAATTAATTAAAGTATGGGAGCTAAGCAATATGAAGTCTGGCTAGCTTATTTCCAGCATTATAGACATGAGCACTGCCTGAGCTGGAATAAGAAGATATGCCATCTACTGGCACCTCTTCCATGGAATTTTTATTCTCACCCATTTGAAATCTGAAAACTAAATTTCTAACTTGCCGGGCTGAAGGGCAAAGACTGCTTTCCAGGGAGGCCTGGCTGGCTGAGTTGGTAGAGCATGAGACTCTTGATCTCAGGATCGTGAATTTGAGCCCCATGTCGATGGCAGAGTGTACTTAAAAAAATAAAACCTCTTCCTTTAGGGTATTATCTTAAAAAGAAAGAAAGGAATGAATGAATGGGCAGATGGTAACTAAAATTAGTTTTAAGAAAAGAAGACTACTTTCCATTGTGATGAACGAGTGGGTATTCATATCTAGGAAGAGCGAAAGTGCCTAATAGATTGTATGTTTGTTTCGAGATGGACATGCACTCATGTTATAGCACACTCATAAAAGCTGCGATGTCATCTCTAGTCCTTTTCTAGAGAGGCTGCAAATGTCAGCTGTCTTTCAGTCCAGACATCATTCTGCTTGCAGTTTGACTGCTTTTGTTTACAGTCCTGTTATTTTATATCTGTCGTGGTACTGAAGATGAAGAAGCATATGCAAACCTGGTAACCACATTAGAGGTTTTCTTCTGTCTCATTTTGCTAATTGAGAAGGGTATTTCAGGTTAAAGAATATTGCTCAAGGTTGTGCAGCTAGTTAATAGCAAGGCTGGGAGTTTCATCTTGGTCTAGAGATTTCAAAGATAATGATTTAGAATGGTGCTTCTCTAAAAGAATGTTTTTCTAGCAGAACATTGCCAGAACGTTGCTCTTGTACTTATCAGGCTGACCATACCATCATTGGGTCAGTGGGATATGTATCTGAGGTGTTTTCTTAATAGAGGGGATGTGTCTTTAGTGAACTCTTCACATTCTCTTTCCTTGTTCTCCTGGTGGCCAGCCCATCTGGAAGACACTAGTAGGTTTCTTTGCCTCAGGACTAGGCCATATAAATAGTGAAGTTAGCACAACTGACTATACCCCTGTTTATAAATAGCATTGGTACTGCAGCAAGATGGTTGCTAGTTAGGGACACAACTATGCTTAAAGTATATTTGTTTCTGCAGTGTCCTAGCATTCACATTAATTGGTGAACAACACAGAGGCTGTACGATATCTTTAAACCTAGAGGAAAGTGGAGATTGATGTGTTTTATGCTTGGTGACTGTTCCAGTCTCATATTGGGTGCCTTGTTTTTTCAGCCTATTGATAGTGACCACAAAGATCAGTTCATTAACTCATTGGTTCATGGATAACTATTTCTGTGTCCCAACCCCATACTTATTAGACTATATATGACTGTTTTGAATATGGTAGATGTTTTTGTTTTTTATCAGTCAACTGACATTAATGTTCCAGTTTGAGCAAAGGACATATTATGAATAACCTTGTAAGAAAGCATTCATTAAGTGTCCTTTCAAGCTTCCAAAGGGAAGTCCTGGTAATTATAATGCAGTTTATGCTTTATAAAAAAAAATCAGCCATTAATACCTTCTTTTAAACCATAAGTGCCTTTTTCTCTCCCCTGAGCTGTCTGGTTATAAACTTCATACCCCTTTTATTCTTCCTTTTTAACCCATAGCTTCTCTGTAATAGATTGACCAATTGGGGTTAAATACAACCCCTCAGTCATTTTTATGGTGATTGTGCTAATGAGATTCATCTATAAGCGAGGAGCCAGAGCAGCTGGTAGGCTTGTCTTCTCCAGTCTGTGGTCTCTTTGGATGAAGGACTTTTGGCTAAGTACTTAGGAAGTCCAGGCACTAAGGAAATTGCTCTGGAACACCGTGTTGTGGTGAATTAAGCTAAGGGATCTGTTTTTTGTGGTTGTTGTTAAGGTTACTGATTCATTTCTTGAAAAAGATATCCCAGTGCAATTTGAATATCCCCTTAATTTGGTCCAAGCATTAATAATAGTAAATATGAATTTTGTGTGCTTTCTTTTTCTTTATCATTTAATGAAAGTGTGAATGAGGTATGAAATGACTTAGAAAAGGTGAGGGAAAGGAGTTAGGGTCCTGGCTAAGGTAAAATTAGATAAACACTCAGTTGGTTATGGGCCTTAATGATGGACATTGCTAAAGCGGCTGGCAATGATTGACCTTATACTTTTTTTTCTCTACAGTGGCAAGCTAGCAAGAGCTTTGAGCATTTTGCAAAGTGAAAATAAAAATGTGTCATTTAGGGGCGCCTGGGTGGCTCAGTTGGTTAAGCGTCTGCCTTCGGCTTAGGTCATGATCCCGGGGTCCTGGGATCAAGTCCCGCATTGGGCTCCATGCTCAGTGGGGAGTCTGCTTCTCCCTCTGCCTGCCGCTCCCCCTGCTTGTGCTCGCTTGCACACGCGCTCTCTCTCTCTCTGACAGATAAATAAATAAATCTAAAAAAAAAAGTGTTCATTTAGATGAAACTCTTGTTCATATCTTCTCTTTCTGAAGGTGCACTCACAGAGTGCTATGATGAACTGGGCAACCGGTATCAGCTTCCAGTCTACTGCTTGGCACCACCAATTAACATGATAGAGGAAAAGAGCGACATAGAGACTCTGGATATTCCTGAGCCACCACCTAATTCTGGATATGAATGTCAGCTCCGTTTGCGCCTTTCCACAGGCAAAGACCTCAAACTTGTGGTCCGCAGCACAGACACTGTATACCACATGAAGAGGAGGCTACATGCAGCAGAAGGAGTGGAACCGAGTAGCCAGCGATGGTTCTTTTCTGGCAGACCTCTCACCGACAAAATGAAGTTGGAAGAGCTGAAGATCCCAAAGGACTATGTTGTACAAGTTATAATGAGCCAGCCTTTACAAAACCCAACACCAGTTGAGAACTGATTGGTCCTCCTGGCTGGTCCCAAGATCCCTCCCACTCCTTTTTATTGTCGTTGTCATTTCCTACTCTATGGCGTGAAATTTATTTTCACTGCTCTGAATTCCATATGAATGGATTTAGTTCTGAGGAATTACCAGTGAAAAATTCCATCTGTGATGGAGACCAACAAAAATAATTAATAAAACACAAAGAGCCAGCCTTTGAGACTCATGTAATTACAGTTTCTAATTTGAAAGGCAATTAAAAAATAGATAACCATTTATTTTAAAACACCCAACAACAATGTAACGACTGTATTTAAATGTTTGGACTGTAAATAGAATGTTACGTCCATGAAGAACAGCACCAAGCACCTTGTCAATACAGAATTTGAATATATATATATATATATATATATATACACACATATATGTATGTATATATGTATATATATTCCCGAAAATATCAATAACAATTACAAAATGAGCTTTTTAAAATGGAAACTGAGAAGAGCAGTATTTGAGGTTCACTTCTATTCTGGTCTGAATTCTTTGCTCAATTAATAATTAGCCATAAAGGAGTAGAGACTGGCAAATTGTGTTTCAGTATTGCTTTCCCCGTTCCCGTATCTTGAGCTCCTTATTTACATTCACACTAAATTTTGGTGCCTTCCAACACATTGGTGGCAGGTACCCTTCTGGAACACTAGGCAATAATTTAGTCAGTACAGTAAGATCTCTGATTTTCAGCTGATACTCAGTTGAAAAGTCTCTTGTCCTTTTGCTGCATAGCTATTTTGAAATGTCTGTATATCAAAGCTGTTTTTATATCCAGGCTTAGAGGGTCACTACTATATAATACCATCATTGATCTACCTACTCTGCTTGAGATTTTTCAGCGCATGCCCCCAAATGCACTGGGCCAGGGAATGTAAGAATCAAGGACAGGTGTTCCCACCCTAAGATAATACAGTCAATTCTCTCTTCTCTCCCAGTTTGCAGGAGGGGTGTAAGGAAAACCCGTTGTATCTGTGCATGGGAGAACTGTGCCTATTTTCAGTCTGTTAGAAAAATGTCAACTCCTGATTTACTGGTCTGTTTATGGACATTACTTAAACATCAGCAGTGAGACCAAAAGATGAAACATTGCTTTATATGTTAGCTTTCCAGTTCACTGTTACCTCTACTTGTGGTGGATGACAGTTTTCCTCTCTCATCTTTCCTAGCAAAGAGTCAAATGAAGAGCCATCTGCAGATTAGATGAGAGGACTGAAAAATCTGGTGAGAGTACCTGATTCTCTAGTACTATGACTGGAATAAAGCTGCCAAGGGTTATATTTAATTTGGGGCCTTTGAAAAGTTAGTTCCAGAAAGGAGAGGGGGACTATCACAATCACTGTAGCCCTGAGACTCTGTGAGGTGGCAAAGTAGAGACAAGAAGGTACGTACACTGCTCTCAGCTGGGAAATAATCAGACCTCCACACCCATTTGGATGTGAAGCGCTATTAATTTTAATGGCAAAATGAAACTGCTAATTAGTTTAAATGTAAAGTTTAAAATGGTATTAAATTTCCTATAGCCTGATTAGATATAATATCTATAATTATAACTTACCCTGTCTCTGAGAGCTTTAACTGCTTCCCTTTCTTTATGCAATCATTTTAAAGATTGTGGCTATATTCAATTTAGGGTTGCTGATAATTGAATCTAAATTCAAGAGACAACAGCAACGTTAATTCCAAAGGAGTATTTTTATATTTGAAGGTGGAGGTTTGAGGGTATTTGAATATAATGCCCCTGTCATCAAAGAGTTTCTTTGTTCCTTGTGTGCCACATTGAATAGCAACAGCTCTCAAAGTTTGACAACTGGAAATGTGTTCAAACCTATTTTTCCTAAGTTAAATTGGGTGATATCATCAATAATCTATGGTTGCTAAGAAGTTTTTTTTTGTTTGTGTAGAATTTGAACTCTCTTAAGAATTTATTTTGTTTTAAAGGTACATATACTTCGCATAACGATTTTCTGGGCATGTTTAACTAACCTGGGTGAGAAAACCATGGTGCTGTTTAATGTAAATAGATTGATATAAGATTGGACCAATACTTGATGTGTACAATTTTAGTATGTAGGGTTTTTGTGCTTTTTTTAAAAAAAAATGTTCAATTTTTCTCTTTGTCTTGGCCTTTATTCTGGGTTTTTAATTGTTACGCTCTACATAAAGGTAATCTGCCTCATTCTAATAAAACCTCTAAAAAGGTTTTTCTTCTCTTTAAAAACTTACTTCAATAAATAACAAGTTCATTATCACCAGACTTAGGCTCTGCTGTGCCAAACCATACATGGTTATTTATAGATATGCTTTATCTTCCACATTGAAATCTTGGTCTAAAGTAGGCTATTGTTTTTTTTTCTTAAGGGTCATGCCATAAATCAGAACTCATAATTCAGTTTTCTAGAAACACTGAGCTCATTTCTTACCCATTTTGGATCAAAGTGGCAGGTTTTGATAATTTTTTATTTAAAATAGGTGATACATATGTATGATGGGCAAATCCAAAGATACCAAAGTGAAAAATCTCTCTCCACACCCCAGATGTAACAACTGTTACCAGTGTTTTGGGTATCTTGAAAGATACTCCAGCCCAGCAGTTCCTCAACTTGAGCATGCATCAAAATTACCTAGAAGTCATCTGAAAACACTGATTGCTAGACTTTTCTCCCAGGGGTTCCACATTAGTAGGTGTGAGTGGGCCCCAGTAATTTGGATTTCTGAGCAGTTCCAGGTGCTGCTGTGGCTGGTGTACAGAATCACACAGTGAGAACCACTGTTCTGGTGTACATTGAGTATATTCACCCACCCTACCCTGTTTTTTCCATAAATACATATACTATTCACCTTGATTTCTCTCTTTTTTTTTTAAAGATTTATTTATTTATTTGAGAGAGAGAATGAGATAGAGAGAGAGAACATGAGAGAGGGGAGGGTCAGAGGGAGAAGCAGACTCCCTGCCGAGCAGGGAGCCCGATGCGGGACTCGATCCCGGGACTCCAGGATCATGACCTGAGCTGAAGGCAGTGGCTTAACCGACTGAGCCACCCAGGCGCCCCACCTTGATTTCTCTTTAAAATGATGAATCTTGGATCTGCGTAATTCCTTTTATGGCTACACCAGTCCTGCACTGTCTGGAGTACCAGTTATTTCAGACTTCACTTCGGTCAGTTTGACTACTTGGAATCTTGCTACTGTAAACCATGCTGCCGGGAAGTGTCCTTTTCTAGAGCTACATCATTGTGTCTGTGTACATCTAGAGAATGCACTCTTGAAGAGAGAATTGCTAGATCAATGAGTATACACATTGAGAGAGTAGATGCAAAATTGCCCTCCAAATAGATTTTCCCATCTTAAAACTATAGCAGTATGATTGCTCTTATTTTCTCATACATACTAACCAACATTTTGTTCTGACAGTCTAAGTGAAAATCTGTCCTGTGGTCTATCTTTATATATTTTCTTTGTAGTTTAGCATTTTAATGTATATTTTACGCCTTTTTTTTTTCCTGCAAATTGTCTGCTTATATTTCTGGGGCACTTTGGTCTTTATCCTCTTGATTTGTGAATACTATATTAAGGAAATTGGTCATTTTTCTATCATGTGTTACCATTTGTTTTTGGTTTTATGTAATTTACCATGTGCAAATTTTTAAGTTTTGCTTGGTTGGATTGATCAGATTTGTATTTTATGGCTTCAGGGTTTTCTTCTTTAAAAGGTTTTATCATTTCAGATTATAAAACTTTTTTCTCATGTTTTCAGTATTTCTTTTATGGCTTCAGTGTCTGGAGTTATTTTGGTGCAAGATAGAATAGCAGCCCAGATTTATTTATTTATTTATTCATTTGTTTTTGTAAATAGTTAGCTAATCCCACTTTTCCTGATACTACTTGTTGAATAATTTTTATTGGTCTTTTTCCCATTGATGTAGAAAAATCACTCTTATTTTATGATGCCTTTAAGACTATACTTTTTTAACGGTCTTTTCTTATTAATTGAACAAATTAGAAAATATACCTGTGTCCACCTCAAATTCTCATATGCTATGATTTAGTATTTTGACTTACAGAAAAGAAGAAAAGAGAAGTGTGGCTGACAACCTCCCTTGCAGTAACTGTCTCCTGTGATTTCTGTTCTCTGGCTCTGTGGGGGCTGTTCATGTGGGCAACTGCCCATTTCGGCAGGTGTCAGCAGAGTTGATTTGGCCTTTTCTAGTCTTGGCCTTTGGCATGAGGCAAGTGATGATAATACATGAGAGCTAAGGACTAGTGGAAGAGAAATGATTTCACTTTGCTTAGCTTCCTCTAAAATTCTTTCCTCTTTATAGCTGATATAGATTGTGGTGCTGGCCTGAACCTCTATTGCTCTCTTCAGCCCAGCCTGCTAGTCACCTGCTCTGCAAGTGCAGCCCCTCTGCCCATTACTTCGGCCCCTGAACAAGGGCGCACTTTGCTGACCAAGGCATTCTAATGTAACTATGACATAGTAATACCATTGAGTGTTACCACCATCCAAAAAACACCTAAATGTACTTGGTCTAACTGAGCTCTACCTTGAGAGCACAGTGGATTAACTCACTGTTGAAATAATGAAACTTAATTGAAACATCTACACACATACCTACAAACACATTTTTAAAAATGTTAAATCTCGTAATGTAATTGAGGAAAAAAGTCTTGACGTAGACATTGACATTGTTTTCTGTGTTATACTTCTAGTCCCAAAAGAATGTCACTTTATACATGCTATTGAATTTTAGTTTTTACAGTTTCAGTTTGTGCCCATCCGAACTAAATGCTCAGTTTCCTGAGTCCATTCTAGAGCTGCCCAGTTTATGAAATACTAAGTATTTAAGTAGCTTTTTTTTTTTTAAAATCTATCCATTTATTTTAGAGAGAGAAAGAGCAGGGGGAAGGGTAGAGGGAGGGAAAAAGAATCCTCAAGCATGCTCCCCGCTGAGCGTGGAGCCTGACAGGACAGGGGCTCCATCCCAGGACCTGAAGCTCATGACCCCAGCCAAAATCAAGAGTCAGATGCTCAACTGACTGAGCCAGCCAGGTGCCCCTGAAAATACTCTTAAAAGGATTTTTAAAAATCTGATAGTTGGACCATGATACCTTTTGTAGTCACCCTGATGATTTCCAGGGAGAGGGGGGAAACTCATTCCTAAAACTTTAGTCATTTGATGTTCATTTTAAATTAAGTTGAAATAAATGAATAAATTATTTTAAAGTTTCATTTAAAATTTAGTCAGAATTACAACCTTTGCTACTTACTATCTTTGACTTTCCCTTCTCCCCCCTTGCCCCCATTCTGAAGCAATAAAAGGTACAGTATCTTCATTGCTTTAGAGACGGTGTCTGTAAAAAACATATATGCCATGGTTACTTTTTATATGTCTCAGGACTGTTGCCCTTGGAAAATGGGAAGGAAAAGCCTTTCTAAGACCTTGTTATAGTTTCTCCTCCCAGAACTATGCATAGATCTTAGGGTGTCTGCCAGCAAAAGCCATCTAGGATTCCAGAAAAGAGGCAGAAACCTATCCCAAGATAAGCTTAATGGCGAGGCCCTTTGAAAGGATGATGGATTTCCAACTGTCATTTTCCAGCCAGAGAATACTAGTCTCTCAGTTCAATACTCTGTGTAGGTGTAGTAGTGTAGTACTTGTTTGCCAGAGGGTATTCTCCTTAGAGAACAGCTGCAAACTTTTCACCAAATCAGAGGAGGAGAGGAGCACTGTTCTGAGGTGCTTTGTATCTTAAATATAGAGGGTTCGTAGTAATGAACATGACTTCTCTTCTTCCAAGTTTGACTTATGAACGACAATCTTAGATAAGCAGTATTCTTTTCTGTTGCACATTGACAGTGATTTTTGTTGGTTATTAGGTACCCTGGAACTCTGAATGCCTTATGGGCAGTCATACGGCATAACTGATCCTTAAGAAATTCTTGGTTTATAGTAAATGAGCTGTACCTCTTTAATTGCCAAACTTGTTCCTCAGAAGTTTATGGTAGAAGGAGATGTGGTAATCAGCATTATGCAGAAAGGATTTCTGAGCCAGTAAAATGCTGGCTTGAAACTTAAACAATTTGCTAAAACTGAAGTGAGTTACTCAGATCACTTGCTCTGAGCATAGGAATCTAATTGACCTTGAATTTGAATCATGGTTCTACCACTGGTATGCCATATATTTTTGGGAAAGTTCTTAATTTCTCTGGGCCTCAATTTCTTCACCTGTAAATTCTGGATAATACTTGATTCACAGGGTTATGAGTATAACTTCATGCATCTAAAGCACCTGCCTAACCCATTGCAAGCACTTACTCAGTGGTAGTTGCCATCATTACTATCACAGTACAGACAGGTAGGGAGGATTCGCAAGTCTCATGCTAAAAACTTGGAAAATTAGGGGTTGGGGGGATGGGTTAGCCTGGTGATGGGTATTAAAGAGGGCATGTTCTGCGTGGAGCACTGGGTATTATGCACAAACAATGAATCATGGAACACTACATTAAAAACTAATGATGTAATGTATGGTGATTAACAATAAAAAAAACTTGGAAAATTATTCAAGGCATTAATTACACAAAATTAAAATTATACAAGGGCATGTAATAATTATTCTACCCTAGTAGATTGGTACAGTTGCTTGAGCACCTAACTTTGTAATTCAGGTCCTAGGAATAACACAGCTCCCATATCCCTAAAAGTCTGTTTCCCTTACAGGTAGAGGCACTTCACCATTTGCCAATTTGCAGTGTCTTGCATACAGGTGGTTTTAGCTTAAGGACTGAGAGAGTAGACAGGATTCTGAGCATGTTAGACCACTAGTGACAAATAGTGGGAAAGCATCACTGTCTTTCAGCTGTTTAGCTCCAAGACAGTGTTTGTAATTATTTAGATATACTTACGAATAGTGTTGGTCTGAAAAGCAGCAGCAGAATTGAGACATGTCCACAGAGAAAGTGGTTACTTCACATTTTATTATCGTGAGGTCAATAAGTTATTCAAGTTAAGAACCTGCTGATCGAAGAGCACTTACTTGAACCTTTCATGTGTGAAAGCCAATGTAAAAATATCCACTTAGACTTTCTAAATTTATTTTTAGACATGTTAACAGTTGTGATTACTTATAGTCTACTTTCAGATACATTTATTCCAAGAAACTGTTTGAGGCTCACATTAACGTGATGTAGCCTTTTCTTTTTGAGCAGATCCTTTTTGCCTTTATCTTTATCTTTCTCTGCTTTCTGCCTCTCCTGGTATTTGTCCATGGTGAAGATAGTAAACAGCTTAAATTCCTTGTAATTAAGACGCTTTTGTTGGGGGAAAGAAAGAAAAATTATTTCAGGAAGGATTTGATACTTTGTTTCAGATGACAGCAGGATTGTAATCATTTCCCATTTAAAAACTTGGAAACTTGAAGAGGCTCAGTAATGAGGACATAATTATAGTCTGATTGTAGTCTAGGAGCTGGGAACAGAGAGTCTACTGTAGACTCTAAAGCAACCATGGGTCACTTTCTTACTTCTGCTGCATCCGGTCTAGACGCTTCAGGCTGGCACCTTCTACATAGTATGATCCATCTTTTTCAACCTTAGCTCCCACTTGCTTCCCCAACATAGACTTCCTCTCTTTTTTTTTTTTTTTTGATTAAAAAAAATTTTTTTTAAGTACGCTCTATGCCCAATGTGGGGCTTGAACTCACAACCCTGAGATTAATAAGAGTCCTGTGCTCCACCACCTGAGCCAGCCAGGTGCCCCATACACTTGCTCTTTAAATAGGCAGAATCCAGGGCGCCTGGGTGGCTCCATTGGCTGAGCGACTGCCTCAGGTTGCGGTCCCGGAGTCCTGGGATCAAGTCCTACATTGGGGTCCCGGCTCAGCGGGGAGCCTGCTTCTCCCTCTGACCCTCTCCCCTTTCGTGCTGTTTCTCTCTCTCAAATAAATGAATAATATGTTAATAGGGCGCCTGGGTGGCTCAGTCGGTTAAGTGTCTGCCTTCGGCTCAGGTCATGATCCCAGGGTCCTGGGATCGAGCCCCGCATCGGGCTCCCCGCTCGGCGGGAAGCCTGCTTCTCCCTCTCCCACTCCCCCTGCTTGTGTTCCGTCTCTCACTGTGTCTCACTCTGTCAAATAAATAAATAAAATCTTTAAAAAATAATAATAATAAATAGGCAGAATCCAGGGTCTTCACCAGAGTTGTTTTCTCTTAGGATTTTCTCATGTGTTCCCATCTAGACTTTCCTCCTTTCTATTTACTTAAATCTATAAACCCTTCTCCCCACGTCAACTCCTGCCATATTAATATATCTCCTTCTCTAAACTTCTAAACAAAATTTTCTTCTCTGAGCTTTTCTGTAATTTTGCATCCATCTCGTATGATATGATGCCTAGTCCTCTCTCTTCACAGGCCTGTAAATCTCCGGCTTTTTTGATCCCAGTGCCATGACGTGCTCAAGCAGGTTTTCCCCACCCTGTCTACAGTAGGGAGTAGGGCATTATCTCTGCCTTTGGACAGAGAGGCCGCCAGGTCACACTTAAGGAATCTGCACTTACACGGTCACCTGTGATGTCAAAGTCATGGTAGAGCTCTCTGAGGTCCTGTTTCTTGATATTGAAGAGAAAGTTGTACATGTGGAAGTTCTCTGCACCAATTCTCAGCTCCCCATCCAGGTCAAGCAGCTCAAAGACAGGCCGGGAATGGCGGAAGATAAATTGCTCTTCCAAGTGGTTCTTTTGAGAAAAATACATTATACAAGGAACAGTGTTGTTGGTGCTACTTTCTAAACTTGGGCTGCATGGGGCGCCTGGGTGGCTCAGTCGTTAAGCGTCTGCCTTCAGCTCAGGTCATGATCCCAGCGTCCTGGGATTGAGCCCCGCGTTGGGCTCCTTGCTCAGCGGGGAGCCTGCTTCTCCCTCTGCCTCTGCCTCTCCCCCTGCTTGTGCCCTCTCTCTCTGTCAAATGAATAGATCAAAATCTTTAAAAAAAATTAGTTTCTTAAAAAAAATTAATTGGGGTGCCTGGGTGGCTCACTTGTTAAGCATCTGCCTTCGGCTCAGGTCATAATCCCAGGGTCCTGGGATTGAGCTCTGCATCGGGCTCCCTGCTCAGTGGGAAGCCTGCTTCTCCCTCTCCCACTCCCTCTGCTTGTGTTCCCTCTCTCGCTGTGTCTCTTTGTCAAATAAATAAATAAAATCTTTAAAGAAAAAAAATAATTAAAAAAATAAATTTGGGCTGCATCAAGACTAGTATATTCATATTCATTTCCTAGAGAGCTAAAAGCAAAAGGCAAAATCCTAGAAGCTCAGGGTTGAAAGCCTTCTATGGTTAATGTATCAAGTCCTGCTTCAGCATCTGTATTTGAGGGGAACTGAAGCCACCTGTTGTGATCAATTCTGCTAGACAGAACCCTTGTCACTAGAACACATTTCCTTATATTCAGTGAGAATCTACCTGTGAAACATCATGGTAAGGTGATAAGATCCTGAAGACAGGTTTCCTTTCCAAGTGGGAAGTAGGTAAATACACAGTGGAAGTGTGCATAGGATCAGGTAGGAACCCAAAGAAGAAAGCTTCTCATCTCCATCCTCCATCCCCTTCAGAAAATTCTCTGAGAAAAGTGATCCCTGAGAGAGTGAGGCACTTGGGATTCCTGGTGGCTCTTTAAGAAGGGCAAGGAAGGGCATGCCAAGGAGGAAAGTGATGGGGTGAGATCAGCCAGAAAGAGGATGAGGGAGGGCTTAAGATGGGCAGCAGGGGGAGTGAGGCTGGGTGGCCTGCAGATTTCTAGGTTAGAGACAGATCGTTTAGGAGCCACAAGTAGTTCTCTCCCCATTTTTTTTCCTTCCTGTTTTGAGTGACAGGAAGACAACTCTGATGCAGTCTTAATTCATGGCTACCCTTAGGAAGATGGTGGCGGCAGCCACACTCTATCTCCTCTGCCCCAGATCCTGACTTGTTACTCGCCTGTTGTGCCAGCAGGATGCAGACCAACATGTAGAACTGGTCAAAACCGATCTCGCCCATAGCGTTCCAGTCCAGCATGTTAAACACAATCATGATCTGTGTCCGGTTCCAGCTGGTCACGTGGTGAAGAAAGTGATAGAACAGCACATCTGTTAGGGTGGGGGCGGGGGGCGAAGAGATGGATTATTCGGAGACCATTCCAGATGCTGAACAAGCAGGAGCCACATAAACGGCAGCCCTGCCGGAAGCTTGCTGAGCCGCAAAAGTCATGGTAACACTTGGTCTCTCGCTTCGTCACTATCCCTTCCACAATTCCTCAAACCAGCCATGTGACAAGGCCCTGGGCCCAGATCTGTGGAGGATGAGACGGTGGGTTGGGCTCGGTTAAGGACACAGAGGTGTGTCCTTAAGCAATAACGGGCTCAGAGTACTCCTCAGACATGGAAGAGCTGAGTTCTCACTGGGGACCTCGGACACTTTCTTGGAGAAGCTGAATCTCACCTGGGTCTTTCACTTGAGATCATGAAAACAGGAGAAATTTAAAAATCATTCCTATAAAAGTATCAGTATTCCTCATGCTTATGTGAAGCACATGCATTTGGTGACGGGGGAAAGGAGCAATCATGGAGCGCCTTAGGGGCTAGGTGCTTTAGCTGCCACATTTCACTGAACCCTGACACCCCTCCAGGGAAAGTGGTATCACACCCTTTTATACTAAGCCTCAGATAGTAACTGGTCTATTTCAGTGCTTCTATGACTGTAATGGGCATACCATTCACTTGAGAATCTTGTAAAAATACAGATTCTGATTCATGAAACCTGATGTTGGACTGAGTCTACATTTCTCACAAGCTCCTTGCGATGTTGCTGCTGCTGGCTGGTGGACCCCACTGGAAGTGGCAGAGCTGGAATTCAGATGTCCTTCGGACACAGTCTTTCCTTCCCTATGCCCCACTAGTTATGAACACGTGGGAACAACACATTATATGTAACAGTGACCTTTGTGTAGTTGCTTCTTGAGAAATGTTGCAGTGTGGGACTTAGTAGCTACTTAGCAAATACTGCTGGTTCTGGCCCACTCAAGGTTCCCAAGCCTTAAGTCACTGCCTCCTTGAAGGCAAAACTTAAGGCTGTGCCTTCACGCTCTCATGGCACTGCCCAGTCCCTTGGTGACCAGAAGACAGGAGCATGACTTTACCTCTTGGGCTTTGCATCATCGCAGTGATTTAGTTACTAGGGAGACCAGACTTCTCAGCAAACATTCTGGTGAGACTATGAGTGTGGGCTTTGGAGTCAGGAAGCCCTGGGTTTGTCCCAGCTTTTCTGTTTACAGCCGGGTGCCCTTACAGTTGCCTTATCTAGGTCTCTGCTATTGCAAAGATTTGGTGACATTGTGTGTGAATCTATATGTAAAGAGAAAAACTGAGGCATGAAATTGTGAGAAAACGAAGGTGTCTTTTATCATTTTGTAAAGATTGCATAAGCTCATAAAAATATTTACGGAAGGGATGCCTGGGGGACGCAGTCGGTTGAGTGTCCAACTCTTGATTTTGGCTCCGGTCGTGATCTCAGGGTCTCGTGATCAAGCCCCACGTCTGGCTCCATGCTCAGCGGGGAGTCTGCTTGAGAGTCTCTCTCTCCCTCTCCCTCTGCCCTTCCCTTGCTCCTTCTCTCCTTTCTCTCTCTCTCTCTCAAATAAATAAATCTTTAAAAAAGAATCTTTATGGAAGACACACCTTATTCACAAATGACACTTCCTTCAGATCACAATGAATGGATAGGATGCTTTATTTATGCCCAGTCCTTCAAAACAAAACAAATCCAAAAAAGCCTAAAGTATTTTAATTGATCTTCCATTAGTTTGTGCATTCAAAGGCAGGGTCAAGATGATCAACACTTTTTGGTTACTCTCAAGTACCAAAACTTAGAAGGGATCCTGCGGATCATTGATTCAAACCTCCCACTTGACAGATGAGAAATCTTGTTAGGAGGTCTTCAAGGGTTAATGCCTGAATGGGGCTCAGCCTCCAGGAATAATTATAATAATAACAAACACTTAGTAAGTTCTTACCATGTGCCAGGCATTGTGTTAACCATTTTCCACACATTATCTTATTTCATTCTTTTTTTTCCCCAACCATGAAGTGGGCTCTATTATGAGAAGCTTCATTTATGGATGAGGAAAATGACCCTTAAAGAGGATGATGACACACTCTCCGAATCACCAAAGGGCACCAGGGCACCCCCCGCCCCGAGCCTAGTGGCCTTCCCCTCCTCACTCAACTGCCCCCGGTCTCAAGTCTCCGTGGGTGATTTCTCTAGCTTCATTTAGAAGACAAAATACATATTTGTTAGTAAGGCAGTTTCTGGTTCTGCGAGTTTCCCTGCACATTAGTTAAAAGCCAGGTAACAACTCAGAGGAAGCCCTGCTGAACTCACTGACCGTTCAAGGTGTTGTTGTGGTGGACGTCAAGAAGGTGAAAATACTCTAGCAAGGCCTTCACGTTCCTCACGGATAACAGGCAATACAACTTGTCCAGGTAGAGGTACCACAGAAACGACCCTTGCTTCAGTTTCATCGTGGCGCTCATTAGGGTGAAGGCTCTGGTGACCTGGAACAGAAGAGAGTTCTGCCTTGGAACTAGAATGTTGGACACAGAGAGGCTCTGGTAGCCAAGGCCTCCCTAGGCAACAACATCATGGGACGTTGCCGGTAAGACACTGAAATTGCTTCCTCCCAGTCCTCTGGCCTTGCTGTTAGGATCTATTATTATTATTATTATTTTTAATTTAATCTACTGAGAGAGAGAGCATGCATGAGCAGGGGTAGGCCAGAGGGAGAGAGAGAATGTCAAGCAGACTCCCTGCCGAGCACAGGGCCCAATATGGGACTCCATCTCACCACACTGAGATCCTGAGCTCAGCTGAAATCAAGAGTCGGACGCTTAACCGACTGAGCCACTTAGGCGCCCCATCAGGATTTGTTGTCTTAAGTCTCTTGTTAACTTGATTATTCCCCTGCCACTAAAATGGAACCAGTTCCAAACTGAACTCACAGACCGTTTAGAAATGAATGTGAGAACGCTCTCTCCTTACACATGGAAACCTGTGCTATGTGGCCAAAGTGCTTCTCAGAGAAGTATTTATAACCTAAATGCATTTATTAGAAAATAAGAAAAATTGAAAAATATATGAAAAAGTACTAAAATAGCCTTTTTAACGTTATTACCTACCAATACTTTACCTAAAACTCAACATCATGCCTTAATGTCATTAAATATTCACTCAGCATTCAAATTTCCCTGATTGTTTCTTTAAATTTTTAATAGATTGTCAGGAAACCGAACAGATCTAAGTGTTACATTTAGACTGTTTTTTAATATCTTCAGTTTCCGCCTTTCTATCTTTCTTTTTCTTGCAGTTTATTTGTTGAATAATCCAGATTGTCATGTAGAGGAAAACATTCTGGTTTTTGCAGATTTTATCTCCAATGTGTTAACACGTCCCTCTGTCTCCCATATTTTCTATAAACTTGTAGTTAGATCTAGTGTGAAAGCAGGTTTTAGGAAAAGACCAATAAAAAACAGATAAAACTTTTGGCAAGTGTGATAAGGAGAAAGATTTTTAAAATTGAGAATGAGGAAGGAGACAATTAAACTGATAGGAAAGAGATTAAAATACGTATAAGAGTAACATACACAACTCTCTGGGTGCCTGGCTGGCTCAGTTGGCAGAGCATGTGACTCTCGATCTTGGGATTGTGGGTTTGGTCCCACATTGGGTGTAGAAATTACTTGAAAATAAAATCTTAAAAAAAAAAAGCTAAATTAGGTCTGTCCAATAAATATACCCTGTGAGCCACAGATATGAGTCACATATGTAATTTGAAATTTTCTAGTAGCCACATTTAAAAAAAAAGTGAAAAAGGGGGCACCTGGGTGATTCAGTCAGCCAAGTGTGGGACTCTTGATTTCAGCTCAGGTCTTGATCTCAGGGTCATGAGTTCAAGCCTGGTGTTGGGCTCCATAGAGTGGAGCCTACTTAAAGAAAAAAAGAAAAGAAAAAAGAAAGAAGTGAAATTATTATAATTTTTTAAGATTTTATCTATTTGTTTGTTTAGAGAACATGCACAGGGGGAGGGACAGAGGAGAGGCAGAGAATCCCAAACAGACTCCGAGCCCAGTGCAGAGCCCATCGAGTGGCTTGATCTTGAAATCTCATGACCTCGAGATCATGACCTGAGCTGAAACCAAGAGTAGGGTGCTCAACTGACTCAGCCATTCAGGCGCACCGGAGTGAAATTAATTTTGATAACATTTAACCCTGTGTCTGAAATGTTATCATTTCAATTTGTAATCAATATACTTTTAAAATTAGTTATTTTACAATTCTTTTTCTAGCTTCATTGAGATATAATTGACACACATTATATAAGTTTAAAATGTACAACATGCAGGGTGCCTGGCTGGCTCAGTCGGTAAAGTGCATGATTCTTGATCTTAGGGTTGTGAGTTCCAGTCCCACGTTGGACATACAGTTTACTTAAAAAAAAAAAGTGTACAGCATGCTTTATTATTCTTCTAGAGAATCGTAAAGAGAGGAAACTCTCCAACTCATTTTATGTGTCTAACATAATCTTGATATCAACACATGGCGAGATCAGTATAAGACAGGCAAGTTACAAATCTCACTTGTGAACATAAATGCAATAATTCTAAACAAAACATTAGCAAACTAAATCCATACACACAAAAAACTGTGAAAAATAACACCCATAAGGGAATTCTTCAGGCAAAGAAAAACAAGCCCATACAGAGATTCAGGAAGGAAAGAAGAGCACCAGAAATTGAAAATGTGTGAGTAAACCTAAATGAGTATTAACTGTATACAACACTAAAAATAATGTCATATGAGGAACTTAGGTGCAGGTGCCCTCAGAACTCACCAGGAGCCACAAAGGGGAAAGATCCACTGGTGCTGAGGGGAGGGAGAACACTTATCCTATTTAAGGGCGTTTTCCCAGTGTAGCAGTTAGAGTGAGTGCTGCTGGCTACTGTAACAACTCCCAGAATGTCAGAACTCTCTTTTCCAATGCCATGGTAATTGGTAACACTCAAGATGCTGGTGCTCTGTCAGCCTAAGTCCCTGAGTAACTACACAAAAAGACAAAAGATCTTTCCTGTCCTTGTCCTAGCGTAGGAGCCAGAGATCTTTACCTGGGCCCTGGGAGGGAGGGCTTTTGTTCCCCTCTCCCAACAGCACAACGCTTCTGCTTTGAAGGCAGTTGGTTTTGCTACTTCCCCGGGGAAGTAGTTGAGGTCTTATATTCATCTCCTGGCGGCCATCAACCACCTCCTTTACTCCTGCCTCAGCAAGAAGTGGCTCTCTTCCGTCTGCTGCCCTGCCCCCAATTTCTCTCACCTGTGGGAAGGAGCTTATGAGGGCGTGGGACCACCCCTTGTGCCCGGGAACTCCAGCTATTCCACACCAACATGGTAGCCCACATTTTGCCTTTCATCCTTTGCCAAAACCTTAGTTGCTTTTCTTTCCACCACTTGTATGGTGGCCGCCATTTTCAGCCACCTTCTGCCAAAGTGACCTGTGTTGTGCCCTATCTGTCCTTGGCAGGAGCGTGTTCCTTTTTAGAACTCAGGTCACTTGGTTGCCTTGGGACCTCAGTTCCCTGAGATTCTCAAGAAAAGTTATAATTTTGTAGATCATCCATACATTTTAATGTGACATTCTTTGTAGCTTACTAAACAGTAAGAAATCGATCTTTGTTGTAAACTACCAAGACGTTGGGGGTTTTGTTTTTACTGTAGCATAACCTAAACTATCCAGACTGATCCAGTGGTTTTTATATGCATTTCCCCGATGACTGATGACATTGAGCATCTTTACATGTGCATATTTACCATCTATATACGTTCTCTATTCTGTTTCAAACCTTGACACAGATATTGATGTGAGGACAGACATTTCCTGTCTTAGATCTAGAAAGCACTTCCCCAAGGAGCCATAGACTCATTTCATGGAAAATTATATTTGGAGACCACATCTGGGCTCAGCTTAGCTTTTTAGCCTGTGAGCCTATTGGCTTTCTCTTGTATTTTGTGTCTTCCTTCCCTAAGCTCTGTAGTTTAGGATTTGGGCAAATGTCTTCAGGGCAAAAGCCAGTATGCATGTACTTACAAGAATGGCTAGATTTAATGATGATCATGTGTTTGGAGTAAAATCACTTGTGGGAATGTAAAGTGATAACAACCACTGTGTAAAATACTTGGATAGTTTCTTTTTCTTTTAAAGATTTTATTTATTTAGTTATTTGAGAGAGAGAGAGCTTGCACGAGTGGGGGTGGGGGCAGAAGGAGAAACAGACTTCCCACTGAGCAGTGAGCCCAATGTGGGGCTTGATCCCAGGACCCTGGGATCATGACCTGAGCAGAAGGCAGACACTTACTGACTGAGCCACCCAGGCACCCCTTAGATAGTTTCTTATAAAGTTAATCATATACTTAGTATAGGACCAACAATTGCTCTCTTAGGGGCACCCAAGAAAAATGAAAATGTATGTCTATGCAAGGACTTATACACAAATGTTCTTGGCAGCTTTATTCCTAATAACTGAAGACTGGAAACATTTCAAACGTCCATTAACAGCTGAATGGAATCACATATTATGGTATAGCCATACAGTGAACACTATTCAGTAATCAAAAGAATGGACCACGAATATATGCAACAACATGCTGAATCTCAACAAACATTATGCTGAATGAAAAGAAGCCAGATTTAAAAGAGCACATACTGTGGTACCTGGGTGGCTCAGTTAGTTAGGCATCTGCCTTCGGCTCAGGTCATTGTCCCAGGGTCCTGGGATCGAGCTCCTCATCGGGCTCCCTGCTCAGAGGGGAGCCTGCTTCTCCCTCTCCCTCTACCTGCCGCTCCCCCTGCTTTTGCTCTTTCTGTCAAATAAATAAAATCTTTAAAAAAATAAAAAATAAAAGAGCACATACTGTATGATTCCACTTATATGGTAAAATACTGTATGATTCCACTTATATGGTAAATTAAGAAAGACAATTCCAATATATGGTGGCAGAAAACAGATGAGTGGTTGCTTGGGGTGAGGAGTGTCAATGGGGGATTGACTTGTGAAGCAGCAGAAGGAAGTTTCTCAGATGTTGGAAAAATTCTATACCTGGACTATGGTGATGGTTAGATGGGTATCTACATTTGTCAAAACTCACTGAACTGTATTGCTTTCACTGGGTGCATTTTTACTGAACGTAAATTAAGTCTCAAAGTAATTGAGTTGATTTTTAAAACTTACAAAAATAAAACAAAAATAGTTCTATTAAATCAGTATTAAGCATTTTTGTTCACCAGAAGACACTGTTTGCAAAGTTAACAGATGGATGATAAATCAGAAAGATATTTGCAATGTCTAAACCCAATAAGAAACTGCAATTAGGGGCGCCTGGGTGGCTCAGGTGGTTAAGCGACTGCCTTCAGCTCAGGTCATGATCCTGAAGTCCCAGGATCAAGTCCCACATCAGGCTCCTTGCTCAGCAGGCAGTCTGCTTCTCCCTCTGACCCTCTCCCTATTCATGCGCTCTCTCTCTCAAATAAATAAATAAAATCTTTTAAAAAATAAATTAAAAGAAACTGCAATCAAGGGATGCCTGGGTGGCTCAGTTGGTTAAGTGTCTGCCTTCAGCTCAGGTCACGATCCTAGAGTCCTGGGATCAAGTCCTATGTCTGGCTCCTTGCTCAGCAGGGAACCTGCTCCTCCCTCTGCCTGATACTCTCCCTGCTTGTGCTCTCTCTCTCTGGCAAATAAATAAATAAAATCTGAAAAAAAAAACCCTGCAATCAGAAAGTGAGACAGGAGAGGCACCTGGCTGGCTCAATTTGTGGAGCATGTAACTCTTGATCTTGGGGTTGTGAATTTGAGTTCCACATTGGGTGTAGAGATTACTTAAAAGTAAAATCTTTAAAAAAAAAAGTTCAGAAATAATAGTAGTAAAACCAACAAATCATTTATGTAGTGGTTAGAAAAGTTTATGGTATACACACCAAGAAGACGTTTTGCAGACCAAGAACACTCAAACCAAAACCTGGAATGAGGCTCAGGAGTATGTTGTTATGAAACAGTTTATATAGTGAGAAAGCAGTGACTGTCTATTTCTCACAGTGGTTGGTTATCAGAATTTTCTTAAATGATAAGGAACTGGTTAGTGGTTACCTTATATCAACCTTGGGAAACAGTTCAAGTTTTGCTCGTGATTTCCAGAGGCATATGCAAGAAATGACCCAGGTCAAGTTAGTCTTGCAAAATAAGCTAAATTAAGCTTTGTTTGTATGACTAAAATGGTTTTGTCTGCTTGGGGAATTTTCAAGCCTGGTCTGCATTTGTTTTTTATTTTAACAGTATCTTGATTTTAAAACCAGATAAAGACAGTACAAAGTATGGGCCCATTTGACTTGTGAACAGATATGAAAATCCTAAGTGTAAGATTTGCCAGGCAAAATATTTACTTTCCAGGAATGCAAGAATATTTTAATCAGTGAAATTCACCATGTTTTTAGGCTAGAGGAGAAAAATCATATGATTAATATTATGATTAACTTATATGATAAATGAATAAAAATATTTTATGAAGTTCTGCTTTATAGTAGATGATATAACAATGATATGATAGGATATGATAAACAGTTATTAGCAAATTAGGAATATCAGGAAACTTCTTTCTGTGTACAGATCATTTGCCACCATCCTTTCATAAACATCATACCTAGAGGAGAAACTTTAAACCCTTTCCCATTAAATGTTGGACCAAGACAAGAATTTCCATTTTCACTGTTGCTATTTAACATATAGCTAGAGATTCTAGCCAATGCCATAGGAAAGGAAAAGAAATAAGAACTGTAAGGACTGTTAGTAGAAGTTCTACAAAGCCTCGTGACATCTCTCAAGTTAGGGGTGTTCTCCTGTCCCTCAAGCAGAGCAGGCTGGAAGTGCTACCTTAGGGAGCAGGCTTGGCCAAGGACGGATGGGACCTGGAGGAAAAATTCCCATTTCCTTGCGTCTCAGGTGGGTTGACTCTGACGTGTGTTGTACCCTGACCCCCAGAATTCCCCACTAGGATTTAGCCCCAGGTGGCCTCAGCAGTTATCAGCTCAAAGTGCATCCTTTACTGGCTTCATGCCTCCTACTTCCTATTAGTGCTCCTGGCATCACCTCCCAAATAAAGTACTTGCACTCAAATCCTGATCCTTCCCTCTGGGGGAATCCAACCTAAGAATGCTTTTTCTGTGACTATTGTGACTGTGATTTTCTTCTTTCCTTGGTCAATGCAATGTCTTACATTGGTTGCTTTTCTGATGTAAAACCATTCTTTTACTCCTGAGTAAACCTTTCTTGGTCCTGATGTTTTTATTCACCTCTGGTTTCTTGTTGCTAGTATTTTATTTTTCTCTCATTTAATTCATAAGTGAAATTAGTCTATAATTTTATTTTACTGTCTTTATCTAGTTGCAGTAAATCTCATCTCATAAAATGAGTAGAATTCCTGATGTCTTTCAGTAGGAGAAGACTTTTGATTCTTGATTCATTTCTTTATTGGTTATTAGTTTATTTAGGCTTTTGTTTTTATTAAAATTATGTATCCATGTATCATTTATATATTATTTATTTATATCATTTATATTTTCTTGCAAATGATTACCCATTTCATGTAGATTAAAATTTATTCATATTGGGGTGCCTGGTTGATTCAGTTGGTACAGAATGTGACTCTTGATCTTGAGGTTATGAGTTCAAGCCCCATGTTGGATGGAGAGATTACTTAAAATTTATTTTTATTTATTTATTTATTTAAAGATTTTATTTATTTATTTGAGTGAGAGAGAATGAGAGATAGAGAGCATGAGAGGGAAGAGGTCAGAGGGAGAAGCAGACTCCCCACTGAGTGGGGAGCCCGATGGCAGGACTCGATCCCGGGACTCCAGGATCATGACCTGAGCCGAAGGCAGTCGCCCAACCAACCGAGCCACCCAGGCGCCCCAAGATTACTTAAAATTTAAAAAAAAATGTATTCACGTAGGGTGCCTGGGTGGCTCAGTTGGTTAAGTGACTGCCTTCGGCTCAGGTCATGATCCTGGAGTCCTGGGATCGAGTCCCACGTCGGGCTCCCCACTCAGCGGGGAGTCTGCTTCTCCCTCTGACCCTCCCCACTCTCATGTGCTCTCTGTCTCTCTCATTCTCTCTCTTTCAAATAAATAAATAAATCTTAAAAAAATGTATTTACGTAAATTTGTTTAAAATATTTTGTGATTTAAAAATCTTTATAATACAGTATATCCCTCTTTTCATTGTCTCTGGTGAATATTTTTCCTTTCTCTCTTTTTAATTTTTTTTTCTTTGACCAGTCTTGTTGTCTACTAGCTATTTCTGAGATGGAGCTTTAGATTTGTTGAACCTCTCTGATTTCTTACAACTTTACTGAAGTATAGTTTATATATCATAAAATTCACCCATTTCAAGTATATAATTCAGTGATTTTCAGAAAATTTACTGAGTTGTGAAATCATCACCATAATCTAATTTTAGAACATTTTCATCAGGGACACCTGGGTGGCATAGTAGGTTAAACTTCTGACTCTTAGTTTTGGCTCAGGGTCATAAGATTGGAGCCCCATGATGGGCTTTGTGCTGAGCACAGAGTCGGCTTGCGTTTCTCTCTCCCTCTGCCCCTACCCCCTGCATGCTCTCTAATAATTTAATAAAGCTGTATCTATATAAAGAACATTTTCATCACCCTAGTAAGATTCCTCATGTCTATTCACAGTTAATTCCCATTTTACACCCCAGGCAACCATTAATTTACTTTCTGTCTCTATGGATTTGCCTTTTCTAGATATTTCATGAAAATGGAATCATAAAGTATGTGGTCTTTTGTCTCTTCTAGACATTTCATATCAGTGAAATCGTATAACACATAGTCTTTTGTGTCTGGTTTCTTTCACTTAATGTTTTTGAGTGAACCTCTCCATTTTTGTTTTTTGTTTCATTTTTTTTCTGGAGGGATCACAGAGCCAGTCACAGAGCCCTGAGTGGCTTGGCACAGGCTTGGGGATGAGCTCCGTCCCCTCAAACTTACAGTTTCTGTGAAGTCACAGCCTCTGCCTCCCAGTGGGAAAGCCTTTCCCTTTGTTACCCCACCTCTTCACAGAGTTGGTCAAACCGACCAAAACTATTGAAAAGACCTGCCTTTCAGCTAGTTGGGGGAGGTTTTAAACATGGGCTTACTCAGTGAGAGTTTTCCTTCTTTTAGTGATAAAGACCCTCTACAATTCTAATTGCTCAGTAAGGTGTGGGACCTTTCAAACCTCTTGGCAGCCTTTACTCAGGGCACCCTTTGTGCAGAACACCACCAGCATCCCAGGCTTCTGTAACATTTCGAATTTGCACACTGCTCAGGAAGGGCTGAAAACATCTCAACATTGACATTCTCCATAAGGGTGGAGATTCCTGGAGTGTGACATTTGCTGACATTCCATTTGATTATTAGGTAGAGTAACCATAATAACCTTTGCAGGCTGCGCACCCCTCAGCATGCTCTACTTGGAAATGTAACCTAAAAAATAAAACAGCCAGTTATTTTACCAGCAAAATGGGTTTATACGAGAATAAAAGAAAGTTGCAATTCAGGACAAGCAAGCCAAGGAAAAACCATAGACAAGTCCAACAAACAAAGGAGAGGAACTTTATTTTATGGAGAAAGAGGAAGTTGGAAGGAATTGTTTTGAAGGAAACCTTACTGGAGAAAAGCAAGAGTTCAGGGTGATAATGGTTTTCCATTGGCCGAGTTACCAGAGTAGTGGATTTCTTCCCCGAGTTGCAACGGGCATCTTTCCCTGTTGGTTCCTGTAACTGATCATGTTCCTGTTGAGTATTCTTACGCTGGAGTCCGCAATTGACAATTTTCCTGTAATTGACATCAAGTGCTCCCGACTCCCCTTTCCAGCTCTGAACTCCACTTTAGTGAGGTTTCCTTTTATCAATTTTCACAGAACCACTTTGTAGATTTAGATAAAAATATAATTGTCCTATAGACAGTGAACAGTTGCTGCTACAGGAGCAGTGGAGCAAATCAAATAGCCAGGATCAAGGATTCACTGCTGTCTGTAATGAGCTCAGTTTTTTAAAATTGGGAAATTAAGGCTCAGAAAGTTTTTACTAAATATGCAAACATATCTTAAGATCCATCATGAAGCATGTGATTAAAAAGTGCCCAAGGAGCTCTTTCTCCCGGCCCTCTCATGCTGGCCAGTTTGTGGATCCTGGTGCGGGAGAGCCCCTGGGAAGCAGGAAACTAGCCGGGAAGCCCCGGCCTCCGGGGACTGGCGGCGGCCGCAAGGGGCGCAGCATTTCGTGCACTAGGAGGCAGCACCACGCCGAGGAAACCACACGGGATCCTCCAGCAGGATGTGCAGCCTGGGGCTGGCTGGAGCCTTTGCCCGCTGGGCGTCCCCTACCTGAAAAGTAGGCGCGAGCAAAGCAGGCTTGCGGGGTAGTGGCGGGGCATATTCGGTAATTAAAGCCCTTCACCTCCTTGGCCTTTGGGCGACCATCAGTGGGCGTTCGCGAAAGCCAGTCGGCTTCCCCTCTCGCTCCCACAAACCTTTAGCGAGCCACGCGGCGCGGCCGGCCTCGCAGACCCGGGCGGGTGCCGCCGAGGGATGCTCTAAGCTCTCTTAAAAGCCCTGCCGTGGCTCGCGGAGGCGCGGCGCGCGGGGAACTACAGTTTCCAGAGTGCCCTGCGGCAACGGGCGGAGCCGAGGAGCGCCCGCAGCCAATTAAGGGGTCTCCGGGCGCTGCCGGGGAGCGGCAGGTGGAGCCGGGCCGTGGATGGGCGCGGGGCCAGGTCCCGTGAACGCGTCCCGGGGCTCGCTCGCTGGGCGGGAGTGCGGCGCGAGCGTCGCGGCCAGGCGGGAGGCGGCCCCGGGGACTGGACCGAGCGGGGGCGGGGACCGCTCGCCGCCTGCGCGGTTCCGGGTGTTCCCGCCGCGCGCAGCCCGGGGCGCACTTGACCGGGGTCGGGCTGCGGGGAAGGGCGGGTCTGGGGAGAACCCCAGAGCGCCAAGGCGTCCTCCAGCCCCTCCTCCTCGCGGCCGCCGGAGCCACAGCCCGAGCCGGAGCCGGCGCCACCTCGCTCCCCGGCTCGCGCGCCTCCAGCCATGGCTTTCGCCAATTTCCGCCGCATCCTGCGCCTGTCTACCTTCGAGAAGAGAAAGTCCCGCGAATATGAGCACGTCCGCCGGGACGTGGACCCCAACGAGGTGTGGGAGATCGTGGGCGAGCTGGGCGACGGCGCCTTCGGAAAGGTTTACAAGGTAAGGGCGCTGGGGGTGAGTGGCTCCGGGCGCGTGGAGCAGCTCCGGAAGGAAGGGGCGCCGGCCCCGATCAGCCCTGGCCAACGGCTCGGGAGGGCGCAGAGGGGCTGCGGGTCTTGAACTCGGGGTCCCGCGCTCCGCCCTGGGGACCCTCACGCGGCTCGGCTGGTCCCTGCGTGCTGGGCACCCCCTCTCGGCACAGCCGCCGCCCCCAGCTCCGTTTCTGAGTACTTCCTGTGTGTCCGGCACCGCGCTCGGCGCCGCAGGGGGAGACAAAGGGGAGCTTATAGGACCTTGGCATCCGAGACGACGCATCCGCCGTAAAACTGATTCTTAGGCATACTTTTTTAAGACAGGCCATACAGATGCTGTGAGCATGCCGAGGCGTGGAGACAGAGAATCTCGGCCGAGTCTGGAAGGGATCGGTGGAGTTGGGGACACACCTGAAAATGAGCCAGAGCCAGGAAAAGGGGTGGCTCTAAAGTGAGGGGTTAGGCTTGGAAAGGTGGGCTCGGAGTGGGTAGCAGCAAGGGGAGGTCAGGGCCCTGGGAATATTGCGCTGCGGGGATCGGATTTGATTGTGTGTGTGTTTGAGTCACAGCCGGGGAGCCTTCCAGTGCTCAGTCACCTTTCCCTGCAGGAATAAGGGGGCAGAGGGCTTTTGTGGAGGCATGGGTGGGGCAGAGCTGATTAATTCTAGACACGTTTGCAGCAGGTCATTGTCTGGTTCCTGCTCCTGTGAACCAGTGCTGAGTTGTACTGGGGACGCAAACACACAGAGCTCAACGCCACTCTTTCCTCCTCTCCCTCAGGCAACATTTACTGAGCGAAGGGCCCAGTGTTACTTTGCTGTGTAACTCCAGGAGGGATTTTCCTTCCTAAGACACGGGCACCCTCCTTGGGGCTCCCGTAGCTTGTACAGATTGTGGTGGACCACAAAGGAGGCTTCTCTTGGCCCACCTGGTCAGGACTTGCTCTCCGCCTTGCAAGGGGTCCAGAGCCAATTACGCAAGTGTGGTCCCTGGAGGATCAGCGTTAGCGTCACCAGGGAGCGCCTTAGAAATGCAGAATGGCAGGTCCACCCCAGCCTCCTAGGTTAGAGCCTGCCTTTTAACAAGATGCTCAGGTGATGGCTAGGCACAGAACTTTTGAGAAGTGCTGCTCCTAGAGGCAGTTTCGAGGCCAACCAGGCCCATCTCGGTGCCTGTTTGTTACCTTACCACCTCCCCTCGAGCCTGCACTTCCTGTTACAGGGTGGAACCCCCGCTGGAGCAGAGGTCCTGTGGTTGGAGAAGCAGGCCTCTGTATCTCTCACACCTGCGCCTTTCGGGCTGCCTTGATTTGCTGCCCTTTTCTTCTTGAGGGCTCTGCATGTGTCTGAGGACAGGCGGCACATCTTTCTTTATCCTTCTCAAGGTGGCATCTTCCTCCTAGCAGCCCTAGGAGACTGTCCTCAGGCTTGCTGCGCTCCCCTTGGACACGCGGCCAGGGTCCTTGCCTTCTCCAGACAGACCCTGTCCTTCCATATGTGCCCTGGCCATCATGAGGGCAGCTGGACCCTTAGTCAGCTTGCTACATCCTCTTTCCTCCAGAAGGTTCAGTTGGTGTTTTTAGTGCATATTGTTGGCTCGCACTAATATTTTTTCTCTGATAGGGGCTGGCTTTCACTTGCAGTCTTGTCTTCTCTCCCAGTGTATCCTGGCTCCAAATGGTTCATTTTCTTTATTTCTTTTTTAAAGATTTTATTTATTTATTTTAGAGAGTGAGAGAGAGCTTGGGACCATTGGCGGTGGGGGGGGGCGGGGTGGGGGCTTGGCAGAGGGGGAGGGAGAGAATCTCAAGGAGACTCTGTGCTGAGGACAGAGCCCGAGCAAGGCTGAATCTCGCAACCCTGAGATCATAACCTGAGCTGAAATCAAGAGTCGGTCACTCAAAACACTGAGCCACCCAGGTGCCCCTCATTTTCTTTTAAGCCTAAATGCAGAACTTTACTTTTATGCTGGTAAGATTTCCCCTTGTCAGTTTTGCTTGTCATTTCCGCCTGCTCTAGCCCTGTAAAACTCCCCTGCTACTCTGGAAGTTTCATACAAAGGAGCGTATCTGATTCACAAGTTATTTTGTCCCCTGGTTGTCCAGGGCAAGTGGACCCTTTTTAAGTGAATCTAGTTCCCAAAGCTGTGAGCTGGCTGCACCACAGCTCCCTCCCCACCACCTCGGAACCCACGATTTTCTCATAATTAAGACAAGAGGGAGCTAGAGCAAGAGAACTGTGCGATGGCTGATACACCTGAACGATATATTACATCACCTGTCTGGCCTTGGGGTGTAACCCGCTCATCCAACTCAACCTCATGTTATATGTGGGGGTACGGGGGCCCCTGGAGAAGAAGGGATTGGAACCCAAGGCTCTGAGCTTCAGTTTAACACTTTCCTTAGTTGCCCACTATGGAAGACCCACCCTGGATTGAAGATCCCTGTCACACATGCCGCCTCCTCTGAAGAGCTTCTTGCTCAGCCCCTTAAAGTTGAATCCGGTAATACTTTCCACTTCATTGTCCCCTGGCATGGCCACCAGGGCAGCAAAGGCCAGAAGTTCCATCTAGATTTTATGGCTGGGACCAGAACTTACGTGTTGACACGGTGCCTGAGCAGCTAGCTGGCTGTGAACTGGGGAGCACCATCTCTACCCTCTGTTCTCCTGGCAGCCAGCATGGGGTAGTCAGTACTGAGGACTTCCCTGGTGTATACAGCCTTAGAAATCTCAGTTTGTCACATGCTTGTTAGGACAGGACTCTGACTCCAGATTTCCTGACGACCTTCTTGCAGAAGCTCAAAACCGAAAACAATCGCAACCTCAAGATAGGAGTCCCCTTTCTCCTATTCTCCCTGATATACCAATGAGCAGTTGGCCTCAGGAGAGAAAAAGGAGGGTAGGATTCATTCTGGGCAGAATCAAGGTCATTCTCACTTAATCCTTATGCCATGCAAATTGATTTCAAAAGAAAATCATTTCTATCTCATTACTTGATACAAAGCAAATGTTACAGTATTTATGTGGTTTCAAAATGCTTGTCCTGTATCATTTCAGAATGCTTCTTAAAAGTCCTCTTTATTCTGAAGACAAGGTAGAAAGGAGAGGAAGTGTTTGATACGTTGAGTGGAACAAAGTTGCCTTCAAGCAGGATGTGCTTTCTCTTATAGTGGCAAGGGTGGGTACTCACGTGCTAAGCACAGAGTGAGCAGACATCAGGAGTTGGGTTAGCAGGCTGAGATTATTTTTCTGCCCTTTTTTCCCCTCCTTTTTAAAGATTTTATTTTTAAGTAATCTCTATACCCAACATGGGGCTTGAATTCACAACCCTGAGACCAAGAGTTGCCCACTCCACCAACGGAGCCAGCCAGGGGCTCAATTTTTCTGCTTCTTGAAAATTACTTTTGTTTTTGCTTTTGTTTTTGTTTGTTTTTAAGATTTTAGTTATTTATTCATGAGAAGCAGAGAGGGAAAGAGAGAAGCAGAGGGAGAAGCAGGCCCCCAAGGAGCAGGGAGCCCGATGCGGGACTCGATCCCAGGACCCTGGAATCATGACCCGAGCCGAAGGCAGACGCCCAACCACCTGAGCCACCCAGGCGCCCAAAAATTACTTTGGTTTTGATCTTATGTTACCTTTAAGCTGTTAAGTGGTGTATGCTTTTGCAAAATAGGGAGTATACAAAGAAAATTTTTTTTAGGTAAAAGGAAAAACATCACCCTAAGTCCCATCAATTGCTCTTGACATTTTGATATATTTCCTTACCGACTTTACCAATTTTTTATGGTGGAAAAAAATGTTTTAATGCAGGGTTGTAATCTTACATACCTACAGTGTTTTATACTATCTTTCATTCTTAAACCTCTTTCTGTATTATTCTAAATGCTTCCTACATACCTTCTGGGTTGGCTCAGTGCTGCCTTGGCCTTAATCTTATTGGATATTTCACTTTTTTAAAAAAAGATTTTACTTATTTTAGAGAGTGTGTGTGGGTGGAGAGGGAGGGGCAGGAGTGGGAGGGAGGGGCAGAAGGAGAGGGAGAGAGAGAATCTCCAGCAGACTGTGCCCTGAGCATGGAGCCCCACGCAGGACTCGATCCCACCACCTGAGATCATGACCTGAGCCAAAACCAAGAGTTGGAAGCTTAACTAAGTCATTCAGGTGCCCCTAGCTTTTTTTTTTTCCCCTAGCAAGGCACAGTTGATTAAATGCTTATTATTTATGTGCCAGGCGCTGTGCTAAGCACTTTACATAACATAGTTCTGCTGTAATGTAAATATACCTTCCGCAAAAGGTCTTGATGCTGAGTAAAATCAGTAAGAACCGCACCTTATAAGACATGGTGCTAAGAGCAGAACACTTAGGAACTGCAGCCTGCAGCAGGAGCCCATAAAAAAAAAAAAAAAAAGGAACCTAAAAAACCGGTTGTAGTTGTACACAAATTTATAGATAAGAAATACAAACATCTTACACTAAATACAGCATCGTAAGGTGAAAACCACGCGCTGGGCGCTGTGGCCGTGGGGGCAGGACCCATGGCTGCAGGGGAAGCGGTGGGAGGAGGGCTATCTGAAGTCGGGCGCTAACTGGGACCCCAGATGTTGTGTGGGCCACGGGCCCCTGACACGTTCGAGGTGCATCCCTGTGCAATGTGGGCATTTCCTCGCCACTTGGTTCGGCTGGGTGCGGTGTTCTTTGTTCACTTAGTGTTTCTGGTCCACAAAACTGCACACAAGCAAATGCGAATTTAGCGTTTCAATGAAATTGATCCGTGGTATATCAATGGTGTTGGGACATTGGCGTTTCCAAAGTGAGCCTTAGAGCAGAGCTATACGTTGATGAGCAGGTTTGCTAGTAAAGTTCTTTTTGTGTTTTAAATCCTGTTTTAGGCTCGATGCTCAGAGGGATTTACAGGGTGGAAGGGTATGCCTATTTGAGGGAGGATTTTTAAAAGAAATCGAGAGAAGTTACTAGAGGCTCCCTTTCTTCCCTTGCTCTGGCCAAGGGCCAGTCCCCGAGTCCTTTGGGGCCCTGGACGGGTCTGCCCTCTTTGGGGACCTCAGGTGCCCTCTAGCCCAGAGATCCATTGTTAACCTTCACCCTTCAAGTGCCACATCCTGCCCTGCGCCGCCGGTTCAGACAAAGCAGAGGCTTAGTGAGGTGGGAGCCAGCTGTCAGGCCTTCTGCCCCTCCCGGCTGGGGCCCTCCTTTCACCTCCTCTCCTGCCCATAGTTTTAAGGCCTGGGTTTCCGCTTCCTCTGGGGCTGCCGGGTGGGGGGGGGGGGGCTCGGCCTGTGCCCCTCCCCTCCTCCTCCGGAAAGAGATCTGCCCCCAGGCAGTAACCTTATTTCCGCTCAGCCTAGTGTTTTTAAATAGAAGTCCACGCTATTGTGAGTGGGTTCCTGGCTTGGTCCTAAACTCCAGGGGCCCTGAGCTTCCTGGGGTGTTGCCGACCTCAGGGGGTCTGCTTGAGCAGCTGATTTAACACTGGGACTGTTTCTGGCTGGCTCCGGAGCAGGCCCTGGTGACGTGAGCTCAACAACTAAGCAGATCCCCAACCCCCACTTCCATGTGGGGTCCCCTGGCCTCCTGAGATTACCCAGACCAGGGACAACTCCAGGGCTGCCTGCCTCACAGACCCCAGAAAACAGTCCGCATGGTCACTCCCGGTTCTTGGCTGCCGCCGAGGGCAGTAACAGGGTGGGTAAGGGAAGAAATTTGGGGCTCAGTGGGGTCTGGGTTTCAAGCAGAGCCAGTGACCTTGCGCTCTGAGCTTCAGGCTCTTGCCTGTAAAGGGACATGATCATTTGGAGGAGAGGAGGGCTGAAGGAGCTGAGGAGGTGTGATGCACTTTGGCACCTGATCCCCACTCAGGAGGTGGGCAAGAAAGGAAGATACTTTGTTATTGTTGATGCTTGTGGTAGCAAAAAGAGAAGGTCCTGGCTAGTGACTGCCGCTTCCTAGGGGACAAAGAAGAAAGAGTATTTGTAGTGAGACCCAACCAGTGTGAGTTGGCTTCTTGGTGAGTCACAAGGTAGAGACTACACCAGGTGAACTTGTCACACAAAGGAAACTTGAAGCAAATAAGGAAATCTCGGGATTAACTTCCAAGGCTGAGACTCCCTGAGCAAGAGTGAATGGGTTCCTTTCGTCTAGGGTTAGGATGAATATTGAGAAAGGGGAGCCTTGTCTCTGTATGTAGAGGCAGACATAAGGTCACGCATGCACCTCCAGGAAACGTGCCTGTACGTCCGTTGTATGTTGTGTTCAGGAGGCTTGTGCTCTTCCTTGGGCGGAGATTTTCGTATTCTAATGAGGGGAAGGTCACTGTCCGTCACTCCCTGGGTCCCTCGGTGGCCCAGCTGCACAGGTGTGAGTCAGGGGGTGAGCTCCAACTCGTCTGGGTGGTCTGGGCCGCTGGAGCTCTTTGTGCTGTCATCATTGCTGATGTTTTGGTTCCCATCACGGGAGGCTGTGTCCCCCGTCTTTTGCCGGAGGGAAGAGATAAGCTGGAAAGAAGAGCCTAAGGAAAAAGCAGGGACAAAGGTGGGCGTGTGCAAGCAGCTGAGCAGTAGAGGTCAGGTCTTGGGGTCTAGCTGGTGAAGGTAGCTTGCCTCTTCTACCAGGGCTGCCCCACCCTGGCACTGTTGATGTTTGGGTCGAAATTCTTTGTGAGAGGGGTTGTGCCACGCATGATAGGACGTTAGCAGTATCCTTAGCTTCTATTCATTAGAACCACCCCCAGTGCCGGTACTTCCTCCTCCTCTGTCCCCTAGTTGCGACAGCCAAAAATGTCTCCAGGCATTGCCACATGTCCCCTGGAGGGGCAGAATTGCTCCAGCTGAGCACCACTGCCTCGTAGAAGTGAACTGGCTCGATTCGGTTTGGCAAACAGTATTAATTCACGTCTGTGTGTCGAGTCCCAGAGTATATGATGAAAGACTCAGGCCTTGCAGCCAGATGGACCGGGGTCTGAATCCCGGCTGTGTGATCTCAGGCGAGGGGCTGCTCTCTGAGCCTGTTTCCTCCTGTGTAGGGTGGGGCTGAGACTAGGAGTCGCCGCCCAGGAAGGGCACAGCATTTGGCTCCTAGGAGGTGCTGGATGTGGCCAGCAGCATCCCTTGCTGCTGGGTGCCCGGGGTGGGGGGAGGAAGAGGGGGTTCTGCTGGGTTGAGTGAGCTGTTGCAGGACAGAGGCAGGGCTTCTGGGAAAAGAGGAAGGCTGCCACCAGGCAGGGCAGGTGGGGTGGTGATGGCAAGCTGGAGAGCAGCCTGGCCCAGGAGAGAGGCCATATAGTGAGGCCTGAGGTTGCCAGTCGGGGGCCCTCGAGGCTCGTGTGGCCTGTGGCCTGATTTGTGTGGCTCCCACGGTGGGTGAACCAAATTTGAAGTTCTTGCCAGCATTATGAAATCATATTTCACATAAAAGCCCCCTTCCCTCTGGCTACCACCAGTGTATTCTCTGTATTTAGGAGTCTGTTTTTGGTTGGTTGTTTGTTTTGTTTTCTAGATTCCACATATAAATGAAATCATATGGCATTTGTCTTTCTCTGACTGACTTCACTTAGCATGATACCCGTTAGGACCATCCATGTTGTCTCAAATGGCAAGATCTCAGGCTTTTTTATGGCTGACTAATAGTAATGCATTACACTGCATCTTCTTTATCCATTCATCCATTAGTGGACACATGAGTTGCTTCCATATCTGGGCTATTGTAAATAATGTTGTGGTAAACATAAGGGTGCAGAGGTCTTTTTGAATGAGTGTTGTCACTTTCTTTGGGTAAAAATACCTAGTAGTGGAAATACTGGGTTGTATGGTATCTCTATTTTTTAAAAAAATATTTATTTATTTAGAGAGAGTGTGTGCTTGCTTGCGTGCAGGGTAGGGGGGGCCAGGGCAGAGGAAGAGCGAGAGAGAGAATCTCAAGCAGACTCCCTGCTGAGTGTGGAGCCCATCATGGGGCTCCATCTCACAACCCTGAGATCATGACCTGAGCCGAAATCAAGAGTTGGACGCTTAATGGACAGCGCCACTGAGGCGCCCCTGGTATCTCATTTTTAATTGCTTGAGGAGCCTCCATACTCTTCTTCACAGTGGCTGCACTGGTTTACATTCCCACCAGCAGTGCACGAGGCTTCTCTTTTCTCCACATCCTCACCAATACTTGTAGATTCTTGTGTATTTGATACAAGAGATTCTGACAGGTGTGAGGTGATTATCTCTTTGTGGTTTTGATTTGCATCTCCCTGATGATGAGTGTTGATGAGCATCATTTCATGAGTCTGTTGGCCACCTGTTTAATAGTATATTTTATTTAACCTAATATATCCAAAGTATCATTTGCAGCATTCAATAATCAATATAGAGTAAAAAAGATAGTTACTTATTGATTTGTCTTTTAAAAAAATTTATTTATTATTTCTTTTTAAAGATTTATTTATTTATTTGAGAGAGAGAATGAGAGATAGAGAGCACGAGAGGGAAAAGGGTCAGAGGGAGAAGCAGACTCCCTGCTGAGCAGGGAGCCCAATGTGGGACTCTATCCCAGGACTCCAGGATCATGACCCGAGCCGAAGGCAGTCGCTTAACCAACTGAGCCACCCAGGTGCCCCCCCAAAAATTTATTTTTAAGTAATCTCTACACCCAACATGGGGCTCGAACTCACAACCCCAAGATCAGGAATTGCACACTCTACTGACAGTGTAGCCAGACACCCCGAAAGAGATATTTAATACTCTTATTCCATACTAAGTCTTTGAAATGGGTTTGTGTTTTGTGTTTACAGCACATCTCAGTCTGGACTAGCCACGTTCTAGGTGCCCAGTAGCGACATGTGGCCGCTATACTGCACAGTGCGGATCTGGCCTCTGATGTTCACCCCCACCTTGTGCCCTCCTCCTGGCCCCTTCTATACATTTCACTTGCCTCCTTGAGTCCAGTGGTCAGTGGGTTTGGGAGCTGGGCTTGGCTGGAGGGGCTGGCCCAGGGCAGGGCCAGATCAAGAATACTATTTGGGGCCAGGACAAGAAGGCCTTGAATGCCAAGCTGAGGAATTTGGTTGTGATGCTTTTATTAGCTCAGCTAATGTCCTGCTTGCCCTGAGTCCCCCGGGCCTGACCAGGTCAGCCTCGTGCAGTGTTAGAGAGGAGCTCTTTTTGGAGGGTCACCAGAGTAGGGGAGTTAGGGGATGCCAGAGCCAGGTTTCCTGGCTGCCCAAGGCCGGGGTGGCCACTGATGAGTGAAGGCTGGGACAGAGTGGCCACACCCTGGTGGCTCCAGCAGGTGGGGGTAGGAGGGAAGGCCAGCACTGTGGTCGGGGCCCCGGTCAGAGCCCAGGGAGAGGAAGTAACTGATGGAAGGCAACCAGCCCAAGAACGAGATGTTTTATGTGGAGGGGAGGCAGGAAGATTCTAGAGAGCAAGGGATGGTCAGGAGGAGGAGGCAAGAAAGCAGAGAGGGTGAGGAGGGAAGGGAAGAAGCTCACGTTTGCCGGGGATCAGAGTTGGCACAGGAACTTGGATGAGCTTCTGGAGTTAAAGCCTGGCTCTCTACCTCCTGTGGGTTGTAGGATCCTGAGAAAAGTACTTAAGCGTGCCTCTGTGTCTTTAGCAGCAAAGTGGCGCTGGGAATGGGACTGCCTCATAGGGGGGTTGGAGGGTGAAATAACCCATGGAAACCACTTGGCTCAGGACCTCAGAAAAGCTCAAATAAGTGTTAGCCATTAGAATGATGAATTGAGCACCCACTGTGTGCCGGGCACTGTGGGTTCCAGGGTGAACAAGGTAAGTGGGGACCTGCTCTTCCTATCTGTTCATCATTTATGCTTCTGCTGGCCCCATGAAAGGCAGGGGTTAGCATCCTCACTCCACACCTGATGAAGCAGAGGCCCAGAGAAGCCCACCGGTTGATTTGCTTAGGCTCACACGGATTTTCCGTGGCAAGGCTGGACTTGACCCTAGATGTCTCTGGCTAGGAGCCCGTGCCTTTTCTCCTGTACAGGATGCAGGGAAAGACGAAGGGCGTGAGGAGAGGGCCCAGGGTCCCTTCAGTGTGGTGTCTCCCTGGGGCCTTCGTGTTGCTACACCCTCCTTCCTAGGCCTGCCTCAGCCTTAGCTGGGTCTGAGCCCGGAGATGGTGGCGGTGGCCTCTCACACAGAGGAAGTGGTGACGGGTGTAGGCAGGGCTCCGGCTCACAGAGGAAGTGGCAGGGGAAGTGGGCGAGCGTCACGGTGGGGAAGCTGGGTGCTCCTGGCCTCCTCCTGGAGCGCTCTGGTGGGTGTGGGCCGGCTGGCGCCACAGCATCTTAAGGCTCAGTGTGCTCCTGGGTGCTTCCCTTCCCCTTTCTCCCTCCGCCCACCGCACTCACCTTCCTCTTCACTCAGTCTTTGCCCTCTTCCTCTTTTTCCCTGTTTTCCCCTTCGCTACATTTTTTTCTTCCTTTCCCCATAGCTTGCTTATTTTGTTTTCTTACTAACAGGCGATACCAGAGCCAGAATTCAGGCCCTGAGACTCAAGAGGTTTAACCACATGCTGGTGACTGAAGAGTTAACTCTAGCTAGCCTCTGTCTGGAGGGTGGGGGGGGGATGGAGCCACTGAGAGGAGTTGAAGGTATATCCCTTTTCTGTCTCAGGACCTTTGCACTCGCTGTTCTCTCTGCCTCCCATTCTCTTCCTACTACTTTGCGCAGCCAGGGCTTCTGCTCATCCTCTGGGTCTCAATTCACATGTCCCCTCTCAGAGAGGCCTGCCCTGACTGACCCCCTGACCAAGGTGACAGCTCTTTGCTGATTTCCTTCAGAGCTCCAGTCACAGACTAGATTTCTTTTGTGTGTCTCCTTGTTTATTTTCTTTCCTCTCTGGAAGATGTAAGGTCCCTGAAGGCAGGGAGATTTTTTTGTGCCTAACATAGTAGATGCTCATGGCAGATGCTTAGTAAATTTTTGCTGAATGAGTGAACAATGAATGAGTAAATGCCAGCCCCCACTTCCTCCCTCTGTGGGCAGGCCCAGCACTGTGACTACCAGTGTAGGCATGGGGATCATTGCTGAGCTTTCTCCTAGTTTCCCCTGCCTACTTGTGACCTTGGGAAAGTCACCTCACCTTTCCGAGCCTCAGTATCTTGAGCTGTAAACTGGAGGATCAAAATAGTGCCTCCCCGGGAGAACTTGTGAAGACTGAGTCACGGCCAGTCCTTCACACAGTGCTCAGAATGGAGGGAGAAGGGAAGGTGGCTGCCGGCAGCGTCAGCGTGCTGAGGATTCTTGCGGCTGATCGACCAGACTGGCTTCCTGAGGATTGGCAGGCAGAGTCCCTGGACCACCTCCCCTTGTTTGTCATGCAGGAGGCTGCTTCTCGCAGAGAGAGCTGGTGTGATGGGTTCCTGGAGGTCAGCCTAAAGCTTATTTCTCTCTCGCCTGCCGTGTTATGACAATGAACACGATTCAGTGATAAAGAGGCTCCGGCTTCACAGTCTCCGCTCTGGGGTGCCTGCCCGTGGCCAGTCAGTCGGGGGTGGCTGGGGCCACTCCGGTTGGTGGAAGAGCAACATTCACGGCTGAAGGGCGCGCCTGACTTTGCCCTCCTTCCTGGAAAGCTCCAGCCTGTTTTGTCTGGGAGCCCAGGCCCAATTCTTGGCCTTGGAGGCTGTTGCCACCATCAAAGCTGGCTTTGTCACCCTGAGGCAATGACCCCGTCAGAGCTGGCCCGCTTCCCTGTTTGGCCTTGAGAGTCTTTTCTACCTTTGTTGTGCGTCTTGGTGGGCTCTGGTGCCCCAGCTCTTTTTCAAGCCGCCTCCTTCCTCCAGTGCCCTCCAGCCCGCCCCCACTTTGAGGTGACAGGAAGCCTCCTGCTGCTTCTGTGGGCCAAGGAGGGGGGACTGGGGCCTGTGTTAATGAGGAAGCAGAGCCAGCTGTGTGCCGAGCCTCTGCTCTGTTTGCACACCATCCGCTGAGGCCAGCAAGGTGATCCCCAGAAGACCTGTGGAGCACCCTACACCTCCCGCCGGAGTCCCGCCTCTGAGGCCCCTGACTTGGTGGTGCCCTTCACTTCGCAAGGCCCAGCTCGGCCACTGCCTGTACTGTGTGACTTGGGGCAAGTGACGTTGCCTCAGTTTCCTTTTCTGCAGAAATGGGGATGATACCAGCTCTCTCACAAGTGTGACATACTTCTTATCCTGCACTGTGGAATATTGGCAGGAGGTACTCCCAAATGCGAAAGGCAGTTATCTCTGGGATTATACATGTTTTTTTTTTTTTAATTGAAGTGTAATTAATGTACAGTGTTGTGTGAATTTCAGCTGTACCACATAATGTTTCAACAGTTCTGTCTTTATACCTGCAGTCTTATGAGGCCAGTCCCCAGGGACACACAGCCAGGAGCCAGCAGGACTGACCTGAGCACAGCTCCTCACATTTTAGGTCTAGTGGTAGCCAGGGCACAGGGGTGGGCTACCCGCCTGTGTGACCCTGAGGCCTGCGGTGTGGCCCAACCACTTGGAGAGCCATCTGGCATCTGGAATCAAGTCTCGGGCCTTTTGGTGCAGCACCATGGGATGGGGCGGGTGGCCTGACAGTATGTCCGATCTGTGCTGACCCTGCCAGTCAGTGGAACAGTCTGTAGCTCTGGGAGGCGAGGCTGTGGAAGAGTGTTTGTGATCCAAAGGGCTGTTTGTGACGCCATATGGTTAAATGGCATGACAGTCATTGCAGACAGTGCAGAAGGATACCGTTCAGCGAAACGACCGATCAGCGTGCACAGTTGAATCCCACGTTTATAAAGTGGGGGAGCATATACTTGCGGAGAATAAGGAGCAAATGTTTGTGGGATGCTCACTACAGCCCAGCTCTGTTCTAAGTAAGCGACTTTCACACATTAACTCACCGAATGCTCACAACAGCCTGGGAAGCAGGAACTAAGAACGTCTTTATTGGACGAAGGCGGAAAGGGAGGGACAGAGAGGTCACACAGCTGGGAAGTGTTAAGGTGGGTACGACCCCACCACGGCACCGTGGAGGTGCTCCAGAATGCATCAGGTGTACCACGTAATGATTCAGGAATCCTGGGTGATACTCTGTGCTCACTACAACAAGTATAGTCACCATCTGTCACCAAACAACATTATTGCAATGTTATTGACTATATTGTATTTTTATCTCCATGACTTATGTATTTTATAACTGGAAGTTTATACCTCTTTTTTTTTTAAAGATGTTTTTATTTGACAGAAGGAGTGCATAAGCAGGGAGGAGGGGGCAGGCAGAGGGAGAAGCAGGCTTGATCCTAGGACCCTGAGATCATGACCTGAGCTGAAGGCAGACTAAGCCACCCAGGTGCCCCAAGTTCGTACCTCTTAATCCCCTTTATTTCATATTTCCCCCCTCCTCTGGCAACCACCAGTCCTCTGTATTTAAGAGTCTGTTTGTTTGTTTGTTCATTTGTTTGTTTTTTAGATTCCACATATAAGTGAAATCACAGGGTATTTGTCTTCCTGTTTCCTTTATTTCACTTAGCATAATACCTTCTAGGTCCGCTCAAGGGACTATGGGTGCTTTGCTTTGTCTTCTTTGTAATATTATATTTAGAAGACTCTCTTTAATGAGTGTGTGTTGATTTTTAAAATAATAAAAAACAGCACAAAAAGTACTGTTGATTGAAAACATGGAGCAGTTTTCACCTGTGAGGTTTGGAACTGCCTGGAAAGTGGGGCTGGTAAGAGAGCACACGTCCCCCAAGGTTGTGGTGAAGATGGAGTGAGGTAAGCCCTGCACGGTGTGTGCAGGAAGGTGGGTCACGGAAGACATGCTGGCTAGAGCTGCTTCCTTCTTCTCTCCCTCCTCTGGGCTGTTGACCCCAGGCTGCCCTCCTGCCGTGACTCAGCACCCATTCCTCTCTGGGCCCTCCTCCAGCGAGAGGGAGCTCGGGAGAGGTGGGAGCAGTGGCCCTGTATCACCTTCCCACCTCCTTTATCGGCAGTAGGTGGGGTTGGATCCCCATCACTTTTGAACAGCTGAGATCTGAAGGCTCCCACATACCGGGCCAAGTTGGACAGGTTGCCTGGGTTTTCGATCAAGGCCATGGCGTGGTATCTTTGAGGCCAATCCTGTTGGGTTTTGGTTTTTTTATTTGCTAGCCCAGAAGGATTTGGAGGCTCAGCATTGCCCTGCTGGGCCGGGATGGCTCGCTAGGCTTCCCTTCCCTGAGGGAGAGGGTATTTAATGGCTGGCTTTGCAAGCCATGCCACTCCTCTGCTTTGTGCCTCCCAATCTTTACTATCCTTAAGTGTCTCTTGTTCTGAAACTTGGCTGTCTCATTTGTCACGAGCTGAAACCTGGCCCAGTGATTAGTGATAGGGAAGTGGTTTCTCTCCACTTGGCAGGACTCATTAACTGTATATATCCTGCCCAGTCAAAGGCTTTGGCTTCTCCGAGCTAGAGAAGAGACTGCGTTCAAAACCAGAGACCAGCTAGAGATTCAGGAACATAAATATATTGAGGAGAAAATGGACTTCTCGTCACTTTCCTTTTTGTCCTTATGTGGAGGGCATCATTTCTTTCTGTTTGCACACAGATACGAACACCAGTTCATCCGTCCATTATTTTAAAATACTTAGTATATCCTGTGGCTGAACATAATAATAGTAGATAATATTGGTGAACAAGGTGAACATGCTCTGAGGCTTTTGAAAATCAAAAACTCACAGTCCTAACCGAGGACTGTGACAGCCAGTAGTTGACCGATTAACCCACGGTGGCTCCTAAACTTTGTCCTGTGTCTCTGGAATTGTCCACATGGCTATCAGAAAACGACAGCCTGGTTCCTTGCCTTCCTGAAGGGCGCTTAGCTGGTAAGGAGTAGAGTCGGAATTTGAACCTAGGTCCTGTGCTGTTTCCATTCTACAAATCACTCGGTGGAAATTTGCCCATTTCTAGGTTGGACAAGGTGGGGACATGGGTGAGATGCAGTAGGTTAGGTACCTGTAGAAATAACTCTTGGCTGTAGAATTGAGGGAAGGAGAGAGTCTGGTGTCCATAGAAGTCAACGACAAGGTAGGCTCAAGTGCCTTTTGGGAAAAAAGAAGACTTCATGATGGTTTACTGCCTAGTCCTACTTTTCATTCCTTTCTTCTTCTCTCATATCTACCTGTTCTCCCATCTGCCCATTCAAACTCCTGCTCGCTCACCCTCCCCTCTGTCCATCTGTCCATCCTCCCACACGCCCATCCTTCCATACCCCCCTCCCTTCCATTCCTCCATCTACCCGTTCATCCATCTACGCACTCTCCCTCCCATTCATGCCCCATCCCTCCAGCTGCCCCTCTGACCCTCGCATTCACCCATCCCCTGCTCATCTGCCTGCCTGCCCTCCCGTTCTCCCGTCTTCCCATTTACCCACCCTCCCATGTTCCTCTATCCACTGGCTATTTTGGGCTAGGCTCTATGGGGCAGACTAAAATGAATCGGACATGGACTTAGCCTTTCAGAGCTCACAGCCAAATTAGAGAGAGAATCTTTGAACACAAATGACCGGGGTACCAGGAAGTCTGTGGAGAAAGGCCTGATAAGGTGTGAAATAGTAGTCGGGGAGCTGGGGTTCCCAGAGCATTTCACAGAACAGGCTGTGGTTGAGTTAGACTTTGTGGGATAAGCACAGTATGGGGAAGGCGCTCCAGGTGGAGGAAAGAGCAGAAGGAAAGGCATGAAAGTTGGCAGCAGGAGCGCACTGGCTGTAGCAGGGGGTTGTGTATGGGGGTGGTGGTGGTGGAATCCTGGAAAAGTAGATGGGGAAAGTCACCAGGGCTCCTCGTGCCAGGCCAGGGTGTCTAGGCTTTGGGTCAGGCGTCAGGGAGCCATTGACGTTTGGCCAAAGAGGGTTTCTGGCTAAAGGCTGAGAGGGAAGAGCTGGGGAAGGAGGCCTGGCACACCTGGAAACTGGGTGGGAGCCCCTGGAGATGTTTCCTCTAGGGGGCTTCTGCTGGGAGAGCTGGGCCTGCGTCAAGTCCTGACGGCACTTCCTAGCTGGGTGACCTGGGACAGGGGCCTTCATTTTCTCTTAACAGTAGCGGGCAGCAGTGCTTCTGCATACCTCGTGGACCCATGCTGGATTCCGGTGGGGTGATGCTTATCCGGCCTCCAGAGACCATACAGGAGGCCTAGGCAGGCCGCCATCTTCCTGAGGCCCACAAGCCCAAGCCTCTGGAAGGCTAGGCTGTGGTGCTCAGGCTCCACTCCTCAGCTGACTCATGCCTGCCAGTCCGGGGCATTGGTGGAAGTCGGAACCCAAGGCCACCTTGGCTGCCTCTCCTGGCTCTATGTCTGCTGCCCTCAGAACACCCTGCTTGCCTTTATGTTGGGCCCTTCCCCTGCACATAGCCGGTCCTGTTGTGACCTTCCAGGCCTAGATTTCCTCCCTCGGTAATAGAGTCGAAGCCTTTCCTGTGATGAGTAACAGACCTCACCGTGCAAAGAGAAAATGTTTTTGGGCAGGGACTCCACAGCTGTATACTGTAGGACACAGACCAAGCCCCTCCTCGGTTCCAGTGGCCTTAACCGTATTTGACACAGCCATCCGGATTCAAGAGGATAGGGAAAGTAGAAAGCTTTAGCCTTGTCTACTCCATTCTCTGGCTCTGACCCACACGCCCAGGCTGCTCATCCGACGGGCCGGCTGGGAGCCTTCCCTCACGCCTGCTGCCCAGCCAGGTTGCTAGGAGACCTCACTAGCGAGTGATCACCACCTGAGGTTCTTCTACCCACTCTTTGCACTTCCTTCGTTTCTTTCTAGAAAAAGAAATACATGTTTCTGAGGCTGGGTCTGGAACACGGAAGTGAGTTTTAGATGCCCCCTCACCTTTGTGAGAAAGTATTTTCTGCCAAGTGCAGCCTTATGTGCAAAGCTGCCTACTAGAACTTTCTGCAGTGATGGGAATATTCTGTTTCCTGCTCTCTTCAGTGTGGCAGCCACGTGTGGCTGGTAGCCACCATATTGGATGGACGAGGGTGCCCATCCCTGTATATATTCAAGACAAGATCAAGATAAAGTGGTCACTTCTGGGCACCATCCCCAGTCTGTCCTTGCTGGGACCCCTGTGGATAATTGTCCGATGTCATTGAGTGAAATTACTTGTATTCCTTATGCCCTGTTTTCAGGTCCTCTTCATTTGTAGATGCCCAGAATTTCCCAAAGTTCTAGCTTAGCTACAACTTTATTATCCTGCCTTGTTGACTGACTATTATGGCTTAATTATTTTCTCTCACTACTGTATTGTCCTCTTATTTATCATCTTAAAGCGTTGCTTAATACCTCACTAAGTTAACCATTGTCTGACTGTTGAACATTTAGCCTATTTGCATTTTTTTGCCATCATTATGGGCTACTGTGAACATGATCCTAGTACCTTTCTTTTGTTGTCTTTATTTGAGTAACTTCCTGGCCTTAAATTCTTAGGAATGAGGGATAATAGGCTTTAAAAACCTATTGCAATTTTTGTCTTTAGAAGATGGAATCTGTTTTTGTCAGTAATGAGCATACCCATTTTACCACCTGTTTTGTCACCAACTGGAGGGTCCCATTATTCCTTGTTTCTGGTAATTTAATAAATATGCATCTCTACTTTTTTGGAGGAAAATTCTTCTGGCAGAAGAATCCCCTGGTTTCTGTTGCCTGTGGCCCCTTAGTAACCTTGTTTTCTACTTGGGTCTTTGTGTCCTGGATTATCAGTTAGGTCCTGTGAGAGGCCTCAGTGAAGGTCACTTGGTAGGTCTTGGTGACCCTTTTGAAGGTGGCCCTTAATTACATGTGTGTTGTGTGGTGAGGTACCTCCATGGATATGTGATCTCTGCTGGAATACCCCCAGAGATGGCAAACTTACTTACTCTTTGGTGGCAAATGACAGAAGTCCAGGAGGGGGTTTATTGGCTCATGTAACTGAAAAGTCTAAGGGCAGACCCTGTCTTCAGGAACAGCTGGCTCCAGGTGTCCACAGGCCTCATCATCTGCCCTTCTCCATTTGTGGGCCCTGTTTCCTTTGTCAGGGCTTCATCCCCAGGCAGGCTCTCAGAAGGATTGGCCACATGGGCTATGGACTCTCCAGCCTTTCATTCTACCAGTTTAGCAACGTCAGAGAAAGAAAAAAGCTGCTTTCCTGATAACTTAACCAAAAAACCAAAAAACCCCAAACTGACCCAGAACCACCCAGATACAACCCTGTTGGCCTGCCTTGGGTCACTTGTGCGAGTGTGAACCACTGGCTATGGCTGAGAGGGCCAGGAATGAGTGGCTGGGCCTGCGCTGTGCCCTGGGACCCGGTGGGCTTAGCTCCTTATGAACTCCTTGCACCAAGAGGGAGCGCAGTTGCCAAAGGGAAGGAGAGTTGTGAATCTGCAAGGGGGATAAGGCGGCTGTCCCAGATTGGACCTTGGTCACTGCCTTCATTTTTGTGGACTCTGTTTCTTCCTCTGTAGCGGGGGTCGGGGAGTTGGGGTGTGGGAGTGGTGGTTAATGTTCTTTCTGATCTGAGTTCTGTGATACCAGCTCTTTTCCTGGAGGAGGAGGGAGGGACACAGTGATCAGCCTGCAGCCAGGAGGGAAGGGGGTGGGCCTGGGGGTTGTCTCCACCAGCTGCTGCTTTGTGGGTGACTTTTAGGAAGCCCCCGGCCCCTGACTGGACTGGCCGGGGCCCCTGGTGTGGGGCAGGGCTCCCTGCTGGGAGAGTTGTCCCCACCTCCTCCAGGCTGGGCCCCGAGAGCTGCACAAGGGGGAAGATTGTTCCCACGGAGGTGCCCTGGCCAGTAAACACAAGTGGCCACTGTGTGTCTGCTCTCAAGGGTGTGGGCTGAGGCGTTAGTCACTGCCAGCCAGCAGTGGAGGGCTGGGTGGGGGCCCCCCCATCCTTTGCTGGACCCCAGCCTTGCTCAGCGAGTGGGAGAGATGGACGTCAGAGGCCACAGGCATCCACTTGTTCTTTATGTGACTCCTTGCCTGTCAACTCCCACAGGTGCCCCATCCACTTGGACCACCCTTAGCTTTCCAAGACCCACCCACTCTCCAAGATGCCTCATGTCTGACCACGGAGGGAGCTTGGGCATCATTTCCTCACCCTTCTACGAGGGGGAAACTGAGGCCCAGACAGCACCTTTGCAGAATTTGACCTCGGGCAAAGAGGTCAGCACATGGACGCTGAAGCCACATGGGCCTGAATTCAACTCCCAGCCCTGTTATTTACCTGCTCTGTGTCCTCGAGCAAGTGACTTCACCTCTCTGAGCATCAGTTTTCTTATATATAAAATGAGGCTCTCAATAGTACCTTCCCAGTGTAAAAATTCATCCCGGGGATCAAACAGTGTCCTCTTGTGCCCTCTCCAGGCCCTGTGGCTTTGGCTGGTCTCGTTTGCAGGCTCTGCTTGCAGGCACAGGTCCCAGCAGTTCCAGGCCTGCTGCCTCAGTGGAGGGGGCTCGGGCGAAGCGGGTTGTGGGGCAACCTCCGCCGCCTCTGCTACTGTTCCGAGCTTGCATCTCACTGGCTAACACGATCACATTATTCTCCCTGAGCCAATCGTGTTCTGATTGACCAGGACGAGTCACACACCCACTTCTAGAGATGGAGGTGGATTCTGCTCCATTGTATTTTGGGGACTGGGAATGTGGGCAGGTTAGCTCCACTGAAGAAAAATCAAGAAGGATGAATTATGTCACGGGAGGGCAGTGATTCCTACCACCAATGCTCTGTCTAGGCAGAAGCTATCTCGTTCACTAGAAAAGTGTCTCACCTATAACATGAACTCAGTAAATAATGGTTGAATGAATGAATAGGGAGGGAAGAAGCGGATTCCTGGCAGTCTAGTGTAGTGAAGAGAGCACTGGCCTGGGGGTCAGGAGACCACAACAGCTCACAATTTTGGGTGGGTTCTGATACCCCTTTGAGCCTTAGTCTGCTAATCTGGGAAATGGGCATGATGGCTAACACCTGCCTTAATGGCTTATGGGTAGATTAAATTTTGGTGCTTTTAGTACCCAACAGCTGCCAAGCATGTTGTTCCTCATGGTCTTCCTTTATCTTTGGCAATGGGAGATGGAGCAGGAACCCTGGGTACTCCCCAAGAGGGGCTGGTTGGGAAGAGATTTGGAATTTAGGCTCTTTGAGCAAGACAGGCTTGCATTTGGATCTGCTTTTTACCCCCTACTTGCTGTGTGACCTGAGGCAAATCACCGTGCCTCTTGAAATCTCAGTTTTCTCATCTGTAAGGTGGAACTACTAATACTTGTCTCCAAGGGTTGGATGGAGGATGAAGTGAGAAATTCCATTTAAGGCCTGTCCTGGCACACAGTGAGTGTGCTCAGGCAATGTTAGCTGTGTTTATCATCAGCTATTATCATTCCGTACTCTGACATCGGGGTGAGCAGATTGCTGCCTCAACCAGGCTTTTAAAGAATTTAATTTTGGCCAAGTCACTTTAGGCGCCATGACTGCTGCCAACTAACCCCTTTCTGGCAGGCTCTGGTCCCTGTAATCTGAGCGAGGTGCTGGGCAGCGGGCGTCCCTCGGTGTTGACACTGGCGCCCAGCTGGAGGCTCAGCCCCATGGTCAATGCTGCCTTTCAGGGTGATGGGCAAGGCAAGTTTTGTGCACTCATGGGAAACAGTCCGTGCCTGGGCCTCCCCCACTTTGGGCAGAAAATACTCTTTTAAGGAAACCCAGGAAGAGATGACATGCAGCCTCCTTTTACCACCTCTCAGGAGTGAAGGGTGAATGATTGGGGCGTGGGGTGCGGCTTATGCCCACTCAGCTCTCCCCCATGCTGCTCTGGCTGGGGGTCAAGAGAGCATGGTCAAGGTGGTTGCTGTGCTCACCCGGCCCTAGCTCTGGCCATCCCACTGAGCTCTCCTTTTGCAGGCCTCACCTCCTCTTCTGGGTTTGGAGAGAAGGAGCGTGTGTGTTGTGCAATGTGTAAGGGTACTTTGGTGGTCCTCTTGTGGGACACTTGAAAATCAGCATTACAAAAATGGAAAGGCAGGTACACAATCAGTTGAGAGAGAGAAAGCGAGCGAGCACGAGAGCGCAGGCACCCAGTGGCTGAATTCATGAGTTTCTCAGGTGTTCTCGATAAGCTACCAAGTTTAGGAGGAGTTTAGGGGAGAGGCCCCCACTCAGGTAGGACGAATGAGCAGGTGAGTTCCAGCACCAGGACTGACCTGGGGGAATGACCCCACAGGAAATTCCCTCCCCACACCGGGCTCCTGGGCCACATGTGGAAGGGAGCACGTGGAGGAAGGGTGAGCCTGCCAGAGTGCAGACTTGGGAGCAGGGGTCCAGACCAGCCCTGTCTCCCGTGTTGCAGGGGACTCTACTCCAGTCTCCTCATCTGTGCATGAGATAGTAATAGCACTGACATCATAGGGTGGTTGAGGAGATAAGTGAGTTAGCACGTGTTTGTAGTCCAGTGACCTTGATCAGTGCGAGACTGTTGTTGTCACTGTGTGGGGGCCTGGGGACTTTGCAGCTGAGTTCACAGAAACAGTTACCTAAACAGAATAAATTTACAAATGAATATAAAAATTGCCTACTGGCATTACTCCCTTCCAGAAGGTTCCCTGGCAAGGATCGACAGCCCCTCTCGGTTCCCCTCCCCCCACAAGCATGCAGTCTTGCCACCAGCGGTAGAGGGGTAGGTCTCTAACTGGACCTTGAGGCTAGGGGCAGGGTTGCTGTGTCTCTGCTTGACCAACTGAGCCACCCAGGTGCCCCTGCTCAGTCTCTGCATGGAGGGTGCCCTGTGCAGGGCTGGCCTGGGAGTGCTCGTAGGTGTCTGTCGTCATCCGGTCTTAGAGGCTTCTGAGTTCTGGGGATGATAGGGAGACTCTGTATCGTAGTGGAAAGTGCACAGAGTCTTGGAAGTGAGAAGACCCAGAATCAAATTCTGGTGCCACTACCCTAGCTCCAGCCATGTCCCCCCTCAAAGCCTGTAGAATGGGGACACTGAGGTGCTGGGTGCTGTTGCGTCATGTGAGGCGATGTGAATGCCCATTGTCCTTCCAGGGGTGTTAGGCGTGTGGGAGCAGCTTGGCCATTACCATTTGCAGTAGATCAGGTTGCAGAGCTGTTCTCTGAGGTGAATGGTGTGTGACACTGTCCTCAGGAAGGCACCACAGTGGAGACTGACTGGGCTGTTCGTGGGGTCCAGGGCAGCTCGTTCCCCTCATGCTTTCCCACAGATTGCGATTTAGAGGCTCCAGACCCCAGTGGCTTGCTTTTAGGGCCTGTGTTGTAGGCCCTAAGCACACTTTCCTAAGTGTGCTCCCTTATGCAGCACAGTGAGTGAGTGCTCCCAGAGGCAGCCCTGCAGCTCACGGGCTGCCTGAGGGCATGTGGGTTCTGCTCCCTTTTCCTGGACATTGGCTCCTCACGCCTGGAATTGCTTGCACCACTTACATGGTCATTTCTCTCTTGCTCTCAGTTCTTAAAATTGTGGTAAAATATGCATAACATAAAACTGACCATTTTTAGCCGTTTCTAAGTGTACAATTTAGCGGCCTTAAGTACATTCACAATGTGCAGCCTTCCCCACTGTCCGTGTCCAGAACTCTTTCATCATCCCAAACAGACACTCTGTCCCCATTAAACACTGTCTGTCCATCCCCCCTAGTGGCCTCTGTTATACCTTCTGTCTCTGAATTTCACTCCTGTAGGGATCTCACATAAGTGGGGGCATATGATATTTGTTCTTTTGTGACTGGCTTTTTTTCACTTAGCAAAGGGTCATCCATGTTGTAGCAGGTGTCAGAATTTCCTTTCCCTTTTTTTTTTAAAGGATTTTATTTATTTTATGAGAAAGAGAGAGAGGGAGAAGCAGACTCCCTGCTGAGCAGGGAGCTCATCACGGGGTTCAGTCCCAGGACCCTGGGATCATGACTTGAGCTGAAGGCAGACGCTTAACCGATGGAGCCACCCAGGTGTCCCAGAATTTCCTTCCTTTTTAAGGCTGAATAATATTCCATTGAATGTGTGTACCACTTTTTGTTTCTCCATTCACCTGCGGGTGGACATTTGGCTTGCTTACACCTTTTGGCTTTTGTCGGTAGTGCTGCTGTGAAAATGGGTGGACAGATACCTGCTCAAATCCCTGTGTTCAGTTCTTTTGCATTTATCCCCCAGAGTAAAATGGCTGGGCTGTGGAAATTCTATTTTAACCTTTTAATAAACCCCCAAACTCTTGTCCATGGTGAGTACACCATTCTGCCTTCCCACCAGCCATTCACAAAGGTTCCGATTTTTCCACATTCTCACCAACACGTTTTTCATTTTTATTTATTTTTTATTTTTTTATTTTTTAAAAGATTTTATATATTTATTTGACAGAGAGAGAGCACGAGAGAGCACAAGCGGGGAGTGGCAGGGAGAGGGAGAAGCAGGGAGCCTGATGTGGGGCTCAATCCCAGGACCCTGACCAGATCACAGCCCGAGCCCAAGTCAGTGCCCAACCGACTGAGCCACCCAGCTGCCCCCAGTTTTCTATTTTTTATATAAAAAGTGTCCTACCGGGGCACCTGGGTGGCTCAGTCAGTTAAGCCTCTGCCTTCGGCTCAGGTCCTGATTCCAGGGTCCTGGGATCGAGCCCCATGATGGGTTCCCTGCTCAGTGGGGAGCCTGCTTCTCCCTCTCCTCCCCCCCAACCCCCGCTTGTGCACTCTCTCTGTCAAATAAATAAAATCTTTAAAAAAAAGTGTCATACCACTTTATTGTTCAGTGACTTGGATCTCTTACTGAACAACTCAACAGTCTTTTCATGTTGGTGTTTGTAGAGCTAAACCATTCTTGTGTTTTTACTTATCGCATAGTATGGGTATATGCTGTACTTTAAAAAATAGGGTTGTTATGAAATGCCGAACATTGTTTCTCACGCATGCCCCCTGCACTGACATACTGAGCAGCGCCGGCCATTGTCAAGAACAGTGGATCTCCTGCTCCGGCCTCACCATTCCCATGTGGACCCCCGGCCTCTGCCGGCCCACTCCTGCGGGCCTCTCCGAGCTGGCTTCCTGGGCTCCGTTTCCTGCCAGGCAGGCCTCGTTGACCTTCTTTGTCTCCACTTTGCAGGCCAAGAACAAGGAGACAGGTGCTTTGGCTGCCGCCAAGGTAATTGAGACCAAGAGTGAGGAGGAGCTCGAGGACTACACGGTGGAGATCGACATCCTGGCCACCTGTGACCACCCCTACATCGTGAAGCTCCTGGGAGCCTACTACTATGACGGGAAGCTGTGGGTAAGGGCCTCCTGCTGCCTCCTCTGGGTCCTTGTGTCCTGGCAGGCTGAACTAGCCTGGTTCAGAGGTCCTCAGCTCTTTCTCAGTGTCTGCTTTGAGCGCAAGGGCTGGGGTGAGAAGAAGGTGAAGCAGGGGGGCTCGAGGTCCCCCGTCCCTCCCTTTCTGCAAAGCCTCCCCGCCTTTGGGGGTGGGGACACTGGTTTAGAGCAGGAAGGAAGTCTACAGTTCTACTGCCAGGCCTCAGATCCCAGCTCTGCCACTCACAAGTTGGAGAACCCTGGGCAAGTTCTTAAGCTCTCTGCCTCAGTTTTTCCAACTGTAAGATGGGGATAATAATGGTACCTAGCTCATTATGGTTATTACAGGGATTAAAGAAATTAATTCATGACCAGTGTTTAGAAGTGTACCTGGCAGGTGTAACAGTTCAGTGACTGTTGGCTGTTTTATTATTTGTAATAGTGGCATCGTTATTAGCCGTAGCTTCTGCGTGGGGATTCTTTTCAACAGTGGTGCTAAAGAAGGGGGCCCCTTAGCAGCCCCCATTCTCCGTCAGCAGCCTTAGTGTGTTGTGCACATTGCAGATGCAGCTTCAAGCCCCACCTTCCAAACCCAGCATCACCCCCAGCTTCTCTAGAGTAATTCTGCAGCGCCCCCGGTTTGCACAGAGAGTGTCCACCCTGTACAATCCTGTCCAGTGGACGCTCATGTAGTATGAATGCCTCTCAGTTTATAAAACCCACACTTCCTAGAACATATGTGTCTCTTCAGACTATTTTTTGGCAAGTGTTTTATATGTAAAGCAACATGTTTATATCCCCAAAACTCAGTACAACATTTGTCACAAAATCACGTGCAGGACAAGTCTCACGTGAATTGTAGTTGGGAGACTGTCAGAACCACGTGTAGATGTTTTGCAGAGGGAGCCGAGGGGCGGCAGGTCTGGGCGTCCCTGGTGGTGCTGGAGCTGGGAGAGCCGGCCCAGGTCCATGTTGCTTGCACACAGCAAGGTTAAGCATGATTTGGTGGTCAGCAGGGTGGTGGTGTAACATTCGACCCCCTATCATGGTAGTTTATTATGTGTAGAGAGAGTATTACTATGCTTTAGTTACATTTTAGGAAATTAATGGGAAGTTAGGAGTTGACAAGTAGTGCTTTATGATTTTTCCCATTTAAAATAAGGGGAGGGTGCTGGGTGGCTCAGATGGTTAAGCCTCTGCCTTCGGCTTAGGTCATGATCCCAGGGTCCTGGGATCGAGCCCTGCATCGGGCTCCCTGCTCAGCGGAGAGCCTGCTTCTCCCTCTCCCACTCCCCCTGCTCATGCTCTCTCTCTCTCTCTCTGTATCTCTCTGTCTCAAATGAATTAAAAAAAAAAACTTTAAAATAAAGGGAAATAGGTTCCAGGTTGGCTCTTTTGTTTTTGCACAGGATGCCTGATTTTTAGGAACAGACTATTGATGCTTGATGGGGAAATCTATGTTTCATTTGTGAAAAGAATCCTGCTATTTAAGAAAACCAAAGGAGAGTTGAGAACCACCGTCAGAGTTGATCCTCTCATTTCCCAGAGGTGAAGAAAGCCAGTATCTGAGGGCAGCGGGCATGTGGCTCCCCCCAGCCCTGCCCAGAGCTCTGTCTGCTGACACTACGTCCCCTTCCAGTCCTGCACAGAAGCCAACTTTCCTTTGCCTCTCTGAGAATCTCCTTGGGGAGCCTCTTGGATGTCACTGGAGGGATAAAACCACCCCCTGACTGCCAGCCGCAGATTCTAAAACCCTTCCTCATCTACTGTCTCCAGGTGCCTCAGGAGGTGGTGAGCAGGACGGGGACCCAGGCACAGAAGGGGCACGCCCTCTTGCTCATGGTCACACACCTGCACCTACATGTTTCCTCTGTCCTGATTCATGGAGCTTTTTATTATTTATTTATTTATTTATTTATTTATTTTAAAGATTTTATTTATTTATTTGACAGAGAGAGACACAGCAAGAGAGGGAACACAAGCAGGGGGGAGTGGGAGAGGGAGAAGCAGGCTTCCCGCGGAGCAGGGAGCCCGATGTGGGGCTCGATCCCAGGACCCTGGGATCATGACCTGAGCCGAAGGCAGACGTTTAACGACTGAGCCACCCAGGCGGCCCTGGAGCTGCTTTTTTAAAAGCCCTCTCTTTTTAGAAATTAAACAAATATTATTTATATAGTTAACAGAGAAAAATGAGAGTGTAAGGAAAAACAAGAAAAAAAGATTAAAACCATTCAAATATTTGTACCAGAGATAACCACATTTAGGATATATTTTTCTAGGCTTTTTAAAAACAAATAAACACATATATACCCATACCCACGGGTTTTTTAAAAAGAAGAATTGATGCCATACTTATTTACTTTACTTTTTACTCTTTTTATTTAAAATCTATTTTTTTTTTAAATAATCTCTACACCCAACGTGGGGCTTGAACTCACCACCCTGAGATCAAGAGTGTCATGCTCTGCCAACTGAGCCAGCCAGATCCCCCATTTACTTAAGGTCTGTTAAGAACCACTTTTCATGGGGCGCCTGGGTGGCTCAGTTGTTGGGCGTCTGCCTTCGGCTCAGGTCATGATCCCAGGGTCCTGGGATCGAGCCCCGCATCGGGCTCCCTGCTCAGCGGGAAGCCTGCTTCTCCCTCTCCCACTCCCCCTGCTTGTGTTCCCTCTCTCTCTCTGTGTCAAATAAATAAATAAAAATCTTAATAAAAAAAAACACAAAAAACCACTTTTCATGTCAGTGGGGAAGCACCTTCATATGATTATTCAGTAGAATTCCATCTTCTGACTGTGCCATTCTCTGTTGTTAGGCATTTACGCTGCTTTCTTTTTTTTCTCTTAGAAACAAAGTTGTGGTGGACCTCTTTGAATGTTTGTATGCTTGCCTGTGAACCTCTTTAGGAAAATTTTTAAGCATCTGAAGTGTCTGTTGCTAAACCAGCCTCACAGAGTCACTTTTCATATATATATATTTTTTGCCATTTTTCATACTATACAAAGGAGTTTTCCCATCTCCCTGCCCACCTACAACACCTACCCAACATTCATCTGTTTACCTGTCCATCCATACAACCTTTATTGGACTGCTGATTATGTACTCATTAAGAAAAACATCTTTTATATGTCTGTCCCCATTATTGATTGTGGCCAGGTAGAAAGTTCATGACTTTCCCAGGTCCAAAGATAATACCAACCATAGCTAACATTTACTGAGGGCTTACTGTGTTCGAGGCCTTTTAGCTGTGAGTTTTACTGGGATTATGTCATTTACTTTTCATTCTATGAGGTAGTTGCTTTTTCCCCATTTTACAGATGAAAATAAGAAACAAAGAGGTTAAGTAAGTTCCCACCCAAGGCCACGCAGCTAGAAAGTGGCAGAGTTGGAAAACCAGATAGAGAAGAAGGATAGTTTGTAACTGGGCTTTGACTGTCATGAGGTTGTTTAAATAGATACATGAGAATGTTCTGACCCAGAGTTGCCTTTAGGTTGATACTTTCTTACCCAGGGCTGCTGCTGTGGCCAAAACCATTTCTCACCCTCCTCTTCTGTAACTGCCCCTACCACCTGCATTTGTTGTTTTATAGACCCTTAAACGTGCCATGTCCTCATTTTTGAGGATTTGAGTTTTAGACATTGTGAAATCAAGGCAGAAGGTGCTGGAACTAGGTGGGTGACGGGCAAAGGGTCTCCCGCAGAAGGGGCAGTGGTGCAGAAGCATGAAAGTTGTGGCATTTGGATAATGGGTGGTCTAGGATCAGGGCAGCACGTGGAAAGAGGAGGGCAGTAAGTAACTGGAGGCCATGTTGTGTGCAGGGCTTCCAATGCCAAGGTGAAGAGTTTGCACTTAACGTTTTATTTTATTTTTTTTAAAATAAAGATTTAATTTGAGAGAGAGAGAGAGAGAGAGAGAGAGCATGAGCAGGGGAAGAGGCAGAGGGAGAGGGAGAAGCAGACTTGCCTGCTGAGCTGGGAGCCCGATGCTCCCTGAGATGATGACCTGAGCCGAAGGCAGATGCTTAACCGACTGAGCCACCCAGGCATTCCCTGCACTTAACTTTTTAGATCAGTGGTTCTCAGAGTACCGCCCTCAGACCAGCAGCTGCAGCCCCTGGGACCTTGTGAGAAATGCTATCGGGTCCCAGCCCAGACAGACCCGCTCAATCAGAAACTCTCGGTGGGGCCCAGCAGTCTGTTGTAAGGAGCCTTCTAGGTGTCTCTGATGCTTGTTTAGCTTTGAGAACTGTTTCACGTAAGGGGGACTCAGTGGCAGTTTTCCACAGGGGAGAGACATTTTGTGTTTTAGAAAGAAATCAGGTTTGAGGGGGCAAGAGTGAAAGCTTCGAGGTCAACCAGAAAGCAGTAAGAAAAGGCTGTGGGGTGGGGACATTACTGGGTCAGCAAGAGCTGCCAGAGGGACATTTGAGCTGTATCTTAAAGGATGCGTGGGAGTTCTCCAGAGGGATGGGAGAAGGAAGCGCAGTTGGAAGAGAGAGAGAGACAGCATGTGCAAAAGTATGGGAGAGAGAAATCTTGTTCTGAGATACAGGGTTGGAAGGTGCATGGACTTTTTGGTGTCTCCTGCTGCGTGATGGTTTTCGGACCTAGGCCTCCGGTGTGGCTCCAGGGGCCATCTTTCCATGGTGGTGTCTTTGACAAAACCCATCCTGGACCTGGGGTCTGCTCTCGGGACTTGGGCTTTGGGATGAGAAACTGGCTCTTGGCCAACTGCTCTGGACCCTTTCACCTGCCATGGCATCCAGGGATAGACCTTCCCCCTGATTGGGGCGGTGGACATTCACCAAACCACCCCACCTACAATCTGACAAGATGAGCCCATTTTCTTCCAGAATTTGTAGTCTTAGCAAAAGCCTTTCATAGTTTCTTAGGCCCACTTCTGCTTTTAAATATCAAATGAAGCAAGTGGGGGAAAAACAACCCAGAATATTCTAGACCAATACTGTCCAGTAGAAATGTAATGTAAGCCACATATGTGATTTAAAATTTTTTAATAGCTCTATTTTTAAAAAAAGGAAACAGATGACATTATTTTAAATAATACGATTTTTAAACCTGGTATATCAAAAGTAGTATTTTGACATGTAATCAATATAAAAATTAGTAATGAGATATTTTACTACATTTTTCATTCTAAGCCTTCAACTCCAACGTGTGTTCTACACTGAGAGCACGTCTCAATTCAGGAGCTAAATTTTCACCAGAAATCTATATTTAGAAGTCATAAAATTTACAGTTGACAAAGTAGATGCAAAGTTGTCTCAACATTCGTAAACGTTTCCTAGTAACGGAACTGAGTGTCGGTTTTTACATTTAAATTAATTAAAAGTGAATGAAGTCATAAATTTAGTTCTACACTAGGCACATTTCAAGTGTGGTTGGTAGCTGCTGGATTGGACAGTGTAGACAATGCAGCTCTGGATGTAGACCCAGGGTCCAAAAATGAGTGAGTGCACGAAACCCTGGGCTGCCCTCCTGAATTTTCTTTAGTTTATAATGGCCCAAGTTTATAATTTAGTTTATAATTTACCCAAGGTCACACAGCAAATTAGTCACAAGGCCAGACATGCAGAAGTCTTCAAGGACCGTGGATGAGAGAACCTACTCATGTTACACTGCCTTATAAAAAGCCCTTCCCTGGCTCCCCAGAATCTATTCCACACCCAGGACACAGGCTGTTGTCTGTCTGCCATCTGTGGATGCTTTCCCAGATCTCTTTTCCAGTTCTTCTAAGCTGCTTGGAGGCAGCACCTCCCGACGTTTGCTCACCTAGTGCCCTGTCCCAGGCCTGCCCTTCCGATGTCATATGTGGTCAACAAGAGCATCACTGCCTCCATGAGGCCTTTCACTTCCCCAGACCTCTAGGTGGAATTTACCTTCTTTTCCTTTCCTCTCTGCTCCATATGTTCTCTCTCCTACCATGCACATTTTAGTAGTTACCAGTCTCTGTGTCACCTCTGGGAGACTAGACCCTGCCTTCATTCTCACCCAGGGCTGGTCCAGTGCAAGGGAAGGAGTGGAAGTCCAGGCTGGTCCCCTCTAGAGAGCTGAAGCTGTTTGGGGCACACCCTGCCCTGGGGAGACTGAAGTCCCACAGAGCATGTCCTAAGGCCAACTTTGGCCTTGTTTTTGAAAGAAGCAGTTCTCTAGCGAGTGGTAGCTGTAGGAAGGAGGGAAGGAATCTTTATTCCTCTAAACTTTTCCTTGTGTGGAATCAAAGGGAGGTGAGAGTGACTGGAGTCCTGCTTTTGCACATGGTGAGGATTTTGAAGCCTCTTTGGATCCATTCCTGACCACGGTCTTGCTCAGGCTTTTTCCTTTTTTTTTTTTAAGATTTATTCTAGAGAGTGAGGGGGAAAGCGAGTGCAGGACTGTGAGGGGCAGACCCTGTGCTGAGCGCGGAGCCCGAGGGCTCCATCTCACGACCCTGAGATTGTGACCTGAGCCGAAACCTAAAGTCAGATGCTGAACTGACTGCACTACCCAGGCGCCCCACGGCTCAGCCTTTTTGACAGGGCACAGACCCTGCTGTCTTAATCTGTTACCTGTTCACCCCAGAACATCTGGCCCTGGCCTCTAGAAGCTTGGGTAATCTTGGGGGAATTAAGCCTGCGGCCCTGGCAGACAGCAGGATTCTCCATTTATTCATTTAACCAAGTCTCTGTTGGATTCCTTCCTTGTGCCAACCCCTGTCCCAGGCCCTCTGGATACAGAAATTGATGCAGGCAGGCTGGGTCTGAGCACCCAAAGGGGTCCCTCAGGACCAGCCAGGGGGGTCCTTGGGCTTCGTGCAGGAGGGAAATCAAACTTGAGCCGGCAGGAGGTGAAGCCTAGGGACAGGGTGAGGCGCCTTCCTTGTGTGGTCTGGGAGGCATCTCTGAGGAGGTGGCGTTTGAGAAGGAGCCAGTGGAGGGAGGACCAAGGCTACAGCAGGTGGAAGGCCCTGATGTGAGATGCGTTCAAAGACAGCGAGGGGCAGCGTGCCTGGGTTGGGCTGATGGGAGACAGGGGTCAGGAAGGTGGGGGTTGCAATCTTATCGTAGATGTCAGCAAACCCCTGGGGGCTTCAAGCAGGGCAGCGCCTTCGTCAGCCGTCTCTCCAGTTAGTGTCTGAGTCCCTTGGCTCCTCCTCCGTGCCTGTCCCATGCATGCGTTCTCTTCCTTGCCCTGCAGCAAGGGAACCGGCTCCAGTCCTGTCTGTTTGCCGGCATGGATCTTAGCCAACCTTTGGGGTTCTATCTCTTCAGCACAAGGGAAGATGATGGTGACACAACGTATCATGTGATGAGGATTAAGTGTGCAGGTCAGATGTGGGACAGCAGCGTCTGGCACAAAGTGGATGCTTAGTTAATGCCATTGTCCCTCTCTCCTCTCCTCTCCCAGCCCTTTATTCCCATTCCCTGGATGCCTTCCAGCTCCTTCTACCCCGAGTTTCCTGCATCTCTCTCTCTCTTCTGGCTTCTCTGCCTTTTACTTCCTGAGGCTCTGATGTGATCATGTCCCCCCAGAATAGTAAGGAAGGTAGTGTGAGGGTGGATGACGACACCAGCAGAGTGAGGAAAGGCCTTCCTGTGCACACAGCAGGCCTGGCCATCCTGTTCAGAAATCCCTGTGCCCCCGGGTTTTCGGAAAGTTTTGCAGTGAGTTTATTTGCCCAGCAGTCCCCTTGCTGAGTACTGATCAGAGCAGTGACCCCCCGCTTGGCATGGGAGGTCTGCAGAATCACGGAGTCTTCCTGGGTTTCCCCTGGGTAGGAACTAACTGTTCTCAGTGCTGAATCTCTGCACATTGATACCATACTCTTGCCGGGCTTCCTCTTCCACCCCTCATTCATTCTGCTGCCTCTGTAATAGTTACCCTTTCCTTTTTTTAAAGTGGCTCACTTTCTAGAAATGAAATACACTTATTTAAAAAGAAACATTCATCTCACTGCCCTAAATGGAAAACTAGGACCCATTTGCCCTAAGCAGAAATAAAAGAAAATAAACCAGTTCTGTTAAATTCTAACCCGGTCCCTTTGCCTGCCAAAGCCTTCAGTCTGGGCACTGCCAGGCTTCAGCCTTGCTAAAAGGAAGTTGTCACAGTGGGCCTCTTCAGCAAAGTAGTACTGACTCCCCACTGCCAAGGTGGCCCCCAGAGTAGCCCCGTGGACACCAGGGTCTACACTGGGGTTTGGATCATTCTCTGTGTGTGTGTTGGGGGAGGGGGGCTGTCTTGGACATTGTAGAATGTTTAGCAACATCCCTGTCTCTACCCACTAGATGCCAGTAGAACCTCCCACCTCCCCGCTCAGTTTGACAACCAAAAATGTCTCCAGATGTTGCCAAATATCCTGGGGGTGGGGTGCAGACTCACCCCCATTGTAAACTGCGGGTCTTTATCATTCAGGGGTGGGAGGGTATCAACCATGCCAGATGGGCTGTGAGCCATGGCCCCTCACCTGTGTGTCAACCCTTGGAGTAAGCTGCAGACTGATGATCTCAGGCCAGATTGGGCCTCCAGACACTTTGTTTGGCATGTGAGATGTGTTGCTAGCATTTTGTCAGATTCTGGCCTTGAACATTCTTAGAGATGTGGCTGTATAGGCCACCTTTCTGCATGGCAGCAAGTGTTAGGGGCCCCGCAGACAGGGATGTGCTCTCCAATGAGCCTCAGACCTCACCACTCCCTGATGCGTTCTTGATACCGAGGCCTGTTTGTCATCATGGTGTGCTGCTGTTTAACTTCGAGTAGAACTGAGAGGAGATATTTCTTATCTCACATCTCTATCGAAACTGAGGAGAGTAAGGATAACCAAGAGGATCGTGCTCCTAGAAAAGTTTGTGAGAGCACATTTTTTCATATAGGCAGCTTCCTTTGCCCTGTAAGTTAGCTACCCAGACCTGGTGGGCTCTGAAGCCAGGACTCCTGGCCTAGGGAGTCTAAAAATAGGCTTGTGAGGGCTCTGTGAGCTTCCTGAACGTGTATACCGGGGTGTGTGTGTGTTTCCCCTCCTCCCGCCCCCTCCCCCCCCCCCCCCCCCCCCCCCGCAAGGAGTGACTGGGGCTTTTTAGAGAGTAGCTTCTTGTCTGAAAGTAAACATTCTGCATAGAGGAAGTACAGGTCCTAGGGTCACAGAGCAGGGTGTGGATGGGAGGGCCTTCTGTCCACACTTGACCATATGACCACATTTCCCCAGCCAGGGTTTCTGCGGCTTGTCGCCTTGGGCTAGGAGGGCAACTGTTGGTTGCTGACAGAGATTGCTTATCTGGCCTTAAACAAGCCAGAGCTATAAAGAGAAGGTGATGGTGGAAAGTGGCTAGCAGCTCTGTGTACATCTAGAAAGTCGCTCAGTGTGGCAGGAGCGCGGGGCTGACGTCAGGAGACCTGAGATCTTCCTGGATCTGAGACCCACTCGCTGTGTAACTGTAACCAAGCGCCATGTAACCATGCCTCTGCTTCCTGGTCTACGATGTGAGGGACTTGGAAGGGTTGATCTCAAGGAGGTCTTTCCACTTCAGTTGGCTCGTTTCGTCCTGACCCATGTTGCTCTGATCCACGGGCAGCAGTATTGTGGGCCAGGCCCCCTTTCCATGGGCTGCAGGGTCCTGGTTCCCCTGGGGCCACCTGGCATTCCCGAGCCTCTCCTCTCCCTTGGATTGGGTCTGTGGAGCACCCACTTGTTGGGACACACACACACACATCCACAGTAGCGCTTTGTTGAAACCCCTAGAAGTCTGCACAGGCGTCTCAGCCCTTTGAGGCAGATGTGTTACTACTTTCTTGCCATTCCCCTTATACAGATGGGGTGCCCTGAGACTTGGGGAGGGAGAGCAGGAGGGGGTGCTTGTACCTTCTTGGACTAGAGGGTGAATCAAGAGGCAGCAGGGAGGGGTGGTGAGAAGGAAGAGTCAGCAAAATAGCTGGCTTTCGCTGGGCTCTTTCATGATTATCTCACCGAATTATCACAAATCTATGGGATAGAGATGCAGTCACTTCCATTTTACAGGTGTGAAGACCTAGGGTCAGAGAGAGAGAGAGAGAGAGAGTGACTTGTCTTGACTCACAGCCAGGTTCCAACCCAGATCAGCTGGGCTCCAGAACCTTGTCTCCTCCCCCCTGCAGTGCCCCTCCCTGGGTGCCAGCCCTGGGCACCCCTGGGAGCACATCAAAGAATGCAGTGTGTGACCCGTCCCCTCCACCTGGGGAGCCCATTGTCCAGCAGAACGTTCCTTGGCAGTGCCTGGTGGAGAGTGGGGCCTGTGGCCAGGGGATCAACCCAGCTTCTACCTCAGGCCCAGTGGATCCTCCTGGCGCCACTGGTGCCTCTGGCCGGGCCCAGGTGGAGTCCTGTAGCTGAACATGTGGATGGACAGGAGGTGTGACCTGGGGCTGCCTGGAATTCTGTTGGCATGGCCTGCCTGGGGTTCCGTGTGTCATGTTCACAGGAGCCAGGGTGACTCTGGTCTAGGGATTTGCCTGGTTCCCAAGCATGTCCCCGTGGGTTTTGTTTGCCATCCGACCCCATCAGCCGCTGTCATCCCCTCCTCGGCCCTCCCGTACCCCTCACATCCCTTCCGTCCATCAGGCATTGGCTTTGGGGCCACCCAGAACTGGGTTGGAATCTGACTGCCCCGTCTACTGCCATGGGACCCGAGACAGGTCTTTTCATGCTTCAGAGGCTCAGTTTCCTCATGTGAACACGGAGGGTGATGACTTCACAGCACTTTGTCCAGGGTTAGAAACCCAGCATAACCCAGTTGGCGGACAGTAGGAGCCCTGTGCCAGGCACTTAGCTAACAGGTCAGGGGTGTTGTTCAAGGTCTAGATGGGCAGATAAGTGCGTAAACCAGGCCCCCAGGCTGCATCGAGGGCAGGCTTTTCCAGTTTTTAAAAATAGCACAAACCTTTATAAATGGACATCTTTCCCTTAAGAATCCAGGCATCTGGCTTCGCTGGAAGGATCAGCAGCTCTGGCTCCATAGGCCCGTATTTCTGCGCGGTGTCTGTGAGCTGGCTGAGTGTGTAGCTGCCCCGTAGGTGGGAACCTGCTGCCCTGTCTTTCTCTGCACCCCTCCCCGCCCCAGCACATGTTTATGGACCACCGCTGTGGGCCAGGCACGGTCTTGGGTCTTGAGGGCACGGACACAGAGCCCTGCCCTCGGGGAAATTACATTCTAGGGGCAGTGGGGTGGGCGTGGGCCCCCAGAGTATCGGTGATGTGTGCTGTGAACGCATGGGTGCTTGGACTTGCCTGGGACACCCCCTGTTTTCTCCTTGCGCCCCCCTGCTCTGGAATGGCTCCTTGGCGCTGTCGCGGGGCGCGCGCTGGCGGGCTGCACGTTTGTGCATCAGCCTCTGCTGTCAAGAACGGTTGTAGTGCACTGGCTGAATGCACCGCAGGCCTTCCTCACGTCCCCCTGGTGCGTCACTACCAGGAGGCAGCTCCTCCAGGTTCCCACACTTGACAGATGAGCAAACCAGGCTCTGATCCTTGAACTTGCCCCCGGGGTCCTTCTGTTAGTTGACGTCCGAGCTGGAACTAGCACCCAGCTGAGTGGGACTCCAGTGCTGAGTCCCTGTGTTCACCTTGGTTTGTGCAGGCGTGTTGGTTCCCTGGAGACCTGTGTCCCTCAGGCAGTGAGTTGAGGAAGGCAGGGGCTTATCTTGGGGGTGCAGTAAGATGCACGTGCCCACCCTGCACCATGTTGCTGGCTCCGCCTGCTGGGCGGCATGGCTACCCCCACCCCTTTGTTTCAAATGCTACGTGTCCCTTAAGGACCATCTCAAATGCCACAGGATGTTTAACAAATTTAGTTGAAAACGGTGTCTCCTACCAGGCAGCCATTGCCTATGACCCTGCTCACTCCATGTCTTAAGGATTCGTGAGGCCATCTGACCCCTCCCTTCTGGTCCCTTCCCACAGGGCAGGGGCACGGCCCTGGCTCCTTCCTCTCTGTCTCTGCAGGGGCCCTGGCACAGCTGGCTTTAGGGAATGGGGGCTGGGCAGACCGATGGTCTGATAGAGCGAAAATGTCTGTGCAGACTCACAACTTCCTGTGTCTCTTCCCAGGGACTGCAAGTTCAGTTTGCATCTGCCCCGGAGTCCGATTCCAAGCCCGAACTTGGCCTTTCCTGAAAGGTGGTGTGATGAGGATAGTGGTGATGGCAATGACCATCCTAATGATGACAAGGACTGTCGTTTGTCACGTTCTGGCTAGGTGCAAGGCACTGTGTTTGTTATTCTTATGCGTGCAATCTCATTTAATCTCGCAAGTCTGCATCAGGGTAGGAATATGTTGCCCCATTTTACGGATGAGGAAATGGAGGCCTGCAGTCGTCCAATAGCAGCCTTTGGACTTGGGCTCAGGGGACTTTGGTCCTGAAGCCAATGTTCCTGGCCTCTGGGCTGGACAGTACCAGAAGGGGTAAGGCACCCCCGGATTTGAATCACCTCAGTAGCACCCCAGAGCTGCCCAGGGACTTGGGTCAGCACATTAGGACGCGGCACCACCTCCATCTCCTCATCTGTTGATCCCACCCCAGGGAATGTGGCAAAGGGGCCTTAGAATGTACTAGACAGGCTCAGAAGATCGCCGGATTGTCCCTTCTCCCCTCTGCTTTGGCAGAACTGCCCCTCTACCCCCAGAGCCCCAAGGACACCCGCTGTGCTCTGAGTGCCCTTCCTGCCCGTTGAGGCCACTCAGTTCACAGGGTTCCTCCCGCAGGCTTTCTGTGAATGTGGCAGGCGCAGCTGGGGGTGGAGGAAGGAGGCACAGCGTTCCAGGGAGGCCTTGTGGGCGTGGGCTGCCCCACTCAATGGCCACATTGTTTGGCCTGGAGCTCAGAGGTGCCGAGGTTTTGGGACTCCACCTACAGGGACAAGGCTTCTGAGAAGCGGGAGACATTTTTGTGTCGACTGTTTTGTGTTTGGTGGCTGCCCCGTGGACTTCTTTCCACAGACCTCTATTGAGTAACCAGAAGCCTCTTGACTTGCACGCTGATGGGGTGCCCCCTGCCCATGGGCGGGGGGCCTGGGTGACTGTAGTACCTGTCTGCTTCCCCGGGAAGAAACAAGCCCAGAGAGGCAAAGGGCTTGCTCAGGGCTCCATGCGACAGCCGCCTTTCTGTCTTGGAGTCAGACAGACTGGGTTTATGTCCTGGTTCTGTCCCTTATGTGCTGAGTGGCTTTGGGGAAGCCCTTCCCTCACCAAACCTCAGTTTCCCCACCTGTGAAAGAAGGATAAGTATAATTGCTCCCAGTAAAGGAGTGCTTAGCACGGTGCCAGTATGCATTAGGTGCTCACTCTTGGCAGCCATCAGCTCTCCTGTCTTGGGTGGCAGAATTGGGAGGGACTGGCTTCTGTCTGGCTTTGCCGCATCTGGCTGTCAGCTATGTTAGTCAGCCTTTGATTCTGCCCTGATTTCTGGGCATCTTAAGGCCACTGAAATGTTTCACTTATAATCATTCATTCATGTATCCAGTAAACACTTACTGATCAAGTGCAAGCTTGAGGCTCTGCTAATGGATGATATGGATGGACTTTTATAAGTATAAACTACTTATTCAACGATAAAATGACTTTAGTTCCTCACCTTGAGCCCTAAAATGCCAGTGTTGCACATGACTTAGAGCTGTTCAAAGCTTCATTTTCCAGGCGTGGAAACTGAGGACTAGAGCAGGAAAGGGGTTTTGCCAGCCCCACGGAAGGACGGTGGCGGAACTGGGACTATGTCCAGAGACCTCCTGGCTCTGGCTTTCTTAACTTTAGTTCCAGGAATGTTACCAACATTTATTTATTGAGCACCTTGTGTGTACTCAGTGCTCTCATTGACTTCAGGGAAGGCGGGGGAGATGAGGGGCCCCGGGCCCAGAGCAGAGTGTTGATGCCTCGTCTCTGGCTTTCGCGTGCCTCAGTTGTCCCGCAGGGACTGCTGGGCTGTGGTGGTGCCGGCCCCGGCCCTGATCCTGCTGCTCGGCCTGCTGCCTGTGGGCTGTAAAAGTTAATGTCTAAACCCTGTGGGTGGTCCAGGCTTTGTCTTATCTGGACTGGGACATCCTAGCTCCCTTATCTCCCGGTGAGCACGCTCACTTGGTATGTGTGAGTGGACTGGTGGGGCCCAGGGAGGGCTGGAGCAGGGAGAGAGAGGGGCCCTTTCCCCTACCCACCCAGGGGCTGGAACTCAAGCTTTTTGTGGCTTCTTCCTGGAGGCATGAGGAAGGGAGGATGGGGTCATTAGGTCTCTTCCACTGGGGACATGAGCAGAGCCCAGACTTGGCACCCAGATCGGTCCCAGTTCAGGTCGGGGCTCTGCCACTACTTGTTTCATCTGTTCACAGCCTTGAGAGGTGTGGCGGGTCCTCCCTGGCTGGGAAGGGACCAGCTAGCTGTCCCGTCACAAAAGCTTCTGTGCACTCAGTAGTCCCTTTCCAGTATGGATTGTCATGGCCTCTTCTGTAGCCTCCCTTTCTCTTTACTCGGAATTGGGTTTAATTCCATTCAGTGTTGACACAATAAAAATCTTCTACTGGGTTATTTCTTATGGTTTTAGTTCGTTTGCTTTTATTAAAAAAAGAAAAAAAAAAACCCCACTGAATCAGAGAGACCTTAATCTCTCTGAGCCTCAGTTTCCCCATAGGTAAAATGGGAATAAAATATCACTAAATGCTAATAACAGTTGGTAACACTTACTGAGTATTGACTTACTGTGTGCCAGTCATGTTTTCAGGGCCTGGCGTACATTATCCTATTTTATCCTCACAATAAGCCCCAGGAAGTATAGGCATTTTTTAGGATACCTACTTCAAATCGTGAGTGGAAGATAATCCACGCAAAGAATGTGGCACAGGGCCTGGCACAGAATAAGCTCTTGATTCCAATTAAATGTCAGGCATGGGGAAACTGAGGCTGACCCCAGGTCACTGACCTGGCAGGCACTTATTGAGGAGGTTGAGGGCACAGAGTGAGACCGTGTGGGTAAAACGGCTGCACTAAGTTTTCTTGGTGTGTTACTTACAAGGGCAGAAATCACCTTGGTGTTGATGTTTAGCCCCAAAAGGTGGATCTGTTAGAGAGGAGAGATTTTTTTTTTTTAGATCACCTTGGTGTTGATGTTTAGCCCAAAAAGGTGGATCTGGTAGAGAGGAGAGATTTTTTTTTTAGATTTTTTATTTATTTATTTGACAGAGAGAGACATAGCGAGAGCAGGAACACAAGCAGGGGGAGTGGGAGAGGGAGAAGCAGGCTTCCTGCCGAGCAGGGAGCCCGATGTGGGGTTCGATCCCAGGACCCTGGGACCATGACCTGAGCCGAAGGCAGACGCTTGACAACTGAGCCACCCAGGCGCCCCACGGTGTACCATTATTTTTAATTAATTAATTAATTAATTGTTTTGTAGGCTCCATGCCCAGTGTGGGCCTTGAACTCATGACCCTAAGATCAAGACCTGAGCTGAATCAGGTGCTTAACCAACTGAGCCACTCAGGTGCCCCAAACTGTGTACTATTTAACACCAGCTTCCCATTCTCCTCTCCCCCTGCATCCCCTGGCAATCACCTTTCTACTCTCTATTTCTGTTAATTTGACTACTCATGGTATCTCACATAAGAGGGATCATGCTTGTGCTTTGTGGCTGGCTTATTTTACTTAGCATATCATCTTTGAGGTTCGTCCATGCTGTAACACGTGTCAGAATTTCCTTTTTTCTTTTTAAGGCTGAATGATAGTCCATTGTGTACATATGGTATGTATATACCGTATTTTGTTTTTCCATTCGTCTGTTGATGGACATTTGGGTTGTTTCCACCTTTTAGCTATTGTAAATAATGCTGCTGTGAACATTGGTGTACAAATATCTTTTGAATATCCTCCTTTCAACTTTTGGGTATATATCCAGAAGTGGAGTTGCCAGATTATAAAGCATTTCCATTTTTAATATTTTAAATTCTATTTTTAATTTTTTGAGGAACTGCTATACTGTCTTCCACAATGGCTACACCATTTCACATTCCCACTAGAAATGCACAAGGGTTCCCATTTCTATACATCTGTGCCAACATTTGTTCTTTCTTTTCTTTTCTTTTTTAAGATTTATTTATTTGAGAGAGAGAGAAAGCACAAGTGGGAGGGGCGGAGGGTAAATAAGCAGACTCTCCACTGAAGGTGGAGCCCGTTGTAGGGCTCCGTCTCACAACCCCAAGATCACTCACTACCTGAGCCAAAACCAAGAGTCAGATGCCTAACCACCTGTGCCACCCAGGCGCCCCTCCTTTTTTTTTTAAATAGCCATCCTACTTTTGACTTGTGTTTCCCTAGTTAGTGATGTTAAGCATCTTTTTATGTGTTTATTGGCTATTTGTATATTTTTGAAAAAAATGTCAATTCGAGTCTTTGCCCAATTTTGTTAGTTTGCTTTTTCGTTATGTAGTTGTAGGAGTTCTTTCTGTATTATGGATATCAGTCCCTTGTCAGATACATGATTTACACATAGTTTCTCCCATTCTGTGGGTTGCTTTTTCAGTCTGTCGATAGTGTCCTTTGATGCGCAAAAGTTTTAAATTTGGATGAAGTCCAGTACGTTTATTTTTTCTTTTGTTGCCAGTGCTTTCAGCATCATATCCAAGAAATCATTGTCAAATACAATGTCAGGAAGCTTTTTCCGTGTGTTTTCTTGTAAGAGTTTTATAGTTTCAGCTCTTATGTTTTGGTCTTTGATCCATTTTGAGTGAATTTTTATATATGGTATAAGGTGTAAGGGTCTACCATCTTCATTCTTTTGCATATGGATGTTTAGTTTTCCCAACACCATTTGTTGAAAAGACTGTCCTTTCCCCCTTGAATGGTCTTGGCATCCTTGTTGAAAATTATTTGCCCATATATGTAAGGGTTTATTTCTGGGCTATCTTTCCATTGATGTATATATGTCAGTCATTCTTCAGTACCAAGGTGTTTTGATTACTGTAGCTTTTTAGTAAGTTTTGAAGTCAGGAAGTGTGAGATTTCTAACTTTCTTCTTTTTCAAGAATGATCATTTTGGCTATTAGAGGTCCCTTGATATTCCATATGAATTTTAGGATGGATTTTTCAATTTTTACAAAAGATGCCATTAGGATTTGATAGGGCTTGCGCTGAATCTGTAGATGGGGTAATATTGATATCTTAACATTATTGAGCCTTCCTGGGTGCCTGGGTTGCTCAGTTGGTTAAGTGCCTGCCTTTTGGCTCAGGTCATTATCCCTTGAGTCCTGCTTTGGGCTCCCTGCTCAGTGGGGAGTCTGCTTCTCCCTCTCCCTTTGCCCCTTCCCCCTGCTCATGCTCTCTCTCTCTCTCTCTCTTGCTGTCTCTTGAATAAATAAATAAAATCTTTAAAAAAAATAAGTCTTCCAGTCCACGAACATGGGATGTCTTTCCATTTACTTATGCCTTCTATAACTTCTTTCAGCAATGTTTTATAGTTTTCAGTGTATAAATATTTTGCCTTCTTGATTAAGTTTTTTTTTCCCCTAAGTATTCCTGAGTTATTTTCTCCTTTTTGATGCTATTATAAATGGAATTGTTTCCTTAATTTCCTTTTTGGATTATTCATTGTCAGTGTATGGAAACTCAACTGATTTTTGTGTGTTGTTTTATATCCTGCAACTTTGCTGAATTTGTGTTTATTGGTTGTAACAATTTTTTGTGTGTTCGTAATCTTTAAGGTTTTCTACATATAAGATCATGTCATCTGCAAACAGAGATAACTTTACCCCTCCGTTGCAATTTGCTTCTTTGTGTTTTCTTTTTCTTGCCTAATTGCACTGGCTAGGACTTCCAGTATTGTGTTGAATAGAAGTGAAGAAAGTGGGCATCCTTGTCTTGTTCCTAATCTTAAAGGAGAAGCTTTCAGTATTTCACCATTGAGTATGATGTTCACTACACTGTCATATATGGCCTTTGATACGTTGAGGTGGTTTTATTTTTATTTTTTTTAAAGATTTTATTTATTTATTTGAGAGAGGAAGAACACAAGCTGGGGGAGAGGAAGAGGGAGAAGCAGACTCCCTGCTGAGCAGGGAGCCTGACACAGGGCTCCATCCCAGGACCCTGAGATCATGACCCGAGTCGAAAGCAGATGCTTAACCAACTGAGCCACCCATGTGCCCCAAGGTGGTTTTATTCTATTCCAAATGTGTTGAGTGGTTTTCTCATGAAGGAGTGTTGAATTTTGCCAAATGTTTTTTTCTTAAAAAAGTTTTTTTTAAGATTTTATTTATTTATTTGAGAGAGAGAGAATGAGAGACAGAGAGCATGAGAGGGAGGAGGGTCAGAGGGAGAAGCAGACTCCCCGCTGAGCAGGGAGCCCGATGTGGGACTCGATCCCCGGACTCCAGGATCATGACCTGAGCCGAAGGCAGTCACTTAACCAACTGAGCCACACAGGCGCCCCAAATGTTTTTTTTCTTTTTCTTTTTTTTAATTTTAATTTTATTATTATTATTATTTTAAGTAGACTTAAAAAAAAAACCCAATACAGGGTGAACTCACGACCTCGAGATCAAGACCTGAGCTGAAATCAAGCATTAGACGCTTAACCCACTGATCCACTTAGGCACCCTGCCACATGTTTTTTCTGCATCAATTGAAATGATCATGTTTTTTTCCTCCTTTGTTCCATTAATGTGGTTTATTACATTGACTGATCTTTGTATGTTAAACCATCCTTCCAGGAATAAATCCCACTGTGTCATGGTGTATAATCCCTTTAATATGCTGCTGAGTTTGATTTGCTGGTATTTTGTTGAGAATTTCTGCATCAGTATTCATCAGGGATATTGATCTGTAGTTTTATTTTCTTGCAGTGTGTTTGTCTGGCGTTTGATAGGGTCATGCTGGCCTCGTAGAATGAATTAGGTAGTGTCCATTAAGATTTTCTATTTTTTTTGTGATTCAGTATTGGTAGGTTGTGTGTTTCTAGGAATTAGTCTGTGTTATCCAGTTTGTTGGTGTACAGTTGTTCATGGTACTTTCATAATCTTTTCTGTTTCCGTAAAATCAGCAGTAATGTCCCTGTTCATTTCTGATATTAGTAAGATGATTCCTCTCTTTTTTTTTCTTCGTCAATCTGGCAAATGGACATGTGTTTTTAAATATGTTGGATGTATATCTAGGAGTGGAATTGCTGGCTAATATGGTAATGCTATGTTTAACATTTTGAGGAACTGCCACACTGTTTCTAAAGTACTTGCACCATTTTACATTCCCCCCATCATTGTTTGAGGGTTCCAATTTGTCCATATCCTTGGCAACATTTATTGTTCTCCATCTTTTTGACTCTAGGCATCCTAGCAGCTATGAAGTGCTATCTCATTGTAGTTTCAATTAGCATTTCCCTAATGACCAATGATGGTGAGCATCTTTTCCTATGCTTATCAGCCATTCGTTTCTCTTTTTTGGAGAAACATTTATTCAAATCCTTCGTCCTTTTTAAATTGGGTTATTTGTCCTTTCATTGTTGAGTTGTAAGAGTTCTTTGTATATTCTGGATACTAGTCTTTTATCAAAATATATGATTTTCAGGTATTTTTCCCATTCTGCAGGTTGTCTTTTCACTTTCTTGATCCTGCCTTCTGATGTACAAAAGCTTTTTTTTTTTTTAAGATTTATTTATTATTTATTTGACATAGAGAGAGAGAGAGCACAAGCAGGGGGAGAGGCAGGCAGAGGGAGAGGGAGAAGCAGGCTCTCCGCTGAGCAACCAGCCGGTTGCGGGGCTCAATCCCAGGACGCTGGGATCATGACCTGAGCTGAAGGCAGTTGCTTAACTGACTGAGCCACCCAGACGCCCCTGTTCAAAAGCTTTTATTGTTGATGAAGTCCATTGTGTCTATTTTTTCTTCTGTTGCTTGTGATTTTGGTGTCACTTCTACCCACCCGATCTTTACTAATCCTCCTATACTTCTTGACATGCACTCAGGGATCCTCAAAGCTTTTTTGTAAAAAATGGGAGAATATTTAAATAATCATATACACACACATACAGTTATATATATATGTTAATATACATTAATATGTAATATATAATATTTATATACACTCATTTTTTGGGAAAATACTCACTGTTTTGGACCCCATCTTTTTCTGTCTGACCGTCTTTAATAATGCAAAGCCCTAAAGCTTCTGAAGATACCCAGGGCTTCTCAGACCATCACTTGGTAAAGACTTATCGGGATGATCTTAACATCCTACCCAAGCCCTCAGCTCTTTGGTTAGAGGCACAAAGAATAAGGAACACTGATGAGGAAGTTCAGGTTAATAAGGAGGATAAAAGAGATGATAATTCCGCCAGTTTGCTCCCCAGATTTCTCTACCCCCATCTTGTATTAGTTTTTGCTAGGGGGAAGAGAGATGTGGCCTCAAGGTCCAGGCTTCTTGCCCTTTTGCACATTTCTATGGAGCAGTGGTTTTCAAAGTGTGGTCAGGGGACCAGCAACAGCCCTGCCCCCCTGCCCCGGTGTTGGTTGGAAACGTAGATTTTTGGATCCTACCCCAGACCTGGGGTGGGGTCAAGTGACCTTTGTTTTAGCAAGTTCTCCAGATGATTCCGATGCGCGCTAGAGTTTGAAGACTACTGGCATAGTGCTTTTAGCTGCTGGCACCTGGAGATTACTAGGAAAATCTGACTTGCCCCATGAGATGGCACCCTCATCCTCCTCTTTGTTCTCATTCCTCGCCATCATCTCTTGCCAAATGTGAGGTCAGGTGCTTCTGGTAACAAGTAACAGAAAATCTCAGACTGGCCTAAACAGTGGAAGAAATTAATTGGCTTGCATATTTTATTTGAAGAGTAGAGGGGAAGGTCAGGTTTGAGGGGAGTCCCAGCGTAGCTTAGTTACACTGGGATTCTCTCCGCACTCCTCTTTGTATCAGCTCTGTTCAACTCCGGCTTCCCTCATGGTTGCACGATGGCTGCCTCCAACTGTCAAGGCTGCGTGCTTCCTCATTGGCTCCAGAGGGAGATATCAGGGCATCCCACACCATGAAACAGAGCTCACCAGCTTGGCTGTGCTTAGACTGGCCCTGAGCCAGCACTCAGGGCAAGAGGCAGAGAAGTTCCCCGATTGGGGTAAGCCTCCTCTCCCCACTGGGGATGAGGTGAGTCCCGCTCGGCTATCATGACTGTTTCACAAAAGGGAAGGAAAGGATGCTGTGTCCGCAGGCAGAAGACAGCCATGATACCTTGGCCTTTTTGCTATTTGTGCTAAATCCACTGTTCCTCTGTGTTTCCGCCCTCTAGAGATACCGTATCCAGGGGAATCCTCTAAAGCAGAAACCTGTCTGTAACACCGCTTATTAAAACCCTCTGGTGCCTTTCTCCAGACATACACACAGAGCTTTCAGGATCAAGTTCATTCTTTGAGATGTTCGAATTCTAGTTCCAGGTGACCTTTGTGACCCGCTGTCTTCCCATCCATTTGAACCCCTTCGAACATTCCACCATCCCCCCCTTCATACTCTCCCACACTGCTTTGGCCACTGCACTTGCTGTATTCTGCCTGCAATGTCTTTGTCCTTCTTCATGTGGCAAATTTGCTCTTCAAAGCCGGCTCTTCTCTGGGAGGCCCTCCAAGATGGCCACAGTTTTTAGGTAACACAGTCACGATGTGCCTGTATTGGCCTCTGCCTGTGGTCTTGGGGCAGGGACCTGTCTGGTTCCTCCTGGGTCCCCAGTCCCCAGGTTTGTTATAGACAGAGCTCAGATAGTGTTTGTTGATTGAATATGACTTTTCTGGCCCTGCTCTGCCTAGCACTGCGGAGCCCCTGGTGGACCCTCGGTTGGTACTTGTTGATGGATTAAACTGATCACAAACCTCACTTCTCCAGGCCCTGAGAAAACCCTGAGCCCCAGGTGGCTTGCTGCTCTCAAGGGAGCGTGAAGGATGAGTTTCTGCTGGTTTCAAGGAGTTGGTCCTTGGTACTTGCAGCTGTTGGATTTGGGGCTTGGTGAGGGCTTAGAGGCCTTGAGCTTCACACCCAGGAACCCTTGATCCTGAGGAGCCTTTTATCATCCCTGGACACAGTGAGCCCAGGCCTGCTGGGGCTTTAATTGTGAACAGGCCTATAGATACCCTATCCCCCTGCAGTTGAATAGATGCATCTGTAGCCAGGGGTTATTTTAGGCCAGTTCTTACCATTAAAAAGAAAGTTTACTTCTAATATTTTTATAACTCCTATTTGTTGATTAAAATGTGGAACATATATACAAGTATAGACTACCTGTAATCCTTCCCTGGGTATTCACGTATGTGCTTCCATTCTGTTTTCTAAGCATGTATATTTAGTGACTTCCTAAGGTCGTGAGATGCTTATTTTATTTTTATTTATTATTATTTTATTAATTGAGATTATTTTAACTAAAGCCCGTGCATTTCTTTTTATTAAAGATTTTATCTATTTATTTGAGAGAGTGGGAGAGGGAGAGCAGGGAGGGAGAGGGAGAAGCAGGCTCCCCGCTGAGCAGGGAGCCCAACGTGGGGCTCAATCCCGGGACCCTGGGATCATGAGCTGAGCTGAAGGCAGACGCTTAATGACTGAGCCACCCAGGTGCCCCCAACCCCATGCATTTCTGTAGAAGTCCCCTGCAACCCTGCCGCTGACAAGCTGAAAGGTAGAGCGTTAAGATCCGTATAATGGAACCTAGTAACAGCTATGTTATGAAAGGGACCTTTTTTTTTTGGTATCACATTAAGGCACTAAGATGTGAAATTTTTAAAGCCAAAAGGATGGGAGGAAAAAGGCGTGGGGGAAGAAAACCCAAACCATATTTTGCTCTATGTGAGAGGATAGTCAGGCAATATTTACACAAAGGTTCATGGGATATCACTCTAACACATGCGTGATTAATACCAAAGAGTGCTGTTTCTTCAGACTTCTGCAGGATGGTTGTCTTTTTTTTTTTTTTTTTTAAGATTTTATTCATTCGAGACACAGAGATACAGAGAGAGAGAGAGAGCACAGCAGGGGGAGAGGCAGGCTCCCCGCTGAGCCAGGAGCTGGACATGGGGCTCGATCCCAGGACCCTGGGATCATGACCCGAGCCAAAGGCAGATGCTTAACCATCTGAGCCACCCAGGCGCCCCGGATGGTCATCTTTTAAAAACACTTCATTGGGGTCCATATGCAAGTTGTGAAATATTGTGGGTTTAATCCTGGCGTGGAGCCGAAAGTTGGTACATGTATTCCTGGGAATAAAACCAAAGATAAGCTCAGAGCTTCCCAGCAGCCAAAGCAATCAGGCAATCAATCAATCAATCAGTAAATTTTAAAAAATTACAAAAGGGAAGTGCATGGGGTCATGGAGATCTTGAATTGCAGAAGAGGAAGCAAACCAGATTGGCAGGATGCTCAAGCTTTCCTAGTGCTGAACTCTGGAGAGGATGGTCATAGAGACCTTGTGCAAGGGTATTGTGTAAGGGACAACTTCACTGACAAATGCAGGAACTGCCTGGGTCTGGCCACAGCTCACACTGAGTCTTGATGATAACAGCGGGCGTGTTGATGAACTGTAGTTCTAGGAAGGCATAGATTTGTGGGAAGCCTGAATAACATGGTCTGAGTGTGACACTGGCTGGTGGTTTTGTTTGCGAGAGGTCCAACAGGAGCATGTTAATTGGTGTGGCTTGGTTCTTGCACTTTCATGTTGAGAATCTCATTTAACTGCCTTGACTTGGAGGTAGAGGTGATTAGTGCCATTTTGCAGATGAAATTGAGGCTTGGGGTGATTCAGTGACTTACTCAAGGTCACATAGCCAATTAAGTGGCAGTACCAGGACTTGAATTCAAATCCTTTTGAACCACAGGCTGTTTGAGAAGGGGGAAGTGCCTGAGCCTGCCTTGTGTTCACTGTGTGGGCGGAGTTGGGCCTGTTGTTTTGTAAGCACCACCTCATCCAGTCCTTACTGTAACTCTGGGTGGTCCCTAGTATTCTGCCATTTTACAGCTGGAGAGGCAGAGTGGGGGCTCCTGACCTGGGTTTGGGGGGACTTCAGGGTATGTGAGAATTCAGTAGAATTGCATGCAAACCCTTGTTCCTGTTTGCATTTTTCTGGGTGAGAGGAGAGAGGATACCTTTCATGGAGTCTCCAAAACCAACACAAGAACAGAAAAATCCCAGACCTTTGAGCTCAAGGAAGGAGTCCTAGTAACAACCTGTATGACTGGCCCCAGCTGGGTGCCTGTCGCCCAGCAAGGCTTGGATGACCTGTCATTCCGGTGGGGTTTGGGTGTGTGTCCCCCCATTTTACAGGCTGCTGAGGAAGTGGTTTTGCATAATGACAGTTTTGCTTCTTTTCCACATTGCCTCTCGTGGCTGAGGCTGGGCTTTTCTGGTAGTTAATAGGATGTTTTTTGCCCTTCTGGGGACCTGAGAATTATTAAAAGGCAGAATGAGATGCTGTCTTGCAAGAGATCAATGCCTGTGTCTGGGTCACCTCTGTTCCCTGACCGCTGGGAACATGTCTGGTTAGTTGGTGGTTGGTTAAATGAAGCAGTGAATGAATGAATGAGGGGGACGAAGAAGTACCTCATCTCACTGTTCTGGGTTGTAGGACATTAATTCATCTCTGGTGGCTTTTATCCAGGGTCACTGTAGTGTTAGAAGTCCTGGGGGAGTACTGGTCAGGCACGACTGGAGTGACCCTAGGAGCCTCAGAGGCCACATCCTCCCTGGCAGGAGGTGGTGTGCGAGCTGGTGGTGTCCCCGTACGTGGCTCTGTCCCCTGGCATGGACCTCCCCCCAGCATGGTGCAGGCCTGTCTGCTGGAGAGCCAGCACTGTGTTGCTACCCCCAGTATCTAGTACCTCTAGTGTCCCAAGGCCATAGCTAGTGAACAGTGGGCCGGAGACCTGGGTCCAGCCGTGCATCACTGCATCCTTATATGTACATTGACGGGAAGTCTCTGGAAGGTCTACCGCAAGCTGGAGACTCATGGAAACACTGAGGCCTGTCCTCCCTCCTCTGGCTGGAGAGCAGCTCTGGCCGAGCGGGTCATGGCAGCAGTTTTCTTTTCCGTTTACGAGAATGATGGGCCCCAAGGCCTGGTGCCTGCCTCTGCCAAGCTGAGCTGGAGGGACTTTGCCACAAGCAGGGCCAGGTGCTGGGAGCCGGGAGGAGATTTCAGGAACATCTGCTACAGCCTGTGAGGCTCTGCCCCGTCCCCACCTACTTGCTTCCGTAATTTCAGGAAAATTCCTGAAATTCCAAAAATTCAGCATCTTTGCACATGCGCTAGGAGCCCAGAAAAAGAGCGAGGATGGGAGAGAGCCAGAGAGGGAGGGTCTGCGTCGGCACCAATGGCACTTCAGTCTTCTTGTCCTTCTCTGGCCCCTGTGCTGGGCTGGGAGCCCCTTGAGGGCCTGGGCCCGCTACCTACTGGGTGTGTGATGAATGAATGAATGCATGTGTAAATGAATGACCTGGGGAGTTAGGAAACCTTTCTAGTGCAGGACCTGCCACTAAATCATTTGTGGCCTTGGTCAGCCCCATCCCGTTTCTGGGTTTCTACACCTGAGCTGGTCTTCAAGGCGCCAATGTTCTGGTGTTCCAAGCCGGCGAGGGCCCTGGCCTCTAGAAGATGGAGAGAGGCAAGAGATGGGTGCTGGGATTCGGCAAGGGCATGGCCGGCTTGTATGCGGGCAGAGGGGCTGCTGGGACTGCTGGCTGGGAAGCTTAGGGAGGGGCAGTTGGCAGGTGGGGGCACAGGAGGGGGCAGACCGAGGAGCAGGGAAGGTGCAGGCCTGGTGGCAAGGCTGTTGGCGGCAGCTGTGGTTTCCATGGCAACTTTCTTTTTTCCGCTGAAAAATGCCCAGCAACCCTTCTGGATTTTAGAGCCTCCTGTGAGGGTTGGGGTCCGATTAGGGTAGTGCAGACTGGACAGGCCCTGGGGCAGGAGGAGGAGAGGCCGGGGAGCCAGGGCACTGGGTGCCGGCTGATCCTGCCAGGACCAGGGCTGGGTCCCGGGCTGTGCACCCCTGCTCATTGTTACTTTGCCTTGTGTTTTCTGTAGATCATGATCGAGTTCTGTCCTGGAGGAGCTGTGGACGCCATCATGCTGGGTGAGTCTTCCTTGATCCGATGTGGTGGTGCTGGGGTGGGCTCTAGGGCCCTAGGCTAGGACTGGTGCCCTTCACTCCCTCTGCCTCAGCAATTCACGTGGCCTGTTTGAGTACCTTTTTGCTCAGTCCCCTTTCGGGAGCAGGGGCTGGGTTCTTGGAGAGAATGCAGGCACTCATTAGAAAACCAACACTTCCTGTTCAAAAAGCCATGTGTCCTTGAGCTGGTCACTTACCCCCTCAAGCCTCGGTGGCTATAAGATGGGTGTGATGCCTCCTTTGCCCCACCCCACAGCACCCTTAGGAGGTGAAAATGAGACACCTGAGGGAGGTTCTTTGAAAAGTGGGGATCCCCACACCCATTTTGTAAGAGCTTAATGGGGATGTTAGCAGGTTTTGATATCCCAGACAAGCTTGGACAGTAAAAAAAAAAAAAAAAGAAAGAAAATCACTTTTGTGAATATTTTGTGACTAGTCACTGTATGCCAGAGATTGGGGTAGGTACTTTTGTGTATCTGATCTGAGTATTTCTGTTTTATTCCTGACCAGATTGAGACTTTAGAGGGGCTAAGGGGCTGGCCGAGTGTCCCACAGCAGGACAGAAGGGTGCCTGGGTCTTGCCAGTCTGGTGGGCAGTGAGTGAAGAAAGGCCGGGGGTCTGGGGCCCCAGAATATTGAGAGGCAGGCCCAGGATTGTGGGATGGCTCAGGAGAGGGGAGGTTTTCAGTATAATGTAGCACCATCCAGCTACTCTTCCATTGTGAGGAAGGTACTTTCCCGCTGAGTTTATCTCAGGAATCTCCGGAGTTTGTGGCAGCCCTTTCCATATCTATGGAAATGCTGGCCTTTCTTGCATAGCCCCTTACCACAGGGTGCTCAGATGGAGAAATGACAGTAGGTGACTGGATGTGAGTACTTATGATATGGCCCTTGGGTGTTCCTTCTCTCAGCACAGACTACCTTTGAAGATTTTCCTTGTTCTGGGTAGAATTTAACAAAATAAAAATGGTGGTCTCGTATGAGTTGAGATTCTCTAGGTTACAAGGTGATCAAAGACTGTTTAAATTGGTTTAGTGGGAAAAAAAGGTGGGAGATGTGGGAGGGGCAATTTATTTGCACAAATAACTAAAAAGGTCAATGGTTCCCGGCTTCAGACACAGCTTGATCTGGGAGGTTTTTTTGTTTGTTTATTTTGTTTGTTTGTTTATTTATTTATTTATTTATTTATTTATTTATTTATTTTTGTGTTCTCCTAAGACCTTGGTTTCCTTCTCCAACTCTTGGTCCCACTTTCCTCTGTGTTGGTCCCATTCTCATGCTGGCTTTCTATTCATGGTGACAAGGTGGCTGTAGGAGCTCCAGCAATCATATCTGTATTCCAAACAGCAGGATAGAAGAAGGGAGGGTAGGACAACTTGACAAACACACACCCCATTTCCACTTTTTAAAGGAGCTGTTACAGAATCCCCACATGACACTTTCATTTACATCTCATTGGCCAGATCATAATAGCACATAGCTGGAAGAGAGGCTGGGAAATGTGGTCTTCTTGCTGGGTGGCCGTGTGTTCAGATACTAAAAAAGTAGGGGTGAGTGGGAGCCACCTACCAGCTTCTGCCTCTCCAGGTGTGAGCTTAGCTCGCTGAGGCCTGCGGGAGAATGTCAGAGATGGAAGAGGCGTTTATACATACCAAGTCCTTGACCTCATTCATAACTGGGGCAGGACCCCAGGCTGTGGCTCAGCCTGCAGGCCGACTCGCTCCCCATCTCAGTTCTCCTGGTGGATCTGACTGCTCCAGCCCCAGGTGGTTTTCTCCCTGCTGGTGGCAGCAGTTAAAGGAACATTGCCATCACCATTCTAGATGTCAAGGTGGGAAAAGAGAAGGTGGGGTGGGGAGACCTGACAAAGTGAGACCTGGCCCTGCTTGCAGCTGCGTGATGAGGGGTGGACTCTCCCACAGACGCCTGCCCTGCTTAGAGGGACTTTCTCGCCTTAGCATCTCCCCGTCACCCTGTGGAGTCACATAGAGTGGCGAGCCTGGACATGGGGTCCAAGAGACCTGAGGTCTGTTCTAGGTTCCTCTGCGGGGTAGCTGTGGGGTGCTGGGCTGGCCTCTTTGTGAGATGAGGGGAATATGCACCGCATTTTACTCTAGTTAGTTAACAGCCAGTGTTTGCTCTGATCTGGTTGGCCTTGCTTTGCCCTCTCTTAAACACTTGGCTCTCAGCCCTCCTGCGGAGGAGGGCGGTGGGGTGGGACTGGCTACGGTTTCAAACAGACGTAGGACTCATCTGCAATGTTGCGGATTTTTTTAATATGAATAAAATATTCATGTATTGCTGTGTAATCAAAAATTAATCTTAAGAATTTATCCTACTGTATGATTCCAATTACATGACATTCTAGAGAAGGCAAGACAATGGGGACAGAAATCAAAGTAATGATAGCTTAGGGGCTGGAGAATGGGGGTGAAATGTTGATCACACACAGATTTGAGGGAGTGATGGAAATATTCTCTATCTGAATCGTGGTGGTGATTACATGACTATATATGCTTGTCCAAATTGGTAGAATTGTGTATCTAAACAAAAATGAATTTTACTGTCGATAAATTATATCGCAATAAATTGGGCTTAAAAAAGGTCTCTCTACCTTATTGGGTTATTGTGAAGATTAAATGAAAGAATGCGTCCAAGTCCCTAACTCCATGCCAGGTACATTGGTAAAGGCTCAGAAAATGGTGACCATGAGATCACCACCATCACCATCATCATCATCACCACTTTGCTTATTCTGATTTCGTTTATCTAGAGAGATCGGATATGAGCAAGTCACATTTTGACATTTAGAAAAATTGCTGCAGATAATCCAGCATAATCTCAGAACCAGCATAACAATAATCACCTTTTATTGACTGTCCTTCATGCTGAGGAGTGAACTCAGCCAGGAGTGAATTTATGGCTGGAGCCCTACCTACATCGCTTATCATCATCCCATTCTATGGATTCGGAGATGAAGGCACAGACAGCTGGAGCACCTTCAAGAAAGCACATAGCTAATACGGGGCAGCGCCTTGGTTCAGGCTCGTCTGGGTGGTCCTGATGCCCACCCCCGCCATGGCTCTGAGTCTGTTTGTGGTTTGGGGGGACACGAGAGTTAAGGATGAGGCCACAGGGAGTGGTAGGGGTTGGAGACCCCTCTCTGGAGACCAGAGAGGGACCCGTGGTCGGTCTGGGGCCAGGCTTCCCAGGGCAATGCCGCTGGCTCTTCCAGGGGCGCCTGGGTGGCTCAGTCATTAAGCATCTGCCTTCGGCTCAGGTCATGATCCCAGGGACCTGGGATCGAGCCCCGCATCGGGCTCCCTGCTCAGCGGGAAGCCTGCTTCTCCCTCTCCACTCCCGCTGCTTGTGTTCCCTCTCTCGTTGTCTCTCTCTCTCTCAAAATAAATAAAATCTTTAAAAAAAAAAAAATGCTGCTGGCTCTTCCACCTCGTCTGGTGCATTTTCCCCAAGCCTGCGGGATCCGTCCTTGAGGATTTCTGGCCCGGCGTGGCGGTGGGGAGACAGATGGGGGAGTGCTGCCCTAGTCAGAGGGAGGCCTGGCAGCAGCACCCTGGCCAGCCGGCCCTGGAGCCTGCACCTGAGGACCCCGCGGCGAGGACCCTGCAGGCAGGGCAGTGGGGGCTCACTTCAGCACAGGTGGCTTGGTGGCAACAAGCACTAAACAGTCACAATGGCCAGTGGGTCAGTGAGCACAGGATGTTGACCTTGAAAATTCTCATGCCCCCCCCTCCCTCTCCACCCACTCAAGTCTCACGTTCTGTCCTGAGAAATCAGCCTTTGGGTTGGGAATGTTTCCTCTCTGAAGCCTTGGCCCGGACCACCGTGACGGCCCCCGGCCGAGCTCCCTGTCTTCTTTTGCTCCCCTGCAGGCTCTTCACTCACCCTGCTAGGGAGAATTTCTTAAATGCAAAAGTCAGATTGTCTCTGCCTGCTTCGAGCCTCTCCTGGACTGCCCACTGTGTTTCAGAGAAAGTGTAGCCTTCATAGATGGCCTGCGAGGTCCTGCACGATCAGGCCCTTCCGACCTCTGACCTCTGACCTCGATTCGCTTTCCCCTCATCCTTCCCCTTCAGTCAAAAAGGGTCCTTTGCACATGCGGTGCCCCCTGTGTAGAAAACTCCTCTTTGTGCTAGCCCCCACCACCTGCTCAGAGAGGGGCCCCGCCATCTGTAAGCAGACACTGGGATGTACCAGCGTGCGTGTGTCTCCCTGACCAGCACACAGGCTCTTGATGACAGCCTCCCACTAGCCCTTCACCTTCTAGCTCTACTACCAGCCAGCACACATTGCTTCAACACCAGCCCGTGTCAGCCTCCACGCCTCTGCTGCTGTTGCTTCCTTGACCTAGAATGCCCTGGAATAACTTGGAATGCCCTGCCCCACTTTTCGCCTCTCAAACACCTGTTCTTCCTACAAGACACAGCTTTAATGCCCTTCTGGGGAGCCTGCTAATTCCCAGGCAGAAGGGCTTGCTGCCCATCCTGCCCGCTCCCAGCCCCCACCCAAATCCCACTCTATTCCGAGCATGGATCGCCGTTCCCATGCCCCTCTCCGTGTCCCTGCAGCAAGCGTGGAGCCTGACATGGAGTGAATGTCACCCATTGCCTGCTTGCAGAATGGGTCTTGGCCTCTTGGAGGGGTTTTGTTTATGAACCTGACCTCTGAGGCAGACTGGCTGGCTTGAATCTAAGATCTGTGAATTTCTACCTGTGTGACCTTGAGCAGGTGGGCTGACCTCTCAACCTTGGCTTCTTCATCTGTCAGCTGAGGTAATAACTGTGCCTGCTCCATAGTGTTAGTATGAAGACAAAATAGGTAACATGGAAAGTGCTTGGAAGTGAACTTGGTAGATGGTAAGTGCTCAGGGATGTTGGGGGCTTTTGTATTTCTTGTACCTGGCATGAGCCTGACATTTAGCCTGCCTGAATGCAGTGAGTGTGTGCTGCCTTGACAGTGGTTCTCCCCTGTTTCCAGAGCTAGACAGAGGCCTCACGGAGCCCCAGATTCAAGTGGTTTGCCGCCAGATGCTGGAAGCCCTCAACTTTCTGCACGGCAAGAAGATCATCCACAGGGATCTGAAAGCTGGCAACGTACTGATGACCCTCGAGGGAGACATCAGGCTGGGTAAGGGGTGTCTGTGGGGGGAAGATGGGAAGGCAGACCCCCACAGTGTCTGCCTGGGGGTTGTCAGCCCAGCCTCTGTGGGCAGGAGGGGGTGTGTGTGGGATCTTCACTCTTATGGTGGCCCAGGGTGTCTTACCTGTCCTGGGCCACAGAACGCAGACCGTAACCATTGGCTCATTCTGACCCACTAGTTCTCAACTGAGGGTGATTTTGTCCCCCAGGGATGTTTGGCAATGTCTAGAGCCATCTTTGGTTGTCACAACTAGGGGCAGGGGAGACTCCTGGCATCTGGTATATAAAGGCGAGGGACGCTCGATATCCTGCAGAGTGCAGGGCAGCCCCTCGCCACACAGTGATCCTGCCCATGAGGCTGGCATGCGCCGTGGGAGGCGCTGGTCTGTGCCCTTTTTCTCCTGCTTCCAGTGGAGAGAATTTGAGTGAGTGTGACGGACAGAGGGACAAATCCGCTTCCATTCACAGATATCGAGACATATATCAAAACACACCTTTTTTGTTTTCATGTCTCTCCTCTCCTTGAGCTTTTTAAAAAAATTGTGGTAAAGTACATATAACATAAAATTTATCATCTAGATTTGAAGTGCACAGTTCCAGGGCATTAAGTACATTCATGTTGTCGGGCAACCATCGCCACCATCCATCTCCAGGAACTTTCCATCATCCCAAACTGAAACACCATCCCCATTAAACACTAACCCCCAGCCTGAGCCCCAGCCCCTGGTAACCTCCATTCTGCTTTTTGTCTCTGATTTTGACCGCTCTGGGGACCTCATGTAAGTGTAGTCATTTGTGCTTTGGTGTCTGGTGTATTTCACTCAGCATCATGTCCTCAAGGTTCATCCATGTTGTAGCAGGTGTCAGAAGTTCTTTGTGTTTTTCATACTTCTTTTTTTTTAAACCAAAATAACACACACACACGCCTCCTCTGCTCCCACCACCTTCTTTCTCCATCCGCTTCTAGTGGACGACCCTTCTGACTCTTCTCACGTTTCCTCCTGCATTGATAAATAATATGCTTATCACGCTGTTTCTTAAGTAATGATTTTTATTGTTTGATGAAAAAATAATACATGTTTTTTATACAAAATTTACACAGTACAGGAAGGCTTAGAGGGGAGAGCCGGGAAGTACCTCCAGTCTCATTATCTAGATGTCAGCACTGGTCGTCATCACACGTCAGCTCTGCGTCTCTGCCGGTAGAAGGCTGTAAAGACAGAGAGGTGTTGGGGAGTGGTGTTAACGGCAGAGAGATGATACTTTCTTGTTTACCAGTTTGACTGCATTCTACTCTATTTTCTAGAAACTCCTTCCTGGCAGCTAAATCATTCATTCATCTGCACGGGCCCCCCCTCCCCCAACCCTGTCCTTCCAACATAGGAGCGTCACTATTGTGGTTCCTCTAGTGGAACCTCTGTGGCTTTAAGGAACATTTGAATTATGTCAAGATTTATGACAAGACACTGCACCGGTGTTGAGTCTTTGTGATGGAGAACTCCAGGGACAGGCATGGGGATTGGAACAGAATGTTACAGTGTCAAGGACATCTTGTACCGCGGGAGGGCAGCTCCCAGCATCCTTGCTTTGCGGGCTCTGAGGCTCAGGCAGGGTGGGGACCTGCCCTGGGTCACAGAGCTAAGCAAGGACAGAGCCAGGGCTGATCCCAGGGCCACTGGTTCACTTCTCAGGGCTGGCCCTCATCACCGCACTCACTTCCGTGTGTGCTTTGAGCTGATGCTCAAAGGGTAGGGCTGGGCCTTAAAAAATGTATGCAGGACTGGTAGGTTCTCATATTTAATGCATTTTAGTCCTTTGGAGGGCTCCTAACACTCAGACTGCTGGGTGTAACCCCAGGGTTTCTGTCTGGGCTGGCCCAAGAACTTGCATTTCTTTTCTTTTCTTTTCTTTTCTCTTCTCTTCTTTCTTTTCTTTTTTAAAGATTTATTTAATATTTGAGAGAGAGAAAGAACATGTGGGGGGAGAGGCAGAGGGAGAGAATCTTCAAGCAGACTCCCTGCTGAGGGTGGAGCTGGATGCAGGGCTCCATCCCACAACCCCTGAAAATGAGATCATGACCTGAGCTGAAACCAAGTGTTGGATGCTGAACTGACTGAGCCCCCCAGGCGCCCCAGAACCTGCACTTCTTTCTTTTTTTCTTTTAACATTTTATTTATTGGGATGCCTGAGTGGCTCAGTCAGTTAAGTGTCTGCCTTTGGCTCAGTTCATGATCCCCAGGTCCTGGGATCGAGTCCTGCATCGGGCTCCTTGCTCAGTGGGGAGCCTGCTTCTCCCTCTGTCTGCTGCACCACCTGCTTGTGCTCTCTCTCTGACAAATAAATAAAATCGTTTAAAAAAATTTATGTATTTATGTATTTATTTATTTAGAGAGCACGAGCCAGGGCCAGTGCAGGGGTGGGGGTGGGCAGAGGGAGACGAGAGAGAATCTCAAGCAGACTTTGTGCTGAGCATGGAGCCTGCTGGTGAGCCCCAGTCCCATGACCCAAGATCATGACCTGAGCCAAAATAAAGAGTCGGACGCTTAGCCAACTGAGCCACCCAGGTGCCTCAGAACTTGCATTTCTTTCTTTCTTTCTTTTTTTTTTTTAAAGATTTTGTTTATTTCTTTGACAGAGGGAGACACAGCAAGAGAGGGAACACAAGCAGGGGGAGTGGGAGAGGGAGAAGCAGGCTTCCCGCCGAGCAGGGAGCCCGACGCCGGGCTCGATCCCAGGACCCTGGGATCATGACCTGGGCCAAAGGCAGACGCTTAACGACTGAGCCACCCAGGCGCCCCAGAACTTGCATTTCTAATAAGCTCCCACTTGCAGCTGATGATGAGAGACCACACTTTGATAAGCATTATCTTCGACCCTCAGTATCCAAAGGGCGGTTGGTGACAGCATCGGCATTACCTGGGAGCTTGTTAGAAATGCTCTGCTGTCCAGAGGGTAGGGTTGGTTCTGTCTTGAAACCAGTAGTATGAAGTTTCTCATATCAGGCATGAGCAGGGTCGTATTCTGTTCTATGTCCCGAAGACCAGCATCCCTGATACTTGCAGGGTCTGTGCCTTCTGGGGTTCGGCTCACATCCTTGTGGCTGTTCCTCCTCCTTGTTCCTTCTTTTACCTGGAATGGTTAAGAGCATGCACTCCGTAGTCAGAGAGTCCTGAGTTCAAATCCCAAGTCTGCCTCTAGGCCTTTGACCTTGGAAAAGTTACTTAACCATGCTGCTTTTCCATTTCCTCATCTGTAAAATGAGAATGATAATAAAACCTCTGTCAGAGGGTTGGGAGGCTAGCACAAGAAGAGGCATGTGTAGTCAGCTCTCTGCAAAGGCCAGCTGTAATTACTGTTGTTTCCTTTAGTGTCTGCTCTGTGCCAAGCCCTGTGCTGGGCCAGGAGGGGAATGAGACCCTAGTCCTTCTCCTGCTCCGGCAGAGTTCCCAGGCAGTGGGGAGATGGGTGGGAGCATCAGGGCTGGGGCGGGAGCCGGTGCCGGGGTCGGGCGTGTATGGACAGGGCTGCTCGGTTCTTCCACCTGGGCCTGGACGTTTGGGTTTAGAAGAGGCTTTTGTGGGAGGGTAGTTTGAGCTGAGTTATGAAAGGTAGATAGATATTTGCCAGGTCAACCAGATTGGGCAGGGCAGTCCAGGAAGAGGGAGCCTAGTGGGCAGGGGCATGGAGGTGAGGAACAGCAGGGTATTTTGGGGGGACTTATAATAAAAATAACTCACATTTATTGGGCTCTGAAGCACCCACTAGATGCCAGCCATTAGAGGAGGCTCTTTCTAGCTATTTCATTTAACCGGCACTCCAGTACTCCAGGGGTATTGGACAGGGATGGGGAGGGGAGGGACCATACCAGCACAGATGAGGACACTGAGAAGTAGTAGCAAGGCTGGGACTCAGGTCTTCCTGACTTCACAGCTGCCCATGGACGGGCTCATTCAGGGGTAGAGTGTGGGTGGCCAGGGAGGGGCTGGGTTGGGGAGTGCCTCCGCCTTTAGGCTCAGGGAGTATGTGGGGGCCAGAGAAGAGAGTCTCTCTTGTGCTCTGTGGGATTCGGGGGAAACCTTCAGCTCAGCATTCAAGAATTTACCACTTGGAGGAGGCAGAACACAGCAAACCCAGGTCAGGAGCAGCCAGTCAGAGCAGGGAAGCGCTGGCAGGACAGAGGTGGAGGGAGGGCCCCAGCAGCTTTGGGCTGAGATGTCCTTGGGGGGTGCTCATTTCCCATTGCCATCCCCCCCTGCACACCCCCGAAATCTGGAGCATGCTGACATGCTGAGCAGACTTCAGAATCTCACTCAGAGCCTAGCAGCGGGCGGGTGCTAGAAGCAGATGGGTGCATCAGGTTTCCAAATGACTTGGCATATGCAGTTGAGAAAACCAGGAAGCCAATTAAAAAGGAAAAAAGTTCAAGGAGAGTTGAGTGTGAGTATTTACACAATTGCGCTGAGCTCTGGGAGCCATGGGGTGCAGGCCTGCTGAGGCCTGTTGTTCTGTTTTGGAAAATCCCCCTTCCCCCTTGGGCCTGGAATCTGCGGCCTGGCGGAGCAGTGGAGGAGGCCTGGGAGAAAGGGTGGCAGTTGGTCTGCCTCTTCCTAAGCGTCTTGGGACTGTCTTGGGCCCCTGAGGGCACCCCCCCATGTCCTTATATAACTCAGGGATGCAGAAGAGAATTGCTTAACAGATTTTTCTCCCAAGTAAGAGGGTCACCTTGCTGGAGACAATGTCTTTGCTTCTCCCTGGAATGGAAATAGAATGAGAAGCAGCAGGGTGAGCTGAGCAAAGCATGGGCTTTAGACACAGACAAGCCTGGTTCAAATCCTGGCTCTGCCACTTTGAGCTGGAGAAACATACTTATCCAAGCCTCAGTTCCTTCATCTGTGCAATGGGTATAACAAGACCCACCTCACAGGGCTACTGTGGCCGGTAGGGTGAAGTGTACAAGTGTAGTCACAGGGAGGCCCAGTGTTACATCCCTCTCTGCTACTAGGCACTTTGTTTCTTCCTTGTGTTAAATATTTACTTCTGTCAAGGATATCAGACTTCCTGAGGTTCATTTGACAGTTGTCAAGTTCTAGCTCTGAGTGGATGTGAAGCAATTCTTGATGACTGGTGGGAATTCATTGGTACAGAGAGAGCAAGGAAGAGTGTCTGTTGCCCTGAGACAGTTGGGATATGAAGTGGGGGGTGGACTTTGAAGTCTGAAGAACTGTGTTCTTGTCCTGGATCTGCCACATTGCATTAGATGACCTTGGGCAAGTCACTTAACCCTTTGGAGCTTCAACTTCTCAAACTCACGGGTGTGGTAATAGTTCGTATCTCACAGAATTGGTGTGACAAGTTAGTGAGACAGTGCATGCAAAGCATCCATAGATGTCTACCAGAGAGGTGGGAGAATGTGTTGTCTTTGTTGAGCCTAGGAATGTCTCAGAGAAGCTGCTATGAGAGAGAATGTTCCCTGTTCTCCAAAGAAACCGTGTTCCTCTCCCCAGCAGTGCTTCTCTGAAAATGGGAGGTGAATTTTACTTTAGGGGTCTCTCAAGTTCCGAGCATTAGTCTGGACTGGCCTCAAAATCAAAACGCCCAGCACAGAGCCTGGCATATAGTAGGTGCTCAAATCAGCAGTAGTTCTGGCGTCGCCATTACTTTAACATTTTATGATTACTGCGGGGTTCCTAATTCCCAAAGGCCCCTTGATGCACAGGAGGCCTGGCAAGTGGGGCTGGCAGGACCAAGTTACCTGCCTCTCACCCCCCACCTTGACCCCCAACCCAGAATGCCTGTGTGGTGCTGCTGGCAGGCTGGTGTCCTGGTTCTTTCACTCTGGCTACTGTGAACTGAGCCAGGGTTTGATATGTAGAAATTCATTTAGTCCTCAAAGGCCACTGATAACATTTTACAGAGGAGAGAGATCTGGCTTTTTTTTTTTTTTTTTTTTAAGGGGTTAACCCCAGATCATACAGCCAGTAAGAGGCACATCTGGGCTTCAGAACAGCACATCTGGCTTCAGAGCCCATGTGCTTAACCATAACCCTTTTTTAGACTCTTGGCGCCAATGATAAGAACCGGTCTCCTGTGATTTAAGGCATTTAAGACAGACAGGAAAATGTGCGTATATGATATACGGAACTGTGATGGTGAAGAGATACAGCTGGGCGTCCAGGGCAGTTGGACCCTGGAACACAGATGCTGCGGAGACTGTCTCTGGTCAGTCTCTCTGTGCATGTTGGTTAGGCTCTCAGACCAGCCCCCTCCACAAAGCTCCTGGGCTCGGGCTAGTTTTAATTTTCTCAGCATCACCTCCTGCAGGATGAACTGAACCTCACCATTTCAGGTCTGAGTCCATAATCCCAGTGAAGGACTCTGATTGGCTTAGCGTGGCGTGGGTGCAGAGCTCTGGACCAATCAACGAGATCCAGTAAGGAGGGTTTCTCTGATTGGCCCAGCTTGTAGTAGTCCCTAAGGAGGGCGGGGTCAGGTAGCAAGATGGAAGTATTGCGTACCCCATCCCCTCCTCCTGTCCGTGGAACAGCGTGGTTGGGGTGGATTGATGGGTTTCCAGAAGGTGAGAAGATTTGTACTGGCCTGAAAAACACATTGTCCCCCATAGACAGGCATAGCCTATTGGAAGCAAGAACGAAGTTCTGAATGTGTGATTGAGGTTGGGGGAGAAAATACCAGAAGGTTTATGTAGGAGAGGGAAGAGGGTCAAATGAAGGCAGTGGGGCTAGGAGGCTGAGGGTGGACTGGGATGAGCTGGAAAATAAAGACCTCTGTAGTGGTCCCGTGTGTCTAAAAAACAAAAGAAAATGGACATAGAAACGGAGAAGTCAAGCAGTTGGGTCAGCCTCCCATTTGGCTAGATGATAAGATGCCTTAATAGATGAGGAGACTGGGGCTCAGAAACATGAAGCAGTTGGTCTTAGATCACAGAATCTTCTCGCTTCCCTGCCAGGTACCGTTTTGTGACACTCCTGGGAAAGCAGAACGTCCTGATAATTAAGAAAAGTCACTTGGGTGCCCTGGTGGAGCCTCCCTCTTAATGAGCTGGCGCCCTAATCCAGAGGAAGAGGGCCCATGGGGTTCCAGGGCTGGGGGGCAGAGCCTTTGCCTTCTCCCGACCCCACCTCAGTGTCAGCAGGCCCCACACCCTCCCTAGGCTTCGCTTCCCCGTGGGTATCATGAGGACCCTGGCTGGTGTTGGTCCACGGGGCCACAGCTGGCCTTTTAGATGAGATGGTTTTTGCCTTAGGAGGTGCAGTGTCTCTGGCTTTCTCCCGCTAAATGGCAGGAGCACTCCTCTTCATTGTGAGGACCAGACTGCCCCCATTCCTTTTCCTTTTTTTTTTTTTTTTAAGATTTTATTTATTTATTTGAGAGAGCGAGCGCGCATGAGAGAGTACGCGCATGAGCAGCGGGCAGGGATAGAGGCAGAGGGAGAAGCAGACTCCCCCCTGAGCAGGGAGCCTGATGCGGGACGCGATCTCAGGACCCTGATGCCAGGACTTGAGCCCAAAGCAGACGCTTAACTGACTGAGCCACCCAGGTGCTCCCTGCCATTCGCTTTCAAACACATCCTGGAACACAGGCACCACCCCTGGTTGAGGACCATCTAGAAGGTTCTCAGACCTAGAATTCCAGGGTTTCCCTGCCCACACTGGCCTACAGACTCACTGGCCTGGGGTAGAGGGTCTGGGACGGAAGGGGGTGGGGTACAGAACTCTTACTGGACGGTAGTTTGCCTTTAACTGGCCTGGCATTATCTGGGAAAAGGCTCCTCTTGTCTTGGATTCTTTGGGGGGTCTACAGTTAAGAGGACAGAGGAGAGATTTTGTTACTTATCTGCATCCATTTTAAGTTCACAGCCCTGTGTATGTGTATAATATATAGTTCTTATATTGTGTACATAATTTTTTATTATAAAAGTAATACATGGTATTTATACATGTGTAGGAAGATATGTACAATGATATTTATTGCAACAGTATTTGTAACAGTAAGAAAAGAGACATGATCCAATTCACTCCAGTAGAGGATTAATTAAGTTATGGTACTATCATACAATGGAATCTAATTCAGCTTTTGAAAATTAAATTGTAGAAAATGTGTAATCTCTTACAAAATGTATATATACATGTGAAGGGACAAAATACAAGCTGCAAAATGGCAGGTTTAATCTGATCTCATTTTTAAAGAGTATTTTTATTTATACATACACTTTTTATTTATATAAATAAATCTGGAGCTATATGCAGCAGACTCATAAATGTTTATCTCTGCCAGGATTATGGAGACTTTCTCATCTGTAAATATTTGAATTTTTGATGAGCAGCATTGCCTTGGTAATAAGAAGAAAATATATATAAGTAAATATATAGATATAGTCGTACAGACAGTTTGGAATAAGACCCACAAAGAAGGAAACAAAAGTCACTCCCAAAGTTACTAGAATGCACCCCGTAGGCTCCCTGTCAGTGTGTTTTCTGTGCACAGAAAGGTAGGACCGGATGGTGGTAAAGAGACAGACTTGGCATCATGTCTGTCCTTAGAGCTGGGTGATGGTCCACAAGTTCCTTAATGTCTCTAAACCTCAGGCTTCTTATCTGTTGCAGGGGAATGATAGGGCACCTGAGTGGGCTCAGTCAGTTAAGCTTCTGCCTTCGGCTCAGGTCATGTTCCTGGGGTTTTGGGTTCAAGCCCCACATCGAGGTCCCTGCTCGGCAGGGAGCCTGCCTCTCCCTCTCCTTCTGCCTGCCGCTCCCCCTGCTTGTGCTCTCTCGCTCGCTCTCTCTGTTTCTTTCTCTCTCTCTGTGTCAAATAAATAAAATCTCAAAAGGGGTGGGATAATAATTTTCCCTGCCCAAAGGGTCATGGCTATAAACGATATGCATAGGGATATACATACAGATGATATGCAAAATGATATGCAGAGGAGGGTCTAAGGGATGCGCAGATGTCTGCACAGTGCCCTATATGCCTGCTCACTTCTCAGTAAATAGCAGTGTTTGTTAGAACTGTTGGTTGGGTGTGTGCAGCGTTTCAGGGTTTTGTCACTAAGCTGCGGCCAGTGTGCCCTTCATCCAGCGTGTGCAGCTCACCCCCTGGCAAGTGCGAAATGCTCTCACCACATCCTGGCTCCCACTGGGTTTTAACTCAAAAAGCAAGAACAAAAACCCACAAACCTAAAAAACTTTTGACCACATGCATTTCAGCTTTTTAAACCAGAAAGGCAGTACGAACTCTTTATTAAAAACATTTTAAAGAATAAAAGTGTCTGAAGTTAAAAACTGTTAAGACCCCCTTGGTGTGCTCACCAAAATCCCGCTTCTGGGGAGGTGGTGACTATGAAGTTTGACGTGTAACCTCGCAGAGCCTGTTCTGTGTGTGGGGGTGTGTATGGACACACAGTATGCGTATATCATTCTTTTAAAATACAGCTGGAATCACACTCTACCTTCTATTATATGCGTTGATCAGTCAGCAACATGTTCAGGGCAACATGTTAGGGACAACATGCCAATTCGTACACACGCATGCAATCTCGTTCGTTTTAAGGGCTGCCTGGTGGTTCACGGCTGGACTGTGCCATAATTTAACCATTCGCCAGACAAGCTCTAGCAACAACTTGGCAGCTTCCGATTTTTTTACTCTTTCGAACAATGCTTTTGTAAGCTTCCATGTATCTTCTCATCTGGTTTGGAGGATCTATTTCTAGAAAGGGAATTGCTGTCAAACATGTTTCTTAAAAGCCAGTGTTTTTTTTTTTTTTTTTACTTTTACAAACTGTTTATTTTCCATCGACCTTTTCCATTTCTATTTCCATTTTGTTTGCCTTTGTGGAAGACCAGCTTAAGACCATTCAGTGGCCTGAGCAGTGGGAGCTGCAGACCAGTCTTCAGTGGCCGGCTGGGCGCTCCAGTCTTCAGTAGGGAACTGCTGAATAGGCAGCAAGGGCACCTGCACACCTTCAGACCAGTCTGCGACTTCAGGCTGAGTAGCAGTGAACTCAGGAGCTGGAGCTGTCCATTCACCCTGAAATTCCGCCTTGGTCACAGCCTTTTCAGCAGCGGCCTGCTCTTCCTTTTCAAGTGTTCTTTTTTTCTAGACTTAAAGGTAGTCTAGCAAGGTCTGGCCATTCATGTATTCGGTGGTTCATTTGGAAACAGTATTTTGTTATCAGTATTTCGTGTGCCGGATGCGGTGCTGGGGGAGCAGCTATGGACTCTTTCCTTATGGACGTGATAATTTATGACAGTCCTCACCTACCTGCTGCCCTTGTTTCTGATTCTTGTTGTAAAATGGGAGGAGAGAGGAGATTTTTATTAGAAGAGACTGCCTGCGGGAAACCCCTTTGAATTGGCTGAGGCCCAAACTACATTCCCAGAGCCTGAGGTCCCTGGGCTGCAGGGAGGGGCTGCCTGGGTGGGCCCTGTCTTGTGGGGCGGAAGGGAGAAAGAAGTAGCAGCTATCCCAAAAGCTGGTGGGCTCTTGCCTAAGGAAGGGCCTTGGGGACCAACTGTGTGTCCTTGTGAAAGTTGGTGGTTTCTGCGTTTGCTCTTTCTTCTCAGGCGGGGCTTGGAGACCCTGGTCAGGGAGTGGCAGCTCCTGGCTCCCTCCTGAGAGCCTGAAGCTGGCTCTGAGAGAGGCAGTCACTGTTGTTCCCAGAAGATTTCCTGGGACGCAGTGCCAGCCATTAATGGTGTTTGCAGGGGAGGTGGGCCCCAGGCGGTCCTGTAGGGAGGAGGTGAGCCAGGCTCCACATTCTTCCCCGGGAGCCCAGAGGGGTGGTGACTTGTCCTCGCCTCCCAGGTAGTCAGCTGCAGAGCCAGGTTCTCATCTGGGTTTCCTGGTTTTGTACCTCGCCCTGCAGCAGCTGTTGGTCCCTCCCTGGGCCAGATGGTCCCCCCAGACCTGTCATCCGCTCACAGAACAACTGCTATCTAGTTAGCCGGCACTGGGCTCAGAGACCAGTTTTCCTGACCACTTGCAGGAGCCTCAGCAATGCCCCAGCCTAAAATTCTCCCGGCTCACGTGCCCCATGGACAGAGCATTTACCGGGAGCAGGGCCTGGAGCCAAGTGCTTTATGTGTCATTTCATCCTCATGACAACCCTGCAAAGTAGTTCTAATGGTGTCGCCACCCCTGTATCACAGACAGGGGCACTGAGAGTCAGAGGTTTGCTAATTGTCCTGACCCCTGCCTGTCTCCCACCTTATCAGCTTCTACCTCCGCTCCCTCCAGTCATGGTGCCCTGCCCCTCCAGGCCCTTCAGCCAGTTTGTTATCCCTGTGTGGAAATATCTTCCCCCAGATCTTGACCTCCTGTCTAAAATAGCTGCCTATCGGCCCTGTTCCCACCATGAATCACGTGGGGGGTGTTGAGGGCCTGTTTTCATTGCTAGAATAACAAGCCACACGAGGATGGAGATTTTTGTTCAGCTCTGTGCCTAGAACAGTGCCTGGTACATAATAGATGTTCAGTTAATATGTGTCGAATGAATGAATAGCTTGGAGGCACTCAACTGTGCTTCCTCCAAGCGCTCCCTCCCTCCCTGCGCTCTCTCACCTCCCTAACTGTAGATTCTCCTATCTCCCTGCTCCTATCTTTCCACCCTTTACACAGGACTAGATACTTACTGGTGTTTGTCTGATTGCTATCTGCTTCCACCACTAAACTTTGAGTTGCCCAAGGGCAAGGACTTAGTTCTCTTCTGACTAATGTCTGGCTCCGGATGGCACCCCGATGAATAGGTGAATGAACCAGTGAAATAGAAGAGCCAAGACTGGAACTGGTTCTCTAGTATCCAGGCCCCTGCTCTTAGCATTGTGCTCCTTCCTGGTTTCAAACTGTGGCTGATTCAAGCTCTCCAGGACAGCAGTTGTTATTCAACTGTGGTTCGGGCCAGCTCGTTTCTAGAGCTAGACAAAAGCTTCCGGGGGTGGGGGTGGGGGGGCTGGTAGTTATGCAGCTTTGCAACTTCTCTTTGGATTAAGCATCACAGTTTGCTCAAGGTGTTGCTTTGCTCTGAATTTATTTTTATTTATTTATTTATTTTGTAAAGATTTTATTTATTTATTTTAGAGAGAGAGCACACGAGCAGAGGGAGGGGAGAGGGAGAGGGAGAATCCCAAGCAGACTCTGCACTGAGCCTGGAGCCTGACTCGGGGGCTCAACTGACTCGGGGGCTCAATCTCACGACCCTGAGATTATGATCTGAGGTAAAACCAAGAGTCGGATGCTTTACCCACTGAGCCACCCAGGTGCCCTGCTCCTGAATTTGTGTATTTATTTTATTTTATTTTTTATTTATTTTATTTTTATTTTTAACTTTTTTAAAAGATTTTATTTATTTCTTTGACAGAGAGAGACACAGCGAGAGAGGGAACACAAGCAGGGGGAGTGGGAGAGGGAGAAGCAGGCTTCCCCCTGAGCAGGGAGCCCGATGCAGGGGCTCGATCCCAGGACCCAGAGATCATGACCTGAGCCAAAGGCAGACACTTAACCATCTGACCACCCAGGCGCCCCCTGAATTTATTTTTTAATCAAGATGAAACTTAGCTGTTTTTCTGCCACATAAAAGTTTATGTTGACTTCCTAGATGGAATGTTGTTGAAAAACATAACAGTAAATATGCTTATTTCTATTTAAAAAAATTAAAAAAAAAGAAACTTTACCCTTGAAGACAGGAGAATTGGAGATTTCTCTTCGTGGCATTGCATTCTTCTTGTAGTAGTAGGCATGTGAAGGAAGACTGGTAGTTTTGGTCATGTGTGTTTAAAGATACATTTTATTTATTTATTTATGTGAGTCCTGAAAGTCATACCTGTTCATCATGGCAAATTTAAAGAATTGAGAGAAGTATAAGAAACCTTGTCTAGTCTCATGATCCATACACAACCAGTTTAGCAAGTTGGTGTATTTCCTCCAAGTCAATTCGTGTAGATATTCGCCCTTTTTTGCGGGGCGGAGAGCACCATACAATATATCCAACTGTGTATCCTCCCCTTTCCTACTTAACCTTAAAAGTATATAAATACAATATCTTAATATTGTGTTAAATATTGCAACATTTAAATACGTGTTAAATATTAATATATAAAATCTTAAAAAAATACACATACTCTTTAAAAAATATTAATATATATTAAATACATACTAAATGTTTTAATACTGATATTTTTGTTTTGTTCTGTTTTGCCTTGGGTGGGGGCAAAGGGGAGAGAGAGAGACTCTTAAGCAGACTCCACACCCAGCGCGGGGCTTGATCTCACGACCCTTAGATCATGACCTGAGCCACAAATCAGGAGTTGGACTTAACCCTGAGCCACCCACGTGCCCCTAATATTGATGTGTATTAATATGTATAATTCAGTGTTAAAATATTGAATAAAAATACTTCAAAACTAATTTTAATGCCTATAAAATACTCTGTCATATGCCCATGTATCACACTTTTCTTCATTTATTCAGTTGTTTAGCGTTTACCTTCTCTTTCTTACATCTCAGTGTCTTGGTTTATCTTACTGTGTGTGTGTTTGTGTGTGTGCTTGACACGCCATCTTAGATCCTTTTGGGAAAAGACAGAATATATTATATATTGTGTATAAGAAGTTTTAAAATCACCCCCTCAGCTTTTGTGCAGAGGCAGTATCATAGCCAGTGACGTTTAGCCAAGGCACAATTATTGCTGATTAAAATCACTCCCTGAAAGCCAAACAATTAGGGTTCTTTTTAATTTGTCACTATTATAATAGCACTTTGATGAACATCATTCTGCATACTATTTTTATGTTTAAGATTACTTCATTAGGGTAAATATCTAGATTTGGAATTACTGGATCAGAAGAGTATGGATATTTTAAAGGTTCTTTAGATTTATTGCCCAACTGCTTCCCTGAAAGGCTCTTCAATTTATACTTTCATTAGCAGGAAAGAAAGTGCATGTCTCTATATATCTTTACAACAGTAGATCTATTTTTTTTTTTTTTTAAAGATTTTATTTATCTATTGGAGAGAGAGAGAACGAGAGATAGAGAGCATGAGAGGGAAGAGGGTCAGAGGGAGAAGCAGACTCCCCACCGAGCAGGGAGCCCGATGTGGGACTCGATCCCGGGACTCCAGGATCATGACCTGAGCCGAAGGCAGTCGCTTAACCAACTGAGCCACCCAGGCGCCCCCAGTAGATCTATTTTTAATGATCAGAAATTTGCTAGGTAAGAAATGGCATCTGTTAGTTGATTTGGAACGTCTGTCTCTGAGTTCACACCCCAGGGCTGTGGGTGGAGGAATGTCCATCGAATACTCTATCTGATTTTTGTCTTGCAGCTGACTTTGGTGTGTCTGCCAAGAATCTGAAAACTCTGCAAAAGCGAGATTCCTTCATAGGAACGCCTTACTGGTGAGATGTGCAGTTTCTGGAAAGGGAATGGTGGACTAAAGGTTGAACCTCAGACTCCCCAAGGTGACCTCTGGCTGCTGTAGAGGAGAGAGGACTGGGGCAAGGGCTCCTGAGTCAGCCAGCCTCAGTGGGTCTGAGCCCAGGCCATACCACTCACGAGTGCTGTGACCTTGGCCAAGTTGCTTAGCTCCCTTGTGCCTCAGTTTCCTCCTCTACGAAATCAGGGTTCACGGGTTGCTGTGAGGATTAAACGGGAAGATGCATATAGAAAGTGCTCCATTAAGAACATCTAAACGGGAACCCCTAGAAAATAGTTCAATTTTTTTTTTTTTTTTTTTTTTTAATTGACAGACACAGCGAGAGAGGGAACACAAGCAGGGGGAGTGGCAGAGGGAGAAGCAGGCTTCCCGCCAAGCAGGGAGCCCGATGCGGGGCTCGATCCCAGGACCCTGGGATCATGACCTGAACTGAAGGCAGACGCTTAATGATTGAGCCACCCAGGCGCCCCGAAAATTGTTCAATCCTTGATTAATTCAACAAGTACAGATTGAATGGGAGGCCCTGGGCTGGACTGTGAAGATGAACAATTCCTACCCTCCTGTGGAGTTTCTCTGGACCTCTCTAGTTCATTGTGTCTCCTCCTTTTCCAAAACTATTACTTAAAAAAAACAAACCACGAAAACACTTTCAGTTTCACATCTAATTACTTTCTGTGTTTCACGTGCATTACTTCTCACTTGGGAGTTAGACTCCTTTCTTGCTTGATTACTCACCCTTTCTTTCTCTCTCTCTGCCCTTTTATTCCTCTTTTTCCTGTTCTCTCCCATCCCTTCTGTCTGTACTGTTGTATTCTCTCCGCCCCCCCCCCCCCTTGTGCCCCCCAGTTGATTCTGGGCACCTTCCCCTCTGCCTGCACCCACCCCTTCCCCAGGACTCTGTGTTCTGGATTGTTGCTGCCATCTTGTGGCAGGCATCGGGAACTGCAGCCGGACATGGCAGTGGAACCCCTCTGAAGGCATCTTTCTGGGTGAAGACCAACGTAAGGAAGACAGTGGGATGGACCCTAATGCACGTCGTGATTCGGGAGTGCTGCCAACCCTCTGACATTGGCTTGTGGTGGTCCCTGACCCTGAGTCTCTGAGAAGTGCCTGTGGAGGCCAGGTTCTTAGCCCTCTGTTGTCCCTTGGTTGGTTCAGGATGGCCCCTGAGGTGGTGATGTGTGAGACCATGAAGGACACACCGTATGACTACAAAGCCGACATCTGGTCCCTGGGCATCACTCTGATTGAGATGGCCCAGATTGAGCCCCCGCACCATGAGCTCAACCCCATGCGGGTCCTGCTCAAGATTGCCAAGTCGGATCCCCCTACTCTCCTCTCGCCTTCTAAGTGGTAAGGAGCAAGGCCAGCCCGAGGGTGTTTGCTGTGTGGCCAGGGGGCCCGGGACATGGGGCAGGTGGGATTGGGCAGGTGGAGGGCCAGGGTTCTCCTGTCCCTGCTAGGCCCCGTGTGGGGGACACTGAGGCACACTCCGGGCCTTTCTGAGCTACCTGGGCCCTCCATGCCTTTACCCGTCCTCTGTGCTCTTGATGTGGGCTGTCCATCCGAGCAGACTGTGGGATCCAATAAGGCAGATGCCACTTTGGGAGGAAGTGCCTAGACGGGCCCTGGCAGCCACGTGGCACAGCCCTGGGCTGGGAACCAGGGCTCAGGCTTAAACCCCAGTGCTTCTCTGTTTTGCCAGTGGCCTTGGGCAGGTCCCTGCTCCACTGATTTTTATGTCCCCATCTATACAGCGATGTTCATGATGAGATCATCTCGAAAGCCCTGTCGCCTTCGCCGTTTTAGCTCATGAAGGCGCCCTTTGTCTTTTGAGGGCTGTGTTGGGGAAGCACATGACTCCCAGGAGAGTGGAGTCAGTGACTCGGGAATTTTCACAGTTCTTGCCCTACTCCAAGCTGACTGCTACCACCTGTGCCCACCACCCCCCAGGTCTGTGGAGTTCCGCGACTTCCTGAAGACAGCCCTAGATAAGAACCCCGAGACGCGGCCCAGTGCTGCACAGCTCCTGGAGGTATGTGGCTCCCCTCTCCTGGGGGTGGCTGCCTGCCCCCTCTGCCCTGCCCTTCTTTTGTAGGCGGGGCGAGCTCACCCATGACCTGGAAGCTGGGTGTGTTCCTGCCCAGCCCAGGCGCGGCTGTGGTGAGGGAAGCTCCCCCAGAGCCTGTCCTCACACCGCTTGTGTTCTAGTGGGGGAGACAGGCCACAGACAGCAGATAGGTGCCCGTGGCAAGGAGAGACAAGGGCTATGGAGAGAAAGAAAACAACTCAGGAGGCCAGGGGCCTGCGAGGGGCCTGCTCTCCTATCAAAGGAGGGCATGGAATGGCTCTTAGCAGACACCCAGAGGGGGCCAGGGGCTCTGCGAGGGGTGCTGGGGAGCTGAGGCAAAGACCTGTCCGTGAGCATGATTGGGAGGGGCGAGGAGGCCAGGGCATGGAGCCAGGGATGAGGGCAGAGATTGGAGAGGTGTGGGGTGTGTGCTCACCAAGAGGACACATAGCCCCCTGGTACACTCATTGCCCTGATGCATTGCAGCAGGACGCAGACTTCCAGAAGGAAAGCGATGCTCAGTGGGAACCATATTGTCTGTGCAAACAGTTGAGGCAGAGTAAGCCACTCTTGTCCATTCATGGTGGACCCTCTCCCCAAACCGAGGTTTCCAGCGGCCAGCTAAGGGCCAGTGGTAGAAGCAGGCCTTTCTTTCAAAGGGGCGCAGCAGGCGATGCTCACTCTTTTCTGCATGAAGGGCCAGGTTGCGTGGGGTCCCGTAGGGTCTTGAAAGCCCAGACCAGAACTTTACCTGTGCGCCGTGGGGCGCCCCTGAGGGTTTGGTTGAGGGACATAGCATCCAGCCTACACTTATACGGGCCTTTCTGGCTGCTGTGTGAGGAATCTCTGGCCTCCGCATGGAGAAGGGGTGATGGTTCCCTGGAAGCTTTTTGAAATATCGGAGGTAGCTGGGAGCTGCCCTTTGCCCGAGCTGGTGCCTTGTGTTTTGAAAGAGGCAGGCACCACCCGCCCAGCTGTCCTCAGGCCTGCCCGTTGCTGTCACCGTGCCGTCAATGCTGATGGGAGACCGAGAGAAAGTGGGCCTTGGTTCTGGGGGAGGGGCCGTCTCTCCAGACCCTGCCCACAGTGGTCCTTCCACGTAAGTGACTCACAAGCTCTGATGTGTGTCGGGAGGGAAGGAAGAAGAGACCACACCAAGCACTGAGTCTTTGTTCACGTTCAGCCACTTTTCCTGAGTACGTGCTGTGTGCCAGGCACGGGTGCCAGGCTCCAGCGCGTCCCTCTGGCGTGTGCAACACAGTGATGAAGTGTGTGGACTGAGGTGGTAAAGTCCCGGGTTCAAATCCCAGCTCTGCTGCTTATTGGCTCTGAGACCCTGGAAGATTGGCTTAACTTCTCTGTGACTCAGTCCTTGCTCTGAAATGGGGATAATGGCAGTGCCCCGCCCCCCCCTTAACTGGATCCTTGTGAGGGTTAAGCGTGAAGATACCGAAGATACGTCTGGAGTAGCAGAGGCCTCATTTCCTGGGTTTTGCCGTGTTTGGTGGGGAAGCCAGAGGTGGGGGTGGGCCATCACTGTCAGATGCAGAAGCTCCAAGCCAACTGGGGCCAATTGTTTCCCGTAAGCAGGCACCTCCTGGCCTGCTACATCCGGCCTCTAGGACATCCAGGACATTCCACCAGGAAGAGACCAGCTGTCCTCCATCTCCACATGGCAGCCTTGGAGCCTCAGCCTGAGCCAGGAATTTTTGTTACATAGTTGGAAACAATGTCCTGCCAGGGGATTCTTAGTGTGAGACAGAAAGGGTTGCAGAAGAAAGGAGTGATCCCTTGAGATCAAGAAAACGCCTTCAGGGCTTAGGCTGCTGTCAGCTTTGTCCTTGTGCCTCTTTATTTCTGGGTCGGGGAGGGTGGAGCATGGCCTGCCCTAGGTCCCCTGGCCTTGAGTGACAGGTAGGGGCCTCCCGATCTTGGCTTCCCAGTGTCCCCTGCAGAACTGCTCATGCCCCCTGTTTCTGCCTGCTTCTGGGAGCTTCCTCCAGGCCCCTCATGCCTTGAGTTGACCCTGGTTTCTGACTCACCCCCTCACCTGCACAGAGATTCTTGGGGACCGTGTCACGTAGTGATAAGTGACCTGGGCTCTGAGGTCAGGCTTGACCACCTGGAATAGGAGTTGTTCTCACTCTGTGCCTCAGTTTCCTCACCTGTGAGATGCGGTTAGTGCTCCCTTATGCAGTCGTACGAGGGAACGAGATTCTGCACGCGCTGTTTTTAGCACGATGGGTGTCAGGTCAGGTGCTCCGTGGACACTAGGTGAGTTGGTTATGAACCTGCCGCACCGTGTCCCAGCCGTTCTTGTCAGGGTCATCTGTGACTCACGTTGTTGGACCCGGTAGCCGGCCGCGGCCTCTGCGCTTGTGCCATGGGACCCAGCCACGGCAGCCACAGCTGACCTTCATCCTCGCCACTGCTAGCACTTGGCTTCCGGGCCCCCACGGCCTCCTGGTGTCTTTCCTTGTCACCGGTCACTCTGCAGCGTCCTTCGCTTGCTGCTCTTTCCTGCGACTCATCACTGTGAAAGCGCGTCAGGGCCTTCCCCCCACCCCCGCCCCATCTCCACTCACCTCGAGGGTCCCACCTGCTTGCGGCGACTGCCACGTTTTCCCTGCAGCCCGCGCTGCTCCACCTGCCCTAGGTGCCCGCATCTGGCCGTTTACTCACCACCCCGTTTGGACATCCACACCCGAGTGCCCTCCGCTTTCCCCGCATACGCTCAACCAATGGTCGTCCCGTCTCAGGGAGTGGCAACCCACCTGCCCGCCCATCAGGCCCCAGACCTGGTAAGCATCTTTGGTGCCACTCTTTCTTGTGGGCTCCATATCCATTCTGTCAGGAAATCCTGTCTTCCCTGCCTTCAGAACATGCCCCGAATCTGACCACTTGGCACCATTTCCGTTGCAACCATAGGTCTCCCTTTCGCTTGGATTATTACTCCCTCGCTGGTCTCCCTGTCCTCCTTCAGTCTGTTCTCAGCACAGCAGCCAGAGGGAAACCTTATTAACACGGACGTCAGCTCCTGTCCCTCCCTGGTCCAAAGGCCCTTAATGGCTCCCCTCTCCCTTAGGCTAAACTCCAGAGTCTCAGTGACCTGCAGGGTCCTACACGATCTGCCCACCCCATCCCAACTCCCTCACTCAGTTCCAGCCATTCTGGCCTCCTTTCTGTATTTCCGATACTCTGGGCATACAGCTGCCTCAGGGCCTTTGCACAGCTCTTCACACTGCCTGTAATGTTTTTTCCTCAGACACCTCTGTGGTTGAGTCTCTTCTTTAAGTCGTTGTTCTTCTCAGTGAGGCCTCCACCAACCACCGTATTTCCAACTGGAAACCTGCCACTTCTACTCCCAACATAGCCCTAGTTCTCCTTTCCCTGCCCTACTTTTGATTTTTCCACGGTTTACTTGTTATTAAGTTTATTGTTAATCTCTAGCATGTCAGCTCCCTGAGGACAGCAGTCTTTGTTTTGTTCACTGATGTGTCCCAAGCATCCAGAACAGTGTCTGGTATGTAGAGGGCCCTCAGTAAGTATTCGTTAATATTTTAACTTAACTGTAGGGTAAGCCTTTCTCCATGCCAGGTACTTTTCTAAATGTTTAGCAAATGTTAACTACTTTAATCCTTATAATAGCCCTATGAAATAGGTACTATTCACATTTCCATCAAACAGGTGATACAACAGGCCCCAGAGAGGTTAGGTAGCCTGCACAAGGTCACACAGCTTGTAAGAGACAAAGCTGGGATTCTGACCCTGGTTGTCTCATTCCAAAGCCTGTTCTCTTGACCGCTCTGGTACGCCTCCTCTCTGAATGAATGAAGGAGCGGAAGAAAGAATGAGATAGAGAAGTTGGATGGGAGGGAGAGGGGAATTGGACAGGTGCTGACAATGGAAACCTGGCTGGAAAGCCAGCCTCGGAGTGTAGGACCCCCTGGCTGGTGGTTTCTGAGCACATCGAGGAAAACCAGGCTCCCTTCTTGGAAAGGATGTCTGTATAGATGGCAGGAGAGGTCCTGGCCAGTGGGCAGGTACCAGTTGGCGAGTTGTGTGGCCTTGCGGGGCTTCCTGCAGAGAGGACACCCAACAGCTGTGCCTCTTCCTGAAGGAGCAGGCGGCTGAGTTCCCCTCTGTCTGGGCCTGTGCAGGGGTGCGTGAGCACTTTGCTGGGGACCTGTGTGCCCGAACAGCCTGTCCCCACTCAGGCACACCATGCACTTCCTGCCCGGGGTGGCCCCGGGCCTCCTTACAGCAGGGCTCTGGCTCTCCACTGGGCCTTGCGTTCAGGGTTGGGGACTTCTCTTCTTTGGACACGTCGCTGGAGGTAGTGGCGCTGAGGCAGTGAGGGAGGTAGTCTGTGCTTTCTGTTCTAGGCAGTGGACAAAACAGTGTTTTGGGCCTCATCAGCCACTGGACGGCCTGCCTTGTCAGCCGTGTCTGCCTGGGGATTCCAGGATTGGCATCCAGGGACCTGTTCCGATCACCTGCTCCTCTGGCAAAGGGCTTTCTTCCCCGTGGCTTCCCCGTGGCCTCCCCTTCCTGAGGACCCCGGGGTGCTTGTGAGAGGCCATGGGGCAGATGGTCCAGCCCCAAGAAAGCAAGACTCCTGGCCATGCTGGAAAGCCACTAAGTTGGTCAATGTGTAGCGTGCCCTGATGAAAACTTGGTATTTCCAGAAGCATGTGCCTGCATTCTTTAGTTCTGCCGCATCTGCTTCAGCAACTGCCGTGAAGTGTCCCGTGGCTTCTTGCTCAGATTCATGTGTAAGGTTGGGCAGTGCGAGGCTCGGAGAACCTTCGGGATCTGATGCTCACCCTCAGTTCCAAAAAGCTGTGCTCTGTGGGGGTGCAGGAGGGAGGAGGGATGGCTGGGGGTGCAACTTGTGCCTTAGAGGCTTGTCTGACTGTGCTGCTGGTGGTGATGGTAGTGACGGCGACGGTGATGATGGTGGGGACCTAGGTGGTGCTGGTGCTGGTGGAGGTGATGCTGGTGCTGGTGGAGGTGACGGCTGCCACACTTGGAGCGCTTACTCTCGTGCTTAGAACAGCCACACTATTGTTCCCCACTGAGGCTTAGGGAGGTTGAGTGACCCGCCCAGGGTGGTGGTGGAAGTGGCATTTCATCCCAGACAGATTTCATCTAAAGCCAGCGCTCTCACCATGACACTCTCCTGTCCCCCATGATTAGTAAGCCCTTATCAGCTCTCCCACTCAAGACCTTTTGGAACCACACAGCAGCCAGACTGACACCTTTAAAGGGTAAACAGGTAATAGCACTGCTCTGCTGCACCCTCCAGCAGCTTCTGAGAAGAAAGTCTCAGCTCCTCACTACAGCTCGGGGACCCTGCCTGCACCACCCTGTCCTTCCTCCTCTCTCTTCCACAAGCCCTGCCACCCTGGCCTTCTAGCCGTGCCTCCAGCCTGCCAAACTCTGTCTGGCCCCAGGGCCCTTGTACTCGCTGCTCCCCTGCCTGGAATTCTCTGTGCCTGGATCTTTCCCTGGCCAGCGTGAATGTCACCTCCTCAGGGAGACCCCTGTGGCCATAGACTAAGTAGCCTCCGCTGCCCAGGCCAGGCCCATGTGGTTCCAGCCTCATGCTTATCCCATTACCTGATCTGACATGATCTTTTTTTTTTTCTTTTTTTAAAGATTTTATTTATTTCTTAGAGAGCAAGAGAGTGCACACAAGTCGGGGTGGGGAGTGGCAGAGGGAAAGGAAGAAGCAGACTCCCTCCTGGGCAGGGAGCCTGACGTGGGGCTCGATCCCAGGACCCTGGGATCATGACCTGTGCCGAAGGCAGACGCTTAACTGACTGAGCCACCCAGGCGCCCCGACCTGTCATGATCTTGTGTGTCATTTGGCTACATACCTGTTCTTTCCCACTCAGCTGCAAGCCCCCAGGGGCAGGGACCATGCCCATCCTGTCGTTCAGCCTTCTCTCAGCACCTGGCACATCACTGGCCTCAACGTGTGGCTGTGGCCCGAATTGGTGAATGAATGGGGTGTGGGAGAGGAAGAAAAGTAATTAAATTCTTTTTTTTTTTTTTAAGATTTTATTTATTTGACAGAGATAGCGAGAGAGGGAACACAGCAGGGGGAGCGGCAGGCAGAGGGAGAGGCGGGCTCCCCACTGAGCAGAGAGCCTGACGTGGGGCTCCATCCCAGGACCCTGGGATCATGACCTGAGCCGAAGGCAGACGCTTAACTGACTGAGCCACCCACGTGCCCCAAGAAATGAAATTCTTAAAATCTTTACTAGTTTGGACTAATTAGAGAAGGCTAGGCTGGTTTAGGGCTCTTTAAAAGGAGTGAGGGTTATTCCTTTCAGGTCAGAAAGGACCACTAGGTGCCTGAGTGGAAGGGGGTATTGTCTCGTGACCTTCCACAAATGAACTGTTCTAAATGAACAAGCACATAAAAATGATTCATAATGGACCAGTCAGGGTGCGTGTGTTTACAAGGTGTTGAAAATGTATTTTTAGTCACTTACATACTTCCCTGCAATCTTGTTGACACTGTCCCTCCACTGATAAATTTTCTGACAGTGAAGGCAGTAGATTTCACCAGAGCCTTCCTCTAAATTCAAATGAAGCAAACTCCGATTTAATGAGACCCCTCTGCTCCCCTAATACATACACACACACCATCTCTTTGCAAGTGGCCCTGGGTGAGCAATCTCGCACCCTTGTCCACTCCCCAGGGCTGGGGATTAGATGCCCGAGAACAGACTTCTATCAGGGAAGGTGCTCGCGCTGATTTAACATCTGCTGAGGCCTTAAAAGCTTTGGTGTTTTGCAAGGTGTGTGAAAGAGCCTTCATTATTTTAGAGATGGGACCTTTCTGTAAATGCCTAGGAATAGAACTTACACGACACTCTCTTAAGAATTTGCAAACATGCGTGTTCCCAAAGACCCACCTATTTGCACGTGTTCATAGCTTTATTCATAGTCGCCCAAAACAGGAAACAACACAAGTGTCCATCAGCAGCAGAATGAATAAACAGGTTGTGACCTCTCCATACAGTAGATACCTGCACAGGAATGAAAAAGGACCAGTTTACCAATATATGCAGTGAGGTAGGCGAATCTCATGATTTCAACCACGACACCAGTCACAGAGGACTGCCTAATTTTGATTCTGTTCACATGAAATTTAGGGAACAGGCAAAACTAGTTTCTGGGGCTGGGCAACTAGGGGGAGCGGGGTTGATGATACGGAGATGGAAACCTTCGGTGTCTGCAGGTGGGCTATGGTTATACCTAGTATATAAGTGGAAAAAGTCATTGAGCTTAGTGATTTGTGAATTTTACTGGGTGTAAGTAACACTTCAATAAAGGATATGTAGTAGATATTTTATTTTTTTAAGTATTTTATTTATTTGAGAGAGAGCGAGAGCAAGCAGGGGGAGGGAGAGGGACAAGCAGACTCTGCACTGAGCGTGGAGCCCGACGTGGGGCTCCATCTCAGGACCCCGAGACCATGACCTGAGCCGGAATCAAGAGTTGGACACTCAACTGACTAAGCCATCCAGGTGCCCCTGTAGTAGATATTTTAAAACCATATATTAAAACCTTTAAAAAAAGAAAATAAACAAATGCACAAACAACCCCCCAAACATCGCTTGAGCCCCTGCTTTGAGCTAAACACTTCCTCGTGCATGATCTCGGTCAATCCTTATGACCTCCCTATAGGTTTGGCCTTACCGTCTCCACTTGGGAGATGAGCCTGCAGCTCGGGGCAGGAAAGTGACATGCTCAGTGTTGCACAGCTGGTGGGGGGCAGAGCCAGGACTCGGCCTCTTTCAGCACACACAGGACTTTGTGGGCCGCCTCTGGCTCTCCCTTACCAAGTACACGTTCACATTGGACTCAGGGATGCCACTGGCCTCTCTGCCTGGCAGATGGCCTCCCCCAGGACTTCGCCTGCACCTCCTGCCCCCTCCTGCCCAAAGTGGTTCTAACCCAGGTGTGTCTTGCCCCTTCAGCATCCCTTTGTCAGCAGCGTCACCAGCAACAAGGCCCTGCGGGAGCTGGTGGCCGAGGCCAAGGCCGAAGTGATGGAGGAGATCGAGGACGGCCGGGAGGAGGGGGAAGAGGAGGAGCCCCCGGATGCCACCTCTGTAAGGCCTGAGGAGGGCTGGGGTGCTGGGGCGGGATGGGACCCCGGCAGGCCTTGGCTGGTATAAGAGGGGACCTGGGGGGTGGTGTGCAGGAAGGATTCCTGTTTCTCCCCAGCTTAGGGATTATAGCCCCCCACGCCACAGGTTACGTAAGTCAGCACACGGGCCAGGGCGAGGCAGCGGGGGTGTGCTGGCCAGATTCTGTGCGTTCTCAGGAAAGAGCAGTAATCTAGATTTGCACATGGGATCTTCCAGTTTTTAAAAGTTGGTAGCTGACTCATTGCTTCCCTGCCTTTTTCCTGTTGTGGCTCACATGCAAAATGAAAATGCTTTTAGCACCCCGTCGGATAAATGCAAATGAAGGCTGCACGTGACTGAAGGCAACAGGCCGAGGGGCTCTGGGCACCCCAGACCCTGCCTGGCTGCCCCGAGTGCCCAGGGGACCCATGTCTTGGCACATTTGTAACCCATCAGCAGCTTCGGCACTTGGCTGAATTTAAATTTAAATTAAAGCTAACTTAAATTTTTAAAAACCTGTGAGCCAAGCTAAACATGTCTGTGGGCTGGATTCTGTCCTGAGCTGCTGCTTTCAGATCCCTGGTCGACGCCACTTGGGAAGGGCCTCTTCCAGGAGGGAAACTTGCTGTCCAGATGGTGCCGTGGAGCGAGTGAGGCAGGGGCTGGACTCTGTCAGGGAATGGACAGTGTAGTGCTGTCTCGAGTTTGATGGGATCCTGGGAGAAGCCACAGGCTGGCCTGAATCCTTACCAGGATGAGGGAGGGAAGCACTGAGGAGGAGGAGTGGAATCAGCCCTGCAGCCCTAGCCTTTTAGGGAGCCCTTGCTGGGGGCCGGGCACGCCACAACTCTGGTGGGAGAACCAGGGCTCCATTCTAGAGGTGGGCAAAGTGAGGTTGAGGAATGACGTGGCCAGTTGAGCTGATAGGCGGCAGGGCCAGGTGTAGGAAAACCGTGGTGGGAGAGGGAGGTGGTGTGTCTGGGGCCTGGCTCCAGGAGGACGCCGCGGACAGCGAGGTTGGGGAGGGAGGCAGACAACGGTCACACCCGCCTGGGTCTCCACAGGCAGGAGGCTGACCCTTGTCGTGAGGGCGGTGGGGGCTGAGGGTTTCAGGCAAGGGCTGGGCATTGGTGTGGGGATGATAGGATCAGATCTGAATTTCTGAAGCATTCTAGGGTTGTTGAATAGGAGGTGGATTAGAGTTCCTTCTGGAAGCTTCCATATCCAAGGTTAAAACCAGCAGCCATTAGGACCCAAGGGAACGCTACGGTTTGATTCCATTAATATCATATTTGAAAACAGGCAAACTAACCTGTAACACTTAGAGACCAACGTCAGGACAACTACTATGTCAAGGGGAGAGACAGACGTAGGCAGGGGCTTCTCTTGAGGTGGGCAGTGTGGGCAGTGTTCCACTCCTGACATGGAAGGTGGCTCTGTGGGTGCCCACTTTATTCCCTGGATGTTTATATTTTATCCACAGAAATGAGTGTTCTATTTCATAGTAGCAATGTTTCCAGTACTTACCAGCTCCCAAAGCTCTAAACAAAACAAAACTTTAAAAACTTAGTGGATGATAGACTGAATCTAGCTTCTGGATAGTTTTGGTTTGGTTTTTATGCAACTAAAACAAAACAAAACAAAAAAACCCCAAAACTTGAATTAGTTGCCATCTAAAAATCAGGCGGTGTCAGGTAAAAATCCAGATTCTAGCCTTGTCTTAAAAAAGTTGGAAGGTCTGTCTCCATTGTCACAATTAGCTGGAACAGAGTGGCCACTGCCACCCTTAGACAGGGGATGAGCTGTCCAGCTGTCCACAGTTGCCTCCGCCTGTAGGAGGAAGAACAGGTATTCAATGAACTCAAAACAAGTAGTAATTCTATTGTTGGTTAGACAGTAGGGAGTCGTGAGGACTGTGGCTCACTGGAGAGGGATGACTATGGTACGTCCTTGACCCTGGCCTACTTCACCTTGTGAGTGTCTGACTCTCTGGCCCTACTGCATCCCTGACTCTTGTCTTAGACATGAAATAGCATGGTCTTAACTCTTTTTTCTTCCTAGCCTCTGGGGAACCATACTCGAGACTCTTCTGAGGTGAGTCAACTGAGTCTCAATACCGACAAGCTTCTGAAAGAATCATCCTTCACCCCACTGCCACCCAGCCAGCCTCAGGACAGTGTGAATGGGCCCAGCCAGCCCTCTGGGGACAGATCCCTCCAAACCACCAACCCCCCAGATGTGGCTCCTGGAAATGAGAATGGCCTGGCAGTGCCAGCACCCTTCCGGAAGTCCCGGCCAGTGTCAATGGATGCCAGAATTCAGGTGTCCGAGGAGAAGCAAGTCACTGACCATGGCGGGGACCTCAGTCCAGCAGCCATCAGGTCCCAGAAAGCAAGCCAGAGCCGTCCCAACAGCAGTGCCCTGGAGACCTTGGGTGCCGAGAAGTTGGCCAACGGCAGCTTGGAGCTCCCCACCCAGGCAGCCCCGGGCCCGTCCAAGAGGGACTCAGACTGTGGCAGCCTCACCGCCTCTGAGAGCATGGACTACAACACCTCCCTCTCAGCCGACCTGTCCCTGAACAGAGAAACAGGGTCTCTGTCCATCAAGGTAATGCCACCGGTTCTACCACAGGTTTGGAACTGGAGTGTGTAGGATGTGCTGCCCAGTTTTGGTTTTGCAAGCCTTTAGTGGCTGCCTTCCCTTTTAAGTGGTTCATGAGGGTTGCTCTTCTTTAAGGAGCCTTGAGCTCAATTCATAGTGTAATCTCCAGAATATCTGCGTTCAGTCTGGGATTTAGTCATGCCGGGCAGTTGGCTCAGGTTTAAATTTCAGTTTGTGTATCCATTTAAGTTGGGTTTGGTGAAGTTCGGGAGAGAGGGGTCTAGGAGTGAAGTTCTCTTGTTTGCGGGTCAGCCATGTGGTCCAGCTGCTGACTGGTCGATTCAGTTACAGGGAGTGGGCTTAAGGCACTCTTGGGGCTCAGTGGCCTTTCTGGAGGTGGCTAACATCGTGAACAACAGTAGCCACTGAGCTTGAGGGCTCAGCATGGAGGCCAACACTGAGAAGTGCTTTACAGAAAATGGAGGCTCCTTCATCATCTCGGTGTACAGATGAGCAAGCGGAGGCTTAGGTGGGGAGTGGAGAGGTGGGCAGCCCCACAGACTTGGTGCTCTGAACCCCACGTGTCATTCTGCTCTCCCAGTGGAAGCCTGGCTGCCTCCACAGGAAGGGCTGACGCCCCCCTGCCCACGCTGATAAATCTCAGGATGTTCTTGAATTCACTCTTGGCCACTTGACCAGGCCACACTGAGGGTCATCCCCAGCCGAGGCTGATTTTAGGGAAGATACTGAATCGTTTTGTGTTTTTCTCCTGTTGTTTACTTGGTGGAAACCACACAGTAGAGACTCAAAAATATTTGCTAAATGAAGGGAAGTGAAAGAAGGAAAAGCAGCCAGCCAGCCCAAGAATTAGCTTCAGGAAGAGAAGGAAAGCACGGTTCTAACATGTTGCCAGGACAAAAACAGTGGCTCTAATGTACACGCAGCATCGGGGCCCATCATCTGCCTTAAGACAGACAGCCTGTCCCTTCTCTACTTAAAAAGACACTAAGCCAAAAGAAAAAAAAAGAGGTAATTATAAAAAATAAAGGGCAGAGCAGGGTCTCCCTTGCCTGTTCTCACGGGTGTTGAGAACATTCCTTTACTGGCTGACTGGCAGTGAGTCAGGGAACACGGCTGTTCTGAGAGTCCATGGGCTGCGTCAGCACCTGCAGCGAGATGAGGAGCCTGTTACCTCGGGGTGTGTGGGGGAGGGCAGGAGGCCCCGTGACCCCGAGCAGTCCTAGTGGGAGGGCTGCCGTCCCTGGGCTCTTTTCCTCCCCGCCACGCCCCATCTCTCACCGGCAGTCTGGAGTTGAGCCCTAGCACGCGCTGGCTGGGTACCGTAGGAGGATGAGAGTCGGGTGGGGCTGCTCAGTGCCGGTGGTGTTCGGAGCCCCCTGGAACCCCTGGGGGGGGGGGCGAGCCCTCAGGGAGTGAATGCTGGCCACTGGTCCTGGCTGAGCAGGAGCAGGGCTTCAGAGCCCACTTTGAGGGGATGGAGACTTAACTGCGGTACGCAGCCCTGGCCTGCCTGCTTTTTTCTGGCTGGTAGGCCCTTGGGGCAGAGTCAGGAACGCAGGGCTGGGCTATGCCAGGAAGGGCCTTGGAAGCCCCTTGAGGTCAGAGCGGGGAGATGCCATGATGACTCCAGGGCAGGCACACAGGCTCTCAGCTGAGTCGGGACCAATTTTCAGAGGGTATTCGAACCCCCCCCCCCCCCCCCCGAGGAGCCTGGCCAGCACGCTGAGCAGTTGTGTCTGACATGTGTGATTATTCACAGGAAGAGATAAAGATTATGAATAATTTCATGGGAGCTGCTCCAGACGGGTGGTGACCTCCCATGGAGTTCAGGGCAGCTTGGGTTTGACTTCCAAATCAGTTATGAACTTCAGTTTTCTGGGCTTTTTGGATTTGGCACTGTGGTAGGAGATCGTGGTCTGCAGTCCTAACGGTCAGATATAGATACCAAGTCCTGAACTGTCGCCATGAGCTGGGCTCTGTGCTGTGTCCCCCAGGCACTCTCTCGCTGTGTCTTTGTCAGCACCCTGGGAGGTGAGCACTGCTGTGCTCTTCCTCTGACGAGTTTAGGAAGCTGAGGCTTGGACAGGACAAGGGACTTGCTCAGGGTCACAGAGCCAGTACGTGGTAGAGGGAGGATTAGAACCCGGTTCTTTCTGGTGCCACGTCCTGTGTGTGAGAGTGCTGGCAGCCAGGTGTGGGGCCGGGAGGGGGCAGTGTTTGAAGGCCAAGATCAGGGGGAGTAGAGGGGATAAGCTCAGACACTCAGGATCCCAAGTGGGGAAGCTTGAGGCAAGAGGGGGATGATGGACTGCTCTGTCCTACCTGAACGTCGAGGCTGTGGGGCCAAGAAGGCTGTGGGCCACAGCCCTGTGTCACCCACAGGTTCTTAGCTGAAATCCTGAGCTTTGCCTAATGATTTTACCCTGCCAGGACTCAAGGCTGCACAATAAAACCCTCAAGAGGACACGCAAGTTCGTGGTGGATGGTGTGGAGGTGAGCATCACCACGTCCAAGATCATCAGCGAGGACGAGAAGAAGGATGAGGAGATGCGATTTCTCAGGCAAGCCTGGGATGGGCTGCTGGTGGCAGTTAACAGGGCGGGGTGTGGTGAGGGGGGGGCTGTAGGCTCCTTTGGTTACAGAACTCTGTGTGTCTACAGCATGAAGTGAGGGATCAAGGACACAAAAGGCAACTGGTTTTGCTCCTGCACTCCCCAGAGCACCCGTCCATTCATCTACCCATCCACCTATCTATTTACTCATCCACCTGCCCATCCATTTACCTGTCTGTCCACCCACTCATCTACCCACCATCCATCCATCCACTCCTTCATCCATCTACCCACACATCCATCCACCCACTCATCTACCCATCATCCATCCACTCACCCACCACCCACCCACTCTCTCATCTACCCATCAATTCACCCATTCCCCCGTCCATCCATCCATCCTCTCACCTACCCACCCATCCATCCACTCATTCACCCATCCACTCAGCCACCCACCCATCCATCCACCCACCCATCCACCCACTCATTAACCCACCCATCCATCCACTCATTCACCCATCCACTCAGCCACCTACCCATCCCTCCACTCATCTGTTCACCCATCCATTCATCTACTCACTCACCCACCCATCCATCAATCCATCTACCCAGGTACGTGCCCATCTACCAGGTTGGGGGACATGGTAGCAATCCAGATAGTTGAGGCTGTTGCCGTTGTAGAACTTAGACCTGATGGGCCAACACGTGATAAAAAGTCATCCCCAATTGTAGTACACGCTGTGAAGGAAGTAATGGGTGGTACGATAGTGAGCCCCTGGGTTGGGGGGAGGCTGCCCTGTGTGTGGGAGACCCCGAGTGGAGCGGCTGGGGGGGCACAGAGGGAGCTGCAAAGCTAAGGCCCAAGGAGTGACTGCTGGGCTTGTTTCGGAAGCTGAGAGGATAGGGTTGGAGTGTGCAGCGTGAGGGCAGAGGTCACGTAGGCCTGTGGGCCAGGGTGGAGTGTGGATTTTATCCCAGGGGCAGCCAGAGTAAGATAGCTGGAGAGTGACTGGCTTTCTTTTCCCTTCGGAAAGATGGCTCTGGAAGCTGCAGGAGTGTGGGCTGTAGAGGGCGACACTGCACAGGGTGACAGGGAGACCCTGTCCAGCACAGTCAGGCTGCAGGCTTGGGCTGGGGCAGTGGCTGGGAGGAGGGAAGAAGGGGTCAGTTCAACATACATCTTGGAGTCAGAACCAGTGAGACTGGTGAGGGGAGGAGCGTGTGAGGCAAAACTGTCTGCTGGGAGCCATCTCTGCACTTTGGAGGTGCTCGGGCCCCCTAACAGCCCTCCTCAGGGAGATGCCATTTCCCCAGTTTTGTAAATGAGGAAACAGTGTTTCTTGGCAGGTAAGTTATTTGCCTTGGGTCACCCACGTGAGAAGCTAGAGCTGCGATTCTAACTAGACCTATCTGTGGGAGGGTTCTAGCAGGCTTCCACTGGACCGGAAGCTTCCTGGGGCTGCCAGGGGTGGGGGGCTTAGCAGTCAGGGAGGCCTTGGAGCCACAGAGCTCCCTCGGAGCCAGACCTTTGCAGGATAAATTCATTATTAGTTGGAGAATATTTCTAGAACATCAAACACATTTATCTTTTTAAAAAGCACAAGCATTCCAAAGCCAAACTCTAGCAGTTTTGGATGCTCTGGGGCACTTACCCTCTCTAGGCACCACAAAGATGAGAGGCTGACTTTTCATCAGTGGTGTTTCTGCATTTCTGCATGAATGCATGTACACGTGTACACAACATGCGCACACGCGCACACACGCATCCTGGTCATGGGGTTTGGGGAGGCTCACGACGGAGGGTGGGAGGATGGTTGCTCTTGGAGGATGACACCACCTTCCATTTTCCTGGTCGCCTGGGAGGTGACCTGTTCTCCTAAGCTTCAGACCTCAAGGGCTGAGTTTCCTTTCCATCATCATCATCTCTCTGGGCAGTTCGGGTTCCTGGGTTGAAACTGTAGATCCCCACCATACCCCATCTAGAATTGATGCCCTCTAGCCCTGGCCCTAGGCCCCCACCCTTTTGCTGAGCAGAGGAGCTGTGTGTTGCTGAGGTTTGAAAGGTGAGTCTTCGCAGAGGCCGAGGGCCTCTCTCCCAGTCCGGAGGGCCAAGTGTCCTGTACACCCGGCTAGGCTGCCAGGCTGCGCAGGGGTGGTGGAAGGCTCTCATTGTTTCCTGGCTGGCTCCTGCCCCCCACTGCACCCCCAGTCCACCCCCTGGCCTTCATGGATGCTAGGATTTCCAGAGAATTGGGTCACACACAGGCTTTGAACTGTGTTACCAGATATTCACTTTCCCAGATTGAGGCTTCTAGGTCAGAGTTCTTTCTCCTTTTCCCTAAAATTGCTGGGGCCAGTGCCTTCCTTCTATAAGACATCAGTCCGTCTCTCGGCCTGCTTTCCCTTGTGAGAACCCAGGTGGGGCAGGGAGTTAGTGTTCGAACCTGGCCGTCCACCTTCTTTTGTATTCCTTTGTTTTTTGGTCAGGTGTTCTCTGAGCCTTAAGTTTCTTTGGAGTCAGGATTTCTGTGTCTTGTTAACACTCTCAACCCTCTTACTGCCCAAAGAGCAGAGGCTCAGATGGAAGCTTCTTTGTGGCTGTGAAGAGTGTCTCTGGTTTCCCAGAGACCTAGAAGCCTTTGCCTCTTGTTACGATCACTCCAGCAGCTACCACTTAGTAACAAAGTTAGCGAGTTTTACCACTTGTCTGCGCATGTGGGGGGGGCGGGGTACAACAGGCATCCCCGCATTTAGCTCTCAAAGAACCTGAGAGGTAGACATGATCTGTGCAGTTTACAGCTGCAGGAAGAGGGGCCTAGAGATTGACTGCCTGAGTGCACCCAGCTGGAAGTCAGCAGAGCTAAGATTCAAACAATGTTCCTCTGACCCCCAGAAGCGTGCTGGCCTCTAGTTGGGGGGCAGGTGGACTCTGGCTAAGAACAGGACACAGGCCTCATGGACCCAAATCCTGAGAGCCTGCCAGGGAGCCCTGATTCATAGGAAGCCCACGTTCTTCATCATTTTCTTTTCTGATGACATAAATGATACATATCAATCTTTAGTGGATTTGCCCAGAAAGAAACACAGTTAACACTTTGGAGTTTATCCTGCAGTTATTTGTGTGTGTGTGTGTGTGTGTGTGTGTAAACACATAAACACATATACACACACATCGACAATATATGTGTTACAAAATTAAGGTGTACTCTGTGGTTTAGGTCAAGTTTTTATTGTATTGATATTTTGAATAGTTAATACAATGTCATGGTTCAAAATTCAAAGAAATGAAAACAAAACAAAAAAAAAAGAAGAGGGTAAATAGTGAAAAATCTCCCTCCCTCCCTTTCTTGCCAGGCATCTGGTTCCCCTCTCTGTGTTAATATTTTATATGTAATCCTTCTTGAAGTACCGTGTTTAAATAGGAAAGTGAACACACACACACAGACATATAATTTTTTTTTATTTTTCTCCCATAAGGTAGGGTAACAATAATAGATCCACTTGTCAACATCTTGCTTTTTTCACTTAGAGATCATTCTAAATCTATTCATGTAGAATTGTTACATTTTTTAAAAAAAATTGTCCCATTTTTAATGTTTTTTCATGTAATTAAATATTTTTTAAAACTTGATTTTTTTCATGGTTGTGTACACAAAATTAACATCTGGTGGATGTGTTTTAATTTATTTAATTAGACCTATATGATGAACATTTAAGTCATTTTTAGTTTTGGACTATTATGAGTAATTTTGTTATGTTTATCCTTATTCAGTTGTGCATCTATGAATATTTCTATAGAATCAATATCTAGAAGTGGAAATACTGTATCAAAAGGCACGAACTTATTACCAGTTGTCCTCCAGAATGTACCAGTCCATACTGGCAGGTTATGAAAATATCAATTGCCCCTCTTGCCTTTTTAATGAAAATGGAATTTTTAATTTGCACCTCATATCCATATTAGGTAATTTTAAAATTTCTTTTTGTTTTTTCTTTCATGTCTATTCGTGTTTTGTGTTCCTTTTTAAAAGTAGGCTCCTCCTGTTTTTCTAATAGATTTGTACATTGATTCTTTATAATAGATTCTTTATACATTGATATTAATGTTTTGCCTGTCAATAAATGTCAAGTTCAGCCTGAGTTCTAGTCCTGCCTCTGCCCCGTTCCACGTGCCAGCCTCCAGTGTCTCTAGCCAGAGTTAACGTGATTGCTGAGGTGCACATCCTTTCACTCTTTAGGCGCCAGGAGCTCCGAGAGCTTCGGCTCCTCCAGAAAGAAGAACACCGGAACCAGACCCAGCTGAGCAGCAAGCATGAACTGCAGCTGGAGCAGATGCATAAACGTTTTGAACAAGAAATCAATGTGAGTGTGAGAAAGGATGGGTCCCCGGAGGGCTTCTTGCTCCGTGTTTTCTTTAAGGGCAGTAGAGAGCCCAATTCCTGTGCTTTCCTGATCTCCTGAGGCATTGGCTTTGTAAACCCAGAATCTCATGAAAGCCCCAGTGCTTTTCTGAGTCATTCGGGAGGGTGTCCAGAGGGAGACTGACCTTTGTTGAGTACCATACAAGGTAGACAGTCCGGTCTGCCTTTTGCACATGAGGAAACAGAGACTCACCAAGGTTAGGTGACTTGTCCCAGGTCACAGGGCAAAGAGGTGGTTGAGCTGGGATTCAAGCCCAGGTCTGAAGATACGCTCTGGGCTCTCCCCATCTTGCTTCCCATCTTCCTCCCAGGTATAGAGTGACTTTGCTGAATTTCTCCTTCTGCTCCTTCCAGGCCAAGAAGAAGTTCTTTGACACGGAGCTGGAGAACCTGGAGCGTCAACAGAAACAGCAAGTGGAGAGGATGGAGCAGGACCATGGTGTGCGCCGCCGGGAGGAGGCCAGGCGGATCCGGCTGGAGCAGGATCGGGACTACACCAGGTTCCAGGAGCAGCTCAAACTGATGAAGAAGGAGGTGAATATGTGTTGGGTGGAGGCTGGGGTGTCTAGGTTGCAAGTGATCAAAACCCCAGCCGAGCCCCACTTCAGCAGCGGAGGGAATTTGGGGAGCTCGTGTACCTGAGCTCACGTCATGTGTCTGGGTTTACGTGCTCCAGCTGCACTGTGAGGAGCCACTTCTCCATCATCTGGGCTCTGCTGTCTTGGGTTGACTTGACTCCCAGGCAGCTTCCTGGACATCCTCCCAGCCTAGCAACCCCAGCTGAAAGAGAGCAGGGGAGAAGGAAGGGATGGCAGCCCAGGGGGATCTGAGATGCTTTGACCAGAAGGGGGAGCGGCTGCTGGGTGGCAAACGCAGTATGTCTTCTGTGCCCTGCCCTTCTTCTGCCCAAACAGCAGTCCCCTAGTTGGGACCCACGTGGCTCTTCTTCTCTTTCTTCTCCCAGCTGGAAGAGGAAGGGGGAGGTGGCAAAGAGGTAGATGGTCCTGAGACAAAGGGAGAGGGGCAGATTTCCCAGCCTGCCCTGGGGAAGGGCATCTGGGTCCCAAAGAACAGTGCACACGTCCCTCTGTGGAGCCTGTCACTGGCAGGCTGGGCCATACTTGCTGGCCATCCGCAGTCTGCAGAACAGCCTCTAAGGGTGGTCTGTGGTGCTGCCAGCCTCAGAGCCCAGCTCCCAGACGGCGGTGTGTGGGTGTGACATTTGTTGTATCCAGGGGGCCTCAGGCAGCTGCAGGGGCAGGGCTGGGGTGAGACATGTGGGCACAAAACTGAAGGGGGCGCCAAAAACCCTGGTAATCATCAAGATAAATAATATCCTAGTGTAGTGTTTTAAAATAAAAATTACTGCAAAATATTCATGATGAACAGAATGTCAGTTACTTAAAAGTCAGTATCCAACAGGGCCAGGATTAGGGTGAGGTGATGAGTTTGAGTCCTGCAAATATAGGGCTGGATCCTGTCTGTATTTAAAATTTTGATATTCATGGGCCGCCTGGGTGGCTCAGTTGGTTAAGTGTCTGCCTTCAGCTCAGGTCATGGTCCCAGGGTCCTAGATCGAGCCCCGTGTCAGGCCCTCTGCTCAGCGGGGAGCCTGCTTCTCCCTCTGCCTCTCCTGATGCTCCCCCTGCTGTGCTCTCTCTCTCGCTCTCTAATAAATAAAATCTTAAAAAAAATTTGATAGTCATGATTTTGGGCATGAATTCTGAAATTTTTAAATGTAATTTATCTTGATTACTGAAGTTTATGGTATTCCTTTTTATGCTTGAGATGAGTGCCTCACTGGCCTTACCTGGCCCTCCTGCTGAGAGCCAGGCCAGTGGGCTGGGGTACGGTGCTGATACTAAGCACACCCCCAGCTCCAGGGCAGGGAGCACAGGCTTGGGAGTCAGGCCTGGTTCTGAGTCTTGGCTCTGGACCACTAACTATGTTGAGCTTTGGACAGCAACTTTCCTGAGTCCCACTTACCTCCTATCAAAATGAGAGCTACTCAGCACCTCTTTTATTGACTATGCACACGTATGGCACTGTGCTAGGTGCTGGGGGTACTGAGCAAAAGAGAGAGGAACCCCACTCTCAAGATGCTGTTCACTGCCACGGAAGCCAGAAGGTTTTGGCCATTATAGGTGTGCATTTTCTATACCTATCTCTTTCTCCTTTCCTTCTGGCACTCCCCAAAACACGAATATTACACCTTTGGTATTTTCCTGTAAGTCTCTAACACTTTAGTCTTTGTAATCTTTTCTCTTTCTTGTTCATGTTGTATAATTTTTATTACTTGCTCTTCAAATTCCCTGGCCCTTCTGTCACCTCCATTCCACCCTGGGCTCTGTCCAGTGCTTTCTGTGTTTAGTGTCAGATGCTGTATTGTTTAGTCCTAAGTTTTTTGCGTGTCTCTTTTTAAAAGATTTTATTTATTTGAGAGAGCACATGTGCGTGCATGTGGGAGGGGGGCAGAGGGAGAGGGAGAAGCTGACTACGCACTGAGCACAGAGCCTGACAAGGGGCTCGATCCCATGACCCTGAGATCATGACCTGAGCTGAAACCAAGAGTCAGATGCTTAACCAACTGAGCCACCCAGGCGCCCCTTGTCTCTTTTTTAAGGTTTGTATTTCTCTGTGGCAACATTCTGTCTTTTCATTAACCTCAAGTATGTTTACCTTCACCTGATGGAGTACAGTTATAATAGCTGCTTTAAAGTTTTTTTTTTTTTTTTTAAAGATTTTATTTATTTATTTGAGAGAGAGAATGAGAGACAGAGAGCATGAGAGGGAAGAGGGTCAGAGGGAGAAGCAGACTCCCCGCTGAGCAGGGAGCCCGATGCGGGACTCGATCCCGGGACTCCAGGATCATGACCTGAGCTGAAGGCAGTCGCTTAACCAACTGAGCCACCCAGGCGCCCCTAAAGTTTTTGTCTGGTAATTCCAGTGTCTGGGTCATCCTGGAATTGGCATGTGATGGGTTTTTTCTTTGAAAATCGGTCCTAGTTCCTGATTCTTTATATGTTAAGTTTGGATTTATCATTGCCATTTTGAATGTTACTGTCTGTAGACTCTGGGTCCTGTTACAGTCTAGAGAATGTTGACTTTTTTATTTTAGCAGGCAGCCCGATCCTGGTAGGCTCAGACCATAGGTTCTGTCTTGTCTTCTGTGGGTGGCGGCTCCAATCATAGTGTGGTTTTCAAAGCCCCTGCTATACTGCTTTGGGTTTGTCTTGTCCCGCTCAGCTCGGGTGAACTTGAGATGTGTGTGGACTCATGCACAGAATTAGAGTTTCCCTCCTTCTGCTGCCTTCTCTCTGGGATTCTCCCCATACACTCTTTGACCCGCACAAGCCCAGAACATGAGGTTTCTTAGAGTGTTAGTGTTTCCACTGCACCACTGTGCAGGTCTGGGACTGGAGCAAAGCCAGGAGCACAAAAGGAAAAAAAATTAGGAAACTGTCCTAACCTCTTCTATAAGTTTTGGCTCCTCCCTGGTCACCTGTTTTTGTTTACTTTTCAGAGCCCTTGGGTAGTTCTTTTTTGTATTTTACCAGGGTTTTTCATTGTAGTCAGTAGGAGAGAGAGGCTGCTTTGGCTTACACTCACCATGCTGGAAGAACTCCCCTGGAATGTTTTTTGATCATGGACAGTATTTTTCCACCAGCTGCTCCTAAGAGCCCTGTCAGTGAGTTTGGGGTGTCAGACACCTGGAAAGGTGTGGGTTCCTCAGAACTGTCTCAGGAACTCTGGGTGCCTTAGAGAGAAATGTCATGAATCTCTTCTCCATCTTCTCTTATAAAAGACAGAAGCCTATTTCCAGCTGGCTTGAGCATGCTTGCTGGCCTCTGGCCAGGAGGGCAGAAGTGTCACTAGGAATCCTTCCTTTTCAGGTTTTGGCATTGCCTCCTGGCACTGAGTTTTGTCTCAGGCAGGCCCCTCCAGGGTGGCCCACCGTGGCCTCCATCCTCCCAGTTTAGAAACCCCAGAGGAGAGAGAGCAGCTTTCCTCGATAGTTCCGGCACACATCCGAAAGCTCTCACTGGCCCATCTGGGGTCATATGCTCATCTCTGAACCAGTCCCTGAGGCCAGGGCATGGAATATGGTGACTGGCAGCCTGCGTCATGTGCCCGGCCTCGAGCCAGATGGAGGGGGGGTGGGTGCAGTCAGCCCCACCTGAACCTCAGGAGCTGAGGAGACGGTGCCTGAAGTGTGTCTTCTTAACCAGGGAGCTAGCACTCCTGAGGGGTTAAAAACAGCTTTGGTTATTATAATGGTTTAACAGATTGATAGTTTATCCATGGGATTACTATTTCATGGGGGCAGGTGATTAGGAAGAAAATGTCTAAAGGTTGAGAAAGGCTGCCCTAAGGGAAAGGGAGGTGCCGCCATCAGAAGGGGGCTGGATAGCAAGCAGCAAAAGCAGCGCCTCTTCGCTCTAGGCGAGTCCAAAACCGGAGCCAGCAGCAGACAGGAGTAGGCCAGTGGAGACCACCTATCCGAGGGGCGTGGTGGAGAGTGGGGTTGGAGGCCAGTGTCTAGAAAGCTGAACCCTGTCTTTGGTCTCCCTGACCCAGGAGTTCAGGGGTGAAGACTTCTTTTCTAGGAAATGTGAGGAGGGAGCCTGACCCTGCCACTCTCCACTATTTCTGGTGCAGGTGAAGAACGAGGTCGAGAAGCTCCCCAGGCAGCAGCGGAAGGAGAGCATGAAGCAGAAGATGGAGGAGCACGCACAGAAAAAGCAGCTTCTCGTGAGTCCTTGCCCCTCAGTCGGGGAGCAGAGGGGCTGGAGAGTCCCAGGTTTGAGACCCTGAATGATCAAGTTCCCCCTCTGTCTATGCCCATGCCTTGCCCCTTGCATACCCATCTCTCACTCTGAGTGCTGAAATCCAGCCTATCCTTGTTAGCACCTTCCCCAGGCAGCCTTCCTTGACTGCTCTCACTCCAGCTAGAAGTGAGCTCCCTGGCTTCTGGACACCCAGCCCTTTACATCTACCTCTTCCAAAGCGTTTAGTGCCTCCTGCCTCGTCTTAGGGCTGTTTGCATGTCATATCTCCTTGAATAACCCAGTACATCCACCTGCCCACTTGGCATCTTTTGGAATCTCAGGTGTCAAACCCACGATCTCTCAGGCCTGGCCCTGTTCTTGGATTCTGAGGGGGCACTGTCCTCCATCCTGTGTCAGGCCAAAGCCTTGTCATTGTCATTGCTGACACCTCCTTTCCCTCCAACCCTTTATCACCTCCTAAAGCATGGGTTTTTTTTTTTTTTTTTTTGGTTTTGTTTTTTTGAGCTCCAAACTGTCTCTGGATCTCGTCACTTTGTCTGCATCTCTGTGACTCTCTAGCTATGGTCATCTTTTGCCTCGACTGTTGCAACAGCCTCCCAGCTAGTCTCCCTGCTTCCTCTCTTGCTCTCCTACAGTTTCCTCTCCCACCAGCCAGTGTGATCAACATGAATTCCAAATCTGATCGTGTCACTCTCCCCCTATAGCCTTGTGTCTTGAAAGCCTTCAGTGGCTCCCACTTTGTCCATAAGATAAGACCAGCCTCCTCATGTGCTTACAAGGCCCGGTGGGTCTGGTTCCAGAGAGCCTCTCCCACCTCGTCTCAGTCCCCTCTGCCCCAGCCTCACCAGCCTTCTCTGTAGCCCTTGTCAGACCATGTACTCACTTTCCTCCCACTATGGAGTCTGTACAGTTTGCTTCCTCTGCCCCCAAATGTACACTTAAAAATGCTTTGTATATTATCCGGTTTAGCATTCATGGCTTACCAGGGTAGGTGCTGTTCGTTTTTCCCTTTGCAGAGGAAGAAACTAAGGCTCAGGGAGGTGACTCTCCGGAGTTAGCAGTATGGGGCACGGCCCCAAACTCAGTCTGTCTCCAGACTTCATGTTCTCTCCGGGACACCATCATACTGTCCTACAACCTGTCCCTTGATGCTATCATCAGAAAAAGAATTCCGGGCTGGGGAGGGTGGGGGAGACGGCCCCCATCCCCACAAAGGGAGAGCAGATTGACTCTTTAAGGAAGCCATTTTGGCAGTGGCATCGAGAGCCTCAAAAATGTGCACATTCTTGGCTCGGATCTTCTGTTTCTAGAGACTAGTCCTGAGGATAAATCATCACAGAGGTTTACAGATAGTTAGCTACCAGAGTGTGAAGAGCAGCACCACCTAAAATAGAGATAACCTGGAAACAACCTATTAGGTATTGGGTGAATAAGCTAGGGTACATCTGGGCCATGAAATATTTTCAGCCATTAAAACTCATTTGATAGAAGATTACATTATGACACGGAAAGGTATTTTTACTTTTTAAAAATTACAGTAAAATAGACCCAACAAAAGTTAGCATCTTAACCATTTTTAAGCGTACAGTTCAGTGGTATTACGTACATCCACACCATTGTGCCAACCATCCCCATCACCCATCTCCAGAACCCTTAATCTGGCAAAACTGAAACTACTACTGAATAAATAGTAACACCCCATGATTCCCCTCCCCCAGTCTCTGGCAACCACCATTCTACTTTGTCTCCACGAATCTGACCTACTATACATGGGATCATACAGTATTTGTCCTTTTGTGTCTGCTTTACTTCAATTAACATGCCCTTGAGATTCACCCGCGTTGTAGCATGTGTAAGAATTTCCTTCCTTTTCAGGGCTGAGTAACATTCTACAGTGTACCTATACTACATTTTGTTTATGCACTCTTCTGTCTGTGGATAGTTATTTCCCCCGTAGCTATTGTGAATAATTCTGTTACGAACATGGGTGTACAAATCTCTTAAGTCCTTTTACGTAAACATGTTTGTATAGATACCCCAAAACCAGTTGCTACTCCTGGGTGATAGGATTTGTGGGGATTTTTGTTTTTGCTTAGGTGTTCCCTAAAGTATTTAAATTTTAATTTTTAACTCTTTATTATGGCAAATTAAAAATATAGGCAGAAAGGTACAACCGGAACCCCCTTATTTTTTTTAATTTTTTTATTGTTATGTTAGTCACCATACGTTACATCATTAGTTTTTGATGTAGGGTTCCATGATTCTTTGTTTGTGCATAACACCCAGTGCTCCATGCAGTATGTGCCCTCTTTAATACCCATCACCAGGCTCACCCATCCCCCCGCCCCCCTCCCCTCCAGAACCCCCGGTTTGTTTCTCGGAGGCCATCGTCTCTCCTCCGGAAGCCCCTTATTACCTGATCTCGGGAATTAGGAACTCATGCCCCCTCACTCCCCCACCCTTCTGTGTTATTTTAAATCAAATCCCACACATCCTGTCATTTCACCTGTAAATGTCTCAGTAGGTATCTCTCAAAAAATCCACAATACTATAAACGTACCTAAACCTTTAAATAGTTAACAATTACTTATTGACACATTTGCAGTTGAATCATTAGTTACATTTCCAATGGTCTCATTAATTTTCTTTTTTACAATTTGATTGAATCAGGGTCTACATAAAGTGCACGTGCCACAATTGGTTGACGTGTCTCTAAGTCTCACATTTCCCCACGTATGTTTTCTCTGCCGCTCGTGATGACTTTTCTCCTGTAGCAACAGTAGAGGGTGAGACGCCGAGGCCGGCGCTAAAGGTCTGTCCTCCTCCCTCCCACACAGGACCGGGACTTCCTGGCCAAGCAGAAGGAGGACCTGGAGCTGGCGATGAAGAAGATCACTGCTGACAACAGGCGGGAGATCTGTGACAAGGAGCGCGAGTGTCTCACTAGGAAGCAGGAACTCCTTCGAGGTGGGTGCCAGAGAGTGGGCTCTGCTAGGAACTGCTAGGTTCTTCTCCATCCTAACACCAAACAGCATCCTTCAGAGTGAAACATGGGGACAGCTCCCACTGAAGTCAGAACTGAGGCACAGATACCGGCTGTCACCAGCATTATTCCTGGTAAGGGAGGGAGGGATGTAGGGTGGGTAGAAATTGTAAATAAGTACACCAGGTGAACAGGGTGCCGGGGGTGGGGACAGTATTGAGCCCCTTATAAGAGCTATCACATATCGAGTGACTGATCTGCCAGGCCGTGTGCAGTCTTCATGGCTCAATCTCCTTGAATCTTCACCTTAATGCAATGAGGCATTTTTGTAGACGAGAAAACGGAGGCTTGCAGAACGACTGTGCTTTGACTCGTGTTGCTCGGCTAATGGGTGGTAGAGTGGGCCTTGACCACGGATCTCCTCTTGAAGCTGAGCTCCTAACCACCCTGGTGTGGGGGGGGCTCTGACAGGTTTGCACACCAGCGGGTCCCTCACAGCACGGGACCTTCCAGAGACCCCAGTGTGGGCCACTCCCAGAAGGAGGGCAGAGAAACTCCTGGGGAGAGAAGGCTTCTGTATCTGGATGGGGTCACTCAGCAAGGGGGTCCTAGGGTAGAGCTCTGAAGGGCAGCAGGGCTTAGGGTCTTTCTGTAGCCCTGGCTTTATCTCATCTCTGCCTAGCAGATGTTTGGTGTTTTGTGGGGGTGTGCAAAAGCAAGTGGGCTCTAAATGGCCAAAAATCTGTTGTTTGAGCTACATGTAAAACAGTTGGATGGGTGAAAGTTTGAGTGTGGCGCCTGTGGGCTTTTGAGCCAACGGTGCAGCCTGTCGTGAAGAAGCAAAAGACATGGGGCCAGGGGACCAGCACCATCTCTGGCTTCCTGACACAATGAAGAAGCTACAGCCAGCGCTGTGATGGCCCACACAGCTGAGCAGTGTAGATGCCTCAGTACTTGGGTGCGGGGCAGCAAAATGGGGTCCTGGATGTTCTGACGTTCTGAGGAGCCATAGATGTTTCAGGAAAGCCCGCATTTTCTTTTTTTGTCCCATGATGTCGAGAAGAACCACCCTACTTGTGGGGCAGTGGTTCTGATTTTGGTCAGGAAGCCAAATCACCATTCCGATGTACTGTGGGCGGCTATCGGTTTTCACAGATCAGAAGGCAGTGCAATGAACTGACCATTCTTAGTGGGTTGAGCACCAGCCCGCTCTGTGTCTTGCAGGGCATGAGGTCTTCATCTGACACCAGCTCCCTGCCTGTGGCTGAGCAGAGGATCAGATAATAGACTTCCAGTGATAAAATGCCAGATACTTCTGTCTCAATCATGTATATATAAGGGACGTACAGTGGCCAAGGAGGTGTCCCCCATTTTCCAAAGGAGGGAATAGTGACAAGAGGGCTGTCCTGTCCTCTTCATGGTGCTTCATGAGCCCTTCCCACCTGCCCATTAAGAAACACTGAACATAAACATGTCTCCCAAGAACGTTTCTCCCTCTGTGGTGTGGTTGTACCCATTTGGTAGAGGCAGGAATGGAAGCCCGGAGAGGGTTTACCGCCTGTCCCAAATCCTAGTGAATGAGCTGGGCTCCAGCCTAGGTCTCTGGTTTCTCTGGCTTCTGACTCCAGTCACTTCCTGGTGTACCACTCCCCTGGGAGCTATCATCTGATGCCGGGCAGGGCCCAGTGGGGTTCTGGCCATTAGCATCTCATCAGGCCTCATCCTCCACAGACCGGGAGGCAGCCCTGTGGGAAATGGAGGAGCATCACCTGCAGGAGAGGCACCAACTGGTGAAGCAGCAGCTCAAAGACCAGTACTTTCTCCAGCGGCATGAGCTGGTGCGCAAGCACGAGAAGGTGAGGAGGTCCCTGGCTGGGCGGGCCACCAGGGCTGCCACAAAAAGAGCTGGGTAGGGTGGTGAGGCCACACTATGACGGGGAGCCCCTTGAATACGAGCTGTGCCCCCAAGAGGAGCCAGGTGTTGGTCATGGTGAGGCCCAGGGAGGTTCTTGGGATGTCCTGCCTCAGGTGGAGGGGCCAGGAATAGGGGAGACCATGCAGGGCAGCAGACGGGAGCTCCCTCATGGACTCCCTAGGGTGTGTCTTTCACTTTTTTCCCTTTTCCTTCATCTTTCCATTTTCCCCTTATCTCTTTCACATGCATTCCCTCAGAATGCTTTTAAGTCTCAACTTAAACACCACCTCTGCCAGGAAGCCTTCCTTAACCCCCTCAGACCAGGCAAGGGCCCCTGCTCTGTGTGGCCAGAGCACCCTCAACTTCTGTGTGATTGTCTGTCTTGGCTTGGTGCCCTTAGTGGGAACCGAGACAGACAAGCCGAGGTATGCATGTACAGTCAGTGGGTAGTTACAATTCCTAATCTAAATGCAGTGATGACGGTCAGCAGAGGGCTATGGCGGCTCTAACGAGGGTGCCCACCCTGGCTAGGAAGTCAGGGGAGGCTCCTTGGAGGAGATGATGGCCATGCCAAGTTTTGAAATACAAACATGTGTTAGGTGAAGGAAAAACTCAAATTTAGTAAGACTTTTAACTGACACCTGCCATCAAGAATGATGAACTGTCCCTGTTAGTGTACATTTTGCCCTGAAGTATTAGCTTTAATGGCCTGCCACCACAGATGATACAAGAAGGCATTTAGAAGGTAAAAATCCAAAACATTAACAAAAAGTAACATTTTCTGTTCTCACTTTAAAAATGAACAGTAGAAGTAAAATGATAGCAGCCTTGCTCTGCTGAGCATTTGGGGCCACATGGGGCCTGGGCCTCTCCTCACACCCCCCGGGGCCCAGAGCACACGTGGCCTCAGGCCCGGCTGGCTGTCCCCTCAGGAGCGGGAGCAGATGCAGCGCTACAATCAGCGCATGATGGAGCAGCTGAAGGTGCGGCAGCAGCAGGAGAAAGCACGGCTGCCCAAGATTCAGAGGAGCGAGGGCAAGACGCGCATGGCCATGTACAAGAAGAGCCTCCACATCAACGGCGCAGGCAGTGCCTCTGAGCAGCGCGAGAAGATCAAGCAGGTGGGGGCCCTGTGGGTGTGCTGCAGGTTTGGTGGGGCCTGAACCTTATATGGATGGGGGAATAGAAAATATAAGCTGCAGCACTGGGTCTTGGAGGAGGAGTGCCAGTCACACCCTCATCAGCCCCTGCTCTGCTGGACAGAGGAAGAAGCTTGCTCACGTTCCCTTTCGGATGCTGGTGCCTCAGTCCTGTGGCTTCCTCTGCTGGTAAACCCCTTCCTCTTGTCTACTAAGACGCCCCCTGCGTGTCACCCCTGAGTCTTGGGGACGTGGAGTCAGTGGCCGTGGGCCTATGTCACAACAACACAATGTTGTGTCCCCACCAGCCTGGGTCTCAACTCAGGAGGAGGGCATGCATAGCCTGAATGCTGTAGGGCACAACTCGGGTTGTGCACAAAGCAGCCCCTCTGACGGGTGGAGGTCGGTCCCCCGGCCAGGCCTGTGGCCCTCTGAGGCACTCACCCTCTCTCTGTTGCAGTTCTCCCAGCAAGAGGAGAAGAGGCAGAAGTCAGAGCGGCTGCAGCAGCAGCAAAAACATGAGAACCAGATGCGGGACATGATGGCACAGTGTGAGAGCAACATGAGTGAGCTGCAGCAGCTGCAGGTACAGCCCTCCCTGCCCCCCTTCTTGGACTGCCTCAGTTTCCCTCAAAGCAGTCCACTCTCAGGGACCAAAGACTCTCATCAAAGGAGCCTGGGCTAAGACCGTTTCCATCGTTCTGTGTAATATTGGCCAAATCCCATCCCCTCCCAGGCTGTGAACGGGTATGGGGTGGGGGTGAGAATTCCTACTTTGTAGGACTGGAGTGAGGCTCTGTACATGAGATAACTGACTGAAAGTGCCTTGCCTGGGGCCTGGCAGTGGCATGCTGCTGGATTTCTTGGTCATCACTGTGTCCTGGGACACGGTGTCCCAGCTATCCTCATACCAAAACTAGACATTATAAGTAAGGAGAACAGCAAACCACTCTCTCTCGTAAAGACAGATGCACAGATCCTCAACAAAATATTAGCAAATGGACTCCAACAACATATAAAAAGAATCCAAGTGGGCTTTATCCCAGGCTGACTCAACATTCAAAAATCAGTGTAATCCAGAACATCAACAAGCTAAACAAGAACCACATGATCACATCAACAGATGCAAAAAAGCATCTGACAAAACCCAACACTCAATCATGAGAACACTCTTAGTAAACTAGAAACAGAGGGCAACTTCCTCAATTTGACAAAGAACACCCACAAAAACCTACATCTCATACCATCCTTAATGGCAAGAGGCTCACAGCTTTCCCACTGAGATCAGGGAAGGGTATCCTGATGTTGTCAACCTCTTGGTGACCCCTTTCCCCGGGGAGATCCTGACCTCGTCAAGATTCCTGACTCCTGAGCTTGCCCCATGCCTGCGGGGCGCCACCCCAGGAGCTGGTACTTGGCGCCCCCTTGTGGTGGAGCAAGGCATTGCCATACCTGAGGGATGGGCCAACTCAAACCTCTGATTTCAGGAAATTGCTCAGGCTATTGGACCCATGTGGCAATTTCGGGAGAGGCAGAGAGGTGTGGAGAAAACATGACAGGCGCTGAAGCCTGTCAGGTAGGGACTCTGCCATTTGTTGCTGTGTGAATTTTAGCCAACCCCCTCACCTTCTGCATCTGTTTTCCTATCCCTGCCTCATGGAGTTACTGGGAGCATTAACTAAGAGAACCCATATAAAGTCCCAGGGGCCCAGCTCCTGGCAGGTCAAAGGTACTCCATGCTGCTAGGAGTACTGTTTCTAACTAAACCGATTTCTAAACTGTCAGAAGCCCAAAATGAAAATCCCCCAATAGGTTTCACTCTTCCAGCCCAAAACGTTGAGGTATCTGGATGAAGGCGCTTGTCCCTTACTTTATATTCTCTGTGAGGAATCAACAGGGACTTGTCCCTTTTGCCTATGAGAAATTCTACATAACTTTTGTGAGACGGATAACTTACCTCAGAGAACGGTAATGTTGGGAGTGTCTCATTCAGGTCCATGTCCTCATCCTTACTACAAATTTCTCCTGAAGAAATGACATACAATACAGAAGATTACATATATAGTGAATCTTAACTCTGGCTGCCATAATGAAATACCAGTCTGGGTGGCCTAAACAACAGTTTATTTTCTCACAATTTTGGAGCCTGGAAGATCAGCTTACCAGTGCGGCTGGGTTCTGGTGAAGCCTCTCTTCCTGGCTTGCAGATGGCTGCCTTCTTGCTTTCTCCTCACATGGAAGAGAGAAAGAGAAAGCAACCTCTTTAGTGTCTCTTCTAAGGACACTAATCCCATCATGAGGGCCCCACCCCTAGGACCTCAACTAAACTTAATTTTTTCCTAAAGGTCCCACCTCCAAATACCATCACACTGGGCATTAGGGCTTCAACATATGAATTTGGGGGAGACACAATTCAGTCCAAAGCACAAATACAATGCTATTTAAAATAGTGAAAATTAAGAGCAACCTAAGTGACCAGACATAGGGGAATGTTTAAGGAAACTTGATGAATCCACACTGTGGGATATTCTGTAGGCATTAAAAATGATTATGAAAAATGTTAATTCTTTGTAGAAATGTTTACATTATAATGTTAAGGGTTGGGGGAAGCAGGTTTCAGAAATGTATATACAGGGTGAGCTAAACAATATTGAGAACATCTAAACTGTTGCAGTGGTTTGCCTCTAGTGGTGGGATTAGGGGACTTATTTTTATTTATTGTTAATGTTTTATAGTTTTGTTAAAGTGACATATGTTCATGTTGAAAAATTCAAACAACGCAAAAAAGCACAAAGAAGAAAGCTGCAAATTACTGCAGATCCCATCACATAATAAGAATTATTAACAGGAATATTCTGAAATATTCCTCCAGGCATATCTTGGTATCTATGTACTTATAGAGTTTCATATAAATTATAATCAAGGAGAAGAAATAAGAAATGAACATAATGCTGGTGCCATCACGACTACAGCATGAGGTACGCTGCAGCCTTCTCCACCTCTGCCTTCTGAGTTTCTTACCTGTTCTGTCTGGAATTTGTTCCAGAATGAAAAGTGTCACCTCCTGGTAGAACATGAAACCCAGAAGCTGAAGGCTCTAGATGAGAGCCATAACCAGAACCTGAAGGAATGGCGGGACAAGCTTCGGCCACGCAAAAAGGTAACCATGTCTGGGCTTGTGGGCTCGGTGGTAGGCTCTTCTCCATGCTGAACCACAGGTGTCTGCCTACAATGTGAATACAGATATAAATAAGATACGGATTTATAGATTTACTTGAAGAAACTGGCTCATACAATTGTGGATGGCTGCTAAGTCTGAAATCTGCAGGGCAGGTTGCAGGTTGGAGACCCAGGGAAGAGTTGATGTTGCAGTTTTGAGTCCCAGGGCAGTCTAGAGGCAGAATTCCTTTTTCCTTAGGGGAACCTCAGTCTTAAGGCCTTCAACTAGTTGGACGAGGCTCACTCACATTAGGGAGGGTAATCTGCTTTCCTCAGAGTCTACTGAGTTAAATATTAATCACATCTAAAAGTTTCTTCCCAATGACATCTCCATGGGTGTTTGACCAAACAACTGGGCACCATGGTCTTGCAAGGTTGACACACAAAATTAACCATTACAGGTCCTCAGTGTGGTCAGTTTTAAAGTGGATGTGAATATTGTGGGGTGTGATGCAAAAAGTTATTAGCCAGCTCATAGAACAGACCAAGGACATACTCCTTTCCTTCCACTCCTAAACTCTCTGAGGAGAGAGCTACCCCCTAATTGCCCTTGATCAGGTATCCTGAAGCCCTGAGGTTTGTTCCACCATCATACAACCGCTCTGCTTGTTCTAACTGTGCTCTGGACAAGAGGCAGCTGCCCAGCTCAGCTGTCTAATGGCCTTGGGAGTCCTTGAAGTGAGGCTTCCCTATCTGTGCTAATGGAGCTTTTTGTCTGGAAGCTGGCCACGGTCCCAGACCTTCCTCTTAGCAGGCCTATGTTTATCATTTTCTCTAATCACGGCCTGTTGGGACTTTTGAAATCAATAATGCTCCTGCTGACATAGGTTGACTCTGGTATCAGGAAATAAATGTTCACCTGGTTCTCTTATGTGGGTGTTCTATATCCTTGGCACATCCTGAGAGAGAGTTTGAAAATGAATGATCATGTTGCCTCTAGCAACTGCCTCATTATTTCCAGGGCACCTGGATTTAGGGGAGGTACCACAGTGTATGTCTTGGGAGCTGCATTGGATTTTGCCTGTGGGGCTGCTATTATGCAGAATTCTTTTTTTTAAAAGATTTTATTTATTTATTTGAGAGAGAGAGAGAGAGAGAGAGAGAGAGCACGAGAGGGAAGAGGGTCAGAGGGAGAAGCAGACTCCCCGCCGAGCAGGGAGCCCAATGCGGGACTCGATCCCGGGACTCCAGGAGCATGACTTGAGCCGAAGGCAGTCGCTTAACCAACTGAGCCACCCAGGCGCCCCTCAAATAAATAAAATCTTAAAAAAAAAAGTCTGCTTCTCCCTCTGACCCTCTTCCCTCTCGTGCTCTCTCTCTCTCTCATTCTCTCTCTCTCTCTCTCAAATAAATAAATAAAATCTTTTAAAAAAAAAGATTTTATTTATTTGAGAGAGGGAGACTACAAGCGGTGGGGGAGGGGCAGAGGGAGAGGGAGAAGCAAACTCCCCGCTGAACAAGGAGCCTGATGCAGGACTCGATCCCAGGACTCTGGGATCATGACCTGAGCCAAAGGCAGACACTTAACCAACTGAGCCACCCAGGCGTCCTTTTTTGCAGAACTCTTTGTAGAACCATCTGTCATCAGCTATCTGGGTTACTGTTGGAACACTGAACCAGAAGTCATATAAATGTTTTTTTCTTGCATTATAATCTACAGTCCTGAGCTATACAGGGGCAGGGGAGATGACTGTACACTGCAGAATAGTTTTAGAAAAATTCAGACTTACTTCTTTCAAGTAAGTACAGAATATCTGGTAGTGGCAATAAAGTGTTGCTTGGGTGACAGTGAACACAGAATATGGCCTCAGACAAGTCTTCCCTTTCAACCTTGCTTTTTAGGGCTACAAAATGTAGATAACATTTCTTCCCTTAAAGCAAGTGTTAGTAAACTATTGTCCATGGGCCATATCTGGCCTACCATCTATATTTATAAATAAAGTTTTATTGGAACACAGCCAAGCTCATTTGTTTACATATTGTCTCTGGCTGATTTTGCACCACAACGGCAGTTGAGTAGTTGTGACAGAGACCTCACAGCCTGCAAAGTTGAAAATATTTATAATCTGGCCCTTTACAGAAAAAAGGTGACAGACTCATATAGATGACTATATGTGGTAGGTATAAGAGACCTACCTATAGTGCTTCAGAGCACAGGCTTTGGAGTAAGACACGCATGTAGTACAGTCCTGACTCCCCTATTACTAGCTGTGAAACCCTGGGCAAGTTGCTAAACCTCTCTGCTCAGAAAGTGGTAGCTATGATAATTAAATTGTTATTGCTATAGCAGAGGTCACAAACTGAAATTGGCTTATAGGTGTTAGGTTTGGCCAACATAAAGAAATCTCAACATTTTTTTGAAAGTTGCCAACCTTGGGGCACCTGGGTGGCTCAGTCGGTTGAGCATTTGCCTTCAGCTTGGGTCATGATCCCAGGGTCCTGGGATCAAGCCCCGCATCAGGCTCTTTGCTCAGTGGGGAGCCTGCTTCTCCCTCTACCTGCCATTCCCCCTGCTTGTGCTGGCGTACTCTCTCTCAAATAAATAAATAAAATCTAAAAAAAAGAAAAAGAAAGTTGCCAACCTTTAAATTAAGTACAGGCATACCTGTTTTACTGTACTTCACAGACAATTGTGTCCCCCCCCCCCAAACTAATGGTTTGTGGCAACCCCATGGTGAGTATATCTATCAGTGTCATTTTTCCAATAGCATTTGCTTACTTCATGTCTCTGTGTCAGATTTTGGTAATTCTTGCAATATTTTAAACTTTTCATTATTATTTGTTGATCAGTGATCTTTGATGTTACTATATAATTGTTTTGGGGTGCCATGAAACTTGACCACAAAAGATGGTGAACTTCAAGTCTCAATAAATTTTAAGAAGACTGAAATCATATCATGCATCTTTTCCAACCACAACAGTATGAGACTGGAAATTAATCACAAGAAGAAAACTGAAAAAACACGAAGATGTGAAGGCTAGACAACATGTTACTGAACAAGCAATAGGTCAACGAAGAAATCGAAGAGGAAATAATAGACACAAATGAAAATGAAAACACAATGATTCAAAATCTTTGGGACAGAGTGAAAGCAGTTGTAAGAAGAAAATTTATAGTGATACTGGCTTATCTCAAGAAACAAGAAAAAAATCTCAGTCTAACCTTATGTCTAAAGGAGCTAGAAAAGAACAAAGTCAAAGGTTAATAGAAGATAGGAAATAACAAAGATTAGAGCTTCAAATGAAATTGAGACTAATAAATAAACCAATAGAAAAAAAAATCAATGAAAACCAAGAGCCACTTCTCTGAAGAGTTAAACAGAACGGATAAACCTTTAGCCAGTCTGTCAGGAAAAAAAGAGAAAGGACTCAAGTAAATAAAATCAGAAATGAAAGAGAACATCCAGCACAACAGAAATATAAAGGATTATAAAGAACAGTACAAAACATTACATGCCAACAAACTGGACAACCTAGAAGAAATGGATAAATTCCTAGAGACAATCTTCTAAACTGAATCAGGAAGAAATAGAAAATCTGAACAGACCAATTATTAGGAATGAAATGAAATTGGTAATCAAAAAAGTACCAACAACAACAACAACAAAAAGCCCAGGGCCAGATGGATTCACAGTGAATTCTACCAAACATTTAAAGAAGAGATTATTTTCCTCAATCTATTCTAAAAAATAGAAGAGCAAAGAAAGCTTCCAAGTACACTCTAGGAGGCCAGAATTAATCCGTATACTAAAACCAAAGACACTAAAAAAAGAGAAAACCACAGGCAATATCCCTGATGAACAAAGTGCCAAAATTCTGAACAAAGTATTAGCAAACCACATTCAACAAGGATCATTTACCATCATCAAGTAGGATTTTTTTCTGGGGATGCAAGATCAGTCAATATGATACATATCAACAAAATGAAGGATAAAAGTGATATGATCATCTGAGTAGATGCGGAAAAAGCTTTAACAAAATCCAGCATCAGTTGGTGATAAAAACTCTCAATAGAGTGGGTTTACAGGGAACATACCTCAACATAATAAAGGTCATATATGAAAAGCCCACAGCAAACATCATAACTCCATGGTAAAAAATTGAGAACTTTTCCTCTAAGATCAGGAATAAGACAAGGAGAGTGCGCCCACTCTCACAACTTTTATTCAGCATAGTAGTGAGAATCCTAGCCACAGCAATGGGCTAAAAAAAAGATTAAATACTTCCTTACCAATTTGGATGCCTTTTAACTGTCACTATTTGCAGATGACATAATACTATACATAGAAAACCCTAAAGACTCCACCAAAAAAAAACTATATTAGAAGTACTAAATCAATTCAGTAAAGCTGCAGGACACAAAATTAATACACAGAAATTGGTGGTATTTCTATATACTAATAACATAGTAGCAATAAAGATAAATTAAGAAAGCAATTCCATTTATAACTGCACCAAAAAGAATAAAATACCTAGGAATCACCCAAACTATAAGACATTGATGAAAGAAATTGAAGATGACAAAAACAAACGGAAAGATATTCCATGCTCATGGGCTGGAAGAATTAACACTGTTAAAATGTCCATATGCTCCAAGCAATCTACAGATTCAATGCAGTCCTATAGAAATACCAACAGTATTTTTCACAGGACTAGAATAATACTAAAATTTGTATGGAACCAAAAAGACCCCAAATAGTGAAAGAAATCTTGAAAAATAACAAAGCTGGAGGTAACAGGATCTCAGATTTCAACATACACTACAAAGCTGGAATAACCAAAACAGTATGGTACTGACACAAAAATAGACACACAGATCAGTGGAACATAATAGAACCCAGAAATAATCCCACACTTATATGGTCAATTAATCTATGACAAAGGAGGCAAGAATATACAATGGGGAAAAAGACACTCTCTTCAATAAATGGTGTTGGGAAAACTAGACAGCCATACAAAAGAATGAAAATGAACCACTTTCTTATACTACATATAAAAATAAACTCAAAATGGATTAAAGACCTAAATGTGAGACCTGAAATCATAAAAATCCTAGAAGAGAGCAGAGGCAGTAATTTTTCTAACATAGGCTGTAATAGTATTTTTTTCTAGGTATGTCTCCTAAGGCAAGGGAAACAAAAGCAAAAATAAACTATTGGGACTTCCTCAAACTAAGAAGCTTTTTGCATAGCAAAGGAAACCATCAACAAAATGAAAAAGCAGCCTACTGAATGGGAAAAGATATTTGCAAATAATATGTCTGAGAAGGGGTTAATATCCAAAAATACATAAAGAACTTAAACAACCACCAAAAAACCCCAAATAGTAAATGGGTAGAGGACATGAATAGACATTTTTTCCAAAGACAGACATTTGACCAACAGATACATGAACAGAGATGTTCAGCATCATTAATCATCAGGGAAATGCAAATCACACTTGATCTTAGCCAAAAGGCCGAGAAGCAACTGGGGAAATGCAAATCAAAACCACAAGCAGGTATCACCTTGCACCTTTCAGAATGGCTCATATTAAAAAGACAAGAAATAACAAGTATTGACATGGATGCAGAGGAAAAGGAACTTTTGTGCACTGTTGGTGGAAATGTAAGTTGGTGCAGCCACTGTGGGAAACAGTATGGAAGTTCCTCCAAAAATTAGAAATAGCATATGCTCCAGTAATTCCATGATTGGGTATTTAGAAAACAAAACAAAAACATTAATTTGGGAAAAGATATGTGCACCCCTATGTTTATTGCAGCATTATTTACAATAGTCAAGATAGGGAAGTAACCCAAGTGTCCATCAGTAGATGAATGCATAAAGAAGATGTGATACACACACACACTGGAATATTAGCCATGAAAAATGAGTTGTTTTTTTTTTTTTTGCCATTTCAGACAATGTGAGGGTATTATGCTAAGTGAAATAAGTCAGACACACAAAGAAAAATATAGTATGTTTCACTTATATGTGGAATCTAAACAGAACAGAGTAGACAAAAAGCAGAAACAAACCCATAAGTATAGAGAACTGATGGTTGCCAGAGAGGAGAGGGTGAGGGGATGGACAAAAATGGGTGAAGGGGAGTGGGAGATACAAGCTTCCAGTTGTAGAATGAATAAGTCACAGGGATAAAAGTTGCAGCATTGGGAACATAGTCAAGAGTATTATAATAGCATTATGTGGTTACAGATGGTAGTTACACTTGTGCGGAGCATAGCATAATATATAGACTTGTCAAATCACTGTGTTGTACACTTGAAACTAATGTAACATTGTGTGTCAACTATACTTCAAGAAAATAAATCATAAAATATACTTTAGGAAAAAAAATAAGATGGCCAATTGTGTATCTTATGACTGACTGCTCCATTGACTGGCCATTCCCCTGGCTCTCTCCCTTTCTCCTCAGGCCTTATTCCATGAGACACAGTAATATCAAAATTATGCCAGTTAATAACCCTACAGTGGCCTTGCAGTGCTCAAGTGAAAGGAAGAGTTGCACGGCTCTCACTTTAAATCAAAAGCTAGAAATAATTAGGCTTAGTGAGGAAGGCAGTGTTGAAAACTGAGATAGGCGAAAATCTGGCCTCTTGCACCAAACAGTTATAGTCAAGTTGTGAACGCAAAGGAAAAGTTTTGAAGGAAATTAAAAGTACTACTCTAGTGAATACATGAATGATAAGAAAGCCAAACAGCCTTATTGCTGAAATGGAGAAAATTTTTGTAGATCAAACCAGCCACAAATTCCCCTAAGCCAAGATCTAATCCAGCGCAAGGCCCTACCTGTCTTCAATTCTGTGAAGACTGAGAGGTGAGGAAGCTGCAGAAGAAGAGTATGAAGTTAGCAGAGTTTGGTTCATGAGGCTTAATGGAAGGAGCCGTCTCCAGAATACAAAAGTGCAAGGTGAAACAGCTAGTGCTGATGTAGAAGCAGCTGCAGCAAGGTATCCAGAAGATGTAGCTGAGATAATTCATGGGAGTGGCTACACTAAATAACAGATTTTCAATATATAGATGAAACAGCCTTCTGTTAGAAGAAGAGTTTATAGCTGGAGAGAAGTCAGTGCCTGCCTTCAAAACTTCAAAGGATAGGCTGACTCTTATTATGGGCTAGTGCAACTGGTGACTCTAAGTTGAAGCCAATGCTCATTTACCATTCCAAAAATCCTAGGGCCCTTAAGAATTATGCTAAATCTACTCTACCTTTGTTCTCTAAATGGAACAGCAAAGCCTTGATGACAGCATATCCATTCACAACATGGTTTACTATTTTAAGCCTACTGTTGAGACCTACTGCTCATTGGCAATGCACCTGGTCACCCAAGAGCTCTGATGGAGATGTACATGATTGATGTTTTTTTGTTTTTGAGAGAGAGAGAGCACGAGCGTGTGTGAGCAGGGGTGGGGGGTGCAAAGGGAGAGAGAGAGAATCTTAAGCAGGCTCCATGCCCAGCACAGAGCTCAACGTGGAGCTCGATCTCACGACCCTGAGATCATGACCTGAGCTAGAAACCAAGAGTCCGGACACTTAACTGACTAAGCCATCCAGGCACCCCTAATGAGGTTGGTGGTGGTGGTGGTTTAAAAGATTAATGTTTTCATGCTTGCTAACACAATATCCATTCTGCAGCCCATGGGTCAAGAGTAATTTTGACTTTCAAGTGTCATTATTTAAGAAATACATTCGTGAGGCTGTAGCTGCCATAGACAGTAATTCTTCTGATGGATCTAGGCAAAGTAAGTCAAAAACCTTCTAGAAAGGATTCACCGTTCTAGATGCCATTAAGTACATTCGTGATTCATGAGAAAAGGTCAAGATATCAACATGAACAAGAGTTTGGAAAGAAGATGATTCCAACCGTCATGGATGACTTTGAGGGGTTCAGGACTTCAGTGGAGAAAATAACTGCAGACGTGGTGGAAACAGCAAGACGAACTAGAAGTGGAGCCTGAAGGTGTGGCTGAAATACTGCAATCTCAGGACAAAACTTAAATGGATGAGGAGGTGCTTCCTATGGATGAACCAAGAAAGTGGTTTCTTGAGATGGAATCTACTCTCGGTGAAAGATTTTTGAAATGACAAAAAATTTGGAAATATCGCATGGTTAGTTGATAAGGCAGAGGCAGGGTTTGAGAGGACTGACTCTAATTTTGAAAGAAGTTCTACTGTGGGTAAAATGCTGTCAGATGGCATCACATGCTACAGAGAAATTGTTTGTGAAAGGAAGAGTCAGTCGATGTGGCAAACTTCACTGTTGTCTTATTTTTAAGAAACTGCCTTGTATGTGTACTTCAATAATAAAAACTAAGAAATAACTACACTTAGCATGGCAAACATAGCATAGTGTACAGCATTGTCGAATCACTATGTTGTACACCTGAAAGTAATATAAATGTTGTCAATTATACTTCAATAATAAAAAAATATTGCCACAGCCACCCCAATCTTCAGCAACCACCTTGTTCAGTCAGCAGCCATCAATCCTGAGGCAAGACCCTTCACTAGCAAAAACATTATGAATTGCTAAAAACTCAGATGATGGTTAGCATTTTTTAGCAATAAAGTACATTTTAATTATGGTGTGTACATTTCTTTTTAGACCATGCTGTTGCACATTTAAGACTATAGTATGCTATAAACATAACTTGTTTTGGTAAACATGATTTTTATATGCACTAGGAAATAAAAAAATTCATTCAACTTACTTTATTGTGATATTTGCTTTATGGAGGTAGTCTGGAACCAAACCCACAATATCTGCAAGGAATGTCTGTGTAAGGATATTATACATAAAAATCCTAAGTTTCAGTTTCTTTTGAAAACCCAGGAGCTCTAGCAACACTGGGTTTGTCATACCACATGACAGACATCAGCTGGAGCTAAGAAGAAACCACCTTCTTCAGACATAGCATGTGCTCTTCACCGCACCACCGTCCCCACCACTCCTCACTGCCTCCACCTAGCTGTCTTCACTTACTCAGTTCGTTTGGCTGCCTCCCACAGGCACTGGATCTTGTAACTTCTGTTACAAAAGCTTAAAACAGTACTACTTTTACCTTGCTTATATATAATGTTTGCTTATCACGAACACTTTAATATTAATACATCCAGCAAAGGAGAACTTGAGCCAAGAATCTGTGTGAATTACCAGAAATTTCAAATCCGTCAAGTCCAAGATGAGGCATGACTTCAAATACCTTGCCTGCCTTCACACGGACATCCTATAACAGATTGGAAAGATTGGTATTGTGATCCAGTGTCCCTTCCCCATCTCTCCTTGAAGTATAGAGAACTCACTAGAATTTAGTACTACTAAAGGAGTAAGAGCATAAGGGAGGATCTGGTAATTATTTGTTGAGACTATTTCAGGGCATTCAAAGAATAGTCTTAAAAAGAGACACATAATAGGGGCGCCTGGGTGCCTCAGTTGGTTAAGTGTCCGACTCTTGATTTCAGTTCTGGTCATAGGGTCCTGAGCTCAAGCTCCAAATCAGGCTCCCTGCTCAGTGGGGAGTCTGCTTGTCTCCCTCTCCCTCTGCCCTTCCCCCTGCTCGTTCTCTGTCTCTTTCTCTCAAATAAACACGTAAATCTTAAAAAAAAAAAAAAAAAAAGACACATAATAGAAGGCTGGTCAAATCCTGTGAGCATAGTTACTTCTTAGTGAAAATAAGGAAATCGGGCTGATGGTCAGATGCTTAATAATGAAGCCACGTTTACTGTGCATCTCGGGTGTGTGCCCGGCCTTGCAGATGGTGGACCACAGTGTTTCAGAGCTTTAACTCTGAAGTTAGAGGTAGGTTCCCATCTTGGCTGTGCCCCTAGCTAGCTGAGTAACCAGGGGCAAGTGATCTAAGCTCTCTGAGCTTAAGTTTCTCCACCTATAAGATGGAAATAATAGTATCTGTCTCATAGGGTGAAGACTGAATAAGATGTAATGCACTTAGCATAGCACTTGACATGTAGAAGTACTCAATAATTATGAACCATTAGTTTTTAGTTTAATCCTCACAACAGCCCTGCTAGATAGGTAGTGATACTGCCATTTTACAAAGGAAGAAAGGTGATATGTGAAGGCCACACAGCTGGTAATAAGAAAGCTGAATTTGGTATGACTTTAAAGCTCATGTTCTTTCCAGTACACTTTGCTTCCCTTTTTAATTGAATGCCTATTACTGGAGACCCCTCAAGACATTTTTCTGGTAGGATCCAATTTATCTAGATAAACTTGCATGTGCCCCAGGGAAGCTCCTGCAGTAATGGTCAACTAGACACTCTGCTTCTGTTTTTATAACACACAGAACCCCTGTCTTACCACAAATTTTCAGAATCAGAATCTCAGGGGGTGGTGTGAAGGCACATGTATTTTAAAAACAATGCCCTGGATGACCTCTGTGGGGCAGTGCTCTCATTAGGAACACTATGTACTTGGACATTCTGCCCCCACCAACCCCCACCCCCCCACCTCCCTGCCTCCTGCTGTTAAATCTGTCCATTTTCTACCTTGGGTCTTTCTCCATTCATTTGGCTGTTTTCCTGCCAGGAGACTGGCATCTGCCCCCTTTCCCCCCCTCACTGAGTTGGCATTCACCAAACACTAGCCCTTGGCCCACAGCAAACTCCTGTATGCTGTGGCAGAAGGAAGCAAGAGGTGGTACCTATCTTCTGGGTGACCGGCTCTGGGAAAGGAAAGAGGGAAGACTAAGTTACCATGCACTAAAGGCCCGGAGGGTGGGCGAGTTTCCAGAGAAGGCCACTTTGGTGGGGGTCCTATAATTGGGAGACCTGTCCTATGGGATCTGACTGAACTCTGTCTGCCCTCTTTCTGTCCTAGGCTCTGGAAGAAGATCTGAACCAGAAGAAGCGAGAACAGGAGATGTTCTTCAAAATGAATGAGGAGACAGAATGCCTGAACCCTACCACCCCAAATAAGGCCACCAAGTTCTTCCCCTACAGCTCTGTGGATACTTCTTAACAGCCAGCTGGGGCTGGGGCTCCAGGGTGGGGGGCTTCCAAGGCCCACCCATTCTCTGTGAACAAGTAACTCAGGACCCCCCCTTCCCTCTTGCTTCCATGACAACTTGAATCCAGCCCCTTGCCTTGTGCTACCCCAGCTGTGCCCAACAGACTCATGCTAGTGTTCCTTAATTCTCGCTCTCTTATGGCGGGCGAGGTTTTATGATGTGTGGCCTGATCCTAATGTATGTCCTGTTTGAGCCCCACATCTCTCCAAGTTGTCAGTGACCTGGGCTGCTAGTGGGGTCAGGGTCCAGGAGGAATGGTGTTCTGCAGCCTTGAGGCCCTCTTGTTTGCCGAAACACCCGTTTTGCTGTCTGTGGGCACAAAGTGCTGCCGCTGGTTATGATGAGTTTGTCCATATTGTGATTCTTGCCAGCTTTTCAGCCATTCCTTCTAGTATCAGACAAAAACCATGACTCTTAGCAGACCTTTTGGTTCCTAGTGAAGCCCACCCTGCAGCCAGCTGCTCAGGGGGTGCCCTCATCCTTCCAGTAACCCCCGATTTACTTTTCTCTTGAGACAAGGCCATATCTACAACAGTGGGATCGAGGAGAGCCTGAACTGTTCATTCTGCTGGTCTTGGGTGTTTCGTGCCATCTTGTGCCCCCCCCCGCCTTACCTGACACATCTGCATACACATACATAGGGCTTGGCTCCCTGGCATTACCCAGGCTTGCCTCTGCCCTAGGCCTCTTGTGCCAGGTGGGTTGAAACACATTCACTGCCTGAGCCTGTGCCACCGAGCATGTGTAGGTGAAGCCACTGGTGTGAAGCGTGCTGGGTGCTGGCATAAATGGTACAGGCTGAGCTGCCAGTCTGTGATTCCCTTTGGCCCCCAAATAGGCTCCTGTGTTCAGGGGTAAATTCCGCACCACACAAGACTGTGCTTAGGCTATTGCTGTCTCACGCCTGCCCATCCTGGCTGCCGGTGATATGGGAAGGCTGCTTCCCTCTAGCAGGAGTCTGGCCTTACACTGGAGACACCGGCTGGTGGTCACTGGGATTTCTGTTGAGGAAGAAAAAGCCTCAAGGAGAAATGTAATGCTTCCTGTCCCCAGCAACACAGCGGATGCAAAGCTTCTGTATCTCAGATGGAATCCTGGGCCTTTGGGTTACTCAGCTGGCCTCCAACAGATTCTGATTCCCACAGGCTGCTGGATGTAGATAACCTGGTAAAAGTCATGCTTAAACAGGCATTCAGTTTATCTACAAAGAAAACTTTGTTCACTTTGATTTCTAACTTGAAACAAATATAAATGAATGGCTTCGATAGGAAGATACCTGCTTTAAAACAAAACCGAAGGTAATTTTGAGGAATCCCATGGATGATATATTAAGTCTGGGTACCATTTTGCTGGTGATGGAGTGGCTAAGATCCAGGGACGATGTTTTCCTTCACTCCTAAATGTTTAAGGTTTGATGCTTGGTCCTAAAGCAATTCTCTTGAAGTTTTTGTGGTGCTGGTTAGAACTGGATCTTGGGGAGGGTGGGTAGCCATGCAACAAGAAGAGACTCGGGGTTCCCAAGGCTTATGTATACAGTGAAGATGCTCTGGGGGCTGTGGGAAGGCAGGGGTCCTCTTAAGCTGGCGAACATTCAGCTTGTCTGCTTCAGTATTTGACCCAGATGGGACAGTTTTCTCGTCTCATACATGTGAGATAAGGGAAACCATCGTCCCCTTCTATTCCTTTTGGTGCACAGGTACTGGGAAAATGTGAACTAGCAGCAGTGTAATTACAGAACATTGACAGAGTTCCACCAGACAAGGCCAGCACTGGCAAATGGTCAGGCAGGGCTGATACTGGCTTTGTTTACAATATTGCCTTTTGCAGCCTGGGGTGTGAGAGAGAGTATTCAGGTGAAATGCCACGGTTCAGATGAAAGTCTTTGATCATTCCCCTATTTGGCTCATCATTTACATGACTTAAGGATTTGCTCCTTCCCTGTTCCGTGCTGCCCAAGGCCTGATAGCTCCCTTGTCTTTTCTGGAGAGGGGCTGGTTGGGTCCTCCAGCCTCATGATGGAGCCAGCGTGCATACCCATCAGTGAGAAGGCCCACACAGTATTCCTCATGCCCTGTGCTAATGTTTCCTCTGTAAGGGACAGATGGAACTGTTCCTCGTTTTCAGTCTGTTTTTGGCAGAGTAAATATAACTAACTTATATTTTCCCTTTATAAAGGATAGAAGTTATTTTTATGTCATTTCAAAACTTTATACAGAACTTTTGTAAAATTTTCTCTGCAAACTTTAACTGCAAGAATGTAAATATGCTTCTAATAAAACAACAAGGTGAGAGACTATTTGCATTTGTGGTTGTTCTCTTAGATCAGGGTGGAAACAGCAGGGCAAACTTATCCACATCTGCCAGGCGAGAAAGGGTTTACTACCTCTCTGAGTCACACAGCCAGTCAGACTTTGGGGTGGGTTTCTGTTTTGTAAGAAGTTATGTGTACGTGTGTGTGTGTGTGCGCGCGCGCCTTCTACAGACATTTAACAACATTAACATTCTCATTAACATCAAACCCCAGGAGTTTTCACATGTTAGCTTATTAAATCCTTTTAACAACCTGTGAGGAAAACCTTGTCATTCCTATTTTATAGACGAGGAAATGGACACAGCAAGGGGAAGGTTGGGCCAAACTTCACAATACTGGTAAATGATGCCTATGAAATTCAAACTTAGACCTAGAGGTGCTGTTTCCACCACACCTCCTCTCCTACTTGCAGCTGCCCATTACACACTCAGTAAGAGTCACTGTATTTAAATGCATTTTTCCGCCATGCCTCTGAAGCCCCATTCAGGGGTTCCTAATCGAGTCCACAGACCTCCCCTATCACCAACAAGGGATCAGAGGGTAGAATTTAGGGTGTCTTTGTACCTGGATGGGAAAAGATTTGGTTTTTAGTTTGAGTAACCTCTAACTGAAATTCAGTACTTCCTGTCTGTATGGATGTAGGCAACCAACTCTAGTAGTATAAGCAGTCCCTGGGACTGTCCGCAGTAGAAATCAGAGATTTCATCTCACAAGACTGCTGTGCAGACATCTCAAAATTTTTGTTCATCACTTTGAAATAACAGTAGTTATTAGACATCACTAGATCCTGTTATGTAAGATTGAGATGTGTGTATCACATTATATATACATACATATCACATCTATAAGCAATATATGTTTTCTAACATTCTGATACCTACATTTCATTATGACTGTTTCACTTGTAATCTATGTGCTTTATATTGTAGATCTGACAATACTATTCTTAGAAGCGTTTTACATTCTTTATGGAATGCCTTAAAATTAAGGACCCCTACTTTGTCTGCAGCCCTGAGCTGTCACTGTCCTAAAAACCTACTGACCAGCAGGTGGCGGTCCACTGTCAGGGTATCCCATAGGTCTGTGAACTCAGTGTGTTGGGAGGTGGGGGTGCAAGCAGACCAGTAGCTGGCATGCCTCCCATTAAGGGACAGAAAAGTGACTGGAATTCCCAGGAAAAAGGATTTATGAAACAGGTGAAGAAGAAATGCATCAAGGGATACATGGAACTTGAGAAATGAGATCATTCCACTTGAACTGATACCACTTATGTACTATGTGCTAGAGATGCTGAAATGAGTAAGACATTGACATTGCCTTCAAAATACTTGCCCTGCCGAGGAAACAGACCTGGAGAAGCAGAGCGTCTGTTCGGGCTGATGCAGCCTCAGAGAACCAGGAAAGAGCTACCAGAGGTGGGGACACTGAGTCTTGGAGGACAAACTACTATGTGCCAGAACACATTCAGGGCCTGGGGTATGAGTGGTTTATGAGCCATGAGGCTGGAGAGAACAGGGCCAGACCGGCATGCCTGGGCTCAGAGTGACCCTTTCCAACCCAAGGGCAGTAAGAAGTCTGGAAAGGAGTTTACTCAGGGGAAGGACAGTTGAAATCATGACAGTAGCAACTCAACAGACCAGCTGGGGAGAGAGAATGTTGACGTTGAAGTGAATGATGGCCTACAAAGGTTGGAGGCTTTAGGAAGGAATGGACAGACTGCAGGCTCCATAAGGGCAGGGAATAAGACTCTACCTGATCCCTAAACAGCCAGGTCCCAGCATGTTGCAACACTGAGATACTGTCTGGGCCCCTTGTGCCAGCAAGGGTCTGAAAAGGGAGCAGCGGCGATCTGGGGGCTGAAGACTGGATATATATTAACCCACTGTGGTATCAGAGATGTTGACTAGGTCTGATTAACCACTGTGTTGATAGTTAAAAACATCACTTCCAGTGATGGCAGACGAGGTAATTCAGACCAGTCCTCTAAAATTGAGGACAATTAGAAAAGCTCGGCAGAAATACTAAACATGTCTACTAGAAGGCACAAGAGATCTATAAGATAGTGAAGACTTAAAAAGTCAGGACTGAAGCAAGTACAGAAGGCCAAGGAGATGATTCTGGTATTTTACCCTGAGAGCATTTGCTGATCCTAGAGAGGGGACAAATCTGGAGCTGGCCAAAATGCCAGGATCTCTGCAAGGGGAGCTTGTACATGTAGTCAGTGCACTGGTCATGTCTGGTGCCCCAGTTTTGGGGGCTGCTTCCCACAGGATGCCTCTTGATTGCCTGAATCTGGGGACTAAGGGAGGGTTGTGTTCCAGCGTCCCTCCAGACTGTAACAATCAGTTCTTGGCAGACTACCACCCCCAAAACACTACTGCACAGACAGTAGACTGAAACACACCCCCAGTCTTTCTGTGAAAGAAGTGTGTATGTTTTTCCTGGAGCTTTTGCCTGAGGCACAGGCTTCCAGGTTTAGCACACATCTAGAGGCCTATGGAGATGCTCTCAGGGAATGTAGGCTGGGGGACACAACCTTTGTGCTCTCCCTCTGCCTTGTTCCGGCTCTCCAGTATCTCCCAGAAAGGAGAATATACACTTGTCTGGAGCCCTGATTTTTGCTAATGTCATCTATGGAACACCTCCAGATCACCTAGTCTGGTGGCTAGCAGGGTTCATGCTTGTGGTCCCACAGTACTATATATATTTGCATACTCAAAAGCTGCTACCTGAAGGTCTGGCTTCCAATCAGCCTGAATTTAGGTGCTGAGATCCTCCACTTTAGGGCAGATAGAACTTGGCACACCCCCAACAATGGGAGCTTTATATTAAAAATAAGACAGGCTGCTTGGAATCTTAAAGGTTCAAGAGCCTACCAAGAGCTAGACAAGGCTGAACAATAACACTCATTTCTTAAACAAGGCCACTCCTTTAAGACTGGAAGAGGTAGGTGTTTCACTTAATACATAGAAACAAACACAGAGTCAAGCAAAATCAGGAAACAGAGGAATATATTCTAAACAAAAGAATAAGATAAAACAGGAAAAAACCTTAATGAAATGTGTAAGTAATTTACTTGATAAAGAGTTCAAAGTAATGGTCATAAAGATGCTCACCCAATTTGGGAGATGAATGATGCTCACTCAACTTGGGAGAAGAATGGATGAACACAGTGAGAACTTTAACAAATGGATAGAAAACACGAGAAAGTACCAAATAAGAAGTCACAGAGCTGAAGAATACAATAATTCAACTGAAAAATACACTACAAGGGCTCAACAGCAAACTAGATGAAGCAGAAAAAAGATCAGTGAACTCAAACACAGAGTAGTGGAACTCCCCAGAGCAGCAAAAAGAAAAAAAGAATTTAAACAGTGAACATAGCTTAAGGGATTTATAGGACAACATCAAATGGACTAACATTTGCATTATAGAGGTCCCAGAAAGAGAAGAGAGAAAGGTGCAGAAATTTTTCTTGAAGAAATAAAGGTTCAAAATTTCCCTAACCTGGGGAAAGAAATGGACATACAGATCCAGGAAGCCAGAGAGTTCCAAAGAAGATAAACTCAAAATGACCCACACCAAGACAAATTATAATTAAAATGTCAGAAGTTTAAGACAAGGAGAGGAATCTCAAAAGCAGCAATAGAAAAATTTGTTAGGCACAAAGGAACCCCCATTAGACTATCAGCAGATTTTTCAGCAGAAACATTGCAGATCAGAGGGAGTGGCATGATACATTCAAAATGTAGGAAAAAAAAAAATCTTCCAACCAAGAATACTCTACTTATTATTTAGAATTGAAGGAGAGCTAGTTTTTTAGATGAGCAAGGCTAAAGGACTTCATCATTATTAACCTAACCTTAGAAGAAATGTTAAATGTACTTTTTAGCCTGAAAAGAAAGGGTGCCAATTAGTAACAAGAAAACATGAAAGAATAGATCTCACCGGAAAAGTAAATATATGGTAAAGGTAGTGGATTAATCACTTGTAAAACTAGTATGAAGGTTAAAGAATAAGTAGTAAAAATAACTGTAACTATGATAATTAGTCAAGTGATACACAAGATAAATGTAAAATTGTGACAACAAAAACATAAAACATAGGCTGGGGAGAGTAAAAACACAGAGCTTTAAAATGCATTCAAACTTAAGTTATTATCAATTTAAAACAGATTCTTATGAATATATGAATATGTTATATGCAAGCCTCATGGTAACCACAAAGCAAATACCTATAATAGATACAGAGAAGATAATAAGTAAGGAACCTGAGCATACCACTAAATAAAGTCATTAAGCCAAAAGGAAGACAGCAAGAGAAGAAAGAGATAAAAACTGCAAAACAACCAGGAAACAATGAACAAAATGACAATAGGTACATACCTATCAATAATTATTTTAAATATAAAAGGACTAAATTTTCCAATCAAAAGACAGAGAGTAGTTGAATGGATAAAAACAATAAAACCCATCCACATGGTGCCTACAAGAAACTCACTTCATATGTAAGGACACACACAGACTGAAAGTAGAGGGATAAAAAAGGATGTCCCACACAAATGGAAACCAAAATAAAATTGGGGTAGGGATATATAAATAAAACAACACTTCAGGGGCACCTGGGTGGCTCAGTCAGTTAAGCATCTGCCTTTGGCTCAGGTCATGATCTCAGGGTCCTGGGATCAAGGCCCGTGTTGGGTTCTCTGCTCAGCGGGGAGTCTGCTTCTCCCTCTGCCCCTCCCCCTGCTTGTGCTCACTCTCTCTCTTTCAAATAAATAAAATCTTTAAAAAAAAACCACTTTAAAACAAAGATTGTAATAAGAGACAAGGACATTACATAATGATAAAGGACTCAACTCAACAAAAAGATATAACTTTTGTAAATATTTATGCACCCGACACAGGAGCACTAAAACATACAAAGGAAATATTAACATACCTAAAGGGAGGGACATCTGGATGGCGCAGTTTGTTAAGTGTCTGACTCTTGATTTCAGCTCAGGTCATGATCTCAGGGTTGTGAGATTGAGCCCCGCATTGGGCTCTGCACTGGGCGTGGAGCCTGCTTAAGATTCTCTCTCCCTCTGACCTTCCCCAGCTCTCTCTAAAATAAATAAATAAATAGAAAAAAAGAAGAATTAAAACAAAACCAAAAAACATACCAAAGGGAGAAATAGCAAAATAATAATAGTAGGGGACGTTAATGTACCACTTACATCAATGGATAGATCATCCAGAGAGAAACTCAATAAAAAAACATTAGCCTTAAATAACATGTTAGACCATATAGATTTAATAGATATATATACAATATTCCATCCAAAAGCAACAGACAATGCATTCTTCTCAAGCACACATGGAACGTTCTCCAGGATAGATCACAGTTTAGTCCACAAAACAAGTCAATAAATTAAGGAGACTAAAATCATATCAAGTATCTTTTCCAACTGCAATGGTATGGAACTAGAAATCAATTACAAGAAGAAAACTGGAAAATTCACAACTATGTAGAGATTATACCACATGCTACTGAAAAACCAATGGGTCAAAGAAAAACAAGAGAAATTAAAAAAATACCTTGAGACTAATGAAAATACAATATCCCCAAATTTATGGGATGCAATAAAAGTAGTTCTAAGAGGGTAACTCATACTAATAAAGGCCTCTATCAAGAAACAAGAAAGATCTCAAATAAATGACATCTCAAGGAACTAGAAAAAGAAGAGCCCAAAGTTAGTAGAGGGTAGGATATAACAAAGATCAGAGTACAAATAAATGAAAGAGAAACTAAAAAACCAATAGAAAAGATCAATGAAACTAAGAGCTTGAAAAGGTAAAAATGGTAAACCATTAACTAAGCTTAGACTTATCAAGAAAAAAAGAAAGGGTTCAAATAAAATGAAAAAGGAGACATTACTGATACCACAGAAATACAAACATCATCAAAATGAACAACCTAAAAGGAAAAATTCCTAGAAATGTACAACCCTAGAAGACTGAATCATGAAGAAATAGAAAGTCTGAATATATCAATTACTAGTGAGGAGATTGAATCAGTAATAAAAAACCTCCCAACAAATAAAAGTCCAGGACTAGATGGTTTCACTGGTGAATTCTACCCATCCTAAGAATTAATACCAAACCTCTCAAACTCTTCTGAAAAACAGAAGGGGAGAGAAAACTTCCAAACTCATGTTGTGAGGCCAAATATTACCCTAATACCAAAACCAGATGAAGATTCCACAATAAAATTACAGGCCAATATCACTAATGAACACAGATGCAAAAATCCTCAACAAAACATTAGCAAACCAAATTCAACAATATATGAAAAGGATCATATGCCACCATCAAGTGGGATATATTCTAGGGATGCAAAGATGGTGTAATACCCATAAATCATCAAGATACACATTAACAAAATGAAGGATAAAAATCATATGGTCATCTGAATAGATGCAGAAAAATTCAACATCTCTTCATGATAAAAACTCTCAAAAAAGAGGGAATATACCTCAACATATAAAGGTCATAATATGACAAGCCCACAGCTAATATCACACTTAACATTGCCTTTAAGATCAGGAACAAGAGAAGGATGCCCATTCTTGCCAGTTTTTTTCAACACAGTACTGTAACTCTTAGAGCAATTAGGCAAGAAAAAAATAATAAAAGGCATCCAAATTGGTAAGGAAGAATAAAATGATCACTATTCGCAGATAACATGATATTATATGTAGAAAACCCTAAAGATGCCACCAAAAAAAAAAAAAAAATCTTATTAGAACTAATAAATTCAAGGGGCGCCTGGGTGCCTCAGTTGGTTAAGCTCCTGACTCTTGATTTTGGTTCAGGTCATGATCTTGGGGTTGTGAGACTGAGCCTGGTATTGGGCTCTGTGCTCAACAGGGAGTCTGCTTGAGATTCTCTCCCTCTCCTCCTCTAGCTCTCTCTCAAAAATAAATAAATCAATGAATCTTAAAAAAAAAAAAACTAATAAATTCAGTAAAAAAATAAATTACAGGATAAAATTAATATGCAAAAAAGTTTCTACACACTAATAACAAACTATCTGAAAGAGAAATTAAGAACACAATCCCATTTACAATTGTATGAAAAAGAATAAAATACCTAGGTATAAATTGAACCAAGGAGGTAAAAGACCCATACACTGAAATCTATAAGACACTGATGAAAGAAAATGAAGATGACACAAATAAATGGAAAGATATTCCATGCTCATGGATTGGAAGAATATTGTTAAAATGTCCACACTATCCAAAGCAATCTACAGATTTAATATAATCCCTATCAAAATTTCAGTATCATTTTTTACAGGAATTTAACCAACAACCTTAAAATTTGTACGGGACCACAAAAGACTTCGAATAGCAACAACAATCTTGAGAAAAAAGAAAAAAGCTGGAGGCATCACAGTTCCTGATTTCTTTTTTTTTTTTTAAAGATTTTATTTATTTTTTTGAGAGAGAATGAGAGATGGAGAGCACGAGAGGGAAGAGGGTCAGAGGGAGAAGCAGACTCCCTGCTGAGCAGGGAGCCCAATGTGGGACTCGATCCCGGGACTCCAGGATCATGACCTGAGCCGAAGGCAGTCGCTTAACCAACTGAGCCACTCAGGCGCTCCACAGTTCCTGATTTCTAACTATATTACAAGGCTAAAACAATCAAAACAGTATGGTGTTGGCATAAAAACAGACACATAGATCAATGGAACAGAATAGAGAGCCCACACATAGATGGTCAATTAAGTTATGACAAAGGACACAAGAATAACAATGGGAAAAGGACAGTCTCTGCAGTAAATGATGCTGGAAAAACTGAACAGTCACAAGGAAAAGAATGAAACTAGATTACTATCTTACATTATATACAAAATTAACTCAAAATGGATAAGAAGGCTTGAATATAATACCTGAAACCATTAAACTTTTAGAGGAAAACATAGGCAGTCCACTCCTTGACACTGGTCTTGATGATTTTTTGGACCTGACACCAAAAGCAAAGGAAACAAAAACAAAAATGAACTCGTGGAATTACATCAAACTACAAACCTTCTGTACAGCAAAGGAAATTATCAACAAAATGAAAGGCAACCTAGTGAACGAAAAAAAATTTGGAAATCATATATGATAAGGAGTTAAAAATCCAAAATATATAAAAAACTCATACAACTCAATAGCAAAAAACAATCTGATTAAAAAATGGGCAGGGATGAGGCGCCTGGGTGGCTCAGTCGTTAAGCGTCTGCCTTCGGCTCAGGTCATGATCCCAGGGTCCTGAGATCGAGCCCCACATTAGGCTCTCTGCTCAGCGGGAAGCCTGCTTCTCCCTCTCCCACTCCCCCTGCTTGAGTTCCCTCTCTCGCTGTCAAATAAATAAAATCTTAAAAAAAAAAAATGGGCAGGGGACCTGAACACATTTTTCCAAAGACACACAGATGGCCAACAGGTACATGAAAATATGATGAACATCACTAATCATCAGGGAAATGCAAATAAAAATTACAATGAGATATCACCTCATACATGTTAGAATGGTTATTATATCAAAAGACAAGAAACAGCAACTGTTAGTGAGGATGTGGAGAAAAAGGAACCCTCGTACACTGTTGGTGGGAATGTAAATTGGTGCAGCCACTGTGGAAAACAGTATGGAGGTTCCTTTAAAAAATATATACTAACCATATGATTCAGCAATTCCACTTATGGGTATTTATCCAAAGGAAATGAAAACACTAACTTAAAAAGATACACCCCCCCATGTCTGCTACAGCATTATTTACAATAATCAAGATATGGAAACAACCTAAGGGTCTATCAGTGGATGAATGAATGGATAAAGAATATGTGGTATGTGAGTATGTGTACGTGTATACACATAATGAAGTACTATTCATTCATAAAAAACATAAAATCTTGCTATTTGCAATGAGATAGACCTTGAAGACATTATGCTAAGTAAAATAAGTCAAAGGCAATCCTGTATGATCTCACTTATATGTGGAATCTAAACAATGCAAAAGGAAAACAACAAAACACAACCCAAAGCTCACAGATACAGAGAACAGATTGGTGGTTGCCAGTGGTGGGGATGGGGGTTAGATGAAATGGATGAAGGTGGTCAAATATACAAACTTCCCATTATAAAATAAATAAGTCATGGGGATATAATGTAGAGCACAAAGACTATAGTTAATAATACTGTATTGCATATTTGAAAGTTGTGAAAGGAGTAGCTCTTTAAAGTCCTCATCATAAGAAATAATTTTTTCTAACTATTGTTAAAGTCAAACACAAATAAAGACCAGACTTCAAAATTCTCTGGACAGACAAAACTAGTTTAGTCATATAGGCAAAGCTTAATTTATTTTGCAAGGCAAGTGAGGCTAACTTGACATGGGACACTTCTTACTTGTGCCTCTGAAAATGATAAATGAAACTTAAATTGATCCCAAAACTGATATGAAATAATCACTAACCAATTCCCTTTCTTTTAAGAAAATTCTAATACTGTAACCAGTCATTACCTCTATAATACATAAGCTGCTTTATAATCATATACCTCTGAGCCTCCTTCCATGCTTTGATTGGAAAGCCTCTGGCTTGCAAACTGTCTTTGGTGTAAACACAATATACTTTTACTAATAGTACTTCAGGGATTCATTGGTTTTAGGTCTATTTTTTTTCCCTGAACTTCTGGCTCCATGGTGTCAGAAGTGGGATCCAAAGAAGCTACCCAATGACTCCAAGTAAGGTGAGCAACCAGGTGCTGTATCCACACACCACAATGGGCTCAATGATTTCTCACTGACTCTGGAGTTTGAGGGTATATCTTTCTTGATCTGAACTCCACTATCTGTTCCGGACTCTCCAGCTTCACTGTGTACATTTGCTTTCTGTTTTTGTTGAAGCTATTCAGTAAGTCACCCTTCTGTATGTAAAGGGAAAAACCCATGATTCTCGATTTTACACCATGGTACAATTACTGGGGCCCCCAGAGATGATTTGTGTTAGGGACTCTAAAGGCAAAGATGTGTTCTACCTGGTCTGAAACTCTCTCTGTCCTATAAAGACTCCTCCCTTTTATAATGTATAGCCACTATAGATGAGGATCTTGTGTACTTTTTTTTAAAGACTTTATTTATTTGAGAGAGAGAGGGAGAGCATGAGAGAAGGAGTGTGTACACGAGAGAGCACCAACTGGAGGGGGGGGGCAGACGGAGTGGGAGAAGCAGACTCCCTGCTGAGCAGGGAACCCTCCACAGGTCTTGATCCCAGGATCCTGGGATAATGACCTGAGCCCAAGGCAGACACTTAACCAACTGAGCCACCTAGTCACCCTGGATCTGGTGTACTTTTGGAAAATGAGTGTGAACTTTCAAAAAATTTGAAATTGTAGTGGCCCCTTTGGAGGAAACTTTAACTTAGATAAACCCACCTTAAACAGCTCCCTTGAAAAGGGAGGATCAAAACTCTCAGAGATAATGAAATGCATTCTTTGATTGGTATGTAGAAACTTCTGAAAGGCAAAATGAGGGGTGCCTGGGTGGCTCAGTCGTTAAGCGTCTGCCCTCAGCTCAGGTCATGATCCCAGGGTCCTGGGATTGAGCCCCACATCGAGCTCCCTGCTCCACAGGAGGCCTGCTTCTCCCTCTCCCACTGCCCCTGCTTGTGTTCCCTCTCTCGCTGTGCCTGTGTCAAATAAGTAAATAAATAAAATCTTAAAAAAAAAAAAGGCAAAATGACTCCAAAAATAGCTTCTGCAGAAGAATCCTTATAGCACACAAAGTTTAGTAAGAAACTTTGACCATCTAACAAGGCAATCTTAACTTAGTCTCTGCCAAATACATTTCTGAATTCAGCTATTCTTTTGAGTTCTATATTATTGTACCCAAAACATAGCAAAAATTTTAAAGTGAAAATATAAGATCTCTCTGTGTGTGTCTGTATGTTTATGTAAATCTATGTATATGTATATGTGATATTTTTAAGAGAGTTCTATTTAATTGACTAAAAGTGAAAGAAACAGTTGTATAAATTAACTTTTCCTAAAACTCAGAAATACATAACCTAACCCAAATGTTTTCCAAGTTTACATGATATGGGATAATCTTTGGTAAACAGAAAGGAGTTTAAGTTTGTTGGTTTAATAAATACAGGCATGTATTCAGAATTATCAACATAAATGTAATGCAAACATGCAACTTTTCTACCTGGGTTTACCAGTCAAATAAACTCATGCTATATTTATGTTGCAAAATTTGTCAAGAAGAAAAATAATTTAAAATGATGGTTAGCAGTTTCATGTCTAACCTAAGCACAATTGTTAAAAACAAGTAATTTAAATACATTTAAATAAAAGCTTACATTAAGTTAAACTATATAATGAATATTCATTGAATATATAGGTCATTCTCAAATAAGAAAATATACTGAGACATTGATAGCTAAACATGTTTATCTACTTTTTGGCCACTTCATTTCAAGTAGGCTCTATATCCAGGGTGGAGCCCAATGCACGCACAATCCTAGATCAAGACCTGAGCTGAAATCAAGAGTCAGATACTTAAGCCACTAGCCACCCAGGTGCCTCTACTTTTGGCTTTTTAATTTTTAGAGACAAAAGATATTTGGGTTTATTAATATTGCCACACTGAATACTACAAAATACTACAAAAATATGTCTCCAAAAACTGTAAAGTTTTTATAACTATGTATTTGTTAAGTTTGCTAATGTACTATGGGATGCTAATATATGAAAGACCGTTCACAATTGCCTGTGCCTTAGTTTTCACTGGAAGGTAAAGATTACTAATAGTTAAAATTTATAATCAATATGTAAATATAAACCTACTAGAAACAGTTAACATTTATAATCAATGTGTAAAAATAAACCTACTAGAAAAGTAAAAGTAAAAGGAAGCAATTTTGTATACAAAATGTGGGAAGAAAATCATGTGTATTTATGTGCAGAGTACACAAAGAATATAGGATGTGTTTTCATTATGAAGAAAGAGTACTGTTGTCTAAAATAAAATGACTGGTTGTTCCAGAAGAAGAAAGTAAGAAAGAGTGGGATAGAGGCTAAATGGATATAGAAGTTGCAGAAAGTTTGTGGGAAAGAAATTTTATGTTGTGAGGCCAAAGCTGGGTAAAATTGAATAGATTTACTGCAAGATTTTTTTTTTAAAGATTTATTTATTTATTTTAGAGAGAGTAAGCAAGTGTGCGCGTGCAAGTGGGGAGAGGGGCAGAGGGAGAGAGAATCCCAGGCAGCCTCCCCACTGAGTGTGGAGCCTGATGTGGGGCTCGATCTCATGACCCTGAGATTATGACCTGAGCCAAAATCAATAGTCAGACGCTTAACTTACTAAGCCACCCAGGCATCCCTAAGGGTTTTTAAAAATAAGCTTTAATATATAGTGTATATTGTATAAAACTCTAACTTAATTTCCTTTCATCTGCTAAAAGGACAAAGTTTTCTTGGACTATTTCTCTGCTCTTGATAAGATTATGAAAGGTTTTTCTTTGCTTTTTAAGTAATCTCCCTAGAAAACAAAGATTCTGTTTTATCAAAATAATATTCTGTGGTTCATGTTGTCTTTATCATGCTTTTGATTACTTAAAAAAAAGTCTTCTCTATTAAAAGAGCTAAGGGTTTTTTTTTTTCCCTACAAATATATGGCTTTCTGTATTTGCCTTTGAAATCTTTTGTCACTTCGGTGGAATGGATAACTAAGTATTGTTTCACAGTGAACTGTTATCCTATTTGTTCAAATGTTTTAAATTTTTGACATTTTTAAAATTTTTATTTTTATATTTTTTTAAGAGAGGGGGAGGGGCAGAGAGAGAGAGGAGAAAGAATCTCAAGCAGGCTCCACACTGAGTGTGGACTCAATCTCATAAGTGCGAGATCATGACCTGAGCTGAAACCAAGAGTTGGATGCTTAAACAACTGAACCACCCCAGTGCCCCAAATCTTTTGACATTTTTAACAAACTTCAGCAAATCAAATTCTGAATGAAGTCTTTTTGAATTTGAACTAACTTTGGGATTTTCCTGAAGAACCCTAAAAAATCTCAAAAGTTGTGTTCTCTCTCTGTATAAAAGAGAAATATTAATTTATTTAGGCTTATTTGCTCTGTTAAACTACATGGGAAATATTGTTGAATAAAAAGTAATGCTTAATCTTCTTAGATTATAATCATATGGTTATATGCTATTTTTTTTTTCTTAAGATTTTACTTATTTATTTGAGAGTGAGAGAGAGCGCATGAGTAAGGGGAGGGGCAGAGGGAGAAGCAGACTACCTGCTGAGCGGGAGGCCCTATGCGGGGCACGATCCCAGGACTCCGAGAGCATGACCTGAGCTAAAGGCGGACAATTAACTGACTGATCCACCCAGGTGTCCCTGGTTATATGTTATTAAATATAACTGTTCCAGAAATTATACAAAGTTCCTAAAATTGTAGTATGTCCTGGTATGATGTTATTAGTTATAATTCCAGTTATTATTTTACAGTACTATATATCACAAAGATAACAGTCTGCTTCTCAAATGAATCTTTTTTTTTTTTTTTTTGGCAAACTCTTACCAGATCTTTAACCAAAGCTATTTTGAAGTCTTGTCATGCACAGACATTTATTGTTTTACTCTTGAATTTTCTCTGGAAGCATTTACAATCAACTACAGGCAAAGATGCTTCATCTTCAAAAAGATTCATGGAAAAGACCCTCACCAGTATTCTAGAATACAGGTTTCTGATAACTTTAAATCATAACACTGGACTAGATAAGCATTTTTAAAAATCTAGTGGCAAGGGGATTGATTCATAAAGCTGCTAACCCAAGATGAAACAAAAGTGTAAGTCTCTGAATAAACCAATGAAGATGATTATAAGTACAAATAAAAAAAAAAGCAAATCAAAACTACAATGAGGTATCACCTCACACCTGTCAGAATGGCTAAAAAAAACCCCACAAGAATGGGGCATGTGGCTGGCTCAGTTGGTAGAGCATGCAACTCTTGATCTCAGGGTTGTTAAGTTTGAGTCCCAAGTTGGGCATAGAGATTACTTAAATGAGAAAATAAATAAATAAAAACTTAAAAAAACCCACAAGAAACAAGTGTTGGTGAGGATGTGGAGAAAAAAGAACCCTTTTGCATTCTTGGTGGGAATGCAAACTGGTGCAGCCACTATGGAAAACAGTATGGAGGTTCCTCAAAAAGTTAAATATAGGACTACCCTATGATCCAGAAATCATACCACCGGGTTATCTACTCCAAAAATACAAAAACACAAATTCAAAGTGATACATGCACCCTTATGTTTATAGCAGCATTATTTACAATAGCCAGATTATGGAAGCAGCCCAAGTGTCCACCAATAGATGAATGGATAAAGAGGGAGTGGCATATATATATTATTTAGCCATAAAAAGTATGAAACCTTACCATTTGCAATGACGTGGATGGAAACAGAAAGTATAGTGCTAAGCAAAATAATAGTTAAAAATAGGACTACCCTATGATCCAGAAATCATACGACTGGGTATCTACCCCCAAAATACAAAAACATATGCCTGAAACTGTCATTCTCATTTTATCTTCTAAAAAAGCTCCAAACTCAAATCTAGAAATTTTCTCAACTGGCTGCTGTCTAAACTCAAAAATGAATTTATAATTTGTTTGAGCTATTAACCCTTGTTTTTCTTTTATTTCCATAGAAATGCCTCTTATTAAATTACTTGATTGCTCACATCATGGAGGTCTAGTTAAGGTGGAAAGTCATCTGTAATTCTGCCTCCTGAAATAAAACATCCTCATGTTCATGCTGTCCAAAATAATCATGAGGACATGTGATTGTTAATACATCTATTGTGCCTATATAAAATAACTAAAAAAATGTAGATTGAATTAGAAAGGTAAAACCTGAATCTGATTAGAACACATTTGATTAAATGGTTAAATCTTGGCTTCTGGGAATCTCTGCTCTGGGGAATTTTTCAATCCTTGGCTATTATTCTCCTTAGAGAATCATATCTCCTTATCAATCATTTCAATGTTTCTAGTGTGTTATATCCTCTCAAAGGTTTTGAACGCCTTTGGGCAGCAACTCACACCTCAAATTATAACCATCAGGATTAGACAACTCGAGGAACTCAATGATCTGACCTCCCACGTATATGACGATGATCTGACTGCTGGCAACAGTGACTACATGACCCTCCATCCTCAGGACTCAGCTATTGGAAACAGTGAATGTGCCTGGCTACATCAATAGTGGTAACCAAGAGTAACGCTATACTAGTTGGCTACACTCAGCTTGCTAAGAGAATGACCAAAAAGGAATTGTTAGAATCAAACACATATGGAGACCAGAGCTTGTCTTGGAGCTTATTTTGCAAGGCAAGTGAGGCTAACTTGACCTGGGTCTCTTCTTGCTTATGCCTCTGGAAATCATAAGCGAAACTTAAACTGTTCCCCCATGAGGTAACCAATAATTCCCTTTCATTTAAGAAAATTCTAATATTATAACTAATCACTGGGAAGAATAAACAGTCACTGTCTCTACACTATATAAGCTAGTTTACAATAATAAACCTCTAAGCCTCATTCCATGTTTTGATTTGAGTGCTCCTGGCTTGCAAACTGTCTTTCTGGTGTGTGCTTTTTCAGTATGCTTTTATCAATTACTACTTCAGTGATTCATTGGTTTTACTTCTGTATTTTTCCTGAACTTTTGATACTATGTATGGTGATGGATGTTAACTAGACTTAATGTGGAGATCATTTCACAATATATAAAAATATGAAATTATGTTATGTATCTCAAACTATTATGTTGTATGTCAATTATACCTCAATTACAAAAGAAAAGTGGAACTGAGTGACAACCTTCCATGGCTAAGAGCATGAAGATTAGAGCCCAGGGCCAGGTAAGAGAAGAGTGGAGGGACGCCTGGGTGGCTCAGTTGGTTAAGCGTCTGCCATTGGCTCAGGTCATGATCCCAGGGTCCTGGGATTGAGTCCCGCATCGGGCTCCTTGCTCAGTGGGGAGCCTACTTCTCCCTCTGCCTGCCACTCCCCCTGCGTGTGCTTGCTCTCTCTTTGACAAATAAATAATCTTAAAAAAAAAAAAAGAGCAGAGTGGAGGGAACCCAAGTGAAACCATTTCCTTTGTAGGAACTTCAAAGGGGTATAGCCATGAACAAGAGTAAAGCTGATATTGACAAGCATCTTGGGGTTTGTAGTTCTCCTTCTGACAATCAAAACCTCTGAAAAGGCCTGGGGTAATCCCGGATTGCTAAGCGCTCACAAGTGCCTGGCAGAAGCAAAGGTGAATCCTTTCTCGAGGAGTACACAACCTTAGGTTTCGACAATTTCTGCAAACAGTTTTTATAAATAAAACATCTAGCACTCAACTGAAAAATAACTAGGCACACAAGGAAAATTTTATAACTGAAACCAGCAGAAACAATGGACATTAGAAACATACCAACAAGCACACCACATACTGGAGTAATCCAACTCCAAGTATAAAACCGCTATGCTTACTATGTTTGAGGAGATAAAGGACATAATTTGAAATTTTTCATCAGAGAGCTGAAAAGAAGGGAAATCAAGTGTTCTAAAATGAGGTAGCGATAATGGTTGCACAACTCTGAATATACTAGAAAACACTCTTTGTACACTTTTAAAGGGTGAATTTTATGGTAGATGAGTTGTATTTCAAAAAAGTGGTTATTAAAAAAAGAAACAAAAAGTCTAGATAACAAAACAAAAATAAATGAAGTAAAATAGCATGTAGACACAACAATGGACACTGTCAGAAGCCTCCATCAACCAATGAATTAGTCTGCAGCTCTTTCCTACCTCTACCGGTCTATGTCATAGCACTTTGGGATGATAAGGTTTTCAAAAAGTTTGCAAAATATTTCTTTACCAATTCCATGAGAGCAGGGACATGCTAAAAAACTCATGAAACAGAACCAACAAGATGGATTGACTTCCTTCAGGACATGAAAAAAACCCAGCAGGGACAAAGCTGAATCAGAATCTCTTAGTAATGTGAACTGGGGTAGAGTCAGAGAACAAGCCAGTGAGAAATGGAAGTTGAGAGGCTGAATTACCATGCCATAGTGAAGAAACAGAGGCCAGGAGGGACCAACTATGAGCTGGAGTTAGAAAGGAGCTGACACTCAAGGATGGCTTCTGAATTTCTGGCTTTGCTGGCTGAGTAGGTAGAGGTATCACTTACTGAGTTAGAAAAGATTGGCACAGGACAATATTTGGTGCAGTGAGGAGAGAGAATCAGAAGTCCAACTTTAAAGAGTTCTAAAAAAAAAAAAAAAGCTTAATTGTGCATATATTAAATTTGAGATGACTACTTGATAACCAAAGAGGGATGTCACTTGTCTATTCACTTGTGTATATACATCTGGAGCTCAGGAGATATCTGGGGCAGAAATATAAATTTGAGAATAGGATATGAAGTAGGTATTTGAGAAAAATGAAACAGAAGATGTAGGCAGACCAAACGGATATACAATACACCATGAAAAGAAATTTGGATTTTTATCCTGAAGGCCACATGGGACATTAGCTTTATATGGCAGACAGGTGACTAGCTGCAGTGTAAGGGACATACTGGAGAACCAGAGACATTAAGGAGGGTAACAATTAGGGCCTTTACAGTAATCCAGGTAAGACATGGGAATTCTCATATACAGTTTTATATCCTGACTTTTTCACTTATAACACGAGCATTTAACAATGTCACCAAAAGCTCTCTGGAAACATAGTTTTAAAAGACTAAATAACCTACCCACCTGTGAATGTAATCTACCTAACCAGTACAATGCAATTAGGCATTTTGGCTATTTTAAGTTTTTTTTAAGGAACCTATTCGTTCATAATTTACCTATCCTTTGCCCCCCACCTCAGTGATAAAATCTCTGGCAAACCTCAGAGGTTTTCCAAATTTATTTGATTAGTACTAGTTACCCAGTTTTACCTTCTCATTTGATTTATAACTTTTTCTCAACCAGCTGAAGTTTGAACTAGACTTAGAAACTTGTAGTAAAAAAGGCATGGCTGGGATGAGTCACCAACTGTACCATCTGACCCCCCCCATTTCTTGTCCCCATGCAGTCAGGCAGTGCTGTCACACCCGTGCTAAAGCACACTGAAAAGCCCATGCATAGTCCTCCCATGAAAACAACTGGGGGAGCTGTGTGTTCAAGATGGGGCAGAATAAGATGGTGGATCCTCTAACAACTTTAGTTCCATGTGGAGTGCAGTCCTCCGCCATTTCATGTAGGACATGAGGCACAGGCAAAACATAAACTTTATTGTATGAGCTGCTGAGATTTTAGGGCTACTTGTTACCCCAGTATAATGGAGACTATCCCAATATAGTGCATGTCTTCATCATTTCTGCCACTTTGCTCTCTTCCTCTTCTTCCCCACTTACTAGGTTGCATCTGGCTCTTCCAGGGTTGGAGAAGTAAAAACAGAGAGAAGACAGTTCATGGAACCAATATTCAGAAGACCCAGGTTTTGAAATTTATAGATAAGGATTATAGTTTATTATAACTATACTCAGTGGAATCAGGAATATAGATTTGCAATGAATGAAAAGTTAAGAGGTCACAGCAGAAAAACAGAAGCTATATATATTTTAAAAAACCAAACAGAAATTCTAGAATTGGAAAAGACAATACTCAAAATAAAAAATTCACTAGATGGGATTAACAGTGCAGTGGAAGTAATAGAGGAAAGAGTTACTAAAAGAAATTACCCAATCTACAGAAGATAGAAAAAAGATGGGGAAAAAAACGAACAGAGACTCAGGGACCTAAGGGATAATATCCAGAAGGAGGAGATAAAGACAGGACAGAAAACTGTTCGCAGAAATGACCGACATCGCCCCAAATCTGGTGAAAGATACAAATTTATAGATTCAAGGTCAGTACGTCTTAAGCAGGAAAAATATGAAGAAAGCCATACTCAGCCACATCATAATCAAACTGCTGAAACCAAAAATAAAATCTTGAAAGCACCAAAGAAAAATGATAACTTACATACTACAGAACAACAGCTTGAATGACTACTGACTTAGAATGGAGGCCAGAAGGGGCACCTCGGTGGCCTAGTTGTTAAGCATCTGCCTTCAGCTCAGGTCATGATCCCAGGGTCCTGGGATTGAGCCCTGCATCAGGCTCTCTGCTCCGTGGGAAGCCTGCTTCTCCCTCTCCCACTCTGCCTGCTTGTGTTCCTGCTCTATCTCTCTGTCAAATAAATAAATAAATAAAATCTTAAAAAAAAAAAACACCAATTTTTTTTTTTTTTTTAAAAGAATGGAGGCCAGAAGACAGAGAGGGCTGAATTGTGGATCCTCCCAAAATGTATCTGTTCCAGTCCAAGTTGATGATATACAAGGATCCTGAACTCACCTCCTCCCATAGACACATGGAATCTACAGTTACAGATGGAACAATTTCCTCTGAAAAACAAACAACAAACAAAAAGAAAACAAAAAACACCCAAACCAGCTGAATAATGCCTATGCATTGGGTGAAATAGAGAAAACTCACATAGAAGCAGGTAGGAGAGACTGAGACACAATTTCCCCATGACGCCCACCCTTAGTGTGGTGCCCCACAATCAGAAGGGAACTCAAAACCCCAAGCTTCTCATTGAGAAGTGAATGGTTTTTTTTTTTTTTTTTTTTATTTGAGAGAGAGAGCACATGAGATGGGGGGAGGGTCAGAGGGAGAAGCAGACTCCCCGCCAAGCAGGGAGCCCGATGCGGGACTCGATCCAGGGACTCCAGGATCATGACCTGAGCCGAAGGCAGTCGTTTAACCAACTGAGCCACCCAGGCACCCGAGAAGTGAATGGTTTGAACTCCACTTCTGGCACGCCAACTTTTAAGACCTGTATCTGGAAGGTGAGCCACAAAACATCTATCTATCTTTGAAAGCTACTGGGGCTTGAGTCCATGAGAACTACAAGGCTATAGAGCACTAAGGAACAATTCTTAAAGGGCTATGTACACAGACTCACCCACTCCCAAAGCCCAGCACAGAGGTAGTCAACTGAAAAGTGCCCAGGCTTCTGTGAAAGAGGCTTATTTGCTTATCTTAAAGTATTAGCCCAGTGTGACACATATCTAGTCTACTAAAATATTATCCCATGATGGAGGCCAGTAGGCACCATCCTTGTGCTCTTTGCTTGCTCAAATGTACTGGTGTCTCCCAGAAAAGGGCTTGTACCCTCATTTGGCCCTCTGATCTTTGCAGCTGCTGCCCAGAGGACATCCCTAGGTCACCTGGCCCTGGTCAGTGGGACTTACACTTGTGGGTCCCACAGGTCTGTAACAAATAAAAATAGAGTTCCTAGGGGTGCCTGGCTGGCTCAGTTAGTAGAATACAGGACTCTTGATCTCAGGGTTGTGAGTTCAAGCCCCACGTTGGGGCTTGTTGAACATCTGTTGAACAGATGAACAAAGTAAGAATTTCAACAAAGAGAAATACAGAGCCTATTTGAAAAAAAAAAAAAAACAAAGAGTTCTTAACCAGCTACCACTCCAAGGGCATGGTAAAAGGGCAACAGACTAAGATGCCCAATCTTTCTGTGAAAGAGGCCCATTCTCTTATATTCAGAGCTGTGGCCTGAGGGGCAGGCTTCTAATGAAACACACATTTAACAGCTGAATGTCATCCTCTCCGGAGACCTTGGAGAGCAGGTGCTATCATTGGGCTTTCCTTCTGCCACTCTCTAGAGCTCAGTATCTTCCAGAGAGAAGCTTGTACTCATGTCTGGTACCCTGGTTTTTATGCCCAGTGCGTGGTACTTGAGGCTACCGCCCAATGTCCCTTGATCCCCTAAATCTGGTGGGCAACAGGGCTTGTGTTCCTTGGGTCCCAGGAAGGTGACTGCAACAACCAGAGGCAGTTCTTGGCTGGTTACTGTCCCTAGGGCACAGTGCAGAGAGCAGAGTGAAACACGTCACCAATCTCTGTAAACAGGCCTGTTTGCTTATCCTGGAGTTTCAGGCTGAGAGGCAAGCTCCAGGTTTGGCACACATCTAGGGGCCTGCTGAGCGGCTTTCCAGGGATGGAGGCTGGTGGATGCCATCTTTGCGCTCTGCTTCTGCTTTGCTATAGGTTGCCAGTATCTCCCAGAAAAGAGCTTGTATGCTCATGTGGTGGCCTAACTCTTATAGCTGCTGCCCAGGGGACACCTCTAGATCATATGGCTCTGGTGGCTAGTGAGGCTTATGCTTGCAGTCCCACAGGACTATATTATTTGCATACTCTAAAAGCTGCTGCCCATGGGTCTTAACTTTCAATCGGTCTGAATCTAGGTGCTGACTGAGATCCTCCCTTTTGGGACACTGAGAGGTCTTAGCATACCCTCAACTACTGATAGCCACTAAAAATAAAGTAAGCTGCTTGGACAATCATAAAGGTGTCAGAAACAACGAAGAGCTAGGGCAAGGTTAAACAATAAGCTTCATCTCATACATGATGCCCTTCCTTTGAAGTTTGAGAGATGTGGCTGTTTTATGTAACACATACAAACCAACAGAGAGAATCAAGGAAAATAAAGACACAGAGATGAATATGTTCCAAACAAACAAACAAACAAGATAAAACTTCAAAAAAATGTTAATGAAACAGAGATAAGGCTTTACCTGATAAAGAGCTCAAAGTCATGGTCATAAAGATGTTCATCAAATTCAGGAGAAGAACAGATGAACAAAGTAAGAATTTCAACAAAGAGAAAATATAAGAAGGTACCAAAAAAGAAGTCACAGAGCTGAAGAATACAATAACTGAAACGAAAAATACAACAGAGAAGTTCAACAACAGCCTAGGTGAAGCAAAAGAAAGGATCAGTGAACTTAAAGATAGGGTACTGGAACTCACCCAACCAAAGCAGCAAAAATGAAAAAAAGAAAAAAAGTAAAGAGAGCCTAAGGGACTTGTAGGACAACACCAAGTGTCCAACATCCACATTTAGGTGTTTCAGAAGAAGAGAAAAGAGGCAGAAAACTTATTTAAAGAAATAATGACAGGGGTGCCTGGGTGGCTCAGTCACTAGGCGTTTGCCTTTGGCTCAGGTCATGATCCTAGGGTCCTAGGATCAAGCCCCCATCGGGCTCTCTGCTCTGTGGGAAGCCTGCTTCTCCCTCTCTTACTACCCCCTGCTTATGTTCCCTCTCTCGCTGTGTCTCTCTCGGTCAAATAAATAAATACAATCTTAAAAAAAAAAAAAAAAAGAAATGCGGACAGAAGACTTCCCTAACCTGGGGAATGAAACAGACATCAAGATCAAGGAAGCCCAAGACGTTTCAAAGAAGATGAACCCAAAGGGACCCATACCAAGACCCATTATGATTACAGTATCAAAAGTTAAGATAAGGAGAAATCTTAAAAGCAGCAAGAGAAAAATAACTTGTTACGTATCAGGCTATCAGAAGATTTTTCAATGGAAACTTTGTAGGCCAGAAGAGAGTGGCATGATATATTCAAAATGTGAAAGAAAAGAAAACACCACCAACTAAGAATACTCTACCTGGCAAAGTTATCATTTAGAATGAAAGGAGAGAGGTTTCTTTTCTTTTTAAAAAGATTTTATTTATTTATTTGACAAAGAGAGACAGCAAGAGAGGAAACACAAGCAGGGGGAGTGGGAGAGGGAGAAGCAGGCTTCCCGCTGAGCAGGGAGCCCGATGTGGGGCTCGATCCCAGGACCCTGGGATCATGACCTGAGCTGAAGGCAGACGCCTAATGACTGAGCCACCCAGGCGCCCCAAGAGAGAGTTTTCAACACAAGCAAAAGTTAAGGAGTTTACCACTAGACTGGCCTTAGAGAAATGTTAAAGGGACTTCTTTAAGCTGAAAATTTAAGGGTACTAATTGGTAACAGGAAAACATATGAAAGTAGAAATCTAACTGGTAAAGGTAAATATATAGTAAAATTCAGAAAAATCTAATCTTGAAAGGCAGTGTGTTATGCACTTATAAAGCTAGTATGAGGGATGCCCGGATGGCTCAGTTAAGCATCTGCGTTTGCCTCAGGTCATGAGGGATGGAGTCCCACATCAGGCTCCTTGCTCAGCAGGGAGCCTGCTTCTCCCTCTGCCTGCCACTCCCCTACTTGTGCTCTCTCTCTCTCTGACAAATAAATAAAATCTTTAAAAAAAAAAACCTAGTATGAAAATTAAAAGATAAAACTAGTAAAAAGAACTACACAATAACCTAAGAAATACACAAGACAAAAAGATGTAAATTGTGACATCAAATGGTGTGTGACACATGGTGTGTGAGGGGGATAAAAATGCAGAGATTTAGAATGTGTTCAAACTTAAGTTGTTATCAAATTAAAACAGACTGTTACAAATATAACTTGTTTATGTAAGCCTCATGATAACCACAAAGCAAAACTGAACAGTAGATACATAAGATAAAGGAATCTATCCATACCACTATAGAAATATCAAATCATAAAAGAAAAGAGCAAGAGAAGAAAGGAACAGAAGGATTAAAAAATAACCAGAAAACAATTAACAAAATTAAAGTAAGTACATACCCATTAATAGTTGCTTTAAATGTAAAAGGACTAACAACTCTAATCAAGAGACATAGTGGCTGAATGTATAAAAAAATAAGACCTATCAATGTGCTGCTTATAAGATATTCACTTCAGATGTAAGGACACAAACCAAAAGTGAAAGGATGGAAAAAGATACTCCATGCAAATGAAAACCAAAAGAAAGTTGGGGTAACTATACCAATTCCTGACAAAAAAGACTTTAAAACAAAGACTATAAAAAGAGACAAATATATTGCAAGATGATAAAGGGGTCAATCCAACAAGAAGATATAACATTTGTAAATATTTATGCACCCAGCACAGGAGCACCTAAATATAGAAATGAAATATTAACAGGCCTGAAGGGAGAAATAGACAGCAATACAACAATGGTACGGTACTTTAACACCCCACTTTTCTCAATGGATAGATCAACCACAAAGAAAATCAATAAATAAGGAAACGTTATTGACCTTAAATAAAACATTAGACTAGATGGACTTAACAGATATATATAGAACATTTGATCCAAAAGCAACAGAATACACGTTCTTCTGATGCACACACGGAACATTATCCAGGATAGATCATAGGTTAATCCACAAAAAAAGTCTGAAAGAAGATTGAAATCATATCAGGCATCTTTTACAACCACAATGGTACAGAACTAGAAATTAATTATAAGAAGAAAACTGGAAAATTCACAACTGTGTGGAGATTAAACAACATGTTACTAAAAAACCAAAGGGTCAAAAAAGAAATCAAAAGGAAAAAAAAAATAGGGGTGCCTGGGTGGCTCAGCTGGTTAAGTGTCTGACTCTTGGTTTCAGCTTAGGTCCTGATCTCATGGGTTGTGAGATAAAGCCCCAAATTGGGCTCCATACTCAGCAGAGTATCCTTGGATATTCTCTCCCTCTGCCCCTCTCCCTGTTCGCGTGTGCTCTCTCTCTCCCAAAAAAACAAATCTTTAAAAAAAAGATACCTCAAGACAAATGAAAACGGAAATACAACATCTCAAAATTTACAGGATGCAGCAAAAGCAGTTCTAAGAAGGAAGTTCATATTGATAAGCACCTACATCAAGAAACAAGAAAAATCTCAAATAAATAATCTAACTTTACACCTCAAGGAACTAGGAAAAGAACAAATGATGCCCAAAGTTAGTACAAGGAAGAAAATAACAACAAATAGAATGAAATAAATGAAATAGAGACTAAAAAGACAACAGAAAAGATCAATGAAACTAAGAGCTGGTTCTTGGAAAAGATAAACAAAATAAACCATTAGCTAGACTTACCAAGAGGAGACTCAAATAAATAAAATCAGAAATGAAAGAGGAGATGTTACTGATAACACAGAAATACAAAGATTCGTAAGAGACTGCTACGAACAACTATATGACAACAAACTGGACAACCTAGAAGAAATGGAGAAATTCCTAGAAACATACAACTTTACAAGACTGCATCATTATGAAATAAAAAAATCTCAATAGACTGATTATGAGTAAGGTGATGGAATTAGTAATCAAAAACCTCCCATAAACAAAAGTGTAGGACCAGATGGCTTCACTGGTGAATTCTAACAAACATTCTAAGAAGAATCAATACTAAAACTTCTCAAACTCTTCCAAAAAAGAGAAGGGAACACTTCTAAACTCATTTTTTAAAAAATTTTATTTATTTATTTATTTCACAGAGGGAGAGACACAGCGAGAGAGGGAACACAAACAAGGGGGAGTGGGAGAGGGAGAAGCAGGCCTCCCGTGGAGCAGGGAGCCCGATGTGGGGCTCGATCCCAGGACCCCGGGATCATGACCTGAGCCAAAGGCAGATGCTTAACAACTGAGCCACCCAGGTGCCCCTCTAAACTCATTTTTTAAGGCCAGCATTACCTGATACCCAAACCAGACAAAGATGCCTCAAGAAAAGAAAATTATAGGCCAATATGACTGATGAATATAAACGCAAAAATCCTCAACAAAATATTAGCAAACTGAATTAAAAAATACATACACCATGATCAAGTGGGATTTATTCCAGAGATGCAAGGGTGGTTCAACACATGTAAATTAATTAACTTGATACTACATTAACAAAATGAAGGATAAAATCATATGATCATCTCTATTGCAAAAAAAGCATAAGACAAAATTCAACATTTTATGATAAAAATGCCAAACAAGGTGGATATAGAGGGAGTGTATCTCAACATAATCAAGCCTATTTGTGACAAGGCCACAGCTAACATCATACTCATTTAAGATCAGGAACAAGACAAGGATGCACACTCTTGCCAGTTTCATTTAACACAGTATTGGAATTCCTAGCTAGAGCAATTAGGCAAAAATAAATAAATAAATAAAAGGCATGCAAACTGGCAAGGAAGAATAAAACAGTCACTACTTGCAGATGACATGATATGATATATAGAAAACCCTAAAGGCTCTACCAAAAAAACTGTGAGAAGGGGCACCTGGGTGGCTCAGTTGTAAGGGTCTACCTTCGGCTCAGGTCATGATCCCAGGGTCCTGGGATCGAGCCCTGCATCGGGCTCCCTGCTCAGCCGGGAGCCTGCTTCTCCCTCTCCCACTCCCCCTCCTTGTGTTCCTGTTCTCGCTATCCCTCTGTCAAATAAATAAATAAAATCTTAAAAAACAAACAAACAAACACTGTGAGAAGTAATAAATTTAGTAGGGATGCCTGGGTGGCTCAGTCGGTTAAGTGTCTGCCTTCAGCTTGGGTGGTGATCCCGGGGTCCTGGGATAAAGTCCTGCATGCAGCTCCTTGCTCAGCAGGGAGCTTGCTTTGCCCTCTGCCTGCTGCTGCCCCTGCTTGTGCTCTCTTTCTCTCTGCCTCTGACAAATAAATAAATAAAATCTTTAAAAAAATAAATTTAGTAAAGTTGGAGAATACAATATCAATATACAAAAATTTGTTGCATTTCTATACACTAATAATGAACTGTCAGAGAAATTAAGAACACAGCTGCCTTTACAACTGCATAAAAAAGAATAAAATACCTAGGAATAAATTAGACCAAGGAGGTACATTGAAAACTGTAAGATGCTGATGAAAGAAATTGAAGAAGACACAAATAAATGGGAAGCTATTCTGTGCTCATGGATTGGAAAAATTTATATTGTTAAAATGTCCATCCTAGCCAAAGCAATCTACAGATTCAATGCAATCTCTATTAAAATTCAAATGGCATTTTTCATAGAAATAAAACAATCTCAAAATTTGTATGGAATCACAAAAGACCCCAAATAACCAAGGCAATCTTGAGAAAGAAGAACAAAGCTGGAGGCCTCATGCTTTCTGATTTCAAACCATATATACAGAAATCAAAACAGTATGATACTGACACAAAAACAGACTTGCAGATCAGTGGAATAGAATACAGAGGCTAGAAATAAACCCACACAAACACGGTCAATTAATTTACGACAAAGGAGACAACAATATGCAAAAGAAAAAGAACAGTCTCTTCAACAAATTGTGTTGGAAAAACTGCACAGCCACATGCAAAAGAATGGCACTGAACCACTATCTTATACCACACACAAAAAATAACTCAAAATGAATTAAAGACTTGAATATAAGACCTGAAACCATAAAACTCCTAGAAGAAAACATAGGCGGTAAGTTCCTTAATGATAGTCTTGGTGGTGATTTTTTTGGATTTGACTCCAAAAGTAAAAGAAACAAAAGCGAAAATAAACAAGGGGGACTACATCAAACTAAAAGAACTGCACGCTAAAAGAAACCATTAATAAAATGAAAAGGAAACCTACTAAATGGGAAAAAATATTTGCAAATTATATATCTTATAAGGAGTTAATACTCCAAAATATATAAAGAACTAATACAACTCAATAGCAAACAAAAAAAAATTCCATTTAGAAAGGCAGAGGATTTGAACAGAAATCTTTCCAAAGACAACATACAGAGGGCCAATAGATACATGAAAAGGTGGTCAACATCAGTAATCATCAGGAAAATGCAAATCAAAACCACAGTTAGATCACTTCCTACCTATTAGAGTGGCTATTATCAAAAGATAAGAAATAACAAATGTCAGTGAAGATATGAAGGAAAAACTCTTATGCACTGTTGGTAGAAATTTAAATTGCAACCATTATGGAAAACAGTATAAAAAAATCCTCAAAAAAATTAAAATAGAATTACTATATGATCCAGCAATTCCACTTCTGGATATTTATCGGAAGGAAATGAAAACATTAACTTAAAATGATATATTCACCCCATTTTCACTGCAGCATTATTTATAATATCCAAAACATGGAAGCAACCTAAGTGTCCATCAATAGTGTATAAATACACTAGAATATTATTCAGTCATAAAAATGAGGGAAATCCTGCCATTTGCAACAACATGGATGGGCCCTGAGGGTATTATGCTAAGTAAGTTACACAGAGAAAGACAAATACCATATCATCTCCCTTATATGTGAAATCTAAAAACATAGAAACATACAAACAAAAAATCAAACTCAAAGATACAGAGAATAGATTATGCTTGCCAGAGGCAGGGGATGAGGGTAGGCGAAATGTGTGTCGGTGGTTAAAAAAGTATAAACCCACAGTTATAAAAGAAATGAGTCAGGGGTGCCTAGGTGGCTCAACTGGTTAAGGGTCGAACTCTTTTTTTTTTTTTTTAGATTTTATTTATTTATTTGAGAGAGAGCGCACACGAGAGAGGGGAGGGTCAGAGAGAGAAGCAGACTCCCTGCTGAGCAGGGAGCCCGATGCGGGACTCGATCTCGGGACTCCAGGATCATGACCTGAGCCGAAGGCAGTTGCTTAACCAACTGAGCCACCCAGGTGTCCCAAGGGTCGAACTCTTGATTTCGGCTTGGGTCTTAGTCTCAGGGTCGTGAGATAGAGCCCTGCACTGTTGGGCTCTGTGCTCAGTGGGGAGTCTGCCTGAGATTCTCTCCTTCTCCCTCTACCCCTCCCCTCCAGTAAACAAATCTTTGAAGAAAAGGAAGTTAGTAATGAGATATAAAGTACAGAATGGTGACTATAGTTAGTAATATTGTATAGCTGAAAGTTGCTAAGGGAGATCTTAAAAGTTCTCATCAAAAGAAAAAAGTTTTGTAACTATGTAGGTTGATGGATGTTAACTAGACTTGCTGTGATGATCATTTTGCAATATATACAAATACCAAATCATTATATTGTATCCCTAAAACTAATATGTTAATATGTCAACTATAAAAAAGGATATGTGTAATACTTACCCCTGGAACCCATGAATGTGAATTTATTTGGAAAAAGGGTGTTTGCAGAGCAATTAAGGATATTGGGATGAGATCATTCTAGATTAACCAAGTAGGCCGTCAATCCAATGGCAAGTGTCCCTATGACTAGAGGAAAAACACAGAGGCACGGGGGAGAAGACACAGAGAAAGAACAGAAGGCCACACAAGGAGGGAGGCAGAGACTGGAGTTATTAACTATAAGCCAAGGAATGCCTGGAGCTACCAGAAACTGGAAGGGCCAAGGAAGGATGCTTGCCTAGAGCCTCTATGAGGAGTGTGGTCTGCCTACATCTGGATTTTGGATTTCTGCCCTCCAGAACTGTGGGAGGATGACAGGATGATTTACTGTTGTCCTAAGCCACTAAGCTTGTGGTAATTTGTTACAGAAGCCCTGGAAAACTAATGCGATAGAAAACCAGCATCATTAAGTGTGGAAAGAAAAATTTCTCAACCCAGAATTTCAGGTCCAACTAAAATATCCTTGGAGAATAATGGAGAAATGAAGACACTTTTAGAAAAAAGAAAAAGAAAAAAAAATTGTTGCCAGCAGAGATGCACTATAAGAAATGCTAAAGGAAGTTCTTCAGACAGAAAGGAAATGATACCAGATAAAGAACTGGATATTAAGGAAAGAATAAAGAGCATCATAAATAGTAAGTAACTGAGTAAATATAAAACTATTTTTCCCTCTGACTTTGAAAAGAAATACATAATAACATTTAAAGCTTAATGCATAATTTTGCCTTGTAAGGTTTATAATGTATGCATATGTAATACATGTGACATTTATGGTATAAAAGATGAGAAGGGATAAATGGATCCATATAGTTGCAAGTTTTCTATATTTTAGGTGAAGTGCTAAATAATAATTCTAAGTAGACTGTAAAGAGTTAAGGATGTATATTGCAAACCTTAGAGCAACCGCTAAGAAAATAAGGAAGAGGCATAGCTAAAAAGTTAAAACTTGGTGCTAGCTGGGTTGAGTGGAGTGCTTTAAGTAGGATGTGGCAGAGGATGATAAAGATTGTTCTGAGGAAAAGAAACAAAAGGGTTGGTAATAAAATTGCCTCTGGCAAAGGAGATTGGAATGGACACTGTAGTGGGTTGAATAGTGGTCTCCCCCCTCCCCTACCCCCACCAATATTTCAACCCAGAATGTCAGCATGTGACCTTATTTGGAATGAGGCTTTTTGTAGATGTAATTAGGTTAAAGATCTCAAGGTAAGATCATTCTGGGTTAGAGCGGGCCAATAATGGGTTCCTTATAAGATACAGACACGGAGAAACACAGAGAGAAAGAGAAAAAGGCCACGTGAAGACCGAGACAGAAACTGGGGTTATGAGGCCACAAGACAAGGAACACCAGGAAGCACCAGAAGTTGGAAGAGGTAAGAAAGGCAAAAGGATGAAGGTGGAGCCTTACCTTATACTGTATTAAAAAAATGAACTCAAAATGGACCAAAGACTTAAATATAAGAGCTAAAACTATAAAACTCTTAGAAGACAGGAGAAAGCTTCATGACGTTGGATTTGGCAATAATTCTTAGGTATGGCATGAAAAGCATAGTCAACAACAAAAATATGTCAAAATTTATCTTTCATGCATCAAAGGAAACTATCAACAGAGTGAAAAGGTAACCACAGAATGGAAGAAAATATCTGCAAATTATATATCTTCTAAGAAATTAATATCCAGAATACATAAAGAATTCCTGTAACATAACAGCAACAAAAAGCTGAAAAAACAACTGGATTAAAAAAATGGGTAAAGGACTTGAATAGACATTCCTGCAAAGAATGCCAATAAGTACATGAAGAGATGCTCAACATCACTAATTATAAGAGAAATGCAAATCAAAACCGCAATGACATACCACTTCACACCTGGTAGGATAGTTCTCATCAAAAACAAAATAAACAACAATAACAAAACAAAAGAAAAAACCCCCAGAAAATTACAGGTGTTAGCAAGGATGTGGAGAAATTAGAACCTTGTGCAGTTGCTGGTGGGAATGTGAAATGATACAGCTGTTGTGGAAAACAGTACAGCACTTCCTCAAAAAAATTAAAAATAAATTACCATATGATCCAGAAATTCCACTTCTGAGTATATACCCCAAAGAAATGAAAGCAGGGATTTGAAGAGTTATTTGTACAGCCATGTTCATAGCTGCATTATTCGGGAGAGCCAGAAGGTAGAAGCAACCCAAGTGTGAACCAATGGAAGCATGGATAAACCAGATGTGGCCTATACACGCAATAGAGTATTACTCAGCCTTAAAAAAGGAAGGATTTCTGACACGTTACAACATGGATGAACTGAAGATAGTATGCTAAGTAAAATGACCCAGTGGCAAAAGAATAAATACTATGCGATTCACTTCATGAGGTACCTTAGTCAAATTCATGGAACCAGAAAGCAGAATGGTGGTTGACAGGGGCTGGGGGATGAGGAACAGGGAGTTAGTGTTTAATGGGTATGGAGTTTTAGTTTGGGAAAACGTAAGAAGTTCTGGAGATGGATGGTGGTGATGGTTGTACAACATGAATGTACTTAATGCCACTGTCCTGCACACTTAAAAATGTGTCAAATGATGAATTTATGTTAGGCCTATTTTACCATAGTTAAAACATGAAAGAAAAAGAAAAAAAGAAAGGAAGGACTCTCTCTTAGAGCCTTTGAGGGAGTATGGTCCTGCTCATAGCTTGATTTCAGACTTCTGGCCTCTAGAACAATAAGTACATGAACATTTTGATAATGACTAAACAGAATTTTATTACTACATCTTTAAACCAATAACTAAGAAATAGTTTGCATATCCATGCATGAATATTACTTATTGCTAGAATGAGATGATTTGGCATCAAATTTATTTTTAGGTCACATTTTTATAGATGTTAGTACTTAAAAGACTTGTTTGTACAAGAAGAATGAAAGTTGTCTCCTAGCAATGTTATACGACTTCTTTGGATTCCTTCAATGTTATTATGTTAAAAATCACATAGTGATTGGCCAGCAAAATTATTTTAAATTATCATTAAAACTTTTTTTTAAAAAGATTTTATTTCTTTGACAGAGAGAAACACAGCAAAAGAGGGAACATAAGCAGGGGGAGTGGGGGAGGGAGAAGCAGGCTTCCGTGGAGCAGGGAGCCCAATGCAGGGCTTGAAACAGGACCCTGGTATCATGACCTGAGCCGAAGGCAGACGCTTAATGACTGAGCCACCTAGGCACCCCAAATTATCATTAAAACTTAATTCAATCATCACTCAATTTTGTTGAGAGCAAAGTACTGGAAATCACCTGACTAGTAAAAGCATTTTTTCTATCATCACTGGAGAAATTCACTTTCTCAATTTCGGGAAAGCATACCTAAAAGTCTTTACCAAGAATTAGGAAATAATTATTAATTAAACCCATGTAGCAGAGACGATCCTATGTACTTACACATTTCATTTCCTTTTTTCTAGGTGGACAGGGAGAGTATGTTGCTTGGCCTCCCTTGCAGCTTCTCCGGGCCGTGTGATTTGGTACTGACCACTGCACAGTGAGCAGGAATGATGTACTTCTGAGATAAGGCAGTTAATAGCTGGGTGACCCACCTTTCTGTCCCCCTTGCCCAGCCATATCGGAGACCATGAATTCCAGACGGTGTAACAAGATAGAAGGCTAGCTAGCCCCCCTTTGGACTTTGCATGAACAAAATAGGTGTGTTAAGACATTATGTTCCCAGGGTGTGGAAATTTAGTAATGTGCCAGCTTGGCTAGGCTGAGCCACATTTCCCTGAATTTTGTTCCTTTGTGTTTCTGATTAGGGTGGGCCACAAGAGAGTAGAAGTAAAACTGAAGTCATTTTAGAGCCCATATACATTGTCATTGATCTGCTCCCATATCTCCTTGGTGTGAAGAGTGGCTGGGTCTGCAATCACTCCAAGTTCCCTTACAGCCTCCTTTAGCTTCCCTGATTCCTGGGCCATGGTTGGGTGTTCAGCTTTTTGACAAAGGGCTCCAGCCTCTGCAGGACAGCCACACCACCAAGGTCAGAGATATGAGAACTGACAGGTTTCAGTCCATCCTCATGGGCTCCAGTTTGGCTTACGCTTGCTCTCACACATCTTATTTCCATCTTCCCTTCCTGACTGCCTGCCCCAAGGTCTTTAGATCCAGTGTCGACTGTGAAGACAACAGGCTTACAGAGATTGCTTAATTAGATTTAACAATTACATAAGGTCAATTTCTTGTAAGAAATCCCTTAATACACTCAGTGGTTCTGCTTCTCTGACTGAATTTGGACCGATACATAGGGTTGCACAGGATTAATTTGCTACTGTGGCATAGTGTATTCTATTTTGACTAATACAACTTTTCTTTACTTTCACTTGGAGATATCTTCTTTCACCTGATAAGTTTAAAAGGGTTGGGAAACACAAATATTAATTTCAATACATGTTTGCCAATAAATTAATTGGTGAAATGTTTCTATTTATGTGCTTTAAGTGTATCTTCCTAAAAATTGTAAAACTAAAGATATAACTCACCTAACATCTATTATTGAAAAAGCCAGTCTACACTATCAAACCAGTCATCCAAAAAGACTGTCAGAAAAAGTTTGGCTGTTTTTCAGTTCAAATAAATGTGCTAATCTGTATTTTATGATAACTACCTTATTTTTGATTCTATAGATGGATAAGCCATGGAGCCTAGTCATATGGATAAATACCGTGCTGCTATCTTTAATAATTTTTTTAAAATTTATTTATTTTAGAGACAGCGAGAGAGAACATGAGTGGGAGGGGCAGAGGGAGGACAGGGAGAGAGAATCCCAAGCAGACTCCACACTGAGTGCAGAGCAAGACGCAGGGCTCGATCTCACGACCGTGAGATCGCAACCTGAGCCAAAACCAAGAGTCGGATGCTTAACCAACTGTGCCACCCAGGCACCCCTTTAATACTTCTTACCACCATTCTCTTTTTTAGAGTTTCACAAGATTCTCCCCTAAGAGAACTTTGACATTCTGTTGGAAATGAATTAATTCAAAATTTCAGTGCAAGGAACCTGGCTGGCTCAGTTAATTGAGCATGTGACTCTTGATCTTGGGATCATGAGTTCAGCCCTACACTGGATATAGAGATTACTTAAAAAAAAAAAAAGGCAAATAAAAATATTTTAATAAGTGGAGGCGCCTGGCTGGCTCAGTTGGGTGTAGCATGCAACTTTTGATTCGGGGTTGTGAGTCTGAGGCCCATGTTGGGCACAGTTTACTTAAAAAAAAAACAAAAACAAAACAAAACAAAATTTCAGTGCACTATCCCACTCTATAATGTATCTGAATTCAAAAAACCCATTAGAGGTCAAATACACCATTTTAAAATGCCACTCTTTACCTTCAACAGTATTCAAAAGAAAGGGAAAGACCTAAAGCCCTACCAAGGGTTTATGGTGCTTTGATTAAAAGAGAGTTCACCGAGTCCAATATGTTGAACTAGCTCACTTGCTCTCTCTTTCTGCATCTCTATTAGTTATCTACTGCTGTGTAACAAATTAACTCAAAATCTAACAGCTTAAAATAACAAATATTCATTATCTCCTAAGTCTCTGTGGGTCAGGGATCCACAAATGACATAGACCGTTGGTTCTGGCTCAGGGTCTCTCATAAGATCAAGATGTCGGATGGGGCTACAGTCATCTGAAGGACTGAATGGGGCAAGAGGAGCCACTTCTAAGCTGACCCTCTCACAGGCCTGGCAAGACAGTGTGGGTTTTGGTAGGTGGCTTCAGTTCCTTACCAGGTGGACAGCTCCACAGGGCTGCTTGAGTATCCTCATGACATGGCAGCTTGCTTCCCCCCCCGCCCCCAACCGAGAGAGTAATCCAAGAGAAAGCTAGAAGGATGCCACAACACCTCATGATCTAGTTTTGAAAGTCACATACCCTCACATCTGCCATATTCTTTTTTGGGAAAATTTGATATAAAGAACTGTTTATATTACAAAGCTTTAATAATCGAAACAGTATGGTACTGACACAAAGACACAAAGATCAATGAATCAGAATAAAGACACAAGATAAAAGCCTACACTTACATGCAATTAATCTAGGACAAAGGAGACAAGAATATACAATGGGGAAAAGACAGTCTCCAATAAATGGTGTTGGGAAAACTGGACAGCAACATGCAAAATAATCATACTGGACCACCTTCTTATACCATACACAAAAATAAACTCAAAATGGATTAAAGACCTAAATGTGAGACCTGAAGACGTAAAACTCCTAGAAGAAAATATATATAGGCAGTACCTTCTTTGACATCAACCTTAGCAACATTTTTCTAGATATGTCTCCTCAGGCAAAGGAAACAAAAGCAAAAATATTAGGATTATACCAAAATAAAAAGCTTTTGCATATCAAAAGGAAATCATCAACAAAATGAAAAGGCAACCTACTGAATGGGAGAAGACATTTGCGAATGATATGTCCAATAAGGGGTTAATATCCAAACTATAGAAATAAGCAACTCAATACCAAAAAAATTTGCTTAAAAAAATGGGTGGAGAACCTGAATAGACATTTTTTCCACAGAAGACATACAGATGGCTAATAGATCCATGAAAAGATGCTCAACATCGTTAATCGTCAAGGAAATGCAAGTCAAAACCACAATGACATGTCATCTTATACCCGTCAGAATGACTAGTATCAAAAAGAGAAGAAATGACAAGTGTTGGTGAGGATGTGGAGGAGAAGGAACCCGCTTACACTCTTGATGGGAATGTAAATTGGTGTAGCCACAGTGGAAAACAGTATTAAGTTTCCTCAAAAAAGTAAAAATAGAAATACCAATATGATCCAATACTCCACTATTGGGTATTTGCCCAAAGAAAATGGAAATACTAATCTGAAAAGATACATGAACTGCTATGTTTATTGTAGCATTTACAAAAACCAAAATATGGAAGCAACTTACAAGTCCACTGATAGAGGAATGGATGAAGATGTGGTATACATATACAATGGAATATTACTCAGCCACAAAAAAGAATGGGATCTTGCCATTTGGGACAACATGGATGGACCTAGAGGGTATTATGCTAAGTGAAATAAGTCAGAGAAAGACAAATACCATACGATTTCACTTATATGTGGAATCTAAAAAACAAGAGGGGCGCCTGGGTGGCTCAGTCGTTAAGCGTCTGCCCAGGGTCCTGGGATCGAGCCCTGCATCAGGCTCCCTGCTCGGCGGGAAGCCTGCTTCTCCCTCTCCCACTCCCCCTGCTTGTGTTCCCTCTCTCGCTGTGTCTCTGTCAAATAAATAAATAAAATCTTTAAAATAAATAAATAATAAACAAAAGAAACAAAGCAGAAAGAACTATTAACTAGTAACAGGGTATTAAGTACTAAGGGGCAAAGACAACGCTAAATACAGAAACAGCAGTTATAGGGAGCAACCACTACCTTTAGGGTTGAGGCAGAGTACCAAAGGAAAAAACAAACTTGGAAGAGCCCTCCCACCCCCACTGCTAGGCTGAGATTCAGACCTCACCGGGGAGAGGTTAGTTATGGGCCATTGGATGGTTGAAGTTTGCTGAGGTGCTACAGGTTGCGTCTGGCAGGCAGGAAACTGCCCACTGAAGTGTCACTGAGTTCACTGAGAAGCCACCCTCTGAATGTCCTAGCCACCTGTGTGTGTTTATGTTGGGAGCAGGGGGTAGGGGAAGGGGAAGGTATGGTTCTGCAAACCATTTGCTTCTGTATACCACAAAAGCAAGAAGGAAAATAAAGTATACCAGAACTAGGAAGAGAAGATCCTTCATTTGCCTGTGTTCCTCTAGGGCTCTCTAATGACAAAATTAAGTGTTGTGCCAGTTGGCAGAGAAGAAACATTCACAGGGTCCTAGTTGGACTCCAGTACTCCGAAGTATGTAAAAGAAGAATGGATTTTGGAACTGAGAGGCTATAAATTGGTAACGGCAAACATACGGTCTGAGGCACAAAAGTTAATGTGCTTGATTATCAAGTGCTCTCCTAGACTCCACTAAGTGTGTTTCATTATATATAGTATGTTTACCATACTGTCTTTGTACAATCTAAGCAAGTCTGAATTCTGAATGTTTTGGACCTCAGGGTTTCGGTTAAGGGATTGTGGACCTGACCACTTTGCTGTTAGCGGGTCTTGTAAACCCCAGAGCAGACCTATCTGAAAAACTGGGGGGAAATATGACTTAAGGTCATCTGCCTTTAGTGATGACCAAATCTAATCACCAGTTGGCTTCCAGCCTGAAGCACTTAAAATCTGAGAATCTGAGTTCTTGTTTGACATAAGTAATAAAAGACTTGGCTCAGCTTGCCTCTCATATAGCTTGGGTAAAGCTTCTATCAATATATGACTTTTTAATCCCATTGAGCTCCTGGAATTTGACCTAAAAGTATTTTTTCCTCTTATGGTGGAATATGGTTTTAATAAAAGGACAGAAACCTTGAGTTATCTCCATTACAGTTCTAACAGCAAGGGTTGCAAATTCAAAACTCTCTACGGGTTAGGCACACAAATTGAGTGGAGCATGCAGATATAAGACAACAGGGAGCAATGGGGACAGGAGAAATCTATAGAGCACATGCTTCGTGTAAAAAAGGTAGTTGCTACTTAACCCCTGCATATTGTTGCCACACATAGCCAAAAAGCCAGATAGTCTGAGTTTTCAAGAGAAGATGCAAATTCAGACTTTAAAATGTGAAAATGTCAAATTTTAAAACAATAAAAATGCTGTAGGGTAAACATACATATTGGGGAATTCAGCTTGTGACTCCTACCCTAACCCTATGTGCTAGGTCCTGTGGCAAATGCTGGTACCTCAGGGGTCTTGGTTGGCTGTTACATTAGTAGTCCTCAATGAACCTTGACTTGGTATTCACAACCTTGCATAGTCCCTTCCTACATGGACTCTGGGCTTGGTTGTATGACTTGCTCTGGCCAATGGGACATTAGCAAGCATGGTGCGACCGAAGGCTTGATAATCATTTGCTCATTGGGGCTTGTCTTCTTGGAAGCCAGTCACCATGCAGAAGCTTGAGTAAGACACCAGGTGAAGAAGAGAGGCCCTAGAGGATGAGAAGCCATTTTGATGAGCTCCCAGCTGATTGCAGTCTCATGAGTAACCTCAGTATACTATGTGTGCCCAGCTGTGTTCAGTCAACCCACACAATTGTAAAAATAAACCACTGTTATTTTAAGCTACTAAGTCTTGGGCATGGCTTATTATGATACACCATATAACTGAAACAGAGGTCATTTATTCTAACTCCTGTTTTACTAACCAAGGCCCAGGAAGCGGAAGGGGCCTGGTGAAATTCAGACAGCAAGTTAGTGGCAATAACTTTCCAATTCTGTGCTCTTTCTTCCTATTGCTTTTCTTTTAATTCTTTTGGTGGAAAGCACCAGATAAGGACAACGAAACTTCAAACTCTATCAGCGTGGAACTTACACTGTGCCTTGCATGCATACAAATTACTGTAATAACTTGATCCTTAGAAATGGAAAGATTTCTAGGTCATTAAGTCCCCTCACTTGACAGGTGCAGAGAATTCAAAACACTAGAGAAAGAGAAAAGCAGTCTCTGATATTTGGAAGCTGGCCTGGTACAATTATCCAAGCTGTAATGTTACTAGATGATAGATGGCCCTCTTAGGTAGGCCTTGTGCTCTCCTGTTGAACAGAATTTCACAGAATGTAAACATCAAATGGGGCCATTCTCTGACTGTGGATAGATCAAGACAGAAATAAGATCACTCCTTAATTATATCTGAACGCAGATAAGTCACGAACAATGTCCAAGCCACAAAAAATGACCGAACATCCCCCATACTGATGAGGGGTTCCTGTTTCTTTAGCAATTATAGCTTCAGCCTCAATCTACTGGTCCCTTGTTCCAGGCATGATTGAGATGCTCAATCATAGAATTACCCCCACTTCCTGACAGCATCTAATCCAGAGTAAAGCCCCATTTCCTTAAACCCTCTCCCAAAACACGTAACAACTCTTACCCAGACGCCTATAATTTCTCATGGTGGGTATTCTTCCTCACTGTAACCAGTAATAAACTCAACTTGTTCAATCAGTATGTACCTGGTGGTCTTTGGTTAGCGGGCACTAATAGATCTGACAAAGTTCACACAGAGCTGAAGGCAGAATTCACTAGGAGTCTCCAGCTGCGATCTTTCTTAGCGCCTTCTCTTTTGGTTAATGTCTGTTTTCCCACCACTAGAATCGGAGCTGATTCCCAGTGCCTAGGCTGGTACCTGGCAGAGGTTGGAAGTTTAAAAAATAAATATATTCTGAACGAATGAATAAGAGGGGCTCAATATACACAGGCTCCCTTTCATCTGTCAGCTCCTCCCAGTTCGTGGTGCATACAGACAGCACCACAGTTCATCTCCATAAACCCACTTTCCCCAACGAAATTTCCAAACCCCTCACTTCTGGGATGCCCATACTCTCAGAACCTCTTCCTTGCCCGAGCTTCTCTCGCTTGTTGCCCCTCCCACACCCGAGCCCCAAGTCCTCCTAACGCATCTAGAACCCACCTGTCTTCATCATCTGTCCCTAGCACCAGACGCTCACGGACCCCCAGCGCCGCTACCTAGACGTCGACTAGGCACTGCAGCATCGACTGCGCATGTGCGGAAATCGGTCTCACACTCTGGATCTCTGACGAGTGAAGAGTTACCTCTGAGTTTCCGTCCCGGTCTCAGTCGCCTGGGGCTGCCAGGAAGTCAGGAGAAACTAGCCGGAAGGAGAACCCGCGCGCAGGGCTTTCTGGGACATGTAGTCGTGGAGTTCCCCAGGCCCTATTTTGAGGGAGCCCTTAATTCTTTAGGTTTGCACGTCCCACAATCACAGTGCAGTGCTACTTTTGCTCAGAATTCAGCTTCGGACTGCCAAGAGAGATTAGCCTGGTGTTGACTTCTCGTTCCCACAACGCTCTGCGGGGCCCCCGGCGCCTGCTGGGAGCTGTAGTCCTCGGTCTGCGTACTGCGTTCGCCGAGGGGGAGGGCGGAGCTGCCGGCGGCCCGGGCGGGCTGGCAGCTAGAGTGGGTACGATAGCCGCCTCCGCTTCTGCCGCCTCCGCCGTCGCCTCCTCCGCCCGGGCCGTTCGCTGCTGCGCGGGGAGAGCGAGGCGGGGCCGCCGGGGCCGCCATGGAGCCCGACTCGGTGATTGAGGACAAGACCATCGAGCTCATGGTGAGTGCGGCCCGCTGGACCGTTCTTCCGTCCGTCCGGCCCCGGGCGGGCCTGCCCACCTCAACGTCCGGCGCGAGGCGGGCCCTGGCCCTTCCCCGCCGCCTTGGCCGGGACCTGGGCCCCAGCTTTCCTGGCCTCGGGGCCGGCGCGGTTGCTCCGGATCCCTGGAGATCTCAGGCCGGACCTGGCCCGGCCCCCTCCATGCTCCTCGGTTCTCCTTCCTCCCTCTGCCCTATATCCGGGCCCATCTCTCGAAGGACCCTCGCTCGATTATGCTGTGGCCTTAGCTCACACTCGCTCTAGCATCTCATTCTCCTTCTCTTAGAAGGGGATTTTCCCCCCGTATTTCTCCGGGCCAGGCCTGCACCGCTCTTGGAAACCCCACTCAGGCCGAATGAGATGGTGGTGGGAGGGGGGGGTACGGAGGAGATCGATCAGGGCCTCGGTCTCCGCATCCTAGTAGGGGTCTCAGCACCCTCTCCTCAACGTAGGGGTGTGTGGATTCCGGGGTAGGCCCTACTGGGGTGGAGGTGGGGAGCTCTGGGGTTTGAGGCTGTGACGGATAAGGGGCCTCTTTCCCGGGCCCCTGTGGTGTCCGGCTTCTCGGACAAAGGGTTTCCTACTCCGCGGTGAGGGATGTTTGCATAGCAAGGCCCCAGGTACTCTGGATTCCATCTTCCAGGAAAGGGAAACCGTAACTTCGTGTTTTCCAGCGTTGCTTTGGGAAAATGGGGGAGGGGGGCTTTTCATCACTGCCGCCAGTTCTTTCTTACTAAAAAAAAGGGGGGGGGGTAGAGAATCCTAGGCCCCTGGGGAAGCGATCACTTTTCTATTACAAACCATTGGTAGCCATGCCAGACTCCCCGGTCCTACGGATACCCCAACCGCTTTCCGTTTTACGACTTGGAGCCGGAAGGGGTTTTTAGAAATAGAACTATCAGAGAGTGGCTATTAGAAGCGAAGAATTTGCTGCTTGGTGGATGATTTGGTGGAAGAAAAGAAACATGGCAGCTATTACCTGCCAATTTGAGCGTTGGGGAAATCAAACCGGGCTCTGGAGAGTTGGGAGGAGGAAGTCTTTACCTCAGCAAATGGACATGCCCAGGGTTTCTTCCTGTGGAAACCTTGACAGTTTCTTTGTATCTCTCCTAACACAGTAACAGCCTCTACCCCTGGGTTGAGAGGAAAGGTGAAAGAATCTACTTAACCCAGCATAATGTTTTCCTAGCCAGATTTCTCCAGTGTGAAAATGTTTATTGAGTCAGTGATTCCACTGGGTAGGGTCGGTGACATCAGAGCCACTTCCCCCATTTAATGCTATAAATAATAAACGGTGACACTGAAAGTCTGTTGGATAGCTGCATGGTTTCTGTGGATGATGGTGTCTGGGGAGTTGAGATGCATGTTTTAAAAATGGAAGTACAGTGGCATAAACACACAGCTTAATATTTGCTGTCCTTTGCATAATTCACAGAACTAGACTTCTCCAGTATTCTTTTAAAACTAGAAGAAAAAAAAAAAGCTTTGGTCGTTTCTGCTTTGTGTGCAGACATATGTGCTTGCTTTTTAAAGGATATTGTGTGAGTTTTTATTTGCTTTTCATTATTAAGTAATTTTTCCTTTTCAGTATAATTTATCAAACTATTATTGTAGCAAAGCCTCTGATGTTCTAGAAATTTTGTAGTGGGTTATTTTGGTAAAATCTCTTATTGGAATTCCATATATAGTACATATTCTTACGGATCTACAATACATGTCCTCACAACTGAAGGAGTACTTCACATTGAAAAGTTGTAACTTGGTGCCTCTGAAATTGGCTGTTCTGTGCTCCTTCCATTGCCATTCTTTTAAAAAATAAAATGTCTTTATTTTCAAAAGAATTAGAAGAAGTACAATGTAATTCATTCAGTATTTTTGATTGTATGGTAAAAAAAAATCTCTGGCCTAAATTTATTGGTTTCCCATGCTCATAACTTTAAAAAAGTTTTAATTGTACATGATTTTACTTGTTTATGATCTGAAAAGATATTTCAGCCTTTCAAGGACATTATAAACTGAGATTCTCAGAAAATTTAACAAAAAGATCAATTTTGAAATGGGTTTTCATATACGGATTTTGATATTCTCTCAAAGGGATACCCAGTTAAGACTCTTAGGCAACCCTTTTCATAACTGTGTATGTATTTATTTTAGTGTAGTAGATAGCACAGGTATTTAACAAATGATTTAGTAAATCCAGGATTGAATGTAGGAATGATAATGCCTTAAAATCTAATTGCATGTGGCTCTCTGTATTCACTGCATTTTAATTACAGTTTCCAAAACTAGGTTAAAAATACTTTTTACATTGGTTTCAAAATAACATAATTGAGAGAGAGGAATGGGATAAACTGATGGTATGTTGAAAGCCTTAAGCATGAAATATTTTTAGATTTTTATGAGTCAGCTTCACTACTCAAATATTTGTGATTGTGCTGCCTGTACCAGTTTGGTACTTAATGGTTAACAGGGTAACTTTCATTTGATATTCTAGAAAGAGCTATATTAAAGACAGGAAATAGGCTTTTTGATTATCTCCAACTTGTTAATCTTCATCCTTCCACTTCCTCTGATTTGATTCTTTTTCTTTTTTTTCTTGTACTTTTTTTAGTTTACTAAGAAATAAAGCTGGTGATAGCCTAATAATTAAATCTCCAAAATATGCCCTCCTCATTCCCCTTGTGACTCCTACTTTTGCCTCAGGCCCGGTCCACAAAGAGTGCTTCTCCAATTGACGCACCTCATCGGGTTCAGTCTTGAATATAGACTATAAACTCTTGATGAAGACAACTGAATTTATAATTGCTGATGGTAAATAATTTAACCACCAAATGACTTTCATGGCCTTATCTTGGACCAGTATTGTACCTAGTTTGTGGGACTGTTTTTGAAATTTCTGACTTTGGTAGAATGAGCATTATTATTAATGAGGTAGAAAAGTAGTAATCCAGTTGGAAGTATACAAAGTTTACAAGGCTATGTCTATTGTGATGGACTTCACTGGAAAGAAGGAAAACTGCATTATGTATCACATGATGTTTATCAATGCTTGAATTAGGAATATGAGCTGATGTTCGGCCCTCATTACTAGAAAGCACTCACACAGCTGCTAATTGGAAGAGAAAGATGGTAAGTTTTCCTTATTAGAAGATAGCAGAAATTGATGTTCAAGGTTAGGAAAGGTAACCCTGCTTCCTCTATGGGTGTGAGAGCATGCCCATCCCCCTCCCCCAAACACAAATTAGTGGACAGTTTATACTCTATTGCTGGCTGTTGGTTGGTTCCCCTCTTTGCTAAGTGACCTTAAGTGACTCATCTTCCTTTTGTGTTGTCTCTAAGTGGCTGTATTACTTGTTGAATTTAGTAATACAGGTAAAATACGTTGGACCTTATTAAGAAGGTCAGATGTCAGTGTTGTGTTTTAGAGCTGTTGAAGTATAGGCAGGCCACAAGGCAAAGGAGAAGTGAAGTTATGGAAAATTTTTCTCTTTTTTTCTCTTTGGATTTTTCCCCCCTTCCTGTCACTGGTTTTCTGAGTGGAGTAAGTAGGATTTAGACTCTTTTAAGAAATTGGATCTTAGTTTGTCGCTATCACTTATCCTTATCTACTCCTAAGCTTGTGCTGATTTACTAAATGCAGATTAAGTATACAAAGGTTTAAGTAGGATCTGAATGAAATAAACTGCATAGGTATTTATAGACTCATTTGCCTGCCTCAAGGGGCTGTGGCTCAGATATATCAATTTTGCTTCTGGTTTGGAGTAGGTTAGATGTCCCTTCAGAATTGACGAGGACAAACATGATCCTGTGCACGTGTCTTGGTACCCCTGTCTCTTGACTGCTCTAACCGGAAAACAGCTGGCACAGGAAAATCACTAGGCCATTGCATAGGTTCACAGAGCAGCACATACAGCCACTTGACCCTTCAACGACATGGGTTTGAATTGTGTGGATCCACTTATATACCTTTTTTTTTTTCTAGTAGGATAGTACTGTAAGTGTATTTTCTATTCTTTATGATTGTCTTAATATTTTCTTTAGCTTTATGTAAGAATACAATATATGATACATACAAAATATAAACTGTGTGTTAGTCACCTGGTTATATTATTGATAAGGTTTCCAATCAACAGTAGGCTCTTAGGTAGTTAAGTTTCTGGGGAGTCAAAAGTTATATGCAGATTTTCTGTTATGTGGGGGGTCAGTGTCCTTAATCTCCCATGTTGTTCAAGGGTCAACTGTATATCCCTCTGAGTAGTGCTGTTTGATCCTGAGTTTTGCGCTCTGAGGTTCCTGGGTTCCACCTGGTGGTATTTACACTTTAAGGGAAAGAAAGCATTTCAAGTCCTAGTAATTTCAATTCGAGACTCCTTTCTTCTCACATTACTCACTTATTCTGTATTTCAGCCAAACAGCGGACCAGGGTTCTTCAGATTTTGCTCACACTATTTTATTTTTTCCGTCAGCACTGATAGTAACTGACCAAGTCTATGTATTGAAGGCTACTGATGTTTACTAGAGGGACCTAATAGTTGGCCAAATTGGCTTAGGTCAAATCTCAGCAGTTCTCTCTTGCACCTGCACGGAGATTGTCTCCTCAAAACACAATTTAGATGCTAACTCTTTTGATGTCAGTTTACCTTATGGTGGCACATGCCATTTTATTTTTATAGCACTGCCTACATGATGTTTACTGTCAAATGAACGAATTCTGGCACTCTGTATTTATCTGGTGGCGCTTAGCATATTCTGGGTTCGTATTATAGTTTCCTGTTTGTGTCCCCTATTGAATGATAAACTCTCAGTGCCTTCTTACGGTACATGTTCAGTAAACGTTGAGTTGAATTTTCCTGTTGATTGTTGACGTGCATTATTGCTGTCTGTCTGTATGGTAATTCTCACCTGTATCACTAATTCTCATAATAATCTATTCCTAACTCTTATGGGACTTACCATACCCTTCTGTGTATCATAAAAGCTTGTGATCCTGTCTGAATTTTCCTTCCAGAGGCTGTATTGTCTTTTGAATCCTTCATGATTCTTAGCACTTGGGTGTGCAATAGATACATTGACTTAATGTGAGGTGATTTTTTTTTCATGCTGTGAAATGTTTTTAAGATTTCCTTTTGATAACTTTAAGACAAAGGTGTAGATGAATAGAGGAAAAAGGCTGATAAAGCAGAAGAGGAGGATGGTGTGTGGTACACAGACATCCATAGACATTTCAAAATCACTATTTACAGACTTACACATAGCAGATTGATTTATATACATTCCAGAGAGTGGTTGATAGCAAAGTATTGAGGAAACGAAATTCCTTTTTATATATGTTGATGTGAACTTGCCAAAGAGCCAGTAAGTTCTGAGGATTCTACCTTAGAAAAACATGATTTAGCAGCAAGGTTAAGGGCTTTAGAGGGAAGCACCCGAGTTTATATCTTAGCCCTGTCACCTGCTGGCTGTGTGACCTTAAGAAAGTTAACCTTTCTGTGCTATGATTTCATTATCCGTAAAAATAAGAAAGTGTAGGTTTTGCTCCAAGTTGTTGGGAGGATTATGGCAGAGAGGTATGTGAAAACACCTTGCAGACGCTTGTCTCAGCAACTGCTTGCCGTACTAACTTCCCCGCAAGTACGGGGACTGGGTTTTGTGAAGCACAGTCAAGGCAGATGGTGTTTTAATTTTTACCCCTTAGTTGTTCATGTATTTATTTGTGAAGCTTTACAGAGGCCTGACATTGAGTTGCTTTCAGCTCTCTGTTTAATGAGGTATCTTTAGGGGAAATGGTGAAATTTTACAGAATCAGTATTATCTTTGGAAATTTGGGAAGTGGAAGTAGTGTTACAATTACTAAGAATTGCCAGTTAGGCATAATTAGACCTGTACTCTACCTACAGACAGAACTCACCCAACTCTGTTTATAGAAGGTAGGAAGGGGACAGGGGACTGGTGATTAGTTCGTATTAACATCGAGCATTATGTTTGATCGGTTTAGTTTTGATGAGGAAATTAGGATTTTTGAGTTCTTATTCTTGTTTTAGCAAAGCTCGACCTTTAACACAATAAGCAGTGAGTATTATACAAGATTTCCTCCTGAGTTGTATCGTTATTCATTGAATTAATTGACAAAGGGGGGGAAAAAAAAAACCTGTTGGTCAGGAATGTGCTTGTTAGCTTCAGTTAAGGTTCTGCTGATCACAATTGCCTAACAGGAAGTTTGTCTTTGTAGGCAAATGAGAGACAAACCAGGAAGACCTGACCGTCCAGTAGGGTATCTCTAACCTGGATCTTATTTTTGTTTTCACAAAATTCAAAGATTGCAGAGTTCTATGATGTCAGCAGGAAGCATTTTTAGGAAATTCCCTCTTAGGGTTAGTCAACAATGAAGACCACAGAATGGAAAGCTGTGAAGTAGAAACAATGGGATATTAACATGTAAAATGGGAAAAAAAAGTCTGTGAGTAGAGAGATGGTTAAATATAATAATTGTAATGAATATAGGAAACCATTCTAATACTTGCCTCAGATCCACAGAAGAAAAATTAAGTTAGAGCTCTGCTGTTGAGAAAAAGGAACTTGAGTCATTTTTAATTTTTATTTTTTTAAAGAGTTAAATTGAGACCGCTTAACCAGTTTTGGAATAATAAAATATATTTTGGTTCTGTGAAATGATCACTTGGGAGACTCAAAAAAAAGGGGGGGGCAGAGAACAGGAAGAACTCAGTCTTTAACCTCCTGGTCTGGCTTCTATTAATCTTTGTAGCTCTAGCATAAGGCCTGCCACCAATTAGGCATTCAGTAAATATTTGAAGGGAAGAGAAGAAAATTAACATAGTAATACAGGAAAAGGCTTGGTGATTCAAGAGGTTCAGAAATGAGTCCATTAGTCAGGCTGTGGTTGTGTTTTGCTATAATTGCTCAGCATTTTGGTTATAGCAGTAAGTTATACTTTGAAAAGCAGAGTGTATTCTTTCAGGAGTTAGCTACTAGCCATAGCTCACTAGCTGCTTTTATCAAAACTGGGTTTCCAGTTGATTCTTGGGCTTCAGGGTAGTATCACTTAATGGGAGAAGCTTGAGCACTCATTCTTTGCTTGAGATTTTACTTATGTGAGCTCTTTTAAGTTGTGGGTATTAGGATACTTCCATATGATTGTTATGGTGAGGCTAATCATAGACTGGTATTTCAGTCACTCCCATTGCTTTACCTATGATGTGATAGATCAGAACATCTTTAGTTACTGCCTGTGGACTATTATTTATTGACAAATATTGGAATTCCTCCATTTCAACTGGATTTGAGATTCTTTGTCACAGACACAGTCTTTGATGCTAAACACAAAGACTTACTTGAACATTATAATGTGTCTTATCATTAATATTGTGAGCCTCAGAATTGCATGCCTCTGTTAAGGAAATGCTTTTTTAAGTGCCAAGATATGGAGAGAGAGCCCTTTCAGGATGGTTTAACTGGTTTAGTTGTATTTTAGGCTAGGCTGAACTATTTATTCTTGGGAATTTTTGTACTTCTCCATTCTGACGTTAATTAACTCAGGACCTTTGAGAGTAAAGCTCAGTTTCTTCTGCCCCAGGAATCATGGCCTTTCTGATCCTTAGACTTGGCAGGCTGCAGTGCTCAGTGGAAAGGGCATGGTCTCTACCACTTAGTAGATGTAGGACTTGGGGCAAGTTATTTCTTCTCATCTTTTTTTTTTTTTTGAGAATTAAATATAAGTAACAAATGTAAAGGGCCTGGCACATTAGTATTCCTTAAATAAAGGTAGGTATTAATTACTGCAGGAACATTTTGGCAGTAGGGTGGTAATTGAGGAAGTAGGCAATTTATGTGCAAGTAAGTTAACAATCTTTTGACTCCTCAAATTTTTATCTTTGTTATCCCGTTGAATGCTTTTTTTTCTCTCTCCCTTATATTTTGTTTATGTATTTGCAGGCTAATGGAAAAGTTGGTATGGTAGTAAAAGAATGTTGATATAATGTGTGGACTGGGCTTATGGACTTAAAGGTGTCATATAGTAAATTGTTTATTAGTGTTTTTTTTTTTTAATAATTTTCCTTAGTTTACCCAATCACTGGCCATTGTGGGGGATTGGCCTTTAATGAATCAGAAGTTTACTCTTAAAATTATGCCATGTGTTTTAAACCATCCTATATTTCAGGTGAGGGTTGAAGATTTGTATAATGTGTAGATTTGATGTCTTATATGTAGCAAACCAAAAGATTTCTTGCCAGGTGCCTAAATATCTTTACTGGGAGATAGTTGAGCCCTCTCATATCATTAATTTTGGGTGATATTTTTAGTAATGGTGGAGGAGCTGTCTTAGAAAATGGATAAGGAAGTTCATTGTAGCTGAACGGTCTGAGACAATTTATGTGGATAATAGAGTAAGTTTTTAGCTGCTCTCATTTGGAATTGCATAATTTATCATGAGTAAAAATTAATACTAGGGATGTTTCCTTCTTTGCCATATAGAATTTCTTATCCTTTTGTCAGCACAGAGGTGAGGAATACTGCTCCAGAACTTTTATCCCAAATAGCTGACTCAGGGGTTGTAACTTTTTTTCTGTGCCTCAGATCCACCACTCCATTGACCATTTCTTGGTGGCTGTCCTTTGCCGCTGGTGCCATGGTGGGTGTATGGATTGCTTTCTGTCTTTCAACAGTTACCGAAGTGCATGTTTGGGATTTTATTGAAGAAAGCTGGATACAGTAAACGGAAAGAATCTTGGAAGCTGCTTGACTGCTGTCTTTTCTCAGACTAGTCTGAAAGGGAATACCCCCATTCATTCTGGATTGGTGGATCTGAAGTACAAAATATTGTCCAGGTAAGCAATTACCCTGTATTGTTTTGTTATGTGGAACTCAACTCATTAAAAGAAACTTAAAGAAAATTTCTTTACTTTTTTCTATTGATAGAGAAAGGAAGAAATGTTATTTAGATATAGTGTTCATGTTTGGGATGGATTAGTGAAGGTGTCTGTGGAAGAATTGCTAGTAGACACTTTGTTTTAGTGTAAGAAGTGCAGTTATTTTTATTGTAGGCCCAATTGGTTTATAGTTACAGTCAAACAGGAAATACAGTAAACAAGGGAAATTTGGGGAATAGCTTATAAAATATGGACAACAGGTGATCATTTTAAGTTGTTATCTCATGATTTATAGCTAATACCTGGTCAAAATAGTTTTTGTAGTTACCATGTAAAGTAGTGGTGTTTTTATTCTTGGGACTCTTGGAGGTCCTTCTCAGGAAGATTTACTTACTGTAGTAACTGTTTATTGAGCGTCTGCTAAGTGCCAGGCACTGTTAGAGGCTCTTTACATAATTTCTTACTCAGTTGGCACATGCTTTACCTTATATTTTATTGTTAGTGAAATGAAGCTCATAAGCATTAAGTAAGTGCAAGTTGCCTGGGGGCATACAGCTAGTAAATGGCAAAGCCAAGCTTTAGGCTTGATTCTTTATGTTTCCAAAGTTCCGGCTCTCTCCATGTGACTGCATTTGCTGAAGTTTGTACTTCAGCTTCTGGATTTTCAAATTGCCCATCTGCAAGAGCAAGGTGTGGTTTTCTATGATGGGTTTCCACCAGGAAAACACATGATAGATCATTGTTTGGCATGGTATTTTTATATCTGGTGCTCTTTCTGCTTGGTGAAGAAATTAGATCTTCAGTCAGTTCATCAAGTGAACATAAAGGTAACTTAGGGAGTATAAGAGAGGCAATGCATTTAAATGTCAAAACATGGTTTATACAGGGAAGTATCACTTGCTCTAGTGAACTCGAACCTGTATCTTCTCAGTTCCTCCTTAGTTTTTGTTGGTTATTTAAATAGCTCAGTAGTTTATTATGTGGACTTCTTTTGATCTGTGATTTGTTAGCCTTACAAGTAAGATATTGTCTGGCAACTCTCTTGAAAACATGACTTTTTTTGGTATTTAATATACCCTCCAGATTATCCATTTCCTTTAATCTTAAAAAAATGTCTTTTTGTCATAGACTGATACCCTGGCTTTGTGATCCTTCTTGTAGTTTAATTCCTTTATATTTGCGAATGTTTCTCCTAAGTGAGCATTTTCTACACTTGTCATCTGAAGAGCTGTGAGGGTGGTGGTGGTGGTAGAAATAATAGCAGTTAACACTTCGTGGGCACAATTATAAGCACTTCATATGTATGAACTTTTTATACTCATAGTAACTCAGTGAGGTAGGTACCATTATTTCTTTACTGATGAGGAAACTGAATGATAGAGTAAATAAATAACAGGTCCAAGGTCGCATGTCTAGGAAGAGACAAAGATGAGGTATGAATCCAGGCAGTCTAGCTTCAGAGACTTCTAAAGTCTAGCTTCTAAAGTCTGTACTATATTGTCTTAGTATCGAGTGTCATCCAGTGATAAAAAGAGGGGTGGAAATCCTGAGGGCTAAAACTGAAATCACTGTAAAGAAAAAGGAAACAGTTGTTGTGTCGAGTATCTACTTCTGACCTTTGGTAGAAAATAGCCTAGATCTCAGTTCCGTGTTAGCCATCCAAGACTATCAGGCTGTTTCCCAAGGTGACTCACAGTAGGGTTTGTTGGAGGCTGTCTTCCATAATAGTGCTGTTCAGTGGAACTTTCTACGGTAATGAAAATGTTCAGTATCTGTGCTGTTCAGTATGGTAGCCGCTAGTCACATGTGGCTGTTTTGAAATGTGGCTCTGGAACTGAGGACGTGAATTTTGAATTTTATTTAATTTAAATAGCCACATATGCAATTTTAGAATTTACCTTCATCCTGGGTCTGTTCATTGGTTTAAAACCCTGAGAAATCTGATCTGGTCAGCATGCTCAAAGCAACTCCTTATCCCAGGTATGGACCAGTATTAACCAGATGTGCAAGACTGATGTGTAAAGCCAGAATTCCAGTTTACTAGTTTATAATGGTATGTGCATGTTGGTATGATTAATGTAAACTTTTTTGATAGGTAGGTTTGCTTACTAGTTCCTAATTAATATACCAGTTTAAGTTTTTCAAATAAGAAACAGAATTAGAGGGAACTGAAGACTCAAGCCAAATACCTGGAATATTGTTTTTTTGTGTTTTTGACTTGACCTACCAGGTCAGAACATAGTCACGTGGCTTAGTTTGCATGGACTCAACCAGAAGAGTGAGGTATTTGCTAGACTGGAACTGAGACAACCTCATTCAGCTTACGTTAGGGATGGGTGGTTTTTCCCCATGGCAGAACCTTTTCCTTCAACTTCTCTCCTTGCTTTTAACTTCCCAAAATCTTTTCTGATTAAGGCACTCATTTTTAGACAAGTTTAGTACATTCAGTGTGAATGTACTCTTGACTTTATAGGTCTGGGAAGCCCTTCGTTTCCCTTCAGAAAATGAAGGAAATAAATGCCTTTTATCACTGTTATGATCCAGTTTGTATTCATTTGTGACTCTAAGAAGGCAGTTAGGTTTTTTTGCTTCCCTGTAGCCTCTTTTGACCAAAACAATGTATTAGCTTATTTAATTTGGTCATATAGTGTGGGGTGGAATAAGAACATACTCATAAAAAATAAGCTAGGTGGTACGTTCTCTTTGCATTTTATCGTGTTATTAAATGAGCTTGTTTTAAGCTTGCTGTATCATTACTTTGAGACTTGCTCTTGTTTTTCTGCTCTGAAAGAAGAAAGAGTAATGTAACCACATTTGTATTTTAGGAAGTTAACTTTTCAGGTGTGTGCAAGATGGATTAAAGAGACTGAAGGCAGGGAGACCAGTTAGTTCAAGTGAGCAATGAGGAAGGCAAACCAAAGCATTGACAATGGGCATGATGAAGGTGGGGTGGACTTAAAAAAGATGTAGGTGGTAGGATCTACAGAACTTGGGGATTGGTTATTGGAGTAGGTGATGGATGGACTATAGTATGAATTTTTAGATTTTTGCCTTGGGCACCAGGATGGATGTTTACTATCTTTTCCAAGATAAGGACTATTAGAAGAAGGGCATACAGGGCATGGGAGAGGTGGAGGAAAAATAATGAATTTAATTTATAATGAAGTTGAGTTGTGTATCGTGAGTCCTCGATACTAGAGAAGTATCCAGTGGGAATATGAGCATCAGAGAGAGCAGGGAGGGAGAGAAAGATTTGGGAATTTTTATTTTGCTTCAGTGATAGCTCAATTTTACAAGATTTCTCAGAGTGTAGATTGAGGCATCTATGTATCAGTGTTTGGGAATGCTAACAAAGAAATGGACTATAACTAAGTTTACATGACCTTATGAGATCATATGTGATACTGATCAAGCATTGTTACCACTCTCCTTTTCATCTGAACCTGGATATTCCATTATAGTATATTCCCAGTCTGTAAATTAGCCTACTATGTTTGGGTTATGATTTTCTTTTTTACTATATGGCTTGTTTAATGGAGGTACAGTTTTTGAAATGTGTTTTTTAAAACTCCAGGTTGTCACTATGTATCTTATGGACATTTATGCAACTTAAATTCCATGCATCTGGTGACCAAAACAAGGGGAAAATAACCTAAACAGTGAAGGTTCTGGATAAAGTGTGACATGAGAAATTAAAATTTGCTCTTCTCTCAGCCTATCTCAATTCCTGACTGCTTCTCATCTAGCTGTGATGAGTTAAAAGACACATTTTTAATATCACAAGATGTCCTTTTTAATAAGGACAAGCCAGCTATTTTGTATACTAGTCAGCTGAAGAAACAGTGAACTGTTCAAGTGGAGTGAAAATTAGCTGTGTTGGAATTACTGAGATGGTGTATCAATCTAGTGTGGCATGTATTTAAGGGATTTGTAAGGCAGATGTTTACTATATGCTATTTTCACCTTATGCACTGACTTCAGGCCCCAATTCCCAGGTGATCTGTAATGCATGGTTTTGGTAATGAAAGCATGGAGATATGAAGAGTTCATTATAGCTACAGTAAATCAGTACTTAACAAAAAGGTTTTTAGGATACATTGTATGTGTGTATGCTACAAAATTCATAAAGTACAAAAAGGAGTAGACATTTCGGGTGCCTGGGTGGCTCAGTTGGTTGGGCGACTGCCTTCAGCTCAGGTCATGATCCTGGAGTCCTGGGATCGAGTCCCGCATTGGGCTCCCTGCTCAGCAGGGAGTCTGCCTCTCCCTCTGACCTTCTTCCCTCTCATGCTCTCTCTCTACCATTCTCTCTCTCTCAGTAATATAAATAAATAAATAAATAAAAATAAAAATCTTTAAAAAAAAAGACATTTAAAAAGAAAGTCTGCAGGTCTCCCATTACCTCTGGCTCCAGCTATTCAGCCATATTTTTGTGTAGCTTTCATATGTATATGTGTGTGTGCTGGACATATTCTTCTGCACCTTGAATTTTTTTAAATGTAAAACATGACATGGTTATCTTTCATATCAGTTCCCAAAGAGCTCCTATAATTTTTGAAGAGATAATTTAAAAGATGCAGGCTGATTTATTATAAGTGCTATAATTTGTTAAACCAGTCTGGACTGATACACATATAGGTTATTTCCAGTCTTTTGCTATTACATACAATGCTGTAAAGAATAACTTAGTGTATATGTCATTTTACATGTGGAGAAGTATATCTTCAGGACAGTTTTCTAGGAGTAGGTTTCACTAGATAGATGATTTAAAAAATCTGATAGACATTGCCACATTGCCCTCCAGTTGTACTGCCACAGTATATACTCTCACAGGCTCTGCTGGAGAGTATTCTTTTTTCCTGATACTCTCATGGTGTCATGTGGATTTCAAGGTGATTGCTTTTTTAATTGTTCTCTTTTCCCCCCATAACTTTTTATTATGAAAAATTCCATATATATATATATATATATATATATATATATATATATATATATATATATAAAAGAGTTGGGGAAAACCCAGTACAACAAGCACTTGTATAGTCTTTCCACCTAGACTCAACAGTTGTTAAAGTTTTGCCATATTTTTATCATTTCTCTGCTCCACGCCTCCATTCCTCCTTCCCTGCCCTTGCCACTTTTCTCCCTTCCTCTCTCTCTCATCTCCTCCTGTCCTTATCTCCTCAAATACATATACTTTGTGGTCATTAAAAATTTGATAGTAAGTTGCAAGCATGACACTTCACCCTCTAAACATTCCGGCACCTGTCTCCTGAGAATAAGGATAGGCTTTCTCTCTAAAACTACACACACACACAGAACCATGTACATATAGATATATATATCCATATATAACCACGTATTATGTGTAGTCATTTATATTTCATACATATATAAAACCACAATACTATTTTTATGTCTGAGAAAATGAAAATAATTCCATAAAATAGTATCAAATATTCAGTTAGATTTTCCTAATTGTCCCAAGAATGTCTTTTCTAGCATGCCACCCCCCATTTTGTTTTAAATGCCAGGATTCAAACAGAATACACCCTTTGTATCTGGTTATTATATCTTTTTAATTTCTTTTCATTTGGAACATTCCCTCTGCCCTTTTCCCTCCTTTCCTGGCATTGATTGTTTTTGAAGAGTCCAGCTCAGTTTCCTCTAGGATGTGCAACATTCTTCATTTGTTTATTTCCTCATGGTGTCATTTAACTTGTTTCTTTAGCTACTTTACTTCTTGTAAACTGGAAGTTAGGTGAGAACCTTGATTGCAACCAGGTTAAACATTTTGACAAGAATGCTTCATCATAGGTGAAGTATACTTTGCACTGAGTCATGTTGGGAGGCACTTGATGACAGGTTATCCCATTGTGAGCTATGCTAAATTTGATCCCTTGGCTAAAGTGGCAGTAGTCAGATCTCTCATTTATAAAGGTACAGTTTTATCCTCTGCTATTAGAAAAGAGTTTATGGGATAATATTTTGGAACCTTGTAAATATCCTGTTCCATTACAACATTTCACCCCGTGGTTTCGGCATCCTGATCCTGAAGTCAGTTATTAGAGTAGGAGTTACAAAATTGTGGTTTTCTATCATTCTGTCTACATTTATTAGCTAGCATTCACAGAGGCCATCCCTGTTTCTCCTCCTTTCTTTTGTGTACCATCATACTCTCATGGACTTTTTATTTATTTAGTGTGTTAACAATCAGTCTTTTAAAAGACTATTTATTTGAGAGAGCGAGAAAATGGGGGGGTGGGAAGAGAGAGAGGGATAAGAATAGAATCTCAAACAGACTCCCTGCTGAGCACGGAGCCTGAGGCAGGGCTTGATCCCACCACCCCGAGACCATGACCAGAGATGAAACCAAGAGTTGGACGCTTAACCCCCTGAACCACCCAAGTGCCCCAGTAATCAGAGTCTTTATTGGTGTTCACATTGTCCCAGATTTGGCTAATGAGAGCCCCTTCAAGGTAGTGCCCTGCTTCCTTTTGATATGATCCCATTAGTCTTTGTGTGTTTCTTGGCTTTTTACTTTCTCTGCATTTCAGGCATCAACCACTTCTCCAAGAAACTCTGATTCCTTTTAGTGGGGAATGGTATTTAAAAGTCCAAAGCCTTGTTGTTGGGTTGTCATTGCTTCTGGATCCTTTCGGTAGATAGAACTAAAGAATCTATTTAAAAAGAACCATGAGATCATATTAGTTCTGATGCAAATTTAATATTACAGGGATATTTTTCTAAACTTTTTAGCCTTTTGATTTTCAGAATCAAAGGGACCATATTGGTGTGTAATGGTTATCAAGTTGAGATACAAATTGTTATGTAAATAGGCAGGTAAATAACTTCATTCATTATTGAGCATGTACTCAAACAGGTACTCTTTGGTTATGTGGGGAGTACAGAACAAAATCAGATACGTACCTTGCTGCCAGAAGCTTACAGTCTTTTACATAAAAAACTATAGTAGTGTGAAAACTGGTAGGGATTATGAGAGGTAGACATACAATGTTTTACTCACCCTTAGAAGCCTGAGCAGAAGTTAGACATGAATATGGATGTATTGGGGAAGGGGAGGGCTTTCATAGCAAAGGTAAACAGGTGAACGATGGCTGGCAGGCAGGCAATGCTGTGTAGTGCCTTTCGGGCAGTCCTGTGAAAAATATTGGAGTATAACTTGTGTGGTGGGATTAAGGTAGATAAATTTGCAAAGATAGATTATAACCAAATTTTGGACTTTATCTTTAGGTCCTAAGTTATGAACTAGTAGCCTATATGGATCAAACTTCACAGATATTCTTTGGCCTGCATAGATTTAAAAAATTGAGATATGGGGTGCCTGGGCGGCTCAGTCGGTTAAGTGTCTGCCTTGGCTGGGGTCATGATCCCAGGGTCCTGGGAAAGAGCCCCGCGGGGGCAGGCTCCCCACTAACCGGGGGGGGGGGGTCTGATTATCCCTCTCCCTCTGCCCCCCCGCCTGCATTCTCTCTCAAATAAATAAATCTAAAAAAAAATTGAGACATTTCTTATCAAAACACTGATTTCTGGTTTGTCTGAAAACTGGAGCTGAGGAGTGGCTGCCTTTTATTAGAGTCAGGGTTTGTGCTTTCCTGGTCCCTATAGCCCCTGTAAATCTGTCTTTATCTGTCTGGCCCTTACAAGCTTCTGAGCTTGTGTGATCCTGCAGGATTGGAGGTGGGGTGTGAGGGTGGGAGATGGGATTTGAGAGGAGAGGTGACTGAGAGCTTGAGCAAGATCTGTGCTTTAGAAAGATCACTCTGGCAGTCGGTTTGGAGGATGTATTGGAGCAGGGAGACCAATCCGTAGACTGTTGGAATATTCCAGGGGAATACAGGATAGTAACAGATGGTGCAGAGAGGAGAAAATGAGACATTTTAAAATGTAGAGTGGTTAGATTGTATTGTTGGATAAGAGTATGTGTGTGTATGTATTGACAAGAATGTAAATCAAACTCTATTAAAACATGAAGTCCCGTTTTTAAAAAGCTTTGCATTCATAAGTTGGTTTCTGGAAGTTAACCACATGTTTTCATAATCTTTTGGTTAATTCTGGAAGACAGTGGTAATAGTTTCTTGCATTGTCACTGTGTAAAGTTTAGTTTTGTAATATGCCAATAGCATCTTTTGTCAAAAAATCTAACTCTGGCTTTATTTCTGAAAGTTGTGTATGAAGTGAGTGTATTGTGATTTTTTTTCTTAATTATAGAGCTAAATTACCAGGCAAAAACGTTAGCAATGCTATATACTTATTTTTAGAGAGTTGGCTGCTTTATTTAATTTCCCCCACATTCTCTGCAAGAAGTTAATCCAAAGGATAATGAGTTAACATGGGACTGTCTGGTACACTTAAAATCACACCTATATTAAAACCATCTATGTTGTTAGTAAGTATTTTGGACATCTTGCCTGTCCGATTGGGGCATGACTTGATCCAGTTCCGTTGCCAATGCTATTACTCTAGATATTTAGTGGCACCACCAGCTTAGGCAGTCTGAGGGAGATAGACCTGGAGAACATGTAAGTGACAAGACTGGGAGTCAGAGTGACTCACGCTGACAAGCCATATCTGGATTCTGTGTAATAAGCTTCGGCCTCAAAGGGTGAACAAAGATTGGTTTAAAGGGTATTTGTATATATGTTTGTTTGTTTTTGGAACTTACATATAGTATAGAACACAAATCTTAAGTGTACAGCTGAATGAATTTTTACCTATGGAAACAGAACACTGTGTAACCACTACCCAAATCAAGGTATAGAACACTTCAAGATCACCTTGAGGGCTTCCTCATGTCTGTCTGGGAGAGGGAGAGGGAGAAGCAGGCTTCCCACTGAGCAGGGAGCCGATGCAGGGCTCGATCCCAGGACCCTGAGATCATGACCTGAGCCTAACCAAGTCAGTAACCCTCCCAAAGGTTTATTCTGGTCTTTTTCACTGTAGATTAGTCATGACTATTTTTGGATTTTTTTTTTTTTAAAGATTTTATTTATTTATTTGACAGAGAGATAGCCAGAGCAGGAACACAAGCAGGGGGAGTGGGAGAGGGAGATGCAGGCTTCCCGCTGAGCAGGGATCCCAGGACCCTGGGATCATGACCTGAGCTGAAAGCAGACGCTTAATGACAGAGCCCTATTTTTGAATTTTATATAAATGGAATCATACAGCTTATACTTTTGTGGTTTTTTTCCCCCTCTGCTTGCTATTACATCTATGAAATTCACCCATTTTGTTTAACAGGTCTTTTTCCCTGTGCATTATTCAATTGTATATATAGTCCATGTTTTGTTTATTTTACTGTTGATGAATTAGTTGGATTGTTTCCAATCTTTGGCTGCTATATAACATTTCTAAGGTGGACATAAGCACTTGATTCTATCGGTTATAAAAAACCAGGATTGGAATTACTGGGTCATAGGATAGGCATATGTTCAGCTTCAGTAGATACTGCTAAACTGTTTTCCAAGTGCTTGGGCCAATTGACACCCCCACCTCTAATGTGCGGAGTTCCAGTCACTTTGATTTACACCCCCACCTCTAATGTGTGGAGTTCCAGTCACTTCGTTTTGCTAGTCCTTTTATTTTATTTTATTTTTAAAAAGATTATTTATTTATTTATTTGACAGAGAGCGATACAGCGAGAGAGGGAACAAACACAAGCAGGGGGAGTGGGAGAGGGAGAAGCAGGCTTCCCGCGGAGCAGGGAGCAGGGAGCCCAATGCGGGGCTCGATCCCGGGACTCTGGGGTCATGACCTGAGCTGAAGGCAGACGCTTAACGACTGAGCCACGCAGGTGCCCTTGCTAGTTCTTTTAATTTTAGCCATTCCAGTAAGTGTGTAGTGGTATCTATGACTATGAACTATTGAGGTGTAATTTACATGCAGTAAAATGTGCTCATATTTTAAGTGTACTGCTTGAGATTTGAGAGCTAACCTCCCCCCCCCCCCAAAATTCTCTCACCTCCCTTTGCAGTTCCCCCACCTTCATCCCTGGCCTCAGGTAACCTGCTTTCTATAATTAAAATTAGTTGTGTGTGTTGTAGAATTTCATATAGGTTAATTGTATAGTATGCATATACTGCAAGCACTCTGTGTTTAGCTTATTTTACCCAGTGTAATGTTTTTGAGATTTATTCTTGTTGAGTCAGTTTTTCATTCCTTTCCATTGCTTAGCATTATTACATTACACAAGTATACAATGTTTTGTTTATTCATTCTCCTGCTGGAGAATATTTGGATTGTTTCCAGTGTTTGTTATGAATAAAGCTTGTGTGAACATTTGTGTTCAAATTTTTGTTTGGACATTTCTTTTCTCTTGGGTATACCTAGGAGTGGAATTGCTGGCATAGAGTGTAGATGAATGTTTAGTTTTTCCAAGTAACTGCCAGATCTTTTCCCATAGTGGTTGTACATTCTTATGACTTGCCCCACAATATATGAGAGTTTCAGTTTCTTTTATAGCCTTGTCAGCACTTGGCATTGTCAGTTTTAGCCATTCTTATATGTGGGAAGTAGTGTCTCATTGTGGTTATAATTTACATTTTCCTTTTTTTAAGGATTTTAGTTAATTAATTAATTTATTTGACAGAGAGAGAGAGAGAGCACAAGTAGGCAGAGTGGCAGGCAGAGGGAGAGGAGGCTCTCTGCTGAGCAAGGAGCCCGATGTGGGACTCGCTCCCAGGATACTGGGATCATGACCTGAGCCGAAGGCAGCCGCTTCACTGACTGAGCCACCCAGGCGCTCCTATAAATTTACATTTTCTTGATGACTAATGATGTTGATCATTTTTTCATGTGCCTTTTGGATACTGTCTTTAGAGAAGTATCCATTCAAATCTTCTGACCCTTTTAAAAAATTGAGTTATCTTTTATATTGATTTGTGGGAATTCTTTATGGTAGTCAGGAAACAAGTTCTTTGTCAGATACACATATTGCAGACATCTGTTCCGTGGCTTGCTTTTTCAGTGTCTTAATGTTGTCTTTTGATGGACAGAAGGTCTTAATGCTTACAAAATCGAATTACTCAGGTTTTTCTTTCATTGTAATTGGTTTTTGTGTCCCATTTAAGAAATTTTGCCTACTCTAAGGTCTTAAAGATAGTCTACTCGCAACTTTATGGCTTTACCGTCTTTTTTTTTTGACAGACAGAAAGAGACAGCAAGAGAAAGAGCACAAGCAGGGGGAGTGGGAGAGGGAGAAGCAGGCTTCCCACTGAGCAGGGAGCCGATGCAGGGCTCGATCCCAGGACCCTGAGATCATGACCTGAGCCGAAGGCAGATGCTTAACAACTGAGCCACCCACGCGCCCCATGGCTTTACCATCTTAAAATAATTGTAATTTTATGGTTGAGCTAGGGATCAAGATTCACTTTTCCCCCATATGGTTATCCACTTAGCTCAGTGCTGTTATTTACACATACATTAAAAAACTATTGAAAAATTGTTGAAGAACATATGAACATAAGAAGCTTATGTTTTGTTTTTTACAGTTAACCATGTTTATTATAGAAAAATTCAAAATAAAAATAATGTAAAATAAGAAACAAAAAGAATCAAAATTTCCCTTGATGACTGTTAATATTTGGTGTATTTCCCTTCCTTCATATACATAGTTTTTCTTTTATGTATGTTTCATATATATTTTTCACACATAAAATTGTTTTGCAAACTGCTTTTATTTATTTATTCTTATTTTATTTTTATTTAATTTTTTTTTTGAGAGAGAACATGTGTGTGACTTGGGGTGGGAGAGGGAGAGGGAGATTCTTTTTTTTTTTTTTTTTAAGATTTTTATTTATTTCATAGAGACACAGGGAGAGAGGGAACACAAGCAGAGGGAGTGGGAGAGGGAGAAGCAGGCTTCCCACTGAGCAGGGAGCCCGATGTGGGGCTGGATCCCAGGACCCTGGGATCATGACCTGAGCCAAAGGCAGATGCTTAACGACTGAGCCACCCAGGCGCCCCGGGAGAGGGAGATTCTTGAGCAGGCTCTGCACTCAGGGTGAGCCTGATGCAGGACTAAATCTCACAACCCTGAGTGATCTCTCCCTGAGCCGAAATCAAAGAATTGGACACTTAGCCAACTGAGTCACCCAGGTGCCCCTGCAAACTGCTTTTATTTATTTATTTATTTTAAAGATTTTATTTATTTATTTGACAGAGAGAGACACAGCGAGAGAGGGAACACAAGGAGGGGGGAGTGGGAGAGGGAGAAGCAGGCTTCCTGCTGAGCAGGGAGCCCAATGCGGGGCTCGATCCCAGGACCCTGGGATTATGACCTGAGCTGAAGGCAGACACTTAACGACTGAGCCACCCAGGCGACCATGCAAACTGTTTTTAAAAACAATATTTGTGGCATTTTTCTGAACCATTTTCTATTTCTTTTATAATATTTTGAAGGGGTGTCTTGTATATATGAATGTGGAAATGGCTAACTAGTTAAACTATTCCTTTATTAGACATTTAAATTCTTTAAAATTATTTCTAATTTATAGCAACTTTTTAAAAAAGATTTTATTTATTTATTTGACAGAGAGACACAGCTAGAGAGGGAACACAAGCAGGGGAGTGGGAGAGGGAGAAGCAGGCTTCCCGCCGAGCAGGAAGCCCGATGTGGGTCTCGATCCCAGGACCCTGGGATCATGTTCCAAGCTGAAGGTAGATGCCCAGTGACTGAGCCACCCAGGTGCCCCTAATTTATAGCAACTTAAAGCTGAGTTGTTCTTTCTTGTAGTTTAATCTTTGAACACATCTGTGAGTATTGGGATAATTTCTAAGGGGCGGAATTGATGCGTCAAAGGATATACACATTTTTAAGAACATGTGTATTTTATATGGCCAAAAGTTTACCCACTTTCTGTTACTTATATGAACTTGACACAACAGACCAAATTCTCTCTATAAAAGTGCTGTTTTCTCCATGTTTATGCCATTTTAGAATATTAATAATTAAAAAATAATACCAGTTTGGTTGAAGAATTTAACAAGTTATTTCTGGAATTACTAGTGGTATTGGATATATTATGTTTGTGGCTATCTGTGTTTCTTTTGTGAAAAAAGGGAAATGTGTGGAATAGCTGTAGTTGTACTCTGTTGATTTAAATCCAGGTGCTTGGGCTGCCTGGGTGGCTCAGATGGTTAAGCATCTGCCTTCGGCTCGGGTCATGACTCCAGGGTCCTGGGATCGAGCCCCACGTCTGGCTCCTGGCTCAGTGGGGAGCCTGCTTCTCCCTCTGCCTCTCCCCCTGCTCTCTCTCTCTCTCTCTCTCTGTATCTCTGTGTCTCGAATGAATAAATAAAATCTTAAAAAAAAAAAAAATCCAGGTGCTTTTGGGGAATGTGGCAGAAGGAAGTCACCAGGGTGAGGAACTTCTGAGTTTGTTGTGGCTGGGACAGTGTTGCCTTTTTGTGAACAGAATGGCTATTTTTGGTAGAATCCAGCTGCAGAAGTATTTGCTTTACCCAGTGTACTGTCTGTGGCAAGCTTAAGCCAGTCCCTGCTCTGGCCAGACCCTGGCTCCAGATCCTCTTTATGAAGTACTTAGGGATCTGTCATGTTTGGCCTCATTCATTGCTTCAAGGACCCTCACTCCTATTAATGCCTTCTTTGAGCTAGGAGGTGGGGTTCTACTGGGAATTCCATTCACTTTTTAGGTAGGCTTTTCTGTGTTTACATTCAGTGAACCCTATTTCTACTCCAGTTTTTTCTTTTTTTGTATTTTATAGAAATTCCTTGAAATGTCTTATATATGTGGAGGGCAGCCTAGCCAGGTTTCCAGTACCAGTGTACATTGTCTTTTGTTTTGACATTTCTTTCATGATGTCATTTGCACCAATCAGAAATCCCAACCTTCACACCTCTATTTCCTTCCGAAGTCTTGCCTGTTTTTGTTTTTTCCACTCTAGCTTTCTGCACTTAGTCACAGTCATTCCCCCACCCCTTCCTCCAGTGCCTTGACCTAGCAAGCATTGTCATCTGTTACTTGTTATCTGGAAGGCTTCACCCTGTTCTCCTTTCTTGCTTATTAACCCTTGTTTGTCTTTTAGAGCTGAGCTCAAGCATCAGTTCTTCACGGGTTGTGTCTGGGTCCCCTAGATACCCCTACAGGTTATATTCCCTTGTCATATTCTTACAGTGCTCCATTCTTTCCCTTTGCTGCTGTTAACATAATTGTAATTAATAAATGTATTGCATAATCCCCCACTAGACAGCTCCTTGATTAGAAAGTAATGTCTGTGGGGACAAGGATCATGTCTGTCATGTCATATTCAGCTCATAGCATATTCCCAGCATCTAGTACAGTGCATGCCCTACAGCTGCCCAGTTGAATGAGGGAATGAATTTGGGAGGGCAAATAAGAATTACTGTCTTGTATCAGAAGTTTGTATTTACTTTAAAAATGAATACATTTGGGGGCGCCTGGGTGGCTCAGTTGGTTAAGCGGCTGCCTTTGGCTCAGGTCATGATCCTGGGGTCCTGGGATTGAGCCCCACGTCCGGCTTCCTGCTCAGCGGAGAGCCTGCTTCTCCCTCTCCCTCTGCCTGCCACTCTGCCTACTTGTGCTCTCTGGGAAATAAATAAAATCTTAAAAAAAAAAAAATACATTTGTTCCTTAAATGCCTGGCATTTTCAGTTTCAGTATCATCTCTTAATTTTAAATGACTTGATTCTGAAGTTTATTTTTTATTTTTTAAAGATTTTATTTATTTATTTGACAGATACATACATAGCGAGAGAGAGAACACAAGCACGGGGAGTGGGAGAGGGAGAAGCAGGCTGCCTGCCGAGCAGGGAGCCCGATGTGGGGCTCGATCCCAGGACCCTGGAACCATGACCGGAGCCGAAGGCAGAGGCTTAAAGACTGAGCCCCCAGGCGCTGCTTGATCCTGAAGTTTAAACTGCCACCATTAGAAACTCCTTTCAGGAGGTCAAAAGCATCCCGACTTTCCCTCTCTGCCTCTTGGCCCATTTTTAAACCTGTCATTGACTTCTAATCTGTCCAGATTATTTTGCTAATACTTCAGCTGTCATTTTGAAGGAGTTGTCAACTGCTGTAACTACTAATTCTTTTCTTTCTTTTCCTCCCCCCACTTCTGTGTGTGTGTGTGTGTGTGTGTGTGTGTGTGTGTCTGTGTCAGAGACTAATGGGATCACTATTTGCTTCTTTAGGTCAAATAAATTTGGTAAATTCCTCATATAATCTCCTCTTGGAAATTGACTTGATAATTGTCATTTTAATAATTTGTTTCCCAGCATTTCCCAAACTTTCTGACCCCAGAATGCTTCTCCTCCTTTATTTTGGTTCAAAACCTGTGGAATCCAAGAGCTATTCTTGACTATTTTTGTGCATTTCATCCCAACTTCTTGTATTCACCAAGAGTTCTCTATCTTCCTGCCAAAGTAATGAGGGAGGGAACTAGCACTTGTTAAATGCTAGATTTACATCTACTATTCCTTTTAACCTTCTGTAACTTTGAATGAAAGGTAGGCTTATTTTCCACATTTTAGCATGTGAGGAAATGGAGACTGGAGAAGGGAATTTTTTTTTTTTTTTCCTCAAGGTTACATAGCGATTTTATCTATATTTTTCATCTGTCCATCTCTACAAAGCCTTGTGTTCTTTCTCCTCACTACCTTTTCTTTTCCCCTGGGGAAAGAAAAGAAAAACTCTTCTGATGATTTTAGAAGCTGTACCTCTTGCTATCACCTTAGTTCGGGGAGTGTTTGGTGGTACTTGGACTCTCAAGAGCCAAAGGCCCAGGAGCAGCAAGGCCTCTAGGCTCTAACAGGTGGGCAGCAGCATATTCTAAGTATTTGGGGAGATGGAGAAGAGAAGGCCAAGAAAAGCCTTGGCTACCCTTCCCCAGACTGCCTTTGTAAGTTCTCATGCTTTCTTGCCTCCTTCATTCCAGGCTTACCTCATTCTCTTCAGTTCCAGTCTTTTCTGCTGGTATATGACTTTGTTGGAATTTTAGGTTGGCTTTTATCAATAACATAGGAGCCAGTATTTATTGGGTGCCTGCTTTAATGGATCTAGCTGTTCCTCTCTAGCCCTCCAAATAGCTGACTTAATTAAGGTCACATAGTGTTGGATCTGGGATCTTAACCTCACCTCAGTAAATTTTTTCGGAGGGAAAACCTACCCTAAGCAATTAAAATCTATAAAATCATGGGTTTGATGTACTAGTTACGTGTTTTTTTATAATATATATTTAAATTAAACATATGGCTACTAAACATTAAAACACCTTTATGTACCACCAAAAATCACCTTGAATACTAAACCTTGGAAAATGTTCCTGTAATCCACTTTTTGTCTTTATCCATTTGTCCACGAATAGTTCACTATGTATCTGTAAAAGATGAGGACTTAAAAACAAAGCAAAAGATTACGAAAAACACACACAGCACACAATTCCATTATTATACCTAAAACTTTACCAGTGGCTACCTTGCTATCAAGTAGTCAGTATTAATATTTGCCTCCTTGTCTCATAAATAACTTTTAAATTAATAAACTTAATTTTCTAGAACAACTTTAGGTTTACAGAAAAATTGAGCAGGTATACTCTTCCCCCCCCTTCAGTTTCCCCCATTGTTAACGTCTTACATCAGTGTGGTTAATATTGTTTTATTATTAACTACAGCCCCTGGTTTATACAGATTTCCTTGGTTTTTTTTACCTCATGTCCTTTTTCCACTCCAGGATCCCATCCAGGATGCTGCCTTGCATTTGGTTGTCATGTGCCCTTAGGCTCTTCTTGGCTGTGTCAGTTTCTCAGATTTTGTTTTTGATGATAATGACAGTTTTGAGGAGTTTGGTCAGGCATATGGTATTTGCTGTCTATTGAATTTGTCTTGTTTTTCTCATAAATTTGTTTTAATGGTTTTTTTCAATTCAGGAGCCAGACTGGGTTCACACTTTGCGTATAGTTAATAGCCTCTTAAATCTTTTTAATCCATAAAAATTGCCTCTCCCATCTTTTTTTTCCCTAGCCATGTATTTATTGAAGAATTGGGCTTTTGTTCTGTGTAACTTTATAAATTTTGGATTTTGCTGATTACATTCTCATTAGGTCTATGTAATCTCTTCTTGGGATTTCTTGCAAATTGGTACTTAAGTCCAGAGGTTTGTTGGATTCAGGTTCAGTGTATTTCTGTATCAATTAAAAAACAAAACAAAGCACAACCCATGCTCTTTCCACGGTGTCATGGTGCTTTCTTATTTTTGTGATACTCTCTATCCTTTCCAAGTAGCTGATTCTTCAAGAAACATAGGACTCTTATGCATGTATATTTTTCTGAGTTAAAACTGCATAATTTATTGGTGGTAGATGGTGAAGCTGTAAGCTGGCTGCAGGAATGCCTGCATGTAGTTGTCAATTTTGCCAAGGACAACGATGACACATTTTATGGTATTGACAATCAGTTTTAGAGTATTATTCCTATAGTTTATTTTCAGCTTTCTTCTTTTTCTCAATTCAGATATGTAATGGCTTTTGCTGCTGTTAGTATATAGTTAAACCTTACTTTATCCCCCCCAAATTTGAATGATTACAATGACACCTGTAATGTAGGAAGATAAAAACAAAATAAGTGGGAAAATGAAGATGAAAGGAAAAATAAATGTAGGGAAATAAGATGAATGAAGGAATAAAGTTATGTAAAAATGCACAGAATAAGGTTAGTTGTTAGAGGAGGGGCACAGATTAGTCTCTGCTTGTAATAGTAGTGTTCTTTGTAGCCGTTTGCAGGAATTTCGTATTTTTAGATGCTAAATGTCTTTCTTTCCCTAAGGTTTTTTATTTATTTGGTGTTTGTACTTGGTAATGCCATTCTCAACTGCTTATTTGAAATGAAGTGCCTATAAAGATGTGGGTCAGGTTTCTCAGTGTTGGGTTTCAGAGCTCATTGGAAAATCAGGACACTTTTTTTCTGTTGTGCCTTCTTTGTACAGTCTTTTAGAGTTTTTGATTAGTTTATCCTATTATGTAGGTTTTCCTTTCTCTAGTATCTGGTAGAGGATGAATGAGATATTCTTGGAACATTTAGTTTTGAATACCTTTGTTTATCAGTAGAATAAAGTGATTTCTTAGGAAAGAAAAAAAGAATTTAAGAATGTTTCACCAGCAGAATACTGTGTCTTTATAACTTTGGCCATATCAAATACCTTTTTTGAGTTTTGCCTGTTGAATTTGAACTAAATATTTAAGGTTTGTTATGATTTTTCTAGTTAAAGTGGCAGAAAAACCAACTTAAAACTGGCTTAAGCCAAAACAAGGAATTTGTAATTTGAAAAATCTAGAGGTAGGTGTGGATTTAGGTTTCTTTGTCAGACTAAAAAGTGGTATCTCTGTAACCAATTCCAGACTTTCCCTTGTGGTCGCATGAAGGCATCAGTAGCTCTGACTTTCATCCTGATATGTTCAAGCTCAATGGGAAAAGAATCTCTTTTCTTGTGGCTTCCTGGAATTCGAATTTAGAACATGTGCCCACTCTTGAATCAATCACTGTGATTAGGTGATGTGGCCAAAAAACAAGTGTCCATCAACCCCTTAAAATTATAACATATTCTTCTCTGGCCCCCGAATCAAGTTTTTGCTCTGCATGTAAACTTTCTGGACTTTCCATGTTAATTATTTGATAACTTAACAAATATTTATTGAGTTCCTACTATGTACAGGCACTGTAAGGATTTAAAAACATTACACTGTAAATTGGTAAATTCCCTTACCAATTGCTTGTAAATTACTCTATTTTTTATAAATTATGGAAATAAAAGTTTGTTTGAAAATGAAGTATAATTTTTACTTTCATTTTTAATTTTTTATTTAAAGGTTTTATTATTTTATTTATTTATTTTAAAGAGACTTTATTTTATTTTTTTCTAGAGAGAGCTTGAGTGCACAAGCTTGGGGGCAGGGGGAGAGGTGCAGAGGGAGAGGGAGAGAAAGAATCTTAAGCAGGTTGCACACTCAGTGCAGAGCCTGATGTGGAGCTCAATCTCACAATTCTGAGATCATGACCTGGGCCGAAATCAAGAGTCAGAGGCCTAACTGATTCAGCCACCCAGGTGCCCCCTGAAGATTTTATTTTTAAGTAATTTCTGTACCCAAGAAGGGGCTCGAACTTCCAACCCTGAGATCAAGAGTTGCATGCTCTACCAACTGAACCAGCCAGGCGCCCCTGGAAATAAAGTACAATTTTTTTTTTTTTAAGATTTTATTTATTTATTTGACAGAGAGAGACACAGCGAGAGAGGGAACACAAGCAGGGGGAGTGGGAGAGGGAGAAGCAGGCTTCCCAGGACCCTGGGATCAACACCTGAGCTGAAGACAAACGCTTAACAACTGAGCCACCCAGGTGCCCAATGAAGTACAATTTTTAAAAGAAGACTACTACTTTAAGATTATCCTGTGGTTTTATAGACCAGTTTTTGGTTTATGAATTTGATTATTTTCAAAGTAATAGTAATATCACCCTTTCAGCCTTTTTTCTTTTCACTCACGTCCGAGTGTTGGTAGCTATTTCTATTGTTTATTTGTAGAATTTTAACTCATCAATGAAAAGAAATGTGGCTTAAAAAAACAGAGAAATGTGGCTCGTGGATTATTTTTCCTCTTAAACCCGGTAGGAAATGTCCCTGTGAGATTTGTCTTCTGATCCTCCTCTCAATTCTGTATTCTCTCAGAGTTAATGAAAAATTTATTATGATGGCGACATCTGTGTTCTGTGCTTTGTAGAATATCTTGGCGATGGCTTATAGCTGAGTCATTCATAAAGTTATTAAAATAGTGAAGTTGAACAGTGTTTTTGACAAAGAAGTCCAGTATCTCAAATATATATTTGGGCTTTCCATCTTAGACTTCATTGCTTCCTTTGTGTGAAGACTTCCAGAGTGTTACAGTCTACCCATGTTCATATGTACTCCTCCAAAAAGAGTCTGAAACTTGCAGGTTGACCTTACTGTAGCATGTGTTTTTATCTGCTGTCGGGAAGAGCTGCTTTCAAGGGGATGCACACGAAAAGCACAATGTGAGAGATTTAGAGGACCTGGGCTAGAAAAGCATTTTAAGAAGATGGACAGAATGCTCTGTAGAGTCCCTTTCAGAAAGCTCCAGAATATAATGAAATCTCTGGCTTCAAGCAGTGAGAACTCTCCTTTACCCAGTTGCCTGCAGGAGACAGACAGTGTGAAGGGAATCAAAGACATCCTGGCTGTGCAGCAAGCAGCAGGAGTCCCTCACTAAGGCAGCCTTAGCCCCTGGCTGAAAGACAGATTCATTTGTTCGCAGAGCCCAGTGGATTGTGAGGCACACAACTTCATTCTTATTTGAAACCAAGGTCAGCCTAGGATATGAGGACAATGGGCTATATGGGAAAGTAGAGCAAGGGTAAAGTTTGCTATAAATTTAATTAAGGGATGATAAAATGTACCCTTTTATGAAATGTTGGCTTTGACAACTCACTTTTCACGCTATTCCCAGCTAAAGAAGCAAAATTTTGACTACCATTGTTTTCTAAATAAGTCAGCATACAGTTGAATGTGTTTGTGTATGTATAAAATTTTAAAGATTGAGACTGCCAGCTTGGAATGTGTGCTTCTTTGGGATAGGGGCTTGTTAGGTCTCTGAAAATAAGTATATATTTGAGAAATGAGCAGTGTTTTGAAAATATTAGAGGGCTTGTTTAAATGGTGTAAGGTTTGAATTCAAAAGGTTTTGTTGTAGGATCAACTTTTCATTCTATAGATGCTTGTTCAGAGCTAATAATGAAAAGGAGGCATGGTGGAAGCTTTGAAAGTCTTTGGAAGTTTTTTTTATTTTTGGTATTTTGGTGTTTTTTAAAATATCCTTAGTAGGGTTTAAGTTTTAATACTCTTGGAAGCAGTGAAACTGCATTTCTTTAAAATATTTTATACTTCTTTTAGGAACTTAACTGTTTTCATTAGTGAACTGGGAAATGGTATAGCTTTATTTCCAGAAACAATTTTGATATCACAGTATTTGGTCTTGAGAATTCTTGTGTTGTCTATTAAAGCATTTAGTGTACTGGCATGCTCAGTAAGCCTTTTTGAATGAATAATCAGTTTAAAATGAACAGTTAGAATAAGATTATAAGGTGGTCTGACTGTAATTGAGTCAGACCCTTTGTGAGTAGATAGAAGTCAAGACATCTTCCTGAAAGTGATATCTCTTTCTAGAAAAAAATGAGCATATCCATTATATCAGAGAAAAAAAGTTTTCACTTTCTGTACTCATGTTCTTTTAAAATCATGGCAAACTTTGTACTCTCTCACATGAAGGTAGGGCAAGGATTTTGATTTAGTGTATTGTAGGTCAGTCAGATCCTGTGCAGACATGTCCAGAAATTCTCTTTCTGAACTCTTAAGTTTCATGAGAGTTGGTAGAAGGACTAGGAAGGGGTCGAGCCAGGGCCTGTCTCTGGAATAGCAAGGAACGGGAAGTTGGATTAACTCAAGAGTGGGGCCTGGTGCTGTGGTATAGATAATGAGATCAGATGTCCCTCAATTCTCAGCTGATGTCTAAAACACAAGGTGAATTTTTAGTTCTCTCACCTGGAAGTCCTCTCAGGTGTCATGCAGTATGGGGTATGGATTGTCAGATATTTGGAAGTGGCATCCTCATAAGACAGAACACCAGTACCTAAGAGTTTTCTGGCTAAGTACCCTCAGCTATCTAGAAGCCTTAGGCATTGAAATGAATTTAGCTTAGTGTCTTTGTCACCTCACAGTGCAACCAAATTCTGATACCTAGCTTAACCTCATCTGTTCTCCACCTTCACTGAAGGGGAATAGACTAGAATCAGGGATTTGCTATGACCAGATCCTTAAGGAAGAGTGTGGAAGTGTCAATTACTCTGTTTTGAGGTGGCCTGGAGGAGAGAGGATTGAGAAACCTGAGTACTGTGTTGCCCATTTTCTGTCAGCTCATCTGAAAATCTATAGTAGACTCCCCCCAATAAAAAGTAAACTAAACATCACCTGTATTTAATTCTGGTATTTTATGTATATTTTATGTTTTATTAAATAAAAATGTAGGATCGTATGAAAGTCCTGATTTGTAGCCTTTATTCATTTAATGTTTCTTGAACTTTTTCAGTGTATTGTAACTTTCCATATATTGTAAACTTTCTTCTGGGTCAGTAAATATATTCTTACAACGTGATTTTTATTTGGTGGACACATAACATTCTGTCTTCTGGAAGATCTATAATTTGTATAACCAATCTCTATTGTTGGGCCTTTTTTTCCTTTGCTATTATGACTGATGTTAATGATAAACATCTTCTTAGCTGTATTTTTGGACTTGTCTTTCTTTCTTTCCCTAGTATAATTTCCTGCCCTTGAAATTACTGAGTCAGTGATGTGCATGTTTTTCAGGTATTGAATATGTATTGATAAGTTGAACAGGAGAGGTTGTACCTGTTACACTCCCATCAGCAATATAGATGGGTGACAAGTAGATAAAATTTATAAATAGATGAGAAGAAATTGCTGCTCAAGGGAGTTTAATGTCAAGCAAAGGAAATGAGAGGCAGTATAATTTAGGGAAGAAAGTAGGGATATTGGAGTCAGAATTGCAAATCTGCTACTTTTGACCAGACAGCAAGTTATTTGCTGTCTGGTCCTCAGTTTCTTCCTCTTTAAAGCTAAGCTACCAGTCTGGACGGAGGTGGTGTGAGAGTAAATGAGACCACAATAGTTGTACAGTGTGTGGCACACAGTAGGCATGCTGAAATATGAATGTGCACCCCCCTTCCAGTTTATCCTTTTTTGTGGACTTTCATTTTAATTTATTGTTTTCATTGAAAATGAGGTTAAGCTTGTAGTTTAGTGGTCTCCCCTAGTTCTGAATAACCGTCCTCTTTGGACTGCAGATGCTAATTGACAAAGGCTCAGATGTACTTAATTTAACTGTTTAATTCTCTCCAGTCTCAGGATTTGTGGATCTTGGTAAACCCTTTTTGGATTGGGTTCAGACTGATCTGACCTGGAGCTTGCTGGGGGAATCTGTTCCTTTTTGGCAGCTGAATCTCAGACTGGGCCTAGTACAACTGAGGACCCATGTGGCTCTGCCGGAAATAGGTTTATTTTGTTACATCCTGTTCTCTGTCATGCTGCTTAGAATAGAGATTTTGCTCCCCCACCCCCATTTTTCTAATCCTCCATTCCAGCAGCTTCTGTGAGAGCTCTGAAAAACCTGGTGACATTTTTGAATCCTGGGTGGTAGTTGTAAAGTGGACAAGGATATTTTTTTCATTTGGAGTTACTCAGGACTAAGGTTACCACTTTGAGATTTACTGCTATTTTTGAGGGTCACTAGGTAAAATATTTTTCTAGCATTCCAGCATCTTGACACATCTTAAACTGCAGTTGTTTAAAATGGACTCAGCTAATTTTTGGGAAAAGAATTTTTTATTTAAGTTGTCAAGTTACTATTTATAACGTATAACAACTTATTTAATTACTTATATAATTAAAGCATCACTTAGAATTATGCAGTATAATATTATTAAACAATTATCATAAGTACTAGATATTCATTGGAGAAAAATTCGAAAATGTGAATGGATAAATATTCAAAAAGAAAAATTACCTTCATTCGTCTACCAAAGATAACTGCAAAGATCCATTTTAATTTTATTAGCTTCAGGTTCTGGTATCTCATCTTAGATAATCATTCAGAATGAGGTAATTGGACTTTGGAAGATTTGTCTTTTAAATTATTATAGGGTTTAAGGAAATTTGGGCTCTGGCTTTGAGTCCTGATTTTATTCCTATTTAGTGATGTTTGAAGCTCGAAAACTTGCAGATAGTATCAGTTTTCCTCACTCTTACCCTTCTTTTTTCCTTCCTCCTTCCACTGCCTCCTGTTCCCCATACACTTTTCTTCTTTGAACATATATCCCAGCCTGAAAATGCTCTGTGGTGTATTATCTACAAATCTGTAGTTCTACTCTATAGTTGCTAAGAATTAAAGCAGTAACTTTCTTGGTTATATGTCACATGGTTACCATCAAATTCTGCTATAATAAAATACCATTATAAAGAAAAGAAAGTCTTTCACACACAGAGGCACTGGACTGGTATTCAGTTCTTTAAAAGGCTTTGGAGAATGCCTTTAAATTGTGTATTAACTTTTATTCTACAACCCGATTATTGTATTATGGTTCTTGGTTTTAAAAGCAGTACAATTTTTTGGTGAGAGTTTGCTTTTTCTTATAGGTTGCCGTCAAACATTTTAACAGCAGCAGCCTAGGTTCTCAATCTTAGGGGATGCTTTTAAAAGCTTTCTGTGGCTCTGTTTTCATTACACCACTGCTGCTTCTTGAAAAGCAACAGTCTGAGAATTCAGACACAATAGGGGTAGTTCCTGATTTGGATGTTTGTTTTTTTTTTTTTGGATGAATTTTTATATTTGCTTTATTTGCTTTGAGGTGAAGACAGCCTCCAACTAAAGGAATGGATACTCTGTACCTTCACACCCAGGTTTAGAGAGCTGGAGTTACATAATCTCCTAGAGCTTGTGTGTTGTATGATTCTTCAGGGCCAGATCCCCACTCCTGGATAGAGATTCCCAGTGGAGAGTGTTATGGCCAAATAGTAACCATAAAATGGACCTTCTATTTCACTTCATCTGTTATTTGGTAGCCCCCATTTCATTATCATGGCACTGTTTGTTTTATATCCTATCCTATCGGTAGGGCATGGTGGAAGTTTTATTGGGAAAAAAAAAAAAGAACCTAGACTGGGCGTGAAAATTGACTTTAGACATGTACTTCCAAAGGTAAGTGCCGGCCCTTGTATCTACTCTTTGTAGCCTGGCTGAAAGAAATTTGTATTGGTTGTACAATAAAAATGAGAGGCTGTCTTGTTAGATTCTCCAAGAGACTTCCGTTTCTAACTTCTCTTCAACATGCTTCTCTCCAACTTCCAAGGATCTTTCTTTGATGCTGGCTTGAGTTGGCTTGGCTTTGGCTTGATATTTTGCTTTGTCCCTGACTTTTAGTCTAAGAACCTCACCCTAACCCTTGCCAATATGTTGCATGACCTGCTTCTATCCCTCTGACAGATATGGTTGAAGCAGTATGTATGCTGAGTTGCTGAAAAAAGCTCTTGGGCATGTTGATGATAAATTGGATTGCACACTTGGGAAGGATTGGTTGTTTACTGGTGAGCTATATATATAGCATACAGTATAAGGGCTATTGTCTATAGGATGAAGTCTCAAGTTTGATAGAGTGGTTTATGAAAGACCTCTGTGATTTGGCCTCTCAGCTTTCCCCATCTCATACTGAAATACTTTAGTAATGCTGAATTAATTGCAGATCCCTGAGTAGAATGTGCCATTTCTTAGCTCTTTGGCTTTGTTTATGCTATTTATTCTGCCTGGAATGTCTTTCTCTTTTTACCCTGGCTGCCTCCTACTCATCCGTTATGGCTTAGTTCAGGCATCCTCCTTCTTTGGGTGGGTTAAGTGTGTGTGTGTGTGTGTGTGTGTGTGTGTGTGTGTGTGTGTGTGTGTGTGTGTGTGTTACACTGCACATTCTCAAAATTCCCTCCTATGAACTCCTGGACTTAATTGCTTTTCTGTCTGCAGATGTAAGTTCAGATAAGTTGTTTGTTGAATGGAATAGTGTTTAAGCCACTTAGTTATCTCAAACATGATGACAAGAGTTAGATGAGGCTGGTAGTAATTCTGTGGGAGGTGGTTTAAATAAAAAAATTGGGATTTATAGGAAACCCCTAAATTTGTATTTAAAAATATATAGAAAATAAAGCATATTTCTGAATCAGAGTGACATTAGAGAGAGATTGATGTAAAATACCTCTTTGGGTAGCTTTTAAAAGAATTGCCTCTTTGAGAAGGAATCAGGGCAGGATATTCAAAACAATCCCATCTAGAAACAGACCAAAGTAAGCTTTTGTGAGTTCTCCTTCAAGCCAGCCAATTAGAAGACAAGGTGCCTGCAACCACTTTTTCCTTTTGATTTGTGGTTCCTATGGCAATAGGAAGAGAGCCTAGGACATTTCTCTCCTACCTCTTTTAATAACTTTTTGCTTTTGAAAAATGCCAAAAGCTATTATTCTTCTTGTCTTTATTGACTTATAGTGTTTCTCAGCATGGTGGTCCTGATTCTGGTTTTTGATTGTACAGTGGGTATGACAAAATTAATGAACACTATCAGTTTTCTTGACTAATGCTATTTTCTTTGGCTGTAGACCCTGTAAATATAATCAATCTAATTGGATATTTGCAGTTAATATTAGAACATTGTGTGAAGCATTTCTTATTCCTTATGAATAATTCTAAATTAGAATACTAGTCATTACAAGTTGTTAAATGTGAAATCAGAGCAAACATTTCTTGGGGGTTTTCTACCCCTGAGAGCCCTCGCTTAAGTGTCCCCATTGTGACCCCCGTGGGTTTCTCTTGAGCTCGAGGCTGAAGTCTCAAGAGGAAAGAGGCTTAGTTGGTATTGTTGTTGGCTTAATAAGTAGGTCAATAAGCATTTGTTAAAATTGGTAAATACCCACAGTGTTAGGGTAAGTTTTTGAGACATATTTTAATAATGAGATAGTGTTCCTCAAGTTTAAAGAGAGAGACCAGTTATCTTTAAAAAAGGAAAAAAGAGAGACAAAATAGTCTACCTTGTGAATATAGCTAATATGACAAAATCTTTACATTATTCTGTTAAAGATGATAGATAATAGTTATTCTACAAGTCAACTTTGATTTCCAACCAGGTCCCTAAATTTAAAGTTAGAAGTTTCAAGAATCAGTTACTGCAGTGGTCCTAGCTGCATTTTAATGCTCTTAGGTTGATAAATGTGGAACTTTTATTTTTAACCATTATTTTCAAGTTAGATCAATGTCTTCTTGGTCCGTTACACTTAAGAGGAGTCTTGTTTAGACTACTAGCAGGTACATCCTTATAAAAAGATGGGTGTATTTCCTAGAGTGGCATTTTCTGTTGTGTAAAGACTATTTTTCAGCACTGTGGTTGGTTTCTTAGCTTCACGGAATTGAGTATGAAAGTAAAGGAGTTCTAATACCTTTAATAAATACTGGCATCACTCTCTGTACCCCACAGTGTCTTTCATGGATATTATAAATTCTTGGAAATTAGATCTTGAGGGGGTTCTTATCTTTTCCTGAATGTATAATTTTAATATCAAACTTTTAAAAACATTTGTAATAAATGGCTACTATTTTGAAATTAAGTTTTCAGAAAATTTTCGTTACGTTGTTTTCCATATATTTGTAAGTATTAGGTCTTTAGATAGTTAGGAAACTTTGGGAAGATCATTATTTTTCTTCTTTAGTTTCTTCAAAAATCAGGGGTGGAAGTGCAGACTAAATTGTCTTCCAGTTCTATTTGATTCTTTGCTTTATTAAATATGAAAATGTGTCCCCCCCTTTTTTTTAAGTTTTGGATCCCAAGGCATTAGCAGAATCTAATCAGGGTATAGTATTCTTATGCCTTCATAGTTTTACTGTTTGAGTCAAATACATATTAAATCTTGCAGAGGGAACCTGTTTCTGTGGAATAAATGAAAATTAATTTGCAGGTGAACTTTGGTGTTAATTTGGTATCAGTTGTTGAATCCATATGTAATCCTTAAACTCCATTCTCAGATCTGAGTGATTCTGTGATTTGGATAATTACAAAGATTCCAAAAAGGAAACTTAAAATTGAACTATGGGGGTGTTGGGAATTTATTTAATTTAAAATAATCCATGTACGCAGTGTATACAAATATAATGTGTTTGGGCCTTTTCTCTGCCCATCTGCTTCTGATGCATACTGATGTAAGTATTCTTTTAATAAGCATTTGCTAGATATCTCTGGACAGAGTTTGTTTTAGTGAAAAGAAAACAGATTTGCTTAGAGTCAGGCAGAATTTACTTCTAGTCCTAATTTTACTATCAGCCCTTGTTTTCTTGCTCCTTGAACAAGCTGCTATTTCAATAAATCAGGAACTTCTTTACTGATCCGTGGATTCCTCATCTTTAAAATGGAATAATGCCTCTCTTAAAAGAGATTTATAGAAAAAAAAAAGCTTTTGTGGGGGTTTACTCTGTCAACTGGCTATCATATAACAAGAGCTTGATAAATGGCAGCTGTTTATATTATTATACAAACATTTATTCAGCATCTTTCGTGGCACTCTGTGAAAGTGTTGGGGTAACAAAATATGGATCCCTAGAGGATCAGTGATACATTTCTACCAGTATCAGTGATACTGGTAAACTTTCCAGTAAAGGCACATGTTGGAAATGTATGGTTGTTACCAAAAAGCTGCTCAATTTTTTATTCCACTTGATTCCTCCGTGGTTTTGGATTCTTTATATGCCTTTTCTAAATAATCTCAATATTCAGGGTGCCTGGGTGGCTCAGTCGGTTAAGCTTCTGACTCTTGATCTCAGCTCAGGTCTTAATCTCAGGATTGTGAGTTCAAGCTCTGTACTGGGCTCCATGCTGGGTGAGGAGCCTTCTTTACAATAAATAAATAAGTAAGTGATCTCAATACTCTAGTTAAATTATAGGAGAGATGTAACTAGTAAGTGGCAGATGCTGGAGAGGAGCCCAGGTCTATTTGATTTCAAACATAGCTGTCTTTGTTTATATTATAATTGGGATGACCACAGAATTTGTGTCCCAAACCAGAACGCTTTTGAGAATGAAAGTTATGCTGGGACAACCAAGTGTAAACCTGGATGGTCCAAGGAAAATGAGGATGTCTGACCATACTAATTATAGCTAGGATAAACAAGTTTATGATGTTAAGTCTAAGACTTCTGGCGTATTTTGGTTAAATCCAAACACCCACCTTCAGTTAAAAAAAAAATGGTTTTTTGCGTGGTTATTGTTTTTGCCATAGTAAACTAATTGACCGTAGATTTGCAGAAAAAAGTACTTATCGAATACCATAAATAATCTAATGGCTTAAAAATACTAGCCACAATGCATATGTTCATTTTTATATTTTTCTTTTTTCTTAATTCCCTTAAAGCCGGCAAGCTTTTAGAAGAGAATGGGAATGGGTAAATGAAATAAGCCTTTAAGTTCTTGTGTCAGATGAACTTTGTAAAAAAAAAAAAAGTCTAAAATTAAAATCATCATATTCCAAAGTTTTTCCTTTGGAAAGGCAGAGATGTGCATGTCACTGCAAAAGCAGATATGTTTTTAATCAGCTCTTTTATTGCCTGTATCTATCAATCTATCACTCATCTTTCTTATTCCTTTTGCCTTATGTCTCTAGGTGTCCTGTGATTTTATTTAGGGAAGTACAAAACTGTATCTACATGATAATTCAGATGATCAAAGTTTTTACAGTAGAAGCATCATATTCTTGTAGAATTAATGTGGGTTTAATAGACTAACGAAGGTTTGAAATTCTGGCTCTCCCCTCCTTTGCTGTGTGTCCTTGTGCAAACGATTTAACCTCTGAGCCTCCGTTTCTTTACTGTGGTGTGGGAATTAGAAAACACACTTAAAGTCCCTGGCACATAGTAGGTGATGTAATGATGGCAGTTATAATTACATGACTCAGACTAGAAACGGTTATTTTTATTGTTATAGTCACATTCTTACCATTAATCTTGTTGCTCATTCAGACCTTCACAGTTCCCTTTAGTGGGTTTTCATTTAAACATTCTCTCTCTCCCTCTTGATTCTGTTCACTGTGTCCTGAGGAATTAGTGGTTGGCAGCAGAAACCTCCTTTCTGTAGGACAGAAAGTGGGCCCTCTATCCCAGGGTTTCAGTAAGTTGTCTAGGACCACCATCCCTGACCTCCAAACTGCCAAGGGTGCATCCCCTGCCCAACTAACATTCAAGTTGCCTGTGTGAAGGAGTGATTTGTTGCGGCCTCTAACTGCTTCTTCTCTTCCTTCCTTTTTGTCATCCTGCAGTGTTCTGTGCCAAGGTCTTTGTGGCTAGGCTGCGCCAACCTGGTAGAGAGCATGTGCGCACTGAGTTGCCTGCAGAGCATGCCCAGTGTCAGATGTCTCCAGGTGCCTCTCTTCTTTCTTGTTGTAAATGTGTTTTTTACGTATGCCATGAACATTTGTTGAAACTTGCAGTAGTGTGTTTAATCCAATGTTAAGTCTGCTAAATGTTCTGTGTAACCCTCTGCTTTTCTCCAGCCTGGGTGCCCCACATGGAGGAGTTAGTACCAAGAGGGGCCTCTCAGAGAAAATGGGTCTTTGGCTGGGCCCAGTTCTACTCCTCTTTTTCTGCTCCTGCTTTTTATTCTCCCCTCCCCCCACCTTGAAGTTCTGATTCTCATGTTTAATAGTTGTGCATGTGCCCACAAAACCCTGACATTTTCCATTTGGCTACTTTTAACAGTTCTTTGTTGAGTTGGGAGGGTTTCATAATTAAAGTGGTGATTTTTCTATTTTGAAATTCATCCTTTTGGCATGCTTTCTCTCCCTCCTTCAAAAAAGGAGTAGGGAGGGAATTACTAATTGTATAAAATCTCAAATTGAAGTTTATTAAAGGTCACAGCTTTATGCTGCCCATAACTGTCGGTTTGGGCCACTTCCCAAAGGCCAGATCTGACACCTGTCCTCAGGGTCCACCCAGGTTTCCAGGCCGAGGCTGGCAGAGAATTCCACAGATAAAAGTAAAACTTTTTGGGGGGTGGGGAGGGGTTGCTCAGGAAAAAACTGTTAGCAGGAGTGTGGCCAGACTGCACTCACTTGTTGGGTTGGATTCTAAGGGGAGCCAAGGCAGAAAACATTGCGGCTTTATTGGGGAAGTTCTGTTTAGAGAAAACGTGTATTTAATTAAGTATGGTTTCAGTAGCAATATTCAGTTTTCATCACTGCGTATTCCACACAGTTTATTATATCTTTAAGAACCGATATGAAATTCCTGGTGTCCTGTGGAGACTGCTCTGTTTTAGGAAAACACTATAAAATGAGGAAATGAGTTAGAGGGATATTATTGATGGCGTGGATGTCTTTACTGTTCTCAAGGTTATCTTTCTATTCATGTTTACAGTCTCTAAATGGAGCGGGGGAACCAGGAAGGAGGAGAATTTCTTTCATTTTGGGATTGTGTATTTTATTTACTTATTAGACATTCTGAGTAGCATTGGTGTGGTTATTGATTCAAATTGCTTTCTTTAGAAAACTGTACTGGAACCTCACTAACACAATTAACGAGAGAGTAAATTCAGTAGAAGATCCAGTTGTTATAGGAGTGTACATAAAAAGGCTGTACAACACTTAGGGTCCAGGGATTGGGTGTTGCAGTGAGGCTCCAGTGGAATGTGTATTAATTTTTGGAAAAACAGCTTCGCTGCATGCAATGTAACTTTAACAAAAATGTTCTTCAAATGGCAGATGTTGTTGCATGGACTCTCCTTGGTGCTAAATAATGGATATTTGCATGATAGTAATAGTGTGTTTTTCTGAAATGCTTATTACTTGAATGTTTAAAGTTAATTGTTAGTGGGGCGAATGAGTTTTTTCCAGAAATTTAAGTAGGGGAAGAATTGTAGTGCAGATTGAAGTGCAGATTCTTTTTATTGCATTCAGTTAAAAGTAATTGACCAGTGGGAAACATTTTTCAATATATTTTAGTATCAGTATTGTGAATTCTCTGGAGGTGGGGTGAGTGGGAGGAAATATGGGTTCTTACCTTGCTGAAATGGAAACCCAGATGTGTTCAAAGTTCTTTGACTTCTCTCTCCCAGGGAAAATCATTTAAGAGAAAAAATGTAAACTTTGCCTTGACTGGACCTTGAAATACAGTGGAATACTGAATGATATTCACTGAAATGTGAATGGAGCAAATACTGTTTTTAGAGATATATTGGGAATTTTGTTTATTTAGGTTTTTGTTTTCTTTAGTATATAATTGAGAGTCTACAACACAGTAAAATGAAATATGTACTCAGATGATTTGGAATTAGCAAATCATTACTCTGTTTTGTTCCGTTTGTGAATGGAAAGTAAACATGTATTAAAGAACATATTAGATTTCCTTCCTGTCTACTCACTGGTTTTACATATTACTGTTTTAACACCAGTGTTCCTGCTCTCTACCTCCGGTCTCCACAAACAGTGCTGCAATTTAGTTGACTTAATTTGTGCTTGGGTTTTCAAAGAATGCCTGTTGATTTTATGCTTATTACATCTTTGGTTTATCACAAAGATGACTCTTGGCCTGACATTGCATACCTCTCAGTGAACCCATTGTTAAGAAGGCCTCAGAAGAGAATAGGTTACCTGAAGAGCCTGCTTGACTTTGCTTGGGCTCTGGAGTTGCATGACAGGGTCCTCCTTAAAATTCCCACACCGGACCCATTGCCAGTTGGAACTTGAGCCAATTACCTGTCTATGTGGCTGAATTAGTGTACCTTTTCAAAAGCAGAAATAAAGATAGTATTTGCCTTTAGGCATTATACAATCCCTCCAGGTTCTGCTGTACGTGAGAAAGGAAAACGGATAGCTAAGACTGAAAAAATAAAAATCACTCATTTATCTCAATAAACTGTTAAAAAAATATATATTAGCTTTGTGACAACCCGGTGAGGTAGGTGTTATTATCCCCATTTTTCACATGTGGAAACTGAGTTTCAGAGGTGATATGTGTGATTGGACCCAAGTTAATACTACATAGCTGTGAAGTGGTAGAGCTGGCATTTGAACCCTAGCTTGGCCTGATTCCAAAATTGTTCTTTCCTCTGCTTGAATGCTGTTTCTAGAATTTTCCATCTTAGTTTTGTTTGTAAAAACTTTACTTTTGAGATATCTGGTGTGTGGCTTGTTTAGCCATTATTTATTTGAAAATGAAAAAAAGAAAAACCTGACAAATATTTGTAGGTGGAAAACATTGCATTCCCATTGCCAAAATGAGCCCTCCTGAATCTTAAAGCTAGTGAGGTTCCTGAATGGCTTTTCTGCAAGAATATTTACTGAGCATTTGGTATGTGCCAAGGCCTATCCTGGTGTTGAACACATAAAGATGAACAATACAGACTTGTTCCCTGCTGTGAAGGAGTGCGTTATAGTAAGCAGACCTGTGAAGGAAAATCCAGACTAAACTACAAATAAAGTCTGAGAGAAAGAGAGAAAGAGAGAGAGAATATGTGTATAATAAACTATGAAGTTAGCCAAATGTATGTGTGCTTTTAAAAAAATGTGAACCAGTTTAAACTAGGACTAACTCAACATTTTTTTAGAACAGTTGAACTGGAATATCTGGATGTCTCTGAACAAATTGAACTGAATCAATTTCTCAGTTGGTTCAGCTCTCTAGATTGAACCGGTTGATTGTTACATCCGATTATCAAGAGTTCAGGCCACGTAGAATATTTGCTAAGACTCTAAGACTAATCTGTCACAGGAGTAATATCAGTGTTAATAATAGTGTGTATCGTTTATTTTCCACTTTCTTTTTATGTGTCAGGCTCTAGGCACTAGGTTATTTCATTTAATCCTTATGGAGAAGTTATCTGTGATTGCTTTTTGCTATATGCAGTTATTGAACTGAATTGAGTTGCTTAAGGTTACACATTTATTAAAGTGGCAGAACTGGGTTGTGAATGTAGGTCTGGATAACTGCAAAGCCAGTGCTCTAGTCACCATGCTGTAGTGATAGTAACTTGGCAACTGCCGTTAGGTTGGAACAAATGCTCCTTTATTTCTAGTGTTAAAAGTTGAAAGCTAACGCACCTAGAATGGTCGAGGTTCCATGTAATGGACTGACAAATTTTCTTGGGAGTGCCATTTGCAAGCTTTCAGCTGGGGAGAGTATTAGCGGTAAACTTTTCTCAAGGCGAGGACTGATGATTTGGATTGACAGCAAGCATCATGTGAATCAAGTTTTAGTGCCTCCTCCCTTCCAACTCTAGTGTGGATAGTGCTGGACAGTCAGTACAACTTTGTGAAGCTGCCTTTTCCTTTTTCTTTTCTTACTTTCAGTATGGATAGTGAGCCACAGAGGTTTAAGAACACTACAGTTGGAAAAGAACACTACAGTTGGAACTTGCCATAGGATAAAAGGATATTTTTTAGCTATGGGCTGTAGGTAGGTAGAAAGAATCCTAGCTCTGGAGCAGACAAACTCAGTTCTAGTCTTCTGCCTGCTACTTAATAGCTCTGTGACCCTAGGCAAGTTACTTAACTTACCTGAACCTCAATTTCCTCATCCTTAAAAATAGAGATAGTTATATCTACCTACAGGATTTTGTGAAATAGAGGAAGGTAACATCTATCCCTTACTGATTGCTTGTTGTTGAGGGATGAAAATCCATTTCTTTCATTGCTTCTTCCTGGTTCCCTATTCAAGGAGAGGGAATTCCAGTCTTACAGTCTTGGATTCCATACCAGGGCAGGCTAAGAATAAGATAAAGGACCAGGCAGATGATAATGGCCCCTACTGTCAGCTGTTCTCTTTTGTTCTGAGCTGTTTCCTTATGTGAGACTGGCTGTTCCAACTCAATGTCTTCATCTCTTTTCTAATGAACATTGGGGATTTATCATTTCTTGTTGCATATCCTGAGGCTACTGTGAAGACTTGGAGTAACCTTTTGGATTGTTTAATGGTACAGTCTGTTATATTTTATGAACATTTAAAATTTTTTTCCTCTTTATAAGAAAATTTACAAAATATCATTACTAAAACAAACAAACAAACAAAACCCCAACCATTGGTAAACTCACCACCCAGAGAGAACATCTGTTGCTGCTTTAGGGTCTGTCTTCCTTCTGTTAGGCAAGGAGGAATCCATCAAATTGTGCAGGCTGTCTGTGTTATTATGGTGATGATAATGAGTATAACCAGTGGTTTTTCACATGTCCCTTGGAACCCCAGAGTTTGACTTTGGAGTCACTAGAGGGATAAAGAAGGGCCTTGCATAGTACTTACTCTGAATTTATCTGTATTACATAGCAGGGTTCTTTGTAAGATTTTATGTGAAAAATTTTACTGTGGAAATTCCCAAACATACAGAAAAATAGAACCATTCGACTCAACCTTGAACAATTTTCAAAATTAATGCTATTCTTAGTTCAACTTTCTTCTTCCCTAACTTTGTTTTTTGCCGGGGCATTATAAAGCAAATCTAAGATGGCCTAAAAAGTAAAGAGGAGTTTGACAAATCAGTTTCATGTCAACATTAAAAAAATTGTTCATAGACTTAAAAATAATATGATTGGTACTGAAAGTTAAAAAAGACATATAAAATTTCCTTTGACCCCAGATCTCACTTCCCAAAGTATCATGTATCAGTTTCCCAGGATCCTTGTAGACAAAAGCTTAAAAAAATACAAATGGAACCATACTATACATACTGTTTTTTAATTAATAACTTTCTCAATTAATAATATATGTTGACCATTCTTCCCTGTCGCCACATAAAACCCTATACAACCTTACTTTTTTATAGCTGCAATAATATTCCATTATATCATTTATCATTTAAAAAAGAATTTGGCCAATTCCCTATTGAAGGAACTTTAGACTTCAGGTTTTTTTTGTATCCTAGCACTCCACTTTACTATTTTCATTGTACATTTATCTTAGGCTTGTAAGATTATGTCTGTAGAATAAACTCCTAGATATGCAATTGCTTGATCAAAGAAATCAGTGTTTTATTGTTAATTAAATTATCTGTATATAGAAAAGTTTAATAATCTCTCCCTTCCAATCTCCCCCCGCACCCAAATGTTAACAGTTTTTTGTCTACCACTGTGTATTTGTTTTTTTTTTTTTTTTACCTGAGGGTATATAACTATAATTAAGGGATTTCCCCTCCTTTTTTTAAATAGGGAGAATGGGTTCACCCTAGAAAAACTGATATAGCACCTTCCTTTACTTCCTTTATTTACTTAACACTGTATTACAGACATGTCCCAGATTTATAAAGTCTAAATAACTCTTTCATCATGGTACTTTTATCATTCGTAGATTTGGCGGGGTGGGGGTGGTGAGAAAGAAGAGTACAGTTTTTTTTTTTTTCTTTTTTGAATTACAGCATATTATAGAAAAGTGCAGAAATCTTAAGTGTACGGCTCAGTGGTTTATCACAAAGTGGGCAGTGCTTTTTTTTTTGATAGGTATGGCTGAATTGTTTTCATGGAGGTTGGACCATTTTATTTATTTGTTTGTTTATTTTTGAGAGAGTGAGTGAGTGGGGTGGGGGGGTGTGAGGGTCAGAGAGGAGAGAGAGAGAGAGAGACACTCTTAAGCAGGCTCCACACCCAGTGTGCGGAGCCTGACACAGGGCTCCATCTCACAACCCTGGGATGATGACCTGAGCCAAAATGAAGAGTTGGACACGCAAATGACTGAGCCACCCAGGCATCCAACTTGGACCATTTTATAGGCTTCGAGTGTTCAGCGCACTAACGAAATCACATTTCCTATGGAAGAGACTCTCTATGGGAAAATTAAAACTACATCTTGTGTTACTAACAGTTTTAATTTATGGTTCTTAAAACAGAGTGCATGGTGATAAGGTTTAATAGCATAATTTGAGGACAGGGAAGCAAACAAATGGGATTCAGACCATATTAGAAAATATTTTTACCTTTTCAACAAAAATGTCTTATACATCATATAACAGACATTTATTATGTTACTTATAAAAATGCTGGTTTTATGTATTTCTATTGATTTATATTATTCCTTTTATGAAAGTAACACTTTTTCATTGCAGAAATCTTAAGAGAAATATGAAAAAGAAATGAACCATTCAGCCGTAATCTCACTTCATTTTAGTGTCCATTCTTTTTTTCTTGACATTTTCTGTAGATGTATTACATATATTTTTTGTTTCTTTGTTTATATATAGGCCCATACTCTGTATACTGAATTATAACCTGATTTTTATCAATATGGTTCATATTAAAGTCTCAATTTTCAGTAACTGTATAGAGTTTCATTATCTGAGTGTACAGTAATCAGTCTCTTTTGATGGACATTAAGGTCACTAAATTTTAGTGTCTATGATTAATTCCTCAGATTGTATCATTCATTGGAAAAATTCTGAGTCAAAGGGTACAGCCTTTCTCAGGGCTTCTAAATTTTGACCAAACTTGAATGAAAAAGATTCTAATTTACATTATAGTAGTTCCTCCATTATCTGTGAGGAATACTTTCCAAGACCCCCAGTGAATGTGTGAAACTGCAGATAGTACCAAACCCTATATATACTATGTTTTTTCTGTACATATATACCTATTACAAAGTTTATTTTTTAAATTAGGCACAGTAAGAGATTAACAAAAACTAATAATAAAATAGAACAATTTTAACAATATACTGTAATAAAAGTTGTGTGAATGTGGTGTCTCTTTCAAATTATCTTATTGTACTGTACTTATCTTCTTGTGATGAAACAGATGATAAAATGCCTATGTGATGAGGTGAAGTGAGGTGAATGATGTAGGCAATGTGATGTAGCGCTAGGCTACTGGTGACTTTCTGATGACAAGTCAGAGGAGAATCATCTGCTTCCAGACTGCAGTTGACTGTGGGTAACTGAAATTGCAGAAAGCGAAACTGTAGATAAGGGGGGACTGTTGTATTCTTAGCAGTGTATGATCATAGTAGAGATACATGCTCAGTGTAGAAAACTGGAAAACATAGGAAAGCACAAAGACCAAATTTAAAATGTCATTGTTTACTCATTTGTTTTTCTTCAAGGCAACAAATATTTATGATGCTCCTTACTGTGTGCCCGGGGTTAGTGTAGGGGATGGATATACAAAACAGACAAAAAGCCACTCTGTCTTGAAACCTAAATTTTAGTGGGGGGAAAAAAGAAAATGAGTAAAGCACATAACATGTTAGATAGTAATAAGTGCTATGGAGAAGAAGTGAGATAGGGCACTCCAAGATTTGGGGCTTTTATTCTGTATGAGATAGGAAGTTCTTAGAGAATTTTGACCAGAGGAGTAATTTGTCTTTCTCTAACATTTAACAGGATCTTTGGCTGCTGTGTAGATGATAGAATGAAGAGAGGAGGCAGGGAAAACAAATCTAAGGTTGGCTAGTGTATTAGGGTTCTTCAGAGAAACAGAACCAGTAGATAACATAGGTAGGTGGGTAAATAGATATTTCAGAGCATTGGCTCATGTGATTGTGGAGACTGGAAAGTTTGAAGTTTGTGGGACAGGCCAGCAGGCTGGAGACTCAGGCAAGATTTCTCTGTTGCAGTCTTGAGGCAGAATCTTCGCTCTTAAGGCCTTCAGCTTATTGGATGAAGACCATGTACATTATGGAGGGTAATCTCTTTACTCACAGTGTACAAATTATAAATGTAAATCACATCTACAAAATACCTTCACAGCAACATCTAGACCAGTGCTTGTCCAAATAATTGGCCACCATGATCAGATATCTCTTCTTTAGAGGCCTTCTCTGACCACCCAATGTAAAATAACTTCCTGCTTTTCACTCTGTTCCTTTACCCTGCTTTATTTTTTCTTCATAGCATTTAGCACTGCCTGAAATTATATTCCATATTATTTTTCCCCCTCCTGTTGTCTTTCTCCCCCACCAGAACCTAAGTTTCGTGAGAAAAGGGGTCCTGTCTTGTTCACTGTATGGTAAATATACCCATTTTCTAGAATAGTTCCTGAATAGGTATAGTAAGTTGGAATATGAAGGAATGGCTATCTTTAAGCTTTGTTAGGATTATCTGGTGTAGTTGTAGTTGCTGCCCTAGCTAGAACTACTTTGGATTTTATTCTCTGTGAGTTCTTTGAATCCAAGTGTTCATGGGAGTTGAAAGAGTATTTTGAGTAAAAATTGATTTTGCTTTGAAGACTAGCTTGTTGTATTTTGGTTTTGTTTAAAAAATACTTTTTTTCTGGGGCGCCTGGGTGGCTCAGTCGATTAAGCGTCTGCGTTCGGCTCAGGTCATGATCCCAGGGTCCTGGAATCAAGCCCCACATCGGGCTCCCGGCTCGGCGGGGAGCCTACTTCTCCCTCTCCTTCTGCCTACGTGTGCTCTCTCTATATATCTGTCAAATAAATAAATAAAATCTTTAAAAAAATACTCTTTTCTGATTATAAAAGTAATACATGCATATTGTAGAATGTTTGGATGAGAGTGGAAAGGAAAATGAGAAATAATCCTCAATTTAGGAAGTGCCATTCTTACTATTTTGGTATATTTTCTCTCAGTATTTAATCTGTGTATATGTATATGTAATTTCATATGCTTATTTTACTTTATACTCTGTACACTTAGGGTGATTGTGTTAATGTTTTCCTATTACTAAAAATTTCTCATGACATAATTTGAAATTACTATGTAATGTATTGGATGACTGTCACGTTATTTGTCATTTTTCTGGGTGTTTAGAATCTTCATTTTTAATTGTTTAAAAATTAATCACCATCTTTGTGCATAAATCTTTGCCTTCATTTTGAATGACTTAGAATTTATTTCTAGGAGGCATACTGTATATGTCTTGTTAAATTTTTTCCAGAGAGTTTGTATCTCATTGTACCCACACTAAGATTAAATTTTATTATTTTGAAAAAGTTTAACAAGCCTGTTGAGTAGTACATTCTAAATTCATAAGCCTCTTTACAAATGGTACTTCTCTCTGAGCAGTTTGAGTATATGCTGAGTCAGCTAAGGGATGATGGCCTACTAAAAGAAGATCTAATACTACTGAATATGCTTGGCCAAGGAAAAGAACTCCAGATACATTTTTTTCGTGCTTTATGACCTTTAATTATAAGTATAAAGTCTTTCAATCACGTCACCTAGGGACCATTTTACCCACTGCTCTGTTTGGCAGCCAGTCTCTTGTCTCTCTCTTCAGCGATGGTGAGGCAGATACCCTTTCCACGGGGAAGAGAAATCCACGGTTTGTTGCCTTTGCCAATAACAAAAATGTTGGAGAGTCGGGTGACAAAGCTGTTGCCATTGGCATCTTTCACGTGAACCACATCAAACGAACCAGGGTGTCTCTCTCTGTTGATGATCACACCAATTCTTCCCAGGTTAGCACCCCCAGTCACCATACACAGATTACCAGTATCAAACTTGATGAAATCAGTAATCTTTCCAGTCTCCAAATCAGTCTGAATGGTGTCATTCACCTTGATGAGGGGATCAGGATAGCGGAAGGTGTGAGCATCATCAGTCACCAGATGAGGGATTCCTTTTGTCCCCACAAAGGTCTTTCTCACTTTGCACAATTTATACTTGGCCTCCTCAGGTGTAATCCGATGAACAGCAAAGCGACCCTTGGTGTCATAGATCAGATGGAAATTCTCCCCGGTCTTGTCAATGCTGATGACATCCATAAAACCAGCAGGGTAGGTTATATCAGTTCGGACCTTGCCATCAATCTTAATAAAACGCTGCATACAGATCTTCTTTACTTCATCTCCTGTTAGGGCATACTTAAATCTGTTCCTTAGGAAAATGATGAGAGGGAGACATTCTCGCAGCTTATGGGGACCAGTAGATGGGCAAGGAGCAAACACACTGGTCAGTTTATCCAGCATCCAATGCTTTGGAGCTGCTACATGCTTCAGATGCTTCTTGGGACCATGAGCCATGGCTGCGCTAGGCACGAAAAGAGAACCACCTCCTTCTGGTACCCGAGAAAAGAGGGTCAGAGGCTGCGCGCCCCAGAGACATTTTCAAACACATAGCAGCTGTGCCAGCCTGTGCCTTCCTATTGAGTTGCCTGGGTGCTATCTATGATGGACTTCAAAACTGAGATCAGTCAGTTCGAATGAGATTATTCAGAAAATACTTAAGAAAGTATAGAATCACTTGTAAATCTTGTACATATTTACTTACTGCCTACTGTGTACCATGTACCGTGTACCGAACCAACTGCCATTTTTTGTAGATAGGTTGTACATAAAGACTCTTTACCCTAATATAAGGGAGGTTCTTTCTCCCCTCTCTTTCCTTTAGAAAACCAGGAGTCATTTATTGGAGTCCTTATAAGATCTCTTATATTACAGGATGCTTCCTAGTTATTTAATTTGGAATAAAAGGCAAATGTTTAATCCTCTACCTTTAAGACAGCAGGATATGAAAACTTAAGGATTAAAGTATTGGTAGCAGAAGACACTATCACCTAATTAATTTCAAAGAAACGATTTTGCCAAAGGAAACATTGCCCCAGGGGATCTGGAAGAGTTCACAGGAAAGGGATGGATGGATGAACTACTAATTGTTGACTTTTAGTGAATGGTTGGGGAAGACATGAACCTCATTCAGTACTAGTTTGAGATGTTTATTGAGATCATCTGACAGTAGTGGTGAAAAGGAGCACAGAAGATTTCAGCACATTTTTTTCTGAGAGATAAGATCCCACAATTTGTTTTATTTTTATTTTTAAAATTCTTTAAACTAGGCTCCACACCCATCATGGGGCTTGAACTCATGACCCTGAGATTAAGAGTCACATGCTCTACCAGCCCAAGCCAGCCAGGTGCCCCTGATCCCACAGTTTGAAGTGTTGGGTATTAATGCACACCAGCTGTTGAAAGATTTTGCTTTTCATTTATTTTGAGACAGTTTCAAGCTTAATTCTCAGTACAATGCAAAGAACTTTTTGTTTCTCAAACTATTTGAAAATAAAGCTGACTGTTTTGTTGTGCTCTAATGTTTTAGTGTATGTTTCTTACAGAGGAGGTTGTTTTACATAATCCTAATAGGAGAATCAAATTAGTAAAATAACATTGACACATTACTGCCATCCAGTCTTCTAAGTTTCATCAGAGGTTCAATAATGTTTTTTGTTTTGTTTTGTTTTTTTCATAGCAAAGTATCCAGTTCAGAATGATGTGAAGTTGTCATACTTACTTAATTTCTTTCAGTCTTGAATAGTTTCTCAGTCTTTGCTGGACTTTTCATGACCATGACACTTCTGAAGATTATAGATACTTTATTTTGCAGTATGTCTGTCAATTTGGGTTTGTCTCTTTCCTTATGATTAGAATTAGGTTATACATCTTTGAAATGAATATCACAAAAGTGATGCTGTGTTCTTCTCATTGCATCTGATTATCAGGTGGTATATGATTTTGGTTTGCCTCACTAATGGTGATCATCTTGATTACTTCAGTATGGTGGTGTCTAGCAGCTTTCTTCACTGTAAAGTTATCCTTTTTTCCCTTTGTAATTAAATATTTTCTGGAGAGGTGTTTTGAAACTATATAAATGTGCCCTTTTCATTAGAATTTCAGTTTATTCATTTATTATATCAGTATAGATTTGTGGTTCCTATCTTATTCAGTAGTTATAATTTGTTATTATCATTATTTATTTTGATGGTCAGGCAGTTCAGTGTTTGGCTAGTGGATACTCTTTCAGCTTGGCTCCCATATTTGATCTGTTCTCATAATTCTTTAAACACTTCCTTACTTTCTGTTGCAACACAAATGTTCCAGGCTCATTTTGTATTTTCCTGTACTCAGTGCTGGGATGAGTCAATTCTCCAAGGAGCGTTGGTTACTTTTAGTGAAGAATGGTATTTAAATCTTGGGGTAGGTGTGCTTAGTGCTACTCGGATTGCTTTTAGGCCCTCTCAGCCGACCATGTTAGGTAATATATGTATAATTTTGTCTTCCTCTATAAAAAATATTCCCTCCGTTTCTATGTCTTAAAAACCATGAGTTCACAATATCTCCGATTCTAGTCAAATCTCATAGATTTCATTCTAGCCTTATGTAAAGTAACGCTTTTTGTTTTTACTTTTTTTTTTTTTCTTTAAGTAGGCTCCATGTCCAGTGTGGGCCCCAGTGTGGGGCTTGAACTCACAACCCGAGATCAAGACCTGAGCTGAGATCAAGAGTCAGATGCTTAACCAATGGAACCACCCAGGCGCCCCTGATTTTTGTTTTTATAACTCCCTTTTTTAACAGCGAGAAACCTGGCTTCTATTTTCCACAATATATTTACTCAGTCAGTTCTAGAATGTATATTAGGTAGTTTTAGAATTGCTCACCTATATCACTGAAAAATAAATGTACTAATCATACTGAATATTTCTTCATAATTAAAAAATAAGTCTTTTGCTTGTGGCTATATTACTGAGTTTCAGGAGTCACTTGATTTCGTTTTTCCCCCATCATTAAGTGTGATTATATTGTTCATTTGAAGTATATTTAGTTTTATTTCTTTCTGCTCTCCTAATCCTTGTCGATTGTATTTTTTAGTACATAAAGCATTTAATGTACCTAGTTGTAAGAGTCAAAGCAACACAAGCAGATACAGTCTTCCTTTCCGTCCTGTTCTCATTCTTCCCATTCTGTTTCCACTGGATAACCAGTTTCCTTAGTCTCTGGTTTATCCTTCCTGGGTTTTTTAGTGTACTAATGAACGGGTACACATAGGTATATTTTCTTCCGCTTATTTCTTCTACAAAAGGTGGCGCATAGAGAGGTACATAGCTACTCCTTTTCACTTTATTTTTTTTTCACCTACAACTGTACCTTGAAAATTATTCTGTATCAGTCTATAGAGGCCTTATTTATTCTTGCTTAAGGATGCCGAGTATTCCGTTGTGTTGTTAGGCCATAGTTTATTCAACCAGTATCTTATCTATGAGCATGTAGGTTGTTTCCACTTTTTTTGAAATTATAAACAGTGCTCCACTGAATAACCTGTGCATATGTATTTTCATAATGTTATTTAATTGACAATGCATCTTCAGGGCTAATTCCTAGAAGTGGGATTGCGGGATCAAATGTAATTACAGATGTAATTTTGTTAAATATTGCCAAATTATCCTCCAAAAGGGTTGTACACGTTTGCTTTCCTACCAGACATATGAGAATGCCTGTTTTCTCACTGGTTCACTGACAGAATATTTGCCAGTGTTAGGTGAGAAATACGTAGCTTTGATTTGCATCTCTTAAGAGTAAGTCCGAACATCTTTTCTTATTTAAGGGTCATTTTTATACCTTTCCCCATTTCCTATTGGGATTTTGGTAATTTTTACCCCTCAATCTAAAAGAAATTTTTAGGCATATAAGTCCTTTCATCTGTGACATATGATGTAATATTTTTTCCATCTTTTCATTTTCCTTTGGATTTTATAGTGTTAAAAATATTGCTGTGCAAAAGTTAAAAATTTTTATCTAGCCAAATTTTCCTATTTTTCCTTTTATTGCATCTGGATTTTGACTCATATTTAAATCACCTTACCGTACATCCAGATTTTAAAGAAATTCACACATATCTTTTTCCAGTACTTATGGTCTCTTTAAGTTTAAATTTTTGATCTATTTGGAGTCTATTCATGTATAATCTATTAAGTATGGCTCTAATTTTATCTTTTTCCAAATGGTTAACAAGTTGTCCCGGCGCTTCTTGTTAAAAAGATCCAGCAATTACACTTCGGGGAATATAAGGTATGGAAAACACAAATTCAAAAAGGTATCTGCACCCCCCAGGCCCAGTTGATAACAGCATTATTTACAGTAGCCAAGACATGGAACAACTTAAGTGTTCATTCGTGGATGAATGCATGTAGAAGTTGTGTTATATATACACAGTGGAATATTATTCAGCTATAAAAAATGAGGAAGTCCTATTATTTGTGACATATCATGGATGGACTTTGAAAGCATTATGCTGAGTGAAATGTCAGACAGAGAAAGACAAATACTGTATAATTTCACTTGTATGAGAATCTTAAAAAGCAAACAAACAAACCTCTCCAGACTCACAGAGAAAGAGATCAGACTTGTGGTTACCAAAGGTGGGGGATGGAAGGTGGAGGAATTGGAAGAAGATGGTCAAAAGGTAGAAACCATTAGGAATGTAAGGTGCAACACGATGACTGTAGCTAACACTGCTGTACAATATAGAAGAAAATTGTTAAGAGAGTAAATTTTAAGAGTTCTCATCACAAGGAGAAAAAGAATTTCCCCTTTATTCTTCTTTCTTTTTATTGTATCTGTATGAGAAAATGGATTTTAGCTGTTGGTGGTAATCATTTCACAGTATATGTAAATGAAACCATCTTGCTGTATGCCTTAAGTTTATACAGTGATGTTTGTCAATTATTTCTCAATAACTCTCAGAAACGCCAAAAAAAACAAAAACCACCCTTCATCATTGGGGTTTAACATTCCTTCAGTGATTGGTAACATATAACATGCCGTTCTTTAACAGTGCATACAATGATAAGACTAGTTTGTGTTTTTTTTTAAAGATTTTGTTTATTTGTCTCAGAGAAAGAGAGTGAGCACAAGCAGAGGGAGAAGCAGGCCCTCCCACTGAGCAGGGGGCTTGATGGGGACATGATCCCAGGGCCCTGGGATCATGACCTGAGCCAAAGGCAGACGCTTAAGTGACTGAGCCACATAGGCACCCCAGGATTATTTATATTTAAAATATGTATGGTTTCATCTGTGGAACTAAATTAGAGGCAATATGGAACATTTAATGAAACTTGTTTGTAAAGCCTGTTGTTGGTCCTGGCTTTGTTTCAAGTGTCTGTATAGAATAAATAAAGAATAAAAAAATAAGTTACTCAGTGATGTGAGATGCCACTTTTATCATGTACTGAATGTCCATTATGTACTTGGGTCTATTTCTGGACATTGTGTTCTGTTAGACCAGGATTTGGCACACTATGGCTGGCTGGCCAAACTCAGCCTTGTTTTTGTAAATAACGTTATTTTGAGCCGTACTCATTCATGCTGCTTTTGTGCTATACCAGAAGAGTTGAGTGGTTGTGACAGAGACTGTGAGGCTTGCAAAGCTTAAAATATTTACCTTTTGACCCTGCACTGAGGTGATTGTGTATACCTATCCCATAAAAGTACCTTATTTTTAATTAGAATGACTTATGGTAGTGGGTTTTAGTGCCTGGTAGGGCTGACCTCCCCCACCCCCTTGTAGCTTTTCTTTTTCCATGTTTTTTTTTCCTAAGTATTCTTATAAGTTTGTTTTCCCGTATGAACTTGAGTATCAACTTGCCTGCGTTTCCATAAGAAGCTTTTTATGTAATTGTTGGGCACGTGTCAAACATATAAATTGGGTGAACTGCATTCTTTGTAGTGTTGAATTGTCTTATCTAAGAATGAGTTATGAAGACTAGAATAGAGAAAATTCCAAGGAACTGGTCCACAAAAATGCAGCAGACCAGCTGATTTCAAGGGGAATTCTATTAAATCTTCAAAGGACATTATAGGCCAGAAGCTTCATGGATTGTTTTGTAGCATTGATTTTGAAGGAAAATGAATTATTTTTATGGGAATCATTTTTAGTTTTTTTCTTTTGATCAGAGACTATTGTTAGTTGATTTTTCTCCTTTATGGAATTTACTATTTATTTGTGATCTAAAATATCAGTTTTCATAAATTTTTCATGTGTGCTTGAAAAATAGGTTTAGCCTCTATAAACAGAGTGTAAAGTTTGATATCTCTAAGATTTGCCTACCTTCTTGGTTGTATTTATTCTTCTGAACTTTGTTTTTTGTCTTCCTGATCTGACTTGGACTGGGAGTAGTATGTGTTCATGTATTTTTAATCTATGTCTCTTTGCATATCTTCTACTTTCCTTTCATGATGTTTTTTTTCTTTTAATTTTGAAACTTTTTAAAAGATTTATTTATTTATTTTAGAGAGAGGGAGGGAGAGAGAGAAGGAGAGTGAGAGAGCTGGAGCAAGGGGAGGGACAGAGGGAGAGGGAGAGTATCTCAAGCAGACTCCCCACTGAACATGGAGCATGATGCGGGGCTTGATCTCACCACCTTGAGATCATGACCTAAGCTGAAATCAAGAGACACCTAACTGACTCAGCCACCCACATGCCCTTTCTTCTTTGTTTCTGAGTCATCTCTTGGTTACTGAAGAAGGGCTCATGGGTACAGAATTCTCTGACCTGTTAACTTGTTTAAAACTGTTTTTCGATTGCCTTTGGATAGAACATCTTTGCTTTATGTACACTTTATTTTCTACAATGTTTTGAAAATGCTGCTCCACTGATGCCTTGCTTGGTATGCCTTTTTTTTTTTAATATTTTATTTATTTATTTGACACACAGGGAGCACAAGTAGGCAGAGCAGCAGACAGAGGGAGAGGGAGAAGCGGGCTCTCTGCTCAGGGGGCTCGATCCCAGGACCCTGAGATCATGAGCTGAGGCGAAGGCAGCCGCTTAACCAATTGAACCACCCAGTTGTCCCTGGTATGCCGTTTTTAAGAAGTTTGATGCTAGTCCAGTGCTCTTTCTCCTGTAAGGTTTTTTTTTTTTTGAATTAAAATTATTTGGACTGGAAACTGAGAAATTTCCTCTTTATCTTCAAAATCTAATAATTTCTGTAAGATACTTCTAAGAATTTAATTCTGTGGACCAATTTTTTGTAGTACCTGGCCACCTTTTAAACATGCAGTCAGGTTTCTTTTTATTTCTGGAAAGTTTCTGTGAGTTATAGTTGTTTCTTTCTTTTTTTTTTTTTTTTGACAGTTTTGTTGGTGTAATTCACATATTCACATATCCTACAATATGCCCATTTGAAGTGTATGATTCATCAATATTTAGTATGTTTACAGAGTTGTGCAACCATCACCACAATCAGCTTAGAACATTTCATCACCCCAAAAGGAAACCCTTTTAGCTGTGACTCTCCATTTTTCTTCACTCACTTAACCCTAGAACTTGATCCTAAAACTTGAATCCATAAAACTTGGATTATAGTTTTAAATGTTACTCTGTTTCATTTTTTTGTGTCTGTGTGTGTATATGTGCATATAAACTCCAATTATACATGAGATGGATCTTCTTTGTCTCTCATTTCAACTACTTTCTGTCCCATTTTGCTTCTTTTTCTTATTTCCATTCACTTAGGTTATTTCCCTGCTTTTCTTCAGTGACACTGCATTTTTCATTTGAATTTATCACTTTTGGGCATTGTAATTTACTTTCATTTCTGTTACAGTTTTGTTTCTCTTTCTTTGCTGAGTGAAATCTTGTTTCATTTCTTCCTGCTTTTGGTTAATTTCTGTTTTTGTTTTTGAACTTCTGATTTAAGACATTTAAAAAATAACATCAAAAGCTTGTTTGAGCAAAATTTAGTTCACTTTGGAGTAACTCTTTCCAGTTGGGTTCCCTAAGAGCAGTAAGGCATACCTGGTATATAATAAATTCACTTCTGTTATATGTAACTAATATGATAGTTATCTATGTATTGTCCTTCAGAAAATTAAATTGAAATCTCTCTCGTTGGGGTTTAATTATCTTGCTGAACCCCAGTTAAGAAAGGCTGATTTGTGGTGTTTTAGTTTTCTTCTGCTCTCCCCCTCCTCTCTCTGTCCTTTTATGTGTGGGTTGTTTTTTGTTTGTTTTGGTTTTTGTATAGCTGAAGATTGCTCATGTTGCTACATTTCTTGGGGCAGGGCTGGTAGTTTGAGGTTAAATTTACAAAATTCTTAGTTTAAGAACATCCTTTGTCAGTTTAACAAAGTGTAGTTTACTTGGAAGGTTTTTTGGGGGGATAGGTAGGGAGTAGGAGATTTTGTTGGGGGGAAGCTCTGCATCCTTGAATGTTTTAAAATTCTTTAATGTTACAGGATCTTAAAATCCCTCCCCTGGCATTTCTTTTTCCTTTAGTCATATAGTTTCCAAAAGATGCCAGCCTTTTCTCCCCTTTTTAAAAAGATAAAGTTTATTTTTTAATGCAGTTTTAGGTTCATAGCAAAATTGAGTGGAAAGTATAGAGGGTTCCCATACATTTTCTGCCTTCACACATACACAACCTATCCAGTATTGACAGTGGTACTTTTACTACAATCTATGAACCTACATCCTCATCCAGACTTCATAGTTTACATTGGTGTTCACTCGATGGGTTTTGACAGATGTATAATGATACATACTCACTATTACAGTACCATATGGAATTGTTTTGCTGCCCTCAAAATCTTGCTCTGCCTATTCATCCCTCCTTTCCTCTAACCCCTGCCAACCACTAATCTTTTTACTGTCTCCATAATTTTACCTTTTCCAGAATGCCATATAGTTGGAATCATATAGTATGTATAACCTTTTCGCATTGGCTTCTTTCACATAGTAATATGCATTTAAGGTCCCTTTGTGTTTTTTCATGGCTTTATAACTTATTTCTGTTTAGTGCTGAATAGTATTCCACTGTTTGGATGTACACAGTTTATCCACCTACTGAGGGACATCTTGATTGCTTCCAAGTTTTGGCAATTATGAATAAAGCTGCTATAAACATCTGTGTGCAGGTTTTTTTGTGGACATAAGTTTTCAGCTCCTTTGGGTAAATACTATGGAATGAATGCGATTGTGTGATCATGTGGTAAGAGTATGTTTAGTTTTGAAACTACCCAACTGTCTTCCTTTTTTTTTTTTTTTTTTAAGATTTTATTTATTTATTTGACAGAGAGAGACACAGCAAGAGAGGGGACACAAGCAGGGGGAGTGGGAGAGGGCAGAGCAGGGAGCCTGATGTGAGACTTGATCCTAGGATCCTGGGATCATGACCTGAGCTGAAGGCAGATGCTTAACCACTGAGCCACCCAGGTGCCCCTACCTAACTGTCTTCCTAAGTGGCTATACCATTTTGCATTCTCAGCACCAGTGAATGAAAAATTTCTGTTGCTCTACATACTCATCAGCATTTAGTGTTGTTCATGTTTTAGATTTTGGCCATTCTAATAGGTGTATTGTGGTATCTTGTTTTAATTTGCAATTTCCTAATGACATACGATGTTGAACATCTTTTTCATTTACTTACTGCCATTTTCTGCTCATGTCCTTTGCCCATTTTTAAAATTGGGTTGTTTCTTTTCTTATTTTTTTCAGGGTTCTTTATATATTTTAACTAACAGTTCTTTATCAGATGTATCTTTTGTGAATATTTTCTCCTAGTCCGTGGCTTCTCTTTTCTTGACAATGTCTTTCACAGAGCAGAAGTTTTTAATTTTAATGAAGTCCCGCTTATCAGTTATTTTTTTCATGGGTTATGCCTTTGGTGTTGTATCTAAAAAGTCATCACCATACCCAAGATCATAGATTTACTCCTACATTATTCCAGTCCTGTTGGTTGAAAAGACTGTCTTTGCTCCATTGTATTGTCTTTAGTCCTTTGTCAGATAGCAGCAGATTATATTGGTCTGTTTCTGGGCTCTGTATTGTCTCATTGATCTGTTTGTGTATTCTTTCACAGTACCACATCATCTTGATTGCTGCTGTAGTTTTATAATAATTCTTGAGGTTGGAAAGTGTCAGTCTTCTGGTTTACTCTTCTCCTTTAGTATTGTGTTAACTGTTGTAGATCTTTTACCTCTTCATATAAACTTGAGAATTAGTTTGTTGATATCCATAAAATAACTTGTTGGGATTTTGATTGGGAGTGTATTGAATCTTTAGATCAAGTAGGGAAGAATTGACACCGTGACAATATTGAATGTTCCTATCCATGAACATGGAATATCTCTCCAATTCTAGTTCTTTGCTAATCTTTCATCAGAATTTTACACTTTTTCTCATATAGATCTTATACATATTTTGGTAACTTTATACCTAGATATTTAATTTTTGGAGATCCTAATGTAAATAGTAATGTATTCTTAATTTTAAATTCCACTTATTCATTGCTGGTGTATATGAATGCAAATGACTTTTGTATATTAACTCTGTGTTCTGCAACCTTGTTGTAATTGTGTATTAATTCCAGAAGTTCTTTTTGGTCAGGTTTTGTTTGTTTTTTTGTTTACATAGATGGTCATGTCATCTGAAATCAAAGACGGTTGCATTTCTTTTTTCCCTGTTGTATACCTTTTATTTCCTTTTTGTCTTTCTGTATTATCTAGGACTTCCACTACCACGTTGAAAAACAGTAATGAGAGGGGACATTCTTGAATTGTTCCTCATCTTAGCATAAAAACTCCCAAGTCTTTTACCATTAAGTATGATGTTAGGTTTAGGTTTTTTTGTAGATTTTTTTTATCAAGTTGAAGAGCTTCCCTCTGTTCACCTTTTACACTTTTTTTTTGCAGTTCTCATCCTTTTTTTAAAGTCCCTTATCTGTAATCAACTCTGATTGATCAGAACTCTTTCTCAGAATTTTCGTACTTAATGTGCTTTTATGTCCATCTCCATCTTCAGTCTGTTTCTTGTTTCTCTCTTTTTCTTTTTTGTACATTTTATCCTGAACTACTCTTGCTCTTCAGGAAGGTTTATGGCAGGAATATATTGGTGTCCCAGAATCTATTTATTTTTTTACTTATGTTCTCTTCCTTTTGGTTATGCTGAGGGCTTGAGTTTTATGCAGTTTCATTTGCCCTTTTAATTCTTTGTATCCTATGACTTTGCTACCATCACATATTTAACTTGTTTTGTGGGTTTTCTAGGATTTTCTGTGTAGACAGTCATGCCATCTGGATCTTCTCTGACATTTATGCTTTTATTTTTGATTGCATTATTGTACTGGCTATAACTAGTGAAATTTGTTTTTTTTTTTTTTATATTTTATTTATTTATTTATTTGAGAGACAGAATGAGATAGAGAGAGTACACGAGAGGGGGTAGGGTCAGAGGGAGAAGCAGACTCTCTGCTCAGCAGGGAGCCCGATGCGGGACTCGATCCTGGGACTCCAGGATCATGACCTGAGCCGAAGGCAGTCGCTTAACCAACTGAGCCACCCAGGCGCCCCTAACTAGTGAAATTTGTATGAAATACAAATATGAGAATAGACATTCTACTTTTGTTCTTGAGTACAAGGGGAAGTTTTCCATTTGACCATTAAATATGACATTAGCTATAGATAGGGGGGTGCACATGCATATGCATATATACATTCTTTATCACATTGAGAAAGTTACCAGAGAGTTTTTAATCATAAGAGGGTTTTGAATTTTGTTATATGCCCTAAATACTTGTATTGAAATCATCATATAACTTACCATCTTATCCTGTTAATGTGGTGTATTATATTGAGTTTTTGAATATTCAGCCAGTCTTTAATTCTGGGAAAGCCCCAACTGATCATGATATATTAGCCTTTTTATATAATCTTGGATTTGATTTGCTAATATTTTGTTGAGGGTTTTTGCTCCTTTGTACCTGAAGGCAATAATGTCTTTTCTCAGGTGGTAGCATTAAGCTTATCCTAATAAAATGAATCACCCTCTCTGTTTTTAAAAAGAATATGAAAGATTGCTGTTATTTCTTCCTTAAATGTTTGCTAGTATTTACTAATCAGGCTGTTTGGGCCTTGAATTTGCTTTGTGGGTAAGTTTTTGTTTTTGATTTGCACTTAAAATTTTTTAGAAGTTAACTTTTTTGATGTATACCTTATAATAAAATTCATCAATTTTAAGTTTGCAGTTCATTTAGGTTTGACAAATGAATATAGAAGAACATTCACAGCAATCATGTTTGTCTGTTTTTTCTTGCGTTGTGTTTGAGAGATTTTAGTATCAAGGTAATGCTGGCCTCAATATGAGTTGGGCATGTTTCTGCCTCATCTACTCTCTAGAAGTTTCTATAGAATTGATATTACTTCTGTCATAAGTACTAAATAAAATTCACCAGTGAAGCCAATTTCTTTAGTAGATATGGGGTTTCTGAGGTTATCTATTTCTTGTTGGTATTCTTGTATCTTTTAAGGAATTTGTCCCTTTCATTTGAGTTGTGGAGTAAATCAGTGTAAATTTACAATATTTCCTTATTTCCTTTAATGTCTACAGGATCTGTATTTATGTTCCTGCTTTTGATATCTGAGACTGGAAATTTGTTTCTTACCTATTTTTTTCCTTATCAGTCTGGCTAGAGGTTTATCAATTTTATTAATTGTTTCAAAGATTTGGCTTTGGTTTCATGGATTTTTCATTATTGTCTTTCTCTTTTCTATTACATTAATTTTGGATCTCATCTTTATTACCTCCTTCCTGTTGCTTATTTTGGGTTTAATTTGCTAATTTCCTTGTTTTTTAAAATGGAAGCTTGGATTATTGCTTTGAAGATGCATTTAATGCTGTAAGTTTCTCTCTAATTACCACTTTAGTAATACCCCGTAGTATTTAATATGTTGAGTTTTCACTTTCATTCAGTTCACAATATATTTTTTTTTTTTTTAAGATTTTATTTATTCATTTATTTGACAGAGAGAGACACAGTGAGAGCAGGAACACAAGCAGGGGGAGTGGGAGAGGGAGAAGCAGGCTTCCCGCTGAGCAGGGAGCCTGATGTGAGGCTCCCTCATCCGAAAGCAGACGCTTAACAACTGAGCCACCCAGGTGTCCCAGTTCACACTATTTGCTAATTTTCCTTGTGATTTCTTTTTTGATCCACATGTTATTTAGTGATTCATTGTTTGATTTCCAAACTTTGGGGGATTTTCTATTAGATTAATTTTAGATAAATTCTGTCATCCTAGAGCATACTTTATATGATTTCAGTCCTTTAAAATTTATTGAAACCTGTTTTATGGCCCAGCGTAACATTTATCTTGGTGAATGTTTGTTGTGTACTTGGAAAGAATGTGTTCTCTTGTTGGGTAGAGTGTTCTATAAATGTCAATTAGGTTAAGTTGGCTGATAGTGTTATTCAAGTCCTCCATATCTTTACTCTTTTCTGTCTGCTTGTTCTATGTATAACTAAGAGAGGAGTGTTGAAGTGTCCAAATATAAATTTGGGTTTGTCTGTTTCTCCTTTGAGTTGTGTCTGTTTTTTTTTCCTTAGATGTATTTTGGAGCTCTGTTAGACAAGGGCAAATATATTTAGGATTGTTATTCTTTTGATAAATTGACCCCTTTATCATTATGAGATACCTTACTTGATCTCTGATAACATTCTTAGCTCTAAAATCTCCTTTGTCTACTATTAATACAGATTTTCTTTGATTTTTAGATTTCCTTTGATTAGTCATTTACAGTATATATTTTTTCCTGTCCTTTTACTTTTTTTTTTTTTTTACCGTCCAAAGTATTTGTCAGTTGTTTATTTATTAAGACAAACTATTCCATAACCCAATATTTGTGTTTCATAGTTCAGGAACACAGGTCAGTGACAAACTTTAATGGAACTCAACCCAAAGAAATTCTTTACATTCCAAAATCACTTTGCACTCTGAAAGATACCAGCCTTCTTCATCTCCTCGAAATCTTCCATGGAATCATAATTTCTGTAGAAATCTGCATATGCCTTCTTTCTTGGTGCAGCCACAGCAAACTTATAGAAAGCTGCAACCCCCAGGGATACAGCGAACGCTCTAACAATATGAAATCGCAGACGCTTGGCCAGAAGGCCTCGCGTCTGAGGTTTCATCAAAGCCCTGGAGGTCATGGTGGTTATTCTCCTCAACACCAACCTCAAGTCTGACGTCCTTCCCAGCTGATACAGAGACGGACCTGTCCTTTTATTCTTAACCAGTGTGTCTTTGTGTTAAAAGTGGGTTTCTTTTAGGTAGCATATAGTTATCCAGTTTCACAGTTTCTCCTTTTTATTTTGGAGAATTTTGACTACCTATATTTAATTAATTACTAATATGTTTGGTTTTAAATATTCCATCTTACTGCTTTTTTATTTGTCCCATCTGCTCTTTGTTTCCTTTTTACTCTTTTTCTACCTTTTTTGGGATTCATTGAGTTTTTCAGTGAATCCATTTTCATCTTTACTGTTGGCTTATTAGACTTCATTTGCTTAATTTATTTTTTCATGGTTTGTTGTAGGGTTTACAGTGTGTGTCTTGAACTTGTCATAGCCTGTCTTAAAATAATAAGATACTGCTTCATGTATATGGAAAGACAGACCTTAAATCTGTAGACTTGTGCTTCCCTCCTCCCATCCTTGGTGCTATTGTTGTCTCACATTTTATTTTTACAAAGGCTATGATACATTGTTACTGTTTTTGCTTTAATCACTCACATGTATGTGTGTATATAATATTACTTCAGAAGCTGTTTATTGGTTTTTAAAAAAATTTTATGTGATAAAATACATATAACATAAAATTTACCATATTAATCATTTTTGAGTATACAGTGCAGTAGTGTTAAGCATATTCACGTAGTTGTACAACCAGTCTTGAGGACTTTTTTGTATCCACTAAACAACTCCTCATTTCCCCTAGAGGGAGAAGGAACAACCATTCTACTTTCTGTTTCTATGAATTTGAATACTCAGAGACTTCACGTAAGTGGAATTGTAAAGTATTTGTCTTTTTGTGACTGACTTATTTCACTTAGAGTGATGTGCTCAAGGTTCATCTGTGTTTTAGCATGTACAAGAATTTCCTTCCTTTTTAGGACTGAATAATACGCCATTTCATGTTTATATCGTATTTAGCAGTTGTTCCTTCAGTGGACACTTGAGTTACTTTCACTTTTTGGCTATTGTGAATAATGCTGCCATATGAACATGAATGTACAAATATCTCCTTGATATTTTGAAATTCTTTTAATTCTTTTGGTAGTATACCCCAAAGTGGTCTTGCTTACTCATATGGTAATTCTATTTTTGATTTGTTGAAGAAGCACCATTTAGTTTTCCATAGCCACTACACCATTTTACATTCCCACTAGCAATGTACAAGGATTCCAGTTTCTTTACATCCTTGTTATTTTTTGTTGTTAGGATAGTAGTCATTCTGATAGGTGTGAGGTGATATCTCATTGGTTTTGATTTTCATTTTCCTAATAATGAGTGATGCTGATGAGTATCTCATAGTCTTTTTGGCCATTAGTATATCTTCTTGGAGAAGTGTCTATTGAGGTCCTTTGCCCATTTTGAATCAGGTTGTTCATTCTTTTAAGTTTTAGGGATTTTTTTTAATACATTCTGGATTTTAATCCCTTATCGGTTATGTGATTTGCAAATATTTTCTCCCATTTCACAGGTTGCCTTTTCACCCTGTTGATTATACTTTTTGATGCACAGGAGTTTTTAAATTTGATGTAGTTTAATTTATCTATTTGTACTTTTGTTGCCTATGCTTTTGGGATCATATCTAAGAAATCACTGCCAACTGGAGGGTCACGAAGCTTTTCCTTTATGTTTTTTTTCTAAGAACTTCACAGTTCTAGCTCTTATGTTCAGGTCTTTGCTCCATTTTGAGTTGATTTTTATAATGTGTATGGTAAGGGTCCAACTTCATTCTTTTGCATGTGGATATCCATTTTTCCCAACACCATTTGTGGAGAAGATTGTCCTTTGAATGATTTTGGCACCCTTGTCAAAAATCATTTGACCATATATGTGAGGGTTTATTTCTGGGCTTCCTATTCCATTGGTCTGTCCATATGCCAGCACTACATTGTTTTGATTACTATAGCTGTGTAGGAAATGTTGAAATCAGGAAGGGTGAACCCTCCAATGTTGTTGTTTTTCAAAATTGTTTTTGCTATTTGGGGGCCCTTGAGATTTCACATGAATTTTAGGATGGGTTTTTTTTTTGTTGTTTTTTTACAAAAAATGCTGTTGGGATTTTGATGGGGATTACCATGAATCTGTAGATTGGTCTGGGTAGTATTGACATATTAACAATAGAAGTCTTGCGGTCCATGAGCACAGGATAGCTTTCCATTTTATTTGTGGCTTGTTTAAAATTTCACTCAGCAGAATTTTATACTTCTCAGGTAGTCAGTCATATTTAAAAAATTATAACACGGGGAAAATTATTTTATATATACCCTAACTTTTACCATTTTTCTCTTCATTAATCTGCATTCCTTCATTAGATCTAAGTTTACTTCTGGTTTTATTTTTCTTTTGTCTGAGGAACTTTAACATTTCTTCTAGTAGAGGTCTGAGAACTTGCCAAATGCAGAGTCCTGGGAGCCAAGTGAATGAAGTATATCAAGAAGGAGGAAATGCTCAATCTTATTAATAGGTCCAGAAATGTGAGCAGTAAGAATTGGCTATTGGAGTTAATAACTTGTAATATGATGTCTGTTTTAATGAAAAGAAATGATTAGACAGGGAATGAAACTCCGTTCAGACATCCATTGACTAAATGCACATTCTCATGGATCCAGCAATTCTAGGAATTTGATCAGAAGAGGTAATGACTTAATGTAGGCATGAAGGTTTCTTTGCAGTGGTGTATAAAGTAATAAAAAGTTTAATGTCCATTACTTCCTGTGTTGAGTAAGTAAATAATGAGATGAAGCAAGCTGGTAAAACCATTAAAAATGAAAATGTGGGTCGTCAGTAACCTAACATATGCATGACACATGGAAAAAGCAGTGATTCAAGGGAATGTTTCAAACAATTTTTACACATGTAGTTTTCAGTCTGTGTACTAAAACGCAAATGTTGTTTGTCTTTGGGCAGTGCTTTGGTTGATTTTTTATTTTTTAATATGACTTGGATATTTTCTTTTGTGAAGTGCCTATACAAATGTGTTACCCATTTTTTGGTTGGGTGTATGTGTGTGTGTTTTCCTTATTGATTTGAAGTGTTGTTTTTGTCTTTTTTTTTCTCCTTAATATTCCAGATGTATTATCAATCTCTCAGTCTGTGGATTGCCTTTTTTTTCTTTTAAATTTAATTCTTTAAAAAAATTGAGAGGTATTTTACATATCATTAAATGTAGCTATTTCAGTAGTATGTAGTTCAGTGTTGCACCATCAGCATAAATCAGTTTTAGAACATTTTAATCACCTTTTCAATCTCTTAATCTTTCAGTGAGCAGAAACTATTTTAATAGAATTCATCATATTTTTCTTTCTGGTTAGTAGTTACGTCCTGTTTAAGAAAGCTTGCCTATTCCAAGATTATGTTCTATGGTTTCTTCTAAAGGAGAAGAATTACTATTTTACCATTACATTCAGATCTGCAGTCTATCTAGAATGGATTTTTTCCCCGCTTGGTGAGAGAGAAGGGCCTTGGTTTTCATTCAGGTTGAGTCATAATGTGGGATCCGAGTTTGGATGCTATTTTGTTCTGTTGATCAGTTTGTCTACCTTTGTCTCTACATAGCACTATTCTAGTTACTATAGCTCTATAATAGATCTTGATATCTCATAGTGTAAATTCTCCAGCTTAGTCCTTCCAGGTTGCCTTGTTTTTTTACATTTCCATATGAATTTTAAAATTAGCTCAATTTTTGGGAGGGGGGAAAATGCCTGCTGGCATTTTGACTGGCATTGTGTTGAATTCATCATCTCTTACTCTTTCACGTTTTTGGTGGGTTTAGTTTTCTTTAAACAGTATAATGTCTAATTGGTGCTCAATAAGTGGTAGCTACTCTTCTTACAAATGTAATTCATTGCTTTGTAATTTCTTCGGGTAGGTTTTATGTTTGAATCTTATATTAGTCTGCCAAGTTATATTTAAACACAATAATATAAGAAGTGATTGTGATGCAGTATGGTATTTCTCTAGCTTTGGCTGACATCACTGATAGATGCTTTTATTTTTTTTAAATGATTAATAATGGAAGCAAAAAAGTAAAAATGTTTTTCTGATTTATATCCCCCCCCCCCCCCCCCACTGAGCAGTGATACGTTGTAGGTGCTTTGCACATGTTATTTCTCTGTTCCTACAACATAGACAGTGTTATCCCTGCACTATACAAGAGGAAACTGAATCCAAGAGAGAGAAGTCAAGTAACTTACAGGAAATCAAATAGTTTGTCATTGTCAGAGCGCGGGAGTTTGCAGTGGGGGCACTGGGTCTCTACAGGCCTGCTCTTTACACTTCAGCTGACTGACTCCCTCTGTGGTGCCATGACTCCGTGTCTTTTGAGCATTCTACTAACTTCTTTGAAAGCACCTTGTTTTTCTGGCTTCCTTTAGTGAATATGAAACATTTTACAAGTTTTACTTTTGTAGTTCCCTTCGAAGTGTTAATAAGCACCAGGAAGCATGGAAGTGCACATTTTGCCACTCCCCTGTTTGCTTTCTCAGGGAGACTCCAGCAGACTTTTATCCATCCTTCTGTTGGACCTTTTTAAACAGTCAAATAATTAATGATGTGTTCTTCTTTTATTTAGGTAAATGAATACTTGATAAAGATGACTGCTTTTCTGAAAATAGATTTTTGTTTCTTAACCACTTTTTTGAGGGCCAGAAATTGTGTTGCATGGTTTTTCCCCCCCACATCTTGAATCCTTGCTCATTGTAGACAATTTGGAAAATATGGGAAAGGAGTAAGCAGAAACAAAATCCTATATTTGTCATTACGATTCATAGGAAGATTATAATAACTCTAGCTAAGATTCATGTCAACAAATATTTATTATGCTTCTGTACTTCAGTAGTGTGTGAGGAATTATCCTAAGTGGTTAAAAATACAGAATGAATAACACAGCCAAGCATTTCTGCCTTTCGGAGGTTAAATTTGACTAAGGGAGCCCTTATAAGTGCCAGGATTCTCTTAAATTTTCTCACTCCCTCATCAGGGAGGCCTGTTTTCACTTCAGTTTTCTGGATGAGGAAGCAGGCATAGAGAGGTCGAATGATATGCAGCAGGATCTGACTCCTGCCTTAACTTTCAGGAACTAGTTTCTGTTTCCTTAGCCTAGAGCATACGTATCTGGGGTCTTGGCATAGAGTTTTTACTTTTTAAGTTTAATTTTAAAATCACTGTTCCTTACTATTAAAAAGAGATGTGCCTTTTAAGCAAATAGAAAATAAAATATACAGAGATAATATTGTTAGCATTTTAACACACCTTTTCTAGATATTGTTCTGAATAAATACTTTAACAGATTAAATTTTATTCATAAAGATGGAATCATACAGACTTACTTTGAAACCCCCCTGTTTTTAAATTTAAAATATACTTTAGACCTTCTTTCATGTCATATTCTTCTAAGATAGTTTTCCCCTAACTTTAGACAGGTGAGTATAACCTTCACAGTTTTTGACATATTTGCATACCATTTTTCTTTTTATCTGCTGCACATGTTTAAAAAATCTGCTTTCTTTTAAAGATTTAGAAAAGGGGACTATATCACTGCACGACTAGAAAACAAAGGTACTTGCTGAGACTGTATGAAATTTTAGGCAGTTACTGTTTGTTAACAGTAAACTGAATAGGAGGCCAGCTCCTTTTGTTAAAAACAGACAATTGAAAGTATTAAAGAGATGTAAAAATATCTTTTGAAATAATTAGAAGAATCGGAAGAAAGCTGAAAAGGTGGTAACTTTTGCAACATGGGATTCATTGTACTTTAATAAGTTTTTTTTTTTTAAGATTTGTTTATTTGACAGAGAGAGAGATAGTGAAGAGAGGGAACACAAGCAGGGGGAGTGGGAGAGGGAGAAAAGCAGGCTTCCCGCTCGATCCCAGGACCCTGGGATCATGACCTGAGCTGAAGGCAGACGTTTAAAGACCCAGGCGCCCCTGTACTTTAATACCTTAACCAGGGATTTGCAGTGTTTTTAAGTATTTTCACAGCAAGAAATAAAATTTATGTTTGGAACAACAACAAAAAAATTTACATTTAGATTTAGTACATGTGAGCATGTGTTTGTGTGTGTAATTTATATATATATATACACACATATATGTATTTATATGTTTTATATATGTATTTGTGTGTGTAGAATATAACATACACTCCTATAATCAACCCAATGTATACTGTCTTCCACTGTGAAATATAAGACAGCATGGGAGTGGGTGCCTGGGGCTCAGTCACTTGAGTGTCTAACTCTTGATTTTGGCTCAGGTCGTGATCTCGGGGTCATGAGATCCAATCCTGTGTCGGGCTCTGTGTTTGACTTGACTGCTTAACAGGGAGTCTGCTTGAGATTCTCTCCCTCTCTCTCTCTATCCCCCCACTCATGCTCGTGTTCTCTCTCAAATAAATAAATAAATAAATAAATAAATAAATAAATAAATAAATCTTTAGGGGGTAAAAAGAAATCTAAGACAGCATGGATTGTAAGATATGCCATTATTTTACGTAGCATTAAGAAAAAATCCCACCATTTTTGATTGTAAGATGGCCATTGATTATAAGAAATATCTCAATTTCAGAGATTAAAATGTAAAAAAAGTATGTTAGAATTGATGAAATAGAGGATGTGCACTGTGTTCTATTTCATCTTTTTTAAAAAAATGGTTATCCATGAAATTGGTATTATAAACCACAAAATTGATATTATAAACCACAATGGGTTGCAAACTACAATTTGAAAAACATAATGAATCCTGACTCCTCTACTTTCCATAAAGATTATTATAGATGAGTTTTAGATGTAAGTGTTAGAAGGTAAAGTAAAAATTTCTAGGCTACTACATGGGAGAATATGTTTATGACTTTAGGAGAGGAAATATTTCTTAAGCAGGACGTAGAACTCACAAATTATAATAAAGGAAACAATGGATAAATTATACTTCATTAAAATTGATTGCTTCTCTTTATCAAAAGACACCATTAAAAGAATGAAGAGTTAAACCCCAGATTAAGAGAAGACCTTTGCAATAAACACGTTTGAAAAACGACTGTAGAATATGTAAAGAATTTCTAGATAGCAGTAAGAAAAGACTAATTAAAAAATAGTCAAAAGTTTTTTTAAGAAAACTTTTTTTTTTTCTTTGAAAGATTTTATTTATTTATTGGACAGAGAGAGAGACAGCGAGAGCAGGAACACAAGCAGGGGGAGTGGGAGAGGGAGAAGCAGGCTTCCCGCTGAGCAGGGAGCCCGATGTGGGACTCGATCCCAGGACCCTGGGATCATGACCTGAGCCGAAGGCAGACGCTTAACGACTGAGCCACCCAGGCGCCCTAAAAAAACTTTTATTTGCTTTTATTTTATACCATATTTATTCCTGGGCCATAAGTTTTTGTTTCTTCAGTTTATTTTGGGATATCTTTTTCTTCTGTGCAGCCTACCTCTTCTGACTTAGGAACAGTTTGCTGCTTTTCAGTAAAGATCATCTTAGTGTGGCAGGGGGGTTCCACGAGTGGATTAATCTGACCATGAGCTCTGTAAGTTCTGTGCCACAGCTTGGGGGCTTTGTGTACCTGGATGTGCTCAATGACCAGAGAACGTACATCTAAACCCTTTTAGCTCAGCATTACTCTCTGCATTTTTAAGCATGTGCGGTAAAAATTCAGTGCTCCTGGGCCACCAGCCCTATATCTGGCCCCACTGTTTGGCCTGGGCACACCTAACATTGGTAGCGATGGAGTGGCACACATTGTTTCTGTCAGGTTCATCCTTATGATACTTGGTGGCTTTTTGTGGATATGCATACCTTTGATGGCCTGGGCAGTTTCACAGGTCTTTTTTAAAGTGAACATGAAGATTTGAATCTCTTGATTTGCACCTCTTGATTTGCATGCTTTTGTGGGGTTTTCTGGGTCAAGTGAATAGTGAACCATTTTCAGAGATCAGGTTAGGCCACTTACGGAAAGAGCTGGTACAAAGCTTTAAAGTGTCACTTTACAAAAGAAGATACCCAAATGACTGATCAATTTGTGAAAAGGTGTTCAACATCATTAGTCATCAGGAAAATGGAGATTAAACCACAGAGAGATACTGCTATACATCCAAGAGAATGTTTAAAATTAAGCAATAACAGCAAACAGAAAACCAAACCAAGCAAAAAAATACACTCCATACCTGCTAAAGAACAACTAGAACTCACATACACTGCTGGTGGGAGTGATTATTAGATAGAATTACTTTGGAAAAGTTGGAAGTGTATATACTTTATGACCTGGCTATTCACCCCTGCTGTAGACCTGATAGAAATATATACCCATGTACACCAACAGACATGGCAGAATTATTTTAAATGCCAAAAGTGGAAGTGTTCATTAGCAGTAACATGAATAAATAACTTTTGAAATAATATGTAGCAGTTTTTGAAAAAGAATGAACTGCCACTGAATTTAAGAATCTCAAATCATAATTTAAGCAAAAGAAGCCAGACTCAAAGAGTATTTATGATATGAATCTGTTTATTTAAAGTTCAAAAATGAATCTATGACTCTATGGTGATTTTAAAAAATAGGGGTTACCTTTGGGCATTAATGACTGAGAGATAATATGAAGGAAGTGATATGAGGGAAGTATTTGGGGCCCTGGTGATGTTCTTTATGTTGGTCTGAGTACTAGTTACATTTGAGAATTAAGCCCTTTACTATATTATACTTCAGTAGAAATGTTTTAAAAAGAACTAAAAATGTCTCTTATCATATTTTTAAATGACACTCTGTTGTTGAACATTTACATTGTTTTCTGTTTTTCCATGTTATAAATTGTTGCAGCTACTATTTTATATAGGTCTGCAATTCCTTAGGATAAATTGCTATAAGTTAAATTATGTCCAGTGTTATGTAGTACTTTTTGAAGTTATATATTGATAAATATTCTCTGAAAAGTAACGATTTATAATCTTACCAGAGAGCCCAATTCCTCCTATACAGTATATAGAAATAAAAGTCGCTCATTTTTGGTAGGTGAAAAATTGCATCCCTTGTATGTGTTCATTTTTAATGGCCATTTTAATTTCTTGTTTAGAAATATCTGTACTTACTTTTTGCTTATTTGCCTATTAAGAAATTAGTTTTGGTTTCCTGATTTATTAGAAATCTTTATATAGGGACTCCTGGGTGGCTCAGTCGGTTAAGCGTCTGCCTTCGGCCTAGGTCATGATCCCAAAGTCTTGGGATCAAGTCCCGCATCCTCCCTCTGCCTCTGCTGCTCCCCCTGCTCGTGCTCTCTGTGTGTCAAATAAATGAATAAAATCTTAAAAAAAAAGAGAAATCTTTATATAGTAATTTATCATACATTATAATATTCCCCCAGTGTATTTGTTTCCTGTATTGATTGTGAACATTCATGAGTTTGAATTTTTTAATCTAATCAAATCTACATTTATTTCTATCTTTGGTATCATGTTTAGACAGCCTTTCCCCTGTTCCATAAATTTTTAAAAACTCCTGTGTGCTTGCTTTTAGTAGTTTTATGGTTACAGTTTTTCACACTTGATTCTTTTTATCCATAGTATATATTGGAATGTAATATGAGGTAGCATTTTAGTTTTTATTTTAAATACTTTTTTTTTTTTAATTATCCCTTTCTCACCAATTCAAAGCTCTAACTTTATCGTATACAAATTTGTAAGTATAAGTGAATCTGTTTCTGGACTTCCTATTTTGTTTCATTGATCTTGGCTTTGCCAATTAAAGCACTACACTGCTTTAATTATTGTAGCTTAAAAATATTTTTAGTATCTAATATAAGCATTCTCCTCTTTTAAAAAATAATTGGTGGTGAAGAAAGGAAGAAAAATTTTACCCTGTATTCATTTTTCCAGGTACTTTAGTATGATACTGTACCTAGTTAGACATTTGAATGGAACTGCAGGTTAGATAAACTGAAACAAAACTTTCTGCATTATAGAAATCATGTAGTGGTGATTTCAGACTCCCAGTGAATTTACATTTTTAATTAATTTTTATTTTAATTGTGGAAAGAAAACAACTGGTTTGTTCCTATGTTTTGATATTTGTGTGGAGGGGCAAGAAGGTTTTTGATTGAGCTGTGTTTAATGGTGGCTGGAGTTGTTGTTTTTAAAAAGTCCCGTATGCATAGATGTAATTGTGGCTCTCTTCCTTCTGAGTTGTAAGATTAGTATGAGAGAAGGGACTGCTTTTTTGGACAAGCTTGTCTCGTCTTTTTCCAAATGAATGTTTCTGCCTCTTTGGTGATCTCATTTCCCAGCAATGTGTTGGTAAGATTTAGGTTTAAGGGGGAAGCATTTTAGGCTACATTAGGGGCCTGGGTGGAATTAACAGTAACAACACAAAGGTGTTTGGTTTGTTTGTGCCAGTCATTGTTCTGTTTATCTTTGGAATTTATGGTACATAGTGACTGGTAGACTAGATTTCGATATTTCTGCTTGGCCTGATCTTAAATATACAATAATCTTTTCCTGATTTCTAACTGTATTTCACATTTCATCTGTGGCCCGGGATGCTCTATCAGGTTTTTGTTTTGTTTTGTTTTGTTTTTTTAATGTTCCATGGAAAGTCAAGTCTTTTGTTTTTTTATTTGGTCTCCTTGATATGTCAAAGACAAAAAGGTGTTTTAAAATTAAAAATAAAAAAGTAAAACTTTTTTCCTTGATGTATTTTGTGGATTTTATTCAGTATGTAAGAGTTCACATTAACCTCTTCATAAATTATGGCTTTTAGAGATTTTAAAAACTCCTTGTCACTCAGTGATCTGACTTGAATATTGTTCTCCTTGTGCAATAAAGACTTTTGCTTTCCTTTAATTTGAATTTTCCTGTTCTGTTTTTGCTCATTCCTTTTATTATTTATCCTTTGTGATTTTTGTTATGCTTACCATTGTGGGCAGGGGAATGCCCAGATTCAGTTTCATTTTATTAAAATTTGCTGGTTGCAGCCCATTAAATTAATATCATAGGCTACAACCAGCAGTTGGAAAACACCTGAGATGTGTTTTTCTGTATGGAAAGTACATTGATTTCTGAGTAGAACAGACCTAGATCTGAGTCCTGCATCTCTCATTTACTAACTGTGTGACTCTTAATCACTTACTTCTCTGTTCCTCAGTTTTTTTCTGTAAAATTGCAGTATATACATTCATATTTTTTTCTGAAAATTAAAAAGACGATGAATGAAACAAGCCTAGGTTAGAGACCCAATAAAGTTAGCTAGGAGCATTTTACATTATATCCCTGTCATTCTTAATGCCTTAAATCCCCAAATTTTAAAACACTAGAGAAAATGGCAGAATGTTCACATGTTTTCCAGATCCTTTGTAGGGTTGTTTTTTTTTTTTTTTGCTTCCTCTCAAGAGTAAAGATTATTTTTGTATGAAAATCTTACATTTTTTTTAAAGATTTTATTTATTTATTTGATCGAGCGAGAGAGCACAAGCAGAGTGAACAGTAGAGGGAGAGGGAGAAGCAGGCTCCCCGCGGAGCAGGGAGCCCGATGCGGGGCTCGATCCCAGAACCCCGGGATCATGACCTGAGCCGAAGGCAGACGCTTAACCATCTGAGCCACCCAGGCGCCCCAAAGATCTTGCATTGTTATAAGCATTTCTCATCATGAAACTCATAATGCAGAGTTTGCAGCTTTTTTAAAGTAGGAGATTTATTCCTCTTATATAACTCTTGAAGTAGAGAATTTTCCAAGTGAAATATATTCTGTTGGTGGCACCTACTGGCAAAGATAAATCACTGCTTAGAGCTTACTGTACCTATACACAAACTCACCTCATGCAGTAAGTAGTCTGGGAAAGATGATGGGGAATAGGAGAGGAATATATTGTGTTTACCAAAGTGGTCATTTCCTTTGTCTCCCAGAAGCATTGGTCCAGTGAAGTGGGAGGAGGAAGGACTTAGGCTATGCATTGCCTGTGGATTGCCTCAGTCTGGTGTTTGCCAATATGTGCTGAGCTATTGTTAAAATTAGGTATTATAAAAGGAAGGTGTCCGTGTCCAGCAAACTTGGGAAAGCTAGGTTAAACTATCTTAACCAGCTGTTAATTATGAGACATTTCTGAGCCTTCAATATCTTAACGAAGTGTGTTTTAACCTCGGGGTTAGGGAGGGAGAGTGCCAAGTGCTTTTGTAGCATATGGCATTTGTCAAACTTTATTAGACCCTGGGGCCCTTTTTTGTCTGAGCATCGAGATACTACCTGGAAGTGACCACTTTAGTAAACACAATATATTCCTCTCCTTTTCGCCATCATCTTTCCCAGTCTACTTACTGTATGAGGTGAGTCTTTGTGTGGGTACAGTCAGCTCTCAGCAGTGATACTCGTGGGAAATGATTCTCTGAACAGTATAGCTTGAGAGCAGCGTTTTCCCTCTGGCATCTTCTCTTGAAGGCTTTATAAGAGAAGGAACAGGCATTGGATTCTTGTAGTATTTGGTAGTTCTGAAATACCACATACTGGGATGTAGTCTATTGTGACGGGATCAGTACCGTTTCCTTCCTTAGGATGGTGCTACTACATAGACCACATCATTTGGCCATTGCAGTCTTTTTAATGCAGAGACATAGGCATGTATATACACTAACTTTTGTGCGTGACTTAAAGGTATTTGTAGTCCTTACCACACCCCCAAGCCCTCTCTAGCAAAGAACTCCTGATTCAGATTCTCCCCAGTATGAATTTGATGGCAAGTGGATCTTACACCAGAACTTAGATACCTACATATTCCATGAATTACTTGGTGATGGTGATATCAGACTCCATTTGAAGAAATCATGGCTGTCACAGGGGCCAAAGGAAAGACGCCTGAAGAGAAAGAAAGGCCAGGTGTTAGATGGCAATTCAGTAAGTACAGCTTCCCAAACAGGCCACACCCTTAGAGCAGTGGCTCTCAAGTATTGCTGCTGGTACCTACCCCCTTGCTTCTGGCATCCAGCACACAGAGGCCAGGGATGCTGTGAACCGTCCTGTAGGGCACATGACAGCTCCCCCAAAAGACAGAATTCTCTGATCCCAAAATGTCAATGGTCCTCAAGTTGATAAGCCTTCAAGTCTAGCTGCTTCTTCCTGGATTGTGTGTTTCATTGGAAGTAGGATCAGAATAGGAAGGTCTGCATTTTTATTTACATGTAATGCTGCTTGGTAGATGTAGGAAGAAAGTGATGGTGATGAGAAGGGTAGGAAGTGCATAAGTCAGGTTTGTATTTCAAAGAACTTTCCTTTCCCAGAAGTATTGAAGACTTAATGAGGGTTTCGACTTTTAGATTGGCTTAACTCAGTTTCATCTGAGAGTGTGGATATAGGAAAACACCTTTCTTTTCTTCTGGCAGACTCACTGTTCTTTCTTACCTCACCCTTGAGCCTGTGACCTTGTGTCTATTTTAGTATTTAAGGAGTAAAAGTCAAAGTGATTACGAAAAAATTTTGGCTCTTATAAGAGAATTTTCTGTTCATGCCGTCCCTCCTTTCCGCACAGCCCCATGTTGTGGGGCTGACAAAGATGGGCAGTAGGAGGCGAGTATGTTATACTTAGCAAAAGTGGGTATTTCCTTGCTCTCTCAGAAATATTTGCCCAGTACAGTGGGAGGAGGAAGGGATTATACCATGCTAGTGTCCTAGTCCGGTGTCTGCCAGTATGTGCTGGAACTATCACTAAGAGATATAAAAGGGGGATGTCCACGTCCAACAAACTTGGGAAAACTGGATTAAACTAATTTAACATGATTTAATTATAGGACATTTCAGAGCCTTTAGTATCTTACTGAGATATTTTGTGACTGTGTGTGTGTGTGTGTGTGTGTGAGAAGAGAGAGAGAGGGAGACAGAAAAAAAGGGGGGTGAGGTTGGGAGGAGAGAGCACGCACAGGAGCATACAGCATTTGTCAAACTTAATTAGACCCTGGGACCCTTTTCACTCTGAGCATCTCTTGTGTCACCTGGAATACTCCTTGGAAATGATCCTCTGATCAGTGTAGCTTGAGAGCAGCATTTTCCCTTTGGCATCTTCTCCTGAGGGCTTTATAAGAGAAGTTGAAAAGATATGTATGATGGGGAAGCTATTCTAGCCACCCCAGGGCTTTATTAAATATAATTTTATTAAATTGTATATCTTTATTCACTTTTATCAGGCCTTAAGAGAATAGTTGCTATTTTTATCAGAGGGGTTGTTTCTTTCTCAGCTATGTAAATAAACACCATTTCTCTGTTTTGGAATGAATGAAAGGAAGAATTAAACTGTAAAGAAGGTTGCTTCTTGTGTAGTCTGTGGGGACTTCTGACTTTTATTTCCTCCCCGAGTGAGGAAGGTATTTAGGTAGCTTAGGTCAGAATAGCTCTGGTGGGTTCAGACTCCTCCTGTATAACACAAGTTTTTAGTTTAAAACACTACATTTATGCATCCCTCATACATTTCCTGGGGTGCCTGAAAATGGGGGCAGGGACCTCCCATCTTTCCTCTACTCTGTATACTTAACTTTTCATGTTTCCAGCCATGCTTTCTTCTTCTCACTCTCTTAGAACCGAGGACATTGTGACCTTGCAAAGATGGCTTTGTAACTACCAGTCAGACCCAGAAGATGATGTACTTAGTCACTGTTGCCCCTTTATTCACTCCCGTGCCAGCTTTATTAATCCCGAGTCCTTCTAGATAGCAGTAAAAGGAAAATTACATGGAGAAATACTACTTTTGTTTTTCTATACTCCATCTTCTTCTTCCCATTCAGGATCATTAATCTGTCTTCACTCTAGACCTGTTTTGGCCCCTCGGACACATTGCCTTCCTCTCTAGCTCTTGGCTTTCTCATACAGGAAGCCTGGCCCTTCTGCCCCTCTCCCCCATTGCAGACCTTGGTGCTGTGGGGCTTACAAAATTTTAGTGAGGGAGCCAGTGGATTTTCTCTGTACGCAGCCATCTGGAGCTATTCTCTCAAAGTCTGAGGTTAGAAAAGTATGAGAAGATAGCACTTGGGGAAAGTAGCATCTTCAAAGCAGGACATAAATGGATTTCTTTGAATACCAGTTACACATCAGGCACTGTGCTGGGGAGTCTCAGTCCCCACAACACTTTTATATGGTTTGTATTTGTCCATGGGAAAAACAGCTTGTCAAGATCATGCGCGCACACGCGCACACACACACACACACACACTGATGAGTGACCAGATTGGCATTCCAACGTCTCTCTGGTTTCAAGGCCTTTGACTCTTGTACTACATCATACTGTATCCCTCATCAGAGCCAGCAATGTGACCTACAGTGTACTAGTGTTCAGTGGTGTTTCTTCTGTCATTACCCACATTGGGTTTTTCAAACAAATTGTTTGAGAATACTGTATGGGTTTTAAGACTTGAAGAAAATAAAGGAAAAATAGGGAAATTTTGAGATAGGCTTATCCCCAAAGGCAATAAACAGAATCTTGTAAACATTGATAACTTAAACAGATCTGTAGGATCCTTTTGAATACTGCTGCGGAATGTTATAAATTTTATACCCTAATGTTAGAATTTTAGGTTTGGGAAGGAATCTTAGAGGGACTTAAATTGTTATTCCTTTCAGAGCACAACTCTCCCACTTTCCCTTCTCATTAAGTTTCCATTTAGCCATTAGGTAGGAGCTTCAAAAGGGAAAATCCAATCATGTATAATCTCCAGTTAATGGGCATCTATTGAGCGACTAGGTCACCAGAAAGATTACACAGTGCCTCTTTGTGCAGTAAACACAAAAATCAAAAGCTAATGCATTCCCAAGGCAAGCCAGATTGTTACTGGCTACCAGCATCCTCCTTTTCAGGGAAGAAGTTGGGGTACCCACCATGCTTGCTAAGGGAGATTGTAGAGCCCGTCCAGAAAAACAAAGTTATCAAGGGAGGAAAGAGAAAAGCAGAGAGGCTTCCAGAGCTTTGTCAGTCCTACTTGCTGATGATGGTTGGGATGGATTCCTGAATAGCAGACATTCTAGTAAATGCTTTGAGCAATCATCGAGAACTTAGTGGGTCTCTCGGACTTCTTGCCACAAGTGAAAGAGTTAACAGTGACGACTGAGGTAGAGCCTCAGTCCCAGTCCCATAATATAGCTGTTTTCTAAGCATGCCCAACCTTAGAAGTAAAGACTTTATGCTTACTTTTGTCCAGCCACTAACTGTATTGATTTATGAAAGAGGAGCACAACCCTCTTGACCCAAAATGGCACGTGTTAGTCACAAGCCAAATAGTTCTTGGGTTTGTGTCGATACATTCTAATTTGGGTTTCAAAATTATATTTTGGTGTAGTTATTTAGGGATTTGTAAAACTCGTCATAATTCAAATAACCTGTTTTTCCCCCCTTAGAACACTTCAGTTATGGAGGATCAAAATGAAGATGAGTCCCCAAAGAAAAATACTCTTTGGCAGGTAGGAATGACGCCGCACAGATAAGATAGCAGTTGACTTACTATAGATGAGATGCTCCCTCAGGTCGTGTCCTCCGTAAAAACAAGAGCTAAGCATTTTCCTTTGTGCATTTTTGCTAGTTTCAGAATTCACCCTAATTTATCTTCTGTTCCTTAGGGAAGTGTCATTATGAATAGTAAAGAATTTTGGGGTTACTACAGAGATTCTGAAGTGTCTGTAGGCTGAAATACTCAGTATATTGGCACGGGCTAAGCCGAAGGTGGTGTCCTTTGTCACCAGAATAGTACCATGCCATACCAGTGTGTGCACTGGTGACTTAGTCTCGCTACCCTCACCCTTCTCCCCCATTTCTTGTTAGTTTGCTCTTTCCCTTTAAACTCTGTTTTCTTCTCCTCTGGCTCTGTTTTAGTCTGCCCGGTTCCCTCCCAATCCCCCAGGGTTTTTCTGTTTTGTTTTTTGTTTGTTTGGTTTTTTTTGCCAGTGGGGGGGTGTGGATGGTGGTATGTAAAGTTTCATGATTTGATCCTTTCATCAACCATTATGGTACAAATAACTTTTCCCTTCATAAAGACACTATTAAAAGCAAAACAGATTTTAAATAGGAAGAGAATAATGTGAAAATATTCTCTGGGTTCATTTTATTTGAAATAAAAGGAGTAGATTGGTTAGTAAGAATAAAGTATGCCCAACAAATTTAAGGTGGAAATGAAACAAAGCAAAACAATGCCAGGAAGATGCTTCTGGTCCCAGCAGGTGGTTAGAAGTAGAAATGGAAAATGTGCTGTAGAATTGTGCATTTGCCACTATATGGGGAACTGTGTGCAGACTGACTTCTGTTCCTCCTTCACATTTGGTATTTTCCAATAGGAGTCTCTTCATTTACTATTGATTTTTCAGTTCACAGTGGCTCCTAACACTTTGGCTTTCCGTTTTTCTTTCGTAAGTTCTGTCTTTCAGTCAACTAGTTATTGGTATGCCAGTGCTGCAGGGAAGCTGGGTGGTTAGGAACCCTTCTGTTGTAGATGAAATAATAACCCTTTTGCTTATCAAATGAGGTAATGGATATGAAAGTATTTTGTAAATTATAAAGCAGTACACAAATGCAAGTTGTTACCATCATATTTAACCTGTTACGAAAGAAATTATTTTGACAAGTTACAATGAACAAAATATAGAAAGAAAAGAGGAAGGAAAACATACAGCTCTTTTTCTCACGATTAGGCACTTGTAGCATTTTTGTACGTATCCTTTACTCTGTCTTGTGTGTTCCCCTTCACACAAATAACTGTAATTATAATCCTGTATAAAATTGTGCATCTTGCCTTTTGTTCCTTAACATGGTTTCATAAACATGTTCTCTTGTTATTAAAATCTTACTTTATAAACCTAATTTTAATGGCTCCATTATAGTACCCTATGTAGATGCATTATTATTTGCTTTAGCCACTTGCCTATAGTTGGGCAGTTATTTCTAATTTTTCTGTTATAACATTATGGTGAACACCCTTATACTTAAAAGTAGCAAACATGCTCCTTATGCCAGCAGATACTCATCACAGTGAAGAATTTTCATTTTTTTCTGACTGTTTTGAATGTTGATTTTTAAGGTCTGTTAGATAGAGGTCTTAACTACAAGCAGCATCAAAAATTTCTGTTCAATGCTGCCCTCTGGTGGTACCCAGTGTCAGTGAGCTCTCCTTCACCCAAGTGACAAGGGAGAAAAAGTGGTACTCCATGTCATTGAGCTCTTCCTCACCCAAATGACAAGGGAAAAAACATTCCTAGAGAAGGAGGTGGTAAGATAAATGGGGTGGGAGCCGAAAGCCTTCTGACTATACCTCTAAATGTGGACATAAAACTTGCTTCAGGCAGGTATGATATCTAAGATTTTAATAAGGAAAGCCAGACTTCTATGGATATTTATGGGATGGATTGAGTCCATTCTAATTTAGGGAACATAGTGATAACAAAGCTGTTGGTTCTTTCTGTGTGAAACTTCTGAGATAAGCTCCTAATGGAATTAATGCATGTTTGTAATATAACTCTTCAGTTATCAAAATTCTCTTCTATGCTAGTCTTTTTGGTATTACACATGAAGGGGCTATCAAAGGAGTGATGGGCAGATAGCTTGGCAAATGTTTGATAAAAACATAGAGGTAATTTTGTTTTTAAACAGGGATGTTATTGAGCCTTATAGCATCAGTGGCAGTTGTGGCTTCAGTCTAGGGATTCCTGGTTTTTGGTTTTGGTTTTTTTTTCCTGATGCTGTTGTCAGCTGCAGTGTATGTAGTTTTCATTTGTAGAACAGTGTACTGGTTTTGTGCAAGGACCATGTAGATTTGATGAGAAATGCACAGTTAGTATAGGAGTCTGTGGGATATCATAGGCCAACTCTATAGGATAAGGATCATTTCAGGAATATGTGGTTTACCTTGGGTGACTTTTGGAGTAGGTGATCAAACAAAGGGAGTGAAAGTCTAAACTTTTTTTGACAGCAGTTTAGTAACCCTGGATACATTTTGGAGATGGATTCAGTTTTTAGATTGAATTGCCTTCCGGTTTCTTCATTAAATAGACCAGTGGTTTTCAAAGTGTGTTCTGCGGACCAGCAGGGGCAGTACCACCTGGGAACTTGTTAGCAATGCAGATTCTCAGGCTGCATTCCAGACCAATAGAATCAGGGCATCTGTGGTGGAGCCGGGCAATCTGTGAGTTAGGAAGCCCTCTTGTTACTCTGATGCACATAGGTGTGAGAACCATTGGCATAGATGAATATAGCATTGACTTTGGTCTTTGGGGAAGTAAAACAATCGTTGCTACTTGGCCAAGTTGAGCAAGTTCTCTAAGATGGTTATTTAATAGCCACATGGTTTTAGAATAAGCTTTGGAGAATGATGACTTGAGACACCATTTAGCTTCATAAATAGCTGTAAATTTGACATTTACTTTAGAGACTAATTTGAGAACACAGGCCCTGAAGACATTTTAAATTACTTCATGAATGAATTAATGAAGGAATGAGTTTGACTTTAAGGTGTAACTGGCATTTTAAGATTAAATGCACAGGGTGAAAAAATGTTTCCAATGAAATACTAATTAGATTTCTTTTCCTTATCAAACCAATTAATTTTTTCTTTATTTTTCTAAAATAGATAAGTAATGGAACATCATCTGTGATCGTCTCCAGAAAGAGGCCATCAGAAGGAAACTATCAAAAAGAAAAAGACTTGTGTATTAAATATTTTGACCAGTGGTCTGAATCAGATCAAGTGGAATTTGTGGAACACCTTATTTCACGAATGTGTCATTATCAGCATGGACATATTAACTCTTACCTGAAGCCCATGTTGCAGCGGGACTTTATTACTGCTTTACCAGGTAACTGTACTTGTCTTTTAAAAAGCTGAGCAGTGGAAGAATGTCCAGCCCAAGGGCCTAGGTGGAGCTGAGTAGATATTTGTGAAATGCATGAGTGAGTACAGTGTGACTACAGTGTGAGTTTCTTTGGAACCATATTGTATTTTAATATATGGCACTTGAAAAGGAGTTATAATGTAGCATCTGTATAGGAAATGTAGGCCATTTCTGCGATTAATGGTGTTGGTCTTTGGTCATATTATTGTTTCACTTAATTTAAGGAGTTAATGCTATGCTGATAGTTTTGATGTAGTCTATATATAATCTGTATTTTGCCTTTATAAGTAATTTTTAAAAATATGAGACAATTTTTCCTACAGTGTTTGTGTTTAAGAAGTGTCCCAAAGTTTAGGATGTTCCTTTGTACCTGAAGTGACATTTAGGATAGGGGATGGCAAAAATATATTGGAAAAACTGATGGCATGTCTTTAGTACATTTTTTGAAACTTATTTCTGCATCTTCTCCCTCATTCTCTCTCTCTCTCTCTCCCTCTCTCTTTCCCTGTCTCCCTCACACCCACATACTCCTCTGGTTAAGTTTACTTTGATTAAAAAAAAAAAAAGACTATTTTTTGGAATAGTTTTAGGTTTATAGTAAAATAGACTATATAGAGAATTCCCATATTTTCCATATCTTCACCCCACTCCCCATCACCATCCCATCCAGAGTGGCTCATTTGTTATATAACACATAGGCCTACCTTGATACATCATTGTCACCCAAAGTCCATACTTTACATTAGGGTTCACTCTTGGTGTTGTACATTCTATGGGTTTTGGCAAATATATAATGACATGTATGTATCATTATAGTATCCTATAGAACGGTTTCACTGCTCTAAAAATCCTCTGTGCTCTCCCTATTGTATCCCTCTTTGACTTTTGATCACTCATTAATTCTCTCTTTTCTCTCTCTTTATCACTCCTCCTCTTGTTCTTTTAATTTTAAATATAAATTTGACTAGTAAGATAGATTTCACTTCTGAAGAGAATGGTAGCCAGCATGTTTTCATCTAATATGGTCAGTGTAGTCTAGAGGTTACAACTGCCATGCCAGGGTAGACCTACAAATGGCCAGGGATAAAACAGTGCCATTGCCACCAGCCCTAACCTATCAGAGCTTCTGGACAGCTCTTCAAAGAGTAGCTCCTCTCTTAGCCTGTCTGTGATTTACAGTGCATCAGGACTCCATATTCTAAGGATTTCCACAGCAGATAGGACCAGGGCTCGGGTCTCAGGGCAGCTTCGAATTTCTACTCTTTCTTCCAAAATGTGTTCATACAATGGGGAGTGTTTAAGGATATTTGAGAGTTAGCTTAGAAAATTTTGACTCTCCTATTGTTTTTATGCTAAAATGTAGTATTGTTTGCCCCATTTCATTCATTAGTATTTCTAGAAAAGAAAATAAGAACCCTCTCTTTCTAGAATTGTATAGTATTTAATTGCTAAGAGGGATCTTAGCCATCCTTAATCCTCTTTTTCATTGTATAGACTGGGAAGCCAGTGATCAGAGAAATTGCATGAAATGACAAAGATCATACATCTTGGTTATTGTGTTGATTATGTGGGTGATGGTGGGGGCTGCTTCAAAAGTTAGTGCAAAGGCTGAAATCATTACAGTTAGGATTACTCTGGAAAATTCCTTAAATTGGCCCTAAGTATAGAATACATGTTTACAACCCAGTTCAGTAATAATTACTTTTACTTATGAGAGAGAAACAGATACGGTTTTAATTGTATGAGAGGGAGGGAGGGCGAAGGGGTTGGGGAGAGGGAATTATAGGTGGGTTTAAGTAAGGTGAGTGAACCTTTGGTGCAGCGTCTCTGGTTTGTGCAGTGCCAGAACCCAGAACCCCTGGCACCCAAGCCTTTCTGTGGACTGAGGTTGCATCTTACATCAAGAAAAAGGGCAGTTTTTAAAGTGGATGATTGTAATTGTTCCTCATAAGTGCTTTTAACTAAATGAAGTTATGGCTTCATTTTTCTCAGGCAAATCTGTTGTTTTTTTGTTTGCTTTCTACTGTTTTGGTTTTATTTTATTTTTGCCTGTAATTTGCTTCTCAAACATTTTAGAGTGCCAAGAAACTCACCTTATGTTTACAGAATATCCACGAGGTGGCACTGTTGAAGTTCTCTTGATTTGCAGAGTGTAGTTGAGAGGCAACCCCTTCTCTTGGGGAGTGTACGGTCTTGGAGAAGAGACAGAACAGATGAACATGTGTTATGTATATAAATATGGTTAGTATAATTGCATACAATTCAGTTTTCATTACAGCGAATTTTAAGGCATTGTCCATATCTCTGTTAAAGTGGAATTTTGTGGTATTGAATATTACATGAAATGAACGGACCATTGGCTGGGACATGGAAATATTTTTGTTAAAATGCTATTTCTTTTAAAAGGATTTGATATGAACATATATACATATGTCAGTATATATCATACATATGAATCTAATAGCTGGGGACAAGCTGGCCTAGTTGATTGTGTTGGTGTCTAGTAGACTTGGATTAAAATTGGCGTTAGTTCCTTAACAAAGACCCTGCCTTAAGAGTATTAGGGTAGAAACAGGTCCATGTGTATGTTCATACTTAAATTTAATAATGTGTGGAGCAACTTTACTAATCACTGTTCTAGTTTGGTGTTTAACTTTTACTGTAGATGATCTTGAGTTTCAAGTTTTTACTCTTTGAAATTGTCAACTTAAGACTTCTTTTGATTGTAGAAACCATTAATTCTATAAAAATTGTCTATAGTTCTCACTTTTAAATGCTTACTGTGAATATCATACCTGTCAGTATAGGGAAAATGGAAAATGTTTGTGGTCTCTGGCTCCTTTTGGTTCAGTGGAAAAAGTGATAATTATGATATGCTTTTCTAAAAATCATGGTAAATGTTTAGTCTGCGATGTCAATTTCTGCAGGCTAAGTTTGTGGTTTGTGAGAACTGTTGTTAAAGGGAAAATTTATACCATTTGAAGTAGAGGCAGATCGTACTTCAAAGAGGTTGATAAGCATTGGCGATCCTTTTGGTGAGGTATCTAAGCAATTAAGAATTTTGAAACACTTAGCTTCCTGGCCATGGTTTATTCATTTGTCTTATCCCCAAGTAAGGATGATAAACCGTTATGGACTGTAAATGTGACAGACTAGATCAAAGGTCTTGGGAGACATGGAAGAACCAGAGCGTAGCTAAGGCTTTTTAGGCTGGTTGCAGGGCCAAAGACCAGCATGACAGAGTGGAAAGAGCTTGGGTGTTGGATTTACACAGCCCCTAAATTTGAATCCCAGCCCCTGCACTTAATAGTTCTACGAGCCCACTTTTTGGACCCTTGGTTTCCTTTTTTGTGTGGGAATAATAATAACACTTCATGGGATATTGTGAAGATTAAAAACAATGTATGTAATATGCCTGACATCTGGTGGGTATTCTGAGGATGGTAGCTTAAAAAAAAAAAAAAAAAAAAAAAGGAAAGGGGAAAAAAAAAAAGCCCAGAGAGGCAGGAAACACCTGCTTCTCCGGAGGTAATAAGATTTGTTGCCAGGAAGTTTTAATTATTCACCCGCTAATTTCTGAATTGATTCATCCTGACATCATATAGGTAGGCGTTTGCACCACTTTGTTGGTACAACAACATGTTGGACTTTGTGACCTGAGTGTCATTTCACTTCAGTTCTCTCTGAATCTTTAGGTCAGTGTATTCCAAGTTAAAGACATCCATTGACGTACTGTTGCTGTCAGCAGTCGTATTGTTTTTTTCTTTCAGAAGGTTTCTAACTTCAGATTTTACAACTAGATCTGTGACTTGGAAGGGACAGCAGGAGTGGGTGGGAAGGGAGTTTCTTTGCAGCTGCTTTTCGAAATGTGTTTCTAAAATAATAAAAGGTACTATAATTGTATGATCTAAGCAGCTGTGTTAAAACAGGCTGTAGTCAAGGGCATTGAACTGACATTTTACAGTTGAGTTTCATTTTGGTATAGTGTTATTTACATGTTGAACTTTGAAATTTGTGCCTTTTAATTGTTTTAATTTACTGAAATTTTTCCAGACCTTCATCTGGTGCCTATAATTAGCAACAGAAGCACTTCCTCAGCATTGTGTGTGCCGTATTCTGGCCTCGTTTTCTGAAACCATAATGTGTCCTCTTGTTGCCTTGGGAAGGGGGGTGGTGATGGGAGATGGGGGAGTCTCAGCAGGATAGAGTCAGTGAGAGCCAGATATTGGTACTTAAAAGCAAAAACAAAAAAACCCTAAGCATTTCTTTTTTTTAAAGATTTATTTGACAGAGAGAGAGAGAGAGTGAGAGCAGGAACACAAGCAGGGGGAGTGGGAGAGGGAGAAGCAGGCTTCCCGCCGAGCAGGGAGCCCGATGCGGGGCTCGATCCCAGGACCCTGGGATCATGACCTGAGCCGAAGGCAGACGCTTAACGACTGAGCCATCCAGGCGCCCCAAGAAATACTTAGTTTTAACACCTCAAAGCACTTTTTAGCCAGAGCAAATGGACCACCTTACTCAGTAACTTCTTTGTCCCAAATAGGCTTGAAACAAGGAAGTTAAATGGTCTGCATGGCTCTGGGGATAGCTTTTCTAAGGTGTTCAGATAGAGGTTGTGGGATTCCAATACCCTAAACCTTTAAGGGAATGTGAGTGGGCTTAGCACTTTGCTAGAGTGCAACATTTTCTCTGCAGAAAATAACAAAGAAGAGCAACATTGCTTAGCTTCTTTGACCAATGATATCAGCCAAGGGGATTTGGGTATGAGGGAAGGAGAACAGAGACTGACACTTAGCAAGTACCAGTTCTGTATCAGGCTCCTTAATAACCTCTTCCTGTTAACTTTCCCAACAAGGCTAAGTAGTTCATAAAACGAGCATATTGAGAGTAGCTGTCTCAGAGGGTTATTGTGCAGATTATATCAAGATCATCCACTTCAGCCATTTAATACCATTCCTATTTTACGGAAAATGAGATCCAAAAAGGAAGACTGATGTGCTTCAACCCAGGTTATCTGACTCTGCAGCCAGGGCATTTACCAAGAAACTAAAACATGCTGCCTCCTAGAATGATGGTATGAATTTAAAGTATTATCCGAAGAAACGGAATCTCATAGATGTCATAGAGATGTTACTGAATTGGAGTGATGGCATTTTGAAAGAGGAGGAAATATGTGTTAGAGATTTCCTTATGCAGAAACTCAGTGATAGTCTAATGGTGAGCTATTGAAGGGGGAAAAAAATCAAAGAGGACTAAAAGGGGTATCATGGCTATAAAGCAGTAGTTCCCAACTGTTTAAAATTATCTGGTGGCACTTCTTAAAAATACAGATTCCTGGTCCTCACCATCTAAAGATTCTGATTCAGTAGACCAGAAAAAATGTCCAGGGAATCTGTTTTTGTTGCTTGTTGTTTTTGTTTATTTGTTTTAAAAATCACTTGCCCTAAGTGACTTAATTACAACCACACAGGCTTCTGAGAACCAGCTCCTAGACCACCCAGGCAGGTGGAAGATTTGGATGCTGCTTTCCCAGTTCATAGTCAGACAATGGGGATATTGCAGTTATTGAGAAAGTTGCATTGAGAAAGCAACTATCTGATGCAATCTTGTCTCCTATTCATTTCCTCTCTCAGAGAGCAGGGGACTCACGAGGGGAATTGGTTAGGGGTGTGTTTATGATCAATTAGGAGGATTTGGTTAATGATATGGAAATAACCTAGATCTTGAAAGGTGACTGTGTTCTCATAGGACGTGTAGAAACTAGAAGATAGGTAAGTACCCAGAATTAGAAAAATTCAGAGAAGAGCTAAATCTATTAGCCCATGACTAGAGACACTAAAAGAAAATATGAATATAGAGGTCTGAGAGATTCTGAAATTTGAAATTCTTGTTAATTTGTTAGTCCTAGCAGTGGAGGGCTACAAGTAAGACTGTATGTGATTATCCATGGATTTCCCTGATTTTAAATGAAGATGGAAGAAAGGGGCACATGATCATGGAGATACACAAAAAGGAAACCAAAGCTCCTACAAACAAGCAGACCTAAAGACATTGTGTGCCAGGATATTGACAGAACCTGTAGATGTGATTTTCAGAATTGTGGAACATTGAGAGGAAGCAGAGCTGCTGGGTATAGTTGTGCCCTTTACAGCTTGTACGGTTGTGTTTGGTAGCCTTGCATGATAGCACCCTGAGATGTGATCGATGAGCACTTTTCCTGGTTTTAAGAACTCGAAAAGTAGAGGTGGGTGTATTTGGGGGATGTTGGCTGATAAATTTGATGTCATACTCTAGCAGACCTTTAAAATGGATTATCAAAGTTAAATAATTTGCAGCCAAAAAGACTCTGTAGGGTTCTGTAAGCCTAGAAGGATGTATACAGAATGTTAGGAGCCCTTATCTCTGAGAGGATTTAGGGATTAAAAAGTTTTTGCTTATATGGATTTTATAATTTTTCTGTAATGAACTTGGGTTATATGTGTTTAAAAAAAGGGACACAAAGCAGCTCCTTGCCAACTTGTAAACAAAAAATGTGATACCAACTTTACGTAGTAAGCACCAGCAAGAGAATACAAAGTGTAGCCATACCAAATTCGCCTGACTTCGGGGTAGGGGAGGGGGGATAAGGTTATCAGATTAGTGGGTCAGAAGAATGATGTAAAAGGTAAAGGTGGTAGGGTTTTTATATGGGGCAGAGTTTCTCCAAATATTCAAACACTGAATAGAGAGAGATAGGCTGAACAGTGGTACATCCAGATGGTTACAGAACCAGTGGCTCAGTATTGGTATGTGTATTTCATGAATAGACCCACAGAAGCCTGGATAGAAATATCTAGAATCATGGGTGCTGTCCTTGGTTCTGACCCATTTAACATGTTTGCCAAGAACTTGGGATAAAGACTTACTGCATTTGACTATCATGCAGAATTTTGGTGTGGAATACCCACTCTTCTGGAGGACAGAATCAGAATTCTAGAGGCTGATGTGGAAGGGTCAGGTCAAGCCTCAAAGGTGAATTATAGCAAGGATAACTATAAATTCCTGCATGAAGCTGCCCTTCATCTCTCCATTAGCCATACAAATTTAGACCTGGGGGAATTTTTTAAAATAAATATTGTTGGGGAACAGGCTTAGGAATTTATTTTAACTTACTGCCATCTAGGAATCTACTGTGATAGAACTACTAGATAAAGGTGTTGTAATCTTTGCACCAACTGTAATATAATGACATGTACAAGAAAAGATCGTGGCTTCAGGGTAGTCTTCATGATCAGATCAGAGCTTGGGTATTAGATCTAGACCAGAGTAGGACAATTAGTATATGAAAGGCTTGTAAACCAGAGTTGACAGTAGAAAGTGTCATTCTCAGAGTTGAAGACAACATTAGTTTGTGAAGCATTTTAATGCATCATCTCATTTTGATATTTTCAAAATAGAGATTATTTCCCCATCTTATACAGATGAGAAAACTGAGCTCTGAAACTTTAAAGACTTACCGATTTCCTGCCAAGTTAGTGCCACTATATGGCTTCTATTTATCTTGAAAAAGAGAGCAAATATTAATCTTGTATGGTGCTTTGTTGTCTTTAAAATCTTTTCATAAAATTCTTTCATTTGATTCTTACTGGTGGTGTGAGAAAGGACAATGTTTACTAGTGATTACCATTTTATAACAGTAAAAGACCAAGGACCAGTTACATTTCAATATTTATTTCATGTCAAAGAACTGCTAGACTTGAAATTGAAATTTTCTGCCTGTATGTTTAGCATTCCCACCACTGCAGTAGGCCTGGGGGTGAGCTTTATTTTTTGTAGTTATGGAGGGCTTGACTAGAACCACAGGGTGGGAGTTTGCAGGTGGCCACAATGTTGACTGTGTTGACACCATGGCAGTGTCAGGCAGACTCTGAATCTTAGTTGTCTTTGGGAGGACCCTTGCATTGCGTTGGGATAAGCCTCATAAGGTTGAAGAATTTGTAGGCATATATGGTTCTTGCTTTTGAGGATTTTACCTCCATAGGAAGGAGATGAAGAATGATTGACAAAAATACATCTAAGGAGACCTGACTTTAACTCTTAGATTGTCACTTAACTTTTCATAAGCTTTTTAAGCTGTGTCAGTGTTTCACCTTTTTTGTCTCCTTGGCTCCGAGGGATTCACATAGGTCATGTATTAAGAGGATGATTTGTTACGAGAGATGGTAGGTCAGAGGGGGAAAGAACACCAACTTAGGAGCAAGAGATCAGAGTTGCAGTGTAGGCTTTACTACTCTATAGTTGTGAAATCTTGAGAACTTTACTTCTCTGTGCCTCATCTGTAAAATTTGAGGAATCGTTATCCTGTAGTGGTTTTGTAAAAGAGTTATGTAAAAGAAAATGCAAACAAGTCTCTTTTCATAATATCTGACAAATAAATAGAAAACTGTCCAGGATCGGCTTTTACACGCAGGAACTGTTGCCATAAATTTATGTATATACATACATATATACATATACATACATATATACATACATATGTATGTGTATATATATTTTTAAAGTAACCTCTATGGCCAACCTGGGGCTTGAACTCAATGGCCCTGAGATCAAGAGTTGCATGCACTACCGACCAAGCCAGCCAGGCGCCCTGCCAGCAATTGTTTTATCTTAAAAACTCAGAACCAAAAAGAAGTGTATGTGTTTATGTACTCATGCACTTGTATATCTGCAGAACTTTTGATATTACTCAAGTATGTTACCTGCTTCAGGATTTCTTTATTCCTCTTCCCTTTACAGAAATGGTGACTGGTACATTTCCATCTCCCTTCCCATTCCTTCACTGCCTTTTCTATTTTGTAGAGCAAGGCTTAGACCACATAGCAGAAAACATTCTTTCTTACCTGGACGCCAGATCTCTGTGTGCAGCAGAGCTGGTATGTAAAGAATGGCAGCGAGTGATCTCTGAAGGAATGCTTTGGAAGAAGCTGATTGAACGAATGGTGCGCACTGACCCTCTATGGAAGGGGCTTTCAGAAAGAAGAGGGTGGTAAGTTCTTGGGTTGCTTGTTCCCTTGAAAAAAGTTCCTTGGACATAGGGTCAGTTTGACTGCTTAAATAAGCAGTTACACTTGACAAATGTGTTGGCCCATTTTTCAACAGGTGGGAAAGAGGAGTGGTCTGGAGTGGTGGTGGGGTGGGGTGGGAGTTAAAGTTGTTAGAATAATTTCTTTTGCAATGCATATTTCCTTTATAAGTATTAACCGCTAGGAAGTATTATATAGTTTGAATGAGTGATTTACCTTTTCAAACCTATGTATATATGGTTTTCCTTTCACATTATTCTTTTTTTTAAGATTTTATTTATTCATTTGAGACACAGAGATACAGAGAGAGAGAGCATTGAGCAGGGGGAGAGGCAGAGGGAGAGGGAGAAGCAGGCTCCCTGCTGAGCCAGGAGCCCGATGTGGGGCTCAATCCCAGGACCCTGGGATCATGACCCAAGCCGAACGCAGATGCTTAACCATCTGAGCCACCCAGGCGCCCCCTTTCACATTATTCTTAAATGATGATACTATTACCAAAAGATAAGAAAAAAAGAAAATATAAGAAAGTCAAATAATGCCATTTTGCTATTTGTCATTGCTTCTGATCGAAGATGTGGAAGGCATAGTGGGCATGAGTTTTCAGATAACCCATTAACTTATATACAGCTTTAGAGCCGTGTACACCTCTGTAACCTGGCCCACTTAGCACAGAGAGAGTGTTTCCGATGGAAGTACGGCTTGCGGTGTGAGTAAGGGTTAGGGCTATATTTTCTTCATGGAAAGAAGTTTGATGTGTACCAAGTAAGCTTCATTAACATTTTTTATTAAATTATAGAATGAAAGGCTATATTAATATCTGTTGGGTGTTCAGAAAATAAAAGGCAGAGCTGGAAATTAAAGTACAACTTGTGTCTAATGTGTGAATTTAACGGTCAGAAACCCTGCTTTTAACTGAGTTGAAAGATACAGAATCTTTGTAAGTACCATGTTTAAATAAAATTCACCCTTTTATGTGCAAAAATGTAACATCTGTTTGTTTTTATTTGCCAGGGATCAGTACCTGTTTAAGAACAGACCTACAGATGGCCCTCCCAATTCATTTTATAGGTCATTATACCCAAAGATTATCCAGGATATAGAGGTAACTTTATGATTTATCTGTTTTATGGGCTCTTTGTGTCTTGTTCTCAACTTTTTATGTTGCCTTAGAGTGTTTTTTGATCTAGCAACATGGAGCTGGTAATTTTTTTTAAGTTGAACTCTTGAAGCAAATGTGTCATAATCAGTGTATAATCTGTAGCCATTCTTCAGAGTAGATAATGCCTGTTTGTAAAAAAATGATCTAACTTTTCTAAAACGTGAAATACATCTGCAAGGTTGCCAGTTAATTAAAACCTGAATCCAAAGTCAGCTTTTTATTCTGATTTGATAAATTTTCCAGAATCCAAGGCACAGTTTTTCAGGTCAGCAGTTTTACATTTTGAGCCACCTCGAGGGAACTGGAGAAGGCACAGTCTCAGTTTCCTCTGTAAATTTCCCATAACTTTTTTCATAAAAATGACTCAAATATGATTCTAAGCAATAGTTAAGTGGGTTTTATAGAGCATATTATGCTCCTGGACCATTTTGGATGTGAGTGTAACTTCACCAGACCAGTAAAACTCTGTAAACTTGATGAGAAACATTGGAGATGTTTGATATCATTCATGTGTTCTAATTAGTTCAGTTTTATTGTTTAGCTCTTTTCCTTGAACCAGGAAAGACATGCACAGGCATTTCTCATTAACTCTTTCACATGTGTTCTTGGCAGGTCTTGGTTACTTCAGTATTTCCTCCTTGGCGAAAAGTTTAGCCTTTGCTAGGCAGTGCTGTATCACCCATAAAGTTATACTCAGTTTCCCAAATGTGAAGTAATCCTCTCCCCCAGGTGATAGACATAAAAGTTATTGTGCCAAAATTCATTAATGGAGAAACATGTGCCTTTTGGGGAGTCCCCTCCTCCCCCTAGAAAGGCAGATGTGAACTGATGGAATCATTAGGCTAATGGTAAATCTCAATGTGACTAGAATATCATATTTAAAAAACAAATCCTTGTCTTGAGTAGACAGCTCCCTAAAATGAGCTGTAAAATAATCTTTTAGGGAAGGCTAAATATATAAAACTTCTGCCTGACAAATCATAAAGTTTAGGAATTAGTTGATCTGTTGGCAGTTCAAACCTTAGAATAAATTGCTCCACGGTGTTGGAGCTGTGACACAGTGTTAACTTGAATCTTAAGTTGGGGTGTGTGTGTGTGTTTCAGGGGAGAGGGGCTGTCTCTTACTCCGAGATAGTTGTACTCAGATATTGCTTGTGCATATATATTAGAACCTATATTGCTTTTTGCTTTTTTTTTTCAACTATTCTTTACAGAGTTATCTCCAAGTTTCCTTGAATAATTTTAGCAAGTCCTTTGTTATGAGGACAATGTTGAAAGTCAGTATTAATAAACAGGAACTCTGGAAGAACTTTGATCAGGCTGAAGATTTTGGTGACGTAGATTATTTTATTTAATCCTCATGAGTACTGTTTTAATCAATAGTATGAACTCAGTATTCTGTAGCATGATAGCATGTGACACCACCTACCATAACCATTTCCTCAGGCTGAAATAATATTTTAAAGTTAGTGGAGGAGGCAGATGTGAGGGAAATGGAGCTATGGGGGAAAACCCTACTTGATACAAAACCTCTACATCATGGTGGTCTACCCAGCGGTTCTTAAACTGTGGTTTGGGAAAACCCACTGGTTGGCCACAAGAGTCTCCTCCAGATTTTTGTGGGCTAGATCTCTTAGTGTAAGGGATAATGTTTTATACTTTGGTATATTCACTAATAGTAGTAATAATAAAAAATAATGTATCACACATATAATAAGAGTGTTTACTCGTGCTAGATACTTGGTGAAGCATTTTATAATACACTTCATTTAACACTCTGAACAATGCCTTGAAAGGTAGGCCATGATTTTATTTAAAGTTAAGGAAACTGAAACTTAAGAAGGTTAAATAGCTTGCCCCAGATGACACAGCTAGTGAGTAACAACAGTCTGTGATCAACCTTGTATTCTTCTGCACTTAATATAGCTTTCTGTGTTACGGATCACTGGTACCTCATCAAAATAGAGTTCTTTACCTCTGTTCTGGGAGTATGTTTTACTCTGTCCAGGGTGGATGCACGTGTAAAGAGTTGTGTCAGTGATCTATGGACCAAACAAATGGAGACTCAGGGGCTTGGCTCTTGACCATATGGCTGGTATGAAACTCTTATGGCAGAACATAATAATTACAGTACCCTCTTTTGAGCCTTTGCAGTATACCATGAACTGTGTTGGTGACTTACATAGATTATTGCATTTAATTCTTACAAGGTACATATTATCCCCATCTGTAACAAGGGGAAGCTAAGACTAAGAGAAGAGATGGGAATTTAACTGAGATCTGTCTAGCTTTAGGCTTAGTGTTGTTGTTTGTCATTTTCAAAGTTGGAAAGTTCAAGAAGTGAAGGAGAAAGAGGTATGTTGTTGCATGCCTGTGGACTTTGCAAGGTGATCTTCTCATCTTTCCCCAATGGTGTGAGTACGCAGCATCCTTGAAAAAAAGGGTTTGAGTTAAGATAAGATTAATTGGCCTATTTTAGTTCCAGTTATGGGAAAGGTAGTATTTTAAAAGGGTTTTAATCACATTGCTAAAAGATAAATTACAACCCCTGAATGCTAAGTGGATGTTTGTGCCCCCTACCCAGTTGCCCATACACAGCTGCAGAGTCTGTGTGGTTCCCGTGTGCTTTGCAAAGTTGCCAGTTCACAACACCTTTTCCTCTTTCTTTTTCTTGCTCTGCTTTGACAGCTCTATTTCATGTACTGGGTTCTGTCATCTGTCCGTTCCCAGATTTGACTTTGATGAGCAGATGACCTTGCCCTTCCACGTTGACTTACAGAAATTGGCTAATTTTTAAGAAAGAAGTAGAGAATCTAGCTTAGTGTGGCCAATCCCCATTATTCAGGAAATAAAGATGTGAGAGATGAAGTCTGGGAGAATAAATTAGAATTCTTAGCTTTCTGCAAAAGTTCATCTCTCATGGGTGTTCTTGCCACACAGAGAGAAGAGAGGGTTTAGAGTACCTCTGAGGTGAGAAGGAATTCCTGGAAAGACTGAGGCACATTCCTAAAGGAAGCAGCCATATTTCCTCTACTATCTAGAGTCTCGGTTGTTCTTCTTCTTGTTACTGGTGAGCTTACTATTAGGTGCTTTGCTACAGTGATTTAATTTAGCTCTCAAATTAATCAAAACTGAGATTCTTAGTCCAAAGCTCATGCTCTTTTCATGCCCCCCCCCTGCCCCCCACGTCTCTCAGGAGAGAGATGCAAGTTGTTATAATAGACTCCAGTCAATCAGAATTCTGTCTTGAACTTGGATTTTTTTCTGTTGCCATCTCGGAGTAGTGGCAAACTCTTTCATGTAATATGTCTTTTCCCTCTTTTTATTCACTGGATTAAAGCCTTTGAAGCACTCTCCTTGGAATAGACCACTGGTAAGATGATGGTTTGTTGTATCGCACCTTTTAATAAACCACATTTTATTCAGGGAAAGTGGGGAGCTTTTTTGTGGTTTGCAAACTTGATATTAATATTGTCCTGACCAGAAAATGCTGAAACTTGCCCACCCACCCAGTTGTGTTTAGGCTTCTAAAAATAATGTTATTCCTCCATACTCAGACATCTGTTTTCACTCTATTGCCAATTTAAATGCCGCTGTATACTCTGTGTATCATGGCTACTTTCCCAGTATTTTGAAACTTTGCACAGGGTAAGGGGATTTTACAAGTTCTCAAAAACACGAAATAGTCCTCTACAGTAGCCATATCACATGATGTCTAAGTGAAATGGCAGGTATCTGTATAATTAAAGAGGTACACCTGTGTATGCCCTATATCCCTGCTGCTGGAGTTGAAGTGGAATTGCATTGGAAGGCTGAGCCTCTTCCTGGGAATGGTTAGGGAGGGCTCGGGGCTAGCAGCGTTAAATATCAGCCTAGACCGAGACACCCATTCCTGACATTTTGGTGAGAAGATTTTCTTTGGTCACGGCCTACTCCTTTTGGTCAGTGTTCTCCGCAGACAAGGAAGAGCATCACTGCTATCATGTGAGGCACTGTGACGAGCACTTTACATACGTAATCTCACTTGATCCTTAGAACAGTTTTGAGGAAGTAGATACTATTTTTCCCATTTTTTACAGAGGAGGAAACTGCAGCTCAGACAGTCCCAGCTCATTTGCCAAAGCTGCTCACTGACTCAGGTATTTTCTATACCACAGTGGGCTGTCTTCCATTTTTAAAGGCCTATTTATTTATTTAAAGTTAAATAAATAAATACCTGGCTTATAAACATTCTAGTAAGAGTTGAGGTCGTCAAATATGGTGGTAGGTAGTATTTGGGGCAGGCACAGTCAGCAGGAAGTGCTGCTTTCTTTTGTGGGTGGCCTGGGGAATTGAGAAGAGTGAAGTTTTAGGAATTACATGAGATTGGTGTTCAGCAAAACGATCAGCTCCCTGAACTGGTTTAGTGTCCCTTTCTTGGCATTTGGAAACAAACTACAAGTGTTTAGGGATTCAGGAACCTAATAATTTTTTTTAACACAGCCCTAAGTGGGAGCTTCCTAAAATGACCCATGAAGAATTATCTGGCAGTCCTTTTCTTTTAAAATTCAGAATTGTATTTTAGAAAATTAGTCTCTTTTCTGAATGTTGAGAAGCTAAGCCATTTCCTATTTCTTAACTTCCATTCAACTTAGAAGAAGAGCCTGTTATCTAGCAGAGCTTTTGAGAGTTCCTGGCCTCTGCTTCTTGTTTGAGGGCCAGAGATCAAGGGTATGGCTCAGCCTTTCACGTCGGGTGGTGGTCTCTGTCCAGACTCTCCGGGAATGTGTGCACCCCGGGCTGACTACTGCCTCAGCCCAGCTTGTCTTCAGTCTTCTCTGTTGTATCTTTAGGTTTTTAGGTCCGGTAAAAGACTGTAATCAAGTCACCCAGTTCTAGACAACATTTTCCGAAGAGGGGGAGAGCGTGTAGGAAATTCTTTTTGGTATGGGGATTCCTCTACTTCCTCTTTTTACATTAAATTATTTTTTTCAGTCTCCCATGTGATAGTGTACTTTTCCTTTGCATTGAAACATATAGAGTAACAAAGCTACTTACTGATTCAATATTTTAAAGCGATTGTTTTATAACTAAAAGCAGCTATATGAATTTAAAAAATAATCCAATATATATGTGTAAGATATATTACATAGTCAGCTTTGTAATACTTTGGGTTTATATGGAGTCATGCATTCTGCAGCAACTCTGGGCCCTCATAGGGTGTGGCCCGAACATCAGTAACCACTGCCAGGAGTCGCTGGCCGCGAGTAAGACTTGTTACCAATACATCTGTCTCCTAAGTCAGCGTTTTCCTGGTATACTTAGCTTGCTGAGGTGGCTCAGGCACTGTCTAAAAATATGTTAGTTCTCTAAGAGTGATTTTAAGTACTGAGTTCAGTTTAAGTAAGTTTTTTTTTTTTTTTCTGGACCCCTTTTCAGAAGGTTGCTTATACAGACAGATCTGTTATCTATGTCGGTAGCAGTAGCAGAAGTGGGGTGAATTATTTTTGTTTGTTTGTTTGTTTTGGAATGTGGTTTTATTTCTCACATTTTACAGACTTACTAGAAATGATGATGCTGCCTAAGAAGCTCTGACTTGGTAGCAGATGGGCAGATGAGTGTTCTCTCGCTCCTTGCGTCTCCATGGCCCCGCCTTCATCCCATGGGTGTTGGAAATATGTGATCCTGCCCTGTCTCAGGGCTGTACATAGGAGCCCTTTGAGGGCAGGGATTAGATTTCCAGGTTCCTGTGCTAAGTACAAAGGCCACAAATGATGGAACATTTTCCTTTTTAGGCATATGTATATCACCATCTCTGGCCTTTCATTTCTTTTTCTATGAAATGAGGACAATAATTTCGGCTTCAGAGTTGTGGTGATTAAATTAGCTATACAACGTTTAAAACACATAGCATAGTGTTACAAAAGCATAGTACCTGGCACATAACATTCAGAACATTTTAACATTTTAGAGCCCACAGAAGCACACTGCCTTCAACGTAAGAGGAAATACAGTTTGTTAGATGTCAGCAGAGCCACTAATTAAGTGCTTATCGTGAATGAAGTTGAGATTTGTCACTTTCCTTCAGCAAGACAACTAATTAAACTTTTAGCTACTCAGATAACTACTCAGAGATAATCTTTCGAACTGTATCCTTAACTTGGGTGTAACCAATTATTTTAGTCCAGTTTGCCGGCTAATTTCCAGGATTTGGAGTTTACGCTTTGGTTTTTCTTAGTAGAAATAGTGTCCTTTGATCCTGAAAATGCCTCATATCCACTGCCAAGCAGTTAGGGCTTCGAGTGCTCTGGGCATGACCCACTTTGTCATTAACCTTTGCCCCCTGGGGTGAAGCCATAGTCCGTAGTCCATAGTACTGTTTATTTCATGTAAGTGTCCTACAGCACTTAGAGTTTTAATCACTCATTTGGCGCTCATATTTTATCTGGAATTGTTACTGATCTTATGCTCTATGTTCACTGCCTCAGTAGCTAGGACTATACTTCTTTATAGACATTGCATATTCTAGTGGAAAACATGGACTCTGTGTCAGGAAGAACTGGGTATACTTTCCCGCTAGTCCAGCTACTAGTTTTGCGGCCTCGGGAAATTAAAACTCTTTCCATGTTTGCAAAAGGGAAATCATAAGAACATCCTTCCAAGGTTAATGTGTGGATCGTTTAGCCAAATGAACATGTTTAGAGTCTGTCCAGTTCCAGATACCTGTGTGCCTCGAGCGGTAGCTCCCTTGAAAGCAGTATGCTCCGGGTCCTCTTCATCCCCAGCGCCTAGCGCAGTCAGTGTTGCGGAATAATGTAGCATCTCGGTAGATGTTACATGAATGATGAAAGAATGAGAATCCAGGGCAGAAACGTGCCATTCTTATTATTTAAAGGACCTTTCAGTCTGGTAGAAGATTAAAAGTAGATGCCAAAGAAATTTCTTTCTGTAGTAGTTGGCATGTGATGGTGGTTCAATATCCTTTCTCCATGATGAAGACAGTGCTTTGGATGGATACATAGATTGTCAGTATATGCTTAATGTTGATGGTTAAAATGTTTTAATTGGCATTAGAGAGTGACCCAGTGAGTTACTGTTTATTTGTATGTTTTGGGTGCAAAAGGCATTCTTTAAACATACTGAGTTCTGTCTAGGCTATTTTTTTTCAAACCCAGCTCAAACTCATTGGAAATCCTATGACGGTTGCCAGACAGTCAGGGAGCACTTGAGAAAAAACACTGTTGGGCTAATGTCTTACTTGGAAAAGAGCATGACTCCTATCCACAGACAGTTATGCAGACCAAGATGGGGTATCTGGTACGATGTTCCTGGAAGCAACACTGAAGTCTGAAGCCTAATAGAATAGTTGATTCACAAAAACTCATCTGTTTCCTCCTTCTCCCCCTAGACTATAGAATCTAACTGGCGGTGTGGACGACACAACTTGCAGAGGATTCAGTGCCGCTCTGAAAATAGTAAAGGTGTCTACTGTTTACAGTATGATGATGAAAAAATTATCAGTGGCCTACGAGATAATTCTATTAAGGTGAATGACTGTATTTTGTATTATTTTTAGAACTGTGGTTATGTGTTAGACACTATATCACCGAATCCCTCCGTTTACTCCAGATTGTTTTTTATCTGTTCCACTCCATCTTGGCAGCCGTCAGTGTGGTTCTAAAACACTAGAGCCAGAGTATTTCCCTATACTAACACCAGACCCCTGGATTGTCTCACTTCTTATCCTTCTCTAAGCACATTCACGTTCTGTCTTCTGTGTTTAGGTGCACATTGAAAATATCTCAGTATCACAGGGCTCTTGCTGACTTTGCTAGCTGGTGGAAGTGTTGCTAACTTGCCTGTAAATCAAAGTCATTACCCTTTATGGGTGCTGACAGAGGCTCAGATGATAACGCAAAAGAATGATAGAGCAATTTACATTTATATGTTTTAATTCACTTTTCAATAGATAGTAGATAAACTGGATCATTTCTCTGTGTTGAATGTTTGGCAGCTGATCTGACAGATTTTGTTTTATACTGTTTGTAGCTTATTTTCTCATATTTAAGAAAACATCATGGTTTTTTTTTTTTAACTTTTTTTTTAAAGTTATAATTTGTATACAGGAAAATTCGCTCTTTTTGCTGTAAAGTTTTATGAGTTTTGACAAGCACAAAAAATTGTGTGACCGTAACAAAAATCAAGATACAAAACAGTGCCGTCATCCCCCAGAGTTCCCTTATTCAGCCCCTTTGTGTTTAATTCTTCCCCCTAGGCGCTGGCCTTTTTTTAAAATATTTTTTTCCTGCCCCTATAATTTTGCATTTTAGAGACTATCCTATAAAAATGGACTCACTTTTTGAGTCTGGCTTCTTATACTTAGCATGGTGCATTTGAGTGTCATCATTTAGCAATAGTTGATTCCTTTTTGTCGCCAAGTAGTAATCCACTTTATGGGTGTACCTCAATGTGTTTGTCCATATACCTGTTGAAGGACATCCATGTTTCCAGTTTTCACAATTATGAATAAAAACACTATAAATATGTAAATTTTGGTGAGAATATAGGTTTTCAGTTCACTTGAATAAAAACGTAGGAGTGGCATTACTGACTCGGAAGTGTATGTATTTCCTGCTAAGAAATGGCCAAGCTGGTTTTCAAATTTTATGTTCCTATCAATAATGAATGAGTGTTCCCTTTTTTATGCAACTTTGGCAGCCCTTGGTATTCTCAATTTTTTTTCCTTTGATATTTGCCATTCTAATAGGTATGTAGCACACCTCCTTTTGGTTTAAATTTACATTTCCCCAATGGTTGATGATGACATGCATCTTTTCTTGTGCTTATTTCCCTTCTGTATATTTGTTGGTGAAGTATCTATTCAGATCTTTTGTCCATTTTTAAAATGGGTTCTTTGTTTTCATATTATTGAACTTTGAGAGTTCTTTACATATTCTGGATACAAGTCCTTTTTTTTTAGATCTGTTTTACGTTTTACAAGTATTTTCTTCCAGTCTTGTGTTTTCATTTTCTCGAGGATATCTTTCACAGAGAAGATTTTTATTTTGATGAAGTGTCGTGTACCATTTTTTTCTTTTATGGATTATGCTTTTGATGTCATATCTAGGAAGTCTTTCATGGAGCTTTTTTAATCTATAAATTTATGTCTTTCGTTCACCAAATTTCAAAAGTCTTTGTCCATTACTTTTTCACATATTTTTTCTGCACCATTTTCTTTCTGTTTCCTTCTGAGACTCTGTTACATAAATGCTAGATCTTTTGATATTGTCTTACATTTTCTCCAATCTTCCCCGCCCCCCTTTCTGGATAATTTCTGTTGGTCTCTCCTCAAGTTGACTGCGTGCTGTACCTCCTTCATAGAAATTCACAGGACAGAGTAGCATAGAAAGGCTCTGAGAAGGTCTGCAGTCAGAGACATCCAGTGTTGCCCGACTTCCAAAACATATTTGACCACAGAACTCTATTTTTATGTCATACTTACTGATAACCCTGATAATCTGTGGCCACAGGTTAATTAATGTAATTAATAATAATTTTGGCAACTATCCTTTAAGGAATAGATAAAATGGTTTGTAAGGACCTTGTCAAAGTGTAGGCTGGCCATGGGCTTACATTTCATTTACAGTGGATGTGTTTCTAAAGAATTCTATTTATAGAGGCATACCATGTTTAATTTAAAATAGGCATGCATTTGATTTATGACATAAACAGTAGAGCGGACGTGTTTTAGAGAGATCATCTAGACCAGTGGTTGGAAACCTTTTGTACTTCATTCTGTACCAGTCCTGGATCACTAATCACTTTTTCAAAAAAAATTTTTTTATAAAAGTAGGCTTCGCACTGGGCGTGGAGCCCAGTGTGGGGCTCAGACCCACTATCCTGAGGTCAAGACCTGAGCTGCTATCAAAGAGTTGGGTGCTCAACCGACTTGAGCCACCCACGCGCCCTACTAATCACTCTTTCAAAATAACCAGTTCTAATAGGTCAGAAATTAGAAGCAAGCCTTGCTTTTGTAGAAAGATGGTTAAATGTCTGCAGCACTTGTTATATCTTGGCTATTTGCAGTAAACTTGAGGGATGCTGTAGATCATGATAGTATTATTTTACAAGGGAAGAAACAGGTCCACACAATCTATTTTTAACAATCCAGTCTTTAAAAGAAAATGATTTCCCATCCCACATTATATGGGGACAGTATTGAAAACTTGGAAAATATTGGAAAGATCAAAAGAAGGGAGAAAAAGAGCACCCAGAGAACAAAACCAACTATTATTAACATTTTCTTCTCATTTTTCCTTTTTTAAATATGCATATTGGTTATGTCACTACATAGATGGCTTTTATTCTGGTTTTTAAAAAAACCATTACTGTAATAAAGCATTCTGTTCTCTCATTAAAAACTTTTCATAGTTTAGTTTGAAATTTTTCTGAAATGTCAAACATTTTTTATTTTAAAATTTTTGTCAATAAACATAATGGGTTAGGGGTATGCATTTTTAAAGGCTCCTAATAGATATTGTCACATTGTTTTCCAGAGGGTGAGCCAACTCTTTTCCGAGTTTAAAAATTCCCTTTATAAGGCTGTTAAGTACAAGTACGATCGTTAGAGGGACAAAGTAATAAGCAAAATAGTACATCTATTTTGGAAATTATTCAATATGCCCTATTCCCTTTTTGTCATTTTCCACCTGTTTGACGTTTAACTGCTCTTATTTACCATAGCACAGGTCTGTTTTATTTTATGGTTCAGAGACAAACACATTTATCAGAATGTGATATGCTAAATCACTGTTTGTGGTTGATCTTGTCTCAATAGATTTGGGATAAAACCAGCTTGGAATGTTTGAAAGTGTTAACAGGACACACTGGCTCTGTCCTTTGTCTCCAATATGATGAACGTGTCATTGTGACTGGTTCTTCAGACTCTACAGTGAGGTGAGTGATTTGGCTTCACTGGTCTGAACTTACATATCTTCCATGAGAAGACTGAGATTGCACCCTTTTCTGGGATAAGCACACACATACTTTGTATATGTTTTCATATGCTGTATTTTCAAAACCACTTTAGGTGTAGGTTTATTTGAACAAAGTAGGCTGGAAAGACCTACTTTTGTTAAGTAGGTCCTATTCCTATTGCTGTATGTTACAGAGATGGCAGTGTACTTTCATATAAAAGCACATTACCTAGTGTTAGGCTAGCTTTTTCCTGGGGGACCATGCTCCAGACATTTGAAAAAGTCACCAGCATGCTTAGTATCCTTTCTCGGACTTGGTGCTTTTAGGCCTGTTTTTGCCATATAAGCCTGCGCCTGTCCTCCTTTGCTCTGTATGAACTTGTCCTCTTGGGAGATTGGGTTTACAGAAAAGCTATGGCATGAAAGGACTGCCGTTGAGAACCCTGTATGTTGTGGATGAAGCAGTAGGAATACTAGCTTTGTCCATAAAGCAGTTGGGTAAATAGATGAGTGTGGAAATTGATGAGACATCATGACTCAACAGTCTCTAGTTTTCAGTGGATAAATAGACTCAGAGACCTGTCAAAGGTCAAGAAGAACCTTAAGCTTGGAAACTGTCCTCAATTCCCCAGCTGCCAAGCCGCCTTCCCTGTCATCTCAGACTCCCTGCAGAGACCACCTACTTGAAGAATCATTTTTGTTGTCCTCAACACAAGCTTACAGGCACTGTCCCTGAATACCTAAACATTAGATAAACCTAAACCTGGGCAGAGCCAGGATTGGCCTTCCTTTTTTGAAACCCTCTCAGTACTTCTCAGCAAATCGAATAATTGCTTCCGGGGGCTCCTTTTAAGCATGATCTTAGGTGTCAGATCCCAGTCACCAAATACAAGTGAAGCTTACACCTCCCCAGCCTCCTACCAAGAATGGGCCCAGGGCACAGACGCTGGACTCTGTTCCTGGTTGTCTTAACAATAACGCATTGGGCTTTTCTGTTCTCATCTAGAGTCTGGGATGTGAACACGGGTGAAGTTCTGAACACATTGATCCACCACAACGAGGCTGTACTGCACTTACGCTTCAGCAATGGACTGATGGTGACCTGTTCCAAGGACCGCTCCATTGCTGTGTGGGACATGGCTTCTGCCACCGATATCACTTTACGCCGTGTCCTGGTTGGCCACCGCGCTGCTGTCAATGTAGTAGACTTTGATGATAAATACATCGTGTCTGCCTCTGGTGACAGAACCATCAAAGTGAGTGTGTTTTCAGTCATAACTCTGCTTATTCCTGTCCCTATTAGAACACAGGGAAGGTAGAGGTGGATTTTACCAACCTGGTACCTGGCAAGATCTTTATTCTCCTCCATTTGTGCTTGATCCCTTGAGGCAATCCCATTCTCCATGCTTCTGGAATCATAGGCAAGATAGGAGGAAAGGGTCATGGGTCCAGGATACAGAGCAGCCCTCTATTGCATGAAATGACACTGTTGATCACATTTTTAAGGGGAAGAGAACTAACCTGTGGAGCATGTGCTGTGTGCTAGGAGATTTTCATTACTGTGTCACTCTATCTTTTCCAGCACTCTGTTGAGGTAGATATTGCCTCCATTTTACAGAGGGGGCTCATAGAGTGAAGAATTGGGCCGACCACACAGCGAGTTAGTGGCAGAGCTGAGATTTGATTTATTCATTATTCACTTAATTTTGAGAACCTGCCATACCATAGATGCTGGGCTGGATGCTGCAGATATGATAATGAGTAAGACACATTCCTGCCTTCAAGAAGCTCAGTGTGTGGTGGGGGGCAGGCATGAGACAAACAGTTGTAGTCTAGGGTGATTCATAGGATGTGGTAGATGCACTGATTGCAGTATCCATATTTTTTTAATTTTAGTTTCTGTTTTTATAACAACTTTATTGAGATATAATTCACATACCATAAGATTCACCATTTAAAGCCTGTGATCCTAAAGTGGCCTTTAGTATAGTCACAGTGTCAGCCATCACTAGTTTGAGAACATTTTCATTGCCCTCTGTAAAGACTTCGTACCTATTGGCAGTCAACCCCCATTCTCTTCTGGTCCCTGGCAATCACTAATCTACTTTTTGTCCATGGACTTGCCTCTCCTAGACATTTCATATAAATGTAATCATATGATATGTGGCCTTTTCTGTCTGGCTTCTTGCACTTAGTGTAGTGTTTCCACGGTTCATCCATGAACATTGTAGCATGTATTAGTACGTCATTCTCGTTCTAATGACTGAATGAAATTCCATTGTGGATGTACCACGTTCCATTTGTCCACTCGTCAGTTGATGGACATTTTGGTGGTTTGCACTTTTTATTTGTTACGGATAGTGCTGCCATAAGCATTTGTGTACAAGTTTTTGCATGGACATAAATTTTCAGTTCTCTTGAAGGTAACTCTGGGTCTCACATTTTGAGGAACTGCCAAAACTTCTTTCCAAAGTGGCTACACCATTTTAAAATCCCACCAGCAATGTGTGAGTGTTTGGATTTGGCTCAGAAAACTTTTTTGTAAGCAGCACCAGCATTCTAGTGTCTAGTTCCTAGCCCCACAAATCACAAAGGTGGCATCAAACTCTGGATTCCATGGTCTGGAAGCTGGACAAGTAGGGTTTGTATGCAGTCATTGACTCACCGCTCACTCACACCAATTGGAACCAGATCACTGCCTGGAAGTCAAGAGGGTTCGGGCCTTTTTACAAAATAGCTGATGCATAATATCAGCCTGGAGAGTTTCTCCATATCCTTGCCAGCACCTGTTATTGTCTGTCTTTTTTATTACAGCCACCCTAGTAATTGTGCAGTGGTATCTCTGGTTTTGGTTTCCATTTCCCCAGTGACTAATTATATTGAGCATCTTTTCAGTGCTTCTTGGCCATTTTTATATCTTCTTTGGAGAAACAGCTATTTAAATCTTTCACTTAAAAAATTTTTTTTTTTATTGTTTAGTTGTAAAAGTTATTTATATATTCTGGTTACAAGTCCCTTATCAGGTAAATGATTTGCAAATATTCTCCTCTACCCTGTGAGTTCTCTTTTCACTTTCTTGATGATGTTCTTTGAAGCACAGACGACTTTCATTTTGATGAAGTCCAGTTTATCAATTTTTTGTATTTTGCTTGTGCTTTTGTTGTCATGTCTAAGAAACCATTGCTTAATCCAGGATCACAAAGATTTACTCCTGTGTTTTCTTCTGAGAGTTTCATAGTTTCACTTCTCACATTTAGCCCTTTGATCCATTCTGAATTAAATTTTTGTGTATCATGTGACTTAGGGGTCCAACTTCATTCTTTTGCATGTGGATATCTAGTTATCTTCAACTACAAATGCAGCTGGTAAAGTAATTCAGGGCACTTTGGTTGCTTTGCGTCTCCTTATTTGGCTTGTAATATATTAAGTGTGTCTGTGAACATCTAAGTCTTGCAGATGGTTTCACAAAAGAAGGATTATTTATTCCACATACATAATATTAGGAGTGATGTGTCAAAACAAATGGAGCTGTTCAAGAAACTATGCTGGAAAAGAGGAGGATGTGAAAGGTGAAACTTTTTCACATCAGTTACATTGGATTTGACATGTCAGCTGGCATGAAAACATAAAATCTGGCCCACACTTTTCCTTCTAGGCAAGTGAATGTCTGAACCATCCAGGAGATGTTCTCTTTGTGAATAGCTCAAGGTCTGGAGACTTCACAGCCTCCCTCTGTGTTTCATTCCTGTTTTATCACTCCACAGCCAAGAAAACTATATGCTGGCCAGTCTGTACCCCAGCCTCCGAACCATATTTCATAGTCAAGTATTTTGGTCATTCTTAGAAGCTCTGATTTTTTTAAAAAGGTATATCGTGAGGGGACTTTTCTGCATTTTCTTAAAATATTGCTAATCTGTTCTACAGGTCTGGAGCACGAGTACCTGTGAATTTGTTCGTACTCTGAATGGGCACAAGCGAGGCATTGCCTGTCTCCAGTACAGGGATCGGCTGGTTGTTAGTGGATCATCAGATAATACCATAAGGTGGGTAGAAGTTGGTGTGCTGACAGGGCAGGTCGATTTTTGCCATATTTTTGACTCCTCTCCCAGTCCTGATGTTTGAAGGACTTCAAGCCTTTGGGGATACTTCAAATAAGAGAAACTTTTATTAATCTGTTTGGCTCTGCATACTGAAGTGGGTAAACTGATTCCCCCAATACACATATTTTATAACATCAGCTCCACCCAGGATCCCTTAATACCAGAACCCCTCAGAACAGAGGACGCTCTAGTCTGATTCTCAACTTCCCCTTACTTACAGCTCCTGTCTCCCTCACTAACAGCTGGGAGGAGTGTACTTTATCTGTCTGGCGCAAAGACCGCGCTACAGAATCTCCACTCTTGTTTTGTCTTGTATTTTATCTCCCTTTTTCCCTTCCAACACTCAGTGACCTTGCTTTCTGATAAATATGACTATCCTTAAACATTTTATTTATTAAGAACTTCCCTTAGGGGCGCCTGGGTGACTCAGTTGGTTAAGCGTCTGCCTTCGGCTCAAGTCATGATCCCAGGGTCCTGGGATCGAGCCCCACATTGGGCTCCCTGTTCAGTGGGAAGCCTGCTTCTCCCTCTCCCACTCCCCCTGCTTGTGTTCCTGCTCTTGCTGTGTCTCTCTCTGTCAAATTAAATAAATAAATAAAATCTTAAAAAAAAAAAAAAAAACTTCTCTTAAATATCTATTCACCAGTCTTTAGTCACTTTCCCATTGTCCTAACATATGCCAGTAGCTTTTTTGTAACCAAATTGTTTAATGTTTGGGTAAAATAAAGATTGGATTCAAGATAATTTTTTAAAAGAAGGAAGGAAGGAAGGAGGGAATGAAACCACAACATTAGAGCTAAAACTGCTGTGAGTTTTCTTTTATCATTTTAAGATTTAAGGTATTCTGCAAGTCATGTGAGAACCTGTATCTTCGCACATTGTATTACTTAACTATTTCAGCAGTAGATAGTCCTTAATTTTCTCACTGGACTCTCTGAGGTTTTACAGAGTAGTAATGTATATTCCTTTATAGTTTATAGAGGGGGCTGCTTTGGAGTCAGTGGCAGTGCTGAATGGCTCTGTTCACAGTAGATTTAAAGAAGCCATCATCACTGACACTGACGAGAGGATTTGCTGAGGCTGGCTGTGCTCAAGTACTCACGGGGTGGATGGTAAGGGCTGCTGGTAGAGAGGCTAAGAAAAGGTTGTTACTGAATTAGTTTGCTAACTTTGTTTTGTAAATGTTAGTTTGCTGTGATTTCTTTTTGCAAACAATGTAGAAAAATGTAAAAATCTCAGTTTTCAGAATTGTTGTATATAAATCACACACCAAGGAAAAGGCTGGATGTAGTCTACGGGTTTATATTTCTGAGACACTTCTTATACCTAATGAGAGGCTCCCACTGGGACCTCATAAACTGGACAACCCTAGTATGCAGGATTATCTAGAAGGGGTGTCCCTAAGCCTCATCAGGAGAGAAAGACCACCATGCTGGTGCACTGGTTCTAACTTCAGTGGACCTCATGGATTCTAGGCCAGAAGTGCCTGGGGTGGAAGCCTAACCCCCCTGGCTATACGTAGTGTATCTATCCTCCCGTGACCCACACACATACATGCCTTTTTTTCTTTACTGCCTGTAGTCCGTGCATCCCCCGGAAAAGTCCCTGTTAGACCATTTGGCTACATGGTTTCATCAATTCAGACATCAAGAGAATGCCTAGGAACTAAATTTAATTGCAGTTTCTTATTTGTTGATCTTATTTGAATAGTAATACATGAATGTGATTTAAAAAACGGAATAAGGAAATACAATGAGAAGTAAGGCTTCTATCCAAATTAGTGTTTTTTGGTTTTTTTTTTTTTTTTTTTATCGAAGTAATCTCTGCACCCACCATGGGGCTCAAGCTCATGACCCTGAGATCAAGAATCGCATGCTCTTCCAACTGAGCCAGCCAGCCGCCCTCCAAATTAGTGCTTTAAAATATACAAGTGGTATAAATGTACATACATATACTTCTGCCTGGATAGCATGGACTGGGAGTGAGACAGAAACAGAGAGGTCCAGGAGCGTGAAAATCACGTGTGGCACGGATACGAGCAACTCAAGGATAGTGTGAATCATGTGTGGGAAGCTGTTTCACAGAGGTCTGTTTTACTTCCAAGGCTATGGGATATCGAATGTGGTGCCTGTTTAAGAGTCCTAGAGGGACATGAAGAATTGGTCCGATGCATCCGGTTTGATAACAAGAGGATTGTCAGTGGGGCCTATGATGGGTATGTATTTCAGATTTTTAAATGCACTGCTGTCACTGTATCTAGAGGGCAAACGGGCGCTGTACATTCAGCAGCTGTGTATGTGCCAGTTCTGTGTTAGATCCTTCCTGTGGTGATGGGTGGCAGATGTTACTACACTGCCTGGTCAAGTGAGGCCACCCAGGCCCAGAAGGATGACTGGTCTTGCCCCAAGTCCTACAGTAGCAGAGCCTCTGTAACTCCTGTGCTTACACTTTTAACCATTACTGTAAACTTTGGGAGTAGCTTAGATTGTGCAGGAATTCAGTTCTTAGCCTTAGCCCTAAGTTAAGCCAGCTCTGTGTGTGTGTGTGTGTGTGTGTGTGTGTGTGTGTGTGTGTGTGTGTGTGTGTGTGTGTGTGTGTGTGTGTGTGTGTTCAGTGATACATTTCCTTTCCCCGTTTGATTAATTGAACAAATACTCTTTAAAAAGCCACATGACTTTAAATGAGCAAATGGCAGCTGTAAACCTTTCAAGGTGACCTTATGTATACTTCACGAATGGACTAGTTGGTCTGTTTATGGTCCTATTATTAACTTAGAGCATTTGCTTAGTTTGAAGAAAGGTATCCCTGGAATTTCATGGAGAGCCCTAGCTTCTGTCAGCAGCACCTACTCAGCCCCAAAGAGCCCCCTGATTAATGAATTTGGTGACATAGATTATCAAGTCAGGAACTGAATTTAGATAGTCTGAAATTGTTTTCTTGTCTCCCTGAAAAAATATTTCTTCACAGGCTCAGCAATTCTGAGAATGTGGAGGTCCTTTTTTTCCCCCAAATCAAGTGTCGTTGGTTTAAATAACTTGTAAAAACATAAGCATGTTCTCCATTCGCTTTTCTAATAGCAGTTCAGATGCACTCCTTTCTGTCAAAGGAGGTGCTTGACAGTATATAAAATAGTAACTTTTCTACTAATTGCAATTTCCTTTTCTTTTCTAGGAAAATTAAAGTTTGGGACTTGCAAGCTGCTCTGGACCCTCGAGCGCCAGCAAGCACTTTGTGTTTGCGCACGTTGGTGGTATGTGATCTGTTGAAATGAGGGCGGTTCTTGGCTGGAGGATGGCTACCTGCAGATAGCCCGGCCTAGGTGTACCACGAGAAAGCTGTGGATCTCACAGTGTGCCTTCAGAGAAGTGCACCGTTTTGTTCATTTCGTTTAGCCAAAATCAGAGAATACTTGACATTTACATTACAGTGAGCTCTTTCCTAAGGAGCATTAATACAACTTAAAATGTGAAAGCAGGCATCCTCATTTGTAGGTGGATTGGTTTCCTCATAGAGCACAAAGTATTTCCTTCCTGTAGATTTGGGAGATTTCTTAATGTGGGTATCTGGTTACATTATATTTTTATAATACAGCACATGTTTGTATTATTATGATGGAATTTCCCCTCAGTCTATATTGTCTGGATTATTGCTTTGGCATATAAAACTATTTTATTTTTATATGTTAATCTTGCTTTAGCAACTTTGGCAGGCTCATTATTTCTAATAGGTTGGTTTTGTTCCATTGATGGGGAGACAGTTGTTTGAAAATACTGATAGATTGTTCTTATTTTCAGTAGCTTTACCTTTGATTTTGGTTTCTTTGCTTCTTGCAGTGATTAGAACATGCAGAACTATGGTTAGGGCCATTCTTGTTTTCTTCTTGATTTTAATGAGAATGCTTCTATTTCACCATTAATTTTGATTTTGGCTGTGGTGGAGATAGATGTTCTTGGTAATGTTAAAAACATTATCCTTCTGGCTCTGCTTTTTACAGTGTATCAAGCATGGGTATTTAATATTGTTGCTTACCTTTCCAAGATCCTTGGTGAAGAGATCACATAGTTTTTCTTCTTTGATATATTAATGAGCCAGGATCTCAGATACAAAGATTAATTCAAAGAAAAAGCTTAGAAGGAAAAGCCAAAGTATTTGCTCCTGGGGTGAAGGACAAAGCTCAGTAAACTCTGGAACAGTATTTAGGAAGCATGGATAAGTAGCTGCCTTTTCAGCCTGTGCCAGGTCACTGATAGTGAGATCTGAGGGATTGTAAAGGTCTCATTTTACTCATCAATTTGTTACATTTCACAGGAACATTCTGGACGTGTGTTTCGGCTACAGTTTGATGAATTTCAGATCATCAGCAGCTCCCACGATGACACTATTTTGATTTGGGATTTCTTAAATGTGCCTCCCAGTGCTCAGAATGAGACCCGTTCTCCCTCCAGAACATACACTTACATCTCCAGATAACAGTCTGCACTTTACCCGTTTCAGGTGAGTACCTCCCCGTGTTTAATCTTGCTCGGTGAATTCATCTTCCCTTTGGGGCAGCATTGTAATTTGGGTTCCCCATTGGTAGGAACCGAGGTGGTTAGTGTTTATTAGCTGCCTCAGCTTTGCAGAGTTCCAGTATCAGGCTAGATCTTTTTAGTCACATTAAGGTTGAAATTGGAATCCTACATATTGTGGGTTTTCATACTGGCAGACAACGTGATTCCTGTTTTTTAAACTGTTCTCCTAAATGGTTTCCTAGGTCATATCAATTTAACGCAGGTAAAGTCATTCAAATTCTGTTCTAGGGTGTAGGAATCTCCTTTTTCTCTTTCCTGTTTTTCAGTTCTTTTATTTGAAAAGAAAAAAATCACCATCAACCAAACACTCAAAATTCTCCCTCTGCCCCTGTTACAATCGACCCACCACCACTGTTCACTAGAAGAGGGATCAAAGAAAGGTGTTTGTTGAGAAAGCCCCTAAAACCTGTTCTTCATCCATTAGACACAACAGGTACCCTGGAAGCAAAGCCCTTTGCTCTGGTTACAGGAAAACTTAGAGCCATTGTAACCATTGATGATGGCATGTTTTGATTACTAAGGGTATCCGACCCAGAGGATGAGAAGCCTTACTTGGCTGTGTCCTGGGAACCGATGGCCCTGTTCATCTGGAGCAGTATTTCCAACTGAAAATTTTTCAAGGGGCCAATAAATTCTGTGCATGTTAAACTTTGCAGATGGAATAAATATGTTTGTATTACTGTGTATATATGTATGTAAACACTGATTAATAAAATTCATATTTATTTTAAAATGTTACTTAATACTTAGTGGCTCTTTATCATTATATATTTTCCCATCCATTAAATATTAAAAATGTAAAGGAATTTTATGTGCAGAATTGTGAGATTCTTTTTGATGAAAAGATAGGGTTCCTATGTCACCAAGTTACCATTGTTTCTAATATTTCTTACTTAAGGCTCTTGAAACCCAAAACAGAGATGTCCAGAAAGTTTGTCTTACCCAAGGGTAAGCTGACTACAGCCAGAGGCCACATTTGTTCCACTGCCTGATTTTATTCCCCTACCACAGCAAGCTAAGAATAGCTTTTTACACTTTTAAATAATTGAAAAAAAGTAAAAGAAGAATACTATTTCATTACACATGAAAAGTATGGGAAATTCAAATTCTAGTGTCCGTAAATAAAGTTTTATAGGGACACCTGGGTGGCTCAGTCGTTAAGCGTCTGCCTGCGGCTCACCCGCATCAGGCTCCCTGCTGGGCGGGAGGCCTGCTTCTCCCTCTCCCCCTCCCCCTGCTTGTGTTCCTGCTCTCGCTCGCTCTCTCTCTGTCAAATAAATAAACAGCATCTTAAAAAAAAAAAAAGTTTCATTGTAATAGCCATGCTCATTTGTTTACATATATTGCCTCTGGCCATTTTCATACTTCATTGGCAGAGAAGAATAGATGCCACAGAGATGATATGGCTTGTAACGTCTAAAATATTTATTATACAGCTCTTTGAGGAAAAGTTTGCTGACCTCCGGTCTTGCCCCTGTGCCATCCATTAGTGATAAACCAAGGGTCTGCATCAGGAATGGCAAATAAGCTTTTTCTTCATGCTGGCTGAGTTTGATCAGCCGTGCCTGGCTGGAGTACTGCCTTTGGAAGGATTCTGGGACCCTATATGGACCCCAAAGGGATAGGTGCTGTGATGGGTTGTCAGTGTCTGCCTGGGTGTGGGAGGTGAGCAGTAATGACCTGTAAGCCGCACATACATAGCTGCTGTTCCTGGTCCCAAGTGTGTTCATACCATCTCTCGTGATAGTGACCATCTGCTTGCTACTTTCTCTCTGGATAGATTCTTCATAAGTTGAAAAACCCTTACGGCAGAATTATTACATTTATTGAATAGAGTCTTAAAATAGATAGTATAGGGAATTACAGAGGAAGAAGGCAAGGATCTCTTGAATGATTGCTCCTCCCCACTTCAATCTCCCTTCCCAAAAATCCTAAGGAAAATACAGGGAAGGGGGAATGGACCCAGATGAAAACTGGTTTCCCTCCTGGTCTTTCTTCTCCCTCTCCCACTCTCCATTCTGCTCTCAGGATCTTCTTAAGCCCTGCCCTTGCCATCCCTCGCCTTACTGGCTTCCTGTTGTCTTCAGGATTGAGGTTCAGCTACTTCACTTAGCTGACAGGTGTTTCAACATCTAGCTGTTACTTTCTGTCCTCACTGTCCACCCTCCCCCCTGTGTCCCAGTCTCCCAGTACTCCCTTCCGAAAACCTGGAGTGGCAACCAGACTGAATTCTGTTTCTCTAATTACATTACAATAGTGCAGACCTGTACCATCTCCCTCCCCTTGTGTGTGTTATTATGGCTTTTAGACACCCCCACCTTTGCCCCTGTACTTCATCTGACTTAATTTATTATTCGATACTGAAATAGTTTGTATGCCTGTCTCCTTCCCAAGGCTGAGGAGCTCCTTTTATTGGGGAACTCCATTGTTCAGTAGCGTGCTTAAGTGTATTGTAAGTGTTTATTGATGTTTGTTGGGCAAGTGACAGCCGGGGCCAGAATGACCTATTTGTGTTTTTTCTCCTAGGCCACATAAGAATTTGCCCTTAAACAGATTAAGTGTGTGACAGCTATAGTGTATTCCTGCAGTCATTTTCAGCAAATATAAAGATACTAACTCAGTAAAAAATTGGACTAAGTCACCTGAACTGGCAGGGTCAGGTACTAGATAGGTTCCGTACATAGACAGGTACCTAGATGTACAGGCCTCCCTCTGCCCTGCCCCTGTTGTTGTTTCTTAAATAGTTTTAATTGAGGTATGATTTGTGTAAAACTTGTACTCATTTAAAGTGTATCATTTGATGGGTTTTTACAAAGGTATATAATCCCTGAAACTACCTCCACAATCAAGATAAGAACATTTCTGTCACCCCTAGAAGTTCACTTCTGTCTCCTTTGTAGTCAAAGCCTGACCCCTTCCAGCCTTAGCAAACACTGACCTGCTTTCTGTCACTAGATGAGTGTGTATTTTCCATAGCTGCGCTGTTCACTGCAGTAGTCAGTAGCTACTTGCGGCTGTTGAGCTCTTGAAATGAGGCCAGTGTGACTTAGGAATTGAATTTTAAATTATATTTTAATTGAATTTAATTGAATGTTTAATTGTATTTAATTATACCTTACTTTAAATTTAAATAGCTGCATGGAGGTAGTGATTACTATTTGGACCAGCATATCTTTGATCCAGTTAAGAGTTAATTTTTGTGTATGGTGTGAGGTGAGAACGTCATTGGTCTTTTTTAATTTTTATTTTTTAATAGCTGTCTAGTTGTTCAGCACTATTTGATTCCTTTTCCCATAGAATTTGCTTTAGCACTTTTGTCCAAAAATCATATGACCCCTTATTTGTAGGTCAATTTCTGGACTCTATTCTAAGTCCACGATTTATGTGGCTGTCCTTTCACCAATACCATAGGGTATGATAATCTTCCAACTTAAAAAAAATTGTTTTGACTATTCTAGGTTATTTAGGTTTTCACATTCAGTTTTGAATTAGATTGTCAAAATCTGTGAAGAGGACTGCTGGGATTATAATTAAGACTTCATTGAATTATATCTTTTGGGGGGAGATTTCTCACCTTAACAAACGTTGAGTCTTCCAATCCATGAACATGGTATATCTCTCTATTATTTAGGTTTTTCAGTTTCTCTTAGGTAGTATGTTGCAGGTTTTAGTGTAGAAGCCTTGTATATCTTTTGTTACACTTCATTCTTTTTCTTTTTTAAACTATACGTTTTCATCTGCATATTGGTTTAGCTGCATCCTGCCTCTGCTTTTATTTTTCCACATAAGGGAAGCACATAAAATAGGACATGGCCAACTGCAGCTATGTCTGAGCTTCTGGAATAATGGATAGGTTCAGGAGAATCGGTGTATCCGAAAACAACTTAAGCGTAACTCTTTTGTATTTTTGTTATGTGTTTTTGTCTTTATACTCTGTTTAGAGAGGCACGTGATAAAATCCAAGACATCCATAGTATGTTTCCCCTCTCTGGCATATTTAATAGATGAAATTTAGAACATAGTAAACTTTCACAAATTGGACAACTTTTATATATTACTTTAAAGTGCCCTGAAATAAGATTTCTTTGGTTGAGAAATGAAATAATGATTGCCAGTGGTGTTTCTCTCATTGGCTGTGGTGGAAGGGAAACTGGTGTTACTTCTTCTAGGCCTTCCTCCTGCCTCCTTTTTGGGAATCTCAGAACAACTGCCCTTGTTATGATCCACAATTATAAATCAATGGAAAAATCTTATCTGCTCTTTAAGCAGCACAAACAATGAAACCTCAAATGTGTTTGTCTCTTCAAAGTGAATTACTTTTGACAACCTTGGCAGTCAGCTCTATAGATTTTACTGCTCTTTTCCAAATTCTTTTCATTTATTGTAACATGAAAAAATTATTACCATGTGATACTGTAAGATTTATGCATAATAAGAAACACTACCCTAATGATGATTTAACCTTGCAGTAAAATATTCAACCCTAAAATATAAGGTAAGTGTATTTCTGTGTCAGGAAATTTAGCAATAGATTTATTTGCTGAGTCATTTTTTTAAAATTACTAACTCCTAAGAGCCTAATATATACAGTAGCTCTCTTTTTTATTACAAGACAATATATGATCATTATTAGGAAATCAGAATAAGTAGATAAGCCGAAAGAAGAAAATAAACTCCTACTCATGGCTTACCATTGTTAATTTCCTTGTATATGTCCTTTCAGGCTTCTTAAAATTATGGCTGAGAACTGTACCTGTTTTTAAAATACTTTTTTTTTCATTTGTTGCAAAACTCTTCTATGTCCATAATGTCAGTATTGTTTAAATTACCATTCCTAATGGCGAAGGTAATAATCAGTTGTTTGGATAGGCCCTGTTGTTATGTATGTACATTTCCCCCCAGCTTTTAGCTGTTATAAAACACATTGCCGTGATCATTTCTTTAGCTTAATCTTTGCCTTTTTTTTTTTTTATTTAAGATTTATTTTTTTTTATTTGAGAGAGAGAGGGCATGAGTGGGAGGGACAGAGGGAGAGGGGGAGAGAATCTCAAGCAGACTTCGTTGAGCACGGAGCCCGACTTGGGGCTCAATCTCACAACCCTGAGATCATGATCTGAGCCAAAACCAACAGTCGGTTGCTCAACTGACTGTGCCACCCAGGCACCCATAATCTTTGCTTTCGTTACCATTGGATAAATTCTAGAAATGTCTGCAGTGTCTAGGTTAAAAGGTAAGATGTTTAAAGACTCGGATGCACAGAGTCACATTACTCTCCAGAAGAGTTAAGTCATTTTACTTTCCCACCAGCAGTGTTTGAGAGTGCCTACTTCTTATCTGTGCGCGTTACTATTTTACAAATAATACTCTTAAAGATCCTTCATGTGAAAACAGCAGTGAAGGAAATTAAATCTCTCTTCAACTCATTGAGAAAGATTTTTGATCTTTATGAAAATTGACAACCTTTTAGCGAAGTTGCCTTTAAAAAAACACACAAGCTTTAAAAAAAAATCTCTTTTTTTGTCAGAGAATTTTAGACATAAAGGTAACTTTTAAATCTTCTAGGCCGGTGGTTTAGTGATGTGTTTGGAAAGGATTGTGACCCAGTAGAGATTGTGAAATCTTTTTAATGGATTTTGACTTTGTTTTGATGAAATTTAGAATAGAAAATGTCAGCCTGCATTGTATGTAGTAATGGTAAGTTTAGGTACGTGCGTGCGTGTGTGTGTGTACATATTTATCTACATGGATGAATGTAGAGATTATTACTAAAATGTGTTTCTGACTCAAGGTCATGGTCAAAACAGTGTGTAACATTCAGTAGTCTTTCCCTCTACACTGTATTGTCCTTTTATAAATGATTTATTTAAAAAAGAAGTAACTTCTGATTAGCATTCTATTTAGAAGGAATACTTTATTTACTAGCTTTTTCATATTTTTGTTTTACAGTGATAGGTGAGGGCTCTCAGGCAGATACGAGACCAGCCCTCGTAGGCTCTGGATGTCATAAAAGATAATACTAAATATAAAATCTAACGTGAAGCATATTTTGTTATATGTCTAATGTTTAGCGGCAAGCACTGACAGTTGACAAGTTATAGGGTCAGTCATCTCTTCGAGTCCCCTCTCTGTCCCTTAATGGCTAATGCTTTGAACTAAGCAGTGTCTCTGAGCCTTCATTCTCTTATTCATCAAATGATATCATAGTTTCTACCTCATAAGGTTGTTGCAAGGTTTAAATAAATACGATGCCTGGTATGTATTACACTCAGAACAACTTGCAAGCTTTTATTTTTGATGCTGATTACATTTGAAACTCAGTACCGTGTCATGTGTGCACAAGTACATGTCTGTGTGGATGTGGACGGACTGTGGTGTATATCTCCATGTCTAACCAGAATATCCATCCATACGCCTTTGTTTTTTGTTTTGTTTTGTTTTGTTTTCCCAGGGTTTCCTAGTCTTGAACTACTGGCTACATGGCTACCAAATGCCTAAGGGAGTTCTTCACAGCTGAGTTATGAAGCTGGAATTGGTTCTAGACGCTGGGTAGATGCAAAGCAGCCTAACTCTTCCAAGTACCAACATTTCTCACCTCCGATTCCGGCCTCTACTTTGAGAAGGATACCTTAGCTTCACCGACTTCCAGTAGAACAGAAGCCCATTTCCTCCCCCCATCAGTGAAAAAAAAAAAAATCTAATGCTTCAAATGTAAATTGTTCATATAAAAGGAACATACAGTCTGTTTTACAGAAGTAAATCGACCATCAAGAGAAGACGGGCCTCTAATTTATATTGCTTTGCACTTTGGTCTGATATTAAGAAACAGCATTCTTCTTTGGTGAAATTTTGGGTGCCAAACACCTACCCAGAATGTCCAGGGCTTTCCTTTTCAGAAGTTAGCATTCTCCTTTTGACCGTCCAAGTCATTATGAATTCTGACCTGTGTTAGGAACATGTTGGACAATGGAAAAATTTCTCTGGATTGTTTTAGTAATATTTTTTGGATTATACTTCCTTTCTGTACCAATTTCTTTTAATTTAAAGAACTATAAGCCAGGTTATATTATCTCCCAACAGGTAATATAGCTGTTTTCTTTTATTAACTGTTCTCTCTGTACCCCAGCCATCTCCTGATAATTGGTAGAGTAACACTTTTACACGTGTGCTTGCCTCCTAATTTAAAATACTGTATCCGCATGTAGATATAATGTACATAACAGTTTAACCTCAAGGTTGCTGGAGTCAGGGCCCCTGTGCCTGAGACACTAATACAGAGTGTGTTCGCACTTAGCCATGGGCTGGGCTCAAGAACCTGATACCAGGGTTGATGTGGATTACCCTAGGACCCTTCCTGCAGTATTCATATGATATTTTTATTTTGTCATTGTCATTTGTGTGTATGTGTGTGGTGTGTGTGTTTTTAATGGGAATCTTGTTTTAAAATGTAATTTCTAAAGTTTAACACAAAATGTTTTATTCGTTGTGTAGCATACATAATAGAGAGGTACCTTAAAATTTTTTTGTTTGTCTTCTCGTCATAAATACTCCTGAGTACTAGTGGTCACTTCCCATGGTATTCATTTGACTTTACTGTCAAAGATCATTATTCTGTGCATTAGTAACCCTGGAAAGGGAGGAACAAGAAGGCCCTATTGACTGGGTTTCGTGGCTCTGGAATGCATGCATCCTGGCATGGATGTCGCATCCTCACCAGGGTGTTAACAGGGCCTGCTTATAATGTTGGAGCACGTTATACAGGTCAGGTTGGTTCAGAGGCCCATCTCCAGTGGAAGGGTACTCCTACGTGGTGCAAAGCTTCAAGCTCATGAATACCATTCCCGTCGTCTCTGGTGTCACCTGCTGCTGTGGCCCTGGCAGGTTCTCAAAACTCCCAAGTGCTCTGCAGCCCGAATGTGTGAATGGCACTATCATGCTGACCGTGCACGGAAAGGACTTTGGCATTCGGTTGGCACTCCTTTTCCCTTGTTCAATATTAGGTTCTGATTTGCCCCTTGCCATTGTTTCCAAAGATTAAGGACTGTCAGTAACATTTTCAAGGACCAATAAGAACCTCCTGTTGACTAAACCTCTTCCCGTGGAAGCACACTCTACTACTAAAGGGAAGGGCCCTGGGCTCTGTTTTGTCCTTTGCATTGAGAACGGTGTGGGGATCAATGTGTGTGTATGTGATTTGTTTCTTGGGTTGGCTTGGCTTTTTAGTTTTTCTTTTTCCTTTTCTAAAAATACATCCTTTCCTCCCACATGTTACCAAATTAATTTCTATTTTTGAGCAGTTGAGTCTCCAAGTGTAAAAAAAAAAAAAAATAAGGAAATCTCTATTTGTGAGGTAAATGTTGTAAGCTTGACAGTGGTTGTGGAAGTGAGTTAACTTTTACCACTCTCCACATGACAGCTTTATATCAAACTGGTTAGGAGAGCCCAGGGGTGCGGGAGGGGCGGGGGGAGAAGGCAATTCTTCTGAACGAATGGACTTTTTGTTGTTGTTTTTGCATGTTTAATATAGAAGTTCTTGTTCCTTGGGAGATCATGGCCTTCGAATATGCACACAACCTTTGAATTGTGCCTACTAAATTATAGCAGGGGACTTTGGCACCCAAGGAATTCTGACTTTCTGGGATTATAGTAGTAATTCCCAGCCGTACCCTGGACTTTATTTTGCTAACCATAATTGAGCAACTGTAAATTACTGCTATATTAATGTTTTAAAGCACTGGGATAGTCTAATTCTAACTTGTAATTAATTATGTTTGCCAATTATCTGTTTGAAATAAATTTGTGTCTGAACAGCTATGGAAACTGTTAAATTGTACAGATATTATTCATGACAGCTTTGTACTGTGGAATGTGCTTAATAAAAAACAAAAAGTTTGACTTTTGTCCAATAAATTGCTAAGTAATGTCAATAAATCAAGTATGAGTATTATGCAGTACACCTAATCTGGCTTCATGCAATTGTTACTTCAGCTACTAATTCAAAGCCAATACTCTTAATAAAGTGTTGCAATACTCTGATGCTCTGTTAAGAAATTTTTCAAAAAACTGTTATGTTCTTTCAGTAATTCATTGACATACCATTAAAGTTGGTAGTTCTAAAAAATCATCTGCTCTGTAAAGTGGAGTTGAAAGCAGACTGCTTTCTGGCTCTTGGGGGGTTTGTGTGCGAGAATGCCAGTGCCTGCCTGGGGGTGTTTCGCTGAAAGCTCGCTTTCACCTCAGGACCTGGGAGCTAGCTTCCCATAAGTTCTTAACTGCTTCACGGGTTACTGGAAAAATAGGAAGGGGGCCCCTTTGGTGTCCTGAGTGGCTCTGAGGGTGAGCGGATCCTCTGGTTCTGGAAGAAGCAGGTGGCCATGTGAGAAGCGCCCTTGCTGCCTGCTCCCTGTGAGCAGCGGACGTGGAATCGTCCGTTTCCCACGCTCGCAGATGCACACGTCATGGGTTGAAGACTAGCGGGTTGAGGACTCCAGTGGGTGGAATGCCATTGGCTTGTGCAGGGTTCTGCTCTGAAGTCCTGGGTAGTAGCGGAGGTTTCCCGGTAACTGGCTCTCCCCCCATGAGCCCACCAAGTTGGTAACGTGGACCTTGGGGATGAGAGTACTTATATACAGTGTTGCCTCCACCCGTTTTTCTTGTAAATGTTTTAAAAATAAGTAATATGCATGTGGTTAAGAGAACCTCTTTGCAAGCCATAAGAAGACTAAAAAGTGATACTTTCACCCTTGACCTTCAGTCCCCCACTCGTCGTCATCCAGTTTTTTGTATATCCTTCGACAGTGAGTAATACTCTGTGTATAGCAGGCTATGTGTATGTATACACCCATGTGTATATGATACATGTACACACCCCACCCCACCCCTCCTAACGGCAGTGGTAGTGTGCTATGCGTGCGGTGCCGCGCTTCGCTTTTTCATCTCCTATTCATAGGGAGATCCCTCCGTGTCCATGCATGTGATTCTGCCTCCTATGTGGGCACGACCGTGTAATATTTGGTTACCATAATTTATGTACCAAGTTCCTTGAGGTGGAGTTCAGGTTGTTTCTTGCCTTTTCCTATAGCGACTATCATCTTTCACAGCTCTTTCTATCCCTGCCTGTGCTAAGTGTGAAAAATCACTGGGATTTTGGGCTCATCACGATGAACAGATGTTGAGCCCAAACACTGCTGCAGAGCGGGAAGGACCTCAGGTGTCAGGTGGTCTTAACCTCTCCGGTCGCCTCCGACCCTCACAGTGTTGGTGTTCAGTAAATGAAAGTTTCTTTCTTCCCCAACAGGTGAGGTGTTAATGCAAGAAATTCACGGCTACAAATGCATTCTGTATCGATTATGGAGATTCTAAGAGAGGTTTTGTAGAACTCCTTGGATATATAATCAGAGCATAGAGTAGTGCTTTGCCATTTCAGCCTGTTGGTTTTCTAGTTAATAAGGAGAAAGGAAGTTGGACCATCTGGCTAATAATCCTTTTACTAATTAGCTGTGTGGCAATACCCCCTTTGGGGTCTTAGCTTCTCCATGTATAAAAGAAGGTGTCACTAGCTCAAGTCCAGGAGGGCACATTCCCCAGCTCTGGCTTGCAGGAATGCAGACCCAGTAGTGCCACGTCTAAATTTTTAAGAAAGACTGAAAATCCAGTTTATGTAGAGACCCAATTTATAAAAGTTGGCAACTTTTTTTTGGTGGGGGGAGACTTCTTAAATTCAATCACTGGAGCACCAGTTTGCCATCCCTGAACTAACATGATGTTAAGCATTTCTAGTAGTGACTTCTTGAAATACTGTGTCTTAAGTTTGGCAACTGAACACTTGGGAGAATAGAAGAGATTCCAGAGAAAAGGGACAAATTGAATGATATGCCTTATGACAAAGTGACCAGCACACACAATGTCTCAATAAATGTTTCTTTAGGAAAAATGACCAAACAAGGGAGGGGTTTGGAAAGGCAAGAGGAGGAAGGGGAAGGAGCCAAGAGCTGGCAACCACCGTCTCCAATCACATTGTGAGTATTTAGACCAGCTGCCTGCTTTTGTGCTGCGACTGAGTTTGTGTTACGGCAAGGCAGGCTTGAGGCCCAGGATCGACTTGGTCTTCCAGCTGGAGGAAATTCTGGGAGCTCCAAGACCTCCAAGCTCCTGCTTGTTTGTTGCCTAAAGCTGGGTCTAAGACCTCATAGACACTCAAACTTGGATGTGGGATGACTACGTACATGGCTATCTTCAGGTGCTTATCTGCCCAAAGATGGGGTGATATGACCCCACACATGAAATGTACTGAAATCCTAATCCAGTGCTTAAAAATTTGTATTGGTTAGGTGTAGTCATGTGAAGGAATTATAGTGCATGTCTTAAGTGACCTTTTGTGTGTGCATGTATAGCATGCACTGGAAAGCAGAATCCTATAATTGGAGTTGTGTTGTTGATTGCTTTCAACTTTGTGGCTTTTTATTCATCCTGTCTCCAAGTTTTACTTAATTGTATTTTTCAGAGTAGGTATGTTGTTGGACTGGCCTGGGAGTGACAAGACCAAAGACTTAATCTGTAGTGGGACATGCCCCAGGAACAGCCTAAAACTGGTGTTCTGGCAGGATCTCACAGAGTACAACTTAAGCTCCCTCCACCTTTTATCACCATCTTCAGATCCAATGGACCTTTCCATTCTTCCGTGTGTTTTACTTTCAAATACCCTGCGGCTCTGGGGGGTTGAGAAGGAATGCTCTTAGAACACTGCAGACTTTGGGACTTGGTATTACGCCCAGAGATATCCTGTGGGGGTCACCGGTCTACGGATGGCAGAGAGGAAAAGAGCGTGAGCTTTCGTGTCACCAGACCTAGCTTGAGATTGGAGCTCTGCCCCCTAACTGGCAGCAGCCCCGGGAGCAAGGACATTCTCTGCCTTGAACTTGAGCTTCCTCGAAGAAGTGGAGACGGTATTTTAAAATCACTGTAAGAATTAAATGACATAACCTAAAATGCCTTGTCTAAAATCTAAATATAGATCTACTCAAAGCACTGTACCAGTACCTGATATACCTTCAATGCCAGGTGTTTTTGGTAGCTTCTCCTGTGGTTTTTAAGCAGATGGTACACAATGCCCAGAGCGGAGAAAGGTATAGTAAAGGTTAGGGCTCAAGGTGGTGTGAGATGAGACAAAAATCAAATGTGCCTCGGCAGCCTGAGGCCCATCTGGGCCTCTTATGGGGCAACACAGGAGCTGACACTCGGAAGGAGACTGACGGTCCCCAGCGAGGACGTTAATGACGCTGCTCAGTGGGTGCAACTGAGGGAGAGAGACCAGATGAACAGTACCTACGCCAAGTTACTTTTGTTAGTTTTTAAGAATAATCCAGCTTTAAAAGTAGTCAACTTATATTCTCTGGGGGTATTTCTGGGAAGAGGATGAGACCTCAACATGCCAACAGGTTCCGTGAATTGTAGTGTCTCCCAAGTGGACGGGTGAGAATTTCACGTCCTCAGTGTGCGCGCGCATGTGCACGCGCGTGTGTGTGTTCGTGTGTAGGTGGTGGGGTGGGGAGAGGGGTGGGCGATGCAGGGAAGAGGGTGGTTCAACGCCAACAACAGCGGCAACAAGAATAAACATACCCACCGAATAGTGAGTGCCAGGCCTGCTGGGAATGGCTTTACACATGTTGTAATCCTCACAAAAGCCCTGTTGTGTATGTTAGGACCACTTGACAGCTGAGGAAACTGGGCCCGGGTCTGTCTTGCTTGTGAGCAGCTGGGCTTAGCCTTGATTCCAGCCTGTCTTGGCTGCCACCGCTGACCTCTTACCACGCGGCCCTCGCCTCTCCCTCTCCATGTTCCCCGGCCACCGTGATCCGCAGAGTCTCCCTGAGGAGCCAGGCCTTCTACTGAGCAGTCCCCTTGCATGAACAGACCCTCTGCACATCTTTCCTTCCCACTGGTGTGTCCCGGGCATGCATTCTTTGGTCATTAATGAATGTGCACCTGTGCCTTCAACAATGCACAGTTTGGTAGGGTGCAAGGAGCAGGGCAAGATGGGTGCCAGGGGCCCGACTGTGGCCATGCTGAGCAGTGGGGGCTCTCTTCTGGCAGCGGTGGGCAGCCGCTGGTGGGTTCAAAGCTGGGGCTGACCAGTGGACAAGGCTGGTATCAAGATTCAGGAGAGGAATGTTGAGGTCTGGAATAAGGCAAAACACTGAGGAGGTGAGGGAGGGCGGTTTTGGGGGCGGTTGAGGGAGGAGGAGGTGCTAGCGAGGCTGCCGCGGTTGGTTGGTGTGTGTGTGTGTTTGTGTGTGGTGTGTGTGGTGTGTGTGTGTGTCCTGCTGCCGCGGTTGGTGTGGTGTGTGTGTGTGTGTGTGTGGTGGGTGGTGTGTGTGTGTGTCCTGCTGCCGCGGTTGGTGTGGGGGTGTGTGTGTGTGTGTGTGTGTGTGTGTGTGTGTGTGTGTGTGTGTGTCTCCTGCGCACCACTAGGTGGGGCTGTAGGGAAAGGAGACACGCCCTGCTCTCAGGAAGCTTCCAGTCAGAATAGACAATACACGGTGGTTGCTACAGTGCCCACGCACCCATGAATTCACGGGCTCAATCCTGATGGCCGTAAGGGCCGTGAAGAGATGGCGCCTGGCAGCAGGTGCAGCGGACTGCGGGGCATCTGAGCCAAGACCTCAGTGATAAGCATGAGCCAGCAGGGGAATGTTCCAGGCTGGGGGAACACAGAGGCAAAGGCTGTGAAGTGGGTAGGCCCGCCCTGAACAAATGGGCAGGAGGGGCGCTTGGTCTCCCAGGTAAGGGAAGGAGGGCTTGGGTAGAAGGGTGACACGTTCGGATTTGGACATTGCAGGTGTCTGAGCCGATAGTCGAGTGAAGCCACTTTGGACTGTCTGGAGAGAGGCGAGGGGTGGCTTTCGAAGAAGAGCCCAGACAGAGTCAGGAAGAACGTAGCACTTAGGATGGGGGCACGGGGGGACAAGCTAGCGACAGAGGCAGAGAAGGAAGAGCGGGAAAGGTAGGGGCGTGATACCCGGCAGTCTTGGCAGGGCGGGTGGACGCTCCGAGGACTTGGAAAACCTTCTCTAAACAGTTGCCTCGGTGCTGCCCAGGCCTCCTGGGGAACAATGGCTGTCCCCTCATCGTGCCGCAGGACACCTAATCCTGCTTCCCCCTCCTTCAGCACAGCGCCCCATGCTCCTGATGGCCAGGCTCTGGCGGCAAACAGCAAACAGCCCGGCCCGGCCCTAGCCTCTCTTGTCCTTGGGAGTGTTCCCTGCAAGCCCATCTGCACAAACAGACGGGGGCCAGGTCTGCGCCTTAGGAATGAGGAGATAAAAGGGACCATCGGGGCTTTTTCCACCAAAGGCGAAAGCATTTTATAGAACGGGCTGCGAGTTTTTGTTTCAGGAAATTTCATCATGTCTCCAAGAAGGGGAGGGGTAAAATGAGAGAGGGAGAGGGTGGTGGTTGGGGCGGTTGGGGGGGGGGAGTTAATTGGCCTCAGATTTTCTCACTCCCTTTTCATGTTGGTAACACGAGGCGGCCCAGGTCAGCCTCAGGTCAGCGACGTTTGGGCTCTTTAGTGCCCCTCTGTGAATACCTCATTTCTGTAATAGTTTTTCCTTTAAAAACAGCTCTGCCTTCTTTGGCAGATGGTGACATTCCATTAGCATATGGAATATTTTTCAAAACACATCCGAAAGCATGTCTCTTACAGAGGAGACTGGGCAAAAGCAAATGAATGTTTGAAAAGTATGTTGGGAGCAACTCAACATTTAACAGAAGGCTCCCACTCCGCCGCCCCCATCCCACCCCTTCCCACCACGGCTCCTGGATTGTTACTGTAACAACAAGAGGAGAGGATTTTCCCCCAAAGCTTGTCTGTTGGCTGTACTATGACCATCACAATACATAGAAGGTAGCTAGAGAGAGCCTGAACCCAAGAGGATAAAGATCACATATCTAGGACTGGAATGGACATTGGCAAGCCTTTGTGGATGTGGCATTGGGGGTAGTGATGGATGCTTCTTGTTCACTGAACACCTTTTGTGTGCCAGATGCTGTGTGTGGCATACACTGTTGTCTTTCCTGCTGAAATCCATCCACTACATGGTGGGCAGAGCAATCTCTTGAACACGTAAGTCAGATCATATCACTGCCCTGCCCAACACACTCCATTGTACTGGGCGTTGTGCTTAGTTAGAGTCAAGTTCAAACTCCTTGTTATGACCTGCAGCAATCTAGCACCTGCCTGCCTCTCCAATCATACTTCGCTGTGTCACTCCCACTCCAGCTATGAGGCTTTCTTTCCATTCCTTATTTCTGCCTCAGGGCCTTTGCATGTGCTGTTCCCGCTGCTTAGCATGCATTTCCTCAGTTATTTATTATGGCTGCTTCCTCATCATTCAGGTCTCAGCTCAAATACCCTCTTCTCCAGGAGCCTTCTCCAACCAGGTCATCTAAATTATCCCTAAATTACTCTCTATTGCACCCTGTGTTTTATTTATTCTATAGTACTTACCATTTTATTACTTTGCTTACTTGTATTCATTCAAGACATATTTATTGAAGGTCTACCATGTGCCAGGTAATGAGATAGGCAGTGACAAATGTCCCTGCTCCCAGGAAGCCTACAGTATGACATGGGAAGGCAGGTGATAAACAAATTGTATATTTTCTGACATCCCTTATCAGGGATGTAAACTTCCTGAAGACAGACACCTTGTTTGTCTTCTTCAGAAGCCATTTTGGGATGTGGTAACCACAGAGCTTATGGAATCATAGTTCCATGAAGGATGGGACCCCATTTTATAAACAATGGTATGGAGGGTAGAACAGGAAGTGGCTTTCAAAATGGCAGAGGAAGGATCTGAATCCACTTCTGTCTGACTCTGAAGCAGGAGCTCCACAAGGCCTGCCGGGTCCACGGCTTCTTGCAGGGTGTTTCTCCTACTGCTTCCTTTTCCCAGCCCAATGTCTGGATCCTCCCTGTCTCCCCACATCCCTTTGACCTATCCCACGGCTGTGCCTTCAGCTTCCCACTCTCTGTGTCACTTTGGGCCATGTCCTTCAGCTCGCTGAACCCGTTTCCCCGTCAAAATGAGAATTTAAACCACAGATTTGCAAAAGCTCCAGAGATTCTATTATCTTGAGTTCTGATCAACCAATCTAAATTGGGTTCAATAACAGTTTGAAAAGTGATTTTGATTTCTGCATCTCCAGCTGAATAGTAACGTCAAGGTCCAAAATGGTCTCAGCGGCTACCTCTTTCTCAGACTATTGTTTCTAGCCCTCTACTCTGCTGACTCTGTTGATCCACGGATAGAAGCCCACATCACACATGCCTGGGAAAAGAAGGGCATTTATTGGCTCATATTACACATGAGCCCAGGAACGGGCTAGCTTTAGGCATGGATCCGGGAGCCTCCAACTGTGTCATCAGCCCTTGGGTCTCACTCTACCTCCCTGTCCCTCTCTCCTGTCTCATGGCCTCATTTCCAGACAGGCTCTCTCCACACATGGTGGCCAGGTGGCTGCTAGCAACCCCAGAAGCACATCCTATCCTCTGAGTATCTCTGGTGGAGCAATATCTCTCTTCCTGGCAGGCCCAAAGAGTCCTGGACTTAAGACTCCTTGGCTCAGATTGGGTCATGTGCCCACTCTGAAACCTATCACTGTGGTCAGTGGAATGGGATGCTCTGATTGGCCGGGCCTGGGTCACATAGCCACCCTGGAGCCAGGGGCTGGGGGTCTATCCCACACAAACCACACAGACTGAGAAGAGAAGGGAGGCAGATCCCAAAGGAAGATCAGGGTGCTGGGGTCCAAAAAGAAAGGGGAACAGAGGCTGGGCAGATAACACCCAGGGTCTGATGCTCCTGCCGCTAGGCATATGTTTTCCCCATGGGGAATGACTAATTTTGCATTTCTTTGAGGCTCAGCTCAAAGGTCACCTCCTGCCCCATCCACAGAGCAGGGACTAAATCCTCCAGGCCTGAACTCTTCTGATGCCTTACCACTTTTCTCCTTAGTGTTGTAGCTATTAATGTGCACGTCTGAGGACCTGCGGGTGGAGAGGGTAAAGAGTCCGCCTTTGGGGCAGAGGGTTTGGGTTCAAATCTCATCTCTGCTGTTTATTGATCACCTAGGTGACCAAGGAACTAGGCCCTTCTTTGTAATCACTCCTCCCTCCAGGACCTGCTTGGGGCATTAAGTGAGCTGAAGCCAGCCCAGCCTGGGTTCACAGAGGGCTTTTAATTTCCTTCACACCACAATCTGCCCTTGGTCATCTGTGTGTCCCCAGCCCTGATCACAGGCACTGGTAAATGTGTGTGTTGAATGAGCAGACCCACAGTGTGATTCCAGAGCTGTCCAGGTACCCTAGGGTCTCCCCTTTCATGGCACTGAGATTCCACAGTGAGCTCTTCAGGTGAAAAACCACAGGCAGAGACTCTTGAAAACTCTTGAGATGTGAATTCAGCACACAAGGTGTGGGCTGTATGACCCAGTGCAGTAGTTCTCACACCCATTTAGAGTTTGAGAACCACCAGGCTGGTCAGGGAAGACAAGAGAGAAGTCCAAATGCAGACACTCAGTCATTCAAATGATTCTGCTCTTAAAAGAACTATCAGGAAGGATAGAGACTGAAGAGGGAAAAAGAAGAGAAAATGGTAAATTCTGAATTTCAAATTGCCTGCAAGGTTCACTCCATTCTGGCTTAATCTGCAGCCTTATTTTATAACTTTAATATGTGTCCAGAGACTTGTTTGTTATGGGGAGAACAAATGTGACCATATATGTAAGTGCACCGAGGACAGTGTGTAGCACGAGGTGGGGGCTCAGTGAATGTGGTGGATCAAACCCAAGTCTTGCTCGGTGGTCTGCCATATGATTCCCTGGGTTGCTGCAGAGGAGGTCTCGGCCGCCTGGATCCCTTGGGTTGCACCAAACTGGCTCTCACCCTCGCCTGGAGACATTGGTCACTGACATGTAGGTCCGAAAGCCTGGGGTCAAATTCGGGCAGCGTGTGATGAACTCTGCTGCTGCCGCCACCATCTCTATTACCCTTTGGCTGGGGAGTAAAATTCAGGCAAGTGAAGTCGACCTTGGTCCCTTTTCCCTGAGTCTTGCTTAGCGGAGTATTATTTTCAAGACAAGTACATAACCTCCACCACCCCACCCCCTTCCCCACTCTGCCAGCCACCCAGCCCTTGAGTCAGGAGAACCGTGGCATTGTTATTCTAGGAACAAGATTTTATATTGTGTTTTTGCAACGCCTTCCATGTGATTTCCGGGTCAGCCATGTCAAACCTCTGGGTGTGACTTTAGCCATACTGTATCCTAACTGCAGAATCTCCTTTGGGGAGAAAGGCAGCTGTGCGGTCCAAATGGTCCTAGAATCCAGAGGTGCCTCCGGAGGTCGAGGGCTTCCTGCCCAAGCCCAGGCCCCTCCCAGCCGGCATTTGGACCCTCGACTCTCATGACCGAGGTGGCAGTTCTCCTGACTGTGGACTCTAAAACCGCGCCTTTCCTTGGGCGAGGTCGAGCCACGGCCAGCAGCACTGGTCCTTCATGGAACAGCAGCTCCCTGTGCTGACCCACGGATTAGGAGCCAGGACTCCGGGTTAGCCGACTCCGGGCTCTGCATGGGAATGTTCGCAGGTCAGGAATCGAGCGAGGTTTTTGCTGTCACATCTCTTCGTAGCAGTTCATGAATCTTCACGCCATCGCGCCAGTGTTAACTCCTGTTTCTTGGGCATTTTTCTTCTGCCACCAACTTGCCGCCTCCCTCCCCATAGCCCAGTTGAAGTCGAGCGACAGAGACTACGCCTCTCAATTACTTGAAGCTCCTGGGTGGAGCTTTTTTGTTCCGGCCTCCTCATAGGTCACCAGCCAGCCAATGGGTGGGCTGCCCTTGAGTCAGGTGCCCATCTTTTGTCCAATCCGTGGCCATCCTTTGTTCAAGCACAGCCTGAACTGCGGTGGCCTTGGTGGAGTGTTTCCTTTAGGGGAGTGACTGACGGATAATGTTAAGAATTGCCTACTCCTGAAATGACTTGGAAGTCTTAAGATTCAAGGGGCAAATGTCCCTATTCTTCATTGCATGAGAAGGCTCTCCAGGTAGGCTGGCATTCACAGAACAATACCATTCCTTCTGCCGCAGTTTCTCCAAATCCTATCCATCAGTGCAGTATCTCCTGGAGTGTGACTTTTTTTTTCCCCCCACAATTCTAGTGTTGTGAAAAATAGACTCCAGAGCCCCTTGGAGTAGTTATAAAAATGAAGGGGTGCTCCAATGAAATTAGAATGAGCCATACTGAGACATTTAAGGCAAGGTTCTTGGGCCGAAGGGCCTTAGTCTGTCGCCACCATTACTTGGTTTCGCTGGATCAGCTTTTACATCTCATTTATATCCTATATTTCATTTTCTCTATAGTTCCCTTGAAATGTTTCCCAATGTGTATCCTCTGGGATGATAGTTCCATGGAATAGTAAATAAATATTATACATGAAAAAAGATTCTGTGATCGAGTTTGAAACATATGGAGTTAAAGAAAGTCAAACGGATTTTTTTTTAACTGCAGGACTTATCAGAGCCTTTAATGTGCTAATGCATGCTGTTACTCCCACGAAGGTATAGAGACTTTCATATTTCCCACATTTATTTGATTTTGGAACCATTTTTTTCCCCTATGAGTATTTCACAGGACTAGTGTTCTGAGGAGAAACACACTGAAAAAGGCTACTTTAGATCAAAAGGGAATACTATCTTTCCTTTTTGTTGGATATGTGGGATTTATGTAATTTGCTTATTTGTCTGATCCATTGTTGCCGGATGTGGGAAGACATGCATGTGTCACTGGATGAGACTATCTGTCTTCAGAGAGATTGCCTTCTCTTCTTGTTGGTCCATTAGTTATGGACTGGGGGTGTTATAATGATGGGGAGGGTGGCTGCAGGCCCACGAGGGGATTACGCATAACCTGTGTGTACATTTTGGGCAGCTTCTTTGGATTGGGTTGGAGTCACAGCATTGCCTACCCTAGGAGAACATCATGAAGTATATAAAATTCCCTAATAGCCTCGTCTTTGTCTTCAAGTATATAGCACTTTAAGACCCCAGGGAAGCTATGGTGGCTAAAGGACAGTTTGGTAGGAGTAAAATATTGGGTGGTGTATTACTTCTGTGTTTCTCAACCTCAGCACTATTGATGTTTGGATGGGATCATTCTTGATCAGAAGGGGGGCTGTCTTGTGCACTGTAGGATGTTTGGCAGCATCCTTGGCCTCTATCCCCTAGGTGCCAAGTAACACACACTGTCTCCCCCTTGCACCATTGTGACAACCAAAAATGTCTCCAGACATTGCTAAATGTCCTCTGGGGGGAAAAATTACCCCTGATTCACAAACACCGCCTTAAGGAAAGCTTGACCAAAGTCTGTGAAAGGTTTCAAAATGTATTACCATACCTTGGAAGAAGGAAAATAGTGCTGTCACACTCAGAGCATGTTCTGAGAGCCTAAAGAACTGCCAACTCTTTTTTAAGAACTGAAACTCTCCTTTTGGACATTTTCTTAACTCATCCTTAAGGCTCAAGTAGCTGCTGTGGTTCTTGTTGCAGGATACAGAAAACTCAACCCAAAATGGTCTAAGCAGGAAAAGGAATTTTTTTGGCTCATGAAACGGTATAGTCCAGTGTAGTGTGAGCGTCAGGCACAGCTGGATCCAGGTGCTCAAGAATATTTCCAACTCTTTGCTTTGATTTCCTTGATATTGGTTCCATTCTTAGACAGGCTCTTTCCGTGTGGTAGTGAGATGGTGGCTAGCAGCTCTGGCCTACTCCTCACTACAACACATCTGGTGGAAGAGGGAGAACTTTTCCCTCACAGTTTGAATGAAAGTCCTGTTCTGGGTTCCCGTTGGCCCAGGACACTATGCTACTCTCATTAGCTACCCCTGACTCACACACCTGTCCCTGGAGTCAGGGGTGGAGTCAACGCCAATTGAACCATCCAGTTGGGAATGGGGAAGGGATGGTTCCCCAGAGCAAAACTGTGATGGTTACCTGTGGAAAGGTTGATGGATGCTGGCCAGGCAAGCACCTCTATTGCTCATTCATTAATGATAAAAATGATAACAACAGCTACCAATAGTGGCAGCCCCCATTTGTGGAGCATGAATGCTCTACCAGATCCTACACTGCATTATTCCTAATCCCAGGCGGTATCTTGAGAGATAGCTGTTGTTATCCCATTGTACAGATGGGTAACTGGAGACTCAGAGGGAAAAGAAATGACATAGCTAAAGTTCCATGGCTGGACAGTGGCTGATCCAGAGCACCACTTTGCCTCTTGCAGAGCCCCATCCCTAACCACATTTTGCTCTGCAACAATCCAGAAAGTTTCATGGGGTCTCTTTGGTGATATTCTGGAAAGAGGGATAATGGAGGGCCACCACCCTTCAGGTCACTGTCCAACCTGTCCAAAATTCTCTTGTCAGTGGGATGCCAGTTTGTGACAGTAAATCCTAGGGGCCCTTCTGGACACAGCAAGACAGGGAATGCTTGGTTGGCATTTTCACGCTTGGTCCCGTTTTGCCTGCTTGGTCCCTTTTCCTGGCTTCCTTCTTTTCCCACTGCTGCTCTTCTAGCTTCACCCCCCACCCCCGGGTGCATTATTAACAATAGCTAACATTTCTTCATTGCTTACCGTGTGCTAGGCATCGTGCCAAGGAATTTCCATGACATAATTTCATCAAACTTTCTCAAATGTCATATGACATTGATGCTACTATTATTCCCATTTTACAGATGAAGTAACTGAGACTTGGAGAGGCGAAGTGACTTGCCCACGGTCACCCTGGCCGTAGATGGGAGAGCTGGGGTTTGAATCCATGCAGATCCCATTGCCTTTACCATGACACAACACTGCAGAAATTGCAAACCCGTGGCCTGTGAGTCAAATTTGGCTTACAGATATATTTTGTTTGGCCCACGGAGCACTTTAAAAAAACATTTGAATTAGTTGCCAATGTTGAAAAATTGGGAACCTGCACATTAAAAAACAAAATCCGTTCTTTCCTACTTCTCTTGAAAAAAAAAAAAAAAAAAAAAGATTGGCAACCCTGGGCCTGCATTCCTGCCGGGCAGAGACTGGGTGGAGCTAAGAGCTCAGTCCCAGCTGTCCCCAGGGCCACAGTCCTTATCGCCCCCTCTCGCCTTCCCAACACCGAGGCTGATGTCATCTGTGGAGGCTCGTCGTGTGCGTGTTCTGTCATTTTCTTTATGCGCTTCCTGTTTTACCTGCACAGCCTCAGAGCATCCGAGCTTGCTGCCCCGCCTTCCCAGATCCTGACCACAGTGGCTTGGGGTTGCTGGTAGTCCTCCACAAATTTGGGGGGAGTGTCTCTCACCGGTGAAGGTCTGACTTAGGCCCTGGAGGAGTTGGAAAGAGCCCCATTTTTCCTCCAGGGCCCCAACCACCGCCCCCCACCCCCCATCCACCGCCATCTTCTGTTTATTGACCTTGCGGGGCCACTTTCTTGGCAGTGCTTACCTTGGGTACCTGACTGTTGTTTTTCTTGCTCCCCTCAGAGCCCCCTACCATTTTCTCCCTAATCCTCCTCAGGAGAACCATCACTCGGATTATCATGAAACCCGAGTGCTTGAGCAGGAGGCACAACCTTTTACAACCGACGGACCATTTCATTTCTGCCCAGTTCTGTTTGTTTAAACTCTTTGCTGGCAGGACCCCGGCTCAGGGGCAGAGTTCCACAGCGTTCTCGGGCAGATGTTCTGGCCTGTTGCAGGGGCCCACGTTAAGAGCCAGGACAGGGCGCCTGGGTGGCTCAGTTGGTTAAGCGACTGCCTTTGGCTCAGGTCATGATCTTGGAGTCCCGGGATCGAGTCCCACATCGGGCTCCCTGCTCAGCGGGGAGTCTGCTTCTCCCTCTGACCCTCTTCCCTCTCGTGCTCTCTATCTCTCATTCTCTCTCTCTCAAATAAATAAATAAAATCTTTAAAAAAAAAAAAAAAAAAAAGAGCCAGGACAGGAGAGCTGGTGGCTGGGATCCAGGCTGTGGGGGTGGAGGGCACCTCACAGGTGTGTTCGAGGAGGAGAGGCGTTCAGGATGAAAACAGTAACTCACAATACTTTGTAAATGGGATTTCCAGGCCCCATTTCATGCCCGAGAACACTGCGGCTCAGAGAAGCAAAGACACTTATCCAATGTCACAGAGCTAGTTGAGACGGGAGGAGGAAAGAAATATTTTTTGTTGTTTACAGCATGAGGCTATGCCACATTTCAGGTGGGCAGGTGACGATGATAGCGCCTGACAGGCACAGTGGAGGGCTGAAGGACACTGTAACCTGTCAGGAGGCCCGCTGGCTTCTGTTAGAGCATGGCCGCCTTGCCTGGCCTCACCTGGAATCACAGAATGGGTACGCGTGAGGACGCTGGCCTCAGCACAGACTGAGTCCTGGCCCCGCCATTGACCAGCGTGAGCTTACAGGAGTCATGTCACCTCTACGAGCCTCAGTTTCCTCATCTGCGAGATAGGAGGGGAGGCGGAGAGAAGGAGGAGGAGTAGTTTATAGGGCTTTTGTGAGAAATACATGAGACGGTGCTGTAAAGCACAGAGCATGGAGCTTCATTCAGCGTGAGGCCTTGCACACAGCCGGGCCTCAGCAAACACCATCCAGAGTCCTTTATGGGAGGCAGTGGCCAGAGGCCAGGTTTAAACTCCAGCTCCTCAGCGTCCTACACGTGTGCCTTGGGGACCATCACATGCCCTCACAGGGTTCTTGCTTCCTGGTTCGTAAAGCGGGTGGGTGGGGGATAGTCCTCCTCCGCAGGTTTGTTGGGGGATGAGAGGGTACAGCACTATTACCAGTACTCAGGCCTTTCTCCTGCCCAGGCTGGGGCTGACCTCTGAGGCATCAGGATCACACCCCCATTTCCTTTCCTCCAGGACATCAAGATGGCCAGGACGGGAGTTCAGTACCGCCTCACACACAGACCTGTGGAGCTAGCCAGCTTCTGCACTAACAGGAGCAAGAAGCAGAAAGCCAGGCAACCTCTCTTGAGCACCTACTATGTCCATAAGCTTTGCCTACATCAGGAGTATTACTTTCTTAGTCACAAATTCAGGCATGCAAACATATCACCTTGTTTCTGGAACGCAGGCTGACAACTGGTTCCCCGGCTCCCAGAGCTCCTTGTGTGGAGCTTCATCCTGCTTCATCTGGTCATTTTCTGGCTTGCCGCCCTCCAGTTCAGGGATTTCAGCTCCGTTGATTGGGTTTACAATTCAGTCACAGTCAAGTTTGACTGTCCCTCCTCCCCAGGTTCCTGTCTCCTCTTGGAGGGGTGCCAGTGGGGGGGGTCCGCCTCTCCCTTGTCTCTAGCCTGGCCCCCTCAGCCTGGGGGACTGCTCTGTCAAAGTGGTGGCCTTGACCTCTGGCTCATGCTGGCCCTGGAGCCCTGTGAGATCTCAGAGACCCCTAGCCCCTGAAGGTGGCTGGAGCGCCAGCAGGAGCCATGCAGGAAATGCAGGGACTCGAAGCTCTCCTCCTATTGTTTCAGGTGCTGAGAGACAGCACTGCCATCTGCATAACCTCCCCCCCAACCTCCCGTGCCCCTGGGGTGGGGACACATCAGTCACTCCATATTCCAGGAATGCTGCTGCCTGTTCACCCATAGTAGGGTCTCATACTGGCAACAACCCTTGAGGATTAGAAGCAGTCATGAACCCATTTTGCAGAACTAAGTGCTCAGGGAGATGGGTTAATTGCTTCAGGTCATTCAATGGGGGAATTCAGCATTTGAACCCAGGGCCATTCGATTCTCACGCTTGCCCTCCTTTTACTTCACAGCACTGTCTCGAAGCGACTAGTAGCAAGAAACCCAAGTTCTGATAATAGGAGAAGCTGTGTCTGCTCAACAGTTCATAAAAAGTGCTTCAGAGTCTGTCCATTTCCATGGAAGAGACAGAGGCCCCGGGGAGGAGACGTGACTTAGCCAAGGTCACAGAGCTAAGAGGGAGCATCAGGATTCAGGCTCCACTTTCCAGTGCTGGGCTCACTGCTTCTTGAAGGTTTCTGGGCTAGGGAAGCCATCGCTTGAGTTTGAGGATGACACGGATGTCCACTGGATGTCATTATTTCTCTACCAAAAGCGAGCTAGGCCTTCTCCTTGGCAGGAAAATTGGATTTTCCCCCTTCCTTGGGCACGGAAGTTGCGAATGGGATGTTCAGGTGTGGACTCCTTCTCCGTTTGGCTTAAAGACAGGGAGGTAAAGCCTGCTTCCTGGTTTTCCAGGGTGAGGAGGTTCTGTGCACAAGCTAAATCTCTCCCTCGTGGAGACCTGTGACCACTGCAGCCCTTCTTCATCCTCTATGGCCCTCCCCCACAGCCTCTGCCCAAGTCCCTTCACTTCCTCTCCCTTCCCCCAATCTCTAAAAACATATTCTTCCCAAACACTCTCTCCACATGGGCAGAGGGATGCCACCTCTCTCCATAGGCCTCATGTCAGCTCAGAGCCATATTCACTGGGTAGCGATGCTCTGCCAAGACCTGTGCTGCCCGTTCCCCGGTGCCGAGGATACAGAAGCAACAGGAAATGCCGGGCTGGACAATTTTAACTTGTGGAGGTCAGGGAGCTGCGTGGAGATTACAGGGAAAGGAGCGTGGGCATTTCTGGGGAAATCATGAGGAGGAGGAGGATGGGAGGAGTAGGGAAGGGCATGTTCAGCTGAGGCACAATCTGTCAAAATGAGAAAGGGTGTGTGCGTCAGGAAGTGGTGCATGATTGTAGCCTGGAGTGAAAGACAGGGTGGGGTGGGAGACAGCCAGACTGTCACAGAGAGGAGCTTCCTTGAAGAAGAGGCCTGGGGTCCCTGGCTTCACCCACACCACCTAAAGAATCCACCACCTAACCCCTGTCCAGGCACACTCACATCAGAGTGAGGAGAGGCCAGCGTTCAGCATTAGACAGACCTGACCTCCTGTCCTTCGATCCAGCTCTTTGCAAATGACCTTGGGAAGGTCGGCTGACCTCTCTAAGCATTGGTTTTCTTATGTGCAAAATGAGAACACCATCTAGGAGGCTGTGGTGGAAAGCCCACATGATAGGCTTTCCATCATAGATGTGGGAAGTACTTTGGACAAAGCAAAAGAAAAGGCTATTCTGGTGTTTGTCAAATGAATTTATGGAAGCATTTATCAAAATAATCTTCATTAAATACTCCAAGAGTGAGGAGTATGACCATGACCAGGGGACATGCAGGGAATGGGGAAAATATTTGAATTAACCAGTGGGGATGAACTTGGCAATAACCAATTGTTATGGGAGGAATTGTGTCTCCCCCCTTCTGAAATTCATATGCTGAAGCCCTAAACCCAGTATCTCAAAATGGAACTGTATTTGGAGATAGGCTCTTTAAAGAGGCAATTCAGTTAAAATGGGGTCATTAGGGTGGACCCTAATCTACTATGACTGGTGTCCTTATAAGAAAAGGCAATTTGGATACGCAGAAAGACACCAGGGACATCAGCACAGAGGGCAGATCGCGTGCAGACAGAGGAAGCAGGACGTCATCTGCAAGCCAAGGAAAGAGGCCTTACCAGAAACCAAACCTGTTGACACCTTGACCTTGGACTTCCAGCCTCCAGATCTGTGAGAAAATAAATTTCTGTTGTTTAAGCCCCCCAGTCTGTGGTATTTTGTTATGGCAGCCTTAGCAAGCCAACACACCACTGAAACCTCATTTTACAAGAGCTAAGGAAAGGAATTTATTCCTTTGTTCAACAAAACTTTCCCAGATGCCTACCATGAGCTAGGCATGCATCTAGCTGCTGGGGAAAGTGCAGTGAAAGAGACAGGTAGGCAGATAGGCAGCCTGACAGAAAGTATGTCCAGCACTTGTATGTCTAGAGTCCCTTGTCAGTGGTCCACCAGGAGCCCAAGATGAAAGCCAGTCATTTTACTCCAAAGCATCTTTCTTTCTTTCTTTTCATGACCCCTAGTGGTCTCCTCAGGACTGAATTTTCTCATGTGGTGTGTACACCTGTTGTATTAATTAGGATGTAGTTGGCTGCAAGTAATAGGGCAATCAGATATCTAACGGTAGCAAGAGCAATAAAGACATCTTATACTATATATCTGCAGGCAGGTGGTTGGTCATAGGTTGGTTCGATGATCAAAGTTCACATCAAGTACTCTCTTTATTCTGCTCTCCTCCATGTATTTCTTTTAAGAGTCCAGCCTCATCACTTCATAGCCTTAAAAGGCTGCCATAGCTCAGAGCATCAGTCTTCACATATCATGTTCAAAGCAGAAAGTAGGGGCTTTCCATGTATTGGGAGGAAAGAACTTTCCCAGAGGCTTTAGCAGACATCTCTTTGACCAAAACTGGGTCACAAGATCAGCCTTAGCTACAAGGAGGGGAAAGTGAGTATTTAATAAAATAAAGGGGACTGTGGGCACCCTGGCTTTCTTAGATCTATCATGTGTCCCCTAGGGCTGGGCACAGCCTACAGAGATGGGAGTTCTGTTAGCAAAGGCAAAGAGGGAGGCTGGCTGTTGGGGGCAGGGTGGCACCTAGGTGTATGGGCTACTCTTGGCTCCATCTCCTCTCGAAATGATTACATTCTGGAAGCGAGGGAGGAAGTCCCATCCAGCCCTTAGAGTAACACTGCTGTTGTCGCTGCTACTGATGGGCAGAGGGAGGTGATAACCTGAGGAGTGGGCATCCTCAGTACTGAAGGAGGAGAAGCCTTGGGCAGCAGGGAGCGTGTCATGCCCTGTCTCTGGCCCCCGGGCTCCAGCGGAGGCCAGGCACAGCAGGTGGGCTCAGCAGGTGTTTGTTCTGAGAGTGAAGGAACCCATGTGGGGACACATGAAACTGCGGTTGCAGAGATCACCGCCCTGTCACCCAGTGTCCTTTATCCCCGCAGTGCCCCAATGCATTCCTTCTGGAGCCTGGTTCCAGTAAAAATGTTGTCTCTGCCGAGGTTTGAACATGCTTTCTGTTGTCGGAAAATGAAAACTATGCAACCCGATGTGTTTCTCTTTCTGCCTTAGCTGCCAGAAGCCAGAGCCAAATGTGTCGCCCAAGTTCTGGGGGCCGTGCTCCCTGGTTTCTCAGCAGCGCCCCGCTTCCTCCAGAGGGCGCTGTTCAGGCTCACCTGCCAGTGTCAGAACGTCGGGGCCCCTGCACGCGCAGTCCTAAGGGTGGGCGCGGGGGGGGGGGGGGTTGGTAGGGGGCAAATCAGAACGAAACTCAAGTGCTTGGCAAGCTCACCTGGGAGCGCAAAGGCATCGAGCCTGCTCAGGTGTCTTCTGAGGCTCTGCTTCCTCTGATCTTCAAAGGGAAACTAGGGGAGAGGAATGGGTTCCGTCAAAGCTGGAACCAAACATTTTGGCTATCTTAACGACCACTGAATCACCGAATCCACCGTATTTTTCCACTTTCAAGTTTTTTTCTGGGCTGCTGTGGAGACACGCCCTTCCTGGGTTTAATGGCTTCGCTGTCAGGCGGTGGGGAGGAGGCGTGTTTACTTTTCGCAGGGAAAATAGCGGTTAACGGTGGGACGGGTGGACCTGATTAGTAATCGGGTGATTTATCCCATGAACGTTCTTTGGGTTTTCCTGATGGTTTGCACTTGAACTTCGGCTGAATGAAGCAGGAGGAGGGGTAGGAGGAAAATGGCTTTCAGGAGAAAAGGGTGCGGCTGGCTCAGAGCGGGACAGGTGGAGATTTGCCCAGATCACAGATCCAGGGAAGATGTTGTTCCATCCGTTGTCCCAGACTCTTCCTCTGTGTTCGTTCATTTGCTTACTCTCTCACTCAACTGCATTCAGGGTTTCCAAATTCGGAGCGCCTTCTCTGTGCTGGGGAACCAGCATACCTACTGAGCCCCAGGGGTGCAATGTGATGAATAGGCATTCCCTCCTTCAGAGGGACACAGATCGTCCCCAATAGGGGTGTGTACAAACGACAGGGGGTAGCAATAGTTAGCACCTATTAGGTGTTCTCTATCTACCGGAACACTCACTGTTCCAAGTGCTTTTCATGGACTAAGTCCTTCATCTCATCAACAGTCCTGGGAACTGGGTCCTGAGGAAATGAAGGCACAGAAATGTGAATAACGTTCCTAAGGTCACACAGCAAACAGATTTGCACCTAGGCAGTCTATCCGGCTCTTTACCATCATGCTTTCCTAGCTCCACTTTGGCAATGAGCTGGGTTGGCCTCAAAAGAGAAGGATTTCCAGAGAGAGTGATTTGTAAATCCGGGTCTTGAGGAGGGAATAAGGAAGTTTCTGAGGTAGAGGCAATGGCAACACAAGACCCCCGGCCCGCAAGGTTGAGAGTGCCACAAGCTGCAGGGGCGGGAGGGAGGAGAGACGGGCAGGCCCAGATTATGCAAGGAAGGGGGGTGCGATGGTCTGATTCTAAATGAAGAAAGAGCTCTTGGGCAGCTCAGTGGAAGCTGGATTGTGGGTGTGGGTGGATTAGAGCAGGGCAGTTTCAGCCTTTTGGCACCCACTCTACCTTTTGCCCCCAAAGCCCCCAGGGAATTTCCATCCGCCTCCCAGCCTTGCTCTCAGGCCACGTGGTTTGGACGACTCCCGCTAGACTTGAGTGGTGGGCACATGACTCAGCTCTGGCCAATCAGCTTCTTCCATCCCCCTGGTCGCAGGGATTGGCTCAGGAGTGTGCATGTGACCCAAGTCAGGCCAATAAGAGAGAGACTCTTTCTTCTGAGGTTGCTGAGCTGGGGACGTAAGCCTGGAACCGCAGGGCCGCACTGTCCCTCTGTAGAATGGCACGACTTGAGAACAAAGCTGTATTCGTTTGCTAGGGCTGCCATACGTCCCCACAGACTGGGTAGCTTAAAGAGCACATATTTCCTTTTTCACAGTTCTGGCTGTTGGAAGTCCAAGATCAAGGTGTCAGTTTCTTCTGAGCTTTCCCCTTGGCTTGTCCCTGGCTGTCTTCTGGTGTCATCACATGGTCTTCCCTCTGTGTCTGTGTTCTAATCTCCTTTTTCCTATAAGGAAATTAGTCATGTTGGATTAGGGCCCACCCGTGTGACCTCATTTTACCTTAATTATCTCTTTAAAGATCCTATCCTAAAATATAGTCATATTAAGGTATGAAGGGTTAGGACGTTAACATATGAATTTTGGGGCGCCTGGGTGGCTCAGTTGGTTGAGTGTCCAACTCTTGATTTCGGTTCAGTTCATGATCTCAGGGTCGTGAGACAGCCAAAAGTCAGGCTCCAAGCTCAGCGGGGAGTCTACTTGAGATTCTCTCTCTCTCTCTCTCTCTCTCCCTCTCCCTCTGGCCCTCCCCTTACTTGCATGCATGCACATCTCTCTCCCTAAAATAAGAAATAAATCTTTAAAAAATATATGAATTTTGAGGAGACACAATTCAGCTCATAACAGAAGTCAAAACAGAAAAAAACATACAAAGGTAGGGTGAGAGACTGAGTCCTGAGTCCTGGATCCAGCTGTGCCTGAAGCTGAACTAATACTATCGTGGACTCTACATTTCATGAGCCATTAAATACCTAAGCATCATTCTCCCCTTTTTCTTAAACTAGTGGAATTGGCTTTCTGTTATCACATCTAAAGTTCTTGAGTAATATACTGGGGAAACAGTTAGTAAGATGGTCTACCTCTAGTTAAATTTCAACTTGCAAGATAGTGCTTGTAATTGCACCCAGGTCTGTCTAATTCCAATAGCCAGAGGTAGCAAATACAGAAAAATATCATCTGAGTTGGCACCAGCCTCCTCCCACTTAGGCAGGAATTCCCACCATAGCTCTGAAGCCATGTGGGACAGAACTGAAGAAACCTCCCTTACCACCACCATTTCTAATGCGTAAAGTAGGCTAGGGGGCTGGCAGGTAAAAATAAAAACATAGTTTGGGGTTAAAAAGGCTTTCGAGAAGGGAAGAAATCCTTGTGAGAAGCCTTGGGCGGGGCTGTGAAGAATGAGCTCAGGATGACTCTTCATAGGTGGCCTCTCCCTGAGAGACGCTCAGATGGAACTCAGAGGAGCAGCAGCTTGGCTCAAGCAGATTGGCAGGAGCCGTCCAACAAACACTGCGCTGCGCGTGGCTTCTTGAGACCTTCTGTGGGGTGCTGAGCAAGGAGAGGCCCTGGCTGAGGCGGTCCCCATCCGCCACAGGAAAATGAAGAGAAGGCAGTAGAAGCGGGGTGAGGGGGGAGTTCCGCATCTAGTTCTTTTCGATCTTGAAGTGGATGTCCTGACTCTTCTGTGGTTTTGATCTCTACCACTGTCACTGCAGCTGAGTCCAGCTTGGGGTCTCTTTCAGCAAAAGAGGGATTTTGAGGGGCCTCCTGCGTACTAGGCCTTGCTTCCTCCTGGGATGCTCAGAGGTGGTCCTTCTGGTGGTGAGATGAGGGCACCACAGCCTTTGGATTCAGACCCACCAGCGTTCACTTGGAGCTCTGGGCCCAACCAGTCCGGTGACTTGTGCTGATTGACTTACTCTGGCTCAGTCCCTTTTATCTTCACCCTGGCAAAATGGCCCCAGATCCTTTCAGTCTCACAGCCTTCTCATGAAGCTTAAGCGAAACCAAGTAGTAATTAAAGGGACAGCTCTGGAGTCTGAGTTTAAATCCCAGTTTATTTCCTTATTAAGCTGAGTGACCTTGGGCAAGTCACTTACCCTCTCTGAGCCTCACTTTCCTGATCCGCAGAGTGGACACAGCAATAGTACTTACCTCGTGGGGTGGATGTGAGGATTGACGGACATAAAGCAGACAAACTTTATGGGGGCTGGGGTTTTTGTCATCTTATTTTATTTTTATTTGCTTTTCCTGAGACATAAGGACAGTAAATAAATGTGAGCACTTCCTATTGTTAATACAAGTCATGGTCATCTGGCGTGGGCTGGGGCTGTTGTGTGGCATCCCACAGGGGCTGTCTCTGGGCTTGTGGTCCAGGTGGGGAAGACCGGATCCCACAGCTAGCACACTTAGCAAACTGCCTTCCCTTCTGCGCGAGAGGGCATGAGCAGGGGCACGGGGATGTCCTGGGGACTGTTTAAGCACCTCACGTGCGTCCTTTCACTGCATCCTTCCCGCATCCCACAAGCTAGATTGATTTATGACCCCTTTTTTACCGACGAGAAAGCTGAGGCTCAGAGAGGGACAGTGACTGAGATCACACTGCCAAGGTGTGGCACAGCCAGCGTTCATACCTGAATGTGTACAGCTCCAAACCCCTCCTATTTCCACAGGGAGTTGCATGGAGGGAAGGGTGAAAGGTGGAGGGACAGAGTCAGTGGGTGAAGGGCAGGTCCCCAGTGGGTTGTGGTGGGCCTCCAGGGATGAGCCCAGCCATGAGCTGCAAGGGCAAGTGCCCCACGGCTCTGCGCCCGCTGAATTCTTTAACAAAGGGCTTGATCAGCCAGCTCTCAGCTGAAAGAGGACCCCAGGGGCTCTTTGCTGGTGGAGGATGGGACACAGAAACCAGCCCTGCCCATGCCAGCAGCGGCCTTCGGAGGTGAATAAAACACAGACAGTGTGGGAACAGCAGCTCCCGATTGCCCTAAAATCTACCCAATAAGTGGCTCCTTTCCTTGTGAACCCACAAACAGAGCCAAGGGGAAGGTGCCCAGGCCCAAACAGAAGCCTTGCCTCCAGCCAAGTTCTCCAATGGAGGGTGAGCAGAGTGCCTCGGGGGAATCCGCCCACCAGCAGAACCTGGCTGGCCCTTTCTGGGGGGTTGAGGTTGGGATGGGGGCTCTGGCCTCTGCCCCTGGACCTGAACTGCCCCCGAGTAGGACTGAGAGCTCAATCGCTCATCTTATTTGTTTGTTTAACTGAGAAAAAGATACATTTGGGAAAACTTGAATTAAAAATGTGTTATCAGGAAGGAATTTCTTGGATGATTCTCTGATAGGTCTGAGAATTAAGGGAAAAGTGGGAGGATGAGCCTTAGCAGGAAGGAGGAGACTGAGGCACGGCGAAGACCCTGCCCAGAGATGGTCCCTTTCCCACCACACCACTGGTACAATCACTGTGGGACACCTGCTGTCGCCAGTGGCGCTACTTCAGCCCCCTGGACTGAACCCCACTGAAGCCTTTCTGAGCCACTCTGTGCCTTTGGGTCACTCCTTCCAGAGACAAATTCCCCATAGACAGGGCTGGGAAAAAAAACACAGGATGACCAGGTTAATTTGAATTTCAGAAAATAACATTTTCTTAGTAAATAAAGTGGTTGTTTATCTGAGATTCAGATTTAGCTGGGCATCCTTTTTTTTTTTTTTTTCATTTGAGAGAGAGAATGAGAGCACTGGGGCAGGGAAGGGCAAAGGGAGAGGGAAACTCAAGCAGATTACATGCTGAGCGCGGAGCCAGATGGGGGGCTGGGATCCCACAACCCTGAGATCATGACCTGAGCCAAAACCAAGAGCTCAATGCTTAACTGGCTGTGCCACTCAGGTATTTTTATTTGCTAACTCTGGCCTGCCTACCCAAAGGGCCAAGCTCTGTTTTAGGTTGGTGGAAGGGGACATCTGTCTTTTCCACTTCTGCGGTAAGAATGCCAATCTTGAAGAACTGGGTTGATTGTATCGTTGGATGCAGAATGGCTGAGAAAACAAATATGGACTGCAATTCCTCAAAACCTGCCTTAAAAAAAAAGTCACCTGCCTGACTGACTTGTTTTCAAAGCTGTCTTCACCCAGCAAGGGCCTGGGTGGTAGGAATGACCCCCATGGTCATTCCTTTGCTGTGCCCACTTTCATAACATTAAAGATGCCCCTTCTCCACCCTCCCCAGCTGGGCCATCTTGGAGGCAGAGAACTCAAGGATCTTTTTGGAAATGATCTAAAGTCTTTACCAATGTGCTCTTGTCACTCAAGAGCAGGTGAAGGGAGTTGCTGAGCTGAACTGGAAGTAATCTATGGGGTTGACTGTCTAGACAGGCCTCGGTCCTCTGGATGGGGAGGAACGCCCCACCTGCCCATCCTCCCAGAGCCATCCTCAGACTGCCTGGGCCGGAGCCAGAACTGGCCCATGGCTGCTTCTGACTCTCATTTCAAAAGATTTGTGCTTCTCCTGAAGAAAAAGTTGAATTTTCACAAGTGAATAATTTAGCAAAAGGTAAGAAACAGTGGATGTTACCTTCTCTTTCTTATCTTTTTGTTTGGGGGGAGCAGTTAGAGAGAATGAATATTTTAGCTATACAGCTTTGGCCTGAGATCAAGTTTAGAAAGAAAGGCATCTATTAATTGAAAACATCATTTTGGGGGCCCTTAATTCAAGGGAAAAAGGTGCAGGTTTGTGGTTTTAGAGTATTTCTTTTGGAAAAAAGAAGGAAAAGTGCCCCAGATAAGGTCTCTCCAAAGCCAGCAGACCTTTACTTTTCAGCCCCTAATTACTTAGAAGGCGATTGAGATTAACTGAAATGTTAAAAGAAAACCAGCTAACACCCTTCTAGGGAATACTTCAAAACCATTTTTTTTTCTACCTTTGCAAGGCTGAAGAGAGTGCAAATGTCTGCAGCAATGTTGATGGCATTCTTTTATAGTACTGTCCATTCCTGAGTGCATTCCCACACCTCATCCATTTTTATTCTCAATATTGTGAGGAAAGCCTGGGCCTTCCTTCTCTTCTCTCTTTCTTTTTAAAGATTTTATTTATTTATTTATTTGTTTATATTTATTTATTTATTTATTATTTATTTAAGAGAGAGAAAGTGCAGGGGGAAAGGGCATAGGAAGAGAGAATCCTCAAGCAGCCTCCATGCTGAGTGTGGAGCCTGACGTGGGGCTGGATCTCATGACCCTGAGATCATGACCTGAGCCGAAACCAAGAGTCGGACGCTTAACTGACTGAGCCATGCAGGCTCCCCTCTTCTCTTTTCATACGAGCTCAACAGAGATGCTGTTTCTCCTTTGCCATCTAAGTGGTATATTTTCAATTTCTTTCCTGTGGTTGTGAAGGGATGGAAATGTCAAGGCCCAAAATCTTGGAAGAAGAAGTGGTATTTTCATGCCTGCTGCATGTTGGGTGCTTGGATGTGTCACATCTTTGCACCCCCACAATAAAACCATGTGAGCTCAGTGAGGTGGTTTTCTTTCATCAGCCTCTTTTGAAGGTGGAGGAAACGGAGGCTCAAGAGAAGTGACACGCCCAAGGTGGTCCAGCTAGGGAGTAGCAGCGTTGAACCTGAAAGCCAGCTCCATCTGACTGTCAAGCCTACGTTCCTTCTGTCACAGTACATCACCTCCCACCGTGGTAGGCATGGGGCGGCAAATCAAACTAAGGGCTGTGAAAATACACAGGAGATTTTTTTTCTTTGAAATAACTCACAGCATCTTCTGGTTTCAGGGAACTGTTCAACGGGTTATTTTTAGTCAAATATATATTACTGCCATGTTTTAGGGGAGAGTCTCCTTTTCATGTTACTGATCAGGAAAGGTGGTCAGAGGAATCTGTTTCCTCAGGGGAATGAACATGATGTATTAGTTACCTGTAGCTGTGTAACAAATTATCCTGAAACTTAGTGTCTTGAAATAATGACATTTATTATCTTGCAGTTTCCGTAGGTCAGCAATCTGGCAGTGGCCTTGCTGGGTCATCTGGCTCAGGGCCTCTCACGGTTTATGAACAACGTGTCAGATGGGGCTGTTGTCATCAGAAGGGCTGACTGGGGAAAGATATGCTTCGACGCTCACTCACATGGTTGTTGGCAGGTTTCAGCTCCCCATGGGCTGTTGTGGGCCTCAGTTTCTCACTGGCTAATGGCCTGAGTCCCTTGCCATGTGGCCCTCTCCAAAAAGGCTCCTTGCTTCATCCAAGTGTACTGTGAAGGCAATAGGAGTATGTCAGTAAGATGGAAGCCCCAGTCTTTTCTAGCCTATTTGGGAAAGTGATATGGTGCCATCATTTTTGCTGTACTCTATTCATTGGAAGCAAGTCACCAGGTCCAGCCCACACTCGAGGGGAGGAGATTATACAAGGGTGTGAATACCAGGAGGCAGGGTTGAATGGAGGCCATGTCAGCAGCGGCCTATCACACAACAGAAAAGAAGAGATGGTGATCACAGGAACAGTACCGAGGCTCGGGAGGATAGCTGGCATTTATTGGGTAGGCTGATGTGCAGGCACTGGGCTAAACCCTTTCTATGCGTTGTCTCATGTAATTCCCCACATGACTCTTTGAACCAGGAAGGATCATTAACTTCCCTGAATTACTGCAGCAAAGACAGTAGGGCTTGACTCTGGTGGTTCCCACTTCAGAGATGGTCCCTTTCCATGACTCAGATCCTTGACTGAACCCACTCAGCTGCTGGAGCCAAACAAGCACTGTAGAGACAAGAATCTGACAGACCAAAGCCGCACTCACGACTCATCAGAAAATTGCAAGTGAATGCAACCAGCAGCCATTTCTTACCCATCAGATTGGGGGAAAAATTTTAAGTTGGTGAGAGTGTGGGGAATTCTCGTGCACTGCTGAGAGACTATAAATTTGTACTGCCACTTTGGAGGGAAATTTGGCAGGATCTATTAAAATTTTAAAAGGACATAAAAATAAAAAATGTGCATAGCCTATGACCCAGCAATTACACTTTTAAGTATCTACCCTAGAGAAATACTTGCACACGTGCATGAAGAACCAGGGACAGGAATTTTCATTCCAGTGTTGTTTCTAAGAGTAAGAAGTTAATCATGAAATTGGAAATGATCTAAATGTCCATGAGTAAAAAAATGGCTAAATAAATTGTATGTAAATTTTTCCATACTATGAGAAACTATGAAGCAGGTAAATAGAATGAGGTAGACCTTTAAGTTATGGCATGGAAATGTCTCTAAAATATATTGTTGAATGAGAAAGACAAGTTGCAGAATGATACCCTCAGTATGATACCATATATGTAATCCCCAGCTATATTATAGACATCTGTAATATTGTACATTATACATTTACAGTATAGCTGTATATATTATATTACATATTATATACACACACACATATATATATGGGTACATACAACTACATATATTGTAAATACACAAATACAAATATATTCAAAGGCTTGGAATGGTCTGGCAGGGTGCATGCCAAATGATAATGGGAAAAGAAGGGAGGATAAGAGGCTAGACTTGAGGGGTAGTCAAAGGAGACCTCAGCTTTGTATGTAGTTTTTTTTTTGTTTTTTTTTTTAAGTAGGCTCCATGTCCAGCGTGGGCTTAAACTCATGACTCTGAGATCAAGAGTTGCATGCTCTACCGACTGAGCCAGCCAGGTGCCCCAAAGGTCCTTTCCTTCCTTCCTTCCTTCCTTCCTTCCTTCCTTCCTTCCTTCCTTCCTTCCTTCCTTCCTTCCTTCCTTCCTTCTTTCCTTCCTCTCTCCCTCTTTCTTTCTTTCTTTCTTTCTTTCTTTCTTTCTTTCTTTCTTTCTTTCTTTCTTTCTTTCTTTCTTTCTTTCAAGTAAGCTCTACACCCAATATGGGGCTTGAACTCATGACCTGAGATCATGAGTCACATGCTATACTGACTGAGCAGGCCAGACCTCCCTGTGTATAGTATTTTTGGTATTTTTTAAAGAAAAAGGTTCATTGCCTTACTTATGTCAGCTGAACCTATCTCTTTTTAAAACCATTACTGTGAGCCCTACCCAGTGATTTCCCTTCCATTGAATTGGCCAGAACTGGGCTGCGTGGCCACACTTCGCTGTAAAGGAGTCTGGGAAGGTGACTAGTTTTTAACTTTGCTAGTAGAGGAAAGCCAGGAAGAAGAGAATTGTGAGGAGCTATTGGGTGGCCAATTAAAAACATCTGCCATAGTTCAATCTTTTCGTTGCTCAACATCCACACATGCCTTTCTTTCTATACATGTACTCTGTGTATAGTCCAAAGTCCAAAGTCAATGACTACATCTGTATTGAATTCTGCAATCTCTGAGTGATGAAGTGCAGGCGACCCATTAGGTCTAGATGTGAGACAATATTGTCTTATCTTAGCTACGTATGAGACAGATTTTGTGGTGGATGTCTTTTCTGGAGGCTGCACAGCTTTAGTAGCCCATTTTTCTTGGTGAGAATTTGGCCCCTCAAGATTAACTGTAGGGATTAATGGCCTCTCATAGGCCAGGCTCAGATTGTTTTGTAAATATATATCCCTCAAAAATGTAATAGAGATCCAGTCTTTGATTTCAGAGACTCCCATGTGTAAGTAACCACAGCAAAGGATTTCATCTAGAGTGAGTGTGTAAGCCTAAAGGGTCTCATCTTTTACCCACTCCCTGTGCTCTGCCCAGCCCTCTAGTCCCTGGTTTAATGACTGATTACTGGGGCAATTTCAAATAGTAAACTTGAGTGGAGAGATACCTTCTTTAATTTGGTCTTTGTTGGTGCTCCTCCTTTATTTGACAGAAAGCTCTTAGGGGAAGGTTTTAGACAAGGGTCTGAGGCACCGATCTCCTTTCTTGTTAGCACTGTAGCTTCATTGCTGTTACGTGGGCTTTTCCAACTTGTAAGCCTTCAAATTATGGAGTTCTCAGTCAATTTAGATTATAGGCTGCTGCAGTCAGATGGTGCCTCGCTTAGCAAAGCTTCATCCGTCCAGTTGCTTGCAGACTGGCTAGCTCTTAACTGAAATCATCTCTCTCATAGGACTTTATTAAAAATGCCAAGAGGTTGCCAGCATGGACTAATATTCTAGAATTTTCCACCCATTTCTTCTGGCTCTTTAATCTCAATTGGCATGAAGTCTTAAAATAGAGCAGGCAACAATTTGACCAATTTTTTTGCCACTGCATAAAAAAAAAGCTCATCTGCTTCAGCCAGTAATGCTGAAGTCCTCCCTCCCCATGTTTTAGGTTCTGTTACTTTCATTACCCCACTCCTGGCACCACTTTTTTTTTTTAATCAGAGAGAACTTTCAGTTGTGAGCAACAGCAGTTGACTCTGGCTTACCAAGCGGAGAAGGAGATTAATTCAAGAATTTGGGGTAATTTAGAATTGTTGCAGGGGCTGAAGAATCCGGATCAAGGTGAAGTTTCCAGAAATAATGTCCCTAAAAGTTGTTGGGAACCAATATGTCGAGGACACTGCCACCACTGCTAGAAGCAAGCAGTCCAACTGCAGCTCGCCTGGCCATCAGGAACTCAACTCCCAACCCCCGTGCGGTGAGTGCTTCTGCGCCTCTGAGGTTCTTCCCGAGCCAGTGAGCCCCTCCCACCCTTGCAGCCAGATGCCTCTGCTGCTACCTTCACCCGCAGCATGTGTTTTGAGCAGTGCCCATGCTGGTTACTTTATATTTAAAGTCTACATGAATACATCTTACCAGTGGCATCTGGAGTACAGACCTGTGACTGGGTGCAGAGGAGCTAGAGAAGCAAGTTTTCTGAATTCTACCCAAGGGAAGAAGGACTCATAAGGCCTAAGAGTTATAACTATATTGTGATTTATTATGAAGAAATGTGTATTTAGTCTTCCTCTCTGTTTCTGGCACAGAGCTCCTAAAACCCTTGGAGTTTCCTAAGTGATAAGAGCAATGAAGGTGTCTTTTGTTATGTGAATGAGGAGACTTGGGAATGTTCCTAGGTCATCTAAGGATTGGGGTGGATCATCAGAGGAATCAGCCATGGCATTAGAGGGTTGGAAATTTCAGTTCTACCCTCACCTGACCTCAGAGGTGGGGAGAAGGGCTGGAGATTAAGTTCAGTCACCAGTGGCCAATGATTTAATCAAACATGTGTGTGTGATGAATCCTGTAAAAAATACAAAATGATGCAGTTCCGAGAGCTTCCCACTTGGTGAAGATACGGGGATTCCAGGAGAGTGGCATGGAGACTGCATGGGAGCTCGCCGCCCTTCCCATATCCCTTGCCCTGTGCGTCTCTTCCATCTGGCTGTTCCTGAGTTACAGTCTTTTATTTAAGACTTTACCTAATTATTTGATAGAGAGAGAGAGAGAGGGAGCACGAGCGGGGATAGGAGCAGAGTGAGAAACAGACTCCCTGCTGAGCAGGGAGCCTGATGTGGGGCTCGATCCCAGGACCCTGGGATCATGACTTGAGCTGAAGGCAGCTGCTTAACCAACTGAGCGACCCAGGCGCCCCGAGTTATAGCCTTTTATAATAAACTGGTATTTTAGTAAGTAGAATGTTTCTGAGTTTTGTGTGCCACTCTAGCAAATTAATCAAACCCAAAGAGGACGTTGTGGGAACCTCCAATCCATAGCTGCTTAGTCAGAAGCCCAGGTGACCACCTGTACTTGTAATTGGCATCTGAAGTGTGTTTGTGTGTGTGTGTGTGTGTGTGTGTGTGTGTGTATGTGTTAGCAGGGGGCAATGTTGGGGGGTTGAGCTTTTAACCTGTGGCATCTGATGCTATTTCCAGGTAGAGAGTGTCAGAATTGAATTAATTCTTTGGTGGTATGGAAAAAAACCCACATACTGTACATTGCAAGGATGTCCAGAAGCCAATGGGCATCTAGACAACATGACAAGTCTATACAGCAGCTTTACTCACAGGTTCTGCATGGTGTCCCCAGGAGTTCCAGGCTCTTCCCTTATGGTGACAAGATGGCTGAGCAGCTCCAAAGTCACACCCTTTCAAATTCAAGCCCCGTGGAAAAGAGTAAAATTATTTTTTTCCCCCACAAAACTTTTGAGATTCACTTTGATCAGACAGACTAGGTCAAGTGCCCATCCCTGGACTAGCTCCAGTGGCCAAGGGCTTGGCCTGCTTTGATGGACCAGGACTGGATCATGTGCTCCACATCTGAAACAGATTTTCATCCAGAGCTCATCGCCTGAGAGGGAAGGGGGAGCCATAAACAAATATTGGGAAATGGGGAATGGATTCTGATAAACAAACCAACCAGGAAGAGTTTGTGTCTTCTACCCTATATATAGAGTGGAACATTTTACCCATTTCCTAAAATCTCTTTTGAAAATCTTCTTTTGTTTATTTAAGTCAGTATGAATCATGGGTTCCTATCTTAATAGGTTATAATCTGTTACTATTATTTATTTTGATGTTCACATTGTCTCAGATTTTTCCAGTGAGAGCCCTTTGAGCTGTTCTGTGTCCTTTTGATGTGTTCCCATCTTCCTCTGACTATTTCCTTATTTTCTGGTAAAGCATCTTGTAGTCATGTCTCATACTTTTCCTGGCCCAGCCCTAGAATGTTATCATTTGGTCTGGGATTTGGTTTTATTCTAATTGCAAACTATTAGAGCCTGTTCCTCTTTCATGGAAGCTGGTGGAATACGTGAGACTTCTGAGTCAGAGACAAAGGACCTTATTACTCAGGACACAGGAAGTAGCATGAGCACCAGCATCCTCACATTGGTTTTCCTATGCTCAGGTCTAACAGGAGCAATATGATATGGCCCAGATGTACACATGCAGTACGTTTGCATTACAGCTAGACACTGAGCTTGGGGAGTCCGCTGCTTTTATAGAAGGCATGAAGCAAATCTTCTCTCCATCTTTCCATTACTCATTCTGCAAAGTTGCTTACTGCTACCGCAACCCTGGGACAGGCCTGGAAGGGAGTGGTCAGATTCTTCTATTCTTGGCACACCAAGCAAGAATGTGCAGGAATGCTTAGGCCTCTTGCAGATCACCTCTTCCAACAGCCATTTCTCCACAAAACCCCTGGTTTCTTTTAGTGGAGAATGGTATTTAGAAACCAAGATCTAGTTGCTAGGTGTGCTCATTGCTCTTGAGCTATTATTGTTTGTACATGCTCTCAGAAGACAGAGCTGGGGGATGTGTGGACACACACACACACAGAGCTATCAATGTATCTATGTACCTATATCTCCATGAATTCACACGAAGTCACACCAATATCTCCATTACCACAGGTTCATTCCAGTTTTCTGCTTTTCCAGATGTGTAGCTCTCTTTTCTGGCGATGAGAAACTCAAAATGTTTTTACCATTTACCTTAATGCTCCTGCAGTCTCTTCCCTGCCCCTGCACCCCACCCTCCAAACAAGGGGACAACCTCCCTACCCCTTGGGTTCTGAATTGATTATACTGGGATGTTCCTCCCCTCACTCCAGATGGAGGCCCTCCTTATACTGATCAGACTCCACACCCTGTGCTGGCCCACTGCAGCCACCATGGCTCATGAGGACACTCTTCTCCATCCACTCAGGCTCTGAACCCTTGTGCTAGGCTGCCACCCCCACCGCCTCCCTGCAGGGGTCCCCTTCCCATCCACTTGGTGAGACACCTTGTGCCAGGCCACCCTCCTGCATGGACACTCATGTTTCAGTGCCCTGGGCTGGGCCACCGCTGCCACTGCCACCGCCCCGTGTAGACATACCCTGCATCTGGCTCAGGCTCTGGAACATTCAGAAGACACTTACCTTGCTCAGCCACACCTAACGGCTTCCGGACAGAATGAAGCTGGAAGGGAAGGAAAGGGGAAAGGACCTCATGATCATTTTTAATGGCTGTAAAACACTACATTACGTGGACGTAACCCAGTTTGCTTTCCACCTCCCATTATAATAAGTAGAGGTTGTTTGTGTTTTTCCTTTTCTAGATACCATCCCAGGTATCAAACTATGGACATAAATTTTTGTGCATCTCTCCCTGCACCTCCCAGTGATTTTATTAGGACAGGTTCCTAGAAGGGGCCTGATTCCTGGGTCAGAGGGCATGACCGTGTGCAACGTTCCTGGTCTTTGTGGCACAGCCTCTGTGTCCATCTTAAAATCCCTACACCCGTGAATAAATAAACAAGCACGACTCTGTCCTGGGGACTGCTTAGGATTTTCTACAGATGATAGTTGTTTCACTGCTCGATGACATCACCTCACTTTTTACACCAAGATTGATGTGGGAAATTCTGTATAAATACCCTGCATCAACAAGCCATTGTGCCACCAGGCCTCTTAAAGATGGGCAGCTCACTGCAGTGTGGCTGGCCAGCCTGCGCGGGACAGGCGCCTGTGATTTATAAGGTCCAAACATGAAGTCTTCAGGAAAGTTGGTGAAGTGCTTTATAGGTCACCTGTATTTTTCCTACCATAGATGTTTTGACTCACGGGTTTCCTTTATGTCACTCTGTCCATAGTCTAGGTATTATTAAAATGGAATAAAGAGGTTACTGTAGCAGAGGCTGAGTAGCCCATGGGAGGGAGTTTGTGATTCTAAATGAGAGAAGAAAGAAATAACAGGCGAGGGAATTAATTAGGACAAACATTGGCAGCCAGGCAACCAAGTATTTGTTGCGTGAGGGCCACTGGCCTCGCTTTGTGCTGGGAGCTGTCAGGAGGCTTGTTTGTGCATTCATTCAACAAACGTGTCCCAGGTGCCGACTCTCTCTAGGTCCTGTCCTAGGCACTGGGGACCCAAGCAAAGAGACACTATTCCTGCTCTCAAGGGGCTCACGGTCTAGAAGGACGAGAAGCCAGATCACCAGTTGAGCCAAACTCACTGGAGCTCCTCTTGGAGGTGGGGAAGGTTCTGTGAAGGTTTTGAACAGAGTGCTTGAAGCAGAAAATGTATCTGTTAGGTGGGCAAAATGTTTCCAGACAGAGGCATCAGTGGAAAGAATGATTTTGTCAGCTTATCAGCAAGGTTTTGGGGTGTGAACTCCACATGGCTAGCCCTGCTCCAGGGAATAAGGATGGAGTGAATTTCATACTCCAGATTTTACCTGGGAAGTCGAGAAAGGACTGTTGGCATAAAATTATTAAGTGCTGCTTTTTTTCATGCATGATAGATTCTGAACGTCTTACCTAGGGATACGAGGCATACAAATTAGCATTTGTCGTGTAACTAAAACCCTACAAAATCTCAGTGGCATACCACAGTAAGCATGAATTGTTCTTGCTCATGCACCTGTGGGTTGGCTGGGCCCAACTGGGCTTGGCTGCAGGCTGTGTGTTGAGTATCGGGTCTGCCCCATAGGTCTCATCCTCTTTGGATCAACGACTGCCTAAAGCATGCTCTTCTGGTGGCCAAAGGGAGGAGTATGAGGAGGCAGTCCTAATCTTGGAGGCACATTTCTAGCCGTTGCTCTCCTCAGGCCTGCTAGCATCCAGAGGTCTAAACAAGTCACGTGGTTAAACCCAAAGCAAAGGGCCTCCAAGGACCATGGCAAGAGTGGGGTTGTGCAGTGCACCCCTGCAGACCTCAGCTGCCTCGCTGCTTTCTTTTCACACTGTATTTTGCACATGCTCTTCTGTGGGCTAGAATGCTCTTCCCTGCCACGTCCCCCTGCTCAACACCATTATATCATTTCTGAATAAGTGAGGCCTGGCTTCAGGGGTCAGGGACCTTCTTATTTGTCTTCCTTTTCCTCTTCATACCTGTGGGTAGGTAAGGGGGATTCGGTGCCCCTCTTGGTGGCCGGTTCACTCTCATGGTTGTTCTCTGCAACACCCCCCAGCCCCCGCCCCCAGCCTAAACCGAATCTTCCCCTCTTTCTCCTATATTTACTCTCAGCATGCATTGATATGATGATTTAAAATTAAGATATGTAGGGGCACCTGGGTGGCTCAGTTGGTTAAGCAACTGCCTTCAGCTCAGGTCATGATCCTGGAGTCCCAGGATCGAGTCCCGCATCGGGCTCCCTGCTCAGCGGGGAGTCTGCTTCTCCCCCTGACCCTCCCCCCTCTCATGTGCTCTCTCTCTCTCTTTCTCTCATTCTCTCTCTCAAATAAAAAATTAAAAAAAATCTTTAAAAAAATTAAGATTTGTAGTAAAGATAGGTGGCCTTACTTTGCCCTTGAACCTTGTCTAGGGTGCATTCTGTAAGGGTCCCCTGAGATGCGGTTTCCGAAATGCTCTTGTTTCTCTTCTGCTCCGGCTCCTTGGGTTTCCTCTGTGGGGGGGGGGGTGGTGGTGGTGGCAAAAGGCAGGATCCAGACACTCCTGGGTCCTGTGCAGTGACACCGTCAAAAGCTCCCAGCCCATCTCCCCTCCCCCGCCCCTCGCCACTCCGCATGGAACAGGTTGCACAGAAGAGCTGTCAACAGATCTTGGGTGGATGGATGAGGCGATGGGAGGATGCATATCCTTGATGCAGTCTTCTGCCCACTGCCAGGGCCTCACTTGAGTCCAGCAGTTAGGCTTCCAAAGGCAGGAGGGTTGAAGCCACAATGAGAAGACACAAATCTGCCCACCTTAGTCAGCCATACAGGTGCTTTCAGCGGCAGCCACAGAAAGCAGTCCGGAGGGGCAGACACGTCTGTACGCAGACCCAGCTTTGGAGTGGGGGACTGAACTCCAAGCATTCTATTTGGAGAGGCTCTAGAAAGTTATGGAGCTCTGGGGAACCAGCCTAGGGCCACTCATAGCCCACTTAGTGCAAGTGTTGTCTTTAGGGAGCTCTGATTCCCTTTTAAAGAGTTTTTTTTTTTTTTTTTTTTTTTTTTAATGGAGCCTGGATACTGTTTACATTAATGCTGAACGGGTCAAGCAGTTCCAGCCATTACTGATAATAAAAAGAGGGATTCTGCCAATGTGCCAGTCAACCCAGTGCCCCCAAAGACAGCATATCTGTTGGTCTAGATTGTGGATTGTTCTTGCAATTTAATAGAGAAGAAAGCTGAGGCTGGGAGAGGTCAAGACTTCTCCCCAAGGTCACACAGGTAGGATGCAGCAGAGGCAGGCTAGCTCCAGGTTGGCTGAGTGATAGTGCTGACTGTCTGGGTGATGCAGAAGGTCTAGGGGTCTGCTCAAGGTCACAAGGGAAGCAAATCTCAAGGCAGTGGTCTGAGGACCGAGGTCACTCCAAGCAGGAAACTGGGCTTTTGAAGGCAGAGGCTGGGAGGATTTGGCATTTGTATGGGATGTGGGGCAGGGCAAGACTACAAATAATGAGTGAGTAGCAGAGACCCGTTTTAAGGGGCAGATGTATGAGCTTAAAGTGGAAGGAAGCCCAGTACCTGACTGGTTCAGCCTCCTTCATCTCCAGGCACCCCATTTCTGCTGCATTCCACTATCCCCCGAGACTGTTCCATGGACAAAAGTGCTTCCTGGAACAAAGTTTGGAGACCCGTAATTTTAGGCCGTTGGGCAACCCTGGGCCCCTTCCATCAAAACATCAGTCAGTCCAGGGGTCTCGTCACTGGAGAGCGATGGACAGGTCGGATTTACTCCTCTACCTTCGTGAGAATGGAGGGCAGTAGACATGGGGGGAGAGTCAGGGCCGATGTATGTCTAGGACTGGTAAAGCATTTGATGGTGACATGCACATTTGCTGCATTCCCCCTTTATCTTGGTGTCAGCACCCCAATTTTCAACTGGGTGCTGTCCCTCACATAGCACTTATACTTCGATGGGAAGCAGGCCCAAGTCCTAAGGTTATGAGGTGGATCCTGGTTGGCCTAAGCATGTGCTCACTGCTTAATGCCCTGGGCCGCAGTGATTGGCGAGTGTCCTTGGGAAGCATTTGCTGGAGGCTTTTGAGAAGGAAGATTTGTTGTTGTTCTTTCACAGAAGACATCTCCGAGGAGCTCTCTTTCCTCACTGGACTAGGATGCCCTTTTTGCTGCAGGCAGCCATCTTGTGGTCAAGAGGGGAGGTGGTCTTCAGCGGAGGCAGACTCAGGCAGAAGGCAGAGTGGGGAGACGGAAAGAAACACGCGTTTGGATACTATGCAGAGCCCCTGACCACACTGTGCTAAAACCTATCCTGCCCCTGGACTTCTCAGTCATGAGGGCCACTAAGTTCTCTTAATTCACTAGTTGTGTATTACTTGGGAATGAGGTGTTCCTAAGGAATTTAGAGAGCTACTGCCCCCTTGGCATTCTCTTTGGAAGCATTGCGGGCTGTCTTGCAGATGCAGCCTCTGAGTGATAGCCCTGCACCGGGCTCATGGGACAGCATGTGAGGGAGGTCAGAGCTCCCTGCATGGCTGCCAAGGCCCAGCTTCTCCAGCCCGTCTGCCATGATCGCCTGCCAGAGTCCACATATCAGACCAACACAGCAACCCCAGAGGATGGCGACATCTCAGAAATGGGTAGGAGCATATGCCTTCTAATATTTTTCCTTTTAATGAAACGTTGTCTTGATTTCCTTTCTCGAGACCTCTCTATCCATTTTGAATGAGGTCAGCCATAAGACAGAAGCCCCAGGGGCCGTAAGCACTGAATATTCAACTGGACTTGGACACGGGGCTCTGTCTGGCCTTTTCCAGTTCTGAGGAGCTCTGATTCTGTGAAAGCTGATCCAGTTATGGTAAAGGGACTCCTGGCCCATGGGCTGTGCACCAGGCACCTCACAGCCACCCTCTCCTTTGATCCACATGAGGAGTCAGTTCAGGTTCCCATTTTGCAGATGTGGAAATCGAGGCTCTGAGAGGCTCTGTGGGGAGCTCAGGTCCCCACAGGAGCAAAGCCAGGATTTGAATTTGGCTCCTTCTGATACCAAAGCCTCTGTACTTTCTATGCCACCACATGATAAGCCCTGACTTTGGACATTTTATTCCACAAAGATGGTTACCCTACTTTGGGAAAGGTCAGATGGAGTGACCCAATTGCAACCCAGTGGGAACTTTCTTGGAGCAGTTGTGCCATGTTTTCTTTCTTTTTTTCTTTTCATGAACTCACTCAGTTCAGCCAAGGGTGCTTTGAGAGGCCAATGTTCAGCCTCTGTCCCCACTGAAACCTGGAAGAACATGAGCCAGCGCCAGCAAGTTTGCCGGATAATTTTGGAAGCAAGCAGCTGAGATCCGCTGGAGTTGGCCTGTCTCTAGCTCCCTGTGTACTGAGGGATGTTTGTTGTTTCAACGGCCACCAAGCAGAACTCAGGGAGAGGGTGCGGAGTTCTTGGCGGCCAGGCATTCTGAGAGGATAGGGTGTGTGCACACCACAAACCAGCTTCCAAAATACTCACAATTCAGGGGGAAAATATAACCCAACCTGACTTCGTAAGCTCTCCTGATTAATATACAGCCCCTCCCCGAGGAAACCCTCTTTCCTGCAAGACAGCCTGGATTCTTTTTTTTTTTTTTTTTTAATTTTTTATTGTTATGTTAATCACCATATATTACATCATTAGTTTTTGGTGCAGTGTTCCATGATTCATTGTTTGTTCATAACACCCAGTGCTCCATGCAGAACGTGCCCTCCTCAATACCCATCACCAGGCTAACCCATCCCCCTACCCCCCTCCCCTCTAGAACCCTCAGTTTGTTTTTCAGAGTCCATCATCTCTCATGCTTCGTCTCCCCCTCTGACATACTCCCCTTTTCTTCCTCTCCTGTTATCTTCTTCTTTTTCTTTTTTCTTAAAATATGTTGCATTATTTGTTTCAGAAGTACAGATCTGTGATTCAACAGTCTTGCACAATTCACAGCGCTCACCGTAGCACATACCCTCCCCAATATCTATCATCCAGCCACCCCATCCCTCCCACCCCCAACCACTCCAGTAACACTCAGTTTCTTTCCTGAGATTAAGAATTCCTCATATCAGTGAGGTCATGTGATACATGTCTTTCTCTGATTGACTTATTTCACTCAGCATAACACCCTCCAGTTCCATCCACGTCGTTGCAAATGGCAAGATCTCATTCCTTTTGATGGCTGCATAATATTCCATTGTGTATATATACCACATCTTCTTTATCCATTCATCTGTCGATGGGCATCTTGGCTCTTTCCACAGTTTGGCTATGGTGGACATTGCTGCTATAAACATTGGGGTACATGTACCCCTTCGGGTCCCTACATTTGTATCTTTGTGGTAAATACCCAGTAGTGCAATTGCTGGATCGAACGGTAGCTCTAATTTCAACTGTTTGAGGAACCTCCATACTGTTTTCCAGAGGGGTTGCACCAGCTTGCATTCCCACCAACAGTGTAGGAGGGTTCCCCTTTCTCCACATCCCCGCCAACATCTGTCGTTCCCTGACTTGTTAATTTTAGCCATTCTGACGGGTGTGAGGTGGTATCTCATTGAGGTTTTGATTTGGATTTCCCTGATGCCAAGCGATGTTGAGCACTTTTTCATGTGCCTGTTGGCCATTTGGATGTCTTCTTTGGAGAAATGTCTGTTCATGTCTTCTGCCCATTTCTTGATTGGATTATTTGTTCTTTGAGTGTTGAGTTTGATAAGTTCTTTATAGATTTTGGATACTAGCCCTTTATCTGATACGTCATTTGCAAATATTTTCTCCCATTCTGTCGGTTGTCTTTTGGTTTTGTGGACTGTTTCTTTTGCTGTGCAGAAGCTTTTTATCTTGATGAAATCCCAATAGTTCATTTTTGCCCTGGCTTCCCGTGCCTTTGGCGATGTTTCTAGGAAGAAGTTGCTGCGGCTAAGGTCGAAAAGGTTGCTACCTGTGTTCTCCTTTAGGATTTGGATGGACTCCTGTCTCACGTTTAAGTCTTTCAACCATTTGGAGTCTATTTTTGTGTGTGGTGTAAGGAAATGGTCCAGTTTCATTCTTCTGCATGTGGCTGTCCAATTTTCCCAACACCATTTGTTGAAGAGACTAAGACAGCCTGGATTCTTATTGAGCATTCGCTGTGTTCACTGGAGGGAATTTCAAAGAGAGTAGATAACTACAAGATTTAGAGTTGGGATAGGTGACCTCACTTTGATCTTGAACTTTGTCTAGAGTGCATTTTATAAGGGTCCCCTGGGATGCTGTTTTTGAAATGGCTCCTTTGTTTCTCTTCGGCTTTTGCTCCCCAGGTTCCCTCTGTGGGGAGGCTGGTGGTGATGGTAAAAGGCAGGGACTCCTGGGTCCTGGGCAAACACACCAGCAGATGGTTCCCGATCCACCTCACCTCAGCCTCAGGCATGGAGCAGCTTGCACAGAGTAGCTGTCAACAAAGCTTGGGTGAATGAATGAATGAATGAATGGATGGATGGATGTGTTTCTTGCTTTCTGCTCACTGTCAGGGTCTCGGGTGAGCATAGCAGTTGTCCTTTATTTGAAAGGATGTGCTCCCTTACTTAGTATATTGACTCTTACGTGCTTCAGACCATAAGACCCCTAACAATTTCACTGATGTAGGGAGTCTCTGAATTTTTGTAAGGTTTACTTCCTAACTTCTGGAGCTCATGTATCTTGTCAAGGCCTCCAACATATTTGCTACTTCTTGCTCATCCAGTTTCATTAACATGATGTCATTGATATAGTGATATCTGCCACGTCTGTCATTGAGAAATGGGATACTCTGTAGAATGTTCAGCTGTTCCAGATCCCTTTAGACTATATTATGAAAAAGGATGGGAAAGTTAATATAGCCTTAGAGTGAGACTGTAAATTTTTACTGTTGACTGGTCCATGGGGATGCAAGCTGCTTTTGGTACTCTTTCTTATCAGGGATAGAAAAGAATACACTTATCAGAGCCGGGGCCGCATACCATTTCCTGGAGCTGTGTTCTCTAGCGACCCTACTGCATCTGGACCAGCGGCTGTGATTATAGCTACTACTTGGTTGAGTTTGTGGTAGTCTACTGTCATCTTCCTGAATCTACCTGCTTTTTATAGGGGACAAATGGGTGAATTAAATGGGGATATTATGAGAACTACTACCCCTGTTCCTTAAGGGGAGGCTCCCTCCCTCCCTGTTAAGGGGGGCTTCTTAAAGATTCTTTTTGGGATGTGACATTGTGTTTGATTTAATACCTTGACTGAGGGATGGGGGACAGTTTCAGGGGCTTCCATTTGGCTTTTCCCAGGAGGACGGCTCCACATGTCAAGGTTCTCCTAACTGCAAAGGATATCCATTCCACTTATATATATTGAGAACCATATATTTAATGACCACCGGTGGGTCCGCTCTGAGCCAGACGTAAGCCAGGCCTCCACTGATTACCTGTCCCTCCCCGTCCCGCTGCTTTACAGGGGACCAGGAGATGCTGTCACTTAGATCCAGTGTCTGACAGTCCTTGAAAAGTGTGGATATTTTACCTGAGTGAATGGCCATCGGTCCCTTTGGGAGATGACTGGGGGATTCATGATTGTAGATCCTCACTTCAGTGACCGAGGGTCCGTCCTCATGGGGACCTAGACTCTCCTTCAGTAGACAGCTTTCAGGTCTGAAAACTGGGCAAGGGATCATAACTACCGATATTGCGTACCTCAGTTTCCTGATAAGTCATCCTTGATTTCTTTTCATTGGTATAGTTTGAGAAATATCCTTCGGGAGTCCATCTGTTTTGCATTCAGAGGCACTGCATTCTCTTCACCACTCCTATGGGTCTCCATGTGTCAGCCTCTTGGTTGCCACACCATCTTGCCACTCATTCCCGTGGTTGCACTGACCTTGCTTCTGATGGGTCAGCAACACCACCTGACCTGGATTCTTCTGTGATCCACTTGGTATCATGGAATCCTGAAACAGCATCTCCTACTATGAGCCCTGGCCCATGGAGTACAGCCGCCCTGAACCTCTGTGATGTCTCTGAAGCACATTACTTACTGTATCAGAAGATGGAGCGTTCTCCAGGTCCACCTGCAGAACAGAAGTGGAGAACATATATACATATCTACTCGTCTTAGCCCTTCTTCCATCATCTATGAGGGCGGCTCTGGCATTTCTGCTTTACGTAGTGTTGGCCATTCTGAAAGCTACTGAGTAATGTGTTTGGTACTTTCTCCTGGGGTCCTTGTGCTGCATCGTATGGGATTGTGCCTGTGCTGGTAAACTCCCCCTTTTGCAATTCCATTCTGTCCCCTTGATCTAGCATATGACCCCCTCTGCTGGCCCATGGTGGCTTTTTCAGGATAAGAGTCCTTCCCTACCCTCAGCAGGCACCTGTCGGGAGAGAGGGAAGCAGGACTAAGCGGATGAGAAGCTGAACCAATGTGGTTGCAGCAGAGGATTCAGCTGATCTCTCGGGGACTGCGGAAGTTGAGCTGGCCCTTCAGAGATATCCTGGATTGGGGCAAGGATGTGGGGCCTTTGTATCCCTGCACCAACCAGCCATGTGATGGGGGCTTCTGTGCAGAGGAGTGTAACCATGGATGAGACAGCTTCCTTTAGCTGAAGATGATAAAGAAAAAAAACATCATTCTGCCACTTCTTAAAAGGGTAAGGAAGAGTTTATTCAAAATTACTGCAATAGGGATATTGCAATAGGGGTGAGAGCTTGGATTCAAGTCCAAATACAAGAATGGGTGGGGATCTATAACCAGGGATGGGCAGAGTGGGGTACCTTCTGGGGAAAGAAGTTTTCTTGCTGCCTTGAGAGGGTCACAGGGAGCCAGGCTCTCTTTCTCCCAGCAAACCCGGTGAGGGCACAGAAGCCACGGCTGATGCTGACAGGCATCTCGCAGATCCGGGGTAGGGGGGACCAGGCTTGGCATGAAATTGACACTGTGATCAGTAGATGGAAAGACAGAAAGACCCTTGGCACAGACACTTGGATCAATTGAATTTTGAAGTCCTCCTTCTCCCCCATAAGACTTGCTCTTCTTTGAACGGATAAATTGACTATCTCAAGCCAGTTTGAATTTTTTAAAAGATTTATTTATTTATTTGAAAGAGAGAGAGAGAGGAGGAGGAGGGGCAGGGGGAGACAGAAAGAGAGTCTTAAGCCGACTCTGCACAGAACACAGAGCCTGATGTGGGACTTGATCTCACGACCCTGAGATCATGACCTGAGCAGAAACCAAGTGAGAGGCTTAACCGACTGTGCCACTCAGGCGCCCCGAATTTTTTTTTTAATTTGCTATCTGAAGCATTTTGACACATACTTAACTCTTTTTTACTTCTGTCTTTAAATCCTCTCTTAAAAGGACTCAGAAGCAAATCCATGAGGCTTGGTTCTTTGCTGTTTGCAAATACCTCCTCACTCCTGCAGCCAGTGCCGCCCACACATCCACCACAGGTGGCCACATTTGCACACTCAGCCTCAGCTTGGTCTTCCAGCTGGGGTCCCCAAGTAACTAGAACCCAGGGCAGTTATTGGGAGCCAGAGTGTGGTACCAATGGCTGGAGAGTCTGGGGGGTTGACAGCAGGTACTCAGAACAAAAAATTCTAGAATCAGACCTCTGGTTTCAAATCCCCACTCCACCATTGTGGGACCAGGAGAAAAGTAATTTTACTTCTCCATGCCTCATTTTAAATTGGGTTTGATAATAACAGCTCTTACAAAGTTTTGTGAGGATTAAATGGAATAACGTATGGCAGGTGCTTAGGACACAGCTTGGTACACAGTAGGGTGCTTAATGTTATCTTTGTTAGCTATACTAGTGGGTGAGCTGGTGTGATGGGTGGGGTGGGGGGAGGGAAGCAAGCAGGGAAACTGCTATTGCTTGCCCTGGGGCTCTTAGCTCTTCCCGAGGTGAGTGGGTTAGGATCTGGGCTGATTCTGCAGACAGAGCCAGATGAGGAATGGACAGTTCCTTCTTGGTGAAATCCTTTGCTGGCTGCCTCTCACTTGGTACATTGAATCCAAACAACTTAGTGGTGGTGATGGGGTGGGGCGGGAGGAGGGTGAGTTATTGGCTGGCATCTGAGAAGACTCCTTTTCCTTCTTCTGTGTGGGGAATTATTCTGGATTTGAGTGTTCTGAAGGCCTCAGAAGGTGGCTCACCACAGCTTTAAACTTTTTTTCATCTTGCTTGGCCCCTGTTGCATCTTTATTGGGTTTATAAACTCTTTTTTCTCCTTTCTTTTAAAAATCACTGTTTATTTGTAGAGCCACTAGTTTTAAAACTTGAGCAATATCTTAAATGTCATTTTTGCCCTGGTCTGCTCAAAATGCATGAGCTAGTGCCTCTTACATAATGAACTCGGAGGCCTTTGAAAATAATGATTCCCAGCAAGCATTTAGCATGGGCAGTCATTACATAACATGGAAAAATGTACAACACCCATCATCAATTTGATCTAGTCTTTTAAAGTTGAGGAGATAGGGGCCATATATGGACCTTGCTAGTAGAACCAGTTAATTCAACTAGTTCAGGCTGGGTCTGCCAAGGGCCTCAAGGTGACCTGTTAGGCCCAAATTTACTGGTCAGTGTAGTGAAATAACCAGCCAGATTCAGTCTTCAACTGGGTCATCTCTCTCAGACAACCGGCTTTGTTTATTTTCTCTTTCCACCATATTGGCCAATGGAATTGGATTAATTGGCCTGTTGTTTTGGCATTGGGTACAGACACAGTTACAGTCAAATCGTTGGCCAATTCAGTGGGGAAAAACATCTGTCAAGCTTGTTGTTCCACTAGCTGATCTGGAAGCCCTGTGGAGACACAACAGTAGTTAAGATCAGATGAGAAATATAGGCCCAGTGAGCATGGTGGTTAGATGTATTGTTTCCCCTTTTACATGGCTGTATAAAATTTGTGGCCTGACACCCCCTCTTCCTGTGTGATGCCTCAGTTTTGCTAATGCATTCCAGATGACTGACCGGTTGGTTAAATGGTTGATAATAGAGGCCTTGCTGAAGCGTGCGAAGAGCTCTAGAGTCAGCGAGATGTTGGTTTGTATCTTGGCTCTGCCACTGATTACTTGTGTGACTTTTGCCAGGCACTTTCCCTTTCGGAGCCTCAGTTTTCTCAAGTGTAAGTGGGAACGATTTCAATACTTGCCTCATATCATTGTTGTGACGGGTGGGGACCAACCATCCTGGTTGGCTGGAAAGTTCCTGAGATGGAGGACTTTAGTATTAAATTGGGGATATTCCTGGGAAAACTGGGGTAAGTTGGTCACCTAGGTTACGAAGATCAAATAAGACAGGGCCTGTGAGGTATTTAAGACACATGGAACCCATTGGCCTCAAAGTCGGGAAGCCTGTGTCCTGTGTCCTGCCCTGTCATCTACTAGTTATGTATATGGGACAGTAGCGGCTTATATCTGAGAGTCTCCATTTCCTCCAAGGGAGAGGACCATCTGGCTGCCTCCCAGGGCTCTTAGAGGCTCCAACAAAATCATGCATGGGGAAGGGTTTTCTGAACCATGAGCCATCATTCTGATGTGAAGAGCTTTATCAGAAGCACTGGCTTAGCCCTAGGAAAGAGGTGGCAGCAGAAACCTGGACTCCACACTTCAGGCCAAAAATTCAAGTTTGCCACCTTGCCACTGGTCATCCTCAGAGCACCAGGCCCTGCTCTGTGATGTATGAATGCTCATGGTCTATAAACAAGTAAGTTCAATGTCATGTGTTGATTGAAGAGAGGAGCTGGGGCTGGGTGCTGCAGGAGCCGCGAGGAGAGGTCAGAGAATGGCTGGATGACTGAGCTACTGTGTGAAGGAAGCACGTTCCAGGCACAGGGAACAGCGTGAGCAGATGTGAAGGTGAGGAGCTGCAGAGTGCCTGCAGGAAACTCCAACTGTTTCTGTGTCATGGGACATAATATTTGATGTAAGAACACGATACAAGGCAAGGTGGATGGGGGCCAGATCAAGAAAGACCTTTAATGCTGTGTTCATGTGGACTCTTTTTGTTGTAAGAGGCAACCAAATAAGGGTAAGGAAAAAAAGGGGGGGGATTTGTTAAAGGATCTGAAGGATCCCAGGGGAGTTCGGAGAATTGAGGGCAGCAATACAGAAAAACTAGATTTGACAGTACCTGCTCTCTGTCTCTCCCTCTTTCCCACCTTCAGTTACAATCTTTCCTATCACTTGTGGCCAACATGACAAGGAACATGGTTTGGTTATCAACAACCCAGCGTCACGTCTTTCTAAGTCCATCCTCCAAATCCAGAATCTTCCCTCCCGGTTCCATAGAAAAATCCCGGGAGAGGTCTCTGATTGGCTGTGCTTGGATCACGTGCCGGTTTCTGGACCAGTCACTGCCGCTGAGGGGATAGGACATTGGGATGGGCTCTGTGTGGTCATGTGAGCAGATGCAGGCCATTGGGTTCACTCTGTCCCCAGACAGAAGAGGCAGGGGGAGGATGTGCTGGGCAGGCGATGCTAATGAATCCAGTTGATCCTCATTATTCACAGGTTCCGTATTTGGAAGTTTGCTTACTAAAATTTACCTGTGGTCCCCAGATCAGTACGCATAGTGTTTTTGTGGTCATTTATGGACGCGTGGAGAGCAGAGAGAAATTTGTGTCACCCAATGCACAAATCCCCCGCCGAGGACAAACAAGGTGACGCTTTGCCCTCCTGTTTCAGCTCTCATACTGTAAACAAGTGTCTTCTTCATGGTCTCCTTTGTGCCATGCTTTCCCCATTTTTTTTTTTTTTTTTGTGCTTTTTCATGGTGGTTTCACCATTTAAAATGGCCTCCAAGCATAGTGCTGAAGTGCTGTCTAATGTTCCTAAGCTCACGAAGGGTGTGATGTGCCTTCTGGAGAAAACACGTGTATTAGCTAAGTTTCACGAGGCAAGAGTTGTAGTCCTATTGGCAGTGAGTCCGATGTGAATGAATCACCAATGTATATTAATGCATATATAAAAATTAAACAGAAACACACATACAATAAAGTTACATATTGTCAGTTGACAAAAATATTGTGGCCAGAGGCTCACAGGACTCTCTAACCCTGTGTTTCCTCCTAAGAGGAATAGTTCAGTATTCACTAATTCACTAATAACAAGGATGGACAATTCCATGTAAAATGCTCTATGTACGAGTTTACACTTTATTCTGGAAGAACCAGGGACCCATCGAAGGGCTTTTATTTTGTTTGTTTGTTTGTTTTTTAACTGGGAGAGAGACATATGATTTGTGTTTGAGAAAGTCCCTCTGGCTACTGGGTGGAGACAGGAGTTGAGCCAAGACCCAAGACAGGAAGAACAGTTAGAAGATGGTAATAGACTCTAACGGAGAGATAATGGGGCCCAACCCAGGCAATGGTGCTCGGGATGCAGAGAAGGAGATGCATCTGAGAGCAGTATTTAATAGGCCAAGCTGGCAAGAATGGGAACTCACCGTTGAAGGCAGCAGGGAAGGAGAACCCCAAACATCTCAGTGCTTTAAAAAAATGTCTACATCTAATTTTTTTTTCAAATTAAAGAAATGTCTCATTGGTCTGAGCCATGTGTTTCCTTCCATGAGAGGTGGTGGGGACCCTCAGCCTTTGGAGGGGAGCAGAGCAGCTGTAAGGGCTGGTGTTCGGGGACAGGCATGCATTCTCCCAGCACCCTCTCTGTAAACTGCGTGCAGCACCAGCTGTGTTTTCTCTGCCTCCTTACATCATCACCAGTCATAAAAACCCTACCGGGGGAATTGTGCTGACGATCTGGGCTGTGATGTATGAGACAAAGGAGTCCAGGGGCTGATTTCAGAGTTTGCACAGTTAAGATTCCTGCTGGTTGGGCGAGAAGGCAGGTTGGACCCGGCACGTGTTACATTTGACGATCGTCTACGATCGCTCTCTAGGTCAATAATTTCCTGGCTTTAAGCAACTCTGGCTGTTAATTCAGCCCTGGTCTTTAATACAGCTGGTGCACCCCAGCAAGGTGCTGCAGCTGGTGTGAACACCTCCCCGGCCCTCCCCACTCTCCCTCAGCCAACCTCGAGGTCTCCGGCTCCTTGATTCCAGATGACCTGCTCTCCTTGCCTTCGGAGTTCTGCTCCAGCACTTTCCTCTGGCTGACCCGTTTGTAACACCTCACCTGAGACACACTGGAGTCTTGTGTCTACGTATCTTGGCTCTCCCCCTGTGGAATAAAGAGCTCTCTGATGGGTGTGTAAGAGTCCAATCCTGCTCCTTCACACTCTGGACGTTTGGGTGGCCCAGCTCTGCCAGTCAATATGGATTTAGCCCATATCCTCGTTTCAGGAGGAAATGCTCGTCCATGGAATTGAATCCTACCAGGCACTTGTTTAGGACATATAAGTGTAAAAAGAAAGCTCTCATTCTACGGCCTCTTTAATAGTAACTCACATTTTAGAGTGTTTGCCACACAGGCACTGTGCTGAATGCCTTTACTTGATTTACCAATTCTAATCCCCTGACCACCTTATTAGGTACTTTCCATTCTCACCCCCCCCCATTTTATTCCTGAGAAAATGAGGCCCAGAGAGGTCAAGGAAGGTGTCCTAAGTCCTATTGCTTGGGAGGATGTCAATCCAGGGTAGTTGACTCTAAAGCTTTTATTCTTTACTGCTCTGCTAGATACACAGATGTCATTGCTGATGAACACCTTCCAGGAAGTGCGTGCTTGCTAGTGTGCCTCACTGGCTGGTGCTTGCCCCCAGTGGGGTGCAAGGAAATCCCAAGACTCAGAGCTCAGCAGTTCCCCAGGCCGATGCCCATCATACACTTGGAGTTGTGGATTCTTCAGCTTTCAGGATTTAGGAACTCATCTGGAGTGCCCCAACACACACTCACTCTTTATATGATTTTATTGTGGGCATTTTTCTTTACACAAGTAGTACATGGCTTTATTCTCATTGTAAACCTTTCAAGAGTATTCCAAAGAGAATATGAAAGTCCATCCTTACCTCTCTTTCTTCCCGTTTCCTCTGCTGGGTGGCCATAATGAGTAGTTTACCGTCCCTTCTCCCGGTCCACTTTCTATACATTTTCAGGCATTCGTGTGTGTATATTTGAATGCCTTTTCTTCCCCCACCCCCTTTTGAACAAATGGGAACATCTTATCCATACTGTTTTGCGACTTGATTTTTTTTTCACTTACTATATCGTAGAGGTCTTTCCACCACAGTCCCTGTCATTTTCCCCGATTCATTTGAATGGGTATGTAGTATTCCATATTGTGGATTTACCATAATTTATTTAGTCTACTTGACCAGGCACTTGTAAGCAATGCAGATCATTTGAAAAAGTAAATTATCCATGGTTACTGGGTGGTAACCAAATAAATAAAGAAAGACTACGGTGGGAGATGGTTGTCAAAAGTGGAATGTTAATTAACATATAGGGAAGGATGGGGGGGGCTCGATGCCCCCCCACCCCCCGCTTTGACCCAGAACATGGCCTGCCTGTATCTGTCTTCTCCATTCAGCTCCCCACTCGGCTGTGGGCTCGGCGCTCTTCCCTAATTTTAACACTTCCCACAGAGTGAGGTCATGCTCCTTCTCCATCAAGTCCCTTCAAAGCTCCCTGACCACGTACCCGCCACGTGACCACATGACCCCTTCCCGCTGCCATCCAAAGGGGGTTCGGACACAGGATGCCTGAATTCCAGGACCATCTTGGCACCATCCACTGCTGCAGGGACAACAGTCGGTTAAACCTTGCCGGCTCAAAGGTACCAGAGAGGCTGTCTGTAGCAACCCACATTCCACATAGGCATCTCACTCAGTTTTCCTGAGTAAAACCCAAACACCCATTTGTGTTGAGACTTTGACGAGCCCTTGAAACCACCAAGGGCCCGGCTCGCCTCGGCACAAGTCTGAAATATGTCAGGCAGGTGTTTCCAAAGAACTTATGCTACAGGAAAATATATCCTGATGTAATCTGACTAATTTGGCTTTTGCCTCACTTTCAAGAGAACTGGCTATTTGTAATGGAAACAGTTCTTCGCCACTTCAGACGGGGCTTTGTAATGTGAGCTGCTAAAACCCTGCAGGTGCTACGGGGGCCCTGTTTTCATTTTACATCTCAAGTTTGTTTACTTTAATGTGTTTCTCTGGGAGGGGGAAAAAAAGTGACCCGGGAGGGGTTTAACAAGTCATTTTTCATTTCGAAAAAAGAAATGGTTTTGTATTAAGAAAATTAGCGTCCAGGGGGCTCCTGGAGTCCTGCTGGCGACAGGAAGCGCACATGGCCTTGGAGGATATGTTTCCCAAGACTAATTCCCCAAAGACGCGTGTTCAGGAGCCGACATACCTGGGGCCCTTGGCAGAGGCATCAATTAGAAAGTGGGAAGCAGTGTTTCCCTTGCTAATTCTTGGCTACCGAATAGGGGTTACTGAAAGCTCTTTCTTCCCCCCTCGGAGTTAGGTAGTTTTGAAAATTGTAAAATTATGAATTCAACCTTGGGTTCAATCAAGGGAGGGGGAAATGGTTTCCAGGGTGCAAAGCCTGTGTGATGGGCGGAGAGGGCCATCCGTCGAGAGCACCCACTGCCAGCCATGGGCACTGGCCCTGCCCAGGTGAGGCTGCCCTCACCCAGGGGGTCGGTGGGGGAGGGGGCGTCAGGGCTCCTGCAGGCCCGGCCTCAGGAAGGGGATTCCAGCTGGAGAGGAGACAAGGGAAATGAGAAGAGCCCTAAGTTACTTCATGCAGGTTGAGGGCAGCAGGTGGTTATCATCAGCATAGAAAATGGGATGTGTTTGTCATGTAGGACTCTCTTGTGCCCTGGAGATGGGCTTCAGTGAAACTCGCAGCCCCCAATTCCCTGCCCTTGTTGTGAAAGCTGAGTGCACGGTCCCCGATATGCCAGCCCCTGTGGAGAAGGTTTTCACATTTCCCTCTCCCTCCTGGCCCCGTGTTTGTTTGCATGGGCCGCTTTGAGACTGGGCCATGTCAGTCTGTGCAGGGGAGCTTGACCCCGTCTCATGTTTTACCAAGAAAATCTGCTCCTAGAAAATCAAGCATGTCATGAATTTAGCAATGTTATTGACCATTGGTGAGGATACAGGAAGTGGTTGCTTTATGGAGCACACAGCTTTCCACCATCTTGCATGTCTATCTGGGCTTTTCTTTTCTTCCTCTTTCTTCTTCCCTCTCTGGAGAAATGATCAAAGTTATCTTGGTTCCTCCTACAGAAGAGCCCCTTTCTCACATACTCAGGTGCCCCTGGGGGCTCCCACCCTCGAGCAATATTTTCGTCTCCAGTGGAGAATTCTGGTGAATTAAATGTTCAACTCAAACATAAATGTACCCATAGTTGCCTCAAGAGCGTTTAAAACAGTGTTGTATATATGGATCTGTCGAGTCATATGTGATCATGGTCAATTCAAACTGAAAAGGGCTTTGGAGACCAGCTAATCTAAACCTTCATTTTACAGGGTAAGAAACAGATACCCAGAAAGGGGAAGGGACTTGCCCAGGGTCACCATGACGTAGTGGTGGGGCTGGGCTAAGAACCGGGACCTCCTGACTCCTGTCTCAGTGTTCTTCGCTCTAGGCCATATGTCTTTAGCCATTTACCCCATTTCTTTAACGGCTGCTTTCAGGAAGCGATTCAAGTGCATGCTAGCACATTCTGTGATAAGTCATGTTGCTGCTTTCTATTACATCTGTCTCAGAGTCATTCCTCCCTCTCCTTTCCCACGGCCTTGGTAGGGGAAGGAAAGAGGAGGAGACAATAAAATAGTTTTATCTGAATTCATCATAGCTTGAGATTTGATAACTATTTGCTGGCTTGTTGGATAAAATCAAGTTAAGATGAAGCTGAAGAATGACTTTGAAGATTATAATGCTCAGTATTTGGGAGGCTTTGGTTAGGACACAAGTCCTATACAGTGCTGGTGGGAACTGGTACAGTGTTACCCAAAAGTAATTTGGCAATAAGTATCATGAATATTTAATAATAGCATATGTTATGTTTTTTTTTTTTTAAGATTTATATTTATTTATTTGACAGAGACAGGGAAAGTGAGAGCAGGAACACAAGCAGGGGGGGTGGGAGAGGGAGAAGCAGGCTTCCCGCCGAGCAGGGAGCCCGATGTGGGACTCGGTCCCAGGACCCCGGGATCATGACCTGAGCCGAAGGCAGACGCTCAACGACTGAGCCACCCAGGCGCCCAGCATATGTTACATTTTGCCAAACTTTTAAACCGAAGAGTAACACGATAGAGTTTCATGCATGAGTCTTAAGTGAAGGGCTTGATGAATTTTTAAGTGAATACACATAGGTACCCGCCATTCAGATAAAGAGATAGCATATTACCAGCACCTCAAAAGTCTCTTTTGTACGATCTCTTGGTCATTACTCTCCCAAAGTAACCAATATCCTGACTTGTATCACTTATAGGTTAATTGTGCCCAATTCTGAATTTCATATGAATGGGATCATAGACAATTATACTCTTTCTTGTCTGACTTCCAGTCACATTATATCTTTGAGGCTTATCCATGGTCTTAATATGTTGGTTTGCTCTTTTTCACGGCCAAATAGTATTCCATTGTTGAATTTATTTATCCATTCTACTGTTAATGGACTGTTGATGGGCTGTTCTAGTTCCTAAGTATTAAAAATAATGCTGTATGATATTTTTGGACATGACTTTCAACACACACACACACACACACACACACACACACACACATCCACTTCTAAGAGTACACATTTGTAGTAGAATTCTTGAGTCATAAAACATGTGTATATTCAGCCTTAGTAGGTACTACTAACAGTTCTTGAAAGCAGTTGTACCAATTTACACTTCCACAGAAATATAGGAGAGTGATAATAGATCTATATCGTAGCAACACTTGGTTTTGGTTTAAAAGATGTAGCCATTCTGATTGTAGGGGATGATATGTCATTGTGGTTTTAATTAGGTGTTTGTAACAAATTGATCCCTTGGGTATTGCCCTTTTGTGAAGTGCCTGTTCAAGGTTTTTCTCATTTTGGGGGGTGAGTTCTTTCTCATTTGTAGGGGTTCTTTATATAGTCAATGTACAGCTTCCTTGTATTGCAAATGTCTTCTTGAATTGCTGTTTGCGTTTTTATCCTCTTAATGGTGGCTTTCCATGAACAGTAATTCTTAAATTTAAAATAGTCTAGTGTACTAATCTTTTCCTTTATGTTTAGTGTTTTTTTGTGTTTTATTTAAGAAATTTGTGTCTATCCATGGTCATAAATATACACTCCTATTTTTTTATTCTAGGAACTTTGTTTTACTTTTTACATTTAGTCTTATGATTCACTTGAAGTAGAATTTTGAATGATATGATATATGATATGATATGATATGATATGATGTGAGCTGAGAGTCAACAGCCATAAGTTTCCATAAGTTTATGCAATTCATCTAGTACCATTTATTGACAAGACAGTTTTTTCCCCACTACACTGTAGTGGTACCTTTGCCATGAATCAGGTAACTGTGTAAATTTGGGTCTGTCTCAGGTTTGTTAGTCATGCTCTTTAAATCTTTATATATCCTTATTAATTTTTGTGTCTGTATTATCAGTTACTGACAGACATGTTTCAGAACATTCCACTATGTTTATGGAATTAGTTATTTTTCCTTTTAGTTCTTACAATATTTGAGGCTCCATTACTAAACTCATTTGAATTTATAATTGTTATATATTCCTGTTGAGCTGGCCCCTCTATGATTGTGAATTGTTACTCTTAATGTCTACTAATACTTTTGGTCTTAATGTCGATTTCATCTCATGTTAGTAGATCTATTCCTCCTTTTTAAAAATATCTACTCATTTTTTGATGTTTTTATGGATAATGTTTTCCCATCCTTTTACTTTTAACTTTTCTGGGTCCTTATATTTGTGTCTTTTATAAGCAACATGCATCTTTAAAAATCCAGATTAATCATCATTCTGTTTTACTTGGAATATTTAGTCCATTTCTAGTTTTTGGCTCTTATGAATAAAGTTGCCGTGAATATTTTTACATGAGACTTTTTTTGGATATATGCTTCTTTCTTGGGTTAATATCCAGGAGTGAAATTGTTGGGTTATAGAGTTGGTGTTTAATTTTATTTTTTTTCTAATTAATATTATTTAAACATAACTTATATACAATTAAAGAGATTTAAAGTGTACCGTTTGATGAATTTCAACAGAAGCAAACACCCATGTAGCCCCCCCAAATGAAGATATGAGTTTTTTCCATCACTCCGAAAACTTTCCTTATATACTTCCTTGAGATGCTGATCTGATTTCTATCACCATAGCTTAGGTTTTTATGGAATCAGACAATAGCTCTGCTTGTGTCTTCTTATTTCATGCAAGGTAATGCTTTTGAGACTCACCCGGGCTATTGTATGTATAAGTAGTTCATTCTTTTATTTATGAGTAGTATTCTATTGTGTGAATATAACCACAATTTATTTATGGACATTTGAGTTAGATCCAGTTGTTGCAGTTTTTATGCACTTTTATTTTTTTGTGTCCTCCTTTGTTTTCATTCTCTTAGGTAAATACTTAGAATATGATCTAGGACATTCTGTAGGTCTATATTTATAATAAACTACCAAACTGATTTCCAAACTGGCTTGCATAATTTTATACCCTACCAGCAATGTATGAGATTCACAGTGCTCTGCTTCCTCCCCCTATATGTGGTATTGCCCTAGTGTCTCACTGTGATTTTAATATGCATGTCCCTGATGAACAATGATGTTGAACACTTTCCTCATGCTTATTGTCCATTCTTCTTTTTGAAGTGTCTTTTCAAACCTATGGCACACTTTAAAAACATTGGGTGGTCTGTATTTTTCTTATTGATTTGTAGGAGCTCTTTCTATGTTCTGGATATGTTTTTTTGTCAGATATATGTATTGTGAATGATTTGTCCCAATCTATGGCCTGCCTTTCATTTTCTCGATGCATTTGTTAATAATGGTGAATAGTTCTTTGAAGAAAAGAAACCCCTAGGTGCCCAATAATGTTATGCAGGCTATGGGGAAAATGCTTATTACACATTGTATATATTACATATGAAAAGGAGGATGCAAAATTTTATTTTGCATTATGACCTTAATTTTTTAAAAATATGCATTAAAAAAGGTGGAGAGAAATACACAACAGATTGCTTTGGCTGACTCTGGGTAGTGAGATTATGCTCTCCTGCAATTCTTTTTAATTGTGGCAAATACACATAACATGAAATTTACCATTTTCGCCATTTTGAAGTGTACGATTCAGTGGGATTAAGTACATTTATGATGCTGTACAACAATAACCACTATCTAACTCCAGAACTTTTCCATCACCCCAAATGGAAACCCTGGACCTAATAAGCAGTCGCTCCCTACCCCTCCTCCCACAGTCCCTGGCAACCACTAATCTGATTTCTGTCCCTGTACACCTGCTATTTTAGAAATATATACATTTGCTGTATTTTTTTCTGAATTTATGCAAATGAGTATGTGCTTTGATATGAGAAATAAAGCAGCGAAACCAAGAACAAGGAAGGATGTCTTACAGAGGGGAACAAGTAAGTTACACAGAATTGATGTTAAACTCTACGCCAGAGGGAGTGAAGAGTAGAATTCCCTTGTGACAGTAGCTAAATATGCTCTGCTCTGATTGCTAGCTGCTCCATTTGCATGATCCCTGTCCTGTGGATCTTGCCCCCACCCTGGCAGCTGGGTTCTAATATTATGGCCAAGTTACCCATGATGCTGAGCTGAGTATCCTCCCCAGGTGCCATTTTCTCCGAGTCTCCACCGCACTGGGAGTAGAGATCATGTTGGCTGGGTTCTCCAAAATCGTTCTGCTGTTCAGTATGACCCCAGCTTCTCCTCTCAGTCATTAAGAGTTGTGGAGTAAGTGAATGCCTGTGTACAAGAGATGACTTTGCCTGGACTCTAGAGAGAACAGAATCAGATGGGCCTGGAGGTGTAGCCTCAGAGCGAAAGGCAGGCTGGGAGGAAGTGCAGCGAAGGGGCCGAGTCTAGCCCTGAGAGAATATATCTGAATGGTAGATTCATGAGGTCCCTCATGGCTTTAATGGCCAGGGCGGGAGGAGAGAAGTAATAGCGAGTGACATTTATATAATGTGTTAGAGTTTACATAGCTCAGCATACGCATTACCTCATTTAATCCGGAAGGAGCACAGGGTGGGGCTTTAGCATGTGGCCCCGGGGTTGGCTTGTCTGAGTTTGCATCCTGGCTCCACAATTTGCTGTGCAACCCTGGGACATGTGTGTACCCCCTGTCCCAATTTCCTTACATACGCAGTGAAGACACTGATAGTACACATAGATTTGTTGTGATGATTAAATAAGGTAGAGGATGCTCATAAAGTGCTTAGAATCGTGCCTGGAGCATGGTAAACACTAAATAAAAGTTGGCTGTTATGACTTTATTCTCTCAATGGGCCCTGGAGATATGTAGACATACCCCATTTTATGGGCAGCCGACTGGGGCTCAGAAGGATGGAGTGACCTGTCTGAGGTCACACTGCAGAGGTGGGAGTGGGCGGTGGGCAGGGCTTGGACCAGGTCTGTTTGACCCCAAAGCCCTGTCCTTTCAGCTCCTTTATGCCACCTCCTCTGATATGCACCTTGCCTCCCCTCACGGGCAGGAGACGTAAATTCTTGCTGTAGTTCACCCATGCACCGGGTGTCAGAAAGGATCACCTGTCTTGTCTAGATGAGCTACGATCCAGATGAAAGAAGATAGCTGAGAAAGCACTTCGTACCCCACCAGAGTGTGATGGAAATGTAAGGAATTATTATGCATACTTTAAGAAAGTATTTAAATTTTTTTCTTAGCACCGTTTTCCCACATTCTGGTAATAGCACCCTGATTTCCCTTGCAGAGCCACCACTCTCCGCTCAGTCTGTGCTTAGGATTATCCCTGGCTAGAGGGATGCATGTGTAAAACAGGTCTGGCCCATGTGAGCCTTGTGTCATGGCAGCAACCAGGATTAGCTCTGGAATGGGTATTTGATCCAATCCGAGAACCACCAGGTTCCGTTGCAGGACTTGGACCGTAGCTCTCAGGGAAGAGAGCTCTCGTTCCCTCTGGGAACACCGAGGGGAATATGATAGAGCCTGAGCTCCTGAAGCCATCTTGCCACCACAGTGGGAACAGCCTGCCTGAGAATGGGGCCAGTCCAGAGGCAAGCGGAGCTGACAGAGGGAGAGTGAGACAAGGGCCAGTGTCCTCTGGATCTAACTGGGCCTGAATCTAGATTTACCTGGACGTTTCTGTTAATGCTACATTTGTAAGCACCTACTGGCTTTCTAGCACTGTGCTTTACTGTTAACATCCTTTTAATATCCCAACAGCCGCTCAGAGGAGGTGGGGGTAGCCCCATATGACAGAGGGGGAAACCGAGGCTCTGAGTGGTGGAGTGATTTGGCCAAAGCACACAGGTGAGTCAGGTCCTTCTGCTGAGGGCTCAGCCACTGCACGGAGAACACCAGCCACAGTGTCCGCATAAAGTTCTTGTCTTCTTTCTTTGCCCTCCAGCAGGGATGCATGTCCTCTTGGAAATGTCACAACAGAAGGGATTTGGATGCCCCAGAAATGCGTCTTCTTTGGCTCCATCCCTCAACACCCTCAATTATCCTTCTGACAGCCAGATTTGAACCAAATTGGATTTAGTGCATTTCACAATTTTTTTGAACAAATTTATGGATTAAGGGAACAAATTAAATCCACATTTTTACTTGACATCATCAAAAATATGACATGCAGACTGGAAATGGACTTTACTGGTCTGGGAATAATTTCAGTGAAGCCCAAATTCCTACTTCTCAAGAGTTCTGTTTAAAAAAAAAATACACCTGATTCTCACAAAGAACTGTCGGAAGGCTGGCCCCAAATCTTACCTGAGACCTGGGATCTGACACTTGGGGTTAGGCTGGGCCACACCAGCACCCATGCCTGAGATGTGATTCTGGTGGGAAGGGCCACTCTCTGCCCCCACCCATCATTCATCTCTCTTCCGGTTCCCCCACAATTTCCCCTTCGCTGCAGCCTAATTTGAATTTCTGCATTTTTCTATAACGGGACTAACAGATTTTCATGTTAGTGCCAACTCAAGCTCCCTATCCCTTCTCTGAATTCTTAGTTAGGCCAGTAAGTATATAGCTCATTTGGCAATTAGGTGCCTTTGGCACTTTACCCAATAGCTGCTATAAGAATGTAAATAAAGACTTCATTTTTCTCGTCTTTGTTTCTTGGTTTCATGGTTTCATGGTAGAAGGACAAGCTATATGTGGGCAGGGAATGTGACTTCTACCTCTCTCTATATGTACCCAACATGTAGTAGCATGCGATGAGAATTTATTGCCCTGTAAATTTAATTGCATATGACTACTTAACAATAAAATGAGAGAAGACATTATCTTGGCTAGGCTTCATGGAGGCGAGGCTGTGAAGCTCATTGAATTGGTGTGAGGGCTTCGATGCCAGATAGCCTGGGTTTGAATTCTGGCTCCCATTCACTGATGATATGATTTGATCAATGATATGATCTCTCTATGCCTCAGTGTCCCTGTCCATAAGTAGGAACTAGCAATATCACTCGACCAAGCCCCTAAAACAGGAACACATTCTTTAAATGTCTGTTGCCACAATTTTATTATTTCTCCCCAATAATCCTTATATTCTTAGGAAATACATATAGCTAATACATAGGTGGGCTTTATCTTATCCAACTTTTGTCTAGATTATCAGATTCTTATCTTTAAAACATGAATTATCTGGATGACTGTGGGTGTTTTCCCCATTATATAAATTGGAGGCACAGAAAAGAAGCTGACCAAAAGCAATAAAACAGACAAAGAAAAACGTAGAATGAATCAGTGTTAGCAGAAGAGAAGAGCCTGAGGGAGCATCAGGAAGGCTGCCAAGTAGATCTATTAAGTAAAAGAGAGATGGGGAGAAAACCATCAATTAAAATTAATTAAACTTTTAATTGTTTGCGATGCTGACCTCATGCTCCAGGTGCCTAAAACAAAGGAAGAAATGGGGATAATTGAGTGGTCAGGACATTTTTCCAACTGGCCACTTTACCTTAACAAGACCACACCTGTCTCTTCCACGTAGTCCTCGAGAGCATCTTGGGTCAGGACCTGAAATCATGGCTCAAGTTGCCCTGCACTGAAGAGAGAGGGCGTCCTGAGCCCTGGCAGACAGCTGTCTGGACCCTTCTTCCTCATTCTTCTCCGTCAGCACGTCCAGCTGATGATACTTACAAACTGAATTCTGCTTCCCTGCACCTCCTCCCCACTCCAAGCCTCTGTTTCCACCTGGAAAACCACAGTGGCTTGCTAAATGGTTTCCTCATTTCTACTTGTACATTTATCATTCTCCAAAATTGCCTTGTCTTGATTTTTCTGCTTGTTTTTCCCATTAGCCTGTAAACTTCTCATTCACCAGTGGCTGGCACATGCATAGCCCACTCTTTCTCTTTTTTTAAAAAAATTTTGACTCCTGATTTTATTATTCAATTTCTCTTTTCTCTTTTTTTAAAAGAATTTATTTATTTATTTAAGAGAGACAGAGCGAGCGAGCATGACCCGGGTTTGGGGGTGGGGGCAGAGGGAGAGGGAGAAGCAGACTTCCGGCTGAGCAGGGAGTCCGATGTAGGGGTCTATCCCAGGACCCTGAGATCGTGACCTGAGCCCAAGGCAGATGCTTAAAGGACTGAGCCAACCAGGCGCCCCTCCCTTTTCTATTTAAATTAGTCTTCAGTGGCTGGGAAGCCTGGCCTTGCAAGATCACAATCAGTTGGAGCTGGTTGTTGTTGGAAGGGGGTTGGGTTGGGGACTGGGATGCGGGCAGGGAGACCCTGCTCTGCTGGCAGCATCACTCTTGATTGAATGGAAGGAGCTCGAAATAGTTGTCTTCTCAAGTAAAAGACATTTTCTCTCTCAAAGGCAAGTCCACTCTATAGATATGAAAGTGGACCCCTTAATAGATCTACTGGGCAACATTTTGTCTAACTCATTCAAATTATAAGACTTCAAAGTCATTAAAGGTAGTCACACTATTTATTTATTTATTTGAGAGAGAGAGAGAGAGAGAGAGAGCAGCAGGAGAGACAGAGGGAGAGGGAGAATCTGGAGCAGACTCCCCCCTGAGTGTGGAGCCTGATGCCAGGCTTAATCCCAAGACCCTGAGATCATTCATGACCTGAGCCACCCAGGCACCCCCATAGTCTTCTTTTTAAGTGTGTCATTTGTCTTTTTCAGACCCAGGAACTGGAGAATGAATGAAATATTCCCAGATTAGGCTGACCCACTCACCTATGTTGACTCTGGTGACTCTGGTGGCCAAGTCCCTCCCACCTCATTCTCAGCAATTATATTCAGCCTTTGAATGTTTGTCTCACACAATTTTCCCTGATACTGGCTCTTGGGGCTCCGTGGTACAAGGGTTGCCGTCACTCTCCCTGCCACATTTCTGACCACCTTGGGAAATGTGAGGTCATTACACATGGTCCAGAGCCACCTGTCAGAAAGGGGCCCAGGCTGTTTCTTGTATAAGGTAGCTCCATTCTGGAGTACTTGATCCTCCCCTCTCTGTCCTGTCACAGCTGATTGGAACGGGGGGTGGAGGGGGCGAGGGTGGTCACCCCGAGGTCATCCAGTCCAAAGCCTGGTCGGCACAGAGTCTGGCTCAGGGCAGAAAGCTCCAGCCAATGAGATGAGTCAATCACAACCCACCCACTCCCCTGGAGCTTGATCTGTGAAATGTAGACAGAATTGTATGGTCATTGGAAGTTTGGGAGGTCATGAGAAAGGGAGAGGTCTTGTGGGACCAGGAGCAAATTAGAGTTAGGAGGACTCATAGGCAGAAGTGCTGAGCTGAAGCAGGGCTAGATAGAGTGGGGGGCAAGGAAGCCATTGGAAGCAGGAAGACAGGGGGCAGACACACAAAGAGAAGCAGAGACCCAGAGAGCGGCCAAGTCAAGGTAAAGGTGGAAAGCTAGAGGTAAGCTCCCAGGTTCTTGCGACAGGGCTCCTGGAGCACCTCGGTGGATACCTTGGGTTCTTAAATACCTTCCTGTTCCAGTCTCCGGGATCCCAGGTTATGGTATGCTCCTGATTTCCATGAGATTCTGGCTCCCGTGTTGTGCCACAATAAACCCTCATTGCTTGAGCCACCCTGAGTGGCTTGCTGTTCTTATGGGCTCACAAGCCAACATACCAAAAGTGACCACTGTCTGTGGGCGGCAACCCCACACCGGCACGGGCTGTTTCTATCAGGCCCTGTGTGTGGGTGTGTGGGGGTGATGCCTGAGAGCTTTCAGGGTGTGACTCCTCTGCTCAAAGGCTCTGCTAATATCCACAGGGGTGGTTTTAATCCTCAAGGATCTAGGCTCCATTTTTTTTAAATTCACGTATCCTCCAATTTTATATATATATGTTTTATAAAAAATATTTACAACTATATCATATATATAAAAGAAAACATAAATATATATAATATAATATGTAAACATAAACATATGCACAGATATATATTATAGGTACAATACAATTGCAACTTAGATAGGGGTTAGAGGCTGAAGTGTGTGTTTGGCTAAAGCTGTATATATAGTCAAAATTCTGCTGGGAACCCTCTAAATACCAGTAGAGCACATGTACATGATTTTGGGTATGTTATTATAGCCTTTAGAGTAATAGTAAAAATAAATGCAAAGAAATATTATCAGACCTTCCTGCAGAACGCTTGCTAAAATAGCTGCAAAGGAGAAAAACAGATTTTGGTCCCCACCCCGACATACACTCAAAGTGGCAAAACTGTGACTGTAACTTGCAAAGACTTTTTCCTTCCCAAGTGGCAACTGAATAATTCCTCCCAGCAAACAGAATTTCTGTGCCATTCCCCGTCAGTCAGATTTTCTATGAGATGATTTGAATTGGACCCCTCTTGACTTTCCACAGATTTGAGGTGGTTCTAACATATGGCACGTATATAATAACTCCATTAAAATTGAAAACAAAAAATCTTAGAAAGGGATGAATAGTCCAAAAAAGTGAGGCTGATATAATTCCCACCATGGACAACTAAACGCTGAACTTCCTGGAAGTCAAGGGAAAAAGGGAAAATCCTAGCTAAGAATTATCATTGTTTAATCAAAATAAGTTAATCCTAAGAGAGGGTTTTCTCTTAGCACTGTTTAAAAAAATTAAGTCACTCATAATTTCATCATAGTGATGTTCTTATTTTGCTTGTATACACTGTATTCCTGTCCTTCTCTGCGGGCAAAATAATGGGTAATTTTGTTTTAAAAATATTTGAATAGGCAAAACGATCATGTAGTCTGAAAATAAAAGAGTGCGAAAAGTTTCTCTTTCATCCTGGTCATCCATTTGCCCACTTTCAACTCCCCCAATCCACCCCCTCTCCCATTTTGTATCCTTCTAGAGTTTTCTTGCGCATTCAATAACATCGTCATCATCAACAACGAAATATAGATTCTTGTCCCACGCTCTTCTTATGCCTTGATTTCTCTCATTTGACAACCTTTTTCTGTGGACTTTTGTCTATCAGTAGGAAAGCGTCCTCATTCTCTTTCATAGCTACAGGGTATCCACTCTTTGGCTGCACCTCTACTAACTGAACCTGGGCCCTACTGGTCCTTTGTTTTGCTATGTGAATTTGCATGCTATCGCCAATTGCCCTCCACAGGGGTTTTGGCAATTTATGCTGTTAGCAGCAGTGTCTGAGAGTTGAGTTGCCGCATAACATCTATACACTCCAGAATCAGAGTCTTGCTAAGTTCCAGGGAGGGAGGAAAAGGAAGTAAGGAAGAACTGTTTATCAGGCACCTACTCTATGCATATACACGTCTGGTCCTCACTGTAATGCTCTGAGGCAAATTGGCAGCCCTGATTTTTACTAATGAGGCAGCAGTTTTGTCTCTGAGAGGTTAGGGAATTTGCACCATATCTCAGGTAAGTGCGCGACGGTCCTGACCCGGAGGCTGGCTTGGTTCCAATGTGCCAGAGTTCTGGCGGGCTGGAGGATATCTCAGCAGAGCCCTGGGGTGGTCCTGACAGTGTTCATGAACCAGCAAGGTTCTTAGTGTCCCAACTATTTTATTTTCTTGCCTGCTTAGACATTCAAGTGTCACAGCTCAGCCCTTATTAGAGGAGCCCCTGGCAACCCTCCCCCCATTCCCCCACCCCTTCTTCCGCTTGGCATCCTCCGCAGGTTCCAGCCCTGGGCCCTCACAGTTGATTTTTGAAGTTGGAGCAGGGATCCTCCTGGTGCCCCTCTCCCAGAAGAGCATCTAACCACTCCTCCAGGTCCCGGACCAGCTGCTCCAGCTCTCGCACCTCTTTCTCTAGCTTCTCCAGGAAGACATGCAAGTTTTCCTTCAACCAGGTCCTGATGACCTTTATTGGCTCTTCTGCGGGTTCATTGGTCTGGTATTCAAATCCCTGAAAGGCAGACGTCAAAGTTGCATCTTGAGCCTTTTCAGGTAGGACCCCCTTGCCACTGGTTTCAAAAAGTTTTCTGAGCCTTTGCATATGCTATTCCTTCTGTCTGGAGTGCCCATCCCCACCTTCTCCACCTGGCCAGCTCCTACTTATCCTTCAAGATCCAGCTCACCCATGACACCTCTGGGAAGCCTTCCCAGATTTCCTCAGCCAAACTTGACATCGCCTCAGCACCTTTTTTGAATATGTTACCTGGGAAGCCACAGGATTCTGGGGATAGTCACATTCTCTGATCCTTTCTGACACTTCCCAACTTCTTTCTGAAACAGGCACAAACATCACCTCTTAACAAGGGCAAATGAGCAGTCATTGAAATAAACATGGTTGGTCATCCCAGTGGGTGAAGGGGGGAGAAGGCAAGTTTTGGAGGCCCTGTTGACATGCAGCCATCTCCCGAATACCCCTCCTGACTCCAGGTGGACTCGGCTCCTCCTTTCTTAGCTTCCGGAATGCTCACCTGATATTCCTGTGCCCACGTACAGCACCAAGATCAGCAATGCCAACAGTGTCTGGTGGCAAGAAGAGGAGGAAGGAAGTGACTCACTGGGGGGCAGGCATCCCTGCTGCCCTCACAGAGCGGTGCTGTAAGATCGTTTTTAGAGCTTAACTTTTTTCCAGTTATCTATGGCATGCATGCTTACTACAAACCCCCCAAACATTGCAGAAGTAGGTAACATGGCAGCCCTGTGACATTCCACTGGAGCTTTCCCTCCCTTCTCTCTCCTGAGAAGGCCCACTTCTGTTCTCATTCCTTGCCTTGCTTTACGTTTTTGCTCTAAATGATCTTTAAAAGGAATCAACTTTATTGTGGTATAATTCACAGACAATAAAATGCACACATTTTAAATGTACAGTTTGACGAGTTTTGACATGTCTACACCCGTGGACTACCATCCCAGTCAAGAGAAAGAACATTTCCATCATCCCGGAAAGTTCCCTTATACCCTTTTACAGTCTGTTCCCTCCTTACCCTCACCCTGCCAGAGGGATCCACTAAGCTGCTCTGTCACTATGGAGTAATTTTGCCTGGTCTATAACTTCATAAATGGAACTTCATAGTCTTTTGTGGTTAGCTAGTTTTGCTCAACATAATGCTTCTGAGTTGTCTCCATGTTTGTGTGTTCAGTGTTATTGATGAGTAATATATTGTATGAATATGGTACAATTTATCTCTTTACCTACTGATGGACTTTGGGCTGTTTCTAGTTTCTGATGATCATGAATAAAACTGCTATGAACACCTGGATACAACTGTTTGGGTGGACACATGTTCTCATTCTGCTTGGGTTAGCACCCAGAAATGCAAATGCTGGGTCATATGGCGGGTGCATGTTTAATTTGATAAGAAACCACCAACCTGTTTTCCAGGGGTTTGAACCAATTTACATTTCTACCAGCAACCTGAGAATGTTAGTTGCTCCACATTCCTGTTGGCAAAATTCTTAATTTTAGGCATTCTATTGGTTGTGTAGTGGTACCTCGATCTAGTTTTTATATGCATTTCCCCAGTGATGAATGATGTGGTCTTAGTTCGTTTGCACTGCTGTAACAAAGTACCACAGACCGGATGGCTTATAAACAACAGAAATTTATTTCTTACTGTTCCGGGGGCTGGAAGTTTGGGACCAGGAGGCCAGCATGGTCAGGTTCTGGTGAGGGCGATCTTCTGGGTTCCATCCATTTCCACTGTATCATTACATGGTGGAGAGCAGAGAGAGCTCTTTGGGGTCTTTTTTTTTTTTTTTTTTAAATCAGGGCACTACTCCAATTCATTAGGGTTCCACTCTCATGAATCATCTCCTGAAGACCCCCAACTCCTAAAACCAGCACTTTGGGAGTTAGGATTTCAACATATGAATTTAGGGGGGACATAAGCATTCAATCCATAGCAGATGTTGAGCATCTTTTCATGTGCTTACTGATCATAATTCACATATCTTACTTTGTGGACGTGTCTATTAAGAACCCAGTTCATTTTTTTTTTATTGGGCATTTTGTTTTCTTATTAAGTTTTAGTAGTTCTTTATTTATTTTGGATATACGTTCTTTGTCAGATGTTTGTATTGTGACTGTTTTCTCCAGGTCTGTGGCTTGCCTTTTCATTTACCAGGGTGTTTGAAAGTTAAAAGTTTTCAAATTTTATGAAGTTCAAATCATCAAACATATTCCCTTTATGGTTATGTTTTTTGTGTGCAATCTAAAAAATTCTGTCTAACTCAGGGTTGTGAAGATTTTTCTCCTCTGTTTTCTTCCTGGCATTTTATTGTTTTAATTTTCCACTTAGGTAGATGGTCCATTTTGAATTAATTTTTGTATATGCCGTGAAGGAGGGGTCAAGATTCTTTTCCTCATATGAATGTCCAGTTCTAGAATTATTTGTTTAAAAAGCCTAATTATTCATTGGATTGCATTGCTTTCTGTCAAAAATATGCCCACCATATTTATGTGGGTCTGCTTCTGGATTCTATTGTTTCACTGATCTATATATCAATCTTTATGTCAGGCCTAAATCTATTAGTTTGTTGGAGCTGCTATAACAGAATACCACAGAATGGGTAGCTTAAACAAAAATTAATACTAACTATTAATAACAATTAACAGTCATGGAAATTGGAAGTCCAAAATCAAGGTGTGAGGCAGGGTTGGTTTCTGGTGAAACCTCTCTCCCTGGCTTCTGGAAGGCTGCCTTCTCCCTGTGTCCTCACATGGCCTTTTCTCTGTGCATCCTTGGTATCTCTCTTCTTATAAGGACATTAGTGCTATTGGAGTAGAGCCCCACCCTTTATGACCTCATTTAACCTTAATTATTTCCCAGTACAGTTGGGGCTTCCACGTGTGAATTTTGGAGGACACAGTTCAATCCATAACAGCCCTCTCCACTGTCACTATGCTGTTCCATTCCTTTCTCTATCTTATGTCAATGCCACACTATCTAGATGACCATACAGCGTTTTTTTCTTTATTTTTTTAAATTTAATTTTATTATGTTATGTTAGTCACCATTCATTACATCATTAGTTTTTGATGTAGTGTTCCATGATTCATTGTTTGCGTATAACACCCAGTGCTCCATTCAGTACCTGCCCTCCTTAATACCCATCACTGGGCTAATCCATCCCCCCACCCCTCCCCTTTAAAACCCTCAGTTTGTTTCTCAGAATCCGTACTCTCTCATGGTTCGTCTCCCCCTCTGATTCCCCCCCTTCATTTTTCCCTCCCAATTATCTTTTTTTTTTTTTAAACATATAATGTATTATTTGTTTCAGAGGTACAGGTCTGTGATTCAACAGTCTTACACAATTCACAGCGCTCACCATAGCACATACCCTCCCCAATGTCTATCACCCAGCCACCCCATCCCTCCCACCCCCACAACACTCCAGCAACCCTCAGTTTGTTTCCTGAGATTAAGAATTCCTCACATCAGTGAGATCATATGATACTTGTTTTTCTCTGATTGACCTATTTCGCTTAGCTTAATACCCTCTAGTTCCATCCACATCGTTGCAAATGGCAAGATTTCATTTTTTTGATGGCTGCATAATATTCCATTGTATATATAAACCACATCTTCTTTATCCATTCATCTGTTGTTGGACATTTTGGCTCTTTCCATAGTTTGGCTGTTGTGGACATTGCTGCTAAACATCAGGGTGCACGTACCCCTTCGGATCACTACATTTGTATCTTTGGGGTAAATACCCAGTAGTGCAATTGCTGGGTCATAGGGTAGCTCTATATTCAACTTTTTGAGGAACCTCCATACTGTTTTCCAGAGTGGCTGAACCAGCTTGCATTCCCACCAACAGTGTAGGAGGGAATTGGAAACTGGAAGTCCAAGATCAAGGTGTGAGACAGGGTTGGTTTCTGGTGAAACCTCTCTCCCTGGCTTCTGGAAGGCTGCCTTCTCCCTGTGTCCTCACATGGCCTTTTCTCTGTGCATCCCTGGTATCTCTCTTCTTATAAGGCCATCAGTGCTATTGGAGTAGAGCCCCACCCTTTATGACCTCATTTAACCTTTCTCTGCATCCCCGCCAACATCTGTCATTTCCTGACTTGTTAATTTTAGCCATTCTGACTGGTGTGAGTGAGGTGGTATCTCACTGAGGTTTTGATTTGGATTTCCCTGATGCTGAGCAATGTTGAACACTTTTTCATGCGTCTGTTGGCCATTTGGATGTTTTCTTTGCAGAAATGTCTGTTCATGTCTTCTGCCCATTTCTTGATTGGATTATTTGTTCTTTGGGTGTTGAGTTTGATAAGTTCTTTATAGATTTTGGATACAAGCCCTTTATCTGATATGTCATTTGCAAATATCTTCTCCCAATCTGTCGGTTGTCTTTTGGTTTTGTTGACTGTTTCCTTTGCTGTGCAAAAGCTTTTTATCCTGATGAAGTCCTAATAGTTTATTTTTGCCCTTGCTTCCCTTGCCTTTGGCAATGTTTCTAGGAAGAAGTTGCTGCGGCTGAGGTCGAAGAGGTTGCTGCCTGTGTTCTCCTCTAGGATTTTGATGGACTCCTGTCTCACATTTAGGTCTTTCATCCATTTTGAGTCTATTTTTGTGTGTGGTATAAGGAAATGGTCCAGTTTCATCCTTCTGCATGTGGCTGTTCAATTTTCCCAAGACGATTTGTTGAAGAGACTGTCTTTTTTCCATTGGACATTCTTTCCTGCTTTGTCAAAGATTAGTTGGCCGTAGAGTTGAGGGTCCATTTCTGGACTCTCTATTCTGTTCCATTGATCTATGTGTCTGTTTTTGTGCCACTACCATACTGTCTTGATGATGACAGCTTTGTAATAGAGCTGGAAGTCCGGAATTGTGATGCCACCAGCTTTGCTTTTCTTTTTCAACATTCCTCTGGCTATTCGGGCTCTTTTCTGGTTCCATACAAATTTTAGGATTATTTGTTCCATTTCTTTGAAAAAAGTGGATGGTATTTTGATAAGGATTGCATTGAATGTGTAGATTGCTCTAGGTAGCATTGACATCTTCACAATGTTTGTTCTTCCAATCCATGAGCATGGAACGTTTTTCCATCTCTTTGTGTCTTCCTCAACTTCTTTCATGAGTATTTTATAGTTTTCTGAGTACAGATTCTTTGCCTCTTTGGTTAGATTTATTACTAGGTATCTTATGGTTTTGGGTGCAATTGTAAATGGGATCGACCCCTTACTTTCTCTTTCTTCTGTCTTGTTGTTGGTGTATAGGAATGCCACTGATTTCTGTGCATTGATTTTATATCCTGCCACTTTACTGAATTCCTGTATGAGTTCTAGCAGTATTGGGGTGGAGTGTTTTGGGTTTTCCACATAAAGTATCATATCATCTGCAAAGAGGGAGAGTTTGACTTCTTCTTCGCTGATTCGGATGCCTTTCATTTCTTTTTGTTGTCTGATTGCTGTGGCTAGGACTTCTAGTACTATGTTGAATAGCAGTGGTGATAGTGGACATCCCTGCCATGTTTCTGACCTTAGGGGAAAAGCTCTCAGTTTTTTCCCTTTGAGAATGATATTCACTGTGGGTTTTTATAGATGGCTTTTATGATATTGAGGTATGTACCCTCTATCCCTGAAGAGTTTTAATCAAGAGAGGATGCTGTACTTTGTCAAATGCTTTTTCTGCATCTTGAGAGGATCATATGGTTCTTGGTCTTTCTTTTATTAATGATTGTATCACATTGATTGATTTGCGGATGTTGAACCAAACTTGCAGCCCAGGAATAAATCCCAATTGGTCGTGGTGAATAATCCTTTTAATGTACTGTTGGATCCTATTGGCCAGTGTTTTGGTAAGAATTTTTGCATCCATGCTCATCAGGGATATTGGTCTGTAATTCTCATTTTTGTTGGGGTCTTTGCTTTGTCTGGTTTTGGGATCAAGGTAATGCTGGCCTCGTAAAATGAGTTTGGAAATTTTCCTTCCATTTCTATTTTTGGAACAGTTTCAGAAGACTAGGTATCAATTCTTCTTTAAATGTTTGGTAGAATTCCCCTGGGAAGCCATCTGGCCCTGGCTCTCATTTGTTGGGAGATTTTTGATGACTGCTTCAATTTCCTTAGTGGTTATGGGTCTGTTCGGGTTTTCTATTTCTTCCTGGTTCAGTTTTGGTAGTTTATACGTCTCTAGGAATACATCCATTTCTTCCAGATTATATAATTTGCTGGCATATAGTTGCTCATAATATGTTCTTACAATTGTATTTTTTTGGTGTTGGTTGTGATCTCTCCTCTTTCATTCATGATTTTATTTATCTGGGTTGTTTCTCTTTTCTTTTTGGTAAGTCTGGACAGGGGTTTATCAATCTTATTAATTCTTTAAAGAACCAGCTCCTAGTTTCATTGATCTGTTCTACTGTTCTTTTGGTTTCTATTTCATTGATTTCTGCCTTGATCTTTATTATTTCTCTTCTCCTGCTGGGTTTAGGCTTTATTTGCTGTTCTTTCTCCAGCTCCTTTAGGTGTAGGGTTAGGTTGTGTATGTGAGACCTTTCTTGTTTCTTGAGAAAGGCTTGTATTGCTATATACTTTCCTTTTAGGACCAGCTTTGCTGCATCTGAATGATTTTGAACAGTTGTGTTTTCATTTTCATTTGTTTCCATGAATTTTTTAAAATTCTTCTTTAATTTCCTGGTTGACCCATTCATTCTTTAGTAGGATGCTCTTTAGCCTCCATGTATTTGAGTTCTTTCCGACTTTCCTCTTGTGATTGAGTTCTAGTTTCAAAGCATTGTGGTCCAAAAATATGCAGGGAATGATCCCAATCTTTTGGTACCAGTTGAGACCTGATTTGTGACCTAGGATGTGATCTATTCTGGAGAATGTTCCATGGGCACTAGAGAAGAATGTGTATTCTGTTGCTTTGGGATGGAATGTTCTGAATATATCTGTGAAGTCCATTTGGTACAGTGTGTCATTTAAAGCCTTTATTTCCTTGTTGATCTTTTGCTTAGATGATCTGTACATTTCACTGAGGGGGGTGTTAAAGTCCCCTACTATTATTGTATTGTTGTCGAAGTGTTTCTTTGATTTTGTTATTAATTGGCTTATATAATTGGCTGCTCCCATGTTAGGGGCATAGATATTTACAATTGTTAGATCTTCCTGTTGGACAGACCCTTTAAGTATGATATAGTGTCCTTCCTCATCTCTTATTATAGTCTTTGGTTTAAAATCTAATTTGTCTGATATAAGGATTGCCACCTCAGCTTTCTTTTGATGTCCATTAGCATGGTAAATGGTTTTCCACCTCCTCACTTTCAATTTCTCTCCTATAAGTTGTTCCAATATACCTTCTGCCCCTCTCTCTCTTTCTTCTTCTTCTGGGATTCCAATTATTCTAATATTGTTTCATCTTATGGTATCACTTATCTCTCAAATTCTGCCCTCCTGATCCAGTAGTTGTTTATCTCTTTCTCAGCTTCTTTATTCTCCATCATTTGGTCTTCTATATCACTAATTCTCTCTTCTGCCTCATTTATCCTAGCAGTTAGAGCCTCCATTTTTGATTGCACCTCATTAATAGCCTTTTTGATTTTGATTTGGTTAGATTTTAGTTCTTTTATTTCTCCAGAAATGGATTCTCTAGTATCTTCTATGCTTTTTTCAAGTCCAGCTAGTATCTTTATAATCATCATTCCAAACTCTAGTTCCAACATCTTACTAATATCTGTATTGATTAGGTCCCTGGCAGTCGGTACTGCCTCTTGTTCTTTTTTTTGAGGTGAGTTTTTCCGTCTTGTCATTTTATCCAGAGAAGAACAGATGAATGAGAGAACAAAATGCTAACAGGGTAACAATGACTCCAGAAAAATATACAAATTTATACAAAATATACAAAAATATACAAAAATATACAAAATATACAAATAAACAAATCAGAAGAGACCTGAAACCAGGAGGAAAAGAAAGGGAAAGAAAGAAAAGAAAAAAAAAAGAATATGATCAAATATGATTAGGCTGGTGCAAAGATCAGTGCCACACCCTACATTGTGGACACATTTTGGTCTGTTAGAAGACACTGCCTCCCAAAATTTGAAAGAAAGAAAAATTTGTATGTGTATAAAAATAAGGGTAAATACAATGAAGGGATGGAATATGACTGTAAAGATGAAAATTACAAAAGAAAATTATAAAAGGAATTGATGAGAAGTTGGTTGAAAAAAGAAAGAAAAATAAAAAAAAATGGGGACAGAATGTGATCAGGCAGGAGACTAGAACAAAGCCATACACTAGAGATGTAGGGTATATTTTGGTCTGTTAGAAGAATCTGTATCCCAAAATTTTAAAGAGAGAACGTATATATATACAAAAAATAAAGTTAACTACAATGAAGGGATAGAATATGACTCTAAAGATGAAAAATAAAAAAGATTTTTTAAAAAGGGATTGATAAAATGTTGGTTGAAAAAGGGAAAAAGAAAAATTCAAAAAAAAAAGAAAAAGAAAAAAAAGAAAATTAAAAAAATTAAATTTGAAAGACTAAAGAATCATGGGAAAAAAGCCATGAATTCTATGTGCAGTATTCCCCTAGTGCTGGAGTTCTGCCATTCTCGTTGATTGGTAAACTTGGTCTTGGCTGGCGGTTCTTGCTGATCTTCTGGGAGAGGGGCCTGCTGCCGTGGTTCCCAAATGTCTTTGCCGGAGGTGGAATTGCCCCGTCCTTGCTGGTCCGGGCTAAGTAATCTGCTCGGGTTTGCTCTCGGGAGCTTTTGTTCCCTGCAAGCTTTCCTACAGCTTGGAGAATGAGAGTGAAAATGGTGGCCTCCCAATCTCCGCCCTGGGAGGAGCCGAGAACTCTGGGCCCTGCTCCTTAGTGCGTCCCCAGAGAAAAGCCATCAGTCACTCCTGTCTTCCCGGTCTCCGGCTGCACTCCGCGCTCACCTGGCCTGTGACCGAGCGTTTCTATCTCTGGCTCACGACCCTGTGTGGAGTCTCCAAACCCAGCAGATCCCTGCAGTGCGCTCCCGCGCTGCTCCTTCCGGGGGAGGAAGGGGAGTCTCCCCAGATCTGCCGCTTGTTGGGTCCCTGCTGGAGGAGCAGTGGCCCGAGTGGGCCGCGGATCACGGTTTACGGCAATCCCGAGCTGAGAGCTTGCTCCTCGGCTCCGTCTCTGCAGCCGGCTTCCCCGCTATGATACCTGGGAGCTCTGCTGCACTCAGGCACCCCCAGTCTTTCTGTGACCCCAAGGGTCCTGAGACCACACTGTCCCAGAGAGGGTTCCACCCCCCGCTTGGCCACTGGAGCAACGTCCCTCAGCGGAGCCGACTTCTACAAGTTCCGATTTTGTGCTCCGCGGCTCTATCACTTGCCAGAAGTGGCCGATGGAGGCCCCCTCCCCCGCCGTCTATCCTCCCGAATATCACCTCGGATTCACTTCTCCCCACGTCCTACCTTCCAGAAAGTGGTCGCTTTTCTGTCCAGAGAGTTGCTGCTATTGCTTTCTTCGATCTCCTGTTGAGTTCGTAGGTGTTCAGAATGGTTTGATCCCTATCCAGCTGAGTTCCTGGGACCAGACGAAATCCAGGTCTCCTACTCCTCTGCCATCTTGCTCCTCCTCCATACAGCTTTATTGTAACATTTGAAATCAGATAGTGATGAGTTTTCAAACTTTGTTCCTTTCAAATTTGTTCTGATTACCCTAGATCCTTTGCATTTTCACATATATATATATATATATATATATCTCAACCTTTTCAGTTTCTATAAAAAAAAACCCTGTGATTTTGATTAGTATTACATTGAAACTGTGGTTCAATTTGGTGAGAAAGAATGTCTCTAAAATATCATACCTTGTAATCCGTGAACATGGTGAATCTCTCCATTACACTGTCTTTGGTTATTTTTAGCAATGTTTCATCGTTTTCAAGTGTAGAGGCCATGCTCATCTTTCAGAAGTATTTTATGGATTTTGATGCTATTATAGATAGTATCGTTTTTAAATTTTCATTTTCCAATTGTTCGTTGCTAGTCTATAGAAACACAATTGATTTTGTGTCTTATGACTTAATTCTTTCTTTTTTATCTGATAGAGTTTAGGATTTTGTATATAAAAAATCATGCTGTCTGGGAAGAAGTTTTACTTCATCCTTTCTACTCTTTATCTTTCAAAAAATCTTTAGCTTTTTTGCTTGCCTTGTATATTAACTAGAATCACTAGTAAAATACCAATAGAAGTGGCGAAAGCAAACATCCTCATCTTGCGCTGTATCTTAGGGGGACAGGGTGTGAGTAGAGGAGGTTGTGGCTTTTTTCTGTTGTCCTTTCTCAGTTTGAAGACATTTCCTTCTGTTCCTACTGTTCTGAGAATTTTACCAAGAATGAATGCTGAATTAGTGAAATGCACTTCCTGTATCCACTGAGAGACTTGAGTGCAGTCCTTTTTTGTCTGAGCCTGCAGCAGATTGCATGGATTGACTTGAATACCTAACTAACCTGGGTTCCTTCAGGAAGCCATTTGTTCATGATGCATTCACCTTTTTCTATATTGCTGGGTTTGATTTGCTACTGTTTGTGGAGATTGTTCTTTTCAACTATATTCATGGAGAGATTAGATTTTTTTCTATATGTTTGTGGAGTTTTAGAGTCAAGGTTATGTTGTCCCTTTAAAATGAGTCAGGGAGTATTTCCTCCGCCTCTATTTTATGAAGGAATTTTTGTGAGATTCGTCACATGATTTATAGAATTTATTGGTGAAATCTTTGGGGCTTTCTTTGTCACATGATTGATAGAATTTATTGGTGAAATCTTTTGGGCTTGTAGTCTTTTGGGCTTTTTATTTCTTCTTGAGTCACGTTTTGTAAATTGTGTTTGTCCAAGAAGTTTTTACATTCACCTAGGTGAGCAAATGCATTGGCATCCAGTCATTCCTCATATTATCTTCATATCCTTTTAATGTCTATAGGAGGTAGACATGTGATAGTTCCATTTTATCTCAATATTGGTAATCTGTGTTTTCTCTTTTTTAAAAAAATAGACTATGAAAAATTTACCAAACTTATAAATCTTTTCAAAGCAAAAGTTTATTAATTTTATTTATTTCATTTTCTATTTCATTAATTTCTCATTTTATCTTTATTGTTTCTTCTTTCTATCGTTGAGCTTAATTCTTCCTTATTTCCTTCGTAACGTGGAAACTTTGACCGTTGCTGCTGTTGCTTCTTTTTTTTTTTTTAGATTTTTTAAAAATTTCATTTATTTGAGAGAGAGAGAGAACACAAGCAGAGGGGAGGAGCAGGGGGAGAGGGAGAAGCAGACTCCCTGCTAAACAGGGAGCCTGATGCAGGGCTTGATCTCAGGACCCTAAAATCATGACCTGAGCTGAAGGCAGGCGCTTAACTGACTGAGCCACCTAGGCGCCTCTAGCCATTACTTCTAAAGTTTCTTTTTTTCCAATATATGTATGTATATGTGTGTGTGCATGTATATATACACATACATGTCTGTATATGTGTGTGCATAGAGTGCGTGTCCATGTCTGTATATGTGTGCTCTCAAAGGAATGCTGAGAGTTAAGGAGTTCCTCTGCTCTAGCTGGGCCGGGAATTCCAGCAACCTCCAGCGCTGCTGGATTTCCAGGATCTCCGCTCTGCTCTCAAGGGCAGAGCAGCCACTCTGGTGAGAGCGGCTAATCCAGCCCTTGGCATGCGCATTCCCAGCCCTCCTCCTAAGGAGTCATGGGGAACCCCTGAGGTGCGCAGCCCTCTCCCCTCTCCAGTGCCTCTGCCTACAGAGTTCTGTGCCTTAGCTGCAACCCCCCCCCCCCCCCCCCCCCCCCCCCCGCAGCTTAGCAGGACTGTGGTGCTGTGCTTGGCCTCTACCTCAGTGCAACAACCGCTGGGAAAGAGTGGAGGCTGTCATGAGTCTTCCTTTCCTCTGGGATGGCACTCTTGTGCTGCCTGGTGGCTGTCACCCAAGAGTAGCTGCCTCATAGGTGTCATGCATTTTGTGGTTGCTCCAATGGAAGGCTTGTCTGGGCCCCAGTTTACTGGGTAGTCTCGTCCTAGCGTTTTTGAGGCAGGATGGAGTGAAGGGAGCTACCTGGAGACAGCATTGCTCGCTGGTGCCTGCGTCAGTCCAAGATCATTTAGGAGAGTCTGGTGGAACGTGCCAGGATTAAGAGGAGGAAAGGGGTCTTTTAGAGAGGTGGGAGAAGAGACAAGGGCAGTCAGAGTCTGGGGAGGGGCCTGGCACCCCATTCTCGGTGTGTGTGTCTGGCCTGGCCTAGCACAGCGTATTCAGAGACACCGATTTTCTCAACAGACATTGTGAGTTGGGAGAGTGACAGTGTCAGGGGCACGGCAAAAGGTGGACAAAGGATTAAGGCACACACAGTACTGACTGACACTGAATTTTCCCCAACTCACTAGAGGCAGGCTGACTCAGATTTAATTTGCCTTGAAGTAACACATTTCTTATTTACCGAGTTTGTGAAGCAAGAGTTAGACCAGCTACCACCACAAAGAAGATAAAAGATTTGCATGATTTGCCTCTTCCCCAGATAGTTTTCTTTATATATACTAGCAACTATATTATTATCATCATGACCTTTTAAAAGAAAAAGAAAAAGCAACAATCTGGCAGAGTCTTACAGATATACGGATGAGCGAAAGAAGCCAGGCATAAAGGTACACACTGATTCCATGCACATGAAATTCAAGAAAATACAAAACTCATCTATGATGATAGAGGTCAGGAATCATGGTTATGTGGGAGGGGGACCAGCTGGGAGGGGACTGAAGGAGGCTTCTGGGGCACCGGGAATGTTCCATAGCTTGACCTGGTGGGGGGGGGCGTGCGCTGTGACTGCCCAGGTGTGTAGGCCCAGTGTAAAGATCCTTGCATCGTACACTTAAGGGCACTTTTTCTTTTCTTAATAATATTCCCTGGGCATAAGACACACAGAACTATTTTGTTCTTTATAATGGCTGTTAAGCATTCTATGGTGAATGCTTAAATGCTAAATAATGCTATTTAACAACCCCTCTGTCCATGCACTTTACAGGATGATGTCTTCCCCAGCACACTTGCTGCTGGGTTTGTATTTTGTACTCTGTGGGGGGCAAAGAGTGAAACAGGGGCAGGATTAAGTTTTAGTTCTCCTTATGCTACTGTCTGGGGGCCTGAGCCAAATCATTTCTTCTCTCTGAGCCTCAATTGCTTCATCTGTAAAATGAATTTTGAAATATGCTGAAAGGTCTTTTTTTTTTTTAAGATTTTATTTATTTATTTGACAAAGAGTGAGACAGCACAAGCAGGGGGAGCAGGAGAAGGAAAGGGAGAAGCAGGCTCCCCGCTGAGCAGGGAGCCTGATGTGGGGCTCGATCCTAGGACTCTGGGATCATGACCTGAGCCAAAGGCAAACGCTTAACCATCTGAGCCACCCAGGCACCCCTGAAAGGTCTTTCAAAAAGAAAAGCTGTGACTCTGTTTTCGATCGGCTTGGGAAATGCTGTGGTTATCAAAGTGAAGTGAATTCCTTGCTGCAGAACTTCTCAGAGCCTTCATTATGTGAATGAGCAGTGTAAGTCTCCAAGGTTGGGGGGACAAGAATATCGGCATTCTTTGAACTACAGAACTTTTTTGGGGATTTTTCTCAAAGGCTTCCTGGGGTTTGGTATTTATGCAACTCTTTTTAGGAAAAGGTGGAGCATGATAAGAACCCCACAAGGCCCCCATCTTGCTGTGAGGTCCAGCACAAAGGAGGAATTGGGGCATGTATATCAAATGAACAAGTGAACAAATCTTTTGGAAACGTATAGAGATCAGTCATCCGTTGCTCTGCTTAAAACCCCTTGATGGCCTCTTATTAATCTCAGAATAAAGTCCTACCTCTTTCCATGGTGTGCGAGGTCTAGGCAACCTTCCCAGCCTTCTTTACACGCCTCCCTCACTTCTCCATCTGGGAGGCAGTGGAGTGCAGGGTAAGCTTGTTAAGGGGTCCTAGAATCAAATGCACCTGATTCAAAACCTGGGTCCTGGCTATATGGCCTTTTTGCTTTTCTAAGCTTTGGTTTATCCATCTGTGAATGAGGTTGTTAATAGTGCCTCTCAGGCATGTTGTAAGTCATGAAAGAGAGAGGGGGTGGAAGCACCGGGCTGTGCATTATAAGTGATGACATTTCCCATTTTGACATAAATCTGCATGAGGTTTGAATTTTAGCTCTACGAACAAATACTCCAGGAGCTCTACAATTCAGCTGTATCCTATTTATTTCAGTTCGTTCATTCATTCATTCAACCACTATTACGCACCAAGCACCATTGTAGGCACTAGGGATCTAGTAGGAAACTAAACAAACAATCCAGCCCTCCTGGAGCATAAGTTCTGCTGGCAGTGCTGGGAATGAAATAAGAGAGTCAGTCAGTAATGGCCTCGAGGAAGAAGCCCCAAAGCATGCATGCTGCGTCCCACCACGTGGGGCTCCAGGAAGAGTAGGGCTGAAGGCCTCTTCTGACTTTGAGGGCCTTATAGTCTGTCTGCAGTGGCAAAGGGAGCCCAGATGGGAGGAAGGCAGCATACATCCAGTCTGGCCTCACCTGTTTCCTGTCCTCACAGCGACTGCCCCTTCTCCTTTCAAACAGCTCGGCCGCCACTCGCCCCCTGCTGCCCACCTGTTGGATCACCATGGCCTCAGGTCAGGCTGCCTGGGTGGAACAAGGTACTGCCACCTGACAGGCAGATGGGTGCCCTCCTCCTCCCTGGCCTCTGGTTACCAGGCATCCCTCAAACACTGAGTTCTGATGTCATAGAAGGTGGAAGACAGCAATGCCCCTACCTTGTCATCATCACCCTGATTTTTATTCCAGTCTCTTAGTTTTTTTTTTCATATAAATGTAAAAAACAAAGACCAGAAAAAACTGCATCAAAATATTGTATTTCAGGATGATGATTTTTCTGCTCTATTTTCTTCTATATCTTCAACTGTTTAGTAAAATGCAAGTTTTAAAATACAAAACAATAAAATTTTTAGCTGAAATCCTTATTGAGATAGTTGTAAAGATTTCATTTATTTATTTGACAGAGAGAGAGAGATAGCGAGAGAGGGAACACAAGCAGGGGGAGTGGCAGAGGGAGAAGCAGGCTTCCCCGCGGAGCAGGGAGCCCGATGTGGGGCTCGACCCCAGGACCCTGGGATCACGACCTGAGCTGAAGGCAGACGCTTAACGACTGAGCCACCCAGGCGCCCCAGAACACATGTGGTAGTAAGAAATAATACAGGAGATCCAGCGTACCTTATACCTAGTCCCCCCAGTGGTAACATCTTACATCCCCTGCGATACAGTATTACAACCAGGATTTGCCATTGATGCAATCTATCAGTCTTATTCAGATCTCTCCTGTTTCACTTGTACTCATTTGTGATGTGTATTTAATTCTAAATACTTGTCACGTGTGTAGGTTTGTGGATCTATACCGTCAAGATACAGAAGAATTCCCAAGCCAGAAGGTTTTTGTGTTGCCCTTGGGTGCCCACCGCCCTCCCTCTCCCCTCTCCCCCACTTTCCCTAACTCCTGGCAATGCCGAATCTGTTCTCCTTTTCTAAAATTTTATCTTTTCAAAAATGCTATATCAAATAGTATGCAACCTTTGGATATTGGCTTTTTTGTACTTAGCATAATTCCCTTGAGATTCATCCAGGTTGTTGAGTGTATCAGTAGTTTGTTCCTTTTTATTGCCACATTGTATCCCATGGCATGTATGTACATAGTTTATTTAACCATTCACCCACTGAAGGATGTCTGGGCTATTTCTGGTTATTGGCTTTTATGAATAAAGCTGATATGGATATTCTTGTATAGTTTTTGTGTGAACCTAAGTTTTCATTTCTCTGGGATGTCTAAGATGGAAATTGCTGAATCTTATGGTAATTGCATAATAGCTTTGTTAAGAAATTGTCAAACTGTTTTCTTGAATGGCTGTACCATTTCACGTTCCCATTAGCAATGTATGAGCAATACAGTTTCTCCTCCTCCTTGCCAGCGCTTGGAGTTTTCATTATTTTTAATTTTAGACATTTTGGTAGGTATACGGTAATATCTCATTGTGGTTTTAATTTGCATTTTCCTGATAGTTAATGATGTCAAACTTTTCTCATACACTTCTTTGCCATCTCTATCTCCTCTTCAGTGAAATATCTGTTCATGTCTTCTGCCCATTTTCTTTTCTTTCTTTCTTTTTTTTTTTAAGATTTATTTATTTGAGAGAGAGCGAGCGTGTGCAGGGGGGAAGGGGCAGAGGGAGAGAATATCCAAGCAGACTTCCACTGAGCCCGGAGCCTGATATGGAGCTCAATGTCACAACCCTAAGGTCATGACCAGAGCTGAAACCAAGAGTTGAAAGCTCAACTGACTGAGTCACCCAGGTGTCCCTTCTGCCCATTTTCTAACTGGATTGGTTTTTTTTACATTTGAGTTTTGAGAGTTCTTTGTATGTGCTAGATACTAGTCCTTTTTGAATGTTTGGTTTGCAAATATTTTCTCCCAGTCTGTAGTTTTTCTCTTCATCCTCTTCATGTGGACTTTTGCAGAGAAAGTTTTGAACTCTAATGGGGTCCAATTTATCAATTTTTCTTTTATGGATCATGTTTCTTTTTGTGTTATGGCTGAGAACTTTGTCTAGCCCTAGAAACAGAAGATTTTCTCCTATTTTAAAAAACATTTATAGTTTTATGTCTTATAGCCCAGTCCAAAAATGGAGTTAATTTTTATATAAGGATGTGAGTTTGGGATCAAGGTTCTTTTCTTTTTTTTTCTTTAAATTTTTTGTTATGTTAATCACCACACATTACATCATTAGTATTTGATGTAGTGTTCCATGATTCATTGTTTGTGCATAACACCCAGTGCTCCACGCAGAACGTGCCCTCTTTAATACCCATCACCAGGCTAACCCATTCCCCCCACCCCCCTCCCCTCTAGAACCCTCAGTTTGTTTTTCAGAGTCCATCGTCTCTCATGGTTCATCTCCCCCTCCGATTTCCCCCCATTCATTCTTCCCCTCCTGCTATCTTCTTCTTTTTTTTCTTTCTTAACATATATTGCATTGTTTCAGAGGTACAGGTCTGTGATTCAACGGTCTTGCACAATTCACAGCGCTCACCATAGCACATACCCTCCCCGATGTCTATCACCCAGCCACCCCATCCCTCCCACCCCACCCCCACTCCAGCAACCCTCAGTTTGTTTCCTGAGATTAAGAATTCCTCATATCAGTGAGGTCATATGATACCTGTCTTTCTCTGATTGACTTATTTCACTCAGCATAACACCCTCCAGTTCCATCCACGTCATTGCAAATGGCAATATCTCATTCCTTTTGATGGCTGCATAATATTCCATTGTGTGTGTGTGTGTGTGTGTGTGTGTGTGTGTGTGTGTGTGTGTGTGTATACTACATCTTCTTTATCCATTCATCTGTCGATGGACATCTTGGCTCTTTCCACAGTTTGGCTATTGTGGACATTGCTGCTATAAACATCGGGTGCATGTACCCCTTCGGATCCCTACCTTTGTATCTTTGGGGTAAATACCCAGTAGTGCAATTGCTGGATCATATGGTAGCTCTATTTTCAACTTTTTGAGGAAGCTCCATACTGTTTTCCAGAGTGGTTGCATCAAGGTTCTTTTCTTTTGTTGTTTTTGCCTATGAATGTCTAATTGCTCCAGCACCATTTGTTGAAAATGTTATCCTTCTTTCTTTGAACTACTTTTGCACCTTCTTAAAAAACCAATTGCACATATTTGTGTGGGTCTATTTCTGGATTCTCTATTCTCTTTCATTGACTTTTGTATCTAGTCTTGCACCAATACCGCATTGTCTTGGTTACCATGGCCATACAGCAAGCCTTAATATTGAGTAGAGTGATTTCTCCCACTTTGTTCTTCTTTGTCAAGATTGTTTCAGCCCTTCTAGGGCCTGTGTTTTTCCATATAAACTTTAGAACAAGTTTGTCTACATCTACAAAAAAACTTTGCTGGCTGGGGTTTTTTTAAAAAAAGACTTTGTTAGTTTATTTGAGAGACAGAGGGAAAGCATGAGTGGGAGGAGGGCAGAGGGAGAGGGAGAAGCAGACTCCCCACTGAGCAGGCTCGATCCCAGGGCCCTGAGATCATGACCTGAGCTGAAGGCACATGCTTAACCAACTGAAACGTGCAGGCCCCCCATTGGCTGGGATTTTGATAGCAACTACATTAAGTCTATAGATCACTTTGGGGAGAAGTGACATCTTCACTGTGTTCTGTTTCCCAGTCCACGAACACAGAATGCCTCTGCATTTATTTAGGTTTTCTTTGATCAGCATCTTGTAGTTTTCAGCATATAGATGCTACATATCTTTTGTTAAATGTATATTTAAATGTTATATTGGTGGGGGGGGCGCGCCTGTGCGGCCCAGTCGGTTAAGCAGCCAACTCTTGGCTTCAGCTCAGGTTTGATCTTGGGCTTGTGAGATGGAGCCCCACATTGGCCTCCATGCTCAGCACGGAGTCTGCTTCAGAGTCTTTCTCCCTTTGTCCCTCCTGCTTGTGCTCTCTCTCTCTCTAATATAAATAAATAAATAAATCTGTAAAAATAAATAAATAAAAATTTCATTTTGGGGGATTTCTCTCATATTTTATTCATTTTAAATTTTTAATTTTTTTACTATCAATTCTTTTTTCAAAGTTTTTATTTAAATTCCAGTTAATATACAGTATAATATTCGTTTCAGGTGTACTATATAGTGATTCAACACTTACATACAAAGTCCCTATCAAACAAATTCATGTGTTAAGAAATCATTAATTTTCAACATTTTTATGAGCTAACTTTCCCAAAGATACACATACACAGCTTCTGACTAGCACCTAGATAACTTTTATCCATTGAGCACCTACTATATGTTAGTCATTTCACTAGCTGATTTTATTACATCTTCTCTAGGCTATAATTCTGTAGATACTTGGCGATTAAATCTGTTTTACTGGCCATTGTGTCTCTAACTCCCATTATGCAGCTTGTTATGTACTAAATGTTCAGTAAAAATATTTGTTGAATGGATGAATAATGAGCAACTTCAAACTAGGCTCTGAGAGGACATGAACTGCATCTGGTGAATACATTTTTGTATTCATTGTACTTGGCTCAGTAAATATTTGTTGAATGAGTAAAGCAGGTGGTATGATTTTAATTTTAGCAATGAGGAAGCTGAATCCCAGGGAAGCTAAGGAAGGATATTAGCCATAGTGGCTGTCACGTACTGAGTACTGACTCTGTGCCAGACCCCACGTTAAGTGCTTTCCATACATTATCTCATTTAATCCTTGTAACTGCCCTGCAAGGTCAGTGTTGTCAGTCTCTCTGTGGGGGATGTTACTCTCCTTACTCAAGATCACACACCTTACCTGGGGGCTTAGTTCAGGTCTATTTATTTCCAAAGTCTCTTAGTTGACCATAAGTAGTTAATGTAATTTCATCCAAAAGCAAAGAAAGTTGCATTTCTTGTTATCCTTTGTGGCTTTATTGTGGATAAGTAGGTGTGGGATTCCCATTAAACTTTTGAAATATCAAAAGTAGCTTTATTCTCTCCTCTCTGTCCAACTCCATGACTACCTTAACTTAGCACCTAGGGATTTCATACAATCTCCATTCCTTATCCTTCTCCCTTCTCCAGCATACTCTTCTTCTTCTTATCATCCACAGCTAAGACATTTCAAGAAATGACTGAGTACCAGACACTGTGCTTCACCTATATTGGCTCACTGGATTATCATCACAACCCTAGGTAATAAATAATATCACTATCCCCATTTTACAGATGAGGAGACTGAGGCTCTGGTTATTTTCTCAAAGTTACAGAGCTAGTGAGAGCCAGAGCTGAGATCTGAACCCTGTGGGTCTGATTCAAGCCACCAGGCTCTTGATTGCCATGAGATATTGCCTCTTCCTTGGGAAAATTCAAGACCAGAAAAAGAAAGAGAACTGCCCAAGCCAGCTGGAGCTAAGGGATCAGACCTGAACTCTCTTGCTCCCACCCAGGGTCTCTTTAAAAGGTAATTTGCATCATTTTGGTGGTCTTGCACATGCCATGGCAGCTATTGGCTTCTTGGGATTTACCTCACAGAAATGTTTCAGATGTCAAATGCAGATACTCCAAGACTGGGGATTAAACTAATTACGACACATGGAAAGTAATGAATTACAGTCATGGAAAGAGAAGGTGACCAGAAACATTTTCTGGGAAACCCAATGAATTCTTCCAGGAAACTGCTCTGGAGAACAGTGATGAGTGGTGAAGCTCCTGGGATTAGTAGGTAAGGCCATTTCCTGGGGATTCAGCCTCAGAGCAGGGAAGAGAGGGAAAGAATGGCCCTGCCCGGCCCGCAGAGTGCATGCCCAGGAGCTGGCCTGGACTGGGGGCTGGGAAGGGTCCATGCTGGGCCCTGTGCCTCGCAGCCTACCCGGGCCTCCCATTTCCCAGTAAAGGAAGAAGGCGGGGAGGGGAAAGGAAGAGGGGTGCCGTGGACAAGGGAATTAGGCTTCCTGAGTGAATGTGGGAATAAATGGGGGAGGGAGAGAATGAATGGAAAATGTGTGAATGAACAGTGTTCCAGGCAAATAACTAATTGAAAGATCACATCCTGCCAAGGGAGAGATCTGCCCCCTACCTAACAAGCGCAGGCCAAGCAGTGCTGTGTGCTTAAAGTCTGGTCACTCAGACACATCTGGGTTCAAATCCTGATGTCACTGTAACATGTCCCTAGGGAAAATGACATCCTGTCTCTGAGTCTCAGACATCTGGAAACTGAAGCCAATGCTAATGTGTGTCTTGTGGGGTTATTGGGAGGGTTAAGTGGGATGCACTGATGGGGCAGTGCCAGGTTCACAGTAGGAACCTCGCCTCTTGCTTCTCTCCCCCTCTCTCTCCTTTCCCATTTCCCCTTCTCTTCCTCACTTCCCCAAAGATTTATTGACTCGCTGCTCCTGCGTCAACTCAAAGCAAATGTCTCTCCCAATAATTTAGGAATGCAAAGACCTTCTATGAAAAGTGTACTCAGAAACCGGATGCAAATGGTATAATAGGCAAGCCTGGGTAGGAGTGGGTGGGGACTAACGGGGAGGGGTGGAGGAAGGGGACAGAATGGCTTCGTAAAGGGGCAGGCATTTTTGGCTAGCTGCAGGGGAAAGAAAGGCTGTCTGGGGAGACTGAGCATCATGGGCAAAGACCTCCCAACCTGGGTCTTACACGGGAACCCAGTCCTACTCTGGGTCTGGTGCCTACCTTTAGTCTGATGGAAGAAAGACTTGTATTTATAATAAGAATTGCAAACTCAGATGCACAGAGGTACTGAACCATTAATAAAATGAGGGAAGTAGGCTGGGTGTACAACAAAAAGGCCTGGTGGGGACTGGCAGATTATAACACGATGTCTAGAAGGGCCAACCAATCATTGCCATGAATATGTGGGGTCCAGTGTCGCCAGATCTGATTGTTTACAAGAGAAGTTAGAAATTCAGGCTTTTATGTGAAGTCTCCTAACTTATAAACGTTGGCAACAAATTCGACTTTGGGAAAAAATACACCACTTGGGTGAAATGCAGGCCATTGGTTTGTGAACTCTGATTTATTAGGTGTCAGCTGTGTGACAGGCCCAAATATGGCTTGTCCCTAATCCTCACAACAGCCCTGCACATGGGGTTTCTTACCTATGATGGTGAGCAACAGAAACCCCAATGGCTAAACTAAAATCAGAAATGGAAATTTTGGAGGAAGATCCAAGGGGAGGTCCTGGGATTAAGGAAGAGGCTGAAGATCCAGGGAGAGGAACAGCTGTTAGAACTGCAGACCAGGGCAAATCACAGGAACAGTCTGAGCCCAGGACTGTAGATGGGGGCAAATGTAGGCTCTCAGCAGTTGGATCCCAATGCCATGAAAGAATTCTAAAACTTTTTGGTGTCTGCATCTGTTACCTGTGGCTTCTGTAACAAATTGCAACAAACTGGGTGGCTTAAAACAGAAATTCATGTTCTCAGAGTTCTAGAGACGAGAAGTCCCACGTCTGTATCACAGAGCTGAGATCAGGGCATCAGCTTAGCCTCACTCCCTCCAGACTTAGGGAGAATCTGTTCCTGGCCTCTTCCAGCTTCTGGTGGCTGCCAGCACTCCTTGGCTTGTGGCCACGTCACTCCAACCCCTGCCTCTGTGGTCACATCGTGTTCTCCTTTTATAATAGGAAATGTGTGTGTGCCAATTTCTTCTTATAAGGACACTGGGCCCACCCGGATAAGCCAGGGTAATTTTCTCATCTCAAAATCCAGAATTTAATGACATTGGCCAAGTCCTTTTCTAGAATATAACATAGCATTCACAGGTCCTAGGGAGGCATGGATATTTTGGGGGGACTTTTTCCTACTATGGTGACTTTGGGACATTCCCTTGAGATTCCACGCTCTGAACAGAGGCAATCTCTAGGCTGGGTTCCTGGCTGCTAGGAGGTGGGGAGGAAGTTGAGGCTTCTGTTTCTTTTGCTGTGGGAGGCAGGGCTGAGCCACCCCTCCAAGACTCACATTATGGGTGGTTTCTTCCAGGGAAGGAGGGATTTGGGATGCTGATTGAGCTACCAGTGCCATGAGGACAGAGACCATACCCCTGTCATCCTCCATGGCATTCCCAAAACTTAGTTGCATAATACCTGGCACTTAGTAGGTGCTCAGTATCCGATAGCGACTTGCTTCTTCCGACGTCTGTGCTCTCGCCCTACTCACTGCAGCAAATGGCACCTGGGATACCAGGTGAGTGAGGGGGTAAAAGTATACATTAATACACAGCCTTGGCATATGCCTGTCTGCTGGGGATGAGGGCCACACCAAAAATACCCTTCTGCATGCCCCATTAACCAGAGGGCTAAAAGAACTGTGAATAGTGGACCAAAAAAAAAAAAAAAAAAGCGGGATTAATTTATGAGGCGTTCTGCTGCCTGGATGGCTCATTGCATACCCGTTTTGGCAACGTTGCTCCGTAATGTGCTTCTAGACTTACTGTACTTCGACATCCAGGGGCTCTTTTGTAATATGCCAAATATTCCGCCGTTATTGTTCTAGGCACCTCCTGTTGGTCATTGGGCTAATTTATTTCAGTCGGAATTTCAGGACCAGACACAACTCTTATTACTCACTGCTTCGAAGAGGGAATAAAAGAGCAATTGATATTTGGAAAAATGAAAAATATGTCCAGAATACTTTGGGCCCTGAGGCCAAGAAGAAAAAAAAACGGGGGGAAAGCTGGAGGGAAAAATAAGGCGGGCTCACCTCGTAATGCACTCTGTCGTGGCTTGTCTCGGAGACATGGAGTCTAGAATGTCTGCAGACAAATGAATCAACGGCAGGGCTCTGAATTCCTCAGACACCTGGGTCCTTCGGCACATGACTTCAGCCTCCACCTGCAAGAGCAGGGGTGGGAAAGACAGCCACGTGGAGCGCTCACCTCCATGAGTCGCGTGTGTTAAATCGGGCCTCAGGTTGCAGGGTGAGCGAGTAACCCTGGTGGGGCTGTGGAATTCCTAAGGCCACTTGCTCCTGAAAGTTAGCTGAGGAAGAGAATTCTGCGACATGACAGCCCAGCCCCTTGGTTTCAGGAGCTAAAGCATGAGGAGGGCATCTGTAGAGATGATCAAGAGGCACACCAGAGCTCCTGGCCGTGGCCTTGCTGGGGCTGAAAGGGCCAATGTCTCTTTTGCCACCAGAGGTGCTGGTGCGTGTGAATGTGAAATCCGTGGCTTTGCCATTCCTAGAAGTCCTGGTTGAACGCTGGGCTTCTGGCAGACAGAGGGGCTTCTGCAGAGACGAGGAAGAGGGGCGCGGGGTGGGCCTGGTGCTGGCCAGCAAAAGCTGCACAGTGGGGTGACATGTGCGAACATGAAGGGGTATCTTTACCTGCTTTGGGCTTTCTTTAAAGAAACCGTGATGCAGCAGTGGTTAGGGTCCTAGGCTGTAGAGCCAGGCAGTCCTGAGGACAAATCGCACCCTCCTCATTCATTCCCTGTGAGACCCTGGACTGCACCCTCTAGCTTGCCAGGCCTCAGTCTCCTCATCTGTACGGTGGGCATAAAGATACCTGTGTTCTCACAGGACGCTTGCAAGGGAAAAAAGTTAATGCATGTAGAACTCTTGGCCTGTAGGGATAATAGCCCCTTGCTCTGATGGCAGACTTGCTGTCTGGTGTCAGACTGAGCGCTCGGCTTTCCTTCTCTCGTGGAGCTCTCACAGCAACTCTGTGAGGCAGAAACCACCACCATCTCTGTCTTACAGACGGGAGAACTGAGACTAAGGGAGACTCCAGATCACGCAAGTAGGCTATGGACTAAGGCCTGTGCGTCCCCAGATCCTGGGCTCTCAACATCCACTGTCTTACATGAAGATGAGGTCTTCAAGGGAAGCACGTGCAACAAGAAGCATATGTAGGCAAGTAAGAAGGGACAGAGCCCGTTGAAAAGCACCACGTAGTCTCGGTTCCTGCGGTGATGGAAAAGACCGCCGTGTCCCCATCTGAGCACGAGTCAAAGTCGTTGCAGGAACACGCTGAACTGAAGATCCTTCTAAACAGTACAGTTACCCTCAGAGAGGCAGGACGCCCACTGTAGGAGGGACACGTGGCAGCGGAGCCCGAGGGAACGGGGGATGCTCAGTCCCTGGTGCTGGGTTGAGAGGGCAGCACTGTTCTGGAATGTTCTGGATGTTTCACCCCCTCTCTGACTGTGTGTGTTTGGATCCGAGGAAGGGAGATGGCCAAGGCCCATGGATGGGGAGTCCCTGTACAGGTGCTACAAATGCATGGCGTTCCTGGCACGCAGTGAGGGCTCAGGGTCTGCCCAGTGAATGCGGCCGAGGGGGAGTGTCCGGGTTTGGCGAACAGCCCTCCGAGCCCTGCCTTGGGTTGAAATGGCTTCAAGATGAGACCAAAACATCTGTGTCTGGGACGTTTGTCAGCAGAGTGCTGCCCATTTTGGACTGTGCATGCTCCCAGACATGCCCTGTGTCCTGCCCCAGGGGGCTCCTGAGGTGGGCTGGGTCTGCGCTTGGGAGACCTGCCCTAGACCTGTGGGTTGGGAGCCTCGAGCCAAGGTCATAAAAACAGAGTGAGGGTGTAGACGCGGCCTGAAATGAGGCTCCCGCAGACGTTGAGCCACTTTCTTTTTGTTTTAAGCTGTTTTGGGTTTCTGGCAATTGGGAAAAGAGGGATCACTGACACAATAGCTGCATGTCAGGTTGTGCTTTTATAAGGAACACCATGAAACCCTTTTCTGTGTCCAAGACGCTTCCTGGCCTTTGTGGATGAGCCTTGCAACTCAGTTCAAAGGAAATTTTTGATGGGATTGGATGGTGGGGCACGGCAGGATGAAGAGGGTGTGTCACGGGCCTATGTGAGATGAGCCCATAAGAGACTTCGAGGGGGGGCGGGGCGTCCTGGAATCCAGTTGACACGGGGGCACTGGTGGCCATCCAAGGAGCAGGTCCTGTGGGCATGGGTGGGGCAGATGGAAGGCGAGCCATGGAGGCAGGGAGACTCCACTGACTCTGTGTAACTTTGCATGGGTTCTTCACTTCTCTGTGCTGCCTCAGTTTCCTTATCTATAAAATGGGGACAACGATGTTATCATCTGTTTCACTGGGCCATTGTGTCAAGGTTGGGGCAAGCGTGGGCTTTCCAAATGGGGTGGGTTGGGGCGGAAGGTGGCAGGGCTGTATGCCATCAGTCCATGCTCTAGTGACAATAGCAATTACAGCAGTCAAGATGGTTGGGACAACAGAGGCTAATATGACTAAGCTTGTGACTGTGTGGCATCTGACGAGCCCAATTTCCCATGGCCCTCACAACCACTCTCTGGATACATGTCATTTTTCTTCTGTTGCACACAAGGAATCAGACACCAAGTCCATAACCACCAAGCCACACCACCTCTTAAGAAGTGTCCTCCTGGTAAACACCCAGAGAAGCAAATCTAAATTCTACTCCCCATTTGAGGCCTGGCAGGAGCCCACCTCCTTAGTGGAGCCCTTCAGCCAGAGGGATCTCTCCCTACCCATCTGGCCTACAGACAGATGTTTAAATTTTTAAAAAGCTGTCAATATTTAAAAATTAAGAGCCTTTATATATAAACCCAGACCTCTGGCTTTTCTTGAAGAATGAGAAATCTGGCCACACCGTCTTACACTCCCACATGATGACCCTTGCCTGATGTTGGCAACTGCCTTCAGATGGGGCCTGGGCTCTCCTATCATCCACAAGCCACTGCCGTGCTACCTGTCTGGTCTGGAAGGCACGTGGCCTCATGAATCTTACTCCCTATTTAGTTGTCCAATCACAACACCTTGGATTATTAGCAAATACTTCCAACGCACTGTTTGCTCCCCGTTGTGCTGGCACTAGGTCCTACACAGGGGAAATGCCCTCTGTATTTTTAGAGTCCCTCTTGTCTGGGGCCTTGTGCCAGCCCCAGGGTCCAGGACCTGTAATCACCTGTTGACTGGATTAATGAAAGCAGGTGACAAACTCTGTTTTCTTGGAAGTCCCCAGACAGAAGTCTCGGAAGGGATTCAGTGACCTCAGAGAAGCTGTGTGTCTCCGTTGGTCTGCTACAGTGGTGGGGTGGTGGAGATGAACCCATTGCTTATTAAGCCCCTGTGTGTACTGGGCACAGTGGAAGGATTCACGCAAACTTCGTCTCCCTGAGACTGAGGTCGATACCCCCATTTTATGGGATGAGGAAAGTCAGACTCAGGAGAAGTGAAGAGGCTCGCCTAAGGTCAGAACAGCTTGCTGGTGGCAGAGCCAGGATTCGAACCCAGGTCTGTTGACTCCTACATCTGACTCTTTCCACACACACCCTGGGCCAACTCTCCACGCCAGGCCCCCTCCTTGCCAAAGAGAAGACCTTTGCGATGTTTTGTGTCCTTGAAGGCAAACCAAAAGAATTCCCTACAACTCGCTGCTGGCATTTCAAGTATTGGTTTATGGGTTTTTTGGTGAGAATGCATCCAGGGGCCTATCACCCTTAGTGAAATAGATACTTTTCCAATCAAAGAGTCAAACCAGAACTTGGCTTCTTAGAAAACCACTTGTCTGGAATGCTTGCCAGCGACCAGACGGTCCCACAGTTCAGATTTTAAAAACTGTCTCAAATGTATGGAGAGACCTTTAGGGTGGAGGGTGGGAAAGGCACATACCTTGCTACAGAAATATACAGACGTTCAAGTCTTCGGAACTCCTCGGCTGCCTAGAATCAAGTCTGCCCTTTTGTGGCATTCTCAGGGGTCTCGCTGCCTCACTGAACCAGAAACGAGCTTTTATTTTATGGGACTTTCCTTTCATGAAACAAAAACAGCAATTAAAGAGAAAAACCTTCTATAAACAAGTGTCTATAGTTCTCGTTTGCTTAACTTTTTCCAACCTTATGAAAAATTGGAACTAAAATTGTCTTCTGAAGGAAGGTTCGGGAAGTATTTTCTTTCAGGTTCATTCAAAATAGTCACACCCCCTTCTCCACCCCTTCCCGAATTCTGATGTTTCCAATGGTCGCCTCCATATCCTGGAGACTAATAATGTGGTGTGTTTTCATTATCTTTTGCCACAAGTATAGGGACATACAAATGACTTTGAATATGTGCTCGCCCCAAATCTAGATGGAATCTGAGACCCCCCAAATGGTTTGACCATTTGGACTGAAGAGGTTGGTTAATTCTGTCCAAGAACCAGTTGTGGGCTGGTTAGGGACTGGTTAATTCATTCCAAACGGTCAACCGAGGATGGTGAGCAGACGTAACCTGTGGTTCATAAAGGTTTCCCTTAACCCTTCCTGAGTTTTGATCTGAGGTTTATACACACAGAAATTATGTGTGGGGTGGAGCCCAGCCAGAAAGTCTCTGAGAAAACTCCATCTTACACATTTTCTTTGAGACGGCCAGACATAAATCTTTGAGGATATCCGTCTTCCTAACAGAGTGGCTGGATTTTATGGTTACTACACCCCGGTTAGATTTTAATGGATAAAATACTTTTTTTGAGTCCAAGGAAAGGGCTAGTATTCCCTGAATAGCTAATACAGTCTTTCAAGCAGAAAGGAATAACCATTTTTTAGAAGTCAGAGACTATATGCTACCAAGGGTAAAATGGAGGTGTGTGTGTGTGTGAGCGTGTGTGTGTGAGCGTGAGTGTGTGTGAGTGGATGAATAAAAGAATGGTAATTTGGGGATAATTTTTCACTACTTTTCAAGATAAGCAAGTTAATTTTTCTGCCTCTGACATAACAGGTTAGGCTGGGAGATGTTGGCTGTCTTCAAGGCAAAGTAAAGTCAATATGTATTTGTCAACCCAAACTACCCTTCTCTGTGCCCTTTTGAAAAATCATTAATAATAATAAAATCTCATCTTTTTACCCATCACTGATAATTGCTCCACAGTACTCAATCTGCTTTTGTCAGCCCTTCCTCTCTTCTGCCACCCTGATGGGATCTCATAGTGTCTCAAATGGGGACATTAGAGAAGCGTACTTATGGGCGCATGGGGGATGGAGGTTTGAGGGTGCTCTGTTGGTTACCGGGAACACAGAGACAAATGATCCACTTTGACAGCAGGGAGCTCTGAGTCTGCCGAGAGAGGCAGCCTGTAAGCAGACCATCACACTGTAGTGTAAGTTTTGATGAGAGATACCAGGGAGTATGGAGGAGCACCTCAGTCTGAGGTGTATGGAGAGGGTCTCCAAAGAAGGCCTCTAGAGGAGTTAAATCTTTTTGGGGGTGGGGGCAGAAGGAGAGGGAAAGAGAGAGAGAGAGAATCTTAAGCAGGCTCCACGCCCAGTGCAGCCCTAAGTGGGACTCAACCTCAGGACCCTGCGATCATGACCTGAGCTGATATCAAGAGTTAGAAGCTTAACCAACTGAGCCTCCCAGACGCCCCTAGTGGAGTGAAATCTTAAAGGAACTCACTAGCAGAGGAAGAAGTAAGGAGGGTGGAACAGGCAGAGGGACAGAGGAGTGACCTCAGGCAGCCTGCTAGGGAGGAGTGTGGTGCATTTGAGGAACTGGCTGCAGGAGGGTATGGGTGGAAGGCAAAGTGGAGAATGTAGCAGGGATCAGGTCATGCCGGACCCTGAATGTCAGGCGAGGCGGCTCGAGGTGTTTGCACGAAGGCTGTGAAGGTGGTTTTGGTACCCTCTGAAAGACAAGCGGTAAATAGGGCTGGAATTCAGGGTTCAGTGGGGAGAGAGTGCCACGTGCTCTGGGCTCGTCAGGGAGAGCTTCCAGAGAAAGTGAAGTGGGTGGATTTGGAGAGGAGGAAGGAAGGCAGTTTGTGTCAGAAGCAGAGTTAAAATCCCGAGGACAGAAAGCATGGGGATTCTGAATGGGGGCGCTGTGGGAATAAGGAGGTGCTCACCTGTGTTGGTAAAACACACTGACGATGAGGCTGAAGGGGGAACAGAGTGCAGAAAGCACACTTGTCCTGCCCTCTGCTGAATCCTTTACACCTATAAGAACTCAGGAATCTGTGCTGAATAGATGGATGAACTCACTAAGAAGCAGTGAAGACAGGCTGTTGGTGTTTGTTAACTGCCAAGCCACATGCTATGTGGTCCTTACCTTTCATAAACTCTCCAGTTTGGGCAGAAAGGGGAGAGAGATGCATAAGTCATGTGAAAAAATGACAGGAAGACCAACCAATTCTCAGCTGGACGTTGGGCGTGGAGAGAGGAGATGAGTTCAGACTGGATGGGGACATAGGAACAAATCTTGGAATCATAACACCGGCTACCACTTTACTGAGCACCCATCATTTGTTTGAGGAACAAGTCCTCTAATTTTTGCAAGTCCAGAAGAAAAGTATCTCATTCAGATTTTCACAGAGGCACAAGTTGTTAAAGAGGCTTGCCCCGGGTCCCAATGCCAACAGGGGCTCAGCCCACGTCTCCCTGGCTTTGGAGCTGAGGTGTTCTCCTTGAGGTATGGAAGACCTTGAAAGAGGGTTGAGTTTGTCCCTAACCGCCTCCTCCCATCCTGCTCTGGAATACAGCTCCCGTGGATTGGTCCCCAAGGTGGGCAGATTGGGTGGGGCCAGACTGGTTTTTCTTCCTTCTTGTGTTGGGGATTCCACAATCCTTATTGGAATGCCCCTGCTTCCACACGGAGGGGGACACAAACTGAGTGGCATGAGGAAACCATTTGTTACGTGGCCCAGGGGAAGGTCCAGGAGCCCACACTCTTTTTTTTTTTAATTTTTTTATTGTTATGTTAATCACCATACATTATATCATTAGTTCTTGATATAGTGTTCCATGATTCATTGTTTGTGCATAACACCCAGTGCTCCACGCAGAACGTGCCCTCCTTAATACCCATCACCAGGCTAACCCATCCCCCCACCCCCCTCCCCTCTAGAACCCTCAGTTTGTTTCTCAGAGTCCATCGTCTCTCACGGTTCGTCTCCCCCTCCAACTTACTCCCCTTCATTCTTCCCCTCCTGCTATCTTCTTCTTTTTCTTTTTTCTTAACATATCTTGCATTATTTGTTTCAGAAGTACATATCTGTGATTCAACAGTCCTGCACAATTCACAGCACTCACCATAGCACACACCCCACCCAGTGTCCATCACCCAGCCACCCCATCCCTCCCACCCCCCACCACTCCAGCAACCCTCAGTTTGTTTCCTGAGATTAAGAATTCCTCATATCAGTGAGATCATATGATACATGTCTCTCTCCGATTGACTTATTTCACTCAGCATAACACCCTCCAGTTCCACCCACGTCGTTGCGAATGGCAAGATCTCATTCCTTTTGATGGCTGCATAATATTCCATTGTGTATATATACCACATCTTCTTTATCCATTCATCTGTCGATGGACATCTTGCAGGAGCCCACACTCTTGAACCCCAGATCGGTCAGTGAAGGAGGAAAGGATGGGGATTGCTTCTCTCCCTTGCTCTGCTCTCCAAGACGACAGCAGCTGGTGCGGACTCAGATAAGTAGCTGCACCCTGGGAAGTGAGTGCCTACTGGACCAAGTTCCTGTACTGTCTGAGGTCCACCCATCCCTAATTTTCCTATGAGTTACATTAAAGAGTCTGATGGGAAAGTATGTCTTGGTTTAAAAATAGAATAATACAACAATAAATCAAGAAGAAAAAGCAAGCTGAAAAAATGCAGAAAACAGATGAAAAGAAAAGGGAAAAAGTGAACGGTATAAAAATACCCTCCATGCCAGGCACTTCAGATGTGATTTCCTGTGGCCTGCGCTTTGAAAAAGCCTGCTGTTACGCCATGTGCAGCATCTGAAGGCCAACGGGGCAGACAGAAAGGGGTGTTGAGACTTGGAGGCAAGGATGACATCTGACCTGCCTGAGCTCCAGACACATACACCAAGGACACGTCAGAGGATTTTCCATTTGGTGGAATGGAGCCCTGTGGGCCTGCTCCACCCCACTCCCTGCCCACCCGGCTCTGACACACTTCCTGTGATGGGTGGTAGGGCACACAGTGGGGCCACTGGTAGAAGCCTGGGCTCTGGCTTCCCAGCGAGCTGGGGCAGATGACTTCAAAAGCCACGTCTGGCATGTAGAGAAATGATTTAAAAAGTGAACTTGGGTGGCTCCCAATATAACCTACTCCAAGTAAGTAGAAAGAAAACATACATTATCTCATGTTAAAGAGCAGGCTTCTTTTAAGGCATGGCCAACTATTTATGAAATTCTAACTTATTGCTGAGAAAGCCCCGCTCCTCCCCCACCCCGCCGACAATCCTAGCAACCACTGGCAAGGCCAAAAGGACATAAACATGATGTCAGAGAGCCAGTTCCAAATTGGTCAGGAGTGCATGACAAATTTGTAATTCTAATCAACCAGAATCTCAAATGTATGCCCCAAGAATATACTGTCTGCCTCAGAGATGCACTTGCCTGATATTAAATTATGCCAAGGAAAAGCAAAATAAACATCGTTTCCAACAGGCTGATGTGGGAGGGGTGAGAGGTGGTGGTGTATGAGTGGAAAAAATAACATTTCAATAACAAGAGAGAAAAAAAAGAACAAATCAAAACATGACTGGGTGCAGCCCATGAAATTGTCCATTTCAGGTGTTTCTTTGGTGCTGAGGAGTTCGCTGTGCATCTTGGGACATGGAAGGCTCGTGTGGGTGTGGACAGAAAGGGACCCAGAATCCTATGAGCACCTGACACAGATGGGCTTGAACCTGAGAAGTGTCCTCAAATGGAATGGGATCATATTTATAAACCACTAAAATATTTCTGGTTTGCCAGGCAAGAAATTGGCAGCAGGCATCCTCTAAACATGAGTGAGTGAGTGAGTGTGTATGTGTGCGTGTGTGTGTGCATGCACGTACACACGTGTGTCCAGGCTGTCAGTTTGAGGCCAGCTGCACTTGGTTAGTAATCTCCAGCACGCCCACAAACATGCATGTGACTGAGGGGATAGTATGCTATTAAAAAGATGTGACTTGTTAACACCATGTTGGAGATCCCTACTACTTTTGCCATCCCTCTGTGCCTTGGGAATGGTGTCCTGGGAGGGGTGTTGTGTGGGCTGCCTGTTGAGTCTGGGCTCTAGAGAACAGGAAGGGGATGTGGGGGAAGAAATGTGCTTAAGACTCTGCCCCCTTCCTCACTGCACCGATCCCACCCCAGGGAGGAATAAATGACCCACATGGCCAGCAGTCCCAATTTCAGAAACTCCAAATTTCAAGATGTGGTTGTGCCTCTGGAGAGAGTGAAAGAAGGGACCAAACACTGACTTTCAAGCCTGATCAATTCTTTTAACCTCTACCCACAGAATGCGGAATCATTACTTCTGTTCCTTTCTCAAAGGGGCACCTGGGTGGCTCAGATGGTTAAGCATCTGCCTTCGGCTCAGGTCATGATCTCAGGGTCCTGGGATTGAGCCCCGTGTTGAGTCGGGCTCCCTGCTCAGCGGGGAATCTGCTTCTCCCTCTCCCTTTGCCCCTCCCCCTGCTCCTTCTCCCTCTCTCTCTCTCTCAAAATCTTAAAAAAAAGAGAGAGAGAGAGAACCGTTCCTGAAGATCAAAAACAAAATTGAGATATCAGTTCTAAGTGCTAGAAGCATTATCATTATGAGTGTTATTTTCATTGAGGGGAAGCAAAAACTTCCATCCCAAGCTATCATCCGAATTGGCCCTGCCCTAATGCCTGAAATTTCTGACATTTATCAATGCTTTGGGTTAGGCATTGAAAGTTCATGTTCATATACAAATCCAACCAGAGAAAAGAAAACATCTGAAGGCATGTCATATGTAGCTGCTCATCTAGCATGGCTTTGAGGCAGCATCCTTAAATGCTGGGGGTCATAGAACTCTGATGTGCCCTCACAATCTGTACATTCATATGTTTGTACACAGTTTATTTATAATTTCATGGCACTGATGGGTGTGCTGAAATGGGAATCCAGGGATCTCATATTAAGATCCTTCTGTTTTAAAAGTTGGGACTGTAGACTAGACACATTTTGAAGAATGTTAGGAAAGGTCAATGACAATAAGTACAGCCTTGGAGGGCAGATGAATGTGCTGAGTCTCAGAGAGATGAAGTGACTGTCTCAAGGTTACAGAGCCGATGAACACTAGAGCTAGGACTAGAACCCAGGGCTATTGGACCCATTGTCCAGTGGAGTCAGGAGGCCTGTTCAAGACACCTCTTAGCCACTTACTTCTATGTGACCTTGGGCAAGTCATTCAACCTCTCTAATCTTCAGCTTTTTCATTTACAGCAGAGACAACACCATACTCCTTTACTCATCTGTGAATGGAGAAGCGAATATTTACCTTAAGTACTTCATTTTCTTCCTAGATTGGTGCAAGCTTTTAATTAATTTCTGAAGATGTTGGTTTTGACAGTTTTTGCCAGGGTTCTTGTTGCTTTTATGATGTAGCAGATTTTTGGAGGTTCTTACTCCACCATTCCAGAAGTGCTTCTTCTAGTCTATTTACATTTAGTGTAGTAATTGTTTCAGTACCGGATTCAAGTTTATCATTTCACTGTTTTCTCATTTCTCCATGGGTGGAAAGCCTGCTCCATAGCCAGTGTGCATGGTCGGTGAGAAATGACTGGCAACTTCAGTAACGTAAGAAGGGCTCTTCTTGACTGAGAACTTAGTTCACTTGTCCTCTCTGCTTTCACAGTTCTACAATGTCTTTAAAATATGATTTTAATAATTTGTCCATTTTTGTTGTTGTTGCCATGGGAGCTATAGCTTACCTCTACTTATCACATCCTACCAAGGAACAGAATTTAGGAGCCTTACTTTATAATGGATAGTTATGGAAGTCTTTGCTAGGAAGACAGCATTTTAGCTGAGGCCTGTGATATTGTGATTTATAATAAAAAATACATATTTGGTCTTTGACCCCATTCTTGGCACAGAACTCCTAAAAACCCCTGGAGTTTCCTAAGTCTTGAGAGGGATAAAGTGTTTTTGTTATGTTAATGAGGTGACTTTTGGAATGCCCCTAAGTTACTGAAAGGTAAGTGGCTGGTCACCAGGGGAGCCAACCATGTGATTAGAGGGTTGGAACTTTTAGTCCCATCCCACAACCTCAAGGGAGGGGAGAGGGGCCAGAGATTGAGTTCAATCACTAATGATTTAATCAATCATGCCTATTGTAATGTAGCCTCCATAAAAGCCCAAAGGGATGGGGTTCAGGGAACTTCTGGGTTGGTGAACATGTGGAGATTCCTAAAGAGTGGTGCACTCCAAAAGAGCATTAAATCTCCAGGGCCCTTCCCCTTCCCTTGCCCTGGGCATCTCTTCCATTTGGCTGTTCCTGAGTGATATTCTTCTATAATAAACTGGTGATCTAGTAAGTAAAATGCTTCTCCGAGTTCTGCGAGCCACACTAGCAAATTAATAGAACCCACAGACAGCATTGGTCAGAAAGAAGCCCAGGCTGACAACCTGGGCTTGTCATTGGTGCCTAAAGCTGGGAGGAGGGGCAGTCTTGTAGGACTGAGCACTTAACCTGTGAATCTGACCCTATCTCTGGGTAGATCATATCAGAATTGTGTTGTACAACACCCAGCTTGTGTTGGAGAATTGCTCAGCGGTGAGGGAAAAATCCTTACACATCAGAATTGGTGATCAGAATTCAAAGCCTCAAAAGATAAGCATGAGCCAGCCATATGATGAGTGGGAGAGAAAAGCGTTTAAGAGAGACCGCCTTGTCTAAAGGTCGTGTGGCAGGAAAGAGATGGGCCCATGTCCGGCACTCAGAGTAGGGCTGGGGATAGGGGTCGGGGGGGGGGGGGAGGCACAGTGAAGGAAGGAGAGAATGCAGAGATGAGGCTGGGGAAGGAGGCTAGGGCCATCCAACGTCAGGCACTGAAGTTCATGGCAAGGAGTTTGGATTTTATACAACATGGATTGAGACAAGTTTGGATTGAGAATGTCAGGAGTGTTCCATGATTAGATTTACATTTCAGGAAGAGTGCCATGGCTGCTTGGGAAGCATGGATTGGAGGGGTAAGAGTGGAAATAGGGGGGCCAAGGATGAGTCTACTTCAATAGCTATGTGAGAGGTGCTGCAGGCCTGGGCAGAAGACTCTGCCTCCCTTCCTCCCCCCATTTTATCCAATAAAATCCTTATCCCTAAACAGCCATCTCCTCGCCCCAATATTTTTGATCTCTTTCTTTTCTCTTTCTCCCCTTGATATATACATAATAAAGTCCCCTATATTATAAAATAATCTTTGTTTCACTGTCCCTTTCCAGGTACTGTCCAATCTCCTTCTGCTTCTCACAGAAAATTTTCAAGAGAATCTACAACTGTTGTCTGACTTCTGCTCTTTCCATTCCATGCCTTGTTCTCTGCATTCTTATTTCTGCTCTCTCCCGGCATTCCACAGTTGAGTAGCCAATGACTTCCTCACTGCCCTGTAGGGTCCTGCTCTGATTTCTCTCTCATCTTCTGCAGTGAGCAGCTAGCTTAGCGCTGTCTCTATTGTCAGGCTTGATGCATGGGATGTAGGTGTGCCAAGTCAATCTTCTAGAAATCTTCTAGAAATAAGACCAACTATTCACCTGGGGATTTACCATCTTGGACCACAGGGAATAATTGGTACACTCACGCATCTTTAGCTTCCTTCATTCGGTATCAGGGGACAGTACATCTCTTTTCCTATTTAAATTTAACCCGTTAGTCTGTACTAGCTATCAATTAATGAACTCATTCATTTATTCCACAAATATTTCTGGGATCCAAATGGTGTCAAGGACCATTTATAATGAGTACAATCACTATAATCTCTCTGATTCAGGGTCTAGCACAGTGCCTTGTACATAGTAAGTGCCTCATAAATGTTTATAAATTTGAACTGATTTACTTTAGGATGAGCTGGTTTCATTTCTCACATTCTAGCTCTCTGTAAAATTAAATCCAGACACACTTAAAACAGTTTTTATTTAGGAATATCTTATACACAGTAAACAATGCAGGTCTCATTGGCCTTTTACACATATGCGCTGGGAAACCACTACCCAGAGCAAGATACAGAACTTGCCCTAGAGTGTTCCCTCATGCCCCACTCCCTGACACTTTTTTGAACATCTACACATGAATAAAAAAGCTTTCCATTTATATTATATATTTTCTTTTACAAACAACCATAAATGTTCTAGAATAAAAAAGTAGATGCTCAAGGAAAGTGAAGCACAAAGCTAAACTAAGGACATAACAACCTTTAAAATCAATTGGCTGACTACTGAGGATCAGGAATCTTTTACTCAGCTGAATAGATGTGACCCAACAAAATCTACTGTAAAGTGAATTCTTATCAGAAATAATCTTTTCTCATCAACTCCTACCGTAAAGTTGGAAACACTCTTTTTTTAGGGGAATGAATGTTGACCTCCGGCTATAGGCTCACACTTAAAAAAACCAATCCTCTGATAATACCTTACCAATAACCCTCAGAATGTTAATGGGGCTCGCAGAACTCAGAATTCCCTGTGGCATTCCAAGTAAATCACAAAATCAAAGCACTGGAAGAGGAAATGTGGTGAAGAATCTCTGGTAATGTGATGGCCTCACGTCATAACCTTCCTGCAGCTGAGTAATCCCATGAGCTAAAAATTCTGGGTGCTTGGTTTGGTTCTTGAGCTAGGGGGGTGACTGCAGGCAGTTTGTTTTTCTGAACCTTAATTAATTTGTGGTCAATATTGGGATAAAAATATATAAGCCCTTCTTTCCCACAAGGCTTTTGTGAGGATCAAATGAGCAAATGTTTGATTGGTTTGTTTGTTTGTTTAGTTAGTTACCCATTCAAACAATATGTATTAAGCATCTCCTCTGTATCTGCTCTTGTGCTAGGGCATAAAGTGGTGAACACGATGGTGGTGTTATCTGCTCTTGTGGAGTTTACAATCAATTGTAGGACAAAGAAATTAAATAATTATGTGCAATGTGATAAGGAATGATAGCCAATTAAAATGGTAGCTGACATCAATTAAAAAAAAAGCTTGGTTACCATAAGAAATGAAGAAAATGATACCGATATGCCTTAAACATTTTGTTTTAACTGAAAACATATACATATATACTTATTCACCAATATGTTGATGTAGGAAAAAATCTCTTCTTGGCCTTTCTTCCAGAGTGGAGTTCTGTATTTTTTCTTCATTTACTCCTTTCTTTAAAGTGAGGCAAGAAATTTGTGAATTAATACAAGTGTATAATCTTAGAATTTTATGCTTGTTGCCTCCAATTGTTTGGAGATTTCTCCTCACCCTCATCTAACAGTTATGTTTTCTGGGACTTGCCTTTATTGATTCTTTTCAAAGTAGTCAACTTAGAAACAGCAATTTTTTAAATGCTCACATTTCATTAATTTGCATGAAATTTAATTGAATTACGTAATTACAGAACTGCATATGTCTGCCATAAACAATTTAGACACAGAATGGTCTTGTGGTCAGTGAACAACTCAACTTGTAGGAACTAAGCTCAAGGGCACCCTGAAGAGTGGCTGTGTGGGATAGGATGCATCTGGTTGCAAGTAACAGAATCTTTACCTAAAACTAGCTTTTAAGTTTTGCTTTCACAAAACCTTCAGTGCATAGTAAAAAATAACAATTTACATTTTCATTCAGTATCACACACCTACCCATGCTTAGCGTATGAACTGATACCCATTTTCACAAACACTCTTTACCTTTATTTTGTGGGATGCCCAGTTTGAGCAAAGGCATGGACACAGGACAGCAGAGCCAGGGACTGTACCTGACCTGAGGGGAAGCCACAGAGGTCAAAGCTGGGAGAGTGTTGAGACAGGGGATTAGGCCATCTTTGTCCCAGCCCCCTCCACCGAACCACAGACATCTGTGGCCCTGGGCTTGGCAAAACTTCCAGGCGTGGAGTGTGACACTGAGCCTTGGGGGACAGAAGGAACGACTTGCGCTGCTGTTTAGCTGGTTAACTCCTTCTTCCCCCAAACAACATGACTCCCAGAGAGAAGCCCCTACCCATCTTTCCCTTTCAGCACCAGTGAGGGTGCCTCCTCGATCTCTCTGGAGAAAGACCAGTCTCTGAACAGTCCGAGTCTCCCTGGATCTGCTGGGAGGCCTGCCAAGGTGGTATAAGACCTGCCAGGGAGATCTCTAGAGGGGAGGCAGTGGCTCTGGGGGCTGGGGCATCTGTGGTCCTGCTCTGATGGAGTCCAGGCCTGAAAGTCATGGGCAACAGCACAGGTAGGGCACTCGGGGACAGAGATCAAAGAGAGTGGGGCTGGGGTGGTTGCGGGGAGGCCACCAGCACATGGGTTAGACAGCTTCACCTTAATGCAGAGTTTCTCAACCTGGGCACTACTGGCAGTTTGGGTGGGACAGTCCTCCACTGTGGAGGCTGTCCTGTTCGTGATGGGATGTTCAGCAGCCTCCCTGGCCTCTACCCATACAGGCCACTAGCAGTGTTCCACCCCACTTGTGACAACCAAAAGTTCTCGCTGAGGAGGTAAAATTGCCTCCTATTGAGAACCGTGGCCTTAAGGTGAGCAAAGAGGCATCTTGGACCTCTCTTCTCCAAGAGTGGACCGCAAGAAACATTGCCCACCACTCGGTGCCCAGGGGCAATAATTCAAGAGAGGGCAACACTAGAGGCCAGACTCTCCTTAAGGGAAGAGAAGGGGGAGGTTCTGAGAGATGCTGGAGCTGCTGTCTGCATGTGCAGCCTGGGAGAGGGAGGAGTTCAGGGTGCCTTCCAGGGGTCTGGCTTGGGCCACTGTGCAGACTGCTGTTCCAGGAGCCAGGAAAGGAGTTACTTTGGGGGAGTGGGAGTGAAGTCCAATCCCCTGAATTTAGTCCTTCTTCTCCTGTCCTTCCTGCCTTCTCTGGCCCTGTCTAAACTGGTACCGCCTTCTTCTTCTCAACAGCAGTTGAACCTTTCTGGAACACTTGGCACTGCTCCAGGCCTTCTGAGGTCCGAAATGAACAGTCTGCCCTTGCAGACAGAAGACACTGAAATGCAAAGGCAAGCTGTCCAAACAACAATTCAGGAGGCATACTTCAGCACTAAATATATACTCTAAGGAGCGCAGTGACCATCTCATTGCTCTGAGCCAAGACAAGCACTTTCTATGCCTTTGCACGATTTGGTCCCTTTACCTCAAGTGCCCCCTGCAGTGGACACTTGACGTTGTCTTTGGCCATCCAGCATCTGAATGCCCTTCCTATGAGTCTTAGTGGGTACAGAGTTCATCCTTCAGAATAGGGTACAGGAATGCCAACATCTACTTTCCCATCCTCCTTTGCAGCTAGGGCATGGCCAGTGACTCATACTCTGCCAATCAGGGGTACATGGCCTAGCCTTGAGATCAGGAGCTGTTGAAGCAGAGTGGAAAAGAATGAGGGGACCTGCTCTGGGGCTGGTGGGGGGAGCTGTGGCACTGGGGAGCATGGGTGTGAGGTCCTTGTTGGACCAGATCTGTAACATAATTGAGGGCAGTGCTCCTGGCTGTGTTGCCTAGAATGTGGCACTCCATTCCTCCTAGCAGTACTGTGAGCTCCCACTATCCTTTTAATGAATTCGTTTTCCTGTTTCAAAGAGCCAAAATCAGCATCTTTACTGGCAACCATGAAATCTGATTTCATTCACCCTCCCTCTCCATTCCATTTGTTTGGCAAATTTCAACTCATCTTTAAACACTCTCTGCAAATAATTCCTCTTCCAGGAAGCCTTCTTGGATTCCTTCTTGGATACCTTTCAGTTGCAAGTAACAGGAGGTTAGAAGCTCAAGCATCTGGGCTCCCAGGTGTGTTCAAGGTTTTATGAGGACCATAGCAAGACAGGAGACAGTTTGGATGCACCCACTGAAAACATTTGGGCAATTTGTCTACTAGATGGTAGCAAGGGGTAAAGGACTAGAAGGGTGAGATCATAAAGCAAATGGTTATGAGCTTGAGCTTTGGAGTTCAAATCCTGGCTCAGTCACAGGCTGATTGTGTGGTTGTAGGAAAGTTACTTAAAATCTCAGAGCCTCAGTTTCCTCTTCTGGAAAATGGGGTTGATAATAGGACCTATCTCATAGGATTGTTGTGAAGTTTAAATATAACACATGGGAAGTGCTTTAGAAGAGTGCCTGGCATTTAGGAAATGCTCAGTAAATATTAGCTATGGCTTTTGGAGATGGCAGGATATAGCAAAAGGTCAGATGTGAGTTCTGCCCCAGCTTTGCCACCAACATCTTGGGATCTTGGCTAGGCTATTAGAAATAAACTCCTACTGGGGTGCCTGAGTGGCTCAGTCACTTAAGTGTCCAACCCCGGATTTCGGCTCAGGTCATGAGATCCAGCCCCGTGTTAGGCTCTGCACTGGGTACGGAGCCTGCTTGAGATTCTCTCTTCCCCTCACTTTGCCCCTCCCCCCTTCCTCTCCTTCTCGAAAAAGAAAAGAAAGAAAGAAAGAAAGAAAGAAAGAAAAGAAAGAAAAAGAAAGAAAGAAAGAAAGAAAGAAAGAAAGAAAGAAAGAAGAAAGAAAGAAGAAAGAAAGAAAGAAAGAAAGAAAGAAAGAAAGAAAGAAAGAAAAAAGAAAGAAAGAAGAAGAAAAGAAAAGAAAGAAGAAAGAAAGAAAAAGAAACTCTAACTTCAAACTAGCTTAAATAAAGGAAATGGGGGGTCTTTCACAGAACCCAAAGGCAGAAAATCACAATGAACCTGGAACCAAGAAATGGAAGGTCAAAGCCACCAGTCAACCATTTACTCCACCTTGCTCTCCTTTTCTGGGGCCATTAAGTCTGTCTTCTCTGGTTCTGTTTAGTTATCCACACACAGCCTTCCTACATCTCTGTGTACATTTCCCCCAAACTTACATTCAGAAACTATCTAGTTGCCTCTGAACCCCAATTCTCAAGTGCCAGCAGAGAGACTCAGGTGGTGAGGTGTCCATGCCTGGTATGGTCAGCTGTGGCCGAGAGGTGGGGCCATGTGGTACAGACATGGCTGCCTGGGCTCCATACATGTGGGTTGGACTGTCCATCAGGTGTAGTCCCTGGAGTGGGGCAGAGCCGCCTTCTCTCTGGCTCGGTTCCTGATCTATACATCATAGTCTCACGAGTGTATCACTTGGAATCATTTTCAGTTGCAAGTAACAGAATACTCAACTAACAGGTCTTTAACTATCTAATACTTTTATTTTCTTACACATCAAGTAGTCTTCAAAGTAGGGGTACTGGGCTTGGCTTGCAGTTCAGCCTGGTCATCGAGAAGCCGGCATCTTTCCAACCTTAGCCTGTTGTTTTTGTCTTCAAGCTTGTCCCTTTATGACTGCAAAATGGCCGCGGCCGCTCCAGGCATCACACCTTCATGGGGTCCTATCCAGAGCAGGGAGCACCAAGCTCTCCCCCTGCATCTATTATTTTTCTTAAATCCTTAGAGTTTCCTTCTTACATTTCATTGGTCAGTAATATAGATTCAAGGGAATCTGAGGAAGTGTCTGCCATTTTCAGTTTCTGTTATCAGAGAGAGATTTCACCAGGAAGGGAGAGAGAGGAGGGGAATGGCTGTTGTATGGGCAACCAACAGTGTCTGCTGTGGTGAGATGTAAGGTTCGGTCATCTCTAGACAATACCCTGAACTATCTGGTTCAACTAAGGCGGTGCTCAGTGCTGTGGCTGCTGAGAGAGATTCAGAAATGTATGCATGTACAAACATGTGTCTGGGAAGCTGTGTTGAAGTCTCTTTCTTTCTGAGCCCGAAGAGACATCCTATACATGCTGCTCCAGTGTACGTGTCTGTGTAAAGGACCAGGGATGTACTGGCATTGATTCTGGCCCGACTTGGTTCTTTTCAACTCTTCAAAGATGTATCCAAAGATGTTTTTACTTTGACTTTCTTCTTTTCATGGTAAGAAGACACTTCTTTAAACAGCTTATGGGCCAACACTAATGAATAACGTGATGGCCAAGACTGAAATGGATGCGCATGACTGCTTCGCACCATCTGTGGGAAGTAGGCAGAGTTGGCCTACTTTTTCTTTAGTGCATAGCTTTGTTCTTATCTGTGAGTGTTTGTCAGTGGAGGAATTTCAGTGCAGATGTGAAATTGCTTTTGAAATATGGGTGGCTCTTATAATTCGTGTTCTTTTTTAATTTTTAAATAGAAGGTTTTTTTTTTTTTCCTTTTCTTTCTTTTTTCTCTTCTTTTCTTTTACCTTATTTTCTGGTCTGGTGTTCACGGAGGGTAGAAAGATAGTCCAAAGAAAAAGAGGTGAGGGTCCTAGAATGCAGTGGCTCCTCCTCCAGTGCATGGGTGCAAAGCCACAAAATCATAGATGTGCTCATTTGGAGGCACGGTGTACTTTCTGCTGGACTGAAAGAGTTCATTAATGTGCTGGGTCAGTTGCAGGCTCTGGTAGAGAGCCCTGGCTTTGGAACTGACCAACCTGGGTTTCTGCAACTTCTTTGGTTCAGAGACCTTGGGCAAACTTCTTCCTTCTAAGCCTCAGGTTCCCCAACTTGAACAAAGTGAAATCCTATCTCTTAATGGTCTTTGTAGATCATAGGAGTTGGATGGCCCAGGTGACCTTCCAAGGTCCTTTCCAGCTCAGAGCCTCTGAATCTGAAGGTCATTATCTCTTCTTCCTCTGTCTTTTTTTCCATCATCATCATCATCACCATCACCATCATCTCCATCTCTTGAGTGTTATGCTATAGTAGGCACTGGCTCGAGTCCTCTACCTGCATAAACTCAATGAATCCTCATAGCAAATCTGCAAGGTGGGTATTTTTACTGACATCTCATAGGTTAAGAGGCTGATGCTCAGCGAAAGGAGAGGATTTGCTCAAGGTCACCCAGCAGGTAGGTGGCAGAGTGAAGATCAGAACCTCCAGCCTAGGATTTGTCTTACTTAGAAACCACTCTGTCCCTTTGATTGTTTCAGATGCTTCTCAAGGAGGCCATGTTCCTCAAATAAATGTGCTCTCGGGTAAGGCTGTGATCCCAAGGACCAGGTCTAGGAGAAGCTTTCATGCAGCTTCAGTTGCTACAAGTTTCCTCTAATAATCAGATGACCTTGGAGGAAGAGAGCAAATGGCCTTTGCCTAGAGTATATTGTACTTTCCTAGAGGGGCATCTGGAGTATTTGCCTCCTTAGCATCCGGTCCCTGTTCTTTTAGTGACACATTCCAGTTTTTCTTTGGGAGAACTACCTCAACTCCATTCTAAGTCCATGTGTTAGGGAAGACAGAATCTTCTCTTGTTCCCTCATTCCTCTCCCACGCGGCAGGGATGGTCACATGATCTGGTTCTGACCTATCAGAGCATTCCTTTCGTCTGACCAAAGTTTAAGACCTAGTGCCCAAATCATCTAGTGTCTGCAATCCTGGGACTTTTGTAAAACTCTTAGGAAAGACAAGTTTCTCTTCTGCTGGCAGAGATGTAAGTCAAGATGCTGGGCTCTGAGAAACTCAGAGCATATTTGAGAAAGAAGCTGAAGCAGAGGGCAGCAGAGCTGGGAGATGATGGAAGGCACATTTGAGTACCTGGATCCATCATTCCTGAAGCCACTATGAGTTGGGTTTCTGTCTCTTGTAATGGGAAGAGTCATGACTGATACATCTGCTGTCCTGGCAATATACTTACGGAAGAGGTCAGGGAGACAATCCCTCTAGCACAGTTTTCATTGGCACATCTTCCCTGAAAAAGTTCTGTGATTTTTCATATATGTGGGATATTGACAACCCCTACCCTCTCACCACATGCTCAAACACATTTTTGGTATATAACTTTGGCTTGGAGATGGCTTCAGTTTGGAGATTACTTTTTGGTGCAAGCAACTGCTAGTTGCCTTCTGGAAAAGGAGGTTCACCGAAGGAACCCCCTTGGTGGGACCTGGCATAGTGGTCCAGGCAGAACCCAGCCCTGGGGACAGGAGGCTCCTGCATCTCTTCTCTTGCGGCAGCTCTGATCTAGCTTCATTCACTAGAGTCCCCTGCCTTCTCAAGGATTCTGCTTCCCCAAATCTCCACGAGCAGGTGGCCCATCAACTCCATCATATGATACCCTCCCAACTTCAGGTTTCACTGGAAAGTCTGGAAGGAGGAGTGGGATAGGCCAGTCCACTGTTTCATGACACATTTTAGGTTGCTCGTCAGCTTGTGGAGTCTCAGTTCAGATACCCATCTTCCCTCGAAATCGCTGCGCTGGGGGCTCATGTGAGGGTCTGCTCTCCATCCAACTGGTGTCCAACCCTCCTGGTGTCATGGGGCCTACTTGTGGTTCCCCCTACGGGAGGGGCTGGGAGTGGGGTAGTGCTGGGGTGGACATCTCTGTTAGAAAGGCTCTATTTGAACATACCCTGAATTGTCATTGAGTCATAGTAAGGGATGTTTCATGTGAGGGTTTGAACAAAGTCAGCTGTCATGGAGCTTATAGCCTAGGTGGGGAGATGGACAATGGACAAGAAACACTGCGATATAAAACTAACCACAGTCTGTGATAAAAGGTGGGGTGCAGTCTGAGAGAGCAGTGGGGGGGCCCACTGTGGATTGTGCAGTCAAGAAAAGCTCCTTGGAGAAGTCATTTGAACTAAAGCTTGAATAATCAAAGGATCCAGATGGATCAAGAGCTGGAGGAAGGACGCTCTTATGGCCAGAGAAACAGCATATACGAAGGCCCCAAGTTGGAAATAAAACAGTGGATTCAATGAGCTAAAAATGAATTTGGGACTGGAATTTCAGGGTGGGCGGGGGGAGCTGAGGATGTGGTCGGAGCTGCCAGCAGGAGCCAGATCACACAGGGCCTTACAGGTCCTGGTGCGACATTCATGTTTTATTCTGACAACAATGGAAAGCCATCAGAGGCTTTTATGCAGGACACTTGACACGATGCAATATATGCCTTCAAGGTCTAAGACCTTGGGAAAGTCATGTTATGTCTCTGAGCTTTTCTTTTTCTCCTCTGCATGATGCAGATGAGAATCAGGCCAATTTTTGAAGGACCCTGTAAAGAGGAAATGAGAAAATGTGCCAAGTGAGATAAACCTATTTGAACATGGCTGGGTCTTGGCAGATCTCTCTGTACAGGTTTTTCCTTTCTTCTTTTTCTTTTTAAAAGACACTGCAAATTGTCATCTGCCTGCAAATTCCCTTCTCTCTTGACCAACCTACAGACACATTTTGGTGTCATGGTTTCACTTTTCTCTTTGTCCAGCTTCCGCCCAAATGTGGCTGTGGTCTGCTCCCTCCTCATTGTGTTGAGAACTTTGCACATTTACTATTGGGGTGACTGCATTTCATACACCCTTCCCATTGTCTGACATTCCAAACCCCATTTCCATTCCCTCAGCCCTCCCTCCTGGCTGAACTCCTTATCTTTGAAGTTGGCTTACATAGGCCTCACCTTGACTTCATCTGGACTGTCCCACTTCACATAGATTCTAGCTGAATGCAGGAGACGGTGATTTTATCACTGACCCGGCGGGAAAGAGAGGTCATTTTGTGTGTAAGGATGTGTTCAGAGAACTTTGGAGTCAAACAGAATGGGGTCCAAACTCTAGCAGTCCTTTATTCTGGCCATGTGGCCTTGGGCAAGTGACCTCACCAACCTGAGCCTTAGCATCCTCATCCACAGAATGAGAGTATGATGAGGGCTTAGCTCCTGGGTGGTTGTTCCTGGCACATAGTAGGTGTTCAATGATATTAGTCCACATCTCCTCCACCCATGCCTCGTTCTCTGACCTTTATGATGAAGATCTTTGGCCTGATTCCTGGCATTCGCAGAAGATGGACCTTCCTATAAGCTTCTTTTCAGGGACTATGGCCTTTGGGGTTAGACTGACATGGATTCCAATCCTAACTCTGATGCTTACCAACTATGTCACCTCCGTTCTCGGAAACTTGCTTTCCTCATGTGCTAGTGGGAGATAGGGAGGACTCTGACCCCTGAAGTTATCACAAATATTAATTGAAATAGCATTCTGGAAGCATTCAGTGTCATGCCTGGTATACTGTGGTCAGTCAATGGTAGTTGCTACTGTACATTATTATAACACTAGACTCTAAACTCCTGAAGAGTGAGGAGTGCCTTTCTCGTTTAGGTATGCCCTTGGCTTTACAGAGTGCCTGGCACACAGTGGGCCCTCAGCCGGTTTTAGTTCCTTTCCTCTCCTATAACAAAAAGAATTTCTTTGCTGCCAAGTTGGCTGGAACACAGGCATCCTTATAAAATCCTACCTGTTTACACAAATGCCACTTTCTAAGATCCTCAGAGGCACAGCAGGATTGTGAAGTGAAAATGCTTTTGGACTTTATTGAGCAATCAAGCTCGTGGATGCTCTTCCTGGGGGAAGGTTGGAGGAAGCCATGACCACAGGAGGGCTTCGCTGGAGGTAAGGGCCTTGCTTTTTAAGAGCTGCTTGTCTTATTTACGTGTCCTCTTCTCATTATTTTTCTGAGGACCTTTTTAGAATTTCATTGGGAGTCAGAGAACACATTCTGCCAAATTCCAAGGCCTTGTAACCACAAGGCTTGGTCCCTGTGACCAAACCAAGACCAAACCGTAACCTTCTGGCGCTGGACGCTGTTTACTGCTGGCGAAAGACCACTTCGGGTTTCACAGTAAAAAGGGTTAGAAAATTGTATGAAAGGGCTCAGAAGACTCACGGACATCAAATAGCTCTTACAAAACCAATGTTGTAATTAGTTAAGTATAAATGAATCAGAACCATATGGCCTAAAAGTTAAAGGAAAAAGGAGCTGGAGGAAAACATGTCCTTTGGGATTTAATCAAACAAAAAATGCTGGAAGAACTGTGGATGTTCACCAAACTCAGACCCCATCTGGGTGCCCCCAACCCCCCTCCTGCTTTTTCCTCCTTCCCTGGTTCTGCACCCGAGGCAGAGGTGACTTTTGGGCTCTGCTCTGGCGACGCTGGGCATCGTGGGGTGGAGTAGGTGTGCGGCAGTGGGGGTTAGGCTGGGGATAGGCTCAGGGCATCTGCGGAGCACAAGAGGAGTGGTACCCAAGCTGGCCCTTGGCAGATTGGGACCGACTTCCCTGCGGAGATGATACGGAGCCAGCCTCACAGGCAGAAGAGGCACCGGGGGAGGGGTGGTGGTGGAGAGGGCATTTGGGAGGAGGCAGTGGGATGTGCGCATGCGCGGAGGCTAGACCGCGTATTGGACAATCACAGAATTGCCAGTCACCGAGAAGGGCTGGTTCTCAGTTCTCCTATCACTGCCTTCCTTTGACCACCCCCTCTAAAGGTGTCTAGCCCTTTCCCCTGTCACTACCACATCCCTCTGTTGCATTTTCCTTGTGGCCCTTTTCACAGTCTGGAATGCTCCTGTTTCTTTCTTTCTCTTGTTGTCATTTACATCCGCTAGAATATAAGCTTCTTAAGAGAAGCCCCTCATTTGTCTTGTCCCCGCTGCTGTATCCCTAGCAGCTGACAGAGTATCCGATTTGGAGGGGCTGCCCAGTAAGTATTAGGGAATGAATGAATGGAAAATGAATGAATAAATGACTGGAGGCAGAAGGCACGAGGGACGGGGAAGGAACAAAGGCTGGAGAAGTGGGCAGCAGCCAGGTCCTGAAAGACTTCGTAAACTGTGCCGAGGTTCCTGAAAGGTAATGGAAAGTCAATAAAGCATTTGAAGCACGGATGTGACAAAGTCAGAACTGTATCACACTGGGAGCAAACAATGAGGGCGGGAAACCTGGAAACCAGGAGAAACTAAGTGGCGAAGCAAATCCTAGGTTTATTTTGCTTTCCCCCTGTCATCCTTTAAGGGCACGTAATAGAGTGCTCCGTATTGAATAGGTGCTTCGGAAAGGCTGTGCAGTTAATCAATGATGAATGCTTTGCCTCCAAATAGCTACACACAAGCCATTATTTTCTCATTTAGGAAATGGATCTTGCGGCTAACTGTGGAAAATCATCTTCCAGAAAAAAGAAAAAGAGAGATGTGTATGTCTGCTCTGTCTCAAATGTTTTCACTGAACCAGATGCTCTTTCCGTGGGGTGGCTGCCCGTGGCAACTCTCGGGTTACATGAAGCTGGGCCGGGGTTCCTCTGACATTTCGGCAGAGTCATGAGTGGGTGGGATGGAAAGCTCTGGGCTGCGAAATAGGTAAGTTGCTCAATGTCCCTGGAAAACCTCCGAGGACAGAACTGAGTGTGATTTGGGGGAGTGTTGTAGGTGGGGAGGCATTTTACATTAGGAGAGAAACACATACCCCCAGCGCTCGAAGTTGCTAATGACTGTGTGTTATTGCTGGAAGCCCCAGAAAAGCCGAGACTCAGCAACTTTAGTGGGTGTCTGTGCCCTGTCCGAGAAAGCTGTTTATTCCCGGCCCACGTGTGCGACATACCTGTGCCGCAAGGGGAGCACGCTCACCTGCCTGCTTCTCTGTTTTGGGGCCCCCAGCCCAGTTCTCTGTGCAGGAGGCACAGCGATCACCATAGCTAACTTTCACTGTGTTTGCCATGTGCCTGCTCTTGTTCTGGGTGTGTTCTAGGTGGATCATCTTGCTGGACCCTCACAGCTGTCATTCTCCTGCTCAGAAAAGAAGCTCACACAGACAGGTGAAGCTGCTTGCCCAAGGTTACACAGACAGAGGCTTGGCACTGCCCCGTCTTAGCTTCCTTCGCCGGAAGGAATGGAGCTTGCTAGAAGCCCAAGCCCACCCTTTCCCTTCATGCCACATAACTCCACCCCCGGTTTCATGGAGAAGTATCTGCCTTCTGTCCCAGATTTGTCCCAAATAGTGACCTCTGCAGTGTGCATTTGAGGGTTTGGGGCTATTCAGCATCCAAACCTGCCTTCTAACAACACCTCGATTTCCCCAAGGAGACTTATCCTTCTGCCATTGTGTGTAGTCATGGGTGGGCAGGGGGTGTGCCTGCCCCCTCCGCAGATACCCAGACAGCCAGTTCTCTCTCTCTGCTCGAGCTACAAGCAGGGGGTGAGCATATAATCCAGGTGAGGGCAACCAGAGGTTCCCTCCAGGACCTGGAAACTTGAGTGAGCAATTCAGGGTCAGCGGTGGCATGTTGGCCATGGCCCATGACCTTATGAAGGCCCTGTTGCTTAACCCTCCAGCAGTCTCTTGGTTTCTGGCCATTTTCCAGACTTCATCCCTACTCTCTGCCAATTCTGTGAGCCCCTGATAGCCTTCCAGTAAATTCCATTTGATTACCACACAGCTCGCAGTCAAGAACCCTGACTAATGCACAGCCATTTATTAAATACAAAGTATGAGCCAGGCGCTTTGCATGTGACATCTTGTTGGATTCCCAAATGCCCTGGTGAGGAAAGCGTGAGTCTACCTGCTTTCCAAATGGGGACCCCATGGCTCAGGGAGCTGCAGGGACATGTGCAAAGCTGCACAGCCAATGAGTGGCGGTGTGAGAATTCGAACCCAGATTTCTCTGATTCTGAATTCCATGCCTTATTATTTCTCCTCTTCCTCTGCCCTGGCTTCCAGCGCCTCAGAAAGTCAGTGCTGGCTAGCCTGGGACTTCAGCAGCAACCTACTTTGTAGGCTGGAGACTTGTGGCAAAAATACTTTCAAAATCTAATTTGCTCACATCCATGAACACCTGCCAGGAAGGAATTTGAGGCGTTTGGTCTAAACATGGAAAAGCTGAGTTCACTTACCCCAGAGGGGCACCTGCAGGGAAAGGGAAAACGGTTTTAACCCTCTCCTTGACTCAGAAAAGGAGACTGCCCCACCCTCCTTACATCCCTCAACCATCAGGAAGGTCTGCGGTGGGAACTTAGCAGCTGAAATTCACTGGAGGCTGTGGGGGAGGAAGAAATCCATGGAGTTGGGAATTTTCCCTTTTCTCTTGTCAGTTTCAGGGATCTTTGAAAGAAGTTTGGGTTGTGTATGAAGAACCATTGCATTTCATGCAGCTTCCTAGGCAAGCCTGGGGATTCCTCAGACCTGAGAATTTGGGAATTTGAAGGCCTTGGAGAGACCTGACCTGTTGACTGCCCCCACATGGCTCCTCAAGATGCAAAGAGATGTCTGAGTCAACCGGTAGTTGAGAGTGCAGGGAACAGAAACTACATTATGTGCTTTTCTGTCAGTGGAAATGCAGAAATCCAGACTCACACTGGACACACATGCTCCACAACTGGTAGCAGAGTTCATATTTCAGGGCCAAACTGCCTGGACCACTCTGTGGTCACAGATTTGGAGGAGCCCACACCATTTTGTGAACACGGTCACATTTTCCAGACAGGATCTCAGTTTTCCTGGGGGGTCAAGAGTCTTGGTTAAGGTTGATATGTCTGCCTTTGCTGCACACACCTGGGGATGGGTCTGGAGGAACAGATGCCTGTACAGTCCATGTGGCTCTGTTTTAAGAAGACATGCTAGGTCAGGATGATAATGATGTTCATCCAGAAGTTCCAGTGACTTTGAATCACAGAGGTGCATAGAGATCCTACAACTATATCCTGATATTTTTGGCTATGTGGCCAAGGTCTGGGCAATGTTTGGACCCACATGTATATGTGAAATCGCATTATTTTTTAAATAGGATTGCAAACATGGACATCTGTCTCCTCCACAGTAGTAAAGGATCGTTGTAAGGAACAGAAAGCCATTTAAAATAGCTCAGATAAAAGGGTGATTAATTGGGGAATAATAAAAGGGATTCTCATGACAAGAAAGTGCAGAGTTAAGCCCAGCCTTGTGGGAACTAGAAAGTGGTCTGGCAACTCGTCTTCCCATTTCTCCCTTTGTGGTGCCGCCTGGCATCTGTTTCTGAGAGGCAGCAGACCAGCCTCTCTGCTTCCTTGTGGTTTCTGTCTCTCCACCACTTTGGCTTGCACCAAGATTTTGGCACCACCTCCAACCCCATCTCCACATGACTCTACAAGTTCAGCACCATCCATCCGTGGCTGCCATCTTTGAGATTCTCAGATGGTTTTTGGGAGAGTATATCAGTTATCTATTGCCACAGTCGTGCTGCGTAACAATCATGAACATCTCAGAGGCAAACAACAATCAACATTTATTTTTGCATGCTAGTCTGTGGGTTGCTGGCCTGAGCGGAGCTTGGCAGGACTGTCATGTGCATTTGTGGTCAGCTTTCGGTTAGCCGGGTGGCTTTGTGAATCTTGGATAAGTTTTCTCACATGTCTGGCCCTCACCGGGGGCACATGGACCGACTCGGCTCTGCTCCTTGTGTCTTATTCTCCTACAGGCTAGCTCAGTCATGTCCTCATGGAGAAGCAAAGACTCAAGCAAGAGAGAATAGAAGTACTCAAACTCTCTTAAGCGCTAGTCTGAGAACTTGTACACCATCACTTCTACTATATTCTATTGTCCACAGTAAGTCACAGGCCAGCCCAGATTCAAGGAAAAGGAAAATAAGCTCTCCCTCTCGATGGGAAAAGCTGAAATGTCACATTGCAAAGGGCTGAAGAATTGGGGCCCCTTTGGCAATTACTCTGTCACAGAGAAGGCATCTGATTGGCTCTTAGGCAGACCCAGGGATTGGTTCCCTTAGGCTCCCATGCTCAGTTCTTCGTGGCTTGGTTGTGTGTGTATATGGAGAGAGGGGGAAGGTCACATGAGTTATAGGGGTACTCCTTTCAGTAGCTATTGTTGGGTCAGGGGAACTGAGAACTGTTCAACATCCGTTTACTCTTAAGACAGCTCCCCATTTTAGTTTGGACACCGGTTGCTACATAGACGGGATGTGAGTCCTTCAACAGCCCCGGCAAGAGGCTGCTTGCCTTTGGCCTAAGCCAGTCAGCATATGTTATTATGTTCCTAACCAGAGTCATTGGTTTAACAATGCGCATGTGCTTCAAACCAAGCCAAACTGGGGCAATCAAAGACAACCCTAAGGCTGCATCTTAAGCACCACGGAAAGGTATTCACTCTCTCCTGCTCAGTTTGGACCTGAGACGAGAGGAGCCTGGAGCTACAGCAGCCGTTCTGCCGACGTGTGGAGCCCGCAGAGCCATGCAAGCAGAGACAGAGAGAGACTGGATTCTAGTACCTAAGGTGCTGAATCAAGCCAGGCCTGAACCCCGTTTGATCCCGGACTATTTATTTACATATATTGCTTTCTAGCTTAGCACATTCCAGGTTGGGTTTTCTGTTCCTTTCTACCTCACAGGTCTTGACCAGTGTCCTGACCAATACAGCAGAGAAAGCGACAGATGTGTGAACCACACGAGTGTGGACTCAGCCACATTTTGAGGACTGAGCAGTCACTTGTTTTAGAGCTCTTACTCTGGGATGAATTTGGATTTTTGGATTGATTAAGTAACCGCCAAGGCCTATTTTAAAATATCTCTCCAGTATTGTCAGTGCAGATAGCATGCAGCTCACATTTCCCTGGACCTGTGTATATTTCCGATATAGGGTAAAACAACAAAAACCAAAAAATACCTGAACTCTGCACTCCTCAGGACATCCCTACCTTTGCGCCCATCCACCTCATCTGTAAGGAGAGAGCTGGGCGAAATCTGGCTGAGGTATCTACTGTTGTGATACTCACTCAGCTCCTTTCTTCTAGTTTTCTTCTGCCTCTGAAAATGAGAACAATAGGTAATCTCTAGTAGGTGCTTACCCTGGGCTAAGTGCTCGAGGTGCATTATCTGTTCATTGCACTTACCAAAATGTATAATGGAATGTTTTCCATTCAAACTTACCGAAGAGTTGCAAGGACAGGGTAAAGAATTCTGGAATATCCCTTACCATGATTCGCCAGTTATTTACCTCCTACTTCATTTGCTTTATCATTCATTCATTCATTTATTCATTCATTTGTTCTCCTCTCTCTCTGCATATATATATATATATATCATCATATATATATATATATATATATATATAATCATATATATAGATGCCCCTTTAACCCTAAATATTTCAGTGTGTCTTGCCTAAGAACAAAAACATTCTCTTTTATTACAAGGATCAAAATCAGGAAAATGAACATTACTGCAATCCCTATTATGTAATCTACATGCCTTATTTACATATTATCAGTTGACCCAGTAAGCCTGTCTTTACTAGCTATTTCCCCAGTCCAGGAGCCAATTCAAGACCAGGATTATGTTCATTGTCATATATTCCAGCCTCCTTTAATATAGAATAGGCCCTCAGCCTTTATCTTTCATGGTCATAACTCTTTTGAAGACTAAAGGCTAGTTATTTTGCAGAATATCCTTAAATTTGAGTTCAGCTGGTGTTTCCTCATGATTACATTCATCTTGTGCATTTTGGGGCAGGAATACCAGCAAAATGATACTGTGTCTTTTTCAAGGCATCATGTCAGGATGCACAGGGGGTTGCTTTGTCTTAAGTTTTGCTCATTTGGTTAAAGTGCTATCTACCAAGTTTCTTCATTAGGACGTTACTCTTCCCCTTCAGACTCAATACATCATCTGTGGGGAGATAGTTTGTGACTATGTAAATATCACCAAACATTCACTAATTTTATCATCCATTAATAATTTCCTAATGCTGTCATTCCTTTTATGTTAATTAACTGGCATCCTCTTGTAAGAAAGAGCTTTTTCTTCTCCATTTGTGAACTTACTCTTTTTAAAAATATATCATCATGGGCTCCCCTATTCTTATTTTACTCGATGTAAAATATTTGTTTTGATATTTATGTTGTCTCAGATTTGGCAGTGGAAGCCCCTCTAAGTTGGCTCCTGTGTCCTTTTGACCTACCACCATTCTGGCTTTTGGGCGCAATCACAAGTTCCAGCCTCATCTGCCCCAGCCCTGAAATCAGTGTTTTCCCCAGAAGCATCTTTAGTTCCTTTTAGTGGGGAATGGTATTTAGAAAGCAAGTTCTGAGTACAGGGTGTGTGCCTTGCTACCTATGTGTCATTGCTTCCAGAACCTCTTAGTTGACAAAACTGGGAATTACATGTATACTTACTTCCGTAACAACTTCTATTTTTTAAAAAATTTTTATTGTTATGTTAATCACCATACATTACATCATTAGTTTTTGATGTAGTGTTCCATGATTCATTGTTTGTGCATAACACCCAGTGCTCCACGCAGAATGTGCCCTCTTTAATACCCATCACCAGGCTAACCCATCCCCCCACCCCCCTCCCCTCTAGAACCCTCAGTTTGTTTTTCAGAGTCCATCGTCTCTCATGGTTCGTCTCCCCCTCCAACATACTCCCCTTCATTCTTCCCCTCCTGCTATCTTCTTCTTCTTCTTTTTTCTTAACATATATTGCATTATTTGTTTCAGAAGTACAGATCTGTGATTCAACAGTCTTGCACAATTCACAGCGCTCACCATAGCACATACCCTCCCCAATGTCTATCACCCAGCCACCCCATCCCTCCCACCCCCCACCACTCCAGCAACCCTCAGTTTGTTTCCTGAAATTAAGAATTCCTCATATCAGTGAGGTCATATGATACATGTCTTTCTCTGATTGACTTATTTCACCCAGCATAACACCCTCCAGTTCCATCCACGTCATTGCAAATGGCAAGATCTCACTCCTTTTGATGGCTGCATAATATTCCATTGTGTATATATACCACATCTTCTTTATCCATTCATCTGTTGATGGACATCTTGACTCTTTCCACAGTTTGGCTATTGTGGACATTGCTGCTATAAACATTGGGATGCACGTACCCCTTCGGATCCCTACATTTGTATCTTTGGGGTAAATACCCAGTAGTGCAATTGCTGGATCGTATGGTGGCTCTATTTTCAACTGTTTGAGGAACCTCCATCCTGTTTTCCAGAGTGGCTGCACCAGTTTGCATTCCCACCAACAGTGTAGGAGGGTTCCCCTTTCTCCGCATCCCCACCAACATCTGTCGTTTCCCGACTTGTTAATTTTAGCCATTCTGACTGGTGTGAGGTGGTATCTCATTGAGGTTTTGATTTGGATTTCCCTGATGCTGAGCGATGTTGAGCACTTTTTCATGTGTCTGTTGGCCATTTGGATGTCTTCTTTGGAAAAATGTCTGTTCATGTCTTCTGCCCATTTCTTGATTGGATTATTTGTTCTTTGGGTGTTGAGTTTGATAAGTTCTTTATAGATTTTGGATACTAGCCCTTTATCTGATATGTCATTTGCAAATATTTTCTCCCATTCTGTCGGTTGTCTTTTGGTTTTGTGGACTGTTTCTTTTGCTGGGCAAAAGTTTTTTATCTTGATGAAATCCCAATAGTTCATTTTTGCCCTTGCTTCCCTTGCCTTTGGCGATGTTTCTAGAACAACTTCTATTTTTGTTTGCGTAGGTTCATCATTTAGATTTTGCCTATCCTGGAACTTCATAGAAACTCAATTATACATTAAGTATTGTTTTTGTATCTGGGTTCTTTCAACTAATATCATGTGTATGTGAGGCATTTATGTTATTGCGTGTGTCATGAGTTTGTTCCTTCCTTTTGTTAAGCAGTATTGCATTTTATGAATATACCATAATTTCTTTATTCATTCTCCTGTTGATGGACATTTGGGTTATTTCCAGTCTGGGGTTATAATGAGTAAAGCTGCTATGAGGATTCATGTAAATGTGCTTTTGTGAACTTAAATTTTCATTTCTCCTGGATAAATACCTAAGCATAGAATTACCAGATTATAGGGTAGGTGTATATTTTTTTCTTTTTTGTTTTGTTTGGTTTGGTGGGGGTGGGTAACAGTTCTTTTGACTACAAGTCATATTTATTTAACTTTATAAAAACACCCAGATAGTTTTCTAAAGTGGTTGTACCGTTTTGTACTTCCAGCAACAATATATGAGAATTTCTACCGTTTCACATCCTGGCCAATATTTAAAGCTGTCAGGGTTTTAAATTTTAGCCATACTAGTGGGTACGTAGAGGTATCTCATTGTAGTTTTAATTTACATCTCTCTGATGACTAATGATGGTGACAGCTTTTTCATGTGCTCAGAAGTTATGGGTATGTCTTCCTTTGTGAAATGTCTGTGCAAGTCTTTTGGCAATAAAATAACTTAAATATTTTGTTTTTTGAGTTGTAGGAGTTCTTTATGTACATTCTGTAAATTAAAGCTTTAGAAAGTCTCAACATTTTTATTTACCTGAAAAAAGAAATCTTTATTTTACCTTCATTTTTAAAGGCTATTTTTACATAACATAAACTACGAGGCTGGTATTCTTTTCTTTCAGCATTTTAGAACATTATTTTTAAGATTTATTTATTTATTTATTTTGAGAGAGACCAGGGGAAGGGGCAGGGGGAGAGGGAGAGAGAGAATCTCCAGCAGACTCCCTGCTGAGTGCAGAGCCCTACATGGGGCTCCATCCCACAACCCTGAGATCATGACCTGAGCCAAAACCAAAAGTCGGTCACTTAACCTACTGAGCCACCCAGGCACCCTCTTTCAGCATTTTAAAGATGCCCTTTTATTGTCTTCTGGACTTTATTGTTTTTGATGAGAAGTTAACAATCATTTGTAGATTGTTTCTTTGCATGTATTGTTATTATTTTTTAAATAGTTTTACTTTCTTGGCTGAGATTCCTCATCTGTTTTATAATTATGACAATGTTTTCCTTTAAAATCCTTGAACATATTTATAGTACCTGCTGTGAAGTACTTTTCTGCTAATTCAAACATTTGGATTGTCTCAGAGTTGGTTTCTTTTGATGGTTATTTTCTCTTGACTGTGAGTCACACTTTTTTGTTTCTTTGCATGTCTGATAATTTTTTTTTTATAGTATACCAAAGATTTTGAACAATACCTTGTATGACTTCTGGATTCAGTTGTCTTTCTTTGAAGAATGTTGGTTTTGCTCCACCAAGTAGTTGACTCGGTTGAGTTTAAACTCCAAACTCAGTCTCCTTTGCTATGGATAGCAGGTGAAACTGCTCAATTTCTTCAACTTCCAGGCTGTTGCTTTTTGCTGAGAACTTTGGAATCTTCCCTACATATACACAGTTCAGGAGTCAATGAGAATTTGAGGTAGAGTTTTTTTCTTTTTTTAAGATTTTATTTATTTAATTGACAGAGAGAGAGAAAGAGACAGACAGCAAGAGAGGGAACACAAGCAGGGGGAGTGGGAGAGGGAGAGGGAGAAGCAGGCTTCCCGCTGAGCAGGGAGCCCGATGCAGGGCTCGATCCCAGGACCCTGGGATCATGACCTGAGCCAAAGGCAGTTGCTTAACCAACTGAGCCACCCAGGCGCCCCTTGAGGTAGAGTTTTTATGCAGATTTTTGAGATTTCATATTTTGTGGCTCTCTCTTCTTAAGTATTTTCCCCCTTGTTTCTCCCCTTCTGGCAGCCTCACTCCATTCTCTGACTCTTTAAGTCACTAAGGCTAAGAGTTTGTGTTGAGTTGTAGCCACTCTGGGCTACATTGATTGGAGCATATTTATAGCTTAGAACCTAGTCAACTTCCCTCCAGTTTCTATCTGCTTTCGGTAACTCTCCATTGACTTCAAATAGTTGTTTTGTCCAGACTGTATATTGTTAATTTGCAAGAAGGTTATTACAAAGCAAGTTACTCTACCATTCCTGGAAGCGTAACTCCTTGCACTTGTATATGATATTTACAAGTTATTTAATGTCTCACTAGAGGGAACTCTGTAAGAGCAGACCATTTTCACTTTGTTTACTATTACATTCTCATTGTTTGGTATTTAGTAGTCACTCAATAAATAATAGCAGGATGAATAAATGAATGTGTTATTGAATTCTCACAATTTCCACATTATGTTCTTTCCATTTCCCCCCTCTGTTCTCAGCTTTGCCCTTTGGCTGGCTCTTCCCACAGTCACACGACAGCTGCTACAGTTCCAAGCATCTCATGCACAGATGACAATGCCAAGAGGAAGAGAAGAGACTGTTTCTTCCTATGCTTTTGCTTTTCAGAGCAGAGAAAAATTTCCCAGAATTCCTCCAGCTGGCTTCCCTTCATATCTCATTGGCCAGAACTGGCCGTCAGGACTATCTCCCCAGGCATTTACTGGTAGGGGGAACGGGGTCACTATCACTGGCTTAGACTAACTGGGATTTATCCTTGAGTCACTTGAAAGAGAAGTAAATACCGGAACAAAATCTCGACTCAGCTAGCAAGGAGAAAGGGGGTGACACAAACAATAGGTGGCAACCAATAGTGACTTATATAAATGGTTGCCAAAATGTGGGTTCTGTCTTCATGGAGCTTACAGTTTGGTGGGGAAGATTTATCTAATCACTCTGATAAACATGTAATTACAACAGAGGAAAGCAAAACCAGTTGTAGAACATGTAATGAGGAAACTGACCCAGGATGAGGGTGGTGGTGAATGTGCTGGGGGCGGGGAGAGTCAGAAACGTGGTCTGGGTGGTGGCTGGCTTGAATTCCAGTTCCACTCCACTTCCTAGCTGTGTGATTTTGGAGAGATCACTACACCTCTCTGAGCCCAATTTCATCTGCAATAATTTCTCCCAGTGTTGTTCAAGTATTAAATAAGCCACTCTATGTAACCACTTCGCACATAGTAGGCACTTAAGGGATTCCTTTTCCAGCTTAATGAGGGAAAAAAAATGTATGTTTGGAGTTAGCAACAAGACAGGGTGATTCCTCATGTTTGTTTTGGAAAACAAGTCTTAAACTCACAGCCGTGACAGAGTCTGACATCATCAGACATAAGGCGCTTTAAGAATCACACTCTTAATTGAACGTGTTCAAAGTTTGTGATTAATTGTAGTCCTTTTCAGATCTTTTCCCTGAGAATTTCGTTTTTCTCCTCACCCAGCCAGGGGTCAGGCTCACAATGTAACAAGGACAATAAATCCCTCACTGAAGATGGACTCGTTCTGGTGCAAGCTGGAGCAGAGCTCATCTGGATTATAAACCGAGGCCGTGTGCAGTCACCTGGTGGGGTTTATGTGCAGCAGCTGGGGCCCAGCCTACCTAATTAGGACCAGAGAGTGGTCGCGAAGGGACGGGCACGTATTCTAGGTGCCCTCCTCCAGTGTCTGTTTCTAATAACTGTAGCAAGTAGCAGAGGCAGCAGGGTGAACATAGTGACATCATCCCCCCAGCTGTTTTGCACATCTGTAACATGGCTCATTAGGACTCTCTTAACACCTCATCCGTCCCTGCTCCATACAGCTCCAGTTGCGTGAGAAAGGGTGCTCTTGCCTGCAAGGGGCCCTGGAGATCGGGACTGACTTCAGGGTCAAAGATTAGCTTGGGCACTCTACCAGTGATCAGAGTTTTCACAAGGACATCCCCATTAGCACACGCTCCTTTAAAGTGCTAACAGCTTCAGCATGAGGCTGGCACTTCTGCGCGATCAACGGTGTTCGGGGCCAACTTTGTATGGGGGGGGGGCAGAACATCTGCAGCAGCTGTAGAAATGTTTTTGCTTATTTTGAGCATTCTAAGTTTTTCCTAGCCATGAATAACAACAATCGAATAAATCATCACACAGTTTGTAGAGGAGGGTTGTTTTTCCCACCAGAACACACACAAAAAAGATGGCTTATCATGTGCTATGGATATTATGCATAAAAAATTCCACCATATTTGTATGCGGCGGTTGACTACGTATATTTAGATATTTGAAGTCTGTGTGAGAAAAGCTTACTAGATTTCATGGGAAAGCTTGAATTACTAAATTAAGACATAAAAGTTTTATTACTATTAAGTATAATGCATAGCCTAAGATGAAAGATACGTGATATGTACGGAATGAAAGAAAAGGTTTTGTCCATAGGCAGCTTCATGGAATGTAGCAGAGTCCCCAAGCTTAGAGACCTTGGTTTGGGTTCTATAATTTATGAGGGGGTGGGGCACTGGGTTCATTTTACTTCCTTAAATTTCCTCATCTTCAAATGGGGATGATATGGCTCCTGGGTTTTTAGAGAGGATTAAAAATACAAGTATGGGAAGTGCTTAGCATTGTAGCTTTCACCAGGCAAGTGTTTGAATATGGTAGCTGCCATTATTGCTATTACTATTATTATTTCTGCTACAACTGTGTTATTGTGGAAAGGCAAAGTAGTCATGGATGTACCTGTGTCTTATCAACAATTACATGCTGCACATACCATGTTTCAACTAATAGAAAATGATACTGGTTGCAAGATGATTGTTGTATTGCTTCTAAGAAAGAAGAAAGGCTGCCCATTAAACTGGCGTACGTTGAATTCCTGTTACATCAGCAGCACGGCACATCCTTCTCAGTAGGATGGAAGAGGTTATGCTGTAGTAACAAACAGCCACAGAGTTCTAGTGGCTCATCCAACCAATGTTTACTTCTAGCTTATGTTACATGTCAAACGCAGGGGATGTTACATGTCACTGTGGTAGCCTGGGGACCCTATTCTTTTGTTTGTGCTGTCAGAGCAACATACCACAGACTGGGGGGCTTCTACAACAGAAGTGTATTGTCTCTCAGTCCGGGAGGCTAGAAGTCCAATATGAAGATGTCAGCAAGGCTAGTTTCTTCTGAGGCCTCATGCTTTGGCTTATAGATGGCGGTTTTCTCCCTGTGTCTTCACACGGGCTTCCCCAGGTGTGTGCATCCTAATATCTTCTTCTAGTCAGGACACCAGTCATATTGGATTACGGTCCACCTTAATGACCTCATTTTCACTTCAATATCTCTTTAAAGGCCCTATTTTTAAATATAGCTCCATTCTGAGGTACTGGGACTTAGGACTCCCAACATATGAGTTTTGAGGGAGGTGCAATTCAGCCCATAACAGGAACCCAGACTAATGGAGGCTCCATGATCATTTGGCAGGGACAAAGATACATGGCAAACCATGCTGGCTCTTTAAGGCTCCTCCTCAGAAACCACACCCTTAGCCCGAGTAAGTCACGTGGGCATATATAACTTCAAGGCCTGGGCAACAGGAGTAATGCAGGGCTACCTTGCTCCCAGAGTGAAGTGCACTGGCCTATTTTTTGGACGGCTTCACAGCTACCACACAGCCTAATTTTGGAATTGCTAACATGCACAAAGAAATGTACATCTTGGGACCAATAAAATTGGAGGAGAAAGAGATATGGTAATATTGCTGCATGGTAAGGGGTATAGTCAAGTCACCCTCTCTACCCCTCTAGAAATTGGTAGTTCTCTACCAATAATTTAATGATCATAAATTTGAATGGTCCTTAAAAGTATCAGAATGAAATTCTGGAAGGAATCAGTAATCTCTCAGGCCTTTGAAAACAATCTGATTTCATAGACCAAGCCCCCTTTTCTTGCAAGCAGATCCACGACTGGGGAAGACATGCACCATAACCATTGCTGTTTCTCTCTGCACCATCCACTTCCTCTTTTCCGGCAGCTCTCAAGTTGTGTGGTCAGTTTAAGGGATTGCAAATTAAGCCAGGTGGATGTCACGTTCCTCTCACCACCATCATTGGCTGCGGGATGTTCTCATGACAAAACTGAGATGGTGAAAACAAAATAGATGCTTTTTTTCCTGAGGCCGTTGGCACAGTTCTCCACTGGGAGAACTCTTCCCCCCCTCCCCCTGGGCACGATGTAGATCAGATATAAAGTTCAAAGTTATAGGAACCATTTTGCCACCACAAGAATCATGAGAGTGATGCCAACATAGTGCTGAGAGTTGTTGAGAGAACCCCCCTTATTTGCGCCCCTGGATCTAGCTGTGCCTGAAGCCAGAACTTTTCAATAACATGAATCAAAAATTCTTTTTTTTAATAAACCACTTTAGGGTTGGGTTTTCTACCACTTGCAGCTGAAAAGGTTGATATGGGGTGAAATAATCTAGTAAGAACCACAATACTGTGCCTGAATACCCAAAGAGACAATTCTGTGCGAACCTCTAGAAATATATAAAGAGTGCATTGCTAACAGTTTCCTATAATATCCATCAGAATTCCTGTCTTGGAATTTTATTTTCTGGTCATTAAATTATTGATAGACAGCCATATAAAATTCATGAATGCATTCATTACAAAAAAATAGCACTGAAGATCCTATCTTTTTATCACTCTTTGATGCCTTCATAAATAAATTTCCTTCAGAACTCAGTGTTAGGAGAAACCTGAGGAAAAGGTATACCCTCCTCCCCTTCTGAAAATATATGAAAAACTAATTTAGTATTTTTTTTTTTTTTTGCTTTGGTTGACAGGAAGCTCAGAACCACATTCAAAGCTCAACCTCAGGTATTCTATACTACCTTGTGACCAGTACATTTCCCTTTTCCGTGGTTCTTGTGTTCTGTGTATCATACATTATATATGTTTTTGTTTTACACCACCCCAAATTCCTTAATGGAAGAAGAACATTATAAACAAATAAAACATGCCCAAGTTATAGAAGTGATTATAGGAAAGAAAGAATTTGTAATTATGCTATATGTTTCCTCTAAGTTGAAGCCTGAAAAATGAGGCAAACACTCTGAAATCCAGGTATTAATGTGAATTATAGGAGCCATGCATTTCGTTCTCCTGACCCACACAGCTTCCTATTTCTGATATAATAGGGTGAGGCCCCTGAAGAGGTGGATTGCTTCTCCATATGGCCTAGGGAGACAAAATTGGCTGAAACAGACAGGCTTTGGCTGCTTCCTAGCCATGGGACCTTGGGCAAGTCACGTTAACCTCTTTGAGCCTCTCCTGTACTGGAGGAAATGCCCATCACGAGGAGTTGTCGGAGAACGAAGGGGATTCCAGATGCATGCTACAGTGCCTGGCAGACTGAGGCTCCCCAAGGTGGCCATGTCTTCCTCTTGCAGGGCACCATCCCTTGCTTCTTGTACCAGATACCTCTGCCATCTTGCAGAGCAACACATCTGACATGACTTCCACTTTATGTTAGTTTCCCCTCTGTCTTACGTCTGTCAATCTTTGCCCCTCACCTTCACCTGGAGCCAGCCCAGGAGCCAGCTCCGTGTATCCTGTGTATTTTATTCCTGTCAGGATACTGGGCGGGGGGGGGGGGGGGGGGGGGGCGGGGAGGCGGTGGTACTTGCCCCTTTATAGATTTAGTGTCACTTGGAGGAAGCCCTACATGAGGATTACTTTTTTCCAGCAGTAGGTGTTAAGGGAAAGCTTTGTTGGGAATTATTTTCTAACAACAACAAAATTAGGCAAGCGATGCCCCTCCCTCTGCTTTGGCTGCTGGGAAATTCAGCAGAGTGTACCACGAGCAGATCAGTGACTTCAACTGAACACCCACCTCTGCACCAGTCAAGGGCATTATTTGTTCCCTTGGAGTCTTGATTTCCTCGTAGAACTTATGGTTTTCCTCTGGCTTTTGGTTTCCTTACTTACATTTTCAATTCTATTTTTTGTTTTGCAAGCTCCCCTAAATCCTTTGGACAAGGAGGTAGAGGTATAGACAACATATAAGTAAAACAACTTCTGTCTCTTGTATTATCCTGGGATCGTGTGTCCTTTGTAAGGTGACTTTTGCAGCTCTTCCCACAAGAAGTGGAGTCTATTTCCCCACCTCTTGAAGCTGGTCTGCCATGTTGACTTGTCTTTGGTCAGTAGGATTCAGTAAAAGTGAAGGAGTGCCAGTCCCAAGCCTTGGCCTCAGAAAGCCCTGAATACCTCCACTTGCTCTCTTGGACCCCACCATCACTCTGAGAACAATCCTAGGCTAGCCTGCCACAGCGTGACGTCCACATGGAGGAGAGCCATCCTACAACCCACTGACTTGCGAGCATGGGAGAGATCCCTGCCAAGATCAGCAGAGCTGCCTGGATGACACGCAGCTGACGGCAGATGCATACATAGGCCAGCTGAGACCAGTAGAGGCACTCAGCTGACCCGAAGACTCGTGAGCAATGATAAATGCCTGTTGTTTTCAGCTACTAAGTTGAAGGATCCTCTGTTACAGAACAATAGCTAACACCCTCTGCCAGTCCCTGCACAGTTACCGCATACACACTAAGTGCTACGTAAATGCCTGTTTTATAGAGTGAGATACTCACATGCCACCTACATTTTTATGTGGCTTTGGTATATTTCCTGGTTGACCTCCAGGGTTAAGGAGGGACTATTGCTCAGAGAGAAGTGCACTGGACTCGAGCTTAGGAGACATGGACAGTAGTCCCAGACCAGCTGGTATGCTCCATGTGTCACTTTCCTCTAGGCACCTCGGTTTCCCCACCTACGACGTGAAGAGGACAACTGGGCTTGGAAGAAGGGGTAGCCAGAACATTGTCCTGCAAGGATTCTGTTACCACTGTAGCCACTGAGGTCCCAGATGCCACAAATGGCCTTGCTATGCTCCCGTACTGGTCACTAAGCGTTGGTGCCAGGAGTGAGATGTTTCTTTCACTCCAGCTGCTTCTACCAGGCTGGTTTCTCCATTGTCCCTCATCTTGGTGTCTCCAGCTCTCATGTGACATGAAATAATGGCTGGCAGTGGCCTGCAAGGGAGGCTGGAAAGTGGGGGAGGTGGATCCTGCCTTTCTCAAGGACTCATGTAGTAGGGAGTACCCCAAACACAGTATGAAGATTCAGACGCTGGGCACCTAAATATAGGGGCAAAAGTATCCACTACACAAAATCCTTCATAATATTGTTGCAAGGATATGTGAAGGCTTGCAAAGGGAGTCTATGAGGTTTGGTAGGGGGCTTAGCAAACCAAGTGCTCAGCAAACCTTGTGATTTTTCATAAGTTGCATTAACTCTCTCCTGGAACTGAGTGAAGACAGGGGTTAGTGAAGTCAGCTGGGCCTGGTAAGCCCTCCTCTGGCCACTGAACAAGGCTCTGAGCACATGCTCTAATGCATCCGGGAAATATGGGCACTTGCCCCTCTCAGGGGTAACCCCAAAATTGAACAGAGCAACATACTGGGTTGATGAGATGACTTCAAAAGCCAGAGCCTCTCAATTACTGAGAAATCAGCTGGAGAACATTACAGTGGAGCAGAACTGAAGGCAGACAACTCATTAAAAAGATTGCCCTCAGTAATGAAAGCCATACTCGTATAGAGACCCAGCAGGCCTCGGGAAAGTCCTGGCACATCCCAGGACCAGAGTGCAAATGCAGACACTCTGCTCTGGCTTCCAACCATGAGAAACACGCTGCTTCTTTCCTGGCATCTTTTCCTCCCAAATTCATCCATTACTTCTTCTCCCTTCACTTGCCCAGAGTGTAGCACTTTACAAGGTGCTTAAACATTCAGAATCTGTTTCCTACTGTGTAAAAGGGGATAATTATGCATACTAGGCAAGCTGGCTATATAAGGTTGAAAACATTTTGTGGGGGGCATGTGTCCCAGGTCCCTTTGAGAATCTGATGGAAACTGGTGATCCCCTTTCTTGGGAAAAATGCAGACACACACACACATACACACACACTCCCACAATTTTGCTTATAATTTAATAAACCCACTGGAGTTCGTCCATAAAAATCTAGAGGGTTAGGGCACGAAGAGCCTTGCACACCATGTTGAATCCAAGACTTTATGTGGAGGGCCGTTAGGGTACTATAATAGCTAGGAATTACTTTCAGCTCTTTGTAAGGGAGACACAGAACAATAGTGGCCTAAGCAAGATAGATATTTCTCTCTCTTGTAAAGGAATGCAGAAGTTGGCTGTTCACAGTTGTTAACATCCCAGCATCCCTTCCTGGTCACCAGACAGCTACTGCTGCCCTGGGCAACATGTTAGCATTCCAGCCAATAAGAAAGAGGGCCTGTGAAGAAGGTCAAATGGATCTCCCAGCTGAGTCAGTTCTTCAGTAAATGTGCTTTTCTGGAAGCCCCGTCAAGTAACTCCCACCCCCATACTGTTGTGCAAAACTTAGACATGTATCTGAAAGTGCTTGGCGATGTAGTTTCTCAGTTGGGTCCATTCCCAATCCCACCAAAATTGGCTCTTTCTCTAAGGGAGGAGAGGAGAATGGGTACAGGGTGGGCAGGGAGCCCTCTCCATCTGAGGGGCGGTAGGAGGATTGGAAGCAGAGATGTTGCAAGTCATGTTGCTAGCACTGTGGGTTATAGCCGGGGAGGAGCAAGGGAAACAGGAAACAGAAAACAGAGATTGTGAAGGAGGCTGAATGAGCATGGGGGCTGTGGGGATGGAGAGAAGTCCAAGTGGAGGAGCGCAGGGAGCAGCAGGACTTAGTGGTGACGGGGTGTGAGGGCAGAAGAGAGGGAGTGGGATGTTGTGACTTAATGATAAGAAGTATGTATTTGGTCTTCATCCCCTTTTCAGGTCCAGAGCTCCTAAAACCCTTAGGATTTCTTAAGAGAGCAATGGAGTTGTCTTTTGTTATGTTAGTGAGGTGGTTTTAGGACCCCCACCTATGAATGGGGGTGGTTGCCAGAACCAGCCCTGAGATCCGAGGGTTGGAACTTACAAGTCCTGCCCCCTGACTTCTGGAGGGAGAAAGGAAGGAAGATGCTGGCAATTTAATTCAATCAGCAACGGTCAATGACTTAATCAATCATGCCTATATAATGAAGCCTCTGTAAAAACCCAAAAGGATGAGGTTCCAAGAGCTTTGAGGTTGAGAACACATGGTGTGATGTGGGGAGACTGGGGTGCTAGGACAAGGCATGGAAGCTCCTGTCTTCCCCCCCACCCCATACCTTGCCCTGTGCATCTCTTTCATCCGACTGTTCCTGAGTAGGAGCCTTAGATAATAAACCAGTGATCTAGTTAAGTGTTTTTCTGAGTTCTGTGAGCCACTCTAACAAATTAATGGAACCCAAGGAGGGGATCGTGGGACTCTCCAATCAATAGCCAGTGAGTCAGAAGCCCAGGTGACTACCTGGACTTGCAACTGATGGCTGAAGTGTGTGTGTGTGTGTGTGTGTGTGTGTGTGTGGCGGGGGCCGTCCTGTGGGACTGAGCCCTTCACCCGTGGAATCTGATGCTCTTTCCGGCAGATAGTGTCAGAATTGAGTCGAATGCTAGGACCCCGAGCTGGTGTGGTGACTTGCTTTGTGGTGTGAAGAAAACACACATATTGGAATTGGTGATGAGTGAGAGGATGTCATCAGGAATACATCCACGGAGCCAACCCGAGGGTGGGGTGGGGTGGTGGGAAGGAGTCTTGGGGAGTGGAGGTAGATCACGACCTCCAGCAGCGCCTGGTTGAGACTGAGGGAGCCGGAGCGCTGACAAGGTAACAGTGCTTTCGGTCTACCTTACATGAAGCCCAACAGCATTCTGATTTTTCCTGCGACTGCTTAAATACATTTTCAGAGGTCAACTTTATTGAGCTGTCACTTATTTACACACATTTTAAACGATAAATGCATACATCTTAAGTGAACATTTCAATGAGTTTCGTCAGCTGTATATACCTTTCAGGTAACCACCAGCCCAGTCAAGATAGAGAATGTTCCCATTAATACAGAAATTTCCCTGGTGCACCTTCACGCTCAGTCCCCACCCCTGCTAGCCCAGGCAAACACGGTTCTGATTTCTGTCACACTAAAACTAGTTGGCCTTGTTTGGAACATCATATAAATGGAATAATTGAGAAAATACCCTTTTTTGTCTGGCTTCTTTTACTCTGCATCATGCTTCTTAGATTCATCGTGCTGTTGTGTGTATCAGTAGTGTGTTTATTTTTAATTCCAGGTAGTATTCCATTGTATAATAATACTACAATTTGTTTATCCATTCATGTGGTGTTGGATATTTGGATTGCCTTCAGGTTTTGGCTATTATGAAAAGACTCCTATGTACATTTGTGTACAAGCCTATATTTTCTTTTTTTAAGAAATGATTTTAGGGCGCCTGGGTGGCTCATTTGGCTAAGCGACTGCCTTCAGCTCAGGTCATGATCCCGGAGTCCTGGGATCGAGTCCCACATTGGGCTCCCGGCTCAGCGGGGAGCCTGCTTCTCCCTCTGACCCTCTCCCCTCTCATGCTATTTCTCTCTCTCTCTCTCAAATAAATAAATAAATAAAATCTTAAAAAAATAAAAAACGTTTTTATTTGAGAGAGAGAGAAAGAGAAAGAGAGCGCAAACAGGGGGGAGGCTTGGGGGGCAGGTGAGGGGGACAAGCAGACTCCCTGCTGAGCATGGAGCCCCGATGACCTGGGACACTGAGATCATGACCTGAACTGAAACCAAGAGTCAGACACTTAACCGACTGCACTACCCAGGTGCCCCCAAGCCTATATTTTCATTTATTTCTGGTAAATACCTAGAAGTGGAATGGCTTGATCATATGCTCAGTATATAGTTATTAAAGAAGCTGCCAGATTGTTTTCCAAAGTGGTTGTACCATTCTATCATTTCATCAGACTTGGAATGGTCAGAGTTTCTTTTCTTTCTTTCTTTCTTTCTTTCTTTCTTTCTTTCTTTCTTTCTTTCTTTCTTTCTTTCTTTCTCTCTTTCTTTCTTTCTTTTTCTTTTAAGATTTCAGCCATTTCAGTGGATGTGAAATCATTTGACATTGTGGTTTAAATTTGTATTTTGCTGATGACCACCATCTTCCTATATGCTTATTAGAGATCCACATGCCCTCTTTCGAGAAACAAAGCTTTTTGCCCATTTAAAAGAATTAGATTGGGGCACCTGGGTGGCTCAGTCGTTAAGCGTCTGCCTTCGGCTCAGGTCATGATCCCGGGGTCCTGGGATCGAGCCCCGCATCGGGCTTCCTGCTCCGCGGGAAGCCTGCTTCTCCCTCTCCCACTCCCCCTGCTTGTGTTCCCTCTCTCGCTGTGTCTCTCTCTGTCAAATAAATAAATAAAATCTTTAAAAAAAAAAAAAGAATTAGATTATTTCTCTTATTATCAAGTTGTAGGAGTTTTCTTATACTCTGGATACAAGTCCTCTGTCAAATAATTGTTTTGAAAATAACCTCTCAGGTCTGTAGTCTGCCTTTTAATTTTCTTAGTTGTGTCTTTTGAAGAAGAGAGGATTTAAATTTTGATAGAGTCAATTCATGGTTTTGCTTTGGGCTCATAGTTTTTGTCCCACCTAAGAAACCTTTGCTTCGCCTAAGTTTGTAAAGATTTTCTCTTATGTTTTCTTCTAGAAATTTAGAACTTTTAGCAGTTACAAGAGTTTTATTTTGTGCACGGTGCAACATAAGAGGCAGGTCCACTTTCGTCCTTATAACCATCTAATCATCCTGGCACTGCTATAACCACCTTGCACACTTAGACACCTTTTTAGAAATAGCAGTGTATTAAAATACTTTCCATTCTTCTCATATTTTGGTCCCCCTGGTTTGCTGGGCCCATGTGTCACCAGCCTATGTAGCCATCCAGCTTTGAGTTCTGATTTTCACAAGTTGTATTTGCCTTGCCTGGGGCAGACTCAGGTGGAGACCTCTGTCAGGCACGCGTGGGCTGGAGCCCAGGAGAAAGGCTGAGCTATAGGTACAGAATGGGGACATACATTGCTCATGGCTGTAGTCACGCAACAGCAGATCCGTGGGAAAGCCGGGGTTCGGCTCTTTCTGGATTCTACAGCCCCACCTTGCTTCCCCTTGGCTCTTTTGCTGATGGGTGGTGGCAGCTTCCCACTAGGGGCTTGACACCCCCGTGTTGGCTTTCACACCTTTAAATTCTCTTCTAACACCCCTTTTGAATGTGCCATCTGTTTCCTCCTGAGACTCTGACTGATACCCAATTATGAAAAGTAACATCCCTTATTATTCTCCCTCATGTTCAACAGCCAGGCACACACCAGATAGGCATTAATCAGCCCAAAATGGGCTAAAGCTGCAGGCTTCCCCAGCATGCCTTAATCTAAGAATGCAGATCTGAATGTAGCATTTATTGGTAATTCCTGAACTCCTTCCTGGAAGGAGGCCTAGCGGTTTCCATGGGGCACTAGGCTGGTAGATCCTCACGGGCAGGACAGGTTTCTGGGTTTGCTCACCCTTGGCTCTCCAGCACACAGGAGAGTACCTGACACAGAGCAAACCTGGGCACACTGGAAACCCCACAGTAGCATCAGGCACCACCAGCACCCCTCCCTATATCCCCAGCAGCTTAGGATGGTACCACCAGCCTTTTATGGGTAAAATACCTAAGTACAATCTAGTAAAAGCATTCAGGGCAGGAATTTCTAGCCATCTGATCAAGGCTATACTGGTCATAAATGTATAAGTCTTGTGGGTCCAGGTGAGGTTGAGGGACAGTAAGAGGGCCAGGTCAGTGGAGAGATGATCGCAGGGGAGAGTGGAAACCACCTTATCAGGCCGGAGTGTGGCCACCATCTTTCTTCTGGTGCATGGCCAAGGGCTCCAGGCCCACTTCAAATCCCAATTCAGCCACTTCCTGGATGTGCAGCCTTGAGCTCACATCACTGAATGGCCCAGGTAATTCCAGCTCAGGCAGGGCTTGGTGTAGGAAATCAAGGATACTCCCAGAACACACCTTGTCCCTCTCTCTCCCTGAATCTCCCAAGGTGGCAGCCTCAGGGCCAAGCCTTACATGCTGTCTGATTCAGTGTCACCTTCCCAGCCAGAGACCTGTCAGTTGGGTCCCAAGCCCGTACCTGAACCACTAAGTGTGGCCTTGGGTGCAACACACTAACGAGCTTAGGCCTGGGCCGTGTCCTCGGCTTTTGGGGCCTAGGCCCTGTGGGCTACAAGTGGGGGTATGTGGCCCTCCCCTCCCACAGCCACATAAGGGAACCAAGAGCTCTTCTGAGGGGAAAAGGAATGGATGCGATGGAGGCAGATGCCTCTTAGAGGTTGCTGCAAGCCCTCTGCTATCAGTATTTTAGAAAATGGGGAGAAGTGATAAAAAAAAAAAAGAAAAAGAAAAGCTCTGGGTTTGAATCCTGGCTGGCTTGGCCACTCACTTGTTGGGTGGACCCAGGCAAGTTTGCTTAGTTGAGCCTCAATTATGAAGTGGAGAACATATCTATTCACTTACAGTCTGTGTGCAAGTAAGCAATCATGTAAAGGGCTCCATTTGCCACCCAGGCCATGGGCAAGCACTAATGGTAGCAATTATTATTATAATTATTATCATTCCCTGGCTTGGGCCTCTGGGAGTCTATGGAGGCCCAAGGACCAGCTGCAGATCATTAGGCTTCATGTGGCTGACATCTGGGCTCAGAGAAGCAAGTATTGAGGATGTGTTGCTGTCACCTAGACCACAGGGACACAATTTGATGGGGCTCAGGCCACAGGCTGCCCCTGCCAAGCATCTGCATGGGGGAGGGTGGGGCAGGCCTCTGTCCAGCCTGGTGTCTGGTGACTTGTTAAATAAAGCCTGAGCACGCCAGTAACGATCTTATCTAAATGCACATTGAAGGATGTACAGAGACTGGGAGATGAAGGGTGAGGAAGTGTGAGGAAAATTGAAGAGTCAGGGTAGTGATGAGTTGAATCATTACCACTGCCTTCTATCAAGCTCTTACTGTGGGTCAGGCCTGTGTTAAATGCTTCACACCCATGCAGAGACTATGGGGTGTCTCCTGGCATCCATTCTTCCTTCTCTCTCATAGGATCAGGACCCCTGGTTTTAAGCTGTGCACATCATCATCCAGAATAAAGGCACGTCCCACACCCTTCCTTATAGCTAGGTAGGAGCCTATTCTGGTCAGTGAACAGGGCAAAATGTGATCAGGGCAAGATGCGCAATTTCAGTATCTTAGCCGTACAAGGAAAAGGCATGTTCTTTCTCCTCTACGTGCTGGCTGGCGTGGAAACATGGTGGTGAACCGTCTAACACCACGTGCACAGAGCAATGCCTTGAGGATAGCAGAGCCGCAAGAGAGAAGGAGCCTAGGTTCCTGGCATGATGGAGTCCCCATATCAGCCAGGAAGTCCTTTATGTGAGACGAACGGGGCTCTTACGGTTTAATATGAGTTCTGTTGTTGTAAAAGAGACACACGTGCATCTTTAGGAGAACATGCTTCCATCCTTTGTTGAGATGAGTAAAACAAAGCTCAGAAAGGTTTAGAACTTTGTGCAAAGTGTATTAGTTAGTGTTAACACTACTTACTGTGACAGAGCCCATGCCAGACATATGTTGTCTTAAACACTGTGATGTTTATTTTCTGCTCACCTAACAGTAGTAGGTAGGTGAAAAAGTCAGTGAGGCAACCTTTTCTTTTCAGTCATCAGAGACCCAGGATAATGGAAGTGCTTCCATCTTCAACATGTGAATTCCGAAGCTGTCCCTGAGGCCACCTCCCTTCCAGCCAGTTGGGAGGGGAGCAAAGCATGGAGAAGGACGGAGGAATGTCATCGGCCAGGTCAGGAAGTGGCACAGGTCTTTGTCACTTTCATTGGCTAGAACTCAGTCACATGGTGAATCTAACTGTAAGGGAGGCTGACAAAGGAAGAGTCAGCTAGTCTCTGCCACACTGGCGTCACTCAGCTAGAAGCTGCAGGAGGGGGATGCGTCAGCCTGATTCTGAAGCTCGGTGTCTTTTGGTTTCTCTCTGTTGCCTCCTGGGTTTGATGTCTGCATTGGTCTTTTGATGGGTCAACTTGGCTAGGCCTCAGTCTCCAGGGTTCATTCAAACACTAATCTAGGTGTGCCATGAAGTTATTTCATAGATGTGATTAAAGTCCATAATCAGTTGACTTTAAGTAGGGGAGATTATCCTAGATGATCTGGGTGGGCTTGATTTATCCAGTTGAAAGGCCTTAATTGAAAAACTGAGGCTTTCCTGATGAAGGAGAAATTCCCTCTGTGGACAGCAATGCCCATGTATGCCCAGTGGTTTCCAGCCTGTCCTTCCTGACGGCCTGCCCTATAGAATTCAGACTTGTCTAGCCAGACCCCTCAATTGTACAAGCCAATTCCTTGCAATGCATCTCTTAATCTCCTACTGGTTCTACTCTGCTGGTTGAATAATGTCATTTACCCTCTGACTATACTCGTTGCTTCCCTCCCTGTAACAGATCCTGATCTCCCACTGATATTCATTAATGTGTGCAACAAATATTTTTTTGGACACTTACTTTATAGTAGACACAGTGCAGTGAACTAGTTAAACATGGTCCCTGACCTCATGGAACTAGGGAGGCTCTCCTCGTGGGAGAGGCAGGCTTTAGTCGGATAATCAGACAAGCAAATATACAGTGTCACCTTACAATAAACACTGTGACATAAAAAAGTCCCGAGGACTGCGAGGAGACCTGTATCATCTGAAGGGGCAGGACAGCTTCCCTGATGAGTGACACTTGGAGCCAAGCTCTGCAGGAGGAGTAGGAGCACACTCAACTAAGAAGTGTGGGCATGGCTTGGGAAGAGTGTTCTGGGCAGGGGCAGCAGTGTGGACAAAGGAGTTGAGCTGGGGGGAGAGTGGCAGGTTTGAGAATGGAGATCAGGCTGGAAAGGACAGAGAGCTGAGCACAGCAAAGGGATGGCAAGAAGCAGGAGGCAGGCTGGGGGTGGGCCAGGCCATAAGGTTTTGGGTCTTCACCTTAAAAGCTCTGGGAAGCCAGTGAAGAACCCTTAGAAGGTATCTCCCTTGACAGATGCCTGGGCTGCCGTGGCAGAAAAGATTGGAGAGCCCCACAGTAGATGAGGGGGAGCAGTTTGATCAAAGGAAGCCGTGGCCATGCCAAACCCAGGTCGGATGGGCTTTACCTCCAAAACACCGTTGTCTTGCTCTCCCCTCTCCCCTTCTCCCTGAAAACCACCCATTTGGCAGAGCTCACTCAAATGGCATCTTATCAGGGCGATCTGCCCTCCTGGGCCCTCCCGACTGCGCTAATCAGGCCAGCCCCAGTGCTTCTATGGTATGTTCAACATGCCTCTGTGACAGCACTTTTCCTTCTGTGTTGTAGTCATTGGCTAGGGTACTCGTCTTTCTCATTAAACGGTGAGCTCCTTGAGAGGGAAAAAGGATGTCTTCCCCTCTGTGTCTTTCAGGATCAAGCCCAGGGCAAAGGAGTTGAATGAATAGATGTTACTGAACCTCTCCCAGGAGTATTTTCATTTCCATAGGCAATGCCTGAAGGAAATACCAAGCCTTGAAAGGAAGTTACCCACGGAATTTCTACCTTGGTGACTATGGGAAGAAGCAAAGTCTTTGGGTGGTGTGTTTGAAGGGCTCTCAAAAATTGCACCACTCCGTGTTTCATTGTGGCGAGGAGTCCACTGCATTTTTTTTAACCAATAATTTTATAGTTAGATCAATATTTCCTAAAGGGCTTTCCACAGCATCCCAGAGCCAGGCAATATGAATAGGCGCTATAGACAGATACACACACAATCCCTTGATCAAAGAATGTATGCAGCACAGGTTTAGACAAAGTTAAACAGGTTCCTCTCTGCAAGGAAAACTGTATCTGCCAAAGGGCATTGTGAAGCCCTAATTGGGAGATATCTGTTCGACAACATTCCCAAATTTTTAAAACCACACACCATAGGAGTATCGGGTCATTGGTGCAACATATTTTTGGAAAGGCTGGAATGCATTTCCTCCCTTGGAGTCAAATCTTCAAGTCCCACTTATGTGTCAGCGGCAACTCAATAGAAACCCTGCAGGGACACAAGAAGAATGCTTTCTCTTCTGTGTCTAGTGTGCGTGCCTTCAGCCTTTGCCATTTTGGTGAACAGTGCTGACATCTAGCAGCATCCTGGGAGTCAGTGATGACACCCACCCCTCCATCTAATCACCTGTGTTTCCATCCCTCCGTCCAAGCCTTTGCTGTCTCTCGCCTGGATAACAATGGCCCCCTAAGTATTCTCCTGGCCTCCAGTCTTATCTGTACCAATGCCTTTCCCATGTAGCAGCCAGTCTGGCAAAGGTGAGTCAAACTATGTCATCACCCAACCTAGTCACTTGTTTCTCCTTGTCCTTGAGACAAAGCTCACTCCCTTGACTGGGCTCCCCAAGGCCTGGTGGGGTGCAACCCCATCAGTGTCTCCAGTCTCATCTGAAACTCCCGCTTTCTTTCTGGGTTGCTCCCATCAGGCTGACCTCTGAGTTCTGGGAATACATCAAACTCTTTTTGCCCCAGGAAGCTTCCAAGCACAGTTCCCTCAGCCAGAAAGCCCCTTTCCAGCAGCTCTTTGCCTATCTAGCACTCCCATCCTCCTTAATGCTTTCAGATTTTGTTTAAAGAGAGGCCAGTGAGTCCTCGAGTTAAATTGGGCACAGTCCTATTGCTTTCTTCCATTGCACAGATCATAATGTATATGATCATAATGTATGTCCAGTCGCGTGTAAACTCCCAGAGGGAGGAGCATGTCTGCTTTTCTCTCCACTGTAGGACCAGCTCCTGGAGCATGCTGGCACACAGTGGTCCTTCAGTACACATTTGCTCAAAGGAAAGGTGATTCTGGATGCACGTGGCTCTGTGTGTTTGCTGCTTTCCCTTCCCTGTACTTTCAGGATGTGCCCAGGCTGCCCAGATGCCTGCTGGTGCCCCAGAACCTTGGGAATGACAGGAAGTTCAAGGTCAGCCAGAGCCCATGAGGGACAGGCAACCTCCTCATGCCATGATGTCTCTTCTGGGCTGGCTCTGCAGTGGGGTGGGCCTGGCAGGTTTCGGTGTTGCTCATGGGAGTATAATTCAGAAGAGGGAGAAATAGGAAAGGGTATGGCAATGTATATGACACGTTTTTAGTGGTCAGACCTGGGACACCTGGGTCAGTTAAGCATCTGCCTTTGGCTTAGGTCATGATCCCGGGGTCCTGACATTGAGCCCTGTGTCAGGCTCCCTGCTCAGCGGGGAGCCTGCTTCTCCCTCTCCCTCTGCTGCCGCCGCCCACCTCCCCCAGCTCATGTTCTCTCTCTCTCATATTAATAAATAAAATCTTTTAAAAATAAATAAATTATAAATGCTCAGACCCTTCAGCTTAGAAACCTTTATGTGGAAAGATATTCATTTTAGTGCTATTTATAAGCACTAAATAATAATTGGAAACAAATAAAATTCTAGCAGTAGAGGGTGGTTAGGGAAATCATGATGCCTCCATTCTATAGAATATTACACAGCCATTTAAAATAATGTTTAAGAAGAGTTAGAAAAATCCAAGGAAATGCTTAAGAAATAATAACTCATTACAAGAAAAAAATTGTAAGTATGTGTGGTGATGGATGTTAACTAAGATCATTTTGATACCTATATATCTATGTATCTCAAATCATTATATTGTACACCTGAAACTAATTCAATGTTATATGGCAATTATATCTCAATAAAAGAAAGAAAGAATGGTAAGTTTTAAAAAGTGGGAAATATATATATATAATGTAGACACACATATATAAAATGAAAAATATATAAATGTGAAGATATAAAATTAAGTATAATAATTGAATATACATATAATGTAAATATGATATACAAATATAAATAAAATATAAGTAAACCGATAATAATTATCAGGAAACTATGCACAGAAAAAAGGTGTTGGAAAAATAAATCAAAATATGAATGAGTGGTAAGCACTATTAGTGTCTTTTTACCTCTTCCTATTTTTACGTGTTTCTCTTTTTATTTAACAAGCCTATTTTATTTGAACAAGTCATGCAAACAATTTGTGTCCACCAAATTCGTATTTGGTGATAGTGCTGGCAACATGATTTAGATGCTGCCAAAAAATCCAGTTCGATAGCAAAAAGTGAATTTTTGTTGGATCTATCCAAAAATCTTTCCCTCACTGGCACAATCATCCCATAGCACTCAATTGCAATGGAGATGAGCAATTTTCCTATTTTTAAAAATGATTCTGCAAAAAGAGAAAACCACCAATTAAAGGCAGGAGTATTTTTAAAAATTTATTTAATTTCAATTAATTAACATAGAGTGTATTATTAGTTTCATAGGTAGAGTTCAGTGATCCATCAGTCTTATATAACACCCAGTGCTCATTACATCATGTATTATAAACTTGATAAGCACTTGTTGGAAATAGAAATAATCGTCTAGACCACAAGTTTCTTACTGGGGCCATACACTAGGAAGTCTGGGGATTGGTTTTAGAGACTCTGTAAATAAGAAATGTTATCCAAATATTTTTAGTTTGGATCTATTTGGGAGGTGGTAATGTCCACAGTATTTATCAGATTTTCAACACGGCACGGAGGGCCCGCGACCCCCACAAGTTTAAGAATTACCACTTTAGACAAGTATAACAATGCAATAGCTAACATTTTTTCATTTCTTCATTCTATAAACACACGCTTTGTGCCCACCGAGTGAGGCACTGGGAAGGTAGTGTGGTCCCACAGACCAGGTCTCTGCCGCTCAGGTTGGACCTTCAGACCAGCCTGTAAGCTCTGCACCAGCCCTGCTGAGGAGCCCGAGGCTTAGGGAGATTCAAAACTTTCTCACAGCCCCCAAATTGTTCATTCACTGGGCACACCCGACATGCTCAGCCTGCACTGCTCAACACCCAGCCGGTGGTCACAGCACCGAGCAGCGCTCCTGAACACTTGAAATGAGACTAGTCCACGCGATTGCGTAGGTACTCTACGTATAAACACACAGTGGACTTGGAGGACTTAGTACAAATAAGAGAATATAAGGTATCTCATTAGTTTTTTATCTTGATTACATGTTTAGGTGATTTATTTTTGATATATAGGATGAAGTAAAATATGTTATCAAAATTAATTTACGTGTTTCCTTAGATTCTTTAAACATTAGAAAATTTAGAATTCTAGATGGGGCTCGCATTCCGTGTCTATTGGATGGTGCTGTGTAGGCACTGAAATACAGGGGTGAGAACAGACGTAAGGAATGGCTGTTCTTCGGTTAGCGAGTGGCTCTGAGTACATTCTCTAAAAGGCTGAATGTCGACAGAAATGGAAAAGTGTACTGAGAAGCATGGAGGAGGTGAATCCCAGGGAGGGCAAGAAATGAGCATTTCCTATTTTCTTTTGACCAGCTTTCAATGTGACCTGAAGGTCCCATCCTAATGGTTTAGCAGGAAACTCAGCTCTGGTCAGTACTGGGACTCCCCCACCTCCTGCTGGAGCTGGGGTGTGGATCCTTGTCCTCTCTGGACCTGGAGATATCCCTTTCCTCACTCTCTGCCTCCTTACCCCTTTGGACCCTCCCCTTCATACATCACCCCCAACACACATCGACACCTTCCAGACCGCGAGCATCACCTCCAAGCCAGCTCAGGCCAGAGGTCTGTGCGCCAGAACGCCGGGGCTGAACCTAGCCTAATGATATATTTTATTTGTACCCATGCAAAGTTCCGGTTTTAATTTGACTTTGATGCTGATGTTTTATTTTTTTTAAAGATTTTATTTATTTATTTGACACAGAGAGAGACACAGCTAGAGAGGGAACACAAGCAGGGGGAGTGGGAGAGGGGGAAGCAGGCTTCCCCCGGAGCAGGGAGCCAGATGCGGGGCTCGATCCCAGGACCCCAAGATCATGACCTGAGCTGAAGGCAGACGCTCAACGACTGAGCCACCCAGGCGCCCCGATGTTGATGTTTTAAAGTCACGAGCTTTCACACCAAAAAAATTCAGCTGTTCAACTTCTTGATGCGTTAGAGTCTAGCACCCCCGGGCCTGCGTTTCTATGGCAATGAATAGCTGCAGGAAGTGACTGTCCCCATTTTATTCCTCTTAGTGACCGCCCCTTTCTGCTGTCTGCGTGACTCCGAGGCCTTTTGGATTGAAAATAAACTACACTGTGGGTTGTCTTGGAAAGCAGGGCCAAGACTCGGGGGGAGGGGCGTGCGGTGCCTGGGACACACAATTTAAGGGGGTGTCGCACTTGCACAACCACCTACAACTGTATGCTCGGCGCCTTGGCTTGGCACACTCTGGTCCCGAACCCACTGAGGTCTCTTCTTGAGTCAGCTTCTCCCATCTTTGTGCCATTGAGGTATATACAGAAAAGGACCTTGCCACGGGGTCGTTGGTAAACCTGAGGAGAGCCCTTGTGGAGGGCCGGCTACGTCAGAAATGAGAAGGCGGCAAACTGTAAGGTGTGAGTGGGGAATGCGGTCGTCTAGAACTTGCCAAGGTAGGAACTCCAGAAATTCGGCTGTAGAGGGAAGAAAGAGATGGGGGGGGGGGGGGTGACTGGATGTGGGCTGAGGAGAGGTTTCTGTTTTATTTTAATTTAAGAGACGAGAAACTGGAATGGGTTTGTAGGGTGAGGAAGAGGAATTAATGGGATGGAGGAGGCTGCACATTGCAGTCGGGTCGGTGGAGAATGAGGAGAGCGACACCCAGCACTATTCACGGTGTGCTGGCCGCTCGCCAGGTGTCCTGTGAGGCCTACATTCCGCCCTCCCACCCAGGTCTTCCCGGCAGCCCTGAGAGGGGAGGCTCACAGCAGCCATCCGCTGCAGACCGGGCAACCAAACACAAAAAGGTACAGTCATTTGCCCTGGACAGAGGGTGAAACCTTCCTTGGAAAAACTGCAGTTGAGGGTTGGCGAAAACGAGGACTCTGGCACACAGGCATCGATTCAGAATTGCTCGTGGCAATCAGCCCAAATTGGACCGGTCTGTCGTAGTGAAGAGCGGTGTGAGGTTGGGTCAGGAGGTTCAGGAGGCCTGCCTTCTCAGGCTCCTCCCAGCTCCCTTCCAAGAGATTCCCTTCAGCCACGGCAGGGTGGTTTCCTGCCTCTCCAGCGTAGGGTCGCGCCAGGTGGTGGACACCTTTCAGACATCTTGTCCCCCACCCTACGCCCAGCTCCATTCCCCAGGAACCCTGACACAAATACTTTGTATAGTTATAAAAACTGGATTACAGGAATCATTGGTTCCCATACCAGCAGGACCATATTGCTGCATGATCTACAGATCATAGAGTAGTGATATGACAGCACTTATGAACAGTCCCATTACAGTTATGCAACCACAGCCCTCTGGGGACATGCGCTGTCCTCTGCAATGCCACAGAAGCCCAGGAGGGACCGTTCACAGGGAGCCAAGCCACCGCGCCCATAGCCACGTGCAGTTAGTTTCATGGCAGCGCTGATGTTAAACTCAGGTGTGTCTTGGTCCAAAGCCAAAGGGGAAGGGATGGAGATGTGGCCTTGGACAAGAGGCAGGCCACCTGTCCTGCTGTTATAGGAGCCAAGAAGGAAAGGATATTGTGTCCGCGGTTACAATTTTGTGGGGCTAGTGTGTGCGTGTGTGGACAGAGAGGGCAGAAAGTTGACAGGGGTCTTTTTTCCCCAACTTTTTAGAGGTATAATTAAAAAAATATATATATTTGAGGTGTACAGCTTGGCACTTTGATATACACATATATTGGGGGTGATCACTGCTGTCAAGCTAATGAATATAGGTAAGTACATCTGCTGAGAGAGGAAGGCACTAGTGAGACTAAGGATTTGGAAGACGAATTGAGTGTTTGGGACACCTGCGCTGGGCTGGGGTGAGGGGCCTCACCAGCAGTATCACAGGACACCCCTGAGGAGCAGATTGAGTTTGGAGCCCATGGATTTGAAGTGACTCCAGTATGTCTGGTGTGGGAGCTAGAGGCAGGAAGATCAACAGCTGGACTGATCTGGGGTTGGGGTTTTGCTAGGTGGGAGTGGTAGAAAGACACAGGAGCCAAGGGAACTGGCAAAGGATTGGTTCAAGTGAACGATCGTGGGGTTTAAGGTGGTGTACTGATAGGGTTTCTTTCCATTGTAAGTGACAAAACCCCAACTTTAGCTGGCTTTAGTAGATTAGCTGACATATCCAGCAAGTCTAGGGATGTGATAGTTTCAGGCATGGCTGGGACCAAGGGTTTAAACGATGTCATCAAGATGCTGTCTTTCTCTCTGGGCTCTGCTTTCCCATGTTGGCTTCACATTCTGGTAGTTTCTCCCTTCACAATGTCTCCTTTCGCCCCATGCAGCTCCACGTCCATAACCAACTAGTTTAGCAATCCCAGCTGGAAGGGAGCTCCACTTTCCCAAGCATTCCAGCAAATGTCATACAAGATTTAGTCATATTGGACCAACTCACGGTAGGTGCCCATTCCTGAACCAATGATCACTTTCCAGGGAAATGAAATTCCTTGACTGACCAGGTCTGGGTCACATGCTCACCCCTGGAGTCAATCCCACTTAAGAGACAGACAGGTGCAGATGTTCTCTACACATAGGTAGGAAAGGAAGAAGGTGTGGGACAGTGTGTGGGAAGTGAGGGAGCAAAAAGGGTGGGAGGCTGTGGTCAGAGAGTTGGCTTAGATGAGGAGCTAGCAATGAGTAAGAATTATCAACGGGGTAAACATCAGGAGGAATGGGAGGACCCAGCTTAGGGTTATGGCTATGTCAGAGCTGTTGGCTGCAAGACAAAAACTTCCTCTGTCCTGAGTACAAGGGTCCTCACTATAAGAACTCTGGGCACTCCCAGAATTGACAGGGGCCTGGAGAGCTAGGCTTGGACTGTGAGTGGGAACCAAGGATGTCCCAGGGTAGGGAGGCAGGAACATGCCGCAGAAACAAACGGTCCCCTGCGCCACTGGTCCTGTGGCAAGCCTGACCTCCAGCTGTCCTCATGTGCTGAAGTCATAAGCTCAAGATTCTAAATCATGATGAAAGCATCCTACCAGCTGAGCTAGTGTCATGTGTTGGCCCCCTGCCTGCACTGGCGTGAGGAGGGCAGAATCTGGCCTCTCGGAACTGGAAGAGAGCTCACACCTCCCACCCAAGAGACACCCGAGAGAGAGCAGTGGGTAGACCAGAAAGAGCAGATCCAATGCTGGAAAGTCAAACAAGCGACCAATGTCTATTGTAGGTAGGAGTGACCACGGGGTGTGGTGGTGCAGTTTCTCCATCTCTGGACGTTATTTCTCATAACCCTTAGTCTGGGTATTACTGTTTACTGAGGGGGAAACTGAGGCTCCAATGGGTGATGTCACTCACTCAAGTTGGTGGGTAGCAGAGCTGGTATTCCAAACTCAGTCTTGCCGGTGTCCAAAGCCCTGGTTCTTTCTCTTTCCCCTCCCTGGTGGTGGGGTCCTCCTGGACCTCATAGGGTGCCGGCTGGTCCCTGATCACGACACTTAAATACCCCAGCTCTTTAGATGCCCTGGGAATGGCCTCTGCCACACCTGGAACTGGTCTCCAAACTTCCTTGCTTGAGTCCTACCCATCCGTGGACCCAAGTCCTGGTCACCATCTCCACAGCCGTCCTGGAGAAAGGAAGGCAAATGACATCCCCACCAACTTCCCCAGCCATGGCATTTGGCTGTTTGTTTTGTCACATGTTATTTTGATGTTGCCTAAAAGTAATAAACATGCCAAGGCATGCTGAGTCCACTCTGGGAGATGGGTCTGAGTCCCAGGGGTGTGGGCAGGGCATTAATGACCTAGGCGCCAGGCCAGGCCCAATGTCGGCTCCGAGGCTCCTTACACAAGACACCTTCCCACCCCACCCCCCCAGGGGCAGGGTCTGGGGGCTGTCCTGTGGCCAAGCAGGACAGACACATCCCGACGGGCTGGAACCACTTCCTGCTCACTGTCCCACAGTCTGGGGCAGCTGGCCTCTCACTTTGTGTACTCCTCGAGAAGGGAAAACTTCCTGTTTTCGAAGAAAAAAAGCCCTCCAAATAGCTCGACGGCCCTTAGACTTCAAAGTGTTCTTACAAAACAGCATCCTAATGGCTTAAGTATCAATGAATCAGGGACATATGGATCTCATTTGCCATAAAGTGCACACGGGTTTAAAAATCCTCAGGAAAAATGCCAGGCAAAATATGTTTCAGGTTTTATTGAACCAAAAAACTCTAAGAAGATGGATTTTCGACGGTCACCAAACTCAGAAGACAGGTCAGGCTACTCAGGCAGACTGTGGAGAAAACTTAGTTCCCTTAAGCCACAGTAGCTTAAACCATGGCCCTTGATAGCAGAGACAAATTAAGTCAGATTTTGATGTAATTGAGATATAAAATGCTTTTACAGGATCTTTTTCTTTATAGGAATATTTTAAGCATGTCTAAGAAGAGCCCAGCTAATTTGCTGGGAGAGCAGTAGGTTCGAAATTTAGTTGTGCTCTGGGGGGAGTTGGTGGCATTTGGAGATTCTCACTCTTTGGGGGTGAGAAAGGAGACTTCAAGAAACCTCCCCAGAAACATCTCTTGTTCTCCACTCTGAAACCACATCCAATGGGAGGGAAAATGGAAAGAAAGATGGAAGGAGAGAGAAAGGGAGGAGAGAAAAGGGAAAAGAAAAGAAAAGAAAGAAGGAAGGAAGGAGGGAGGGGGAAAAAAAGAATGTTTTAATGTTTCCCTATAATCAAAGTTTCCACATCAGGAAAAATGGTGTCACGCTAAAGTGTATTAGCAATTGAGCAGTTTTATGTTCTGCATTCAATTTTTCTAGTCATATATTTCTCCCTGGTTTGCAACCTTGCTTTGTGAAAAGTGTCATAAAGAAATGCTTTACCGTTAACGCACTCTGACTGGATCATATTTCAGGTTGTTACTCTCCAAGACATTATCGCAACGAGAATCCGTGTACTGCAGAGTGATCTGTCGGAGCCGCTTAGAGGGACAGATGAGAGGATTGGAACGGGGCCCGGGGTTCGTAATGAAACCTTAGCTCAGACAAGGGCCAAAGAGGAGGCTGTGGTTTGGGGGGTCTCGAGGAATTCACGTGGCTTCGCTCTGGATGGCTTCGAAACAGCTCAGTGCTGAAAGATGAACATTCCTGTCTTTTGGCTTCATTACCTTCCTTTACCCTTTAGTAGGTGAACCAGCTCTGGCCACTGATGCCTCAGGCATGAGAACACCAGATTTCCATTTGGCTTTATTTTTAGGTGTGTGTGTGTGTGTGTGTGTGTGTGTGTTCTTGTCACTTTCAAGTGGAATATGGTATGTTATAAATAAAGCCCCACTTTCTCCCATCCTGATCACATACCATATGAGCATGTGGGGGGGTGGAGGTGGAGGAATTGGGGGTGTATATTCAGTACTGGTCCACATGCATCCAAGATTTCCCTTTGAAAATACCGAGGCCTGGCCCACACTGACATGAAATTATTATGTACTTTTGTTGTACAACAAATTATCATCCTATACTGTTGCAACAGGCGTTTCTACAGAGAATGCAGGTTGTAGTAATTTTGTCATATGGAGTAATATGTCACATAGACCATTCTGGATTTAGACCAATATATACAGTTTCTGGCCTAAGCAGTAACACATGTTTGGAGGAGAGACCGTTTCATTTTACTGGAATGGACAGTAAGTAGAAACACATTCCAGATTTCTTTTTTTTCCTCCTGCTCTGAAATTTGGCAGCCAGAGTCCTCCTTGCACTTGATCTCAGGTTTTCAGCTGCTTACAGACCATGGCGCACAGAGGCCTACAATGCCCGTGCGTCTAGTGACTGGTGCCTAATGAAATCTAAAAATCACTGCCCAACAGATTTCCCAGAACCCCTCCAAGAGCTGTTTGAAATGAATGCAAATGGCACTCAAAATTTGCCTAATAACATGCTAGCTAAAGTTCAGGACTTTTCTGAAGCTAATTTTATGCTTTCAAAGCCTGGCCTTGTGGAAACCTGTTTTTGGAATGCCCGTGAGGGGATTAAGGATGGACAGACAGGCTGGAGAGAGCAATGAGTTTACTCCAGACCCTGGAGGTTCCGACTTGGAGATGCTCAGGCACCTGTTTGCCTGCATCCCCAAGGTAAGACTGCATGACCTTGCCACTTTGTCTGGATGTGGAGGGTGGGGGCGGGCAGCACTTCCTGAAGCTGACCCCAGGGTCTGGAGAATGGGGCTGGAGTTGGAAAAAAGAGACAGGTTCACATCGATTGGACACTGAACCTACTTTATGCTTTGTTCAGATCGTATTTCACTCAAATGCTCACAAGCATACCATTGACTGAGGAGGAAACCGGTATTCAAACCCTGCAGATTTCCTATGGGATTTGATGATCTGGCTGTCTGACCTAGAACTTGGGCTCTGCCCTCTCTAACAGCATCTTGCCCAGTGCCTAGTGCACAGTAGGTGCTTAGTGAGGCTTATTTTCCATGTGGTTAGTTTGTGTAGGCCCTGTGGGATTATAAATTCTTGAGGTACAGGGACCCTGAAATTCCTTTATTAACCTTATTCACCTCTTTGGGCCTTGTGTCAGTGGAGATAATCTTTTAGGGCAGTCAGTCTCAACTGGTGACAGTTCTGTCCCACAGAGGACATATGGCAATATCTGGAGACATTTTGGTTGTCACGATTGGGCAGAGGGGTATTACTGGCATCTCGTGGATAGAGGCCAGGGATGCTACTGACACAGGTCAGCCCCCTACAACAAAGGATTATCCAGCCCCAAATGTCACTAGTGTTGACGTAGAGAAACCCTGCTGTAGAAGAAAGGCAGTCAGGCCAGACATGGCCTCGTGCTAGTAAAAACAATCGAAATGACTCGTTTTAAAGACTTTTTAAAAGGAAACGTAAATACCAAACATTCAATATATTTGCTTAGAAAGTTAAAACCATAGTCCATCAGGCTTAGCCCTTAACTAAAACAAACTGAGAATCAGTAAGGCTGAGCAGGAATTAAGCTAGAACAGGAGCTTCTTGAGGGCAAGGATTATGTTCTATTAATTCTGAAGCCACTGTGCCTAGCACAGGTCTTAGCACACAGTCAGTGCTTAATGAATGCTTGCTAGGTATTTGATTGAATGAACAGTCTTGTCACCCTAAACTGTGCCAGCCATCGAATTGCTGCATGTCCTGTGATCTGTTCAATTCTACAACAGTATCCCGATCCAGCCACTGATGGGGATCTCACTACCTCACAAGGGGGCTCATTCTGGTTTTGGATGTCTGCAAACATGGGAAAGGACAATGGCTTCTAATGCTGATCTGGAGCCTCTCTTTTTGGGAAGGGGCCAGTAGTTGCTGTTGAACTATCATTGGTTGGGGGGGGACAAAATGGCCAGGGTGAGGTGATATTTACTAGGGGGCAGGGCTGTGTCTTGATCACCTCTCAACCCCAGGGCCATTACCAAGTCCAGCAAGAGAAGAGCTACTTCCCCCTCTTACTCTGAAAAAGAGTGGACGTTCCTTCGGGGCCACTTCCTGTCTCAGTGTCTGTGTCCACGATGCTCTCCCATAAGGAAAGTTTTGTCTCTGCTAGACCTCTCCTTCCTACCCCACTATGTCAGCCCTCCTACCTTTGAAACCAGTATTTCTAGAGGTCGGTCAGAGCCTCAGAGGGAGAGATGACATAGTGGGTTTTGAAGCCAGATGGCTCTGGTTCAGTTTCTGACTCAGGCACTGTGTGACTCTGAGGCCATCGGGCCTTGGTTTTCTCACCTCCAAAATGGGAATGATGCCTACTGTGCAGATCACATCCGATAATAATATTCATATTGTAATACAAATAAGTGTTGTTATTTATGGGGTGCTTGGCATACAGTGGGCACAATGAGTTGGTTAGTGTACCTTGTTTTATTTTTTTTAAGATTTTATTTATTTTAGAGAAAGAGAGAGCATGTGAGCAGGGGGAGGAGCAGAGGGGAAGGGACAGAGGGGGAGGGAGAGGGACAAGCAGATTCCCCACTGAACACAGAGCCTGATGTGGGGCTCAATCCCAAGACCCTGAGATCACGACCTGAGCCAAAACTGAGTCAGATGCTTGACAGACTGTGCCACCCAGGGGCCCAGTTAGTGCACATTCTTTTTAATCTTTCCATGAATGCAACATGTCTTATTAGACCCATTTTACCAGCAAGAAAACTGAGGCCCAGAGAGAAGTGACTTGCTCAAGGTCTCACAGTCAGGAAATGGTAGAAATGAATCCATACCCATGACAGTTTCAGCTCAGATGTTCTTCATGATTCCAAACCAATGCCCAGTTTATGCTTAATCCATTAATTTCCCTTTCCCCTCTCCAGTTCAACATTTAAAAATGGTCTTGGCTTGCTCTTCGATTATTTCCTTGACTTGGTTTCAGTGTCTCAAATAGCCTATAAGCTCTGAAAGGCCATGACCTCTCCTTTCCTGTGATCAACACTCTCCCCGCTCCCCCTTGCAAGCACAAAGTAAGTGCTCAGGTGATATTGGCTGACTTGAAAAAGTATGGAAGGGCAACATCTTGTCCCTCCTTCTATCACATACACACACACACACACACACACACACACACACACAGGCTCACACAAACCACACACACGCAAACACACATTAACCATTCCCATACTCTATCTCACACACACGCACACACACACACACACACTGACTCACACACACACACACACACAGGCTCACACGTATTCATTATCCCCATACACACACACACTGACTCACACACACACACACACACTGACACACTCATTCATACTGCTGTACACTCGTACACACACACACATACTTGCCGACTAACACACTCACACACACATACACACCCTGCCCCTGGGTCCGTGTCCTTGGTGAGTGGGGGTCCCAGGTGGGGTCTGACTGCTGGTTTTCATCACTTTACAAGCCTGCCTGGGGAGTGAGGCCTCATTTGGAGACGCAATATTAAATGGGTATGCTTTCCGCCGAAATTGTTTTTAAGCATGTACATTTCAAATCCATTTAATTTCCAGCCATCAGTGGAAATCAAGCCGTTTTGTACATGTCACATACATTTTCGTTCTGGGAAGCCCTGCTTGTGGAGCCGCGGCATGCCACATGTGTGTGCCAGGGGCAGGGCGAGGGGGCTGGGAGCGTGGAATGGCTTTTCCATGTGGGTAATTGTGGCCGTCAGGAGGGCGGCTTGCAGCAGTTACGCTTTCTCAGTTTACCAAAGCCCCAGCATCTGTTCTGAGGCGGAGCTGCTGAGTTCGGGGCGGCCCACAGCCCACCCCATCAGTGCCTGGGAGGCGCCCTCCCCGGCAAGCCCTGAATCTGCAGAAAAAAAAAAAAAAAAAAAGAAGAAGAAGAGCGGGGGGAAGGGGAAGAAAAAGATGTTGACACATGCTCGGAGGAGGCCAAGGAATTCTGTTTACTCCTCAGTGATATTTCTGCCTTTTGTTGTGGCAAAGACCTGCCTTTTACTGCATTGCTGAAACATCTTCAAAGTCTGCAAATCTGAGGGACATTCCAATAAAAACCTTTGTTAGGCTGCAGTGGAGAGAACCCCAAATTCAAATCAGGTCCCAGTACTTGGCAGCGGCGGCAAGAACTGGGCAGCATGAGCCGAGTGTGGGTGGGGGCCAAGCTCCCTGTCCCGGCTGTGGGAGAGGGGCACAGGACGCTGGAGGGGAGGGGTGCTGGGAGCACGGTGGGGCCAAGGAGAGCCTGGTTTGAGCCCTGGCTCCTCCACCGATTCAGTGTGTTACCTCCAGCCTGCCGCTTTGCCCCTGCGAGCCTCAGTTTTCTCATCTGTCAAATGGGGGAAGCGGATAAACAGCCATCTATAAGGCTGGTGTAGAGGTCAGACACAGAGTGTGTAAAGTGTTCAGCATGTGGGAGGTGTTGACAGATTTTAATTGCCCATCTCCTTGCTAATCTGGAAAAACTCACTGCTGTGCCTCAGGGCCCACTCTCTCCACTCGGAGCATTGGGTATGGGTCACACTGGGCTTCCGCTGCTTCCCCCACCTCCCAGGATAAAGGAGGGTGGGTCTGGGGGTCCCTTGAGATAGGGATCAGCTACCTGAGTTAGCAGGGGCCTATAGTAGGCCAACAAGGAGGTTGACATGGTATGACCCACTCAGATGGGAATCAAGGATGGAAATAACCACTCCCCAGGAGGAAGGGACATTCAGGAAATGAGGCCCCACGTTATCCCAGGATATTTCTGTCATCTGCAAGCATTGCCTATCCCGGGCCCCGATCAGAGGTGGACATGGCTTATGTGCAGGTCCCTCTGGTTCATCCAAGCTGAGCCAAGGCAGCCTCCATGTCCAGAGTCCAGCCTTGGGCATCATTCAGTTTGAGCTGTTCACTATGATGTTTTATGTTTATTAGGCCATTCATTCAATCAGTAATTCACCAGGCGCTGAGCACCTGCCATGTGCCAGGCTGCAGAGATGGAGCTCAGTCAGACCCGGTCTAGTGGGAGAGGTGGGCATGTCCAAAAGGACAGCTTACATGCTGGAGGAGCCCAGGAGGAGCCCTGGAGGAGCCCAGGAGGAACCCTGATCCAGCCCAGCAGGGGCTGAACAGGGCGGAAGTGGACGAATGTGTCTTTTCAGGGTACAAGACCCCTGAACTGACTCCTTTTTCTCCCAGTGTCAAGACAACACAATTGCCCCTACCTAATGATCAGAAACTTCCCTTTGAAACTGTTGGCAGGTGCCTACTTCATTAGACAACGTCTCTAAGACTAAGAGGGACTCGGTGAATGGTGGTGGGGAGGGACATCTAGCGTGAGTGTGGGGCAGGTGAGTGGGACTGAGGGTTTTCTAAGGAGACATTTCTACCTCAGAACCCCAAGCCGGAACCTCTTGGGTGCCCAGGGGCTGCTCCGCGTGCTGGGCGTTGGAGCATCAGGTGGGAAGGCCAAGCTCTGTCCCCTTTCTTAAAGGGGAGAACTATGAGCCTGGTCAAAGGAGAGGGGAAGGGTTAGTGGGAAACACAGAACATGGCCATGTGGCCTAGTTGGAAGAGGCAAGTCATTGAGGAAGGTTTTCTGAAGGAAATGACCCGTAAGCAGGAACCTGAAGGTGGAGTGGATGACAGTCAGGCACAGAGCGGCAGAAAGAGAGTTCTGGGCAAAGGAAACTACAGATGAGGAAAGCTAGGAGAAGCCTGGAGCAAGGCAGAGCAGAAAGGGCTCAGGGCGGTGGGAGCAGATGTGAGGAGAAGGGGCTGGAGAGATCATCAGGGGCCAGGTCCTGGGGCTGTGGTCCTTGGGTCAGGGGGCGACACCAGGGCTGGCGGTCCCTGGGCTGGTGATTTTCTGACCTTACTCCATTTTGGATCCTCCGCACCCATTCTTGGCTCTGCCCCTTGGTGAGCCTGCTAGTTGCTAATGTGACCAGTTCTCTCCCCTGCGTGAATGCTCTACAGGCCCCCATGGCTCTCAGGATAAAATCCAAACTCCTTGCCATGCTTTTCAAGGGTCCCCAAATCATAAATAGCACTGTCACACTTTCCGAGGTCTGTCTCCCCTCCATGCCCCAAACACCTGGTAGTTCCGAGTCAGGTCCTCTCACGTCTGGAATCTCAAGGGCCTGGCACGGAGCCGGACACCCGCCAACGTGACAGATGAGAACGCTGAGGCTCACTCCACCCATGTAGCCCGGCTTGATTCCATTCCCATTTCTCTTTCTCGGGGTGGGGACAGGGATGTGGCCATACAGAACTGGGCTCTTGTTTGGTGACTCTGTGAACCCTGGGGGCCAGCTTGGGTCCTCTGGCAAGAGGATGGACACAAAGACACAGTGTGCATGCTCAGCCAGAACTGGGCGAGGCTGCCCCCCCCCCACCCAGGCAGGACGCCCTGAAGCACATTAGTGACTCCCACTTCTGGCTGTTGGAGTGATAATGTGTGCCATCACACTTGCTGTGAGCTCCAGCCTTCTTCCATTACCTCATGCCCAGGCAATAGCTCCTCGGTCACTGGCCAGGCTCATGTGCAAGGAGTCAGCTGCCCTGCCCACCGATGCCTCCACATGGGGCAGGGGTGGCGGAGAGACTGGGGGTGCATTGACCCCCTCTGGGCTTCTGCCCCAGGGCTGTAGGGGACCCAGTCCAGGCTTCTGGGAGTCAGGCACATGGGTGTGTATGTCTGTGTGTGTGTGTGTGTGTGTGTGTGTGTGTGTGTGTGTGTGTGTATGTCTGTGTGTTTGAGGGCATAGCTAGGCTACAGAAGGACCCAGCTAAAGCCTTTCATGCTGGTAAGAATATCTAAAATTTACTCAGTGCCTACTATGCGCCAGGCTCTGGGCTGAATGCTATACATACTTTAATCTCATTTAACTTTACAGTTCTAAGAATCAGAGACAGTGACTGTCTCCATCGCCATTTTACTGATGAGAAGACTGAGGCACAGAGAGGTTAAGTAACTTGCCCAAGGTCATACAGCCAGCAGTGCTGGAATTTGGACTGGGAAGTCGGACAATTGCACATGTGCTCTTGTAAGTGGCTTAATGCTTCCCATTTTATAGAAGGGGAAGCTGATGCCAGAGGGGGGAAGAAGAGCTTGTTCCACGCAGCAGGACAGCAGAGAACATATATCCCATGACGTGAGAAAGCCCAGGTCCTCTTCCCTGCTCTACTTAAGTGCTGCGGAAAATATACCTGCCTTTTGTTAGTTCAACTCTGCGGTCACCCGGCTGTAGGTTCAATCACAGCTGAGTGATGTTGGCCAAGCGACTTGACCCCTTGGAGCCTCGCATTCCTCACATGTGACATGACACCAGCACTCCCTCTCTCGTGTATTTGTGGGGGTGAGAGGGGCAAAGGGCCTGGGGACAGTGACCTGCGGGGACAGGGAGCAAGCAACGCAGGGCAGCTGCTATTCTTCCTGCCATCACCATCAGCTTCCACAGAGGATTGAGGGCACTGGCGGTAAGAACACTAGTGTGATATAGACCAAGATCCAGGCAGAGGAAAAGACAAAAACTAACTGGAGAAAGAGGAGAAAAGTCCCATCAGGAGGCCTAGAAAAGATAGCCCTTGTGGCTTAATTGGCAGTGTTGCGGGGCAGTTAAACAGCGGCCTTTGGAGTCAGAATTCGTGGGCCCAGATCTCAGCTCCATCACTTACTGGTTCCTGGACTTTGGGCAAATGACTAAACCTCCCTAAGTCTCTGTGTCCCCATCTGCAAAATGAAACCGCTGATAGAATCTACCCGTTAGGGTCGTGGTTGTGAGGGTTACCTGAGCTAAAGCAGTTGAGCGCAGGGCTTGGCTTCAAGTGCACGATTACCGAGTCGACGCAGGCTTGCACAGCCCTGGACCAGGGGCCAGTGGGACCGTTCTGAGGATGAAATGAGATTCGGCCTGAGCAGCTGGATACATTTGCTGCCTGGAATTCAGACTGAAGGATAGTCACATTTCTCCATTCTTCTAAGTCACATTAAATCTGGCTCCATACGCACCTGGCTGGCAGGATATTCAGGCTCGGCTCTTTAAGGGTGAGGAGTGGGGACAGGCTCGCTTTTCCTAAAGTTGTATAAGAATTCTGGAAACCCAATACAGACCGAAACTCAGGGCTGCGCATCTGGTCTTCCTCACTTGTCCAAGGTCTCAAAATCCATCAGAGGGCCAGGGCTTCTCTGTTCCCTCGGTGCCCTTTGGAACTATGGCATCCACTCCCTCGGTGCCCTTTGGAGCTATGGAAACCTCACTGGGCTCCGGAGGACAAAGCAAGTCAAGGCCAGCCCCAGGAGTGTCTATCCTATGCAGCTGCACAGAGCCCCGTGCTCAAAAGGCCTAATGCTTGGTTTAATGCTCTCTCTTACTGTCTGGCAATTCTGAATAATTTTGAACAAGGGATTAGCATTTGCCTTTTGCACTGGGCCCTGCATATTATGGTAGCTGGTCCCGCACTGAGGGCCCAGCCATGGGTCATCCTCCTTGGACATTCTACTCTTCCAGGGCCCTTCATGGGAGGAGGAGGGCCCTATCTGCTGCAGATGAAGCCCACCACCCTCCACCACATGCCCACGCTTAGAAATCTCACCTCTTCTTCATCTCTTGGAATCAGACAAACCAGTTCTTTGTGTCTCTGAATCTAAAATTTTGAAAAGAGCTAAGCCCCTTACCTCTTGCATGGGCAAGGGAAACCTTGTTCTTTTAGGGCACAAGCCCCCACCCCAACTTCCTTCTTCAAAGGGAAAAGGGGGGAAACCCTCTTACTCTTTTGAGGCCAGCCTCCTTGAACGCCTCACACAGCTTATCCCTCCATCAGGGAAAAATCCCTGAGTTCTTGGTAAGTGGTAACTCCCTCCTGGATTCACACTGCCTGAGGGTGGCAGGCATTATCATTCCTGTTTTACAGATGAATAAGCTAAGGCCCAGAGAGGTTCAGAGACAAGCTAAGGATCACAGCGCTTCCCAGCTTCCACTCTTCTCAAAGTTTTCATAGACTTGGCTGGAGAAGGGAGGAAATGGGAGCATCAGTCAGCAAAGATTTCACTGATATAATTTTCAATCCTCTAAAGTACAAGCATTAGCTCAGTTTATAACTCAGAGAAATCTAGATGTTTTCCCATGATAGACCTAATACATGATGGCACTGTCTTTAAAAGTTAACAGGCATATCTCATTTGTTTCTCACAACAGCTTGAAAACTGAGGTTTGAAGCAGCTCAGAACCATGGCCAAGGTCACATGAGTCAGAAAATTAGAAGCTGGGAAGGTATCATTGTTTTTAGCCTGAGAAGGACACCTAAAGTTCTGCTCTTTTGTGAGCTGGGAATCTGTGAAATGCTGCCCCAGCCCAGTTACATCAGTCTCTGTGGCTGGAAAGGTTCATGTGGGAGCCTCAGAACTGCTGAGAGGATGGTTTCAATTTTTGAGCCATGGTCTGACCATTTATGTTTTTGAAAATTAAAAATTAAATCTTGGCTCTGGACCGAGAGCCAAGAAGTAATTTCTGCTCTGGGAGTCCTACTCACTCGTCCTCGTAGATTGGGGGTTCTATATTGTGAGAGAAACAAGTTTCAGTTGCCAAAGAGTAGATCATCCCCCTAGCAGCCCTCGAACCCAAGACTTATTGCTGTGGGTGAGAGCCAGGTGCCCTTGAAGTGCTGGTCAATTTGAAAGGCCTCAATATTCTGGGATTTCCAGAAACTCTATCCAGGAGCAGGGCGGAGCTGTGTGCTGTGGGGGATTTGCCAGTAGATGGTGAGGTCAGGGCCTTATTCAGACAAGAGTCTGCAGCAGGAGCCAGGGGAATTCATGCTAGAGGTACTGCTTCTGCAGGACTACCGAGTCTCTCAAACTTTCTTCTTCCTCTCCCTGCACTTGCCCCTGAAGCCCAGTCCTGGCAGGCCTACCACTCAATAGCCCTCAGATACGTTCACTCACCTCTTGGTCTCCCTGCCCCTGGTCTTGCCCCTCCACACTGGTCACTGTGCCAACAGGAGGACCCGACCAGACTTCTGGGTGCAAAATCTTCAGGGGTACCCACTGCATAAATTTGGCGCAGTTGAGGATTAGGCTGTGGCCTAGCTCTCCAGCCTGGTCCTCTGCTACCTTCTCCATGCCGGTCATGCCAAACCATGGGAGGTTCCCCAAATACGCCACCCTCTCTCCCACCCTGGGGCCTTAGCCTCTTCTGCATCTCTGCCTGGGACACCGTCCCCCCTTCCGTGCCTGACAAGGTCCAGCTCACCTGTCCAAATTCCACTGGCCATCATCCTGGATGCCAACTGCAAGCTGGGAGAAATTTGACTTGGTCTCTTGCACTGGACTCGCAGCTCCCTGAGGGCAGTGACTAATACTTCCACGTTCCATGTCCCAGGTTCCCAGCTCCACGAATCTGTCAAATTACAATAAAATGAAAATCCAGTTTTGTGTACCTCCCAGGACTTGAGTCCAGCTCTCTGGGAGCTTCAAGTCCCAGCAATAGGAAATGAAAAAGTGAAAATTCTCTCATTAGAGCTCTAATCCTAGATCAGACTCTGATTAGTACTTCCCGTTCAACTAAGTATTTCTTTTGGCGGGGTAGGGGCAGAGGGAGAGGGAGACGGAGAATCTTGAGCAGACTCCCTGCTGAGCACAGAGCCCGATGTGGGGTTCGACCCCATGACTCTGAGATCATGACCTGAGCTGAAATCAAGAGCTGGATGCTTAACCGACTGAGTCACCCAGGTGCCCCCAATTGAATATTTCTTGAGCACATCGTGTGTGGTCCAAGCTCAGTACAGGGCTCTGGGCTAGATCTTGTTTTGTTAGATACTGTATACAAGGCTTCCTTTCCTAGAGAGCACAGATGAGAAGGGGAGAGAGGTCCACATGTCAGTGAGCAAACAGAAGTGCGGTTACAAACCGGGGTAAGACACTGACGGGGAAAAGCGAAGTGAAAGAGTAGAGGGGGCCTGCTTGGACAACGTGGGCAGAAAGTGTTTGGAGAGGAAGGCATCTAAGCCGAGGCTTGGAGGCCTGAGGAAGGGCGCTCCAGGGTGCCGGACCAGCGTTGACAAAGGCTGGGAGGCAGGAAAGAGCTTGGTGCTTTCAAAGGACGGAAGGGGGAGTGGGTGCCATTGGAGTGGGGTGAGGGAGGAGTGGAGGACATGTGAAGGGCAATCTGGAGGCCTCTTCTCCCAGCCTCCCTGAAGCTCAGGCCCTTCTCACCCCAGGAGACGCTGGTCTTTGAGCAGAAATGATGCTTTCTTGGGGAAGTGTGTGCTGGCCCCTGGCTTCCCCTACCCCCATGAGGGGCTGTCCATTCTGTCGGCCTGTGTGGGGGAGGAGGGAGGGATGCAAGACCGGTGGGGAGTTCATTCTCCAGGGCCCAGAAGGACCAAGGGGGTGCCAGGTTTGGCTCTGAATCTGGTCTATTCTGAGATCACATCTCTGGGAGAAAGGTAAGCACACCACCAGCCTGGGGAACACTGCAAAGAAATGCTTTAAGCCTCCCCTTGGGTGCTGGCTGACAAGGGGAGGGAAGCACCTCAGACCTTCACCATGCCTGGAAGTCTAGCTTAGTGGTTACGAGCTAAGCTGCTTGGGTTTGAAGATTCATTTCACGGTGTAACTGCTGGTAATCTTGGATAACTTCCTTGACCCTCCTCCACCCCCTCTCCTGTTTCCATAAGGGAGAAAATAGGACACAGAGTAGACATGAGATTAAATGAGTTAATGAACATCAAGAACTTGAACGGTGCCTGGCACATAGTAGCTGTTCAACGGGCTTCAACTCTTATTATTTTTATTATTCATAACCAGGCCTCAGGTGCCTGGGGAACTGCCCACATCCGGCAGCAGGGAGTGATGCACTAAAAGGCCACAAGCCCCAGAGTCCTTCGGAAATGCCCACCGCAGTTGGACTCCGGAGAGTGTCCAAGGTGCGTTTGGTTTCTTGTACCCAGCAGCTGGTTCCCCAGGGAAATTCTCGCCGAGATTTATGGGGTACATGGACAGGTAAATATACTGTTTATTCCTTCCTTCCCTCCAGCATTTCCACCCCTGGACACTCGGGTGCTGCAATGGAAATCAGAGGTTTATATTCTCATTAAACTCAATGAGCAACCTGATCCTATCTGTGTCCAACTTCACTTCATCCAGTTATCAAGCGCTGGGTCTTAACGAAACCAAAAAATAAAAAGTTAAGGAAAAAAAAAAAGCCTTTAATTGTTTGTTTTCCCTACAGCCTTTTTCCTCTGATTTAAAGTCATGTGATTCCACTGAAAGATGATCCATGTGTTTTTGATTCATTTACTGATTAACTAATGATTGTAAAAGTGACTTTGAAATGACAAAGTTTAGTACAAAGTCTCAGCTTCATTATTATTTACACTTAGACATCAAATAGCTCTTGTGAAAGATTTTGTGAAGTGGCTGAGGGGCCTTTCTGGTCAAATTTCTGTTTTCTTTTGAATTTGTGATGGCTATTGCTGTTTCTTTTTCTCCCCACCCCCTTCCTCTTTCTCCTCTTCCTCTTCTTAATTTATTTTTGGGGAGGATTCATTGGAACTTGAGTCCTGAAAACTTGTTTGTGATTTAGACTCATCGTGGCGACCGGTTGTTTGCAAACCCGCCCGAACCAGCCTGTTTCCATCACACGGGGCACCGTCGGCCTGGAAAAGTGCGCACGCTTCTCAGGTGGGGCAAATGGGAGCAGGGGGAAATTCAAAGCATGTTCAGGCTGAAAACAAAACACGAAGGTTTCAAAACTGGGAATAAAATGGTCTAGGGATATTTTTTGACATCTTTGAAGAGGAAAAGAAAAAAAAAATCCGGAGAAATTGGTTGGATTTTATCTGAGAAAATGCATTTGTTCAAAAGTGAAAGGTTGAGGGATCCAAATCAGAGATAGATTTTTGTCTTCCTGTTTATTTTTCTCCTGCATTCTTCCTGCCCCCCACATCCGATCTTCCGCCAAATGCCGTGGAATGTTTTCTTCACGAGCCCCCTCCCGTCAGCCCCGTGTTCGCCACCTCCTCACAGCAGCTCTTTATATCCCTCACCAGGACCTGAACCATCACATTCACCTTTCCCAGGGCGTCTCTTGGCTTCTATCTTCCACCCGATCCCGGAAGGAGCTTTCTAGAGCGTAGATCAGAGCATGTCCCTCTGATGCTTAAAATCTGCCCACGGTAACGGTTTGTGTGTGAGTACTGACTACACACAGTCTCTGTGTTCACCATGGATTTGCCTCCTTTTGCCCTCGCTTCAGTTCTGTGACAGCTGTGCCATATTCTCCCCATTTCACAGATGGGGAGGCTGAGAATCAGAGAAACAGAGTCACCGAGAGGAAGGATAGGACATGAGGTCCAGCCCAGAGTCTTTGCCCTTGACCCTCAGGCTCTACCTCTCTGCAGGAGTAAGTTCAAACGGCTGAGCACAGGCCCCAGGCCCACAGTCCCTCACCTGTCCCCCTCCAGCCACATCTCACACTCCTCTCCTACGTGTGCTCTGGCCTCCAGCTATGCCAAACAATTAGTTCACACTTCCATGGCCGGGCACAGACTGTTCCCGCTGATAGGAAACACTCTTCTCCTCAGCCCCAGCTGTGCCCAGCATACTTCTGTTCGTGCCTCAGAACCCAGCTCCCGGGATCCTCTTCTGTGACGTCTTCCTTACTCAGCTGGCCTTGGGAGGGCACTGACTGTCTTCGCCCTCCCAGCATCCCTTCCCCTTCTCCCAGTGCCAGCACCCTGGTGTGCAATTTCAGCCACGAGCAGGGGACCCAGACCTGGCCGAGAGCCAATCAATGACCTCACCTCTCTGGCCACAGTGATTGAGTGAGACCAGAGCAAGTTACACGGACCGGAGCAAATCCAATGACGCTCAATCATGGGCACTTGACTGAAGTTAAAAGTAAACAGAGACTCTTTTTTCACTGGGGTTGCTAAGCACATTGACTTAAAGTATGGACCAGGTACCTCTCTCTGGTGGACATCTCACGTCAAGGGCCCTTCTTAAAACTAAAGTCAACATGACTGAAAGCACAGGTTGAAACTGTGAAGAGACTCCTGTTAACCCTCTTCATTTCCTGGATCAAGCCAGACTTGAAGCAGGTTCTCTGAATTTTTGGAAATAGGAGCCAATCAGTCTCTGCCCCATCCCTGCCTCTTCCCCTCTTAAGCCAGTTTGAGTTGGATTCCTGTCACTTGCCATCGAGTCGTGGAGAATATCTCATCAAGGACGACACCTCTCTCCCCCTGGCAACCTCAGGACTCAGCCCAGGCATCCATCAGTCCCCGTACTTTGGCCCAGTTGCAATTTGTGCATTCACATGTGCCTGCTACTGGACTCTGAGCTTCTTGGGAACAAAGACTGTGCCTTCTTGGCCTCTGTTGTTTTGGCACAGGCTAAGACACAGCCCAGAGTTGGCATTAAGGTCATGGACTTCGAAGTCAATCAGACCCAGGTTCAAGTTCCAGCTCTGCCACCTGATGGCTGCGCAGCCTTGGCCACATTCCTTACTCTACCTCCTTTCTCGTCTCAGTTTCCGGAACGCTCATTATAAAGGGCCATTAGGAAGAACGAGGGAGGAAATTTCCACTGCCCTTAGCATAGGGCCCTGCCGATTCCAGGCACTTAATAAGTGGAAGCTATAATTATGATTACATGTTCTTGGTCCAGGGGAGGTAGTCTTATGTAAATCAGAGATAAGGCAGGTGTGGTGCGTTTCGGGGGTGGGAAGTGTTCACAAGCGCCCACAGTCACCGCTGCCTGGAATTGTTCCTGGACTTCTGGAGACTCAGTGCTGGGATAGGTGGAAGAGCATGGGAGGAATTGAGCAGCTCCTCCCAGCCCTGCTGCTGAGGCCAGAGCAGTTCTCAGGGTGGAAATGGGCACGGGAACGTGGGCAGAGGAGGAGGGTCTAACTTCCCAAGGCCCTTTCTGACCAGCTTGCACATCCTCACCGCAGACTCACACTGGGGCAGAGAAGTGCGCGGTTAGGAGCTCGGGTGTTGGAGTCAGGCAGTCCTAGGTTAAAACCTTGGCTCCCCACTTCCCTAGCTGTGTGTCTCTAAGCAAGTTACTTACCCTCCCTGAACTTCTGATTCTTTATCTTCAAAATGAGTTGTTTAGAAGAAAGAATGAGATCATGTAATTTAAGCTCTTAGACCAGTGCCAACAAATGCTCGCTAGTATTATCAAAGATGAAAATATAATCTGTGAGGATTCCAACTCCTTGCTGTCCTGGCACCCACTGGTCATTTGGAGGCTAGGAGGAACTTGAGCTCTGGGATATGCCTCTGCACCGCGGGATTCCATGGACAAATCCAGCCCTGCCCCTGAGTGCTGTGCAGGTAGAGAACATGATGTTGAAGTCCAGCTGCCTGCCTTTGAAATCTGGCTCTCCTGTTGACTTACTCTGCAAGTCACTTACTGTGCCTCAGTTATCTCAGCTGTACAGTGGGGGTAATAATAGTATCTACCTCATGTCTTGAGGATTAAACGACTAATACAAAATCAATACACTCGGCATTGTGCCAGACCCATCATAAGTGCTCAATAAATATTCGCTATTAGTAATTCCTGGCATAATTTAGTGACTGCCAATGACAGTAGGAGATTTTTATCTCAAAAGAAACAGAGGAAAATGTGCCTGGCCTCGGTAGGCATATAGTCTAAATTGGGGCCACAGTGATAAGTAACAATGACCGCTACTGAGTTTGAAAGAAGTGACCACATTACTTTGACTTAGCCAGGAGCAAAAATGGAAAGTACCATAAGCTCTGGGAGCAGGCTCCTGGTGGCCATGGAGCACGTGGATCCAGGCCTCAAGGCGGTAGACTGTTCTTGGGCAGTCTGCCCAGAAGCCCAGCACGCCTCCTCCATTTCAGCCCTGTAGGTCTGGGGGAGGCTGGCACTCAGAGCACCCCACTTTCCCAGCCCCAGGGGTGTCATGGCCAAGGCTCAGAAGTGATTGGTCCAGGAAGGGCTCGTGACCCAGCCAGCACCTTTCGCTGGGGCTTTTCTTCCTGGAGGTGGTAGGGGAGAGTTGTCTTCTCCGTAAGAAGAAGGCTGGAGCTGCACGGGCCATGTCCCCAGCTTCGTTGGGGAGCCGACCTGAGGGGACAAAGCCAAGACAACACAGGGAAGTCAAGGTGAGAGGAGAGGGAGAAGGGACTCGCAGGTCTTGAAGTCCACCCCCACCACCACCACCTCTCCCTTCTTCTGATGATCACCACCTTCTGTGGCTGAGTTACATGAGTGAATGGATCCCTTTAGTTGCTTCAGGTGCTAGGCTTCCTAGGATCTGATACGCCGTCGATTAGAGATGCACCCTTATTTAACGTCCCAGTGAACCGTCAGTGGCTTGCAAGGCACGATGAGAAACGGTGGAGCTGGGGGAGGGATATCCTTGAAGAGACGATCACTGTGGTCCAAACCAGGCTTCTGTCCCTCACAAAAGCAAGATTCCAATTCATTCTCGGGCCCTTCCTCTCCACTCTGAACACTCACCCTCACTCCTATGGGAGAGCTGTTTGGGAGTAGAAGGAGGGAAGAAAAGCAGCCCCATGCACCTGCAGAAGTGGAAGAAGAAGAAGGGGTAGAAACATTCCTGTCTCCTAAGCAGCGAGGTTGTGAGTTCCGGGCTGGGCCAGGCACCCTGGGAAGTCTCAGGAAGCACCCGCCGTGTGCCAGGAACGCTCACTTTCCCCATCAGCCTGCGGGAGAGCTGCGGCCATCCTGGTTTTCCAGAGGGGAAAAGGAAGGCCTGCTTAGGTTGACTCACTCGGACAAGGTCAGGCAGGAGGGCGCCGCAGGGCCAAGATCCTAACCTTCCCCACTTGTGGCACCCTTTCCCCCTTGGAGCCTGGTGGACTCCTCCTGTTTGGTCCTAATTATCCCTAACGTGCCAAATAAGACGCGCTCTGAGAAGAGAGAGCAATTATTACAATTACTCCCATTGTTACAGAGCAATGCTATCCCTGGGTGACCAAGACCAGTGCTCACCTCCCAGAATTCTTAGAAATTTGTGGGGAAAACAGAGGGCCGTGTGGTCAGCCGCTGATCTCTCCCCATGGCCCTCCCAGTTTCATTTGAGCATCGCCAGGTCTAAGAGAGGCTGCAACGTGCTGGAGGGTGCCCAGGCTGTCATGGGCTCACGGTATGACCTTGGGCATGTCACCTCTGTCCCATGGCCTCAGTTTCCCCATCTTGAAAATGACTGGGCCAGCTCCCTTTAAGGCTCTTCTGGACCAAACATGAACGCCAGTCACTAACTCTGCTTCAGTATTTTACAGTTCACAGAGATCTCATCTGATCCTCTGACCGGGCCCTTCCCAACCTAGTTTTCTGTTTGGCATGCATGTGCCGAGGTCATCACACATGTGGCATTGTCCGGTGCAGAATTCCCACGGGCTACTTTCACATTTTACCCTCTTCCCTCTCAGTCAGGTGAGCATATTAGAATGCAGGCGAGGAAGAGTGACATTGTCACAGGGCTAACCTTGGAGATACTCTCAATGGAATGATTTTAACCCAAAATATTGGAAATATTAGTGCTTTGACATTAGCAAATAATTACATTGCCAGTCTTCTCCCAACTGATTCTGACCCACAGGGTTGTCTAGACACAGTGGATCAAAGCCATGGTTGTAATGAGCCCGAGAGGAGACAGCGCTGGCTTCAGACTCATGTAAGGAGCTAAAGCAAATGGTATTTTAATAGCTGGTGTCAAAATTCCTCCTAAGAAAGGAATTGTATTTTAATATGGATTGAACTGAAGGAGGTAGGATGCTGGGGGCCCTGGTGGCAGTGTCCAGCACAGAGACAGCCCAGGAGAAAGGAGGGGAGAGGAGAGGGGAGGAGAGAGAAGAAGGGAAGGGGGGAAAGGGAGGAGGGGAGGGAAGGGAGGGGCCAGCAAGGGAATGAATGGAAGGCTCTGCTGTGTTGGATCTCTCTGCCCTGCGATACCCAAACTTACAGATACTCTCCTAAACTCCCCCAGTGTGTGTGTGTGTGTGTGTGTGTGTGTGTGTGTGTGTGTGTGTGTGTGTGTGTGTGTGTGTGTATGATGTGAATCCAGTGAACAGGGCTGTTGGACAACACATATATTCTTAGTGTAGGCGCCAAGAGGCATGGAAGATGCTGAGACCTCAAACCTCTGAAAATTTGCAGAAGTCTTAGAAGGTTCTAAGCTGCTCCTGTCTGTGGGATTGAGGTCTTCAGGCAATCCTAGCTAGACCTGCTGTGCTATCATGGCCTTGTCTGACATGTGGGTTTTTACCCATTTTGCAGATGGGCAGCCAAGAGGGCTTGTCAAAATTGAGCAAAACTGACTGATTTTTTTTCCACTGAGATATTTGTCGCTCATGGGTCCCTGATCCCATCTTCCCATCTTCTCCTTCAAGACCTAACTTATTCACCAACTTAGTAAGTCCCTGGGTGATCCTAGTGTCTGCATTTCCTCAACATTTATTTATTTAGGTTTTTATTTTGAAATTATTTTATTTTATCTATTTATTTTCAAAATAATTTTAGATTTATAAGAGAGTTATGAAGGTAGTGAGAAAGTTTCCATGTACCCTTAACCAGCTTCCCCAATGGTAACATCTTCTGTGACATTCGTCTCAACTAAGAACATCCATGTGACACTATGAATCTGCTCCAAGTGCATTGACCTTATTTGAATTTCACCGTTTTTTTTCCTAAGGTCCTTTCTCCCATCCAGGATACCATGTCGCATTTAGTCATTATGTCTCCTCGGCCTCCTTCCCTCTGTGAAAGCTCCCCAGTCTTTCTTTGTTTTTCATGACTTTGAATATGATACATGTTGGCTCTCCACTTACACATTTACCGATTCATCCAGTTGACCCATCAACTCACCCACAGGGTGTCAGGCCCTATGCCAGGCACTGAGAGCTCGGAAATGCATCAGGGGAGGCCCCTGATCTTGAGGCACTCACAGACAAGGAGATTAGCAAGAAGCAGACCACAAAATCAGAGAGAGAAAAGCCCCAGCAAAGGAAGGCACAGGTGACAAGAGCTGAGCCCATGAGCCTCAGTGGAAAGGCTGGTGTCTGGAGCTGAAGCACCTAGCAGCAGAGAGATGATGGTCCGCCCTCAAGGGCCACCTAGGATGTGTGTATAGGGATCTGGATCAGTGAGGCCTCATTGCAGATAGATAGGAAACATTGTTCCTGGCTACAGGAACACTCTTCAACAGTGATCCATAAGCCCCATATATGATAGGCAGGTGTTGTGTCCCCCGCCCCACAAAAGAGAGATTGAAGCCCAAATCCTTGGTACCTGTGAATGTGAACTTATTTGGAGATCTTGTGATATAAGCCACACAGAGAGTTCCTGCTGGGGTCGTTCTGCCCTGTTAGGCCTTCTTTTTAAGTGGGGTCCTTTCCAGAAGGTTCCATAGTGCTCACTTAGCCCATGGGAAAACTGCACATTCTTTGCCCCACCAGACCCTGGAAGGGCAGGCCACTCTTACTGAAACATTCTCTCTTCTGTTAGTTCTCAAGAGCAGACCCCCAGGCTTTGCCTTCAGACTGCCCTGAGGAGAGTCAGGTACGATGTCTAGGGAACTCCAGGTGTGCCGGTTTCATTTTTCCAACAATTTTTCTACCACCTTCACTCCAATAGCATCACAGGGTGAACCTGTAGCAGATCATCTAAGTAAAAGTGCATAGTGAAGACATAATTATTTCACATAACACGCTTCCAGGTTGGTCCAGAGACTCAGTAGCTCTGGATTGATGTCTCTATAGGAGTCTCTTTGACCAAAGATGACAAGATGGAGGCAGCATCTCGGGACATCACCTCTTCATCAGCAGAGTCCAAAGTGCAAAAGGCATGTGAGTGTGAGTGCCTCTGTCTTTTGTCCTTCTGAAAAGCTCCTGGCAAACTTTCCCTTACCTCTTACGCTTCATTGGCCAGGATCATATGAGCAGTCCTCCACCAGCCACTGTTGAGAAGGAAAGGAAGGACCAAGACTGGATTGGAACAATCCTGACTCAACTTCTGGAGCCAACACAAAATTAGGTTTGTGTTTTCTAGGAAAGAAGGGGGAATGACTGGTTGCTGGGTAGGAGACCAGCCGCATCTGCCACACGCAATGGAGCTGCTTCTGAAGCTTTTCACTCTGTCAATAATTTTGCCTTAAATATTCTTTGGCATCAAGATTTTTCTACACTTAAAAGATCTCCTCAGGGAGGTGAGTGGATACACCCCCCCTCCCCGTGCTGTCCTCGGAGTCAGGGGAGTTTTCTGAATCACTGCCCCTCGAGCTGCCCCCCCCCCCCCCTGCCATGGGGCTAGCTGTCACTGTCCTCTGTTATAGCACATCACCTGGAGTAGGTGAGTGGCCAGCCAAGGTTAACGTTGGCTGGCTTTGTGCCCAGGGATAGACTCTTATCAGCTGATACAGACAATCTGATTACTTCCATATTTTCCCCTTTCTACTTTTCTTTTGGCTTATCCTTTGACTATTTTTTGAGCTCTAGTCTAGTCTAGTCAAAACACTCACCAATCCCAACCTCAGAACGGGCAAAACCCAACTTTAACAATTTAGAACAAAACCTTAAGTCAACCAACAGAATCCATTTTTCTATTAGCCACTTCTCTGGAAATCTTCCAATATGCACTTTTGATTAGTGACTGGATTAAGGAAACCCACTGCTGCCCACCTGGGGCTACAATAGGAACCAGATTTAATGAACCCCAATCATTAGATTCCCAGAAGTGGAATTTGTTGGTCAAACTGCGTAATAATTATCAGCACCCTGTTAGTTATGATCGGTACTGTTAGCTGTTCTAATGGAGAATCTTCAAGTTGCAGTGGCTTAACCCGATGGAAGTTGGTATCTTATGATAAGGTTTCATCCGGTGTCTTTGGCCAAGCAGCCATCTAGGTGGTGATTCAGGGACCCAGGTTCCTTTCATCCTGATACACTACCCTCTTCTATGGCCCCAGATTCTCCCTATTCAGCCAGTGGATGGGGAAAGTGAATACGGGATTATGCATGGGAGGCCTAGAAGGGCACTCGTTACTTTTGCTAGCTTTCCAGCACCCGGAGCTCACTCACATGTTCATTCCAGCACAAGAGAGGCCAGGAGTGGTGATCAAGCCATGTACCTGGCAGAAAGGAATGATCAGTGACCTTTGTCAAAGACACCTACCTGTGCCTGGTGTTTTATATACATTACCTTATAAGGTGGGTCTTAAATATTTAATTTCACAGACAAGAAAACTGAGGCTCAGGGGCGTAAAATGTCCTGCCAAGGCCACATGGCTAATAAACATCAGGGTGAGAATATCTCCTACATCTTTTGTAATTAGCTTTATACTTCATCTTTTACATGTAGGTGTATAATCCACTTGAAGTCCACCTTTGGGTATGCTTTAAGGTGGGGCTCCAGTCTTATTTTTCTCCAGTTTTCCCCAAACCATATACTAGAGAATTTTTTTTTACAACACCTGATGCTATAATTTTTTTTTTCCAAAGAGGCTGACTTACATCCCTCCTACGAGTGTACGAGTGTGCCTATTTCGCCTCACCCTCTTTAGCACTAGGTTTTATTATTTTGAAAATCAGTACTATCTGATGGTAGGAAAGTGGTAACTCATTTCTCAGATTGCCAATGAGATTGCTTTCTCCCTTTTTATCCCCAAATATATTTATTTGTTTGTGAATTATTTACTTGCCTCTTTGTTCATCGATCAAGAAGGGTCTGGATAATGTTCTCATCCCTTTTCATATATATGTCCATGCCCACGTGACAATCTCTATAATAAAGATACGATGACTTTGCCTGTCATTTGGCTGTGGCCACATACATTCCCCTTTCTTTTTTAATGTTTGAATGTGCTAAATTTTCTGCAGTCAATTCTGTCCATCTCTTTCCTTGTGATGTTTTCTTATGCTTCTAAGTTTAACCAGCATTTTCTCCCCAGAGGTCTGATAAATATTCAAGTCTTTCTCCCTCTATGGTTTGAATTTTTAAAAATGTTCAATTCCTCAGTGCATCTGGAATGCATTTCAATGCACGGTATGATACGGAAGGGTCCAACTGCAGGTTTGTAATTTGTGGAAGGAGGGGCCTCATTTCACGTCCAAGTTCCCTTCACTCCCCATTCTGAGCTTCTTTTCTCTTCTCCAGGCCAAACAGAAGCAAAGATACCAGAAGTTGCAGTAAAACATACCAGGCTGTGATCGTTTTCTCCTAATGAAAGAGATTCTCATCGCTATATAATTGAACATTTACTACATACTAGAGTTCCCTGTGCTTTGCACAAATTGTGTCACTGAAGTTAGTCGTCGGACTTCTTCATGAGCTTGAAATTATTACCCCTATTTTACAGATGAGGAAAACTGAGGCTTAAGCAAAAACTTGCCCAAGGTCATACACTAGGGCAGTTGTCATTTTTCCCCAGGAGCCTCACTTCCCGTGGTTATTCATCATCTCGCCTCCTAGTTATTAACCTAAAATGTGCTTGTTTTCTTGAAATTAAGGTAGAGTGACAGGTGAATTAGTTTAAAAATACTAACAAGGCAAAACAAATGCAAAACTTTGAAAAATATTAAAATGTCCCAGAGTTCCCCAAGCAAAAAAAGATATTAAAGAGGATCTAGAAACTTCCAAAAGAGTTGACACCGTCCCATTGATCAAGAACTACTGTTACCCTGGTAAGCATGCACTTTACACTAACTGGGTTTTGGAGGAACTGACTCTAGGCACAGTATTCAGAAACTCACTAGGGTCTAAATAAGTGGAGTGATAGCCAGAGATTTGGGCCAGAATGGGGTTTCTCAATTGTTTGCCTTCTTCTTTTAGGAAGGTTTCCATTCTTGTGAACTTGGAAGAGTCTTCAGTGAAGGGAGGGAAAGGAAGACTGAACAGAATGGATGTTGGAAAACGTAAAGAAACACAAAACCCACAAACAGACTTACATCTGTCACATCACCTGTCTGTGCCCCAGTGTCCTGTACAATGGGACTGATGGTTGTGAGTCCCACTTCACAGAAGTCCCCGTGATGAGGACCACATGAAATGGAACAAAAGCATGCCCTGCCCCCGGCCCCAGTAGGAGTGCACTTGGCATTCTTGCTAGGAACTCCCACGGTAGTCCTATGAGGAAGGTCCAGTGAGGGTTTGGAGACCCGCTGAAATGGGCCAAAGTGAATGCTCGAAAGCAGACTAGAAAAGGCTCTTGGATCAGGAAAGAGGGAAGACGCCAGATGCTAGACAGGGAAGAAGAAAGTTCATCTATATTGTGTTCAAGGTTTTATATCACAAGGTGCCTTATTTTAATGCTCTGATTAAAGAGGCCCGATTGCTGCCACCTTCCCTCTGCAGACACGGAGGGAAGCCTAGGAGGAGGGCAGCGATTGGCTCAAGTTCACATCGGTCAGGTCCAGGTCTTCAGACTCCAGAGACTGGTGGATCTCGGGGACCCAGGGCAGCAGGACTAGCAAGATGACGACTTGGACAGGGACGAGACTCCCTCGGGTGGCGAGTCCCACAAAGGACCCCAAGCAGCTCTGACCACAGGATACGAGGCCTTCACTCTTAGCAAGGACACTTGGAGAGAAGTTCTGGCCTTCCGAGACAGAAGAGGGACCAGCTCCATGAAAGGGGAAACGTAGGAGATCTTGGAGCTGTGTCAGGGACATGTGCCTTCTAGGTCAGCCATGTCCTGATTACAGGCATGTTGGCCTCAATGAAATATACTCAACAAGAGGCCATATTCACTTGGCAGGGTGGTAGAAAACAGGTTTTAAGAACAAACTGAGCCAAGTCATTCTTCCACCAACAAAAAAGAATCCTAATTCCATGTTTCTTTAGGTTTCAATGGATTCAAGTGTGATTAAAACCTTCAGAATTGGTGATGGCGGTGGTTGGGGGCATAGGTACAAAACCCAGAATGGACAGAGAGCAATGAGCGAAGAAAGCCTGGATTCTGGTACAACTCTACTGCCAAGAATATCTCCCTGCCTGGAACAGTTGGAAATGCAAGGGAGTGTTTTATGGTTTGTCTGTTTGTTGGCCAATTTCAAAGAAATCTTGATGTAGAAAGTTTGAAAAACACATAGTAGTATAAAGAAGTAGCGGGGGAAGAAAAATCACACATAATCCTATCATCCAGTAATAACCACTTTACATTGTGGTATTTTTCTCTCTAGAGTTTCTTTCTGGGCTTTTATTTTTAAAATAAATGTGATACCTGGCTCCAGATCTCTCCCCTTCTCAGACTGGCTGAGATGGGGGCCATTACCTCCTGAAAATATATACCTTTCCAATTATAAAATGCAATATGCTCATTAGGGAAAATCTAACAATTTCCCCCAAAAAGGATGAAGAAAATTAAAATCCTACCAAATGGAGAATTAACATTGGGGTGAATCTCCTTTCTCTCTTCTTTCTTCACATTTCTTTAAGTATAATATGGATTTTTTTTTTACCTAATGTTGCATTCTATTTTCTTAACATTATATCATAAGCCTTTTCTCATGTTATTGTACATGCTTCCTAAACATTTATCTTAATATTCCTTGGTATGGCTATTACAGAACTTATGTAACGATTTCATTTATGATGAACATTTGATTTTCTGTGAGTCCTTTTTTTTTTTCTAAAATCCTTGCCCACAGCTCTATGATTTTTTTTAAGATTATTTATTTATTTATTTGACACAGAGAGAGAAAGAGAGAGAGAGAGACAGCAAGAGAGGGAGCACAAGCAGGAGGAGTGGGAGAGGGAGAAGCAGGCTTCCCGCCGAGCAGGGAACCCGATGAGGGGCTCGATCCCAGGACCCTGGGATCATGACTTGAGCTGAAGGCAGATGCTTAACGACTGAACCACACAGGTGCCCCAGCGCTATGATTTCTTTAGGACTGAGTCCTTCAAGATGAATTACAGGCTGAAAGGGTATGGATCCTTTACTACGTATTGCCACGTTGTCCATTGGCACTTCGTAACGGGAGCAGTGTGGGCAAGTAGCCGCCTCGCTACACCCTCGAACCCTCTGCCTATTTTACATTGTAAAAAAAAAATGTTTGCTAATTAAATAAGTGAATTGTTATTACTGACCAAGAATCTAAAATAGCTAGTGCCTTTACTAGCCGTGGCTGTGTCACATTAACATTTGACTCAGTTTCCCCATCCTTACCATGACAGGGTCAGAGAATTTTCCAAGTTCTAAGAGTTGGAAATACTGGTTAAAAATCCAGCTTAGCTCTCCAAGCTTCTGTCCTCTCATCTTCAGAAGGGGAATAATATCTAGCTGGGAGAATCATTGTGATGATTAGAAGAATAATACAAAACAAAACAACAACATATGAATCATTAGCACCATGCCTGGCACATAGCAAATGCCCCATGAATATTATCTTCTCTCCTCCCTCCTTTATCCTCAACTGGAAGCCATTGGAAACATCAGGAAAAATAGCATTAAAATACCAGATTCCTAGTAGAGGAAACCCAAAGCCCGGAGAATCTGATTAACTTGCCTCAAGTCATGATGGCTAGTAAATGACAAAGTGAGGTCCATACCACCGTCTCAAAGATGAGTTTCAGGGGGCAGCTGCACAGCTGAATATGGTTTGCACATCTGTTTCATTTGGCCCACATAGCTGAAGAAAGAAAATAGGATAAAATCAAATAAAGCCAACATTGAGAATGAGATTTCATGTCCACATTTCTGGTTTCTCTTGAGAAATCATTAGATCTGATGATAGGGCTGGGCCCGTAGGAGTGGCGATGGCCACACACCTCCAATCCACCAGGTCGACACTGGGTGTGTGCAAGCGGCCAGTTCCTGCCTGGCTCCTGGGAGCACTGGAGTTTGCAACCCCTGCTCTGACCCCCACTGACATCAGATCCAGGGTTTCTGACTGCCCCCCGCCCCCCCCCCACCGCCCCCCACCACAGGATGCAGGCTCCTGGCTAACCTCAGACTGCCTGCGTTGGTGGAGGCCGCCACTCAACCGAGGATTGCCCACCAAGTGGGTCCTGCTGTAGTCCAGGAATGTGCACGTACATTGTTCTCCGCCCAGCCGCATTCATGTGGGGTGAGCTCACTCTGGCCCGCTGCCTCCTTCCCCCAATCTCTCCAATTAAAAACATATTACCTTCCCGCTCCGCCCGGAGCAGCCCTGGGCCGCAGCTTTATTTTATAAACACATTTAGACAAGTTCAAAAAGGAATGATTCATGCTGGACCCGAGCACTCCTAAACGCAAGGACTGCTGAGCATTTTCACAGGGCAAGCATCCTGAGCGGGACCAGGCCTGGCCCTTGGGGGGTATCATCTCTCCGGCTCCAAGGCCCAGGATTACCTGTCCGCAGCTGGAAGGACTTACCCACAAGGCCACCTTTCGGCACCCCCAGCCAAGCCCAGCCCACCATTGGCTCCTGGAAGAGAAGGACGAAGGCCCAGCCCCTCCCCCACCAGGAGGCTTCCTCTGATCCCTTGTCCCCGCGGCAGGCTTCCAGGCTCACCTTCCCACCCTGGATTTGAGATACCTCCTTCCACATACTCCACTGATCTCTCCCAAGGGTAGGCCCTGGACAGTCTTTCGTGCTTCTTTCCACAATGCTTAGCTCCGTGCCCTGCACAAAGAGGGGCACAAGGCAGGAGTCAGAGTAACAGTAATAATAATGGTGAGGCTGTTGAGCAGAGAGCATGGACGGGGGGGTGCCAGGCACTGTACTTGGTCATTTACATATATTCTTCTATTTCATGCTCACAGGAACTCAATGAAGTAAGGACTACTCATTATAAACCCATTTTCACAGATGAGGAAATGGAGGAATAGAGTTCAACTGAACTCTACCCATGAGGATCTGAATTAGTTGTCAGAAACGGAAAGGCCCTTGCAGCATTTGGTCTTGTCACCAATTTTACAGAGGGAGAAACTGAGGCCCAAAGAGGAAGACACACTTCCTCAAGATGGTACAAGGATGCAGCAACCTTCACAAGAGCTCCAGCTGCCCGACCCTTTATTGCATCACACCATGCCAGGCCCTGGCATCATGCCTGGCACATAGTAGGAGTTTGGTGAGATTTCTTGAATGAATGAATGAATGACTATATGAATGTTTATATGGAACTGCCCATGTGGACCTTAATTACTATGACAGCATCCTACTCAGATCTGAATCCCCAGTGCTCAGCTCCAGACCCACGAAGGAAGTCCTTTATCAGTGTCTGTTGAAGGACTACATCAATCTTTTATTGTGTCTTTAGCCTCTACAGCTTAACCCTTACTTATTTTTTTAAAAGATTTTATTTATTTATTTGACAGAGAGAGACACAGCGAGAGAGGGAACACAAGCAGGGGGAGTGGGAGACGGAGAAGCAGGCTCCCCACTGAGCAGGGAGCCCGATGTGAGACTCGATCCCAGGACCCCAGGATCATGACCTGAGCTGAAGGCAGACGCTTAACGACTGAGCCACCCAGGCGCCCCATTAACCCTTACTTATTATTTTATGGTGACTGGGTTTTTAGTTTGCTCTCCTCAACTAAAGAATAAGGAGTGGATCTTCTCCCTGCCTTGTAGGTGAGGCTATGCTCAGCACACAGCAGTGCCAAGTTCATGAATGTCGCTCACTAATTCTTGCCCTCATTACTGTGTACTGAGCACATGCTATGCAGTAGGCGCTGTGCCAGGTGCTGGTCAACCGTTTGGAGACAAAGGTAAGTCGGACCATGACCTGCCCGCAGGAATCGCCGCGATAGCACCCCATAGTGGCCATCTCTGCTTCGGTACACTATGACTGTGATGAGCAGGGCTGCCAACTGGGACCTTCTGCAATTGTAGGGGAGTCTGGGATAAGAAGGTTTCTCAAAGTCCCTGGTCTTCTCTGCCCATTCTTTGCCAGTCCTCCTGAGCTCAGTCAGTGGAGTGGCACCAATCCCCAGGAGCAGGAAGCTGCCAGGCATATTCTGTTCATGCCTCTAGTCCTTCAACAAACATCTATTGAGTGCCTACTATGTGCCACTTTCCATGGTTGTAAGAAATATCTTGTCCTCGGGATCAACCTTCCTAGAAATGGCTGTAGAAGCCAGAAGGCTTTTGAGGCCAAGTGACCAAACGTAGGCTGGCTCAAGCAAAGGGGTAACTTATTGTCACCCATCAGCAAAGTCAGCAAGGTCTCGGACACGGCTACAAGGCTTTCTCCACCTCTCTTGTCTTTGCCCGTTGGCTCCTTCTCTCCTTCTCAGGGCTTGCTTTTGTCACAACCAAGACGGCCACTGTGAATATCTGGGCTCAGAGATTCCCAACATCCCCCCCCCCCATGCACACCCTGTACCTCCAACTAGAAAGTTCCCAGGGAGACTGAAAACAGAAGAGAGGGGCCTGCTCAGCTGACATAACAGAGTTGGCTACAAGAGCCTGATTTCTGTGTCATTCTTCCGGTCTCCTAGTTATCTGGCCTGTTACATTTTGATTCCTATACCTGAGAGTTTGTTCATGGGCAATTTGATAGGAAGGTAAATGAGTTAATTCTTTTTTGGTTGTGAGTAGCTTTTAAAAAAGTGGGGAAGGAGGGTTGCCTGGGTGGCTCAGATGCCTAAACATCTGCCTTCGGCTCAGGTCACGATCCCAGGGTCCTAGGATGAGCCCCGCATCAGGCTCCCTGCTCAGCGGGGAGCCTGCTTCTCCCTCTCCCTCTGCTTATCCCCCTGCTCATGCTCTCTCTCTCTCTCTCTCTGTATCTCTGTGTCTCAAATGAATAAATAAAATCTTTAAAAATAAATAAATAAATAATAAAAAAGTAGAGAAGAATACTCCAGGGTTCCAACAGAATTCAAAGAGGCATGAAGCATTGGGTTACAGAAAAACTCCAGCAGCCATGGGCCTTCAATGTTCGGAGTTCACAGGACCTTCTCCTCATAGCATCATCCTCATGTGACTTGGCTCCAGTAGCAGCCAGCCTTTGCGGTTTCAGCTGCTATCAGTGCAGTTCCAAATTCTGAATTCATGGGGAACAATTGGAATTGACCTTGGGTGGGTCACTTGCTCACCCTGGACCAAATAGCAGGGCTGGGAAATATGGTCATATCATACTAATAAGACAACAGGAATTCTCATTCATTGTTCATGGGAATGCAAAATGGTACAGCCACATTGGAAGAGAGTTTGGCAATTTCTTTCAAAACTAAACATACTCTTACCATAGAATCCAGCAATTGTACTCCCTGGTATTTGCCCAAACGATGTCAAGACTTACGTTCCCACAAAAAGCTACACACAAATGCTTATAGAAGCTTTATTCATAATTGTCAAAACTAGAAAGCAACCAAGATGCCCTTCAGTAGATGAATGGATAAATAAACTGTGGTACATCCAGATACTGGAATATTATTCAGTGCTAAAAAGAAATGAGCTATCAAGCCAGCAAGACATGGAGGGGTCTTAAATGTATTACTAAGTGCAAGAAGCCAATCTGAAAAGCCTACATACTGTAAGATTCCGACTGTCATTCAAGACAAGACAAAACCACAGAGACAGTAGGAAGAACAGTGGGTGCCAAGGGTTGGGGAGAGAGGGGGAAGGAGAAATAGACGGAGCACAGAGGAGTTTTAGGGCAGTGAAACCATGCTGTATAATACTGTGATGATGGACACGTGTCATTTTATGTTTGTCCAAACCTGTAGAATATACACCACCAAGAGTGACCCCTTAATGTAACCTATGGGCTCTCCGTGATAATGAGGCATCCATGCAGGTTCATCTATTGTAACAAATGTCCCACTCCGGTGGGGGGATGTCGATAGTGGGGAGGTTGTGGGGCAGGGGGCAGGGGATATATGGGAACTCTCTGTACTTTTTGCTCAGTTTTGCTGTGAATCTAGAACTGCTCTAAAAGGTAAAGTCTATCAGTTAAAAAAATGAATAGCAACCTACCTGTGGGCTGGATGTGACCTGAGGGCCCACAAGCTGCCAACGTGTGAGCCCTGCGAAACCGACCCTAGCTCCTCAAACCCAAGCACCTCTTGGTTTCAAGACTTCCTCCTTCCCACCAAGTGTATGTATTAGGTAAGAATGTTTTCAGACTCCCAGGCTGTGGTCAGAGATGCCTGTACCTGCTTATTAGATGTCCTGGTTGGCATGAACTAACAAGGGACCCAAAGAAGGTGAAACAATTGTAGGCCACAGTCCAGGTACGCTGTCTGGGTTAAGTGGCAATCCCTGGGCTTTCTGCGATGAAAACTAGTTCAAGATCCTATCCCCGTCTTCTTGAAACCCTAGAGTGTCGAAGCTGTAATGTCTGTGGTAAGTAAGGAAGTAAAAGAATCTAAGATAGGACATCTGGGATGAGCAAGAGCAGTCCCCTTCAATTCCAGGTGTGGGGATGCCAACCCCCTTGGCAATTCCCGGCCCTACTGCTTGGAGCCCTGCGAAGGGAGTGGTGTCTGGCGCGCACAGTGCAGGAGTGTGTGCACTGCCCAGGAAACCAATATGACGCTGGCCCAAGGGTTTTGTAGGATTCTGAACAGAGGCCAACGAATTCCATCTCCCAAGGCCTGAGTTCTTTCTGCCTGGGTCTCAAAATCATGCCACCTCACAACTAGTACTTCACAAAAGCTTACACTCTTCATAAAAACAGACCACTTTGGCCAGGTGGTCAAGGTCAACATCAATTGTCACAAATCATGTTGGTAGTATGCACTCTTGAAAGGGTGCAACGAAATGGGGATTTTCCTTGTGATTTCTCTCCCCAAAACCCATATATAACTCCAATCTAATCATGAGAAAAACTCCAGCTATATTCCACTGGAGGGGTATCCTTCAAAACACCTGGCCAGGAATCATGGAGACTGTTAGGTCATCAAAAATAGGGAGAGTTTGAGAAACCATTGGAGCCAAGAGGAGCCTACGGATACATGATGACTAAATGTCATGTGGTGTCTTGGATGGGAACCTCGAACAGAAAAGGGACATTAGGCAAAAACAAAGAAAATCTAAATAAACTATGGACTTTATTAATAATAATGTCTCAGTATTAGTTCATTAGCTGTAATAAATATACCACGAAAATGTGAGATGCTAGTAGGGGAAACAGTGCAGATGGGGGGGCGGTATAGGAGAAGTCTCTGTACTATTTGCTCAGTTTTTCTGTAAGTCTAAAACTGTTCTAAAAAAATAAAGGTTATGAATTTTAAAAAGTCTATTAATCTAAAAAATCTCACACAATGAAGACTTTGAGTCCAATAGCTTGGGTTTGCATGCGAGCTTTAACACTACTTTTGACAGTCTGACCCTGGATAAATTATTTTAACCCCTTCAAGTCTCTGTTTCGTCATTAGCAGTGGAGGGAGAGCTGAGAATGCTCTTCATTTCACCCGGTTGTGTAGAGAATAAAAGAATACATTGCCCATGAAGGGCTTTCACATAATGCCTGACACATATATGGCGCTCATTAAATGATAAGTATCATTATAGACATATATTCACTCAGGAATGTACTGGAATTATTATGGATGTAGAGTTTTTTTTATTATTCTATTTTATTATTTTTTAAAGCAAAAACTGTCATTTAAAAATCATCAGCCAGTTCTGTTGCTGGCAGAAAAAGTCTTTTGTCTTCAAGCCAAAAGCATTTGAATTATCTCCTGAATCATGTGGACATCAGACAAATAGACACACATATTGTTGGGGTTTGAGTTTGGGTTCTGGTGGGGGTAGCTATTTGTCTTCTTCAGGGCCTATGGTTTTCGCTTTTTAGTGGACTCAGTTTCCCCCACCTACCCCTTCTTCCCTACATCCATTCTGCCTGAGGGGTCACTGGGAGGTAGGTGGGCTGATCTGCACGCAGGCCAAGAGGACCCCTGGAAGAAAGGAGGTTGACACCCAACACTCACCTTTGAGGTTCGAAGCTATGAGGAGGCCTCTGATGGGAGCGGGTGCTTGACCAGAAGCTCCCCATCCAGAAGGGGGGTCTGGCTTGGCAACCAGGACTCAACACTGCGGGTGGGTAGGATGGCCTCTATTCCAGTCACCAGCATCACCTCCTTTGACCCAGAGACCCATAGTGGAGCACAGCACCAGAAGGATAGGATTTCCTGTCTCTGTCCCACATTGAGAGAGGCTGACTTGAGGAGCCCGAGCTACTGAAGCGGTCAGTGGAGGTTTCCTGAGCAGTGGGCGATAGCTCCTGCCATGCTATGCGGGGTGGGAGGGATTTGGCATCAGAGTTTCTCTGTGTCTGCAGAAACACCATGTGGTAACAGCTGCAGCTGAGGGCATGATCAGATTTCCTCACTTCCTATTCTAGAAAATAGTAACCAGATCCTACCTCCTGGATCGAGGAGAGCTTGGACCACATCATCATCGCAGAAGGGCCAGTGGGAAGGATGGACTTTTTCTCCGTAAGCAGAAGATGCTATATTCTCTATTGGCCATATTCATTATGTAAGAGAAATGGGACCTCATTCTGTGTCCTGAGCTGGAGAAGTGGACATAATGGTTACCTGCATAAATGTCCACACACGCAGATACCCTTAAACACATTTATAATCATGCACATGTGCACAAGCACACAGACACACACATACATACACAGAGACAGACACACGCACGCACACACACATGCACACATACATAAACACATCACCTATACACACACACTCGCAGATGCAGACACGTGCTGCCCATGCTGCTTATTGTCTTGGCAAGAAAAGGTCTTGCCTTTTGTGCACTCAGCTTTTCTTCCCAAGTTTGGATTCATGGAAAGGGATTGCAGCTAGAAGATGGGGGGTGGGGAAGGAACAGGGGAGTGGCAGGCCATGTGGAGAGAAGCTAATTTGTTTCTGCAGTCGACAGATGGGGTGAGGACAAATTACACAGTGGGTATTAAAACTCCTTTCTAAATTCAACAATATTTGCAAACTGATCTGAGCCCCCCAGAAGCAATAAGAGAAAGCATATAATATGAGATGCAATTTCAATCTCTCTTAAAGGTGAGGCTATTTAAAGATGTGTAAAGCATGCCTTGCCTCGGGTACGTACGTCCCCAAGTAAATATTGGCCACAACCTAATTATTATCACTAGGAGAAAATTATAGATACGTCATGGCTGTACAGAGAGGGAAGCTCTCTACCACAGAGAGATATGTGAGAACATGTAGATATTAAAAAGCTACCAAGTTTAAGGAACGGCTATTTTTTTTGGTCATTGTGAAAACAGTATATGTTTGTGGTAAAACAAACAAACAAACAAACAAACAAACAAACTTAGAAAAATGTAAAGAATAAAATTCCTTCCACGCAGAGAGAACTGGGTGTGATTATATATATAAAATCACTATTACCATTTGAGTGTATATACACTCAAATATCTGAGTGTATCTCTCTATATGTAGACACTTTCTATACACTTACAAATACTGTCTTATAATCTGCTTTTTTATTTACCGCTAGAGGCTAAGCATTTTCTCATTGATTTTAATATCATTTCGAGAACCCAAGAGGACCATCTCTGCAAGCACGAGGGCATAGATATTCTCAAGATTTCAAGAATACTTAGGAGAGAGAACCAACTGGCTGCTCCACCCTAACTTGGTCTAAGCTCCCCCACCCCCAGAAAGGAGCAGGCTGCCACGGTGAACTTGGATGTTCAGCATCCTCAGAACATGTGTGCACATCTGGAGGAATGGTTACAAAGATTAATGTCATGCTCAGTGTCAGAACTCCCCCTGACATTTCCTCAGTTTATCCAAACAATTTAGGGGAGCTCTCTGGGGACTAGGAACCACACTCGGCAGTGCGAGGCCAACACTTAACCTCTTGAATTCTCCTTTCCCTGGAGACACTCGTGCAAGTTTTATTCTTTAATTGCCAAAACAATGAGGTCGTGTACAAAAGCAATACAGCAAGAGCTTGAAGTAGTTTAAGGCGAGAATGCAAAAAAGGGAAATCTGGACCCACTGGGCTGATGGGAATTATAACATCTTTAAGCAGGCTTTGAGATCCAGTGGAAAGTAGAAACTAAATGATAGAGAAATTAGTGTTTTTGAAAACGTTATGTGTATTAAACAGAATCTTGAACCAAATGAAGTGCTTTAAGTGTGACTCTGAGAATATTTGGTACTTTTGTCCCCCTTACCAACTGAGATTTAGTTTGGTGGCAAACCAGTTAATTGCTATTTAAAAATTACTTCTCTTCATGGGTAATGCATGTCATGTAAGTAATGTAGCCTCCATATTGCTCTGGCTGCCAGGGGGCTCAGGAACTCAAATTACTTTATAGGTCTGGCATATCTATGTCGTAATACTTTCTCTGGTTTTGATTTTTTTCCCTGATCCTGGTTTTTATCTACTTAGATTTTTGTTTTATTGCATGTATTTCTTATAAGCCACCTCAAATCTTTTGTTAGATTGATTTGTAGATCAAAACAACTTGGATTTGTGGTTCAGTTTAAGAAGAAATGAACATTTTGGTTTGGTTTTGGAGTTCAGCAAATTAGTGTGATTAGCTCTGATTTGAGGTTTACAGTTCTATTATGTTAAAGTCCTTGGTATTTAATACATCAAAGGGCCCTAGAGCTTGCACTTAACCTCCTGCGTGTTAACACTACACAGTGCATCGCATGTCTGTTTCCAATGATTCTGGGGTAAGAAGCTCTTTGAGATTCTATCTTGGAATCTTGCTCACCCTTTAGGCATGGTGGGATGGATGTGTGAGCACCAACTTTTAAACACAGATGCCTTCAATAGTTTAGAAGGAAAGTGACCCCACACACTCCAACATTTCTCTCCCGTTTTGCTTTTAAGGAAATGAAGGCCCAAGAGTTCTCTCTACAAGAGGGTACACATCCTCCACTGGGATGTGTACCACCTCCTGCGATAGCAATTCCAGAATCATCCACCAAGGTGACACTGAGAGGTTCTTGCATCTTGCACCTGTGCACCTTTTCAGGGACTGGAAACTTCCCACCAGGGAATGCAAGGTCTGGCAGAAGAGGGAGCAGAGTCTCCCCAAGGAAGAGGTAAGATCAGACACGTGGCTTAGGATTCCGGAGCTTGGACTCTCCACACAGCCCTGGGGGACCTGCCAGGGCTCCCTTGGATTCCATCAAAGACCACTCGTTTATGCTGAGTCTAGACAGAGGCTGTTTGTGGTGGTAGAACAAGGCACCACCTGGAAGCAGACACTCACTCTGACCTTGGCAAACTCTGTACCATTCCCGTGTCCCTACTCTCTCCCAGGTCCAATGGGGGTGGGTGGGTGGGACTGAGAGAGGAAGCCCATACATTTTGGACCTCCACTCTTTTTCAAAGATCTCATCATCTATTAGCTGCATGGCCTTGAGCAAGCAAGTAGCTTCATCTTGTTGAGTCCCAGCTTCCTCCTCTGGAAGTGGAAATGGTGTATTTATGGAGCTAATGAAGTCTAAGTTTTAGGGTCCCCCCTCCCTTTGCATGGTCTCCTCTATGGCAATATGTTTACATGTTTTAGTAAAACTTGAACAGTAAGATAGTTTAATCACAATTGGTTAAGGACTATTGTCTCTTTCCACTTGATCTTCTCTCCACCACACTTTGCCAAGGTCATTTTTGGGATCAGGCGAACGTAAAGATGGCGTGGGCTGCACTTGCCCTAGGTTTAGTGGAATATATTTGTGTGGCTGCCCTTTCAGGGTAGGAATGGCCTTCTAAAATACTCTTACTTCCCACCAATACTTCTACCTGCCCCTGGAAACTCCTATCCCTCAAGGCTGGGGGCCTTGGCGTGGAGGTGCAAGGCCAGAGGCTGTCCCCTAATCTGAAATTTGCCTACAGCGCTCTGCACCAGAAGTTTATGGGTCATGGAAAAGAAACAAAGTTTGACATGTATGAAGCCAGAAGCTAGTCTATGGAAAATACTTCCAATCATCAACCATGTAAATTTAAGTAGGAGATTTGGTTTTTATAGACATCTATTTGAAATAGAAATTCTCTCTTCTTGCAAACATGCTCAGTAATGAAGCCTATATGATTATAAATTCACCATTCCTTTTTTTCTTCTTTTGGTGGGAATTGTGTGAAATATCATTTATTAGATTTGTAGGGCACAAACCTCAAGCAGAACTACAAACAGCTGGTATAATCTTGGGTGAATTTACATGTTTTGCATTTCAACTCTCAATAAAGAAATAAGTTTTGTTCAACCACGCTGGGGGAAAGACTAAATTATCTTTCTATTTTTTCCATGGGAAATAATATTATATCCTTGTCTTATGAAAAGATGACCGAATATGCACCAAAATTGTAGGGATAAAAGTATTACAGAGGAGGAAGAGGTAGTTATTTAACTGAAAATGTTATGTGAATTTTCTAACTTTCATTGATCCTTGTAGTATCTGTCAGCTTTTAAAAACATATGTGTGGTTGTTTTCATACACTAAATAAATATTCACTTTCATACCTAGCTTTTGTTTATAATTTTATAAGCTTTGGTCTCGCTACATCTGGATCTTCTTTGGCAAATCAGCATAGATACATGTGCTTTGCAAGCAGATGGGAGATGTTCTTGTGAGACTCATATAGATTACTCCCCTAGCCCAGGATCAGGCTGCTTCTAGACAGCAGTTATGATTATTATCACAAAAGTTACTGTGAGGGGCAGTTTGTACTGTTGTTTGTTTAGTCCTGTTTTCTCTAGGAGCTTGGGAAAACCCTGCTGTGGTCATAGTGTTTAACTAAAGGAACTCATCTCATTTGACTTTAGGAGTAGCACATCTACCTGGGAAATACCAAGCTGCACTGGACATAATAGTTTTGGTTTATTCTCCACCATCCTCCTTCGTTCTTTTGGAAAAATGTTCTTTTCTCCACACCAGCCTTGTGCTTCCAGCAGAGTGATCTGTGCTCCCCAGGAATCTTCCTACCTACCTAGCCACAGTGATTGACCCAAATGGAACCAATTGTTGCTTTTTCTTAAGATTTTTGACCTGGAGACTAGTGAGAGCAAGTCTTCCATTTTCAATGATAGAAAATCTTGGAAATGTGCTTCTAAGAGTTGACCAGTGACCATTTTCCCAGCCACAACCTGTCTGAGAGAGTAAAGTCAGAAAGAAAGAAAAAAAATAGAGACATGCCAGGTGGAGAAGCAAGGGTCCAGCTCCCTAGCTCTGGTAATCCCTGGGGCCCAGAGGCACTCTACCTTCCCACAGTAATGGTACTCATGTGATCATCCTCCATTCTTCCCTAAGCTAGTTTGACTTGGCTTTCAGACAGGACTCATGTCAACCTGCACCCTGGGAGTAAAGGTGAGCTGGAAATAGGCGCAGGCCTTCCGAAGATTAAAACTCAGCTTTGAATCATCTCTGTCTTTGATTACATCAAAGTGAACCACTGTAAGAGCTTGCCAGAAGCTAAAGAAAATCCTCTAAGAAGGAAAGTAACATCATCTGGAGCCTCTGGCCAATTTTTCTTTTAAATAAAAAATTTAAATAAAAAAAATCAAAATTCATCAGGCATACAAAGAGTAGGATCACAAGAAAAAGAATGCATAATAGAAGCAGACCCACAGGTGATCCTGATATTGGAATTATCAGACATGGTCTTTAAAAATGGATATTGATATATTTGAGAAAATAAATGACAAGATGAAAATTTTCACCAGAGAACTAGAATCTTTAAAAAAGCACCAAGTAAAAAATTGTAGAAATGAAAAAGATAATAATTGAAATTGCAAATATGGGTGATGGCTTTAATAGCAAATTAGACACTGCAGAAGAAAAACTTAGTGACCTGAAAGATGGGTCCATAGAAAATATCCAGAAGTGTGAAGAATGAAAGGAATGGAAATACAGCAAAGACCATAAAACACATGAAAACAGTGAAAAGGTCTTACCCGTGCCTGGAGTTCTAGCAGGATAAGAGGGAGAGAATGAGATAGATGTAATCTTTTAGGGGCTAAGGACCAAGGATTTTATTTATTTATTTTAAAATTTCATTTATTTATTTGAGAGAGCGAGAGAAAGAGAGAGCACAAGCAGGGGGAGCGGCAGAGCGACAAGCAGACTCCTCGCTGAGCATGGAGCCTGGAATGGGACTCGATCCCAGGATCCTGAGATCATGACTTGAGCCAAAGTCAGATGCTTAACCAACTGAGCCACCCCAGCACCCCTGACCAAGCATTTTAAAAAGCTGATGAACATGTCACAGCCCAGATAAAGAATCACTACAATCCCGCAGTGGGATAAATACAAAGAAAAACACATCTTGCTACATCCCAGTAAAAGTGTTGAAAGCTAAGGACAAGACATTTTAAAAACAAGAAGAATGAAAATGACACTTCCCTATCAAAGAGGCAAACTAAAACTGGAACTGAAATGATGTCAACCAGAAGGTAATAGAATGACAGGTAGCGAGCACTGGAAGAAAACTACTGTCAGCACGGTGATTAGGCCCAGTGGAAATGGCCTCAAAAACCGAAGCTGAAGACATTTCTAGAGAGACAACAACAGGCAATTTCCTGTCAGAAGATGTGTACTAAAGGAAATACTACCAAGAGCCTTTTCAAAGAAAAGAAATACCATTCCAGAAAGATACACAGAAAGGCAGGAAGGATTGGGGTGCCTGGGTGGCTCAGTTGGCTAGGAGTCTGACTCTTGATCTCAGCTCTTGATCTCAGCTCTTGATCTCATGGTCATGGGTTCAAGCCCCAGGTTGGGCTCCATGCTGAGCATGGAGTCTGCTTAAAAGAGAAAAAATAAATAAATAAATAAATGCAGGAAGGGGGCGCCTGGGTGGCTCAGTCAGTTAAGCGTCTGCCTTCAGCTCAGGTCATGATCTCAGGGTCCTGGGATCCAGCCCTGCATTGGGCTCCCTGCTCAGCAGGAAGCCTGCTTCTCCCTCTGCCTGTCACTCCCCCTGCTTGTGCGCTCACTCTCTCTCTGAAAAATAAATAAATAAAATCTTTAAAGAAAAAGAGAGAGAAATGCAGGAAGGATTGACAAACAGTGGAAGGGTAAATATGTAGGTAAATCTAGATGAAGTTCGACTGTATAAAATAATGATGATAATAATGTCTTATGGGGTTTAAAATATATGTAACATCAAAATATTTGACAGCAATCACATAAATTCAAAGAGGGTAAAATTAAATACAATTTAAATAAACTAAAATTAAAATGTTTTAATTTTATTATTCATAAATGGTAAAAGTATTAACTTCATTAGGCTTTAATTAAGTCAAGGATGCCTATCAAAATTGCTAATAAAACTCCTAAAAGAATAGTACAATAATGTAAACTAACAAGATAACAGAGCATAAAATTCACATCATCATAATAATAGTAGTAAAAGGTTAATGGAAAAGAAGGCAAGAAGGTCAAGACAGAAGACCACAGAATGGAAAACAAAGAATATGATGGTATATCTACACCCAAATATATGAATTACATTAAAAGCAAATGAATTAAATATTTCAACTGAAAGTCTTTGATTGTTAAGCTAAGAGTAAAAAGCAACAACAACTATATACTGCTTCCAAGAGATACTCTTACATACAAAGACCCAGAAAGGCTGATTGAGTAAAAGGATGCGAAAAGACAGACCATGCAATTGCAGCTGAGCTATGCTATCAGCAAAGGAGACTTTAAGGCAGGAACCACTACCAGAGATTCTTCATGATGCTGATAAAACGCATCCCTCCACTGGAGACACCATAATTTTAAATAGGTATGCCTCTAGTAACAAAACTGCAAAAACTGATAAAGCCCAAAGAAGAAAGACAAATCTGAAACCACGGTGGGGGATCTTCACACGGATTTCTCAGCAATTAATGGAACAAGCGGACCAAGGTCAGTGAAGCCAGAGCTGATGTGAAGAGCAGACGTGAGGAACAGACGTGACCCAGAACACCACACCAGACTGCTGGAGAGAACATCTTACTCTCCTGTCTCAGATTCTCTTAGCTCTGGCTTCCTTGGTTGGTTTTATTCTTTTTAGCTGTTTGTATCTCCACTAGGTGCCTCAAATGTTTTTGAAAGGAGAAACAGTACTTGTAGAGAAATGAAAAATGGATAAATGGAAGAGGGTGGTATGAATCCGGGAGACCAAAAACCCTGGGTTCTCTTGCTGGCCCTGTCACTCCCAGTTGTGTGAATTTGTAAGTTTGGACTTATGGTTCATATCAGAAAATAGAGAAAATCATTGCAGCTTTACAGCGTCCTGGTGAAGCTACGTAAAACAGTGCGTGTTAAGTGCCTGCCCAGAGGGAGCACGCCCTCCGTAGGAGCCATCACAGTGGTTCTTTTTATTAGCACAGCATTTGAAGAGAGCAGGTCTTTTTTAAACGATGAGACTGAACTTGAAGCAATCTGCTGAGCCAGGATTTTTGCCTGTGTGTGTTGAAGAACAGGAAAGAAAAATGGATCAAGCTGGCATTTTCTCACAGCTCAGCTCAGTGAAAAGCTGTAAAAACAGGCTGCACGTGCCCCTGAGCAGGGCAGGGAGGTGGCCAGGACGGCACCCCGGAGCAGCGTTGGGGGGCAGGGAAGGGAGCTCACCGCAGAGCCACTGGGGATAAGTCTCCCCTACTAGCAAGGTCCTTGCAGGATGTCCTTAACTAAGTCCCTTTGGACCAGGGTCAGAGAGACCTGCCTTTCTCTGAATCACACCAGGGAAGTTTCAAAGTCTGTTCCAGCAGAATGAGTCTGAGTGGTGTCCTCACTGCCATTGTCCCGGGAAGACTGGTCACACCCTGATGGCCTATGAGACATTGGGGCCGGTGCCAGGCATTTCACTTCCACTTTCTCTGGGATTTCAGTCGTCCAGATAGAAACCGAGGCTCAGGGAGGTTAGGCGACTTGTCCAAGGTCACCCGTTGAACCACAAGAGAACTGAGATTCAACTATTCATGGGTCTGACTCTTAAGATTATTCAGCTGCTCTTTTCACTAATATACCATGTATCACACTGTCATTCTTACACAAGACAAGAGTCTGCTATATCCTTATAAAAAGCATAACACTTCCAACCCTTTGTTTAGAAACTTCTATTCATCCTTCAAAACCCTAGGTCAATGGGAGGCCTCTGTGAAATCTCTTCTGGTGCTCCACATCTTTCTGTGATGTCAGTCACCTCTGCCCCAGCACCTACTTCTACTGTTGCTCTCTTCACGCTGTCTAGAGTCATCCATTTATATTCTGTCTCCCTTGTCAGGTTGGAGGGTTCTCATTTGTCTTATTGTATCTGGATCCAGTCCTAGGCCAAGGCCAGAGTAATGAAGACATAAATAAGCACATGCATGAGAGGATGAAAAACAAGAAATGAATTTCATTCAGCAAAGATTTATCTAGTCCCTACTGTGTGCCATACACTTCTAGCTAGAAGTAAGGAATAATGCAATAAACAAAACAAAATGAAGTCCCTGTTCTCATGAAGTTAATACTTTAGGGAGAAACTAGCAATAATCAAGTACATAGGTAAGTAAACAAAAGAATTGCAGTTTGTGAAAAGGGCCACTTCTGGGGCCCAGGACTGTTCAGATGGTTAAAGATTCCTACCTTCAGGCAGAGGGCTGAATTAGCAAGAGGACTATTGTGATATTATTTGGATTGCATTTAAAGTGTAAGCAAAACTCGTCAAAGTCCTTGATTCTTCTGTGCTCTAAAATTTTCATTGCACCGCAATCAAAATAAACAAAGCACAGTCTTGTTAGAGAAGCAGGTAGCAGACTCTAACACACCTAGGACAGGGATGGTAATTATGTGGCACTTAGACCTCTACTTCCTACTTCTGCTCCTTGGGCAGACATTGCTAATGGATCATGACTCTCTTTCCCGCTGAGCCTGAGGTCCCTGCTCAGCACAGCACTCCAGGTGGCCACAGCCAATCAACCCAAATTGGCACACATGTTGAAACCTCTGTGCACTCCTAGCCTGGGGCATTATGTCTCCCTTCTTGCTTGGAGTGGGGAGGTTAGTGCTGTGGCAACGGCTTCAGGGGAAACCAAATCCCTGAACCAATCTTGGCAGTGGCACTTAAAAAAGAGAAGACTGAGAAGAAGAATTGCTTTTCAAATATTTGGTTTCCAAACATATTTATTTGCAACTCCAAGTCTACTGACCATATGCATTACATCTGTTCTGCATTGAGATTCCAACAAGGTTTATGATTTATTAGCTTTAAAAATTACATCTCTAGGTAACTCCACACAACAGTGCCAGTGAAAGAAGCGTGGATCTCACAAAGACACATTTCCCCCTCGCGGGAGTCAGGGTATTTGGGATCCCTGGCCATGAACAAATCCCATTGCCTAATTGGAAAGAAGAAGAAGAAATAAAGCTCTATTTGGAGTTGCAATCCCTTCACGTGCATTATGCACCCGGGCTGATTTAACACGGCCTGCTGAGATTTCACAGCTCGGCAGAGGTGGCGTGGCTCTCCTGAGATGGCTCAGGCTCCGATGAGCTTGCCAGGCCCTCTTGGGTGGCCCCTTGTCTGCAGTTTCCTGTGAGGCACACGGCCTTTCCCCTCCAGCCCTTGAACTTTGTCTCGGGCATCGTCTGGCCTTTGCCCATGGCTGTGCACCGCCCCTCTCAGTCTGTGTCCTCACCGCCCTGCCCCACTATGAAGCAGAAGAGGGGAGAGCTGCCTATTACTGTTCTAGGCCAATGGTTACCCACCCAACTCTCGTGGGCATCCAGATCGCTCTCATTCTCAGTTTTCCCATCTGTAAAATGGGAATGAAGGTCATGCGGTCTCTCTGGTTGCCATGATGATTTGATGAACTGAATCAGGTCAGTGATGCAGCTCCTGGGGCCTGCCCCGTAAGTGATGGGGTTGCTAACTATGGGCCTACAGCTGTGTGGGCTGATTTCTCTGATCTTCACAAGAAGCCGGTAGAATGGGCTCTCTCATGCATTGAGGTGCGTTGGAATCATCTCCAGGACCTTGTCAGAGGGCACACTGCCTGGCACGCAGAGTCTGGTTCCAGCAATCGGAGATGAGGGCTGGGAATTCACTTTGTTTAACCAGCACCCCAGGTGGTCTGGGCTGAAGGTCTGTTGACTATTCTTCTGTCTAAAGACAGAATCTTGCCTCAGTTTCACGGATGAGGAAACTGAGAGACATAATGATCAGCCGCAGGCCACAAAACAAGTAAGCAACAGAGCTAGGATTCGAAGGAGGCCTGCCTTGGCCTCGGTCACATTTGAGGGTGTTTCTGTGAGACAAAAGCCCTCTGCTGCCTCCCCGGCAGCCCACCTCCCTTTTACCACATCATCTCTTTCCACAGCAATCTTTGCCCAAACAGAACATGGTGTCTGGAGAATGCGCTGACCACTGTCACTCGCTGCATGACGCCCGCCCCTCCGTTCGCCAGCCCACCCTTCTCTGGACTGCCGGGTGCCTTGTGACGCGGCCCTTCTGGACTGTTTCAGCGGGCCTCCTTGGCCCCTGGCCTCTTGCAGCGTTCAGTGAAAGGAGGGTACTAGCAGGAGATTAGAAGGCAGGAGGGGAAACACGCCAGAGAAGTACCCCCCCAGCTTCCCTCTACCAGGAAGGCCACAGCCACAGTTGGGCAGCCCTCTCCTCCTGCTACAGGTCTCTTGGGTTATGGAAACCACCCCTCCTCCTGCCCCTCCAGTCTTGGGGTCTCAACAGCTGTCCATGGCTGCTGGCCCTGGAGGACATCAGAACCCCCTCCTGGCTCCCCTTCACGCGTCATCCTTGTAAAGGGCTCCCTCTGTATGCCCTCCGCTGCCTTGTCTGAGTGGCTTTCTGTTCCCTGCGCCCTCTCTGACTGACGCACACCGCTTCCTCACTTATGGTGTGGGTAGAATCCTGAGAACTCCATCACGAGTTGGCAAAGTATGGCCATGGGCCAAATCCGCCACCCCCCAACCCCCGTCCATGTTTGTCAATAAAGTTTTATTGGCACACAGCCATGTCCGTTCATCTACTTATTGCCTATGGCTGCTTTCACTGTACAGTGGCGGGGTTGGGTAGCCGTGACAGAGACTGGATGGCCCCGAAGTCTAAATTATTGAGTGTCTGACCCTTTCCAGAAAGTTTGCCAAATCCTGCACGCTGTCCCAGGGTACAGTAGTTGTAAGCCCTCAGCACAGTGCCTGGCGCATGGTGAACTGCCAGTAAAGGCTGGCTCTTCTCGCTGGGGTGTAGTGGCAGCAATGTCGCGTTCCTGAGCCAGAAAACTTGGGAGCTGGAAGGGGGCGGGGGCAGATACCATCTGCTTTATAGAATGATGGGTCACAAAATCCTTTTAAAAAGCAAGCTTTCCTGGTGGCTTGCCACTTCCTGGGCAGGAATCTGCTTTTCCTGTTCCTCCTCTCAGCACCTAGCTTGGGGCTCCCAGAGGAGTCAGCATCTATAAATGTTTGCTGTTGGATGAATGAATTCAATTAACCACCCATCAATTGGGGTGGAACTTTGCAGAGACCCAGTGTTTATGCAAATCAGAGTCCTCTGGGGACACTGCAGCTGTCACCAAGTCTTAGCGGCTTTTCCGCCACATTGATTCCCCAAATCCACTGCCTCTACCGTGTCCTCACAGCCACCACCACTACTGGTTTCCTCCGTGGCCTTCCCACCTTCAGGCTCACCTCCCTTCAAACTACCTCCACAAAGTCTTGAAATCATCTTTTTTAGCACGTGAACCTGATCACGCCATCCCTGTCCTGAAAACCGGCCATGGTTCCCCACTGCCTACGGAATGATCCCCAAATTCCTCAGCAGGACATCCCGAGCCCCTCCCCATCAGCCCCTGAGTAGCCATCCCTCCTCATCTCTCACTTCTCCCTTAGCTCTCCCCCACATGATGCTCCACACCCCATGATCTTTCCAGGCTCCCAAACAAACCTGGATCTTCCCTGCCTCCACCCAGAGTGTCCATCACACCTCTGTCCCATGCCAACTCCTACTTGTTATTCAGGGTTTATCTTGGACTTTGCCTCCACTGGGGACCCAAACTGCTCTCCTCCAAGCTGGGTTGGGTGTTTCTTCAGGGACCCCCCATTACCTTGGGCTATTCTCTTTGGAAACTCATAATTGTCAGTGTACGTCTTGCCCTCCCTAGACTGTAACCTCCAAGTGAGCAGGGAGTGTGTGGTGGCCCCATCCTGCCTGCAAAACGCAACAGATCGTCAACCCATGGGAGGGGCTTCCTCCATCATGCAGGCCCCTTCTTTCTCTGGCCTGTTGTAGCCTTGTGGGTGTGTCTACCCAAGTCCTTGGGCCTTACGAAGCTACAGCCTTCATTTACTTGGGGTGGGCAAAGGCACTTTTTTTTTTTTTTTTTTTTTTTTTACCAACTTTATACCTAAATACTTGAACATTCTTGGAAAGCCCCAAACAATGGCTGGATTGAAAGCCATTTTATTTAGACACTAAATCAAAACATATTCTTCCAAAGACAAGCAGCCACTCATTGGAATCTCAGACAATCCGGGTGTCTTCTCTGCCAGTCCAGCCCCTCATGAGGATGGGGCTGGTGGGGGTCGGCCCTGGAAATCTAGCTTTGTTCTGAGGATAAGGTGACAATCCACCCCTCAGAGATTTTTATTTTCCTTTCTCCATGTGAGACCATGTCAACCACTGCAGAACTACAAACAGACACAACTTGGGTGCCTGGAAAATAATCTGACCACTTGACGAGGGTCAGGTGACTTCGGGGACCAGGAGAAAATGGTAAAGGAGGGAAGCTGAGTGTGGTGCCATGGAGAGGGAGGGGTCTGGGGCTGGGGGCCAGGGTCTTGTTCACTTCTGGCCTTTGGTATTGGGATCTTTCACAGGAGGCCAGTAATGTGGATTTGTATAAGAAATCTGGGTTTTTTAATGTGGGCCATTAATTCAAAAACTTCGAAGTCCAAAGGAGATCAGACTAATGCCTTCTTCTGGTTGAATTCAGTCTGCTCCCCCTGGGTTTATAACTGGTCTTCTCTGGACCAGACCCTTTATACTTGGTTTCCCCTTTAATCCTCTAGCCATCCCTGAGACCTGCTTTTTGGGGGTTAGGCCCATTTCACAGATGAGAAAACTGAGGCTCAAAACCACGTGCCCAGAGCCCCTGGTAAAGAGTGGATTGTGATTCAAACCCAGCTCTCTGACTCCGCGGCCCCAGTCACGCTAGCTTCCCTGGGCCCCTCCTGGCAGCGGAGGCAGCGGCAGGGCCTGCGCTGGGGTCTCAGGCATGGAGAGTGGACTGGTGCTCTGGAAAGCTCTGCTCAGCTCCCTGCCTGTACCCAGGCCGGAGGACCCTTTTGCGCAGGCTCAGCATCTGGTTGTCAAACATGGGCTGGCTCAGATCCACCGTCTGGCTCCACTTGAGAAAAGGGCACTTTAAACATTCCAGGCAGTGGGGCGAGCAGGCTCCGAGAGAAGCTTCAAGGCCTGCAAACAGAGGACGTCAGCCTGACATCCACCAAGGCAGGTTCAAGATGAAAAGGGATGGGTGGGTCCTGCTCCATCTCACCTCCCTCCGTCTGTCTGTCCGTCCTTGTGTTCAGCTGTCTGTCTCCCCGGATGCCCCTTTCTTCTCTTCCTGTCTCCCCTCTCCCTGCTCTTCCCTCCCCCCCACCCCCTCACATGGCCCCCCGCCCAGCCCGGCCCTTCTCTCTGTCTTCCCTGCTTCATGTCTTTCCCTCTTCTGCCATCTCCCCTCGGTCTTTTCTCCCCCTCCTCCGGTTCTCCTTGCTTCCCCTCCCTCACCTCAGAGTAACGGCATGCACCTTTTACTCCTGACTGCCTTCCAATATCCTCGCACAAAGAACAAATGAAGAGATGTCACCAACAAGCACCAACCACTTTGTTCCAATAGACCTTTTTCTCTTAGGAGAGGGATATGCAAATTTCTAAAATAGACTCTCTCTCTGACAGATTCCTGACTTGGCATCCTATGGCAAGTTAAGTATTTTTCCAAACACAGCTAAGCTGGTGTTAGCAGGCTAATGAATCCAGCTAAAAGAAGCTTCCATCTGCAAGTCACTAAAATGTTCTGTTGTTTATTCCCCACCATTACTTTATTTCTCCACAGCCCTCTCCTCCTACACACACACTCACACACGTACGCTCACACACATTTGCATGCGTGCACACACACACACACACACACACATTTCCTTATTGCCATTTCTTTGTAGAAAAGTCTATACCTTAGATCTCTGGCGAGGTTACCCTGCCACCTCCCCAGGAAAAGGGAACCTGGGCTTTGCTGAGTGCCTTCTGCGTTCCAGGTGACATTTCTACCTGGGCAACCAGTCATGCAGGTAAGAAGTCTAAGGGCCACGGAGGTGAAGTGACTGCCCAAGTTCACAAAGTCAGTCCAGCCTCGAGACCCCAAGTAGGGAAGTGCTGCGCATGGCAGTCTAGGGGAAATCTGCAGGTAATTTTCCACCCCTAGAAATAAGCTTCCAGAGACTCCCTTTGACAAGTGCATGCAGCACTGGGTCCCAAAGGGCTTCCCTACCTCTCACAAGCAATGGCAAGAAGGAGAATTTTATCCAAACCTCATTTTCCACACACCAATTGTCTCCTCTCATCCCTACCCAGCCCTTTGGCTGTGGATGGAGTACTTACTATGTCCATTTAGCAGATAGGTAAACTGAGACTTAGGAAGGTAAAATGATTTTTCCAAGGTCGTCGGTTGCTTAGCAGAAGGGCAGAGGCTAGATCCCATGTGTCCTGTGCCTTGCTATGGTTGTGCATATTAGGATTCCAGTGACAGACCATAAGAAGTGGTGGGTTTCTGGAGTGATACCTCAGATAGTTTTAAAAACCTAGTCTTGTTAGTTGCCTATGATCGTTCACTTGATCTTTGGCCCTAGTTTCCACACCCATCAAATGGCGATGATAATTGCCACAAGGTTTAATATCCAGGGGTGTGGGGTCACAGCATGCCACGTCCGAGGATTTTTAGGGAGAGCAATGAGATACAAAAGATGCTCTGTAGCATGTACAAGATAAAAGAGATCATTTTCAGACCCAGGTCTGCCTTTAGAACTTACACTGTAGAAGGGGGAGAGCAATGCATGGAATGCACACGCTTACCACCCCCTCCTGGTCTGTGGCAGACATTACAAATCAACCACTGCACTTCACACAGGCACCTTCAATGGATCTGTATGGAAATGAGAGATCCAGTATATTTGCCATCCCAGCCACAGAAGGAGAAACAAACTTCCCAGTCCAAGACACCACATTAAGTACCTTCTTGACCCCACAGGTAAAACTTCAACCTCTGCTTATCTAGCACTGACTGCAGGCTTAGTCCTTGTCCTGAGTTAACTTACCTAACCCTCCCGACAACATTACCATCGGAGACGATCATTTCCATTTCCCAGGCAAGACTCCAGCACAGCTGGGCTGCTTACCCCAGTTTGCCCAATTTGTCATTGATGGAGCCCCTGTGCGAACCCAGGGCTGTCTGTCTCCCAAGGGCACACACTTGCCACTGTTCCACACTCCTCCCCCAAACAGGGAGCTAGCAGTAAAGACAAGGCTCAGAGACATCACTGGGGCCGTCCACAGGGCTCTGGGGAAACTAAATCATAGCCACCCCTTTCCCGGCCACGATTTCTCCTTCCTGCTTCAAACACAGGGCCCGCCGGGACCATCTCCTGGGAGAGGCAACACACACTATTTTGATTTTGAACATGTGCCCACTGGCCCAGTGATGGAGAAGCCTTCTACACATCTCAGAAATAAAACTCACAGAGTCGTTTCCATCTTGGCCCGAGCTGTGGGCACAGCCCCAGGAGGCCCTGGCTCTGCTAATTCTCTCATCAGCCTAATAGGAGAACAATCATCAGAGTCAGGATACAAATTTAGCTCCAGACGCTTTTTTGGGAACTCAGAGGGTTTGTGACTTATGGCTTCATTTTAAAGAGGAGCAGATTGTTGACACGAATTCTGGGTAATTCTTGTTTTTCTCGAGGAATCAAGTTATGGGGGAAACATTGGGTTGTGGCTGAGGTCCATAAGTGGCTAGAAAAATCCAGCAGTGTGGTCGTGGACTGACCTATCTATAATTAACTTACGAATTTGTTTATTTAACTATCTCAATTACGGACTCATTTAAATAGCATTAAAAATAAAAGACGAGCCCCAGGAACCGATGAAACAGGATGCTCTTTTGTCCAGGCTTAGCAGGACACTACTGGGATGCATGACTCGCCACCGACAGGGAGAACAGCCATCAGCAAGGCTTTGAGAAGCATTACACTGAAACAGAAAATGCTAACATGGCAAAACTGACCGCTCATAGGCACGTTTTCTAGTTAAGTCTGACGATCGGGGCTTGCATCCTACCTTTGCTGTGTACTATTTGCGATCTTGTGCAGGCCACCTAACCCCTGAAACCTTCAGCTTCTCCCTTAGATGAGCAGTGGGAAGAGGTCAGCTCCTATTGACTCCCGACAGAGCTAACGCATCTTCAACACTTGTTACGTGCCAGGAGTTGTTCTAAGCACTTACTTAGAACTACTTGTTTCGCTCTTATGCTTGCGCTATGAAATAAGTACTGTTATCACCTTCCATTTTACACATAAGGAAACTGAGCACACAGAGGTTGGATGACAAAGCAATGTGCAAAGTAACAGAGCGTGGAGTGCGGGAGCTGGGATTTGTGTGTTTGTGAGTAGAAGCCACTCTCCCCTGCCTTGGGAAGAACTTGCACGATGGGGAAGGTCCTCAGAGATGATTAGGTTGTATCCAGCTTTGTTTCTTTGTCTTACAAGGGTGGCTTTCTGATGGCTTATGCACATTTTTTCTATCTGATAGAAATAGCCTTTTGATTTTTCTCCTCCTGTCCCCCCTCCAAATATCAGTCAATACTGGAGAGAAAATAACTCTGTCTGGTTTACGGTGACAAGGTCAGGGCTCCTTTGGAGAACGCTCGTCGGTGTTGTCTCCATCCTGGGCTGAGAAATCACGGCATTTATTTTAAGCCGAAACGTTCTTATATTTAAAGCTTGTCATCAGGCTGAAGTTTGTTTATTGCATTCCATAATTATGATGAATATATTTTAAATAGAAAAAGATTTGAAATGTGGGACAGCTGCAAAAAATATGGTGTCAATCACTGAGAATCAACCCACATGTGGAGTTAGAACTTGGGTGGGAATGGCTTGTTTTGCATTTTTATGACCAGATGCATCCATATTAGATGTACCTTATAGACTTCACCCAGACAACTGTCAGGGCCAATCAGCCTTAATTAAATGCGACATTTTCTCCACCAATCCACCCTGATCCCAGGCCAAGAATCCCCCTGTACCGTGGGCCCTGTGCGAGCCCTGTTAGCCTTGCACACAGGATCTGTCAAGCACAGGCCAAATTAAATACTGGACTTCGTTCCACAATGATTTCTAATTAGAGCAGAGTGACGGCTGGAGGGCTTTGAAGGCCCCCCTTGGCCCTGTCACTTGGATACACAATTGGGGGAAAAGGGAAGCCAGGGTCTGCCGACGTTAGACCTACACTGTGATGTGCCCTGGGTGCTGAGCGTTTGCTCTGTACCAGGGTCAAGCCAGAGTGCTTCATATACATCTTCCCCCTCAGTTCCCCCATGGGGATAATGAAATGGGTATGACTCCCCGCCTTGACAGGTCAGAAAACTGAGGTTCAGAGAGATGGATGGAGGATCTGACCCAAGTTTGCCGGCCAGGAGAGCTTGAATATTCTCATCCCTGGCTTGGTGGACTAATGACGGGTCTCAAACCCCCTCTGAGGACATTGGGACACAGGGGAGGGCAGTTTTGATTGTTGCAAGGACTAACATTAGTGCCAGGGGCCCCAGAGTGGTAACCGTCCTGCGGTGTGAGGCACAGAACTGTCCCCTCAATGTGCCAATGGCACCCTCCGCTTACTGGCTCTTGCTGAGCCCACCCAGGCTGGCACCCCCAGTTAGGAAGTACATGATGTGGTGTGCAAATCAATAGACTTTGAGAATATTTTCTTATTCTAGACTTCCAAGATGTACACCCATGTCGATGTACAACTAATGCATGGATGCCAGCAGAGGGGAGGAGGAGAGAGCAAAGGAGGGGGAGGGAGGAGGAGTCTAACTGTTCTTAGGAAATATTCAATAACTATTAGCCTTTATAATTGTTATCAAGTCCATTATTATTATTTCTAAGGTTTGCAGATCGAGGAAGGATTCTGCTACCGGTATGTGTAAACCGTAAAATCGTCACAGTCCGGATTGCTACTCCCCAAGCTACAGCCAAGGCAGCCTCACAAAAGAGCACTCAATCATCGTAAGAATAACAGTTGTCTCTGGTGTCCTGGCTTCTATGCCACGAGCTTGGCACACATCACCTCGAATCCCTACGGCCATCCTATGATGTAAGGGCTGACCCTCTGACCCTTCTAAGAGACGAGGTAATTGAGGCCCAGAGAGGTCAGTGACGGCCCAAAGTCACACAGATGGCAAGAGGAAGAGCCAAATTTTGAGTCCGCTTCCATAAATTGAGACTCACTCTCTGAACCCCGAAGTCCAAGAAAATCATAGCAAGTTTGGGTGACAAAATGCAAACCAAAGGTGTTGGTTTTTCCTAAAACTGCCTCTCGAACTGGTTTGAACTGGAATCCAAAATGAACGTTTACTTAACTATTAAACCAGAGAAGGACCGAAACATCAAAATCTTGGTAAGAACAAGCATAAATGGAAGCCCCTCTCCACCAGCCCGCCTGGTTTTAACAAGTACCATCATTTGTATCTAGTTCTGGGTAACAAAGAGATTTTCACAAGTCAGAGGTCCAGGATTAAAGGAGGTTGCTGATCTGGTTACAACAAATTCTATTAAGTAAAAAATTCTGTCTGACAGAAGTTTTCATCGTCCCTCTCCCTACTGGAGACATTCTCCTGAAAGAGAACGCTGGCTTGGGATTTGTCTTTTGTGAAACAGAAATGAAAACAGCAAACAGTTCACAAAAAGCTTTCCCCACAGAGATTGCAAACTCAGAAGCTACAGGGGAGAGGAATGGATGAAGTGGCAGCGTGTGTAATAGGGAGGGGTGAGGACTGTGGTCAACTGAGGAGCCCGTGCCGGGCCGGTAGCCAGTCAGCTCCAGCCACTTCTTTCATGGTGACATTAAGATGGCAGGATTTTTGACTTCTCAAGAGAATATGGGATTTTTAAAAAAGTAATCTCTACACTCAACGTGGGGCTTGAACTCACAGCCCTGAGCTCAAGAGTCACATGCTCTACTGCCTGAGCCAGCCAGGCACCCTGAGAATATGGGATTTTTATGTAAAGTCGCCTGGTAGGTGCAAATCAGTAACAAATTCAAATTTCAAAAAACTGTGTGGGACCAACCAGAAATATCTGTGCCCTGAAGTGGCCTGTGAGCCGTACAATGTCTGGTGCCCCACGCCTCCTTGACTCTCATGATGGCCTCGGTGGTGGGCTCTGTGATGATCCTCATGGAACAGTGGAAGTCATGGGTTCAGAGAGGACAACCACCGTGTTCAAAGCCACACTGTGGGCCTTCCCATGCAATGCTGAGGCCTCGCATGGAGAACAAAGACCTGACTTGAAATCTCGAAAGCCTTTGACAAGTGTAGCGGAAACCCGTGCTGATACTTGTTCTTCCGCAGCTGCCTCTCTCTGGCATCTCTGTGTGTCTCCAATCCCCCTCTGCCTTTCTCTTGTAAGGACACCTGCGATCAGATTCAAGCCCCACTTAGATACTCCAGGCTGAACTCATCTTTACATCCTCATGTCTGCAAAGATCCTTTTCCCCATTGAGGTCACTCAGGTTCCCAGGGTTAGACCATTTGGGGGCCACCATTCAACTATATATCCCTTCTCCATTTATCTGCTTCTTAAACTTGATTGAGATCGGGAATCCCAATCCTCTTCACAGGGGTAGCATGCCCATACCAAGTGGCCCTCCAGGAAGGTAGAGTCCCCAGGAGAGGAGAGCCCCTGGCGGAGATGCATCGCTGATGCTCTTCTGCACCACACTGATGTCTTAAGTAAGTGATGGCAGGAAATGGTGGTGTCTTCTGTGCATTTCTCTAGAAAGACATCCTCCTGGACTCCCAGGGAAGAAAGCTGTGACGCTAGTGCTTTGGTACAATGGGATCAGGGGATCACCTGCGAGGAGCACAGCCTGTCTAATTTAGACCACTCAGCAGAGGGAAGAGCTTGACAAAGCAAAGTCACTTGCTCACATTGATTGGTATCAAATGTCACCGGCCCAGAGAACAGGAACCGAACAGCTTACGAGTTTTAGCTTTAAGAATTGCATATGCGTGGTGCTGGTCTGATAAGGAAATTCTCTAGGATCCTTCCTGCGGAATCACCAGAATAGCCATGGTTTTCCTCTCTCCTGCTGCTCTGTGCACCCCTACTCATTGAAAGAACCAAACAAGCAGTAGAATATACAGTGTGCCACCAAAAACCAACCCCCTCTAAAAAGTTCATTTTTCAAATAACAGGAGATTTTTTAATAGGTGGAGAACGCACAGAGAAGCCAGCATTCGGGAATTTGGGCCCTCAAAGGAAAGGAACTCGAATGGGACAGTGGTGGTGAAATGGGTTTGCTGGTACCTATGGAATTTGGGTTGGGGGCAGAGAGAGGGTAGGGCAAAGCCAGGTAAACTGGAAAGTGGGCATTGTTACTGCCTGCAAAACATTTTCACAGAGTTTGCTCCATTAAGCCTACAGCAGACTCTGTGGGAGCAGTTTGGATTGATGGGGCAATCACTGAGGTCAGACCCAGGGTTGAAGTTCCACCCACCTAACTGTGCGACCTCGGGTAAGTGGCTGGCCCTCTCTGAGCCTCAACATCCTTAACTATGAAATGGAGATGAAAGCTGGGCTGCATCTTCAGCTTTATCTCTGAAGCTGGGGAATGGACTGTCACTTTATGAAAGGACTTTTCACTTTATAAAGGGAATTGACACAGAACCCATGAACTTGACCTTCCATTTGTAACACCTGCAGTTTCTCAAGCCTGGAGTCATTGTGTGGACACATGAGACAATCTCCCACACCTGGAGGGCTCTCTCATCTGTTTCCAATCCCCAAGCTTCAGTTTGCTCATCTGCCAAGTAGGGATGGCAATAACAATTACCAGCTTTCTGAGTTGTATTAAGATGAGCCGGGCAGTTTAGATGTTTTATTAGGAGAAGCAAGTAACAAAATCCTCAACTCAAATTCAGAAGTGGCTTTCCATTTCTTTAAAATTTCTGATCTCATATAAGAGGAAGTCCAGAGGTGCAGTGGTTTCCAGGTGGGTAGGGTCAGTGGTTCAATGTCATCGGGAGCGCGGGGACTTCCATCTCTCTGCTCTGCCATCCGCACCGATGGCCCCATCTTTCCTCCCCAGGATGAAAGCAAGACGGCACCAGGAGTCCCAGGCATCACATCTAAACATAGAAATCTCCAGAAGACTAGTGCCTGTCTTGCAGTTCAGGTTTTAGGAAGGGGAAAATTATGCCTGGCAGCAGGCCTGCCCTCACATCTACCGGGCTAGAGTTCCAGTTATCTGAGCAGTCCAACCCGGTGATTGTCAAGGCCCATGGAGTTAGCCTGGAATCGGAGGGAGTCAGCCTTGGAAGTGCCCTGACCCAGGGCCGAGGAAGCAAAGGTGTTTCCTCACCAGCAACCCCTTCCTCGCTGGTTCAGGCCTACTGCCGGCGCCATGAACCCAGAACTCTGGCTTGCCCTGAGTCCAGGCCTCGCAAGTTCTAGGAAGTAGGAAAAAAACCCTTGAGCAGAGGACTGCAGGTGTTTGCACATGGAGGTGAGCACTACGGGGCTAGGAGAGGGATGCCGACAGCATCTGAAACAGAGGGATGGAGCCTGGTTTGGCAGCCGGCAGTGAGAGCTCTTTTCGGCCAAGGAAAAGAGTCGATCTTTTTAGCATGACTGAGAGTAGGCAGCCCGTCTTGACCCAAGCCACAGGATGTCCAGCAATACATTCATTGCTTGGATAAAGGCCTAAGGACTTACGTCATCAATGTAGACTAACAAGTCTTTCTCGATCTTTTCTCTCTGTTCCTGGGTCACCTCTCTTAGGAGTGCCCTGAGATCACTGGGATTCTAAGGCAGAGAGAATAATAGTAACATTCCTACTTCCACTGTCATTGCTACCCCTACCACTACTCCTAGCAGCCATTGTTTTTAGCATCTACAGTGTTCCAGGAACTGTGCTCTACATGTGCTATCTTATTTAATGCTCACAGCAACCCCGGGAGGTGGGTAATGTTATTAGCCCCATTCTGTAGATCATTGGCCCCATCTTATAGATGACTCAGTTAAAGTCACAAAGTGATGGCCGAGATGAACTCAAACCCATGCCTAGAGCTGCTATTCTGACTCAGGGAACCAGTGGACTCATAAAAAGTGCCCCAGTAGGATGTACCGTTCCACCAACGTGTTCTTTCTAGCACTAGAGAGTGTCTCTGGAGGCAGGGAAGAGGACCCACTGGATGCCAGCACATCACGCCAGGCTCATTTTGCCCTGTGTGCTAGAGTATTGCCAGAGCCTAGAATGGGGCCTGACACACAGTAGGTTTGATAAATGTTGGTTGAATAAAGAAATGTCTCCATAAATGTTATTGGGTTATTTCCCACTTTATGGATAAGGAAACTAAAATGGATAAAGCTTTAAATACAAGAAAATTCTGAAGGAGCTGGGATTTAAACCAAGGTCTCTCTGACCCCAAGTTCTTTTCCACCACACTGTGGGATCTGTGGTTGGACACTGGCTGCTGAGACCAGGACCCCAGGGCCTGGCTGCCTTTCCTGCATGACCGAGAGCTGAGCCCCTAGCTCTGGTCGCTACACTTGTCACTGCCCACTGCTGGTCATTAAGTGTTGTGGCTGACAGAGCTAGGGCCCACGCTGACCCATCGAAACACAACATGAGCCACAAACGCAAGCCACATAGGTAAGTTTACATTTTCTAGTAGCCACGTTACAAAAGTAAAGCAAAACAGGTAAAATCAATGTTGTAAATATATTTCACTTAAGCTCACATATATCTAAATATAATTTCAGTGTATAACCAATATAAAACATCACTCTTAAAATTTCTTTCTTTCTTTGGTACTAGGAATTTGAAATCCAGGGCATTTTATACTTACAGCCTATCTCAACCAGGAGTAGCCATATTTCAAGTGTGTAAGAGCCATGCATGGCTAGTGGCTACCATATTGGACTGGCTACCTTACTGGATGATTCACAGAATTATGCCAAGCACTAACATGCAGGATTCACACGTACAAGGAAATCAAAGCAACATCACGTATGTTTCACATTAGTAAGAACCAGTGTTTACTCAAGCAAGGATATAGGAACCCGTAAAAGCTAATGACGAGGTGTAAATAGTACCAATTTGGGTATATACCCTTTGACTCACCAATCTGAAATCTAGGATTTGATCCTAATGAAATAGCTGGGAAAGTACGCAAAGATTTATGTATAAGGATATTCATCAAAGGGTTTCATCTGGCTGCTGTAACAAATTACCGTAAGCCTAGTGGCTTAAAACAACACAGACTTATTATCTTACAGTTCTGGAAGTCAGAAATGAAAATAGGTCTCAGTGGGCTAACACCAAGGTGTCAGTAGGCATCTTCCTTCTGGAAGCTCTAAGAATCTGTTGCATTGCTTTTTCTAGCTCCTAAGACTACCTTTCTAGCCAGCAATGTCATCACCCCAACCACTGTGTCCATAGTCACATCTCCTCCAACTCTCCTGTCTCACTCTTTCCCCTGTAAGGACCCTTGTTGACTACACTGGGCACACCTGGATAATCCAGGGTCATCTCTCCATCTCAAGATCTTTAACATCATCGCATCTGCAAAGTCTCCTTTGCCAGGTTAAGCTCACATATCCGCAGGTTCTGAGGACTTGGGTGTGGACGTCTTTGGAAGGACATTATTCTGTCTGGCACAAAATTATTTTTAAAGGAAAAGAAACACATAATCTTTGGAACCTATGTCTTGGTGAAGAGTTCTTAGGCATGATACGAAACTTGATCTAGAAACGAAAAATAAATAAATAAATTGGACCTCATCAAAATTAAAACTTTTGATCCGTGAAAGTGGATGGAAAGACAAGCTACAGACTAGGAAAAAAATATTTGTAAACCACATATCTGACAAAGGACTCATATCTAGACTATGTATAAATTCTCGTATATCTAATATACATATTAGATATTATGCATTTCATATAATATATTAATATGTTATTATATATTACATGTTAATGTAATATGTATATTACACTATACACACACACACACACACACACACAGTCAAAATTCAACAGTAAGATCACAAACAATCCTATAAGAAAATTGGCAAGAGGTACGAAGGGACATTTTACCCAAAAGGAGATATGAACAACAAATAAGCAGGCAAAAAGATGTTCTGCGCCACGAGCCATCTGGGAAATGAAAACTAAAACCATAAGATACACTACACACCTATTAGAACAGGTAAAGTTTACAATAGTGTTGATATAAAATGCTGGTAGGTTTTAGAGAAGCTAGAGCCTTCTCGTGCTGCTGGCAGACATGGAAAGCGGTACAGCCACTCTGGAAAAGACTTCCACTATTTCTTAAAAAATGAAATGTCCACTTACCAAATAACCCAGTAACCACACTCTGGACATTTATGCCGAGGAAATGAAAATGTGCCCACGTGAAAACCTTTATGACAATAGTCATAGCAGTTTTATTTGTAATAGCTGAAAAATAGAAACAACTAAGATGAGCTAAAATAGATGAATGGTTCATAGGTGTGGTTCACCCACACCATGGAATATCACCACTCAGCTATGAGATGGAAGGAACAATTTATACATGCAACAACTTGAATGGATTTCAAGAGTATTATGCTGGGTGGAAAATATATATATATATATAATTCTCAAAATGGCAAAAATATAGAGATGAAGAACCAATTAGTGGTGGTCGTGGTAGCCAGGAATTAGCAGGGGGCGGGGTGAAAGGGGAGGATGTGACTATGACAGGACTGCAGGAGGGAGATCATCATGGAGGCGGAGGGTTCTGTGCCTTGGTTGTGGTGATGGCTACACAGATGTACACCCGTGATGAACTGGCATCGGACCATACTCAGACTGTGTCAATGTCAATATCCGGATTTTGATATTGTGCTCCTCCGTATGTAAGATATAACCATTGGGGAAAATTCAGTGAAGGGCACATAGAAACTGTACTATCTTTGCAACTTCCTGCGAATCTAGAATTATTTCAAAAGAAAACGTTTTTTAAAAAGAAACAGAAATAACCTAAATGTCCCACAATAAGGGATTGCTTAAATGCCCTGCACTAGATACTGATACAATACAATGATGCAGAGCCATTGAGAATGAGCAAGTGAAACCAGGTAGGGAAACAAAGAAAATGGGAACACAAAACAATGTATTCTGTAAGAGTCCCTTGTAACTGGGTTTGTCGTAAAGTCTGAAAAGACATGCCGAAGTGTTAGCAGTGATTTTTTTCTGGGTAACTTTTGGTCTTTGAACTTCAGTACTACCAAATTTTTCACAATACATATGTGTTACTTTGATAACCTAGGAGAAAATGCGATTTCCATTTTGGAGGGGGAAAAAAAAAGCATGTTAAGAAGGCAGCCAAAGGGCAGCAGACTGTTGCCATCCCATCCTTCTGCCCCGAGTGCAGCCCCGTGAGCATGTGCAAAGCAAGGCCTGTGGAGAAATTCCTCCTCCCAGGAAGAGGGGACCATGAAAGATATGCTTTGCTTTCTGGCAGGAACCGAATGAAAAGAGATGGTGTGATTCAGACCAAAGAACACGGCAAGTCGGGAATAAAACAGCACCTGGCATAGTCACTAGGATTACAGCCCCACCAAAACAGCTGTGGGGACCAGAGGGTTTGCTTTCAAAAAGAAGAGAAACTGGTTGTTGAAGCTGAGTGAGGAATTAAGCTCTGGGGACTTCTCTTTCTCTCTCTGACATATTCTTTAATATTTTTGCTTTGTCATCATTTCTGTTAAGAAAAGTACCTGCTTTTGCATTTGCAAACACAAGCCCTAAGTGCCTTTCTACTGGTCTTGTCTCTGCTGGACCCAGGGAGGCCACAGCCATGTACAAGTCACCCCAAAGCCCCAGGGGGGAATGATGAGCAGAAATATCTGGGAGAGTTGGGGTGGCAGTTAGGACTTGCATAAATAATCCAGACAGTCATCATAGTAATATTCCTTTTGTTATTAAGCATTTATTGTGTTCCAGGCACTATAGTTGCTGCCCCATGTAACTCCTAAAGTTGGTGTTATTCCCGTTTTGCAGATAAGGAAACCGAGGTCCTAGGGAGGTGAAGAACCCGAGGTCATGCGGTTAGTCCATGATGGTGCTAGAGTGAGCCTCAGTCCTGTCTGGCTCCAAAGCTGTGTTATTTGCACATGAGGCATTGCCGCTCCTTTTCCTTGGTTCCCCGAGTGGATAAACAGGGAGGGGGACAGCATGCACATATCCCCATGGCTGCCCCCCACAAAGTAGGAGGCAGTGCTCAGGGCAGACACCTTGCCAGTGTCATCCAAGTGGCCACCGCCCGGAGCTGGTCCCTGGATGCTGAGGTCCTCTAGCCGGGAGGAAATCTCCTGTGCACAAGCTCCCCCTTATGGAAATGAGGGACATGCCGCGGAACTCCAACTTGCTGCTCCACCCAGGCGGGAGATGCTGGGAAGGGCCTTTTACCGCCCCGCCCCGCCCCGCCCTGCTCCTGGACCCAGCTCCCATCTCCTGCCCAGCCCCATGCTCTGTGCTTGGCAAGTGCTCCTGCCTGACCCCCAAAGCACACATCTTTGGTGTCCCACTTGAGGACATGTTCTTGGATCTACATGTTATGGAATGTTGATAAATAAAGTAACATAAGCTGACAGAGCCCCGAGGAGAAGTAATGATATTTACAGTGACCTTCTCAGGAAGCCCTTCTCCTGTTTACACACCAGAAGAAAAACATCCTTTCTTTAAAAAAAAAAAAAAAAGTAGCATGGGTAGTGTTTAATTTCCTAGGGTGGCTGAGAACGGCTTTCTAACTGCAGAGCTTTGGGTGAATCTTGTCCACTCTGTGAGCCTCAGCATCCTCATCTGCTAAATGGGTGTGATGATGCTGACGTCCGTCATAGGGATGTTGTAAGGAGACCATGGGCACAAACGGCTTGGACAGGTGCTTCTCCATTCCTTTAGGCAGGCCCTTCTGGGGAGGAGGAGAGGCACATTACGCTTCCATGTTTATTCATTTACTAATTCAGCTACTCAACACTCACTGGTTCACTGAGCGCCATGTGCCAGGCAGGCACCAGACAGGGGCCCTCTATATCTTTAACAACCAGTGGAGAACCTGGCCCCTAGGAGGCACATAGTGTCCGATGGAGGCGTGGGTAAAGGGAAGAGGGAGAGAAGAATGTGCAGTGAGTGGTCTCGCTGGACCTCAGCCTGCTGGGGCAGCTGGACTGCGACTCAAGACACCTGGTTCTAACTTGGCCCCTATTCCTCCGTAACTTTATTCTCTGTTTCTCCTTCCTTCTCTCTGAGCCTTCATTTGTCCAACTGTGAAATGGGGGAGGAGAAGGGAATACTTGGTGGAGGTGATATTATTTGACCAGCCAAGTTCCTTTGGGTCAAATGGTGACCCTGCTCCAAACTCTCACCTCTCCCACCCCCATGCCCTCCCTGGGCCTCCCCACCCACTGTAGTGCCCCGTGGGGTCCTCCAGCCGCTCTGTCTGGAAGCCTAGCATGCTATCCCTGCCCTTGTGGATTTAGGCCAAGTTGGCCAAATGGAGACCCAGCTCTGGAATCCAAACTTCAGTTTCCTAACCTGTAAAAGGACCTTTATTATGGATCCTCATGGTTTGATTGTGAGCTTGAACTATGGGGACTCCAGAGGGAATGGGCATGAGGAGATGCCATTCTCCCAGGCATCCCTGTGGATGTGCATCCTAAGAGAGGACCCGAGAGGGGAGAAGAAATGAGGAGTCTCAGCTGTGGGGCTGCCAAGGAAATACCGTTGGGCTTCTCAAAGGAGGAGATTCCAGAGCTGAATACTGAGACAAGCCTGAGTTTGCGGGTTGAGTGGTGAGGGCTGAGTGGGGATATTCCCCATACAGAGAATGGCATGTGCAGAAATTCATGGGGTGAAACGGCCCGCAGGCTGGCTGTGCCCCGCCTAGGGGCAGAGCCGCAAGCCTGTTCTATGGTAGGGTAGCCAGTGGGCAGCTTTGGGAAAGGGAAGCTAGTAAGGTAAGCAGGGCACCCTGCTCACGGGGGCTTTGAACGGAGAGATGAGGGCCTGGGATGGTGTATTTCAGACCCAGGGAAGCCACTTGGGCAGAGTCACTTGGGCAGAGCAGAGACGGGAATTATAGCAAGAGAAGCCAGGGTGGCGATAATCCAGGGGAGAGAGTAAGGGCTGGCTGAGGTCAAGGCTGTGGGGATGTGGCGAAGGGAAAGTATTTGAGAGATGTTCCCGAGATGGCACCAGCAGGGCTGCGTGATGGATTGGCTGTGGGGTGTGAGGCGGAGGGAAGATTTTACCATCTTGCTGGAGGGCCCAGACAGACACCCAGGGAACAAGAGTGAAGTAGATGAGAGAGAGGATAATTAAGTGCTAAATTGTGCAGCTTAATTTATTGTTTGGACCGTTGCCTTGAACACTATAAACCCCATTGCTCTAATGAGCTCATGACATCAGCCAGCAGGGAAAGCATGCCTAGCCCATCACCCATCACAGCTGAAGCCATATGTGGGCACTGCCCAGATGCCTATCTGGACAGCTGGACCCTGGGCTTGGCTTGCAATTAGAGGGACCAACAAGCTCCAGCCAGGGCATGCTGGATGAGAAGCTTGAGTCTGAAAGGCCCAGGACTCATAGGACTTTGTGTCCAAAAGAGGAAGGAAGCATTTGAAGTTGGCTGTGATGCAGGTGCAAAGGTCTTGCCCTGCAGTCCAGGGGAGTTGGACTCATCCAGCCCCTTTCCTGCTTATGTGACCTTGAGCAGGCCTCCAACGTTCTCAGGATTCGAGGAAATACCCAGAAAGTGCTCTGCAAACCTTAGTTCTCATGAAAAGATGCTCCCGATTTATTTTTTTTTAAGATTTTATTTATTTGAGAGAAAGAGAGAGAATACAGAGGGAGAGTGAGAGGGAGAAGCAGACTCCCGCTGAGCAAGGAGCCCATTGCGGAACTTGATCCCAGGACCCTGGGATCATGACCTGAGCCGAAGGCAGACGCTTAACTGACTGAGTCACCCAGGCGCCCCAATGCTCCCGATTTAAAAAGATGTTTAAGTGATAGGGAAAAAAAGAGCACCCATCTGCTATGTGACAAATCCCAGGGTTGGTGCTCCTGAGGATACAGAGAATGGATCCTGGCTCCCTGCTGTGGAGGGGAAGACCAATTCGTTCTCGATTATATCACTGTGCTTATCAAGGGAGGAATTCATCTTGGGGGAACCCAGAGAGACTTTCTGGAGAAAGTGGGTCTCGCGTGGAGTGTAGGGTCCCTCATCAGGGAAACTTTGGCCCCTACACCTTTCGGCTGAACAAGAGGCACTCAAAATATCTTTGTTGGAGGGGCTTAGGAGAACATCTGGTTCAAAGAGTTGAAGGTGGGTGGAGAGAAGCTGCATTCACAGGGCACTTTATAGAAGATTGAGAAGGGTTGATGGTCCATATCAAGAAAAGTCAAATCTGATAGGCATTACAGAGAGACTAACACTCCCACTAGCCCATCTCCCCAAGCCACCATTCTTTGTAATGCTGATTACAACTGTAATGGAGAGATTGTTTGATTTTCTGCTTAAAACATGCCCCCCACCCTACACCAGAGGATGCCCAGCATAAGATAGATACTCAATAAACTTTTGATGAATGCATGAATGAATGAATGAATGAATGAAGAAAGCTCAGGTAGTCACAGACATTCAGGTGGAAACAAGGTGTTATTTTCATCTACCAAATCATCAAAGATTAAAGACTGATTTTCCATACCTGGTGTTGGCCCCAGTGATAGGAAACAGTTCTCTGGGTACTTTGGGTGGTGGTATAGACTTACAGACCTTCCCAAGGGACAGCTTGGCCATCAAAAGTGTCAAAAGTGACCAAACTCTGACACATGACGATGACACTTTTTAGAATGGTGTCTCAGGAGGGGCTGCACCAGTGGAGAAAGATGCCTCACAGCAAAATATTGGAAATGATTGAAATGCTCAACAGTAGGGGACTGGCTAAAGACACTCTGGCAGTCCTTGGAATGTTATGTCAGCATGTAAAGTTGTGATGGATGCACATATGGAAAGATGCCCTATTAGGTGGGGGACACATTAAGCGGGGGAGAACCAGCTTCCACTCCCCGGTGTATACCCACCTGAGTGTGGGAGACAGAGCCCAGCTCTGGGCATTTCTATGTTCTCCTTTTTGCCGATCTGTATTTTTCTTAAAGATTTTATTTATTTATTTGACAGAGAGAGAACACCAGTGGGGACAGAAGGAGAGGAAGAAGCAGACTCCCCGCCGAGCAGGGAGCCCGATGCGAGGCTCGATCCCAGGACCCTGGGATCATGACCTGAGCTGAAGGCAGACGCTTAACCGACTGAGCCACCCAGGTGCCCCTATCTGTATCTTTTTAAAGATTTTATGTGTTTATTTATTTAAGAGAGTATGTAGTGGGGGGGGCGAGTGGCAGAGGGAGAGGGAGAGAACCTCAAGCAGACTCCCCGCTGAGTATGGAGCCCCATTTGGAGCTTGATCTCACAATCCTGAGATCATGACCTGAGCAGAAATCAAGAGTCAGAAGCTCAACCGACTGAGCCACCCAGGTGCTCCTGCCTATCTGTATTTTTGACACTAAAAAACAAGAATGGATTGTTATAAAACTTTAATAAAGCCGTTTCAATGTTGGTTGTTTTGTTTTTTAAAGAAGAAAGTAACTGTGCCAGAGTTTCTTGGACTTCCCTCGCCAAGGTGTTTCGAGCTCAAGCAGGGAGACCCCCTCTCCCCCAAGGATGGAAGCAACTAGAGGCCCTGGACCTCATCTCTTCCCCAGGACAGCTGTGGCGTCTGTCTCAGGACAGGTTGTTGGGAGCCTCTCCTCCTGCTGGCCTCTGCTCAGCCTCCTACAAGCTGCCTTGGCTTCACCTCTCCTCTTGTGTGTCACTGAAGGTCACTGTATCTAGATGGTGGGGTATTGAAAAGATTGCATGAGCAAAGGAGGAAGGTGATGTATTCTTCAAAACACAGTTCTCCCTGTTTTCCCAATCCTCTCACTCTGGCCTCCAAACTGGAAAGAACCTAAGGTCCTCCCGCAGCCTCCCTCTGCTCTCCACCTGCTCCTATTTACTAGGCATGGATGCCTCGCTTGCTGAAGAGAGAGCCAGAGGGGCAGGCCCTCATTTTCGTCCTCCCAGGAAGCTTCTCTTACCAGTGGGGCTGGGTGGAGGATCCGTCTCTAGAGGCCAGAAGGTCAGGACAGAACCTCATGGAAGGGGCACCACAGACTGGAAGAACAACTCTGATGGACATTGCTTCCCTTTGGACCAGATCTGCCCCTTCTCCAGATTCCAGAGAGTGGAGGAAATAGGGATTATCTCTGTGTGTGTGTGTGTGTGTGTGTGTGTGTGTGTGTGTCAGGGGAAATAGGTGATGAGGGCCAGGTGGAGGAAAGTAACAGGTGTACTGAGGGCCTGTTATGTGTTATGTACACGAGGCTGGGTACTTTCACCGGGGTTATCTCATTTCAATGGCTCCTCATCCTGGCAAAGTGTACTGTGACTGTTCTTGTTGACCAGATGGGGAAATGAAGCTCCGTTCTGCTTGATCAGAACATCCACCTGGGGCAGGCTTGAGAGGGCTAGGCTTTGGAGTCAAGCTGAAGAGAAAGGTGGCTCCCCCATCCTCACATAGGATGATCTTGGGCAAGTCATTTCTCTAAGTCCCAGTTTCTCGATCTGTCACATTGGTTTACTAAGTCTCTGCAAGTGTCAGTATGAAAATTCGAGATAAACGCAGTCAGATCACTTAGCCCCTATAGTGTAAAAAGGCAATAATTGGCTCTCATTTTTTTCTTTTAATAACAGAAATTGCTGTGTCTGACTCCAGATCTTGCTGAGAGATAGCGGCGGAAGTTGGGTGGGGGGGGGACATAATACGGGGAGAATAAGGTCACCTTCCTTTGAGATGGTGGGCACAGACGCTAAACATCGAAGGAAACCATCCTTCTCCCGTTCTCTAATCAAATGAAAGTGATCTAACTGGTGTTCGCTGACCAGGTTCCCCACCTGCCTCCATGCCTGCCGGGGAAACAGACGCGTGTTTTTAGTGAACTGTCTCAAGAATGCAAGTGAAGGATGGAACAAATGCAAATAAGCACCTGTGTGCCAGGCATAGCCTTGCATTTGGCAAAGAAGGATGCTGGGGTTCGGTGAACCTCGGTGGCTTGCCCCAGCTAACAAGTGGCAAAACTGGGACTTAATTCCAAATCTGTCTGCCGCCTCTCTGCCAAAGTCTGCTTTCTTTTCTCTTTGCCATGATCCCTCCCTCCACACTGACTCTTTGATTAAAAAAAAAATCAAACATAATACTGTATACAAAGTTGCCGTGGAGTAAGGGTGTGTGTGTGTGTGTGTGTGTGTGTGCGCGCGTGTGTGCGCGCGCCCGAGTGCGCACACAGTATATAATGTGTTTCCCATTCTGTGCTGGGTCTGTGTGCATGAAAAGAAAAACAAAACCAAAAACCCCAATCCCAAACCCTCCTGAGTTGTCTCACATCAGGAAAGTGGCTGCCTTCCCCCCCCCACCCCAGGGTGGCTGTGGTATTGTGAGAAAGCTGCAGACCCCCCAAGCAACCAGAACATTCTGTACCTTGTGGCAATTAGTCCCCACTTGGCTTAAGGACTCCAACATCAAAGGAGGCCTCCGCCTGCTGCCCAAGGGAGACCAGGGGAATGCCTCAGAACAAGCCCTTTCCCCCTCATTAGGGGCTCCAGCCACCAGCAAAGCAGACTCCGGACAACAGACCCGGCCCCATCAAAGGCCCCCTTCCCCCGGGAAGGCCTCTGTAATCCCGGGCCTGGCTATGCCCTGCCCCCTCCCTAGACCAGCTCAAAAGCAGCCGTCTGGGGACACCTGACAACTCTCCAGTTCAAAGCCAAGTGAATGCATTAACAAGACAAAACACCATTTTCCTGTCTCAAAACTCCTAGGGCCCTGCCTTAAGCTGCCTGCAGTCAAGGCCTGGGGAGAACACAATCCCTGCCCATTTAGCAGTGGGGCCTGAAGTCAGGCCCCTCCTCTGCAGTAGCTCCAGCCTTTGAAAGCCTTGAGCACAAACAGGGGCTAACTTAAGCCACTCAGCAATGCCTCTTCAGGCCTAAGCTGCTCCTTCATACAGTAGGTGGCCGGTCTGGAGCCAGCCCTCAGGGGAGCCAGAGTTGAGAGGGGAGAGAGCAGGCAAGGTCTGACGTTGCAGCCTTCCTCTGCAAGTGGAGACGCTGCTTCTTCTGCACCAGGGTAAATGAAAGCTGAGGAAAAGCTGCAAGCAGTCTCCCTTCGAAATCCAGGACTCTAGAGCAGAAATGCCAGATTTAGTCTATGACGGACCCATCCACCCACCTGTTCACCCATCTACCCATCCATCCAGCAGTCCACACATCTCTCCATCCATCTGCCTATGCGGTGGTCTATCTGCCCATCTTTCCATTCGTCCAACTGTCTGTGCATTCATCCCTCCATCCCATCGCATGCTAGATTCTGTTCCAGCCCCGGGGTGGGGGGTGGGGGTGGATTCAGAAAGGCATGAGACATAGAACCTGTCCTCAAGGAACTCCCACTCTATAGGAAGGGCAGAAAATACCCCATGGGCCATAAGAGAGAGATGTTTGAGAGACAGCCTGGGGCCTGGCGAATGGAGTCTGAGGTGAACGGGGAGCTAACACGGAAGTGTGAAGCCTGGACCTGAAAGATGGACAAGAGTTTTACCAAGCAGAAAAAAAGAAGAGGGCATTCCAGGTAGTACAGGTGAAATCATGGGGGTCTGAAGTAGCCTAGAATGTGTGCCAGACTACTAATTGCTCAGCCTCTGAAGTCTGCATGAAGGGGTGAGGTAGGGGAGAGGGGAGGGTAAGATAAAGCCACAGCCAAAGAATGAGGTCCCTTTTTTCCGTGAAGTCCATGCCTAAGGAGCACTCAGCTTGACTTGCGTGCGCACACACACACACACACACACGCACTTGCACACACAAGTTCCCACCATGCCAACAGCAAGTAGATGCACAAATAAACAGACGGGAATATCTTCACACATAACGGAAACATGCTTATACGTGTTCAAGTGCCTACACACAGACAATAACAGGCACAAAAATGTGCTCACATGCACACACACACACAACTCTCCACAAACACACTTGCATATACACAAAAGCATGCTAACGCACACCAGTTCACATGTGTGCCAAGTATCCTAGCTAGCATGTGGACTCAAACCCTGACCCACAAACAAACCCGCACAGAGACCCACATCCGCCGTCGTTGTTCACTCGTGCAAACCACACACACACACACACACACACACACACACTGCACCAGGGAAAGGCCAAGACTAGGGTGCCTGCCTCTCATTATTCTTCAGTTATAAAAATGTGCCTCAGGCAGTGAAACTTGGCAGAGCTGGGCCCATCAGCTGTGCTTGGGCTGGAGCCTGGTGTCCCTGGGCATCACTCAGCTCTGCCAAGATGGTGGGGCTCCCTGTCCTGATGTCAGCTTCCTTTCTCAGCTTTCTGAGCCAGCACTGCTCCCACTGTGAGAGCTGCCTTCCCCTCCTGCAACCATTGCCTTGCTTGGGAGATGGGAGGAATACGTCCAGCACTCACCCACATGGCAGTGTGGCCAGAGGCTGCCCTATGATGTTGTCTCCTGGGCAGGTGCCCAGCCAGCTCTGGGCAGGGCAGCACCGTTCTAGGCACAAGACCCAGTGGGCTCAACCCTACTGCTCCAGTTCCATTTTGTGGGCTTCCCCCAACCCACACACTCTGCTGCATCCATCCTGGATCTACCCTCCTCCCTAAACTTCATTCCTGATGTGCTTGGGCATCAATATGAGACCACAGCTGAGATGCCTCTGAGACAATGGGAGGTGGGGTGTGATGGGGGTAATATTAGCTGAGCTTACTTCATCCAAGGTCACTGTTGAGGCTCTGCTCTCTAAGCTGTGACCCTTCTCTTTTCCCAACCTGGTTATTCATCCTCCCATGTAATGCCTGTCCATCTACCTGTGTATCCACTCCCCTTTATCTAGTCATATTTCTATCCCCTCATCCATGACACAATTCTTAAACAATCTACCCATTTACTCATACACTAAATTTGCCATCCATCCATCCATCTATGTATCCATCCATTATATATCTGTCTATCCATTCATCCACTCAAACATCCATCCATCCATCCAACCATCCATCCATCCATCCATCTAACCATCCATCCATCCATCCATCCATCCATCCATCCATCCAACCATCCATCCATCCATCCATCCATCCATCCATCCAACCATCCATCCATCCATCCATCCATCCAACCATCCATCCATCCATCCATCCATCTACCCATCCATCCATCTATCCATCCATCCAACCATCCATCTACCCATCCATCCATCCATCCATCCATCCATCCATCCATCCATCCATCCATCCAACCATCCATCTACCCATCCATCCATCTATCCATCCATCCATCCATCCATCCAACCATCCATCCATCCATCCAACCATCCATCCATCCATCCATCCACCCATCCATCCATCTATCCATCCATCCATCCAACCATCCATCCATCCATCCAACCATCCATCTATATAATCATCCATTCATAGACTTGGAAATCAAAAACACCTAGATTCAAATCCTTATTTCACTACTTCCTACCAGTACCCTGTCAATTCTCTTCCCATATTACCCAGTACTTACCATCTCAGTGCACACGGGTCTGACCTCTAACTGCCAGAACCTAAATCTTTTTGCCTGAGGGCTTTTTCTTGCCACTGAATCTTGTCTGTCCCTATGTGTTGAAGGCTGGAAGTGATGGGGATGGGGAATGAACACCCCTTGGGAGGAGCCTCCAAACAATGACTAGCCAGAGTTTGTGTATAAAGAGCCCAGTTTCCTTGCTATCAGATGAAATGACTCTGAGGTGGGTATTCTTCACTGCACTCCAGAAGTCCCCAGAAAGATTAAACTCCATTTCCCACAGGGTAACTTGCTTGATATACACACATTTCATTCGCTGCCTTCCCTTCCCTGTCTCACTTCCCCACTTTGCTATTTTCCTTCCCAGATATGCTATTTATATCTGAATCCTTCTTGCAAGGTTGGCTTCTGAGGAACCCAAACTAAGACATTACCTATATGACTTGGACAGATTACTTAACTTCGTATGATGCATAACCTCTGGTAAGCATTCAGATAACAGTAGTTATTGCTTTTATTATATATTGCTATTAGTGATAATAGTCATAAATATGGATATACTCTTGTCTTCGTGAGACATTGGCCTCTGCCAGCCAGCTGCCAGTCAGAGTCACCACCCTCTGGCTGTGGAAGTGGGAGTAGAAACCTAGGCAGTATCCTTGGCACCACGCTGCTTCTCATTCCCAAAGCTAAGCCACCCCCAAGTCCTTTGATTTTTATTTCTTATAGTTCCTGACTCTGCCCTCTTCTCTGCATCACCACACCCACCACTCTGGCCCAAGCTAGAGCCATCACCACCCTCCACTCCTGGACACCAGTAGGAAGCCCCTAAGTAGCTGCCACACACTTCCTGCCCCCACCTCCTAACAAACCACTCTCCACAGCGGAGCCAGAGTGATCTTCCAGAAATGCAAGTCTGACCACAAGCCTTAAAACTCTCCAAAGGCTTCCTTGCTCTGAGGATAAAGAGCAACATTCCCGACATACTTACAGGATCACTCTGGCCACACCCCACCTGTGCTCCCCTGCACCCTGGTCTTCAGCCTCCCTGATCTACTCACTGTTGGTCCTCAGAATGCATAGCACCACCTGCAGACCACCAGCTTTGTTTCCACTGTTCTTTAATCACTTTGTCATTCCCCCCTCTTCCGTCATATCTCAGCTTTGATGTCACTCCTTCGGAGACACTATGTCAAAGCCCTTATTATAGACTCAAATACATCCATTTATTTATTCATTCATTCGTTCAGTGAATATTTACTGAGTGCCTCCTGTATGCCGGGCATCAAATGCTGAAGTGAACAAATCAGACAAGGTCTTGCCCTCAAGGAGTAACCTTCTGATGTCTGTGACTGTGTGTGATAGGAGAGAGTCAGAAGGAGGTCCTGCTTTACGTAGAGTGGTCAAAGAAGATCACTCTAAGGAAGTGAAGGGCTGGGATCTAAATAATGGAGGTGGGGTGATGCTGGTAGGGGTGGTGGTGTTGAAAATGGTGGTGCCGGTGGTGGTGGTGGAAGTGGAAGGGTAGTGATGGTCGTGTTGGCAATACTTGTGGTGAGGAAGGTGGTGATGGAGATGCTGCTGAAAATGATGGTGGTGTTAGTGGTGTCAATGGTGACAGAAGTGGGTGGCGGTGATAGTTTTGGAGATGACGATGATGATGGGGGATAGGCAGAACAAAGGGACCCCCAAAAATGTCCATGTCCTAACCCCTGGAACCTATGAATGTGTTATGTTATATGGCCAGGGTGAATTAAGGTTGCTAATCAGCTGATCTTGAGATAGGGAGATTATCCTTGATTACCTAGGTGGGCCCTGTGTACTCCCAAGGGTCTTCATAGTGAAAGAGGGGAGAGATGGAGAGTGATACAGCTTAAGGAGGACTGACTGGCCATTCCTGGCTTTGAAGATGGAAGAAGGAAGCCAAGAGCCAAGGAATGTGGGCAGCCTCTAGAAGCTGGGTAAGGAAAGGTAACGGACTCTACTCTAAAGCCTCCAGAAGGAACATAGCCCTGCCAACACCTTCATTTTAGCCCAGCAAGACCCATTTCAGATTTCTGACTTCTAAAACTAATTTGTATTGTTTTAAGCCACGAAGCGCTACGGTCTGAATATTTACATGCCCACCTTCCCCCCAAATCATATGCAGAAATTCTAATGCCCAATGTGATAGTAATATTAGGAGGTGGGGCTTTTGGAGGTGATTAAATCATGAGGATGGAGCTCTCATGAATAGGATTAATGCTCTTATAAAAGAGACCCTTCAGAGTGCCCTAGTCCTTTCCACCAGGTAAGGATACAGTGAAAAGATGTCCCTCTGTGAACCAGGAAGACGAGATGGCAAATCTGCTGGCCCCATGATCTTGGACTTCCTACCCTCCAGGACTGTAAGAAATAAATTTCTGTTGTTTATAAGCCACCCAGTCTGTGATAATTTGTAATAGCAGCCTGGAAAGACAGACACCAAGTTTGTGATAATTTGTTACAGCAACAAAAGGGAACTAAGTACAATGGTGGTATGATGATGATGTTGATGGTGGTGATGATGCGGTGGAGACTGTGGTGGTGGAGATCGTGGTGGTGGTGGTGATGGTGGTGGTGGTGATGGTGGTGATGGTTGTGGCAATGGTGGTGGTGGTGGCGATGGTGGTTGTGGTGGCGATGGTGGTGGTGGCGATGGTGGTGGTGGTGATGGTGGAGGTGGTGGTGATGGTGGAGGTGGTGGTGATGGTGGTGGAGGTGGTGGTGATGGTGGTGGAGGTGGTGGTGATGGTGATAGTGATGGTGGTGATGGTGGTGGTGGTGGTGATGGTGGTGATGGTGGTGGTGGTGGTGATGGTGGTGGAGGTGGTGGTGGTGGTGATGGTGGTGGTGGTGGTGGAGGTGGTGGTGATGGTGGCGGTGGTGGTGATGGTGGTTTTGGTGGTGGTGGTGGTGGTGGTGGTGGTGGTGATGGTGGTGGAGGTTGTGGTGATGGTTGTGGCAATGGTGGTGGAGGTGATGATGATGGTGATGATGGTGATGATATATTTTGTAGGAGGCTCACTCATTTCCTGGGGTATTCCTATGGTTGACAACCTCCTCATTTGATCTTCTCCTGACCCCATCTTTTGAAGCAGACTTTCCCGAGCAGAAGCCTGAAGAGGAGGATGGTATGGGAAGGGGCTGTGGGGTTGGGAAAATGGTTCCCCAGTCACAGAGGGGATAGAGAGGCAGGGCAGGAGCAGAAGCCAAGCTAACAGGGCTTGAGCTTGTCAGTAAGAGGTACTTTAACACTTTATTTATTTTCCTCCTTAAATCCCTTTCCACTGAGAGCCAGGAGCCGCTTTTCAGGTGTTCTCTGTGTGGAGAAAACAGGCAAGCATTGCCTTTGGAGCACCTCACTGCTCTGGGATGGTCTGGGCACAGGGGCCTGAGGGGCTCTAAACTGTGGCCAGCAGGTGCATCCAGCAGCCGAAGACCCAGACTGGGGAAAGGACACCCCAACGTCCCCCAGTAGTAGTCTCCTGGCTTCCCATCCCGGTTTTTCCCGTCACACCACAAACTCTTTGACCTCTGAGTCACCCAGAGACAGAGAGGAAAAGAGTCAATGATGCAACCAGCCAGTACAAAGAGAGAAAATGACAAAAGGAAACCAGGTCCCTGAGGCCTGGAGGCTCACACTTCCCTACCTCCCGCCGGTGCCCTCAGCTTCCCAGGCCTTCTAGCCAGCCCTGGACTCCCTGAGCCCCACCTACCCTGCCCAGGTTCTGAGTGGGAATGACTACAGTGCTTGGGAGACAGACTCTGGGTCTCCAGGGCGGGGTCTTGGCAGGGCCCAGCATGTGAAGGGGCCCCCACCCCACCCCAGAGGGGTATCAGCCACCACCCCTCATAAGGGAGAGCAGACAGGCAGGGCAGAGTGGCGCCAGGCCCGGGTCTGGCCACCACGGGAAGACCTGCTGGCACCTGTGGGCAGAGCTCCTTGCCCCAGCCTCTCCCTGTGCTGGCCTCATTAACACCCTCCCTGGGGCTGGGGCTGGGGCTGGGGCGGGGGCTGGGGGTGGAGGGCAAAGAGAAACAGCTGAGGCAGTGGAAAGAGGCCGAGCTCGAGCCCTTAACTGCTTATGTGGCTTCGACAAATCGTTTCTCCATGCCTCCGATTTTTCCTCTGTATAACTGGGACAATTGTACATACAAAACAGAGCCCATTAGGGGGAAGCCCATATGAGATACCTGCCTTGCGCCAGACACACAGTAGGTGCTCAGTCACAGAGTTGTGGTGACGCATCCCTGGGGCCCCCTACCTCCCCAGCTTCACATCTTTGTGGGAAATCTTGGCCGAATCTTCAGACTTCTCCACTGGAGCGTTTCCGTGCCCCGCTCACCAGATCCCGGGCCATGCCACCCCTCTGAGATCTAGAAAGTGGGGCAGTGCCCCGCACCCAGGAGAAACAGTACTCAGCAGCTGCTGTTATCACTCTTGGCTCTGCCACTTCCAGACCATGTCGCCTGTTGGTTAACCCCTCGGAGCCTCAGTTTTCTCATCTGCGAAATGGGATAATAACGGGGCTGAGGTGAGGGTGAATGGAAAGAGTGTGATGCTCAGGGAATGGGTGTCCTTGTCCCCTCCCTCACAGGGGACTGGCTCTGGAGGAGACACTTAGCTACTTTTGAGAGGGCCTGGACAGCCTGGAAAGAGGGGGGAGGGGAAGGAGAGCGGGATGGGGTGGAGGGAGCAGGAGAAACAATGGCCAGGCAAGGCTTGTGGTTTGTGTCCTGAGAGAAGTGAGTCGACGCTTTCTTGTCATCAGACTTTCCAGTCACCTGCCTGGGAACCTGAGGAAAAGATTAGGGAGCCAAACACATATTGTTTCTTTTGTCAGAGGTGCCAAGTTTGGTGGGATGAATTGGCCATCTGTTCTCTCAGCTATGATCTGGCAAGCCGGAAACCTCTGCTCTCCGAGTTGCCACTTTCCATCGGTTGTGAACAAAAGCCAAGCAGTGGGGAGTGGGTGGGAGCTACCCCTTCCCCGCAGCCTGGCTGATTCTCTATCGGCCGGGTCTCCTGCTCCAGGCCCCTCTGAGCCTCCGACTCCAAAACCTGAGCGTGAACTGGGAGAAAACCCTGTGACCTAGGCTGACCCAGTGAACCTCTCTGAGACTTGGTGTCCCCATTTGTAGAATGAGGGTGGATGGGGCCAGCATACCCCTGCACGTCCTTCTGGCTCTCACATGTGGAAGCGACTGTGTCCCTGAGGTCCGGGGAGAGGAAGGCCTGAATTGAGGACAGCCGTTGGCAGGATGGGTGAGGATTAGCCCTTCCTGGGGGTTGCACCTCAGAATTCCTGAGCCCCCTGTGCCGGGATCTGACCACCTGGCACCAAGGCCCTTGTGTCTCCCTTGCAGCAGGGCTCAAAGCAGGGACTCTTGGCCTGAGGATTGGCTTTCTCTGTTGGGAATGAGGTTCACATCCTCAAGCAAGGATCTTCTTAGTGACTCTGGGGGGTCTGTGAGCCCCTGACACTGTGGGCTGAGTTTTGTGGGGGGTGCATTTTCCCGGAAGTGGAGAGCAGTGTTTTCATCTGATTCTCAAGGGACCCTGGGACCTAACAAAGGTCCAGAATGGGTGGCCGGGAACCCAGGAGGTGGACCTGCCACCATCTAGAGTGGCACCCACAGACTGGGGGCACAGAAAGAACAATTAAGCACCTCACCCCCCAAGTAGGGGTGTCCTTGGGGTGGTAGCATGCAGCCTGGATGTGTCTGAGCGAATGCTGGAGGATGGGTGCTGGGGAGAGCAGCCAGCACGAGTCAGGACAGGACAGGCCCAGGTCGGGTCTTGGCGCCTGCAGGGGGAAACAGCTTTGGCCGCGGAGTGTGTGTGTGGCGGGGGGGCGGGGGGCCCTTCACATGCTGGGCCCTGCCAAGACCCCGCCCTGGAGACCCAGAGTCTCCAGGCCCGCGCTAATGGCCTCGGTGGTCTGACGGCTGGCTCTGCAGCCCCACGGTCTGTTTCATTCCCCTTATCTTACTCCCCCGAAGGGCAAGGGAGTCCACGCTAGGAGACCCCCTGTTTGTGCGGAGCCCTGTGCAGGCTTATTTTATTTAACCTCCACAGGGAGGGTAGGCATCTAGGCCCCATTTCACGGATGAGGCCACTGAGGCTCACAGAGGTCAAATAACACAGCTGAGCCCACTTAGCCGGCAAGGATGCCGGGGCCCTGACCAGCACTCTGTTCCCCCGGGGAACCGCCAGTATCCACATCTCCATGCTCCACCCCCTCAGATGGGCCTGCAAGCTGCTGACAGGTAACAAAACCCCGAAATGATTCCCAGCCCCAACTGCTCCCCACACACCACCCCCAAGCGCGTCTGCTATTCTCCATCCAAACTGATTACAGCCCCAGACCAAGAGGCTGGGGGAGGAATGGGAGCAAGCAGGCATTGAGGAGACTTGAAAGAAAATTCGAAACACACGTGTGTTGCCTTGGCTCTAGTAACCCTGAGCCCTCAGTCCGTGTGGCCCAGCGGCCTCCCCTCCCCCACCCCCTATCCCACCTGGGGGTCTGAGGGGCCTGCTTTCCACGCTCAGCCCCTGCCAGGGGAAGCTGGCTGGCTCTCCATGGCCCGAAGAGCTCGGGGCTGGGAGAGGTGACCGGAGGTCCTATCTCAGAGGGGCTTGCTGAGGCCCACAAAGGGAAAGGTGCTTGCTGGGGATACACGGCCAAGTGGAGGCATGACCCCAGACTCCACAGGCACTGGGGGAGGATCCAGGCCCAGGCTGATTGGAGAACAGCCTTCCCCTGAACGGTGCTTTCTCTACTCCCATCCACCTACCCTGAGGCCCAGGAGAACCTGTCTCTTCTCTGCCCTTGCACCTGCTGCCTTCTGCTTAACCCTCTCCCAGCTGGCCAGGGCTCAGTGACCCTGAACATTCTGGAGCTAGCCTTTGGGGAGGGAAGGAGTTGGCAATAGCTGGCTCTGGGGGCTGGAGCCTGGGTTGGGGACCAAAGGTGAGGCCGAGTGACAGGCTCTGCCTCATACTGTTTATCTGGAACGTCCTTCCAGCAATCAGTGTAGGGCCTCCAAACATGTGGCTTCAATCTCTCCCTTGAAATATGGTGTGTGTGTTGGGGGGAGGAGAGTCTGCTGCCAACACCCACTGGATGCCTCTTTGTGCAGCCCAGCTGAGCACTTGCTGTGCACTAATAGCTTCGGGGCCTGTGCCTCTTGCCAATGGCACTGAACACTTGGTTCGCAAATCAGTTTCATATTTGGGAGGGTGTGGTCTGGGAAGAGAACTGAAGGGCTGGAGCAGCGCACGGGCAGGATGGGGAAGGCACGGGGCTTGAGAGGCAGGCCGAGTTGTGTTCACCTCCCAGCTCAGTCACTTGTGAGCTGGTTGAGCCTGGGCAGGTGCCTTTACCGGTGTGAGGCTTTGTTTCTGTATCTGTGAAATGCACGTCAACGATCACCTAAGCGAGTGTGGTGATGGACGCGAAGCACACCGCCTGGCGCTGGCACGCAGCCCGCCCCGTGTGTTTGAGCTCCCTCCCGTCCCTTAACCTCGGCTGCCCACCTCTCCTGAGGCCCACTGTCTGCTCCTTGTCGGCCTGCCTCCTGCCTGTGGCCTCGTTCTGGCTTACTGTGGTATGCGCCAGTAGTCGGGAGACCGAGCTCTAAAGCAAAGCCGTCAGGGCCTGGCCTATGCCTCTAAAGGCCTCATTTCTCCCCCACTTTAGCAAGGTGGTGGGGGCTGGGGGGCTCTGGGGGGCTGGCTGAGATGCCTCATGGATGACTTCTGGGTCTAGAACTCAGGGACTCCAGAAGGCTCCGGAAAGGCAACAGTCACAGGGCCTGTGGTCCTGGGAAGGGGCTGGGGGGTAGGACCAGGGTGGTAGGGTCCGGAGAGATGGGTGACAGGCCAGCCGAGCTCCCCCGGGGCAGATGTGGGGGGGCCTGTCCTCCTCACCCTGGCCGTCCCTGGCCGCAGCCTCCGACTCACCTTCCCACCTCACCAGCACCTCTCCCCGCTGTGACAAATCCCCGGAAGACCCGACTTGCAGGCCCCTGAGGACACACTGCTTTAGGGGAGAGGAGCCTGGTGAGGAGGGACATTTCCCTCACACAGCCGCTTCAGAAACTCCAGCGGGGCTATTAAAACTCAGTATCCAGGGCCCCAGCCCAGGCTGACCGGGGCACAGTCTTCATGACGAGGTCCTGCCAGCTCCTGGGAGTGCCCAGGTTTGCAGATCCATTGCTGCTGGGGAGCAGGGGTACGGGTTTGGGGTTTGCCGGGTCTGGGTTCAGGTCGAGCCCCCAGCTCCCTGTGGCGGTTTCAGCAGGCAGAGTTTTCCTTTCTGAGCCTCAGTTTTCTCATCTGCTAAGTGGAAAATAATTCTCATTTCATAAGGTTGTAGCAAGGATTAAATATTATCTCTGTTTCCTAGAACAGCTGTGACGAATTTTCACAAACTGGTGGCATAAAACAACAGAAATGGATTCTGTCACTCCCTGGAGGCCAAAACTCCAAAATCAAGGTGTCAGCAGGGCCACACCCCCTCTGAAGGCTTCAGGGAAGAACCCTTCCTTGCTCCATTGAGCCCCGGGGGGTGCCAGCAATCCTTGGCATTGCTTGGCCTGTAGATACATCACTCCAATTTCTGCCTCTGCCTTCACACGGCTTTCTACCCTCTGTGTGTCTGTATCCAAAGTTCCCTCTTATAAAGACACCAGTCACAGGATTAGGGTCCACCTTGATTTAATATGACTTCATCTTGATTACATTTGCAAAGACTCTTTTTCCAGGTAAGGTCACACACATTCACAGGTCCCAGGAGTTACAAATCTTTGAGGGGATGAAGCCCAAGACATCATCCAGTCAGTGCCTGACCATGGCAGGTGCCGACACGGTGGATGGGGGGGTGGATAGATACAAAGTGAGAGCAAGCGAGGAAGAATGCTGTCTGCCCTTAGAGAGATGCACACCTGCTCTGGGCCGCAGCTCTCGCACTTGCCTCCGGTGTTCGGAGGACTATCTGAGCTAATGTCCGCAAAGGACCTGGTTCACAGAGACGCTCATGAAATGGCAGTCCCCTCTCCATAAAGAAACAGTGATGCCTTGGTGGCTAATGTCCATAGTAGCATTTCTTGTGACTGGGAAGAAAGAAGAGTGGGGGATACTCTTGGTCAGGGGAGGGTGCAGCGCATAGGCTGGTGTTTTCAAAACCCCTAAGGCCAAGAAGGGAGAGGGGATGGTGAGCACTGACCTTAGATTTCACGTGCATCTGCCCCTGCAGGTCTGAGCTCATGGCCAGGCATCTGTGTTCAAGAGGCCTGCAAGGCGGCCGGGGAAGCCAAGATGGATCTGGCAGAATATTTTGTATTGGAGTGATTGGAAGTGATGGGTCGGGCTGGGCAAAGAATGAGCCGGGCAAAGGAGCCAGCAGGCAGTCCTCAGCCTCAAGCTGCACTGCATTAGTCCAGGGTCTGGGCTGGGGAGGTTACAAGGGGAGGGGGTGCTTTTGATGGGAAGCGAGAGAAAATGGGAATTCTAGGGGAAGACCCTCGAAGGCAGGGGGTGGGCTGAGAGGTGAGAGGAGAACGAGGGCCATGGTGGTAGCTGGGCCGAGCACCTACCCTCACTGAGTAATTCTGCAGAATCCTCACCACCCCTGGGAGCGGATGTGCTCCTTCTCCCCATTTTACAGAGCAGGAAACTGAGGCCCTGAAAGGGGATGAACCTGCTCCGTCCTCCTCCACCCCCGCTCCTCTCTTCTTTCTTTCATCTCCACCATCACACCCTCCTATACCTTCCTTCCTCCCCATGTTTTCCTCTTCTCCTTTCACAACTGTGCCAGGCTGCATAATGGCCCTTAGATGTGTCCATGCTGTAATCCCCCAAATCTGTGAGGGTTCCTTTCTATATGGCAAAAGAGTCTTTGCAGATGTGATTCAGTTCCAAATCTAGAGGTGGGTTGATTATCCCCGCCCCCTCTTGCTGGGCCTGCTGTGCTCTCAGGGGTCCTTATGGGAGGGAGGCAGGGGTCGGAGTCAGAGGAGAAGGCCATGCAGTTGTGGCCGGAAACAGAGATCCGAGCGTGCAGCCAGTGGGGGAAAGGCCACCAGAAGCTGGAGAGCCAAGGAAGCAGATCTTTCCCTGCAGCTCCCAGAAGGAAACAGCCCAGCTCACACCCTGATGTTAGTCTCATCAGCCTCGTTTTGGACTTCTGACCTTCATGACTGTAAGTAAGTTTGCTTTGGTTTAATCTGCTGCGTTTGTGGAGATTTGTTGCAGCAGCAAGAGAAAACTCATGTAACATCCGTCCTCTGCTCTGCTCCCGCCTTTGTTCCTTTTCACTTCTCTTCCTCTGGCCCCTCCCCCATGCCCCCCCCCCCCCCCACCTTCCTGGGCTGCCCTCTCCTCCCTGCCGGCTCTGGCTCTCTCCTCCTTCCCATCTTCCACCGACTCGTCCCTGCCCCTCTCCTCTTTCTCCACCTCCTACTCCTCCCCCTTCTCAGCCACCCCCCCACAAAAGAGCACAGAGTTTTGTCACCTCTATGTTGAGTTTACGTCCCAGCTCCACCACTTGCTGGTTATGTGACTCCACACAAGTCACTTTGCTTCTCGAAGTCTCGGTGTTCTCATCTGTCCGTCTCTCCAGTGCCCTGGGTTGCTGTGAGGAATTAGAAGAAATCACATGGGCAATGCTTATGTTGCATGGTTGGCACTCAATACATGTGTGTTCCTGGCATGTCTTCTATGCCTTGTAACCCAAGGCTCCTCCGTCTGAGTTCAGGCCAGGGATAGGCCACTTACCTGGTGGGAGGGTGACCCGCCCCACACATGGAAGACAGTCAGACACAGCTCCTGAGGCAGCTGCCCAGGCTCTCCACCTACCTGGTTTGGGCAAAATGGGACACTGGCAGAGACACTAAGCTTTTTCATGCCCTGTACCTACCTCTTCCTTATGGGATCCTTTGCCGGGCCAGGCGGAGTGTGAGTGACAGTTTCCCAGGAGCGCTTGCTAAAGATACCCTCACACCTGGGAAAACGACAGTTGGTCTTAGAGCTGTCAGGGCTCTCAGACCCCAGGTGGGCAGGCGCAAAGCAGCAATCCACTCTGAAAGAAGATGAAACATAATTACCCTTTCTTCTCCACGTCCAAGGGAGACCTCCCTCTCCGCCCCGTCCTGGGAAATCAAGACTTGTCTTTCTGTGGCTGCTATTCCCCAACAGTGTTCCAGTAAATTAGCGAACAGAAGGCAAGTCTCCCGTGGATTCATCAAAAGTTTGCCCATCTCTTGGACAAACTTCAGGAAGTTGTCCTCCAGCTGCTCATCCTCAGATCACAGTCTAAGGGCTAAATTATAAAGGCAAAAATAAATAATCTTTCCTTTCTCCCATTATGTGTTGGTACCATTCAGAATGACTATATCACATATCCCATATTTCAGATGAGAAAGCAAAGGCTCAGAAAGGGGAAATGACTGGCACAAGGTAACAAAGTTTGCACCACTGAAATGGAATCAACCATTATGCTTTCACTATTTCTTCACTGAGTTATTGCACGTGGCCATCCTGCCATGTGTCCAGGCTTTGCAGGAAACAGTCTTACGGAACCAGTCACAATGAGCAGATTGAAGGAATGTGGTTTAAAGAAACACCTGCCTTTTATTTCTCAGTGGGTTTGTCACCTGCCCCAGGTGACAAAATTTCATAAGAACTCTGTGCCAGGGAATGTTCTGACTCTCCTGAAAGAAAGGCAGTGATTTATTTCTGTGAACAATGCAGAATTGTATAAATATTTTTGTTTACCTTTTTGCTCTAGCTGCCAGGAAGCTCAGGAACGAGTTTACAGTTAAAGTGTAGTCACTTGTGGCTTTTCAGACTTCATGTGCTGAAGACTTTTTTCTTTCTCCCACACTGGCCTTCTGTTGAATGGTCCTTTTCCTGGCCCTGAAAGTTAACTCATGATTTTTCTATTACTTGGGTGTACTACCCTACCACCACTATTTTCCAGAATAAGATGAGGTAGAAACAAACAACTATTCATTGACCACTTGTATTATCATTATCATTATTTAATTTCATAGCTTCAATGATCTGGGTGTAAGCTGATCAAAATAGGACTCAGTCTGATGGCCACGTCTGTTGAGTAGAACCTCATCTGAGATTGTCAAAGCATCTAGAGGCAGTACCTGTCAACAAATATTTACTGAGCACCAACTATATGTCAAGTACTGTTCTAGGTGCTGGAGATATGGGTACATGAGACACAATGTCCCTTTTCTCACAGACTCAGACAATAAACAAATACTTATATCATAGTATTATTTTAGATGCTGACAAATGCAAGAAGTAATGGGGTAGAGGGAGAGTCTGGAATGGATGTACTTTGGGTAGGCTGGAGGTTCCCTTGAAAAAAATGACACTGAAAGTGAGATGGGAATGATGAAAAGGAACAGCTGTCAAAGACCTGGGGGAAGAGCACTCCAGGCAGCAAATGCAAAGGCCCTGAGGCCAGGATGTATGAGATGTGTTAAAAGGAAAGTAGGAAGTAAGTTCTGAGAAGAGGCCAGAGGCCAGATTGGCAGGATCTGGAGAGCCATGATGAAGAGCTAGGCTTTCTCTAAATGCGGTGGGGAGACTTTGGAAGATTTTAAGCATGGGGTATGACATGACCTTTTTACTATGACTCACATAAATGAGCTTTACTTCCACGAAGTGGCTGGTTCATAATTGGGAAGACAGCTGTCTTTCTGGAACGGTAATAGTTCTTTGAATTCTTCAACTTCCACATTTGCTTTGTGATACTGCCAATACCACTCTCGATCAGGTTTTTCTGAATGTGCTTTTTAGTATTTCTTCCAAATGGGATGTCTAGAACACTACTGGAATATTAATTTTTCCAAATAGCAACTCATCAATACTGCTGGCCAGAGCTTATACGCCTATAATTATGGCTGTGCCCCTGCATATCTATTGGTGGAGATATTCTCAAAGAACCTTAATTTTATGTGTATAGTCTTCCATTGCTTACTTTCCCAAACGACTTTGCAGGCACCACTTCGCAACAGAATGAAGCCCACCGGTAACTTCTGAGTAATAGTAAAAATTGTCATCATTTATTGACTACTCTTAAAGTGCTGGCCACACCGGTAAGCACCATGCAAATACAATTTTATGTAATGCTCACCATAACTCTCTCCCCATTTTATAGATATAGGAACCGAGGCTTAAAGAATTGCTTTAATTAACATCATATCAGGGTGCCTGGGTGGTTCAGTTGGTTAAGCGACTGCCTTCGGCTCAGTTCATGATCCCGGAGTCCTGGGATCGAGTCCCACATCAGGCTCCCAGCTCAGTGGGGAGCCTGCTTCTCCCTCTGACCCTCTCCCCTCTCATGCTGTTTCTCTCTCTCTCTCAAATAAATAAAATCTTTAAAAAAATCATATCATGATATGTAGTAATGATATGAATTTATCCTTTCAAAAGAGATGTATTCAGCCCTCTCCATGTGTGGGCCCTGTGCTAGGATTTAGAGACTGGTAGTGAACAATAAGGAGATCGTCCCTGCTCCTAGAAGCCCCCAGTCTGATGGGGGAATAGAGTGGGAAACAGGCAATGACTCTATAAGGCAAGGAGAGGGGAAATAAAGGGCACAAGGGGAGTCCCCTGACTGGGACTAAGGGGTTCAAGAAGGCTTCCTGGTGGACAAGACATATAAGATTAAAATTCTGAAAGATGAGAAGGAGCTGCTTTGGGAAAGAGGATGCAGGAGCACGATCCCTCCCAGAGAGTTAACACTCTCACTTCCTAGAGGAGGATCCCAAGTTCTACCACCATCACAGAGAAATGACAACCGAGCAGGCTCCTGCTGAATGAGTTGAAATTTGCTAGTTAAGGCAGTGGTTAGGAAAGGGTTGAGGCAAGGAAGTCTGAGAGAGCCTGAGATGTGATTAAAGACCGTTGAGTTCAGTGTGAGTGGGGATTGACAGGCTGGGGTTGAAGAACAGAGTGCCGGAAGGTATTGCTTCATGTTAATTACTCCCACTTCCCATGTAACTTTTAGGAGACTCACATGATCCAGCATGGATTGAATAATTTTATAGCAAAATGACTATACCACACACAACACTTTATTACCAGTCAAATGCATCAACTGGATTATGATGACTTATTAAAATTTGCCCATATAAAAGCTGAACATTAGTCACATTTTGTTATTTGGGTGATTGATACCCTTTCTACTGCATAAAACCAGGGAATTTATAGATAAATCATAAATCCAAATAAATTTTTTAAAAAAGATAACTTAGAAGCAGTAAATATTCTACAGACAAGGAATTTTACTGTCAAACAGTTCACTGGGTTGCCTAACAATCCAGGAAAGAGATGAGAATCTGGATGAAGACAGTGGCAGATAGAGAGAGGGAACAGATTCAAGTAATCTCTCTGAGTAGCAGAGAAATATTCACCCTTTTTAATATGCAGCTCTTTATTTGACTCTCCTCCTCAGACACTCTTTCCACCAACTAAAAGCAGAGAGGATTTATAACATATTTGACAAAGCATCTTTATCCTTACTATATAAAGAGCCCTTACAAATCAATTATAAAGAAAGAAAAGAAAAGAAAGAAGAAAGAAAGAAAGAAAGAAAGAAAGAAAGAAAGAAAGAAAGAAAGAAAGAAAGAAAGAAAGAAAAAAGAAGAAAGAAAGAAAAAGAGAGAAAGAAAGAAAGAAATGCTATATGCTGGTCCATAACATAAATCTCAAAAACTCAAGTGGATTTAAACTATATAAAGAATGTCCTCTAAGAAACATAGCAAATAAAACAAAATAGACGTCACTATAAAAGATTATGATAGAATTGAGATCAATCTTGTCAGTTATAATAAATGTGAATGTGCTTTAACTCGCCTTTTAAAAGAAAGAGATTTAAAATTTTGCTCATGAAACAAACCCAACTATATGCTGTGTAAAAGAGACATACATAAAACAAAGAAATTTAGAAAAGTGAAAAACAAAGTGATAGATAAAAGTATACCTGGCAGACAGAAACCAAAAAAAAAAAATGTCAAAGGAAGTGATACTGATATCAGGCAAAGTAGAATTCAAGCCCCAAAACATTAAACAGGACAAAGAAGGACACATCTTAATACTAAAAGCTTTAGTCTACAATGGAGATATAACACATTAATATTTGTGCACCAAATAACACTGCAACAAACTCCATGAAGCAAAAACTGGGGAAGATGTGAGGAAATATAAGTAGGAACACACTAATAAGAGATTGAAATAGGCTACCCACAGTACAAGACAGCTGGGGGGTGGGTGGGAGAGACAGAAGATCTAAAACAACATAATTAATAGGGTAGATCTTATAGACATAGGTGGAAGTCTACATCCTGATAACTGAGAATTCTTTGTAAGTGTCCCCCCCACATTCACAAAAAGTGATCACAAAGAAAACATCAGTAACTTCCATAAGGTAGAAATGCTACAAATAGCACATGGACACAAATTAAAATTCAATACTAACAAAAAACTTACAAGTCCTCTACCTCAACTTAAAAAAAAAAACAACAACAAAAAACCCTATTAACTCCTAGTTACCTAAGAGAAATACTAGGGGAAATACAAACTGAAATTACAGATTAAGAAATAGTGATAATTACAATGAAAACACTCTATGCCAGAATCTATGAGATGCATTTAAAGCACTGATCAGAGGAAAATTCATTATTCTAACACTTTTATCAGTAAACATGGAAAATATAAGAAAATTAAATTCTCAGCTGAATATACTAAAACAACAACAAAGCAAACCAAAAGAAAGTAAGAGGAAGGAAATAATAAAGATAAAAGCAGAATTAATGAGGAAGACAATAGAACAAAGACCTAATGTATAAATCCAGATCTTGGTTTTAAAAAACTAACAAAATAGATGAAACTAGCTAATTTGATTAAGTAAAAGGAAGAAAGCACAAATACACAAAATGTGAAATGACCAGGGGGGAAAATGACCAAGGAAACCAATAAAAATGTTTAAATCATGTACAAATGCTTTGCAAACTTTTATGTAAATACATTTAAAAACACAAGTCATGTGAAAACACAAATATATTTCAGATAATAAGGACCAAGTTTCTCACTGTTGGAGAAAGAAGTTATAAATGAAGGGAAAAGGCCAAAGTAAACTGTGAGCCGTTGGATTGTAATCTTCAGATTACAGTATCAGTATATAAAATTTTGTTTTGAAATGATAGATGAGTGAATGGATGGATAGATAGACACATAGATAATGCGAGCATATGTGCAGGTTAGTAGATCTGTCCACTGGAGGGCCTAGAAACAATGACACCTCTGTAGTAATGAGCTCACCTAGTGCCCAGATCTTGGTTTCTAAACATCATGCTCCAAAAAAATGCACCAGCAGTTCTTAGATAAGTGGTTAATTCAGGACTGAGATAGGGAAAATATAAGATGAGCCTGGAACATATTTTGGTGACAAAAAATAAAAAAAAAAATCAGAGGCTTGTTTAAAAGAACAATAGGACCTAAACTGAAGAACTTCTAATGTCCAGAACGTGGAGCAATTTGAAAGACAAAATATAATGATGATATTGAATTAGAACCCATAGATTAAAATAAATATGCATGAATCTTTACTGATATAAGTGATTAAATAAATGATAAGAGAGATGGCATAGTTCTTTCATATTATAGAATTCCAGTTAATAAATATAGATGGAAAGAGGGAAATAGAAAATTACCATTAGATAATAACCACAGTAAACATTGTTGTGAACAAAATCCACTGGGGGATGCTAAAATTAATGGTGAAAGCATGAAGCAAAAGGGAGTTGCATAGTCTCAAAGTATCTTCCCCAAGCTATTTATTAATTACAAATAAGAAGATAGTAACTTGGGGCACCTGAGTGCTTTTGATTTTGGCTCAGGTCATGATCTCAGGGTCGTGAGATTGAGCCCTGCCTCAGGCTCTGTGCTGAGTGTGGAGCCTGCTTAGGATTCTCTCACTCCCTCTACCCCTCCCTTCCCTCCTCTCTCTCTCTCAAAAAAAAAAAAAAAAACGGAACTTTACAAGGAGAAAACTGTCTCAGGCCACCTTAATAAAGTGTTTGAGATCCACATCCCCAGTAAGAAGATATTATCAGCATCATGAACTCCTTGATATGATGTACTGAAAAGACTCCAAAAATCATTCCCGTGTATTCTTGCCCCAAATGCAAAACCCAAGTACAATAATGAGAAAATACCAAACAAACCCAAATGGAGGGACATTTAACAAAAAGAAAATCTGACCAAAACTCTGTGTAAAGGAGTGTAAAGTTCATGGGACAAAAGGGAAGATGGAGGAATTGCAGAAAGCTAAGAAGAAATTACAATTAAATGCAATGTGGAAGCCTGGATAATGATTCTGGAACAGAAAATTGAAATTTATGGGAAAACTGGTCACATAAAAAAGGACATGGTCTTTACTTAATAGCATGAGACTAATGTTAATTTCCTGGTTCCAACAATTTTACTATAGTTATGTAAAATGTTAACATTAGGGAAAGCTGGATATACAGAATCTCTATACAAATTTTGCAACTCTACTATAAGCCTATAACTAGTTCAAAGGCAAAAATAAAAATAAATTCAAAAAGTAAATTATGTTCCCTGATTACAGAAGAATTAAGTACAAATCAATAATAGAAAGATATCTGGAAAATCCCTCAATAGTTTGAAGTTAAACAACACATTTCTAAGTAATCCATGAGTCAAAGAAATAATCACAAGGGAATATAGAAAATATTCTGAACTGATTGAAAAGAAAAACACAGCATATCAAAATTTGTGGGATGCAACTAAAGCAGCAATTAGAGGGAAATTGATAGCCCTGAATGTTATTAGAAAAGACGAAAAGTTCCAAATCAAAGATCTGAATTTCCACCTTAAAAAACTAAAAAAAAAAAAAAAAAAGAAAGAAAGAAATTAAACCCAAAGTATACAGAAAGAAAGAAATAATAAAGACAGGGAAGAAGAAATTATATAGAAAACAAAACAATAGAGAAAATCAATGAAACCAAAACATGAGTCCTTGAAAAGATCAACAAAATTGACCAACTTCTAGTCAGACTGATCAGGACAAAAAGGAGGGAAGGGAAGAAACAAGTACGAAACTCAGGACTGAGAGAGGGGACATCACTAAAGATCATAAAGTCACTAAAAAAATAATAATGGAATATCATGGAAACTTCTGATAATAAAATTTAACAATTTAGATGAAATGGACAACTTTCTTGAAAGGCACAAACTACCAAATCTCACTCAAGAAGAAATTGATAACTTGAATGGCCATATATCAATTAAAGTAAGTTAAATTGATAGTTTAAAATCTCCCCACAAATAAAGTCCCAGACCCCTCCAGGTGGCTTCAGGAGTAAACTTAGCCAAACATTTAAGGATAAAATAATACCAATCTTATACAAACTTTTCCAGAAAATAAAAGAAGGGGTAATACTTTCTAACTCATTCTATAAAGCCAGCTTTACCCTGATACCAAAACCAGAAAAAGACATCACAAGAAGAAAGAACTACAGACCAATATACCTTATGAACATACACACACAAACTTTTAAATTTTTAGCAATTTCAGTTCAGGAAAGATAACACATCATGATCAAGTGGAGTGAAAATTGGTTTAATATTTGAAAAACAATGTATTTCACCTTATAAACATAATAAAAAGAAAATATGAAGGCATGATCCATGAAAGACATCATTGGTAAAATTAAAAACTTCTGCTTTGTGAAGGACAATGTCAGGAGACTCAGAAGACATGCCACAGACTCAGAGAAAATATTTGCAAAAGACACATCTGATAACGGATTGTTAGCCAAAATATACAAAGAATTTTTAAAACTTAGTAATAAGAAAACAAACAACGAATTAAAAAAAGGGCCAGAGACCTTAACAGAACCTCACCAAAGAAAATATACAGAATGTAACTAAGCATATGAGAAGATGCTCCACATTATATGTCATCAGGGAAATGCAATTAAAACAACGAGACACCACTCCCCACCTACTGATAGGGACAAATTCCAGAACACTGGTAACACCAAATGCTGGCAAAGATGGGAAGGACAGGAGCTCTCATTCATTGCTGGTGGGAATGCAAAATGATACCGCCACTTTGGAAGACAGTTGGTTAGTTTCTTACAAAACTAAACATGCTCTTACCATATGATCCAGCAGTTGGATTTCTTAGTATTTGCCCAAAGCAACTGAAAACTTATGTTCACACAAAAACCTGTACACACATGTTTATAGCAGCTTTATTCATAATTGCCAAAAGTTGGAAGCAACCAAGATACCCTTCAGTAAGCGAATGAATAAACAAAACTGTAGTGCATCCAGACCATGGAATATTATTTGGTGCTACAAAGAAATGAGCTATCAAGCCACGAAAAAACATGGAGGGATCTTAAATGTGGATTACTAAGTAAAAGAAGCCAATGTGAAAAAGGCCACATATGATATGATTCCAAGTGTATGACATTTTGGATTTTTTTTTTTTTTTTTTTTTTTTTTTAGGTTTCAGTCTGGTCTTTTACTACTTAATACCTGGGTGACCACAAGAATTCACTTAACTTCTGAGTCCCAAGCGTCTGAGTCCCCCTCATCCAGCATTTAGGATGCTTTGGGCTGCAAGTAACAGGAAACACTAACAAGTGTATGACATTTTGGGAAAGGCAAAATTACAGAGATAGTAAAATGATTAGTGATTGCCTAGGGTTGGGGGTGAAGTAGAGAGGAATGAGCAGGCAGAGCACAGAGGATTTTAAGGCAGTGAAACTATGCTGTATGATACCACAATGATGGGTATTTGTCAGTATACATTTGCCCAAGCCCATAGAATGCACACCACCAACAGTAAACTGTTATGTAAACTATTAATTTTGGTTCATTGTAATGTGTCAGTGAGGTTCGTCAATTGTAACAAATGGACCACTCTGATAGGGGATGATGGGGGAAGCTGTGTGTGTGTGTGAGGGCAGGGGGTATGTGGGAAATTTCTCTACCTTCCCCTCAGTGTTGCTGTGAACCTAAAACTGATCCAAAAGATAAAGTCTTAAGTTTTTTATTAAAAAAATGATCATTTTAGTAAATACAGAAAAAGCATTTGACAAAATCCAACACTCATTCATTAAAATAAATAAACAAATAAAATATCAGCAAACTAAAAATGGAAGAAAAGTTGCTCCAACTGATAAAAGGCATCTATAAAAAACCTACTGCAAAATTCATACTTATTACTGGGGAATATATGCTTTTCCGTAAGATCTGGAACATGGCAAAGATGTCTGCTCTCACCCCTCTATTCAACATCATTTTGGAAATCATAGTCAGGAAAAGAAATAAAGGGCATAGAAAGGCAGGGATGGAGTAAAACTGTATTTGTAGATAGCATGATAGCTATGCAGAAAATTCCAATGATGGACTTTCACTATTTAGTAGATATGACATCGCAGGTTGGTGGGCGGCGGGGACTATTCCATGAATGGAGCTGGAGAATTGGTTAGCCGTATGAAAGAAATGAAACCAGATCCCTGTCTCATATAATATACAAAAATCAGTTTCAGACAGATTAAGGAGCTAAATGTCAAAGCAAAACTTTAAGACTTTCTCTTAAAAAAAAGTAGGTGAATATTTTAAAACAGAACACCAGCACTAACCATAAAAGAAAATATTGATAAATTTGATTATGTTAAAATTAAGAGTTCTATAAATCAAGATACTTTTAGGAAGTTAAAAGTCCATAAACTAGAAGTTTTTACAACATCTATAACTGAGAAACTCTCAAAAAAATGTGAAGAGCTTTTAAAAATCAATAACAAATCATTTTGAAAATGCGCTAAGACAGAAAAAGGCGTTTCGGAGAAGAGGAAATACATATGGCCATTAAAAATATGGAGATGTTCAAGCTCATTCGTTTAGTCAGACAGGCTGGAAATGGAAATCAAGGCTACTGTTAAATTGGCAAAAATTAAAAAATTTGACAGCACCAGATTTTGCAGATAGATGGACCCACAGACACTGCTGATGAAGAGTAAGAATTGATACAATCATTTTGGAAATCAATTTGGCTTTATCTTATAAACTGAACTTCGTGTATCTTAACACCCAATAATTACCATCCCAGGTATAGACCCAACTCATTAGAAGTAACCTAAATGCCCATCAACAGGAGGAAGGGCACATCAGTTGTGGGGTACACACAGATGATGATTTCACAACAGTTAAAATGAATAAGCCACCACTACATGCAGCAACATGGATGCATTTTAGATACATATATTGTAATATAAAAAGCACGTCTTGGACTTCTAAGACACATGTTTAATAGAACAAGAAAACCTAAACAACATACTGTTAAGGCATACATGTGTTTCTGCAAAACTATAAATATATGTATTTCAAAAGCAAGGAAGTGACAAACACAAAAATCAGGCTATTGGTTCTGTCTGAGGGGAGGTGGGAAGACAGGATGAGAGAGGAGCATATAGAGAAATATGAATTGGTGATAATATGCTAGTGCTGTGGGTGAGGTATTGTATTCATGATGTTCCTTGTATAATTAAAAATAAATACAATAAAAGAGGACCACATATGGACCAATAATGACAGTACATTATGAACCAAGATGTTATGATGAATCTAATTGTATACTCCTGCGTGTCAAAATAGAATAAAACAAATGCTTAGCACAATTTTGGCATATAGTAAGTGCTCAACGGGATTATTGTTTCTATTCTCAGCCTGTCTGAGTAAATCTTCAGCCTGGGTGTTGTCTCCTCCTCCAGGAAGCTTTCTCTGCTCCTCCAGGCTAGGTCAAGCTCCCCAAACTTGAAGTTGCTCAACTTCTTGGACTGACTCCGATTATAACATTTCCCAGGCTATGTAGGGAAATTTATTAACCTGTCTTCCCTAGCAGGTCATGCAATCCACATGGCACTTTTTTGTTGTTAATAAAAACTATTATTTTGCAATTCCTATGGAACCACGTGAAGTCTGCATCCTCCTCACTTGACAGATACCCAGGGGTTTACAGACAGTGTGTCCATCTCTGTGTCATGGTTGTGGGGATTGGGGTCCATACAAACCTCGAGGGAGGAAGCAGGCACAGCAGGAGTGTATTTCAATCCTTTCTTGAAGAGAAGGCAGTAAAGCACTGAGTCACTTAAAACCTATGCAAATGGCCGGGGTCACCTCTGTGTCTCCAGCCCTTGCTTTCTGCCATAGTTTAGATCCACATTTTCAATGAAGATCACGTGCAAGGCAGGTGAGATGGTGCCTGGACCCTAGAGAAGAGGACCTTGGTGCAGAGACCGTGGCACAATCTCAGAGTTTGGCAGCAGGCAGGGGCCGACAAAAGACAGCGTTGAGCTTCTCTGGGCCCCAGGTTAGGAAATAAGGGGCACATTGTCTGCAGGGAATTGACAAGCAAGACAAGCAATGCTGAAACTGACAAGTTGATGTGCTTTTATTATCACCATGTGCTGGCAAATCTAAACAATGTCACTGATAAAACACTGCTCCCTCCCAAAAAGAAATTTTCGTTAGTCTTAGTTCTAAAGAATTGTTGCCATTATTGTTGAATTTTAATAATAAGCAAATGTGAAGTAAGCTTCCTATTAGCACATTTTTATTACTTAGACTTTCATAAACATTGCATTCTACATGCAAGTTGGTTTGGAGAGCTCCCCTGACACATGGGTCCATTTTGAGATTAGCTCCTAACTTTTCCGAATCGCTCAAACTCATTTTGAGCCCAGTCTGACTCCACTCCCCAGGGTACTACGTGTATATCCCCATGTTTCAGTGGTGATAGTGGAGTGATTGCAGAGATGATAAAACAGACTGGGAGCCATTCCAATTCTCTCATTCTCTGTGACCACCTAGAGTTCAAACTCAAAACATGCAACAGAGTGTAAATGGCGAGATGTGATTTTGTTTAAGTGCAAATTTCAGTTCATACATGAAATCGCTACTGAATATGAATACTATTTTTAAAGGCAAAATTTATTCTTTTTGCTAATGATTAAAATAATGATCACTACTGATTATTATTTAATTATTACTGAAAATAATTTTGAAATTCAGAGGAGGGGAGTTTAAAAATGATCCACGCCAGGTGCCACTGGCTGGGGCCCATGGGCCAGAGGTCAGGTCTCTGTAGGAAGTGGAAGTGTGAGGATGCGTCAGTATCAAGGTCCTCATAGTGAAGCACGCCTAATGAATCCACTGAGTGCCTCCGCTTAACCAGCTCCCTGTCTTCACCCCCAACTACGTCTGGCTCTGTGCCTTGAAAATAAGCAATTCTCCAGCCTCTCCTATGCATCCTCCAAAGCCCCCAGGTAGGATGTTGGAAGGACACAACCGCCACTAGCCCATGTGCTGTCCAGTGCTGGCTCAAGCAAAGAGACAGGTAAACAGGTCATGATACCCCGGTGGGGAGTGGTGTGGAGGTCAGCACAGGGGTCTGGAAGAACGGAGCATAGGGGCCCCAGAGCCAGTCAAGCAAGGCTTGCAAGTCTCTGCAAGCACATCTGCAACGGTCGGCCGTTAGGGACGACATACTCCAAGCCCCTCAGCATGGCACGTGGCTAAGATAGAGTGTGCCTCAGGCATCAAGTTCTGCCCCATCTCTGTGTGTGTGTGATTTTGACTAAGTCACCTCTTGAACTGAGTCCTACATCTGAAAAATAGGGATAGCAATGATTTCTGTGATGCAGTGATGATGAGAGGACCCAAAGAGCTCGGCCCGGTGGCTGGCATGAGAAAGCCAGCAATAAACAATAGCTCTAATCAGTATTTTCCAAACAAAAAGTAGAGGCCCAGAGAGGGATGAAGACCTCTCCAGGGTCACGTAGCAAATTGATGACAACACTGGGACAAGAACCCAGGTCTGCAGACTCATAGTTTAGTGCTCTTTCTACTGGAGTCTCTGGTTAAAGATGTGTTTGGAACCTCCCAGAACAGGGCCTGTGTCTGTCATTGTCCATCCTAGGGAACTGATGAGGCAAGTCTTCTGAACCACCCTCATCCCCTTTCCCTGGCACCTGTCTGATTTCCCATGCTGCCCTCTCCCTCTTTAGATAAAGTTCTGCTCTGATGTTAAGTAGGACCTTTTATGTGGAGAGGTGATGGGGGGGAGAGAAAGAGAGAGAGAGAGGTCGGGGACTGTGTGTGTGTGTATATATGAGCATGCTGAGGCGATGTTGTATATCTGACTTCAGACTTTCAGGAGAGGACCTGAAAACCATATTCGTGGAGATCCTGTTCCCTGAACTGCCGAGTGGTGTGACCCAGCTACCTGGCCCAGGTAAAGTCATTCACTCAGAGGGGCAGGCTGGGGCGCAGACAATGGACCAGACTATGAGTGAGTTGAAACTAAACATTATCAGGTCAGCTGGTGTCCTGGGCTGGAGCAGGCAGCTAGAGCCATTAAGTTTCCACCAGCAGAAGGAACCAAGCCCTCACATCCTGACACGTGACTGCCTGCTTGTCAATTCCAGCTTATGTTCATTAGCCCCCACAGGCTTCAAGCCCCGAGTGAGACCTCTGGCAAATCAGAGACCACTGAGCATATGCCACCCTCTGTGGAGGGTCCCGGGGATATATCTGATAATTATTCATTGAGCACCTACTGTGTGCTAAGTTCTGGGGATAAAGCCAAGGACATATAGGCAAGATCCCTGCACTGTGCTATATAATGGCCACATAGAGATAAAGGGACCTGTAAGGGCCTGGGACACTCAGCCTGATGAGGGTGGGAGTTGGGGATGATTGTTTCACTGACTCAAAAGAGCGATGGCATCCAAGAAGGCAGTCAGCTCTGCCTGAGGGGTCGGGGAAACATCGCCGTGGGCGTGCCCATGACTCAAGTTTTGGAAGAGAAGACTGTTGTTTGAGGCAGTGGGAACAGCATGCGCAAAGGCGAGAGGTATAAAGGAACAGGAAGTGGCTCACTTGGGGAGCTATGAGGAGTTCCGCATGGAAGAGCGGGGTTAACTTGTATTCAGGTGACCCGCAGAGGAGCCTGAGATTAGGCTGGGGGACGTCTTGCTGCTCCAGAGCCTGATGTTGCTGAAGCCTGCTGGTGTCTCCCATCCACCCTGGGGCCTCAGAGAGCCCAGGCTGGGCCCCCTGCCCTGCAACCATCCCCCTCGGGCTGTCACCAGCTCTCGGGCCTCTCCCTGCTGCTCCAACATTTTCCTCTTGTGATGGATGGAAATTTCCCTGCTTGGGTCAAGTCAAATTTCTCCTGATTTGTTGTTTTACACACACTGAGGCCGGAGGCGGATCCTGCATGATTCATAAAGAAAAATGCGCTGTCTGTGAAGGAGAGAAATTTATAGGTGACGTTTCCCCAGCTTCCAGAGATGGAACTTGCTGGGGTGGAGGAGGAGGAAGACAGGGGACCTTCATCCACTGAGAGTTGCCAGTGTGGTCTCTGAAGCTCCCAGTGGGGGCATGAGTCTGTCAGTGGGTTTTGCTGAAGCTTCGTTCTTCCCTGCTCATTGGGCCCAGAACCAGACCTGGGAGACCAGGAGACAGGAGGGACCCGAGGCCCCCAGCATCCTTCCCTGCTCTCCCAGCTCCTCTGGACCCCCTCCGCACCCCCTCTCATGTATGAAAATAAATGAAGTCAGGTTTCCCAGCACTTCTGATCTGGAAGGGCGGAGGGGATGGGGCAGGCAGCCAACTGACACCCATGTATGACCCAAACCATACATCATGAGGGTCACGAGGCTGCTATGGACACAGATGATGGGGACAGGTCTGATCAGCGGCCACCAAGACTCTAGGGTTGGGCAGAACTTTATTGGGGGTGGGGTCGGCTGGGGGAGGGGTGTCAACTTTACAATCAGAGGAGGAAAAGACCATGGCAGACCACGAAAGAAAGAAAGGAGCCAAGCGCTCACTCTGTTCCAGGCACTGTGCCAAGTGCTTCAGGTATAGAACCTCATCTCTGACCCAGTGAGGCAGCAAGAGCAACCCCAGTTTCATAGATGAGGAAATCGAGGTTCAATGGGAAGAAGGAGTGGCATCCTGAGCCAACAGCAGAGCAGAGATCCCCTGCATCCTGGGAGAGGGGAAGAAGCAGGCGGAGGCAGGAACCCAGAGTGGGTTGGGGTGCATCTGAGGATGGTGGGAGTGTGAATGGGGCCCAGGGTAAGCATGAGTTAAACAAGGCAACCCTCTGCTGGGTCTCATGTCTATATCTGCGAGATGAGAGGTAAGCCTGGGTGTTTAAGTCAGTAGCCTCAGGAGGGAGATTTCCAGCTGCCCCCACCCTGTCCCCAACCATGCCTTCTTTCCCACCATTAAAACGTGTTTCCTGAACCTGGTCCCCCAAATCACACAAGCCCCATGCCCAGCTCTGATGGACTGTTCCTTTGGCCCACCAGACTTCCTCCGAAGCCCACGCTATTTCCCACCCCAGGCTTGTTCTTATTCTCACTCCCCCATCATTCACTGTGTGCCATGCCCTGGTCTGGGCTTGCAGAGGTGTGTTGCGATGGTCCCTGCCTCCAGGAGCTCACAGTCTAGAGAGGGACATACCAGGTGTCCTGCCCCAGATGGATGAGCACGGGCCTTCCCAAGTTCCCAGGAGGTAGGGCCAACTCTGCGCAGAGGAAGGCTGGAGCTGGGCTTTGAAGAGTGAGTAGGAGTTTGCCAGATTAAAAAATAGAAGGGTATTCTAAGCAGCAGAACAGCATATGCAAAGCAGAAATACAAGTAGCTGTCCTTCTCACCCTCCTATCTATCTCCCAAGCCTGAACCCACTCTCTGCGATCCTGACCCACCATCTTCTCCCTAACTCTCTCGCCCCTTCCCTGCTGAAGGACCTGAAGCTCCTGCCAGGATGAAGCCAGGACCACAGGCCCCTCCAGGCTTCCCCACCATGTCCCCTGGTAAATATGCTCAAGGACACATGGGTGAACCATAAATTAAGTCTTCTGGGGATGGATTCCACTGAATAAAAAGCACATTCAGTAGCGAGAATATTTGTTTTTGTTTTCCTTCTCCGAGTAAATGGAAACATGCACTGACCTCACTTTTCTCACAAGTACAGTAGCTTTCCTGAGCGGCTGTCAGGCCTGGGGTGCCAGGAAAAAGTGGTGGAACATTCAGCATCAGGAACAAGGGCCCCAGTGGCAGCTGTGGCCGGCCAGTGGAATACAGCTGTCAGGCCACTGACAAGAGTTTCCGAGGGGTGGGGAGAATCCGGCCTGGGCCTCCCGGGGGGCCCTGAGCATCGCCAGGATGGGACTTCGAGACTGCTGTCCTCCCAGTTCATTCTCTGACATTGCAGACAGAGGGTCCCGGGCAGCGGGCTGGGAGGAGAGCCACCAAAGGGGCCTTGGCATCAACCAGACTTGCTTTTCCATCCCGGCTGCCACTTTCTGGCTCTGTGACCTCAGTTAGCTATTCCACCTTTCTGAGCCTCAGTTTCTTCATCCTCAAAGTGGAAGTAATTATACCAACCTCCTAGGGTCATATGAGTTTTAAATATGTCGAAGTACCAAGAAATATTAGTCCTCAATCCCTTCCTGACCTTCTCCCGGCATATCTGACTCAAGCCCTACTACTTCTGTGATGCCCCCAGACCCAGTGACCTCTCCCACCTAGAATCTAAGATTCTTTTCTACTTACAGTGCCTTGTGAAGATGGGTACTTTTCGATAAAAGCAAGATATCTATGCATCCACCCATCCATCCATCCATCCACCCACCCATCCATCCATCCATCTATCCATCCATCCATCCATCCACCCACTCATCCATCCATCCATCCATCCACCCACTCATCCATCCATCCATCCATCCACCCACTCATCCATCCATCCATCCATCCATCCATCCATCCATCCATCCATCCATCCATCCATTCATGCACACAGTTACTTATTTAGTCAGGGACTATTTTGAGCAGCTAAATACTCTCCCACTTGGGGGAAGGTGTGTTTCTGTGATCTGCGCTTCATCACATGTGGCCACAGTGCATACTGCCCCCTAGAGACTTATGGGATTGTCCTCAGTTTCCTCTGCAGCCAGCATGGGGGCTTAGCACAGAACACTCATTGGGTTGCAAGGAAATCCAGACAAACTAGCTGAAGAAAATGTGAACCTGATGATTCACATAACTGGAAAGCACAAGTATAGGTCTTGCTGGCTTCAGATACAGTTTGAGCCTCAAGTGATATTTTCAAGACCTAGTCTCAGTTTTCAGTGCTTCCCTCCCTCACGTAGTAGCCACAGTGGCAGCAGCTGCAGCCCCAAGCCCCACATCCATTCAGGTTCAAGTACAGCAGGGAAGATTCAAAGTCTTCTCCAGAAACGACCACCAGACCACATGGCCTGAGACCTGGGAACAGGTGGAACCCTGGGGTAAATGGGGAGGGGGTTTGGATGCTAGAGAGGCAAACGCCTCAAGCCTAAGGCACCTGCACCAAGTAGGCGGTGGGGATCCTGAGTGAATAGGAAAGCTCTGTAAGAACCCGCCAGTGGAGGCAGGCTAACCTACACAAATACATATATAAACAAGATGACCTCAGACAGCCGTACCTGCTAAGATGATGGTAAAACAAGAAAACACAGTCAGAGTAACCGGGGGTAAGGTTATTTTAAATAAATGGTCAGGGTCAGCCTCTCTGAGAAAGCGACACTGAGGTGAGAGGTTGGAAGGCCCAGACCAGGGAGGGCCTTGTAGGTTCTGGTGAGGGGCTTGTATTTCATCTTCCAAGCGATGGGCAGTCGGTGGGCAGTTTTAGTCAGGGAAGGACATGATTTTTAACTCCTGTTAGTACACTTTTTAAAAAAAACTTGTCATTGAGGTCTAACCCACGTAACGTGGAGCAGAAAAGCACGTTCATCCCAGGAGGACAGCTCAGGGTCTTTTCCTGATATAGACACCTATGGAACCCCCACCCAGATCAAGAAATCGAACACGGCAAGACCCAGAAGGCTCCCTTGCGTCCCTTCCAAGTCAGTCTCCCGTCCAGGAGGTAATCACTGTTCTGACTTTGATGATCATAGGTGGAATTTGCGTGGTTTTGAACTTTATATAAATGGAATCATGCAATACATGTTCTTCCGTGTCTGGTTTCTTTTGTCCAATATTACGTGTGCGTGACTCGTCTGTGTGGTGTAGTTCATCCTTATTAATTACTGTGTAGTATTCCATTTCTTTCACTCTCCCAAAGCTGGGAGGAGATTGTTCTCTGCCTGTGATCCAATCGTCCGACGTGGACACTGAATGCACTGCCCCTGGAGACTGACTGCCTGGGGCCATCCTCAGTTTCCTCCTTAGCCAGCACTGGGCTTGGCACAGTACGGAACAAACACCATGTTGGCTGGGTAGGGCTGAGCTGAAAATTCCCTCAGGACCAGACAGGTGATCTAGACTAGACACTCCTAAACTCCTGCTCTCCAGGCCTGACACCTCCCAGGCTCTGGCCGTCCCTCCGACGCCCCTCCCTCCTAACCAAGTTCAGGTGCTCGCACTTGGCTGGGCAGGGGTTCTGGTGGTTGCCGAGCCCAGAGTCCCTGGTGGCCAGTGTGAGGGACGTCGCGGGAAATGAGAGGAGCTGCGGCCAGCCGCCAGGCAGTGACTCTACGCCCAAAAAATGTGCTCTTGGCCAGGCTCTCCTTCCTCTCTCCTCTCGGCCCTTCCAGGCAGCGAGGAGTTGGCAGGCCAGGGTGCAGATAACGGCGAGAGCCCCAGGCCCTCTTCTGTCATCGCCTCCCCAACGTGAAACCTAAGATCTTGTTTATTTATGAGGAAATTCTGTTCTGCTGCTCGACAAATGGCGTATGGGGGCCAGGGCACATGGAGCGTGGAGCCGGCCCAGCCAGGCCTCAGCATGCTGCACCTCTCTGCTGATGCAAGCTCAGAAGGGGCTGGCAGCAGCTAGAGGGCCAGGCTGGCTTGATACTCCCCAGATGGGGGGTTGGCGGTGCGGGGAGGGGTCCTCCCTTCCCCCCTGAACAGCCAGAATCCCCCCTCCCTGCTTCCCCATCGGTGGATTGGTCAGGAAACCTCAGATAGTAACAGCCTGGTGGTGAGTCCCCTGAACCTACCTCCGGACCAGCGCCAACGCTTCTGTGGCACTCACTTCCTGCCTACCTTGCTGGGAGGGTGAAATGAGCTTCTGTCTGAGGGATGGAAGAGGGAAAATCAAGTAAAAAAAATCTACCAAGGGCCCACAGCATGTTGGGGGTTTACGTTCTCCATCTCATTCGATTGGCCAGTAGCGCCAGCAGGTGGACGTGAGGGGGCTGGTTTTATGATGAGGGGCAGAAGGGCGGAGTGATGAATTAGCTTGCCCGGCGCTAGTACCTGTGAGAGGTGTGACTCCAGCCAGGGCTTTCCGACTCTCGCTCTGCCTCCGTGGCCGGGGCGGAGGGGGTGGGGGGTGAGGGTTGGCGGCAGTGGCTGTTGCTAGTGGGACCGAGTTGAGGGGTCACTCAGAAAGAGCAAGTATCCAGCTGTGGCAAACTAGAGCGGAATGGGTTTGCGTCTGACTTGAAATCGACGTTCCTTTCCTTTCGTCACACCTCCCTGCCTCGCAAAGTGAAATGCCCTTTAGCAGTACGTGTGATGGGGTCCCCAGTGGTGAGAGGGCACCCACTTTGGGATGAAGATGGCTCGTTTTAAATTCCCTTTAGAATAGGCCCGGCACGAGCACATCCAAACCAGGGTCTCTCACTGACCCTACCCCTTCTGTTCACATTTCACCTGCGTGGGTGGGGTTCGTGGCTCTGCAGTTGTGGCACAAACATGTGCATTTATGAGACTAACCCACTCATCTGCCCTGCCAGAGCGTTAGACCTAAAGCAGTAGGGAAACATTTTTTTTTAAGATTTTATTTATTTATTTGACAGAGATAGCAAGAGCAGGAGCACAAGCAAGGGGAGTGGGAGAGGGAGAAAAAGCTTCCTGCTGAGCAGAGAGCCCGATGCGTGGGGCTCCATCCCAGGACCCCGGGATCATGAACCCAGCAGAAGGCAAACGCTTAACGACTGAGCCACCCAGGCACCCAGTAGGGAAACATTTTTAATGACAGAAGTAAGACCAGGGGTCATAGCTATGATGTAAATATAAATGGCTTAAATGCCTCAAGCAAAAGACAAAGGCTTTAGCTCCAGAACAACAAGCAAGATCATTCTTTTTTTTCCTTACAAGTTTTCAAAAGATGCTCACACCAGATCCTCTGGGGCTCATCCCTATCCTTCCTAGCCTACGTGGATTCTTACATCTCTGATTTCTCTAATGCCAGCCTGCTAAATTTTTTATAAGATCGTTCAGATGTACTTAAAAGGATAGAAAATCATGTGACACTCATCGATCTACCACGGAGATTTAATAGATGTTGACATTTGCCATATTTGCTTCAGATCTTTTTACAGGGCCCTGTCCCTTCCCTCCATTAACCTGAAGATGTTGTGTGTAACAATTTCCACGCAGGTTTAATGCCTTTTCTACATATGGGTGTATCCACAAACTGTATATGACATTGTTTTGTGCTTTTAGAATTTACCTAAATAATATCACGTAAGAGATCTCTTTCTGCAATTTGCTTTGTGGGAAATTATACATGTTGAGACACATAGATGTCTCCCATTAATTTAAACGGCCATACAGTGCTCACCCTATAGATACACAACAGCCCTTCTACCCGTTTGCACATTGATGGACAACTGTTTCTACTTTTCTTTTTGCGACCACAAGCAGTGCTTCGAGAATCCTCTTTGCCTGTTTCCTTGCGCACTCAGGTGAGTATTTCTCTGGAAGTAGAATTTCCCAGGTGGGCTGGCTTTAACACTTAACTTGGTATCTGTTTTCTGCTCTCTACTTTCCTCTCCAAGGATGTAGTCAAACAGGACTTCTTAACAGGATTTGAGTTGAGACTTGAAGAGAGAGAAGTTGTGCTGCTATAAAGGAAAGTGACAGCATTCTAGGAAAGAAGAAGCCACTGAGACCTAGAGTCACATGGTGTTGTGCCCTGCCACCCTCTTTACTCTTAATTAATCCTGGGGCCCAACACGCACATCTGTTATTCTAGCTGAGGACCAGGGGGAGCCGCCCTCACGTTTGTCCCGTTGGCACTATATTAAGTCTTGTACCAACTCCCATTTCAGAGCTGACGGTGGTGGTTTCTAAGCCTGGCTGTGCATCATCATCATTCAGGGGACTTTAATTTAAATACACAGATTCCTGAGTCCGCACCTGGAGATTCGGGTTCAGTGGTCTGGAGCTGAGCCTGGGAATCTCTCCCAGGCGATTCTGCTGCAGCCAGTCTGTGGCCGAGCACTGGGGAAGCAGCATCTAAACTGCCAGCAATGTCTGTTGGTAAAGCCATCAAGAGGATGCAGCCTCTGGTCATGCGCTCGGCTAACCTTGCCTGCGCATCCCACCGCTGCACTGCTGGGCCTCTGTGAGTGGTCAAGGCTTGCTCAAGATGCCCTCAAGTCTCTCAGCGGCTCCTCATATGGAGTGCTGCTCCCTGGATTGAAGGAAACTGGCAGAGCCATGGAGGGACTAGATTGTATCTCCCTGACCAAATGTAGTGGACCCTGCCTCGTCCTTCTCCCTGTTTCCATGGGACAGGCTGGAGAAGGGGGCTTGGCTGGGCCATGTGAGAGCCAGTCTGTACCATTGCCCATAAACAGTGATACAAACAATATGAACACAAACAGCAGTCTCGGCGAGGAGGGAATATTATGATCCCCATTTTACAGACAAGGAAACCGAGGCACAGCTAGGAAGCAGTGGAACCAGGCAAACTGGCTTCAGTATCTGTGGGCAGAACGATTCTGCTAGACCCTGCCATCTCTTCACCCTGATAGACCCTCTCTCCTCTCCCAGGAGCCCTGTCTGAAAAGGACCCATATCTGGTCCTCACCCCCTTCCATTCTGGGGTGATGTGGGGAGTTTCCAGTCTGTAATGCAACTTTTCTTATCTCAGTCTGCATTGAAAATAACTTGTAGCTGTTCATACGTGAATGGTAATACAGCAACTGCCATTTCCTGAACCCTTACTGCTACTATGTGCCAGACGCACAAAGGGACAGGTGACGTGGGTCCTCCCATGCAACCCCCCCAATCAGTGCCCACCAGACACACACACACACACACACACACACACACACACACACACACACACACACACAGCACTGCACAGGGCATCAGAAGGGTCCTCCTGGGAGAAAACAGCCACAGAGAGGCGGCGTCCTTTGGCCGAGGGTTGCATGGCCACTCCGCTAAGCTTGGAGTGCATCTCACCCTGGGGCCTGTTCTTTCCACCACTTCATGCATATTCTAGTTCCTTCTTCAGGGTGAAGTCAATACATATAATAACAATAAACGGCAGTAAAAAGTCAGCAACAATACAGTCCCTCCTTGGAGGGAAGGGAGCCTTCCCCAGGACTAGAACAATGACCAGTTTCTTGGGACTCTTCTTCCAAGAGCGGAAGGAGCCTGGATGTCTTGACTGTGCCATTAACTGCCTCATCTCACTCTGGGGTGATCACTGCAGTGCTTCCTCCCTGCCCACTGCCCACTCTAAACTCGTGCCCTCAGCTCTGTTCTCCAGTCAATACCAGAGCCAACTTCCACATGCTGATCTGATGCTAACTTTCCCCTTCTCAGAGAACCTCAGGGACTCCCTACCACCATTTCTCTTTCTACGTAAGAAAGTTCAGTGTCCCAGCTCTTCGCACATCCCAAATCGCTGAGCTATCCCTGAGGCTGTTTCTTCACAACACTGAGTGAGTCCCACTAGGAGCTGGGGGTAAAGAGGTAAATAAAACCAAGCATGTTAAATATTGGACCCAGCCATGTACCCAAGGCAGACATTGCTAGCTGATCACAGCACTCTGCAGCCTCTGCGCCCCTGCCATAATCAGCTCTCCCTCCTGTACTTACTGGCCACACGTGGCTATTGAGCACTTCAAGTGTAGAGAGCACCATTAAGAAACTGAATTTTTACAATTATATTAGAATAGTACTTGAGTCATCCACGACTAATCCATCAGAGCTGGCACATTGAGGCAAAATCCGTTTGCCATCCCTGGGTAAGAGAGAATCTTTCCTTAGTGGACCTCCCAGGGCAGTCCGGGAACTGGCCACAGTAACAAGATGAGAGCTGCAGTAGAAATGCGCACGCGCGGGGTGTGGGAGAGCAGAATGCTGGATCCACTCGTTCTGCCTAGCAGGAAGTTTGGGGGGGACCTTTCAAGAGATGGCTTTTGAATGGATGCCAGAGCAGAGGAAGGGCATTCCAGGCCAAGAGAACAGCAGGAAGAGAGGCACAGAGGTGTGAGAGGGCACAGCAGGTGGTTGAATGTGTGTGTGTGTGTGGGGGGCACTTGGGCATGGTTGCAGCTTTGAGCTCATGGGAGAATTTGAAGATGCTTGAGCTCTGTTTCTGGGTGTTGAGAGGCAGAAAGGAAGAACCCAGCTCGGGCCCAATGCCCACAGCTGACACTTCACAGATCTCTGCTCCCCTTCCTAACTCCCAGGCCCTTGATGAGGCTAGCTGAAAGTACAAGAAGGAAAGCAAATTCCAAAGGTTTGAAAAAACAAAAAATCCCCAAATCCTAAGCACAAGCTCCCACAGCCAGGGCTGGATAAGAGGTGAGAATTAGTTCATGTATAGGAGTCAAGCTGTATCTCCCCTTGAGACCCATACTTTCGCTCCGTAGGTGGCTCGTTATTTTTATCCATTGGTCCAATCATCATCAAAGTTGATTAAGCAGCTACTCAGGGCAATAAATTATGAAAAATACAAGGGTAAAGTCCAAATACAAAAATAGTTTACAAGGTTGGGGACTCAAGACATACTTATTAAAAATTTAACTAATATTACAAAGGAACAAATGGTAAACCTGGTATAAAGTAGATGCTTGATAAGTATTTTCCAAGGCATGTTAAGGATGTTCACTACAGTATTGTTTATGAGAGTAAAAAGTAGAAACAAGTTTCCACGCATAAGGCAGCAGTTAATAAAGTAGGGTATATCACCACTAAATGTTTGTCTTTTGCTGAGAAGATGAACGGATGGATAACTGACAAGTTCAGAGCAGAGAGAGTGAAAGAAGTGAAAGGGGAAGATTAGAGAAGGCCATCACGGCGCAACAACGGAGAAAATGCCCGGCACATAGCACACAATCAGTCAACATAAACTAAAATTTCCCCCGGGGTATGAAGTAAACACCCCCAGGAATGTCCTGAGGACCCCATTATGCCCATGAACACATCCCCTCTGCAAGGACCTGGCTGCCCACCGTCTCCTGTGGTTGCTGCACATAAATACTGAAGGTGGAAGATTGTGACCACAACAGGGAGGATGGCTCACTCCCTCTCTCAGTCCTACAGCACGCCTTTTTGGACCCCTCTGTATTACAGAATTTTCCCTTCTTTCGACAGTCTGTGGCTAGCTTGTTGCTGAAGCCAAATATGAGTCCAGGGACTTGGGCTGGAGACAAATTTGGGAAGCATCTCTGTGACTTTTTCAAGGCTCCTCCCCAAGTCAGCCCTGTGTGCCCAGGTCTTTCTTCTTTCCCAGGGAACTCCTCATCCCTCCTGTATATCCATATATGTGGGTCCATCCCATCAGTTCACCAGACCCACTCCAAGGTGTATTTGATTTCCATACAAGCTGGGACAGTCCCACCCCCACACCCCCCTGCTACCCTACGACATACACACATGCATGTGTACATACATGCTCACTTGGGGGATTGAATGAACAAACTGACTTTTGAGGAGTGGAGAAAGAAGTGGTCATTGAGGTGGAAGTCTCCTCACATGGGGAGGAAATGCCCTAAGTCCTCCCTACCTCTGGTTCAAAAGGGAAGGACCATCTCCCTCATACTTGTGCACCAGGACCAGATTCCCCTGACAGGGGTGACTTTGCCCCATTACTCCTGCACCCTTTACTCTCCACTAACCCAGGGCACAAAGCACTGGAGGAAGGAAAGGCCTTGTTGCCTTTTAGATGAGCCCCACTCTGATCAACCATTTTCAACCTCTGAGCTCAGGGAATCCATGATAACAAAGAGCTCTGGCTCCCGAAGACTTTCAGCAGGCATCAACTTGCTTTATTTCCACCTCAGTGCTGGGAGGTGTCAAAGGGAGGACTTTTATGCCTATTTCATAAATGAAGAACCTGGAGGTCTTGGCTGGGTAGTTCTGTGCCTAAAGACAGTCAAGAGCCAGATCTTGAAGAAAGAGCATGGGAGTGTGTTCCCTGGATTATCTACACCTACTCATCCCTGAGGCTATGAGAACACACTTAGGAGGATCAATTCAGAGAGACAATATGGCGGTCCGGGTTCAGGACTGAATTCCTGAAAGTTCAGGACTATAGTGAAAAGAGCCACTGGCTTTGAGCCAGACCTGGGTTCAAATCTTGACTCCAGCACCGGTTCCCTGTGTGATCCTAGCCAAGTCACACTCCACCCTATAAAGGGTCCTACAGCCCTATCCCCAAGCACACACACATACACATACCCAGAGAGGGAGCAAGGCTGTCTCAGAGAGCAATTCAGACACCATGTAAAAATGCTACACACCTAGATATGAACACAAAGCTATTTCTTGTGTTGGCATCATCCACCAACATGGTACCTGAACTTCCAAAGAAAAACCATTGCCAGGAAGGCTATGGGAGTCCTAGCTTGACCTTTAGGATTTCAAAGTTGTAATGAAAGTAGATAACTTGGGGATACCCAAAATCTATTTATCCTTCCTAATAAGGTAACAAAGTTTTCTCAGAAAACACCCTCACCCCCACCCCTTGCATAGATTCTTGGTGGAAAAGTAAATGCAAGTGTTCAATAAGAAATAAATGTATCAATAAGAAAGCCAAGGGACTACATCCTTTTTCTCATACACTTGGTATGATATGCGGTAGGTTATGGAAGCTAGACTGAACTCCCTATTAGGGCTTGGGATCTTGATCCTACAAGGAAAGGAGGATGGCTGGAGGACACTCATTATGGTAGTGGCCAAGTTTGCAGCGCCTGCTGCAAGAAGGTTACCATGGCTCCCAGAGATGCCCAGAGATGACAGACAACCTTCCTTTCTAAGCCCATTCCTCCCACATTCCACCAATTTTATGGTCCTTCCGCATAGTTCCAATGGCTACCCAGCCAACACTGTTAGCCAGCCCTTTTTTCGGTTGCTTACCAGCAGTGAAGTCTGAAAGAAAGATGGATACCGAGTGTGCATTCAGTAACCATTTGTTGAATGCATGCATGAATGAGTGAGGAACTGAATGTATGTATGAATGAATGTACAATGGATGAATGTCATAATGAATGAAGGATAATGAATGTCTTTCTATGCACTTACCTCAATACCCTTGTTGAGGGTTTGAGAATTTGATCGCAACACCCTTCCCCCACTCTGGCAACAGCTACAAGGGACCTTCTTTCAGTGCTTTGATGTTCCACGTTCTCTTCTTGTACAGGGCCTTGTCACATGCTGTCTTCTCTACTCGAGATGATCCTTTCTTCTCCTTGGTAGCTTTTAATCTTTAAATTCAGTCATTTACTTGGGAAAGTCCCTGGCTCCCCATACCAACACCAGATTGGACCGCCATATTGTCTCTCTCATAAGCCACTGTTGTTTTTCATCAAAGCACCCATCTCAGTAAACTAAACACTTTTTTGCGTCATCATTTAATTAATGTCTGAATCTGTCTAGACTCTGATCTCTATGAAGGTGGGACAATGCCTGCTTTGCTCAACACTCCCTCACCCCACCCAGTATCCTGAAGGCGGCAAGTATTCAAATGCCTGTAAATATCTGTTGTATAAATAAATGAAGATGCATTCCCCTCAGCAGGAAAGAACAGATCTTGATCCCAATAAGCACTCAATAAATGCCTATTGTTGAGCTTGAACTTGACAGCTCAATCCCATGGACAGGGTCAGTTCCTGGAGCTCAGTTGAGCACTAAGAGAGCCTGAGGTGAAAGTGAGGGAGGGAAGTGGTTATAAAAACCTGGAAAGAGAGGGGCCCAGCAGGGAGGCAGGAGGTGGCCAAACGCCAACTTCTTCCTCTGCTCTTGGCTGTGGACTGGCCAGGAACCCAGGTGTCCTGGCACCCAGTGTGCTGCTTGTTCTATTAGGCATTAGGAAATCTGCTCTGAATATTAAACAGCCTGTGCCTCCACTCCAGCAAGAAAGGAGAGCCCACAGGAAAACAGATCTTTAGTCCCCTTTGTTTGGAGCCCATCCTTCCAGACCTCTCAAGTCTACAAGGGGCCTCCAAGTGGAAAATGGCTCCACAGGCGGGACTAATGGCCTACTCTTGGGGTCACAAACCCCTGTCTGGGAACATGCCTGGCTCTCCACAAGCCTCCTCTCAAGGAGGATGACTCATCTCTTCACGGACCTCGACAACTCTGGTTGGCCTCAGGAGCAGCTGATGAAGTCACATGCTCCTAAAAACCAATTCTCCTGCTGAAAGAAAGAGGAGGCAAGCCCAGGGAGTGGGAGGGAGTGGGGGAAAGATGGCAAACCATGGTTCTAAATTTTAACAATTTTTTGAAAGAAAATTAGTAAACTCAAGTTAGCTGCTAGTAATTTAGAATGATGAGGCTGTTTTCACGCTAGTACCTCATAAATAACATTTGATTTAAAGTTTCCAAGGGTTGACTGGGCACTTCAAAGGACCTCCACAGGGAGGAAATGAGCTTCTCCCTCCATGCCCTCCCCACTCAGGTGAGGACTGAGATCACCAGCTGGAGGGGCACATCAAGGGTGTGGCCTAACCAACTCAGTGACAACTGACAGACTTCCTGACTTACTGACTGACTGAAGAGCTAACTAGCCAACAAGCTAATGGAGAGACTGACCAACTGGCCTACAGACTGGTGGAATTACCAAGTGACGATTGAGCCAATGGAGTGGTTGATACACCAGTGAATGGACTAACTGCCCACTTGATAGACAGATGCACTAATGGTCAGCCAACAGACTAACTGATTGGTTGATGGATCATTTTGTCAGTGAGCCACTGGATTATAATGTGAACCTGCCTGCCTTCCCAAAAGCCTGGTTAACCAGCTGACCAAATGACCAACTGGTTATGAACCGACCTACTCAAATACTGACAGAAGAATTGTTGAAAGGACAAGGGCATCTGGTGTGTAGGCCAGCCAAGCAACCATTGATCGACACAACTGTCAGAGAGAACTCAGTTGCCAGGACTCCACACAATGAAGAACATCCTCAAAAGGAAGGTTAGATACAATAAGAAGGAGGTAACAGATGCAAAAAGGACAAAAAACTAAAATGTCCACCAAACAGTGAAAAAGGAAAAGGATTCTCATGTTCAGGTTGGAAGTAACCTGACATTGTTGATGTCCAGAGTTGCATAAAGAAACTGGGAGATTCCAACCCAATGTCAAGATGTGGTTTCCCCCGGCGCCTTGGTGGCTCAGTTGGTTAAGCGACTGCCTTCGGCTCAGGTCATGATCCTGGAGTTCCGGGATCGAGTCCCGCATCAGGCTCTCTGCTCAGCAGGGAGTCTGCTTCTCCCTCTGCCCCTCCCCCCTTCATGTGCGCTCTCTCTCTCTCTCTCTCATTCTCTCTCTCAAATAAATAAATAAAATCTTAAAAAAAAAAGATGTGGTTTCTCTAGCGGTAATGGAATCAAATTAGCAAATGAATGAATTCAGCCATGGCCTCTCTTTAACATCCTAACCAACTGAGCCACCCAGGCGCCCCGCGCCTCTCTTTAACATCTTTCTGACCCTCCTCCTATACCCCCATCATGAACACAGCAGACTCATTCATTCTGCTAAAGTCATAGATGTAGGGTCATAAAATGCAGTCATGGTGCTGTTCTGGTTGTGGGATTATGAATGATTATTTTTCCTTTCATTTTCCAATTATAGCCTTTAGTGGGGCTATATTATTTTGCAATGGAAAAATCACATCTATAATTTTAGAAGGAAAAATAAAAACAAATTTGGTCCCTTCCTTTCTTTTGCTCCATACCCAATAAATATTTCTGGATTTATGGATCCAAGGAGTCTTCAAGACTTGCCTCTCCTTACTTTTTGATCTCAAAGTGGCTTATTGAATACCTACTAGTCATCTCTCCCTTTTCCTAGATTACTAGAACAGCCTCCACAGCCTCTCCCTGTTCAAGTCTGTCCTTCCTGCAGATACTAAAAGAATTTCCATCACATTTCTCCTTTTCAAGAACTTCTGTGGGCTTCTTATAATTAATTAATTTATTTATTTTTATTCTTTTAAAGGGGGGAGGGGCAGAGGGAGAGAGAGAGAGAGAGAGAATCCCAAGCAGGCTCCCTGCCCAGTGCCGAGCCCAACTCGGGGCTTAATCTCATAACCCTGAGATCATGGCCTGAGCCGAATTCAAGAGTTGGACGCTTAACCTACTGAGCCATCCAGGTGCCCCAAGAACTTCCATGGGCTTCTTGGTGCCTGTTTGATTATCAACCTAAACTTTCAAACATATAACCAATGGACTTTGAATAACTAATGTCTTTTCCTTGTGCGCATCTATCTATATCCAAGCAAACACACACACGCACACATGTGCACACACGTGTACACACACACCCATGTGTGCATCCACACATGAACACTGCCACCCTCCCTATTCTAGCTTCTCATCGGGGTCCCTCTGAATTTCTGATCAGTTATAATCTCATAGTTTTCTCTCAACCAGGAACAGGAATCCCACACTGGAGTTGTGCCCGTCACTCTGATAAATTTATCCGTCAGTCAAAAAGCATTTACTAAATTTTCAATATTTGCCCACTATTGTAGGTATTGTGGAAACTCTAAAGAGGGAAGGGAGAAGGGTCCTGACTTTTATTGAGTGCTTACTATTGCAAACATTGAATTCACACAGGTGATCTTTTAGCTTCCTCAGTGAAATGGTATCCCATTTTATGGATGAAGAAATGAAAACCCAGGAAGGTCAGGAAACATCATCCACCCAAGGTCACATTGCTCGGAAGCAACAGAACTGTGATTTGAAACCAGATGTGCCTAATTGCAGTGCCTTTGCTTTACTCTCTGGTGGAGAAAGCTAGACTATGTTTTTCACCCACTCACTCATTCACAGATGCATTCATCCTTTTAGCAAATGTTTACTGAGCATTTAACACCATCTAACAATAATATGCTAGGATAAAATAGTGAGCAAGATAGTCATGATGCATACCTTCTTGGAACTCACTGTTTGGTGAGGGAGCGACCCACAAAAAGTGTGTGTGTGTGTGTGTGTGTGTGTGTGTGTGTGTAACTGGTATGTACATTAATTTTATTTATTTCTTCTCACCCTGGTGAGGGTAAGATAGAGAGTAACATGAGAAAATGATCTTCAATTTTATGATGTCTATCTCATACATTGCTTTACAATTTATGAAGCCCTTTACAAAGCTCATTTTGAACCGATTCTTTTTTTTTTAAGACTTTATTTATTTGACAGAAAGAGACACAGTGAGAGAGGTAACACAAGCAGGAGGAGTGGGAGAGGGAGAAGCAGGCTTCCCGCGGAGCACGGAGCCCGATGCGGGGCTTGATCCCAGGACCCTGGGATCATGACCTGAGCCGAAGGCAGACACTTAACGACTGAGCCACCCAGGCGCCCCTTGAACGGATTCTTGAAGGACAAGATTCTACAGATGAATTCAAGGACAGGCCAAGTTATGACTAGAGACAATTGAGACCTAGTCCAGAGTTGCTCAGCGTTCCTTTGTGCAGCACAGAGCAGTGGGGCCACGGTCGGATGAAGACACAGCCCAAGTGTGAAACTATCAGGGTGACCTTTGGAGGGGTGGTGACCTGAGATTGAATGGGGGCTGAAGATAGATCAGGATGGAAAACTACAACACCTAGGCCTTCAGGACAGCCTTGAGGGGCACCAAAACCTTTGTGGAAGATCTCAACTCTCTGGGGCTATGATGCCTGAGATGTAGGGACCTTCTCCTAAAAAGAGCCACCAAAAGCCCATAAAAGAAGGCGTTTAAAAAATAGGACACTCAATAATGCCAAAGTCGAATTATTTCTGACTTGACATAACCAAAATAAAATAATAAATTGCTTGCAAGAATCCTAAACATGAAACACAATATACTTTGGGATTTGGGAAAGATGAAGAAAGGCAAGCACCTGCTTGTATCAAGATTTGTGCCCCTTGGCACAAACGAGAACAAGAACCACAAACAGCCCTGCATGGGCCCGGAAGCTTCTCCTGGCTGCAGCTGGGTTTCTGAGGGCATCTGCGTCTCCCATCCATCCTCCACGTGCTAGTTCCAGCCTGCTGCAAGGCTCACTTCCTCCCACAAAGTCCCAGCAAGAACACAGGATTGGGGGTTCCCACCCTGAATCTACAACTGACAGCACTGCGTGGCTTTGGGCAAGGTCCCAGACTTTTTGGGCTTCTGTTTTCTGCAAAATGAGAAAAATCATAACTACCTTTCAGGATTGTAATGAGGATAAAGTTTAGGTTGTCTCACTCTCTGCGGCAGATACTGTCTGTGTTTGCCTGCTCTGCACCCCTCTCCTCTTCTTCTGGCAAGCACATCCACATTACCCCTGGAGAACCGCTCCTTCCCTGCTCTCAGGCCATGTTGACTTAGGCAGGGCTGACTCTCCTCCCAGTCTTCTGGAATGAATACCTGATCAGGCTTCACATGTGATCCAAGCACATCCAGTGAAATTCAGTCCTAGGACTTGTATGTGAATCTTGAGGAGGAGGTGCTGAGTTAGTGAGTAGTCCTGAAGGTGGGCAGCCACCCTATCATCACAAGGGCAGGGCCTGCCTGAAGGTAAAACCAAGCTGGAAAAGAGTGAATTCAAGAAATGGATGGAGATTGGCTGGACATCTGGATCCAGCCATACCTGAAGTAGTATTATTCCTATGAATTAGCTCCTTTATTAGCTTAAGACAGTTTGAGTTAAGTTTCTATCTAAAGGTTGCAATCTAAAGAGCCCTGACCTATGTCCTCTCATAGGAAGAGGTCCCTATGGACTGAGATATTAATGTGTTGGGTTGTTTGTATTCTCTAAGAATTCTGTCTATTATGAGTTGGAAGAGTCTGGGAAAGAGACTCAGGGACTTAGGATCCTCCTTGAAACTCTGCCCAGGGAGGGAAGAAAAGGGCCCTGAAAGTCAAAGAAATGGTAGATTAAAATCACTTCTACCACTGAGTACCTAATACATGCCAGACATATTTAAAATATATTCTTTTGTTCATCATATATTTAGTGACACCTACTGTATACCAGTACTGTTTTAGGGAGCTTCCATTCTAGTGGGAGAACTGAGTCTAACCTTGCCAAGCAGGTACTGCAGGTCCATTTTACAGATGAGGAAAATCAGAGCTCAGAGAGGAGAAGTGAGTCGCCTAAAGTCCCACCTTTGGACAAGAGTGGATTCGAGACTCTAACTTGGATCTGTTGGACTTCAAAGTCCATGACCTTGTCATCGCTCCAGGCCACCCTCTTTGTAAACCCTGCTCTTAGGAAACATCACTCGGTTCCTATCTTTGCCTGGGAAGGGAAAGGGGGAGGCAGGGGCTCCCGTACACAGCCCCTGGCTCAAGAGCTGGGACCCACAGCGTCTCAGTGCTTGGCCATGTTTACGTTGCTGGTCAGACAGGCCTGAGTGTGTCTGCCCAAATGGACTGTGAGTTGCGTGACGGAGGCTGGAGATTTTGTCTGAGGATGCTCCAACAGCCTGAGAAACTGGCAGAGGGCTGAATTTGGCCACCCTGCCCAGCCTGTGGCTTTTCAGTTCACCCAGGATCCTAAGTTCCAAATGCACCCCATCTATCCCAGGGCCCCCCTGCCATTTGGGGAATACACCAATGGTAAGATGATAGAGTTAGAGAGACCTGGCTTTGAATGCTACAGTAGTAACTTGAGCAAATCACTTAACTCTGCTGTGCCTCACTTACCCCACCTGAAAAATGGGAATTACAGGATCCACCTCACAGGGTTGTTACAGGGATGAGACAAAGTATAAGAAGGCTGTGTTCCCAGGACCACGTGCAGTGCACAGTAGGTCCCGCATGAGCCCTAGCTATTTTCCTCCCCTATAGGACCCTCTCCCCTGCATCTGGGGGGCTCACCTGGGCATCCTCCTGCAGCCCAGCCCCACCCCCCATCCGGCCCTAACGACTTTTGCAGCCTATCCCTGGTGGCAGTAGCTGAGAGGCCAGAGACTCCCAGGGCCCCCGGGCTCTTTAATCAGCTTCTGCAAGGGCTGCAAGTGATTCAGCCTGCAAGTGATTCGGCACCGGGCGCAACAACAAACAGGCCTGCAGGGAATGGCTTCCTCAGAAAGATGTTGGCATGTCTCTATAGCAACTCGGGGAAAATATTTCACGCAAAAGTCCATCTGCTGTAACATAAAGGGAGTCCCAGCCAATAATCAAGTTGTAACTAGTTATAAATTATTCCTAATTTGCAAGCTTTACTTTACCAAACCACAAAACACACACACACACACACACACACACACACACACACACACACACACGTGCGTGTACATTTATAGAGAGACGTGCTCTCTATCTGCTTGGACCCTTGTGCACATACAGACGTGTGGTCACGAGAAGGCAGCAAAGCAGGCAGACGTTCAGCTGGGGGCTGGATGACGTGACCCAAGCAAGCAGACACGGGGGGCCGCCAGGGCCGCAGTTAAAAGGGGAGACCAAACTCACTAAGTTACCTAGAGTTATTATGCAACCCAGAGCTAAAATCTTTTTGTTAGTTTTGTTGGTTTCTCTTAAGGAAAAAAAAAATTTTTTTTTCCTGACCTCTGTGTAAAGAAACATTTATATTGATTCATCGGTATAAAATGCCTTGTAGAGGCTATCAAAGTGGAAAAAACAATGTAATAATTCGCATTGTGATGCTTTTAATTTTATATGTTGTCAACACTTCAAAGTAGGCCGGAGCCGGGCCCTGGAGATCCAGGGTCGTACCTAGGCTGCAAACGTCTGCAACTCAAGAGCCTCCTGCACGACGCCCACTCGCGGGCTTCAGATCACCCTCTTTTTTTTTTTTTTTTTCCCCATCTCCCTGCTTTCTATGTCTGCCCTGCAAAACTCATGTAGCCTGGAAAAAGAAAACAGGTGGAGGTAAGTGGGAGGGAATGATGTTAAGTAACCGTGAGGAGGTACAGCACCTCTTCCTGTCAGACAAACCCGTGGCTTCCCAGCTTCCCGGTTGACAATGTCCCGGACTGACCCAGGCATCTCAGGGACTGGAGACAATGTCGCCACCCTGATCCCAAAGAAGAATCCCGGTGACTGCCACCATCGCTGGAGCCACGCACTGTGCCAAAGCCTTGCATTGTGTGCCGCTGAACGCTGCCCTCCACACCTTGAGAATGGTGGCATTTTTATCTGCATTTTATATTCTATTTCATTTATAATGGGACCCAGAGAGGTGAGGTGAGCTGAATCAGGATTCAAACCCAGTTTTGTCTGATTCTACTGCCTTGGCTTCTTCCTGCATGTCTAGAAAGACACAGAAGAGGCCGTTCCCCAAGAGAGAAATTTCTAGCAGTGGACTTCTACCTCAGAAAGTTAAAGTAGCGTCAAAAACCACTGATTCACCCAGACCTGCCCTTGCATTTCATTGTCTTGTTTTGTTTCGGCCTCATGACATTGCACAGAGGAGCACCCCGAGACTCAGAGAGCTCAAGACACTTTCCCAGGGAGATGTTGCTGGCTGGAGTGTTGGGGAGCTGGCCTCGGCAGGCAGGATGCCAGACCTCAAAGCCCGGGAGCCCCCTCCCGCCTGTTTCCATCTGTCCGGCTGTCCCCTGAGGCTCAATGGGAGGCTAGGCAGGGTGAGCGGGGCCCGTCACCCGCATGTGTGCCGGCTGCGGGGCAGAGCACAGATTTGGCCTGGGCTCTGAGAGCGTGTCGACTTGATGAAATGCAGCAGGGGTAGGGCCCAAGCAGAAAGGTCAGCAAGGGGAAAAGGGCAGGAACACCCTGTTACCAGATCTGGAGAAGAAATGGAAAGTGAAATACTTGGAAAGTAACTTCGGCCGGTTGGAGGAAAGTGTGTCAGGATGTTTCCAAAGGCCTGGATGAGCCAGCCTCCCCCCCCTCCAACCCCGCCAACCCACCCCAACACCTCGCTGGAGGCACAGGGGCGTGTGCAGAAATAACGGTGGAGGCTGCTCCTGGCCTGAGTCCCTGGGGTTCAGGTCACTTCCAAGGACAGTCTCGGGGGAGCCAGGAGATGCTGTCTGCAAGGCCCTGGGAGCAGTGAAGACAGCCCCTTCTGCTCCTGAATTTACCCTGTCCTCCTGGGAGGGCGGGATGCTCAGCTGCAGCATCCTAGGTCCCCACCATCCAAATCTCCTCTCAGGGGCCCAGAAAGACCCTCCCCGCTGGGGTGACTCGATTTGCAATCAGCATCCAAGACCTTCCATCAGACCTGTTGAGTTAGGGCCTTGGAATGGGGAGCCTGCAGCTGCAGAGGAGGCCACCATCTGTCTGTCCGCTGAGTACATTTGCGAGGCGACCTCGCTGCAGGCATAATTAGGACAAGCGGGTCAAGAAATTTGACTCAACAGACCAAGCCCCTAGTTGGGCCAATTTTTCTATCCTTTCTTTCTCTCTTTTTTTTCTTGCTTTTTTTTTTTTCTCCCTTAAGCATTAGAAGAAAAAGAGCACCTTTCAAAACCCAACTTGTAGCCGCCTTTTGTGTGGCTGGATTTCCCATGCTGAGCTGGTGTCTAAGCTGCTCCGCGGCACGTGAGGGGATGCAGCGGGCCTGGGAGGGCCGCAACGTCCCAGTACTCCCTCCTGAGTGCAAGAGGCCATTTCAGGATCTCTCGGACTGGCCGGGAATCCACCTCCCCGAGGGTGAGCCAAAGGCAGGGCCTCCACTGACCTCTGCCCTCCCTTAGCCCAGCCAGAAAAGAACAGTCCAGAGCACCATGGGAAGCTCTTTAGTTAAGCAAGGCAAAAACTCCAAAAATTCCCATGTAAGCCCTAGAAAGCTTGGGCCAGATCTTTTGCATGGAGGATCTGGCTTCAGTTAGCAGGGGCTTGGAGAGGCAGTGAGGCTCAACCGCCCCCAACCCCCCACCCAACTTTGGCCTCCACCATCCCTGAATTCTCAGCTGGGACCCATCATCAAAAACTGCCCTCAAGTGGCAGGAAGACGTGCTCCCGGGAGCCAAAGGGCAGTCTTCTTGTGGGAGGCCGTGGAGTGGAGAGGCTAAGAGCCTGGAGTCAGACAGCTTTGCTCCCAATCCCACATCTGCCACTGCTAGCTGTCGGGCCCTTTCTTCTACCTCAGGAGACTCAGTTTCCTTATCTGTAAAATGGGCACAATCATCTTCTCCATCTCACCCCATCTCGTATACTTCGTGAAAGGGTAAAATGAGACAGTACCCGTGAAGCTCTCGGAACTCTGCAATCTGTGCCTAGCACAGGGAAAGTGCTCCCAGAATGATGGTGACCACACGTTGCTGTTTATTGTTGTTACCATTTCCAGCCCTGGTTCTGGGACGCATTGCATGGGCGTGGGGACACACCTGCACACACGGACACAGATGCAGCAGCCAGTCGAGGGGCACCCCGCGGCCATAGCCTCCGTCTAGGCATCATCGCAAGATTGAGAGTTGGGTAGGATCTTGGGAAAATACCTGAGGCCAGAGAGGGGAGGAGCCCTGGCCCTAGTCACTGGTCGCCATGTGGCAGAGTGGGACTGAAACACTGCTCTTATTTCTCTAGACGCCCTCTCCTCGTGTATCACATACTCAACAAATATCTCTGTTGATTAGCACCCCGGCCACAGACCTTGGCCAGGCCTGGGGTCCCAGGGTGAACAAGACGGTTCCTACTCTCACAGAGCTTGAGGCCTGGGTTTCCGGCACATCACGCGTCTATGTGGCTCCCTACGCTCCCATCCTGTGCACACTTAGAACCCTGAATGCACCAAATGCTTCCGGCTGCTTCTTTGCCGTTTGGGGTCTAAGCCTCATTTCCCTCCATGGTTGGGGGGCTCCCTGAAGGCAGTCCCCTCACAACACTTGTTCTGGGTAGGGGATTTGCATGTCACAGCTCAGACCACACTGAGCCTTGCCTGTCCTCCTGGGATCTGTCTCTCCCTATCAGACCCCATAGGCAGAGATCTCCTCTGAGCAGTGATAGTGGCTGGCAGAGCTGAACTCAGGACATGGTGGTTGGATGAATGATGAATGAATGATTGCACAGGGCAAGTAAGGTCAGTAATTGATTTGTTCATTTATTCATCCATCATGCATTTATCCTGAATCTATCCTGTGCCAGGCTCTGGGGTACAGAGACGAATGGGATACAGTCCCTGAGCTCAGAGAGGCCCACTAAACAGACACCAGCAGTGCTCAACATGTCTGCAGGGGCCAATGGGGCCCAGAAGAGAGTGAGCTCAATTCAGCTGGGAGATGGGAGATGAGTAGGGAAGGTGTCAAACTGAGTGACCCCCAGACAAGGTCTGGACAGGCAAGTTTAGAAAGTAGACATAGAAAGAACAGTGCAAGAGGGGAGAGGGACCCACGGGGTGGGGGGGAAAGGCCCTGAGCTGTGATACACTCCAGGAAACATCAGCTTTACCGTTTGGCTACTTTAAAAACAAAAGTAACAATAATAATAGCAAATATTTGGGGAGTGCTTTGTGCCAAGTACTGTTCTAAAGCTTTGTACATATTAATTCAATTAATCCTCTCCAATAACCTTAGGGACCCAATCTATTATTAGCCCCATTCCTCAGAAGAAGAAACTGGGGCACAGAGAGGTAATTTGTCCCCAAGATCTCATAGTGGTTTAGTGGCCAAGCTTATTGGCAGAGAGGAGACAACCAACCAGGGCACAGAGGATCTTAAATATCAGATAAAGGCATTGAACTCTACCCCAAGGGCAGGGAACAGCCCCTGAGGGATTTGGGGCAAGGCGTGTCTTGATCTGTTTTTCATTTTGACAGTTTCTTCCGGGACAGTGAGGAGAATGGGCTCAAGGTTCCCAATAGCTATGAGTCTAGAGAGGAGAAGTCATCTTTCATACATGTTCAATAGAGAACATGCACACACACAAAAAAATTCATGCAGGCATTTTCACGATAGCAGAAACACAGGTGCTTATCAACAGGAGAGTGAACAAATGAAGACTGCTAACTACACATGGTGGAATATTAAGCAGCAGTGAAAATGAAGGAACCACAGAAACATGCAACAATCTTGGCGTATCAGTTGCTGATCACTGTCTAAAAAACCAGTCTCGACTTAGTTGCTTAAACAGCCATTATTTATTTAATTCATAATTCAGTAGGTAGGCATTTGAAGCTGGACTCAGCTGGGCAGTTCTGGTTTTAGCTGGGCTTCCTCATGAATCCATGGTCGGTGGAGAGTCCGCCTGATGGTGTCAATTGGGCCACATGTCTCCCATCACCCAGCAAGCTAGCTTGGTCACATGGCTACAGAAGTTTCCAGGAGAATGAGGAAGAATATAAAACCTCTTAATGTCTAAGCTCAGAAATGACACAGCGCCACTTCTGCCACATTATATTAGTCAAAATAATACAGAAGCCTGGTTGAGATTTAAGAAGTGGGGTGAGAGACTCCACTTCTTGATGCTTTCGTTGCATCAAGTCATATGGCAAAGGAATGTGGAGACATGGAGAGGGATAATTGCAGCCATATTTGCAAATAAGCAACCGTGCATGGAAATATAATATTAAGTGAAAAAAAGCAAATTCCAAAAGATTACATGCAAATGACACTTTTTCATAAAACTTAAAATTGGACTTTAGGAGTGCAGATAGATGAAAAAAGGCTTTATTAAAAAGGATGCAACAGAGCAAAAGACCCTGGATGCAAGACAGCTTCCTTGGAGGACAGAAGACAAGAAGATGGGACAGAGAGTGCAGGTTACTGTCGAAGTCCTTGCCCTTGTTTTCACCATTAAAATGCCACATTCTTTTAAGGGGGCCATACGAAACCTAGATTCGTCAAATCATGTGTACTTGAGGTCTGGCGAGAGAGAAAGAAGGATTGAGAAAGAGAAAGGGGCCAACATGGGCCGCACGAAGGGTCAGCTCACCAAGACGTGGGAATCTTTTAGATGTGAACGCAGAGGGGGAAAGAGGATCACTTCAGGAACACCAGCTTGAGTGGCTGGGTGACAGCCTCAGCTCTGAGCTAGGAAACCCTATGGAGGAAGATGGTTTGGAGAGGACCAGGAGTTGTGTCTGGAGACTGTTGAGTTTGAATGCCCGTGATGATCTGGGAAGCAAGGTTCCATAGGCTGCTGGTTTTCCAAAACTTGGGAGAAAGGGTCAGGGCTGGAGAAACGAGAACCTCAGCAGATCTAAAATGGAGACCATCCCAGAAAGCCCTGCATTCCATCAGGATGGAAGGCCTCCCTTCAGCTGAGAGCCACCCCCAGCTGTCTGGCTTTGGTGGAGCCCTCGCCTCACCCAGCCCTTCCTGACAGCTCCTCGGGGCACGTCCACAGCCAGGTTTCCCTTCTTAGCAGTCAGGCCTCCACCCTGAAATCCTGGGCCAAGCGAGTAAGCTTGGGGTTGTGGCTGAGGGGGGCCCCAGCAGCAGTCTCCTCCCCCGGCAGGGCCAATGGGACCCCAGAGGGGGCTGGATGTTTGTGCAGATGACATGTTTATGGCCCAACCTCTCCTTACTCATGCTTTTGGCTTCCCCTCGCTGATTTTGGTTGGGTGGATCCCAGTTCTGCTGCTGGACTTGGGAGCCTTGGGGCTGGGGCTGAACAGAGCTTCCTTTAGCAGTTCCAACCAAGGATGGTTCCAGCCCCTTCCCCCAGTCCCCCTAGACCTCATATTTTCCCACACCCAACTTTATTACAGAATGCTAGCCTCTCAGAGCTGGAAGGGGCCTGCAGCATCCTTGCGTCCAACACCTCCTTTCCTAGATGAAGAAACTGAGTCCCAAAGAGAGGAAGGGACTTGCCCAAGGTCACCCAAGCAGGTAGAGACAGAAGATGCAGGCATCCCAATGCACAGCTCAGGGCTTTGAAACCATCTGCAAACACCAGCTTCCTTGGTTGCTGTTTTGTTTGGGAAAGGACAGTCCAGCTTTCTCAAGTCTGCTGCAGTAACTTTCTCCCCTCCCAGGGAGGCAGCAGACAGTGACAGACTCTGCTTTTACAGTTTAATTCCATAGGAAATTGGAAATTGCCTGTCAGAGGTGTCCGGGTGGCCCGGATGCCCCGCCCCGACCTGGCCGCCGAAGTGCCCGCTTCTCCCTGCTCCTGGCTTGGGGGCCCTTTTCAGAAGCTCTTCCGAGGGCTACTGTGGATTCTCTCCCTGCTCTTCCTCCCAGGGCAGGATGCTAGCACAGAGCAGCCAGGCCTGGCTGGGGCCCTAAACCCTGACATTTAGCTGCGCTCTTTTCCAGCAGTCTCTGGCCCTGAGCTCCAACCTGGCTTCAGCATCATCTCCTGCCCCAAGTTCCCAGGGAAATTGAAGGAGGGGGCTCTCAGACTTCCTCTGGGAATCTTGGGTCACCAAGCTTCCCTGAGAGGCCTTGTGCTGCTCTCCCAGAACTCATCACCTTCCCAGGGTTTCTGAGACTGCAGTCGGTTGCACTTACCTCTTCCCTTCTCTGGACATCCCCTGCACTTGGGATCTTGTGCTAGCATCTCCATCTTTCTTAAAAACCAGCCTGGAAGCTTCAGGAGTTCAGCATTGCTATTGTGCAAACTTCACAAGAAAAAGTCTCTGACATATCACTCCTGGATTGAACCCCAGAGTCACTGTTTTTGAACTCTCTGATCGTGGACAAATCATTTCACTTCTTTATGCCTTAGTTGTCTCATCTGTAAAGTGGGGGTGATCACAGTACCAAATATAAAGTGTTGTTATGAGGATTATATGGGATAGTGCATGTAAAGCATTCAATAAATGTTAGAATTGCTAATATTCTATTCTAGCATCCACCTCATATGGCCTCTCAGGCCAAGCCCAGAACTAGGCTATGAGAGTCAGTAAGTACCCGTGACCTGCCCAGTAAACAACTGGTGGAAAATATGACAACACAAGCAGTCCCTAGCTTCCTGGGTCCTCTTCAATTCAGTGAATCTTCACTGCGGCTTATTATATGTAAACACTATGCTTGAGGCTAGAGATACCATGACAAGCAAGATGGACACAATCCCTGCCCTCCTGGCACTTCCATTCCAGAGGGGAGGCAGGCAAGTAAGGGAGCACTCAGCGTGGAGAAGTGATGACATGGTAGAAGTGAGCTCAGGAGTCTGTGGGCCCAGAGGAGGCACTCCTAATCCAGACTTAGGAGGCAAGGAGAGGAGTTGAGTCTGCAGCTGTGACCAGATGTATGAGCAGGTGTGTGTGTGTGTGTGTGTGTGTGTGTACAGTGGTGGGAGACAGTGTCCCAGACGAAAGATGCATCATTCACACATGCCTGAGAGAGGAGTAGGAGAAGAAAGATGAGGCTGGAGGAGTGGAAAGAGGCCAGACTTCAAGGGCCTTATAGATTTGTCCTGAAGGCACTGGGGAGCCATTGAAGAGTATTGAGCAGAAGAGTAGCAAAGGGAGACTTGCCTTTTAGATTGCCTACTCAGTGTGATGAGTGGACTGGAGGGAGGAGGCCTGGAGGCAGGGAGATATACAATGAGGCTATGGAAGTAATCCAAGTGAGAGAAGATAGCAGAATATGGGATAAAGCTCAATATTTAGGATGACATTAAGGCCACTCTAAAACTGGCCCACAGAACCTTCCCAGTCTTACCTCTTACTAAAACTGAGTTGTAAGGATCAAAGGAGATCCATGTACCTGCGCATGCCTTGCTAAGCATAAAGGGCAAGTTTGAGAAATTGTTATCTTTGGGACTGTTAGTGGTTAGTTTTCCAGGCATACCCATATGAGCCTCCTGCTGGATCTAAGAGCAGCATCTCCTCCTTCAGAGAAGCCTGAGAATTTATTTCAGTTTGCCCCCAGAGGATCCTAATGGATACTTGCAACTGGGGACACAAAATTGAATTCCATACCATCCGTTCCAACTAGATGTTTTACCCCCATAGGGCTTCTGACCGCACCCCCCCCCCCCCCCCTGCCACACACATACACACAGGTCAGTGTGAAGACTGTAGGTGGTGGGGAGGACAGAGGCAGTCCCTAATTTTCACTTTGCAGATTGGAGACAATGTGGTATAAAGGAAATGTTAGGTCTATTTCTACACTTAGTAGCCTCAAAATCACTTGAATTCTAACAAGCATGCCCTGAAAGATTTAGCTCAAATCTATTGAAAGATCTAAAGAAATAAATTCCATTTCCAGGCAATATGGTGGATCAAATGTACAGAAAAACTATCTCAGTACAAACACCTAAAAATGTTGGATAAAATATTAAAATTCTCTTTGTATACATGGACAAGTCATTAGACATTCGCTTTAATTGCCAGTCATAAGAAAGCGTTTTCACTCGGAGAAATAAAAAAAAGAAAGTACACTTCAGTATTCACTGCTCTGTAAACATAACATCAGGAATACAATAAAGATTTATGACATTTAAAGAAGCAAGGGGGGAAAAATTAGTATAACCAAGAGAAAACACAACTGATAGAAACAGATCCACAAAGGATAGTTACTGGAATTGGCAGATAAGGACTTTAGAACAACTATTATAAATTATTTAAAATTTTAGAGGTGAAGAAGATGAAGAGATTGGGTAATCCCACAGAAAAGTGTAAACTCTAAAAAATAACAAAATGTACATTCTGAAATTAAAATGTGTGAAATAAAAATTTAATTAGATGAACTCAGTTGTAGATTAGTCAATGCAGAGGAAAAAGATCACTTGAACACAAGTAAATTGAAGTTATCCAAACTGAGGAACAGAAAGAAAAATGATTGGGGCGCCCGGGTGGCTCAGTTGGTTAAGCGACTGCCTTCGGCTCAGGTCATGATCCTGGAGTCCCGGGATCGAGTCCCACATCGGGCTCCCTGCTCAGGGAGTCTGCTTCTCTCTCTGACCCTCTTCCCTCTCGTGCTCTTTATCTCTCATTCTCTCTCTCTCAAATAAATAAATAAAACCTTTAAAAAAAAAGAAAGAAAAATGATTGAATAAAAATAAACATCAGTAATAATGATGTTTAATAATATAAAATATAAAGTAGTCTAACATATGTTTAATTCAAGTCCCAGAGAGAGTGGAGAGATAAAATAGGACCTAAGAAATATTTGAAGAACTAATGGCCAAAATTTTTCCAAATTTGATTTAAAAAAAAAAAACAGATCCAAGAAGCTCAAGTCTCAAGCAAGATTAAAAAAAAAAAAAAAAAGGAAACATGTCATAGTAAAATTCTTGAAAACCAAAGATGAAACCTTAAAAAGAGCCAGAGTAAAAGAAACATATTCTATTGAAGAGAAAATGATAATTGATTGAAATAAACAATTCAAGTAATAAGAAAATTGAACAGTATCTTCAAAGTACTGGGGTGAAAAAAGTATCAACCTAGAAATCTATATCCAGAGAAAATATTCTTCAAAACAGAAGGCAAAACAATGATATGGTAAGACAAACAAAGAGTGAGAGAATTTGTAGCTCACAGATACACCTAAAAAAAAAAAAACAGTAATTGATAAAGAACGGGCTCTGTGCGAAGAGAAATGATACCAGATAGAAAGTTGAATCTATGAGAAGGAATGTAAAGTCCCAGAAAAAAAAAAAAAAATAGGTAAAATATAAAAGTCTATCTTTTTCCTCCTTTCTTAGTTTTTTAAAGACTACTGGCAGTGTAAATAAAGTAATGTGTGGTGAGGTTTATAATACATGATAAAAGTAAAATACATTAAAATAATAGTATTGAGGATGAGGAAGGGTTAATGGAAGTGTGATTTCATAAAGATTTTTTCTTAAACATGAAGTTTTATATTATTAATTGAAGATATCCTGAGATAAATTAAGGATGCATGTTTCAATCTCTAGAGCAAACAAAAAAATAGTAAAGTAAAAATGTAGAGCTAAAAAGCCAACAGAGCATATTCAAAAGAATAGCTAAAAGCATTTGATTAATTTTTTAAAGGCAGGGAAAGAAAATCGAAGGAATGAAAAACAGATAAAAAATAGAAAAAAAATACCAAGATATTACATTTAAGCCCAATCATATTCATAATTATACCAAATGTAAATGGGCTAACTACTCCATTTAAAAGACTTCTGCTTTCGGCCAAGATGGAGTAACAGGAACTGTATTTACCTTCCCACTGAAACAATCAATATGTGAAAACTGTTTTCAAGATAATGAATTTCAGGAACAGAGGATGGTGATTTCTGAGAGATGGAAAGTACACAAAATAAACCATACAGTTGCCTTATTTATGCCCTGAGAGTGTTTCCAGACTGCAGTGCAGGAAGGAGGAACTCAAAGAAGTCCCTGAGTTGAGGAGATAGAGCTAGGAGCCCAAGCAAAGGTATCTGGAGTTTGACAGTTGGAATATTAGAGAAGAGACAGCTACATGGAGAGAGAACACTGGAGATCTGCAGAGGGTCCTCTACGTGTTTTCCACAGAGTACTGATAAACATATGTGTATGAGGAAACTACTTGAGGCCAGAGAAAGAACCACTCAAAGGAATTAAAGGGAACAGTTCACAGAGCTCAAAGAGAACCAGGAATTGTGACTGTTCTCATCAGTAAGACTGAAAAAACTCATAATTCAAGGGACAGAGTACTCAGAAGGGTCTCACTTTAGTGGGAGAGGGGGATAATTAGCCTTAGAAGAAACACTGTTCATGTCCCATCTGAGAAATCATGAAAGCAAGACCTAAAAGGGTCAAACTGATTCTAAGTAACTGAACTTTATCCCAGAAAAGAAAAAAGCCCTCAAGAACATAGGAACGTAAAAACAAAACCAACAACGTCAAATTCAGAATGTTTGGTGTCCAATAAAAAATGACCAAGCATTCAAAAAGGAGAACATAAAATACATAATACATAATGAAGGGAACTCTCAATAAAAAATGACAAACAACTGACAAAAATTTCAGAATTAGCAGACAAAAACATTAAATTAGCTATTATAATTACATTCCAGAAAGTTAAGTAAGGCATTAAAGATATAAAAAGTCATGATGAATTTATAGAGATGAAATCTACAATGTTTAAGATGAAAAAATACACTCAATGAGATTAAAAGTATATTAGATATTGCAGAAGGAAATATTATGTATTTAAAGACAGCAATAGAAACTATGCAAAATGAAACATGGAGAGAAAAAAATTTAAAAAAATGAAAAGAACATGAGTGAGCTGTGGGACAATTTCAAGTGGCATAATATATCTGTAGCTGGAGTCCCTGAAGGAGCAACAGGGACAGAAAAAATATTTGAAGACATAATGGCCATGAGCTTTCTAAATTTAGTGAAAACTGTAAATCTAAAGATCCAAGAAGCTCAACAAAACTCTAGCTCAGTAAACCTGAAGAAAACTACACCAAGGCATCTCATAATCATACTCAAAACTGGTGACAAAGAAAATATCCTAAGAGCAGCTGAGGGAAAAAAAGACATGTTACATGCAGAGGTTCAAAGATAAGGATGACATCATTTGTTTTTGAAAACAATACAAACAAAAAGACAATAGAGCAACAACTTGAAGTACTCAAAAAAACGAAACAAAACAAAACAACCTGGTAACCTAAAATTGTATATTCATCCAACATATCTCTCAAAAATAAAGGCAAAATAAAGACTTTTTCAGACACACAGAAACTGAAGGAATTCATCACAAGTCAACTGCAGAGCAAGAAATGTCTTTAAAAGTCTTCCTTTAAGCAGTGGGAAAATGATACTAAAATGAAGTCTGGATCTACTCAAAAGAGTAGAGATCCAGACTAGAGAAGACACTAATTGGTAAATATAAAAGATTTCTTGAAGTGATAATTTAGTTTTTAAATAAACATGATAATATAGAGTGGTTCAAAACTTATCTATAAGTAAAATGTGTAACGTTTAGCATAAAGATTGTGAGGCGAGAACTGGAAGCATACCACTCTAGAGAGAGAGTATAAGGCTCTTATACTTGTGTGTGAAGTGGCATAATATTATTTAGGAGTAGGTTGTGGCAAGTTAAAGATGTATACTACACACTCTAAAACAACCACTAAAGTTACCAGAGCGCTATGGCTAATAATCCAACAAAGGAGATGAAATAGAATCATAAAAAAGTTTCAATCTAAAAAAGGGCAGAAAAAGAGGAAAGAGAAAACAACAGATGGGAAAAATAGAAAACAAATATTAAGATGAGAGTCTCAAACCTAATCATATAATCACATTAAATGTGAATGTTCTAGTCATTCCCATTTAAAGGGCAGAGATTTTCACATTGTATTAAGAGAAGAAGAAGGAGGAGAGGGAGACAGAGAAGGAGAAGAAAGGACTCAACTACATCCTGCCTATGGAAATATATTTCAAAAATAAAGACAAAAATAAACTGAAAGTAGAAGGATGAGAAAAGAGTTATTCCTAATCGAAAGAAAGCTGGAATGGCTATATGAATATCAAACAAAGTAGATTTCGGAGCAAAGAACATTACTATGGAAAGAGAAGCTCATTTTATCAGCTAAAGTAGATAAAGAGTTCAATTCATCAAGATGTAACAACTCCAAATGTTTAAACACTTGATAACAGAGCTTCAAAATACATGAAGCAAAACTGATAGAATCATACTACAATGAGAAACAGGCAAATCCATCCTTATAATAAAAGATTTCAATGCCCTTCTCTCAAGAGTTGATAGAATAAGTAGACGGAAAATCAGTAAGGATATAGAAGACTTGAACAACACTATTAACCAACTTGACCTAATTGGCATTTATACAGCACTCCACCCAACAACAGCAGAATACACATTCTTTTCAAGTGTACAAGGAACACTTACCAAGAAAGACCATATTTTGGGCTATAAAGCAAGTCTAAATAAACTTAAAAGGATTCTAGTTTTACAAGTATGTTCTCTGACCACAATGAAATCAAATTATAAATTAATAACAAAGATCTCTGGGAAATCCACAAATATTTGAAACTAAATAACACACTTTTAGATAACTGAGGGGTCAAAGAAAAAATCAAAAGAGAATTTAAAAACTATTTCAAACTGAATGAAAGTGAAAAGGCCACATATCAAAATTTGTGAGCTACCAGTAAATCAGTACTTATAAGGCTTAGAAGGAAATTTATACCACTAATTGCCTCTATTAGAAAAGAAAGAAATTCTCAAATTAATGACCTCAGTTTCTACCTTAAAAAAACTAGAAAAAAAGAACAAATTAATCCAAAGAAAGCAGGATAGAAATAATAAAAACCACTATAGAAATCAATGAAATATAAAATGTATAAAAATCAATGAAACCAAAAGCTGGCTCCTTGAAAATATCAGTAGCATTTTAAAATTTCTAGTTTAAGTGATTGGGAAAAAGGAAGAGATTACACAAATTGCCAATATCAGAAACAAGAGAAGTGACATCACTACAAGTTATATCCCCAAAACTCTTTTTTTTTTTAAAGATTTCATTTATTCATTTGTCAGAGAGAAAGAGCACAAGCAGGGGGAGCAGCAGAGGGAGAGGGAGAAGCAGGCTTCCCACTGAGCAGGGAGCTCGATGCGGGGCTCAGTCTCAGGACCCTGGGAGCATGATCTGAGCTGAAGGCAGACGCTTAACTGACTGAGCCACCCAGGCGTCCCTACCCCTAAAACTCTTAAAGAAAACAAATTTTCAGTTAAAGATCATTCCAAAAACAAAATTCCAGACGCCAGTTAGCCTTCACTGAAATGAAAGAACATTTCCGAAAGAAACAGTATCTGTTGTACACAAACACTTACAGAAAATTGAAGAGAAAGGAGTATTTTCCAATTTACTCCACAAGGTCAGCAGTACCCTAATACCAAAACCAGGCTAGGGCGCCTGGGTGGCTCAGCTGGTTAAGCGACCGCCTTCGGCTCAGGTCATGATCCTGGAGTCCCGGGATCAAATCCCGCATCGGGCTCCCTGCTCAGCAGGGAGTCTGCTTCTCCCTCTGACCCTCCCCCCTCTCATGTGCTCTCTCTCTCTCTCTCTCTCTCTCATTCTCGCTCTCTCAAATAAATAAATAAATAAAAGCTTTAAAAAAAACAAAAACAAAACCAGGCTGATAAATAACAATATAAAAAAACTATAGACCAATATCTGTCATGAACATAGATGCAAAAATTCTGAAGATTTTCACATATCAAATCCAACAATATTAAAAAAAAGATAAAGCATGACGATGAAGTGAGTTTTAATCCTAGGAATACAGATTGATTTATTATCAAAAATTAATCAATGTCATTTACTATAGTAAAAACTAAAAAGAAAAAGCATGTGATCCTCTCAATAGATACAGAAAAAGAATTTGACAAAAATCCAACATTTACTCCTGATTGAAAACAAAACAAAACAAACTCTCAGCAAACTAAGAATAGAAAGGAATTCCTCAGTCTCATAAAGAATGTTTGTTTGTTGGTTTATCTTAGAGAGAGAGAGCATGTATGCATGAAGGGAGTTGGGGGAAGGGACAGAGAAGAGAAAGAAAATCTTTTTTTTTTTTTAAGATTTTGTTTATTTACTGGAGAGAGAGCATGAGCAAGGGGCAGGGGAGAGGAAGAGGGAGAAGCAGACTCCCTGCTGAGCAGGGAGCCCGACACAGGGCTCGATTCCAGGACCCCGAGATCATGACCTGAGCTGAAGGCAGACGCTTAACCAACTGAGCCACCCAGGCGCCCTGGGAGAGAGAGAATCTTGGGGCTTGATCTCATGACCCTGAGATCTTGACCTGAGCCAAAATCAAGAGTGGGAGCTTAACTGACCGAGCCACGCAGGAGCCCCAGTAAAGAGTATTTATTTTAAAACCTGCAGCTAACATCATACTTAATCCAGAAATACTGAACGTGTTCTCCCTAAGATAGGGAACAACCCAAGGATGTTGGTTTTTAACACTTCCATTTAGCATTTTACATGAGACAATTTGTGCACTTTATTATGTTAATTATACCTCAGTAAGATCATATTCATAGGCAGAGATTATTGATTAAATTTTTTTAAAGTGATATTGAACTATATACTGTAATCAGCAATTCACTCTAAATATGAACACTCAGGACAAAAAAAAAAACCCCACATTTTCAGACACAAGAAATAGGGGAGCTTACCATCAAGTGAATTCCAAAGGATAGTCTTCCGACAAAATGATAATTATCTTAGAAGAAAAGTTTGAAATGTGAGCAGGAATGGAAAGCAAGGGGAAAGGTAAATATAGCCTAAATCTAAGCATACATTTTTATGAAACAAACACAGTATATAGCTAGTTTGGCAGAGAAATAAAATAGAACAAAGATAATGATCAAAATGACATTTTAGGAGGAGGCGATTGGAATTACAGCATTTGAAGATTATTTTATTTTTCAGTAGGAAGGCAGAGATATTAATTAACTTTCTATCTTATTTAGTTCAATCTGCATGTTAAAATTTCTGGAGCAACCAACTGGAAAGTTAAAATACATTTCTAACTAACTCATTGATCTAAGAAATTGTGATATATTTAAATTTTTAAGTGCTTAAAGCTAAACCATAATAAAATTTCTACAACATTAATAAGCTACACATTCAACAGCACGACCCTCCCCCATTAAAAGAAAGGATATAATATAAGAAGATAAATTATTGAAAAATAAAACATATAATAAGAAAGATCAGCAAGGCCAAAAGTTTTCTCTTCGAAAAGACCAATAGGCAAATCTCTAGTTACACTAATCCAAAGAAAAAAGGGCACAATAAATAATATTAAGAATGAAAAAGAAACATAAACATAAATACAGATGATACTGAATAGATAATACAAAGATATTGTAAAAAAATTGCCAATTTATTTGAAAACTTAGACAAAGGGACAAATTCCTCAGATAATATAGTTCATTAAAGCTCACTCAAGAATAAAACAGAAAACAAAGTAACCTAACGACCACAAAAGAAATCAAATCATTAATTTGAAATCTTCCTACCAAGAAAACTCAGGGCTAAACAACTATGACAAGTAAGAAAGTGTTATAGGTACAGGAATAGGCCAAAAAAAAAAAAAAAAAGACCAATATAAAAGAATAGAAAGCCCAGAATCAGACCCGTGCAAATAAGGACACTGGGTTTATGCCCAAGTGGCATTGAAGATAGGTGATAAACAATGGACATTGGTACTGGGACTATTACCTATCCTTATGGCAAAAGAATTAAATTGGATTCCTATTTCATAGCACCACAAAAATCAATTTCAGGTGGATTAAAGTCTTAAATGTAAAAACCAATGTAGGAGAATACTATTATGACTTTAGAGAAAGGAAGGATTCCTCAAACAAGATGCACAAAGTAAATATCATTAAATACTAATAAATTGAAGTATGTTAAAATTAAGAACATCTGTTCATAAAATGTTATTTTAAACAAAATGAAAAGGCAAGTCACAAATTGAATGTATTTGCAACACATATAACTTACAAAAGAATAATATCCAGAATATATAAAGAACAGCAATGAATCAATAAGGAGAAGACAAATCACACGATAGGAAATGGATAAAAGTCATAACTTCTTCAGAGAAGAGGAAACATCAATGGCCCATAAAATATGAAAATAGTCTTAACTCCAATGATCTCCAAATGCCAATTATGGTCCTAATGAAATACCATCATACCCCCATGGGGGCCTAATGATGCCAAATGTTGGTGAGAATGTAGTCATGGAAATTCTCATGAACTGCTGGTGGGTTTTACTTTTCTCATATAAATTGTATAACCATAAACACCCAATAACATTTGTAATTAATGAACCACAGCTTCTGTGCATGAACATGGATGCCTCTCAAAATCGCAATAGGAATGAAAGAAGAAAGTCACAAAAAAATGCACAGTATAGTTCGATTTATATGAAGTTTAAAGTCAGGTAAAACTAAACAATATATTTTTTCGGAATATATACATATGTGGTAAAAGGGTCAAGAAAAGAAAAATAAATGACAGACACAAAATTCAGGATAATCATTTCCTGGAGCGTGGAGGTGAAGGTTGACAGGGAAATGCAATTGGAGAAGAAATCACAGGGTGCTTTGAAGTTACTGGAAATGTTCTATTTCTTAAGCTGAGCGGACAGTACCTGGATATTCATCTTCTTATTCTTCTTTATATTGGATAGTTGTTATCTGTAATTTTCATGTGTGATACATTTGATAATATATTTTTTAAACAAAATAATTTAAATATAATAATGTAAAAGAGTCTAGGTTAACATTAATATATGAAGAGTTCTTATAAAGTAGTAAGGGGAAGATCAACAATCTAATAGAAAAGAAGAGCAAAGGATTGGAATGGTTCACAAAAAAATTAATTGAATGACTTTGAACATACAAAAAGGTGCTCAACTTTACTCATAATAAAAGGAATGCAAATTAAATCACAAAATACAAGCTTTCTCCTATCCTGTTCTCTCTCTTTTTCTTTCTGTCTGAAATACATGAAAGAAGCAAGCACTTTTATACAAAGCTGATGAGAGTATAAACTGGTACATGCCGTACAAGGACAATTTGGTAAAACCTATCAAAATTTAAAATATATTTTTAGGAATTTATTCTATGATATAATTAGTCATGTGTGCATAGCAGCAGGCGAGGGATTTAATCTCTCTGTGCCTTGGTTTCCTCAGCCATAAAATGATAAAAGCACCTGCCATCTAGATCTACTTTTAAGATTAAATAAGTTAATACAGAAAAGCATATGAAATGGGGTCTAGCGCTTGTTAAGAGCCCAACAAATGTTAATCACTGTCATTATTATTATTATCACGATAAGAGTATTTTCTGCATTATTTGTACACATCAGGAGTGGCAACACCATAAATGTTCATCAATTATGGTCTGATTGAGCAAGTTACAGTGTCTCCATACAACGGAGCACGATGTAGCCAGCAGGTAAACGGAGGACTGCAAGTTAGAGAAGAGAGCGAGATTTCTTGGGAGAAATCTGTGCTGTTTGAGCGTCTTCCCTATGTGTACCGGATGTATGCATGAAGGAGAAGAGGAGGAGGGACGGGGAGAAGTAGCAGCAGAAGAGGGAGAAGGAGTGGGGAGGGGAAGCTATGAGCACATGGCCTGAGCCTCCTGCACAACAGGGCTGGTTCTCACTGTACCTTCACATTTTGTGCATCAGCCTCAGGGGCTTAGTCAACCTAAGTCCATCCGGAGGCAGGGATCTGTCTGTTCTCAATGTGCAGGCAAACAGGATTCTGCCGAGGAGCACGACACACCCCAAAGCAGTGAGATGGCCCTAGACGGTGGCAATGAGAGGAGTATTCCCTGGTGGAGGTGGGGCGGGGAGGGTGGGCATGGTCACATGCCAGCCCTCAGTTCCCACCCACGGACCCCAACACTCCCCTCCCACCTCACCAGCGCTCACAGCTTTGCTAGCTTTGCTGGCTTTGCTGCCGGGGCTGTGCGGGACCCAGGTCCGGGAGGAGTTGCCTACTCCCTGCTTCCCCATTTCTGGGCTTCACCACCTCACCGAGCTCCCAGCTTCTTATTCTGCAGACCAGCGGACTGTTTTTCTGGACTGATCATAGAGCCCCATCTTCTAGCCACTGTTGCTCAGGCCGGATGTTCGCAGCAGCTGGACCAGCACACCCTGCAGGTAGGTGATTCAGAAGACAGCATGGGCTCAGAAGCATGGTTGAGAGAGAAGACTCCTCCCTCGTCTCCCCCTCCCCTTCCTCTGCTTCTCTAGACCAACGTGCCGGCAAAATGATAGCATCTTCCATTTATGGAGTGCTCACTCCGTGTCAATCCTGCACTCAGCCACCCCATATTAATAGTGTCGGCCCTCACAACATTGGGGGATATCTGAGATGCAGAGGTTGTCCAGTTACATGGCCTGGGTCACCCAGCTAGGGATTAGTCGATTCTGGATTTGAAGACAGATCCCTGTATCTTCAGAGTTCATGATCTTAAATCCTGGGATGAAGTGCTTCCCACGGACTCCTCCCAAGGGGCTGCTGGCGGGACATGTCTGTGGTTGTCACCATTTGTGATGAGTGAGGTTGGAAGATGATGGAATTTTAGTGCTGGCTTCTCTTGTCAGAAATATGTTTTCTGGGGGAAAAAAATCACTCCATCCTATGGTGTGTCTTTGGCTGCCTTCTCCTTCCCGGATGCTAAAGTACAGCATATTCTCCCCAGAGCGGCCTGAGATGGGTGGAACTCACATGGAAGCAACATCTTGTCATTGGAGAGCCAAGCCTTGTGGCAGGTACCTCCCCACCCACTCCTGCAACATCCTCCAGAGCAGAGTTCGGGACTAAGCACTCCATATTGGATTGTGATTTCTCCCGGTTGCAGTACAAAGGGGACTGGGCCACATTAAAATGATATGTTCTCCTCGGTATAAAGAACTTGCCCACCTCCTCCCTATAACCAACTTTCAAGTGAATAAAACAGCCTTTGGTATCTGGACACAGCCTCAGACATACCTCCCCGGTCTGAGAAAGGGGCCCATTCCTTGATGAAGTGACAGAAGAAGGAACCAAGAAACACTGTGTGGTCAAAGGCAGGTGGGTCTCTGTAGGCACAGATGTCTCTGAACGCTGCCTCTGTTGACTGCACCCCCTTCTCTGGGCTCTGGGTGTGGAAAGTTCTCTTGGGGGTGACTGGTTTGCTTCAAGACCATGGGTGGGACCTCAGGCAGCTCTGGGGCTTCTTTTCCCGCAGACAGGGAGGAATGAGCAGGTGAGGAAATGGTAGACCTCAAATCTTTTTTTTTTTTTTAAGCAAAATGATCAAGAAGTTAGTTAAAAAAAAAAAAAGAATCTTCTGAGGGCTGAGGTAGATGGGAACTGCCTAGGTGAAGGTGACAAGGAGGGAGAAATAGCAGACTCGGCCCAAGACTGAGCTAAAAGAATGAGAAGGTAGAAGAGGGGAGGGGAGGTCCAGGTTCCCCAGCTTGGACGCCTTCTGTGTTGGAGCGTGTGGGAGCCCGAGAACCAATCTCAGGGCTGGATCATGGCCTCACCCCACCCTCCCCACGGCCACGTCCACTTCTGGGCAGATGTCACAGGTCATCAGATGCCTCCTTTGCGCTGACTCCCCCTTACTCGTCAGCCTGACAGAGTGGTAAGGAGCCCAGTACCTGAGTCCTTAGCTGTGTGACTTAGGTCCTCGGTGACTTCATCTCTTAAACAGAAGCGAAGATACTTCTCTGAGACCTGTGGTTTGGGGCTGAGCAGGGTGCCTGGCTGGTGTAAACACTTAACAAACAGCATCTCTTGCTGCTGTTCTTATCATTCTGATTCTTTTTCCTCCCCTTTTCAGCCCCACACTCTCCAGAAGCAATTCCGGAAGGAAAATTTCAGAGCTTCTACCCACACGACGGAGTCTTCACAAAGACAGGTAGGAAAACACTTCTAGCTTCCACCCCTGAAGCTGCAACCCCCTTCAGAAGTAAGAGTTGGAAACACTTTGAATCTGGGACATCCTCTTGTTTTCCTGTTATTCCCATAATTTCCAACTAGCCTTTATTTCCTTTTTCTTTTGTTCTATACTTTTTTTGTTGTCCACTCTATTCTACATACTGAAAAGTATGTAAAATATTACATATTCTGTTAAGGGAGGCAAATGCCAACATTTCAATGGCTTCATTCAAAATAACTTAATTTCTTTGTAAAGTCAAAACTGGTGTTCCTGAGCAGCAAGGCAGTGCCCGGCAGGAAAGCCTCTGCTCCAGGGGGTGACTCAGAGATCCAGAATGCTGGCATCTCTACCTTCTTCATCACAGGCTTCCACACTTAGCTTAGGAATCAACAGCGCAGGCCGCAGGTGAAAGGAGAGAGTGGTTTGACTGGCCAGGGCTGGAAGCGGTACACAGTATTTCCGCCCACTTTCCATCGACCAGAACCCAGTTTCATGGCTAAGTTCACTGCAAGGGAGGCTGGGAAATGTGGCGTGCGTGGGGTTCCAGGAGAAAGAGGAAACATCAGCCAGCTTTGGCGTGTGTGCCGTCTAAAGCACACATCCGTGGAGTCACCTGCCAGGTCAAACAGCAAGAAACCTTAGTGTCCCTTTCATGTCACATGCCCTCCCTTCCCTCAAAAGTAACCACTCCTCTTACTCTCCTGATGATCACTCCTCTGTTTTCCCTTGTAGTTTTCCATGTAGGTACTCATTCCTGGGTCTTTCATTAAAAAAAAAAAAAAAAAAAAAAAAATTTTTTAGCTACTTTGTTTTTTGAGGTTTATCTTTGAAAAACACTTTCCATGGTGACTTAAAAGTCTCTCTGGATGCAAACTAATGCGTAAGAGCAATAGTCAGTACCATGTATAGAGCTCTGCCTAGTTCAGCACTGTGCTAACTGGATTATCTCATTTAATCCTGGTTACTCTAGGGCAAGGTGTTAGTATTATCCCTGGTCTTCAAATGAAAAACCTGAGCTTCAGAAGGTCACACAGCTAATAATGGCAGGGCTGAGATTTGATCCCAGAGAGCAGCCCAAGCTTTTAATTTATATAATATTCTGCCATCGATATAGTGGGCATCTTGTTGTTCTTACCACCCAACATCCATTCTCCCTCTCCTAACACATGTTTCTCTCTGAAGAACTATCCCTGTTGCCCATGCTCAGTCCACATGGTGAATGTGGGGTTCCATCTCAACTCCCCAAATAGACATGTGATACAGGCCTAGCCAATTTCAACATTGCATTCCCCGGGTCATGGTAATTCGTTCAGGGATGAGCATGCAACCCAGCTAGAATCAACGAGTTACAACAAGACCTTTGCAACTAGATAGGTTTTATCCAAGAAAGGAAGAAAAAGAAACTGGGGCCTGATGATCTTTCTTGATGCCCTGGATCAAGCCATACCTGAAGTCCTAACTGCTTTTGTATACATGAACAAATAAACTCCTTTTTCAGCTAAGCCAATTTGAGTTGGGCTTCTGAGGTTTGAATAGAAATATCCCAAACTTTTACACTGAGTAAATGATGTTCACAAATGCTGTAGGAAATGCACTGCATTGACGATAAAGTGTTCTCAAAATGCCTTCACAGTTAACAGTATTGATCATTTGAAGACTCAGACAATTCCTCTGCAAGGGATCTTTCCATCCTCTCCTCTCCTAATGAGAGAACACAAAAAAGAATCCTGCCCAGCTGTAGAATAAGACCTCCCGCTCTCCTTCCACCCCCTGCAGAAGAGATAAGGTAGAAGGGCTTCTCTGTGAATGTGGGCCAGTGAGGTATCTAATCCCAGGAGATTTGAGGACGTCAGTTTAAAGCGACAACAAAGCCAAAATTATTCTAAACTAAGATTTTTTTTAAATCAAATGTAAATCTAGAGGACCCCAATTATAAAAAGAATAACTTTTATTCTGCAACTTAAAATTACTTCAATGATCTTTATCAGCTACGATTCAGAAAACAAGATCCTTTTCCTTCTTCCTTTGAGATAATACCACTCCTTTTCTCTCCTGGAGTTAGGAAAGAAAACATTCTTACTTCCAGGTCCTGGTTACCCATGTAGCAGCCTCTGCCTACTGGCTCCAGCCCACACTCATTTTTACCCTGGGAGCCTCCAGGCCATAAATCTATCCTTCCGCATGAGCGGCCCGGGGGCTCCCTGAGCCAGCCCAGGGAGCCTCCAGCCCAGGGTCCGGGTTTGAGAGAGCGTCTAAGTCCCAGGGCTGGCAGAGCACAGTGGGCAGAGGGCGGAGACGAATAAGTTAACTCAGGTTTAAAAAAAATTTTTTTTAATTGAAATATAATTCACATATCATAAAACTCACCCTTTTGAAGTGGGCAATTGAACGGTTTTGAGTATACGTACGCACAAGGTTGGGCAACCATCACCACCATCTAATTCCAGAACATTTTCATCATCCCAAGAAGAAATCTCATACTCGTTAGGAAGTCTGTCAGAAGGGAGAAAATGTCACTCCCGTGTTCCTGATGTTGGGAAACATCGTTGTCTTTTTTCATACTGGAGAGGATTAAATGGAGAAGCCACACACACTGGTCACTAATTATTTCCTTTCCCTTGGGCCTTGACATTCAAACACAAGAACAAGAGGCCCAAAGAGGGAGACTTCTAGAGGTCGAGGAAACTACACACACATCTATGACAGATCACAGTCTCAGACAGAGGAATTCCCTCCTGACACAAGCCGGGACTGCACCTGGGAATGGTTTTTTGCTTTTCAAGTTGGGAATAATGTGAGGCAAGCAAGGTGCCGAGGGTGAACATCCCAGGGGATCCTGATTCTCAGAGGCCTACAAGGGCCGGATCCATTCCAAGTTGGCTGTCTTGTATTTGGGATTGTATCAATCCCTGGAGATCTTGGGCAATTCGAGGGGAGGGAGGTGCCCTAAAGGCAGATCTTGGGCTTTTTGAGAATTCCAATTGGTTTTAAGTTGAGTTGAAAAATAAAGGACAAACCTCAAGTTTGTAAACTCAATCATAATGACTACTCCAGGGAAATCTGAATTGTGCTCTGTGTCCCATGATATAAACTCTAGGGTATAGACGGGGTTGGGAAGAATCCGGAAAAGAGGGCAGTGATTTAGTGGGTGTAGTGCGACATTAGCAGAGGAATGGGTCTAAGTCTTCTGATAAAGTGCGCTTTCATGACAGTGACTAACTTGAAATTCACTTGAAATTTTCTTCTGATAGCATCATAAAGCTGATTTTCCTTCTTTTCTGACCCCATTTCTTTATTCGACAAACATTTACTGAGTGCCTTCTATGATCCCGGCAGAGGGCTAGGCAACTGGCCTACAGAGAAAAGTAAGATGTCCCTTCAGAAAGGTCAGTCTCAGAAACAGATCTTTATGATCCAGGTCTGTGACAGATATATGTGTACAGGTTGGTAAAGAGCCAACTTTAAGGAAGTTTATCATGTGCTATTTATGGTAATAAGGACCTTGAAATAATCTAAATATCTAATAATAGATAAATGGTTGGGGATAATGTAAGGGGGTAATATTGGTTAGTGTAATTGTATAGAAAACTATGTTCTATTTGTAACTGAAGGAAGAGCTCCATCATCCCCCAACACACACACACACACACACACACACACACACACACACACACACACACACATTTCCATTTATTTCTTACAGATTACATGCAGAACCCTTAGACTGGTAGCCCAGGGGTCACTGCTGGCAAACACATTATGTTACACTGATATAGTGTTTAAATTTGGGTTCATCTACATTCTTTAATGAAAGAATTCAGATTTTTCACAAGATAAAATGGTTTTCTGGCTTCTTTCGAAGCCTAAGAAGATGTGACCACAGTGAGCCCCATCCCACACAGCAATGCTTGGCTGGAGCTGCGCGGCGGGCTCCCTTGGTCATGCGCTGACCAGCCTGCCATTGTCCCCACTCACCTGCATTTCCCAGCACAGAGGCTGTGGGTTACCGCTTATAATCCTACAACTGGCCCATTGGACTCAGTGATGTCATCTTTTGGACCACTGCATGTATGCATTTGAAATTCGACCTCCTTGGGAAAGACAGAATTGTCTTTGACAATGAATATCTGGAAGGGGTATGTGGGGTGTGTATGTGTGTGGGAGAGAGAGGGATGGAGGGTGGTAAGGATCCAGCAGTTAGGGCACGAATGACAAATCATAAAGAGAACCGTGTCGACAGCCCTCAGTGGTGAAGAAATCTTAGAAGAGCAAGGCTTGGTGGACCCACAGCAACCCTGGCCAGTTGTGCAGAACACAGCACATCAAAGTCTTACTGTCTCTTGTTTAGTAGGCCTTGGGATCCGCGCGGCATTATTTCGTGCCTGTGGGAATACCCTGCTGCAGGGAAGACGGATGGGCCCTGGGGCACAACAAACACCCATGGGTCAGGAAAGCAATTTTCTAAAATCTGGGTGACATTTTGAATGGACAGGGCCAAAGAAGGAAGCCCGCTCAGAGACAGAAACAGAAGCTCAGATGATGTCCAGAAAGACACTTGGAAAAAGGGTCATTGGAGGTGTTCACAAGGGTTAATGTGTTTCATGACCATTGAGGCCGCTAACCAGGCAGCCAAATTTGTCTGCAAGGCCAAGGACACACATCTTGTTCCCATATAAGGAGAGAAAGTAGGAGGAGGAAGAGGGTCGCTGGAGAGGTGCTACCTGAGTGGTTCTGAGGTACCAGACGATGGTAATGACAATGATGACCTGTGACCCAAGTTCAACCACGTTCCTGGAGCTGAAGCTCAGGGGAAGCTAGAGCTGTTGGGCAGGGCTTGGGCACACTCCTGGAGCCGTGTGTGTGTGTGTGTGTGTGTGCACGTGTGCATGCACCTCCCCACCTCATTCAATGCTGCCAGGTATGGCAGACCACAAGCCAAGCACTGTGCTCAAGCTGCTATAAATGAAGAATCTGTCTTAAACAAATGCCTTAGATGATGTCATTCAACCAGAGCCCCCACTATGTGTGGAACACTCCAAGGCACTAGGAATACAGCAGTGAGGCACACAGACAAGTGCCTGCCCTCACAGACCCCACATTCTAGTGGGGGAGAGAAAATAAACAAGTAAAGCCTTGAATAAATGAGAAAATCCATCAGGAGGTGAGAAAACAAAATCAGGCAATGGGGTACATTGTGGTAAGAGTGGGAGATATTTCCGACTAAAGGGTCAGGACAGGCTGTTCCTGACAATAGGTAGAAGAAGCTCGAGAGCCCTGCTACCACAGAGGAACCTGGGGTATCTGGGGATGACCAGGGGATTTGAGTGGTGGAGCTGTGTGTAAGGCAGAGAGTCCAGGAGATGAGATTAGAGAGGGAGGTAGAAGCCAGGCCAGACAAGCCTTGCAGGCTTTTGTGGAAAGTTCCAGTTTCATTCTCAGGGCTATGGGAAGCCGTTGGAAGGCTGCAAACAAGGGAGTAACATGATCACAATTATTTTTCTTAAGTTCCCCCTGGCTGCTCTGTGGCAAGTGGATCACAGAGGGCAGGAGTGGAAACAGGAAGACCAGGGTGGTGGCCGGCAGCAAAGACAGTGGGCAGAGGCCAGCCTCATTTCCCAGCTCAGCCCCCAGGCTCTGTGGGTTGGCCCATGGGTTACCCCTCTTTGCATCTCTCGTGGGGAATGGCCCAGTGCTGGGCACACACTCAGTAATTCTGGGAATGAGAATGCTGGGCTTTGGAGTCATACTGGCTGGCTCTGTGGCCTTGGGTGAGTAATTTACCTTCTCTGAGCCTCTGCTTTCTCAAGCTTTCCTCAGAGCAGGGCTGAAGCTACAGTGACCCGGATGGGGCCTTGTCTATGTGCTCCCTGCCTTGTCCAGGGCCCCACCTGGAAGCCACAGAGAAAACCTGAGTCTGTGTCCCTGGGAGGGTCTAGGGAAGGGCCAGCTCTAGGGCCCACTGGATCATCCAGGCTGAACCCCATTGTCCCTTGGGCCACCTCGGCCTCACCAGATCCCTCTTTCGATGGGGAAAGGGGAGGAAGCAGGCAGGGCCAGGGCGGGAGCCAGCCCCTCTCTGAGAGACAGGGAAGGGGCCAGGTGGGGGAGGCAGAGAATGTGACTCACTTGGTCAGCCACAGAGGATCCCGGGAGGAGACATTCAGGAAGTGGACCCACCCTCCTGTTGCTTCATTGAGGACATCTAGCCCAATCCTGCTCATATCCCAAAACTCCCATACAGGGGAGAGTGGGTGGAGTTGAGCATAGGGAATGGGGTCAATGGAAGGTTAAATGGGAATATAAAGGGTCCTGAGGGGGGTTAGGCTAGGCAACTCATCAGGTGTTGATGGACCTGTGAAGAGTCAGCCATCAGGGATCAGTGAGGGGGTCGTGGGGGTGAGAGGGAAGTGAAAAGTCACTGGGAGCCCTGGGGGTGGTTGGAGAGGCCCCTGGAGGGCTGGGGCTATCAGCAGAGAGGCAGATGCCGTGCCCAGATGCCCTCAGCACTCATTATTTCCTTGCACATTGATCCAGTGGACACCAACTGGAAGCTCCTATAAATCTGAAGGCTTCCTACAAACCAGACAGGCCCGAGTACTGGGGAGAGAACACCTGCTGCAGGACCCCTCAGCCAGCGGCTCTTGCCCCTCCACTGGGCTGGGGCAGGTGCTCCACACCATCTTGCAGAGTTGGACCGTCAGTTGCCTACATTGGTAACTGCACGCAGGAGTAACCTCCTGCCCTTTCCTGTCTCATGATTCCATTTTCCTTGCCAGTACTTTCTGGAATCACCCTCCAAATAAACTACTTGTACTCATATCCTCATTTCAAAGTCTGTAGTGAGGGAGCCAAACTAAGACAAGCGAGGAGACAGTGGGGGTGGTTCTAGGAAGTTGCAGGAGATCAGGGAGGGAGAGTGGCCAAGGTGGGAGGGAGTCAATGATGGGTAGTGGGAGCTGGGGGTCAGCCTTTGTGCTGTGGCTGATGCCAAGACATGACTCCAGTATTGCTGTGGGGCCACCTGGCCAGGCCTTACTCTTATCCCTCTCTTTGCTTCTCTGTAGGATGGAGCTCATCACCAGGGGATGAGTGAGGATGAGGGCGAGGAGCCTCTGCTCAGGCCCTGCAGAGAAATCTCTTCCAGGACTAGAGTCATAGGGAGGCCCCCAGGCTCAAGCCCCTTACCCTTCCCAACTTAAAAGCCCATACCCTTCCCAACTCCAGTTGGAGTCTCAGAGAATAGAATTGTTGGAATTCCACCTTAGTTTTCCAGATTCTTTGGGACTGGATGAGCGCCCCAAGTGCCAAAGCCTTTGAACTGGGTGCGAAGGGGTTCTTATCAGGGGGTTCAGGACTCAAGTAGCTGCTAAGAGAGCAGTAAGTTTGCTGGGGGAGTCTGGACACTGCCCTCAGGCCGAGATTGTCTGGGAAAATCCACTCCTCCCACAGGAAGCCACCAAGACTTCCCGTCTACGTGTCTCCCTTGGCGCATTCATTGATAGAGCAGACACTGATTAAGCACCCTTGGGGTCCTGGGCACCCTGCCTGTCAGGAGGGTAGTGCAGAGAACGAGACAGGCATGGTCCTCACCTTCATGGACCTTTCAGTTTCAGACAAAACCAGACTGGAAACAAGAACACAATAGGCAAGCTATTGTTTAAGGGTACAAATTTGTGACAAGTGGCACATAAACCCTAGTAATCTAATGTACAGTAGAGTGAATGGAGACAACGATATTGTATTACAGCCATCAAACTTGCTAAAAGGCTAGATCTGAATTACTCCAACCACTAAAAGGAAATTATAATTATGTAACCTGAGGGGCGCCTGGGTGGCTCAGTCGTTAAGCGTCTGCCTTCGGCTCAGGTCATGATCCCAGGGTCCTGGGATCGAGCCCCGCATCGGGCTCCCTGCTCCACGGGAAGCCTGCTTCTCTCTCTCTCACTCCCCATGCTTGTGTTCCCTCTCTCTCTGTGTCTCTCTCTCTCTGTCAAATACATAAATAAAATCTTTAAAAAAAATTATGTAACCTGAGAGAGGTGCTAATTATCGCTACCATGGCAAACATATCACAATATATAAATGCATCAAATCAATATGTTGTACACCTTAAGTTTACACAATGTGACATGTCAAATATATTTCAATTAAAAAAAAAAAAACTAAGAAGGCAAACCAAATAACTGCAAATTGAGAAAACGACTAGCAAGGAAACCAGATAACTATTAGAGTTAAAAGCGAAGCTTGCTCTGAAAGTTGGTCAGGGAGGGCTTCTCTAATGTCCCTGTGATACCTGAGTTGAAACCAAAGGGGAGAAGGAACGAGCTATGGGAACACCACCTGCCCAGAAAAGGTCCCTGCTCCCAGGGTTAATGGATGCAACTGACACACGCTACTGCACTCGGAGCCTCATTTAATCCTCATAACCCAGGGAGGAAAATGTTAGGATTCCCTTTCACAGAGGAGGAAACTGAGGCTCAGAGAGCAACATGACGTGCCCAAAGCTAACACAGCCAGTGAGTGGCAATGCAGGATTCCCATCCTGGTAGACCTGGTCTTGTCTCAGGATCTTTGCCTATAATTCTTTTAACAACATTCTCCGCTGCTCCTTCTCCGGTCCTGGCTAAATGCCACTCACCCAGCTTAGAAATTACCTCTTCCAGGAAGCCTTCCTTAATCTGCCATGCCTGGGTTAAGATCCTTTTCTGCACTACCACATGCGGCTGGCAGAGCTGCCACTGCATAGTGCTAAAATGGTCTATTTCTGGGAAAGTCTTTTCCTCGTGCCATGCACATGGTTCCAACCGAATCTGCCAGGCTAGTATGGCCCCTCCCCTGGCTGCTATGGATTGGCCGAGGGGCAGACACCTGATACTAGCAAAGCCAATGAGAAACCTTCCCTGGGACCTTGAAACTGGAATCCAGAAAAAGGCGTGGGCTCTGTGCAGATGGCTGAAGGTGACAGCACATGCGTGAGGAGCCACGTTCTGTGCTGAGGCCAGCATGCAGGAGAGAGGCCTGGAATTTGCTGCTGGGAGAGAAGTAGAGGTGGGAGACAATGAGAAAGCACTTCCTGGGTCCCCCACCCCCAGGCTCAGGCTATAACTCCAGCCCAGCCCGGCAAGCCTTCAGCTCTTGGAGGCCAGGACCACCCACAGTGACCTTCTCATGACTGAACGACTCCAAATACAAGGTGCTCAGTAAACATTTGTTAAATGAACTAATCAGTCCAAACATGGTGTTCGTTCCCCATCTCATTAAGTCCTTCCTTGATGGTATGTTAATTTGGACAAAAAATAACAGTAAAACTGTTTTTGTCTGAGACTGAAAGACCCAGCTGGCAGGCTCCCTGAGTCCAGAAGAAAAGAAGATGGCAACCCAAGCTCCAGCAAGAGACCCCATTGCGTGGTCTGGGGGTAACAAGCACCTCTTCCTAGGCTGTCTTCCCGCCGGGGAGAGTCACCGTCAGACAGAAGGTCAAGGGCCTGCAATGGGTCCCTCCCAGTGACCTGGCCAGGCCTTGGGTGTGAGCTGGAGGAAGAGGCATGAGTTTGCTTGGGAGCCAGAGGTCACCAGTCAGAGCGGATGCTTTGAATTTAGACCCGGGTTTATGAGCCGCAGCGGCCGCCAGCCGAGGACAGGGCCCAGCCCTTTCCAGGCCAAGGGCCGCTGGGAGGAAGGCACTTTTAATGGAGTGCCTGTTTCTCCCAAATATTACGCTAGGCAGGGAGTTTGGACCCAAATGAAAGCAGAGGGTCTAATTTTAGACAGTACCTATGAATGAAACTTGACCCGAGCTGGGGAGGAAATACCTTTCCCAAAGCCCGTGCCAGGACCAGTGTGTGTGATTTTCTGCTAAATTGGGCAGCTCCTGCAAACAGGTTACTGCGGGGACTCGAGCTTTTTTTCCCTTCTGCTCTCCACAAAGTTAGTCAGACTCTTGATTTCTAAATATACATCCCTCCTCCCCTTTGCCCCCTCCTTTTACGAAAGCTCCTGGTCATTGCATCCCTGCACGTTCTGGTTAGCGAACTGCCCACTCGTCCTCTGTCTTCTGCCCTGCCTTCCCTGTGTGGCCCTCCCTAGGACCAACAACTCCAGACATTAGACCAAGCAGCAGGGGACTCCAAAGCCCGGGTCCCTGCTACCAGAGCCTAGGGTCAGCTAGGCTGGGGTGGGACGGGAGCCAGACCCAGACTGTGGACTCAGTGAAGGCAAGGTTCACATCTGTCCTGTGTCCTGCTGCCTCCCAAGCGCCGGGCACTTGGCCTGCCGAGGATCTAGGTTCAGTCAACACCTATCAACTCTGAAAGGAAGGACATCTGCCTTCTTGGTTGCTGTATTCGAGCCCAGTTGGGATAGAGCACCAGTCAGCCTTTCTTTGCTTTTTTTTTTTTTTTTTCTTTAAAATGATTTGGCAGAGCCACCCAAGAGCAAAAGAAGAGTTTGAATTGTTAACTGCAGATGTCGCGGTGGCAGAGAGGGGACAGGCCGCCTTGAGAAGCTCACAGGCCAGGGCCCCTATCCAGGCCATGGCATCTTCAGTAAACCATCTATAAAATGGGGATAACAACCCTGACTTTTCCAAGTGCCCTGACCGGTGACCCTCCCCAGGACGTTCCTCCATCTCTCTTCCCAGCTCCAGCTCCAACCGCGGGGGCCAGGCCAGACTTGGGGGTGGGGGGGAGGCGGAATCACGTCGGCCAAGCAGGACGGAGGCTAGAACGCGGCTCTGTTCCCAGTCTGGGGCGCGGTCCTGGCCCAGCTAAGGATCCGGTTCATCTGTAGCCGGGCTCTGTGGCTTTGGAGTGAAAGTCCATAGAGCATCCAAAGTGGCCTTGCAAACTGAGCAGGCCCGGGGTGGGGAGAGTGTCTCAGTGGTGACACCAGTCGTGGAGATGAGTGGGGGCAATGTGGGCTCCCTCCCCAGCAAGCCCTGACCATTTGCTTGTCATATGTCAAATGACTCAGCCATTTGGGACCCATTTTCCCTTGTCTAGAAACCTTCCCAGCAATGTTTCTGGGGAGGGGAGAAGAAATTTCCCTAGATGTGTTTATCTCTGAGCATTTTGCACTTCCCAGCCTCCACAGTGGTGTGAGCCACAATTGTCTTCCTTAAAATAAATACCTCTCCCTCTGGAGAACCCTGACTAATACAGTAGGAATACATCCATTCCTTTACCAATCCACGGTTTCGACAGAACTGAACTTTCTCGTCCAGCACCAGCACTGGGGCGCCTCCTGGCCAAGACGGAACAGTCGCTGTGGTACTGCCTTCCTCACTGAAGCTCTACCTCACTTCCTACAGGAGCTTGCTTCTGTAATACTGGATGGACATCTGGGTTTTCTTTGTGTAAACTGAAATCTCTTAAGTAAACTCAGAGTATCAGGCAGAATGCTTTCAGCAACAAAACCCCAAAACCCCAACTCATAAACCATAAGTAAATATTTAGCTCATATATTAGAAAGTCCAGGTGCTGGGCAGGCTCCAAGGCCGGCTAACTCAGCAGCTCAGGATTGCCATCGAAGCTGGGCTTGTTCCAGCTATCCTCTGTGTCTCAGGGTTGGGAGCCCTCAGCCCGGGAGTCACTTGGCCACGGTGGTTTCAGTCTCTCCACCAGACACCACCACATAAGGGGAGTGTCGGAGACCCTGGTCTTCTGTGTCTCTCCGCTTAGGAGAGAGGAAACTCTTCTTGAAAGCCCACAGCAGATGCCCCATACATTTCATGGGGCTGCATGGCTGCTCCTGAAGCAACACTAGCAAGGTGGGTGAAATCATATTATTTGATTTAGGCTAGCCATCTTGGATGCGTGGGGTGTTAGAGTGAATAATGAGAACAATTTAACCATCCCCCCCACACGTGGGGTAACTTTTATTTACAGAATCCCTCTGCCTTATACATCAGTGTGATAAAGGTTCTGTTAAAAACGTGGGTTCACACAGGGTGGATTATGGCACATGTTAACAATTATTTCGAATTGTGTTTTACTATTGGTGCCCCTCCAAGTATTTCTAGAGGTCATAAACTGGGCACTCTCCGCCAACCAACATGTCACTCTCTTCCAAGGCGGCTTTCTCCAGCCTGGAGTAAGAGATCACATCACATACGATGAGGATCAGGGCAGAAAGTGACAAAAATATGCCTAGCACAGGATGTGCAATGTGTCATTTAATTCCCTCGGGAATTAAATGTCGCAGTGGCAGAGAGGGGACAGGCCGCCCTAGAGCTCTCGGGAGCTCTAGAAAGTAGCTATCATGATCCCTCATGTTGATTAGGGATGCTTCAGGTGCAAATAACAGAAGACCCAAAGCCCAAACATGACTTAATTATCTCCTATAACAAGGAGTCCCAAGTTTGATATAACAGTTCAGCATTGTCATCGGGAGCTTTCTACCCTTCCCCTGTCCACACAAGTGCACGGACTTTTATTTATGGGCTCATCATCTCATGGTTGTGAGATGACTGCCTCAGCCACAACTGTCACATTCTTGCACAGAGGAATTCAAGGCAAAAAAGAAAGGAAGGAAAATGTTTGGCATAAACCTCCAACCAGACTTCCTATTGGTCTGAACTTGGTTACAAGCCAACTCTTCAGCCAATCATTGCCTCAGACCAAATAGGATGCATCCCCATAGTGAGCACATTGCCACATGGATGAATCCTCGCTAGCAAGGAAAATGGGGTCCTAGCTATTTGGTGGGCAACTAGGTGTCTGCCACATGCCTATTCTACAAATAACGAAACAGAGTCTCCAAGGGAGAAAGTAAAATGCCCAAGATCACCCAGAGAGCAAGAGGCGGAAGTAGGATTCCAAATTCAAGTCAAAATACTCCAGATCAAGTATCTTTCCATAGGGCCATAATAGCAGGAGAGGATACATGTCCTGAGGCTCCTTTTATTCACATTCCTGAACCTTCCATTGGCCAATTACACACTCCCTGGTGGCTCTACTTGGTCACCCCAAGTATGAACAGGACCCCACACAGCCTCATCACAGTTGCAACCAACCCAACAAGGACTTCCAGTTCGCTATTTGGGGGTACACGACTCTGCTGCTTTCCAAGTGTAGTCATTAACACCCAGCTGTTAAAGGCAATGGCTCCCTATTTGCACTGAGCCATTTTTATGACATCCAGTGAATATGAGAGAACTGCAACCAGAACCATTTATAGACTTCATCTTAGGGCCTGTGATGATATAAAGGTTTAATGCCTTTTCCAGGTATGGACTGGGGGAGGCTGTGTGCATAAACCCTGAATTGACGAAGGAGTGACACAGAAGGGTAGGGGCCACAGGACAACACAATAAACAAAACTTTGGTGAGGGAATCAGGACACCTCCTTCTAGTCCCTCCCCTGATGCTTACCTGCTGCGGCACCTTGAGCTGGCCACTTCCTTCTTCTCTCTGGCTGCTCCGTCTCACCTTCCTGGCTTTTGACCGCAAATGTCCTGGAGAAAAAGAACTAATTCTTACTCATCCTTGTTTACTTTTTAACATCGAAGACACATAGTAAGTAATTCAGAATGTGTTAAATCAATGAATGAATGAGTAAATAAATGAAATGAATGACTCCCTTGAAGGAGAAGTAATATTCGATGTCCCCTCCAACAGAAAAGGAGCTCAACCAGGTGGAATGAATGAAAGAGCTGTTCCAAACGTGGGGTTGTGCCTGCTCACTCCACTTGGCCATTGTACTTGGCGGGTTCTTCTCTTTATAACTCTCGTCCTCTGACTCATTCAGATCTCAACTCAAACACCCCTTCCCAGGGATGCTGTACCTGATCACCCCTCCCCCACCTCCAGGACCCCTTTATGCTTCCTCACATCTCCTTGTTCATTTTCCTTCCCAGTACTTTTATCAATATGCAATAATTTTCTTTGCTTATGGTCTGTCTCCCCTGACAACAATACAAGCTCCTTGAGAGCAAGGCTATGTGGGTCTCCTTCACTGCACTGTCCCCACTAGAATGTCACATAGTGGAAGTTCAATAAGCATTTGTTGAGTGAATGAATACACGAATATGACTCCCCCAACCTTTTGTAAGCCTTCCAGTGACCCCTCCCCAGAGCCCGGGGCTCTTTCTTGTCCATCCAAATCCCTTCAGGGTCACTTAATATAAAGCATCTTATTTTTTTTTAAGAATTTATTTATTTATTTGAGAGAGAGAGAGAGAGCACACAGAGAGAGAGGGGAAGCAGGTTCCCTGCTGAGTGAGCAGGGAGCCCGATATGAGGCTCGATCCCAGGACCTTAGGATCATGACCTGAGCCGAAGGCAGCCGCTTAACCGACGAAGCCACCCAATATAAAGCATCTTAAAAACCTTTCCAGGCTTGGCGTCATAACCCCCCACCACCGTGGCCCCTTCCCCCCTCCCCGCATCTTGGCCCCTCTCCCTGCTGCTCATGTTTTCCGTCCTTTTACCCCCAGGGCCCTACCCTTCAGCCTCTTGGTTACTGGCTACTTTTAATCATGGTGCACCCGCACAACAGAGAACAATGCAGCTATTAAAAATGATTGTAAGGAAGTGCATGTATTGACATGGAAAGTCACTCACAATGTATTGCTAATTACATGACGACATTTTATGTAGGTGGTTAGATTCCATGTCTAACAAATCTCTGCGTGTAAGTATATGGGCATGTACCCCGTGGAAACAATCAGAAGATGATACAACAAAATGTTACCAGGGATAATATTTGCATTATTTCATTTCTTTATTTTTTCCTCTGTTTTCTATGATGCTTCTATATCCCTTGTGTAATTTCTAAAAAATATTAAGTTGAACTATAGGAAACTACTATTTTGATAGATCAAAAACAGTCAAATATCTTCTGTTTCATATGATTAGATGAAATAAGTAGACTAGAAGATCAACGAGCATTTAGGTAGGGTTGAAGGTGAGGAAGCATCCAAATATAAAGACTAAGGGACCCAAGACTGCATGCTGAGTGGAGCTGCTGTGTAAGGAACAATCCCACCAGCGGGACTAGGTTTGGGGAAAAAAGAAATGGGGCAGGTCTTTAAAAGCCAAAAGACTGTGAGTCATCTGTGTCCTATACTAGGACACTATAGTTCCTGCTCCCTGCTAATCAACAGGTGGCACCTGGGATTATTGAGTAAGGAAGCGTTAGGACAGCTAGAGGGGATTTCTGTTGCGTCTGTGGCTTTCGGGGTCCCCTGCCTGGGCTCCATTAGTTGAGTGCCCAATTTGGGAATGATGGTGCCCAGTTACCACTTGAGCAGAAGTCAGCTTTATGACCCTGTCAGTAGCTAAATCAAGATTCACCAAAAGAAGGAGAGAAAGAGGGAGGAAAGGAGGAAGGGAAGGAAGAAAGAATATTTCTATTTCCCAAGCACAAAGTCAATGGCAGGTGCTTTCTCCAGCGTGCTAAAGCCAAAGGGGCAGGGATGCACGCATCTACAACAATCATTTGAGAGAAATGAATGGTCAATATGAAAGGAAAACCCCTGATTTAGATGTTCAGAAGAGCCTTTTGTGAAGTTTCAGAGCAAAGACTCTGATGTGCTGTGGTATTTGTCATCAGGTTTTGTCACAGATAAGCACCTGGCTCAGGAGTGGGAAGCCAGATGTCCATTGACAGATGTATGGATAAAAAAGATGTGGTGTATATACACAATGGAATGTTACGCAGCCATCAAAAAATGAAATCTTACCATTTGCAACGACATGGATAGAACTAGAGGGTATTATCCTAAGTGAAATAAGTCAGTGAGAGAAGGACAATTATCATATGATCTCACTGATATGTGGAATTTAAGAAACAAAACAGAGGATCGTAGGGGAACGGAGGGAAAAATGAAAGAAGACAAAATCAGAGAGGGGGACAAACCATAAGAGACCCTTAATCTCAGGAAACAAACTGAGGGTTGCGGGAGGGGAGGAGCGTTCCTGGGTGATGGGCATTAAGGAGGGCACGTGATGTGATGAGCACTGGGGGTTAATAAGACTGATGAATCACTGCACTGACCTCTACCTCTGAAACCAGTAATACATTATATATTAATTAATTGAATTTAAATAAAAAATAAAAAAAAAAGTGGGAAGCCAAGCGTTAGAGGATGGCAAGAGGGTGGAGTCTCCCAGGCGTTGGTGGTTCTGGGAAGAGTCAAAAGCAGCCTCCGTCACTGCACCCAAACCACATACCAGTAGGCTTAGAACAATTAGTGCAGACATTCACCCTCAGGGCACGAAAGGAACCCCACCCAGCCTCTGGAAAACAAGGGCTGTGCAAAAAGCTAAGGTGCATTTGAGGAAATAACAGGAAAAACTAACATAAGGTACCTGCACATTAAAACAAAAAAGGGGGGAAAAGGCTAAAATGAAAATGGCAAGGCCTAAAATGTGAAAAATAATTTTTTCAACCAAAAATGACAACTAAAAAAAAAATAGTATTTGGGTTGTTTTAAAAAAAATAAGGAGAGAGGGAATTCAACTTCAGTAGAAATCAAAGAAATGCAAATTCAAACAGGAAGATGTCAATTCTCTGTTGTCAAATTACCAACAATTTTAAAGGCTAAAGGCATGTCAGGCCGCACGCTGAGGAGGATGGGTGGTCTGGGCGCTCGGTACTCATGTGTAGATGTGTGAATTTATGTATATAAATATAGAGAGAGATTATATTAACAATATCCAAGAGAAGTTTTTAAGAGTATGCAAGATTCAAGACCTTTGACCCAGTCATTCTATTTCTGAGCATCTACCTTAGGAAAACAATCCTTTAAAAAAAATCATAAAACTTTAATTATTCATAACAGTTTAAAAGTTGAGATAACTTAAATCTTCAATAATAGTCACATAAAATACTATTACAAAGATTTACAATGATATATTTATAAAGATGTATTAATGAAGACAAAGGAAAACACATAAAACGCTTATCACGCAATATTAAGTGAGGAAAAATCAGGAACAAAACCGCACGTATAGTAGAATCCAAAACTTGTAAGATAAGATTAAATGGAATGAAAACGACAACAAAGAAATAGCCCAACATGTGTAAATTTGGTTGGAGGTGATCGAAACTGTCAGTGATTTGGAGGTTTTCCTCAGAGTTGTCTTATTATCCAAAGATTCTTTAATATTTTATGATGAAGAAAAAATCAGCCCTATTTTTTGACGAGCAGAAAATTAAAAAGATGGGTGTCAAATACTCTGCAATTTCTGTATCACAAAAAAGCGCATGATGCCAAGCACACCCTAACATACCTATCACATCTTGTCTTCCCTCCACTTCCTTCCCGGTTAGGACAGAAGCAGGGTTGGGGCCAGTCTGCTTAACAAACACGAAGAGTGCACAGAGATCAGCAAACCCAACAGAAGGAAAAGAAGGCAAGAATACATGAAGGGGATAGTCCTAATGAAACATGTATGAAGCCTCATCAACTTGATACTTCTAGAAATGCAAAAGATAGAAGCATCTCTTCCTGAACTGGCCTTAAAAGAAAAAAAATTCCAGAAAAAAAGTGGGCAAACTAGAAAAAGAGAGCTTAAAAGCAGACTGAAAAAAAAAAAAATCTCCAAGGGGGTTGAAATTCTGATCTCAAAAGAAATTACAAATTTGAAATATGTGATATTATCTCCAAAGAAAGGTAAATGTACACACAATCCGTGTATTTGGTGATAGGAAAACAGAAGCTTCTGTTTCCAAGGGAATGAGAACGAGCTTCTGGAGTTTAGATCTCCACTCCTTCATGTGTTGGCTGGGTGCACCCTGCAAGTCACTTCATCACTTCCCGGAGGCCCAGTCTTCTCATCTGTAAAACGGGAAAGGCATGCCCCCCTCTCTGGTTTGTTGCCAAGAGCCCCTGCTAATCATTGCTTATTTATTTATTTATAATGATTTTTAATTTTATTTTATTATGTTATGTTAGTCACCATCATTAGTTTTTGATGTAGTGATCCATGATTCATTGTTTTTGTATAACACCCAGTGCTCCATGCAATATGTGCCCTCCTTAATACCCACACCCCACCCCCCTCCCCTCTAAAACCCTCAGTTTCTCAGAGTCCATAGTCTCTCATGGTTTGTCTCTCTCTCCGATTCCCCCCCTTCATTTTTCCCTTCCTTCTCCTAATGTCCTCCACGCTATTCCTTATGTTCCACAAATAAGTGAAACCGTATGACAATTGACTTTCTCTGCTTGACTTATTTCACTTAGCATCATCTCCTCCAGTCCCATCCATGTTGATGCAAAAGTTGGGTATTCATCCTTTCTGATGGCTGAGTAATATTCCATTGTATTTATGGACCACATCTTCTTTATCCATTCATCTGCTGAAGGGCATCTCAGCTCTTTCCACAGTTTGGCTATTGCGGACATTGCTTATTTATTAAGCACTCTCACTTCACATACATTATCGTAGTTAATCAATGATAAGATAACAAATGTCAAGGGTGTATGGGTTTTATGAATGCTATTTTTACTTCTCCTTGGTGAATAGATAAACAGCCTGCACCCTGAATGCTCAATTACAACCCAAGAGTCGGACATGGTCAATGGGTCCAGCTCCCTGCACTCAAGCAGCTTCAGAGTTCTCCAACATTGTCTAATGTGCCTGCCTTCAATCAGGAATTTATTGAGCACCTACTGTGTGCCAGACACGATGCCGTTTGCTGGAGACATAACCAGAGGCAGGGATGGGCTTTGTGCTCCTAGAGTTTAGAGTCTGGTGAGGGAGATAGATTGGGAAACAGGTCTTTGCCACAGACTGACGTGTGGATTATAACAAATCCCAGCTTCACCATTTACTTCCTGCGAGACCTTGGACAAGTCACTCCACTTCTCTGCACTTCAGTTTTCTCACCTATGAAGTGGACAATAATAACTCCTACTTTAGAGGGTATGCAAGAGGCTGAAATGGACATATAGACCACTTAGAATAATGCTTGGCATATAGGAGAGCTTCAGGAGAGCTTGCTGTCCGTATTAGTCTGGTCGGGGCGCCGGTAGCAACAGCAGCAAGTAGTAGTAGTGGTGGTGGTAGTAGTAATACGGCCATAACGAAAGCACTGGGGACATGGAACAAAGACACTTAATCCAGCCTGGAGGTGGGAGTGGGTGAGGAAGACTTCCTGGAGGAAGTGACATTGAAGCTGAGCCGGAAAGAATGATTGGAAGTTCACTTGGTGAAGGCGATGGTGGAAACACATTCTAGGAGGAGGGAACCGTGTGCGTAAAGGCCCCCAGAGCTAAGGGAAAGCCAAAGGCAGACCGTTAACTTGGAGGCGTCTCGCGTGGCTGACAAGTCTGTAAGAGATGAAGCAGGCTGTCCAGGGCGGAGAGGGCTGAGCCTGCAAGGCCTGTGAGCCACTGTGGGTAGTTTGGACTCCGTCGTGGAGTCACTACGGGCTTTCGGTAGGGAAGTTACAGGAGCAGCTTTGGGCTTTAGAAAGCCCTTTCTGGCGGTCCTGTGAGGAAGGACTGAAGGAGGGTTGGCTGGGAGTTCGGGAGGAGGCAGCTGCCGTCATCCAGGGGAGGGCGGATGACGTCGCAAACTAGGGCCCTGGCAATGAAATGAGGAGAAAGGGGCAGATCTGAGAGATTCTGAGGACAGAGGAGGGCCAGTCGGCAGAACCTCGTATCTGATGGGATGAGGAGGAGGAGCAAGCCAGGGGCAAGCAGGCTCCTGGCTTGAGTGACAAGGACTTCGGTTCTAAGATCTGTTTTTAACTTCTCATGTTTCCAGTCTGTCTTCATAACAAGATAATGAGGTTCTTGGAGGGCAGGGCTGTTTCAAGCATCTGTGAATCCCCAAGGCCTGGTACACAGTGGGCGCTCAATGAATGTCTCCTTGATTTTGGCCCCTCCCAGCCACTGGTTGTTCCATTGGACGGAGCCCCTGCCAAGGCCTTTACCACGGAAAACCAAACCGCAGTGGGTTTCCAGAAATGTGGAAAATATCCCCTCAGGAATCCAGACGTCCCCACGATTCTCCTGTGCAGCGGAGAGGTGGCAGGAGGGAGAAGCCAGGCTGGTGAGGAAGCCTTGGGCCTGGAGGCCACCACTGCCCAGGAGAGCCGTAAGTGGTCCATGGGGAATGCTTGAAAGTGAGGGTAGGGAGGGAAGAAGGACAGCGCACAGGTCTATGGAGGGTCTGCCCACAGGCCCCTGACACTCAGGGTCCACTGGGCAAGGCCAGGACAAGCAGTAGAACCCCCAGCTCCTACCCTCAACACACACACACACACACACACACACACACACACACACACACACATCACCTCCTTGCCATCACCTGTGGAGCATCTGTGATATGCCCGGCACTGGGCCAGACACACATTGTCTCCTGTGATCTTCTACAGCCCTGAGACTCAGTGATGATGGACAGATAAGGAAACTGAGGCCCAGAGGGGTGAACTCACTTGCGCAAGATGACACAGCCAGTAAGGGAGGGATTGTGGATTCAAACCCAGGCCTGCGTGATCCTAACACCACCAGCCCAAAAGGCAAAAGTCTGGAGCTGGTGGCCCATGAGGTCAACTCAGCATGCAGATATGTTTTGTTTGGACCCAACACTGCTTTAAAAAAGGTGGAAATTTCACATAAAAATCCAGATTTCCGGCTTCTCTTTAGAAACCAGGTTTGGCAACCTGGGGCCCACCTTTCCTCTGGGCCACAGCTGACTAGGCTTGTGCCCTCCCCTCCCTGCTCCCAGCCCACATCCCTCACTGACGTCCACCGCCTGGCCCCTGAAAGCATCGGGGTTTGGACTTTGGCAGGCCTGGGGGCTCTCCCTCAGGAGAGAAACCCAAATCATAATGTGAAGATCCTGAGTCCTTTGCTCAGCATCCTTCCATACCCCCTTCTCTCTCTCTCTCTCTCTATCATTAGGTGTATGATCTTTAAAGTCAGGCGTTTGGCCCATGGCTTCCCCTTTCTGAGCCTCAGTTTCTCAGGTGTAAGATGGGGATGATAGTACTTACCTGACCAGGTTATAGAGAATTACATGAGCGTCCAAGCTCTGGGTTGGGTTTCCCCTTTCTGTGGAACGGGACAGGTTCGAGGGGTCCTAGGGCCCAGGTCAGGCAATGTCTGCCACGGTGGAACTGGAACAGGCCAGGGCTGCACGTGTCCCTGGCCTGGATGAGGTATCGTACCTGGGCTCCTGCAGCCCTTGGCGGACCCTCTCCTGAAGCTTGTTAGGCGAGCGAACTTACTCGTCCCTTCTGTGTCTGTTGCCCTCTTTAGAATGCACACTTGGTGAAGCCTGTGACCTTTCTTCCTCTCTGTACCCTGTGGCCTTACTTTGTATTAGTGAAGTCTCTGAGTGAGGGAGGGTCCAAGGCTCGGGCCTTGATCCTAATCTCCTCTGTCTACACTCACTCACTTTCCTTTTAAAGATTTTATTTATTTACTTATTTACTTATTTATTTATTTGAGAGAGAGAGCACAAGCAGAGGGAGGAACAGAGGGAGAACTAGACTCCCCGGCTGAGCAGGGAGCCCGACACAGGGCCTGATTCCAGGACCCTGGGATCATGACCTGAGCCACCCAGGCACCACAACACTCACTCACTTTGTGACTCTTCCAGTCTCAAGGCTTTAAACACCATTCAGACACCAGTGACTGCCAGATTGACCTCCAGCCCATACCTGCTCCTGACCCCAGACTGCGTAAGTAACTGCCTACCCAACATCACCACTTAGATAGCTCATGGGTACCTCAGAGTCAGTGCATCCAAACATGAACTTCTGAGCTTCTGCCCAAAACCTGCTCCAACCACAACCTTCGCGCCCTCAGGTGATGGCCACCCTATCCTTCCAGTCATTCAGGCACAAGGCCACCGAGTCATCCCTGATGCCCCTCTTCCTCCCACACTTCCCATTGAGTACTGACGGTTCTCGCCCCCTCCACTGCTATCACCATGTTCTAAACCAGTATCACCTCTTGTCTGGATTATTGTAATATCTTCCTTACGGGTCAGCATCCTGCTTGTACACCTCCCTCCTTTCTCTCCTGACAGGTGATTCTCTACACAAGAACCAGAGTGATCCTTTGAAAATTTAAGTTGGATCTTGTCTCTGCTGCTCAGACCTTGCATTGGTGCCTTCTTACTTACAGTAGATACCGCAGCTCTTGACGATGGCCTACAAAGCCCTCCATGGCCTGAAGCCCTCTCTGATCTCACTTACTGCTCTTCCCTGCATTCACAGAGTTTCAGCGACTTGCACAAGGTCATCCAGCTAGCAGGGCAAAAAACCAGGACTAGAACTCAAGTCTGTTTTGATGTTAAGGCCCTCCTACTAGAAAGCACAACTTGCCAGTAAGTCTCATTGCTTTTCCTGCACTATCGTTTCCTCATCTGTAAAATAAAAATACTCCCTCCCACCTGGATTACATAAGAGGGGGGATTGGATTAGATTATTTTTAAGACTACATTTTACCTTTAATATTTGATGAATCTGAATGGGGGGATTGGATTAGATTATTTTTAAGACTACATTTTACCTTTAATATTTGATGAATCTGAATGGGACTTGAGCAGGAGCTGTGCTCTAGTCATTTCTATACCTCTGGCACTTAGCAAACATGGGATGAATGGGTGGATGAATGTATGGGTGGATGGTGGATGGGTGGATGGTGGATGGGTGGATGGTGGATGGGTGGATGAATGGATGGGTGGATGAATGGATGGGTGGATGGTGGATGGGTGGATGGTGGATGGGTGGATGGTGGATGGGTGGATGAATGGATGGGTGGATGAATGGATGGGTGGATGGTGGATGATGGATGGGTGGATGGTGGATGGGTGGATGATGGATGGGTGGAAGATGTTTGGATGGATGGAAGGCAGGTGCGTAGATGGATGGATGGATAGACAAATGGATGGATGGATAGATAGGTGAATGGTTGGTTGAATGAAATAAATTAATGGATGAATTGATGCATTAATAAGAGAAACTCAGAAAGCTGAGCAGAGGAGAAAATGGGGAGAAAATATTGCTGAAGGGGTTGTTACCTGGAGCTCTGCTTTGGAGTCAGAGGACTAAAATGATATCAAAGCCAAGAGAGCCTCACTTACTTACTAGATGCTCGATGGGAGATCAGATGGGTCTTTGAGCCAGTGGGTCATCAAGTGGTAAGCTGTGACAGAGGACAGAGCCCAGACTTTAGGGTTAGAGGGACTTGGGTTCAAATCTTGTCATGTCAGCTTACTAGTTGTGTGACACTATGCCCCAGTTTTCTCAGGGACACTGGGGATAATTTAATTCACCTCTCTTGTGGTCTTTGCGAAGACTAAAGGAGGTATTATATCAATATACATTTTTAAGTGCCTGGCACATAATAGGTGTGCTGCCATCATGGTTATGAAAGGCCTAAACCAGGAAGAGGGGCCTTGGCCAGGTCTGGCACCTCAGAGTGGACTCCCTGTCTTGAGGCTGCCTGAGGAGCTTTGATGAGGGATTCCAGAAGCACAGGCCAAATGCTCTGTCTCTATCTGCCCATCTTCTGGCCATCGGCTCCTTGGTCCAACTGGCCGGGGTCCTTGTAGAGTATGCAGCTCGGGCCTCGGTACAGAGAAAGCCTGACAGGCTCAGAGGGCTGTCGTGAGGGACCAGCCACCTGCCCTGCCCCACCCAACTTAAAGGGAGAATTGGGCCTCAGGGTCCAGAGCCCCAACTTCTCAGGAAGTTCTCAGACATGACGAACTTTCCATCCACATCGCAGGAATTTTTTTGCAGAAAAGGAAAAAACTAAAAACCTTCATCCTTTGGCCTCTGGGAGAATATTCCTTTTATGTGAAACTGGCAGGGAGGAAAATTCAAGATTCCTTCTCCTTCGCCTAATTGATATCAACATGAAATATTCTGGTGTTGTTTTAATAAGACTTTGGTTTTCCAGCAAGAGTAGGGGAAAAAAAGAGGGGAAAAAAAAAAGATCTTCTCCTGGACCAGAATATTTTTAGCGAAAATATTTTGCTTGCATCCTCCCTGCCCCCTCCCTTCCCTGTTCCTGCCCTGGCTTCAAAGGCACAGCAGTGCCGTTCTGGGGTGCTAAGCAGCAGAGGCCCACACTCGGCAGCCCCCTCCTCCCCTTGCATGGCAGGCAGGCCGGCCAGGGAGTGCCAAGCCAGGAAGATATTTTTTCCAGAAGCGGCATCTGGCTCCTTGGCAGCCACACAAGCAGTTGTGCTGGCAGCCGGGGCTGGCCGGGGTCTGCCGTGTGTTTAGGCTGCTGCCTCTTCTGACTCTCTCCCACAGACACGATGTTCTCTCTCCTAGGCTGGGGCCCTCCTGCCTTCACCCCTCCAGAGGATGAGGGGGGACCTCAGAGCACCTGAGAGTTTTGCCCCTTGCCTCCCAACAAGGTTTAACACTGAGATCCACCTGGGCTCCGTCTCTTGCCAACTTGATGTTGGACAGGTGGCTTAACCACTCTGAGTCCTCAGTTTCCTCAATTGGGAAATACGAGTCATCACCATCTACGTAAACTAATCTGCCTGTCTGATCTAGCCTGTCTCTAACTTTCCAACTGAATGTCTTACACTCTTCCCATTATACATGAAACCCCCCATTAGCATGGCCTCCTTTGCTTTCTCTAGCCTCCAAAGTCTTTGCAACCCCAGGGCCTTTGCACTTGCTGTGTCCGACTTTTGAACAGCTGGCTTGTTCTTGCCTTTCAGGTCATCACTCAAAGGCTGCCTCCTTTGAGAGGCTTTCCTGGACTTCTCCATCTCAAACAGCTCTTTGAGCTGCTATCACAGCTCCCTGGAGCTTTCCTTCAGAGCACTTATCACAAATTGTTCTGTATATTTGGCATTCTTTGCTCCTCCCCCACCCCCAGTTTAGGGACCCCATGAGAGCAGGGATCACATCTGTCTTGTCCATCACCGTGCCCCAAACAGGGGCCTTCCCAACAGCCTGTGGATGAATGCAGGGACTGCCAAGGCCACCAGAGATGCCTCGTGATTTTCCCCAAAGCCCTTGGGAGTCATGATGTCCCTAGATCATCCCCGGAGAAGGGGAAATGGAAGCACGTGCTTCCAACATAACATATCAAGACTGCCTCTTACACCTTTCATCCTCACCTCCGCCCTGCAGATAGGAATTATTGGTGCTGATTTACAAATGGAGATCCTGAGAAGCTAAGGGACTGGCCAGCTGTGACTGACCCCATTGCCCTCTTTCTTCTGCTCCCCATGTCAGGTAGAGGCCCTGGCTCGATGCCACAGTAAATATGGATGACAGCTCTCACATGGTCTCTTGTGCCGTACGGGATGTTTCCCAGCCCTCATCTCCTGAAACTCACAACAGCACTGCGGGTGACCATGAAAACCCACTGTATGGTGAAGGAAACTGAGGCTCACGGAGGGGAAGTGGCTTCCCTGGGCATACACAGGAAGTAGGGATTTCCGTAAGTATTCAGTGGAATAGCCCCACTGCCAGAGTGAGAGCCTTCTAGCATTTACGCCATGCTTTCTAATCACCTTCAGTGTCCATTATTGATCCTACAGCTCAAATGTGCCTGTGCTCCACAATCAGTCATTAAGTGGGTGGATGGATGGATCCCAAAGTTGGATATAAATCTTGGCCTCCCTGGACAATAAGGACCAAAGTCCTTATTCTGCCTCGACTACCCAGCCCAGGTCTAGACAAGGGTCTACACCCCATAGATGCCCAAGATGCCAGCTTCAAGCCCTGTGGCCTCCCCCGGGGACTGGCCTCACAGTGAAGCCATTGCAACCAGCCCATGTAGCTGTCAGTCGGCCTGCCCTCAGCAGCCCCCCCAGAGGGGCCAGGGGTGCCAGAAATGACAGCCATGACTAAATAAATCTAGTTCTCCAGCCACTTTATATGTGGGCACCCAACTCCACCTCTCCTTGAGACATCAGAATGAGAACGTTAGAGAGCATCCCTGAACCCGCAGGGAAACTGAGGCACAGACTAGGGATGGGACCTTCACGGTTACTCAGGCTTGGGTCCTGGGGTTGAGCTTGGTTTGGGGGGGAAGGGCTTCAAATGCTGTTTTGTGCCCAAGTAGGGGGGGACCCAACAGCTACCTGGACCCTCTGCCCTGGAAACATTGTTATAGTTCTGTCTTTGCAGATGACAGATTTGTGCCCTAGACACAGCCCTAGTCAGCCTCGAAACACCATCTTGCATTATGGGCAGCCCCAGCTGGCTTCCCAGAGACGATTAGATATCTATGGAAGAGTTTTCTAGGCCAGGAACTGAGCCTGGAATGGCCCTCAGGTCAAGCAAAGTGTCCCCTTGGCTACCCGCCCCTGGGCCCCTCTCTGGGTTTCGGCCCACATCGCAGCCTCACGAACTCTGCCGACACTCCAACAGTGCTATAGACATGGCAAAGGCTGTCACAAACACTGTCTCTTCTGGCCCGAACGCCCTTCTCTACTTTAGCCCTTGGGGTATTCTCACTCCTTCCACCATGCCCGGTTCCAATGTCCCTGCCTATGAGCCTTTCTTCCCACCTGGCCCCATCCGTGGCTCTATCCCAGCTCTCTGCTCCAGGATGGCTGTGGGGTTGTCTGTCGGGGGGTCTGTGAGCTTCATGCAGCAGGAACCTGGTCGAATAATCTCAACACCCACCCTGGGCCTGCACCAGTCCCAGGACCTGAGGCATTCGGGAGCTGGTCGCTGAGTCCTGATTGTCGGAAGGCTTTCTGTCTCCTGCAGTTGCAGAAGTCAGTCTTGAGATGTGATCCGTTTATAAATGCCCTTGCTAATCTGGAGGAGTGCAGCCTTCCCTGCTTGTTCAGATAAGGCCCGCGGGACTGGATACGACCAAAGGGCACTAAACACCTCCCTGGCCGGCTCACAGCTGTCTCCCCAGCACCCAAAGCCAGCCTGGCACATAAATCTTCACAGAACGAAGGAATGAACGAACGCAGCTCTCAGCTGAGCAGCGTCCGAGCTGTCCAGATTTGCAGCTTCCCCCACCCCCTAAGCAACAGGGCGCAAACATCATGGGTTTGGAGCTGAGGAGGCCCAGCATTGAATCCTACTTCGGTCTCTTCCCAGAGCGCGAAACGGGCAAGTCATCGGAGTGACAGTGCATAATCCTGGAGTTGGTTCGAGACTCAGAGGTGTGAGGGCACAGAGCACCCATACGACGCGGCTTCAGAAGCCTCTGTCCGGCCCTGGGCTGTCCTGCCTGCCGCCTCGGCCTGGGCAGGTGGGTCTGGGAGGGCCTGCAGGCCATTTCCTCCCTTCCCGTCCCGCCTGCCCGCCTGCCCGCGGCCGGCTGTGTGGCAGACATTCCTGGGCCTGCTCATTGATATTCAGGAATGGAACTTGAGCCTGCTCAGCTCCCAGTGCCCAGAGCGGGCGTGCACTCAGGCCCTCTGCCTGGGCTCTTCCGCCCATAGTGGGAGGGCCTAAATGCCCTCACCCGCCAGAGAGAGAGCATCCCAGGCCACGGACACCCGCGGCTGGATGGCCAGGGAAACTGAGGCCTGAAGTGAGCACCTCTTGACGGCCCCAGGGCACTCAGAAGCTGGGGGAGGGGGTGGGGGGGCGGTGTGAGTGGCTGGGGTCTCCTGACTCCCTGCACAGTGCTCATCGGCAGCCAGCCCTCTGAGCTGCAGGGTCCTCGAAGCTTCCTGCTCCTCCAGGTGCTTCTCAGCCCCACACTGCTCTCCCGAGGCCCTGCCCGAGGCCCCACGGAGGGAGGGGGGGCTAGAGCAGGCCCGGGGCTGGCCAGCCTTCCCGCACTGTCTCAGCGGGAAGACTGACCGACAGGGAGGCTCCTCTCTCACAGCCTCCGTTTGCCAAGCCCCCACCTCACACCTCCGGGGTTTTGCAGATGGGCTTGTTTTTCCTTGGGGTGTGAAAGAGCCGGTCATTGCAGGGGCCTCCTCCCCTCTAAGCAGCTGGCTCTGGCCGCCACTAACTCCCAGCTCCTGAAGAGACAGGCCCCTGACCCAGGGGTCATAGGCTGGGGCGGGGTGGCGCCCTCCCAGAGCCAGCTGGGATGGGCCCTAGGGAGGCAGCATAAAGGCCCTTCACCCCTTCCCTGGAGCACCATTTAACCCACCCCCACTACCGCCTTGGAGCTGCTGGTCACACTTGCAGGCCTCAGCCAGGTTCCACTGGGCCCGTGTACCCACTCTCTCCCACATCATCAGAAGAGCCAGCACAAGGCCTCACATCTCTGAAGGGCAGCTCCTTCCCCTGGATTCTCATCCCCATACTCTCTGCACCATCTCTCCCCTGGCCCAGCTTCCCACTTGCCCTCCTTCCAGAATCTTCTCATGGTGCACCCCCAACTCCAGCCCCAAACACAGCACACTCCCTCACATACATCAGAGCTGCCCCCCCACCCGAGGGCATTCTCCCATCTTGCCCTCCCCAGGGGAAGCTGGGTTTCCTCAGAGAAGGAAAGTAGAGGACGGTACCCCCTGGCTCCCTTTGGCCACTTTCTGACCTTCACTGCTCCCCCCTTCCCAAAACACCCAACTTCTTTGGGGTTCAGGCTGACTGGCTGCATCTCACTCCCATTACTATTGTCCACCAGGCTCTCGGTCACTCCTCACTCACTGAGGACTTCCTCCCTCCCCCCAACTCTTGCCATTGCCCTGGGTCACCTGGACACCCCCATGGACCCCCCAAACAATGGCCTGGCCTCTTGGACCTTGGACTTCCCTGTCCCCAGTGCCCCCCCCCCCGCTCCAAATCCGCTGTCATAACTTGTCATCACCAGAAACCGCACGACTCCAACGTCAAGAGGCCAAGCATTGCCTTCTCCGGCTACAGCCCTGTCTTCTGGCTCCCTTGCTCCCACACCCCACACTCGAGCAGTTTTCACACACACCCACATCATTGGTTCCAGCACCTCCCTCCGTTGCTCAGCTACCTGAGGCCCTGGACCTCTTCTCCAGCCCACATCCCATGGCCAGTCACTGCCATCACCACACACTCTCCCCTTGCAGCCCCTCTGCCCCTGTCACCCTCACCCAGCTGAACCAGGCCCGGAGGAGGCCACCCCCACCTCCTCTGTTCTGGTCGCAAACAGCTGGTTCAGCCGAAGAAGATCACCCAGGTGGGCAGATGGCCCCCAGAGGCCCCTCCTCTGCCTGCAGCAGGTGACCCCAGAGGGTGAGCCTGCTTCCGCCAGCTTGCTAGCCCTCGCCCCTCCATGGCTCCTTCCCCCCACCCTCAGCCCTCTGCCGGCCCTTCCCCCTTCACCCTCACCCTCACCCAGGCCCTTGCCCCTTCCCCTCAAGAGATGAGTTGTCTTGATCTTCAGAAAGACAACAGAAGCCTTCAGATGGGAATCCCTGTGTCTCCTCCCTTCCACCGGCCACCCCCTCTCCTTCTTCTCTCCCCTCACCATGGACATGGTGGTCCAACTGCCACCCAAGGCCAATCCCTGATGTGGGCTCCCCCATCTCATCTCTTCTGTCCCTCTGCAGGCCATCTGCGCCCTCTCTCCTGAACCATCATGTCTCCTTCTCTGCTGGGTCCCTCCCATCGGCGTGTTAGCTGTTCCAGTCTCTCCCTCCTTCAACCCACTGCAATCAGATGTTCAACCCCATTCCCAGAGGCTGCTGTCATCCAGGCCATGGTGATGGCCACACCGCCAAACCCGGGGACTCTGTGTCTTGGCCTCCCAGCAGCAACAGTGCCTACCCTACCCTTCTTCAAACCTCCTCCTGTTCTCCTGGTTTTCTCCCACCTCTGGCTGCGTCTTCAGTCTCCTTTGGGGCCGGGATGATCACATGTCCCGGTTTTCCTGGGACTGAGGGTCAGTTGGTCATCCTATTTGGGGTGCTGCCTTCTCTACCCAGACTAAGGTCCCTAAGCTTGGTCTCCAGCCCCTTTTATCCACGCTCTGCCCTGCTGCTCCAAGTGCTTTTCCCCATCTCTGTAGATTAAATCGTTTAAGTTGCCTGCCAAAAATGCCCAGGGCTAGGTCTGCCACCCAGCCTACTGCCCCTGCCACCCAGCTGTTTATGTCGCCCCCGGACAGGGTCACATGTCACTCTATCTGCGGTCTGGTGTCTGCACAGGGCCTGGGACTCTGTGATGATAAAGTTAGTTATGACAGTAGCCAACATGCATTGAGTGCTCGCCACGTGCCAGGCACGGCTCAGTGGATCTTAGATGAGGTAACACATTTAATTTCCCATTTAAGAGGAAGGGGCATGGACGCCATAATGGAGCAGTGACTGGCCCAGGAGCACAGTGCTAGAAAGCCACGCAGCCTGGCTCTGCAGCTCCCCGGCCTGGGCTCCGTGGGACAAGGTCTCACCTTGCCTAGCAAGGAACCACGACTTATTTATTGCTTATTGAGTTTAAGTGAGTTACGTCCCCACCAGAGTAGAAGCAGAGATCCTACAGTTCAATCAACTTCCTCTTATTCTTAGAACTGTAGCCAGAGGAACCAGGTGCCAAGAAATAAAGAAATATGCAAGGGAGTGGTTAAAAGCTTAATCTGAAGGCAGACATGACTGGGTCTGAATGCCAGCGCCTCGCTTACCAACTCTTGGACCTTTCTCAAGAAAGTAATTTATTTCCCATCTTGATTTTCTCATCTTTGAGATGGGAGATGGTAATAATAAAGATTAAGTGAGCTAATAGACATAAGGCGCTTAACACAGCGGCAGGTACTGAGCTGATGAGCAGTGAATGTTTCTCGAGCACCCACTATGTAGTCAGCACTGAGCTGGATGCTGGAGTACTGATTGAAAAACAAAGACGGGGGTCGGGGTGGGGAGGAGCATTTACAATTGCAGGTATAGGAAAACTGACCCCTCTGAGATTTGGTTTCTTTGATCACTGAGTTTCTGAGCTGTGTCTAAAACCGGCTCATGCCTGGGGTGAAAGAGAAGCAACTTGCTTTTCGTGCTCGCGCCTCGAGGCCTTTGTACAGGTTATCTTTCCTCCGCGGGATACCTTTCCCTCGCTCTTGTGGAACTGGAAAGCTCCTACTCAACCTATAATACCCAACCCAAGTATTATCCCTCTGTGAAGTTGCCTCTGATTCCCACTAAATAGAATCAGTCTCCCTTTCCTCCGGCTACCCCAGCACCCTGTATATAGTCTTACCAAAGTAACCCCTGTCATTCACAAACTCAGTAGATAGATGGACGGATGATAGATAGATAGATAGATAATTATAAATAATAGCTAACCACTAACACCTACTGAGTACTTACTATGAGACGGGCGGTTTTAAAGGCTTTGTGTATAATCTTCACAATAATCCTATAAGATAGGAGTTACGATTATCCCTGTTCTACAGATGGATTCCCTGAGGCCCAGAGAAGTCAAGCTACTAACCCAGGTCCCGCAGCTAGTAAGTGGCAGAGCAGGGATTGCTGCCAGGCTCTTACTCACTCTACCAGACGGCTTCTTGCAGGCTGGGTGAGTCAGTCCTGGCTCTCGAGGTCCAGGCACATCCACTGTAATTTCTACGGGGACCCACCCGCCTGGTTTGCCTGGGACTGGGGGGTTTTACAGGATGTGAGACTTTCAGGGCTAAACGTGGGAAAGTCCCAGGCAAGTCAGGACAAGTTGGTTCACTCTACTCTTCCTTGAATATGTTCTGGAACCAGACTCACACCCACATCTCTTCGACTCCACACCTACCCTCCCAAGCAGCCTCCAAAGGAAGAAAGAACCCAGGTCCAACTGGGATCCTGCCCAAAGGCAGGGAAGCCCCTCCTGGATGCTTGTCCTGGCCCTCCCAGTCTCCAAGGCCTGCAAGCTGGCCGAAATGGAGACAAGGAGGGGCTGGCCCAAGGCCCACAGGCCAGGGAGGTGACCTCAGAGCAGGTGCTGGGCTCACCTCGTCCCCAGAGCCAGCCCGAGTCACCGCCGAGGGGCCAGATTCCTGCCTCAGCTCACTCCCCTTCCTGGGGCCTCCCCTCCCCTCTCAGCCAGGCTGAGATGAGGCTTTCCCCAAGTCATCCAGGAACTAGGCAAGGCTTAGCTCTGCTTTCTCCCGGGTGCTGACCGGCGCTTCCAGGGTGAAGGAAGGGAAGGCCGTCCGGGCAGGTGAAGATCTCTCCCCTTGGGGCCCAACTCCTCGTCCACCTCCTCCTCGAGGTCCACTCTCTGGTCCTCGGGATCCACTCAGACACCCTTTTCCTCTCTAGAAAGTAGCTGCTCAAAAGTGAAGGGAGGGACAAAGTTCTTGTAAACAATGGAAAACAAGAAAGGGTAAAGAGCACCTTGCCTGGAAAGAGAAAGCCTTCAAGTAAATGTTGACTCAACCCCATTAGCATACAAACATGCCAAATCATCCCAAGATTGAAATTAATAAACTCCTTGACTCCCACCACCCCACCTCCACCAGTGATCAGCTGGCTTTTCTTCTCCCCTTATGGTAGAGTGCCTCAAAGGGGTCTGTGCTCCGGTCTGCACTTCCTCCCTCCACCCATCCTCCTGACCTTGCTTCCATCAGGCTTGCCTCCCCTGACTGCTGCTTTCTGGACGGCCAAAAACCTCTGGTGGCCACAGCCAGGGGCCAGTTGGCAGTCCTCCCCTCCCTCCTCCTCAGTCCCGCAGTGGGATTTGGTATAGGTGATCCCATCCTCATTCTCAAAACCTACTTTGTGCTTAGCTTCTGGGGACCACTCTCTTGGTTCCCCTCTTGTCTTCTGAACTTCTTCTTCGTCTTCTCCACTGCCTTCACCCTCTGGCCCGAAACAGTGGAGGGCCTCAGGGCTCAGCCCTCCAGCTACACAGCTCCCTTGAGGGTGGACCACATTGGTCTTCCTCCTTCACATATGCTCTCTGAATATCAGCAACTTCCAATGTATATCTTCAGTCCAGAGCTCTTCCAGACTTGCCGCTCTTTGAGGATCCCAACTACGTACCTACACCAACATCTCTGTACTTTCGGACTCTCTGTCTACTTAATCCCACAAATATCTGCAGAGCTAACTCCAACCTCCCCCAACCACTTTATATAAAGTAGCACATATCTCCATAAACACCTGCTCCCCAAACCTGCTTTATTTCTCTGCATATCATTTATCATGGCTTGTCATCTTACAGGGCTATTTGCTATATCTCATGTTTCCTGCTTTAGCCCCAGCATCTTTAGTAAAGGTCTGTATGTATATCTTGAATATATACACAGGATAGATGCTCTGGTGCTATAACAGAGCAGTACCTGGCCTGGAGTAGGCACACAAATATTTGCAGAGTGGATGAATGAATGAATGAATGAATGAACAAAATCATAACTAATAAATAAGCAAGACTTGGAATAGTGGGTAAGTAAATTAATAAAGAAAAATGATCATGATAAATAAAAGGCAGTGTACTGTGGAATACCAGTCAGCACCGTAAAAGAACGGATTACTGGTACACGGGACAACATGGATGAATCCCTAAATCACTAATCAGAGTGATGGCGTCAGACACAGAAGAGTGCACTCTGCATGCTTCCATTTATATAAAATTCTAGAAAATGCAAACTAACCCACAATGACAGAAAGCATATCAGCAGTCGCCTGGGGATGGGGCCGGAGGGAGGGTTGGCTGCAGAAGGATACAAAAATCTATTGGGGGTGATGGAAATGATCTATCTTGACTGTAGTGGTGCTTTCCGTGGTGCATATGTCTATAGAAACTCATGAAATTATTCACTTTAAGTGGATGCAGTTTATGGCACATACATCATACCTTAGTTAGTTGATTTGAAATGAAAGAAATGAGTTAGTGAATGAATTGATCAATCCATGCACTCACCAACCTTCCTTTATCAACTACTCCACCAGGGCTCAAAATACATCAATGTAACCCAAATTGGCACACCTTAGATCAGTTGCCCAGCTGGACTTTTTCCAATGAGGATGGGAATTGGTATTTATTTAGTGCCTATTATGCACCAGACTCTGTTCGTAAGTATTTCAGTTCTTCCTCACAAAGGTCTTTTGAGGCAGGCAGTATTATTCTCATTTTAAAGACAAGTCTGAGTAAAGGAAAGTGACATCTCCAAAACCATACAGCCCCAAAATGGCAGGGTCAGGATTTGAACCCACGTTTCTCAGACTCCTAGTGTTATATCACGAACTTCTTCCCACCCAGGGCCCAAATAGAAACTTCGCGGGCGCCCACACACGTGGCCTTGTACACGTCTCTCATCTCTCCAGGACAAAGTGCTGCCACTGCCAAAGGGACTCAATGTGTTTCTCATCATTTCTGAGTGTCATGAGAAGACTTGAGAAGAAGCAGTAGCCAGACCCAGATGTTGTCGCTGGCCCACTGAGGACAGAGACATCATCCCAGCGAACAAGAGGCCCAGCCAGTAGTGTCCCTTTTGGGATGAGAGAGGTTGGGGGGGCGCTATTCTGTGCCCCAGTGTGGGGCTCAAGGGGTCACGTCAGCAATGGCAGGGATATGTTGGTGTTGCCGCTGGGGTTGGGGGGGATCCAAAGGAGACCTCAGTGTGACTTTGCCCTGTAAATCATAACCTGCCACCCAAGTGTAAGGAGGAAGGAGGGGGGAGAGCCAGAGGAATGCAGAAAACTGACATTTTTGAGAACAGAACTTAACCATATTCAGGGCACTGTGTCAGACACTTGCACACATATCTCACTTGAGCTTCATAGAACCCTGGCAGGTAAGAATATTTTTTTCCCTTTTATGGATGAAGAAATGGAGGCTCAGAAAAATGATGGAACTTGTATAAATCACACAAATGGTACATGACGTGTTGCTTTCCTTCTACCAGCACTTTCTTTCATAGTAAAGACCTTGCTGTCTTCAGCCTTTTCTCAATTTACCATTTCCCCAAAGAAATTCACTGCCAAATACGTTTACCCACACACCCATCCACTTATGTACCCACCCTTTCATAGCTACATCTGATCTATGCACTTAGCCATTCAATTATCCATCGATCCACCTATCCACTCATCCAAGCATTCACACGGCTATCCATCAGTGCGTATGTATACGCAGCCCACCAGTGCTTCATCCAACCACAGGTTCCACTAGACACCATCCACCTACCAACCAACCATTCAACCACCTATCAATCCACCCACCCACATATTTATTACCCAACCAATCACCCATTTATATACCTATCCACCTATCTATTTATGTGTCCCCACACCTACTGTCTCAATCAATCATTCTACAATTCATCTATCCCAACACATAGCCGACCAGATGCTATCCATCGTTCCAAGCACATGTCCAGTCATCCACTCATCTTTCACGGATCCATTCGGCCATCCAGTCATAACCACATTCTGTGTATCCAAAAACATGCTTTGATGGTCAATTGTATGTATCAAGTTGCTAGGCCATGACACCCAGCTATTTTGTCAAACACCAATCTCGATATTGCTCTAAAGATAGTTTTTAGATGAGATCAACATTTAAACGGTGGAGTTGGAGTAAAGCAGATTACTCTCATGATGTGGGTGGGCCTCATCCAATCAGTTGAGGCCTTAAGACCAAAAGTACTGAGGTCCCTCGCGGAAGAGGGAATTCTGAGGTCTATAGACTTGGGAGATATTTTTAAAGCAGCACTGGCAGGCCTTGGTGACTGAAAGAAGACGATGCCATCAAGGAGGACCCCATGTTTCTGGCTGGAGAACCAAGATAAGTGGAGGTGCCACTGGCCAAGAACAGGCTGATAGGAGAGGACGGGGAGGCAGTGGGCGGTTCAAGTTTGGCCACGTTGGGTTCGCAGTTCCTGGGGAGCCTCTGGGGGGAACATCCAGCAGCTGGAGCTTAAGGAGCAGAGAACTGAGGGTAGAGGCTTGAGTCCCACAGAACAAGAAGGTGACAATCCTATCTGAATGGAGGGGCCTCAGGGCCATAAACAGACTGCCGTAGGGGGAGCAATGCAGCAAGGGGATCCCAGAAGACTTGTTGCTCCCCCCGGCTGGGGTCCTGACCTCCCCCTGCTCTGAGCTCCTGGGAGGAGTCTGGCCCCTACCAGGGGGCCCTCCAAGCCGCTCCCTCTTTCTCCGGGGTTCATGGAGGGTTCACAGGAGCAGACGGACCCCGTAGGGCTCCTGCACAGATGGGAAATGGGGCCATCGCAGGCTCCGGCCCAGGGGTGGGCCCCAGAGCTCCAGCTGGAAACCCCATTTGGGGGCTGCAGGGGTGTGTGTAAAACTGCTCCCTGGGTGGCTCAGGCCAGTGCAGCTCAGAGAACAAACTGTTGTCTCTGCCATAAATCCCCTCGGCCATAAAGTCCCTTCCCCCCTGACCCCTTGGTTGGTGTGAGAAACTGAGGGCAGGGCAGGGCAGGGTGATGACCTCCTGACTCCGGGGCCACTGGCCTTCCAGCCCACCATGTCACTCCTTTCAAGGCCTCCTGCGCCCGCTCAGGGCCCCAACATGGAGGGACACAGGCCCAGCCTGGGAGTCAGAAACCCTGGTTCAAGACCGAGCGGTGCCCTGGTTTCCCCTTAGGTCACTTCCCCATCCGTACCTCGGTTGCCTATTAGCAAATTGTCCCTGAGAATCCCTATCTTGCCTCTGGAGGGGAAGATGGGGATCAAAGGAAAGGGGCAGTTCAGTATCATGGAGAAGAACATCTGCGCGGCCCATGGTCATTGAACCCCTCTGGGCCTCAGGTTTCTTACCTGCAAAACTGGGGTCATGATAAGACCTACCCCAAGGGGTTGTGTGGGTGAGGTGAGTGCACAATCCCATATTTTAGAGCAAAGCCTTTCGAAAGAAAAGCATATGCATTTCCCTTTGTAAAATGTTTAAAGGATGCTAAAATGGTTATTTAACACTTCGATGACAAGGGAACATGTGGTTAATAATGATTTCTGTAAACTGCCTGAGAAATGACATGTTATCTTTTAAGTTGCTCCTCATTTTCCTAGGATTTGTATTAATTTATTTTACAAATATGCATGTATATATATAAACAAATGCGCATGGTGCAAAACCAAGATTGTATAAGTGAAAAGTAAGCCATCTCCACACCCATACTCTCCAGCTACTTGGCTCCCAACCATGATGAACAGTTTTTGTGTATTCTTCCAGAAAACTTCATACGCACACATACACACACATAGAAAGGTGAGGGAAGGAGCCAGTGAGTGACTGAGATTGCTGGTGTGGGCAACAGGGACCCTGACGGGCATGGCAGGTGGGGAATGGATAGAGGAAGCTGTGGTGTGCCATGGAGACCTCCCCTTTCACGAGCAAGACCCTCATTCCTCTGCTGCCTGTGGGGGTCACCCAAGGATGGCACATCGCTGAGTCCCCTCTCGGGGAATTGCCCTCAGACAGGGTGAGCCCCCTCCCCCAAGGCTACACCCTTCCCAGGATGGCCCACATCCAAACACTGGCCCCTGGCCTCGATTCCAACCACCTGCCCAGCGCCAACCCAGTTTCAGAGATCCCCATGGGACTGGGAAAAGGCCTTTGTTCCCACTGCATGGCCGCTCGACTTCTCCCTCTGCCCTGGCCTGATTTCCTCACCCCTTCGGAGGATCCCCTCACCATGCTGGAGTGGCGCAGCTCTGAAAACTCTCCCTAGGGGTGAAATGTGATGGGACTCTCTGGAAGGGAATGCGGCCCAAGCTCAGACGTTTGAAAGGTTGGGGAACATGGCCGCGCTAACGATCCTGGAGGCAGCGGGCTGTTGCCAATTATCAACGATACATTGGAGAAAGACGGTAAGAGGCTGAGGGTGATTCATCACCAATCAAAGGTGAAGTGTAAAAGCCAGAAGTTCTCCTTGGCCACATAAGAAGGGATTCCATCTCCTGCAGGAGAGGCCAGAGGAAGCAGAGCACCAAGCCCAGAGTGAAGTTTCAGAGAAGGTTGGATTGTCCAGCGAGTCTGTTATGCCAGAGTCATAGTCCTGCCTGGAAGGATGGGCCCCTGATGACTGGCATGGGGACGTGTAGGTGGATGCACTTAAAGATCTAGAATCCCAGGGTTTTTCTGAACCCCATGAGCATTCAGAACCACTGCCTGTTAAATGCTAACATTTCTCTCCCATTGGAAGATGATGCCGAGGCCTCTCCCTTGAAAAAAAAGATCCCGCTCACTCAGAATCTAACACCATCTCCCTTCCTGGCCGCCAGACCAATAACTAGAGTTAATTATAACATAACGGGGCCAGAGAAGTAGCAGGCCCGCTAAGGGAGGTAGCGGGGAAATAGTGCTAACTCAGGCAAGCAGCCCCACTTGCCTCGTTGGAGGTGGTGTCTTTGCTAGAGCAGATTGATGCCGCGTCAGGTGCATGGTACATGGCTGGTGATCTCGCACATGCATGTACTTCTATCCCTATTGGGAAGGAGAACCCGAAGCATTCCATACTCATTGGGGGGTGCATAACAGTATTTTCCAGGGCTATGTTAATTCTCCCAACCTCTGTCATACTGGCTCCAAAGACACGTAGCAGACAATCTGGACATTACATGGATGATCAGAGTGGACCATTAAATTGGAAAGCCTGGCACGTTCATCAGACCCGCTGAACAAGTGGCAAGTGTTTTGGATACCTTGGTAAGAAACGTGCTTTACAGAGAACAGGAGAAAAACTATGTGAAGATCCCAAAACCCACCTTATCAGTGACATTTTTAGGGGTCTGGTAGTTCTGGAACATGCTGAGTCAACTCCCTCAGAAGTAAGGAACAACTTATTGCATCTTACAACTCCCACCGCGATGAAGGGAACACAATGCCTGGTAGGAGTCTCTGGATTCCAGAGGCTGCACATGTCACACTTGGAAATGCTGTTCCAATCCACTTCCCACATGATGTGGAAGCTGAGCTGTGCACCAGGAAGGCAGGGAGGCAGTGGGTACAACCCTGAGCTCTGGAGCTAGGCTGACTGGGTGTGAATCCTGGTGCCATCACTTATGGCTCTGTGGCCTTGCATGGCGACAGCAATGATGCCTACCTCAAGGCTACGGGGAGTTCATACATCAAAAACATGTAGAACAACGGTACCAGGCACGTGGGAAATGCTAACTGAGTGATCATAAATGGCAGAGCTCAGATTCAAACACAGGTTTGAGCCACAGGTTCTTTCTACTGCACCACCCAAGACATGGGACCAAGATGGCATTAAAGTTGAGAGGTGCCCCTGCCAGGACTGTGGCAGGGATCCCCCAGCAATCCCAGTGCAGCTCAGCGTGGAGAAAGGGAACGAGAGAGGGAGCAGCTTCCGTGGCTTCAGTAAAAATGGCATGTGGACTGATGACTATAACATCAAGGTCTAGGCGGACCAGGTGGGTTGCAGTGGTCAATGTGACACGAGATACTGTAAAAAGAATAGTGTTAAGTAAAAAAATCCCAAATGCCCTGTGGCTTAACCAAATATAAACTTCTCATTCATATCACATCCCCATGATGACAAGAGGTTGATGGCTGTGCTTCATGATGTCACTCAGAGACCCAAGATCTTTCCATCTTATGGTTCCAGCCACTCCTAAGGCCTCGGAGTCTTCTAGATCATCTGCAGGTAGCTGAGAAATGGAAGAGGAGAGGGAGCACGAAGGCTCCTACAAGAGGCTGTAGGGCCTCACAGTGGTACCTCTACTCTTGCTCTCACTCCACTAGCTGAATCTCAGTCATGGCCTTACTTAGCTGCAAGGGAGCAGGAAAATGTAGTCTAGCTGTGAGCCAAGGGAATAGGAGAAAACAGATTTGGGGCACACTTAGCCTGTCTCTGCCATTAGGTTTTAAGTAGGGAAGCTAGAATGATGCCTCCTCCAGGCCATCCTTACACTTGGCACACAGCTAAGGGAATGGAAGTCCTCACCGGTACACGCCTCCCCACAGAGCTGACGTTCAGCTGGGACTCCCAACACAGAGGGCTATTGACAGTGTAGACCCCACTCTGCTGGGTCAGAGACAGTCCTGTCTTTCACTGTATCGAACACTGCCCTGCCTCCCCTGGCTTGGAATGCTCCCCATTTGGAATGGCAGTTCCCCCGGAGCGTTTTGGCATCTGGGTGTTGGAATCAGACTGCTGTGGGTGAAATCCAGGCTCTGGCCTTCGCTAGCTGGGCCACCTTGCTCACGGCTCTTGACCTTAACCTTGTCTTGCTTCGTCAGGCCCTGTGATCCCACTCACCTCCTTCTGCAGCCCTCTGTCCCCTCCCCAGTGAATGAATGGAGTGGCATTATGAGACCACTCTGTATTACAATTTGACATGCATCAACATCAACTTCAGCATCAGAACTCAGCCCACATCTGCTCTTTGGCTTCAGCCTTAGCTTCAGCTTTGGAAGGCCAATAGCCAAATGCCAACTTCAGTGTCATTTTTGGCATCCCTAACCTGTGCTGGAGAAACGGTCATGTAATCACATAGGTTTCCAATCATGTCCAATCCTCACAGCAGCATCAATAATACATACAGTAATAGTAATACATACAAGACACACGATTCGGGCTTATTGTTAATATCTGAGTATTTACTTTCAAATATAGGCGGTGATTCTAAGAGTAACTCAGAGTGGAAATTGCCTTGTGGGATTTATATCTTATCAGTCAATGTAAGGGTAATGTATCTGTTACAAGCCTAAATGCTTACAATAATCAATGACAATTGTGCACACTGTTCATTTTATGTACAAGAGCAATCATTTAAAAAGCTCAGATAGTTAATTAAGGAAAGCAAATTGACAATTTGAGGTGATTCTCTCTCTTTGGTCTCTCACTTTTCCAAACATCTTGGGAGCCAAGATTCTGACTATCTTTTCAAAGATATTTGAGTAGTGAACAACCCTGGAAAATAGAGATGCTGTGTGCCTCCAGGGCAGTGGGCAAATGTGTCTACTGTCCATTACAACAAAGAAAATGTCTTCCTCTGGGGCAAAAGTCAGGCAAGTTTCCTGCCCATTTTAAGGATCCTGTTCCCTTAACTTCAGGTTCCTCGGCTATGATACAAACCCATTGGGTGTGCAGCATCTACCTGGCCCCCCCACACCCTGTTATCCATTGGTGAAGTTCATGCTGTCTGCTGTGCTGTAGGTAATAATGTCTTTTGTCTCTGACCCAAGAGTCTTGTGCCTTCTGCCAGCATTCATGACATAGTGCAAGCAAACTTGTTAACTTACAAGTAGGTAACATCTCAGATCCTTCACCGTTCTTGACAACAGTTCATTTGAATATTAAGAATATTAAGAGAGAGTTTGTCTTAGATCAGTTTCCCTGGGAAACTGTCTCTGAGATTGGAGATTTGGAGGGATGGACAGATGGCTGGATGGATGGTTGGTTGGATGTTTGGACGGATGCGTGGATATGTAGATGGACAGATGGGGAAAAAAAAAAAAATAAGGACTCCTGGGTGTTCAGGCAGGAGAGGTGACTCATTTTCTCTCCAGGTCTGGGGAAGGGAGGCAGGGCTGAAGCAGCAGCGATGGGTGAATTCCCAGATGCTGCTGCCTGACCCAGCATTTCTCCTGTTTCCAATCTGCATACTCACCCTTTCCAAGGAGGGCTGCGATTAAACACAGCTGAACACCAAGCCACAGGGATGGGAACTCAACAAATTCTGCACCCCAACTGACAGGCAGATGGGATTGTGAAGCAGAGAGAGGGAGGACTGCCCAGGACCAGGGCACAGACCTTTCCCCCGTGGCTGAAGACTTTAATCAAGGGATTATGCACATGACAACTTTTAGCCAGGTGAAATTTGTGGAGAGCAGACAGGGTTCAAAATGCAGCAGAAACCTGCTTTGAATTTACAGAGCAGACCTCCATGGGAGAGGAGGGGGTTGACTGGGGGCCCCCCTTTCCAAGAGGAGAAGATGGAAGAAATTTGAGAAAAAAGGTCGGGGAGGGCTCACCCCCACTGGACACCCACTGCATGCCAGGTAGGAGACTCAAAGGCTTACAAATGGCATCTCAGCGTGGCCCAAACTCCAGTCACCCCTCCACTATGTGCATATGCAAGGACCACCTGTATGTTGCTACTGCTAACAATGCAAGTTCTGATCAACAGAAATAATACCAGCAATGGGATTGGCAACTTTCTGTAAAGGGCCAGATAGTAATCATTTTGGGTTTTGCAGGCCATATGGTCTCTGTGGCAACAATTCCACTCTGCCATCGTAGTGTGAAAATAGGCAGAGACAATATGCAAACGAATGGGTGCGGCTGTGTTCCAACAAAACTTTATTTGTATAAATAAAAGATATTTTATTTTGGGCTGGATTTGGCCCACGTCCCATAGTTTGCTCACCCAAATATTAACTAAGGGTTACAAAACACTGTAGCCCATTTCTAAGATTAGCACTGAAAAAATGAAAGATTTTAAACCACACAAAATGCAAGATAGTCCCAAGATCATTTCAGGACTTCTTCATAATATCAATCCATATAGCACTGCGGGCAGGGCAGTTAAATCAGTTGTGTGGTGAGATTTGTCTTCTCTTAATTCCATCAGGGTGGTTCTGGGGCAGTATGTAGGGTGGCCAGATAAAACACAGGATGCGCAGTAAAATTCAAATTTCAGATCAACGACAAATAATGTTTTAATATAGGTGTATGTATACTTAAGAGTTAGAAGGAACTAGAATATTTGGAACATACACTAAAAAATTATTTGTTGTTTTTCTGAAAATATCTTTATTTGCTAAATCTGGCAATTATTTGCTAAATCTAACTGCATGTATGATCTCATCTGAAGAAACTGTGGAATATCTGTCTCTGCCTACAGCCCTTCATGACAGTGAGACCAGCGTCAAATGGAACTAGGGTCCCCAGACTCCCACGGCCAACTCCTAAGCGCCCTGGAGCCAAAGTAGAAAAGTCACCTTTGAGGCAAGCCGATTTAGGTTCCTACACACATTGCCTGGCCCCGAGTGGGTCCTCCATAAACTGTAGTTGTGGTTTTTATTCATTTGCAGTATCTTGATGTATTTTATGTTCCCTTTGTAAACTATCACCAGTTCTGTGACCTTCACCAAGTTCCTTAACTTTTTCTGAGCCTTAGTTTCCCCATCTGTAACATGGGGATAATGCGGGCGCCTCCTTAAGGGGGTCTGTGAAATGAATTTAATGAAGCAATGCTTGTCAAGTGCTCAGTGTAGTGCCTGGCAACTAGTATGCTCTCTAGAGAGTTTTAGTAAAGCATAATAACTAATTCCACCTTCACATGCATTCTTCCATTAAATCCTCAGAACAATCGGAGAGATGGCTAGTGAGATGCCCATGAAGATCAAGTAAACTGAAGCTCCGAGAACTGACCTTACTCACAGGAAATAAGCACCAGAGATGGGTCAGCTGGTGGTCCTGGCTACAGTCAGCTCAACAGCGGGCAGGGGCAGGCCTGCTCCGTACCAGCAGGCACAGAAAAGGCAGACCAGGCTGCAGTTTGGCCTCCAAAGACCTCAGACACGAGACTCCCCACCCCCACCCCATCTGCTGAGCCAGCTCCCAGCTGCCTGGCAGGTGACACTTGCCTGAAGAACCGGCACATTGTTACCTGGGTCAGGTTGAACCTGGAATCAGACCACCCAGGCTTTTCCCAGCTGCTGCAGAGGAGATGGGGGAGAGCTCCTCTGCCCTTCAACTATCCTGTCTCCTCCACGCTGAGGATCCCTCCCACTGCCTTAGACAGGAGCCCTGTCTTGTGCCATGGGGCACGGAGGCTTCCTGACCTCACTTTCTCCCAGGCACCATCCTTACCCATTTCTAGTCCCTCCCCGACCCTGTACTTCTCTCTGGCAGCAAGAGCACCCTGGAGAGCATCCAATCGAGTCTGTGTAATGCTTTGCTTGGTGCCCATCTTCACCACTGGGCTGTGAGCTCCAGGCAGCTGAGACTTAGCCTCTGTGTTCCCTGCCCCATCTTCACCTAGTTCTGGTAGTGAGCAGGAACCCACTAAACACTTGTTGAATGACTGACAAAGTGAGGCAACTAATATTTTCCAGGGACCTACCATGTCCTAAGCCCTTGACCTCCATTTTCTCCTTGTGTTATCACAGCGGTGTTTTGAGGTTGGGATGGGCAGTCCCATTTAACAGATGGAAAAAGTAAGGCTCAGGGCCACGGTCATAGAAAGCAATTTGACACGCAGTTAAGAGTGAGACTTCTGCTACTTGCCGTCTGTGCTATCATAGGTGAATCCCACCGGGTAATTTAGGAACAATGATCTTACCTCCTGCAAAGGGCTGTTGTGGTGACTCAAACAGAACACGATAGAAAGTACGCAGCCCGGTCTCTGGAACACAATGCCCTGTAATCATTACAGTTATGACTTTGACTAACTAGCTCAGCTAATGAGTGCGGGTGCTGTGATCTAATACGATACCAGAGAAAAGCAAGATGAGAGAGGGGCAGTGATGGGGCCTGGAGATCCGTCCCTCTGTAGCTCCAGCCAGGCACGGCTCCACACTGGGTCTTTCCTTAAAAACAAAGGCCCTAGCTTTGCGGGTCCTGACTCGATGGAGCTGGCAGGGCTGGCACGCAGCCGGCCGGGAGCTTTACCTGCAAGGCTTAGTGATGCCGGTGGCCCAGGCTGAGGGACCCAGACTGGAATGCCATAGAGAGAAAAGGGAGAGCCCAAGGTCTAGACTTCTCTGCGCCCAGAAGAGCCGTTCATCTCTGTCCTCGCCCAAACCTGGAATGAGAGCTTTCGTGCCCCTGGGAAAGGCACGGGACTCAAAGTGGATGAGTCCTCATAATGGAACCAAGTACCCAGGTGCACCCCTGGCTCAACAAGCATCATGGGAAAGACCCAGGCTCTGGAGCTGGACACACTTGAATGAAGTCAAACCCCGAGCTCACCACGCCCTCGCCCAGATATGTGACCTTGGGCAGGCAGCTTTGGGCCTCAGTTTTATTCACAAAATGGCAGGAGAGAACACACCATGCTGGGTTGCTGTAGGGATTGAATAAAACTAACCTAAGAAATGTACTTGGTACACAGTAGGAACTCCATACATGTCAGGTGGAGTTCCCTGGCCCTCTGCTTCCACCTGTGTCTCCCAGCCCTCATCTCCTTCTGGGTCTTTCTTCCCAGCTCATTTCAGGACAGGAGTTGGAAAGAACTAGAAGACCATCTTGGAGGCAAGCCTTAGGCCCTGCAGAAGGGATCCAGGGCCAAACATAACATTAGATTATTAAAAATGTGGATTGTAAACACCAGCATAACTGGCCAGAACACGGTGGCCACCAGACCACAGCCCAGCTGCACCTCATGCCCAGGGCCACACCTCCTGCTGCCCCTGGATCTGGGATGGGCCCAGCTCCACAGGCACCGGGCACAGGCTGGTGTGTTTTCCCTGCGCTGAGCCCAGGGGACGCGGCCAAACCCTGTCCTCACAGTCAGAAGGCCCAGGCAACAATTGCAGGGTCTGTGCTCAGAGGGGAAAGGGCCTCCCACCCCGCCCCTGCCCTTGGCTGTCGGACAGGCCTTGAGGAGGTGACAAGAGACCAGGCCTCACAGGATCTCTGACTTAACCGTGTGGTACTTGGTACAGTACACAGACCAGGATGGGAACCCCAACACCCCACTTAGCCGTTATGTGAGATTGAGCAAGTCATTTGGCCCCTCCGAACCCTATTTTCCTCGTCTAGAAAAGGAGCACTTTAAGAACCACCCCCTCCCCAGATTGTGCTGGTTGGGTTAAATGAGATCATGCATTTGAAGCACAGCGTCTGGTAAAATAAAAGCATCCCCTTAGTTCAGCCCCAAAATTGCAGCTGGAGACCAAGGTCTCTCATCATCATTAAAAGCTGTGTGGTCACCGAAGCGGCCACTTCATTAGCACCCCAAAGTGAGCAGCCTGGGCACAGGGGTGGGTGAGCAAGCTTTGGAGCCAAACAGCTGGATTTGAACCCTAACCCCGTGATGTCATAGTTGTCACTGCTCTAGCTGAGCTCCAGTGGTTCCAACCACAAATAACCATGTTACCTAGCTCACTGGCCTCACTTGTTCATTCAAGAAATTATTGAAATGATTCTCAAGTACCTACATTGTGTGAGCTCTAGCACCCATGGGAGAATAAGGCTGGGCCCTGTCCTTAAGCTCTTGTCATGATTCAAGGAGATACTGTGTAGACAATGCCTGGCATTTGGCAAAGGCTCAGTAAGTTGTCTTTTCGTCATGAATTACTGCCTGCCTCTTAACTACTTTTCTTCCTCCCCTCCCCCCTTCCCTCCCTGCCTCTCCCTTCCTGCCTTCCCCCCCAACACCAATGAGGCATGAATCAGACATTGGCCCTCTGGGAATAACTACATGGAGAATGGGGGTAGAGGGTCCAACACCACGCCCCCCACCCCATTCCCCAAGCAGGTGCCAAGCCCTTCTTGGCAGGTGCAGACCAGAGCCTGGAAGGAAAAGACAGTCGGTGGCCACAACAGGAGAGAGGGTTTTGAAAAACAACCCCCACGAGTTGCCTTCTAAATGCCTGCAGCTCTGCCTCAGAGACCTTGTTTGCAGCCCTGAAGTTCCGGACCCTCAGCTCTGCGAGGGACGGCGAGCAGGGACTGGAAGCTCAGTGGCCCTCAGCAGTTTGTTCCAGCCCAGGGGCCTGGGAAAGCCCCTTCTGGGCAGGAGAAGATGATGGTCACACGGCCGGGGCTGGCCCTGGGACTCCCCAAAGTCATGCCAGGGTCACGACCTCACAGGGAAGGGGCTGCGGGGCCCTCCCCGGCCGGCTTGGCCTCCCTGGCCCACCCATCGGCCTGTGTCACCGCCCAGCCTGGCTGAAACCTGAGCCAGAGACAGAGCCCAGGCCGAGCCAGCCAGTTATGTCTTAATGTAATTTAGCTGTAATCGCAGCGTGTTTTCCTTTGCTATAATTAGTAAAATGTGGTTGTTTTCTGTGTTCCTGGAAGATGTCTGAACTGGAGCCAGCTCCCCGTAGCTTTTCTGACAAGCTCTCCCAAACAGGCCCACCAGCAACACCGTGGGTTTACCAGCACTTTTTTTTTTTTTTTTTTTTTTTACTATTCACCTGAGTCTTCCTGAATCTGGAGTTGGGGCCTCTCCCTCCTGGCCCCTGAGGACAGGCCCTTTGGGCTCAGCACGGTCCTGGGCATTCTGTAGGTGCCCAATAAATGTGGGTGCGTGATTGAGCCATCCAGCAACAACAACAAAAAGGCAGGAATTCCTTTTTTGGAATTCCACGAGATCGTCAAAGAAACGTGTATGCGTGGGTGGGTGCATGTGCACACGCGTGTGCAGCTGGCCACACATGGGTGTATCTGTGATAAGGAGAACAACCAGCTGTGTGTGGGGCTCTACCTGCCTGTGACTCTAGGTCTATCTATGTCCACCTGACAGTGCTGGCGCCCTTGTGTTTGAATAGGAGCACTCTCTGGGTTTGGGGGCCGCCTGGAGGGTACCGGAACTGACCCTTCTGAATGCCCCGACCACCGTGTGGAGGGTTGGGACAAGGTACAGGCTGTGGAGCATCCGGTAATCCACATCTTCCGTCCTCTGCCTTGGATCCTTACTAGGTACGGCCTTTCGTCCTGGCATTCGGGCATTCCGCAGCCGCTTTCGGGTCCTACCGTACGTTGGCACATATCACTCTTGATGGCTCTCCATCGGCTCTCCCTACAGCATCTCACTCCCCCCGCCTATCCATTAGTTGAACATTTGTTAATTAATCACATGGGCTACAATTTGGGATTTTGTGTGTGCGTGTGTCTATTTGCATGAAGGATCAAGAGTCTTCCCCAATGGGACACATATTTAAGATAGGTTTCAGATTTTGTATCATTATCTGATCATTCACTAAGGAAAATGGAGCAGTAATAGCCTCCACCTCACAGACTTCTCGTGTGCAGTTCACATCTAAAGTCCCTAGGGCAGCACCTGGAACACAGGTAGTATTCGGGAAACATCAGTATAATGACAATTCCTATTTCACAAAAGCGCTAGAGCAGTTGGGAGCACGGACCCCACGCCGCTGTGTGACCTCACGCAGGCTACTTCACCTCTCTGAAAGCTTATGGAACGCGATTTGATGCGTAAATGCTCCATATATGTAAAAGATGCTGTTCGTAAGTGTGTGGGCTTGACTTTTTCAATTAACCGTTTCTCCACTTGAGTTCCTGAAGTTCTGTCATTGGCAGAAGTCAATGGCTAGCTGGGCCAGCCAGAGCCTGGATCAGAGGAATGCTGAGCTCTGGTTGGCTGAATGAGCCTGCACGCCGAGTGTTCCCATTGGCTGGAACACTAGTGGTCGTGGCCAGTTCTCCAGTGCGTATTTAGCAGTAAATCTTGGAGAGTGAGGCCGCACCGTGGATTTGTCTTTTTACCTGGGTTATCGTTCTTTTTATCTGTTCTCAGGAAATCTCACCAATGTTCAGCTCTATGACTTTCTGCAGATAATTTCCTCCAAAACACATTTCCTCTTACAAAATGCGTAAACGTTGTGGTATTTACCCCAGGGCACTTGCATGACTGAAGTGGGAACGTGCTCGTGTGCCAGGATGTGGAGCTCCACATTCGCACGTTAGGCAGGAGGGTGTTCCTGGGGTCCTGGCTCCAGGCCCCTGCTCACATGAGGAGCCTCCAGTTCTTGCAAAAGGGCACTTCTCTCTGCCAAGCCCTCCTCTGGCCAGGCACAGAGATTCATTTTCGAACCATGAAACATAATGGGGAATTTTTCCATACCCTGTACCATGGCTCAGACCTGGAAGTGGTCATGCTTTTTCATTCATTAATTTATTTATTCACTCACTTGCTATGCTTTAAATGCTGGGTTGAACTGTCGGCAGATATTTCGAAGAGATAGAACATTAAGGTAATGATACCGAGAGAATATACAAGGTGCAATGAACTTTAAAGGTGAAACAGAGAACTCCAAAAGGCCACTGAAGTGTGAAAAAAATTCTTCATCTCACCAGTAATCATAAAACTTTATATTTAAACCAGTTGAATTTTTTGTCTCTCTTTTTGATAAAAATTTAAAAGGTTGATATTAGTACTGAAAGTATAAGAAAATGGGACCTCTCATCTAGTGCTAGTGGGAATACAAATCGAATAAACATTTTTGGAAGATAATTGAGCAAGTTCACGTCTAGAATTCATCTCCAAGTAAGACTTGGGCATACACACATAGGAAAGAATTTTTATGGCGTTTATAAGAAATTTAAAATAACACAAAAGACCATCAAGAGAGGATTAACTAAATAAATTATGGTACAATATTCACCCATTGAAGAGAAGGAGGGGATGTTAATGGCCATGAATGATGTTCGAAACAAAATCATGAAAAAGCAAGTTGTAGAAAAGTCTACAGTGCATATATTAACAAATGTATATATAATAGAGATAGATAGTTTGCAAAACATTCCAAAAGGATATATGCTACTCTTGACAGTTATTCATTTGATGGAATGGTTTTCTACTTAATAAACTTTGTTTATTAGAGCAATTTTACATTCATAGCAAAATTGAGCAGAAAGTGCAAAGAGTTTCCCATCCATCTCCACCCTGCTCATAACGTCCCCCACTATGAACATTCCTACCAGAATGGTGCATTTGTTACAATGATTGATTGACACATATTTATTATCCAAGTCCATAGTTTACATTAGGGTTCACTCTCGGCGTTGTCCATTCTATGGTTTTTAACAGATGCATGGTGACATGTATCCACCATTGTAATATCATACATGGTAGTTTCACTGCCCTAAAAGGTCCTCTGTGTGCCACCTCTTCATCCCTCCCCTTCCCTAATTTCTGGCAATCATTAATCTTTTTACTGTCTCCATAGTTTTGGCTTTTCCAGAATGTCATATAGTTGGGATCATACAGTGTGTAGGCTTTTCAGATTGGCTTCTTTCACTTAGTAATATGCAAGATTCCCACATGTCTTTTCCCAAATGGCTTGAAAGCTCATTTCTTTTTAGTGCTGAATAATATGCCATTGTATGGATGTACCACCATTTAGTAATCCTTTTGCCTACTGACGGACATCTTGGTTTCCTTTAAGTTTTGGCAATTATGAATAAAGCTTCCGAAAACATCCATGTGCAGGTTTTTGTGTGAACGTATGTTTTCAACTCATTTGGGTAAATATCAAGGAGCACAGCTGCTGGATCATATGGTAAGAGTACGCTAAGTTTTATAAGAAACTGCCAAACTGTGTTCTATAGTGGCGGTACCATTTTGCATTCTCACCAGCAATGAATGAGAGTTCCTGTTGTTTCACATCCTCACCAACATTTGGTGTTGTCAGTATTTTGGATTTGGCCATTCTCATAGGTGTGTAATATTATCTCATTGTCATTTTAATTAGCAATTCCCTAATGACATATGATGTTGAGTATCTTTTCATATGTTTAATTGTCATCTGTATATCTTCTCTAGTGAGATGTTTATTCAGCAGGTCCTTTGACTGGTTTTTAACTGGCTTATTCATTTTCCTTTTGTTGAGTTTTAAGTGTTCTTTCTATATTTTGGATAACAGTCCTTCATCAGATGTGTATGTTGCAAATATTTTCTCCCAGTCCTTGGCTTATCTTCTCATTCTCTTGACCTTGTCCTTCACAGCAGTTTTAATTTTAATGAAATACACCTTATGCTTTCTTTCATGGATTGTACCTTTGGTATTACATCTAAAAAGTCATCATCATGGCCAAGGTCATCTAGGTTTTGTCCTATGCTACCTTCTAGGAATTTTATAGTTTTGCATTTTACATTTAAGTCTATGATCCATTTTGAGTTGATTTTTGTGAAGGGTATAAGAGCTGTGCTTAGATTCTTTTTTTTTTTTTTTGCATGTGGGTGTCCGGTTGTTCCAGCAAACTTTGTTGAAAAAACTCTTTGCTTCATTGTATTGTCTTTGTTCCTTTGTCAAAGATCAGTTGACTATATTCATGTTGGTCTATTTATGGGTTCTTTATTCTGTTCCATTGGTCTATTTGTCTATTCTTTCAACAATACCACACTGTCTTGATTACTGTAGATTTATGGTAAGTCTTGAAGTTGGGTAGTGTCCATCCTCCAACTCTGTCCTTCTTCAATACTAGTTGGCTATTCTATTACTATTTTGAACAAAGTGTTATCTGATGGATCAATTAAGAATAAGAAAATAAAAGACTGTTTACCATCACTTATGCATTCTCCAGTGTTCTCCCTTTCTTTATGTAGATCTGAGTTTCTGACCTATATCATTTTCCTTCCCTCTGAAAAAGTCCTTTTGACATTTCTTGCAAGGCAGGTTTACTGGCAACGAATTTCCTCAATTATTGTTTGTCTAAGAAAATCATTATTTCCCTTTCACTTTTGAAGGATAATTTCACATGATGTAGAATTCTAGGTTGGGGGCTTTTTTTTCTCCCAACACTGTAAATATTTCACTCCACTTGCTTACATGGTCTCTGAGGAGAAGTCTGATGAAATCCTTATCTTTGTTCCTCCATAGGCAAGGTGTTTTGCCCTCTGGCTTCTTTCAGGATTTTTTCTTTATCTTTCATTTTCTGAAGTTTGAGTATGATATGTTTAGCTATAGTTTTTGGCATTTACTCTGCTTCACGTTCTCTGAGCTTCCTGGATCTGTGGCTTGGTATCTGACATGAATTTGGGAAAAATTCTCAGCCATTATTCCTTCAAATCTTGGTTCTGTCTGATTCTTTCTTTTTCTTCTGGTATTCCCATTGTGATATGTTACAACTTTTGTAAATGTCCCACAGTTCTTGGATATTCTGTTCTGGGTCTGTTTACTTTTTTTTTTTTTTTTTTGGTCTTTTTTTTTTCTCTTTGCTTTTCAGTTTTGGAAGTTTCTGTTGTCATATCCTCGAGCTCAGAGTATCTTTCCTCCGTTGTGTCCAGTCTACTAATGAGCTTCATTTCTCTTAGTGTTTTTGATCTCTAGCATTTCTTTTTTATTCTTTCTTAAGATTTCCATCTCTCTGCTTACCTTATCCATCTGTTCTTGTATGCTATCTGCTTTTTCCATTAAAGACCTTAGCATATTAATCATAGTTTTTTTTTTTTAATTCTAACATCCCTTCCATATCTGACTCTGTTCCGATGCTTACTCAATCTCTTCAAGCTGTCTTTTGCCTTTTAGTGTGCCTTGTAATTCTTTGTTGAAAAGCAGACATGATGCACTGGACAAAAGGAACTGCAGTAAACAGGCCTTCAATAATGTGGTGGTGAGTTGTTGCAGGAAGGGAAGAATTCTATAGCCCTATGATTAGGTCTAAACCTGTGCCCCTGGACTCTGAATTTCACCAGTGCCTCTCAGTTTTTCCTCCCTTTGGTGGGACAGGATGGCTGAAGGGGACTAGAGTTATCTATGTCCCTATCCTCGTGTGGAAGGCCAGAAAAACCAGAGTTGGATATTTCCCTTCGTCCAAGTCAGTTAGGCTCTGATAAAATCCCAACAGGTTAGGCTTTGGTAAAATAATTTCTCTGGAGGCCAGCAGGCCTTGTTAAGAAAAATCGGAGTCTTCTAGCATATCTCAAAATGGTTCCTTTTCCCCTCCCCCTGCTGGAAGAATGAGGGTTGTTTTTTTGTTTTGTTTTTTTTTCTGTTATTCACTGTGAGGACCTGGTAGAGCTCCTGGGGCTACAACTTACAAAAGTGTGGGGGCCTCTTGGTGACTGAGTCCCCCTGGTGTTTTTAACTGTCAGTGTTGTCCACACTGAGCCTCCAGCAATTCATCAATTCCAGTTCAGGTTCTCCTACCCCAGTACTGGGGCCTGTGGAGACTTCTGCTCATGATTTTCTGCTCCAGGAAGTTGTGACTCTCTGTAGCCACCTGCCTGTCTCTCCAAATCTGGGGGCAGTAGTTTTCCCTGTAACCTCACTTCTCTGAAAGATCCACAAGGAATTTTTGGTTTTCCAGGCTTTTATTTGGTGTTAGAATGGAGTGAAGACTTCTAAACTCCTTATCTGCTGGACCAGAAACCAAAAGTCCCTGTTGGGATGATTTTCAAGAGTATGTTTGCTTTCCATCTGTAGTAGTCAAACAGAACCAATAGGATGTATCGATAGAGAAAGAGATCTATTTTTAAGAATTGGCTCACACAATTATGGAGGCTGGCAAGTCCAAAATCTGTGGAGTGGGATGGCAGGCTGGAGGCTCAGATGAGAGCCAGTGTTGTAGTTCAGGTCCAAAGGCCATCTGCTGCAGAATTCCCTCTTGCTCAGGGGAGCTCATTCTCTTCAGGTCTATGCAGGCCTTCAACTGACTGGGTGAGTCCCGCCCATGGTATGGAAAGCATCTGCTTTACTCAAATTCCTCCAATTTCCATGTTAATCTCACCCCAATCACCCTCAGAGTAATATCTAGAATAATGTTTGACCAGGTATCTGGGCTCTGTGGCCCAGCCAAATTGACAATAAAATTAACCATCACACCATTTTTACAAGTTCACATTTGCTGGGAATGTTTGCAGTGTGTCTGCTTTGCTTATAATCAGAAAGAAAAAAAAAAGAATACAACAAAATTAAATAAAAAGCAATAAAATGTGGTAAATAATAGATTAGAATTCTAGTATGCATTTGTAGTGTGTTGCTTCAGAATGTGATGTCTGGAAACTTGGTAAGAAATGCTCAAATCACGGGTAAAGTAAGCTTTATGTGAAAATCCCAGGTAGGAAGACTCTCCAATGAGTGAGGAATATGAACTTGATGATTTCTATTTTGGTCGCTCAGACACCTTTTGTTTTTGCTTCCATCCAAGTTATCCTCTGAGTCTAGATACATGAGGTGCCATTTTTAAGGGGAAATGTTCCATCTGAAGCTGGAAGCTATTGGTGGGGCTCAGCTGGGATCAGGCAACAGGTCCAAAGAAAGAGGAGGGTGGTGTAAGCAGGTTTGTGGCATGTGGGAAGCAGAGAGCAAGGGAAAGCATGGAGGAGGGTGGGCGGGGCTGGGTGAGGGAAGGAAGGCAGAAAACGCTGCTCAGTAAGTTGGAACAGATGGGCGGCTGAAGCACACCTCACAGAGCTGGTGTGCAAGAGAGGGTCCCGGGGGGCCAGGGCCAGTCAACGTGCCAAAGGACATCCAAAGGACATCCCTTCAAGTGACTCCCCAATGTTCTCATTTCCCAAACATGGGTCTCACCAGGTCTCAACCCCCCTCCACCCATTTTAAGACTTTCCCTGACTCCCCCTTGCTCTCAGGATAAAGCCTACACCTCCTAGGCTGACCCCCAAAGCCATGACGGTGTGGTCCCAGGTTTTCCCAGCTGTGTTTCCTGTGGCAGCTGCTCCTTGATTGCTCATCTGTCCCCTCAGCCTGGAAGTCTCTGCAACGCCCCCAACACCGATGGGTGAGTCATCCCTCCCTCTAGGCTCAGACAGAAATTTCCAGCCCCATGTGCAATGACTTGGGTCATTGGGTCTGCCTCCTCCTCACACTGTGCCCCTGAGGTCAGGGACTGTATGGCATTTATTCTGACATCTCTGATGGCAGCCTGTGCCATAGGCATGTGTCGCGTGGTTCGGAGTCACTCAGCCACCCCTGCCTCCTCCACCTCTTCCCCATGCAGGCTATACCCACTGCCCTGATCGCTGCACATCACCACAGTCATTACTGGGAAGCAGCGGGTAGAGAGGACACACTCAAGGACACTAGCTCTAGCTCTCAGTTACTCTGGGCTTGCCATGTGCCAGGCATGTTTTGAAACGCCGCACACAAATGATCTCATTTCATCTTCACTGAGAACTTTATAAAGTCAGCACCACCGTGAGCCCCATTTACAGATGGTGAAATGGAGCCTGGGAATGTTGTCTTTGCCCCAAATCCAGTAGGTGAGGATGGTAGGGCTGGGATTTGTACACCCACTGTTTGACCTCACAGCCTACACTAAGCCTACACTTAAGTCTTAACTCCACAAACTTGCAGAATAACCAAAGAAAATCAAATTTTATGAAGTGATCCTAGAGTTCATCTGGAAGGATAATTGTGTCAAAAGCCACAAAATATTTGCGAGAAAAAGAATGACTGGGGTGGGGGTGGTCTTCCTCTACCAGATATTAAAATACCTTATAAAGTCATAATACTTAAAATGGTGGGATTGAGTCTAACCTCCAAGCATTTATGAGAATGGCAGCATCTAACAGAGAGATTGCTTTGCCCCTACAGCATCTTGCAGGAGGCATAGGGTGGGTATAATATGACTGTCAGCATTGCCTTGCCCTTTTACAGATGTGGAAACCGAGTCCCAGAGGGTAGGGTGAGTCATACATGACAATCAGGCCCTCTGAGGGGGAAATGTCTGAAATCTCCAAGGGAGGGAGGCTTGGGTCAAGAGAACTTGAGAACAAAAACAAGAACTGCTTTTCCTTCGGAGGTACGGAGGTGCAAGCGAGCAACAAGCCAGGAATGGAAACTGTCCCCGCACCTACACCCTTAGCAGGCACCACGGACCCACCTCGGCACCCTTCCTGGCTGAGCTGAGGCAGCCTGAGAGACTTATTAATGCAGAGCCTCGGCCATCCGCGAGGACTGACTCATGAGATGAAAACACTTGCCATCTTAATCTGGGTCAAACCACCTTCCCTTGCAGACGATGACCCAGGGTGTGGAGTGGGTCTCTGTTCCACCACAGTGTGTCTGGGGCCCTCCTGGCAGCTCCACCAAATACCCTCTCATCATGTTTGACCCTAAGTCAGCGGGGGCTGCCCTTCCCCTGCACCTCCAGACACAGCCACTCGGGCCCCGCTGCACCCGCGGATGCAGGAAACGCAGATCCACAGGGGACCCCTGTCTTCCCCAGCGTTCTCGTTCTCCTCCAAAGGCCCACTGCCAGCTGTTCGGGCTCACTTTGCCTGCCTGATCACCTCAGCCGCCAGCCGCCGGTCTCTCTTCGCCCTGCTTTTGCCCCCTCTCCTCCACTCCCCAGAGCATCCCAAATATAGGGCTTTCGGCCATGACAGGGGAATATTCCTGCAAAGAACAAAACTCAGTTTAAAACTAAGCACAGGGGCGCCTGGGTGGCTCAGTCGTTAAGCGTCTGCCTTCGGCGCAGGTCACGATCCCAGGGTCCTGGGATCGAGCCCCACATCGGGCTCTCCGCTCAGCGGGAAGCCTGCTTCTCCCTCTCCCACTCCCCCTGCTTGTGTTCCCTCGCTCGCTGTGTCTCTCTCTGTCAAAGAGATAAATAAAATCTTTAAAAAGCTAAAAAAACTAGGCACAGAAAATTATCTGTCATTAGAGTGTGTCGGCCCTTTGTCCCAACAAAGGGAATCCCTTGCGTTTTTCTTGGGAGATTCTGTTCTCCCTCTCCTTTTCCCCCCAAAACCATAATGCCTGCTTCGGGGCAGTCTCCCTTAGAAGGGATGTTGGTAGACCAGGCACCGTGATGGAGCAGGTATCTTCACAAAACCCTCCCCACGGCTTTGCTTAGGCTGTCCCCACTGCCTGATTCACTCTTCCACCTCCTAATCTCTTCTCATCCTCGGGATGTTTTTCTCTTTGTGGGAGGACCCGCTCGGCTGAGTTAGGGGCCCTGCCTCAGGATCCCGCAGGTCCCTTATAACATATCAGGCTGGAGTCGGCCTACAAGTTTATTGGACTGCTCAGATTTTTTTTTTTTTGAGTCTTTAACTTTTCTGATTAATGCTCCCCCTCCCCCACCCCCGATTTTTAAAATAAGTTTTAATTCGTCTTCCAGGTTTTGGAAAATGGAAAAGTTCATACAAATATCAACATTTCTGATTGACTTTAAAAACTAAAGGCTCTCGGGGCACCTGGGTGGTGCCGTCGGTTAAGCGTCTGACTCGGTTTCAGCTCACGTCCTAGTCTCGGAGTCGTGAGACCCAGCCCCACGTCAGGCTCCGAGCTGAGCTCAGAGTCTGCATGAGCCTCTCTCTCCCTCTCCCTCTGTCCCACGCCCCAAAGGGCTCTCTTTATGTCTCTCGAATAAATAAATAAACATTAAAAAAAACAAACCTAAAGGCTCTAGTTTGGGGACCCACATGACAAGTAACTAGGCTAACAACGGCTACCAGCAGCAGACACACTAAGGTGCGTCTCTGCAGTGCAGCACAAAACCCACCATTCCCTATTGCCCTACACACACCCCATCCGGCCCCGCACCGTGTGGGCTCGTGGCCCCGGTGCTGTTTGAGTGGCGCGTCCCCGGTCTGCCTCTGTCTCTCTGGCTGGACCATGAGCTCCAGTTACTCATCTGCAGAAAGGGGGTGGAAGCGCAGGAGGGCCTACTTCACAGGGTTGGTGTGAGGATTCAGTGCAGTCACGCTCCGCACTGGCCCGCCCCCCTGGGGGTGCACGCCCCTGACCCCAGCCTAGCCCACCAAACGTTCCCCAGCTGCAGGGCTTTGTGGTCTGTAGTGCAGCTGAACTTGGTCATGCCAGTGTCGCGGCAGAAGTCAGAAACCCCCAGATTCAACTCTGCCAAAGGACCCGGGTGGGCGCAAGGCAGGACCTGGGATCAGGAAGTTAATTACGCCAGAAGAGAGCCTCACACCGTGCAGGGCCCACAGCCACGCTGGTGCTCCTGCCCTGCACAAGCTGCCATGAGACCACGGGTTCAGCTCACACGACTGGGGCTGCTCCTCCATCTTACCCACGAGCAGCTCTGGGGCTGCACTCCTGGCAGAGGTGGGAGGGCGTGGGCCTTCGGGGTGCTTTGGGAGAAGGGCTGATAGACATGACAGGGGCCCAGGTAGCACCCCCAAGCCACTGCCACATCCTGCCTGCCACTGCCTGTGACAGCCCATGTGTCCAGACGCCTCCAGTCGGGCCTGAGGGGTCCTCTCCAGGGGAAAGACATTCACCAGTCAGTCACTGGGGCCCGGACTGAGACAGGATTCTGAGCTTGTCTTCAAGTCAGCGCAGCACACAGCGAGCAAGCAGTGGATGGGGGGGCCAGGAGACCTGGGATCTTCTCCTGCTTTGCCCTGAACCAGATCTGTGCCCTCGGCCACGTCCCTGCTCCTCTCTGGGACCCAGAAAGGGAATGCGTCCCATCAAGGGGCCTCCAGCTGTGGCCTGGTATGTCTCAGGCTTCTATGTCCCCACCTCCTCTGCTTCTGCCCGCCTTTCTCTCTTAAATATTGGGATTTCAGCTAAGATCGATCTAAAACAAGATAAGTAGCATAGTGTAAAAGTTAACAGTCACAAGCTCTGGAGACAAACAGACCTGGGGGTTCCCAAATGAGTAAGTTTGGGCAGAACTGTTGGCCTTGTTGAACCTCAGTTTCCCCATCTGTAAAATGGGAATCATGCTGGAACCTATCCCCACAGGGTAGTTTCAAGTATTAGGTGAGCTCATGCGTGCAGAACACTTGATGTTGAGCCTGGCATGTGGTGGGTGCTTCACAGATGTTACCTACTAGTGTAAGTATTAAAAGACCCTGCCAAATGTTTATTTTAAAGTTTGTAACCATTCACTGAGGTTTCTGATCACCTCAGTCCTAGCTCCTATCTCTGGTTTCCATTCCAGGTCTCATCCCCCACCTCGGCGACTGACTCTGGGAGCCACTGAGCCCTCAGCCTGGGGCCTGAGATTGATCCCGGTTGGACATGAATGCTGGCCCCAGCCTTGTCTCTGACTAGCTGAGTGACCTTGGGTAAGTAATTTCACTTCTCCCAACCTCAGTTTATCATCTGTGAAGTGGGGATGATGGCACTGTGTCCTTCCTAGTGGTGCTGTGGGGATTGGTATAGCACCTGACACAGATAAATACTCAATAAGTGGCTGTTATCATTAAATTCAGTTGGGATAAGCGTTTTGGTTTTGGTTTTTAATCATGTTTTGGGGAGCGATGGGCGCCCTCTAGTGGTGGAGCCCCACACGGAGGGGTGTCTTAGCCTTTACCCAGCGGGGTAGGATGGTAGTGAAGGGAGGACAGTCGGGGTCTAGATCTTAGAGACGGACCTTCTTGGAACTAGGGATGAGTCTCCACGCAAGGCCACCACGGGTGGGCCTGGGACCATTGATCTGTAAGCTGGTTTGGCAGGGAGGGCAGAGTAGAGAGAGAGGTCCAGGTTAGAACCTGGGGGTAAAACTCAGCAAAGAAAGAACGGTGCCCACCGTGGAGCTAGGAGACAGGAATGAGAGGGTGCAAAGGCAGTTCTCCTTCTTCCTTCTTCTAGTGCTTGGTTCCCCCTCACCACCATCCTCCCGCTCCATTTTACAGATGGAGAAACTGAGGCCCACAGAGGGGAAGGGACCCTCATGAGGTCGCGTAGGCCATCCGAGGCAGCAGGCCAGAACTTCAGGTCCGGTGCTCTCTGCCCTACAAGGGCAGCTTGGCCAAGCCAGGCAATGGAGAGCAGAAGACATTTCATTGAATCATAGAGTGAAGTTTCGAAGGAGAAGAAAAAAACAGCAGCAGGCGGAGTTCCCAGGGCTGGAGCGCTGCCCAGCTGGTCCCAGGGCTCGGGGAGGGTGGGAATGACGCAGCCTGGGCCTGTGGCAGTCTCAGGAGCACCATTCGCCGGGAAGCCGCCTGTGGGGGCAGCCAGAGGGGCTACAGAGGCTCTGGGAAGAACGGCTGAGCCGGCAGCCCGGCCGAGTCTATGGGGGCTCTGTGTGTGCGGCACAGTGTGGGCTCAGGATCCCCTCACCCTTCAGCACCGCTCAGCACCCCACCCACATACCCAACACACACACACACACACACACACACACACACACACACACACACACACGAGCACCCAGCCCCAGCAAAGAGGGTGTGCCTGCGTGGGCAATAGAAGCCTCCCCAGCAGGGAAGGGGTCAGCCTGGAGCAGGTCCATGAGAGGGGGCGGCCATGAGCCGGAGTCCAGGCCCAGCTGCCGGCCGAGGCCGAAGTCTGAGTCTGTGAATGCAGCCAGCTCACTTCCCCCGCTCCAAAGGGCCCCCATCCTGCCCTCCAACCTGGGAGTCCTCGCCCACTGTGTGTCCTACAAACTTTCTCATGCATTAGAGCCCAGCTGAGGCTCACACTGCCTTTGTTGGATCTTCCCAGCCTACAGACAGGGAAGCTGAGGCCTAGGGAGGGGAAGGGACTGCAGGGCTCTGGGGGTGTTTCTACTCACCCCAACTGTCCATCATTCTTGGGATCTGTGGAATTAGTCTAGTTGGGGGGGAAGAGCAGATTCTGTTCAGCCAGAGAGGGCCACTGGCCTCCAGGACCCTTGTGAGATGGCAGTGCTATAGCTCCCACTCTAGGCCTCACCAGCCACCAGCTCCCAACGCGTGTGCAGTCCCATGGTTTGAGCAATGGAAGGATCCAGCACATGACGACAGAAAGAAAGCAGGCTTTGACGCCAGCTGGACCTGAGTTCAAATCCTGGCTACCATCTGTTGTACCTGTTCTAATCACTTTAGCTGCCTTCACTGATGGAATCCATATCAGAATCCTCTGATACAGTGTCACTGATGGCTCCGTTTACAGGTAAGAAAACCGACACACAGCTGGGAGCGGGCAGAGTGGGGACTTGAACCCTGCCTGTCTGGTCCCTTCAGTACAAGCTACAATGTCCGTTTATGAAGTATGAAAAGCGCATCAGAGATGTTAGCTGTGCTATGGGGCTGGGAACTTGGACGTGATGTCACCACAAGGGACGAAGACCTTGAGAGCAGAGGTGCTCACAGAGTAGCCCAACCAGGGAGCACCCATCCGTGCCAGGATCCATTCTGACCACCCAGATATGCTGGGTTTGGGAGACCAGAAGGAAACTGAGTCAGGGCAGGCCTCTGGTTGGAGTCTGGGGTCCCAATTCACAGCTCCCACCAGGTCCCCTTACCAGAGTCTTCTGCTCCTCAGTAATTACTGATGCTCTCCTCTGGCCCTGGCCCAGGTCTAGACACTCAGGACAAGGCAGATGAGGGACCCAACCCCATAATAGCCCTCTCAAGTGGGAATAGGCCCTGTGGGATGCCATTGTGGTGAGGAGGCAAGAAACCACGGCATCTCGATGAGGCGGTGGCCCCTCTGCCTGTGGGAAGGCACCGAGCTCTGACCCCGGGGCTGACAGGCTGAGATTTCTCACCCCCCATGCCCAGCCCAAGAGCTGCCCCTTTAAGAGGTCTGGCCCCATCAGGAAGAGAGATGGGGCAAGGCCATTTTCCACCAAGTGCCCCTTTCGGCTGCAGCGGCAAGACTCCTGACTTCCACACCATCAGGCGGAGCTGGGGATAGGGAGACCCCCTGCTCTTCCCTCGACCTCTCGCCCTGCCCCCCCCACCCCGCCCTGGCCTGCCTCAGCCCTAGGTCCCTGTGCCTTGGTCCTGGCCTCTCAGCAGCCCCAGTCATCCCATCCCTCTTGATCCCGTTCCCTGGCTGGGACTCCTGGCTGGGCTGCCACGGCCCTTCCCTTCCCACTCCGTGCTTGGCAAAGGGGTGAGCGTCTGTTCTCAAGCCGGGGCCCAGGGGGCTGGCCAGGGCCAGCGATAGGAAGGGGGGTGGAGGGCAGAGCTGTCTAGAGGGAACCCCCTTTCCTGAGGAGCTCGCTTCGCCCACCATAGGACTGTGGGGTTAAGACAGACAAAAGGGAAACTAGCGCTCACTTGAAGGCTGGAGAGCATCTATCTCCACAGAAGATGAAGCAAGTGGTCAGGCTTCTAGAAGAACTGATTAACCAAGGAGAATCCTGCAAGAACAGGAAGATCCCATCTTCCTGGGCAGGCGTAGCCTTCCATCACAGGAGGGTAGGAAACCAGGAGCCCAGATGAGCACCTACTCCACTCCTGGCAATGCAGAGGTCTGTTATAGGCCTGACACCAGTCCACACCCGTACCTGCCTCCCTTCCCACCCCAAGCTCTCACCCAACTAGGAGAACAAGTTAGAACCTGGGCTTTGGAGTTTGACCAGTGCTAGGTTCCAATACTGGCTCCACTACTTATGACCTGTGCGATCTTGAACAAGTCATGTCACCTCTCTGGGCCTTGGCTTCCTCATCTGGAAAATGGGGATAATAGTAGCTGCCTTAGGGGGTTGTTGTAAAGAATGCCTGGCATGGAGAGTGTGCTCACTCAATTCATGTTCTTCTCTGTGGGTCTGTCTGCCCTACACACCCACCCATCTTGTGGGTCCCAGGGAGCCCCAGGCAAGGATTCCTGATCTCCTCGGCTGTGGGAAGTCCCTCCCCTCAGCTCTGCCTTCCTCCCGCCTGTGTGCAGTGCATGTTCAGCAGGAACGCACAGAGATGTATCATAGCCGCTTGCCCGAAGAGCTGCAGACCTCACCACAGAGGCTGCTGGGGACCCAGCCCAAGGCCTCCCCATCGCTGTCACCCACTGGAATCAAAGTGAGGCAGAGAGGGGCCATCAGAGGGGGATGTTTTCCCCAGATCTGAGTCTGAAGGCCCAAGGTCAAGGCTCTGCCTGCCACTTTTAGCAGAATGATCTCCCTTCTTCTGAGCCTTGCTTTCCCATCTGCAAAGGGGAGCACATGGGAAGGTCCCCAGAGACTCCAGTGTGAAGGTGGTTTGCAAGCCTCGGTTGAGCAAGGCCAAGGGCTACAGATTCAGGCCTCAAGGCTGCCCTTGCCTTTGTTTGCTTTATTGAGTAAAAGAAAATACTTTGAACATTTTATGGGGACTTGGGGAGAGGAGGAGGGGTCAGGGAGAGGCTTCATCCAAGAGAAACAGCCTCCAAGGAGGATTCTGCCAAGAAAACCGAAGGGCGGGGGCCAGGAGGGTTCTCCTCTGAGCCTGGCCAAGGATGGGAGCTTGAGGGGACACAGGAGCCAGGAGAGAAGACAGAGAACTGTCTGTGCATGGGGGAAAGGATCCCGCTGCCCACTGGGGCCTCCCCGGATAATGAGCCAAGACAGCCCCTTGTCCCAGCCCCTCCGAGCCTCCTTCTCTGCTGCTGCTGCTGGCTCTGCCCCCAGGGCCCACCTCAGGACCCCCAGCTCACCCACTCACTCCCACTCGGCCACGTTCATTCATTCCCTCATGCCATCATGGACTCATTCATTAGCACAGGCAGCCGTTTTTCTGTTCATTCATTTCCTCATCATTCACTGATGCATCTGCTCAAAGGTGAACAGTCACAGACCCTGCCCTCAAAGTATTCTCGGGTTAAGACATGCTCCCCACAGAAAATCTCCGAGGCAGAGCCCACCTGAGGCTGAAGAAGGCCAGCAGGTCTGCTGTGAGGGCCTCACAGAGAAAGGTAGGTTCTGGAAATGTGAGGGGAGGGTACCAGGTGGTGAAGGGGGAGGAGACGGCAGGCCAGGAAGATGGCAGAGAGGTGGCCAAGAACACAAGGTGTTTCAGAAGGGAGAGAGAAGCCAGAAAAGGGGCAGAGCTCATCAGCCACAGAGCAGGCCAACCTTGGCTCCAGATGGGCACTTCAGTGTCCCCCACGACCTCTGTGGGCCCTGACCACTAACCAGGCCAGGATCCCTCAGAATGCCCCAGCATTCCCCATGGGCCTTCTTTCTCCAGCTGGGTCCAGGCCCTTGCTTCCCAAGGGACTGAGGTCAGATCCCAGCTGGGCCCATCCCGTGCAGCCCAGGGAAACCCTGGCGTGCTCTCCCTGCGCCGCTCCTCAGGAAACCCCGGTGCTTCCTGCTGTCGGGGTTGCAGAGCTAAAAGTCTTCCTCTGGGCTCCCGTCCTCAGAGGCCACAGGTCTGGACATTCAAGCTCAGAGACTGCCAACACAGCTTGACAACTGCTATTTTTCTGAAGGGGGAGGAGGAAGAGAGGTAGAATTTGAGGGGGGAAGAAAAGAGGGCATGGGAAGCGGGTGCAGCTGGCTTCATGGTTCTGTGGTTTCTAAGTCAGTGTCTGTCCCCTGCAACAAGGGACATCTCCAGGGTGCAGCCTCACCCCTCCACGGTAAGGGCCCGGATTCCAGGCCATGTCTCCACTCTGGAGTGTCTTTTAACCAAGTGCATGACTCTTCCCTAAAAAGTCACTCGGGCCCTTTGCCTCAGCTTAGCACCTGAAGGTGTTGAAAACCCTCAGGTCACCACTCCTGCTGGGAATCCTGGCTGTCACCCAGAGCTGCAGGGGAAAAGCCCGAGATGACAGACGATCTCTCTACGTACTCCTCAAAGCGTAGCAGGAAGGGGAAGAGTTGGATGCAAGGGCCATCTCTACGCTTTACTGAGTACTCTTGGGTCACTCAAATACTTTCTCTGAATTCCAGTGTCAATGGGGACAATAATAGATACAATAATAATACGAGTGTTATCCCCACTTTACAGATTAGGAAGCGAAGCTCAGGGAAGTTAAGTAACTTGTCCAAGGTGATCCAAGCAGCAAAAGAAATAGCAAGTACCCCAACCGAACCACTCCAACTCCGAGCCTGAAGACTGACCTATCACACCAAAACTCACAGTGTTTCGTGCATTCATTGAAGGAGCAAACATGGAGCATTTCCTTGTCCTGGGCACTGGGCATAGAGAGAGAAATCTTGCGCCGGCTCTCCAGGAGCTTCTGGCCCGTTGAGTGAGATGGACAAGTAAGCAATAATAATGGAGCTTGATTGTTGTTCTAATAGATGAATGATAAGATGCTGGGTGTATTAGGGCATTCAATGCAAGCTGCTTTAACAAATAATCCCAGCCTCTCGATGGCGTAACAAGATATTACATGGTGCAATGCATTGGCAGGGGCTTCTGCTCCATGTAATCATTATGAGATCCAGGCCTCCCTGGAGTCTTCTACTGGAATCCTCTACTGGATGTCGGCCAACACGCAAGAGAGAGGCGTCATGGAGGACTGCACGGAACATTTTATGGCCTGGCCCAGAACTCACGTACCTCACTTGCCCATGTTCCATTGGCTAGAACCGGTCACACTGCCCCACTTCAGTGCACCGGAGGCTGGGAACTGGGGAGCCAGGATTGATGCTCCTCTAGCAGGTCTCTGCCATGAGGGGCGGGGGGGTGGGGGGACAAAGGAGAAAGTGGCTAACCCTACCTGATTGAGCAGGGAAGCTTCCCAGAGGAAGTAAGGATGGAACCGAGCCCAGCAGGGAAGTGGGCAGGGAGAGGGCATTTCAGGCAGAAAGAACCGCATGTGCAAAGAACTGTGTAAGCTCATTGATCCAAAAATGCTTTGCAATTAATTCTATAAATCTAAGTTCTGATGATTGGGTAATTTCCTAGGAAGTAGAGGGAAGGAAGGTACCTTAGGTCATCTTGCCCAGAGCACTCTCTAAGCTCAATATTTGAGGGCAAGTGATTTATTAAAGAACTGCTTTCAGTAAGAGATTGGGAGGACAACAGGGAAGGGAAGGAGCCAAGCCAGGGTGAAAACTGAGGCAAAGCCCCAGCCTCAGCCTGATCCCACAGACAAACGAGGGAATGAACCTTCCCCCTGAGCTTGTGCGGGACATGGGAACTGGACTTCTACGTTCCAGTACCAGTCAGTCATTGGCCAAGGATGCCCTGCTATAGGGTGAACGGAGAATATAAGTTCCAGGGCACGACCATCTCTTGGCATCTGGGTGAGGCACCTGCAGCCAGGCCAATAGGCACAGAGAACACAGAATCCAGGGGAGGGGCTGAGAGACAGGAAAAAGGAACAGAGTCTGGGGGCTGGGTGGGAGAAGCTGGGCAGGGCAATGACAGTGTGGGGTGCAGAGACAGAGTGACACCCCAGGGGAAGGGGGCCTAGCATGACACTAGGGCTTGGCAAATCCCAAGAAGTACCAAAGGCCATATCCTTAGGGCCTCTCTAGCTGGAGGCAGGTGGAATTGAGGAAGCCAGGTGATTCTGATTTCTAATCCTGACTCTGCCACTGGGTGAGGTCACTGTGTGGACAAAAGTCTGAAGTCAGCACCCTCATCTTATTTACAGATAAGAATGAAAACATGGACTTGAAGGGTTGTGCTGAAGATAAGAGTCAGGGCCAGGTGTACACAGTAGGCATTCAATAAATGCTGACCATCCTTGCCATTTTGCTCCTTGAATCTACACCCCAGAGCCTTGGGTGATCCAGAGCAGCTACCTGCACAGGTTGTGAGGGAACTATTCAGTCTGTGTCCCAGCACGTGATCTGATTCCTACCCACATCCCAGTCTTGCAGGGCCCCGGAGGAGGGGGAAAGGGAGGAGGGGAACCGCTAAAAGCCTGCCCCAGGACGTGACTTCCCACCCAGTGACTTCAAGATCTACCATCCCCACACCATCACAACTGGAAGGCACCTTACAGATCACTCAGGCCGTTATTTAACAGGTGGGAAAACCAAGGCCCAGAGAAGGGAAGAAATTTTCCCAAGGCCCCACGGTCCCAAAAACAGGACTGGCAAATAGGTTGCACCTCACGTGCCAACTCTGGTCAATTGGTAGTGGCTGCCTGGAGGACTGTAATACGAGTTCTGGGTCCTTATCTGGGCGCAGTGGGAAAGAATGCTAGACTCAACTAATCATGCTGCCATGGGAGGGGTTGAAAGGGTAAAACAGGTATTGACATTATTGCAGAAGGGGACGAAAGAAGATGACCCTCCTCACCAGGCCCTGCCTTCTCCCTAAAAGGTCTAGTGACGTTCATAGAAGATGGTTGCAAAGTAAGTCAAAAGGACTGGAGGGGACAACAATCTGAAGTCCAAAATTGTGAAATCAGTTAATAATCGCTAGAGTATAGCAACTGTAACTCCTGATGAAAACCCTGGAATCTGGTAAGTGGCTCAAGTGTCCTGAATTAGAGCAGACATGTGTTGTTTCTATTCCCCTTCCTAATAGAGTTCTAATCTCCTCTTGCCGAATTCCGTTCTCCACTGCTCACAGTCTACCGTATCTGTTCTAACCTGCTTCCCACCCCACCCAAGCCTGCAATCGGAATCTTACCCAGACAGATGCAGACACAGGAACGGTGGGGGCTCCTCCAGTGGTGGCTTCCCGACCAGCCATTCAGACTTGGAATGAAGAGATGCCCCTGTCATGCATCCCTCCACCGCCTGTGGCTCTCCTGCGAGTCAGGAAGTTCCTTAAGAACAGGGATTCTGTCTCTTTGCTAATGTGTTTCCCAAAGCCTAGCGAGATCCCTGAATGTAGTAGGCATTTAATCATTTTTGCTGTTCTGGAATGAATTAATGAAAGCATGAATATAAGAAAATCTGTAAGTTCTGAATCAGAGGACAGGCTTTAAACACTAGCCCTGCTTCTCACTAGCCATGTAACCTTGGGCAAGCCTGATACCTCTCTGAACCTCGGTCTTCTCATCTATAAAATGATACAATTACAATTCCCAGGATGGTTGAGAGGTTTAAATGAGACAATGGATGTGAGAGTGCTTTATAAATTGTAAATAATGTGCAGAGGGTAATTACTCTCATCACCAAATGGAGGTTTGTCCTTAGGTTGGTAATAGGCCTGGATAATACAAATAAAAGTCCACCCTATTAGATAATTAGGGTCATGATGAAGCAGGCATTGTCCTTGCTCCAAAACAGTTTGTGATTCAATGTCTGTGTCAAGTTGAAAGTCACAGAAAATTTAATTCAAAAATAAGGAGAATCTGTTGACTGAAGACACTGGAAAACTTTTGATGCTCACTTTAGGTAAGGTTTCATCAAGTAGCTTGAATGATATCACTAAGGGCCTAATTTCTAAGCAGAAAGACTGCAGTTAAACACCGTTTGGTGGCCCTGTGACTGAGTACATAGTAAGAACATAGGACATTTTTGTTGAAAAAAAAATTGCTCTTAATCTCACATATGGAACAAATAGAAACTCCGATGATTCAAGAGTCTTTGGTTGCATGGAACAAAAACTAACTTAGGCAAAAGAAATTTATTGGTAGAACTGATAGAGAGGCCAGAGAATAAGGCTTGGAAGTGGACAGGAATCAACGATTGGAAGGGCCTTGTAAGCCACTGTGAAGAATCCCAAGGTCAGTGGGAAAGCAACCAGAGAGTGACCTGCTTCTATTTGCATTTCAGAAAAGTCTCTCTGGCTGCAGCCTGCAGGAAAGATGGAAGGGAGAAAGAGTTAAAGAGGAGGTCAGAGATGAGGCTGGTGCTATGGTCCGGGTAAGAGGTGAGAGAGGCCCAGACTGGGCAGTGGCAAAGCACAACTGAAGAGTGTAAGGACCCCAGAGATGGTAACAAAGGGAACCGACCGGATATGGAGGCTGGTTGGATGTGGCAAGAGTCAAGAGTTACCTGCAGGGTCCGAGACTGGCAGCTGGGTTCAGCAATGGCACCATTTACCCACTGTTCAATGGGGGTCATGCAGAGACGATGGCTTCACCCCACTGGGTCTTGAGTAAGAGTGCTCCAGCTGGCGCCATTAATCCTGCAGAAGACCTAGGCCAGGCAGCCGGCCCAGGGAACCGGCCAGAGAGGGATGGGCTGGAGAAGGATGCCCAGTTTGGTATCGGACGTCAGGGTAATTCCAAACTCTTTTGGGTACAGCGATGGGCCTCCAGAGCCAAGTTCTGGGATGCTCTCTGCCTCTGGCTTCCTGCCACAGGCATCATCTGCAGGGAATATTCAAAGATGTAAACATGATGATTTCATCAAGGTCCAAGTGTCAGGGGACACATGTGCAGGCGATGGCAGCCCATCAAACCGTGGAAATTCTGACCCGGGAGGTTCAGACACAACAATGTGGAGGCTTCCCTCCCCCGCATCCCCTCTGGCCTGCGCCCAGTTCTCAAACGTGGTTAATTAATGTAATGAATTATGACAAACGTGTATGGCGCCTCTGATTTGCTGACAGCTGATACAAACAGAGGCAGTGGCCAAGAATCCCAATGCGTACATTACACACACACACACACGCACACGCACACGCACACGCACACACCACAACTCCACCAAAAATAGCTTGCAACTGGGTTTGTAATTCAGTGACTTTTCCATCTGTACTGGAACATGGCAAGAAGTGGCTGTTGCTGCAAAGGGTAAAAAAGTTGGAAATATGTTGCTCCCCATTTTTCACATTATAAAGCCTCCTTTTCCTCACCACTGCTGCTCCTGTGACATATGTTCACTGGTTACTTTAGCCAACCCTGCATTCCACGAAGGAAGAGAACCACATTCACCGAGGGCCTACTATGTGCCAAGTGTTTTCTCTACTAAGTCAGAACTCTCTTGGTTGCAAGCAACAGAATTCCAACTGAATCATCTTAGGGTAAAACAAAAGGGGGTGGGATGTAAAAAGGACTTTGAAATAGCTCATAAAAATGAATATTCAAACCATAAGAAGAGCAGAGAAATAGCTAGATCCAGTGACTCAAACCCCCACCAGAGCTGAAAGTGTACTCTTTCTCGATCTTCCAATCAATTCTCATTTTTCATGGATTCTGTATATGTGAATTCATTTCCTTGCTAAAATTTATTTGCAACCCCCAAATCAACATTTGTAGCGTTTTCATCGTTGTTCGTGGATGTGTGCAGAGTGGTGAAAAATTTGAGTCGTCCAACACACACATCCCCAGCTTAGAGCAAACGAGGTGGCCAGCTCATCTCAGCTCTCATCTCTGCTTGTCATTGTCTATTTAGTGCCACATTTTTCTCCTTTTAGTGTTTTTTGGTGGTGATTTCACCATTGAAAATGGTCCCCAACCATAGTTCTGCCTAGCGATCCTAAGTGCAAGAAGGCTGGGATATGCCTTATGGAGAAAACACATGTGTTAGATCGGCTTCATTCAGGCGTGAGTTGTAGTGCTGCTGACCATGGGTTTAATGTCAATGGGTCAACAATGTATATTCAATAAGGTGTCTTCAAACTGAAACACAAATAAAACAAGGTTAGGTATTGATGAGTTAATGAAAATGTGACAACCAGGGGCTCACAGGAACCTTGCCCTGTATTTCCCCTAGGAGCAAAGGTTCAGTGGTCACTAATTCAGTCTGTGGCCAGTTTATAGAACATAACTATCATGAGTAATGAGAATCGACTAAATCTGTTCTTTTTCCTTTTCTTTGCCTGCCTCTGTCACTCCAGGTCAGTGTCCTTCTGTAGGGCAAGGAACAGGCCAACAGCTCCCAAGCCTCATGTTTGATAGCATCTGCCACTAGAGAGGGGCTTTTCATGGTTGGGAAAATCCTGACCAATTGAATATAGCGGGTGTAGGGAAGGTCATATATACATAGTGTGTCCCAGAGAAACAACATAAAGCACAGAAACAGTAATTCCTAAAAGAGCAGAGATCCATTCTCATATGATTGAAAAAAAGACTGTGCAAACATATTACACACACACACACACACACACACGCACATTATTTAATTCTTGCATAAATTTTACCATATCCACACACCACTTAAACATTACCAACTATTTTTCCTAAATTAACTCTTTTTCTTTCCTTAAATACATTCTAAAGGAAAATTTATGTTTCTGTCATATATAGAAATTGATCATCAAAATAAACTCATAACTATCAAAACAAAAAACTAATGTTCACACATGATATTAGTCTGTGAACCATCTGAAACGCTCTCCCCTGAAATCAATCACATGTTTAGGATCATAGGTTCCCGTCTGTGTCTCTGTCACCGGACTGGGAGCTCCATTCAGAGGGGATTGTATCTTGTTCACTTCCTCCCAGCACAGCTCCTGGCACAGACTGAATACTCGATACACATTTTATATCTAGGCTAAGATCGCTGCTATCTGCATCTCCCTCCCAGGCACATTTGGAAAGGAGACTGGATAAAGAAGAGGACCCCCCCTCAGTGGGCACAGAAGGACAGAGGGTGCAGAGAGCGAGGGGACACGGGGTGCTGCCTAACATGGCCAAACCCTATATTACCTCCCCTCTGAGAACTAGACTTTCCATACACTTACTGTGAACATTTCCTATTTTCTCAGCACCTTTGTCTACAGGCGTTTCCTGAAATGCTTTTTCCCTCTCCTTGGGACACATTCTTCAAATTCTCCCTCCTCTTCTGTATCATTTGGGAAGCCTTTAGCAACCAGCTGAAAGGGATTTAAATACAAGGACATTTTGTTGTCTCATACAATGAGAATTCTCAAGGAAGGCCCCACATGACTTAATCCAGTGGCTGTACGAAGATCCAGTTTTCTTCCATCACTTGCTTTTCCATCCTCCATGCAGCAGCTAGTTGTCCTCATGGTTGCAATATGGCTACAACAGCTCCAGCCACCACGTCCTCACCAAAATCCGGATTCAGAAAAAGGATCGTGACTTCCTTATGTATGTTTACAAGAGCTAAGAAACTTCCCTAGAAACATGCCCTGGCACGGCTGCCCACATCCTTCCCCTCATAGCTCATTGGCCAGACTATAGTCGCATGTCCCTTATTAAGCCAAACACTGGGAAAGGGAATGCAATTAGCACCATTGGCTTTGATGAATTAAGACTCAGCCCCTGAGGACGAAGATGATACAGGGCTCCTCTGAAGTACATAACCCCACAGGGGAGCAGGAAACAAGAATGAAACCTATATTCTGTAGTGAGAAGTCTGCCGTCATTCTTTTAAACCATATTTCTTTAAACCCTTTAAATAAGCACCTTTCAGGCCACTTGGATGAAGACCCTCTTTGGTCCATGGAAGCCTTATGTCTAAAAGGTTCAAATGTTTCCAGTCTTTTCTCCCCTCCTAGACTCTTCTGTACAAAGACCACTCCACCCCATCCAGCTCCTTCGTCTAGACCTGTTGGATTACTTTGCCCTTCTCAAACGACAGTATGACCTGTCACTTAATGTGTTTATGAGTCTGTCTTTGTCACTAGGCTGTGAGTTCTTTCTGGGATGGACCAGAATTGTACTGGGATCTAAAAGCCAGGCCCGCCTAATGCCTGCCTAAGGTGCAGTGTGAATGCTGGTTATACGGGATTCAATTCAACTGTGAGGGCCAGGAGGAGGGGCAGGAAGAGGGAGAGAGAAGCAAGGGGGAGGGAGCAAGGGGACGAAGCCGTGAATAAAATACAGGCTTTGGCTGCAGAGGAAACACAGGCTGCCTGAAGAGCCAATTCACAAACGGGGGTGGAGATGTTCTGGCGGGAAATAATCATTTGTTAGCTTAAATAAACCCCTTTACCTCAATTACCCGGTGCTAGAATACAAAGTATTGACTCAGCCTGGGGAGGAAAGCAGAAGTTCAAACCCACCATCACTTCATTAGTAGGCACTAATTGCCCCAAGGCTTAGGTCAAAGGTTATGGCAGGATGAAAATTGACAGTGAAAACAAAAGCAAGGCCTTGACTCTTGAATTAGCTAATTGCTCCTCTCTTCTGCCTTCCCCTGGCTTTTGATGAACGCGTTCTCTTGGCTGGCAGGTCCCTCTGCCCAACAAAGCCACTACCTGCAAACTTCCCCTGGGTAACCTGAACCCTCACTACACTCAGGCCCCACCCTAGCCTGTCTGGAGGTACAGACAGCAAGCGTTGGAATGTGCGGTAGGTGGAGGGGAGCAAGGGAGTTGCAGCAACTTGGCAGAGAATCTGTCTTCAAAACCACCACACCAGATGAGCGCTCACTACATCCCAGGCACAGTGCTAACAGCTTCATAGGAACCATCTCGTTCCATCCTCTGTGAGCCCTGACATTCTCCACTAAAATGAACCCAGGATCTGAAAGAAATAGCTGATTCCAGGGCGGGGCTGGGAAATCAGGAGATCAACTGGGGACATCTTGTCACACCAGGAAGCAAGGAACCCCTCAGAGTGCTGGGGGCAACGACAAAAGAACACAAGAGCCACCCAAAGGAGCACTCACTGGCCAAAGGTGGAAGAACTTGACCTTCAAAAAGCATAATGACTGTTATGGATTAAAAGACATTAATTAGGTTTTTAATAATTCCCATGGTGACACTAAAAAAATGCATTCGTCATCTGTGGAGGATGCCAGTTAACTAATTATTCTGGAAAGTGGTAAATGAAGAGAAAGAGTCAAGCACCTGCCTTTCCTATATGAACTACCTCTCGGGGTAACTGAACAGTTGATGGGGGAAAGTTCTTAGTTCATAGGAGAATCCCAGTTGATAAACACAACAGAAATGAGAGAATTAGAAAATCATTGTTCTGCCACCCTCTGGGAAGAATGGATCTAAGCCAAGTTTTCTCAACCTCAGCACAACTGACATTTGGAGCCAGGTAATTCTTTGCTGTGGGACCTGGCCTATACAACATGAGATGTTTATTCAGCAGCCCTCCTGGATCTACCCACTAGATGCCGGTAGCAGCCCCCTGGTTGTGACAACCGAAAGTGTCTCCACACACTGCCCAGTGTCTTGTGAGACAAAGTCCCCCTCATTGGGGACCACTGATGCAGGCCATCATGCTCAATGGCTACTCAAAGCCCGAGGTGGTATCTGGGAAGAACAGAACCACACCTGACCCATTAGAGCCCCTGGAGGTACTTGAGGAAGGTGTGGTACTCACAACGATCATCAGTGTCCATCAGCTTGGGCCCCCAGACTCCCCCAACAAAACAGAAACCCAAGGTGAATCTTCTAGTAACATCCCCCAGGTTTTGCCAACCAAGCTGCCACTCCTCCTTTGAAATCATAAATCTTCTCCTGGCCCCTTTCTGTGTTCCTCCAGAGGCTGTCCTCTCTCCAGCCAGGTTTTTGTACATGCTACCTCTTCTGCCTAAGATGCCTTCCGCCCCTTCTATTCCTGCCAACACTTTCTTACTCTTCAGGTCTCAGGTTTCTGTGACTCTTCCTCCAGGAAGCCTTGTCTGACTCCCACGTTGTGCTGTGCTTGCCCCTTGTGTCAGTTGTCACAGTGTGTAGTCACTGTTAATGGTCTGTCTCCTCAGTAATGCTAGCGGGGGCAGAGACCATGCCAGATTCATTGTTTTATCTCCAAGGAACCCAGTATGAGGTAGGCACTCAGAAAACGTTGCAAGGAGGAAGGAGGGAGGAAGGGAGGCCCGACCTGGCGCTCTGTTAGTGCTGAGCATCAGAGTGTGACTGTTCACACACTTGCACATCAGGGTGAGTGTGAACACAGATGTACATGCGCAGTGCAGAAGGGTCGTGCAAAAATGGGGGACTACAAAAGCCACAGCCTTGGGGTACCTGGTTGGCTCAGTCGGTTAAGCGTCCAACTCTTGGTTTCGGCTCAAGTCTCGACCTCAGGGTCATGGGATCAAGCCCCGTGTCAGGCTCTGCACTCAGCACAGAGTCTGCTTTAGACTCTTTCCCTCCCTCTGTCCCCCTCCCCCACCTCTCTCTCTCTCTCTCTCTCTCTCTCAAATAAATAAATCTTAAAAAAAAAAAAAAAGAAAGCCACAGCCTTGACTCTCTTGCCTCTCTCCCCTCCCAGCTGCACCTCCCACCACTCTGCCTCCCGCTCACCAGCCCCTGCCACACCTTCATGGGTCTTTTCTGCCTTTGCACGTGCTCTTCCTTCTGCCTGGGCTGCCCTTCCCTGTTTTGCAGTTAAACCTCCCTTCAGATTTCCAGAGTCTCCTGACCTTATCCAGTTTGTGCCCTCATTCTCTATGCCTCCCAAACTTCTGCGCCTCCGTCTATACACTCTTCTCTTGCTGCATTATAGGCCACCTGTTTGCAGCATTTGACTGTGAGCTCCTCAAGGGCTACCTCTTAGGGTACCCACAGGGGACTGTGTTGTGGCACCTCTGTGCTCCCAGCTGCAGAAGATAGGCAAGTGAGCCAGGGTTTCCAGATTGAGACTCTACTGTCTCTGTGTGGGTGTAGAGCATCCAGGTGCATGCATTGGCCTAGAATGGCTCTTCACATTTTGTTTTACTCATAAAACCCTTAAGTAATTTTGAAAATTACATCTTTTCAGTAGAATCCATGTCGTGCACAATTAAATTCAGCTAAATCTCATAAATATACACCGAGAATGAATAAATGAACAGGTGACAGCAAATAAGAGATTTCCACCCAAGTAAAAAACAAATGTGGATTTATAGTAGCCAGTAATCTTTCTGCAAAAGTTAAATGAAAATATTTCCCTACAAGTCTGAACAAATGTTCAAGAAAATATAAAACAATAACTTCCATCTGATACAAGATATTTTACTCAAAGATCTCCTGGAGGAAGTGAGTGTGGAACATTTTACTTCCTCCTGCTTTGATTGGGCAAAATGCTTTCCACAGACCAAGGAAAGGATGGATGAGATACACACCAGGTGCTTTCTCATCACTGAGAGTAGCAGCAACACAGCAGGATGTACTTGGTCCAGACTCGTATGTCCAGAATGTTTTTTTCAAATCGTGAATATTGTTATTCTAAGGTGGCTTGGTAGGTAGATAGGTAAATAAGCAGACAGGGGGATGGATGAGTGGCTGGATAGATAGATAGGCAGATGGATAGATAGATGAGCAGTTATGGAATGGAACTTACCCAGGAGTTTGTGTGCCCTGAATAAGTTACTTCCATTACCAATATTTCTTTTCCTTTCACAAGATACTGCTTCGTAGTGAATGAGTTCCAGGACATTTGGGGAATAAAAGAGGCAAAGTAATTAAAGAAAAGTTGCCAGTACATCCCACTGTGCAATATACCTGCATTCAGAATAACCCAACATGGACCAAAAAAAAAAAAAAAATGCACAATTTGCCCTGTGATAGAATAGACCAATATTCAGACAAGGAAAAGCATGAGGACTTTCCACAGATTCATGGCACCATCCCCACACTATCATCCCTTCATCACATGATCTGGAGTTTCCTACACTCCAGGCAATGCCCGCAGTGAGATGCAGGCAGGGTGAGAGGTGCATCTTCTACTGTAAAGTGCAGGAGGGGCTTTGTAGGAAGAGTGGTGGGAAGGGGAGCCTGCCAGCCACGGGAGCATTCTCCAGCAGATCAAGTTAGGGGAAAGCACTCAGGATAGTCAAGAAGCTGTAAAATGATTTCCTCCAGATGACTGTACCCATGGACCTCTTGGAAAGCCCTTGCATAGCCTGGGGTGTATGTGTCCCCAGTCTGAAGTCCTGGATGGGAACACAGCATACAATGATGGTGGAGAGAATGAGGGTAAGTCAAAGGGGCAGACCAGTGGTTCTTAAAGAATCACAGTCCAGCGGCATCAGCATCCCTTGGGAACTTGCAAATTCTTGGGCCCGCCCAAAACCTATGGAAGCAGAACCTACAGGGGTGAGGATCAGCTTTCTGTATATGAACAAGCCCTCCTGGGGACTCTGATACACACCCAAGTGGGCAAGCACTGGGACAGACTTTTCTTGCTTTTGCCCCTTTTCTTTTCTGATAAGAACATTTCCATATTCCCTTGGGAAACCACCTCTTCTTCAACTTGCAGACCTTATGGTTGGGTGGACTGGCCCATGTCTCCCCAACTCCAGCTCGTGGGTCTGGCCTGTGACCTATACCTGGCCACTTAAGCTATGCTGTTCCCCTAGTGAAACTCCAGATCATGGAATGAAGGGGAGCTTCCTATTCCAACCACAGTGATTGGTTCAAGGATATGCAAGAGAGAGAATTGATCCAATGAGAATCAGCCCTGGGACTTTTACTGGAGCCTCTGGGGAAGATATGTTCTCTTCCTTCCGAAGTTATTAAGCCAATAGGATGTAAGCCTGGAACTACAGGGAAAGCCCTCCTGAGAACAAAGCCAACCCAGCAGAAAGCAGAGAGAGAAGACTGTGCACTTGGATCCAGCTTTGCCTGAAGCCTGATGCCTGCACACGTTTCTGTTACACAAGCCAATACATTCTCTTATCGGCTTAAGTCAGTCTTCACGTGTTTCTGTCACTTGTAACCGAAAGAATCCCGAATAACACCGGGAAAGAAGTAGAGGTTTGGGGGGAATAGAGACGTAAGATACTAGAATACAACAGACCCAGTTCCAAATCCTGGCTTCACTACTTAATAACTTCACGACTTTGAATAGGTCACTTCTCTGCTCCTCTATCCTTGTGTAAAACGATGGTGACACTAAGTCCTCGGGAGGCTGCTGTGTGGTGTCATAGCAGTCAGGTGCCAGAGTTGGGGAGTCAGATGACCTTGAGCGGGTGACTTCCCTTCTCTGAGCCTCAGTTTCCTCATTGGTAGGAAGCAGATAAAAATAGCTCTCTGAGGCAATGTGGTGGGAATTAAGAGAAGTGGGTAAAATGCCCACAGAAAGCTAATGCTCAATAGATGACAGTGAACCCTGCGAGGGGCAGGCAAATGAGACTTCAGTCTGTGACAGTCTTTTAAAATCAGCCAGTGCCTCTGACCCACCCCAGGGGGCAACCCAGGGCCCGGCGGCCTCAGAGTGGTCAGCCTGGGAGGCTGGAACCTTGAAAAAGTAGCTCTGTCTGCAAGCAGAGGAGGTGGGCAGAAATTCTAGCAAGTGCTAATTAGGTCCGAGAAGCTACCAGAGGAATGGGGGGAGTGTCTGATTAATCACTGGCCTGCTCTGCAGGGGGCCGCACACCGGGGCTACCTGCCACGTTCCCTCCTTCTCAGAGCTGGCAACCTCAGCCAGGAGGCCAGGCGGTTCTGGGACAGGACAGCCGAGGGTGAGCCTCACAAACATCTGGTCCCAGCTCCCCGCCTAATGTGTGTAACAGACCCACTACCTAATTGCATGGTTGGGGAGCAGCCTTCACATCTTTAGCACTGAATTCACTATTGTTTCTTTGGAAGCCCCAATCCTGTGCCTGGGGAGGGAGGGCTCTGCCTGTTTATGGGGCTTTCAAGCCCCGGGCATCCCAGCCCCGTCTTGTTAGGCTCCAGCTGCACAGGCATCAAGGAGGGCATCTCTACCCCCCCCAACTTCCTGCACTACAGCTTGGGGCTTTACTGCCTCCCCCTGCCCAGGCTCACCTGGTTTGGCAGGAACAGCCCCAGACACAGCCTCTCCTCGTCCTCATGTCCTCCCCACCCACCCGGGAGGGGCATTTTATTTCTCTTGTCCCAAGTTTTGGGGCTTTATTGCCCTCTCCACTCCCAACAAAGGGATGAAGAGAAACAGTGGGGAAGGGGAAAGTGGGACCAGGGAAGCCTGGGTTCGAATCTCATCTCTGTCACTTTCTACCACGGGACCTGGGGCCAATTGCGTTCTTCTATGTGCCTCAGTTTCCCCATCTACAAAACGGGCCTCCTAACACTTATCTTGCCAAGTTCTTGTACCAGTCAAATGAGATCATGGTAATAGCTAGGGTACCAAGAGCTCACTCTGCACCAGGAGCTATCCCGAACAGGATGTGTGTGTATACAGCTATGATCAATGATCATAAGGGTCTGTCTAGAGTAGGTGCCCGATAAACATCACTTCCCTGTCCTATGCCAGTGGTCAGGGAATGGGTGGCCATGGAGGAAGGAGACTGAATCCAAACAATGCCCAAAGGTGGGGCAGGTAGGTAGAGCGAGCACCCTCATCATCAAACCCATTTCTTTCCCTTTGGGGGGCCAGTCCCATTATTCTGACCCCTTAAAATGCTAGGGTAAGGCTCCATCTTTACTCACTTCTGGCACTTGGTCACATGGTACCACTATGGGGATAAAGAGCAGAGGGGTAGGGTCTGGGACCAAGAAACCTCAGCCCTCTCCTCCCTGCCCTCTGCTTCCTTGGGTCAAGAAGCAAATTTGGGAAGGATGCTAAGAGGGACCTGGCTGGCCACCATCCTGGCCCCTGAACTCCCTAGAAGAGCCCTGACTCATCTCCCTTTGCCATACTCCAGTGTGTTTATTAATCACTATCATCACTATTCACAGGTCATCTAATGGGCTCTGTCGTTAACTCGCTGGGTGCCCCGGAGCAGGTCACTCTCTGTCTGGGTTGTGATTGCTTCCTCTCTAAAGTGATGAGGTTGAAGGGAAATGGAGAGAAGACTGAGGGTAAAACACCTGCCTGGGTGCCTTCCAGCTCTTCCTGGGCAGGAATTATCCCCAATGATTTGCTCGGCTATCTCTTTTGAACATTACATCAGTGACCCGCAAGGTGAAAACAATTGGATTGATGAGGGATACTGCTCAAGGTCACATAGCTGCCAAAGCAGCCAAGCTGAAAATAAACTCAGGTGCCTTAGGTCCCAGATCCCTGTACCCTCTGTGACACTGACATCCTGGAAAGGGTCCAGGAGGGTAGGAGAGGAGCTGTCATCAGGGACGTGGGAATGTGTTCTCTATCTGTCTCCTTCTTCCGGTGGGCTGAGGGATGACGGACACCAAGGCAGGATAGGGAGGGCCGGGGGTGGGAGAGACTGAAACCCTGGACAGGTGCCAAGAACTCCAAGCTGTAGGGATCAGCCAGACCTGGGCTCAAATCCCAGTGCTTTTATTGACTAGCTGTGTGACCTCAGGCGAGTGACTCCACTTCTCTGAGCCTGCTCTATAAAGTAAGGCTAAAGATGCCCACCCCAAAGACTGTTGGGTAGATTCAACAAGATTGTTCTTGGTACATAATAGGTGCTCTAAAAGGTTTCCCTCCTCAGCTGGACTGTGGAAACACTCACTTGGCTCCTCCGTGAAGCGAGCACCCTAAGACATCATCTGTGGGTGGGAAATCTTCCCGCCAGTCCACTGTGCCTATCAGTAACATATTTCCCATTGTCCAGGAACTATCCAGGAAGCCTGTCTAGAGTAAACAGAAGCTGGGCCTGCATCTTCCAAAGACAGGGAGTCTCCAGAGGGGCAAGAAAAGAGAATAAACGCCGGCCTCATTGCTCCTGAGATGGAGCAAAGGTGCTGCGTGTGGGAGGCGCCCGCGGCCTGTGAAGGGGTGGGCAGAGCCAGCAGCCCAGGGCAGTGGTGAGAGCCCAGCTTACGGCATCGGGCGGTCCCAGGCTGGAAACCGCCATCCTTCTCCACACGGTAGCCAGAGCAGTCCCTTTACAGTGTAAGGTATATCACATGTGGCTCTCTGTCTCACTCCCCAAGCGGTGGTCTGGCCCCCTTCAAAACTCTGCCTCCTCCCCTATTCACTATGCTCCACCCTCCAGGCCCTCCTTTATTCTGTGACAGGCCTCCGGGCCTTAGCACTCTGTTCCCTCTGTCCAGAACGCTCTTCCCCCGTGTCTGCCTGTGCCCTCCACTCCAGAGGCACTCTGTCTAAAATAGCAGCCCCATCCCTCTCTATCCCTTCATCCTATTTTATTTTTCCCTATTTTATGATTTATCACTATCTGACATATACTCTGTCTATTTGGTTTATTGATTTTCCCCAATGGAATGTAAGCTCCAGGAGGGCAGGGGCTCTGCTCAGTTCACTGCTGTATCTCTAGCCTCTGGAAGAGCATCCGGCACAGAGTAAACGAAACACATATTATTGGATGAATAAATAAATGATTGATTGAATTCTGACTCCACGATTTTCTAGCTTGAATTGCTTTGGGCAGGTCGTTTCACATCTCTGAAACCTTCAGTGCAGAAGACAGGGCACACCCTTCTCCTAGGGTTATTGTTGAAATTAAATGACAGAGTGTGAAAGGAACTGACACACAGTAGGTGCTCAGGAAATGACAACCACCGTCACAATTACTATCCCCGGGGCTCTCAGGCTCAGTCGCCCACTCACTGAGGCCCTGGACACATTGATGGTCTCTCTGAGCCTCAGTCAAGGGTACCCACGTCCCACGCCAGGATGTGTAGTGAGGCCCAGGCAGGCCCTGTAAAGTCCCCAGCAGGCCGTCTGAAACACAGGAGGGCCTCACCAAGTGGCAGCTACTGCCACCCTGGGGGGTGTAAGATTTGGACACCGGCCCCAGCTTTCTTATTCTGTGATCTTGGGGAAGCTGCTAAATGTTTCTGAGCCTCAGTCTCCTCCATCTATAAAATGGGAATAATGACAGTATCTTCCTCACAGGTTGTCCTGAGGTCACAATGAGATCGTGCACCTGAAAGAGCTTCACAAAGCCCCGAGCAAATGTGTCGGGACCCACGGGATGGGGCCCAGGGATGGAGAGAGGCCCTCATCATGCAGGGAAGAAGGACAGAACCAAGAGTTGTGCTTGGCCGGAGCTCGGAGGTGGGTTGCAGAGAGAGCACACAGGTCAGAAGCCAAGCCCTGGCCCAGCCAGAGAAGGTTCTCCTGCCCCCCCTCTTTCCTTCCTCTCTGTAGGGCCTCCCTGGGGACTTTTCCTGGCCAGTCTTGGCAGGAGGTGATTTCAAGGGAGGCAGCTGACAGCAGCAGGACCCCACAGGAGGCATCCTCCTCTTCAGTCAACCTCCTGCCCAATCTGCTTCCCACCCCAAGACTAAGCCGGCCTCTCCCCTTACATCCCGGCCAGGCCCGGGGGAAGACCTGGAAGAAAGGGCCCCTGGAAGTTAAAGAGGCGGACAGACTCCTTGCGCTCCCGCCCATGAGAGTCTAAGGAGAGAAACACCAGGTCTCTCCCTGACCTGGGCCCTCTGACTCCTCCACCACAGGACACAGAAGGGGACCCAGTGCCGCCTTGCTCAGCCTGTGCCTGGCAAAACCCAGATGCGGGTTCCGCAAATGACTCAAGCAATAATCCCGAGACTATAAGCTCCATGCAGCATGATTTTGGGTTTGTTTCGTTCTTTGATGAATTTCCATTACCTAAAGCAGTGCCCTGGCACTTAGCGAAGTGCTTAATAAATATTTGTTGAATGAGGGGTTCCATCAGTAAATGAATGAACGAGGCAATGAATCGGTGACTAAGTGAAGTCCCCTGGAGGCTGGCATGTTTCTGGTGTGTTTTTTGATAAATACCCGGTGCATGGAAGAACACAGGAGATGGCGAGCAAATGTTTGTGAACGTATATGCCTGAATCAGTCATCCAATCAATGACTCATGGGAATGTAATCTCTCTGAGGGCAAGGATGTCTGGAAGTTAAGATCCCTAGGTCTGAAGCTGCGTTCTCAGTGCCTAGAGCAGTGCGCGGAGCAGGCGCGGTGGTGTCAATCAGCGAACGAATGAATGAGCGAGGCCCCAGCTCTCCGAGCCAAGAGCGCAGACCACCAAGAATGAAACACAAAGGGGCCCGCCCTGCCTGAGCCCCGCCCCCCCACCACCACTCACCTCATGGTTTTTTTAAATAATTTGTCGATTGTTTTTAATTGTTGAGGCAGTAATACTTGGTTCATGAAACTGCAATATACAGAGAGGTGAAATAAATAGCTTATATATATATAATATATATAATATAGCTGGTTTTAAAATATTCCCTTATCATTGGTGTACTAGGTCACGTGAGTCACGGAAGGTCGATAGCAGCATCCTCCAGAACTGCGAGCAATGCAGGGTCACTTGATTGGACGAGGCCGTCTGTCGTCGGAAGTCGAGGCGCCGAGAATTCCGAGGGGCACGCCTTCCCTGCGCGGTGTCTCGGGACAGCTTGCAGCGGACAATAAATAAATGACTGCAAACCAGAGAGCGATTTTTGTTGGAGTCTGGGGCAGGGAAAGGGGGTTGGGAAAGGGGGAGTCTGGGGATAGGTACTACTTTCTCTTTGTTTTTCTTTTTTTTTTCTTTTTCTTTTCTTTTTTTTTTTTTTTTTTCTTTCAGAACCTTTGGGAAAAAGGACTTTGGTTTCTCAGAGTGTCGTTTTCCTCCTTCAAATCCTCCTCTGGGGACGAGATTAGAGTTGTCTGTTCCTAGAGAGAGACAAGCACCTGTACGCTGACAACAGTCCCTTTTTGTGAGTCTTTTGTCAGAGACAGGGGGTTTCAAGTCAACAATAAAATCCTTATCGCTTCCCCCCCCCCCGAAGAGTTTTGGTTCAGTTTTTGTCTTCTTTTAAACACAATGTACAAAAATAGAGCTTCTTCCTAATTTTTCATGTAAAAATATTCCTCTGATGCAGTTCTCTGTGAGTGTGAGTGTGGGCCTGGGGGCAGCCTGGGGGGCTGCGGTGGGGCCAGCCTAGCCGGGGTGCGTGGGGCGGATCCGCCGGGACCTCTTGGTCACCGTGGTGTACTTGAAGGGTTTCTGCAGCTCTGCCTGTCCCTTGGGGTAGCGCTTCATGAAGTGCACGTCCTGCTGGTTCTCCCGGGTCTTGGGACCCTTCCGCGGCCGCCCCTTCTTGGTGAAGCCCACGTACCAGCCAGAGTACTTGGCGGACATCAGGGCTGTGTAGTTGTTCTCCAGGACCTTCTCAATGAACACACACTCCTTGCTGGTGCCATCGGGCTGTAGGAGGTGAGAAAAGGAGGAGATGAGAAGAGGAGGGTGGGTGTGAGGGGCAGAGCTACGTGGACAGGGTGTGAGCAGGGGGCGGAGGCTTGGGGCAGTAGAGTAGAGGGCCTGACCCAAGTTTTGTCCCCAGTAATTTCACTTCCTGGATCTGTGCAGTGGACTTGTCATATTGGCCCCTGCCTCCTTCCCTACCCGCCAATTAGGTAATTAATTCCCACCGTCATTCAGGAATCTATCCCTTCCCCACTCAGGATGCTATAGCCAGGGGCTTCCGCTTCAACTCTACTAGAACACGAGACCCAGACCTGGCCAATGAAACATTATTTCCTGTGACTGCTGCAGAGCTTGGCACGTGGCCTGAGCCATCCAATCAGAGTGATCCTCAAGACCCTTGTCTAATCCCCCAAAACATAGGCTGATTTAAACTTGAGGAACACGTAAGGCTGAAGCAAAGGCAGCCATTTTACCACAATGAGGAGAAACACTGTCTGACAATAAGGCCAACACAGAGGAAGTAAAGCCAAGAGGAAGGGAATGAGAGAAACCAAGTTCTGGTCACAGCCTTTGGGCTCGGGACCAAACAATCTGAAGCTCATTACCTCATTTCCTTTAAAGTAGTTGAGATTATTTTCTATCACCTGCAACAGAAAGGAGTCCCTACAGGCGTGCACAAAACCTGATATGAAGTCAGCTACGCCATTGCCACTCCACTGCAATACAGTTACATTTAAATCACATTTAATGTGGGATATGGTGCATTTTAAATGTTTGGTGTGAAGAGGGGTGGGGACCTCCAAGAATAAAGAGTTTTTGCATGGCCAAACTCCAAAGCCTATGCCTTTGGTTCTGAGACTTCAGGCTCCCCAGCAGATGTGTGAACTCCCTAGGAGACAAGGGATGCCGGGCAAGGAGTCCTAGATTTGGAGTCAGAAGCTGAATCAACTCTAACACTTCCTTATGTGACCTCAGGCTAGTTAATTCCACTCTCTAGACGTCGGATTCCTCGTCTGACCAAACCGGGACAGTGACCCCTGCGTCACAGAAATGTGGTAAGGAATGATACCTCTACTTGAGTCCCATACACAATAGGAAATTGCTAAATTATTTCCGAAGAGCAGGTGGTTCAGATGGCTCTGGCCTCCCTCCCTGGATCAGAGCTGGACAAAGGATGGTGGGAGGCAGGGCTCTGAATCTCCTCCCTGAGACAGCCAAATTGCTCCATGTAGAAGAGTGAGAAGCACACAAAGCTGGAAGGCCTGAATTAGCAGCACTCGAGTTTCCAACTAACATCTCCAAATTTAGGCTGGGCCCACTCCTCGTTACGGACGGATGCCCAGCCAAGTTGGAAGCCCAGCGGTCTGGCTGTGCGTGGTGCCTGAGGTGCGAGCTCCAGCCTTTTGTTTGAAGTGGAAAACAGGCTGGAGCTTCCAAGAACGTTCACCTTTGAGTGGAGGGCAAGCTTGGGCCCTGCAGACAAAGTGCTGAACTTCGCAGAAAGGGACAGACAGGGTAAGAAAACATTCTCTGGAGGCCGAGATCTTTCGAGGAGGCTACAGAGCAGGCACCGGGTGGGACTGGGAGGCATGTGGGACCCAGAGGGCAGTGTCTGGCAGGGGCTGAGCCATGAGGGACTCTTGTGAGGGAAGTGGGACATATGTACAAGGCAGGTAGAGGGCAGTGGTCTCTGGGCCCCCCATGGATTATTCTGGAAGCTGCCTATCCAGTCTAAGTCCAGGTCCCTTGGTCACTCTCGATGGAACAGTCACAGCAAACTGAACAAAGCCTACACCATACACCATGCTGCTCCCCACCATAGACTACCTGCCACTACCTGGAAAACTGCTTTCATCCTTCAAGGTCAAGCTCAGTAACCACCTCCTCCAGGAAGCTTTCCTTCACTGCCATCCAGCTCCCTCTTCTTCATTTAAGACTCCATTCACGCATCAGGTTTTATCGGACTCACATACTCCATCCTCTCCCCCTTGGCACCCATTCCCCCTCCCACCCCGCAACAGAGCAATCCTATACCTCCCTGCCTCCTCATTAGCCCAAGAGCTTCAGGAGGTCAGGACCACCTGTCAGTTGCCCTAATGGCTCAGCACAGGTCTCGGGCACGCAGAGCATTTGTGGTTGAATAAAGGAGAGTTCTGGGATGGAAATGCTGGCAGGGACCCCCTCAAAAGGCTCTCTTCTAAAAGAAAGTGGATGTTGCCCTCTGGATCCCTCACCAGTGTCCCAGAGACTGTCGGGAGCTAGGGGAGGCCCTCCTGGGGGTGTGCTGAGAAAGGGACACAGCACGTAGAGGACCAGAGCTCCCGGCCTGGCCCACTTAGGCTCCCTACTCCTTCATTCACTCGCTCATTCAGCATTTCCTGCTTGTCAATTATAGGTCCGACATCTCCACGTGCATTATTACATTTAATCCTCTGAACTTGCTCAGGTAGACTCTCCCTGCTAGAAGAAAACAGAGTTCAAAGAGGGCAAAACGGCTTGCCCAAGGTCACGGGACTTGTAAGACGCAGAGCCAGATTTTTACCTGCATTTGCCATTGCAGCTCCTTTCTCCTCTGTCCAGTTCCAGAGAGGTCCATGAGGAGAAAGAGTGTGGAAGAGAGGGCAGGGCACTGTCTGTCAAAACTACCTCCCCTCCCCAGGCCCACACGGCCGCCATCAGCATGAAGCAAGGTCTCAGACATGCAAGGAGAAAGCAGAGTGCCTGGCACTGTGTTTGTATGTGTCCAGGTGTACTTACGAGGGCTAAAATTCCCAGCACCCCAGAGCTCGGGAGCCCCTTGGGAGGATCCATGGTACCCGTGATGGTCACAGGACACTCCCCCCCACCTCGCCCATGAGCTCAGACACAGCAGATCTGAAGCTACTGGCAGACCACACCTGGCCTTGACCCTCACCTCTGTTCCTGACTACCTCTATGACCCTGCTTATTGCCTGCAATGATTAAAAAAAAACACCTGTGCTTGGGCCTCACCCCCAAAAATGTTGACGCAATGGGTTCGGGCAAGGCAGATCATCAGTATTTAAGAGTGAGTGAATATCCCATCGCAGAACTTCGGTGATTAAGTAGAATTTGAGCATCTCTCCCCCACCTCCAACCCCACCTCCAACCTCCAACCTCCTCCTTTCCACACTGGAGTCCTATTCCCTCTATTTGATCTGAAGACTGAATCCTGATGACATCATCTGGCCCCTAGATCCCGTCTTACTTGAAACTAGAACTACCCCCTGGACATTTGTAGTTATGTGAGCCAAAAAATTCCTTTTTTCGCTTAAGGCATTTTGAGTTGGGCTTCAGTCATTTACAACCAAAGCAGTCTTCCCAAAGGTGTGGTGGTGGGCAGGAGACTCCTCTGCCCTGAAAGGTCTGGGGTGGCCCTGTGCTGCCCCAAGAGGGCTCACCAGTGATCACTCAGGTGGGGGCAGATCAGAAAATCATCGATCTGGGTTGAATCCTCAGAGATTGGGAGGGGTGGATGCCTAGCACATAGTGCTCCATACTCAACAAGTGTTTATGGAATGAAAGGATGTATTTCCTCCTGGGCCAGAGAGATGTGGGGTCCAGAAAGATGGTAAAGGGAAGGGGGCTACCTGAGCATGCAGGGACGCGGGGCAGAGCGTTGGTATATGATTGTCATAGTACAGGAGAGCTACAGACAGGGGCCCAGAACATCTGAAAAGGCTCTGTTGGGGGTTCGATGCATGGAGGGCCAAAGAGGAGCAAGGCTGGGCACCCAGGTCAAGAGCACCCAAGAAAGCTAACCTGTTAGGCCCCTGCAAAGGAGTCAGAGCCTGAGCTGACCGTGTCAAGGGTTTCCACAGGTGAAGGAGTAACTTTGTGGCCTGGCTTCAAAGAGGAAGTGACTGCATATTTATCAAGTGCCCACCAGATGCCAGCATTATCATCGCCATTGTACAGATGAGGACACCGAGGCTCAGCAGTTAGGGCACTTGACGCCCTGGCCTGACATGAATAATTTTGGCTGTGGGTTAAGACAATCCTCAGAAATCAAGAACCATTTTTCTACTTCTTTGGTGCTTCTGCAGCTCTGTGGCCCGGTACACAGAGCATGGATGGATGGATCCACAATCAAACCTCCGTGAGCCCTCAGTCAAGTTGCGAGATGTAGGCACACGGACAAACAGTGACAACTCGGGTTAGCGACAGGCAACAGAGGACCGTGTGAGGGACTGTGGGCTCCAGGGCGGGTGTGCTGTATGAGGGGTGGGGGAGGCCAGAAGCTGTTGAAGGCTGCGCAGGACTTAGGGCAGATGGGCAGAGGGAGGGGCGATCAGCATGTACAAAGCCCTAACGCCCCACCCAGGGATCGGCAGTTGGCAGTGCCACGTGTCGAGGGCTTAAGGAACCCAAGGATGGGTGGCAGGGCTGTGAGGCCAGGGACGCTCCCCAGGGCCTTGTGGGTCTCCTCAGGGAGTGTGGCCTTTCTCTGGTAGTTGGTAGATGGTGTGGACCCACGGATGGGTTCTGAGATGGGTTGGGGGTGGAAGACAGGGGATGCGCTTTAGGAAGCTGATGGTGGGTAGTGGGCAAAGGCAAAAGCCTGAGGCTGGGACTCCTGAGGCAGCTGCGGCAACAGTTCCAGTGAAAGGACAAAGCCACAACAGAGGCAGTGGCAGCAATGAAGAACAATGCAAGGGTAACCCCAGGACCCTGGGGCCTGACTGCCTAGGAGGCTGTGATGAAACAGCACCCCAAGAGCCTGTGGCTTCTAGCTACCAGGGCCAGAGACAGTGAGGGGAGCTGGGCTAGGCGGAGGGCAACAGGGGGCCTGCCCAGGGCCATCCTGGGGCAGGTGGATTTGGGGGCCAGCCCAGAAGACGGGCGCGCCTGTACGGGGATGGGGGGGCTGCCGCGAGGCGGTGCGGGAAGGAGGGGGCCCTCCCCGGGTTGCGCCGAGCCTGGCCGAGCCAGCGCCAGCTGAACCGTCCCCAATATTAATGACGGGAGAGAGGGCGAGGGGGCAGGAAATCGGAGCCGGCTCCTGTGGAAGCGGTGACTCAGCGGCCAGCCGGCGGGCGGGCGGGCGGTGGGCGGCCGGCGGCGGGGAGCGGGGCTGCTCTTTTGACCCCAGCGCGGCCCCCCTGGGGTCAAGCTGCCGGGAAGCGCGCAGACCGGAGGGAGGGGCTCGCGGGCACCGGGCACTGCGGGCTGCCGCGCGCCCCCCCTGCAAGCCGCGAGGCAAGGAAGCCGAGCGTCCAGCCGCAGGCAGGTTGGGCCTGGGAGGCGGCCCGGGCGGGCAGGAGAACAAAGCGCCTGACGCGGGGCCGGGCCGCGCCGCCACAGGAAACGCACGGCCAGGCCAGGGGACCCGGCGCCCGGCCCGCCCGCCGCCCCTGCCCCGATCCCCTCGCCGGCCGGCCGCCCCGGGACGCGGAAAGTGAATCACTAATTAAAACCACTCCTCGGCATCCCGGAGCCACGCTCTGCGGATTACTATTCTTGTGCTCCCCGAGCAGAAGCTTCAGTTGGTGAGGGCAGTGCGGCAGGAACCTCTGCCTTCCAGACCGGGCTTGGGATCCCGCGCCGCTCTAGTGTGGGACCTGGGACAAGTGCCTCGGACGGCGCCAAGCCTCAGCTTTCTCCTCTGCGAAATGGGGATGGTAGTGGTAGCGACCTCATGGGATTATTTGGGAGCATTTTTGCACAGTGCCTGGCAGAAAGTAGGTGCTCAATTAGCAGAAGCTACTGGTAGTGTTATTGTTAACAAATAAGAAGCAAGGGCACCCTGGCTCAAGTCCCTGGCCTGTTGCACTCTCCCCAGCCACTAGGGCGTGGAGGAGGGGAAGAGGGAGAAGATTTGGGGGATTCAGGAAAACAAAACCATGGCTTAAAACGGGAATCGGAGCCCTGCTTCCTCCTCCCAAGACCGTGTAATAAATGCAAATCACCAGCCAGGGCCTTGCACATGAGCAGGAAGAGCCATCCTCCTTAGAATCAGGATCTACCCTGCACCCCGCACTCCACCTGCCCAACAGAACCATTTTACAAGTTAGATATGGGGGTGAGTAGGGGCCCGGCAAAGGGAAGAGAACACAGGGCCTGAGCACCAGGTAGCTACTTGCCAGTAACACCTTCCCCTGGAGCACCCAAAGGAAGCAAGTGTATGAACTTCACAAACAGGCACACCCAGGAAAAAAGGGGGACACCAAGAAGCACCCGTGGAAACTCAGAGCCCCAGGCATGTGGGTCCACCCCCCATACCCACACGCCACCCTAATTTGTTACATGCAGCTCTGTTGCCTATTCCAAAGTAACAAAATCTTCCTGAAATGCTAGAACCATGAGGCCCAGCGCTGAGGAGGCAGCGTGGTCCAGGCTTCTCTGCAAAGCCCTGGCGATTGTTCAACCAATGCTGCGGCCCCAGCCCTCGGCCTGCCACTTCCCTGTTCTCAGTCAGCAGACACACGCAGGCAGGGAGCCCCTGAGTCCCTGGGGGTCCACATCCAGCAGGAGAGATCAGACCTCCCCAAGGTCATGGCCATGGATACCTCAGCCTGGCAGGCTGTGATGTGGGGGCAGAGAAGGGGCTAAAGGAAGAGATTACAGTCAGAATCTCCCTCTCTCTCTCTCTCTCTCTCTCTCTCTCACACACACACACACACACACACACACACACACACTCACCGGGCTTGTTTTCCATTTGGGGCTGACAAGGCCCTGAACACCCTGTTCCAGCTACCCAGTGTTACCAGGGGGAACCCTCCCGAATACCCTGGGAATTCCAGACCATCACTCACCTTCCCCACGAGCTTGCCTTTCCGGTTCATACACAGGTAGAATTCCGTCTCCTTGCCCTTGATCCGGACTTGACTACCGAAGGTGTCTGTCTCCACTAGGAGCTGGGCTTCGAAAGGCAGAAGGAGAACAAGACACATTTTTTTTACCAGGGGCAATGGTTTGGCTGAAAGGCTCAGCGACATGATCTCTGACCCTGTCCCTGGACCCCCTCACTGCTCCAACATTGGGCATGGGGGAGGCTTTGAACAGGTCTCATTGGGGCACCCTGCCCCTTAGGTAGCCAGAGAAGCCTTCCGTCCTGTGTTCTCCACCCCCAGCCTCTCTTTGACTCCACTTGGGACCTACACGGCGCCAGCTGGAGGGTTGTTCTGCCCCTTGTGGCTAAAGATCAGTGTGTTCTCCCCTCACCCACCCCACCAGCCCCTCATCTCTGTTCCCGGAACAGGACACACAGCCACCAATAACCCCAGAGAAGTAGCAGTCTCTAGAATGAGGGCACAGAAAAACGCATGCGAGTTTGCACGGGCATGCTCACACCCTGCCTTGGGGGATATCAAGCCACTTCCTCCAAAATTTAGGTCAAAGGCCCCTCCCTCCAGGGCAAACATGTAGAACCCCTTCTATGTCCCCTCCCCACGCCACACCTTTGTAACTTAAAGTGGGGAAGGCCCAGAGAGGGGAGGTTTAAGGCCCCGGGAATGGAGGCTATCTTCAGAATATTCTACTTTGCTCATTCAAGGCCACCGAGGCTGAAACATAGCGAACTTCCAGGAGCCCAGAAGTCCCAATCAGGACCCAATATTCCCTGGTTCGAAGTAGGAGACCCCACACTAAACGACCCACTCTCCATAGAACCTCCCTTAGGAGAGGGTGGTGTCCAGAGCTGATCCCCCAAAGCCCTGACTGAGCAAGGGTGTCATTGTCAAAGGGTGACTGTCCCTTGATTAGGCATGCTGTGCCTAATCGCCGTCCCTCTGCCAATCCACTTTTTCTCCCCAGTAAGGTGCTGTGTGACTTCAGTAGGCCACACACACTCTCTGAGCTCTCTCTCCTCTCTGGCCTTGAGTTCCTATGCCTGGTTCCCTCCCCAACACCCCCTCCCACCGCTTGCCTATGACTCCCCCATTCTCACCCTCCCATCTCTGACCCTTTGCTTCCCAGCACCTGCCCCTCCCTCACCCACAAACTTTTAATTTCAGTGACAAGGGACTTACTTGCTTCTCCATAACAAAAATCATAGCCCTAAATAGGGCATCCTTGGAGCCACAAAGCGTGTACCTCGGTGCCCCTAAAATACACTAGGTATGATTTTAATAAAAAAAAATTAAAAATATATACCCTGGTGCCCTGCTGTGAAAATTAAAACCATCTGGAACTCAGGATTTCCAATAATTAATCTAGCCTTCCTTTGACACCACTACTAATTAAAATATGATACCCCACCTTTCCAAGGAAAATAAGAAGAATTTACATAAAATTTAAAGATCTAACAAGAATTTAGTAATTCTAGAAACAGGGAGGGAGGGGGAGGCACATTCTTCTCTCCACCTTCCCCCATCCCTAGTAAACACAGTCAAGAAAATTAAGCAACAGTGAGATAGGGGGTTACAAGCCCCGCATCCTCCCTGCTCCCCTTTAATTCAAACTCCCTGTAACTCTCCCTGGGAACCGAGGGCCAAACATCAGAGCAGCCTGGGGCTTGCTTTCTGTGTCTCCTCGAAATGCTCAGGCACCACACAGGACGGAGGTCATGGGGTTCGGGAGTGTCCCCCATCCCAGGGGGGTGAAGAAGACAGCACATGAGAGCTTTGGAACGCGCAGATCTGGGAATGAAATCTCGGCTCCACTTGCCAACCATGTGTTCTTGGGCCTCAGTTTCCTCACCTGTAAAATGGGTATAATCATCCTTAATCTTCAAAAGGTATTGTGAGGATTCCACAAAAGGAGGCAGAAAGGACCTAGCACCTGTTCTCAGAGGCCAGGTGAGGGAGGTAACTATTGTATTAAGTTTCGTAATAACTGCAAAACTAAATCCTTTTCCCCTACAGACACACACACACACACACACACACACACACACAGCATAGTGGGAAAAAATCAGATGTGTGTAAAAGGGCAGAGGTAGAGCCAAACTTGTCTTCCCAGGCATGCCTTCTGACCTGAACTTCTTCAGCATCCTCCAGGGTCACAGGCATCCCACCCTGCGAAGTGCATCAGAACATGCTTTGGGCTGGGACTTATGGGGTCTGATTCCATTTCATGCTGGGCTGTGTGACCTTGAGCCAGGCACGCCACCTCCCCCCAGCCTCAATCTCCTGATCTGTGCAAGGGGGAAGGGGAGGCTCACCCCTATTCTGATTCGCTCTGGGATTGGGACAGAGCCTAGGAGAGGGGTAAGGATGGGAGACTATAGAAAGGGGCTCAGACCCCAGGACTATGGCCCAAGAAACCCCAAGTGAGTCTGAGGGGAAGCCTGTCCCTCTCCCACCATATGCCTGGACCTCTGTCCCCAGAACAGTTCCTACCATTCTGGCTCCAACGTGAGCCCACTGAAATTTATACTTCACCTTGAGCTTGGGTGATTTTGTCCCCATTTTATAGTTTAGGAAACTGAGGTTCAGAGAAGCAACCCAGCAGGAGGGGCTGCCATCAGGTCTGCCTAATTTTCTGCTGGGGCCTGGGCATTAGGGGAGGGCCCCCAACTCTGGGGAGATGTAGTCCTCTGCCCCCCGCCAATCCCGCAATGCTCATCAGTCACAGCCTACCACAGATAGCTGCCCTCACCCCAGCATGGGGAAGGTCTGCTCCAGATGCCATGCCGGGGAGTCTGTTCTTCCCGACTGCAGCAGGCCTTGCAGTGACCTAGACTCCACTTGGGTGCATGACATAATGAGGAGGGAGCCGGGCCAGAATTATGTAAAGTCTGCGGGGAGTAATAGCGGCAGCAGTTCTCAGAAAGAGAGAGAAAAAGAGAGAGAGAGAGAGATGGAGAGAGATGGAGAGAGAGAGACCGCCCCCCCACCCAGGCCAGGTTTGCTCCACAGCCTACTTCGTCCACAGCATCATGGCCCCCCTGCTCATGACCCAAGCCCCCAACATGCAACTCTCAGGGGCTTAGAAACCTCAGCTGGGCTCAGTTCCATTCTCAAGGCCTGTACCAGGTCAGGCAGGAGGAGTCTGGGAAGTTATCTGGCTCCACTCCTCATCAGACCTCCTCTCTAGGCATCCCCTCCAGACTGCACAACTCAGCAGCCTCCTCTCTCTGCCAGAGAGATCCTTTAAAAATATAAAATCAATTTTATCTCTTTCCTGCTAAAAGCCTCCTAGGGATCTCCAACCCAAATAAAATCTAGCCTCTTCCTGGGGACCCAGATGGTGCACATGCTCCAGCCCCTACTGATCCTTCCTACATCCCACCCTCACTCACAGCCCTCTGGCCAACAAGCCTCTTTGCTGTTCCTCTCTGACACACCACGCACACTCCTGCCTCAGGGCCTTTGCCCTTGCTATTCCCTCTACCCGGAGGCTGCCTTGCCTAGAGCTTCCCATAGAGGCTTCTCTTCTCTTAGGTTGCTACTCAAATGTCAACTCCTCAGAGAGGCCTTTCCTGGCTACACCGTCCAATGTCTTACCGCCCTCCCCAGTCCAGCTCTACTCACCCCTGCTCCATTTTCCTCAGAGCTCTTCTCCAGATGGTCTTAGTTGCTATCTTTTTTTTTTTTTTTTTTTTATCTGTCTCTCTCCACCAGAAGGTAAGCTCCACTACAGCAGGGCCTTATCTGTCTTATACACCACTGTGATTTCTAGAGCCTCGCCCATATCTGGCTCACAGGAAATGATCAACAAGTAAATTTTAGTAAATGCATAAATGGCTTTGTGAGGTAGATATGAGTAACACTATTTAAGGTAAGAGTTAAAGAAAACAAGATTCAGGGAGGTAAAGGGACTTGCCCAAGGGCACACAGCTGGTCAAAGCAGGGCAGATGTGAGGACCCAGTCTGACTCCACGGCCAACGCCCTCGGCCACTCCGCTCCCCACTGGCCGGTGCTACTCCTTCCACTCACTAGAACTCTGAGCTCCCACCCACCTGTCCCCAGCCTCAGGATTATTACCACATCTTCCGACTTGCCATGTGACAGAGGGGAAAACCGTTCTCCTCTCCGGGCCAGGCCCAGGTGATCCCCAAGGCCCCTTTCAGTTCTGCCCCTCTAGAAATATTATCAGTAATCTCCATTTATTTAGAGCTTATGATGGAGTGGGCACTATACTCATCCTGTCACTCATAATATCCTCACAATAATCCCACAAGGTGAGAACGGTTATTATCATCCCCATGTGACAGGTGAGAAAACTGAGTCCCCAAGTTACGCGGTGATGGAGTCAAAACCCAGGCAGCCTAGCCCAGGAGTCTTGGTCTTACCTTGTCCGCAGCTCCCTTTACCTTCCCTCTGCCTTGGTCCCTTCCCTGGGGGAGCAGGCGAGTAAACATCAAAGGCAGGGAAGGTCTTTGCTTTGACCTCACTTTCTTGATGCAGAGGGACTATTGGTAGAGATGCCCACAGTGCCCTTTCTATAAAAAACGCGTGCTGCCTTTTTCCTTCCCTATTTTTTTTTAAATGCTTGAAATAACAATGATAATTTAAAGGTCCCAACAAATACTTATTTGAGCATTTACCATCTGTAGGCACAGTGCTTAGTCTGAATGTGCAGTGCCTCATTAGATGCTCACAATCCTATGAGGTAAGGACTATAACACCTATTTTATAGATGAAGAAACTGAGGCACTGAGCAGATAAGTTACATGCCCAGAGCCACAGAGTAGGGCTGAGATTTGAACACTGGCTGAGTAACTCCAGAGCTAGTCTGAGAAAGACAGAGATTCCGAGGTAGGCAGAAGGGGACAGATATCCTGCAGGCCAGCCACGGCGGGAAAAGGGAAGTGACATTGACTGACTGAACTGATTGACTGACTCCAGTGTGACTCCCTACCTGGGCCTCCCAGCATGTGATCCAGGGCCTCCCTTTGAAGACTTTTGGTTTGAAGCATAGGCAACAGCAGGGAAAGACACAGAGAGGCAGCCAAAAACCAGAGACACAGTGCAAAGAGAGACACAGGAGACAGGAACCAAAGAGAGGAAGCCCGAGAGAACAAAGCTGGAGAAGGGGGGTTTCTTTTCCCCCGAGCCTCAGCCTCACCAACCCCCCGCCAAGACCTACAGGAGCAGTGTGGGAGCCAGGACCCCCCCAGGGCCCTGTGTGAGATGACCAGCAGCTGGCGGGCCACTAGGGCTCCAGGGCTGACTGCATGCCTGGTCACTCTCCAGGTGTCCTCCAGCGAGGAAATGTCCTTGCCACCAAAGGCACGGGAAGGTCAGAGCAAATCAATCCTCCCTTCGTCCCTCTGAAGGTGGACCAGGTGGAGAGGAAGGGGCGGGGAGAAGGAATGCTTTCTGGAGATGTTTCTACATCACTGTCCACACACACACACACACACACACACACACACACACACACACACACACACAGCCTTTCTCCCAAAGTTCCCTTCTCCCTAAAGTCCCCCAAGGAGGTTTGCAGCCCACGTGGGCTTGCTGGAAAGGAAGAGGGAAAAAATCAATAGGATTGATCAGGAGCTATATTTAATCCTAGCCATAGCTCTAGTGTGGCTATTTCAGCTGCAGAGTCAGCGAGGTGTGGGTGACCACTCCTCACTGGGGACAGAAGTTATGGGACATGAGCTCAAAGGGCAGCGGTTTTGATGCCTCTTCCCAGCTGCAAGGGCCCTAGGGGAAGCCAGGTCTGTTGCTCGCTATACCCGCACTGCCTGATGCAGAGCTGGAGGCTGGAAGGATGGAAGGGAGGACGAGAGGTTGGGAGAAGAAGAGGCAGGGAGCACCAATTTGTGTGCCTGAGCTCTGGGCCAGGCACCTGCCCCAGGGGGAGCGCTCCCAGACACACACATGGCTCATCAAGCATATATTGAGCACCTGCTTGTGGCTGGCTCTGTGCATGGTGATACAGCAGCGAACAAAATAGACAAAAGCCCTCTACCCTCAAGGAGTTTGCATTATAACGGGGGAGACAGAGAGCAAAAGGCTAAATATGTAATAGAATACCTAGTAGCAATAAATGCTAGGAAGAAAAATATGTCCTTGAGGAGACAGAGACAGCAAGTCTCTGGTAAGGAGAAAATTGAACAGAAGCCTGAGTGAAATGAGGGAGCAAGCCATGAGGATATCTGGGAGAACAGCATCCTCAGGTTGAGGGAACAGCAAATGCAAAGAAGGCCCTTAGCCAGGAGCACACCTGGCCTGTTGGCTGGTGGGTGGGGCTCGAGCCGAGTGGGCAAGGAAGAGGCAGTGAGGCGAGCCTGGAGTGGTAATCAAGAGCCAGGCCATTCTGGGCTGATCCAAGAATTGGGATTTAATTCTCAGAGGGACAAGCGCCTTTGAGAGTGAAGTGACACAGTCTCACATTTTAGACTGCTATATGGACTATGGGCATTTGACTCAGAGAGTAGGGGGTCTCTGCAGCATCAGCCACACCAGCCCTTGCTCCTTATTCAAACACAGCCCTCCAGCAGGTACCAGGATGAGGGAAATGGGACCAGAGGACTCCCCTCACTCTTGTCATCTGCTCAGCAAAAGGTCTGGAATGCCCCACACACCTTCCTGCCTGAGCCACACAAGTCAGTCCCAGATCATGCTTGGAGTTACCCCGTAATTATTTTATTCATTTACCCAGCAACATTTAAGTGCAGACCTGCTTTCTGCCAAGCCTTGTACTGGACATGGGGACATGCAAAAGGGCCACTACTTTCAAGGAGCTCATGTTTTCAGGAGGGCAAGGCTGAGCAGGAAGGTGCAGGTCCATGCTGGGATGGGCTGACTCCTCCTGACCCCACACAGCAGTACCACAGCTGGAATCACAGACGAATCCATGCCTGAGCTCTCGAGGAAGCCAGCGGAGTGCTAAATCCACACCCCTCACCCAGCCCCCCATGAATGGTGAGGAAGCCCAGGCTCAGGGAGGGAATGAGAAGGACCCCAGGTCACACTGGAGTTAGAGAACTAGATTCTTCCTACTCAGAGTCAGTCCCTGAGATGGAGCAGGGTCTCTGGCCTGGGAGCAGCGTGAGGGCTAGGACCAAGTGTGTCTCACCACTGTATCTCCAGGGCTCAATAATTCTGTGCCGAGTGAGTTAGGGACCCCAGCTCAAACTGAGAAAAGATCAGACTACACCCAGCAAGAAGGTCCAAAGACCCTGCCTCCTCGGGCCCAACAGGAGCCAGAGCAGGCCGACCTGCTGCTTGGAATCATGGCGAAGAAGCCTCTTAGGCCTGCAGCTGACATACCAGGGCCCCACGGATGCGAGAGAGACCTGGCCCCTTCTGGGAGCCCCAGGAATCAGTTCCTGAGAGGGGAACCTCTACCAGAGCCCATGAGAGTACCGCCCCCCACACCCATACAACAGCAGTGAGTTCAAGTAGTTAGTATTCATAATTTTTTGCTTTAATAATCATACAATCTGTGAGCATAAGAGATGCTCTCATTTCCATTACCCCATTTCACAGAAGAGCAAAGAGGATCAGAAAGGCTAACTCAGATCCGAGATCTCTAGCCCGCAAGTGATGGAGCTGGGTTCAAGTCTTGTCGAATTCGGAGTCTACATTCTCATCCCCTCAAAAGATCAACTTCCTGGCTGACACAGCCCCTCCAGTGGCCTGCCTGGGGGCAATTCTGGGCACAGTCCTGGGAGGCTGGCCTACTACAAAACACTGAGTTTGGGGGCTTTCTTATCTTTTTATTTTCTGAAGTAGAAAACCCTTTTTTCAAATGAAAACAGGAAAGAATATCCAGTCACACTGCTTATAAAAGCAGAGTTGCCCCCACACCGCCATTCCCACCACCGGGGTCCCTCCCCACTCCCTGAAGGCAAACTCAGTTTGTGCCCCCCCGCCCCCCAACCCAGCCTCCTCCTCTAAAACTCCACCTCTGTCACTGGCAGCCCGGCCCCTTGCAGCCAGGAGGACCTAATGCCTCCACACCCCGGGCTCAAATGCATCAATCTCAGAGGCAAGTCAAGCGGGCCTTTCTCATCCTCACTTGGCAGAGGAAGAAACTAAGCCCAGAGCCAGACACGCTTGCCCCAAGCTCCGCAGGCTGCTCAGTGGCAGAGCGGCAACAAAAAACGAGGTGTCCTGCCTCCTGGTGCTGTTTCTGCAACAGAGCCACTGCCTACACAACACAGGTGGCCAGGGCCAAGGGCAGGAGGGCCAGATGTAAGCATCCTAGGTGGGCAGGGTGGCCCTACCCGGCTCATCAGCTGTCCCCTTCCCGAAACCCTCAGCTTCCTGACTAGCACGCTTGTCCCTCCAGCACCTGGCCCACCTTCAGGCACCTTAGAGTGCTTGGGGGGAAAGCTTTGGGGAGCCCTGGGGAGATCCTCTTGCAGAAGAGCAGGGTGTGATTTACATCTATTCAGATCTCACCAAAGACTGCTCCTGGATGTAAAGATGTAAAGCAGGCCAAGAGCTCCTGGGCCAGCCCCAGACTAAAGTGGGCCCGTGCCTTGTGCCTGCCCTGAGTCTAACACCTCAGGATGCCATTGAATCTGAGAATCCGAGTGTCTGTCGGGATTCCAGATTCCAGATGTTTCTGGGGCCCCTGTTTATACTTGGTGTTTGCTGAGGTTCCCAGACTGCATTATAGCTGCATATGAATGCAAGTCTCAGACTGCATCATTCTTTCAGCTGCACAGAGTCCTGAGAAGGAGGGACTGTCCACTGCCTGAGGTGGGGCGCCTGGCCTGACTGGAGACTACTGGCTGCCCATCCCCCACAGGCAGGGCAGGCCCCTACCGCAGCCCCATCCTCCAGGCTGGCTTGGCCACATAAATCACCCTCCCAATAATATTTGTATTGATTATCTAGATTGGAAGCCTCAATTGGCTCCATTGTCTCACTTCCTCTCCCGGGGCTCACAGATGGGGTCCCTTTGCCTCATCTGCGTTTCTAATGCGACACTTAAATGAAGCAGCCTCAGCAGCCAGCAAAGCCCCACGCTGCCCTGGCGGGGGCTTGGAGAAGTGATAAACATATTCCTTGAGAGAGAAAGATTCAATCTGGGGCCTGTGGGGCTCGAGAAGCCAAAATGAGCTAGTTCCGGGATACACGAGGTGTGGCCCATCCGCACCATCTGGGCACGCGTTAGAAATGCGGAGCTCAGGCCCCACCCCAGACCCATCAAATCAACATCAACATTTAACAAGATCCCTTGGTGATTCCCAGGCATGTTAATGTTTAGGAAGCACTGCTCTAGTATGCAACCCTTGTATTGTACAGATGGGAAACTGAGGCCCAGAGGAGGCAAAGGGCCTGTCTGATGTCACACAGCAAGTGTGATCCCCTGAGTCTCTGTCTGGCTCAGGCAGAGGAAATGAGAGGCAAGTGACTTCCGAACAGAGGGGGTGGCCTTTTTTGGGCTCCTCTCCCTCCTGAGCTCCTACCTCCTGTCTCAGGGCGTGGACAGATGGTTCAGACCAGGCCTGGAGGGGCCAGCAAGAGCTCCGGGGACTCCCCAGGAGGGCACCTCCCTCCCGGCCCCGGCCAGCCAGCTGCCCCTTCCCTGGCAGCAACTGGACAGCAGATCCCAGGGAAAAGCGCCACCTGGGTCCGCCCAGCACAGCGGGTGGCCCGAAGAGACAGAGGCCCCCCCCCCCAGAGGCAGCCCGAGGACCTGGGAGACATGGGGAGGAGGGACTGGAAAGCTGTGATCCAAGGGAGGGAGGCAGGGAGGACAGCTATGGTGGGGAGGGGGGGAGACAGACAGAGGGATGGACAGACACAGAGGGGAAGGGGTGAGCACCAGGAAGGAGGGGAGAAGGACTGAGAGAGAGGGGTCGAGAGAAAAGCAGGGAGAGAAAAGCAGGAGTGGCAAGACTGAGAGGGGAAGAAGGGGAAAGAGAGGGAGGGAGGAGAATGGAGCCTGTAAAGAGTGATGGCACAGGGAGAAGGGAGGCAGCTGGCCTGGAGTCGGGGAGCCCAGCCCGGCGCAGCCCTGCCCGGCCTGGCCCACCCCAGCCCCCAGTGACGGCGCAGCTGCCACACTTGGGCCCTACCATGAGGTCAGTCCTGCCCCGGGGCGGAGGGAAAATGAATGGGGTCCAAGATAAAAGGTCCAAGAAATTATTTGTCTTCTTGTCATGTCTTGACTGCAACGAGAAGGGGCCGGCGGGCAAGCGGGGCATCATCCCAGAACAGCCCAGACTGGCAGGCCCACAGTGCATACCCGGGGCCCCAGCCCCAGCCCCAGCCCCGCGCCTTGGCCACCCACAGCCCCAGCTCCCCTGCCCAAGGTGTTGGGGCGGGGCGGGGGGCCCTGGGACACCTCCCAGAACCTGGCTTAAGAAGGCAAGGTCCAGGGCCGCCTGGGTGGCTCAGTCGGTTAAGTGTCTGCCTTCGGCTCAAGTCATGATCCCAGGGTCCTGGGATCAAGCCCCACATCGGGCTCCCTGCTCGGCGGGGAGTCTGCTTCTCCCTCTGCCTCTCCCCTGCTCGTTCTCTCTCTCTCTCTCTCAAATAAATAAATTTAAAAAATCTTAAAAAAAAAAAAGAAGGTAAGAACCCATGGGGCAGGGTCAGTATTTGCTCAGCACTGGTCCCCAGAATCCTCTCGAGGCTCTGGGAAAGTGGAGTCCTGTCTGTTTCTCTCACTGCTGAGGGTCTGTATGAGCTGGGGGGTGGGGTGGGCAGGGAGGCAGGGTGTCTCATTCCTCCTGGCCCCCTTGCAGAGGCAGCACGAGGTGAGGGATGGTTCCCAAACACCCCAGAGGAGGGCTGAGCGGTTTCAGGGTCAAGGGCAGGTCAAAGGGGAGATAGCTCAAGCGCTACGAGCACCATTCCTCACAGGTGTGGAGGAGAGCACGTACCCGTGCTCACACCCATGTGTGCCCATGTGCACCCACACTCACACCAGGCCGACTTCCGCACGGCAAGCAGCATCCAGAAAGCACTCCCTGGAGGCTCCCACCTCTCTGAGCACCCGAACCCGGGGCTGGTGAAGCAGTGCCGTGGGGAGCAGCTCCTGGCTTTAGGCCGTGCCCAGGGAAGCCAGGGATACCCACGACCTTTCCCGGCAAAGCGGTGAGCACTCCCCCCAAGGCTCTCCCGAGAGACACGACTGCACCTGCAGTTTGCAGAGGAGGTGCGGGAGGGCCAGAGAGGCTGTGCCAGGAGCAAGGTTACACAGCCAGGGCAGGGCAGACCTGGGATGTGAACCCGAGGGCTGGGAGGCACACGGTGAGGGAGGAGGGGGCTGGCACCTACCATACTTGTCCCCGTCCTCGCCGCGGGCACTGATCCTGCGGCCCAGGACCTGGATGTGCTTCCCGCTGGTGCGGCTGTAGAGCTGGTACAGCCGCAGCTGCTTACGGCTCACATCGTCCCGAGCCCGCGTCTGGTTCTCCACGTGGATGCGGAAGTCCACGTTCTCCTCGGCCGCCAGCACCTGGCCAGGGAGAGCGGCATCAGGGATCTACCTCGGAAGTCCCGGGTGCCCTGCACGTGGGAGTCACTTTCACACCAGAGAGCCAGGGCCCCGCTCCGTGCTGGCTCCGGACCAGGCCCCGGCGCAGACCCGTACCTGCTGTTACCATCCCCATCTCACAGATGAGGCAACCGAGGCTCAGAGAGGTGAGGCATGCTGCCCGAGGTGGCTCAGCCAAGAAGTGGCAAAGCTAAGAAGCAGGCCTCGGTCTACTGGACAACAAAGCTTGCTCTGCCTTTCCACCAAAGCCCCAAATTAAAGCAAGAAGTACAGAGCGGAGGTTTCTCCTGTGACTTTGGGCACACAGACTCCTTCTCGGTGAAACAGTCAAGCAGAGCCCCTACCCTGATTATGTTCCAGGGTGGCCGTGAGAATAAAGTGAGCAAGTGGGGAGTAAAGGATCAAAGTCGATATGAAGATGGGAGAAGGAGGGGGGGCATATAACGGCTGGTTGCGTGCACAGCAGGGAAGGACAAAGGCCTGGCAAGTCACCCTGAGAAGGAAAGGGCCAGAATCCACTGTCACGTGTGCCCCAGGAGTTGATGCCAGGGGCTCTCCTCTCCACAACCAAGCACCCTCACCTGGCATTCGCCCACACCCCTGGCGTCTCTTGGAGAAGACTTCATTTTGCATCTCCCACCAAAACTCCCTATATCCCCAGAGGTTTAGTTCACATCTGACCACATCCTCCGGGAAGCTGTCTCTGGCTACGCCAACATGCATCTCTCCAGTCTCCCTTCCCGAACACGACCTCTCACCTGGACAACTTGAAGCCACCTCCTCACCAGCCTTCTGTTCCCACTATTGCCCCCTGGTTGTCTGGCTTCCACCAAATCCAAACACCTTGAGTAATGCTCCCCCTCCACACTCTCCGGGGCTTCCCATCACGTTTAGACAAAGGTCCCTACCACAGCCTCAAGGTCCTCAGGATGAGCCCCCTCTTCACCCTTCACTACTCCCTCACCCCACCTTATACCGGCTGCCTTATTATGCCACTGAGCGTTCCAAACACAAAACACACACCGGCCTCAGGGCCTTCACACTTGCTCTTCCCTTGGCTTCAGTGTTCTTTCCCAGATTTCTACATTCTGGCTCCTTTACTTCATTAGGGTCTCTGCTCAGTGTCACATCCTGAGACTGGCCTTCTTTGACTATTTTTCTGAAGCAGCCCCCACCCCGTCACTCTCCATCTCTCTACCTACCATGCTATGTTTTTTCCTTCTAACACTGACCAACCTGACATAACATCTACTTATCTGGTTTTTGTCTGTCTCCCCCCAACATTACATTGGCAGTACCATGAAAGCTGGGGCTGTCTCCTTCTTGCTTACTGCTCTATCCACAGCATGTAGCACAGCAGAAACTCAAAACATTTGTTGAATGCATGAATGAATGAACAAATGAACACTGAAAAGATGTGGAGTCCTGTCATTCCATTTACTATTAAATTAGGTTTACCTAGGCCCTGCTAAATGTATGCCTGTCCCATCCCATCTTAACCATAAAGCTGAACAATTCTTGAAGCCCAGACAGTGTTCTTGGTTTGTTCTGTGTGCCCACGAGGTCCGACAGGATGCTGGGCAGGCAGGACCCCACTCCCATGAGAGCATGGCCCACTCAGCCTGTTGCAGAGCTCTTGGGACCAGGGCTGCGCAAGCATCTGTCTCACCTCTCAGTCGTGAGCTCCTGAGGGCAGGGACCGTGTTCTCCTCATTGCTACATCCCATGCCCAGCCCAGGGTCTCTGTCCCCAGGCTGACCTGCACATGGCCCCTGTGGCTAGCCTGGGCCCCACAGGCACTCCAGCTGGACCACATTATTTATCCTTCACTATCATCCTCAAGGCGGAAATATTATCCCACATTACAGATGAGAAAACTGAGGCCCCAAAGCTAAGCTGACGAGGTCCCAGAACAAGCAATGGCAAAATTAGCCCCAGTTATGGCTCCAAAGGCCCTCTTCCAGCCCCATTTTGCTGGGCCCCACTTGTCCCACCAGCACGATCAGGAGGAGGTCCCAGGGTCAGAACCCAGGGTGTGCCCTTCCCTCGCTAAGGGGCCCTAGGCAAGTTACCAACCCCTCTGGACTTCAGCTTCCCTAGAAAATGAGAGGGGTGACAATGTCACCCACCCCACAGGCTGCTCCGCAGATGAAATGCAGAAAGTCTTAGAACAGTGCCCAGCACAGAGCGAGTACTCAGGAGGCAATAACTAGGAGAGCAAATGGCGGCCCTTTCAGAGGCTCACAGTGAAGTCCTGCAGACAGAGCCTCTCTGGAAATAGAAGCAGACCACACCCCCATCCCTGCAGACAGGGCACCTCCGCACACACGCAGTCTGGGAAGACGCTATTGCCCCTGACCCTCCAGACAACCCTGCACATTGGGAATGCTTATCACCTCCACTTAGCAGATGCAGAAACCAAGGCTCAGGAAAGTTAAGTCGGTTGCTTCTAGCCACACAGCCAGGGGTGCGGGGCCTGGCACCTGGCCCACCAAGGGTGCACACCCTTCCCTCTCACTCTTTTCGATGGCCAGCCCCTGTGACCAATCCACAGCCAGGGTCTGACACCTGGGACCCACCTCCTCTCATAGCCCGATGCTCAGGGAGGTGCCCCCTGAGGTTCACACCTGGTGGGCACGTGTCCTGAAGATCCCCCGCCCATGGCCCTCGACCTCCCCAGAATGACTTCCTGAGGTAGCCTGGCCTTGTCCCCTCCCCCAAGGGCGGGCCTCCAGCCTCCTTCCCTGTCCTCCAACTCTCCTCCTGCTCACAGGAGACCTTATCGACCAGAGGTCAAACCAATCTCCTTACCCTGGGTCCCCAAGGGGAGCTGCCCTGCCCCAGAAGCCAGCCTCCTGTTAACGATTTTCTCCCTGGCCCACTGGACAGAGGCAGCGCGGGTGACCCAGGGTCAGCAGGGGCTATCCAGTGGCCCTTCCCCAGGATGTGGAGGGAACAATTCATCTTGCCCAGCTTCCACCATTCAAGCCACATTCTGTGGTCATATCCTGCCCAAGGGAGGTAGCAGGGGTGGCCTCTGACACATAAACAGAGTCCATCCTTCTGAAAAGGCAGAGAGACCCCTGGGCTTCCTGGGCAAGACCTCTGGGGAGCCCCAGGCCTTTGCACAGGTCAGGTCCTCTGCCCAGGAAACCCTGCCCCCTCGGCCCAGCTGACACCTGCCCTCAGGTGCCTCCTCTGGAAGTCTTTCCTGCCCCCCACCCTCCCAGCTGGGTTAGGGTCTCATCCTCAAGGCGGAAATATTATCCCACATTACAGATGAGAAAACTGAGGCCCCAAAGCTAAACTGACAAGGTCCCAGACCCACACTACACTATAATGGCTTATCATCCTCAGACTGCAGCTTCTCCGGCTCATCCTGGGGTCTCCAGCTCTGGCCCCAGGAGGTGCCCGGCGAAGTTTTGCTAAATGACTGTGGCTAGAAAGAGGGAAACCTGGAGGCCAAAGTCTGCTCCAGCACTTACTACCCAGAGAAGCAGAGTGCCCCACAGAGGGGTGGCAAGGGGCATTCTTAAAGCTATCAATTGCTGAGCTTTCCTCTGTTCCAGGCGCTCTGCTAGGAAGCCCTCTAGATGTGGTGCCTCCTTAGCCAGTCCTGGAGGTGGGCACCCATTGGAGCTCACTACAGAGAATGGACCTCTGAGGCGCTTCTCCAGGGCCACGGAGCTGGAACATGGGCAAGCGGAGCTCTAGTGTCTGCCTCAGGAACATTCTTTCCCTCCTGCTTTCCTGCTCACTGGGTGGCAGGTCACTGGGCCTGGGGGGGAAGGAGGGGGACTGTGTTCCAGGCCTTCCTGGAACAGCCGTAGCTGCTCTCCGCAGGCTAACACCCCCCCGCCGGGGCACAATCATCTGGGGTGTTCAGAAGCTGCAGTCGGAAAAAAATGAGACTACTGCAGCTCTCACAAGGTGAGCAGGCTGGTACATCCAGGACGTGTCCTTGGGCACAGGAAGGCACCTTTGTCACTCTGCCTTCCTCCCACCCCAGCTTCTCTTTTGGGTCAAAGCAGCTTTTCCCACAGTAGGATGGCCTATAGTGGGGTCCCCCTGCAGCCCAAGACCCCCCATTAAGACCCCCCTCCGGCCAGCCCCTTCCCCGCCCTGAGAGCTTGGGCTCTGGTGGGAATATTCACTCCCCAGTCCAGGAATGGCACAGAGGCATCAACGGCCTGAC